>NC_089494.1:162343184-164843184 GCF_036850765.1 Saccopteryx bilineata
CATCAGGCACAACCACTGGAAATCCGGCTGAATAGAAGTCCTATAACTAGAGAATTAAAGAAGCCATGTTGAGACTGATAGGAGGGATGGAGATGTGGAACAGGTTTGTCCCCCATTCACGTGTATCTCTGCTGCGGACATTCTCCCTAAGGAATGAGGAATTCCTGCTTCACACAGGCCTCCCAGCCTTGGCTTCCAGTGCTAGGAACAGAAGTCCCCATAACTTCTGAGAAACATAATGGGGATTGTCTCTGAGTGAGATGGAGAGCTGATGGAGTAGCAGGAAGCTTCCCTTAAAGGACCCACACAAGCCATTTTCAGGGTTTTTGTCATACAAATAGTCTGTCTTGGCTCATGGTTTGAATTTCTCTTAAATATCTCAAACAAGCAGCACCTGACCCTGGTGTATCCCGTAACTCTTGTTAAGTGACCCCAGGCCTGACACTATCAGTAACTGATATTACTTCACAGCTTTGCCTCTTCTGGGCACAATTAGCAGTCATCTGCACATTACTCTGTAGCTTATGCTGGGTGGCCCCAGCCAGGACACAGGGAGTGGCTAACCTTCCACCTTCTGGGAGGACTCTTAGCCAGTGCACCTGGTGGAGAGCTTTAGACCATGCTGGAGTACAACCCTATCATCTCCACAATCAACACATTCTAGGGGTAGACTCTGTGAGCACTAAAGCCTCACTGAAGCAAGTCCTGCTCCATATGGTTGACTCCTACATAGAAGCTTCTTTACTGTAACTTCAGTTGGTTTTCACAGCTGATTAGTTTGGAGGTCAATCACTCCCAATGCTGCCAACAGCAATCAAGGCTCATCTATAATAGCACAATGCACACAGCCCACACAGTAGAGCACCTGGAGCACCCCACTTGGGTGACCGGGGAGACTGTGCCACTGGGTCCTAGAGGACACCTACTATACAAGGCAAACCTTCCAATTGTGAGAGATATAATAGCTCTACCTAATACATAGAAATAAACACAGGGAATCAGAAAAAAAAATGGTGACACAGAAACAATTTCCAAATGAAAGAACAGAAAAAATCTCCACAAAAATAAATAAACAAAATGGATGCAAGCACACTACTAGATACAGAGTTCAAAACAGTGGTTACAAGAATGCTTAAGAAATTCAGTGAGCCCTGGCTGGTTGGCTCAGTGGTACAGCATCGGCCTGGTGTGCAGGAGTCCCCGGTTTGATTCCCAGCCAGGGAAAACAGGAGAAGAGCCCATCTGCTTCTCCACCCCTCCCCCTCTTTTTCCTCTCTGTCTCTCTCTTTTCCTCCCACAGCCGAGGCTCCATTGGAGCAAAGTTGACCCGGGTGCTGAGGATGGCTCCATGGCCTCTACCTCAGGTGTTAGAATGGCTCTGGTTGCAACAGAGCAATGCCCAAGATGGGCAGAATATCACCCCCTGGTGGGCATGCCGGGTAGGTCTTGGTCGGGTGCATGCAGAGTCTGTCTGACTGCCTCCCCATTTCCAACTTCAGAAAAATACAAAAAAAAAAAAAGTAATTAAGCTAACACTTTGATAAAGAAATAATAAGCATAGAAAAGAACACAGAAACCATAAAATAAAACCAGTCAGAAAGAATGGATACACTAACTGAAATGAAGAATAATTTATAGGGACTCATCAATAGAGTACATCAAACTGAGAATGAAATCAGTGATTAAGAATATAAGGAAGCAAAAAACAACCAGTCTAAACAACAACAACAAAAATGAATCCAAAATATGAGGATAGTATCAAAAACCTCTGGGACACCTTCAGGTGTACCAACTTTTGCATCATGGGGGTCCAAGGAGAAGAGAGAGCAAGAAATTGAAAACCTATTTGAAAAAATGACAGAAACTTCCCTAACCTGATGAAGAAAATAGACATACAAGTCTAGGAAGCACAGGGTCCCAAACAACATGAACCCAAAGAAGCCCACATTAGGACACATTATAATTAAAATGCAAAGGTTAAAGACAATGAAAAAAATCTTAAAAGCAGCAAGGGAAAACCAATGAGTTACCTACAAGGGAGCTTAGATAAAACTGTCAGCTGATTTCTCAAAAGAAACTTTTTAGTCTAGAAGAGATTGGCACAAAACACTCAATGATGAAAAGAAAAGACCTACTACTCTCACTCTACCCAGTAAAGCTATTATTTAGAATTGAAGGACAGATAAAGAGCTTCCCAGAAAAAACAAAAACAACAACAACAACAAAAAACTGAAAGGGTTAATCACAACCAAACCAGTATCATATGAAATTTTGAAAGTCTTCTTTAAGAAGAAGAAGAGAAAATAAAGATAAGAATAGGGATATAAAAGTAAGACTTATGGAAAGAGATGAAAGAGAAGTGGTTACCAGGGGGAAGAGATCATAGGGGATGGGGAAGGAGACTTGAGTAAATTGGGAAGGGTGAGGAGGTGAGAGGAAGGGTATAAAGAGGGACAGATATAAGGTGACAGAAAATGATTTGACCTTGGGTGATGGGTATACAATATAATCAACAGATCAAATTCTATAGTAATGCTCTCCTGAAACCTATATATTTTTATTGATCAATGTCACAGTATTAAAGATAATTTTCTAAATAAAATTTTAAAAAAGAAAAAACTGTACTATAAAATGACAATAAATACACATCTATCTATAATTGAATCTAAAAACAAACAAACAAGCAGGATGAAAACACAGTCATAGATACAGAGAACATTTTTATCATTGCTAAATGGAAGGGGGATGGAGGAATGGGTGACAAAGGTGAAGAGATTTAGAAGTACATATAAATTGTTACAGAATAATCATGAGGATAAGTGTAAAGTGCAGCATAAGGAATATATTTAATATTATCTAATAATCACATATGGTGTCAGATGTGTCAACCTTATCAGAATAACTTAATAAGTTATATAATGTCTAATCACTGCATTGTACATGAGAAACTAATATAATGCTGTATATAAACTGTATGTCAAATGTATGAACAGTGAGAAAAATAAGTTATGTCAAGAGAGAGAAAAAGGGAGAGAGATGAAAAGCATCAACTCATAGTGACAGCAATTTAATTGCTCATTGATTGCTTCTCATACATATTTTGACTGAAGAGCTCCAGCTGAGACAGTGACCTTTGTTCAAGCTGTTGAGCTCAAGTCAGCAACTTTGGGCTTCAACAGCAACCTTTGGACTGAAGCCAGCAACCATGTAATCATGTCAATAATTTCACACTCAGTGACCTCAGGCTTTCAAACCTAGAGCCTCAACATCCCAGGTCAATACTCTATGCACTGCACCACCATCGTTCTGACATTAACATTTATGTAACAAAAAGCTTCCCAGACAAGGAAAAGCTTAAGGATATTGTTACCAACAAACCAGTATTATAAGAAATGTTAAAAGGCCTGCTTTAAAAAAAAAAGGAAAAGGTGAAGGAAGAAGTGGAGAAAAAGAAGGAGGAGGAGAGAAGGAAAAGGTAGAAAAGAAGAAGGAGAAGGAGGAAAAGAAGAAGAAGAAGAAGAAGAAGAAGAAGAAGAAGAAGAAGAAGAAGAAAAGAAGAAACACAAACATAGTTAAAAGAATGAAATGGCAATAAATATAAACCTATCAATAATCACTTTAAATGTAAATGGCATAAATGCTCCAATCAAATGTATAGGGTAGCTGAAAAGATAAAACAAAGACCTATATATATGTTGTTTATAAGAGACTCACCTCAATACAGAAGACATGGAATGAAATGAAAGGGATAGAAAAAATATTTCATGAAAATGGTAATAAAATAACTTAGTGTAGCAATACGTATATTTGACAAAATAAACTTTAAAACACAAATAATAGTGAGAGACAAAGAAGGACATTATATAATGATAAAGAGAGTAATCCACAATAGGATATAAACCTTGTAAACATTTATTTACCCAATATAGGAACACCAAAATATGTAAGGTAAATCTTGATTCACATAAAGGGAGAGATGGCAACAATGCAGTTATTGTAGGGGATTTTAACACCACATTGACATCAAAGGATAAGTCTTCTGGAAAGAAAATCAGCAAGTAAATGACCCACTAAATCAGATGAACTAATTGGTACTTTGAGAGACTTTCACCCCAAATCAGCAGAACACATGAAACATTCTCAAAAATAGGCCACATGTTAGAACACAAGACAATTTTCAATACATTTAAGAAAAGTGAAATCATATTAAGTATCTTCTCTGATAATAATGGTATGAAACTAAAATCAATGAAAAAAAAACTGAGAAAACACAAAGACATAAAGGCTAAATAGCATGATATGAAACAATGAATGAATTAAAATTGAGATCAAGAAAGAAATCAAAAGATACCTTGAAACAAATGAAAATAGGAACACAACAACCCAAAATCTATGAGATACAGTGAAAGCAGTTCAAAGAGGAAAACCCATAGCATTACAATGTAACTTTACATTTAAAGAAACTTTAAAAAAAGAAACAAATATTCAAGTGAGGAGAAAACAGAAAATAATAAAGATTAGAGCATCAATAAATGCAGTAGAGTCTTTAAAAAATTCAATAAATCAATGAAATTAAGAGCTGGGTTTTTTAAAAGATAAACAAAATTGACAAGCCTTTAACCACATTTATCAAGAAGAAAATAGAAAGGACCCAAATAAATAAAATTAAAAAGGAGCAATAAAAACTGACACCAAAGAAATATAAAGGGTTGTAAGAAAATATTCTGAACTATAAGTAAAAATATTACACAATATGTACAAAATGGATTATTTCCTAGAAATGTACAATCTTCCAAAATAAAATCAGAAAACATCAGAGATTCTGAATAGACAGATTACAGTCAGTGAATTGAAGCATTAGTTAAAAAAACTACTAACAAGTCATCTATCTCTTGCTTCAAAGGTGAATTTTAGCACTTATCTTTCTCAAACTATTTCAAAAAATTAAAGAAAATGGACAACTCTCAAGTTTATTTAATAAAGTCAATATTATCATAATTCTGAAACCAGATAAAGGTACCAGAAAGAAAAAATATATAGGTCAAGATTATTGATGAACATAGATGCTAAATTTATCAATAAAACATTAGGAAGCCAAATCCAGTAGTATGTTAAAAAGATCATATAACATGATCAAGTGGAATTTATTCCAAGGAGCAAGGTTGGTACAATATCTGCAAATCTAAATGTAATACAGTGGTACCTTAAGATATGAAAAGACCAATATACAAATATTTTTTAAAATATGAGCTGTTACTAGGTACGTATTTTTGTTCGAGACCCAAGAGAAATTCTGAGATATGAGTCGTGATTTGGAAAGCTGCCGCTAGTTGGTGCGTTGGTGCACAGGTCCAGTATCGGCAGTCTGATAGATGAGTTGACTGACTTATGAGCTCAGTTACAGAACAAATTAAATTTGTATCTCAAGGTACCACTGTATACCACATAAACAAAGTGAAGAATTAAAAAACACATGATCAGAACAATGGACTTAAAAAGAATATTTGAGGACATCAGAGTAATGGTGGTGTCAGAAATACCCTTGATCTCTCCCTTTGAAGTGTCAACAAATTGAACAGCTATATTGCAATGAAAGAACTCAAACAGGGCTTGCAGGCTTGCCTGTAAAGATCTGTGTCTGGAATCGATTACATGTGAGAAGGGTTGAGAAGGGAGGCAGAAGATAAGATAGAGCTTCTGAGAAAAGAGAAACCCAGACTGTCTGTGTTTTTTTTTCTACCAGGATTCCACAGAGGAAAGAAACCAAGAGTTGCTGGGTCTACTCTGTCTGGAGGAGCAGAGAGATTTGGGGAAGTTGGAAAGAAAGTAACCCAAAATGGCAGCAGAATGAGGGGTCACTACCAACATTCTTGTAGCCTTCTGGCAGCTCACACCCAGCACAGAGACAGAGAAAAATAAAGTGCAACCCCACAGAATTCTCAGATTTCTCCTCCCTCCACTCATAGGGTAATGAAAGTGGCAGACGTACCCCACAGCTAGTTCTACTGGATCACTCTTTCTCATGAAGAACAGAGTTGCTCTGTGTCTGGTCTCCTGGCTTGTTTAAACATGGAGAGTCTGGAGGCCTCAGATGGTCCTTGGTAAATCTGTAAAGTCCTCACAACACAGCTGATTCATCATCACAACTGCATACCTGCCTACATCATTGTGACAGCAACATGTCAGTGAAGGTCAACCCAGGAAATTCACAGAGCTAAAACTTGTAATCCAACACCACTACTGGAATAAAACAGAAACCTATCTCAAGTTCAAGATTTTATTTCACTTTTTTTTCAATTTTATTTATTTTTATTTTTTAAAATTTGTTGTGGGTGCTTTGAATATTTTTGATTACTGTTTTTCAATTTTTCTTTTTTGTGGATTTTCTTTTTTACTTTTTATTATTTAAATTTTTGGTTTTATTGCATATACTTATATTTATGTATTTTATGTTTTTGGAACTGTCTTTTGTTTTATTTCTTAACAATAACACTCAAATAATATCAGGCAAAAGAGAAATAATACAATGGCTACTGAAGAAAGAGATGCAATTCAGAAAGAAAATAAAATATTCAGAGCGCATTTTAAATCACATGAAAAACCTTGTACTTAAACAATAGAGAATTCAAAATCAAAGATCTGAAAGTAAACTATAAAATGCAAGAAAACACTGATAGGCAATTTAATGAGCTCAGACAACAAAAATTAAAAATATTTTATTGATTGATTTTAGCAGGAAAGGAAGGAATAGAGAAAGAGAGAGAGAGAGATTGAGCGCTTTCTGTATGTGCCCTGAACAGGAATCAAACTGGCAACCTCTCTGCTTTGGGATGATGTTCTAACAAGCCAAGCTAACTGGCCAAGACATAAAACAAATTAATAAACAGAATGGTTACTTTATAAAGGAGATGAAAACAGCCTGACCTGTGGTGGCGCAGTGGATAACGTGTCGACCTGGAAATGCTGAGGTCGCTGGTTCGAAACCCTGGGCTTGCCTGGTCAAGGCACATATGGGACTTGATGCTTCCAGCTCCTCCCCCCTTCTCTCTCTCTGTCTCTCTCTCTCTCCCTCTCTCCTCTCTAAAAATGAATAAAGAAAAAAAGAAAAAAAGATAAAGGAGATGAAAACTTAAACATAGATGAAGAACTCAGTACATAAACTAAAAAATGAGCTAGAAAGATTATCTAATAGAACAGGCCAGATAAGGGAGGGAATGAGTGACATCAAATACAGGTGACTAGAGATGATACAGGGAGAAGTGAGAGATTCACACATTTAAAAAAATGAGAGCATTATAAGAAACTTGTTTGACTCCATCAGAAAAAGCAATATACGATTAACAGGTATATCAGAAAATGCAGAGGGAAAAGGAAATGGAGAGTTGTTACAAATTTCTTCACGATTTGGACTCGCAAGGCAAAAGACACACCAGATTCTACATACACCGGGAAGAGGGCTGAAACTCTTATGCAGAATGGGGCCAGAAAAACAGTACCACTGCATATTTATTGAGTTCCAAAAGCCATACTTCAGCAGATAAAACTAGAAAGTTACACAAGCCTTTTTTCCCACTCATTCTATCCTCAACTCTGTATGTCTACTGTTTCTTTTCGTGAACAAGGACACAAGAAGAGTCAGAATCCCAGAGCTTATCACTCACAAATGACATCTGGTTCTTGGAGGCATTCCTCCAAGAATCCTGCAAACATGCATTCAAGTAACCCAGGCCACTGTCTCTCCATGGCCAACACATTCCAAGATCTCTTGTCTCCAATTAACCTTTGATCTGCAGTTAACTGCCATCTACATTGGTGTACAGTTATCTCTTACATATCCCTCTTTTTTCTTTTTTATTTAGCCTATATATTTTTTACTACTTCTACTTATTTTTACTTGTCCTTTTCTTGCTGGAAAAATTTTTTTAATTGGTTTTAAAAAAATTCTTTGGTGACAATGGTTCTATTAAAGTTACTTATATCTCCTAAAAACCCTACTGATTTTAGGGCTACATTATTGTAGTATCATCAGCTGATTAGTTATTCTACAGATTCCATGGAGTCCTCCTCTCTATGTGGTTTGGACAGTGGATGATTACAATTACTTTAGTAGAGCAGTCCTCTACATTCTCCAGGGTGAGGGTTTGAGCCTCACCTTTGTTAGTATTTAGGTCTTGTCCTGATGGCCCCTCTTTGACTGTTGCCTGTCTTACATTGTTCCTGCCTTCAGGAATCTTACCCATCATTGACTAACCAGCCATTTTAGGGGCCAAACAGAGTTATTTATAGCTATGAGAGTGAGGGAGGAGCAACGTTCTTTCTAAAATGCTTAGTTTTAGCAGTGGATATTTCTATTTACTGAAAAACTTACAATACATTGTCTTTCTAATGTCTAGAGCTTAATACTAAAGAGTTCATTGCTTTTTATTTAGCTTGCATTTTATGCAGGATAAGAGAAAACATGGCAGATTGCTGTTCTTTTTGCTTTGTTGTCAATTGTCTCTTCTTCTAACTATATCTAAGAAAAGAAATATAAAGCAAATAATTAGTATAAAGCCTCCTACAGTTTCTCCAAAAATCTTAAATTGTTTTATAAGAAAGAAGTTACTGATTTCATCAGAAATAGCTGTTAGTAAATTTTCTCTATCAGTTAATTTCAACTGATTCTTTAAAGTAGCATTAATATGCTTTGGTAAACCTAAAATTTCCATAGTTAAGTTTCCATGATTTAACAAATACTTTTTAACATTTTTTCAAAAGAAATAAGTATCATTTTAAGGAATAGAGGTAACACAAAAAGTAGTTACATTTTAATCATACTTTAGCTTAATTTGTCTTTGTAGACTAACAATTTGATTTTCTAACATAATCACAGTTTGTTCTAAATCATTAACTTTAGCATTAGCATTATCTATATGTTGTTGAGAAGTCCACAGTTATTCAGAATCTTTATGTCATTTTTGCACAAGGTTCATAGTCTGTATACTTTGATGCAATGCAATTCCAGATACAGAGGCCATGGTGGTTACAGCTATTTTTCCCATAATGATGGCGATGAGCAGTCCAACTTGTCGCTTGGTTCCCTTCAAAGACTTAATAAGATGTTGTAACAGCATCATAGAAGGAGAATTTTGCCACATCTGATGTATCTGTACTGAAATCCAGACTCCTGTTCGGGCTCTTAAAATGTATGGACTTTGACTAATTTTATTAAAAAGAATAGAGGAGTTAATGCATATATAAAAAGCACACTTATTGTAAGTTATAGAATAATTTTCAGCTGTCCATTTGTTTTAACCTATGATAAATATAAAAGGTAATTTAACATAAGCAGATATAAAATGTGTCTCATTCTTTTTAAACATTAACATAGTAAGATTAGAAAGATGGTTTCTCTTTTCCACTCTGACATACGTTTAAGTGCTGTGGCTACTTTCCACAATTAATATTGTATAGGGCCAAATTTTATGTGAGGAGCTTGAAGTGACCTTCCTCCTCTATGCCATACAACAGAGATCCAAGTTTGTGTTTCTGTTTTTAAACAATGTGGCTCATGTTCTATAAATATAAGTAAAGCCTCAACTCCTGTTCTGTAATTTTATAATTTTATACCTTCGTCCAAAAGTATTAAGGAATCTCTATCATCCAAAGGTCCAGGAAGCTAATTAGAGTCATTAACAAAAAATAGGATTGGCACTATTTTCCTAATGAATATCTTTACATAATGGAGGATTTAGGACATATGCCCCAAAACTAAAATTTTCAGCTCTATGTACCAGAATTGTTACTAAAGCTATTATTGTTAAAAACAGACTAGTAGAATTTGTCCTTTTCTAGTAGCTTGTAGCATTTTTTTACCCTTAAGGGTCAGCTTTTTAAGTTGACCCCAACTTGATATTTTAGACTTTTCAATACCAAGCAGCTGCATTTTTAAGGTTCTTTTTTCCGAAATTCATTTCCTCTATCTGGGCAATGGGTGGATATGGAAAGAATCTATTTCTCTTAGTGATATGGTTAGTTTAGTTCTGGGAGCAGGGATTCAAAGGACACGACTTCACCTAATTCTGCAATGACACAAGCAAACCCTCTTTCCTAATGTTGCACTACATTAGGTACTCACTGATTCAACTCATTTTTATAATACACAGATTGATTAATTTTAGAACTATTATTTTTTGTCCAATGTTTGTCTGCAGCAGTCAAATTATCTTCTCCTGTATTTAAAAAATTTAAAGTAAATAAAGCTTTATGTAACATAAGTCTAGGAGATAATCTCCTCTCTCCCCTCTTTTTTTAAGTAATATATTTTTTAAAAGGGCAATTATTGTGCTTAATAATTGCTTGTCCTTGTGGATTATATGGAATTCTAGTAGTATTTTTAATATTCTAAAATGCTAAGAATTGTTGAAACTTAGAAGATGTATAGGCAGGACTATTGTTAGTTTTAATTGCTTTTGGAATGCCTAAAACATTAAAAGCTTCAATAAGATGTTGAGTGACAATTAATCTTTTCTTCAGGCAAAGGAGTGGCTCATTGAAAAGAAAAATAAGTATCAATAAAATAGTGTACATAAGATAGTTTTCCAAAAGTAGAAATATGAGTAACATTCATTTATCACATGTCATTACTGTGTTGTCCTCTAGGATTCATCCCTCCTGATAATAGAGGAACATTTATGACATTGCACTGAGGACATTTTCTACAATATTTTGAGCTTCTTGCCTAGTTATTTTAAATTTTTGCATTAAACCTTTTTTATTTGTATGAGTCTTTGCATGAAATTTAGTAGCTATTTCCATTGATCCAATGTGTAATTGATTAATTTTATTATTTGCAGTAGACATAGGTCCTGGTAAAGCTGTATGACAACAAATCTGAGTTATATAGATAAGTGAATTTTGTTCCTACAGTAAAAGTTATAACTTTTGAAACAATTTGTGTAATTTAGAACCATCATTTAAAATATATACCATTTTTATATGTTTAATGTCTATATATTGTGAATAACATGTTTTATATGTTAATGTCTATATATTGTGAATCAGTAACAATGTTAATGGAACAAGAAAAATCATTAAGAAGTAATAATACAGAAGATAATTCTGCCTTTAGAACTGATGTATATGGACTTTTTATTATTTTTTTCACTGGTCCAGTATATCCAGCAATATCTAATTTATTTGGTATAAAAAGTAGAAACCTTTTGAATAAGCTGAACTGATACCTAAGTCGGCAAAATTTATTGTGTTCTTTTAAGAAATTGAATTCTTTTATTTGTAAGATACTAATTATTTACAGTACCAAAACTGTTAGCCAATGCAATTTTTCAATCAATATTTAACTTTCTGTTGTCTGAAATTTGATTATATGTTAATGGTACAATAATTTTATTTGGATTATTTTCAGTTAGTTGTCTTATTTTAAGTCTACTTTTTATAATTAAAGTACAAATTTTCTCTAAGTAAGTACATTTTTTCCTTTGAGTTTTATGTGCCAGAAATTGCTATTCTAATGTGTTGTGTATTTGCTATATGATGCTAGAAAGAGAATGTTCTGAAGAAAAAAATAACTGATTGAATAGGTTGATGTGTATTAATTCATTTAAGCAAGCAGTATGCATAATTTTTTCAATAAGTAATAATTCTTGTTTTGCCATTTCTGTTAACTAAGACTGTTTGAATTAAGATTTCCTTGAAGTATCTTAAATAAATTAAGTAGTGCATAAATAGGAATTCCTAGAGAGGGTCTTAACCAATTAATATCACCTAATAATTTTTGAAAGTCATTTAAGGTGTTTGAAAAGTCAGTTTGTAAATTGACTTTTTGAGCAACAATTCTTTGATTCTCAATTATATTTCCAAATATGTAAAGTAATAAGATATTTGAATTTTATCTTTAGTTATAATTAAACCATACTGATTCTAGGTTTCAGAAGCATTTTTAAAAATGACTGAAAGTACATCATTATTTTCACAAGCTATTAGTATGTCATTTGTATAATGGATTATTAAAGATTGAGAATATTTCTGATAAATTTTTTCTAAAAGTTTATTTACATAATTTTGACATAATGTCAGGCTATCCAATATACTTTCCATAAGAAATATAATCTTAGTAAGAATAGTTAGTTCTGTTCATTGTTATAGACACAATAGCTAACATTGTTAGAAATAGAGTTAAGAATGTTTTTGAAGTCTTAGTCTTAATTAAAATATATATTTTGCCTCCTTGGTAAGTTTCTTTAGTTTCCTATAAGTAGGCAGTTTAGCTTTTTGTATTGTAGTTGTCTTCATTTTTATCTCTCTAATAATCTTTGGCTCTAGGCTTAGTCTCTTTATTTCTATTTCTGATGGCTCAAAGATGTCAAATCTCCCTTTTTTCTATTTCCAACTCATGCTGAGACTTCAATTTTCTGGAAGGTATTTACTGATCTCCCATATTTGTGGTGATAAGAGCAAACCCTCATTCCTATATTTTGCCTAAATAGCTGTTGTAAATTAGCAAACTGTCCTTGTCTAAAAAGTTTATCTTGTGTAATATTAAAAAAAGGTTAACATTAGCATTTCAGTTAGCTTGAATACGAGCTTGATTCTCCTACTAAATCATAAATTGTAACTATTTCACTTTTGAAAGAATAGTCTGAGCTAATATTTCTAATTTTTTTAAGATAAAGCATTCAAAGTTCGTGAAAAAGGATAGCAGTTTCTGTGTACAAGGACTGTTATTTCTGTACAGGGAGGAAGCCATTTTTAACTCTTTAAAAGCTCTAACAGGGATTTGGTCATATTGAGTATAAAAAACTCCTTGTCAGAAAGTTTAGATTGTAATTTAAAGAGTCATTCCTTTAATTTACAAGATAAATGCTTTTCTTCATCAGAGGCTAAATGACTCTTGTTATTTTTCTATTACAAAAAAAAACTTAGAGCTTTGTTAGGGACATAACCCTAAGCCTTGCAGCTTAGTGACCAGAGCATAAGTGGGCTAGAAAGAAAACTAATGCTTCTTAATAATAACAGATGCATTAGCTTCTATATCTAAAAGAATTTTTGTATTGCTAAGTGTATTGTTGGTCATTAGAGGAGCTAAATTCCCGCTTTCTTCAGGGCCCCTTTTGCAGAACAGACCTCACAAGCAGCCAACTGCCTGAAGCAGCTTGAGATAAATCCTTGAAATAAACTAATATTACTTAATTCCTTTGTTTTACAGATATGATCATATTTTTACACACAAACAAGATAATTTTTAGCACAGAAACATAAGTATAATATATAACTTTAATTAATTTTAGTACTTGAATTATTATTTGACTTCAAACTTTGAATACACCTTACAATGCATTAACCAAATTAACAAATTTTAAAGATCCATATTCTATTCAATTTAAATTTATATGAGAGCTCCTTACAATTTCTAATTTGAAAACAGAAAATATATAATGAAACTATTTTTTGAATAGAAGAACTAGTATTTTCAAATTTTGCATGCAAGAACTTAATTTTGGCCTTAAAAATCATATTTTAGACAATATCAAACAAAAGCTAAACAGAAACTAGATTCAGACAAATCAGATAAACCAAAGAGAAACCTGGTTTTTCAAAGCACAACCAGACCAGAAGGATGCCTGCCTGATTTTAATCAGGGCATTTTTTGATACAGGAACTGACAATGGATAGGACTAAACAAAATCTCCCCAAGAAAATTTTCTTGGCAGCTTCTGGGGTATTTTCTACATTCAGATTCAACACATGTTTCCAGGCAAAGAATAAGAAAAAAACAAAATGATAGCTCAAAGAATCGCAGTAAAAACACCAAAGAAAATCAATATTTTTTTATTATTGCAAAGACTGGAGAATTCTAAGGATTTAGTGATTCTTCTATAGGTCCTAATTTTAACTGAGTTTGTACCAATAGATGTAATACTTTAAGCTTCTCTGCTTTTAACAGTTATTGCTCAATCTATATTGTTTTTTTACATAACCATAATTAATATCAGACATTATCTGATGAGCTGGAGGCCATAAGGATTCAGAATTAGACTGTATTGACTGCAAAGCTAAAAAAATGAAATTACAGAGACACCAAACAGGAAGAGAAATAGTGTCTCCTTGTTGATGATCATGCCATAAAGCTCTCATTACTTGATGCAAGGTTTTTAAACTTAAAGCAACCTTTCATTATGGCTGAAACCAGTAACAGTGCTTTCTTATATTTTTAATTAATAACAATATTTTTTAAATTTATAGTTACAGCAGTACCCTCTAATAATGTTTGCAGTAGCTTAATATAATTTTGGGATTTTATTAAGGAATTGACATGAGAATTCCCCATCACTCTGCCTCCCATAGGATTTGCTTACCCACAGAGCAATATTATATTCCCTTTGGTCTGATGGTCCTGAAATGGCAACCTCTGACCTCTTTGATCCCCCATGTAGTGGGATTGAGCCCCATGTTGGTCACCAGATGTTACAAATTTCTTTATGGTTTAGACTTGTGAGGCAAAAGACACACCAGATTCTATATAAATTGGGCAGAGGGCAGAAACTCTTACATAGAATCAACCCTGAGAAACAGCACCACTGCATATTTATTGAGTTCCAAAAGCTATAGCTCAGCAGTTAAAACTAGAAATTAACACAAGCCTTTTTTTCCATTCATTCCATCCCACACCCTGCACGTCTACTGTTTCTTTTCATGAACAAGGATGCAAGAAAAGTCAGAGCCCCAGAGCATACCAATCACAAAGGCCATCTGGTTCTTGGAGGCATTCCTCCAAGAATTCTGCATACATGCTTTTAAGTAACCCTGGCCAGTGTCTTTCCATGGCCAACACACTTCAAGATCTCTTGTCTTCAATTAAGCCTTGATCTGTAGTTAACTGCTGTCTACATTGGTGAGAGTCATATTCTTCAGAGAGCCATTCCAAACAAATAATGAATGAGAACTTCCCATGACTATGAAAAGAGTTAGACCATTGAATCCAAGAAACAAACAAAATGCCTAGTTAGCTCAACCTAAACAGATCTTCTCCAAGGCATGTTCTAATAAAACTGTAAAAAATCAATGACAAGGAAAGAATACTCAGGTAGCAAGGAAAAAGAACATAACATATAAAGAAAGGCCCATCAGGATATCATCATACTTCTTGGCAGAAATATTATAAACCAAAGTGTGTGGGATATCCAAACATTCAACGTACTGAAAGAGAGGCATTACTGGCCAAGAATACTATAGCTATTAAGTTATCCTTTAAATATGAAGGAGAAAGAAAAACTTTTCTAGACATACAGGAACTGAGGGAATTTACTACCAGAAAACCCCAACTGTAGGAAATAGTCAGGGGCATTATTAGACCATATACAAACAACAAAACAACACCAAACTACAAGTAAAAACTCTAACAAGGTTAAAATAAAAAAGAAGAAGAATGTTTGATAACAATATTATAAAAGGGGAGATGATTAAGAACTGAAGTAGCAGAGGAGTATTCAGTGTAGAAGTATTCATAAGAGAAAAGATTCTTGTACATATAAAATTTTTTCTTTTAACAACCTAATGGTAACCACCCATGAAAAAGATAATACTAAAACACATAGCCTAAAAAAAGAAGAAACAGGGGAAAGAAGTATGGACTATCATCAAACAAAATCAATTGACAGAAACACAAAAGAGAAGAACTAAATAAGACAAAGAATTACCAGAAAACAAAACATAAATTGGCTATAAAAAATCCTAAAGCATCAACAATTACCCTAAATGCAAATGGACTAAACTCACCAATAAAGAGGCACAGAATAGCAAATTGGATCAGAAACAAAACCTAACCATGTGCAGCCTTCAAGAAAAACATCTAAACTACAAGGACAAAAGTAAACTCAAAATGAAAGGTTGAAAAATGATTATCCAAGCAAATTATACCCCCAAAAAAGAAGATATAGCCATACTAATATCTGACATTGATGAAATAAAGACAACAAAGGTAAACAGATAAAGATGAATATTTCATAATGATAAAGGGAACATTGTATCAAGACATAACACTTCTTAATGTATATGCACCAAATTGGGGAACACCAAATTATATATCTACTACTTGATGTAAAAATGGAGGCAGACAAAAACAATCACACTTGTAAATATCAACACACCATAAATGGCTTTAGATAAGTCATCCAAATAGAAAATCAATAAAGAATTTATAGGCCTTAAGTGACACACTATACCAAATGGACATAATAGACATTTACAGAACATTTCATTGCAGAACATCAGATTATACATTTTTCTTCCAATATGTATGGAATATTCTCAAAGATAGACCATATGCTGGGCCACAATATTAATATCAACAAATATAAAAAAATTGATATTATACCAATTATATTCTTGGAGCATAAGCCTTTGAAATTAGAATTCAACTGCAAAAACTGCCATTTATGACAACTTGGATGGAACTTGAGAACATCATACAAAGTGAAATAAGTAAATCAGAAGAAGCTAAGAAGTATATGATTTCACACATAGTTGGGATATAAAAATGAGACTCATGGATAAAGATAAAATTGAAATGGTTACCAGGGAGAGGAGAGGGCAAGAATAACAAATAAAAGGTGATGGAAAATGATGTGACTTGCATGATGGGCACAAAACATAATCAACCATTCAAATGCTATATAAATGTTTACCTGAAACTGATGTTGATTGATCAATGTCACCCCACTAAATTTAATTTCTAAATTAAAAATAAAAATAAATAAATAAAGCATTTGATTAAATTAAGCACCAATTTATGATAAAAATTCTCAGCATAGTAGAAATAAAGGGAACATACCTCAACATAATAAAGGCCATATATAACAAAACATAAAGCCAACATCATTCTCAATGGGAAAGAACTACAAGTGTTCCCCTTAAGATTGGGAACAAGACAGGGATATTTGTTTTCACCACTTTTATATAACATAATACTAGGAGTCCTAGACACAGCAATCAGACATAAAGAAGAAATAAAAGACAGGCTTACAGCTGTTGTTATTGGGGGGATCTGGGTCAAGGGGTAGAGGGATGGAGCAAAAAAGAAAAATAAATAAAACTCACAGCTATAGACAACAGTGTGATTATTGCTGGGGGTGTGGGTGGGGATTGGGTAAGAGGATATATGAAGGATAAAAAGTGATGGACAGAGTGAACGAACAACATGGTAGACAGATGATATGTTGTAGAACTGTGTACCTGAAACCTGATAATTTTGTTAACTCGTGCCAACTAACATAATAAAAAGGAAAAAGTAAAAATAAAATAATTCTTGACCCCTTTCTTTTTTATTATATTACATAACGTGTTCTATGATTTGTGCTATAGGACAGGGGTTTACAGTCAGCGTGCGTGGCAATCAATACTGACTTTTTTTTTTGCAAATTTCTCAATGCAAATATTGAAAGACATAACGATTGTCCAGATGTCTATTGGGCAACTGTAGTCTCTGCTTTTATCTGTAATTTTTAAGTTCACAGCAGGACATGTCCTAAGTATCCATGTGACTGAAGCATCAAAATCTTTACATATAAAAATTCATCCTTGATAACTGGATTTCTCCTTGTTTCAGTATGGGACCATTCACAGTAACTCAGCTGTAAAATATAATGCACCCTTCTTAGTCTTTTAAGGGGTCATACTGAGTGCTGTATCCTTTCTTGTCTCTATAAGTTGATATTATTTCATTTCTTTACAGGTAGAGAAAAATTATAAATATATAATTAAAATAAATACATAAAAATTATATACATGCCTTCTGGTTGAAATTTTTATTTTTGCTTAGTTTCCTCTATAACATCTTTTCTCCACTTCAATCTTTTCAGCAACTTCTTACAATAACAAATGGTAATAGTTCAGTATGGGCCTTCTATATTTTGTATATGCTAGGATATATGTGTATATAGATATATACATTTTGTGGTAAGTATTTCTTGTGGTTTAAAAGTAGATCCTGGTATATTGGTACCCCCTAATCCAGAGTACCATCCTTGCCTTTTTAGAATAAATCCCACATGATCATGGTGTATGATTTTTTTCATATATTGCTGGAATTAGTTTGCTAATATTTTATTGAGAATTTTAGCATCTAAATTCATCAAGGATATTGGCCTATAGTTTTTTTTTCTTTATGTTGTCTTTGCCTTGTTTTGGAATCAGAATTATACTTGCTTCATAAAAGAGTCTTGAAAGTCTTTCTTCCTCTTGAATTTTTTGAAATAACTTGATAAAAATAGGAGTTACTTCTTCTTTGAATATTTGGTAGAATCACTTGTGAATCCATCAGGCCTAGGACTTTTTTTGTTGGGATTTTTTTGATAACTCTTTTGATATCATTTGATGTAATCAGTCTGTTTAGGTTTTCTGATTATTCCAGATTGATTTTTGGAAGATTGTATGTTTCAAGGATGTCCCGTTTCATCTAGGTTGTCTAGCTTTTTGGCATACAATTCTTCATAGTTTTTTCTTATAATATTTTGTATTTCTGTCATGTCAGTTGTTATTTCTCCACTCTTATTTCTAATTTTATTTATTTGAATCCTTTCTCTTTTTTTCTTGGTGAGTCTAGTTAAAGGTTTGTTGATCTTGTTTACCTTTTCAAAGAACCAGCTCCTGGTTTCATTGATCCTCTGTATTGTTTCTTTAGCCACTGTGTCATTTATTTCTGCTCTGGTTTTTATTATTTTCTTCCTTCTAATGCATCTGGACTTTACTTGCTGTTCTTATTCTAGTTCTTTTAGATGCAGGGTTAAGTTTTTGATTTGAACTTTTTCTAGGATCTTAGAGTATGCCTGTAGTGCTATGAACTTCCCTCTCAGTACTGCTTTTGCTGTGTCCCATTAATTTTAAGTTTTTGTTTGCTCATTATCGTTCATTTCTAAGAATTATTTTATTTCTTCTTTGATTTCATTTTAATTTAGTCATTATTTAACTAGCAGC
Organism: Saccopteryx bilineata; assembly: GCF_036850765.1. Lineage (NCBI taxonomy): Eukaryota > Metazoa > Chordata > Mammalia > Chiroptera > Emballonuridae > Saccopteryx > Saccopteryx bilineata. The sequence continues at coordinate 162,362,154 of NC_089494.1, forward strand.
TATTTAGTTTACATGTGTGTGAGAATTTTTGAGTTTTTCTGTTGTGGTTGATTTTTAGATTCATGCCATTTTGATCAGAGAAAATATTTGATATGATTTCAATCTTCTTAAATTTGTTAAGACCACTTTTGAGCCCTAACCTGTGGTCTAACCTAGAGAATGTACCATGAGCACTTGAAAAGAAAGTATATTCTGCTGCTTTAGGGTGAAAGGTTTTGACGATATGTATTAAATCCAGTTGATCTAGTGTGTCCTTTAAGTCTGCTGTTTGTTTGTTAATTTTGTTTTTAAAAGAGTTATCTAGTGATGTTAGTGGTGTATTAAATTCCCCTACTATTATAATAATGCTGTTGATCACGCCATTTATATCCATCAATGTTTGCTTTATATATTTAGGCGCTCTATATTAGGTGCATAGATATTTATGATGGTTATATCTTTCTGTTAAATTGCTCCCTTTATTATTATGTAGTGACCTTCTTTATCTCTTACTATAGTCTTTGTTTTAAAGTCCACTTTGTCTGATATAAGTATTGCTACCCCAGCTTTTTTTACATTTTTATTAGCATAAAATAATTTTTTCATCCTTTTACCTTCAGTCTATGTGCATCCTTTGTTTTAAGGTGTGTCTCTTGTAGACAGCATATGTATGGGTCCTGTTTTCTTATCCACGCAGCTACCCTATGTCTTTTGATTGAAGCATTTAATCCATTTTCATTTAAGGTTATTATTGATATGTAGTTGTTTATTGCCATTTTATTTTTTAAAGCTATATTCCTTTTTTGCTATATTATTTTCCCACTTTGATCTGTTTACAACAGGCCCCTTAACATTTCCTTCAGCATTGGTTTGGTTGTAATAAATTTCTTGAGGGTTTTTTTTTTTTTTTTTTTTTTTTTGGTCTGGGAAGCTTTTTATTTTTCCTTTAATTTTAAATGATAGCCTGGCTGGATAAATAAGTCTTGGTTGTAGGTTCTTGTTCTGCATTACTTTGAATATTTCTTGCCATTCCCATCTGGCCTCAAGTGTTTCTGTTGAGAAGTCAGATATCATTCTTATGGAGGATCCTTTGTAGGTGATAGCCGTTCTTTGTCTAGCAGCTTTTAATATTTTCTCTTTATCACTTAGCTTTGGTGTTATAGTTATGAACTATTTTGGTATAGATTTCTTTTGGTTTCTCTTTAATGGAGTTCTCTGTGCTTCTTGAAGTTGTGAGTGTTTTTCCTGCATTAATTTATTGCAGTTTTCAGCTATGATATGATTGAACAATGTCTCTTTCCCTTTTTCTATCTTTTCTTCTTCAGGAACCGCTATGATGCAGATTATTTCTCTTCATGTTGTCAAAGAGCTCTGTTAGAGTTTCCTAAGACATTTTGCGGCTTGTTTCTATTTTCTGCTCTGCTTCCATGCCTTCATTCAACTTGTCCTCCAACTCACTGATTCAGTCCTCAGCTTCATCCATCCTGTTTTTAATTCCTTCTATTGAGGTCTTCATTTATATATTGTATTTGTCATCTCTGACTGATTCTTTTTTAATATTTCAATGTCCTTTTCTATATTTGCTATTTCTTTATTTAGGTGTTTGTCGGAAGCTGATCAACAGCTGCTGGTTGACAAAGTCACAGCAGAGAAAACGTGTGATGATACTTCCCTCTTTAAATTTTTGAATTAATTTGGCCTTTTATCTCCCCTTTTCTGGGTGTGTGTGCTATCATTTATGGCACAGGGATAATAGCACCATGCTTTCATGTAGATTTGTAGTAATTTTTTTGGAAATGAGACAGAGGCTGTGAGTTCCACAGAAAAGCCTGTAAGCCCCTTTTCCTGGGCTCATAGACATAAGAGGCTGGCTATAATATCCCTTGAAAAGGGTTAAGTTTGTAGGAGAATTTCTTCTTATTAATCATGTTAGAAAAAATAGCCTGACCTGTGGTGGCGCAGTGGATAAAGTGTCAACCTGGAAACACTGAGGTTGCCGGTTCGAAACCCTGGGCTAGCCTGGTCAAGGCGCATATGGGAGTTGATGCTTCCTGCTCCTCCCCCCTTCTCTCTCTCTCTCTCTCTCTTCTCTATAATGAATAAATAAAATCTAAAAAAAAAAAATTTAAAAAAAAAAAAGAAAAAATAGATTGTGACTTATGAATAGGTAGGAAACAGTAACTATACACAGAAGTACCTTTCAGCCTTCACTTAATTCATTACTTTACCTGCTAGCCTTTTCATGTGGTAGAGTAAAGAAACTTTCCTTTCTTCTTGCATACCTGACCTGCAGGTGGTTGAAAACTCTGAGAAAAATAAAGTTAGAACTTAACTAGTGTATGAATATAGTAGATAAAAAAATTTGACTAGACAATAGGACATTAGATAAAATAGAGTTATTAATCAATGCTGACTTTTTAGAAGTTTGCACCAATATTGTTGTTGCTACTCAAGTTATTGTATAACAATACTTAGAATGACTTACCACCTGATTTATAGCTTATAGAAATGAATTAACTGTTGCCTAGAAATATGTAAACATAACAAAATAAAAACAATTATTAAACAATGTATTCTGAATACCATGTGATTGTAAATTTGTGTGTATGTATAAAAATAAAGCTAGACTAGCCATTGGCAGAGATGCCTGGCAGTGAATGCTAAAAAAGAATTCGGGATCTTCTAGCAAAGGTGTACCTGAAGATGGCAGCAGAGTAGGCGGACGCCCAGACGCCCAGATTTCACCACCAAATTGGAATACAAATCAATTTAGGAAAAATCAGCATGAAAAACCAACTCTGGACTACCAGAACAGCTCTCAAAAACCAAGGAGCAAAGAAGAAGCAACAACAAACCTGGAAAGGAGCATCTGAATCTCCCCTGCTTACAGGAATGGAGGTGGGGACATGAGACTGAGAGCCCAGAGGGGATCTCACGCCAAGGAAAAGAGCAGAAAATACTGCTTGCAGCCACTTGCTAAATGACCAGGGAGCGAGGTGTGTTGAAAAGACCAGCTTATCTCCCAAATGGGAAGAAAAGAGAGAGGGACAGACTGTGAGGGGCTAAGGAATGCAGAAAACGACCTAAAAAAAAGCTGACTCATTCATGCTGGAGGCAGCCATAGCTGGGGAAGGGACTGATCCTTTCCAAAAAAACGGTACTGAATTGCTTCCAGATCAGAGATCTCCAGACATCTCTCCAGCTCCAATCAGCACAACAAGACACAGCTGAAAACAAGAAGTGGGGAGGTGGGGCAGTAACTCAGGTCTCCATGGAGATCTCAGATACACCTCCCCCTACTGAAGCTGAGAAAACACCCTGCCCCCAGAGAGATTAGTTGGTGGAAGAGGCCTTCAGAGTCTCAGGTTCCACACATCACATTCCTGGATACAGTTTCAAGGAAGCCCCCTCTGAGATCAGTAAACAAGACTATCACCTGTTAAAAAAACAAAAACAAAAAAAGACTTCAAAGCTGCCCAAATCAGAAAGTGGATTACAAATAATAGCTGCTACCAACCCAAGAAGAACTAGAAATAACACAACTGAAAACTGGAGGCAGACAACACCAAGCCTAGAGTCAACCAGCTCTATAAGCAAAACACCCAAACATACACATAATGAGAAGACAAAAAAGTGCAATCCAAATGAAACCACAAGAGACACCTTCAGGAGATGAATTGAGTGATATGGAAATAACCAAACTTCCAGATGCGGAGTTCAAAATAATGATTGTAAGGATGCTTAGGGATCTTGGAATAACAATGGATGGTCATTATGAACACCTAAATAAAGAAATAGCAAGTATAAACAGAATCAGTTGGAGATGACAAATACAATATCAGAAATAAAGACCACAATGGAAGGAATTAAAAACAGGATAGATAGAGCTGAGGATTGAATCAGCGAGTTGGAGGGCAACTGGAATGAAGGCATGGAAGCAAAGAAAAAAGAAAAGAGACTCAAAAGACTGAGGAAACTCTTAGAGAGCTCTGTGACAACATGAAGAGAAATAACATCTGCATCATAGGGGTTCCTGAAGAAGAAGAAAAAGAACAAGGGATAGAGACTTTGATCAATCATATCGTAGCTAAAAATGTCACAAGTTCAAGAAACACAGAAGACTCCATTAAAGAGAAACCCAAAGAAACCTACACAAAAACACATCATAATTAAAATGCCAAAGCTAAGCAATAAAAAGAAAATATTAAAAGCTGCTAGAGAAAAAAAGCTATCACCTACAAAGGAACCCCCATAAGAATGACATCTGACTTCTCAACAGAAACACCTGAGGCCAGATGGGAATGGCAAGAAATATTCAAAGTAATGCAGAACAAGAGCCTACAACCAAGACTACTTTATCCAGCAAGACTATCATTTAAAATTGAAGGAGAAATAAAAAGCTTCTCAGACAAAAAAAAAAAAACAAACCTCAAGGAATTCATTACAACCAAACCAATGCTGCAGGAAATGTTAAGGGGCATGGTGTAAACAGAACAAAGTGGGAAAAGAATACAGCAAAAGAGGAATACAGCTTTAAAGAATAAAATGGCAATAAACAACTACATATCAATAATAACCTTAAATATAAATGGATTAACTGATCCAATTAAAAGACATAGAGTAGCTGTGTGGATAAGAAAACAGGACCTGTCCATATGCTGTCTACAAGAGACACACCTAGAACAAAAGATACATATAGATTGAAAGTAAAAGGATGAAAAAAAACATTTCATGCAAATGGAAATGAAAAAAAAAAAGCTGGGGTAGCAATACTTATAGCAGACAAAGTGGACTTTAAAACAAAGGATATAGTAAGAGATAAAGAAGGCCACTACATAATGATAAAGGGAGTAATCCAACAGGAAGATATAACTATTAAAAATATCTATGCACCTAATATAGGAGCACCTAATATATAAAGCAGACTTTGACGGATTTAAAGGGTGAGATCAACAGCAATACTATAATGGTAGGGGATTTTAATACCCCACTAAGATCACTAGATAGATCCTCAAGAAAGAAAATTAACAAAGAAACAGCAGACTTATTGGACACACTAGATCAACTCGATTTAATAGATATCTTCAGAATCTTTCACCCTAATGCAGCAGAATATACATTTTTTTTCAAGTGCTCATGGTACATTCTCTAGGATAGACCACATATTAGAGCACAAAAGTGGTCTCAACAAATTTAAGAAGATTGAAATCATATCAAGCACTTTCTCCAATCACAACGGCATGAAACTAGAAATGAACCACAACAGAAAAGCTCAGAAATATTCAAACACATGGAAACTAAATAGCAGGTTGTTACATAACGAATAGATTAAGAATGAGATCAAAGAAGAAAAAAATTCCTAGAAACAAATGACAATGAGCATACAACAACTCAAAATTTATGGGACACAGCAAAAGCAGTACTGAGAGGGAAGTTCATAGCACGACAGGCACACTTTAAGAAGCTATAAAAAGCTCAAATAAACAACTTAACTGTGCATGTAAGAGAACTAGAAAAAGAACAGCAAGTAAAACCGAAATGTAGTAGAGGGAAGAAAAAAATAAAGATCAGAGCAGAAATAAATGACATAGAGGTTAAAGAAACAATACAGAGGATCAATGAAACTAGGAGCTGGTTCTTTGAAAAGGTAAACAAGATTGATGAACCTTTAACTAGACTCACCAAGAAAAAGAGAGAGAGGACTCAAATAAATAAAATTTAAAATGAGAGTGGAGAAATAACAACTGACACAACAGAAATACAAAATATTGTAAAAAAAAATACTATGAAGAAATGTATGCCAAAAAACTAGACACCCTAGATGAAATGGACTAATTTCTTGAAACATACAATCTTCCAAAAATTAATCTGTAAGAATCAGAAAACCTAAACAGACCAATTACACTAAATGAGATAGAAACAGTTATCAAAAAACTCCCAACAAAGAAAAGTCCGGGGCCTGATGGCTTCGCAACTGAATTCTACCAAATATTTAAAGAACTAACTCCTATCCTTCTCAAACTATTTCAAAAAAGTCAAGAGGAAGGAAGACTTCCAAGCTCCTTTTATGAGTCGAGCATAATTCTGATTCCAAAACCAGGCAAAGACAACACAAAGAAAGAAAATTATAGGCCAATATCTCTGAAGAATATAGATGCTAAAATCCTCTACAAAATATTAGCAAACCGGATCCAACAATATATGGAAAAAATCATACACTATGATCAAGTGGGATTTATTCTGGGAAGGCAAGGCTGGTACAACATTCATAAATCAATCAATGTGATTCATCACATAAACAAAAAGGAGAAAAACCATATGATAATTTCAATAGATGCAGAAAAAGCATTTGATAAAATCCAGCACCCATTCATGATCAAAACTCTCAGCAAAGTGGGAATACAGGGAACATACCTCAACATGATAAAAGCCATCTATGAAAAACCCACAGCCAACATCATACTCAATAGGCAAAAATTAAAATCAATCCTTTAAGATCAGGAACAAGGCAGGGGTGCCCCCTTTCACCACTCTTATTTAACATAGTCCTGGAAGTCCTAGCCACAGCAATCAGACAAGAAGAAGAAATAAAAGGGATTCAAGTTGAAAAAGAAGAAGTAAAACTATCATTATTTGCAGATGATATGATAGTGTATATAAAAAACCCTAAAGTCTCAGTCAAAAAACTATTGGACCTGATAAATGAATTCAGCAAAGTGGCAGGATATAAAATCAATACTCAGAAATCAGAGGTATTTTTATATGCCAACAATGAACAGTTAGAAAGAGAAATTAAGGAAACAATCCCCTTCACTATTACAACCAAAAAAATAAAGTACCTAGGAGTAAACTTAACCAAGGAGACTAAAGACTTGTACTCGGAAAATTACAAAGCATTTATAAAAGAAATCAAGGAAGATACAAACAAGTGGAAGCATAAACCGTGCTCATGGTTAGGAAGAATAAACATCATTAAATATCTATATTACCCAAAATAATTTATAAATTTAATGCAATACCAATTAAAATACCGATGACATACTTTAAAGATATAGATCACATATTCCAAAAATTTATATGGAACCAAAAAAGAACACGAATAGCCTCAGCAATCTTAAAAAAGAAGAATAAAGTGGGAGGTATCATATTTCCTGATATCAAGTTATACTACAAGGCCATTGTACTCAAAACAGCCTGGTACTGGCATTAGAACAGGCAGATAGATCAATGGAACAGAACAGAGAACCCAGAAATAAACCCACAGCTCTCTGGACAACTGATATTTGACAAAGGAGGTAAGGAAATACAATGGAGTAAAGACAGCCTTAACAAATGGTGTTGAAAAAATTGGACAGCTTCCTGCAAAAAAATGAAACTAGATCACCAGCTTACACCACTCACAAAAATAAACTCAAAATGGATAAAAGACTTAAATGTAGGTGATGAAACCATAAGCATCTTAGAAGAAAACATAGGCAGTAAGCTCTCTGACATCTCTCGGAGCAAAATATTTGCTGATTTATCTCCACGGGGAAGTGAAATAAAAGACAGGATAAACAAATGGGAGGATATCACACTAAAAAGCTTTTGCACAGCTAAAGACAATAAGAACAGAATAAAAAGACAAACTACACAATGGGAGAACATATTTGACAATACATCTAAGGCATTGATAACCAAAATTTATAAAGAACTTGTAAATCTCAACACCAGGAAGACAAACAATCCAATCAAAAAATGGGAAAAAGAAATGAATAGACACTTCTTCAAAGAGGACATACAGATAGCCCATAGGCATATGAAAAAATGCTCAACATCACTAATCATTAGAGAAATGCAAATTAAAACCACAATGAGATATCACCTCACACCAGCCAGAATGGCGCTCATCAACAAAACAACACAGAATAAGTGCTGGAGAGGATGTGGAGAAAAGGGAACCCTCCTGCACTGCTGGTGGGAATGTAGACCGGTGCAGCCACTGTGGAAAACAGTATAGAGATTCCTCAAAAAATTGAAAATCCAACTGCCTTTTGACCCAGCTATCCAACTTTTAGGAATATACCCCCAAAACACCATAGAACGGCTCCAAAAGGAGAAATGCACCCCATGTTTATGGCAGCATTGTTCACAATAGCAAAGATCTGGAAACAGCCCAAGTGTCCATCAGAGGACGAATGAATTAAAAAGCTTTGGTATATATATATACTATGGAATACTACTCAGCCATAAGAAATGATGACATAGGATCTTTTACAACAACATGGATGGGCCTTGATAACATTATACTGAGTGAAAGAAGTAAATCAGAAAAAACTAGGAACTAAATGATTCCATACATAGGTGGGACATAAAGATGAGACTCAGAGACGTGAACAACAGTGTTCAGGTTACAGGGTGGGGGAAGGAGAGGGAGGGGGTTGGGGGAGGGGAGGGGCACAAAGATCATGGCTTTTCATGCTGATTGTTTCTAAACTAATTTGTATTCCAGTTTTGTAGTGTGAGCTGTGAGTATGTGCATCTGCCTACTCCGCTGCCATCTTCTGCTTTCTCTGGTGGCAAAAATTATTGAGATCTTTGAGTGTATTGTAATTGAAAGTAGTTTATATTGGGACCATGCGGTCAGTCCCCATGATAGGTAAATGAGGTAGACGGGAGTTGGAGAGAAAGGACGAGTGTCCCCCTTTTTCCATTTCCAACCATAGAGAAAGGAAGGGGAAGAATTGTCAGGTTGTCATCCATGAGAATTCAGTCTCAGTGAGTAGAAGTAGGTTTCTTGGCCAGGCACCTCAGCTTCTGAAAACATAGTTTTAGTAGGCAAGAAACCCCAAGGTCTACCTCCTCAGATTTTTAGGGTGAAAAATTTGGAAAAGCACCAGCAGAAGAAGGGAAGGTGAAGAAGGATTCCTAATACTGGTATGGCAGGTGTTTGAAACAGGGTCACATAGCTGGCCAATCTACCCCCACTTCCAGGACCAAGCAGCATCAAGGAGTAAGCCCAAAACTAGCTGCCTCTGTCCACTGCTTCCCTGGTCGTAAGCTTGGGTGAGAGCTGAGGGATCGTCCAGGCAACCAGAGCCCCTTCCCGGGTTTCATCACCATATGATAGAATTAATTGGAGTTCGAAAGACCAGTGTAACAGGCTTTAATAAAAGGAAACCCGCAGAGCTGTCTCGTAAGGGAAAGCAGCCCCCAGTTCTGTAACAGGTAGAGTTAAATAGGGGATTTGAGGGTAAGGGCTGGTAGTCATTAAGGAAAAAATGTAGCTTTCAGTGATTTATGTAATAATTACCATAAATAAGATATGGGACCTTCCACACTTGGTTTAGTCACCCAGATGCCCAGGGAGTAGTAACCTGGAATATCCACTTTCTCAGTGTCCCTTATTCACTTAAGGAAGGAGGGGGTCATGACCCTCACCTGCAACCCTATCACTAAGTATTTTGAAGTTGTTATCATTAGAAAGAAGGCAATATTTTACCAATTTCTGTTTTGAGGTGCTTTGTTGCAAGTTTTATGTATTTGTCTTGCATTCACTCAATGACAGAAGTCTCTAGTATATGCTAATAATTTTTTTTAACTAGAATCTTTTGTATTTTCAAGTTGTGTCAACATTTCCAAGGTTTCACCAGATTGTTCCTTTTTTGGCACACTTCCAACCAATGGATTTGTCACATTCTGTCCTGTTGGAAACACACTTTCACAGCTGCTCAGCTTGCATTCAGTTTCCTGCTTACAAAAACAGGAAGTATATAGCTCCATGTTATAACTTGATATTAATATGGAAAAAAATTACTCATATACATTTATCTCTCCTAAACTTTATCTTAATTTTATTTTTTCTAAATATTTTTAATTTTATTTTTCCAGTATACAGGCAATTATGAACTCATGGCTTTTCACAAACTCAACTTTTTCCAGACAACAATATTAGCATGGTTTGCATTTTCTTATTGTCACGGCTTGTCTAGCATTTTCCCTCAGTAGGTACCTTTGTTTGTAAAGTCGTTCAGGCAGCCATTGTGATGAGTCTTGGTTTCTGGCAACAGTATTTAGGTATGTCTTGAATTTCCTGATGCAAGATAAAAATGGTTACTTTTTAAGAAGATGAATTTCTTTTAATTTCATAATTAACATTTATTTATTAAGCCCTGACTATTAGTAAGGTGACCGACTTTTTTACAATGGAAAGGACAAAAATTAAAGAAAACAATATCATAAATAAAAGGAAGATTTTATTCATTGCAACAATAATACATTATAATATAATAAATGCATAATAAAAACATTTATAATGTTTTACATTGTAATTATGTTTACATGCTTATTAATTTTTAATAATAATTGTTAGAAAAATTACTCATTTAGATACAAATACATCACATGCAATGAATTGACTCTATATTAATTGAATATGGACATTTACAGATTAGTCTTCCAATATCAAAAAGGAGGACATGAAGAAGGACACTTTTTGATGGAGGACAGAACTTCCAAAGTAGGACTGTCCTCCCTAAAAAACAAAAATTGATCACCTTACTATTAGGTACTAAGGTGAGCAAAGAGAAATGAAACAAGATGTTTTTAAAATAATTTTCAAAACCATCAAACCCTGTCTTGATATCCTATCCTTTCTAACTCTAGTTGTACAGTGCACTTAATTGATTTTTCTGACATACAATTTTGTTGTCCTCTGGTTAATAACCTGCAATGATCCCTCACCATCTACAGTGTCCTGAATGCGTCCATCTCCTTATAGCACCGTTTCCATCACTAGACAGGGCTTCCACAAAGCCCTTGTGTTACATTTTGGGGCCACAGGGAGTTGTTCCAGGCACTCACCCTCTCTCTACCCCATTTCTGCTGTTCATTAGTATTGCAAATGAAAATTGTGATGGGTAAAAGTGAAACTCGATATCATGTACCTCCATTAGGAGAGAGAGCTAGAATCAGTATTTTAAAGGTGTGAGTTCACATAATTTTTTCAGTTTAGTGTGTGTTGTCTCTTACAATGTGAAATTTTGTCAACCACTAATATTTTCAATACACTGATAGTGACTTTATTAAGGAAGTTGTTCAAAGGGAATTAAAATAAAAGGGAGGAATCAGCAGGTATATAGAAACTCAGGTTTGAAGAATGTTGAGGATAATTACTGAAGGGTGATTGCAGAGGGAAGGAATGAAGGTGGCAGTCTGTATGAAAGTGTACTTCATAATTACACAAATCCTGAAGTGATCCATGCAACCTGTCTAGCTGGCTGTGTTCCAGCTCAAAGTTCTCAGAGGTAGGTTTTTCTAAACTCAACAAAACAGAGATAAAAGCAGTTCTAGGCAGTGGGGCCAAGATTAGACACCCAAGTGAGAGGACAGGGAGTTGTCTGAACAAAGCGCAGTAGGAAGCAGTCTGAGAGGGCAACATTTTAGGAATCTGAAAACACGGAAGCTGGTACATGCTGGGAAGTTCATTGTGGCTAATGCTGCAATGAAGTCTGCAAAATCAGGTAATTTATTTGAAATTTTTTTTCCATTAAAAAATACTTTTTTAAGTGAGAGAATGGGAGATAGAGAGACAGACATTCTCATGTGCCAGGAGCCACCTGGCAACTCTCGTTGGGGTCGATGCTCAAAACAACCAAGCCATTCTCAGTGCCCCTGGGTGAATGCTTGAACCAATCCAACCATGGGCTGTGGGAGGGTAAAAAAGAGGAGGGGAGAGGGAGGCAGAAAGAAGCAGATGGTAGCCTGTCCTGTGTGTTTGACCAGAAATTGAACTCCGGAGGTTGGCATGCCCAGTAGAGGCTCTATCCACTGACACAACAGGCCAAGGGCAAGTAAGGTTATTTTAAAATACAATGTAATCTGTCTCTTTAAAAGTAATACATTTTCATATAGAAATCAAATTGGCTTATAGATAAGAGTACAAGATCATAATGAAAGAAATATTATAGCAATAATCAACACTGAAGTTTCACAATCCAAATGTAGGCTTTGTTTACAGTTAAATCTACTTTATTCACACTTCTGTATCTTATACTTTAATGTAATTTAACAATAATTTCCCATTTCATTATAAAATCTGCATAAACTTCATTTGTATACATTATTTTATTGCTTATACTTTATTATTATGTTATAATATGTATGTTATCTATGAATTATAAGTCCTTGGTCATTGAACTTCTCTCCAGCTTTCTCTATTACTAGTAATACTGCAATGAATATCTTTGCATATATACTTTTAAGAAAATTAGATAATTTATCTAAGATAGATTAAACATATGTATCAAGATATGTTATATTTTGAAGCTCTCATCAGATATTGTCAAACCAATTTCTCAGAAGGCTGAATCCCAGTGTTTACACTCTGATCAACACAGCATGAAAATTCCCATTTATTAACTCTGTAACAGCACTGGGATATATCATTTAAAAATTTCTAAACAGACTGATGAAAGTGGTATTTCATTTTTAATGTATATTTTTTACACAGAAATATGTATTGAAGTATAATTGACATAAAATGTTTATTAGTTCAGGTGTACAGCATAATGATTAAGTATTTGTATATACTGTGAAATGATTTCTACCGTAAGTCTAGTTACTATACAATTAATGTACATTTCATATATGAAAGTGAAGTTGAATATATTTATTAGTAATTTGTAGTGTTTTTTTGGGGGGGGTGTTTGGGGTTGGGGAATGTTTTAATGCACCAATTCAGGCATGAAAAGGAAGGGACTTGAAAGATTAAAATATAGCTACTTAGAATCCAGAAATTAACCTAACAACACTTATCAGTTTCTTTTAATTAAATCCCTTCTAATTATTATAGTTAGTACATGATGGAAAGGAATTTGATGTTTTATTATTTTAATATGGCCTTTAAATTATTAATCTTTAATTATGTTCTCCTTAAGCTATTTAATGAAGTCTTAACCCTAGGCTCACCTACATTTATAAGGTTGAATTAATTGATTAAAAGAGCAATTAAAATCCAGGCATTATTTGACTCATGATGTGATATAACTAGAAGTAAACAACTCATTTAAAAAGTAACTTTGAAAAAAAATTAAAACTAAATGTAATCAAGCATTAAATTTCAATGCTAATTTATAGGAAACTCAAGAGATGGAGGGAGAACTTCAGGAAACCACAAAGAAATCAATAAGCCGAATCTAGAATGTAGAACTGGGGCAGGACATTAAGAAGCTAGGAAAATTCTTTAGCAAGTGGAATAGGGAAACTGAGTCAAGATAATTAAACAAAGCCAAACAATTTGAGCAATTTAAGGTACTACCTTTCCTAACCAAGGACATTTAGAAACAAATGATTTACACATTCCAGACACTGCTATAGGGCAGACTTATACAGATCCTGCTCTCTTTTCAATGACATTCTTTAAAGAATTCACTTTACACTCATTTTGTTGAATCAACATATTGAAGGGCACACCTGGAAAACTAACAAATATCCTGCTAAGAACTCCCTCCCCTAAGGGTTCCTTCCCAAAAGCAAGAACAAAAAACCTTAAGACAAAAACCCCAACATGGGTTCTTTCACACCTTATCTCTGGCATGAACTTTTTACTTTCTTTCTCCTAAACACTACGGGGTTCCCATGAACCAGATCAGCCATCTTAGAGAATGTTCTGCTGTTCTTGTACAAGACAGGGAATAGGTCCAGAGTGAATCTGGTTAAGGCTGCCCTACAGTGTGTGGATTCTTGACTCTGTGCAGGAAAGATTTCACTAAATGAGTCCCTGTGATTTTTGGAGTACATTGATTAAAGCTGGGTACAGTGACACAAAGGAAGGGTTTAGAGTAGAAGGGCTTAAGTGCAACCAGGAGACCAGCAGGTGGCAGCAACTAGCTGGTTCACCTTCAACCCTTGAACCTGTCTCCAAAGTCCTCTTTTTCTCTGACTTTCCAGTGAGCAGAAAGCAGACCCCCCTTGGCTCACTTCCATTACTGTGACTTTTATTTCTCAGTGAGTCCATGCAGTCCAGTGTGGCCCACTTCATTCTTATAACATTTCTAGGGAGCCAAAGAAGTCACACCTAGGCTCTCTCCTGTTACTTCTTCTACCCTAAACCAGTCCTTTGTTTCACTGTTCCCAGCTTTAATCAAGGTACTTTCAAAATCACCTGGACTCATGTGAAATGTTTTCTGCACAAAATCGAGAATGTACACACTACAGACCAACTTGATGCAGATCCATTCTGGGCCTGGTCTTAATCCAATAACAGAATAGAATATAGTAGAACATTCTCTAAGATTGCTGAACTGGTTTGGACAAAAAACCAAAGACCAGATATACACATAATATATTGATAAATGTAAAATAATATTCCTGAGACAATCAGGAAAATTTGAATATGGCCTAGATAAAATATGTTATTAAGGAATTATTATAATTTTTGTAAAGTATGTCAATAGCATGGATCGCATCAATTCATCAGATAAAAATTTAATTATTTAAAGAAGAATTGACATGGGGTTTGCTTTAAAGTACTCCAGCAAAACAAAAGTGCGAGGTAGATGGAATAATATTGGTAAACTATCAATAATTACTGAGGCAGGGTGATGGGTACAAGGATGGAGGTTCATTAAGTTATTTTTCATTTTGTGTATGTTTTTTAAATTTCTACAATAAATTATAAAAATAAAAATAGCAACAGGAAATAACTTCTGGAATGGCAAAATAAAGACTTTAAAAAATGTGATTCCCCACAAGAGCAATGAGAGCAATGGCTAAAATAGTCAAAATCAATTTTTGAAAACTTTATAAATTAACCAAAGTCAAAATTCAAGGAGTAGTCATTCAAAAAAAATAAAATAAAATCACAAAACCTCATTGACAACAATAAATTTTGTGTCATTTTAACATGTTTTATTCCCATCCCTCTTGCTCCAGCTCATCAAATTCTCTAGGGCTTCCTAAAAAGTAGCATCTTCCTTACTGGTCTGATGGGTCTGGCACAGTGTTCCCACCCAGGGTAGATAGAGATGTGGCATGGGCCAGTAGACCCCATAGATACTTCTCTGCTAGCACAGGGTGAGCTGATCCAAAGCCCCAGCTCTCTCTCAGCTTCTCCTGGGCAGAAGAAAGAGTTGATCTATCCATCCAGTTTCCATCTTCTCTAGTGCTGACCAGAGAACTAGTATCTATTAGACTAGTTTTGAAACTGATAGGTTTAGTATAGTCTAGCTGTTATAAGATATGTTATGTAAACTCCAAGGTCATCACAAAAAAACACCTGCAAAAGTTATACAAAAGAAAAAGAATTTAAAGGATATCATTAGAGAATCTTGAAAGAACATGGGGAAGACATAGAGGAAAAGACAGATGCCTGAAACTATGATAAAATACCAATGAATAAATCTAAATTTAAAAAAAATTTAGAAAGAAAAGACAGACGAAAGAACAAGATTAACAGAATACAACTTTCAAAGTGGCATAGCAGAACCTTCCCTAACAATAATTACTTTAACTGTAAATGATTCAGTCCCCTATCAAAAGAAAGTCATTGGATGAATTAAAACAAATAAACAACAAATAATACCTAGAATCCACTATAATGTCTACAAGAAACCTACTTTAGATTTTGAGCACAGAGCAAACAAGCTGAAAGTGAAAGGAGAGAAAAAGTGTGTGAATAACTAAAAGAGAGCAAGGTAGCTAAACTTAGATCTGACTAAATTTACTTAATTCAGAACTGTTCCAAGAGACAAAGAACATTATAAAACAATGAAAGGGTCATACACCAGGAAGGTATAACAGTTATAAATATATACCAACTCAGGATTAGAACACGTAAGTATATAGAGCAACTATTAGCAGAACTGAGTGGAGACATAGCAGTATTTGGATCTGGAACAAGACAAGGATTATTACCAATCTATTCGACATAGTAATGGAAGTCTTAGAGAAGTTAGGCAAGAAAAAAAAAGCATTCAAAATAATATATAAAAATCATTTGTGTTTTTATACATTAGCAACAAACTGTCTGAAAAATAAATTAGGAAAACAATCTTATTTGTAATAGCACCAAAAAAAATAAATTGCTTAGGAATAAACTCAACTAAGCAGGTGAAATCCTATATACTAAAAACTACAAAATGATTAAAGAAATTGAAGACACAAGTAGATGGAAAGCTATCTTATGTTCATGTCTTAAAAGAACTGGAAATGTATTTCACACAAAAACTTGCATGTGAATGTTTATAGAAGCATTATTCATAATATTGTAATAAGGAAAAAGGAAAAAAAAGTTAAATGTTCATCAACTGATGAATGGATAAATAAAAGGTAGTATATCCTTACACAGGAATGATGTTCAGCGGCAGAAAAAGATGAAGCAGTGTAAATGCTGCACCATGGATGGGCCTTAAAAGCATCATGCTATATAAAAGAAGGCAGTTACAAAATGCCACATAACGTATGAATTCATTTACATAAAATTTTGAGAATAGACAAATAAATGGAGTCAGGAAGTAGTTGCCAGGGGCTGGAGGGAGGGAGGAATGGGAAGTTGTTTCCAAGGAGTATAAGGTGTTTTAGGGGAAGATGAAAGTGCTCTAAAGTTGTATAGGTAGTAAAAACTCTATGAATGTACTGAATGTTGCTGAATTGTATAATTTAAAAGGGGTGATGTTATGATATGTGACCTATACTTCATTAAAGCCATTAAAAATAACAATTATATTGTTTTCCTCCCTCTGCAAATTTCTTTTAATAAAGAAAATCAGTTTGCTTAATTAAAAGAGTGAAGGGAGATGAGTGCAATGAGTTGAATTTCTGTGAAGTTGAACAATGGACACTTCATGCCTAGACTGGGATTTGGCACCTCAGCTCCTAGTAAGGTAACTATTGTGGCATTGGAGAGGGAGGGGTAGCAGATAGGGTCCTGATCAGAACTAGTCCCTGTGTGAATGTGGGAAATTTAGATGGGCCTCTGTTTCTTCATTGGTAGGACGCTTTCCCTCCAGGTTAGGTTGTTTTGTGCAGAAAGCCAATGCTTTTCAAATTTTAATAGGCAAAAAATACCAGAGCATCTTGTTAGAAATACAGATCGAAGAGTTCAAATCACAAAGTTTCTGATTCACTAGATTTGGGAGAAGGCTCAGAAGTCCACATTTCTAACGAGCTACCAAAGATCCTTGTGCTGCTTGTCCAAGGATCACACTTGGAGTAGCACTGTATCCAGAGAGATGGAAGGGGTGGGTAAGTCGGTTTCTGTTATTCTCGCCTGCTGTCCAGTTGTAGCCATTTCACAGTATATTAGGATAAATGGAACCCAGTTATTATGTAACCCCAGGCAAGGCACTTTGCAGCAAGCATGCTTGTGATAAAGTTTCTGTGTAATGTCTAATGTCCAAATTGTCACACTCTGTCCCTACTCAGAATATCAAGAGAAATCTCTGTGGCCAAAGGACCTGGAGAGAGACAGAATAATGGTAGAGTTTTGGTGGTCTGAGGTAGAAATTGTCTCTCAGAGGCCAGGTAGCCAGCACTGTGCCAAAAAGGGGGCCAAATGACACTTGGAAATTCTCTCTTTCTGGAAGATTGAACTCCAGGCACGCTCCTGGTTCAAGCACTGTAACCTTCCAAGAGCACAGTGTTCTTTCAGTGGTGTTTATGGTTCTTGAATGGAAGCTGTAGAATTGGTTCTTTAGCTTGAGAGTCATGTGGTGTGAATGTTGAGGACCATAGCAAGGACATTGGCACAAAGTTTAGCTATTCCTTTCATTCAGCTCTTCAATCGGTGGACAATTAATCTCTATGGCATTAGTGAATTTATCTAGAGTTAAAAATCTAAAACTGTATTTGAGACTGTTTAATTACAGAGTGAGGTAAAGAGGTATTGGAAGAAATAATTATGGCTAAATTAAAAAATCTCTGTCTGGTGGGGCAGAGAAAAGTACGCAGCTGAGAAAAATAACTAAGCTATAAAGCAGAACTGATCACTTAATGACCAACTTAATAATCAAAAAATGATTATGGACATTTTTGAGTGAAAAACTAGTTTATTTAGAAGTGTTTCTCTATGTGTACATAGGTTAATGACTAATGCATTCCATCTAAAGTTCCATATTCATTGCATAGATAGATAATTTTTAGCATTGGATTTCTGGTTAAAACCAGCTGAATAATCTCTTATAAATTGAACTAATTTAGGAATGTAGATCTAAAGGTTGTGTTAACCTTTAGATCACAGAGAGAATAAAAATCCAGAAGCAGAAGGTTACACCCAACAATGTACTGTGGGGCCAGTTTGTGGGCTCACAAGACTCAATTGTGAGCATCTATTCCTCAAGTTGGTAGCTTGAAATTAGCCATGAGGAAAGTATTTGCATCATACAGACTGGTAAATACTATAGATTGGGTCTTTTCTTCAGAGTCAGTTGTTAATCATTTGTCACCTCTGGCTGCCAACCCTTAGCAAAGCAATAAGTTCTGTCAACCAGCTATGCTTATGGAATTAGTCATGTGTTCCTGAATCAAGTGGCTTTTCATTTCTTATGCATTTGTATGTTGCTAAGAGTAAGGTAGAAGAGGCCATCAGGACAGCAATAGGCTATCGCCATATTGATTCAGCCTATGTCTACCCAAATGAAGAAGAGATTGGGAGGGCCATCCAGGAAAAGATTGCCGATGGCACTGTTAAGAGAGAACACATATTCTACACTTCTAAGGTGCTCTATAGAGTTGCCCATGTACCTGAGGAGTTTAATTATTTCTTGGCAAATTTCTCCTTTCTTTGGCTTAATTTTGATTTGCTCTCAAACCTATGTCTGTAGAAGAGTGGTTAGAAACATCCTGGTTGGGAATGTGGGTTCTGGTCAGACTTTCTATATTTGATTCTTACTAAATGTGTTTCCTTGGACATAAACTTACTTAAACTCTTTGACTCAGTTCTTCAAGCTGTAAAATAAAGTTAATATTATTGACTTAACAGAATTTTCATGAATACTACATAAAAAGTACATATAAAGCTTTTAAAAAGCTTTTACCATATTTTAAATGCTAAAAATAATGTGTAAGCATATATATATATATATATATACACACACACATATATATATGGTAAATTTAGGCATGTATTTGGCTTTTCCAACTCAGATAGACTCACATTTTTACAAAGCAACTTAGTCTTCCTTAGCTATAATATGAGGTGATGCAATTTTGTCAGAAAGTAGAGGAAATATTGATACACCAACAATAATCTATCTGAAAGAGAAATTAAGAAAACAATCTCCTTCACTATTGCAACCAAAAAAATAAAGTACCTGGTAGTAAATTTAACAAAGGAGGTTAAAGACTTGTACTCGGAAAATTATAAAACATTGATAAAAGAAATCAAGGAAGATACAAACAAGTGGACGTAAATACTGTGTTCTAGATAGAAAGAATAAATATTATTAAAATGTCCATATTACCCAAAGCTATTTATAAATTCAATGCAATACCAATTAAAATACCACTGACATACTTCAAAAATATAGAACAAATATTCCAAAAATTTATATGGAACCAAAAAAGAACAGGAATAGCCTCAGCAACCTTGAAAAAGAAGAATAAAGTGGGTAGTATTACACTTTCGGACATCAAGTTATACTACAAGGCCATTGTACTCAAAACAGCCTGGTACTGGCATAAGAACAGGCATATAGATCAATGGAACAGAACAGAGAACCCAGAAATAAACCCACCTTTATGAATAATTGATATTTGACAAGTGTGGTGATAGCCTACAATGGAGTAAAGACAGTCTGTTTAACAAATGGTGTTGGGAAAATTGGTCAGCTACCTTAAAAAAAAAATGAAACTAGACCACAAACACACCATTTACAAAAATAAACTTAAAATGGATAATAAAAGACTTAAATGTAAGTCATGAAACCAGAAGCATATTAGAGGAAAACATAGGCATAAGCTATCCGACATCACTCGCAGCAATATATTTGCTGATTTATATCCTCACGCAAGGGAAATAAAAGCCAGGATAAACAAATGGGGCTATATCAAACTAAAAAGCTTTTGCACAGCTAAAGACAATATGAACAAAATAAAAAGGTAAACCAAACAATGGGAGAACATATTAGACAATACATCTAATAAGGGGTTAATAACCAAAATTTATAAAGAACTTGTAAAACTCAATACCAGGAAGATAAACAGTCCAATCAAAAATGGGCAAAAGAAATGAATAGACACTTTTTCAAAGAGAACATACAGATGGTCAACAGGCATATGAAAAAATGCTCAACATCACTAATCATTAGAGAAATGCAAATTAAAACCACAATGGGATATCACCTCACACCAGTCAGAATGGCGCTCATCAACAAACAGGCACAGAGTAAGTGCTGGCGAGGATGTGGAAAAAAGGGAACCCTCCTGCTCTGATGGTGGGAATGCAGACTGGTGTAGCCACTGTGGAAAAGTGTGGAGATGTTTTCAAAAAATTAAAAATCGAACTGCCTTTTGACCCAGCCATCCAACTTTTAAGAATGTACCCCAAGAATACCATAGCACAGTTTGAAAAGGAGAAATGCACCTCCATGTTTATGGCAGCA
This sequence comes from Saccopteryx bilineata, assembly GCF_036850765.1. Classification (NCBI taxonomy): domain Eukaryota; kingdom Metazoa; phylum Chordata; class Mammalia; order Chiroptera; family Emballonuridae; genus Saccopteryx; species Saccopteryx bilineata. The sequence goes on from NC_089494.1 coordinate 162,382,712, forward strand.
TTGTTTACAATAGCCAAGATCTGGAAAGAGCCCAAGTGTCTGTCAGTGGACGATTGGATTAAAAAAGTGGTACTTATACACAATGGAATACTATGGTGCCATGATAAAGAAGGAAATATTTTTGTGACAACATGGATGGACCTGGAAACTCTTATGTTAAGTGAAATAAGCCAGACAGAGAAAGAAAAATATCATATGAGGAATCCAACAAAAAATATAAACTGAGGAGCAGAATAGACACAGAGGCGGGATCAAAGGATTCAGAAGGAAAGCAGACAGAGGGAAAGGGGATGATTGGGTGATAGGATGGGACAAGAGCAGAAAAGCTAAGCCTGGAAGGAAGCGGGGAGGGCATTTTGGGGAGGGAGACAGGGGGATGTACTGGGGAACACGGGTGACATTAGAATTTATGTAAACACAACAAATTAATAAAAAATTAAATAAAAACATTTTTAAATTATTCTAAAAAATGAACAAACATAGCACAATAACAAACCTTCTCTTGAGCTTGCTTCCCTTGTGGCTGCTCTGGTTTCCCTTGCCCTCTCTTGCTGTTCTGTCTCAGGGTCTCCCTATTTTGCAGGTTTCTCCTCTTCAGCTTGACCTCTTAATTTGAGCTCTTAACTTCAGAGTGACCTAAAGCTCAATCATAGACTTTTTCTCTTTTCTATGTACACTACATTCTTGTGATTTCATGTAGTCCCACACTTTAAACACCATATAAATAGAGACTCTCCAAAATCACTTCCAGCTCAGACCTGGGTCCTGGACCAAGTGTTTTAGATCCCTTTACTCAGCTCCACCTGATGTCTAATAAGCATTTCAACTTATCTCCCACACTGGTGTCTGCAGGGCTTCCCATCTACACATATGCCAGACACGCTCATGTTAATGTCAAGTCACTGACTGCTCTTTGCTTTCCTGCTTTTCTACTTCATCCCCACACATAGTAGCCAGAGCCAAATTCCTTACACAACCCACAAGAGTCAACAGGGTGCTCCCTCCCTACAACTCTGCCTCCATGTCCTACTGGTTCTCCTCTCTGGCTCTCCAGCACAGTTCCTCTGGCCCCTTGGCTGCTTTCCACATACACCTGGCCTGTCTCAGGCCCTTTGCACTGGCTGTTCTGTTAGAATGCTCCTCCTCCAGGTAGGTAGCTAGATGTTCACTCCTCCCCCTCCTTATGTCTTAACTCAGATGTCACCTCTGTAAAACCTTCTCGTTCACTTTATCTGACAATGCACCCCTACCCGGCATTTCCTTTCCCTCTACCCTGACTTCTCTCCTGGTAACTATCCTTAATTCATACACCATATAATTCACTAACTACTTGGTTATTTTTTGTTGACCACAGACTGTTAGATTCCTAGGGTAGGATTTTTTACAAAGCTACTCTTTCCCTGATCAATCTATAAATATTGGTTGAATGAACCATATAAGAAAATGACAAAAAGGGTAAGAGGAAGGGAACGTAGAGGAGCATATTGTAATCCTTCACAATATTGATAAGTTTATTCAACACTTATTCAGTGATTTAGTATTTTCCATCTCAAAATAATCATGTATATAAAGTGAGTTCACTTCCCTTGCTAAATTGGAAGTCCTCTGTTGAAGTGACTTAGGTTGTAATCACTGTATCCACTTTTAAGTCTAATATATAACTTTACACCCAGTAAAATCATAGATAAATGATTTCTGAGTGCTGGGAAGAAATTGCTCAACAAGGATATTTTTTTTTCACCTTCCTCATCATTGCCTTGTAATATTTGTTAACTTTATATAAGAATCCCGATGGAAATTAAAAAAAGACGGCAGAATTCATTTCTACCCTTTGAGATTTTAAAGCAGCAACACCAATAGTTTTATATCCTTAAGTTGTAGAATAACATAACTGCAAAAATAGAATATATTTGTTTATTTTTGTGTAGGTGCTCAAGTGAAAGTTAAGTATATTTATTTTTTTCAATGTGTTTATTACAGTGTAATGCAATTGCACATGGTTATTATAAAACTAGTTGCATTTGTCCATCTCCAAAAAAGATTAATTTTATACTTAACCAGTTAAAACAAACAAACAAGCAATCCTCTCTTTACACAGCCCAGAAAGAGTTGACTAAAGCTCTTCTTTTATCTTGCAGTTTTGCTGGATACCCAGATGATCCATTTTCTGATGACTATTAAATTTGGTGGCTGCTCAAGTGTTTTGTTTTGTTTTGTTTTTTTAGGGTGACAATTAGCAATCATGTCAAGGATGAGAGAGTTTCTGGTCATTCCATGCCCTCAGTCACAATATGACTAAAATGCCTGGATCAGGAAATAAAAATCTCTAAGCCTAGTCTTTCCCCCCAAATAAATAATGATACAGTTCAAACAACCTGCTGCCTCTTTGGCTTGTTTGCTTCTTTCCCTGCATCACCGAGATGAAAATTCTGACCTCCCAGGAAGTGATCATGGCGAATATGTGCTCTCAAGAAAGGCTAACCATTGACCGCACTTTCAAATTTTCAAATTCTACTTTATCACATGGCAGTAGTTCTTGTTTTATTTTCTCTCTTTTGTTCTATGAATTCACCGCACCCTAAGCTTTATAATTCTATAGTGTTTGTTTTTGCTACCTGTTGTTTCTATTCTCACAATGGTCCAACAGTGTTTAAAAACAAAAACCCTTAGAAGCACACAGACTTAAAGGTGCCTTCAGCTATCACTCAATGAGCTTGAGTTAGTTAGTCTCTGTCGCCACCTAGTGGCATATTTGGTTAACAGCTCTGATGAAGGCTCGGGATTGAAGGATAAATGCAAAAATAGGCTAAACATTCATCATTCAGGATCCCATGTTTGAGTATTTGCTTCTAGTCTTAAATTTACTTGTAATACAAAATTTAACACTGTCCGGACTTTCCTGCTCATTCTCAGACTTGCAGAGAGCAACAACAATTGGGGCCACCTCGGCTGGTTTCTACTAAGGGGGAAGAGGACACTGTTGTGCCTTCTTGCAACTCTCACTGCGAACTCGTGTACCTTACACGGTTTAATTAGTGCCAAGGGATTCTCATCTGTATGACTCTTTTTAGTGATTTTGCTATTTAAAATGACCCTCGTAAATAGAGTTTTTTTAAAATTTGTAAAAGTCTTTGCCGGTTGGCTCAGCGGTAGAGCAATGGCCGGGCATGTGGAAGTCCCAGGTTTGATTCCCGGCCAGGACACACATGAGAAGCGCCCATCTGCTTCCTCACCCTTACTCCTCTCCTTTTGCTCTCTCTGTTCCCCTCCCACAGCCACGGCTCCATTAAAGCAAAGTTGGCCCAGGCACTGAAGATGGCTTCATAGCCTCTGCCTCAATCGCTAGAATGGCTCCAGTTGCAAAGGAGCAACAGCCCATATGGACAGAGCATCGTCCCCTAGTGGGCATGCCAGGTGCAACCTGGTTGGGCGAATGTGGGAGTATGTTTTTCTGCCTCCTGGCTTTTCACTTCAGAAAAATACAAAAAAAAATTTTTTTTTAGTAAAAACCTTTCCATAAAATATAAAGTGATTATAAAAGGGTAGCTATTGGAACAATGGTAATGAGCCAGTTCCATGTGAAGACCATCTGGTGTTTTTCAAGTGTCAGTCTACAGACCACTTTGCCAAAAATATTGCATGCCTGTCCATGAAAGAGACACCCACCCTGCTGTTGTATGAAGTTTATAGATCCAATGATCTTATTCAAATTCACTTATGCTCAGGATGATGTCTTAGCCGTCCCTGAAATAATTCTGCTTTCACCAGTCCCCAAGGGTAAAAAGGCTGAAAACCAGTGCTATTAGAGCACCCCTCTGACTGTGGTAGGAAGTGTGGTCTTCACCTTGCCGTGCTCAGCACACCCAGGCCATGTGGGTGGGGGAGCCTTGACTCCAGCCCGGGGATCCTCGCTGGCCGTTGGCTTCAGGAGCAGACACAGAAAAGCATTTCATTCTCCTGCTCCTGTTAACAGCCTGGGGGTTCGGGAGCCCCCACATGTCACCTCCCTGGCAGGGCACCAAAGCTTGAGTATGAATCAAGGGTGCACTGAGGTGAGAGCACCAAAGGTAGCAGGAAGGAAGCCTCATGAACGGGAGGTAGATGGGAGCACCTGGTGAGGAACAGGGGGATGACAGGTCAGGACTGTGCCAGGCCGGCCTCCACACCCCTTCTCCACTGGGTGATGGAGCCCAGCGCTGGGCCAGAGAGTGACAGCCAGGAGTGACTAACCCCGGTGGACAGGAACAGCGTCCTTGAGGCAGGCCATGGACATGACCCGAGGGCGGTTCACATCCTTGGAGAAGTGTGTGTGAGCTGCAGTGTTTAGCTCGGCAGGAGGTGCCGGGAGCCCAAGCAGCTCCCAGGGGACTGGGACACCTGGGCTGAGTGGGAGGTGACGTGCAGGGAGGCAGGAATCACACATTGTCCTGAGCAAACCTGCGCGCACACCCAGCCTGTTTTCCTCAGAGGACAGGACGCTGGTCCCTGTCTTGGACTGAACACTGAGTGCAAAATGGGGAATGAGCATTCGCATCTCCGATTTGGTGTTTTCACAGGTATATCTGATTTCCTAAAAAACTTTCTTAAACAATAGCATTTTAAAATTAAAATTTAGTTTTTAAGTAAGAAAAAATGCCTCTGTGTTGAGCTAAGATAGCTCACCACTTTCACCCAGCCTGTTTCCAGGTGTGAAGGTAAGCGATTCTCCGGAAGTCACTGGGGGTCTGCGCCCAGTGGGGAGCAGAGAGGCCAGCGGGGCCTCACTGCTGAGGCTGAGCTGTGGCTGTAGAGCTTCTTCACGCTGGTCTCTCAGTACTTGTGAGAATCCCACCACACTGTGCCTGTTGGATTTGTACGCCTGTGTGGGTGTCTGCGGGGCGAGCATGTGCTTGGGACACCTGCTCTCCAGTCACAGACCACACTGACTTAGAAGAAGTCTGGCGGAGCTCACCTCTGTCTCTCCCATCTGTGGACAGGTCGTGCCCAGTGCAGGGCAGTGAGCTCTTTAGAGCCCTGGATCTGTCTGGGCCCCACGAGAGGAGGGGTGAGACACAGCTCAGTACCCTATGTTGAAAAGATAGTCCTTGTGATTTTCAGTTCTGGAAACCAAAGAACAAGTCAAAAACAGGAACAAAAAGGGATTAGTATTTAAAAAAAAAAACATTATAAATGACAATCACATATTTTTATACTCCCTAATGTATGAAATTCATCTCTGGGTTTTCACTCACTGGCCCATTCTCAAACAGGAAAGAATTCTGAGATTTCTTTAACCTAGAATGTATATGACAAATACCATCCAGGAACCAACCCGTCAATCCAAGTATTGCTTCCTCCATTTTGAAAGCACTGAAGGGGCTGTACTCGCACGAGAATGTGGTCATTCCACGGTTCCTGTCCAGGGGGAGGAGATCACTCATGTTTTGTTCTGTTAAATCAAAACCAAACACCTGGAACCAGAAGAAAATGTTCATGGGAACTAAGTCCAGTGAACACAAGCAGCACATGCTACCAGCAGAGCACTGGGCTGGACGTGTGGGGACACAGAGCTGTAAAGGAAACTGGTCATGTGACACCTGGCCTACTCCCTGACCCTCAGCCTCAGTTCCCAGACCCACGGAGATGTGGCCATCTGTCTGGCCTTGGCTAAGCAGGGGCCCTTGGAAAGATGAGTTGTGTACTGTGTTGGTCCAATAGGAGTGAGGACCATACAGAATTGTCACAGGGTGCAGCAAAGTATTTTTCCCACTGTTCAAAAACACAAACAAAAAAACAAAAAACCCAAACCCAAAAGAACTTACACATTTCTTCTACACATTCCGGCAGTTATTGCCTCAGGACTATTAACTCTAACAATAGCTGTCATATATTGTAATTTATAAGTACTCGCTTTCTGTTTCTTCTAAGACATTCTAAGCTGTCCCTTACTTGGTCTCTAACATGCCCAAGGACTGTGACCTGTTTCTACAATCACAGCTCTTCACACGGGAGAGTCAACCCTAACCCCCCGCTGAGTAGCGGGCAGGGAGGTGCAGGACATGAGTTCATCTTTGTCCAGGAGGGGACAGGCCCTAGCCAGAATCTACCCACGGGGTTGTCCACGTGATGCTTAGTCAGCAGTTCTGCCTGGAGGGGGAGCTGTGCTTGGGCGGTTGGCATTGAAGGGAGAAGCTGGCAGCCTGGAAGCATCCCTCCTGTTAGAGTAGGCAGTCCCAGGGGCAGCGTTAATGAGTGGTGCTGGGCGCAGAGCAGGCGTCTGGGTGGCATGTGGCCCCTACGGCTCCCTGGCCCCTCATTATGTCTCCTCCCCCAGTTTATTCCTGTCTGCAGCCCCCGGGGTGGGTGTGGATTAGCTTCTCTGCCCTCTGCTGTGTCTGAGTCGCACAGGCTAAGCTTGTTTGTTGCATGTGTAGCTGTCTGGCACACACATGACCCCAAACCCACTGCCGTCAGAGAAGGAAAACACCTTCCTGGAAATTCTCGAGAATCTGCGTTGGGGATGACGATCACATTCCTCTGGATCTGAAACCAGATCAAATCCTACAGGGAAAAAAGTCTCATATGAGACAAAGGCGATCACCTGGAGTCAGAGACCAGCTGCTTCCCGGACGGTTCGTTTTTCTTTTTTTTTTTTTTAATTATTATTATTTTTTATTTATTCATTTTAGAGAGGAGAGGGAAAGACAGAGAGAGAGATAGAGAGAGAGAGGAGAGAGAGAGAGAAGGGGGGAGGAGCTGGAAGCATCAACTCCCATATGTGCCTTGACCAGGCAAGCCCAGGGTTTTTGAACCAGCGACCTCAGCATTTCCAGGTCGCCGCTTTATCCACTGCGCCACCACAGGTCAGGCAGATGGTTCGTTTTTCATTGTGCAGTAAAGCCCACAGTCAGGGGCAGCAGGCACTACCACCACAGACGTTCCCTTCCAGAGTCCTCAGGAACCAAATGCACTTTGGCACTGTCCCTCCAGCATGTCTGAAGGACAGCAGCTGGCGAGAGGAGCTCAGAGGACCTGCTGATACCTTAACGAGAATTCATTAACATGTCCAGTCCCCGAACTGCTGGACATTAGAGCCAGGAAGAGAATAACAAACTCCTTTTGTGGTCCACTGAGCTCGGGGGCTGCGGGAGGTGGCCTGGGAGCTTGGGAAACAGAGAATTGCCCGTGGGGCCTGAGTTTACGGGACCATGGTGGCCCCAAGCAGCTGGTGAACACAGGACAGTTCTAGTCAGTCACCAGCTGGGCCACAGTGAGTGCTCCCCTCCCCCTGCCCACCCCGTGGTTCCAGGATCCAGCAGAGAGGTGCCTCCCAGCCCAGTGGGTGCCACACCTACCTGAGCTGAGGACTTCTGTGCTTCAGTGGGATGGTCTGGATCACAGGTCCTCATCCTCGCTGGAGGGAATAAATAGCACAGCACAGGGGACATGAGACCAAATATATGCACTTCCTTCTTTAAAAAAAACCTAAAACTTTCTCCAAAACAGAAACTCTAGATTTACTTTTGTCTGATCATGGTTACTTGCTCAGTGTGGGAAATCTAAATGGTGCAGAAAAGTTTATCACAAATCCATCATCTAGAAATAAGCATGGCTGACATTTGGAGCAGAAGGCTGGACACATGGCTTTCACTCGTATTTGGTGTTTGTCTGGAGACTCAGGTAGCAACATCAGAGTGTCTAAGGCAAGGGCTCTTGGCCATGGTGTGCACCTTGGACTTCTGACCTCTTCTTGTAGAACCTAGAGTAGTGCCTATGACAGCTTGAATAGACAATTGTTTGTTGTAATCTCAGAAAGTTCACTTCAAAGGCCATAGAACTTGTACCTGGGGACATTTTTGGAGAGCTTTATGCAGAGACTGTGAAGACTGCCTGTGGGTCTGACCCTCAACATCTGTCCAGCAGTGGCCAGGCCTGAAGCACTTTGGGGAGCTACTTTTTCCCCCCAGCAAATATTTACTAAGTAGTTACTGTGTTTCAAACACTGGGATAGAAACAGTTCTCAGTGTCTATGAAGGGACCAAACAGAGCCCACTCCACATGGGCTGGGTCCAGGCCACCAGCCTCCCCCTCCTCCCCCACGGCTCCCCCACTGCTCTCTCACTGGGCTCTTCCACCCCACGCTCAGCTATGAGTATGACCCAGCCTTCAGGAACGCCCTGACTGCTATCAAGTTCACACACATGTGCCCATTTCACATGGGAAACACACAGGCAATAACACTCAAAAAATTTCAGCCTTTTCTAGGTCACTAATATGTCCCAGGTATTGAGCTACGTACAGGCTGGGCCGAGAGTCATGATTTAGATGCAGTCCTCACAACTCAGATAGCTCTGACAAGTAGGAGAGACTGAAAAGAAAATAATGACAAAAGAGTAACAAGGGCTATGGAGGAAACATAAACAAGGGGAAGTCAGGAGGGCTTCCTGGAGGAGCTGGTGCAGAACTGAGCCTTATATTAGAAACTGGAATTAGCCAGAGTAAGAAAAATAATAAGCCTGACCAGGCAGTGGTGCAAAACTGGCACTCTGGGACCCAGGTATTAAACCCCGAGGTTGCCATCTTGAGTGTGGGGTCACTGGCTTCAGCGTGGTATCATAGACATGACCCCATGGTCATGTCTGGCTTGATTGAGCCCAAGGTTGCTGGCTTGAGTAAGGGGTCACTTGCTCTGCTGTAGCCCCCCAGTTAAGTCACATATAAGAAAGGAATCAATGAACAACTAAGAAGACTAAGGAGCTGTAATGAAGAATGATGCTTCTCATCTCAACTCCTTCCTGTCTGTCTGTCCCTATATGTCCCTCTCTCTGTGTCTCTGTCACAAAAAGAATAAAAGATAAGAAGATTTCTAGGTAAAGAGAATGGTGTTTGCAAAAACACAGAGACTAGAAAGCAGGAGCCCTAAATAGTTTCAAGGTTGCACTTACCTGTTGGTAGAAACAAATGAGGCAAAAATAGGCAGAGCCCAGACCAATGGAAGGATTTGTAAACAGAAGAGGAACGTAATCATCATGGGATTGCTATTTTCAACTGCTGTGTGGACAGTGGCTAAAAACCAAGGAAACCTGTGAGGAGTTAATACTCTGCTGTAATCTCTGGAAATAATTCATATTTAATGAAGACAAGACCAGTGAGAACAGAGATCAAGAGACAGGACAGGCCCTGGCCAGTTGGTTCAGTGGTAGAGCATTGGCCTGGCATGTGGAAGTCCCATTTCAATTCCTGGCCAGAGCATACAGAAGAAGCACCCACCTGCTTCTCCACCCTTCCCCCTCTCCTTTCTCTCTATCTCTCTCTTCCCCTCCCAAATCCAAGGCTTCATGGGATCAAAGTTGGCCCGGGAGTTGAGGATGGCTCCATGGCCTCCACCTCAGGCACCAGAAAGGCTCCAGAGACAGCAGAGCAAATCCTGATGGGCAAAACATTGCCCCCTGGTGGACATCCTGGGTGGATCTGGGTCATGCACATGTGGGAATCAGTCTGTCTGCTGCCCCTTGCTTCTCACTTCGAAAAGACAAAAATAAAGAGACAGTACAGACTCCAAGTTCTCTGGCAGAATAACCAATGTATGTTGCTGACAGGATGGATTTGAGAATCGGAGAGGAAAGGCATTTCTGGCCCAGGTGCAGCGTGGGTGGTGGCTCATCTGCTGATGAGGGAGCACAATATACAGTCCAGGTTCTAGGAAGATGATTCCATAGGGAATCAGTGACCCATTCTGAGAGAGAGGTCTGGCAGAGCACTGGAGGCTGTGCTTCCTGCTGGTTTTGTTCCTTAAAAGTCACTGCCTTCTCGAGGCAGCCACTGAAGTGACTCTACTCTGCCTTCAGCTACAGTTCCTCCCTCAGCCCATGGAGACCAGGGGTGCTGACAATTCCACTTGTGGGGTGCCTGTGTTCTCCACACCTTGCCCACACCTTCCTCAAACCTTCTGCTAACTGTGCAAATGATACTGGAACATACATCTATAACTGGCCACAAAGCCCTACCTGGAACCCCCGAGGGGCTGGTAAGCCATCAAGGACACACCTCTGGACTGGCAGAAGCTGATCAGATTCTTCTGAGTGAGGTATGGGTGGCATTCATTCTTAAAAGAGAACCACAGCTGACCAAAGAACTTGCAGACCAGTGAGACACTGCAAAAGAGCACCTACATCAATGTCCTGGCTCCATCACTGACGAGCTACGTGATCACCTCTAGGCTTAAGTGTCCACGCCTGTAAAATAAAAGGCTGGATTGAGGGGCTGCCCACTGTCCTCAGTCTTGATGAACACCTAAGCCACCTGAACGCTCAAGAATCCCTGCTCAGTGAGGCTCTCCCTGAGCACTTGAGGTAATAATGTGCAGCCTGCTACCTCCTCCTCGCCTGTACCTTCCTCTGTAGCATGGGACATTAGTCGACATCTAGTGTATTGTCATTCCTTCAAATTGTCTACATGTTGCCATTAGACAGGGACCTAGGTCGGATTTTGTATTGTTCAAACAGTCCCCGACCTCCAGGGTAAGCCAGGCATGTAGTGGGTGCTTAGTGAGCATTCAGTGAATGAAGGGAGCTGGGAGTTACATGTGACAAATATGTGCTACAGAGACTCTGGGGGACAGGTTATGAAACTTAAGAGAAGATTCTTATCTCTCCCACACCCTCTAAGTTCTCATGTATGATTCCAGGTCATAAGTGAACTTAAATTAAATGCTAGTAGAGAGTGAATTCAGAGGTGTGGACAGTGCCCTCATACCCAGCAGGCTCTCAAGACTCACAGGCTGAGCTGCCAGGGACCCAAAAGGTAGAGCTGCTGGCTCTCTAAAAGCCCCTTCCAGGGTGCATTTCTGGGGGTCCCCAACCCTATATATAAAAAGGACCCTGAAGCCCCTCCTCATCCCACAGACTAGGCCTTCCATGATTTAAAAGTGCCTCTCAACAGGCCTGGCCAGATGGGTCAGTGGATAAAGTGTCATCCCAGCATGGTGATGTTGCAGATTTGTTCCCCAATCAGGGCACATACAAGAAGCAATCAATGAGTGTACAATTAATTGGAGCGAAACAACTAAGTGGAACAATGAGTTGATGCTTCTCTTTCTCTCTCCCCTCGCCCCTTCCTTCTTCTCTCTCAAATCAGTGGACAGCTCAACAAAAAAACCCATTTACAAACCAAGCTATTTTGCATAGAAAGATTGTACGTGTGAAGTTTTAAAGAATGGGAGCCCATTGAGTGTGCAAGTTGGGACACTGACCACTCTTCATGGATGGTGACTGGAAGAGCTTCCAGGAAGTGGAGGACATTCTGGCTCTTGCTCTGGGTACTGAAGAGTTGAGTGTGTTCACTTGTGGGAACTCACTGAGCTGTGCCCTTTAGGATATGTGCACTTTTCTGGATGTATGTTGTATCTCAATTCTAAAACTTTATGTATAAAAAAACCAATAGAATGTGATGCTCTAGTTTTAGTATCTCCACTGGAAACTACCCATGTGCCAATCACCAAAGACAGGCAGTCACACTATGAAATCCCACGCGGAAATAAGAATCGGCAATCACACAGGAAGTTCGGACAGTCAATGATTACATCTCTGAGTAAAGAAAACTAGACACAGAAGAGCACGCCAAGTGTCACATTATTTATACAAAGTCCAATAGCTGATCTGCGCTGTTAGAAATTGGAACAGTGATGGGGAGTGTGGACCAGAGAGCAGCAGGGAGGGGCTCCTGGGGTGCCAGCCCTGTTGTTTCTCCCTCTGGGCACTGGCCCAGAGCTAGGTCCAGTTATAAGAATGTATCAAGCTCTATTCTTATGTGTGCAATTGTTTGTATGCACATAACACATTCATAAAAACTTTAAGTAAAATAAACACCCCTCCTACATACAAAGGCAGCCAGTTTAGAAAATACCCTTTCTTCACGGCCATTTCTCAGCATGCAAGTCTCAGCAGAGTCTGTGAACCACTTAGTCATCAGTCACTTTCAGGCTGCAATGCAACTGCTTGGGCTGGAGAGAGCGAAGAGGGCTCCGGGTGAGTCCACAGGAAGCCGGCACCACCTCTGACCATCACTAACAAGGGATGAGGGCCTGTTGGACCCTCTGTCACTTCTGAACATACCTGGCAAATCGCCCCATGGCTGCATGTGGAAAACTATGCTTATGGCCTGCTGTCCAAGGACACCACCTCACCAGACGAGCCTTTTAAAAAGGTCACACTGATCCTCGCCTGGTGGCCCAGGGGACAGAAGATCAATCCAGCTTGTCAGAGCTTGCGGGTTCGATAAGTGACTTTGTATCAGAGACTTCCTTATTTGTATATTGGATTAAAGGTTATGATTTCTACACTGTAAAATGGGAAAGAGGAACCCATGCTGGAGGAGAGCAGAGAAAGGCCACGTGGAGGAGAAGAGAATCAGCCGAGATGGCAGAGTGCTGAAAGAGAAGCCAGTTTGTGCAGAGAGAAGGAGATGGGGAACAGAGGTGAATAAGGCTGGTGAGGTAGAAACCTTTGATTCTAGGAAACTTGGATAAGTCAGTGGCTTTGGGAGCCCTGAATGAAAAGGGAAGTGTTTTCTCACTGTGTGTATTTCTTACCCGCTGGTGCAAACTAGGATTAAAGATAATGGCCCATCAGTTCTTGGCTCCGTTGTTTCATTACTGTCTGTTTGAATCTAATGCGAACCTGCATGGGCCAGGTGGCTGTGATGGTGACCGTGGCTACTGGCTTTACATTTACCAAGGAACACGTCCAGCCCTTCATATTCCTCAGAGGAGCTCAGTGTTTTGGAGACACCTGTTTACTTATGAAGTAAAAAAGGCAGGTGATAACAGGATGACTACATTTCCTGCATAGTTGTTGAGCCTACTTCATATCAGGGACTGTGCTCGTAGCTGGGGACATCACAGTTAGCAAGATGTAGCACTTATCATCGCAGAGAACAGAGAAACAGACAAATAAATAGGCAATTACAATAAAGTATGACAAGTACTGAAGTGTGAAGTAGGCATGTTAGCTAAGGGGACAAAATCAGAGGGGTCCATACTTAGCCATGGACTGTCTTAGGGAGCTTCCTGGAGGAGGTGAAACCACAGTATTATACTGAAAGAAAGGTGAACATTTATAAGCCAGGCAGAAGAACTCCCTAGGCATTTGATGGAGCCTACTTTATACAGAAAACTATAAGTAGTTCAATGTGGTTAGAATGAATATACAGCACAAGGAAAGGAAGGCCGAGGTAGGAAGCTCAAGAAGCGGTTTGTAAAGAGGCTGCATTCTAAGAAGACTAGGCTTTCTCTTGAGGACAGTGCAAAGCAAGTGCAGAACTAAAAAGGGAAATCCTTGTTTGGGAAGAGAAGTCTGACTGCTGTGTGGCTGTAGAAAGTTAATTGACTGTACATGTGTCCATCTGTTCCTGGAATCTGTTCTGCTCCATTGGCCTCTATGACTATCTTTTCACTGTATCACACTGTCTTAATTACTATACCTTTACAGTAAGTCTTGAAATAAGGTGGTTTGAATCCTCCAACCTGGTTCTTTTTCAAAATTGTTTTCACTATTCCAACTCCTCTGCTTGTCCATATAAATTTTAGAAACAATATGTTAATTTCTAAAAGAAATCCAGCATTTTGTTATTTTTATATTTGTCTCATCTATTCTTCTTTTTTTCTTCTTCTTTTGTATTAACAGTGTATCACTTGTGTATTAAGCTTTATCACTGTCTTATTAAATTACCTCTTTTCATTCTTTTTTGTGTTTCCTCTAGGATTTAAAATATTAATCTCCTAGGGTCTGTACTTAAGTTCCATGGGTGTTTTACAAAGATTCTTCCCTCTGACTGGTAATAACTCATATATGTCCTGGTTCTGTGTCACCTCTGGTAACGATTCAGCTAATAGCTCCCTCATCCTATTTGTGTGGCTTTGTGTAGTTTCACATTTCAGTATTTCATCGTGCAGTCAAGGGGACTCCTATGTATATTTCTGGTACTCTTTTGTTATCTAGCTCCTGTTTTCTGGTACCTGTCATGCAATATCCAGCCCCTGCAGCCTTCTTGTGCAAGATTTCAATCTCTTTAACTCAACAAGACTGTCATGCTCTGCTTGGTTTCTCCTCCTTGGACTTTAGAGAAGCCAGATATTCCTTCTGTTGGGCTCCCCTGGCCATATGTGTTATAACCCACAGATGCAGAATCATTGACACTCACATCCCTGTTGTTTGCCATGGAGTAAGCAAGAGCATAATCCTTGGACTCCTAGGCTGGGTTTGAGAAAAAGTTCACCCCTGGGGCTAGGTGTTTCAAGATCCAGCACTTATATCCTTGTTTCAAAGAAAGTTGCTGCCATTTTAGTATCAGGGAAAGATTTAGGGATACAACCCTGCTAAAAGCAAATTTTAGAACTCAGAGTTGTTCCTAGTGCATGACATTCAAATAAAACTGGGAACAGTGTTCTACATGCAAGAGAAATTCAGTAAATATTGCTGAACTGAATCAGTTAAGACATGAGGTTATAGAGCCCCACCTATGTTAATCCCAACTTCAGAAAAAGTGACCTCACTCTTGTGAATGTTAAAGAATCATAGCAGTTCCCCAGGAGCAAGTTTTAACATATTCAGTTACTCCACACAGTTCACAACCTTACACTTATGAAACCTAGGGTTCTGGCCCCATCTGCATAGAGTACAAAAGAAGGCTGTATTTTATCGATAGTCAATTTAGGACACTGCACCCTAAATTAACCTTTCCTTGCATCAGTAGCTGGGTGGGCTGCCCACTGCTGGCTGTGTCCTGGCTTCCCTGTCTGCTGGTTTCCAGCTGGGTTTCAGTATTGGGGAGCACTGAGGAGAGACTGCAAATGGAAAGGGGGTGGTGTTTCCTCTTCCTTTTAGAGGAATGCAACAGCAGCTTCCATCTGCTGAGTTGTTCTGGCTCCCACCCAGTGGGTGCAGTGTGCTTACATCCCCTGCCAGGGGACTCTCACTAACTCTAGGCTTTGTAACTGTTCTTACTCTTTATTTTTTCTAACTTTTTTTTTTTTTTTTTTTTTTTTATAAAAGAGACAGAAAATGAGAGAGAGAAGGGGAGAAAAGCAGGAACCATCAACTCCCATATGGGCCTTCACCAGGTTTTGGGCAGATAAAATATATTATGCTCACTTTGTTAAAGATGGCGCTGCCCACATGAAAGCCCATGCCCAGGTGATTGCTTGGGATGGGCATGATTATATTAATTTGGGGCGGGCTGTGGGCAGGCAGGATCCTTGTAGCCTGGGGCTTGGTTTTAGGACTAAGCCTTTCCCACCCCTATTGATGTAGGGTGGTGCACTCTCATGAGGAATCCCATTTATGCCTCAGATAAGTGACTTTGTATCAGAGACTTCCTTATTTGTATATTGGATTTAAGTTTTTGATTTCTATACTATAAAATGGAGGCAGACGGGGAGCTTGCTCTCTCGGTTCCTGAGATTAGCATTAGATAGAAAAGCAGAGAAAGGCCACGTGGAGGAGCCCAGGAGAAGCAGCCAAAATGGAGGAGTGTTAAAGGAGAAGCCAGTTTGTGCAGAGTTTGTGCAGGGAGAAGGAAGGAGATGGGAAACAGGTGAATAAGTCTGGTGAGCTAGAAACCTTTGATTCTAGGAAACTCGAATAAGTCAGTAGCTTTGTGAGCACTGAATGAGTGGGTTTTGGAGCCCAGTGTATGTTTTTACTTGCCTTCCAGGTGCAAGCTAGGATTAAAGATGATGGCCCACCAGTTTCTGGCTCTGTTGTTTCTTTACCGACTGTCCAAATCCAATGCGATCCTGCATGGGCCGAGCAGCTGTGATAGTGGCTCTGGATACTGGTTTTACACCAGGCAAGTTCAGGATTTTGAACCAGAGAACTCAGTTTTCCAGGTTGACACTTTATGTACTGCACCACCACAGATCAGGTTTTCCTTTGTTTTTTAAGCAAGTGATTTATAAACTGTTTACACTTGGGGATAGATGAAAATAGGAGAATTATGTTGGGGACTACCTGCAGAAATAACATAAGTGATTTTGACTAAGATCATTGGGTCTATAATCTTCATATAACATCACAGGCGTTAACTCTTTCTTCGACCCACACAGAATTTCTGGTGGACCTGTACATGAACTGTCAAGTGAAGAATGTTGTCTTGCTTGACCTGTGGTAGCATAGTGCATAGAGCATTGACTGGAATGCCGAGGTCGCCAGTTCAAAACTCCAGCTTGACTGGTTGTTGGGCAGATAAAATATATTATGCTCACTTTGTTAAAGCTGGCGCTGCCCACGTTGAAGCCTGTTGCCCAGGTGATATTAATGTGTGTTGGGGGCGGGCTGTGGGTAGGCAGGATCCTTGTAGCCTAGGGCTTGGTTTTTATGACTAAGCCATTCCCACCCTTTTTGAGGTGGGGTGGTACAATCCCATCATGCCTCAGATAAATGACTTTGTATTAGAGACTTCCCTATTTTGTATATTGGATTAAAGTTTTTTATTTCTGTACCATAAAGTGGGGCAGACCGGGAGCTTGCTCTCTTGGTTCCTGCGATTATCATTAGATCAGAGAGCAAGTTGGAGAGCAGAGAAAGGCCACATGAATGATAGGAGAGGCAGTCAAGATGGCTGAGGGAGAAGCCAGTTTGTGCAGAGTTTGTGCAGAGAGAAGGAGATGGGGAACAGAGGTGAATGAGATTGGTGAGGTTAGAAACCTTTGATTCTAGGAAACTCGGATAAATCAGTAGCTTTGTGAGCACTAAATGAGTGGATTTTAGAGCCCAGTGTGTGTTTTTACTTGCCTGCCGTGTGCAAACTAGGATTAAAGCTAATGGCCCACCAGTTCTTGGCTCCACTGTTTCATTACCATCTGTCCGAATCTAATGAGAACCTGTGATGGTGGCCGTGGATACTGGCTTTACATTTATTGTGGTCTGTGGCAGGATTCACTACAGATCGGCATGGAGCCACCACCACCTTTGAGCAGTGGAGTAGAGGACTGGCTGCTGTTATGGTTCCCAATGGCTGTCTTTTTAGGGCCCATAGGCTGGCTGAATTTTACAGCCATACATGAGGAAACCAAGAGCTCAGTGAAGAGGCTGCCTGGGACCTGCAAACTGAGCAGTGGAAGGAGTGGGAGCAAATGTGGAAGAAAGAGATGCTGACCCTGGAGCTGAAGCAAGTACCAGAGAAAGAGGCTGACAGGTTTGTGAGATTTGGTTGGAAATACAGCAACTGCTGGAAGAGGAATAATGGGTTTGTGAGCTGCAGATTTCCCTGGACATTGTGGAGAGCCAGCAGCGGTGGGAGGCCGTGGCTGAGGCAGGAGCTGGAGCTGCAAGGTATGGAAAAGATAGCGCTGGTGGCCTGGGGCTCGAGCCCACGGGCAGTAGATGGTGTTTTCATTTTTTCTTTGGATGATGAGGAGAATCACCTGGAATTGCAATCTGCAATCTCCAGAAGATGAGAGCCCACCAGCAACAAGTTCTTACTATGGCCCTGGTAGGTCTGCAATTTTGGGACATAGGGGTGGTTGCCATCATGCTCTCTAGAGCAGAGATGGAAATGCTGACTGCCATTGCCATGTGCTCCTCCCTGGGACAATGTGAGACCTGCCAGATGGCAGAAATAAGGGGGGTGGCTGACGCCCCATGTGCGTGGGCTGATTTCCTGGACTACGACCAGAGTGGGCACTGCCTCCTTTGTTGGATGAACTTACAGATTTTGTACAATGTCAAATACCCTGATTGGGGTGGGGGGCGGCTTTGCTAGAGGCCCTTCCCCTGCCCCAGGAAGCTTTGCCCATGGCTAGGAAAAAGGCTGAGGACATTTTGCGCTTTTGGCAAAGTGCTCAGAGACTGGTGAAGTATACCTTTGTAATTATTGAAATTGTATGATTTGTCATGTTGTAATTTGTGTAATGTGCCTAACTAACTTACACAGGGATGCCGGTGATGTAGATTGTGGGTAGTAAAGTGAGCATAGGGGTGGATTGTTGGGCAGATAAAATATATTATGCTCACTTTGTTAAAGATGGCTCTGCCCACGTGGAAGCCCGTCACCCAGGTGATATTAATGTGTATTGGGGGCAGGCTGTGGGCAGGCAGGATGCTTGTGGGCAGGCCTGGGGCTTGGTTTTAGGACTAACCCTTTTCCACCCTTTTTTAAATCTTTTTGAAAATAATTTTAATGAGGTGACATTGCTAAATCAGGGTACATATGTTCAGAGAAAACATCTCCAGGTTATTTTGACATTTGATTATACTGCATTTCCATCACCCAAAGTCCAGTTGTCTTCTGTCAACTTCTAACTGGTTTTCTTTGTGCCTCTCCCGTCCCCCAACCCCCTCCCTGTCTTCCCCCCCACCCCATAACCACCACACTCTTGTCCATGTCTGAGTCTCATTTTTATATCTCACCTATGTATGGAATTATATAGTTCATAGTTTTTTTTCTGATTTACTTATTTCATTCAGTATAATGTTATCAAGGCCCATCCATGTTGTTGTAAATGATTCGATGTCATCATTTCTTATAGCTGAGTAGTATTCCATAGTATATATATATATGTACCAAAGCTTTTTAATCCACTCGTCCACTGATGGACACTTGAGCTGTTTCCAGATCTTCGCTATTGTGAACAATGCTGCCGTAAACATGGGTGTGCATTTCTTTTGAAACAGTGCTATGGTGTTCTTGGGGTATATTCCTAAAAGTGGGATAGCTGGGACAAAAGGCAGTTCGATTTTTAATGTTTTGAGGAATCTCCATACTGTTTTCCACAGTGGCTGCACCAGTCTGTATTCCCACCAGCAGTGCAGGAGGGTTCTCTTTTCTCCACATCCTCGCCAGCACTTATTCTGTGTTGTTTTGTTGATAAGCACCATTCTGACTGGTGTGAGGTGATATCTCATTGTGGTTTTAATTTCCATTTCTCTGATTAGTGATGTTGAGCATTTTATCATATGCCTATTGGCCATCTGTATGTCCTCTTTGGAGAAGTGTCTATTTATTACTTTCTCCCATTTTTTTATTAAATTGTTTGTCTTTCTGGTATTGAGTTTTACAAGATTTTTATAAATTTTGGTTATTAACCTCTTGTCAGACGTTTTGTCAAATATGTTCTCCCATTGTGTTGTTTGCCTTTGTCTTCTGTTCTTATTGTCTTGAGCTGTGTAAAAGCTTTTAGTTTGATATGGTCCCATTTGTTTATCCTGTCTTTTATTTCACTTGCTGTGGAGATAAATCAGCAAATATATTGTTGCGAGAGATGTCAGAGAGCTTACTGCCTATGTTTTCTTCTAAGATGCTTATAGTTTTATGGCTTACTTTTAAGTCTTTTATCCATTTTGAGTTTATTTTTGTGAATGGTGTAAGTTGGTGGTATAGTTTCATTTTTTTACAGGTAGCAGTCCAGTTTTCCCAACACCATTTGTTGAAGAGGCTGTCTTTACTCCATTGTATGCTCTTACCTCCTTTGTCAAATATTAGTTGTCCATAAAGGTGTGGGTTTATTTCTGGGTTATCTGTTCTGTTCCATTGATCTATAAACCTGTTCTTATGCCTGTACCAGGCTGTTTTGAGTACAAAGGCCTTGTAGTATAACTTCATATCTGGAAGTGTAATACCACTCACTTTATTCTTCCTTTTCAAGATTGCTGAGGCTATTCGTTTTTTCTTTTGGTTACATATAAATTTTTGGAATATGTGTTCTATATCTTTGAAGTAATTCATTGGTATTTTAATTGGTATTGCATTGAATTTATAAATTGCTTTGGGTAATATATACATTTTAATGATGTTTATTCTTCCTAACCATGAGCACGGTATATGCTTCCACTTGTTTGTATCTTCCTTCATTTCTTTTATCAGTGTTTTATAATTTTCTGAGTACAAGTCTTTAATCTCCCTGGTTAAATGTATTCCTAGTTACTTTATTTTTTTGGTTGCGATGGTGAAGGGGATTGCTTTCTTAATTTTACTTTCTGACAGTTCATTGTTAGTGTATAAAAATGCCTCTGATTTCTGAGTATTAATTTTATTTGTAATTTACTGTTGGATTTGGCTTTTCTAGTAGAGCGGCTTTGAAGTGTTGATTTGTTTGTTTTTTTCTCAGTTTTTTTTTTAACAAGGTAGTAATCTTGTTTACTGATCTCAGCAGGGGGCTTATTCGAAACTGTATACAGAAATGTGGCCGGTGTAACCTGAGACTCTGAAGGCCTGATCTGTCAGTTACTCGCTCTGGGGGTGGGGTATTTTCTCAGCTTCGGAAGGGGGAGGTGTATCTCAGATCTCCATGGAGACCAGAGTTACTGCCCGTCCTCCCCACTTCTTGTTTTCAGCTGTGTCTTGTTGGGCTGATTGGAGCTGGAGAGATGTCTGGAAATGGGTAACCTGGAAACAATTTAGTCTTGTATTGTGTGGAAGGATCAACCCCTCCCCCAGCTATGGCCGCCTCCAGCATTGGATGAGTCCAGCTATGATTTCCTCAAACAGGTTCTATATTGCTTGTTTGTTCTCTTCTCCTTCAGGAACCCCTAAGATGTGGATGTTGTTTCTCTTCATGTTGTCACAGAGGTCTCTTAGAGTTTCCACAGTCTATTTGAGCCTCTTTTCTTTTTGCTGTGCTGCTTCAGTGCTTTTGTCTTGTCCTCTAAATCGCTGATTTGATCCTCTGCTTCATTCAGCCTGCTATTGGTTTCTACTAGAGCAGTCTTCATTTCTGTTACTGTATTTTGCCATGTCCAGCTCAGGAATGGGTATGCATGAAAGGAAGGTGCTAAAGGACTTAAGAAAAATACACAAGGCACAACATACAGAAAAGATGGGTGCAGGAACTCCCAGCCTCTAGGACTGAGAGCCCAGATTTCTGAAGCCTCATTGTATTTATTGGTCTCTTTTCTCATTAAGCAAATTAACAGAGCCTGCTTTCAGGTTCAGAGAGGGGTAATTAACTAATACCTTTGAGGTATGTAGACAAAAGGCCATAGTGATCAGCTATTTCCTTTAAATAATTTTATCAGTGCTTGCAGAGCAGCGTTCTGCCCCTATAGGACTTGGCATTCCAAAGTTCGCACCAGAGACTTATCTCAGGACAACAGACTAACTCCCAGCCATTTTTTTTTACAGTATTTGTCATTTCTGACTGGCTCTTGTTTATACTTTCAATGTCCATTTTGATGCTTGCTAGCTCTTTATTTTGGTGCTCATTATTTCCATGCATTTTTGCTCTAAGGTTGTTGACCATACTAAAAATTATTATTTTAAACTCTGCATCTTGTAGTTTGGTTACTTCCATTTCATTTAGTTCTTTTCTGGAGACTTCTTTTGTTGATACATTGTGGTCACATTTCTCCATCTGCTCATTTTGTCTGTGTATTATGTAGTGCTGTTTGACTGTGAAATTTTCCTGGTGTCTTTTTGAAAAAGATGGGCATGTTGGTAATAATCTCCAGGCCACCTGTTCTCCTTGTTCAACGAATGCTTTTTGTGGGTACTGTTTTCCCCTTGTTGTATGTGGATATTTAATGCAGTTGGTCCTTTCGTGGGTACAGTTATCCTTTCAGCTGGCTAGCTCTAAGGTTCATCCTTGATCATGTGTATTACATGCTGTGTAATGTCTGTCCTGTTGGGTGTATTTATTCTCCACAGTGTATGTTGCCTGCTAGATTCTTCCTTTGGGTTTGCTGCTTGTGTAGCTAGCTGAGTTTAGGGTTTGTGCTGTCTGCCACCCCCTACCAGTTGTTTTGGCTCTAGGTCTTCTTGGGTTGGCATCAGCTGTTGTTTGTAACATCCTGTGAGCTACCTGTCTGCAGCTAATCCTCTTTTTACTGTTTCTATCTGAGTTTTCTGTGCCTCAGTTGTGTGGGAGGTGCCAACCTTTGTAAAAGAATCAGCTTCCTCCTGCTTAGAGATGACTGCATCTCTGTAAAAGACCCAAACTCTGTAAGACTTGTCTCCACTTTTCAGCTGCTTCTTCTTCCCTTGAAGCTGACTGGTCTTCCAACAGAGTCTTCTATAGAAAGACTGTAGTGAGGGAACACACTGGCCCACACATGAAGCCCTCTACAGGTTGCACACTTGGTGTGTTAGGGCAGCTGAGGTTGGGAATACAACTTTAGTGGGACCCTCTACTTCAGGGGTGTCTTGGTCATGTGCTCAGTATGGGGAACATGGCCCTTACTCCAGGCCATAATACCTCAGCCACTGCTGGATACTCTAATTTTATTTCTCCCCAACAAGGTGAGCAGCAGGTTCAGATTAGCTATGACAGACAATCCCTTCTGCTGAATTCTTTATAGCTGGTGAGACCATGGTCACAGGAAGAAGACTGAGAGGGTCCTCTCCTGTGGCTGTGACCTGCCCCCAGAAAGTCACTAAGCCCCTCACCCATATCCAACAATAGGCTCACAGTGACCCACATATTAAATGTCCATGCTCCAAGCCTCTCTATCTTTCCCCTGTAAAATTTAGCCCCACAGGAGAGCATATCTAGCACCCAGTCTGACTGACTGTGAAGCTCCATCCTATCGAATGCACAAGAGCTGCTGTGCCAGTGCTGATCACGAGGGTGAAACTTGCCTCAGATGAGCCAGGTGTGAGTATCCCTTCCTTAAGATATCATTATAGCAAGGGTTGGTAAGTCCTGAACTGATGCTCTCTGCAGCTGGCCACTGGGTGTGTCCAGCCCAAGGCCTCCCTGGCAGGAACCCAGCA
The DNA here is from genome assembly GCF_036850765.1 of Saccopteryx bilineata. Classification (NCBI taxonomy): domain Eukaryota; kingdom Metazoa; phylum Chordata; class Mammalia; order Chiroptera; family Emballonuridae; genus Saccopteryx; species Saccopteryx bilineata. The sequence goes on from NC_089494.1 coordinate 162,405,395, forward strand.
CAGACCATTGAAAGACACTTCCTATGACTGTCCCTCAGCAACCTTCTTTGAGCTATAAGCAATCCAGAGTTTGTGGCTGCCTCTGCTGGGCCCAGGTGCACATGGAAATATCAGCTGCACACCTAGGCTGGCTTTTACTCACTCTAGGTGTGAAGGAAGGTCCGCTTAAAAGGCCAAGTTGCCATGAGTCTTGCCTCCTACTGCCTCTATCTGCTGGCTTGTTGGGCTCTCAACTGAAAAAAACCTCTGGTAGAGTCTAGACTCTAGACTTTAGAGCCTGCAGCAATTCGTGGAATAGGAAGAGTGGTGGGTGTGCTTCCGCCCCTCAGCCCCAGGTGCAGTCTGTCCAGACTTTTTTCACAGACATCAGTAGGGTGTGTTCTCTGAGACACAGAGATGAGGTCTGCCCGCAGTTTGGAAAGTTTCTACTGAGTTTCCCATGTGGTGGAATTATCAATCTTAGTCTCAAGGGTGTGTGGTGTAAAGCTTTGGCCTCAACACAGAAAACTCAGTAACTGACATGCTCCCTGCTTCCGGGCCTCTCCAAACTACCCAGTCACTACAAGATGAGGCAGGAGAGACTCCTGAGGGCAGAGCAGTTGCTTTTTCCCAGAATGATGCTGCTCAGAGGGGGCTGCTCCTCCCAAGAAAGTTGGTGATTGCCGAATGACTTGGCACAGGGGTTTCAGTGGCCATCCCTCACCGTGTCTCTCCCTGGGCCTCCAACTTTACACTCTCTTCATGCAACTGTATTCCTCTCAGTTCTTCCTCCACCGGAGCCTCAGGTAAGTGGCCGTGAACAAGGTTATCTGCATGGCCAATTTAAAACAGCACCTGCATCTCCGAGAGCTCCTTCTCTTTCTCACAGACAGAAACTTGGCTCTTTTAACCCCCACATTCTGTGTAGGCACTTCTTCTGGGCTCTGGGGTTCTAGGCTGGGGCTCTAGGCTTGGGGCTGAGCATGCACACCTCTCAGGCAACACTCCCTGCATTGAGAGTCCCTCTAGACCCTCAGTCACCTTTGCAAGGTAGACATCACAGTATTGTGTAACCTAATAATAGAAATAATATTCTTGCTTTTAAATATTTTATTGGTTAGAAGCAGGTCACAAGTACTATCCACACTCAAGGATGGAGTATTATGCAAGGCATGAATACAGGGAGGCAGGAACCACTGAGGCCATCTGGAAGTGCCCACAGCTCCCCTAATGGTCCATGAGCTCCAAGAGAGAGTCCTCTCTCATTAGTAAACTCTGAGAACCCTTAGAAAAGAGGAGAAATATTGGAAGTAAACACAGTATCTTTCCAGCTGCAAAGAGAAGATGGATTCTGAAAACAATATGCTGTCAGGCATGATATCAACCTCTAGGAATGTCTTAGGATAATGTTTAATGGAAGTTTAATGAGTTCTTTTAGAAAGAAAAGCAGAGAGCCTGGTAGCCTGGTATGACTTGACTAAGGAAGAAATACACCCATTATATTTTACTAACAAAGTTCTTGGGCTACTGAATCAGGAAGTAAGAAAAAAAAATACTGTCTCTGCACTTAAACAAGGCAAAATACTGGTGATTATTGAAGGGGGTATTTGACAAATTTATAACCTGTGGAATGATGTACTGACGGCAATTAACATCAATTGTGAGAATTTTCTTATGATCTGACACAAGACTTAGCCCTAATTTTACAAAGAAAATATAAGAAGGATACTCATTACATTTTTAGTTGTGATAAATACTAAATACATAGAATAATGGAATCAGAATTCTGATCTTGACCAGCCAGAGGCATGGGTTGAAAATAAGATGAATTGAAATGTTGTATCTTGTGTTTGGCTGCAACATACCAACTGCACAAATGAATACAGGATGGGGAAACACGGCCTAATGCTACCATTAATCAAAGAATCATTTAGGGGTTTTATCTAGCAGAAGTTCCTGATAGGTTGAGACTATAATTTCTCTAATATGTGTTTTTGAACTACATTAATTGATGTAGTTCAAAAACACATAATTGCTCACCATGTGAGCACACACAAGAGTGATTACCCCTAGAGCAAGATCATATAAGATGTAGGCAGGAGCACGAACATTTAGGGTGAGTCAGAATTCACAAGGCTGACGAGAAGGAGGGATGACATGAGTAGGCTGTTTTAGGAGGAGGTGTAGATGAAAGAAAGCAGAACTACAGAAATTCATCCTGGATCTCAGGCTATTTTTTCTTGTCAAAATGATTCAAAGAAACAAGATACAGAATCAGAAGGTGGAAGGAGGTCTTGATACAGTGGAAAAAGATAATGGAACTAAGTGTTGGGTGTTGCTAGGAAATTTTCTTACGTGTGTGCTTGGGACCAGGCATGGACGTCTGTTCAGGAAATTCTGAATAATTTTTTAATGGTATTTTTGACCAAATGAAGGGTGAGAAACAACTCAAGTTTCAAGATCTGGAAACAGCTCAAATGTCCATCAGTGGACAAGTGGATTAAAAAGCTGTGGTACATATACACCAGGGAAAGTCAATTTTTTAATACCTACTGCCCACTTTTGTATCTCTGTTAGTAATAAAATTTTCTAACCACCCACAGGTTCCATAGTAATGGTGATTTATAAAGTAGGGAAGTATAAAATTTATAAAGCAGAGTTACAGCAAGTTAAAGCATATAATAATAATTACTTACCAAGTACTTTATGTCAGATTTTCACTAAGTATAGCAGAATAAGTCTTTATAAAACAACTTACTATAGTTAAATCTTTTTATTTATACTTTGGTTGCTCCACTACCACCCACCATGAAAGCTGGAAAGCCCACTAGTGGGCAGTAGGGACCAGGTTGACTACCACTATATACACAATGGAATGCTATAGGACCATGAAAAAGGATATATTACCTTTTGCGTCAACATGGACTGACCTTGAAACTATCATGCTAAGTGAAATAAGCCAGGCAGAGAAAGAAAAATATCATATGACCTCACTCATTTGAGGAATCCAATGAACAATGTGAAGTGAGGAATGGAATAGAGGCAGAGGCGGGATCAATGGGACCAGAGGGAAAGTATACAGAGAGAAGGGGAATGATAGGATGGAATCAGAGAAGGAAAAGAGATTGGTGAAATTATATACACATAACACAGCGTTACAGAGAGCAGAAGAGCAATCTGGAAGAAGGGAGAAGGGCACTGAAGGAGGGGACAAGGGGGATGTTGAGGGGAACACAGGGGAGGGGGATGTACTTGGGGGGAACACTAGAATCTATGTAAACACAATTTAAAATCAATAAAAGAAGTAAAAATAAAAATGACTAACCTAATGACTATTTTGCATCTTGTGGAGTAAGTCTGCTGTGATTATCAAAGACAAATTGACATGGTTATTTATTTATTTCTTTTTTAACTTAGGAATCCAGGGAGAGCGATGCTAGAGAAACATGTTAGCTCCTGCAATATGTATTATATTTCTGTACAGTGTTTCTGGGAGCTGTGCGTGCTGTGCCTGTGGAGAGCTAAAAGAACAAGGAAGTCAGTGTATCCATTCCTTCATTATGTAACCCTGGCCAGCTGCCATCTCAGTCCCGCCTTGCTTGTGATTGGTATGAATAAAATTACTAAAGCCCTGTCTTCTGTTTCGGTTGCAGTCCAGAAAAGGAAGGAAAGACAGAGTCAGCTTCACCAGGACTGTAAACAGTGATGGACCCCAAACGTAGCCGTTTTGTGAAACTGCGTGACGGGCACTTCATGCCAGTGCTTGGACTTGGCACTATTGCTTCTGAAGGTGTAAGTCAAACCCAGGGGAACAGAGGGTTTAATGCAAACAGCCTACAAGGGCCTAGTACACAGTGTGTGATTTGGAAGGACTTGTGTGGCTTCTATTTTACTACCTCTGATTTTGTTCTAAATGAAATGATGAGCCTGACCAGGCAGTGGCGCAGTGGATAGAGCACTGTACTGGGACACAGATACCTAGTTTCAAAACCCTGAGGTTACTGGCTTGAGCACAGGATCATCCAGTTTGAGTGGGGGGTCACTTTCTTGAGCATGGGATTATAGCCTCATGGTTGCTGGCTTGAGCTCAAAGGTCACTGGCTAGAGCAAGGGATCACTCGCTCTGCTGTAGCCACCTAAGGAGCTGCAACGAAGAATTGATGCTTCTCATCTCTCTCTGTTTCTGCTTGTCTGTCCCTGTCTGTCTGTCTCTGTAAAAATAAAATAAAATAAATGGAAATATGAGCTGTTGACTCTGAGGAGTCAGACATGGTAATTCTGCAGGTGGATTATCTCTATTATTACCAATATTACTGTTACTTTTTGGTTACTTAATGTACATAGAATGATTACTATGTACTTCAAGTACTTTAAATACATTATTTTCTTCAGTTTCTAAATAGCTAGCCAGGGTAAGTACCATAATTTGTCTTATTTCCCCCTTGTTCAGAATATAAATTTGGATACTCTCCTTGGACACATCTGCTCCTTGGTCAGCATCATTCTGTTCTTTCTGATGGCCAGGAAGAGAGGACAGCTAACATAATTGCTTCTGTGGGATTGTGGGGCTGGAAGTATTTGCTAGAGTATTTGTCATTAAAATCTCTATTGTAAAAAAAATGGGAAGAGGACATGAACAGACACTTCTCCCAGGAAGAAATACAAATGGCCAACAGATATATGAAAAGATGCTCAGCTTCATTAGTTATTAGAGAAATGCAGATCAAGACTACAATGAGATACCACCTCACCCCTGTTAGATTAGCTATTATCAACAAGACGGGTAATAACAAATGTTGGAGAGGCTGTGGAGAAAAAGGAACCCTCATACACTGTTGGTGGGAATGTAAAGTAGTACAACCACTATGGAGGAAAGTATGGTGGTTCCTCAAAAAACTGCAAATAGAACTACCTTATGACCCAGCAATCCCTCTACTGGGTATATACCCCAAAACCTCAGAATCATTGATACGTAAAGACACATGTAGCCCCATGTTCATAGCAGCACTGTTCACAGTGGCCAAGACATGGAAACAACCAAAAAGCCCTTCAATAGAAGATTGGATAAAGAAGATGTGGCACATATACACTATGGAATACTACTCAGCCATAAGAAATGATGACATTAGATCATTTATAGCAAAATGGTGGGATCTTGATAACATTATACGGAGTGAAATAAGTAAATCAGAAAAAAACAGTAACTACATGATTCCATACATTGGTGGAACATAAAAATGAGACTAAGAGACATGGACAAGAGTGTGGTGGTTACCAGGGGTGGGGGAAGGGAGGACGCAGGAGGGAGGGAGGGAGAGATTTAGGGGGAGGGGGAGGGGCACAGAGAAAACTAGATAGAGGGTGACAGAGGACAATCTGACTCTGGGCGAGGGGTATGCAACATAATTTAATGAGAAGATAACCTAGACATGTTTTCTTTGAATATATGTACCCTGAATTATTAATGTCATCCCATTAACATTAATAAAAATTTATTTAAAAAAACAAACAAACAAATCTCTATTGTATAAGAAGCCACTATTATTCCAAGGGTTAGACATTTATTTACTTATTTACTGACTTGTTTAATTTTTCTATTGATTTGAGAAAAAGAGGGAGAAGGGTGAGAGAGAGAGAAAAGATTAAACTTATTTATCATGGTTGTTCTATTTAGTTGTGTACTCATTGATTGCTTCTTGCATGTATTTCGACCAAAGGTTGTACCTGCAGCCTCTGCTATAAAGGGTCTATGCTTTACCCACAGAGCAAGCTGCCCAGGCCCTGAAGTGTTAGGCGTTTAGAAAGGAAACCAGAGGAGGCATAAGTTACAATGTAGACGAAATCGTGCTTCTCATCAGATTTATTATTCATGCATCCCCATGGTTAACTGCAACACAAAGTGTCACACTCTGGTCAAGGTTGGGGAGGGGCAGATTTGGGGTTGCATAAGTGAGATTATTCCATAAGTGACAGAGACCATTCCATTCCGTCTTGGTAGAGCTATGACATAAAATATCAATAGCTAGGGCTGTCAGACAGGGCTAGTTGATTTTCAATGACATAATTGTCCATGTATCCACTGTTATAACTTAAGCACAAGTTATATCTTATAGTTGTTACAGTCAACTTTTACTACTGTTGTTAAAGACAGAGAATAGAATAAAACATCTCATAACCCCCTCAGAAGAATAAAAGTAACAGGTACATCTGCTTAGTACAGTACAAAGGTAGAAAGGTAAAAAGAAGCTTCTTTCACACTCTCATCAGATTTTTTTCTAATTGCTACTCCCCCGACTCATCAACTATTTACTGTGAGTGTTGGCAGGAACAGGAAGCATGGTCTAGGGATCCTGCATGTGTCTTCTTTTGTTTTGTCAGGTGTGTTTTCTGGGAAATGTGCAAACTCAGTGTCTCAGATTTGGTCAGTTAGGCATCTACCATTAGAAATTGAGTCAGGCTGTGTAAATGTCTGGCTGACGCTGTGTGTTGAGGTGAGAAGCAGCTGCCAGTTCTCTGGGCATCTCCTTCCGTGTCCACCCGCTCTTGCTTTAGGTTTTCCTGGATTTGGCTCAGGTGTCCTGTCCTCTCAGTCTTTTCACAGAAGTTCCCATGCTGACCAGAGGACAGCCTCATGTAACCCTGTATATGCAAAAACATGTTGATTTTAGTGATGTTAGAGGCTAAAATAAATATTAAAGTTAATAAACCAGTGTTTGGCTTGGTGGTCTGACAAGAACAATATTTTTAATTTCATGTGTATGACCGTCAATACAATCCAGGTAGAATATGTAATTATTAATTACTAAATCAATTATTAACCAATTTCACAGTCAAGAGTAAACTTCTACTTGATATTAAAATCTATCCTAGCAGGAAGGGAGTTGGCCCCGAAGTTATTTCTGCTTCTCTGGCATTTTGACAACTAGATAAAGACACTTGATGCAAAGTGAAAAGCTACCTAACAATGCTCGATATTACATCTCTAAATGCCAGGGGAAGTGGAGATATTTAGAATGGGGAAGGGTGATGTGACTTGGGGTTATCTGGGGAGGCCTCAAGGAGGAGGTGAGCTGAGCTTAAGCAAAGCTGATGTCAGACACAGGCATTCTAATGAATGGTGGGGTTGGCTTCATTCAAGTAAAGAGGTATGCTTCTACTTCAGTGTGCTCACAAAAGATCTGATGCTGATCAAGGGGCGGCCTCACGTAGCCTGCTTCTCCCCTGACCACCACCCATAGTGAAACAGAAGGCACAGAGGACTGAAGACAGAAGGACAAAACATTGCCCGATGTAAATAATATGAACTTCAGGCAGAGGAGTTCTAATGTTTTTCTGTGGAAAATGGGAAATTAATTTAAAAGGTCAGATAATATTAAAAATATTCATGATCTTGTCATTAAATAATCTGTCTATGTATGTATACAATAACGACAACAAAGCCAAGACTAGCTCCAGTTGGGTTCAAGGCCATTATAAGTTTCCTTGCCCCCTGTGCCAGCCATCTTAGATCCCAGTCATGCTCTGTTGGCCTAAGCTGCTTGTCTAATGGGATAATCATTACCAGGTCTGAGCAACTGCTTACCACGCCTGGTGGTAAATGGTAACATTGTTCTTTTATGGTTATTGCCAGGCATGGAAGCACCAAGAGCTGCCCTAGTGACTTTCCTGAACTCTAGACATGCTCCTCCTTACCACCATTTTGTAGGGGCCACACTTCTTCTGAAAAGCAGGATTAATGACCACTGTTCATATAGTCATTCCGTTTCAAACTCAGGGTCTCCTGGCACATGAACTCTGAAGGACTGGGGAGAAGCCATGGCATTGCTTTACGCAGAATCTTTTCTGTGTCATCTAAGAAAATTTTCCCCACTGGAACCAGATCCCTAAATCTGGAAGATCCTAAAATTGAGCAAATAGGCAACATAAATCCCCCAAGTGGCAAACTGAGAGTGAGGATGAGAGGGTGTGCTGGGTGCTATTCCATTTCTGGGCCTGTTGAACAATTCTGTATTGAATGGTTTGATTGTCCAGGTTGCATGGAGAAACCATTTTCACTAATTCATTTTAAATTAGAGGTTATACTGGAGTTTAATCCATGCCCCAGAGTATAGGTTTGTTATCAAGTCTTGCCCCATCAAACAAGGAACAAGATACATGTAGAAACAGTAGGTGAACATGTTTTAAGGAAATAAATTGCTTCTCTTTGAATCAGGCCAACTGCCAACCCTCCTTATTCATATGTTACAGGTTCCTAAGAGCAAGGTTACTGAGGCCACCAAAGTGGCAATTGATGTAGGTTTCCGTCACATTGACGCAGCATACGTCTATGAAAACGAGGAGGAGGTCGGCAAGGCTATCCGAGAGAAGATTGCGGATGGCACAGTGAAGAGAGAGGACATATTCTACACCACCAAGGTGCTGTGGGCGAGGGACGAGAAGTCACTGTCAGACCAGATGTGTTATTTGGGAAAAAAAAAGACAAACTTTGGCCTCGATTTGAATTATTAATATTTATTTACCTTGAAACAGTGTAAAAGTCTAATATATAAAAACAGAAAGCAGAAAATCATTGCTCTGCCCTGGAATGTGTTAAGGGTGGGACATGATTGCTCAGTCTTTCCAAACACAGGCCAGCATTCACCTGTAACACAAGCCCGAATAAAGAAACTTACCTTTCTTCCCTGCTTATGAATTGACCAAGCCACTGTAGAGTGGTCCATGCCTTTCATTCTCCAGAAAATTCTCTCAGGACATATCCAAGTGAGGTTGACATATTATCCCAAGAGAGAAGCCAGACTAAGAAATACTGTTCCCAAAGCAGCACTGATTTACCAAAATTTGTAACAATTTCCTCTGTGGAAAACCCTGCTTCCAACATAGAGATTGTTGAATGGTCCTGTGTGTGTCTACGTCACTGATGACTCGTTTCCAGGATGTGGACCTTTCAGCAGCCCTGTTTCCAGGCATTTATTATGTAGGGCAGTAGATTCTACTTCCTCTTGCCTGACATTCCTTGACTCTCCTTTCGGACATGAGTTTTCTAATCCTTGAAACAATTAGGTTACTTTTCCCAGCCCAGTGAAGTTTCCTTCACAGTATTCTTACAATCACTCAAGTAAATCTCAGTGTTCTCATTTATACTAAGAACCTCATTTATACTAAGTAACATAAAGTTAGCCCCAGAACTTATTTTTAGATTGCCACTGTCTCTTAACTATGATGTTAATTTGTTTTCCAATTGTGTGAGTCATAAGCCATTTTGTTTGTTTGTTTCTTTTGGTTACTGCAGCTTTGGACTACTTTCTTTCAACCAGAATTGGTTCGACAGGCCCTGGAAAGATCACTGAAGAAACTTCAACTGGACTATGTAGATCTCTTCATAATTCATCTGCCAATAGCTATGAAGGTCAGCTTTTTTTATTTTCCTTTTTTTTTTTTTTTTTTTCAGAGGCAGAGAGAGAGTCAGAGAGAGGAGTAGATAGGAACAGAGGAACAGACAGACAGGAATGGACAGAGATGAGAAGCATCAATCATTAGCTTTTTTTGGGGACACCTTTGTTGTTCATTGATTGCTTTCTCATATGTGCCTTGACTGTGAGCTACAACAAACCGAGTAACCCCTTGCTCAAGCCAGTGATCTTGGGTCCAAGCTGGTGAGCTTTACTCAAACAATACGAGCCCGTGCTCCGCTGGTGACCTCGAGGTCTCGAACAGGAGTTCTCGCATCCCAGTCCAAGACTTTATCCACTGTGTGACCGCCTGCTCTGACTGAAAGTCAGCTTTTGATTTCCTTGTTATGCTCAAGAATATTCATCACTGCTGTTGCACTTTTATTATTTCACTCCACCTAGTTTTGAGGGGATCTTCCTGAGAGAGGTAGATGTGAGTGTGTTGGATAGAACTGCTAAAAGATTTACGACTCTCCTTGACAGTTGTGTCACCTCACTATCAAGACATTTTATTCTTATCCTATAGTCTACAGAAAGATGGAAATTCATTGTCTTACTGCCTCTACTCAAAGCTTTGAGAACACTGCCCTTATGTCTAGGTCATGTGCTTCTGTCTGTAGGCCCTTCGTGATGAGGGTCCTGAAGAAACTTGAGTTACAAAAGATAGTAGAGACACAATGGGAATTCCACATGTCTTTAAGGAGAGGGTCTCTTGTATATGATACTTCCGTTTAGTCAAAAGGGAAGCACTTTTGGGTGAACCATATTGCACAACTGGGCTCCTCTGGGCATTGCTGGTCCAGCCTCCCATCACAGTGGACATTTGCTGAGCACATCTGGTGTCTCACTGTCTGGATTGGGTTATCATTAATTGGAACTAAAACACATTCTTACTAGTAGGGGAAAGTCCCATCATGCAAAGCAGGCTGTCCTTGTGAAACATAATCAATTCTGACTCTAGGAGAACTCATTCTTAGTGAAGTTTTTGTTATTTTTTTGGAGGGTGGGTAAAAGGTTGGATGTGGTTGGGGACAAGGTACTTTGCTATAATCTTTCAGGTGATTCTGATCTTCCTTTCTCCCACTGTCTTTTCTTACACATCTCTCTCATTCTCTCTCTGCTTAGTAATAACAGCCTCTTGAAGTTTGGTCCAAGCTACTTAGGCACCAGGAAAACCATTCTTTCAAAATATCCTTCTTCTTCATTCTCTCTCCCCTCTGTATTATAGCCTGGAGAGGAGCTCTTTCCAAAGGATGCCAGTGGGAACTTTATTTTAGAGACTGTGGACCTGTGTGACACATGGGAGGTAAGTTCTACTGCCATCGAATGGCACTGTGTCAAGGTGAACATCAATGCACCAAGTCAGAAGATATGGGTTGTGGCCCTATCTGCTGTCTTCCCTCAGACAAGTCAGTGAATGCCTTTGTACCTGTGCTCTCTTGTAAAGCCAGGGAGTGGAATGGAGTAAGAGCTAAGGTCTATTTTTAATGTAAACTTCTGTGGCTCTAAGAAGGGGTTTCCTTGCCCCATGGATCAGGTTGAGTCTATAAGCCAGGGGTCTCAAACTCGCGGGCCGCGGGCCGCGGGCCGCATGCGGCCCGCCGAACAATTTTGTGCAGCCCGCAGACTAATCCACAAAGTTCAAAATATTTTGGATAAAATTAAGTAAGCCTAGGGGCCTTCTTGTATTTTTCATTTCTCTAGCATCCTAGCTAGATATTAGCTTAGTTAACAGCAGTCGTGATGCAAACTATAGTTTCTGGTCGTTTTGTGACACTGAGTAAACTGCATGTATGATTGTGCTTGTTGTACTGATTTTTTTTTGTTTTCAACTGCAGTGAGAAAAGTGTTGCATAACAGTTGCCTTTTGTAGACCTAGTGCGGCCCGCCGAAAGGCTGTGATCTTGCTCTGCGGCCCACATGCTGAGTTGAGTTTGAGACCCCTGCTATAAGCCCTAAAAGAGCATTATCAGAAGCAAATTCTAGAGGAATTAATTAGAGCTCTATTCCAAGACAGATAAACACACCAGAGAAGGGGAAGCTGCTGTCCCCTTAGCAGGAGGAGAGTGAAGCCTGCCCTTCTACACCCTATTCACTTGTTTCACCATTCTAAGAAAGACGAAGCAGAAAAACCTCTGACCAGTAGAAAACCTAAGTGTTTCTCTTTGCCCTTACCTATGACACCATTTGTTCTGGAACTATTATGTGCCTAACAGCAAAATATGCACCGTGGATGGGGGCAGGCAGCTGAGTGGAATTTTAAATTATCTTAATGTCTATTTATTGCCCTGGGTGTGCATGTCACAGATTCAAAGACATAGCTATATGTACATAGCAATAAAGAACCGTAGGAAATAATATATTCAAGTGATAAAACTATTTGGTTCAACCAAATTGTTATGTATGTTAAGACAGATTTCCAGTTTTTGAAAAGTTCACTGTCAAATGGAAAAGCTAAACTTCACTAAAGGTTTGCCACACATGTCCTTTCTCCCCAGGCCCTGGAGAAGTGTAAGGATGCAGGTTTAACCAAGTCCATCGGGGTGTCCAATTTCAATCACAAGCTGCTGGAGATGATCCTGAACAAGCCAGGGCTCAAGTACAAGCCCGTCTGCAACCAAGTGAGCCTGTGCCCATGGAAACTTCTTTGCTTTCTGCTCTTCACATCCTTTTTCTTGATGTCAGCTGCATAGATGATTGTTCCTTTATTGCGATAGGAAATTTCAGAGAAGGAACAGTTGAGTGGAGTGGGAAGATCCTGCCTTCCGTCATTCAGTATCTCCTGGTTTGAGCTTCCCAGGAGATATTGAGGTGGAGAGGCTAAGTTGGCAGGTAGTAATGTTGGTCTGAAGCTCTGACAGGCATTCAGTGCTAGAGGTACATGTTTGGGAGTCCTTGTTTTATGGGTGGCAATTAAACTCAATTAAAAATTGTTTTCGACTGACCAGGCGGTGGTGCAGTGGAAAAAGCGTTGAACTGGGATGCGGAGGACCCAGGTTCAGGGCCCCGAGGTCACCAGCTTGAGCGCGAGCTCATCTGGTTTGAGCGGAGCTCATCAGCTTGGACCCAAGGTTGCGGGCTTGAGCAAGGGGTTACTAGGTCTGCTGTAGCCCTGTGGTCAAGGCACATATGAGAGGGCAATCAATGAACAACTAAGGTTTTGCAATGAAAAACTAATGATTGATGCTTCTCATCTTTCTCTGTTCCTGTCTGTCTGTCCCTATATATCCCTCTGACTATCTTTCTGTCTCTATAAAAAAAAATTAAATTTTCAATTAAAATTGAAATGGATTCCCTTTCCTAGGGAAGTTCATAGAATGAACAGGAAGGGTTGGAAAGTCAACATTTAAGGCTCTGGTTAGGGGATTGAGTAGAAGTTGGCAGACAGAGAGGAAGAAAACAAGGAGAATGTAGTATTAGGAAAGCCAAAGAAGACACTGGAAAAGTTTGTGAGAGCCATGGGTGAATCCTGCTGGGAGCAGTCAATGGACCTAGGGATGAAAAGGGTGTGGGATTTTATGACGTGGAGTTCCTGGGAAACCTCTCAGGAGCAGGTTCAGAATGGTAAGGAGGAAGGCTAGGTAAAAGCAAAGCAGTGCAAAGTGAGGAAGTGGATAAATCATAATTTAAAGAAATATGTATTTTTATTTTTTATTTTATTTTTTTTTGTATTTTTTTTTTCCTGAAACAGGAAACAGGGAGGCAGTCAGACAGACTCCCACAAGCGCCCGACCGTCATCCACCCGGCACGCCCACCAGGGGGCGACGCTCTGCCCACCAGAGGGTGATGCTCTGCCCATCCGGGGCATCGCTCTGTCGCAACCAGAGCCACTCTAGCGCCTGGGGCAGAGGCCAAGGAGCCATCCCCAGCACCCGGGCCATCTTTTGCTCCAATGGAGCCTTGGCTACGGGAGTGGAAGAGACAGAGAGGAAGGAGAGGGGGAGGGGTGGAGAAGCAGATGGGTGCCTCTCCTGTGTGCCCTGGCCGGGAATCGAACCCAAGACTTCCGCACGCCAGGCCGACGCTCTACCACTAAGCCAACCGGCCAGGGCCAAAATATGTATTTTTAAATAACAATGCTGTCAATGTTCAAGCATAATGATGTTGTACAGTTATATATCCCTTTTGTAAAACTCTGAAAATTATGCAAGAAATCATTCAGATATTTACACTCTTCATCTCTTAGTAATTTACCTTTAGGAATCTATTTGTATAAAATAACTCATAATATGTTCAAATATATTCCTCACTCCTTTCTCCTCTCTCTCTCCTTCTCTCAATTCATTTGGGAGAGAAACTAGACATTTTTTTCTTTTAAACTTTTCCTCACAATTGGCTTCACTGATGGATCCCTGGGATACAATTGAACACATTACTGTCTTGTTTTTCTTGTAAACTGAAATTAAAAATAAAGACTTGGGGATCACATATATGTAATTGTGAATTCATCAATTTCAACAAATGAAGTTACTTTCTTTTGATAATCGAATTATCACCATTATAATCAGAAGATGCCTCTCCAGATCACATCCCTCAGTGTCCTTCCTGTCTTCTGAGTTTTCTAAAATGTAAAATGTTTCAGCTCAATTTGCAGCCTTTTGCCCAGTACTGAAATCCAGCATTTTTCTAAGGAATCTTGTATTTTTATGTAGCAAAGCATATGTATAGGTTAGAATGTGGGTATAACAGTCTTTAATTATTATAAACACTAAAAATTTAACAAGAATATTGTGTTATCACTTCTGAAAACCAATAGCATTTGAAGGTATTTCAAAGGGTGCATGAAAAAATGACCAACCTGGAAAATATGGTGCATATGTTGGCTATTCCTTCAAAGGCTTTTCAAATTCACATGGAATTCATGTATTCTGCCAATTCACAGGTGGAATGTCACCCATACCTCAACCAGAGCAAACTCCTGGAATTCTGCAAGTCGAAGGACATTGTTCTTGTTGCCTACAGTGCCCTGGGGACCCAAAGAGACCCAAACTGGTAATGAGAATATCAGCGTTAACCTATGTCAGCATCTCTATTGGTGATGAAACAGTTTTTATAAAATTAGGTTTTAACATTTTTTAAGTGTGTGCTTGAGAGAGAGACAGAGACACAGACAGGAAGGAAAAGAGATGAGAAGCATCATCTCGTAGTTGTTCATTGATTGCTTCTCATGTATGCCTTCAGCAGGGTGGGGTTGCTGGAGTGTCTCTAACTAAACCAGTGACCTCTTACTCATGCCAATGACCTTGGGCTCAAGCCACCAACCTTTAAGCTCAGTCCAGAGACCATGGGATTGTATCGATGATCTCATGCTCAAGCCTGTGAGCCTATTTTCAAGCTGATGACCTGGGAGTTTCCAACCTGTGACTTCAGTGTCCCAAGTCTATGCTCCATCCATTGTTCCACCACCAGTCAGGCACTTTTTAACATTTTATTATAGAAAACATCAAACATAAATAAAGCAAACACAACAGTGTAGCAAGTACCCTCACTGAACTTCCAGTCATCGATGTTCTTTCATTCTTGTTTCACACATGCATCCATCAACTTCAAATTCCACCCCAAAAATATTTTTAAAAGTGATTTTATGATAGAATTTATACAGCTTGTCATGCATAAATCTTAGCTGTACATGTTGACAAATGGATATATTGCATAACAAATGTTTCTCTTCAATTGTCTGGGAAATTGAGGACACAGGGACAGCACACTCTCCATTTCTAGTTCTACATCCTTCAAATCTCCATTTTCTGATCTTGTTCACAGGGTGGACAAGGCTAGCCCTGTTCTCTTGGAGGACCCAACCTTGAATGCCATTGCCAAGAAACACAATAGAAGTGCAGGTCAGGTGGCCCTGCGCTACCAAGTGCAGCGGGGAGTGGTGGTTCTGGCCAAGAGCTTCAATGAGAAGAGAATCAAAGAGAACTTCCAGGTACAGACTAAATACCGTCTCTCCAGATTGAGGAATGGGTGCTGTACTGGGGGCCATGTCTGTCACCTTTCAGCATGTACCCATGTTCACTTATTCCCATGCATTTCTCCCTGTGCTGTGGGGGCAGCTTGGGAGAGTGGTAGAGAGAGCACTGGCCTCACAGTCCTAGATTTTATGGCCTCTAAGCCTGGCTTTGTGGCATCCTGGTGTGTGACTCTGAGTATATTTTATCTTTGTTTTTTCATCAATTTTAGGTGTCTTAACATGCAGAAAAGAATTTTTAAAACCCTGATTTTTTTCTTTCTTCTTCTTTACAAAATGAATCCCTATTTGTATTTCAGTATCAAACCTGAATAAGATTAGCTGCTTTGCTGAAACACTGTGAACCAGCAGAGTTGTGGTTCACCATTGTACTTGGCATGGCTGTGTTAGGGAGTTTTCTCCTTATTAAACTAAACTTGTTTCTATGTCAGTATGCTCTCTAGACAGTGAGATCCTAAATGCTGTTACTTCCTCTGGGTCATCTTTTACCATCTTTGCCCTAGCAAACTCCTGACAGGTAGGAAGCTACATATAAGTTTATAAACTGATGAATGAATAAAAATTTCCCCTAAATTCTCCCTCATGTATCTTCTAGTCCCTTATATCAATCAGTGATCTTCACTTATTTTGTTGTGAACCTCATGAGAAACTATGTGAACTTTATCCCATTTTGAAATAAGAGTTATCAATTTTATCATAAGTATAATATTTGCAAGAGATAACATTTAAAGCATATTATTTATCATGTGTATACTTGAAAATCTTGAAGCTGTAGGTTTTGTTTATTCAACTTATGGAAATATCTAATAGTCAAATCTAAATCTCATTGTTAAACTAAACAAAAAATATCCCTTTTTATATTATTTTATTATTATTATTTTTAGTTCAACTCAACACATTAATATATATCTCCATGACAACCAAGTTACTTCTGGAGTATATTTTTAAGATGAATAAAAGATGGAGCAACAAATGATAGATAGATAATTAGATAGATATAGATAGATAGAGCATTGAGTTTTCTATGAAATTGTTCCCTGGATGAAGTAATGTGCTTCCTGCTTTAATATTTCTATTATTTTTATCAAAGATCAGTCTGCTTTGCTATTATTGACTTTCTATTAGGGGAGAGTAAATTTGTATCATCAAATAAAAATAAAACTGGATTTAAGTAAGAGAGACTTTATTCAAAAGGGAGAACTCCCTGAATGTTGAATCTATAAGTATCTCGTAGATGAATCAGAAAGATTTTTTCATAGGGGAGTAATCATTATAGGGGAGGGAATGAGCAGGTGTATGGTTGAATAGTTGATCAGAGAATACTTTTCAAAATGTCAACATTTCTTGGAGAGGCCTTCACAGGGGTTGCTCTTCCTTCGAAACTTGCTTAAGTTCTAGGCCACATCAAATTTTAGGGGATATTTGCAGGAGGCAGAAACCAGGCTCAAGTTTGGTCCAGTCAGCAGGTATTTTGTCCAGATTGTCTAACTATGTGTTTAGAAAAATAAAAAGGTTCCTTTTTCTGTTTCTGTTTCAAGCAATTCTCCTAGAAAGATTTGGGATCGATGTGTTACATAAGTCTTTCTTTTGTGAA
This sequence comes from Saccopteryx bilineata, assembly GCF_036850765.1. Classification (NCBI taxonomy): domain Eukaryota; kingdom Metazoa; phylum Chordata; class Mammalia; order Chiroptera; family Emballonuridae; genus Saccopteryx; species Saccopteryx bilineata. Next base: position 162,422,389 of record NC_089494.1, read on the forward strand.
GTGGAGCCGAGAAGGAGAGGGAATGGGAAAGGAGGAGTGGAGAACCCAGGAGGAGAGTTCTCAGGCCGGTACACCCGGAAGTGATGACAGGGACGCTTCCCTGTGCCCTCCTGTCTCTGTCCAGCCAGAAAGTGCTCAGTTCCCAGGTGGAGGCTAGCTGCCTTGGGGAGAGTTTAATGTAGCTCTTTCTTTCCTTTCAGGTTTTTGACTTTGAATTGACTCCAGAAGACATGAAAGCCATTGACGGCCTCAACAAAAATTACCGATATTTTAAACTTGCATTGTAAGTGATTTTTAGGTTGTTTTCCCAGACTGTTTTCTGTAGCAGGCAGATTAGCAGGGTTACTCGGCTTCTTTAAATCAGGGATACAGGCCTAATTTCTGGTGTAGAAAAACAAGAGCTTTCAGAGACATGAGACCAGAAGTTTATTCCAGGATTAGTTTCTGACCTAACAGAAAAGTGAGTGGGGCCCAGGACATACCATTGGTAAATGGCCAAAGTTTGCACCATAGTGAATTTTTTATTTTTATGCCTTCAATTCAGTGACTGATATGCCTTCACCCAGCTGTGACTTACCCATTTGACACAGAAGCCACAGTACCTATGGCCCACAGTACTTTCTCAGGTGTTAATCTAAAAATAAAAGCCCATTCAAAGTAAGAAACAACAATCATTTATTGAGATAATTAAGAGTAGCTATTTGGGAATCATAAATATAGGCAGAAGCCCAAATAACATTCGGAATGAGAGACAAAGGCAATGGGTGTTTATGAGGAAGGGGAACAATAATTACATCCAGAGAAGGAAGGAATTGATGTTAATTCTAAACAATGGTTTTAATTTTCAGTCTAGTGGTGATCAGCCCACTACTCATAGTAACTACTTTGTTCTTCTCCTTGAAAACATTTTGTGGGGATCCAATGTTGTTTAGGACTAGACCCAAGGACATTTTTCCCTTTTTACCATTCCAGAACTTTGAGGCTTAGACATGCAAGGCTCATTTTAAGGTGGCTTCATATATGTTATTTTAATAGCAGTCTATAAAAATGTTTCATCTAGAATTCTCTTTAAAATCAGGAAAAAAACATGGTTATATTGTTAATGACCATATAATAATGAATCCAGCCTGAACTCTATTTATTTGTGTCTTAACACAATTGTAAAATGTAACATTAATATTTTTATGGAGGAGGGGCCCATGAAGGTAAGTGTGGGAATGTCATAATGTGCACCTGCTTCTACCTCCTCCTGGAGGGGCCAGTGGCATTTTTCCTTAACTGCACATTCCTTTCCCACTTCTCCATCCGTGTCTTCCAAATGTATCTCTCCACTGGCCTTTTATCCTTATCAGAAAATCCATTTTCTCAGTTATGTAATTTGACCAAACTGAAGTATAAATGGATCTTGAAATTAATTGACCCTAGTGACTCCAGCGGCGTATACCAACTTAATTTCTGAAAGCAGTAATTACATTTGGCAGGTATGGTCATGTAGGCAAACATCTCATCTCCTCAAGAGAGTAGAAGTTCTTTAATGGAGGGAGCCTGAATTATTAAATAAATTTGTTGAAAAGAGCAGCAGACTTTTACTATTAGCATTCTGATAATCCAGGGACAAAAGTGACACATGGGCCAAAATAACCATCACCTTTTAGCTGTAGCACTTACATCCTGTGGCTAACTGTGATCTACTGCACGCGAGTGTGGGAATCAGGCACATATACCAGGAGCTGCATGTGTGCGTGTTGAGGTGGAAGGACGGCTGTGGTTGTAACCTGAAGAGTTTTTGGCCCATCCTGACTGCATCCACAGAAACCTCCCTTTGACAGCTGGGACCGAATTAGCAAAGGAATATCTCTCTTCTCTTGCAGTGCTGCTGATCACCCTTATTACCCATTTTCTGAAGAATATTGACCATCAGCTATTCACCATGAGTCCCACCAGCATCTCTTGCTTCTAAGGGTGTAGAGAGGATTCCTGCACTTGGTGGAAGTGATTAAAAGCAGTTCTGTAGTTCCAGGCACCATGCCATTTTTCTATTGAAATATTTTTAAATGTTATAATAAATACTTCCAAATAAAGATGATTGTTTTCCTGATAGTTAAAATATATAATACATACAAATTACAGAAAATTTGTACAATAAAATATAAAGGAAAGAGAATAAATATAACCTATACTTAGCCTATTTAAACATTCTGAAATTTTGGGTTCATATTCCTTTATAATTTTTCTATACAAATTGTGTATGTGTGTCTTTATATACAAAATTAAATAATTTTAAACTATAGGTTCTATACATTTTTTAATACTTAGCATAAATATTTTTCCAAACAATCAACTATTGTTAAAAAATTTCAGTATTATATTTTAGTGTTGTAAAGCAGTGCATCTTATTAATATATTCACTTTAAGAATCATCTGCCTACATTTTGTCATTGTGATTATCTTGCCCATTTTGCCATTTGTTTATCATTCAACATATTTTCAATGAAAGTTCTTTATGTGCCAGACATTGTTTTATCAGTAAGTAAAATAGAAAGAATTAAATTAGAATAAGAAATGTTTTGAGTTTACAGTCCAGTGAAGGAAGAAGACTATGAAGGAGACAGAAAGTGTTTGGCTGTTTGAACTGAGGAGTGCCCATTGGAGATAAGTCTGCATAGGCTCTCAGGGTTTTGTACACTTGATAAGCAGAGACACTGCTTTTTTTTCAAGAAGTTTGTATAGCCTTGGGTTAGAAACCAAATGGCTCCCTTCAAAGAAAGGAAGGCACTATTCAATAATATAAAGAAAATACTGCCTCCCAGAAAAAGGATAGTATGCTTAATGCTCACTCTCATGGATCCAGATTTTTCTCCTATAACTCAACCCACTGCCTCTTCAGTAATCTTCTGAGCTCTTTCATTTCACCCTTGTAAAAATGGGGGCTCAAGGAAGTAGCCCAACTAACCTTATTGTGGGAAATAATTTCACAGTATGCATACATCAAACCATCACATGATCTCTAAACTCACAAAGTGTTATATGTCAACTGTCGTATATCTCAACAGAGCTGGAAAAAAAAATGCTATTACTTTGCTACAGATATTGTTGTGAGTCACAAACTGCCTTCTACCAGCACCCATGAATTCATGCATGCTCATTTATTAGCTTGTGAGTCAGGTCAAAATCTTATGTCCTTCATGATCCTTGACAGTGATGTGAAGAAAATGATGCAGTCTTCCCTGATTAGGCTAGCTCAGTTGGTTAGAGCATTTTCCCAATACACCAGGCTGCAGGTTCAATACCCAATCAGTACACATGTAGAAATCAACCAATGAATGCATAGAATAAGTAGAACAACAAATGGATATCTCTCTCTCTCTACTTACTTCTCTCTCTCAAATCAATACATTAAGAAAAAAATAATTGAAGTCAGCGAGACTCTCCTTTTTTTTTCCTATTAGTTCCCAGGGAGTTTATTTGTTTAGATTAGGTTAAGTAATAAATAAAAATATATACTCTCAATATTTCTCCTTTGAACAGATTTACTATTAGCCCTGGCTGGTTTGCTCAGTGCTAGAGCGTCGGCCTGGCATGCAGGAGTCCTGGGTTTGATTCCTGGCCAGGGCACACAGGAGAGGCACCCATCTGCTTCACCCCTTCCCCTCTCCTTCCTCTCTGTCTCTCTCTTGCCCTCCCAGCCAAGGCTCCATTGGAGCAAGGTTGGCCAGGGTGCTGAGGATGGCTCCATGGCCTTTGCCTCAGGCACTAGAGTGGCTCTGGTTGCAACAGAGTGACGCCCCAGATGGGCAGAGCATTGCCCCCTGATGGGCGTGCTGGGTGGATCCTGGTCGAGCACATGTGGGAGTCTGTCTGACTGCCTCCCCATTTCCAACTTCAGAAAAATAAAAAAATATATAAAAAATAAATAAAAAATAAACAGATTTGCTATTGGTGTTACTGAACTAATTTTTCAGTCTCTTTCTTCTCTCTGTTGTGCCTCAAGTTGTCTTCTATTTCACTAATCCTACCTTCTATCTGGCCTGTTCTATTAGCTAAGCTTGTTACCTCTTTTTTGAGCTTGTGAATTGAGTTTTTCATCTCTGTTTGATTTGTTTTTATAGTTTCAATTTCCTTGGTAATATGTTCTTTGTGTTCATTGAGTTGTTTTCTGAGCTACCTAAATTGCCTTTCTGTGTTTTCTTGTATATCTCTGAGTATTTTTAGGATTTCTATTTTAAATTCTCTGTCATTTAGCTCCAATATATTAAATTTTTTCTCCATAGATTTTTATTCATCTATCTGTGCTACCTCTCTGTCTTTTGTATCCATGATATTTGATTTCCTTTTCCTTAATGGCATCTGAGGGTGGTTTTGTTGATAGTATTAATGAGAATTAATAAAGAATAAAAAGTTAAAAAAATAAAAAAGAATAAAATAATTATTATTCCCCCCCTTTTTTTCCCTCTCCTCTCCTCTTCCCTCCTTCTTGAGAAAATCATGTGGTGAACTGTGAATTATGTTATGCTAAATAGAACAAAAACTACCTATAATGGAGGGCCTGAGTTGGGGAAAAGTGATAAAGGGGCAAAAGGGGGTATGGACCCACAAAATGCAAAAAAGGAAAAAAATTGGGTCAAGAATAAAATGATTTGCTTTTAGGTAATGGTTAAATAAGAGATATGATGAGAGGAATAAGAGGGAAACAGAAAAAAGGAAAAATTTAAAAATTACTATTGTATTTAGTGGAGCAAGAACTAGATAAAATGGAGAGCCAGTGTTGGGAGCACTGCTAGTGAGTTAAAAAAGTGAAGTAAAAAACCCCCAAAGCACCACAAAGAAAAATTTGAGTCCCAGATAAAATAATTTGTTCATCATTGAGGATTGAATGAGAGGAAAAGTAAAGGAGAAAAAAAGAATCTAATATAGAGGGAGAGAAAAAAAAAGAAAGAGAAAAACACAAAAAGAGTAAAAAAGAATTAAAGGAGAGAGAGAGAGAGTTAAGGGTTTTGGAGTGTAACCCTCATAGAGAGAAAGGAAGAAGAAAGAAAATATAATGGGAGATGTAACACTTATGGGAAGTGTAGTTCAAGGAAAGGAGAGAGTAAGACCGGCAGAAAATTAAACAACCAAATTGGAAGAGGAAGAAAATAATCAAGACAAGAAGATAAGAGAAACAAATGAACAAATATAATAAAATGGGATAGGTTATAAAGTCTGTGGATTATTCTTGATTTTGAGAGGTTATCTTCTTGATTTTTCTTTTCTCTCCCTCTTCCTGGTCGGTGACTCTGTACCCCGGGTTCTGCCCCTATGGCATGGTTAGGTAGAGGTTTGCAGTTGATAAGTCTCTATGGTGATGTCATATATTGGGCTTCAGTCTCGTTGGCAGTCGAGGTTTGTTAGCATTTCCAGGCTCCACCAATGAGAGAGTCCATGTTCCCGGAGCCTCTCTCCTAGTCTTTCCTTCCTGAATCAGAAGCCTGATGATCCCGCTATGGGGTTGCTGCCGCCTCTGCCTGGAGAGTAAGAGGCTCAAAGAGCTGGCAAATCCCCACTCTATTCCCACTCAGCACAGGGCTCTGGGTAAGGCTCAATTAGTCAGAGCCCCTAGCATAATCAGGCGGGGCTTCGGCCCACACAAAGGCCTCTGACTCTGCCCCTCTGTCCGGAAACATGGGCGCCCACTCCTGGGGGAATCTCTCGCCCACTCTCTGCACTCACTGACCAGGATATCAGGCTGGCTGCCTCTCACTCGAGGTAAGGCACCCCGCCCACACAGAAAAGTTCGAGCATAGGGAATTTTGCTCCCACTCCTTCCCCGCGCGCTGCTTTTTGGGGCACAGGGGCAACCCCGAGATTCTGGTTTCGGCCCACACAAAGGCCTCTGACCCTGCCCCTCTGTCCAGTAACACAGGCGCCCACTCCCGGGGCTCTAGGAGGAATCTCTTGCCCACTATCTGCATGCGCCGACCAGGAGATCAGGGCAGATGGCTGTCCCAAGTGCCTTTCTTTGTCTGGATTTGGCAAGCATTAGCTGGTGTTGACTGGGTTGCCACAGCACAGTTTTTCCTGGGCTTAGATGTCCGTGCCACAGCCTGGTTCGGACGTTTGTGCTGCAGTCTGGTTCTATTCACACCCTATGCCTGCCTTAGTTCCTATACTCTTAGTTCCCAGTGAAAGCAGCCCTTATTTAGGTTAGTGAGGAAGGCAGAGTATTTATTCCTCCTTATTTCCTTCGGGGTTGCTTATATATTTAATCAATTTTTTGCTCAATCATACCTTTGTGTTTAGTGTGGAACTTCTGGAGGCTCCAAGGATAGATTTTTCTGTCTCTGTTTGAAGATCTTGTTGAATTTTGGGGGAGATTTATCGGTATCACTCCTTACGGCACCATTTCTCTGACGTCACTCTGGTGTTACTGAACTAAAGGGGTTCATTCACATGCATGAATCAAAGCCCAATCAAATGCAAAGAACAATTTGAAGGCAAATAAATGTTATTAATAAAAGAAATAGCACCATGTCAGGAGTCACGGACACCATGCTCATGCTCAAAGACATGTCTCCCAGATGGCTTCTTAAGTATAGGTTAAAAAGGGAGAAAATCATTAATGATAGTAGAATTAAGATTGTAGTGTCTATTAATTGGTGGGCACTAGGGTATGAATTAGTTGATTCTTACATCTGGTCCTGACATCAATCAGACACATAGTTGCTCTTTCTGGTTGTAAAAGGATGTGGTTGGTAGAATAGTTCACTTTTTATCTAAAACACAACTGAGGCTTAGATTGTATCTTTAGTTGACTGAAACATTGTCCCTATGGTCAACAGACCCAGAGCTTTGTACTTAAAATTACTTGATGCTTACTGGAATCTCATCACCTTGAGAGTTTGATGATTGAGTGGATGTGTAAGGGAGAAGGAGGTGGGTGTCAGGTTGTTGGATAAGGTCAATTTGGATCAAAAAAAAGAAAACATTATATTAAATAAATGAAGTTTCTGTGCAGTTAGACTGGGTGAGCCTCCTGAGATTTCTACTTCTTAGTCTGTTTTTGTATCAATCATGTGAGACAAATGTCTCTACAATGAAGATAATTACTCTGTCTTTATTTATGTCAACCCTTTAATATAAAGCTGAGACCCACAGCTAACAGAGATTCTTACTCATGTGCTCTGTAGTAAAACTTACAGATTACTATGTTCTTTTGTTTTTTGTTACTTTTTTTTAAATTTTAGTGAGAGGAGCATAGGCAGGCAGACAGACTCCTGCATATGCTCAGACCGGGACCACCGGGCAAGCCCTTTAGAGGGCATTATTCTGCCCATCGGGGGCCATTGCTCAATTGCTCAGTAATAGAGTCATTTTTTTTTCTGAAGCTGGAAACGGGGAGAGACAGACAGACTCCCGCATGCGCCCGACCGGGATCCACCCAGCACGCCCACCAGGGGGCGATGCTCTGCCCCTCCGGGGCATCGCTCTGCCGTGACCAGAGCCACTCTAGTGCCTGGGGCAGAGGCTAAGGAGCCATCCCCAGCACCCGGGCCATCTTTGCTCCAATGGAGCCTTGGCTGCGGGAGGGGAAGAGAGAGACAGAGAGGAAGGGGGTGGGGTGGGGGTGGAGAAGCAAATGGGCCCTTCTCCTATGTGCCCTGGCCAGGAATCGAACCTGGGTCCCCCGCATGCCAGGCCGATGCTCTACCGCTGAGCCAACCGGCCAGGGCCAATAGAGTCATTTTTTTAGCACCTGAAGTGAAGGCCGTGGAGCCATCTTCAGTGCATGAGGCTTATTCACTGGAATTGAGTGGCTGTGAGAGGGGAAGAGAGAGAGAGAGAGAGAGAGAGAGAGAGTAGTGGATGGGGAAGGGTGGAGAAGCAGATGGTTGTTTCTCTTGTGTGCTCTGACCAGGAATAAAACCCAGGATATCCACAAACTGGCCAACACCAGATCACTAAGTTCTAAGTGCTTATCAAGCAGTTCTGAGTAGGCCAAGGTTGGAAACCCCTAATCCAGATTATCTTGTGACATTAGAAGAATGACAGCATGAGAGATCCACTTAATTCTCCTCTAGAAGTTTTAACAATTTGAACGTCCATAATTCAACAAAGCATTCCCTGATCAATGCACAAACATGTTTGAGAAATATGCACATTGAAACATCTGAAGATGGGCAAGTGAATATGAACTGGATATGTGGGAAGAGAGAAGAGCTGAGACTAGCCTGAAGCTGGGAGTTCACAATGCCAACCTCACTGTAGGGATCAGCCCATAGAGAAGAGAAATCAGGGTTCCACTGCCATTCCCTTGAGCCAGGAGGAGCAATGAGATTCAGAGAGCATTCTTGCAGGAGTGACAGTATGAGCTACAGCTGAGTCCCAAGACCTGGTCAGAAATGAAGCACAGTGGTGCAGCCACAATTGTCTGGCAAATAGATTTCCAGACAGAGAAACAAAGCCATGGAGCCTGGTTGTTTTCCCTCAATTTTCCTAAGGAAGCCCAAGAAGAGGCTTTAGCAGTGAGTGTTAGGTTGCAGAGAACCTTGTTTGTAAAGGAAAGAACTAGTACTCTTGAAACACATTTTCCCTGAGCAACAGGTGCACTCTACAGCTAATGCCAGTGTTGGGTGAAGACACACAGAGGATGCCTCAGAGGTATGGAACCAACATTGTTGGAAGAACAGAGCAAAATAAAAAAAGCAGCCAGATTTTTTCAGTTCACCCCACCCTCAATAATCACAGCTGCACTTCTAACAGTGTCTGGTTGCAGGGAAAAGCACTGGAATTTCATAAATTTGAAAACGTAGTGCCACCACATTCTCCCCTAGGGCTGTCTTTTGAGTCTGAAGTAAAAAGACATAGAGAAGACACACACATTTACTGGGAACACATCTAATTTTCCATCACCCCTAAGAGATTTCAAAGGTTGGAGCATGTAAGAAAGCTATAAAGCTTGTGAACAATGCCAACTACTGAAAACAATAGAAGAACTATCAATGTACCAGAAAAGTGTCATTCTTAATAAATGCCCAGACAGAGTCAGAAACCATCAACTACCATGAATAACCAAGGTAACAAATAGCTCAGGGAGAAAATTAAAGATCTCTGTATAATAAACTTAAAGACATGGATATTTTTGATTTAAATGTCAGAGAATTCAAGTTTGCAGTTCTGACATAACTCAACAAGATGCAAGAAAACTCAGTCAGTTTAACCCATTCAGGAGAAAAATTACTTAAAAATATGAGAACTTTAACAAGGATATTGAAACTCTAAAAGACCAAATAAAAATTCTGGAGATAAAGAATTCAATAAAAGAGAAAAAAGAGCAAACTAACAAGCAGAGAAATTAGAGCTGACAGGATGAAGGAAATAATTGGTAGTATTGAAGATAGAAATCTAGAAATGATGCAGAGGGAACAAGAGATAGACTTGAGTTTTTTTTAAAAGTGAAAGAACAGTGACGTCACGGAAATGGCGCCGTGAGCAGCGCGTCCGACAGCTCTCCCCTAAATCACAACAAATTTATCAACTAGAAACAGAAAAATTTATCCTCGGAGCATTCCGGAGTTCCACACAAACTGATAGCGAAAGGACTGTTATCACTTGAATCTGAGAGACGAGGATGTGGAGGAATCTACCGCAGGGACGTTCATTCAAGCCGCAAGGAAGTGCGCCTGTGGTGAGTCAGCCCACACTTGGGAGCCCCGAGCCGCTGCGAGCAGCCGCGCGCGTGCCCGGTCTGGTTGGGCACCGCTAACGTTCCCAGCGGCCCGCACACTGCTAGTGAGAGTCGCCAGCCACCGGTGCCCGGAGCACCCCATTTGCACGCGTGCCTTGGGCATTCCACACGCCCAGAGCGCCCTACTGGCCCGCACACCCAGGGTGCTCCATTATCCTGTGCCTGGTGCGGTCCAGCCACCAGCGGCAGGGCGAGCGGGAGAGGCTTGGGAGATTCTCTCCGTGGGCGGGGCACCTCACCCAGCCATTCAAGCTAACAATCAAGCATTGGGGGAGGGGCGCGCGCAGGCAGCCTAAAATACCTTCGGAAGCACAGCTGCGACCCAATAACTGAAATTAGCTTAACCCATGAAATCTGCGCACTCTCGGTTCTAATTGATAAGATCTCTCTCAGTTCAGCGATCCAAGACAAGAGGCGTGATATTTTTTAGTGCCTCTCGCTAAAGGGGTGGGGGCAACTTCTGATTGATAGAGCCTCCATATTCAGGGATAAACGCTAACAAGAAGGACTTGGCAGATAATAAGATCTATACTACACTAGTCGCAAGCAGAGACTAGTGCCTCTTCTTCCCTGCAAAAACAGGCTACAAAGTGTGGAAAGCCTGGGTTGAGAGGTCCAACTAAATGATAGGCGCTGAACAGTCACCTTGACAACAATTGACTCCCACCCCCGCCTGATTAAACTGGAGGCCCTGACTGTCAGAGCCTTTCCCAAAGCCTTGCACTGAGTGGGGATAGAGTGGGGATTTCCCAGCTCTTTGAGCCTCTTACTCCCCAGGCAGAAGCAGTTGCAGCCTTATAGCTGGATCACCAGGCTGCTAATTCAGAAAGGGGGGACTAGGAGAGAGAATCCAGGAAAGCAAACTCTCTCATCGTTGGACTCTGCAAACGCAAACAAGCCTTGACTACCAACAAGACTAAAGCCAATTATATGACATTGCCATAGAATCCCATCAACTGCAATCCCTACCTAAGTGTGACACAGGGGCAGAGCCTGGGGTACAGAGTCACCGACCAGGAAGAGGGAGAGAAAAGAAAAAGGAAGAAGTTAACCTCTCAAAATCAAGAAAAATCCACAGACTTTACAACTTGATCCACTAATTTTTTTGTTGTTGTTGTTTGTTTCTTCTATCTTTTTGCCTTTATTTCCTCCACCTCGGTCCTTCTATTCTCTGCCCATCTTATGCTTCCCCTTTCTTGAACTACACTACCCATGAGTGTTGCATTTTATTTCTCTTCTTCATCCTCACCCTCCTTTAAGGTTATACTCCAAAACACTTAACTCTCACTCTCTCCTCTTTTGTTTTTTTTTTTGTCTTGCTTTATTTTGTTTTTTTCTCTTCCTATTTTATTTCTTCCTTCATTTTTCTCTTTTTCTTATTTTTTCCTTTCTATTCGTTTTTTCTTTTCTCATTTTACTTTCCTCCCATATAATCCTCAATCACGAACAAATTAGTTAATTTGGGACTCAAGGCTTTTTTTTGGCTTTATTTCTCTTTTTTGCTTTTGTTTTTATTTTTTTTTCTTGTTTGTTTATTTTTGTGGCATTTTGGGTCCTCCCAACCCAAAGTCTCCGTTGTATTTAATCTTCACTCCACTTAATACAACAGATTTTTACTTATTATTTTTATTTTTTTTTCTTCTTTATTATTCTTTTCTGTTCCTTTTTTCTGGTTCCCTCTTCTCCCTCTCATTATTTCTCTTAGTTGACCATCACTTACAAGCAAATCATCTTATGCTTGTTTAAGATTTTCTTCCTTTTATTTATTTTTTTGCATTTAGTAGGTCCCTACTCCCTTTTTTTGCCCCTTGAACTCTTCACCCCAAATCAGGCCCTCCATTATAGGCACGATATTTCCCTGAGGAGGGAAGAGGAGGGAAAGAGAAGAAAGAAAAAAAGGGGGAAATAATAAATTATTACTGTTTTTTTTTGTGGGGTGTTTTACCTTTTTTTTTTCTTTTTTTTTTTTTTTTTTTTTTTACTTTTTACTCATTATTAATTCTAATTAGTGCTAACAACAAGACCACCCTCAGATGCCGAAAAGAAAGAGGAAATCGAATATTATGGATACAAAAGAAAGAGAGGTAACACAAATAGATGTGGAAAAATCTATGGAGAAAAGACTTAACATATTGGAAGGCTTGGAGCTAAATGACAGAGAATTTAAAATAGAAATCTTAAAAATACTCAGAGATATACAAGAAAACACAGAAAGGCAATATAGGGAGATCAGAAAACAACTCAATGAACACAAAGAATATATTACCAAGGAAATTGAAACTATAAAAACAAATCAAACAGAAATGAAAAACTCAATTCACGAGCTGAAAAACGAGGTAACAAGCTTAGCTAACAGAACAGCCCAGATTGAAGATAGGATTAGTGAAATAGAAGACAAACAACTTGAGGCACAACAGAGAGAAGAAGAAAGAGACTCAAAAATAATAAAAAACGAGAAAGCCCTACAGGAATTGTCTGACTCCATCAGAAAGAATAACATAAGAATAATAGGTATATCAGAGGGAGAAGAGAAAGAAAATGGAATGGAGAATATACTCAAACAAATAATAGACGAGAACTTCCCAAGCCTGTGGAAAGAACTAAAGCCTCAAATTCAAGAAGCAAACAGAACACCGAGTTTTCTTAACCCCAACAAACCCACTCCAAGGCACATCATAATAAAGATGACACAAACCAATGACAAAGAAAAAATTCTCAAGGCAGCCAGGGAAAAGAAGAGTACAACATAAAAAGGAAGGCCTATTAGATTATTATCAGATTTCTCAGCAGAAACTCTACAAGCTAGAAGAGAGTGGACCCCAATATTTAAAGCCCTGAAAGAGAGGAACTTTCAGCCAAGAATACTATACCCATCAAAGCTATCCTTCAAGTATGAAGGAGATATAAAAACATTCACAAATACAGAAAAGATGAGAGAATTTATCAACAGAAAGCCCCCACTCCAGGAAATACTAAGGGGGGTTTTCCAACCAGATTCAAAGAACAAAAGAAAACAACACCACAAGTAACAGCTCCACCAAGAACACAATAAAACCAAACTTAAACTGTGACAACAAAGGAAAAAAAGAGGGGAGAGGATGGAGATTAACAGTAGCAAAGGATGATGAAGTGCAGAAATACTTATAAGATAGGGTACTACAATGAATATGGTAGGTACCCTTTTCATTACTTAATGGTAACCACCCTTGAAAAAACCACCACAAAAACACTGGACTTAAAAAAGGAAGCAACAGAGGAAAGAAGTATGGAAAACAAACAAAAACAAATGATAGAAAAACAAAAGAGAAGAATCAAACTAGATACAAAACTAACAGAAAGCAATTTATAAAATGGCAGTAGGGAACCCACAAGTGTCAATAATTACACTAAATGTAAATGGATTAAACTTACCAATAAAAAGACACAGAGTAGCAGAATGGATTAAAAAAGAAAATCCAACTATATGCTGCCTACAAGAAACACATCTAAGCAACAAGGTTAAAAACAAATTCAAAGTGAAAGGCTGGAAAACAATACTCCAAGCAAACAACACCCCAAAAAAGGCAGGTGTAGCAATTCTCATATCTAATAATGCTGACTACAAGACAGAAAAAGTACTCAGAGACAAAAATGGTCATTTCATAATGATTAAGGGGAAGTTGAATCAAGAAGACATAACAATCCTTAATATATATGCACCAAACCAAGGAGCACCAAAATATATAAGACAGCTACTTATTGACCTTAACACAAAAATGAACAAAAATACAATCATACTTGGAGACCTCAATACACCGCTGATGGCTCTAGATCGGTCATCCATACAGAGAATCAACAAAGACATAGTGGCCTTAAACAAAATACTAGAACACCTGGATATGATAGACATCTACAGGACACTTCATCCCAAAGCGACAGAGTATACATTTTTCTCTAGTGTACATGGAACATTCTCAAGAATTGACCATATGTTGGGCAACAAAGACAATATCAGCAAATTTAGAAAAATTGAAATTGTACCAAACATATTTTCTGATCACAAGGCCTTGAAACTAGAATTCAACTGTAAAAAAGAGGGGGGAAAACCCACAAAAATGTGGAAACTAAACAACATACTTCTAAAAAATGAATGGGTCAAAGAAGAAATAAGCGCAGAGATCAAAAAATATATACAGACAAATGAAAATGAAAATACGACATATCAGAATCTCTGGGATGCAGTAAAAGCAGTAATAAGAGGAAAGCTCATATCACTTCAGGCCTATATGAACAAACAAGAGAGAGCCGAAGTAAACCACTTAACTTCACACCTTAAGGAACTAGAAAAAGAAGAACAAAGACAACCCAAAACCAGCTGAAGAAAGGAGATAATAAAAATCAGAGCAGAAATAAATAAAATAGAGAACAGAAAAACTATAGAAAAAATCAATAAAACAAGGAGCTGGTTCTTTGAAAAGATCAACAAAATTGACAAACCCCTGGCAAGACTCACCAAGGAAAAAAGGCACAGGACTCAAATAAATAAAATCCAAAATGAAAGAGGAGAGATCACCACAGACATCATAGATATACAAAGAATTATTGTAGAATACTATGAAAAATTTTATGCCACCAAATACAATAATCTAGAAGAAATGGATAAATTCCTAGAACAATACAACCTTCCTAGACTGAGTCATGAAGAAGCAGAAAGCCTAAACAGACCAATCAGCAGGGAGGAAATAGAAAAAACTATTAAAAACCTCCCCAAAAATAAAAGTCCAGGCCCAGACGGTTATACTAATGAATTCTATCAAACATTCAAAGAAGACTTGGTTCCTATTCTACTCAAAGTCTTCCAAAAAATTGAAGAAGAAGCAATACTTCCAAACACATTCTATGAGGCCAACATAACCCTCATACCAAAACCTGGCAAGGATGGCACAAAGAAAGAAAACTACAGACCACTATCTCTAATGAATACAGATGCTAAAATACTAAACAAAATACTGGCAAACCGAATACAACAACATATTAAAAAAATAATACATCATGATCAAGTGGGATTCATCCCAGAATCTCAAGGATGGTTCAACATACGCAAAATGGTTAACGTAATACACCATATCAACAAAACAAAGAACAAAAACCACATGATCTTATCAATAGATGCAGAAAAGGCTTTTGATAAAATACAACACAATTTTATGTTTAAGACTCTCAACAAAATGGGTATAGAAGGAAAATATCTCAACATGATAAAGGCCATATATGATAAACCATCAGCCAACATCCTATTAAATGGCATAAAACTGAGGACTTTCTACCTTAAATCAGGAACAAGACAGGGTTGTCCACTCTCTCCACTCTTATTTAACGTGGTGCTAGAAGTTCTGGCCAGAGCAATCAGACAAGACAAAGATATAAAAGGCATCCATATCGGAAAAGAAGAAGTAAAGGTATCACTTTTTGCTGATGATATGATCCTATACATCGAAAACCCGAAGGACTCCACAAAAAGATTATTAGAAACAATAAACCAATACAGTAAGGTCGCAGGATACAAAATTAACATACAAAAGTCCATAGCCTTTCTATATGCCAACAATGAAATATTAGAAAACGAACTCAAAAAAATAATCCCCTTCACAATTGCAACAAAAAAAATAAAATACCTAGGAATAAATATAACAAAGAATGTAAAGGACCTATATAATGAAAATTACAAAGCATTGTTAAGGGAAATCGAAAAAGATACAATGAGATGGAAAAATATTCCTTGTTCTTGGATAGGAAGAATAAATATAATCAAAATGGCCATATTACCCAAAGCAATATACAAATTTAATGCAATTCCCATCAAAATCCCTATGAGATTTTTTAAAGAAATGGAACAAAAAATCATCAGATTTATATGGAACTATAAAAAACCCCGAATAGCCAAAACAATCCTAAGGAAAAAGAATGAAGCTGGGGGCATTACAATACCTGACTTTAAACTATATTATAGGGCCATGATAATCAAAACAGCATGGTATTGGCAGAAAAATAGACACTCAGACCAATGGAACAGAATAGAAAGCTCAGAAATAAAACCACATATATATGGTCAAATAATCTTTGATAAAGGGGCCAACAACACACAATGGAGAAAAGAAAGCCCCTTCAACAAATGGTGTTGGGAAAACTGGAAAGCCACATGCAAAAGAATGAAACTCGACTACAGCCTGTCCCCGTGTACTAAAATTAATTCAAAATGGATCAAAGACCTAAATATAAGACCTGAAACAATAAAGTACATAGAAGAAGACATAGGTACTAAAATCATGGACCTGGGTTTTAAAGAACATTTTATGAACTTGACTCCAATGGCAAGAGAAGTGAAGGCAAAGATAAATGAATGGGACTACATCAGAATAAAAAGTTTTTGCTCAGCAAGAGAAACTGATATAAAAATAAACAGACAGCCAACTAAATGGGAAATGATATTTTCAAACAACAGCTCAGATAAGGGCCTAATATCCAAAATTTACAAAGAACTCATAAAACTCAACAACAAACAAACAAACAATCCAATAAAAAAAATGGGAAGAGGACATGAACAGACACTTCTCCCAGGAAGAGATACAAATGGCCAACAGATATATGAAAAGATGCTCAGCTTCATTAGTTATTAGAGAAATGCAAATCAAAACTACAATGAGATACCACCTCACTCCTGTTAGATTAGCTATTATCAACAAGACGGGTAATAGCAAATGTTGGAGAGGCTGTGGAGAAAAAGGAACCCTCATTCACTGTTGGTGGGACTGTAAAGTAGTACAACCATTATGGAGGAAAGTATGGTGGTTCCTCAAAAAACTGCAAATAGAACTACCTTATGACCCAGCAATCCCTCTACTGGGTATATACCCCAAAACCTCAGAAACATTGATACGTGAAGACACATGTAGCCCCATGTTCATTGCAGCACTGTTCACAGTGGCCAAGACATGGAAACAACCAAAAAGCCCTTCAATAGAAGACTGGATAAAGAAGATGTGGCACATATACACTATGGAATACTACTCAGCCATAAGAAATGATGACATCAGATCATTTACAGCAAAATGGTGGGATCTTGATAACATTATAAGGAGTGAAATAAGTAAATCAGAAAAAAACAAGAACTACATGATTCCATACATTGGTGGAACGTAAAAATGAGACTAAGAGACATGGACAAGAGTGTGGTGGTTACCAGGGGTGGGGGGAGGGAGGACATGGGAGGGAGGGAGGGAGAGTGTTAGGGGGAGGGGGAGGGGCACAGAGAACTAGATAGAGGGTGGCAGAAGACAATCTGACTTTGGGCGAGGGGTTTGCAACATAATTTAATGACAAAATAACCTAGACATGTTTTCTTTGAATATATGTACCCTGATTTATTAATGTCATCCCATTACCATTAATAAAAATTTATTATAAAAAAAAAGTGAAAGAACTTTATAGGAACAATCAGATTTAACCAGAAAGCATTTTAAAAAATAACAGGAATACCAAAAGAAAAAGAGCGAGAGAAAAGAATGAAGAATTTAAAGAAATGATTGACAAGAACTTCCCCACATATGGAAAGAGCTACATCCTCTAATCTAGTGATTTTCAAAATTTTTATCTCATGGCACACATAAAGTAATTACTAAAATTCTTGCAAAGCAAAAATTATATAATATTTTGCTAATCTGAAAAAAAAAAGTATAATTTTCATCATTCACACTGGATGGCTATTGTGTGGATTGTTGTTATTTTTTATTAACAAATTCAAAGAAAAGAGACCAATAATCCTGACTAGTCAGATATCTCATATTTTTAAAATTCCTGCGCCACACCAGTGTGCCTCTTGTGACACACTAGTTGAAAATAGCTGCTTTAATCCAGAAGTAAACAAAAAACTTAATTACCTCAATGTAAAAAAGCCTTCTCCAAGCACATTGTATTAAAACTATCAAAAATTTTAAAAAAGAAAAAATTTTCAGTACAGCCAGGAAAAAGAAGAAAACAACCAATAAAGGAAAGCCCATCTGGTTATCACTGGACTTCTCAGCAGAAACTTTACATGATAGAAAAGAGTGGAATTAAATACTCTAACTACTGACAGAGAAAAATTACTCCTTAAGAACACTATAGTATATCTAGCAAAGTTATCCTTTATAAAGACTTTTCTGGACATACTGAAGACATTTATCACAAGGAGACCTTCATTGTAGAAAGCAGTCAAGATGGTTATTCAACCAACAAAGAACAAAAGGTCACAAAACAATGTAAGATTACCAAAAAACTCACAGCATAAACAGGGACAATTTTTTACAACAAAAACATTAAAAAAAGGAGGTAAAGGTCTGAATTTTCAAAGTTTTCAAAAAAAGAATACAGATTAAATGCATTAAAAGGGGGGAAAAAAAGACTGCTGTATATGTGAAAGTTTATTTACATAAACCTAATGGGAACCACACACAAAATACCAAAACTGACACTCATAAATTTAAAAGAAGAGTAAATAGTGGAAAAAAGTATGGAATACCATCAAAACCAACATTCAGAAACAAAAAAGAACAACAACAACATAAAAAAACACTAGAAGTTCAGAGCTACCAGAAAAAAAAGATAAAATGGATCACCTATCAATAATTACTCTACATGTAAATGAGCTTAATTCACCAATAAAAAGGCACAGAGTAGCAGATTGGATTAACACACTCAAAATACAACCATGAACTGCCTTTAAGAGACACATCTAAGCTGCAAAGCCAAATATAGATTCACAGTGAAAAGTTGGAAAATGATTCTACAAGCAAATGGCATCTACAGGAAAGTAGGCTTAGCCTCATTTATACCTGACAAAATTGATTTCAAGATAACAGGGTAACTTCTGGTCAAGATGGTGGCATAGGTATATGCAGTTCTTGCATGCTACCATAACCCCATCATAATTACAACTAAACTACAGAAGAACCATCATGAAGAACCACTGGAAATCTGGCTGAATGGAAGTCCTATAACTAGAGAATTAAAGAAGAAGCCATGTTAAGACTGATAGGAAGGGTGGAGATGTGGACCAGGTTGGTCCCACATTCATGTGTATCTCTGCTGTGGACGTTCTCCCTAAGGAATGAGTAATTCCAGCTTCACTCAGGCCTCCCAGCCTTGGCTTCCAGTGCCAGAAAAAAAAGTCCCTATAACTTCTGATAAACATAATGGTGTTTGTGGCTGAGTGAGATGGAGAAATGATGGAGTCTCAGGAAACTTCCATTAAAGGGCCCACACAAGCCATTTTCAGTGTTTTTTTCATACAAATAGTCTGTCTTGGCTCGTGGTTTGAATTTCTCTAAAATATCTAAAACAAGCAGCACCTGACCCTTGTGTACCCCATACCTCTTGTTAAGTGACCCCAGGCCTGACACTATCAGTTCCTGATATTAGTTCACAGATTTTATCTCTTCTGGGCACAATTAGCAGTCATCTGCACATTACTCTGTAGATTATGCAGGGTGGCCCTAGGCAGGACACAAGGAGTGGCTAACCTTCCACCTTCCAGGAGGTCTCAGAGCCAGTGCACCTGGTGGAGAGCTTTAGACCATGCTGGAGTACAACCCTATCATCTCCACAATCAACACATTCTAGGGGTAGACTCTGTGAACACCAAAGCCTCACTGAAGCAAGTCCTGCTCCATACGGTTGACTCGTCCATAAGAGCTTCTTTACTGTAACTTCAGCTGGTCTTCACAGCTGATTATTTTGGAGGCCAATCCCTCCCAATACTGCCAACAGCAATCAAGGCTCATCTACAATAGCACAATGCACACAGCCCACACAGTAGAGCACCTGGAGCACCCCACTCGGGTGACTGGGGAGACTGTGCCACTGGGTCCTAGAGGACACCTACTATACAAGGCAAACCTTCCAATTGTGAGAGACATAATAGCTCTACCTAATACATAGAAATAAACACAGGGAATCAGAAAAAAACTGGTGACACAGAAACATGTTCCAAATGAAAGAACAGAAAAAATCTCCACAAAAATAACTAAACAAAATGGATGCAAGCAAACTACTAGATTCACAGTTCAAAATAGTAGTTACAAGGATGCTTAAGAAACTAAGCAAGCACTTTGACAAAGAAATAATAAAAATAGAAAATAACACAGAAACCAGTCAGAAAGAATAGATACACTAACTGAAATGAAGAATAATTTACAGGGACTCATCAATAGATTACTTCAAACTGAGGATGAAATCAGTGATTTGGAATATAAGGAGGCAAAAAACAACCAGTCTGATCAACAACAACAAAAAAGGAATCAAAATATGAGGATAGTATAAAAAAACCTCTGGAACATCTTCAGGTATACCAGCTTTTGCATCAT
The DNA here is from genome assembly GCF_036850765.1 of Saccopteryx bilineata. Lineage (NCBI taxonomy): Eukaryota > Metazoa > Chordata > Mammalia > Chiroptera > Emballonuridae > Saccopteryx > Saccopteryx bilineata. The sequence goes on from NC_089494.1 coordinate 162,442,492, forward strand.
GGGGGTCCAAAGAGAAGAGAGAGCAAGAAATTGAAAACCTATTTGAAAAAATAATGACAGAAAACTTCCCTAATCTGATGAAAGAAATAGACATACAAGTCCAGAAAGCATAGAGTCCCAAACAACATGAACCCAAAGAGGCCCACACTAAGACACATTATAATTAAAATGCAAAGGTTAAAGACAAAGAAAAATCTTAAAAGCAGCAAGGGAAAACCCATGAGTTACCTACAAGGGAGCTTTGATAAAACTGTCAGCTGATTTCTCAAAAGAAACTTTTTAGGCTAGAAGAGATTGGCACAAAACACTCAATGATGAAAAGAAAAGACCTACTACTCTCACTCTACCCAGCAAAGCTATTATTTAGAATTGAAGGGCAGATAAAGAGCATCTCAGAAAAAAAAAATTAAGGAGTTAATCACTACCAAAACAGTATTATATACAATTTTAAAAGTCTTCTTTAAGAAGAAGAAGAGAAAATAAAGATAAGAATAGGGATATAAAAGTGAGATTTATAGACAGAGATGAAAGAGAAGTGGTTACCAGGGGGAAGGAAACATAGGGGAGGGGGAAGGAGACTTGAGTAAATTGGGAAGGGTGAGGGGGTGGGAGGAAGGGTGTAAAGAGGGACAGATATTAGGTGACAGAAAATGATTTGACTTTGTGTGATGGGTATACAATATAATCAACAGATCAAATTCTATAGTAATGCTCTCCTGAAACCTATATATTCTTATTGATCAATGTCACCGTGTTAAAGTTAATTTTCTAAATAAAATTTTAAAAAAGAAAAAACTGTACTATAAAATGGCAATAAATACACATCTATCTACAATTGAATCTAAAAAACAAAACAAACAAGCAGAATGGAAACACAGTCGTAGATACAGAGAACATTTTGATCACTGCTAAATGGAAGAGGAGTTAAAGAAATGGGTGATAAAGATGAAGGGATTAAGAAATACATATTAATTATTACAGAATAATCATGAAGATAAGTGTAAAGTGCAGCATAAGGAATATATTCAATATTATTCTAATAATCACATATGGTGTCAGATCTGTCATCCTTATCAAGATACCTTAATAAATTATATAATATCTAATTACTGGGTTGTACATAAGAAACTAATATAATGCTGTGTGAACTGTATGTCAAATGTATGAACAATGAGAAAAATAAGTTATGTCAAGAGAGAGAAAAAGGGAGAGAGATGAAAAGCTTCAACTCATAGTTGTAGCACTTTAATTGCTCATTGTTTGCTTCTCATAGATACTTTGACTGGGGAGCTCCAGCTCAGCCAGTGACCCTTGTTCAAGCTGTTGGGCTCAAGTCAGCAACTTTAGGCTTCATGCTAACAACCTTTGGACTGAAGCCAGCAACCATGGGATCATGTCAATAATTCCACACTCAGTGACCTCAGGCTTTCAAACCTGGGGCTTCAACATCCCAGGTCAATGCTCTATGTACTGCACCACCATCGGTCTGGAATTAACATTCATGTAATGTTAATTTAAGTGCCCTCAATGTGTAATGGCCTTGGGAGACTAAGATTCAGTCTTGGTCATTGACACATGAAAGGAAATGTGCTGGGGGCTTCTAAGAGTGTTCCCTTACTTTTAATTTCCTTCTAGGAAAGAAAATTTTAAAATGGTAAGCTCCTCTTCTTTGGCTGGGTATACATCCTGTTGTGATGTGGTATCTGAAATTGCTACTCTGTCTTCACAGAACTCAAAGATGATGCTCATACACAGAAGAAGGAGAGCCAAGGGAATATCAGAGAAGGTCTCGACCTCCCGTGGATGACACCCAGAGCTGGATCAAGACTTCTTGTTATGAAACTTTGTTTTCCCAACTGTATTAACCCAGATTGATCAAACAAAAGCCCTTTTCAACCAGGCAGTATCTCTAGTGAACCTTGAGAGGCAGAGGTGCCATTTTCAAATAGAGCTAGCCAATACTAAGCCTGCTTATCCTTCCTTTCTCCATCTTTCTCATGGAAACCACACTGAAATCACTTGCACATAATTATTCTCTCTGCCTCACTTGACTAGCCCCAGTGTATCTCCTGAGTAGCTATGTTTGTTATGTTGGGTTGTCCCCAGTGAACTGTGACTATGAACAATCTTTGAACTTCCCAGAACTCCCTCTAGATCTGTGCCTGGTCTCATCATACCTCATCCAAGGTAATATGGGTAGAACACTGGAGACCACAGCCTAAGTGATCTGGAAACCTAAATGACTATTTTGAGACAGAAAAGAGCATTGAATGGTGAGATGGCTGACTAATGAGTAGAGAAGGCAGGTGAAGCGATGTTTCCTCCAAGAGCTATAGGAAAATTACATGGTGAATTCCCAATCACACACTACAGTTCTCAGTCTCATAAAATTAAATTCTTGTAAAAGACCCACATCCAAGGAGATAATCCTAAAGAATCATGTTTCAGTAAAGCATGCGGACTTGAGTAAGACCTTGGAACTAAGAATGTTCACCAGTATAGTGTTCCTCAGTAGCTGTGCTAACATTCATGTCCACTACTGTCAGGTTTGGTGAACACAGTAACATTGTAGATATAAAACTGGGGACCATGGTATCTGTAGATATGTGCTGCTACCACTGCTTCAGCCCAACATCAAAATCTGTGCATACTCATGAGAGTGTTACACATGTGCAAATGACATAATGTAAGAAAATGTTTAGGAAAATGTTTATCCATCTCTCTTTGTAAAGTAACTGTTAGAATACCAAATATAATATAGTGTGATTCAATGATACTTCTACTTAGTTTCCCCAACAGAGTCTTTCAAAGCCTAGGGAATTCAGCTGCATTCCAATCCAAGTAGCTACAAGTCATTATTACAGATATAGAGGAAAGAAAGAGAAAAATAGGGAGTTGTGAAAACTCTTTAAAAGTTTAGGGATGAATAACTAACACTTGACATAAATTATTTTTCCCATCGTTCATGCACTTGATTCACATCATCATATCCATAGTTTTATTTTTATAAATGACAACTTTATTGTATTTATATTAAACAGTCAATATTCTCTAAGTGGATGTATCACCTGAGTAAATTCTGAATTTTCAAATCAGACTCAGAGTTCTTTCTGAAAGACAAGTACATGAGCAAATTTTTGTATATTAAAAAGAGTTAGTGTTTGCTGAGTGGAAAAACAAAAGTTATTTAATTTCTTTTTTCTAATATTTAAAATTGTTCTTGAGGAAATCCAAGATAGTGTTAGAGTATGTGGAAGCAACACTCACCTCTTCCCAGGACCAAATTGAAATTATAATGTAATTTTAAAAAATTATCCTGAATAACCAACTGAAGACTAGCTGAAAAGAACTTACAACCAATGATTTAGAGAAGAAGCCTCATCTAGACTCCCAGGAAGGGGATAATATGAAAAGGACTGGTCCTACTTTCATGGGCAGCTGCTGAGGTTCAGGATGGTTATCACAGGTGTGTGTGTGTGTGGGGGGGGTCCCTCCACAGAAGTATGGGGATTAAATCCCAAGTCAGGTTCCTCATCCAGAACATCAGAGCTGGGAGGAGGCATCTACGTAAAATTTATCTGTAAAAAGCAGCAGAGTTTCTGTCTACCAGGGAGAAATAGAAGTCCACTAGAGATACAGGAACACTATAGAAGGGCCAATGTACAAGCTTTCATTCATAGCCACTCAGCATGGGCTCTGGAGAAGAAGGGTGGAACAGAGTAGAATCTTGAAAAGAGTCTGGGATTTCTGGCTTTGGGGAGGGAGCTGAAAGGACAGCTGCCAGGATCTCTGTGCTGAGTCCTTCTCCCATACCACAGATAACATCTGTCTTGGATGAAGTACTCCATTTCATAAGGCATCAGCCTGGGGGAAAGCAATAACCCCACCCTCTGAAATCCTTTTCACCCTACCCTGTGTATGTTATGCCTTCTTGAGTAGGACAGCCAGGGGATATTTCAGTGACTAAACCTAACAGACAGATGGTAGGTAGAGTCAGGTTGATGTGGATCTCCGAATTTCTTGCAGACCCATTCCCAGCCTTGGTGCTGGTAAAAGCTGGGCTTGGTGTGTGGTTTGGTCCTTTCCATGTGCACCCAGGTCCAGCAGAGGCAGCCACAAAACCTTGGATCACTTGTAGCTCCAAACAGTTTGTTGATGTCCAGTCACAGGCAGCCTCTTATGTTGGCCTGCACCAGAGCACCTCCCAAGAGCCCCAGAAACAATACATGCAGTGGCCAGCTACAGACACCATCAGAGAAAGATTGAGTAAGCTTCAAAAGTGGCATTTCAAAAAGGAGATTTCAACTGGCACTGAACTCTGCTGAAGCAAATTCTGCTGTGTGTGGTCAGCACCTGCACAGAAGTTCACATACTGTGATTGAGGTTGAGCCTCACAATCAGCAAACCTGATGATTACTCTCATGTATGAGTGGGCCAATAGCATCAAGATCCAATTGAACAACAAAAACAACGTAATCCACACAAGGACATTACAGGATTATGAAGCTCAGGTAATAAGTGAGACTGTACCACTGTACCAAATAGAACATCTACTACATAAGGCCACCCATGAGGACTGAGGGTCATAGATGACCTATCTAATACATAGAAACAAACACAAAAGAGGCAGCCATAATGCAGAGACAAATAAAAAAACAAAAAAAGTCTCCAAAAAAAAAAGCTAAATGAAATGAAAGCAAGCAATTTATTAGATATAAAGTTTAAAGCAATGTTATTGTTAAAACAAAGCTCAACAACATGAAAAAGAACATAGAAACTATAAAAAGGACCAGTTAGAAATCAAGAATACAATATCTAAAATGAAGACTACAATGGAAAGAATAAACAATAGGAGCGATGAAGCAGAGAATCAAATCATCAATTTGGAAAACAAGGTAGAAAAAAAACCTAATTACAACAGAAAATAAAAACAGTTTTAAAAAATGAGGCTAGTTTAAGATTTTTTAAAATATTTTTTTATTTATTGATTTTTAGAGAGAGAGGAGTGAGAGAGAAAGAGAGAGACAGAGAGAAGGAGGAGGGGCAGGAAGCATCAACTCCCATATGTGCCTTGACCAGGCAAGCCCAAGGTTTTGAACCGGTAACCTCAGTGTTCCAGGTCGACGCTTTATCCCACTGCGCCACCACAGGTCAGACAAAAAATGAGGATAGTTTAAGAAACCTTTGGGACAACTAGAAGCATAACAACATCCCTATCATTTCGGTACCCGGCATAGAAGAGAGAGCATGAATCAAAATCTGATTTAAAGTAATAATGATTGAAAACTTCTTTACTGGATGGGGAAAAGACATGCAAGTCTAAAAAGCACAGAGTCTCAAAAAATTGGCCAAAAGAAGAGAAGCTCAAATGAACACACATCATAATTAAAATGGCAAAGATTAAAGACAAAGAGAGAATCTTTTTTTTTTAATAAATTTTTATTAATGGTAATGGGATGACATTAATAAATCAGGGTACATATATTCAAAGAAAACATGTCTAGGTTATTTTGTCATTAAATTATGTTGCATACCCCTCGCCCAAAGTCAGATTGTCCTCCACCACCCTCTATCTAGTTCTCTGTGCCCCTCCCCCTCCCCCTAACTCTCTCCCTCCCTCCCTCCCATGTCCTCCCTCCCCCCACCCCTGGTAACCACCACACTCTTGTCCATGTCCAAAGAGAGAATCTTAAGAGCAGCAAGAGAAAGAGAGCCACTTACTTATAAGGGAACTTCCAAATGACAGTCTACTGATTTTTCAACAAACATTATGAGCCAGAAAGGATTAGAATGAAATATTCAAAGTGAAGAAAAGCAAAGACCTACAACCAAAACTTCTTTACCCTGAAAAAGATCAGTTAAATTTGAAGAAAAAATAAAGAGCTTCCCATATGAGGAAAAGCTAAAGGAGATTGTTACCACCAAACCAGTATTATAAGAAATGTTAAAAGGCCAGCTTTAAAAAGAAGAAGGAGAAGGTGGAGGAAGAAGTGGAGAAAAAAAAAGGAGGAGGAGAAAAGGAAAAGGCAGAAAAGAAGGAGAAGGAGGAAGAGAGGAAGAAGAAGAAGAAGAAGAAGAAGAAGAAGAAGAAGAAGAAGAAGAAGAGGAGGAGGAGGAGGAGGAGGAGGAGGAGGAGGAGGAGGAGGGGGGAGGAGGAGGAGGAGGAGGAGGAGACAGAAATATAGTTAAAAGAATAAAATGGCAATAAATATAAACCTATCAATAATCACTTTAAATGTAAATGGCATAAATGCTCCAATCAAATGCATAGGGTAGCTGAAATGATAAAAGAAAAAGACCTAATTCCAGGCCAGGGCACACAGGAGAAGCGCCCATCTGCTTTTCCACCCTTCCCCCTCTCCTTTCTTTCTGTCTCTCACTTCCCCTCCCGCAGCCAAGGTTCCATTGCAGCAAAGTTGGTCTGGGTGCTGAGGATGGAACTATGGCCTCTGCCTCAGGCACTAGAATGGCTCTGGTTGCAGCACAGTAATGCCCCAGATGGGCAGAGCATCACCCCCTGGTGGGCATGCTGGGTGGATTCCAGTCTGGTGCATGAGAGATTCTGTCTGACTGCCTCTCCATTTCCAACTTCAGTAAAATACAAAAAATAATATATATATATATGTTGTATACAAAAGACCCACGTCAATACAAAAGACATGATTGAAATGAAAGGGATAGAAAAGATATTTCCTGTAAATGGTAATGAAATAACATGGTGTAGCAATATGTATATTTGACAAAATATACCTTAAACAAAGATAATAGTGAGAGACAAAGAAGGACACTATAATGATAAAGAAAGTAATCCACAAGAGGATATTAACCTTGTAAACATTTATTTACCCAATATAGGAACACCAAAATATGTAAAAAAAATCATGATTCACATAAAGGGAGAGATGGCAGGAATACAGTTATAGTAGGGGATTTTAACACCACATTGACATCAAAGGATAAATCTTCTGGATAGAAAATCAGCAAGCAAATGGCCCACTAAATCAGATGAATTAATTGGTACTTTGAGGGAATTTCACCCTAAAGCAGCAGAATATACATTCTTTTTAAGCACACATGGAACAATCTCAATGATAGGCCACAGATTAGAACACAAGACAATTCTCAATACATTTAAGAAAAGTAAAATCATATCAAGCATCTTCTCTGATAATAATGGTATGAAACTAAAATCAATCACAAAGAAAAAACTGAAAAAACACAAAAACATAAAGGCTAAATAGCATGATATGAAACAATGAATGGATTAACATTGAGATCAAGAAAGAAATCAAAAGATACCTTGGAACAAATAAAAATAGGAACACAACAACCCAAAATCTATGAGATACAGTGAAAGCAGTTCAAAGTGGAAAACTCATAGCATTACAAGGTTATATAAAGAAACAATGGGCCCTGGCCGGTTGGCTCAGTGGTAGAGCGTCGGCCTGGCGTGCAGAATTCCCGGGTTTGATTCTCGGCCAGGGCACACAGGAGAAGCACCCATCTGCTTCTCTACCCCTCCCCCTCTCCTTCCTCTCTGTCTCTCTCTTCCCCTCCCGCAGCCGAGGCTCCATTGGAGCAGAGATGGCCCGGGCGCTGGGGATGGCTCCTTGGCCTCTGCCCCAGGCTCTAGAGTGGCTCTGGTCACAACAGAGCATCGCCCCCTGGTGGGCATGCCAGGTGGATCCCAGTTGGGCGAATGCGGGAGTCTGTCTGACTGTCTCTCCCCATTTCCAGCTTCAGAAAAATTCCAAAAAAAAGAAAAAAAAAGAAACAAGAAATATCTCAAATAAACAATGTAACTTTACATTTAAAGAAACTTTAAAAAAAGAAACAAATCTCCAAGTGAGGAGAAAAAAGAAAATAATAAAGATTAGAGCATCAATAAATGCAGTAGAGTCTTTAAAAAATGCAATAGATCAATGAAATTAAGAGCTGGTTTTTTGAAAAGATAAACAAAACTGACAAATCTTTAACCAGATTTATCAAGAAGAAAATAGAGAGGACCCAAATAAGTAAAAAAAAAAAAAAAAAAAGGAGCAATAAAAACTGACAGCAAAGAAATATAAAGGGTTGTAAGAAAATATTATGAACTATAAGTAAAAATATTACACAATATGTACAAAATGGATTAATTCCTAGAAATGTACACTCTTCCAAAATAAAATCAGAAAACATCAGAGAATCTGAATAGACAGATTAAAGCCAGTGAAATTGAAGCATTAATTAAAAAAGAAACTACTAACAAGTCATCTATCTATTGCTTCAAATGTAAATTTTAGCAATTATCTTTCTCAAACTATTTCAAAAAATTGAAGAAAACGGACAACTCTCAAGTTTATTTTATAAGGTCAGTATTATCTTAATTCTGAAATCAGATAAAGACACTACAAAGAAAAAAATTATAGGTCCAAATTCTTGATGAACATAGATGCTAAAAATTATCAATAAAACATTAGCAAGCAAAATCCAGTAGTATGTTAAAAAGATCATATAACATGATCAAGTGGGATTTATTCCAAGGAGCAAGGTTGGTACAATATCTGCAAATCTAAATATAATACAGTGGTACCTTGAGATACCAAAAGACCAATATACAATTTTTTTTTAAGATATGAGCTGTGACTCGGTCCATATTTTTGTTCGAGACCCAAGAGAAATTCTGAGATATGAGTCATGATTTGGGAAACTACTGCTAGTTGGCGAATTGGTGCACTGGTCCAGTATCGGCAGTTTGATAGATGAGTTGACTGACTTACGAGCTCAGTTACAGAACAAATTTAATTTGTATCTCAAGGTACCACTGTATACCACATGAACAAAGTGAAGAATTAAAAACCACATGATCAGATCAATGGACTTAAAAAAAAACATTTGAGGACATCAGAGTAATGGTGGTGTCAGAGATAGCCTTGATGTCTCCCCTTGAAATGTCAATAAATTGAACAGCTATAATGCAATGAAAGAACACCAACTGGGCTTGCAGGCTTGCCTGTAAAGATCTGTGTCTGGAATCAACTACATGTGGGAAGGGTTGCAAAGGAAGGCAGAAGATAAGATAGAGCTTTTGAGAAAAGAGAAACCCAGACTGTCTGTGTTTTTTTTCTACCAGGATTCCACAGAAGGAAGAAACCAAGAGTGACTGAGTCTACTCTGTTGGGAGAAGCAGGGAGATTTGGGGAAGTTGGAAAGAAAGTAACCCAAAGTGGCAGCAGAATGAAGGGTCACTACCAACATTCTTGTAGGCTGCTGGCAGCTCACATTCAGCCCAGAGACAAAGAAAAACAAAGTTCAGCCCCCCAGAATTCTCAGATCCCTCCTCCCTCCACTCATACGGTAATGAAAGTGGCAGACGTACCCCACAGCTAGTTCTACAGGGTCACACTTTCTCCTTAAAAACAGAGTTGCTCTGTGTCTGGTCTCCTGGCCTGTTTAAACATGGAGAGTCTGGAGGCCTCAGATGGTCATTGATAAATCTGTAAGTCCTCACAACACAGCTGACCCATCATCACAACTGCATCCCTACCTACGTCATTGTGACAGCAACATATTAGTGAAGGTCAACCCAGGAATTTCACAGAGCTAAATCTTGTAATCCAATACCACTACTGGAATGAAACAGAAAAACCTATCTCAAGTTCTACATTTTATTTCATTTTCTTTTGAATTTTATTTATTTTTATTTTTAAAAATTTTGTTGTGGGTGTTTTGAATGTTTTTGATTACTGTATTTCTATTTTTCTTTTTTGTGGATTTTCTCTTTTACGTTTTGTAATTTAAATTTTTTGGTTTTATTGTATTTATATTTATGTATTTTATTTTTTTAGAATTGTCTTTTGTTTGATTTCTTAACAATAACACTCTTAAATGCTATCAGGCAAAAGAGAACTAATACAATAACTACTGAAGAAAGAGATGCAATTCAGAAAGAAAATAAAATGTTCAGAAAGCATTTTAAATCACATGAAAAACCTTGTACTTAAACAATAGAGAATTCAAAATTAAAGATCTGAAAGTACACTATAAAATGCAAGAAAACACTGATAGGCAATTTAATGAGCTCAGACAACAAAATTTAAAAATATTTTATTGATTGATTTTAGCAAGAAAGGAAGGGATAGAGAAAGAGAGAGAGAGATAGAGAGAGAGAGAGAGATTGAGCTCTTCCTGTATGTGCCCTGAACAGGGATCAAACTGGCAACCTCTGTGTTTTGAAATGATGTTCTAACAAGCCAAGCTATCTGGCCAAGACATAAAACAAATTAATGAACAAAATCGGTACTTTATGAAAAAGATAAAAACTAAAAACAGAGATGAAGAAATCAATACATAAACTAAAAGTGAGTTAGAAAATTTATCTAATAGAACAGGCCAGATAAAGGAGGAAATGAGTGACATTGAAAACAGGTGACTAGAGATGATACAGGGATAAGAAGTGAGAGATTCACACATTAAAAAAAAAATGAGAGAGCTGTAAGAGACTTGTTTGACTCCATCAGAAAAAGCAATATAAGATAACAGGTACATATATCAGAAAAAGCAGAGAGGGAAAAGGAAATGGAGAACTGTTACAAATTTCTTCATGATTCGGAATCGTGAGGCAAAAGACACTCCAGATTCTATATACACTGGGCAGAGGACTGAAACTCTTATGCAGAATCAGCCCAGAGAAACAGTGCCAATGCATATTGAGTTCCAAAAGCCATAGTTCAGCAGTTAAAACTAGAAAGTTACACAAGCCTTTTTTCCCATCTGTTCCATCCTCAACCCTGCACGTCTACTGTTTCTTTTCATGAACAAGGACACAAGAAGATTCAGAGTCCCAGAGCTTATCACTCACAAAGGACATCTGGTTCTTGGAGGCATTCCTTCAAAAATCCTGATACATGCATTCAAGTAACCCAGGCCACTGTCTCTTCACGGCCAACACACTCCAAGATCTCTTGTCTCCAATTAACTCTTGATCTGCAGTTAACTGCTGTCTACATTGGTGTACAGTTGTCTCCTACATATTCCTCTTTTTTCTTTTTTATTTAGCCTATCCTTTTTTTTTACTGTCTACTTATTTTTACTTGTCCCTTTCTTGCTGAAAAATTTTTTTTCTAATTGATTTTTTTTAAAAAATGGTGACAACAGTTCTATTAAAGTTACTTAAAGCTCCTAAAAACCCTACTGGTTTGAGGGCTACCTTATTGGTAGTATCATCAGCTGCTTAGTTTTTTTACAGTTCCCATGGAGTCCTCTTGTCTAGGTGGTCTGAACAGTGGATGATGACAACTACTTTAAAAGAGCAGTCCCTTGCATTCTCTGGGGTGAGGGTTTGAGCCTCACCTTTCTTAGTTCTTAGGTCTTCTCCTGATGGCCCCTCTTTGACTGTGCCTGTCTTAGATTGGTACTGCCTTCAGAAATCTTACCCATCATTGACTAACTAGATATCATAGGGGCCAAACAGAATTATTTATAGCTATGAGAGTGAGGCAGGAGCAACGTCCTTTCCAAAATGCTTCATTTTAGCAGCTGATATTTCTGTCTATTAAAAAAACTTACAATACATTGTCTTTCTAATTTCTAGAGTTTAATACTAGGTAAAGACTTCATTGCTTTTTATTTAGCTTCCATTTTATGTAGGGTAAGAGATAACATGGCAGATTGCTGCTCTATTTTGCTTTGTTGCCAATTGTCTTTTCTAACTATATATAAGAATAGAAATTTAGGCCCTGGTCGGTTGGCTCAGCAGTAGAGTGTTGGCCTGGCGTGCGGGGGACCTGGGTTCGATTCCCTGCCAGGGCACATAGGAGAAGCGCCCATTTGCTTCTCCACCCCCCCCCCCTCCTTCCTCTTTGTCTCTCTCTTTCTCTCCCGCAGCCGAGGCTCCATTGGAGCAAAGATGGCCCGGGCGCTGGGGATGGCTCCTTGGCCTCTGCCCCAGGTGCTAGAGTGACTCTGGTCGCGGCAGAGCAATGCCCCGGAGGGACAGAGCATCGCCCCCTGGTGGGCAGAGCATCGCCCCTGGTGGATCCCGGTCGGGCGCATGCGGGAGTCTGTCTGACTGTCTCTCCCCGTTTCCAGTTTCAGAAAAATACAAAAAAAAAAAAAGAATAGAAATTTAAAGCAAATAATTAGTATAATGCCTCCTACCATTCCTCCAAAAATCTTAAATTATTTTAGAGGAAACAAGTTACTGATTACATCAGAAATAGCTGTTAGTAAATTTTCTCTATCAATTAATTTCAACTGATTTTTTAAAGTAGCATTAATATGCTTTGGTAAATCTAAAATTTTCATAAAGTTTTTATGATTTAACAAATGCTTTTTAACATTTTTTCAGGGGAAATAAGTATGATTTTAAGGAATGGGGGTAACACAAAAAGTAGTTACATTTTGATCATACTTTAGCTTAATTTGCCTTTGTAGACTAAAAATTTGATTTCTTAACATAATCACAGTTTGTTCTAAATCATTATCTTTAGCATTAACATTGTCTATACGTGGTTGAGAAGTCCACAGTTGTTCAGAATCTTTATGTCATTTTTTCACAAGGTTCATAGTCTGTATACTTTGATGCAATGCAATTCCAGATACAGAGGCCATGGTGGTTACAGCTATTTTTCCCATAATGATGGCGATGAGCAGTCCAACTTGTCGCTTGGTTCCCTTCAAAGACTTAATAAGATGTTGTAACAGCATCATAGAAGGAGAATTTTGCCACATCTGATGTATCTGTACTGAAATCCAGACTCCTGTTTGGGCTCTTAAAATGTATGGACTTTGACTAATTTTATTAAAAAGAATAGAGGAGTTAATGCATATATAAAAAGCACACTTATTGTAAGTTATAGAATAATTTTCAGTTGTCTATTTGGTTTTACCTATAATAAATATATAAGGTAATTTAACACAAGCAGATAGAAAATGTGTCTCATTCTTTTTAAAGGTTAACATAGTATGATTAGAAGGATGATTTCTCCTTTCCACACTGACATATGTTTAAGTGCTGTGGCTACTTTCCACAAATAACATTGTATAGGACCAAATTTTATGTGAGGAGCTTGAAGTGACATTCCTCCTCTATGCCATACAACAGAGAGCCAAGTTTGTGTTTTTGTTTTTAAACAATGTGGCTGATGTCCTATACATATAGGTAATCCCTCAACTTCTGTTCTGTAATTCTCTACCTTTTATACCTTTTTACAAAAGTATTAAGAAACCTCTATCATCAAAAAGTCCTGGAAGCTAATTAGAGTCATTAATAAAAATAGAAATGGCACTATTTTCCTAATGAATAGCTCTACTTAATGGCGGATTAGGGACATATGCCCAATAACTAAAAATTTCAGCTCTATGTACCAGAATTGTTACTAAAGCAATTATTGTTAAAAACAGACTAATAGAATTTGTTCTATTCTAGTGGTTTGTAGCATTTTTTTTACCCTTAAGGATCAGCTTTTTAAGTTGACCCCAACATGGTATTTTAGACTTTTTAATAACAAGCAGCTTCATTTTTAAGGGTTTTTTTTTCCAAAATTTATTTCTTCTATCTCGGCAATGGGCAGATATGGAAATAATCTACTTCTCTTAGTCATGTTTTTAGTTTAATTCTGCGAATAGGAATTCAAAGGACTTCACCAAATTCTGCAATTACACAAGCAAACCCTCTTCCCTAATGTTGCACTACACTAGGTCCCCACCGATTCAACTCATTTTTATAATGCACAGGTGGATTAATTTTAGAACTATTATTTTATGTTCAGTGTTTGTCTGCAGCAGTCAAATGATCTTCTCTTGTATTTAAAAAATTTAAATTAAATAAAGCTTTCTGTAATATAAGTCTAGAATAGTGGTTCTCAACCTTTCTAATGCCGTGACCCCGCAATACAGTTCCTCATGTTGCAGTGACCCCAAACCAAAAAATAATTTTGGTGGCTACTTCATAACTGTAATTTTGCTACAGTTATGATTCAGAATGTAAATACCTGATATGCATTATGTATTTTCCAATGGCTTTAGGCGACCCCAGCAGGGTCGCGACCCACAGGTTGAGAACCGCTGGTCTAGGAGATAATCTCCTTCCTTCTCCCCTCTTTTGTTTAAGTATTATATTTTTTTAAAGTGCAATTATTGTGCTTAATAATCACTTGTCCTTGTGGATTATATGGAATTCCAGTAGTATTTTTAATATTCTAAAATGCTAAGAATTGTTGAAACTTAGTAGAGGTACAGACAGAACTATTATTAGTTTTAATTGCTTTTGGAATGCCTATAACATTAAAAGCTTCAATAAGATGTTGAATGACAACCTTTTCTTCAGGCAAAGGTGTGGCTCATTGAAAAGAAGAATAAGTATCAATAAAATAGTGCACATAAGATAGTTTTCCAAAAGTAGAAATCTGAGTAACATTCATTTGTCACATGTCATTACTGTGTTGTCCTCTAGGATTCATCCCTCCTGATAATGGAGGAGCATTTATAACACTGCATTGAGGACATTTTCTACAATATTTTGAGCTTCTTGCCTAGTTATTTTAAATTTTTGCATTAAGCCTTTTTTATTTGTATGAGTCTTTGCATGAAATTTAGTAGCTATTTCCATTGATCCAATGGGTAATTGATTAATTTTATTATTTGCAGTAGACATAGGTCCTGGTAAAGTTGTATGACAAAAAATGTCAGTTATATAGATAGGTGAATTTTGTTCCTACAATAAAAGTTGTAACTTTTGAAACAATTTGTGTAATTTAGAACCATCATTTGAAATATAAACTGTTTTTATAAGTTTAACTGTATGTTCTATATATTGTGAATCAGTAACAATGTTAATAGGACAAAAAATCATTAAGAAGTAATAATACAGCAGATAATTCTGCCTTTTGAACTGATGTATATGGAGTCTTTTTTTGTTTGTTTGTTTGTATTTTTCCAAAGTTGGAAATGGGGAGGCAGTCAGACAGACGCCGGCATGCACCCGACCGGGATCCACCCGGCATGCTCACCAGGGGGTGATGCTCTGTCCATCTTGGGGCATCACTCTGCCATAACCAGAGCCATTCTAGTGCCTGAGGCAGAGGCCACAGAGCCATCCCCTTGGCTGTGGGAGGGGAAGAGACAGACAGAGAGGAAGGAGAAGGGGAGGGGTGGAGAAGCAGATGGGCGCTTCTCCTGTGTGCCCTGACTGGGAATCAAACCCAGGACTCCTGCACGCCAGGCCGAAGCTCTACCACTGAGCCAACTGGTCAGGACCTATATGGAGTCTTTATTACTTTTGTCACTGGTCCAGTATATCCAGCAATACCTAATTTATTTGGTATAAAAAGTAGAAAACTTTTGAATTAGCTGAACTGATACCTTAGTCGGCAAAATTTATTGTGTTCTTTTTAGAAATTGAATTCTTTCATTTGTAGGATACTAATTATTTATAGTACCAAAATAGCTGGCCAATGCAATTTTCCAATCAATATTTAACTTTCTGTTGTCTGAAATTTGATTATATGTCAAAGGTACAATAATTTTATTTGGATTATTTCCAGTCAGTTGTCTTATTCTAAGTCTACTTTTAATAGTAAAAGTACAAATTTTCTCTAAGTACATATTTTCTTTTGAATCTTATGTGGCAAAAATTGCCATTCTAATGTGCTGTTTTTTTGCTATATGATGGTAGAAGGAAAATGTTCTAAAGAAAAAATAATTGATTGAATAGGTTGATGTGTATTAATTCGATTTAAACAAGTAGTATGCATAATTTTTTCAATAAGTAATAAGTCTGTTTTGCCATTTCTGTTAACTGTCTAAGACTTTTAAATTAAGATTTTTTTGAAGTATCTTAAATAAATTAGTTAGTGCATAAATAGGAATTCCTAGAGAGTGTCTTAACCAATTAATATCACCTAATGATTTTTAAAAGTCATTTAAGGTGTTTGAAGAGTCAATTTGTAAATTGACTTTTTGAGCAACAGTTCTTTGATTCTCAATTATATTCCCTAAATATGTAAAAGGACAAGATATTTGAATTTTTTCTTGAGCAATAATTAAACCATACTGATTCTAGGTTTCAGAAGCATTTTTAAGGATGACTGAAAGTTCATCATTATTTTCACAAGCTATTAGTATGTCATTTGTATAATGGATTATTAAAGATTGAGGATATTTATGATAAATTTTTTCTAAAGGTTTATTTACATAATTTTGACATAATGTCGGGCTATTCAACATTCTTTGCAGAAGAAATATAATCTTAGTAAGAATAGTTAGTTCTGTTCTTTGTTATAGACACAATAGCTAACATTGCTAGAAATAGAATTAAGGATGTTTTTGAAGTCTTAGTCTTAATTAAAATATATTTTTGCCTCCTGAGTAAGTTTCTTTAGTTGCCCATAAGTAGGCAGCTTAGCTTTTTGTGTTGTAGTTCCTTCATTTTTATTTCTCTAATAACCTTTGGCTCTAGGCTTAGTCTCTTTATTTCTATTTCTGATGGCTCAAAGGTGTCAAATCTCCCTTTTTTTCTATTTCTGACTCATGCCAAGACTTCAATTTTCTGGAAGGTATTTACTGATCTCCCATATTTGTGGTGATAAGAGCAGACCCTCATTCCTATATTTTGCCTAAATAGCTTTTGTAAATAAGGAAACTGTCCTTGTCTAAAAAGTTTATCTTGTGTAATATTAACAAAAGGGTTAATGTTAGCATTTCAGTTAGCTTGAATACGAGCTTGATTCTCCTACTAAATCATAAATTGTAACTATTTCACTTTTGAAAGAATAGTCTGAGCTAATATTTCTAAAATTTTTTAGATAAAACACTCAAAGTCCATGAAAAAAGATAGCAGTTTCTGCATACAAGGACAGTTATTTCTGTACAGGGAGCAAGCCATATTAAACTCTTTAAGAGCTCTAACAGGGATTTGGTCATATTGAGTATAAAAAAACTCCTTGTGAGAAAGATTAGACTGTAATTTAAAGAGTCGCTCCTTTAATTATTTACAAGATAAATGCTTTTCTTCATCATAGGCTAAATGACCCTTGTTATTTTTCTATTACAAAAAAAATCTTAGAGCTTTGTTAGGGACTTTTCCCTAAGCCATGTAGCTTAGTGACCACTTCATAAGTGGGCTAAAAAGAAAACTAATGTTACTTAGTAATAACAGATGCATTAGCTTCTATATCTAAAAGTCTTTTTGTATTGTTAAGTGTATTGTAGGTCATTAGAGGAGCTAAATTCCCACTTTCATCAGGACCCCTTTAGCAGAATAGACCTCACAAGCAGCCAACTGCCTGAAGCAGCTTGACATAAATCCTTGAAATAAATTAATGTTACTTAATTCCTTTGTTTTAAAGATCTGAGCATATTTTTACACACAAACAAGACAATTTTTAGCACAGAAACAAAAGCATAACATATAACTTTGATTAATTTTAATACTTGAATTACTATTTGACTTCAAACTCTGAATACACCTTACAATGCATTAACCAAATTAACAAGTTCTAAAGATCCATATTCTATTCAATATAAATTTAAATGAAAGTTCCTTACAATTTCTAATTTCAAAACAGAAAATATATGGATAAAACAATTTTTTGAATATAAGAACTAGTATTTCCGACTTTTGCATGCAAGAATTTAATTCAGGCCTTAAAAATCACATTTTAGACAACATCAAACAAACGTTAAACAGAAACTAGACTCAGACAAATCAGACGACTGAGAGAAACCTGGTATTTCAAAGCACAATCAGACCAAAAAGATGCCTGCCTGATTTTAATCAGGGCATTTTTTGATAGAAGAACTGGCAATGGATGGGACTAAACAAAATCTCCTCAAGAAAATTTTCTTGGCAGCTTCTGGGATATTTTCTACAGTCAGATGCAACACATGTCCCCTGCCTCAGTTTCCAGGCAAAGAATAAGAAAGAAACAAAATGATAGCTCAGAGGATTGCAGTCAAAACACAAAGAAAATCAATATTTTATTATTAATGCAAAGACTGGAGAATTCTAAGGACTTCATGATTCTTCTATATGTCTTAATTCTAATTGAGTTTGTACCAATTGATGTAATGCTTCAAACTTCTCTCCTTTTAATAGTTATTGCTCAACCTATATTGGTTTTTTACCTAACCATAATTAATATTAGACATTATCTGATGAGCTGGAGGCCATGAGGATTCAGAATTAGACTGTAATGACTGCAAAGCTAAAGAAATAAAATTACAGAGACACCAAACAGAAAGAGAAATAGTGTTTCCTTTTGATATCATGCCGTAAAGCTCTCATTACTTGGTGCAAAGTTTTAAAACTTAAAGCAACCTTTCCTTGTGGCTAAAACCAGTAAAAATGCTTTATTATATTTTTCAATATTTTTAAAATTTATAGTTACACCAGTACCCTCTAATAATGTTTGCAGTAGCTTAATATAATTTGGGGACTTCATTAAGGAATTGGCATGAGAATTCCCCATCACTCTGCCTCCCATAAGACTTGCTTACCTACAGAGAAATCTTACATTCCCTTTGGTCTGATGGTCCTGAGATGGCAATCTCTGAACTCTTCGAGCCCCCATATAGTGGGATTGAGCCCCATGTTGGTCACCAGATGTTACAAATTTCTTCATGGTTCAGATTTGTGAGGCAAAAGACACACCAGATTCTATATACACTGGGCAGAGGACAGAAACTCTTTACGCAGAATCAGCCCTGAGAAATAGCACCACTGCATATTTATTGAGTTCCAAAAGCCACAGTTCAGCAGTTAAAACTAGAAAGTTACACAAGCCTTTTTTCCCATACATTCCATCCCACACCCTGCACGTCTACTGTTTCTTTTCATGAACAAGGACAAAGAAGAGTCAGAGTCCCAGAGCTTAGCAATCACAAAAGACATCTGGTTCTTGGAGGCATTCCTCCAAGAATTCTGCATACATGCTTTTAAGTAACCCTAGCCAGTGTCTCTCCATGGCCAACACACTTCAAGATCTCTTGTCTTCAATTAAACCTTGCTCTGCAGTTAACTGCTGTCTACATTGGTGCAGAGTCATATTCTTCAGAGAGCCATTCCAAACAAATAATGAATGAGAACTTCCCATGACTATGAAAAGAGTTAGACCATTGAATCCAAGAAACAAACAAAATGCCTAGTTAGCTCAACCTAAACAGATCTTCTCCAAGGCATGTTGTAATAAAACTGTCAAAAATCAATGACAAGGAAAGAATCTTCAAGGCAGCAAGGGAAAAGAACATAACATATAATGAAAGGCCCATTAGGTTATTATCATACATCTTGGCAGAAACATTATAAACCAGAAGTAGGATACTCAAACATTCAAAGTACTGAAAGAGAGGCATTACCGGCCAAGAATACTATAGCTATTAAGTTATCCTTTAAATAGGAAGGAGAAATAAAAACTTTTCTAGACATACAGGAGCTGAGGGAATTTACTACCAGAAAACCCCCACTGTAGGAAATACTCAAGGGAGTTACTAGATCATATACAAACAACAAAACAATACCAAACTACAAGTAAAAACTCTAACAAGTTTAAAATAAAAAAGAAGGATAATGTCTGACAATATCATAAAACGGGAGATGATAAAAAACTGAAGTGGCAGAGAAGTATTGAGTGTAGAAGTACTCATAAGACAAAGGATTCTTGTACATATAAAATTTTTTCTTTAACAACCTAATGGTAACCACCCATGAAAAAGATACTACTAAAACACATAGCTTAAAAAAAGAAGAAAGAGGGGAAAGAAGTATGGATTATCATTAAACAAAAACAATTGACAGAAACACAACAGAGATGAACTAAATCAGACACAGAATTACCAGAAAAGAAAACATAAAATGGCTATAAAAAGTCCTAAAGCATCAACAATTACTCTAAATGCAAATGGACTAAACTCATCAATAGAGAGGCAAAGAATAGCAGATTGGATCAGGAAAAAACCCAACCATGTGCAGCCTTCAAGAAAAACATCTAAGCTACAAGGACAAAAGTAAACTCAAAATGAAAGGTTGGAAAATAATTCTCCAAGCAAATTATACCCGAAAAAAAGAAGATATAGCCATACTAATATCTGACATTGATGAAATAAAAACAACAAAGGTAACCAGAGATAAAGATGAATATTTCATAATGATAAAGGGAACATTGTATCAAGACATAACACTTCTTAATGTATATGCACCAAATCGAGGAGCACCAAATTATATAAGATATCTATTACTTGACCTAAAAATGGAGACAGACAAAAACACAATCACACTTGGAGATATCAACACACCATAAATGGCTTTCGAAAAATCATCCAAACTGAAAATCAATAAAGAATTATAGGCCTTAAATGACACACTAGATCAAATGGACATAATAGACATTTACAGAACATTTCATTGCAGAACATCAGATTATAGATTTTTCTACCAATATGTATGGAATATTCTCAAAGATAGACCATATGTTGGGCCACAATATTAACCTCAACAAATACAAGGAAATTTATATTATACCAACCATATTCTTGGAGCATAAGCCTTTAAAATTAGAATTCAACTGCAAAAACTGCCATTTATGACAACTTGGATGGAACTTAAGAACATCATACGAAGTGAAATAAGTAAATCAGAAGAAGCTAAGAAGTATATGATTTCACACATAGTTGGGATATAAAAATGGGACTCAGGGATATAGATAAAATTGAAGTGGTTACCAGGGAGAGGGAGGGGTAAAGAATAACAAATAAAAGGTGATGGAAAGTGATATGACTTTGCATAACGGGCACAAAACATAATCAACCATTCAAATGCTATATAAATGTTTACCTGAAACTGATGTTAATTAATCAATGTCACCCCACAAAATTTAATTTCTAAATAAAAAATAAAAATAAATAAATAAGGCATTTGATAAAATTCAGCACCATTTTATGATAAAAATTCTCAGCATAGTAGGAATAAAGGGAACATACCTCAACATAATAAAGGCCATATATGACAAAACATACAGCCAACATCATTCTCAATGGGGAAGAACTACAAGTGTTCCCCTTAAGATTGGGAACAAGACAGGGATGTTTGTTTTCACCACTATTATCTAACATAGTACTAGGATTCCTGGACACAGCAATCAGACGTAAAGAAGAAATAAAAGGCAGGTTTACAGATGTTGTTATTGGGGGGACCTTGGTCAGGGGGTAGAGAGATGGAGCAAAAAGAAAAAAAGATAAAACTCACAGATATAGACAACAGTGTGATTTTTGCTGGGGGTGTACGTGAGGATTGGGTAAAAAAATATATGAAGGATAAAAAGTGATGGATGGAAATTTGACTTGGGATAGTGAATGAACAACATGGTAGACAGATGATACGTTGTAGAACTGTGTACCTGAAACCTGATAATTTTGTTAACTCGTGCCACCTAACATAATAAAAAAGAAAAAGTAAAAATAAAATAATTCTTGACCCCTTTTTTTCTTATTATAATACATAATGTGTTCTATGACACTGTGCCATAGGACAGGGATTTACAGTCAGCATGCATGGCAATCAATACTGACTTTTTTTGCAAATTTCTCAATGCAAATATTGAAAGACATAACAATTGTCCCAGTGTCTATTGGGCAACTGTAGTCTCTGCTTTTATCTGTGATTTTTAAGTTCACAGAAGGTCATGTCCTAAGTATCCATGTGACTGAAGCATCAAAATCTTTACATATAAAATTTCATCCTTGATAACCAGGTTACTCCTTGTTTCAGTATGGGACCATTCACAGTAACTCAGCTGTAAAATATAATGCACCTTCTTAGTCATTTAAGGGGTTATACTGAGGAGTGTTGTATCCTTTGTTGTCTCTCTAAGTTGATATTATTTAATTTCTTTACATGTAGAGAAAAATTATAAATATATAATTTAAAATAAATACATAAGAATTACATACATGTCTTCTGCTTGAAATTTTCATTTTTGCTTGGTTTTCTCTATAACTTCTTTTCTCCACGTCAATCTTTTCAGCAACTCCTTACAATAACAAATGGTAATAGTTTAGAATGGAATTTCTGTATTTTCTGTATACACACACACACACACACACACACACACACACATATATATATATATATATACACACACATATTATGTGGTAAGTATTTCTTGTGGTTTAAAAGTGGATCCTGGTATATTAGTACCCCCTAATCCATAGTTTTGCTTTCCATGGTTTCAGCTCCTAGTCATTAATCATGGTCCAAATATATTCAGTATAAAATATAAGAAATAAACAATCCAAAAGTTTTTTTAATTAATTTTAATGAGGTGACATTGATAAATCAGGATACATATGTTCAGAGAAAACATCTCTAGGTTATTTTGACATTTGATTATGCTGCATTCCCATCACCCAAAGTCAAATTTTCTTCAGTCACCTTCTATCTGGTTTTCTTTGTGCCCCTCTCCTACCCCATCCTCTCCTTCTCCTACCCTGCCCCATAAACCCCACACTTTTGTCCATGTCTCTCATTCTCATTTTTTGTCCCACCTATGTATGGAATTATATAGTTCTTAGCTTTTTCTGATTTACTTATTTCGCTCAGTATACTGTTATCAAGGTCCATCCACATTGTAAATAATTCAATGTCATCATTTCTTATGGCTGAGTAGTATTTCATAGTATATATGTAACAAAGCTTTTTATTTTTCTAAATGTTTGTCCATTAAGTATGATGTATATGTAACAAAGCTTTTTATTTTTCTAAATTTTTGCCCGTTGAGTATGATGTTGGCTGTGGGTTTGTCATAGATGGCCTTTATCATGTTGAGGTATGTTCCCTGTATTCCCACTTTGCTGAGAGTTTTGATCATGAATGGGTGCTGGATTTTATCAAATGCTTTTCAGCATTTATTAAAATTATCATGTGGTTTTTCTCCTTCCTTTTATTTATGTGATGAATCATATTGATTGATTTGCAAATATTGTACCATTCTTGCATCCCCGGAATAAATCCCACTTGATCATGCTGTATGATTTTTTTTGTATATTGCTGGATCTCGTTTGCTAATATTTTGTTGAGAATGTTAGCATCTAAATTCATCAAGAATATTGGCCTATAAATTTTTTTCTTTGTGTTGTCTTTGCCTGCTTTTGGAATCAGAATTGTGCTTGACTCATAAAAGCATCTTGGAAGTCTTTCTTCCTCTTGAATTTTTTAATAGCTTGGGAAGTATAGGATTTATTTCTTTTTTGAATATTTGGTAGAATCACTTTTGAAACCATCAGGCCCAGGACATTTTTTGTTAGGATTTTTTTATAACTGTTTTGATCTCATTGATGTAATCAATATGTTTAGGTTTTCTGATTCTTCCAGGTTGATTACTGAAAGATTGTTTGTTTTAAGGAATTTGTCCATTTCTTCTAGGTTGTCTAGTTTTTTCGCAAAGAGTTCTTCATAGTATTTTCTTAAAATATTTTGTATTTCTGTTGTGTCAGTTGTTATTTCTCCACTCTCATTTCTAATTTTATTTATTTGAGTCCTCTCTCTTTTTTCTTGGTGAGTCTAGTTAAAGTTTTATTGATCTTGTTTACCTTTTCAAAGAACTAGCTCCCAGTTTCATTGATTTTCTGTATTGTTTCTTTAGCGTCTATGTTATTTATTCCCACTCTGGTCTATATTATTTTTTCTTTCTACTACCTCTGGGCTTTACTTGCTGTTCTTATTTTAGTTCTTTCAGATTCATAGTTAAGTTCTTTATTTGAGCTTTTTCTAGCATCTTAGTGTATGCCTGTAGTGCTATGAACTTCCCTCTCAGTACTGCTTTTGCTGTGCCCCATTAATTTTAAGTTTTTGTATGCTC
This sequence comes from Saccopteryx bilineata, assembly GCF_036850765.1. Classification (NCBI taxonomy): domain Eukaryota; kingdom Metazoa; phylum Chordata; class Mammalia; order Chiroptera; family Emballonuridae; genus Saccopteryx; species Saccopteryx bilineata. The sequence goes on from NC_089494.1 coordinate 162,466,323, forward strand.
ATTTTCATTCATTTCTAAGAATTATTTTATTTCTTCTTTGATTTTATTGTTAATCCATTCATTATTTAACAACCTGCCATTTAGTTTACATGTGTGTGAGAATTTTTGAGTTTTTCTGTTGTGGTTGATTTTTAGTTTCATGTCATTATGATCAGAGAAAATGTTTGTAAGGATTTCAATATTCTTAAATTTGTTGAGACCACTTTTGTGCCCTAACATGTGGTCTATTCTAGAGAATGTACCATGAGCACTTGAAAAGAATGTATATTCTGCTGCTTTAGGGTGAAAGGTTCTGAAAATATCTATTAAATCCAGTTGATCTAGTGTGTTCTTTAAGTCTGCTGTTTCTTTGTTAATTTTCTTTCTTCAGGAGCTATCTAGTGATGTTAGTGGGATGCTAACATCACTAGATAGCTCCTAATAGTAAGGGATTTCAATCTAGTTAGTATTGAAATCCCTTACTATTATACTAATGCTGTTGATCACACCCTTTAAATCCATCAAAGTCTACTTTATATATTTCGGTGCTCCTATATTAGGTGTGTAGATATTTATGATTGTTATGTTTTTCTGCTGGATTGCTTCCTTTATCACTATGTAGTGACTTTCTTTATCTCTTACTATAGTCTTTGTTTTAAAGGCCATTTTGTTTGATATAAGTATTGCTACCCCAGCTTTTTTTACACTTTCATTAGTATGAAATAATTTTTTCCATCCTTTTACCTTCAGTCTATGTGCATCCTTTGTTTGAAGGTTTGTCTCTTGTAGACAGCATATGTACCGGTCCTATTTTATTATCCATGCAGCTACCCTATGTCTTTTCATTGGAGCACTTAATCCATTTACATTTAAGATTATTATTGATATGTAGTTGTTTATTGCCATTTTATTCTTTAAAGCTGTATTCCTGTTTTGCTATATTCTTTTCCCACTTTGATCTGTTTACAACAGACCCCTTAACATTTCCTTCAGCATTGGTTTGTTGTAATGAATTCCTTGATTTTTTTGTTTGTTTTTTGTTTTGGTCTGGGAAGCTTTTTTATTTCTCTTATCATTTTTTTTTTTTTTTTGTATTTTTCTGAAGTTGGAAATGGGGAGGCAGTCGGACAATCTCCCGCATGCGCCAGACTGGGATCCACCCTGCACGCCAACCAGGGGATAATGCTCTGCCCATCTTGGGGTGTCACTCTGCCGCAATCAGAACCATTCTAGCACCTGAGGCAGAGGCCACAGAGCCATCCTCAGCACCCGGGCAAACTTTGCTCCAATGGAGCCTTGGCTGCGGGAGGGGAAGAGAGAGACAGAGAGGAAGGAGAGGGGGAGGGCTGGAGAAGCAGATGGGTGCTTCTCCTGTGTGCTCTGGCTGGGAATCAAACTTGGGACTCCTGCACACCAGGCCGACGCTCTACCACTGAGCCAACCGGCCCAGGCCTCTCCTTTAATTTTAAATGATAGCCTGGCTGGTTAAAGTACTCTTGGTTTTAGGCTCTTGTCCTGCATTACTTTGAATATTTCTTGCCATCCCCTTCTGGCCTTAAGTGTTTCTGTTAAGAAGTCTGATATCATTCTTATGGGGGATCCTTTGTAGGTTATAGTATTTTTTTCTCTAACAACTTTTAATATTTTTTCTTTATCACTTAGCTTTGGTATTTTAATTATGATGTGTTTTGGTGTAGATTTCTTTGAGTTTCTCTTCAATAGAGTTCTCTGTGCTTCTTAAAATTGTGAGTCTTTGCTGCATTAATTTAGGGAAGTTTTCAGCTATGATATGATTGAACAAATTCTGTATCCTTTGTTCTTTCTTTTCTTCTTTAGGAACCCTTATGATGCAGATTTATTTCCCTTCATGTTGTCATAGAGCTCTGTTAGAGTTCCCTCAGACTTTTTGAGTCTCTTTTCTATTTTCTGCTCTGCTTCCATGCCTTCATTCAACTTGTCCTCTAACTCACTCATTCAATCCTCAGATTCATTCAACCTGTTTTTAATTTCTTACATTGTGTTCTTCATTTCTGATATTGTATTTTTCATCTCTGACTAATTCTTTTTTAATATTTCAATGTCCTTTTTTATATTTGCTATTTCTTTTTTTAGGTGTTCATAATGACCATCCATTGTTGTTCTAAGATTGCTAAGCATCATAATAATCATTGTTTTAAACTCTGCATCCAGAAGTTTGGTTATTTCCATATCACTCAGTTCATTTCCTGGAGATTTCCCTTGTGGTTTCATTTGGATTACACTTCTCTGTCTTCTCATTATGTCTGTGTGTTTGGATGTATTGGTTATATAGCTGGTTGAGTCTAGGCTTGGTGTTGTCTGCCTCCAATTTTCAGTTGTGTTACTTCTAGGGATTCTTGGGTTGGCATCAGCTGTTATTTGTAATCCACTGTTGGATTTGGCTTTTTTAGTAGAGCTGCTTTGAAGTCTTGAATTGTTTGTTTTCTTCTCAGTTTTCTTAAAATGGTGGTAACCTTCTTTTCTGATCTCAGCAGGGGCTTATTTAAAACTCTATTCAGGAATGCAGTGGGTGTAACCTGAGACTCTGAAGGCCTGACCTGCCAGTTACTCTCTCTGGGGCTGGGTGTTTTCTCATCTTCAGTAGAGGGAGGTGTATCTCAGATCTCCAGGGAGACCCAAGTTACTGCCCCTCCTCCCCACTTCTTCTTTTAGTTGTGTCTTGTTTTTCTGATGAAGCTGGAGAGATGTCTGGAGATGGGTCACCGTGAACTACTTTAGTCTTATATTGTGTGGAAGGATCAACCCTTTTCCCAACTGTAGCCTCCTCTAGCACTGGATGAGTCAGCTTCTCATGTTATCTCATGCATTCCTAATCTATTTGACATAGTAATGGAAGTCTTAGCCAGAGAAGTTAGACAAGAAAAAAAAAGCATTGAAAATAATATAAAAAAATCATTTGTGAGTGACGTCACGGAAATGGCGCCGTGAGCAGCGCGTCCGACAGCTCTCCCCTAAATCACAACAAATTTATCAACTAGAAACAGAAAAATTTATCCTCGGAGCATTCCGGAGTTCCACACAAACTGATAGCGAAAGGACTGTTATCACTTGAATCTGAGAGACAAGGGTGTGGAGGAATTTACCACAGGGACGTTCTTTCAAACCGCAAGGAAGTGCGCCTGTGGTGAGTCAGCCCATATACTTGGGAACCGCGAGCCGCCGCAGCGAGCCGCCACCGCGAGCTGCCACCGCGAGCGGCCGCCACGAGCCGCCGCCGCGAGCAGCCGTGCGCGTGCCCGGTCTGGTTGAGCACCGCTGACGTTCCCAGCGGCACGCACACAGCGAGTGGGGGTCGCCGGCCACCAGTGCCTGGAGCGCACCATTCGCGCGCGTGCCTTGGGCATTCCACACGCCCAGGGCACCCTGCTGGCCCGCACACCCAGGGGGCTCCATTATCCTGCGCCTGGAGCAGTCCAGCCGCCAGCGGCGGGGCGAGCGGGAGAGGCTTGGGAGATTCTCTCCGTGGGCGGGGCACCTCACCCAGCCATTCAAGCTAACAATCAAGCGATGGGGGAGGGGCGTGCGCAGGCAGCCTAAAATACCTTCGGACGCACAGCTGCGACCCAATCACTGAAATTAGCTTAACCCATGAAATCTGCGCACTCTCGGTTCTAATTGATAAGATCTCTCTCAGTTCAGCGATCCAAGACAAGAGGCGTGATATTTTTTAGTGCCTCTCACTAAAGGGGCAGGGGCAACTTCTGATTGATAGAGCCTCCATATTCAGGGATAAACGCTAACAAGAAGGACTTGGCAGATAATAAGGTCTATACTACACTAGTCGCAAGCAGAGACTAGTGCCTCTTCTTCCCTGCAAAAACAGGCTACAAAGTGTGGAAAGCCTGGGTTGAGAGGTCCAACTAAATGATAGGCGCTGAACAGTCACCTTGACAACAATTGACTCCCACCCCCGCCTGATTACACTGGAGGCCCTGACTCTCAGAGCCTTTCCCAAAGCCTTGCACTGAGTGGGGATAGAGTGGGGATTTCCCAGCTCTTTGAGCCTCTTACTCCCCAGGCAGAAGCAGTTGCAGCCTTATAGCTGGATCACCAGGCTGCTAATTCAGAAAGGGGGGACTAGGAGAGAGAATCCAGGAAAGCAAACTCTCTCATCGTTGGACCCTGCAAACGCCAACAAGCCTTTACTTCCAGCAAGACTAAAGCCAATTATATGACATTGCCATAGAATCCCATCAACTGCAAATCCCTACCTAAGAGTGACACAGGGGCAGAGCCTGGGGTACAGAGTCACCGACCAGGAAGAGGGAGAGAAAAGAAAAAAGGAAGAAGTTAACCTCTCAAAATCAAGAAAAATCCACAGACTTTACAACTTGATCCACTAATTTTTTTTTGTTGTTGTTGTTGTTTGTTTCTTCTATCTTTTTGCCTTTATTTCCTCCACCTCGGTCCTTCTATTCTCTGCCCATCTTATGCTTCCCCTTTCTTGAACTACACTACCCATGAGTGTTGCATTTTATTTTTCTTCTTCATCCTCACCCTCCTTTAAGGTTATACTCCAAAACACTTAACTCTCACTCTCTCCTCTTTTGTTTTGTTTTTTTTTTGTCTTGCTTTATTTTGTTTTTTTCTCTTCCTATTTTATCTCTCCCTTCGTTTTTCTCTTTTTCTTATTTTTTCCTTTCTATTCATTTTTTCTTTTCTCATTTTACTTTCCTCCCATATAATCCTCAATCACGAACAAATTAGTTAATTTGGGACTCAAGGCTTTTTTTTGGCTTTATTTATCTTTTTTGCTTTTGTTTTTATTTTTTTTCTTGTTTGTTTATTTTTCTGGCATTTTGGGTCCTCCCAACCCAAGGTCTCCATTGTATTTAGTCTTCGCTCCACTTAATACAACAGATTTTTACTTATTATTTTTATTTTTTCTTCTTTATTATTCTTTTTTGGTCCTTTTTTCTGGTTCCCTCTTATCCCTCTCATTATATCTCTTAGTTGACCATCACTTACAAGCAAATCATCTTATGCTTGTCTAAGACTTTCTTCCTTTTTTTTTTGCATTTAGTAGGTCCCTACTTCCTTTTTTTTGCCCCTTGAACTCTTCACCCCAAATCAGGCCCTCCATCATAGGCATAATATTTCCCTGAGGAGGGGAGAGGAGGGAAAGAGAAGAGAGAAAAAAAGGGGGAAATAATAAATTATTACTGTTTTTTTTTTGTGGGGTGTTTTACCTTTTTTTTTTTTTTCTTTTTACTCTTTATTAATTCTAATTAGTGCTATCAATAAGACCACCCTCAGATGCCGATAAGAGGAAATCGAATATTATGGATACAAAAGAAAGAGAGGTAACACAAATAGATGTGGAAAAATCTATGAAGCTATCCTTCAAGTATGAAGGAGATATAAAAACATTCACAAATACAGAAAAGATGAGAGAATTTATCAACAGAAAGCCCCCACTCCAGGAAATACTAAAGGGGGTTTTCCAACCAGATTCAAAGAACAAAAGAAAACAACACCACAAGTAACAGCTCCACCAAGAACACAATAAAACCAAACTTAAACTGTGACAACAAAGGAAAAAAAGAGGGGAGAGGATGGAGATTAACAGTAGCAAAGGATGATGAAGTGCAGAAATACTTATAAGATAGGGTACTACAATGAATATGGTAGGTACCCTTTTCATTACTTAATGGTAACCACCCTTAAAAAAACCACCACAAAAACACTTGACTTAAAAAAGGTAGCAACAGAGGAAAGAAGTATGGAACACAAACAAACAAAAACAAATGATAGAAAAACAAAAGAGAAGAATCAAACTAGATACAAAACTAACAGAAAGCAATTTATAAAATGGCAGTAGGGAACCCACAAGTGTCAATAATTACACTAAATGTAAATGGATTAAACTTACCAATAAAAAGACACAGAGTAGCAGAATGGATTAAAAAAGAAAATCCAACTATATGCTGCCTACAAGAAACACATCTAAGCAACAAGGATAAAAACAAATTCAAAGTGAAAGGCTGGAAAACAATACTCCAAGCAAACAACACCCAAAAAAAAGCAGGCGTAGCAATACTCATATCTAATAATGCTGACTACAAGACAGAAAAAGTACTCAGAGACAAAAATGGTCATTTCATAATGATTAAGGGGAAGTTGAATCAAGAAGACATAACAATCCTTAATATATATGCACCAAACCAAGGAGCACCAAAATATATAAGACAGCTACTTATTGACCTTAAAACAAAAACTTACAAAAATACAATCATACTTGGAGACCTCAATACACCGCTGACGGCTCTAGATCGGTCATCCAAACAGAGAATCAATAAAGATATAGTGGCCTTAAGCGAAATACTAGAACACCTGGATATGATAGACATCTACAGGACACTTCATCCCAAAGCGACAGAGTATACATTTTTCTCTAGTGTACATGGAACATTCTCAAGAATTGACCATATGTTGGGCCACAAAGACAATATCAGCAAATTTAGAAAAATTGAAATTGTACCAAGCATATTTTCTGATCATAAAGCCTTGAAACTAGAATTCAACTGCAAAAAAGAGGGGGAAAAACCCACAAAAATGTGGAAACTAAACAACATACTTCTAAAAAATGAATGGGTCAAAGAAGAAATAAGCGCAGAAATCAAAAGATATATACAGACAAATGAAAATGAAAATACAACATATCAGAATCTCTGGGATGCAGCAAAAGCAGTAATAAGAGGAATGTTCATATCACTTCAGGCCTATATGAACAAACAAGAGAGAGCCGAAGTAAACCACTTAACTTCACACCTTAAGGAACTAGAAAAAGAAGAACAAAGACAACCCAAAACCAGCCGAAGAAAGGAGATAATAAAAATCAGAGCAGAAATAAATGAAATAGAGAACAGAAAAACTATAGAAAAAATCAATAAAACAAGGAGCTGGTTCTTTGAAAAGATCAACAAAATTGACAAACCCTTGGCAAGACTCAGCAAGGAAAAAAGACACAGGACTCAAATAAATAAAATCCAAAATGAAAGAGGAGAGATCACCACAGACATCATAGATATACAAAGAATTATTGTAGAATACTATGAAAAATTATATGCCACCAAATACAACAATGTAGAAGAAATGGATAAATTCCTAGAACAATACAACCTTCCTAGACTGAGTCATGAAGAAGCAGAAAGCCTAAACAGACCAATCAGCAGGGAGGAAATAGAAAAAACTATTAAAAATCTCCCCAAAAATAAAAGTCCAGGCCCAGACGGTTATACTAGTGAATTCTATCAAACATTCAAAGAAGACTTGGTTCCTATTCTACTCAAAGTCTTCCAAAAAATTGAAGAAGAAGCAATACTTCCAAACACATTTTATGAGGCCAACATAACCCTCATACCAAAACCTGGCAAGGATGGCACAAAAAAAGAAAACTACAGACCACTATCTCTAATGAATACAGATGCTAAAATACTAAACAAAATACTGGCAAACCGAATACAACAACATATTAAAAAAATAATACATCATGATCAAGTGGGATTCATCCCAGAATCTCAAGGATGGTTCAACATACGTAAAACGGTTAACGTAATACACCATATCAACAAAACAAAGAACAAAAACCACATGATCTTATCAATAGATGCAGAAAAGGCTTTTGATAAAATACAACACAATTTTATGTTTAAGACTCTCAACAAAATGGGTATAGAAGGAAAATATCTCAACATGATAAAGGCCATATATGATAAACCATCAGCCAACATCCTATTAAACGGCATAAAACTGAGGACTTTCTACCTTAAATCAGGAACAAGACAGGGTTGTCCACTCTCTCCACTCTTATTTAACGTGGTGCTAGAAGTTCTGGCCAGAGCAATCCGACAAGACAAAGAAATAAAAGGCATCCATATCGGAAAAGAAGAAGTAAAGCTATCACTTTTTGCTGATGATATGATCCTATACATCGAAAACCCGAAGGACTCCACAAAAAGATTATTAGAAACAATAAACCAATACAGTAAGGTCGCAGGATACAAAATTAACATACAAAAGTCCATAGCCTTTCTATATGCCAACAATGAAATATTAGAAAACGAACCCAAAAAAATAATCCCCTTCACGATTGCAACAAAAAAAATAAAATACCTAGGAATAAACATAACAAAGAACGTAAAGGACCTATATAATGAAAATTACAAAGCATTGTTAAGGGAAATCGAAAAAGATACAATGAGATGGAAAAATATTCCTTGTTCTTGGATAGGAAGAATAAATATAATCAAAATGGCCATATTACCCAAAGCAATATACAAATTTAATGCAATTCCCATCAAAATCCCTATGAGATTTTTTAAAGAAATGGAACAAAAAATCATCAGATTTATATGGAACTATAAAAAACCCCGAATAGCCAAAACAATCCTAAAGAAAAAGAATGAAGCTGGGGGCATTACAATACCTGACTTTAAACTATATTATAGGGCCACGATAATCAAAACAGCATGGTATTGGCAGAAAAATAGACACTCAGACCAATGGAACAGAATAGAAAGCCCAGAAATAAAACCACATATATATGGTCAAATAATCTTTGATAAAGGGGCCAACAACACACAATGGAGAAAAGAAAGCCTCTTCAACAAATGGTGTTGGGAAAACTGGAAAGCCACATGCAAAAGAATGAAACTCGACTACAGCCTGTCCCCGTGTACTAAAATTAATTCAAAATGGATCAAAGACCTAAATATAAGACCTGAAACAATAAAGTACATAGAAGAAGACATAGGTACTAAAATCATGGACCTGGGTTTTAAAGAACATTTTATGAACTTGACTCCAATGGCAAGAGAAGTGAAGGCAAAGATAAATGAATGGGACTACATCAGAATTAAAAGTTTTTGCTCAGCAAGAGAAACTGATATCAAAATAAACAGACAGCCAACTATATGGGAACTGATATTTTCAAACGACAGCTCAGATAAGGGCCTAATATCCAAAATTTACAAAGAACTCATAAAACTCAACAACAAACAAACAAACAATCCAATAAAAAAATGGGAAGAGGACATGAACAGACACTTCTCCCAGGAAGAGATACAAATGGCCAACAGATATATGAAAAGATGCTCAGCTTCATTAGTTATTAGAGAAATGCAAATCAAAACTACAATGAGATACCACCTCACTCCTGTTAGATTAGCTATTATCAACAAGACGGGTAATAGCAAATGTTGGAGAGGCTGTGGAGAAAAAGGAACCCTCATTCACTGTTGGTGGGACTGTAAAGTAGTACAACCATTATGGAGGAAAGTATGGTGGTTCCTCAAAAAACTGCAAATAGAACTACCTTATGACCCAGCAATCCCTCTACTGGGTATATACCCCAAAACCTCAGAAACATTGATACGTGAAGACACATGTAGCCCCATGTTCATTGCAGCACTGTTCACAGTGGCCAAGACATGGAAACAACCAAAAAGCCCTTCAATAGAAGACTGGATAAAGAAGATGTGGCACATATACACTATGGAATACTACTCAGCCATAAGAAATGATGACATCAGATCATTTACAGCAAAATGGTGGGATCTTGATAACATTATAAGAAGTGAAATAAGTAAATCAGAAAAAAACAAGAACTACATGATTCCATACATTGGTGGAACATAAAAATGAGACTAAGAGACATGGACAAGAGTGTGGTGGTTACCAGGGGTGGGGGGGGAGGGAGGACATGGGAGGGAGGGAGGGAGAGAGTTAGGGGGAGGGGGAGGGGCACAGAGAACTAGATAGAGGGTGACGGAGGACAATCTGACTTTGGGCGAGGGGTTTGCAACATAATTTGATGACAAAATAACCTAGACATGTTTTCTTTGAATATATGTACCCTGATTTATTAATGTCATCCCATTACCATTAATAAAAATTTATTAAAAAAAAAATCATTTGTGTTTTTATACACTAGCAACAAACTGTCTGAAAAAGAAATTAGGGAAACAATCTTATTTGTAATAGCACCAAAAAGAATAAACTGCTTAGGAATAAACTCAACTAAGCAGGAGAAAATTTTATATACTAAAAACTACAAAATGTTTAAAAATTGAAGACACAGGAGATGGAAAGCTATTTTATGTTCATATCTTGAAAGAACTGGAAATGTATGTCCACACAAAAACTTGCACATGAGTGTTTATAGATGCATTATTTATAATAATAAGAAAAAAGGGAAAAAAAGCCAAATGTTCATCAACTGATGAATGGATAAATAAAAGGTAGTATATCCATACACAGATGTTTAGCCACAGAAAGTGATGAAGCAGTGATAGATGCTGCACCAAGGATGGGGCTTAAAAGCATCATGCTAAGTAAAAGAAGGCAGTTACAAAATGCCACATAATGTATAAATTCATTAACATAAAATTTCGAGAATAGACAAATAAAAGGAGACAGGAAGTAGTTGCCAGGGGCTGGAGGGAGGGAGGAATGGGGAGTTGTTTCTAAGGAGTATAAGGTTTTTTAGGGAAAGATGAAAATGCTCTAAAGTTGTATAGATAGTAACAATTCTATAAATGTACTGAATGTTGCTGGATTGTATAATTTAAAAGGAGTGATCTTATGAGACTTATACTTCATGAGAGCCATTAAAAATAACAATTATATTGCTTTCTTCCCACTGCAAATTTCTTTTAATAATGAAAATCAGTTTGCTTAATTAAAAGAGTGAAGGGAGATGAGTGCAATGAGCTGCTTTTCAGTGAAGTTGAACAATAGACACTTCATGCCTAGACTGGGATTTGGCACCTGGGCTCCTAGTAAGGTAACTATTGTGGGATTGGAGAGGGAGGGGTAGCAGATAGGGTCCTGATCAGAACTAGTCACTGTGTGAATTTGGGAAATTTAGATGGGCTTCTGTTTCTTCATTGCTAGGATGCTTTCCCTCCAGGTTAGGTTGTTTTGTGCAGAAAGCCAATGTTTTTAAATTTTTAATAGGCATAAAGTACAGGAGGATCTTGTTAGAAATACAGATCTAAGAGTTCAAACCCCAAAGTTTCTGATTCACTAGATTTGGGAGAAGGCTCAGAAGTCCACATTTCTAACGAGCTACCAAAGATCCTTGTGCTGCTTGTCCAAGGATCACACCTGGAGTAGCACTGTATCAAGGGAGATGGAAGGGGTGGGTAATTGGATTTCTGTTATTCTCACCTGCTGTCCAGTTGTAGCCATTTCACAGTATATTAGGATAAATGGAACCCTGTTATCATATAACCACAGACAAGGCACTTTGCAGCAAGCATGCTTATGATGAAGTTTCTCTGTAATGTCTAATGTCCAAATTGTCTCAGTCTGTCCCTACTCAGAATATTGAGAGAAATCTCTGTGGCGAAAGGACCTGGAGAGAGACAGAATAATGGTAGAGTTTTGGCGGTCTGAGGTAGAAATTGTCTCTCGGAGGCCAGGTAGCCAGCACTGTGCCAAAAAGGGGGCCAAGTGACACTTGGAAATTCTCTCTTTCTGGAAGACTGAATTCCAGGCACGTTTCTGGTTCAAGCACTGTAACCTTCCAAGAGCACAGTGTTCTTTCAGTGGTGTTTATGGTTCTTGAATGGAAGCTGTAGGATTGGTTCTCTAGTTTGAGAGTCACGTTGTGTGAATGTTGAGGACCATAGCAAGGACATTGGCACAAAGTGTAGCTTTTCCTTTCATTTAGCTCTTCAATCAGTGGACAATTAATCTCTATGGCATTAGTGAACTTATCCAGAGTTGAAAATCTAAAACTGTATTTGAGACCGTTCAATTACAGAGTGAGGTAGAAGGGGTTATTGGAGGAAATAATTATGTCTAAATTTAAAAAGCTCTGTCTGGTGGGCCAGAAAAAAATATGCAGCTGAGAAAAATAACCAAGCTGTAAAGCAGAACTGATCACCCAATGACCAACTTAATAACCAAAAAATGATTATGAGTCATTTTTGAGTGAAAAACTAGTTTATTTAGAAGTGTTTATCTATGTGTACATAGGTTAATGACTAATGCATTCCATCTAAAGCTCCATATTCATTGCATAGATAGATAATTTTTAGCATTGGATTTCTGGTTAAAACCAGCTGAATAATCTCTTATAAATTGAACTAATTTTAGAAATGTAGATCTAAAGTTTGTGTTAACCTTTAGATCTCAGAGAGAATAAAAATCCAGAGTCAGAAGGTTACACCCAACAATGTACTGTGGGGCCAGTTTGTGGGTTCACAAGCCTCAATTGTGAGCATCTATTCCCCAAGTTGGTAGCTTGAAATTAGCCATGAGGCAAGTATTTGCACCATACAAACTGGTAAATACTATAGATTGGGTCTTTTCTTCAGAGTCAGTTGTTAAACATTTGTCACCTCTGGCTCCTAACCCTTAGCAAAGCAGTAAGTTCAGTCAACCAGCTCTGCTTATGGAATTAGTCATGTGTTCCTGAATCAAGTGGCTTTTTATTTTTTATGCATTTGTATGTTGCTAAGAGTAAGGAAGAAGAGGCCATCAAGTCAGCAATAGATGTAGGCTATCACCATATTGATTCAGCCTATGTCTACCTAAATGAAGAAGAGATTGGGAGGGCCATCCAGGAAAAGATTGCCAATGGCAGTGTGAAGAGAGATGACATAATCTACACTTCAAATGTGCTCTATAGAGTTGCATATGTACCTGTGGAGTTTAATTGTTTCTTGGCAAATTTCTCCTCTCCTTGGTTTAATTTTGATTTGCTCTCAAACCTACATCTGTAGAAGAGTGCTTAGAAACATGCTGGTTGGGAATGTGGGTTCTAGTTAGACTTTCTATATTTGATTCTTACTGAATGTGTAACCTTGGACATAAACTTACTTAAACTCTTTGCCTCAGTTCCCTAAGCTGTAAAATAAAGTGAATATTATTTACTTAACAAGATTTTCATGAATGCTACATAAAAAGTACATATAAAGCTTTTAGAAAAGCTTTTATGATATTTTAAATGCTAAAAATAATGTTTAAGCATATATATATATATATATATATACACACACACACACACACACACACACACACACATACATACATACATATGGTAAATTTGGGCATACATTTGGCTTTTCCAACTCAGATATACTCAAATTTTGACAAAGCAACTTAGTCTTCCTTAGCTATAATATGAGATGATGCAATTTAGTCAGAAAGTAGAGGTTTTTGGAAACTAATAACAAGTTTTAGTTCTTTAACATTCTGTAGTTTTTACTGTGAAATATTTTAACCAAAAAAAAAGAGTTTTTTAACCTTTCTGAGTCTTAGCCATCATGTCTCAACTTGTTACAGGGTCAACAAACATTTATTTCTCTTTCCCATGAAATAGAAATAATCTCTGAAAATTGATACGATAAAATTAATCTTTATGAAAGTATTTAAGTACTTAAAAAAAAAACAAAAGTCTTGAGCCATTTTCTCCTAACTATTCTCTATATCCACTGACATCATATTTGAAGCAAAAATGAAAGAATTTAGGTATTTATTCCAGAATGAACAGGAAACCCAAGAGGAACTTTTCCCGTTGTGTTCACTGAACTGACTGCTGCTAGAAGAAAGACATTTATATTTGAGGGGAAGTAACTCTGAAGAGAGTTGCTGTCCATGCAAGTGAATCCTATGGAGGCCTGTGACTGGATATATCTTCAAGCCCTGAAATTTGAATGTCTCCCCGTGACTCTGTTTAGATGTGGTATCACAACAGTACGAGCCTTCTTACTCTGACCGCCTAATCTTTCTGTCATAGAATCTGTGTGTTTCCTTATTATTAATAATTTTAATTATTTTTTCCTTAGGATATTACTCCTTAAAATGAGGTGAGTAATGTGTCCCCAAAATAAAGTTCATATTTAAAATGCAATTTCCCAGCCCCATCTGCAGATACCATAATTTATGATGTGTTAAGGTAGCACCCAGGAATATGATTTTAATGAGCTAGCCAAATAATGCTTTTATATTATAAAATTTGAGAACATCTTTGTAAGATCATATTTTCAGTTTGCTGCATTATTGCCTTAATTCTGTATGAAATAAATTATCATGATCAAGAATTAAGAGAGTCACTGAGTGAATCGTCACTACTGTCTACCATAAGTGGATTATGGTTGTTGATTTTTTTTTTTTTTTGCTATTTTATGAATCTCTCCTAAAGAGTCTTAAATAAATAATCCCACACTCCTTCTCTTTTAACCATTGCAATTGTAGGGCACCTTTTTCCGTCCTAAATTGGTCCAAACTGGCATGGACTTGTCACTGAAGAAACTTCAGCAGAGCTACGTGGATCTTTTCCTTACTCATTCCCTGGTAGCTTTGAAGGTTAGTAATTTTACTTTGTTTATCAATATAAAAATTGTAGCTGAATGCAAAGGAAGAAATAGCTTATAAAAGTGAGAAGAAATGTACAAAATACATTAAGATTCCTTTTTTTTTACTTCAACTATCTCCATCTCAGTTCACTTCAGCCCCAGAATGACAATAGTTCACTTGTTTCAAAGGCTTTGTGTCAATCTTGTGGAAGCCCTGTGCTCCTTCATCTGAACCCCATGCCCACTCTGTCAGAAAAGTGTCCCAATGTGGGGGTCAGTGGAGGTCCAGGAAATTCAAAGAAGATGGGACTCAGCCTTTGAGATGCTGACAGGTTACTCTCTCATATGACCACCTCCAGGTAGAAAGTGGAATGGGAGAAGGGCCAGGACTGAGCTGAGAGGCTTGCTGAGTCATGGCTCTGCTCTATGCTCTCTCTAGAATGGGGTCCTGGGTGTCTCAAGTTGTCTTTGACATAAATAACATTTACTAAACCTTTAGCAGTGAAAAATATTTCTAGGAGATGTGTGCCCTAAATGTACTTTCTTTTTCTTTATTCTAATCTTGAAATGCCATTAAAAATAAGGATTGATTGTGCCATTAGCCTCAAGCCAAATAGCTTGGCTGGAACCAGACATAGCTTAATACAACCTCTTCTTTCCTATATTCCAACCTGGGGAGGAGATTGTACCAAAAGACGCACATGGAAAATTCATTTTTGACACAGTGTCTTTCTGTACCACGTGGGTCTTGTTCTGCCACCTGTGTAGATTCAGGCAAATCCCAGAATGCACTTTTGCCTCAGTTTTCAAAATTTATCCATTTAATAATTCAATACATACTTACTGACTATGATGTACTCAGTACTTAGTACTTCTAAGTACTCAGGTGACATCAGTAAATAGAACCTAGGTCTTTGGTCCCATGGGAACTGAGGGTGTGTGTGTGAGTGTGTGTGTGTGTGTGTGTGTGTGTGTATGTGGCTTGGAACACAAATTGGTAATTAAAAACAGAAGGGCAGGGTGGGCCTCCTTGAGAAGATGACATATGAACAAAGTCTTGCAGAGAATGAGGAAATGGATTAGCTGTATATCTGGACAAAGAGCAATAGAAGCTGAAAGACGGTCAATGTGATTTCTAGAAACTACCACATTCAAGAAACAGCTAAAGGGCATGTGTGCTTAGAACAGAGGGAGTTTGGTGGCCAGTGATGGGAAACAAGGTCAGAGAGAAAACAAGGGCCTCCACCCTACTTTTCATGCTGCAGCTGCCCCAGTCCTGCCCTCCTGGTGCTTGTTTTGTTGTCACTCAATCACATTTTTCTAGGTGTCCAGCTACAGATTGTGCTGGCTCCTTTAGCTTTGTTCTTTCCCCTGCATTTTTTTTCTTGCTCTTATCTTCTTGCACACTTTCACTATTATTTTTTATTCTCCTCATTTGGCCAATTCCTGTTTTGTTTATTGACACCTGAACCTTTCAGACTTCTCTCTTTAGCTCTGGCTCATATTCACTCCTATCCCCGGCCTATGCCCTGAGTGTGCTCCCATTATGACATCTTGTCAGCCAGTTACACAGCTGACCTCTCACAACTCCTTCCTCCCCAGGCCCTGCAGAAGTGTAAGGAGGCAGGATTGGCCAAGTCCATTGGTGTGTCCAACTTTAACATCAAGCAGCTGGTGATGATCTTGAACAAACCAGGACTAAAGGACAAGCCTGTCTGCAACCAGGTGAGCCCCATCAATACCCTGATTTCTTCTCCCTCCTCTTCAGCTTAATTTTCTCTCATTTCCACAAGTCACCAATGGCACTACATCTCATATACTGCTCACAAAAATTAGGGATATTGTATTGCTTCGTATTCATTTCAAAATATTCCCTAATTTCAGTGAGCAGTATATATTATGCTTTGAGACATCAGCTGCTTCAAGAGAACTGAATATATTTCACATTATTGAAGGAAGTTCTCTAGGCCATGTCACTTTACTAAAAAAAATTTAAGGGTCAGAATAGAATATAATCTACTAAGGTATTATGACTATTGTTTCTACAAATTTAAAGCTAGTAGATTACTGACTTTCCTTATCTCATAAAAGGTCAGTAAATTTGGAAAGTTGGAACTATGAAACTAACAGCTTTTTTTTTAGAGAGAGAGAAAGGGACAGAGAGGAGGGTTGAGAGGTGAGAGGCATCACCTTATTGATGGCTCCTCATATGTGCCTTGATGGGGGTGGAGAGCTCAAGCCAAGCTAGTAACCTCTTGCTCAAGCCAGCAACATTGCATTCAAGCCAGCAAGGTGGAAGTATTCGAGTCCAAGCCTCGCCTGAGCTGAGGCCTGGAGTTCACAACGTGTGCGCGTGGCTGACACAGCCCTGGAACCCATGTGCTCTGCGGATGGCTGGCTGTTTCCACCAACCACTGGGGCAGGACCAGGAAGGGAGGCTGCCAGTTGGGGATCTCACCAGGCCTGGGCAGTACATTCAAACCCATGGGCCAGTGTATGAGGTAGAGGTCCAAGTACTCCAACTTCAAGGCCTTCAGGGTCTTGGAGCAGGCTGATCTCACAAGGACTTCTTATGATAGGTTCACCAGATACAAGGGAGAGAAGTGCTGACAACCGGCCACAGAGCCAGGGTGGAGACATCTGCCTCTGAGTCTCACAAACCCATTATCTGGAAGATGAACATCCAAGACCAGGTGGCTATAAATACAGCAGGGCAGTGACATTACCCTTTGATGGTCCAGGACTCCCACAGGGAGGGTTCTCCAAAGCTGGCCCGATTTCTACTAATGGGAAATTGGGGACACCGAAATTATTTGATGGTAAGGAGAGGTGGCTAATTATCTGGATCCACTGGGACAAAAATAAATTACTCACAGGCAGAAAAGATATGTGGTAAAACATCTGAATTTCTATATTGAGTTTCGCACTTGAACAGACTCCATGTTAAAGGCCTCTGTTACTGAGGCCTCATACCCTGCAGGTTAAACTAGATAAGTGAACACATACTGCCTTATAATTCTATACTTAGTTAGATATTTCCATGCAGAAGGCTCCTGCCTTTTGACTCCTGTTCAAATGCACACTGCTTTCACCTCCACTGTCTCCTATATACAGCACAACTCTCACTCTTATAGAAGAGAAAACCTTCAGTGGTGCTCCTTTGTCTGTGGGGAAAGAGAAGTCCTTAAATGCTGTGCAGGTCCTCCATGATCAGGCCCTTCCATGGCTCCAGCCTCACTGCTCCTTCCTTCTGCTGCAAACATTGCTCTGTCCAGGAACTTCAAGCATCTTACAAGTCTGTGTACCCCATGCGCTGTCCCATGCCTTGTGCCTTTGCTCGAATTGACCTCTCTGCTTGTCACACTGTCCTCAACGCCTTCACCTGCACCACTCCCAGTACATACACGACGCTGCAGAAGTCGTTATCAGGTCTGGTTCAAGGATGAATGTAGGTCACCAGTGCTATGGGAGCCTGGAAAAGTGCCCGTGCACTTTGTCAGCTGTCTCATCAGCCAAGCCCTGAGCGACCTGCACTTGCTCTCCTGCAGGGGAGGTCCTACCTTACTGACGATGAACAGGTCCTCCCGCTGTACCATGCCTTCCTAGGTCTTGCACTGGATCCCACCTCTGACCTCACTCACATTGTACAGGTATGCACAGTCAAAGTGCTGATATCGCACATCTATTGCCACTTTCACTGCCTCGGTCACTTCCCCTGGAGCTGCTTGCAAAATGAACAAGATCCATGGAGCTGCCCTGCTGACCACTTGCAGCAGAAATAAACCAGTGCTTGTAAGCCACCGGGCTTTTTTTTTTTTTTCATTGTTATGCAGCACTTTTGGGGTAATAAATTGCAAATGGCAGATTTGTAATGTAACAGGAGTAAAATAAATAAAAAGAAGTCTTTGCGTGGATCAGGGAAGGGTGACAGAGATTAATACAGTTCTATGCCTCTGAAACCCAACAGCAACATAAAGGAATGCTTTGGCCTCCTAAGCACAGTTTTCACAGCTTCCTCTCACTTTCTGTGCAAGACCGTGTAGGCTCCTACTCCCAGCTGTGTGCAGAAGACAACGTGCATAAAAGACTTAAAGTCAGACAAGAGAGTCAAGACAGTTAAATGCATTGAGCACTTACTGAACACCAGCCAAATGCATGGCCTTGACTGGATGCTGAGAACCACGAGTGAAATCATATCCTTGGCCTCTAAGGCTTAAGTTGACAGAAGAAATAATTTAAATAATGTTTAGATGAGTGAGCATTGATCATTCTAATTCATACTCCTCCAATAACTTTCTATGTGACTTCTTAAAGGAAAATCTTTTTATCAAAGACTAAGTTAAACAAACAATAAACAAAGGGAAAAAAAGTTTGAAAGTTAGTGCCAAGTCTCAAGGTACTGACAGGGATCAGAAGTCCAAAGTAGAGAAAGTTCTGAAGTTCAAAGTACTTCTGCTACCAGGTTTTTATACAGGGGACACAAAGGATCAACGTTTCTGTTTAAAGCCAAATTAGCAATGGCAGTTTCTTTATATTTTTGATACAGAGAAGTGTGCCAGTAAGAACCGTCTGCTGTTTGATCTAGTTAGGTGACTGCCACTCTTTCTGCTTGTGCCCATGCCTGCCAACCTTTTCTTCTGGGCTTTCATAGACATTATTTCTGGATAACTACAATTTGGTGTTAATATGAAGCATCTTGGGGACACCCTCCATTTTTAGAAAGCCTGCGATCTAAAAATTCTTTCAAATACAGGAGCTCCCAGGGAGGTACAGGCTACTAGCTGGGCTGGCAGATGCTGTAGGTGTGCTCGCGTTAGCCCGCAGCATTCGAACAGCTGTCCCCGGGTATTCCAGCGGGTGTCCCCTCCAAATCAGGGCAAGCTGCTTTAAGGAACAGTGCCGTCCCTCCCCCACCGCGGTACGCCTCACTTACCAAGTGTCCAGGCCCAGAACAGGTATCTTCTACATGCTTTGGAGGGTCTTCTGTGGCTTTGACAAGACTCAGAAGTCACCGAGGCGGACTCTGGATTGGCCAGTAGCTCCGAGGCGGCGGGTTATCTGGCAGCGCCGGGGGACCAGTGGGCATGCCCACATATCCTAGGAAAGTGGGCTGTTGGGAAGCAAGGTGCTCAAGCCTTGCTTTGAGGTCTCAGCGGGTCCCGTCTCCTAGCAACGTGTAGCATCAGAAGTGCAGCGCACCAGGAAGGGAGTGAAGCCAGGCTGATGGGCTGAGATGCAGAGGGTCCCAGGGTCCGCAGGGCCACCCCCAGGGCAGTCTGGACAGGACAGGGTCTGGGACCAGGGTTAGTCTGCAACCTCCACTCTATAAGGAGGGCCTCTAGGGTAAAGAGAGGAGGCCTCATTCTTCTCTTGCAACTGAGTGTACTGGGGGCGGGGACCCTGAGGGTCCCACTGGTTCGTAGGAGTGTATTTTGTGCTTTGTTTTCCATGGATGACCTGTTGCGCTGAGTCCAGTAAATGCTTTCTATCTCCCAAAGTCCTTGGAGCTGGGGGCGGCCTGGGGGCAGGTGCTGGGCATTGGACCGCTCCCCCGGGACCAGGGGCCGGACCACCCTTGCTGGGGCCTCAGTTCTTCAAGTGGAACTGGGCAGAGTCATTGTCCTCGCTGGGGCGAGGATGCTTCCAGGGGAACTGGGCACCTCAGGACAATAGGCAGAAACTGGGGAACAGAGAGGATACCAGGCCCCTCTTATGCCCCCTGGAGCTCACAGGTCCTGCTCCTTTGCCCCCTGAGGCCTTGGTGCCCCACTACCTAGATGACCCCAAACAATGATGTTTAGCAGGGGTCCCCAAACTTTTTACACAGGGGGCCAGTTCACTGTCCCTCAGACCATTGGAGGACTGGACTATAAAAAAAACTATGAACAAATCCCTATGCACACTGCACATATCTTAGTTTAAAGTAAAAAAACAAAACGGGAAACAAATACAATATTTAAAATAAAGAACAAGTAAATTTAAATCAACAAACTGACCAATATTTCAATGGGAACTACGGGCTTGCTTTTGGCTAATGATGAGGAGCCACTAAGCCATTTCACCCGCAGGTGTTGTAAAGTACCAAAGGCTACAGAATTAATATTAATATTTTAGGAGGCTTGGAGAACATTTTATTAATTTGGGTTAAGAGAAATTGTGAGAATAGTCTCTGTGCTGTGTAATTAGCGTAACTAGGATGGCTCTTGCCATTGTATTGTAAATGAAAAGGGAAGGAAGCATAGATTCCCTGACATTCCACCACACCTGTGGGGAAAGGAGTGAATGGCTAGCCAGGTGCAGGAGGGGAAAAGCCAAGATAAACCTTTTCTTGTAGCAATGAGCCATTTGTGGGCATTTGTCCCCACAGAAACTACCTCTCTTATGTAAATGCATGTGGTTGATACATCTGACTCTGGACAGAGATGGCGGATGAACACTAGAAAATGTGGGAAGGCCTTTTAATATGTAAAGAGATATCTTTCTACCATTGTGTTGACTTGTGAATTTTGTTTTCTCCAAAATGATGTATGGTTTGCAAATTGAACGTGGTCCTATCATGTTAAAGGACATACGACTATAACCAATAGCGGTAAGGGGCTCCTAATTGCAATTTTTGCTTCTGTACTTCCCACTTACAAAACTATAAAAACCAAGTAGAACAAAGGGCCAGCGCGCTCTCCGTCAGATTTCTGTCGGAGTTCCTGCCGCTTGGCCAAGCTAGACAATAAAGCTTTAATGTGTAGACAACGGACCTTGCTTCTGTCTTCCATAATTCGGGTCCCTCCGAATTTGGATTAACAATGAGATGGTCAATGTGCTCCTCTCACTGACCACCAATGAAAGACATGCCCCTTCTGGAAGTGCGGCAGGGGCCAGATAAATGGCCTCAGGGGGTTACATGTCTCTAGCTGGCAGGCAGTAGTTTGGGGACCCCTGGGGTTTAGTTTTCCTGTTTCCTGCTGCAGTGCTGGGAATGACCACCAGGGTGCGGGCTGTGCCCATTGTGCTAGATGGAGCAACTGGAGCAGGAAAGGGGTCAGTCATTCTGGTGGAGCCCCTGCCTCTGACCCAACTGTACCTCTTATTATTAGCTCGATCTCCATGATGATGTGGTTCTCTCAGAAGCGGGAGGGGGCTGTGAAATCCTCTCATTCATTCATTCAGCTACTGTGAAAAAGCAAAATTACTTTTTATTTGTGGGAATATCAAAAAATTCTTGATACACCGCTTTTGCTTCACATTATGGCCACAAGTATTTTTGTATTTGCTGCTGTTTATATTGTTTGACTTGTCCTTGTTTTGTCTTACACCAGTGTGAAAATAAGCCGTCCCTGAACCTGAATGAGACTTGCAGGATGGGAACTATGAAGGCAGATTTGCTGGAGAGGCTGGTAGAGTACCTGGTGTCTGCCCTCCAGCGCAGACTACTGTGTGCCCGCCTCCCTGTCTATCCACTGAAACTTCTCCAGCACCTACAGGTCACAGACCTGCTGCAGAAAAGGTGGGTGCTTCTCCCCTTCACAGCACACCTCCTAGCTGTGTGTTGTGGGATTGTCACTTCACCTCTCTGAGCCTCAGTTTGCCCATGTGAAAACCAGGGTGCTATGAGGACCAAGCTCACAGAGTTATTGTCAGGACTAAATGGAATAAGCCATGGAGAGTGCTGACTCTGTGCTTGGCTCTGTGGAAAGGGCTGCTGAGGGCTGTGGTTTTTTATTTATGATTTTTTTCTTCCCTATGAAGAAGCTCTCTGCCTCCAGCCTCAGTTATTCTGTGGCCTTAGGAAAAGCTGTTTCCCATTTGTAAAAGAGGTTCCACATTCTATCTGGGCAGTCCCTTGTCCTGGGTGTGGCCAGAGCAGGGACCCTTGGGGGCTTGCTGAGGTACACTCAGATACCTGAAAAGATTCAATCTGTCAAAAATAGTTACAGTCAGTGCCTACTGCAGGGGTCGGGAAACTATGGCTCGCAAGCCAGATGTGGCTCTTTTGATGGCTGCATCTGGCTCGCAGACAAATCTTTAATAAAAAAAATAGTAATGTTAAAAATATAAAACATTCTCATGTATTACAATCCATTCATTTCCTACCGCTCATGTTCATGGTTGTGGGTGGCTGGAGCCAATCACAGCTGTCCTCTGGGAAAACACCAAATTTTTATTGGATAATGTGTAACATACATGGGTCATTGTATGGCTCTCACAGAATTACATTTTAAAATACGTGGTGTTCATGGCTTTCTCAGCCAAAAATTTTCCCAATCCCTGGCCTACTGCATGCAGGTCCTTTCCTAAACCCTTCACATAGTTTAATGAATGGAGCAGACTAAAATTTCTACCTTCCCAGCTTCATGCCAGCTGGCACATCAGCCACTTCCACTAGACATCGTGGCAGGTAGAGGACACAGGACGTTTGATGTGACAGCTTCCTGGCCTCCTCTAGATACGGCTTCCTCTGCCCTCATTGTCAGAAGGACGACAGATGCCAGAAACAACTAAGGGAGTGAGTGGGCTCTGAGTCAAAAGAAAGGCTTCTGTCGGGGGATATTTGGGACTGAGACCAGTGGGGGTCAGTATCTGGAGGATGTGGACGTTATCATCCTAAAGCAGTTTATGGCTTAAGGCAGCTCGGCCCTCCTGGCCCAGACCTGGAGCACAGTGCCAACCTTGTTTTGACCCAGCTGGAGGACTAACAGCCTTCTGAGGCAGAGCCCTAGGCGGTGGTGGTGGGTGCATGTGAGCTTATGGGGAGGGGTCAGTGCTGGAGCCACTCAAGGAGGAGCTGCCAGAGGTTGGTGTAGGGGTAGGATGAGACTGCCCTCAGACCACTCAGTAGGTGGACTCAGGCTGGGAAAACATCCTTCTCTAGAAAGCTTGGGATATGGTCTGTCTCTGCAGAGGCCCACGGGAAGGCAGGTGTGTAGATGACCTTTCCTCCTCCTGCAGTTCCAGTGCGCTCTCCAGAGTGAAGCTGGCTCCAGCACCAGCTCCTGTGCCATCCAAGAGCTAGACCCAGCTGTGTAACTAGAGAACACAAGCCTGTTTAGAGCTTGAGACATTTTCATCATTAGATTTGATGCCACCTCCGGCAGCTGGTCCGGAGCCAGAGCCAAGTCCACACCGGTTCTAGCAGCAGCTCCAGAGCTAGAGTCCCGCTACAGAAGGAGCTTTAGCTAGCTCTGCCTTGTCTTAGCGCCAGCGGAGCAGGAGCTGCACCTGGCTCCTCCCTCTGCACCAGCTCCTGAGCTATACCCAGCGCCAGAGCTGGCCTCTTCTCCCTTCTGGTGGGAGCACTTAAATTTCTTTTCTCTTCATATTTAAAAATTTTAGAACATTTTATGTGTTAAAATTTAAATTCAATATAATGTAATCATTCATATAATTTATCATTTTAAACTCTGCAATTCAGAGGCATAAGCGCCCTACTATCTAACTGCAGACTATTTTCATCTCCCTGAAAGGACAGCCCATACCCAGCGTCACTCCCTTCCCTAAGCCCCCAGCAATAGCTAACCTATTATGTCTGTTTCTTTACCTAGTCTCAATTACTCAGAAAATGGAATCATAATATGTGGCTTTTTATGTCTGCCCACATGTATTTAAAGGGACTAATTTTTGCTTTTTAAAAATAATTAAAATAGCACTTTTTTATTTAAAAGAGAAATCCCAGGTACAAAAAAGATTATATGTGAAACTGAAGCCCTTACAATAAATACATACAAAATCTTGGGGCGGGAACCGCTGTTTTGTCACTGAGAACCAGAAGCCATAAAGAAACAGGTCAGATGGCTCCTTTGTGGTCATCTGAAAATAAAGAAAATGTCCTTAGTGGAAAGACACATGGGAACCAGAACAACATTCCTCAGAACCTGAGGCCAGAAGAAGGTTTAACATCCTGGTGGTTAAAACTCACTGTTTTAAAAAGGGACAAGAAAAAGACACTTGCAGTACAAACGAGAAGCAGTTCACATGACCATCTGGCGGTCTGCAGAGATGCTGTCACCTCCCTGCTGAAGACACATTAGGGGGACAGGATGTGTCACCACCAGTAGCAGCTTTTGTGTCTGTTGACAACCAGCCCTGGGGACAATGTGAGGAAGAAGAGGCCCCGCCAGATCCCTGGAGGGAAAGGACACTGGTCTCTGAGAAATAGCTCACAGGACCCATAAGTTCCACAGATACATATCTTATCTAGCACTGCTGAGCGTAGGAGTGTATCCAAAAAAAATCTTTGCACAATTTTTCCAAGCTACATTTATAAGATGACGCATTCCATTCCATTACTATTCACTGCAGGGCTATTGCCGTAGTCCTGGCCCATCCAGGCCCCTGTCCCTCCTGCCCCATAACCGAGCTTCTCCACAGAGCAGCCAGGCGGCCATCCAGGACAGAAGAGAAATGGCCTGGCTGCCTGCCTGCCTCTCTCCCGCTTGGCACAAACCCCTTCCTCTCAGCCAGGAAAGCACATCTAGGGCAGATCCGAGGACAGCCTTGAACATGCTCCACCCAGGTAAGCTCTCAGTTACAACAGCAGAAGTCACTTGAGCCTGTGTGAGCAGAGGGCCTTACAAAGCACAGGGTGGTGGGAAGCTGTTGGAAAGGCAGAGCATTAGATTGGGGGTTTGGAGATAGGAGAGTGTTGAGACTACCTCTAACACTCCCCTGGGGTGACTCCTCCCCACCCCCTCTGCCTGTCCCCAGTCCACATATGTAACACATTCAGTGTGTGGTTGGGGACACCGAGAGATTCAGTGACCTTGGAAAAGTATTACTATTCAATCCTCGTTTCCTTTTTTGTGAAATAGGGCAGCAGCCTCCCACGATATTATGAACACAAGATCAGTCAGATTACACTTGGAATGCCCTGCACGTATGAGAGCTCATGTGACAAGGACCTTCCAAGGGGGCCTACTTGAAAAATGTGGCCTCAGTGGGAGGCACTTTCTCAGATCATGGGTGTACTGTGTACTGCTGAAGCTATACCTCATGTGTAACAAGAGTTGTCAAAGTGCTTGTCCCCTGTGCCGAGAATGGAATTCTGGAAAAAGCAAAGCAGCTGTTTACCCAAGGATATCTCAGCATGAGATCTATGGTACAGAAGGAAGGATGTGATGGGGGCCCAAAATATATTTTAAAAAATAACGTGAATTATTGTAAGCTTAACTGTTATAAAGTACCGTTCTACCAGGTTTACGTAAAGACACCAAGTCCAAATAAATTTTTAAGGAGTTGTATTAAAAGGAGGAGATTTATTAATATGCTGGCCGCATATGACCAACAAAGGGCATTGCTGACCCAAATCGTGCAGTCCAGCATATAGCCCTGAGGCAGTTTATATACTTTTGATCACACAGGTTGGCGGGAAAAGGAGAGGGGCATGACATAATCATTAAGCTTATAACATTCATCTATAGGATTTTTAAAAATCATTTTTATATATTAAAACGTATAAGGTAACACAGTAGTGAAAAATGTTTTTTATATTAAAAGACATTTTGAAATCTTTCAGTGCTTATTTGCTATTCCTTTGTCTAGAGGTATATACATTAATTATATGCCTTCGAGAGAGGGAGGGGAGCCTACATGGCGCCAGGGGATAAGTGTCTGTAAGTGGGAAAGAAGAAAGAAAGAAAGAAAGAAAGAAAGAAAGAAAGAAAGAAAGAAAGAAAGAAGAAAGAAAGAGGAAGAGGAAGAGAAAAGAAAAGAAAAGAAAAGAAGAAAAGAAAAGAAAAGAAAGGGAAAGGAAAAGGACTCCCTTGATGTTTCCTCCCTCTCCCGCACCCGGCTGGGTGTTTATTCTTTTCCTCACAGGTGTGGGGGAAGGGAGGGAATCCAAGTTCCTTTTCCACTTCCACTCAAAACCTAGCACAGAATTTCTTTTTTATAACACAATGCTGCCATCCATCCTGAGCTGGTTTAAATCACACACAACTATAGAAATCATATTTACAAAATCTCTCTGTATGCTTAGCCCAAATTATAAAATGCCCTTTAAGCTTCCTAGGAAATGGAGTTTTCTATGCAGTATGTCTCTGCAAGCCAGAAAAACTTCCTCACTCTCACAGAAAGGAGAGAGTAAAAAGCTTGACTCTTTCTCCTAAAATATTAATATTAATTTTTCAATTCTTTGGTACCTTGCCACATTCTTCACTGGTTTTATATTCTGAGTCAAATCATTGACATAATTTAATGAGGTGCATGAGGCTGTTGAGTAGGAATATTAGCCTATAACATGTAACAGATATTTAATAGACAAACTTAATGTTTTCATTAATAGTAATACAGTTTATTGAAGAAACAAATATTACTGATTAAATTTTTGTAAATGGTACAAATTTCTTATAACATATAAAATTAACTGGCTTTTATAACAATTTATTTTTAGTCAGAATTTTTAATTTTAAAAAGTTTAACTTTTAGTGACAACTAAGCTGGCTGCTGGAGAACAGCAAGCTGCTAAAGGCATGCTGGGAATGGGGGTGGCACTGCCAGAAGTCTTAGGTGCCCACACACCCACTGGTGCTTCTGCCGCGGGGTGTGAGTGGCTGGACACTGAAGTACTAGACTAGCAGCTGCTATATCCAGAAGGGCATGAAGCATGCCCAGAAGAGTAGCACAATGTCCAGGATGAGATGCAGC
This sequence comes from Saccopteryx bilineata, assembly GCF_036850765.1. Taxonomy (NCBI): domain Eukaryota; kingdom Metazoa; phylum Chordata; class Mammalia; order Chiroptera; family Emballonuridae; genus Saccopteryx; species Saccopteryx bilineata. The sequence continues at coordinate 162,493,286 of NC_089494.1, forward strand.
ACTCTGGGGTTGGGTCGCCACTGCGTCTGTGAGAAGGAGGTCTGCTGTGACAGTCAGTGAGCCCAGGCTAGATGCACGCAGAGCAGTCCGATGACTATGCCAGGTTCTACAATGCTGGTCCTAAAGGGCAGTGTCAGGCAGGCACGTTAGGTGTTTTGGCTCCTGGCCAGCAGGCAGAGGCTTTTGTGTTCCCTGTGGACCAGCTGGATAGCCAGTATCACGAGCAGCAGCAGTAGCAGTGCCAGCAGCTATACATGCCAAATGCCAGGGTGACAGCATAGATGTACACAGAGGCCGAGGTTTGCAGGACGTGGCAAGCTTGGGCCAGGTCATAGTCACAGGTGGGGAGGAGGGATCTTTACTCCCCAGTGCAAATGCTGAGGGAGGCCTGCTGCCTCACGCTGGACTTGAGGCTGGGGTATGTTGTGACAGGGGCATCTGTGGTTGACAAGCCCGTCCTTGGTCACCACCCAGCAGGTCAAGCTCCTGCAACCACACTTCTGCAAAAGCTTCACCTTGCCCTATACTGAGTAAACAAAAGAGGGCCAAGCTCTGTACAACTGGGTCCCAGTCATCGCAGCTGCTGTGTCCAGCTGAGGCCCTGCTTCCATGCAGATTGAAGAGAAGACAGGATTGAGGAGAAAGCAGTGCTGTCGGTCTAAGGAAGGGTGAGAGGGGGTGCACCTCATTCTAAGAAGGGGTACTTCTCACCGGTTTCAAAAACAAATTTGGTTAAAGTTTCCTTTATGATTTGATTCATGTGTTCTATCTGTCCTGAACCTTTGGGGCCTATAGACACAATGTAATTTCGAATTAGTTTTTAATTAATATTGAGTTCCTTTTCTACTAGCTGTGAGATTTTGGATACAAATGCAGGCCAATCACTAGAATGGGCAAGCTAAATTTGGAAAGAATTTCATATAGCAATTTCTTAATAACTGTTATTGTGGTGTCATTTTAGTAGGAGAAACTTCTACCTACTTGTCAATTATTTTAGTAAAATTTATACTAAATATTTAATTGGAAAAACTCCTCCCTGTTTTCTTTTTTTATAATTTTTTTACTTTGCTTAGTATTTATTTGGGCACAGACTAGACACTCGGACATTATGTCTTCTGTAATAGATTCTACGTCTGGCTTTTTAAATTATTTTTTTCTTGCTTGTAAAATTTTTTTCTAATTGGTTGTGAATAAATCTTTAGCAACAGAGGTTTTAGTAAAGTTATTAAAATTTCCTAAAAACCACACTGGTTTTAGGTAGCATCTTCAGCTGTTTGGTTTTTCTTGAGTTTTTAGAGAGTCTCCCTTCCTTTTGGTGTCCTGGTCAGTGGATGAAAGCCACTATTTCAGGGGAGCAGGCTCTTGCATTGTGGGGTGAGGGTTTGAGCCTCACCCTTGTTAGTTTATAAGCCTTCTCTTTATGGCCCCTTTTCGACTGTGCCTGTCTTAGGTCATTCCTTCTTTCAGGAATCGTACCCATCGTTGACTAACCAGTCATCTTAGGAGCCAGGCAGAGTTATGTGATTGAGGGAGGAGCAATGTCCTTTCTGAAATGCTTAGTTTTATTCATTTACTTATTTTTAGCAGCTGATGATGCCACCCTTTTAAAATTTATAATATATATTTTTAATTTTTAGAGCTGATTGCTATGTAAAGGCTAAGTTGACTGCCTCAGTATTTTTTCTGATTCTGGCTAACAGAAACTGATGGAAAGTGTCCAAACCTTCCTCACTTGCTTGGTTGATAGAATTCTACTTAAGCTAGGCAACTAGAAACATTTTCTTGAGGTGATTTTGATTGTTTTACAGATTCTAACAGTCCTGCTAGGGCTTGAGGCTTCCCTGATAAAGGGAATTTTGAGTTTTCTAATTCTATAGGTCATTTGTGAAAAAGGATTTAAACTATTTCCTATTACAATTATGTCTTATATTTTAATGACTTAGTTACAATTATAAATTAAAATGACCAATAAATTTTATATTTTACTTAATTATAATTTTTTTAAAGAAAATATACCTATTTATGTTGAGAATTTTATTGTTAAGCCAATCAATAGAAATACATATTTGTCACTCTGGGTTTGGTGACTTAACATTGAACAATATTGCTTCAAAAATGATCATAAACTAAATATTATATAAAAAGACATTATTAATAATTATTATATATTCTCTAATATTTAAACTAAGATTTCAACATTATAGGGCTATGAAATAGCAAATAAAAAGAATTAACAAAAGACCTTTGAAATAACACATACATTTTTAACAGAAAATATTTTTTCATAACTTTTCATACATCAGTGGAGGACAATAAGTTACTATTCCTAACCCAGTGGATGGCAAACTCATCAGTTAACAGAACCAGATATTAACAATACGATAATTGAAATTTCTTTTGAGAGCCAAATTTTCAAACTTAAACTATATAGGTAGGCACATGTCCCACTGAGACGGCGCCCGCACATAGCACTCTGTGGGAGAGCCATACTCAAGGGGCCAAAAAGCCGCATGTGGTCTGCCAGTTGCAGCTTGCCGACTAGAGTTCTTAGGGGAGGGGGAGGGCAGCCAGAAGGGCTGCCCCTGACAATTTTATTTCCTATAATTCTATTATTTATTTTCCTTCGTGGAGCCACAATTCACCTTAAGAAACTGACAATCAATAAGGTCCACACCTGTGGTTTTACATTAAACATTTAATGTAACTTTTAAACATTTCTGGCCCTTCTTGCACAACCGGAGGCGGGCTGAACCCTAGTCGGGCCGAGTTCCGGGGGGCGGGGCTCTCGGTGCTCGGCAGGCTGCTCTTTGTCCACCTCCCACTGGGGTGTGCCTGCAGCGGGTGAGCCAGAAGCACGGCGGGCGGGTGGGAGTGCTGACCTGAGCTCGCCTTTTCCCGGCAGGGGCCCCACTCCATTGTTCCCCACACTATGTGTCTGGGTCCAGCTTCTTACTCTCCTGTCACCTAAATTGCTCACTTGCTGCCCTTTTTCCCCAGAGGCTGTACAAAACTTCCCGGTGCGTATTCCCCAGACTTTTCTTTATTGCATTATGGGCACTGATTCTTTTCTAGCGGGGTCTTAATTTTTTCTCTCGAATCCTCTTCTTGTCCTAGATGTAAATCTGGCCGGACTAGGACGATGTAGCCTAGCACCCATTCTGTATGGAGCATGCTTTTAGCCACTGTGGTGGATTGTTAAATTTAGTCATTGATCAATGTAGGGGAACTAATCAGGGTGGCCTGGATCCTCAGTTACGATGTTCCAAACTGCCCTTACTATGAGGGGATTAAAAGTCCCAGCCCAGTCTGACCTGTGGTGGTGTAGTGGATAAAGCCTTGACCTGAAATGCTGAGGTTGCTGGTTTGAAACCCTGGGCTTGCCTGGTCAGGGCACATATGGGAGTTGATGCTTCCTGCTCCTCCTCACCCACCCCCTCTCTTCTCTAAAATGAATAAATAAAATAAAAATAATAAAAAAAAAGAAAGTCCCAGCCGATGGCCATCCAACCTCGAAGGTGGGCCATTCTGATTCACAGAGAGTACGAAGTGTTCTTTTTGACCTTTTAATTCCGAACCCACAGTTGTCTCCATAAGCTTCTTGAAAGTGCTTTAGGAGACCACCTAAGGGGGTCTTTTGTGTACTGGGCCCTCCTCCCATATTTAATAGCTAGGGCCACCGATTTACAAAATTGAAACTGTCCCGGAGAATGCAGGAATTTCCATACCAGTAAAAGCAAGAAAGATAAGACATAATAATTAGTACTCAGAATAAAGGATGTTTGACTATAGAGGTGTCAATTATTACACAAGACAAGAGGTAGGAGCCAAAAGAAGAGAATAATTTCTTCAGGGGAGAAGTCAGACAGAGTGCCTTGAAGCCAGAGGAGGGCTACCAATTTACAAAATTGAAACTGTCCTGGAGAATGTAGGAATCTCCACACCAGTAAAAGCAAGAAAGATAAGACAGATAATAATTAGCATCCTTCCCCGCCTCAGGGCACTGCCCTCAGTACACTTCCCTCCTGTCTCTTAAGTGCAGGTCATGGCCACCGGTGTCCATGCCATATCTCACAATCTAGACACAAGGGCCAGCACGGCTTCCATTCCGAGTTCTTGGACCAGCTCAAATGTGTCCTCTCCCTTAGCAACAGGGATGTGCGGAAGTGCTCAGCATGCACTCGGTCAGCTCTTCCACTCTATGGGGAAAAGAATAAGGTGAGCGCTCCTGAGGCTCCCATTAGCCAGGACACAAAGTTCTTGCTTTGCCCCATTTCCCTGACAAAGTCTCAGCCTCTCCCTTCCTAGAAGCAGGCCTGGTGTGCCTGGAGGAGTCTGGCATCTGCAGTTCTTGCTGACCCCTCAGTTCTGGGAGTCAACATTCCCATAATGCCTGGATCATCCAGGTCAGTGACCAGCAGCCCCTCTTCCTCTTCAGCTCCCACCACACCTGTGGCCACTTCATCAGCCTGGATGTGAACAATAGCAACACGTGCAAGAGCATGCTGGTGAGCTGGGGAGGTCTGGTGTCCCCTCGGTCCCCTCACTCAGACCTGAGTACAGACCTCTCCTGAATGGCTACTTTGAAAAGTAGCAAGCTCTTGGCTTTCTATGCATCATGCCATCCTTGGGAGGGGGAAGATGGCCACCAGAGTCCCCCAATCTACCCAGGAGGTCAAGGAGGCAGGCTTCATCTAGACCTAGAGCCAGCTCCAAAACCAATTGTAGAGTTAGAACGAGGGCCAGAAACAGAACTCATACCATCCTAAAGCTCAAGGAAGAGCCAATTTCAGTACTAACTGTAGCACTGGTTACAAAGTTAGAGCCTGTGTCAGCACCACCACCTGCACCAGCTTCACAGCTACAGCCAGCTCTGGCACCAGCTCTCAAACAGAAACAGTTCCAGCTCATCTCTAGCACCACCACCAGAAGTAGCACTGGCTCCAGCAAGAGCTTCAATACAAACTCCCGAGTCAGAGTCCACTTTATCATACATAGTCTCTCGTGCCAAACTCAACAACAGTTGTATCACCACCTCCAGAGCTAGAACCTTTCCTGAACAGAGTCCAGACTTAGAGTAGTGCCAGGTCAGAAATGGGGACCCATGCCAGTTTCAGAAGGAGTCAGGTCCGGAACTAGTCCTGGCATCAGTTCTAAGCTAGAGCCCCTACCAGCTCCAGAGCTCACACCAGTTGCAACAAAAGCTCTAGCTGTAACAACAAAACTAGAAATAGCTGAAGCACCACCACTACCAGCTACCCAGAGACAGAAGCAACTCTGTCATCAATTTGAGAGCTTCTAGCACCAGGTGTACACTTATAACTGGCCCCAACACCAATGAACAGCAATAGAGCCACTGTGAGTTTCCAAGCTAGAACCAGATCCAGAACCAGATCTAGCACCACCACCTTACCTAGAGCCAGCTCTATTATCTACTCCAGAACTAGGGCTAATGTAGACTCCACAGGAAGAGCCAACTAAAACTGCAGATCCAACACCAATTCTAGAACTAGAACTAGGTTCAGTGTCACTTTCAGTGCCAGCTGATGAGATCCAGCCAGCAGCAGTTCCAAAAACAGTCTTCCTGTCCCTAGTCTGTGGGGGCATTCTTTTTTTTTTTTCATTTATACCTATTTTTGTTTTTTTTTTCATATATTTTATAGAAAGTTATATAAAATTCATGCTAAATAAAGTCTGCCTTTTAAAACATTTTAAATTGTACAATTCAATAGCATTAAGTACATTTACTATGCAATGCACCATCATTGCTGTCTAGTTTCAAAACATTTCCGTCAACCTAAGCAGAAATCCTGCACCTAATCAGTAACTCCTCTTTCCCACTCCCCCTGTTCCCTGGCAACCAAGCCTATGTCTATTCCTTGACCCATTCAGGATATTTATACAAGTGGTGTATAACACAACAGTATAACACAACATGCTCTTTTGCTCTTCTACATGTGGATATCCAGTTTTCATGGTATCATTTGTTAAAAAAAAACTGCTTTTGTCTCATATAATGCATATAATGATCCTGCTACCAATCTTGAAAATCAATTGACCAGACATGTATGGATTTATTTCCTATCAATTGTATTCCATTGACCTGCATGTGCTGATCATCTGTTGAAACTTTGCTGAAGATGTTTATTTGCTCTGACATTTTTCTCTTTTAAGATTTCTGTGTAGAAGTTCAAGCCATTTCTAAATAGAGATGCTTTCACCTTCCTTTCCAACTTTGGTGTCTTATTTGTCTTGACTAATTGCTGTGGCTTAACTTCCATTATCATGTTGAAATAAAGTAGGGGGAGCAGGCATCCTTGTCTTGTTCCTGATGTTACAGAGAAAGCTTTCAGTCTTTCACTAATGAGTATGATGGTAGGTTTGAGGTTTTTATAAATATTATTTATGTTGAGAAAGTTATCTTCTACGTCCATTTTATTGAACTCTCTTTTCATGGTTTTGTACTTTGTCACATTTTTTTTTTCATTTCAATTGAGATGATCATGTGGTTTTACTCCATCTTATTGATATGCTATATTACATTGGTTGATTTACCTACTTGAACAACCCCCTTGCATTCTTTGAACAAATAGCACTTGATAAATATCCCTGTTTAATATGTGTTTAATTCTGTTTGCTAGTTTTTTGTTGAGGATTGTTCCATCTTTTCTCAAAATGAATTCTTGGCCTGTAGTTTCTTTTTCTTATAAGGTCTTTGTCTATCTCTGGTATCATGGTAGAATGCTGGCATCATAGAATGAGTTAAAAAATATGTCTTCCTTTTGCATTGTTTTGTAGGTATTTGAGAATAACTGGTGTCATATCTTCTTAAATATTTGGGAGAATTTACCAGGGAAGTTTTCTGATTCTCTGCTTTTCTTTGTTGGAAAGTTTCTGATAACTTATTCAATATTTTTACTATTATAGTCCTATTGAGATTTTCCACTTATTCTTGAGTCAGTTTTGGTAGTTTGTGAGTTTCTAGGAATTTGTCCACTTCATCTATCTTAACTGATTTGGGGGCATACAATGGTTTTTAGTACTCTTTTATTGAATTGATTGATTTGTGTGTGTGTGGGTGTGTGTGTGTGTGTGTGTGAGAGAGAGAGAGAGAGAGAGAGAGAGAGAGATCAATTCGTTGTTTCACTTATTAATGCATTCATTGGTTGATTCTTTTATGTGCCCTGACCATGGATCGAACCCACAACCTTGACATACTGGGGTGATGCTTTAACCAAATGAGCTACCTGGCCAGGGTTTAGTATTCTCTTAATAATCATTTTCTTTATGTAGAGTCATTAATGTCTGTCATTTCTGATTTTAATAATTTGCATCTTCTTGCTTTTGTCTTAATCTAAATAAATATTTGTCAATTTTGTAAATCTTTCTAAGAAGGAACTTCTGTTTGCATTGCTTTTCTTAAATGCTCTAATTAGGATTCTCTCCTTCCTTCTGCTAAGTTCAGGTTTACTTTCCTCTTTCCTTTTTTTTTTCCTAGTTCACCAAGTGCTTCTTCTAACAAGCCCTGGCACAGAGGTATACCCTCCAGTATCTTGGCTGTCATACAGGTAAGACCTTGCAGACTGGAGTAGACCGGGTTACCAGAGCATATTCTGCCTCGGCTGCCTGCCCAGGCCAACCTTATATTCCACCTTCATCCTGAAATTCTCTTGCTGTTGAAAATATACATGTTGTCATAAACAAGAAACCAGCTTATCCACAGCTGAACTGACCTTGCAGAGACCACTCAGTGACCTGGGTGCCCTCTGTCCTCTGGGACCCAAAAGACTATCCTACTTGTGCCAAGGAATGCTGCATGGGCATGGAGCCCGGCCCACCACCTATCACTGGCCTCTGAGTACTTCCCCAGTGTCTTACTGAAGGTGGGTAACTGCCACCTGTGCCCAAGGCACCCTGAGGTAACCACTCACCCAGTGGGTGTGAACACTGCACAGCCAGCCCTTCCATTCAGCCACAAGAGCCCCAGAGGAGAGCCCAGGACCAGCAGCAGCTCCAAGTCCATTGCAAGCACAGTCCTCCCTCACAGAGAGGACCTGCTGGTGTGTTCAGTGAGCACTCAGAGGCTCCTCCAGCTCTGAAGTGAAGGTCAACATGAGCTTTTTCCTGGAGTTTTCTGAAGGCCAAGAAAAGGTGAGTGCCTTCCCCTTCTCCCTGTCAGCACTGCCACAGCAACTCCCTTCTCAGGTTGTGTTCTCCAATCTGCACCCACAAAAGGAGCCAAGAAGCCCCAGAAGTTGCACCCTGGCATGAGGTGCCCTCCAGAGTCCAGGACTGCTGCTGACATTACCATCCTCCACTGTTTTGGGAGTCGACTTCCTCCTAGTTTCCTCAGAACCACGATTACAGTTCAACTTCTAATATCATCTCCTGGTCAGCTTCCACTATGCCCTTGACTGACACACACAGACCCAGCATGATGCCCCCAAGGTCTGCAACCACAGCTCCTCACTGTTGTTTCATATCCAGCAGGTGGATGGTGCTGCTTCATCCCTGTCAGCCCGGAGGACAACAGCAACACAGACAAGAGCATCCAGGTGATCTCCATGAGCCAGGTGGTCCTCTGCTTGGACCCCTCTGGGAATAGAGTGCTCCTGAACGAGCAGCCAGTTCAGGCCCTTGCAGGCAGCATATCTAGTCCCGGGAGGCAGACAACTACCACAGCCCACCACTGCACACATGAGAACACTGGGGGAGCTCTCCTATCCTCCTCCCTGGGGAGCACTTAGGAGATCCAGGCATTGGTGGGGGTGGATAATGTGCTCCACTCAGCTCTCTTCAGCTCTAGGATGCTGAAAAGACTACCTGGATTGTGGTTCCCACCCCCCACATGCTTGATTCCTTGTCTGGCATTCTGAGCCGTGTGGCCTGATCCTTTCACACACACCCAGTGTGCACCCTTCACCCCCAGTCCAGCCTCCCGAGAGCCTTCCTTACCTGCAGACCTACAAGCCCTGGTCGGCTTCAGCTCCCTGCCTGCAGGGCCTCTCCCACTGCCCTCATCCAGGATGGACTTTCCTCCAAGGCTGGGCTCAGGGGCCATTTCCTTGGGCTTCTGTTAACAGTACAGCCTTTGGGGTCAGATTGACCTGGGGCCATGTCACAGCCCTGTGACAGACAAGCTCATATCCTGACTCTGCAGAACCCCAGTCCAGCTGGCCTTGGTCACTTGCAGCTAAGGGACCTTGAGCTTCGGTGCTACTGCACAGCTATAAAATGGAGTGAACTCAGTGAGATGGGGGACTTCCTAATAACAGTAATTACCCCCAACACTCACTCTGCTCTCCTGTAGGGCCACCTCCCTCCAGGGATCCCTCCTGTCCCATTACAGCAGCCAGGGCCAGACTGGAACTCACATCCTGGAGTCCTGCCAGAGAAAACAGGGAGGGAGGCAGAGAGGAGGGGGAAGGGGCGGCCTGAGTTTCTTCCTGCCTGAACTCAGTGTCCACTGCCGCCCCCAGAACCCACTGACCCAGCCACACATGGAGCTGGCACCGAGGGTACAGTCTGGGCATAAGCGCAGTGACGTGGAGGTGTAGTCCATGACTCACGTCCCCAGGTCTCTGGCCCACCTAGTGGGAGTGAGGTGGTGCAGTGGTTCCAGGGATCATGGGTCTCAGAGCCAGGCTGCTGGGGTCGAGCCCTGCTGGCCAGGCTGGGACCTGTTGGTACAGTGTGCATGTCATGAAATGGCATCTCACATACACTCTGTGGCCCTGTCTGTGCCCTGCCATGGACAGGGGGCGGGCTGCTCTGCTTGGGAGTCCCCACGTGGAGAGAGGCTATGCACCTCCAAGTGTGCCCGGCCACCCCCACCTAGTAGCTGAGTCCACACTGAGCTGGGCTCATGCGATTCCATGTGCAACTCTCATGAAACAATTAGAAAACTGCAGCCAGGAGAGGTAGGGACTGGCCTAGGGCGGGAGGTGGCTGTCCCGATGGGAAGGGAGGATTCTCGCCTCCTGGTCCAGGACTACAGCCTCCTGGGGGGTTGCTTTGGGAACGAGAGCCTCTAAAATCCTGGGGCCCCCTTCCCACTCTTCCCATGTGGGGTTGTTTCTTCTGGGCACCTCCACACAAAGGTGCACGGGCCACCCGGACACATACACCCCTCCCTTCCCACCATGTATATGTTCAGTCTGCAGAGGCATTTTTGCAGTAGAGGAGAAACTTGGCCGTGTTACCTGTGCAGTGGAGCAGTAGGTAGAAAACATAAAAATATGTTGGGTGTTGTGAGGTTATTTTTACAATGTATAAATAATTATTTGAATTTTCAAAAATAGTTCATAAATTGAAGCATTGTGAGAAAAATATTCTTATATTTCTTTAAGCAGGCCAAAAAGGTAGGGATAATATGTGTTTTTGTATACATTTTAAAAATAATTATTTTATTATTGATTATGTACAGATAGAGAAAATGGGCAAAGTAAATTAATACCTTACTGTTTAGAATGTGCTTCACGTAAGCTTGGGAAATACTGTGTGACTCTGTAGAGAAGGACTTATTTATTTAGGATATACAACTAAGGAAAAATAATTGTATGATAAACAACAGTTACCTATTAGTTGAGAATATTCATTCTAATATATAGTGCATTACTGCCAACTTCGGAACCCCACGGGGACTTCCATTTGATTTTCCTGCCCTCTAATGGTCATTTCTCAAAATGCAGACAAAGCTGTATTGAGGTGAAACTATTAAAACTGGTGTGTGAATTACACTTCCAATTTTGGAGATCTGAGAAACCTGAGACATTTTATCACTCAGTTTCTTCATTTTAATTTTGCAACATAATCACTGTATCTCAATTACATATTCTCTTGAGATTAGACATAAAATTGAATTCTCACATTTCTTGACTGTTGGACTCAGTAAAATCTACAGTAATTTTCTGTAAAGTTTTTACAGATAGTATAAAATTAGACCTTATAACTACTGCACAAAGGGTGTTTGAAAATAAATATTAATAAGTGAATAAAACATTTAAAAATGTACTGTTTCCTACTACTAAGTCCTTTATATATTATATTTTATTTCTTATAACAACCCCATACACAATGTGAAGTATAAACTGTATTCAGATTTCATGAAATAAAGTAATACTAAGGGAGGCTAATAAAACTTAGGAAGTGGTACACCCCAGGCTTAAAACACTGAGTTTGTGTGCCTTAACTTTCCTTTTTCTTTAAAAAAATCTATATAATTAAGTTGAAATTGACTTTAATTTACTTAACCAGAACAATTTGTTATTGTATTTTAATGTTTTAACATATAGTTTAAGGCCCTGGCCGGTTGGCTCAGTGGTAGAGCGTCGGCCTGGCATGCAGAAGTCCCTGGTTCGATTCCCAGCCAGGGCACACAGGAGAAGTGCCCATCTGCTTTTCCACCCCTCCCCCCCCTCCTTCCTCTCTGTCTCTCTTCCCCTCCCGCAGGGAGGCTCCATTGGAGCAAAGATTGCCCGGGCGCTGGGGAAGGCTCCTTGGCCTCTACCCCAGGCGCTGGAGTGGCTCTGGTCCAGACAGAGCGACGCCCCAGAGGGGCAGAGCATCGCCCCCTGGTGCGCAGAGCGTCACCCCTGGAGGGCGTGCCAGGTGGATCCTGGTCGGGCGCATGAGGGAGTCTGACTGTCTCTCCCCGTTTCCAGCTTCAGAAAAATACAAAAAAAAAAAAAAAGAAAACAAAAACATATAGTTTAAGCAACATTCATACATCACATTTTTTCATGTTAACATATGCCAGCCTCAAAGACTTAAGTTTCTTCTATAAAGTTTAAGAACCAGGCTCCATTTTAGAGGTGAGGTTTTAGAAAGTGTAACAACACTTTCTTTTTTCCTTTTTTCAAAGAATTTTAGGTGCAGAAACTAGAGCTCAGTGTCCCTTTCATGGTAGACAATAAACTGTTGGAGGCCTGAATAAAATAAAAATGCTGACTCTCCACTGATTAAGAAGGAATTCTTCCTGCTTGATGGCTTCTGAGGTGGGTCATTGGTCTTCTTTTTCTTCTTTAGATGAGAGGAGGGGAGATAGTGAGGTGGACTCCCATATGCGCCCTGACCGGCCACCTGTTCTGGGACCAGCCTTGAACCAATCAAGCCACTGACTATGGGATGGAAAGAGGGAGACAAAGGGGAGGAGAGGGAAAAGCAGATGAAAAGCTTCTCATGTGTGCCCAGACAGGGAACGTGCATAGCTGGGCCCATGCTCTATCCAGCGAGCCTCCAGCCAAGGCCAACATTGGTCTTCTGACTCAAACTAGAATTTACACCATTAGCTCTCCTGGTTCTCAGGACTTTGGACTCAGACTGAATGACACCATTGGCTCTCCTGAGTCTCCAAGTTTGACTGTGGATGTTGGGACTTATCAGCCTCCATAATCATGTGAGCCAATTTCTTATAATTAAAGTACACGCACAGACACACACACACATAGATAGTCTGGGTTCTCCTACTACTAATACAGATTTTATTTCTTGAGAATAGGGAGATTACACATGACACGCTCATGTGAGGTAAGTTCTCAACAATGGGAAATGGACGTTATTTTTCCACTGTACATCCAGCACCTGTTCTGATTTCTGCTGCAGTGCACACTTCCCAAATTAAGCACGTGTTTACTGGTGAGGAGAAATGTACTGATAGCAAGAACTTGCTCTTATTCTTTTCCCATGAAACTGGTAGGAAAAGAAAGGACCAGATTCAGGGAATGAGGAAGCAGTCTTTTATTTATCAGGCACTTGGTGTGTATAAATAATGAAACATATCCTGTGCTAGGCGAAGATAGAGGTAAATACACAATTCCTGCTCTCACAGACCACACACTTCTTAGGATGGCAAGTAAAATCTGTATGAATAAAATCCTAATTAACAGGATGGCTTCCATATTAGTCTTAAGTGGGTATGGATCCAATAAATGGAGCCTAGTAATATACGAATCCAAAGCTGATAGGACTGAAAAGAGAAAGAGATCCACAGAATTTCAATATGCTGAGATTCAATATGCTGATCAGTAATTCATATTAACAAGCAGACAAGAAATCAGCAAGGAAGGGGAACAACTTCTCCCACCAAAGGGCATCACAGGATGTGCCGAGCACTGAACCTAAACAAAGTAGAATGCACATTCTTTTTCAGGAGCACCTGGAACACTCACCAAAACGGACTGAATTCTGGGCCGTAAAATGAGTTAGCATACGTTTAAAACGATTGAAATCCAACATTTGCTTCCCTTCTGGCCGCAAACCCCTCCTCCCTGGGTGCAGATGGTGCGAGCTCAGAAGGACAGGCTCGCACTCAGCGGTGACAGGCAGCAGCGGCTGTCAGTCTTACGGCCCTCAGCGCAACAATGTCAGACTGCGTGGGGGGAGGGGAAGATGGTGAGAGACGGGGAAGAGAGCCAATGAACAGGACGAACCCTGGCAGTGACGTAAGGAGCGGAGAGGCGTATCAGCTACAGCCGTCTCTTGGTTTCTGGTTTGGATACCTGGATGATGATTCGTGTTTTCAATAATAAAAATAAAATACAGGTACCCTCCACCTTTATTTTTTTTGAAACAATAAGGATTGCTCTGATACTTCTTCTTTTTCAACCCTCACCATATTACCTACCCGAGGTAGAGGGAAATTCGCAGACGAAAATAATCGGCGAAAGTGCCGCCGAGTAACGGAAGTAATTTTACGGAGAGCCGTAAAGCACATCCTTTTCCGGTTCACGACAGCAGCTCCGACCGTCTCTGCCGGCCTTCCTCGGGTAAGCGCGTGTGCCGCTCTCGCTTATTCAATTCTTACCTTATTCCGGGCCTTTCCCTGCTGTCGCCCCGGTCACCCTGCATCATGTTCAAGAAATTTGATGAGAAAGAAAATGTGTCCAACTGCATCCAGTTGAAAACGTCAGTTATTAAGGGTATTAAGAACCAGTTGATAGAGCAGTTTCCAGGCATTGAACCATGGCTAAATCAAATAATGCCTAAGAAAGATCCGGTCAAAATAGTGCGATGCCACGAACATATAGAGATCCTTACAGTAAACGGAGAGTTACTGTTTTTTAGACAAAGAGAAGGGCCTTTTTATCCAACTCTAAGACTACTACACAAATACCCTTTTATCCTGCCGCGTCAGCAGGTTGATAAAGGAGCCATCAAATTTGTACTCAGTGGAGCAAATATCATGTGTCCAGGCTTAACCTCTCCCGGAGCCAAGCTTTACCCTGCTGCAGCGGATACGATTGTTGCAATCATGGCAGAAGGAAAACAGCATGCTCTGTGTGTTGGCGTTATGAAGATGTCTGCAGAAGATATTGAGAAAGTCAACAAAGGGATTGGCATTGAAAATATCCATTATTTGAATGATGGGCTGTGGCATATGAAGACGTATAAATGAACTTCAGAAGGAAAATGCTTGGGCTCTATGTGGACGTTTTGCTATGTCTGTATTTGTGTCTGTGTGTGACAGCATGAAGACAACCTTTATGGTTATGCTGAATAAATTCAATAGTTGCTACAAAAAAAGTAAAGAGTTGGAATGAGCCCATATATCTGTTTATCTCTGTCATTGTGTGCATTTTTGTGTCAGTGTGTATGCCTGTGACTGTGTGTCTGCATGTGTGAGAATGTGTGTGTGTGTGTGTGTGTTTGTAGAAGGATAATTAAATTTACTCTCATCTATTTAAGCAGATAACAGTTCAAACAAACGTAAACTATTTTTTGCAGAAAAAGAGATTTCTGTGTCAAGAGCACAAAATTGATAGACACCCAACGATGTCAGTGAAGAATTGAGAGGAAGAAAATGACTGGAGAGGGTCCCTAAACAACTCTATTAATATGAACATTTAAGGGATAAGCAGAAGATGGGAGGCTTAAACAATTTTACTAGAGGCAGAAAATCCAGTAAAAAAGATAGGTGGTAGTATTGGTTGTCCACTTAGTAAACACTGCCCCCTCCCTCCTTGCTGGCAGAATTCTGGCCATCCCTTTTCTACATGAGCCCAGTAAATGCTGATTAGCCTGGTCCACATGATGGTTTATTTCCCAGTGAGATTGATTCACTTATAAGGCATGGGGCTTACTGCCTATTAGACCCTCTCTATTTAGAAACCTTTAAGAAGCTGGGTGTCTTTTCTCCCTTGGATTTGACTCCTTTATAGGTGAATATGTGATCTGTGTTATTAGGGGCCACTAAAAGATTTCTGGAAAACATTCTTAAGCTCTTAAAGATAATATGGGGGAGAAACAGTCTCTCGGAATGGATATTGGCATGTGTGAGTTTGCTCTTCCCAAATACACACACACAGTTATACACTCACAAACTTGATGTGCAACAAGCCTGACCACGGTAAAATTGAGAATAGAAAGCAACAATGCCCTTCATTTATGATCAATAGCCATGAAGATGCCATGTATTGGGGCGTCTCATTAAGAGGTGTGGCTGTTATGAGAGATACAATTGCCTCACAGATTACTCCATATTTACGTAAGGTTTCTGAAATTGAAAGCCAGAGGTGTCCCAAATTTTACAGAATGATATGGACACCCAACTGAGAAATTAATTAGAGGAGGATAAAATAGCTCGTGAAAGCTTAATGACTTTTGCATGAGCTGTTTCAGTGTAATTCTATTAATGCAAAATCAAGTGCAATAAATTTAGAATGGAAAGTGAGAAGCTAGGATGTGGATGTTGAGATTTCATGTTATCCCTTACAGAATTTTGTTTGCAAATTAGAAGATACTGGGTGAAAGCTAAAGGAAGGTTATAATTGAGATATTTTGTTTTGGAGTTTAGATTATTTTTTGTTATTTTGATTGATTTTGTTGCATGTTAATAAGATTTTTGAGTATGTATATATGCTAAGGGAAAAGATTCACTAAGAGAATACTGGACAGGGATGTAATCAGTGGAACAGGAAATTAGGAAGGATTGTCTCTAAAAGGAGAGGTGGAAGGACAGCCTACTCATCAATCTACACATTTGTATCATTTCTTTTATTCATAGCATTGTCATGTAATAACTCTTAAATACTTCTCAACAGAGAATCCTCTGAGGATTAGGGCTTTGCCCCTATTAATTCTTCACCCCAATCAACACCAATTAGTGATGGATACCTGTGGAGGACCTCTAAACTTTGCATGACAATATTCTGGAGCATGTATGACTGACAACCAGAGAGGGAGACAGTCAAATTAAGCAACTCTTAAGTTCATTTACAGTATCTTAACTATTTCAACTAAAAGTTGAAAGAGGAACCCTCTGGATCTAGTCTTAACCTTCACTCAAGTGTCTTCATCTATGCAAAAACTACCTTCTGTTCCTGGTTCACTTGGACCCTAGGTGAAAGGTAATATGGCTGTGACTGCTGAGTCACAGAATCTCCAGTACTGAATTTGTTGCTATGCACAAGGGGGCTTTGGAGGAAAAGTTTATTGAGAGGAACTGGCAGACTTGCTTCATGTTATGAAGCTTCGCTCTTCTCTGCAGGCCCCTAATGCTCCTTCCCCTTAACTCCTGCCTCAGCTGCTTTAGAAGAAAGCTCATTGGGCCAGTTCAGTGGGATAGAGATGAAGGTGACCATCCAATTTTCTGGGATTGAGGTGGTTCCTTGGATCCTGGACTTCAGGTGGAAAACTCAGGTAAGTCTTGGAATATAGGTATAAGCAGCTCACTCTAGGAGGAACTCAAACTTTATTGCTCTGTTGGGTACTGATGCCCAAATCACCACCCTGCTTTGTCCTGTGGGAAGAACAATGTTGGGTGTAGGGGTGGCCAAAGATGGTGAGGGCAAAAGCAAAATCCCTGACTCTGTATGAGAGGGAGAGAGTGCCACTGGCCTAGGGCCAGTCTGCTCCAGCCATTCATAGGCTAGTTTCTCCTGCCACTTTTTAGCAAGGGAGACATGACCTCCTGTGGCTAGTATAGCCCCTTGTGCACAGGTGTTAAATTCTTGGTTTTTGTTATCACTGGTGGAAGAAACACCTGAATTTAACTGATAGGGTTTGAGAAAAACTTGAAAAAGAAAAAAATGGTAAATCACCAGTTCACTTAAGAAGAAATACATACTTCAAGTAATTACATTTATAGTTAAAATTCTTCAAACAAAAAAAAGTCCAAACCTGGAAAGTTTCACTGGTGAATTTTAACAAATATTTAAAAAAGATATAATAAATATTTTACAGAATTTCTTCTACAAGGAAGAAGTTTTGGGGACACTTCCCAGCTCATTTTATGATGGCAGCATTACTCCCAAATCCAAATCAAATACATCATAGGAAAATAAAACTATGAACTAATATCCTTCATAAATATAAACACAAATATCTTAAAAATATATTTACAAAGTATGTAATATTCACAGCAATATGTAAAAATGGAAAAGTAGGTTTATTCTGGAAAGAGAAAACTGGTTCAACAATCAGAAAACAATATAATAAACTCTAGGGAAAGTATATGATCGTTTCACTAGATGCAGAAAACAAATTTTTTACATGATTCTATACTAATTCATGTGATAAAAGATGTCTTCCTCAACCTGATAAATATACAAAATACATACTTAACGTATTTATTGGTGAAAGAGGGAGTGCATTCTTGCTAAAATCAGGAACATGACAGTGATGCCCCTTATACTTCTATTAATCATCCTAAGTAGTGCAATAATGGGAAAAAAATTTAAGAAGGCATACAGCTTGAAAATATAAAATTAAACTGGCTCTAGTAACATGGAATTTAATTGTCTAAGTAGAAAAATCTAAAGACATATATAAAACTACTAAAACAGATAAGTGAGATTAGCAAATCAATATTTTAAAATCAAGTGCATGCCTATGCTAGCAATAAATGATTGGAAATTGAAATTTTAAAACAGACCATTTTCAGTAGCATCAAAACACTTAAAATAATTATGTATCAACAGAGTATGTGCATGATCTGTATGCTGAAACTGGAAAAACACTTAGGAGAGAAGCACTGATTAAACAGCCATTAATAAACATAGTAGTGTGCTCTGTTCGTGAACTGGAAGCTCAATAAGGTGATAATGTCAATTGTCCAAAAATGAATGTATAGATTTTTAAATATAATTTGAGTCAAAATCACACTGGACTTTTTTTTTTTAATTGGTGTTTCTGTAAGAAGGGAACATTTCTTTTTTATTTTTTTATTTTATTTATTCATTTTAGAAAGGAGAGAGAGAGGGAGAGAGAGAGAAACAGAGAGAGAGAAGGGGGAGGAGCAGGAAGCATCAACTCCCATATGTGCCTTGACCAGGCAAGCCCAGGGTTTCGAACCGGCGACCTCAGCATTTCCAGGTCGACACTTTGTCCACTGCGCCACCACAGGTCAGGCAAAAATCACACTGGATTTTAAATAAGAATAGATGAACTATTTTTAATGGCAATTCAAAGGAACAGAATAGCCCAACCATTTTGAAAAAGGGAGAACAAAATTGTTCGGCTCCACTACCTGCCTTCAAAGCTTATGATAAAGCCGAGGTAGACATGTCAGTGTGATATTAGCAAAAGGAACTGAGAGAGGAAATTCCAGAGATAAACATGCTAAATATTGTTGATTGATTTTCTACAAAGTTGCAAAGGTAACTCAGTTCAGGAAGAATAGTCATTTCAACAAATAATGCAGGGGCATGAATATTATAAAATGTTGAACTTTGGCCCATACATTGCAATGTAGACAAAAGTGAACTCAAGCCTGACCTGTGGTGGTGCAGTGGATAAAGTGTTGTCAACCTGGAACACTGAGGTTGCCGGTTTAAAACCCCGGGCTTGCCTGATTGAGGCACATATGGGAGTTGATGCTTCCTGCTCCTCCCACCTTCTCTCTCTCTCTTTCTCTCTACTCTCTCACTAAAATGAATAAAGTCTTTTTTTTTTTAAGTGAACTCAAAATGGATTATGGACCTAAATGTTAAAATGCAGCAAATTTCTAGAAGTAAACATAGGAGAAAAACGTTATGACCTAGAATTAGAAAAGATGTCATAAGCATAACGCCAAAAGCACTACTCTCAAATAAAAGAAAATTAATTGAAATTAAGAACTTCTGAGTTTTGAAAGACACTATTAAAATGAAAAAAACAAGCCGTAAGCTAAAAGAAAACATCAGCAAAACTTATAGTGGATAAATAATTAGCATTCAAAAAATAAACTCAAAATCCAATGGTGAAAAAGCAGAAGCAACAGAAACACTGGCCAAGAGATTTGAGCACACACTTCACCAAATAGGATGTATAAAAAGCAAATAAGTCCATAAAAAGATGCTCAACAACTTAAATCATTAGAGAAATTAAAAATAAGCCACAATGAAATACCCCTACCTATGTATTAGGATGAACAACAACAAAAAAGACAAGCTACATAAAATATTGGCAAAAATGATGAACACATAGAACTCTTACCCATTGGTGGTAGAAATGCAAATAGTGTAGCTACTTTGGAAAAAAAATAGTGGCTATCTTTGTGTACCCCACCCCCCCAAACTATCAACACATAAAGGGACATTGTTACTTTTGTAACACGTTTACCCATTCTCAATCTTTATTTTGCAAGAAATCTTTTAATGGTAAACACATTGCAGATAAGGACCAATAATGATTTTAAATATTACAAATCGAGCTTTTCAAACTCTAAGGATTAATAATAATGTACATGTTGGCACAATTTTTCTTTTTACCTTGATGCACTTTCTCATTCTTTTAAAAATTAAAGTCTACATTAATCCTAGGACATAGTCACTTCAGTCCATCCTCATATGATAAACTCCAGGAAAATTTAAAATTCATTTATAAAGAGCATGATTGCAATTCTTGCATGCTTTTCAGCAGAGTTAAATTTGGGATATACTAAATTATTTCCTTTAAAAATTCAGTTGGCTCAACATATTTTCAAAAGAGGAAATTCCAAGGCTTTGAAAAGCACATCTGTGTCTGTCACAGAGAAAACACTGCCTAAGCAGAACAAGTCTTTCTGACTATGCAAAATATCAAATTTTCAATCTCATTTTCCTGGATTATCCCTATATAAAGACTTTTTTATCTTCAGCCAGAATGATTCAGAAATGTGGGCAGGCCAGAATGTGGCCTGGTCATGTGGACATGGTCATGTCAGAACTTAGGCAAACAACTGTGAAAAGCAAATACTATATTAAATTATTTTCTTAGGACATCATAATTCTTTTTAAAGTAAGCTTGTCCTTTCCTGAGTGGTGAGAACTCCACTTGAAGATGACTGTGCCTTTCCAAAGCATGAAATGAGCAGCATCTCCAAGGGTTCCTTAGAGACACACTGACATAGGTAATTATGTCTATATTCTTTTGAAGTCAAATGTCAACTGATTCTCTTACGTTTGTATTTCTTTCTATATCTCATTAAAAACGACAATGTAAGAAAAATAATAAAAAAATTGTTAGCTAGAAAACCTCACATATGTGACAACATAGGTGAGCCTGAATAGTGTCACACTAACGGAAGACACATTTCTAAATCCAGCACAGAGTCTCGAGCAACAGAGAGCTGTGATTTTTTTGTTATATTTACTGGTAATGCTGGTTTTTTTCTTTCTTAATTATAAGGTGACCAACTTTTTTACAATGAAAAGGAGGACAAAAATAAATGGAAGGAAACAGTATCGTAAATAAAAGAAGCATTTTATTCATTGCAACAATAACACACTATAGTATGATAAATGCATAATAAGAACATTTGTAATATTTTATATTATAATTATGCTTGCATGCCTATTAATTTTTAATAATAATTGTAAGAAAAAACTCATTTAGTAAAAGTAAATATCAAACAAAACCACTAACTTGGAGTGATATTTGGGTGTATTTATCATTTTCTAATTAAAAATGACTGTTTTATGCAACTATTTAATAAAAATGCATTATTAATAGACATGGTTTGAGGTTAGATTTCCACTTTAAAACTTGAATTTCTGGAAAATACTTGTAAATAAAATTATATGTATTTGAAAATTATTAAGTAGATAATGAATTAATAAAATGTGAATTGTGCTTACCTGTCTATGATTGAATATTCACTGAGAAAGAAATAATTGTGAGTCTACAATGTCATATGTGCCATGTTGTGTTTCAGTAAGAAGTACACAAAGCCATTTGTGTGCTCGGTGTATTATGCACTCTCTCAAGGTCTCCCGTGTGGAGCACATGCATCTCCTAATTGCATCTGGCTGCACTGTACTAATCCTTGACGAATCGTCATGTCAAATACAAATACGTCACATCACATGCAGTGGATCAACTCTGCATCAATTGAATATGGACATTTACAGATTAGTCTTCCAATATCAAAAAAGAGGACATATAGGAGGATACTTTTTGAGGGAGGATAGAACTTACAAAAGAAGGACTGTCCTCCCTAAAGGAGGACAATTGGTCACCTTATTAATTACCTTCCAAGTTGTCCTAGATGATATTTTAGAAGCAGCACTAAAATTTTGAATATCACTCTTTAAATTACAAGCACCATTTCAGTGACTATGAATTAAAAATGAGCCCTTAAAAGAGCAATGCCCCCATTCTGGCGGATGAACCAAAGAGGCTTAGTTTTATTATGTTTGTTAAAATTCAGCTAATATACAACCACTCTGTAATTAAAAGATGCTATAAGATGGACATAAAGGAAACTCCCTGAGCTACAAACACTTCCCCACAGCATTAGGTGGTGATTAACTCTCATAGCTACTACCACCATTACTTCCTTCTTCCTTTTCTGGTGCTCCTCCTCCTAAACCTATCTGGTCCTCCCTCTGTAGTCTCCCCTTCTCTTCAAATACCCTTAAAATAACCATAATTTATAGAAAAATTATTTGAGATAGGATTATAAACTTTTGGGGGCTCACAAACTTGAGGCATAGAGAGGTTAGGCTAATTACTCACATTCACAGAACCTGTGAATGGTAGAGATAGGATTGGACCTCAGATAGTCTGACTCCAGAATCTGTGAGGTAGTCTGTAGAAGACACCACGATATTTCCCCTATTAATTCTACATGTTATTTCACATGTTGACTCACCGCCAGACTCTTGTAAGAACTGTTAGTTTCCTATTATGTAATGAAAAAAAAAACCCCCAAGTTACAGAGCCTTTGTTTTCAATATGATCATCTCCAAAACCTAACCACTCCACTCCAATCCAGCCAGCCTGTTTTTCTCACTCTCTTACATGGTATTTGTGGACATTGGGAGTTGAGCTTTGCTTCAAATTTTCCTTTTATGTTGGGTTCATTATTCCCTCTTGGCCTAATTACCTTATTACATTTTTTCAGAACTGATGAGAATTCTACATTTTCTCTATTAGATTTTCCTTTATTATGCCAGTCACCAAAAATCAAATCTTCTGATATCTTAAAAGAACTTAATGCCTGTTACCTTATTTTGCCATTTTATCACATTGACCTTGTGGAATCAAATGAAAGCTGCATTGATTGTCATCTAGTTGCCAATACCTGATGCTGGGTATTTTGGGACAGCAAAGCAGTGTGACATAGGGTTCTTGCACTCAGAGATTATCTATGTATATATATGAAATCAAGATAGAAATATGAATTTTTTAATAAAACCAAAACTATATATAATAAGCCAAGATGATATCAAAGTAACTGGCACCACAAAGATAGGATTTATGAGAAACAATTGTTGTTGGCATGAAGAGGAAGAAGAGGTAACTCATGTCTGACCAGTCAAGGAAGATTTATGGAAGATACAAATGAGACCCAATGCCATAAAAATGAAACCTATATTTTGCACAGAAATGGAATGTAAGAATGGAGAAGATGAATTAAATCCACAAAGGAGAAGGCTTTGTGTTCTCAGTCATTGCACTCATCGAAAGGCAATAGATCACCTATTCTTTGATCCTAGCTATGGAATGTTTATTTGGAGAGTGTCATGCAAGAGAGACATGCAGGGAAAATTCTAAGCACTCTAAACAGAGAGAGCTGAGACCCTGACTCAGAGAGTAAGAGCAAGAAGGGAAGGGAAATAAAAGTGAAAAAGTCATGTCTATGAGTTCTCTACTCATTGTTGAGTGTGCGTGCCCATTCACACTTTTGTAGTAGGAGCAAAATATTTGAGATTTGAACAGACCAAGCAGACATGAACTTTTTCCTACAGATTCTGCAAATAGCAATTCAATAGAAACAATCATGTCTGTTATCTCACATCATTTAGCTTCACAAGAACAACTTCACTCCCTCACCTGCCTTACCAACATTGAAAGGATGTTATAAAATTTAAATAAAGTGATAAAATATGTAGAAGCTATAAAAGTATTTCCTCAAATTGTGCCACATCTAAAATACCATTAGAAATAAATATTGATATAAATTTAAAAAATAATGAGTCTAAAGGGTTTCTGAACAACTTGGTGATCAATATTTATGTAATACCTAAGATATTAACTCTTCTCTTAGAATTCCTGTGTTCAAATAGCCAACCTCCTGCTTGTTCTGTGTGTAAGTACTCTACATGTTTCTTCCATTCCTCTTCTGCATTTGGAATTAAATGAAAGACAAATCAGTCAAATGAACATTAAAATATTCATTACTGTAGAATTTATCAGAAAACATGGCTTAATTGTGTGGCAACATGTTTTTACTTATACTATGACAAACTCACAAAATTTAGTGTCAGAAACTGCTGGAAATAAGGCTACAAAATATCTTAACTCTATTGATTATGGCCACATCATATGTCTTTGTTTGAACCTCATTTCATTATCTATAAATGGAAATAAATATTAAACCAACCTTACAGACACTCTTGTAGTTGTTTGACAGCCCACTGATAACATGTGAACATATTTCATGTATTTTTGCCTGGTGTAAACATTTTATTAAGTATTAAAAAACAATAACACACTGTACTGTCTCTGAGATGATGTGAGACTTAGTAAATTCAGAGGTTCAGAGCTTCTGGCTATAGGACACTTGATACACCAGGCACTCTCTCACTATATACTTTGGTGACAAATGTATAGCTCCAGAATTTGTACCTTGAATACATTTATGTGTATTTGCTCATTCTTCCTTCTGTGATTAGTCAACTATGCATTTGTGTATCTTTTTTTCACCCATATCATTTATCATATTGTATAAAGAGAATACATTTGGGTTGACTTCAGTTTTTTCAAAATCTGACCTAAATGCATTTGCTCAACTAGAAAATCTTTAATTGTTATCATGTCTACATTACTCACTTTATCTTCTTTTCTGTTTACCTTGAGCTTTAGTTTACTGAGTCGTTATGTAAGTTCTTATTTTAGAAGCCATTCTTGCTCACCTCACCCCTCTTCCAATCCAAACAAAGAAATAGTGTTCTGTAGGCTAGTGTATACAGGAGAAGGTTTGTGTGTTCTCCTGAACATCAGTTGAGTTGAAGAAATGATGGGACAGCCACATGAAAAATTACCCAGTTTTAGATCTGTAAAGCCAGAAGGCACGGCCAGGGCCACCATCACAGCAGCCTGGCCCATGCAGGTTCGCATTGGATTCGGAAAGTCGGTAAAGAAACAGCGGAGCCACAAACTGGTGGGCCATAGTCTTTAATTCTAGCTTGTACCTGGCGGGCAAGTAAAAAACATACACTGGGCTCCAAAAGCCAATCATATTCAGTGCTCACAAAGCCACTGACTTATCCGAGTTTCCTAGAATCAAAGGTTTCTAGCTCACCAGATTTATTCACCTCTGTTCCCCATCTCCTTCCTTATCCCAGATACAAACTCTACACAAACTGGCATCTCACTCAGCACTTCGCCATCTTGGCTGCTTCTCCTGGCCTCCTCCACGTGGCCTTTCTCTGCTCTCCTCTGCTCTCTCTTCTAATGATAATCTCAGGAACCAAGAGAGCAAGCTCCGGCTCCGTCCTCATTTTATAGTGTAGATCCATAACCTTTAATCCAATATACAAAATAGGGAAGTCTCTACTACAAAGTCACTTTTCTGAGGCATGATTGGATTGTACCACCCCACATCAAAAAGGGTGGGAAAGGCTTAATCCCAAAACCAAGCCCCAGGCTACAAGGATTCTCAACACACATTAATATCACCTGGGTGACGGCCTCCATCTTTAACAAAGTGAGCATAATACATTTTATCTGCCCAACAAGATCTGTGTATGCATTTGAAATAGATGTTATAAATTAAGGTGTAGTTTTGAGTGCCCTTAATGCACAATATTTATTCCTCTACTTTTAAAGGAATAGGCTTCCAAGGCTTACCTACTGAGACAGTTGTGTTGTTTGGATCTACTTATTCCCTACTTCACCCTTTCTTTACAAATGCACCTAGATTTTTGTTCCAGAATTTCTTCAACCCCCCAAATCAGTTTGGTCCAGGAGTCTCTAGACCGGTGTTTCCCAACGTGGGGCCTGTGCCCCACAGGGGGGCAATTCGATAGTTAAGGGGGGCAATTTGAAAATGGACTCAACACGACTTTAACTCTTTCGCCCCAGGCCATTTAAATGCAATGCTAGATATCGGTGCCAAATTTAACAAAAAATGCAATTCTTAAATAATTGCGGTAAATAATTATTAAGTATAATTTCATTTGACGAAACCAAAATATCAACTGGGTGATTGGCGTCGTCAAGTAAACTTCGTCCTGGGTTCACCGCGGAGCATGCCGTCTGCCGCGGGGAACCCCGGAAGTTTTAAAAACTCGCTAAACAACGCAGTTATTCTCACCTAATTGGCCCATCGCAACTTCTGTATTGTTTCACATCATTCAGTTGGTGTTAATTTGAAATAAGTGTCAGTCAAAACTGTTGTAAAAGCTCGCTGATTTAATAAATATACATATATATATTGTATAGATATAATTGGTAAGTATTTGATTTTATTTTTATCAATATTAAACTCTTTATTAAGTACTTCTTGCATCGGGGCTAGAAAGCACTAATATTTTATAAATATTATTGGGGCTATAATAGTGCATGCATGACAATTTTAATTTTAGAAGCATAACTTTCCAGAAAATTTTGTCAAGTGGAAAAAATATAGATACCTTTTGATTTGTGGTGGTAGTGTAGTAAATGTGTTATATACATTTAAATAAATATGAATTTTTAGTATACGTTTACTCTATGTCACATTGAATATATTTTAACACATATTTTAATATTAGTTTTTAATTGATCTTATTTTTATTATAGCCCATAGTAAAATGAGTGGTGCAAGCAAGAAAAAAACTCGTCAATATTCGGTGGAATATTTAAAATTTGGGTTCATACCCGCTGTTCACGATGAGCGAATTCCTTTTTGTCTTTTATGCCAGCAATGCTTGACCAACGAATCAATGAAATGAAGTCATCCTGAGGCGCATTTGAAGGCGAAACATAGTGCTCATATTAATTCAGATTTGAGTTATTTTAAAACTTTAAAGAAAAATTTTGAAAAAAGAACAACATTAAAGTCTCTATTTACTGCTCATACTTCAACTAATAATCGTGTTCTTGAGGCTAGTTATCAAATTTCTTTATTCATCGCTAAAACTGGAGAAAATCACACTATAGGAGAGAATTTAATAAAACCGTCAATATCAGCATTTCTTAAAACGGTTCTTGAAAAAGATGACAAAGATGTAAAAGCTATGCCACTCAGTAACAATTCTGTTAGCAGAAGAATAGATGAAATGAGTGAGGATATTGAAAAACAACTTATTGAAAAGCTGAAAACAAGAAAATTCTCCTTGCAAATGGATGAATCAACTTTGAGAGACAGTGAAGCAGTATTGATAACTTACATAAGATATATTGATAAAGGACATTTTGCTGAAGAAATGTTGTTCTGTAAAAGATTAGAAAGCACCACTACCTCCAAAGATATATATAATAAGCTAAAAAACTACGTAGATGTCAATGATATACCAATGAAAAATATAACATCTTGTGCTGCAGATGGTGCTCCCAATATGATGGGCAAGAAAAATGGCTGCTTAAAATTGATGAAAGATGCGAATCCAGAAATGATTCTTGCGCATTGTGTTATTCATAGGGAAAACTTGGTAGCTAAAAACATCTTGCCTGTTCTGAATGAAGTATTACATACAGTAATAAAGTGTGTTAATGCTATTAAAGCTAGTGCCAAATGTGAGCGTCTTTTCAAGCTATTTTGTGAAGAACAAAATGAAGACCATGTGAGACTTTTACTTCATACTGAAGTCAGATGGCTATCTAAAGGAAACTGTTTGAAAAGATTTATGGAACTGTTTGATACTCTTAGTGATTTTTTAAGCGACAAACCTGAAATGAAGTATCTGTTAACAATAGATGGTAAAGCATTTGTGAGTTATTTAGCCGATATCTTTGAAAAACTAAATATATTAAATAAGCAACTTCAAGGAACAAATAAAACTCTTGTAGATACAAAAGCAAAGATATTTGGTTTCATTACCAATATTGAGTTATGTCAGAAACATATTAACAACAAAAACTTTAAACAGTTTCATTGGCTCCAAAAATGTGAAGTAACTGATACCGCTTTACTTATTATTGTCAATCATTTGAATATTCTATCTGCTGATTTAAAAGAAAGATTTTCTGATTTAAAGCAAATTGATTTCCCAACATGGATGATGCAGCCAATGTTAGTGGATTTGTCTGACATATCAAATATGCAGTATCAAGAAGAACTTGCAGAATTGCAAAATGATGAGTCAGTTAAAGCTTTATTTAATATCAAAGGAGCAATGGCTTGGCTTTGTGAGGAAACAGAAATCAAATACCCAAATTCAACCAAATGTGCAAGAAAACAATTGCTACCGTTTCCATCTTCATTTTTAGCTGAATGTGGATTTAGTGCTGTAAATGATTTACTGGTAAAAAAAAGAAATTGGATGGATATAACACAACATGGAGACTTGAGACTAAAGCTAACCAAATTGGAACCTAATATAAAATCTCTGTGCAGCAAGCGTCAAGTGCAAGGATCACACTAAATTAAAAAAATAAATTAATATAGAAAAATCTGTATTAAAATTATTTGGAATTTAAATTTGTTTTTCATTATATGTTTTGAAATTTTACTTATTGTGTTTTGTTAACAATTTCATAGTGATTTCTTCCTAGAACCTATCATTTATGTTTATTAAGTGAACAAATCAATTTTTTAATGTTAAAAATTATGTATGTTACATAGGGGGGACATAAAAATTTTAGAAAGGTTAAGGTGGGGCATGGCACAAAAAAGGTTGGGAAACACTGCTCTAGACTATCCTATAACCCTGGGCTCAAGTCTGAGCTCCTCAGTGCATTCCCACCCTGATCCCAACTCCCCAAAACAAATTATTTTAGGAATCTTGGAAATTACTCTTATTTGACCCCATCAGAATGATGCTCAGGACTTTATTTAAAGACTATATTTAAAAGGAAGAAACTTGGTACATATACACAATGGAATACTACACGGCTGTGAAAAAGAAGGAAATCTTACCTTTTGTGACAGCATAAATGGACCTAGAGATTATTATGCTAAGTGAAATAAGCCAGGCAGACAAAGAAAAATATCATATGATCTCACATGTATGTGGAATGTAATGAACAAAGTGAACTGGGGAACAGAATAGAGGCAGAGGCAGGGTCACAGGGAGCAGAGAGACAGCAGTCAGAGGAAAGGGGGATGAGAAGATGGGATCAGAGAAGGTAAAGGAATTAGTGAAACTATATATACATTACACAGAGATACAGATAACAGGACAGCAAATCCTAGAGGGAATTGGGGAGGGAGGTAAGGGGAGGAGGATAAAGGGGGTATAAAAAGGGACACAGGGGTGGGGATGAGGGAGTTATATTCAGTGGGACACTTAAATCCATGTAAACGCAATAAATTAAAAATTAATAAAAAAAATTTTAAAACTTAAAAAATAAAAAAAAAATAAAAAAAAAGAGGAAACTTGGCAGCAGGCTCAGAGTGCCAGCAAGCAGACTGAAAGTCAGTCTGAGTTTGAAGCCCAGATGCAAACAACATCAAATCCAACAAAACAAGGGGAAAAGAACAGGGCTCTCATGAAACTGTTTGGAAGCCAAGCCTGAATCTCCTCAGACCTTTCAGTTATGTTTCTATTACTTTCCATTTCCATTACAGCTTTAGCCAATTCAGTTTGCAGCTTACAGGTTACACTTTTTTTTTCTTCATTTCCAAGTGAAAGGTGGAGAGATAGAAGACAGACTATTGCCTGACCGGGATCCACCTGGCCATTCTGATCTGGGGCCAGTGCTCTGCTCATCTGGGGCTATGCTGCAACTGAGCTATTTTTAGTGCCTAAGGCAGATGCTCCATGGAGCAATCATCAGTGCCCAAGACCAATGTGCTTGAACCAATCGAGCCATGGCTGCAAGAGGGAAAGAGAATGAGGGAAAGGAGGGGCTGGGGGGGGCGTGGTGAATGGTCACTTCTCTTGTGTGCCCTTACTGGAAATCAAATCCAGAACATCCACACGCCTGGCCAATGCTCTATCACTGAGCCAACTGGCCAAGGCCACAGGTTACATTTTTGTTACATTGAAATATTTGCTAATATAATTGATTCATGAGATTGTATATTGATGCAGTAGCATCATATATTTCTAACTATATGCAAGAAAGCCTTGGCAATTTTATCTGAGAACTAAACACTATTAGGGCCCTCTAAAACCATATAGTTCAACCCCTCATTTCATAAATGAGAAAATGAGAACATCAAAAGCCATTTAAATTGTCCAACTTAATAGACTTAGATGATGACACAGAATTAAAAATCAGTTTTCTTTGGCATAGAAATTACTTCTCCCAGCACAGAGCATTTTTCATTATGTTTTCCATGAACCATGAAAGCCCAGTGCAGGGAGCTGAGCTAAGTCAGCTAAGAGAGCTTTGTGAACGTGCGGGCAGAGTAGGGGGCATCTTCTGTCACACCCAGAGCTGAAGTGGAGGGACAAACCTTGAAGGACAGCAGCAAAGTAATCCTGGTGCACAGTGGTGATAACAGACTCACTCAGGGGTCATAGGTTAGTGTTGAAGGTGGTGACTTCACCTGGCTGTGGCTCTGCAGGCCTCATGATTTCAATGGGATGGGATAAAGCTCACAGAACAGTGCCCGCTGCCCCTGCAGCTCTCCCTGTGGTTCCATGGTTCCTGCAGGCTAGTATTAAGTTTTGAAAATGTCTGGCTCATTATGAATCTGGTGATCTTACTATTAACATGAATATGAATTTCTAGGAAGTAAAAGTAAACCACCAATCAAGGTTTACTGATCTGATATTGGCCTGAGGCCCAAGGCCAACATACCAGGACTAATATTGGAAAGTAATTTGAAATAGTGCTTGACATTCATGCAATCAGCTAGAAATGTCAATTGCCCCTTGAAGTAAACATTTATTTTCTAGGGTAAATGTTACAGCGTCTGCTTTTTACAACCATGTGTTATTCAAGCACTTGTTTAAGGGAAGAAATACATCTTGGAAATTGCTTTTATTCCTAATCCATATTTGTGTTTAACTATAAAACCATTTAACCCACTAGCTTATTATAATCATCAAAACAGAGAACAAAGAAAACATTTCCTTCATTATAAAAATAAAACTAAACCAAGTTCTTTTCTCTGCATTAGCTTCTTTTTTAATTCTAATGCATAAAGTCCCAGATTAAATTAATCTCAGCTGTCACAGTCACACTTTGCAAACAAATCATAAAATAGTTTCCTCTTCATTTGACAAGTTGCCCTTGACAGCAAATTAAAATCTTAATAAGGCTTTCTAAAACACACATGAATATATATACATACATAATCTTTTTTATTGTAGTTCAATGTCAAAATACAAATTATTTTGCTTTGTATTTCAGAAACTTTTAATCTTTAAGAACATCTGGATCATTTCATTTCAAATTTTCTATACACTTGAATACCTTTTCCTTACCTATAAAATAACTGGTTTTGAAATCTTAAAATGTTTTCAATTCTATTTGTCTTGGACATTTTACTATTACTGTTGGATAATTTTTTTAAAAAAATTACATAAAAATAATTTTTTTTGAGTGTTTGCTTACATAATAACAATATCAGTGGTATAAATCTCCACCTCCTACCTTTCCTCAAGAACAGTGGCTTCTTGTGGTGGTGGTGTAACTTAGAGAAGTCAGAGGCTAATTACATAGACAGAGTCCTACTGGTGTTGGAGAGGAGGAAAGACATCTCAAAATAGGAAGATGGTAGAAAGACATGCCAGAAAATGGGTAGAGATTTACAGCTTCAACTCTGACATAGGAAGAGCTTGAAAGTTGTCATTACTGTCCTCACAAGACAAAAACTGGACAAACTGAAAGGAAAACCTTAGGAGTCACAGCCAAGATCTGCTAACCTGGAATAGAAGTCACTGGGGCAGTAAACTGGTAGAAACACTTAAATGGTAATTCTAATGAGCTGCTGGAGGCAGAGTATGGATCTGCATGAGAGGGAGAAGTCGGGGACCACAGAACAGAGGTTTTATATCCAGGAACTTTGTGGAAAGCCAAGGAGGATCCACCTGTGACTCTGGCAGGGGAGAAGGAAACACAACCAAATCTTCTTCACAACAAAATCCTACTCTGTGTGGAGAAGATTTTGTCAGGTCCTCATCGCAGCCAAGGAAAAACCTGATACTAGCCCCTCCTAAAATTCCTGAGCTAAGTAGCATATGTGAGGGTCCCAGCGCAGGGACACAGGCCTGCTAAGACACTGAAAGTTAATCATAAGATAATAGAGCACATCCCACGCCCACCACCACACCAGCGGGGCCCCAATATAATAACAGTAGATTGTAACTGAGAGAACTGTGACATGCAGACTCCATCTAAGGAGGAATTCTTAGGGAATCCCCAAAGAAATCAAGGGAGACAATAACATTGGAACCAGAGAAATTTGAAGCCCTTGGCATGTACAAAAACAACAAACATTAAACATAACCTAAACCTCACATGAAAAGTCTATTTACTTTAGTTCTGATTTCCCAACATGTCATATCTGGCTTTTAATAAGAAACCACAAGACATGCTAAAAGGCAAAAAGATGTACAGTCTGGAAAAACAAAACAAGCATCAGAAACATAATTAGATATGACTGGGAGTTTTGAATTATTTACAATAACTATGATTAACATATTAGGGGCTCTAATAGAAAAGTAAACTACATGCAAGAAGAGACAAGTAATGTAAGTGGTGAGATGGAAACTATTTTATTGACAGGGAAAAGAATCACTAAGCTTGAAGATATGTCAGCTGAACCTTCCGAACTAAAATGGACAGGGAAAAAAGAATGAAAAAAAAAAAAAAAGAAAGGAAGAAGGGAAAAAATGACTGATATCTAGCTTATATAATATCTGTGGTAATTTGGGGGTAATTAAGTAAAAAATAAAAGGCAAAGGCCTAGTCAAAATCACATAGTTTTGGAATATTTTATAAGTGATCAGATGCCTGAAAATTTTGACACGGCAAAGGTAACTATCAACAAAATGAAGACAACCCACTGAATGGGAGAACATATTCAACAATGGCCAATGAAAGATGCAATAAGGGGTTAATATCACAAATTTATAAAGAACTTACAAAACTCGACATAAAAAACCCAATTAAAAAAATGGGCAAAAGACCTGAATAGCCAGTTCTCCAAGGAAGACATACAGATGGCCCATAAACATATGAAGAGGTTCTCAAATCAGTGTTTTTCAACTGCTGGTTTGTGGACTGATGGCATTCCACCAGAAATTTGTGCCCATCCATGAAAGAGTTAACCACCCTGATGTGTCAAAATCATAGACCCAATGATCATAAACTCTATACTCTGCATACAACATCAGAGTGGTTGACTCTTTTGTAGACCCGCACAAAATTTCTGGTGAACAACCACCAGTCTGCAAACTGCTGGTTGAAAAACACTTTGCAATGTTACTAATCATTAGAGAAATTAAAGCCACAATGAGATATTACTTCATACCTGTCAGAATGGCTGTCATCAATAAATCAACAAACAGTAAGTGCTGGCGAGGATGTGGAGAAAAGGGCACGCTCCTGCACTGTTGGTGGGAATGCAGACTGGTGCAGCCACTGTGGAAGGCAGTATGGAGTTACCTCAAAAATTTAAAAATAGAACTTCCATATGACTCAGTGATTCCACTTCTGAGAATTTATCCAAAGAATTTCAAAACACTAATTTGAAAACAACATATGCATGACTATGTTCATTGCAGTGTTATTTTAATAGTTAAGATTTGGAAGTAGCCCAAGTAAGTGTCCATCAGTGGATAAGTGGATAAAGAAGCTGTGGTACATTTATACAATGGAATACTACTTGATCCTAAAACTAAAAAAGAAGAAAAGCTTACCCTTTGTGACAGCATAGATGGACCTGGAGAACATTATGCTAAGTGAAATAAGCCAGTCAGAGAAAGACAAACACCATATAATTTCACTCATATGTGGAATCTAATGAACAAACAAGCAAAATAGAGACAGATGCATAGATAGAGAGCAGGCTGACAGTGGTCAGGAGTGAGGAGCTGGGGATGGTGTGGAGGGATTGAGCAAAAAAGAAAAAAGATTAAAAAAAGTCATGGACACAGACAGCAGTATGGGGATTGCTGGGGAGGTGGGTGTGGGGAGATGGAGGAAGGTGGACAGAGACTTGACTTGGATTGGTGAACACACAGTGCAGTGTACAGATTGTGTTGTAGAATTGTGCACCTGAAGCCTGTATAATTTTGTTAACCAGTGTCACCTCAATAAAGTCAATAAAAAAAGAAAAACAAAGAACCAAGGAAACTGGGATCTGGGTGGTTTATGCCCAGTTCAAAAGGGCATATTTTAACTGAATTTTACACAAAGCATTTCTTTCCCCAATGCAACATCTTCCTTACCTTCCTGACTTCCATCTTGTCTTCTAGGGTCTGCAAGGGAGCATTAAGTGCTAGCAAAAACATTATGTGCAATGCAATTCAGCCTTCCTAGTTTCCTGGCACACCCATCCAAACTATGAGCCTACGTGGGCAGGATAGCCTGGCACTGTTCTAGTGATTCTCATAGCCATAATACTGTCTGCACATCCTGGTCAACTAAAAACAGATTCTAAACTGTTCTTAGACCAATTTTCTTCATTTCAGTCTTCTAGTATATTTATAAATAAAAAAAAAACACAACAAAATTTCATTTGAACATATGCTTAATATGAGAAATGGGCAATAATTTCAAAATTGCTGTGTTTTTAATAACAAATATAGTATTTGCAAGCTCATTTCTTGATTTACATAAGCTTAATGCCTTATATTTTTCATAACACTTCCCTACAGAACTGCAATTAATATTTGATGACTAGGCTTACTTGAAGATTCATCAATTCAGTCTTATGATGATTGAATTTTTAAGTTTTTGATATTTTAACTATTTCCTGATATTAGCCTAGATGATATTTGGGTCATCCTAAATAAGTCTGGTTCTACATAATGATCTATAATAAATAAACTTTTGACTAAAGTTTTATATCAAATGTTTGGTTTAGTTTGAAATAGTGGAAAATTCTCTGGTCTTTGCTGAGGCAGTACACATGGATGGGTTTGTGGTCAGGGGCTCTAGTTAGCTTCCTAGGCTGGAATCCTGTCTCTGTGCCTTAGAGGCTGTGTGACTTTGGGGAAGTAACTTAAATTCTACAACCCTCAGTATTATCATATGTAAATTTAAGATAATAATAGTGCTTGCCTTATTTAGTTCTCATGGAGAGTAGCGGGGTTAATATACATAAGTAATCAGAAGAGTGACTAAACTAGATGCTCAAGGAGTGTTTACTGTTATTTTAAAACTCCTTTTGGTCATGAAATTATACTGCTCTGGGACTACACCAAAGTGTTTTAAAGCCAATTGTTATATTTGGTAAAATCAGCTTTTGAATGGTAGATGAGTATTTGTAGTCCCTAAAAACAGCCATGTATATTTAACTAACTGATGTTTTACTTGCTATCAGGATGCAGAATTTGACCTATATGTACAATGCTTCCTTTTAAATTATCATTGTTGGCCCTGGCCGGTTGGCTCATCGGTAGAGCGTATGGTGTGCGGGGGACCCGGGTTCGATTCCCGGCCAGGGCACATAGGAGAGGCGCCCATTTGCTTCTCCACCACCCCCCTCCTTCCTCTCTGTCTCTCTCTTCCCCTCCCGCAGCCAGGGCTCCATTGGAGCAAAGATGGCCCGGGCACTGGGGATGGCTCCTTGGCCTCTGCCCCAGGTGCTAGAGTGGCTCTGGTCACAGCGGAGCAACGCCCCCTGGTGGGCAGAGCTTCGCCCCTGGTGGGCGTGCTGGGTGGATCCCGGTAGGGCGCATGCGGGAGTCTGTCTGACTGTCTCTCCCCATTTCCAGCTTCAGAAAAATACAAACAAACAAACAAACAAACAAAAAAACAAAAAAAAATTAAATTGTCATTGTTGTATCTTGATGACTTTCCTGTCTCTCACGGAGTCCTGTCTTTCCAACTTGCCTTATCAGCAGAATTTCCTGGGTCCCTGGTTAAATGTAGGGGTTCCTAAATATCTCACCTGAAGGTCTAACATGTGGCACCTCAGAATCTATTTTTCACAAGCACCTCAGAATCTATTTTTCACAAGCACCTCAGATACTTTTAATGACTGAGTTAAAGAAATTTTGGTCTAAATATTTATATACTAGTTGATTTCTATGTCTCAAAACAGCTTGAAACAAACATATTTTTCATATATGTTGGAAATCCTGATAGAAAAATTTATTCCTGAGATTATTGAGGACTTTCTTTTATAATATACTGATGTGGTTTCAGTTGACTCTCCATTGTTAGCATAATGCTTTTTTTTTTATGTAATGTGGATGTAGTAGGCAGAATAATGCACCACTGTTCACCAGATATCCACATCTAAATCCACAGACCCTGCTAATATGTTATGTCACATGGCGAGGGGTAATTAAGTTTGCCTATGAAAGTAAGACTGCTAATCAGTTTATCTTAAAAGAAGGAGATTCTCCTAGCTTATCAAGTGAGGTCAACATAATTACAAGGGTCCTTTAAATTAGAAGAGAGACAAAGAAAGGGGCAAAGTCAGAAACAAATTTGAAAATGCTTGGCTGCTGGCTTTGAAGGTGGGGGAAGGGTCTATAAACCAAGGAATACAGGTGGTTTCTAGAAGTTGGAAAAGGCAGGGACACAGATTCTTCCTAAATCTCCCAGCAGGAACTCAGCAAACCTGATTTTAGCTCAGGGTGACTTCTTTTTTACTTTTGACTTCCACAACTTTAAGGTAATAAATTTGGAGAAAACCTACTTGATTTTTTATTTGGTGATGAATTTTTGCAGATAGCACCAAAAAGCATGATCCATTAAAGAAAAAATTGTTCTCTCTTTCTCCCTCTCTCTTTCCCTCTCCTCCTCTCTCTCTTTCTTTCCCTCCCATCCTCTCTCTCTCTCTCTCTCTCTTTCACACACACACACACACACACACACACACACACACACACACACACACACAGGATGTGAGGGATAATCTTGGTATTTTAAGCCTTTCAGATTGAGGGTTATTTGTTATCACAGCAAAAGAGTAACTTCATCCAGAAGAATCAACCTGCATCATGTGGAGTACAGAATCACTTAGGTGCAGCTATAAAACCAAACCTCCTCTTGACACCTCAGTTAGTAGGCCCTGACCTTTGAAATGCTAGAAGGGGAAGTAGATCCTACCATTAGGATGTCATGGAGGGGGTGTTATTACTTCATTTGAAGCAACTGTATTTGGAGGTGAAAAGCAAGAATAAACTCTCACCTTGGAGGACTCAGTTGCCTTTAGCTGGTAAGCACTTATTACATCCTTATGTTGAATGGAAGACATGAGATAAATGAACAGCAAAAGCAACAAATTAAAAATAAACTTTAACTTGAATTTTACATAGCATGTTCTGGTGAAAATATTGTTTTTAACATTGGTATTATATAGAACTCTAATGTGCATGCATATCACCTGGGAATCTTATTAAATTAAAACTCCACATTCACAAGCCTCATGTGATGCTGATCTGTGGACTGCCTTTGACAACTGAGGTGTAGAATACACATGTAAATAGAATATTTTAATTTTGTTTGAAGGTATAATTCAAATTTTAGAAAATAAGATGTACCTAGGCAGGTAATTATGATACTTGTAATTTCTCAAAATATGAAGAATTAGCTAGCTAAATTATGTCATTTGTCTGCTACTGTTTTCCTTTGAATTCTCAACATTAGAGTCATCTTATAACATATCATTTTCCCATGGCTCAGAAAGGCATCCTAAAGGAAAACTATGACTGTTGATATAAACAAAAAGAGAAAAATATAATGTTAAAATATAAATTAAGAAGAAAAGCATAATTTAAAAATGATTGAGGGTAATTCTTTTTTTATTTTGCTTTGTTGGATGGAAGAAGAGATAACATTTTATATTTATCCAAGATATAAAGTAAAGATTTGGAATATTACAATTTATTTACTAATCATTTTTCTTTTAGCATCAAATACGATGCTCAATGGAACAAATGTGTATTCAATTGTAATACTAATGGTTCATGCAAGGTTAAAACTTGAACCCAAATGCCAAGACATTTAGAAAACTAAATTCTTAGATATTATCTCAGTAATTTTTTTCCCTAAAGAGAGAACATTGTTATTGGTGTACTGACCTTTCTCCCAGGTCCTAGACTCAAACGATGGTTTAAAAAGCAGCACTCTTACAGTCAAACTACAAATTAATTTATTGTTTGCATGCTCCTTAGCAAATCTCCCTTTTACACATTTGTTAGAACAAAAATGTTTGTTATATATTAATTCTGTTGTTATTCTTACTTATAGAAGGAGAGCAGAGGCACAAAATCCTGAAACATTCCTGATCAGATTGCCAGTTAAGGAAAACTTAAAACAAAGAACAGGCATCTGTTAGCTTCTTATTTTACAGATGACTCATATAAAACCATATGGGAAAGACTTGGATCAGACATACTAGAGGTTGAATTTAAATTTATTCTCTTGATATTCCAATTACTCATGTTACATGTTTTAGAATTATCCCATCGTTCTTCAGTGTTCTGTTGTTATTTTTTTTCTCTCTGCGCATTTCAGTTTGGGAAGTTCTTGTTTGTGTATTCCAGCCTTCTGGTTCTTTCCTCAGCTGTGTCCTGTCCATTGATGACCCTTTTGAAGGCATTCTGTATGTCTGTTACTGAGATTTTGATTTCTAGTTTCTTTATGATTCTTAGAGCTTCTAAGCTTACATTACCTGTGTGTTCTTGTATGCTCTCCCCTTTTCCTGTTAGAGCCCTTAACATAGTAATCATTGTTATTTTAAATTCCCTAGCTGATCATTCCAACATCTGTGTCATATCTGTCTGAAACTGATGCTGGCTTCATTTCTTCACACTGTATTTTTTTTTTGTCTTTTAGTATGTTTTGTAATTTTTTGTTGAAAGTAGAACACATAGTGGGCAACAGGTACTGAAGTCAATAGGCTTTTAGTTGGAAGATTTATGGTCATCTGGTTAAGGGCAGCTACAGCTAAATGTGCCTGAGGGCTCAGATTCTCTAGTCCCTTGTTTTCACCTCCCCTCTGACTCTGGGGATCCCTAAGTAGTTCCCAGGGACAGTCTATGTCTATCTGCTCTTTCAGGGAGAATTTACTGTTACCATGGTAGGCAGTTAGACAGACAAGCTCCGGGCAAGGATGGTGGGCAAGGTACAGAAGGTCATCAGGACAGAAAGCCTCAGGTGCCTAGCAATGGGAAAAAACTGAGAAAAGAAGGACCTTGCCTCAGGGTAAACTTTGTTCCCCTGACATGTTGCTAGTCATGCGGGGTTAGGTCCACTTAAAAGGGAATGAAAAAGGGGACTGAAGAATAGCACTTAAGCATTAAACTACTGGGACAATGAGGTTCTGATCTGGGCCAAATACATCTAGGCTTCTCGTGTGTTTTCACTCCAGGCCCTGGAAAGCAGCAAAACCAGACAAGTGATGTCATTGCTGAAATCAGGACCAGCTGCATTGACTCGTGATCCCCTGTCCTGGAGTGGACCAAGCCGTAGAGACCATGACCCTGAAAGGACACATCTGAAAAGCTGATGAATATTCTATTGAGGTTCTCCCTTGAGACCTCCCCTAAAATCTCCACCCTTGAAAGCTCTTAGGATGAAAGACCCAGGACGCTCCCCCTCCTGGGAGCACTCTTACACCTTACCCTCCCCCTCCCCCCCAGGCACATTACCTTTATCCTTCTCTCTCTTAAGCTCCAAGGGTCCCTCTTTTGCCTCTTACTTGTTTCCTGAGTCCATTTCTTCTACAGCTCACTGCTTCTACCTCTGTAACTTTCTAAATAAACATTTTTTTTTATGGTTTGAGTTTTGACTCTGAGTTCTTTCTTAGCCAGAAAGCAAGTACCAAGGTTGCTGAATTGAGTTCTGGTCTGACTCCACCCACTAACAACTGGTGCTGTTTTCTCGTTGTGAACTTTATGATAGAGGAACCCTGGTGTTGTTGATAATGAATGGGAGAGGGCAAGTGCTCTATAATAAGGTGACCAATTGTCCCCTTTTAGAGAGGACAGTCCCTCTTTTGTAAGTTCCACCCTCCCTCAAAAAGTGCCTCCTACATGTCCTCCTTTCTGATATTGGAAGACTAATCTGTAAATGTCCGTATTCGACTGATGCAGAGTTGATCCACTGTGTGTGATGTGACAGATTTGTATTTGACATGTCAAGTCATCAAGGATCAGTACAGTGAGGCCAGATGCGATTATGAGACACATGCGCTCTGCACACAAGACCTTGAGAGAGTGTGTGATATACCGAGCACACAATGGCTTTGTGTACTTCTTACTGAAACACAACATGGCACATACGACATTGTAGACTCACGATTATGTCTTTCTCAGTGAATATTCAATCACAGACAAGTAAGCACAATTCATGTTTTATTAATTCATTATCTATTTAATAATTTCCAAATATATATAATTTTATTTACAAGTATTTTCCTGGAATTTGAGTTTTAAAGTGGAAATTTAACCTCAAACCATATCTATTAATAATGCATTTTGATTAAATAGTTACATAAAACATGTTTTTAATTAGAAAATGATAAATAATCCTGAATATCACTCCAAATGAGTGGTTTTGTTTGATATTTACTTTTACTAAATGAGTACTTTTTTCTTACAATTATTATTAAAAATTAATAGGCATGTAAGCATAATTACAATATAAAATATTACATGTTTTTATTATGCACTTATTATAGTATATTATTGTTGCAATGAATAAAATGTTTCTTTTACTTACAATATTGTTTTCTTCAATTTATTTTTGTGCTCCTTTTCTTTGTAAAAAGTTAGTCACCTTATCTATAATCCTAGGACAAAAATCTCAGTGTTTTGAAAACATCTCTGGTCTGTGACTTTCATGAGAATTTTCTCTGCTAGTTCCTCTCAGATTGTTCTCTGTCCCCCTCTCTTTCTTGGCTGTAGTGCTCTTGAATTATTTGAAGGTCAAACCTGTCTATGGTTCTGTTTTTGTTTTACCCCCTTGAGCAAAACATAAATGTGAGAGAGAGCTGGAGTGGAGGAAGGATTTTCCCTCAGCTGAGATAAAACTAGTGAAGTCTTTTCTTCTGAAGGGTGGGCCCTTGTTAAAAAGAAGAATCTGGATTCACCTTGATTACTCTTCCTTCTTCTCGCCAGAGCCACAAGGTGATTTTTCTGGGTTCTTTACCACAAGTAACTTCTGTGTTACCTTGAGGTTTGGCCAGGAAAGTGTGAGCCTCAACCCCCAGGGCTGTGACTTCCAAGAGTTTCTTGCTCTCTTACTATTCTACACTCATCTTCCAGCAATTCATCAAAATTATATTTTAGGTGTCATCCCCTGTTTATGGCTCCAGAAGCTTCCAGTCCAGGTGAGCAGGTGTTGGCTGTGCCTCCAGATTTTGGGTGGCCCTGCAACCTCAGTTCTCTGGTGGGTCCAAGTAAAGTAATTTGTTTTCAGTTTGTCTGGCTTTCTTCTTGTTACAAAAAGGAGAGTGATGGCTTCTAAATTCTTTCTCTGTCAAAACTGAAACCAGAAGTCAGACATTAGTTTACTCCTTAAGTTTTCTCCAAAACTTCTCATTTGCTTAAAAAAACCCCCACAAAAAACAGTTTTATAAGGGACAGCGACCAAGTAGTGAATGCCTTTAGGAACATTTTCAGGACTCAACAGCATTTTACATGACTAATGGTTTAAAAGTCTTCATTGTTTATTCAGGGAAAAAGAAAAAAAAAAACAACTCATGAAGGAAGTCCTGAAATATTTGAAGGGCCACCTTGCTGAAGCACAATCAAGAAGAGTTGTATAATAAACCGATTAAAATTATGTGTTAATAAGATTACTGGGAAAGAATGCATTACTTTCACATGTTTATTTAGAATGTCAAAGGATAAGCACATGCATAATTTTTCTGCTTTGGCTATTGCATCTGGCAGACTGTCTTCAATGTTCTGAGTTACCTACCACTTTTCAAGTTTCTTTGCTGATAAACTTAGGGCTGCCCAGTGCTAGCTATACACAGAAGCTAGGTGTGGAATCTCTGGGTCCATTTTTTCCTGGATGGGAGAGGCAGAGGTACTACGCTATCGAGAAGGAATCCTAAACACCAGATCAATCCTTATTTAAGTTAGTTGTCCATCACCTTCCTAGTTTTGAGCTGTCCATTTGCTCTGCTTGTTCCACTTGTTCATCTGTTTTTGGATCTTTCTCTGGTTCTTTATGAACAATCCACTTAAGATTCAGCCTCCTCTGTTCTATTAAGTCAGTTTCCACTTTTCCTCTGCTTTTTCTCTTTCAAATATTTATTAATATCTCCCATCCATTGCTGTCTCTCCTTTCATTCACTTTGAGAGTTTATACTTCTTTTCTATCATTTTAATAGGATTTACCTAGACAGTATGTATTTAATTTACTGCATTTAACCAAAACTTCTAAAATTTATTTACTTAGAAATGTTATGAAACTTATTTCTAAATCATATGGTAGCCCTAATGCATTATTTAATAGAGCAGAGCCTTATGTTTTATGACTTTATCATTCATGCTATATAATCAAAAGTTGAAGGAGACTAGATCTTAAAATGGTTGAGGTTGAAAAATGTCTAATTTATGGAATTTGAGAAAATGTCTATTTTATGATTTCTACAATAGTAACTGCAATTCCTCTTTGTGGCCAATCCTTTCCTTGCTCTGGGATGAAATGATTTGGTGATATAATTTCATACTTGCAGTGCAGTTTTCTTATGAACTCAAACAGAGTTGAGGTACTGTAAAGCCAGTAGGCACAGCCTCCATCACAGCCACCTGGCTCGGCAGGTTCGCATTTGATTCAGACAAACGGTAATGAAACAGTGGAGCCCAGAACTGGTGGGCCATTAGCTTTAATCCTAGCTTGCACCCGGCAGACAAGAAATACACATAGTGGGAAAACACTTCCCTTTCCATTCAGGGCTCCCAAAGCCACTGACTTATCCGAGTTTCCTAGAATCAAAGATTTCTAGCTCACCAACCTTATTCACCTCTGTTCCCCATCTCCTTCTCTCTGCAAAAACTGCACAAAATGGCTTCTCCTTCAGCACTCCACCATCTTGGCTGCCTCTCCTCTCCTCCACGTGGCCTTTCTCTGCTCTCCTCTCTAAGGCTAATCTCAGGAACCAAGAGAGAGCAAGCTCCTGTCTGCCCCATTTTATAGTGTAGAAATCAAAACCTTTAATCCAAAATACAAACAAAGAAGTCTCTGATACAAAGTCACTTATCTGAGGCATAATGAGATTCCTCATGAGAGTGCACCACCCCACATCATGCAATCAGTTAAGGATGTGGGGAAAAGCTTAGTCTTAAAACTAAGCCTTAGGCTATAATAACCCTGCCTGCTTACAGCCTATTCCCCATACCCAATGCAAACTATAAGCACACACACACACACACACACATATATATATATATATATATATATATATATATATATATATATCATATTTACAGACTTATCTGACCAACAGGTAACTTGTCATTTTTGTTAGTATAGGGAACTAGCCCAATGCATTTTCTTCACTTTGAGATGCTGTGCTTTTATTCAGA
The DNA here is from genome assembly GCF_036850765.1 of Saccopteryx bilineata. Taxonomy (NCBI): domain Eukaryota; kingdom Metazoa; phylum Chordata; class Mammalia; order Chiroptera; family Emballonuridae; genus Saccopteryx; species Saccopteryx bilineata. The sequence goes on from NC_089494.1 coordinate 162,536,452, forward strand.
AATAAAAATTGAATCTATAAAAAGGCACTTGCCCCGTACAAGTAGAGCATTTAAAACCTAACTTTAGAGTTAGACTAACAAAAAATTAGGCCCTTGTTCTATGAAATTTGGAAGTCATACAACTGTTAGAACAATGTCAGCATTATCTCTACTCAGTCCTCTTTGGAGAACATTCCAGATCAAGGAAGTGGCTTGGCTGTACCTCTAACAATAGTCCTTCTCTCACATTTTCTTTTAGTGGTGTTGGAGAGACCATGGAAAATTTGAGGATCTGCCTAAGGGAAAGGCATGTCATGGATTCACTTAATTTAGGTTTAGTGAGAGGCATTTATGTAATTCACAGTCACTTATTAAGAGTTCTGTTGTGAAAATGGCTGCTAGGAGTATCTGTCTCAAGAACCCAAAACCCATTCCTTTAAAATACCATTATCAGGAAGGATAAGATTCTGTCTCCAAGTCTCTGTGGGAAGACAGAATTTTAACTTTGATAATTACCATCTAGAAAACAAAGCTGCTTAATCAACATTTGTATTAACCAACCACATCCCTTAGGCTCTGATCTTCTTGTCTTAACTACCTACCTTATTCTCCTTTTTAAAATCTCCAGTTCCCTCTGTACTAATGGAAATTGAGTTCAGTTTATGCTGGACCTTCTTTCTGATTGCAAAAGTATATTATTAATTAGAATTGTCCTTATTCTTTGACTAGTGTCTGTGTTGTTATCTGTGATAAATCTAAACCCTCCAATCAGGCATTGTGTACTCACAAAGTCTCTTGATCCCTGGTTGTATGTGTCAGCTCAAGCTGCTATAATAAATATCCATAGGCCAGTTAGCTTAAACAAGACACAAGGAAATCCAAAGTCACAGTGCCAGCATGGCTAGGCTCCTGGTGGAATCCCTTCCCCAGTTTTCGGGGGCCATTGTTTTGTATCTTCACATGTGCAGTTATCTCTCTTGTGTCTTTTCTATAAGGGCACTGATCACACCATGAGCACTCCACCCTTGTGACCTTATTGTAAAGTGGTCAGCAATGGGGGAAGGTCACGTGAGGAACTCAGACCTGGGAACTTTGGCTGGAGCTGCCCACACTCATGCACACCAAAAGAAACTTCCCAGGAGTCCCTTGGAAAAGAGTGACCATCTGCCAGCCAATGAGATTTCACCACGTCAAGCGACCACCCTAGAGACCCTTTAAATATTCCCCATGCGACTTCCCTGGCCTGTGTCCCCTGGACCAGGGAACATCATCCGGGAAGCACTCTGTACTCAATAAAGCTTTTGCTTATCCACACTTTGTGGCTACGCCCCTTCCTTCTTCCATGGCGGGGAAAAATACCTTACACCTCCCCAAGCTCTCATTTCATAACACCAGTACATGAAAGATTTAGAATTCTACGTACATATTTTGGGGCAACTCAAACATTTAGTCCACAGCACAAAGTGCTAGTAAAAACAAGTGTTCTAGTAACACTGTGCCATCTGATTACACAGTTTGTACTTCAGTGCAACATTTGGTTTGCTTTTGTTGATGGAATAATTTCAGATTAAATTTCCTTTTATCTTTTTCAGAATTCTCAATGTTATAAAGGATGGAAAATAGCTTATTAATTCAAGTATTTACAATTAGCCACTGCACAAGTATACTTGAAATGCTCTGAAATATTACAGATCATATAAGAAATAACCTTAACAAAGATTTTTCTTAAACTTGTCAAAAATCCTAAAAAGTCACACAAAATTATCAATCATGAGTTGTAAAGGTGACATGAAATTCTAAAAACTGTCCTAACAAGAACTCAAATTCTGGACATCCTTTTTGGAGGAAAAAACTGAATTGCCTTTTTGTTTTTTCATACAGAAAGTTATGCTACAAAACTATTGTCATATGAAGAAATCATCGAAGAGAATATAGTAAAAAATGTGGGGAAAATATTATAATGGTATGTATGGCAGATAATTAATAAATTCCTCTTTCTAGATATGATGCTTGTGCCATTTATTATCTTTTTAAAAACATAATTTATGGAGCTGTTTATTCTTTTTTCAAATAGCCAGCTTTCATATATATTTTATAGTCCTTTTTTTTAAAGAGGGTTCCTCATATTACATCAACTCCAGAACCCACAAAGTCTAGAGCACTTTGCCTAGAGTCATTGTTTTTAAAATCCAAACATACTAACACGTGTCTGCTGAAATCAAGTAAGCTCAGGTAACTGGCTTATAAGGAGAGATAAAAGGACAGCCCCTGAAGGAAGGAACAAATTGTTAAAAAGGAAAGTTTTGACCCATCTAGTAGACACAGTTGCATAATCAACATTTGTGTTAACTTTTATCTGATTCTGGCCCTGGACCTTGGATACCACCATGGAGAACTGATTCTAGAGTGAGAGTAATGCTGAACCTTTCTAGAGCAGCTCCCCTCTTCCAGGAATTTGGGAGCCTGGGTGTGAAATAAAGAACTCAATGGTATCCCTGGGAGTACCTCAGAGCAAAAGTTTACCTGGGAAAGTGGAGGTTAGGAAAATGGAGAGTTAGATCTCCAGCCATAGCAGATAGCAGGGGAACAGGAGGATCCAGAAAAAAAGGAGATGTCTAAAAAACCTCTCTTTCTAAGCCTGCTGCCTGGATGGATACTTCATGCTCTGGGTAGGCTCTCTGTGAGCCTTTTTCTTCTTAAAGACTATTTTTTTAAGAGTAGTTTTTGATTTATAATACAATTGAGAAAAAGGTACAGAGATGTCCTTTATAACACCTGCCCCATAAATGCACAGCCTCTGCCATTATCAACATCCCTCACCAAAATGGTACCATTTTTTTTTTTACCAAGGATGAACATGCATTGATAACATCTTTCTCCTTTCTTTTTCTTTCTTTCTTTCTTTCTTTCTTTCTTTCTTTCTTTCTTTCTTTCTTTCTTTCTTTCTTTCTTTCTTCCTTCCTTCCTTCCTTCCTTCCTTCCTTCCTTCCTTCCTTCCTTCCTTTCTCTTTCTTTCTTCTTTCTCTTTCTTTCTTTCTTTCTTTCTTTCCTTCCTTTCTTCCTTCCTTCCTTCCTTCCTTCCCTTTTTTCTTTCTTTCTTTTTTCTTTCTTTCTTTTATTTCCCTCTCTCCCTTCCTTCCTCCCTCCCTCCCTCCCTTCCTTCCTTCCTTCCCTTTCTTTTTTTTTCCTTCCTTCCCTTTCTTTTATTTCTTTCCTTCCTTCTTTCCTTCTTTCTCTTTCTTTCTTCTTTCTCTTTCTTTCTTTCTTTCTTTCTTTCTTTCTTTTTCTTTTTTTCTTCCCTCCCTCCCTCCCTCCCTCCTTCCCTCCTTCCTTTCCTTCTTTCCTTTGATTTATAAGGAAAAGAAAAACTCTAAAGTTGATTTAAAATCTCAGTAATAAAAGAACCACATCCATATTGTCCACTTTCTTCACTTCTTTTCTTGTCACACCAAAAAATATTTATAGTAAGTGAAAACAATTTTGTCTTAATATTAGTGTGTGTGCAAAGAGAATTTTGTTTACAAAAATTGTTTTATTTCCAGCTTCCTGTAGATGGAGCTAAATCCTCAAACATAGCTTTACTCATTTTAGAAATTCCTGGACAATCTTTGAAATACATTATTAATATCTGCTGCTCACGGCTCTTAATTATTTTTTATACTGTAAGTAGTGCTTGCTATACTGTGCAAGATTTGGTGCTAAAGAAAAATACATTTTTGAAACACAAGTCCAGTGTCTGTTTTTGAATTACAATTGCTGACAATGCTGCTACTATTTTGTGTTTTGTCTACAGCCCTGTCTAACTTTTTTTTTTTGTAAAAAATGTAACCATTAAACTTCCCATTATCCATTGTCCTTTTTCACGGGTGTTTCCTGTGTACTGGTCTTGTCCCTTGCATTATATGATTGAATGACCACATATGACAAATCATAATGAGCTCTCAGTATTTTTCTCAGTCAGTTAATAAACACTGCATATCTGTGGACAGAGAGATGCCTTTTATTACTTCCCCATATGGTTTCTAAAGGATGTGAGAACACAATGTGACCCAACAGGAAACTTAAAAATAAAAAACAGAAAAAAATGTTTTAAAGAATCTGATTGTGTTTCTATCATGTTGCTCATAGCACTGTGTTTGTTTATTGATTCCAAAACCAGGAAGAGCTATTTTATACCCTAGAAAGAAAAAAATAAGCCAAACAATATTTAAAAGATGTTAAATATCAGTATTAGTATAGAATATATTTTTATTAAGTCAATTTCTCTGTTTTAAATGCTTTTTAATTTATCTAACATAACATTGAATATAGTTTACTTTTCTGAAATAAGAAGGAAAACCCTTCAAATAGTTTTTAGGACTTAAAAAATTCTTCCCTATTAGCTTCCAATTTTGTAGCTATTACAATAAATCATAGGTAAAATAAAAATGAGGCAATGATGTTAATTATAACCTGAAATTTGATCTTGCGCTAAGACATCATAATTATTTTGAAATTCAGGAAATGAGAGCTGTTCACAGCAAAGTAAATTTTCCACTCCACAGTTTTAAAGCTTTATGTTAGAACCTTTAGCACTCCTGTGTGCATTTTCATTCTCTAAAACTATGACATTTGCAATAATAAAATACATATCTTTTTTGAATTAGCATGTGATTTTGCACATTATGTTAATTTTATTAAATATGAGTTTTAAATTTATCTTTCAAATACTCCTCAAATATTGAAATTCTCAATTTTATGTATTGGCTAAACATGCAGATGTATCATTAATTATTGGTTTTTAAAGTTCAGAGGAGTAAGGAAAGAAATATTGATATTAGAGAAGTTAATGATATTTGTGGCTCTCAAACAGGTACCCAGTTTTATTCTCTTTAAAATAATATAATTAAATTTCCTCAAAGTTACATGTATTATTATACAAATAATCCTTTGTTTTGATTTATTAAGACAACATTAAAGGCATATTCTTTTTTATGCATTTTGCTTAATACTCTATTAAAACAAATGGCTTTCTGGTCTGTGTCCTTACAGGTCAGCTAGCAATTTTATACTGAATTGCAAAAGGAACTCCATTACAAAAACCTTTTGTAATTATATAAATTCCAATGGTTTAGGAAGCTTTTGAGACATAAAGGAATAAGCCAATTTCTGTAATGGTGAGAGAACATTGTATGGTGGGTACAATAAACACTTGTCTGTTTACTTGGCTTGTGTGTGAATAAGTATATGAATTGCTAATTTTTTAAGAAGTAAAAAGAATGTTAGCCTTGATTTACATATTTTTTTACATAAAAGCGCAAACCACTAGCCACTACAGTTTTATTCCCCTCTGAGAACCCTGTTAACCACTGTCTTTAAGATGGAACTAATAAATCAGAGCTGATATTTGATGTGATGAAAAGAAACAAATTGATTTCTATACTATTAAGTTTATAGAAAGATTAGTAGCATGTAAGTACACCAATGACAGAGGTTTGTAAAGATCATTAAAGACACTATGTTTGCACAGGCATGGATAATATATTCACTAAAATGGATGCCAGAGCTTGGGTGGGGGAGAGGAGAGATGTGGGTTAGAGGGGACAGCTTCCGGCTAGAAGATGAGGAAGTTGTGGGGATCCACAGCACGTGATTGTAGTTAGCAGTAATGCATTACACAGTCAAAAGTTGCTAAGAGAGGACATCTTAACTGTTCTCACCACAAAAAGAAATGGTAATTCTGTGACATGATGAAGGTGTTAGCTAATGCTATGGCGGTGATCACATGGCAATATGTAGTTGTATTATTGCCTGAATTTCAATTACCTGAATATGTTATTATATCTTAATAAAGCTGGAAATAAAAGGTAATTTTTTTTTAAAAAAAGGAAAAATTCTAATTTTCCTTTTCATTGGGTTAGGTGTTTGCAAGTTGACCATGCTCAAATCTGTTATTTCTACCCTTCCCCCCTTGTTTTGTGCTCTCTGAAAGCAAAGGGAGGTAACTGAGTTAGGGCAATGGGTTTCCAGGGTCCTCTTGGCTGTGGCCTTATTTAATAAGGCAGGACTTGTGCATTCACTAGCTGGATTCAATTATGTCCCTTCCTGACATTTTCATTCATTTGATTTCCCAGGACTAACATCTCAGGCAAGATGAGGTTTGGGGCCAGGATAATTTTCCTTTTAAAGAATCAGTGCTCATCAGATTTAAATATTTCTTCCCACTCTTCTGTCTATATCTAAGGCAATTAAATATTTTCCCATCAAATTTATGAAAGCCCCTTCCCCCTCTCTAAATCAAGAAAAGCACACATTCAAACCTTATAGATTGAGACATGGAAATGTAGATTTCATTAGATTATTCTGGCAGAGAAATGACTTTTATTAATTCAGGAGGCTTGACATTGGCCCTAGGAAGGAAACCGCCTTGAGCATAAGGGCCTGTAATGACTGTATCTATTTCTGATCTGTTAGTTCTGCAGCCTTGCTGCAGTTCGCCTACTGTCCCTAGGTAGAGGGGGAGGTGGAAGGAAATGAGGAAGAGATAAAGGAAATCATGGTGAATCATGGCAAAGGCAATCCAAATTGCCTAACCTTACTGAAGCTGGTAATGTATTACAAACATGTGAAAATACTAGCTGGCATTTCCTGCGCAAACCCCCCTCACCTGTCTTGTGATGAAATCACAGACTATCATGGACTGAAGGGTTTTCAAGCTAGTGAGGCTAGCATTCCAGTGAGAGGCCCTGAAATTTTTGGCAAAACTCATCCATGGACATGATGTTACCATCTCTTCACGAGCTAAACTAAATGTAGATTTAATTTAAAAATACTTTCATTTTGCATGCCATATGTTCGTAGTACCATCAATTTCAGTGATGATACTTAACAATTTCAGTGTTTAGGTGCCTGATCACTTCTAAGTATTACAATATGATTATGTAACATTTATGAAATTTGGACAATCCATCATGCCCCCTATTCAAAGACAGATTTCAGAATTTAAAGATGCCTGCCTAGTTACCCACTACAGTGTGCTCATCTGACGTGATCTGAGGCAGCACTTGAGCAGTTCTTATAATCCACCTGAACTGGACATTCCTTGAGGAAATTCTGTAAGCCTGCCTCGTGTGAAGGATGATGGCCGAATTCAGTTAATTTTTTTCAATACTAAAACCATAAAGAGTCACAGACACTCTATTAGCCTTTTTGTTTACTCTGAAAAGGACACATACTCTGCCTTCTTTAGAAATTTAATTACAACATCCTCAAATGCACCACTTTTAGATTGTTGAAGAAGTTATAATTTCAGGAACTTTTAAAGGGGTGAATAATGAAGATTTCTTTATTTATTCTTCTAATAAGTCTACTCAAAGTGAATTTTTTCTTTTACAAGGAGACATTTTCTTTGTTCTTTGTTCACAAAGAATTCTTTATTCATCATAACTTGGAATCAAATTGTCCCTTTCACAAAGCCACTCACGTTCTTTCCCCTTCCTTGGCACAATGAAGTCATACATATGCATGAGCCTCACGATGTGTCATTCTAGGAAAGACTCTCTTACTGTATGTGTGGGAAGAAGTAGTGAGAATGTGGTAGCCATGGAGCCACTTTATTTTGCAGACTTTGGCTTCCTCAAGGCAGTCCAGGAATAGATTCCATTTTAAACACTATGTCATTAAAGTGCAAATACTCCACTTATTTGCACCAACAAATTCAATCTAGACTTTTTATTTAAAAAGCATATTTATCAGTACCTCATTGGAGAAACATGTGACAAAATGTATAAATGCAAGCTCATGATTTTAAATTATTTTTAGACTATGATAACTACCTTGGCATTTATATTTACCTTGGGAGTAGATCAGAAAGCATGATGAACGCTTTTCAGAACAAGGGGAAAAAAGAATGGACAAACTCAGAACTACCAGCAGAGGGCGAAGCAACCTATTTTTATAGGCAGTGGGAAGACTCTCATTACCAGAAAAATAACCTAAAATGGCATGCTCTGTCTTTGCCTATTAATTCTTAATGCACTAAATATAATGACTTTATTGACTATAATATTTAAAACCATAACCATAGAAGCTGTAATAATTTTGTTAGAGTAATGGCAGAATTATTATATTTGGCTTTTTGAGTTACAAAGAACTTTAAAGCTCTCTGGTTCAATTCCTCTGTTTAACATCTTAAGAGACTTTGAACTTAAGCCTTTAGTGGGGAGGTTCTTGATGAGCATTTTAGTCACATTTTAAAATATGGTTTCTTTTTGAATCCAGCACTCACTGATTAAGCAACACTGCCCTTCTGCCAAATACCATTTTGAGCCCAATAATCACAATTTGGAGGATTTAGGATCATTGGAGTCAATGAATATTTTTCATCTGTGTTTCTTGTGGAGGTTTTTCAGTTCTCTCGCAGGAATATTCATCGTTTCAGAGAAAAGGCGTTTTCAGGGAGGACATGCCGTTCTATCATGTCTTTACCATTTTTTTAAAGCATCTTTGTTTCTAGCTGTCAACCAGAAATGCCATTTTGCCAAACGCTTCCTTCCCAACCTCTGTCTACTCCTGCAATAGAAAGACAAGGATTTTCTACATATTTGATCTATACTAGGATGATACTTCTGATAGTATCAACAAATACACTGACAGAAATGATTTAGAGACCTAGCTTCTGTCTTGTTGCCAGAATGCTAATAAAAATGCACGTTACTATTAAAAAAATAGTGTTCGACATAAAGCTGCATTATTAAATTCATTTAAAAAGAGTAATGAAAACTTGAGTTTAAAAAGAACAGAGTGAACCTAAAGTAATCATCTTTCTTGAAAATGAAAAGAACAGGAAATTTATATGACAAGTCATAGACTTCTAAAACACTGAATGTTTATTTTAAAATTTACATTTTTTTTCTTGTTAATGTTGCCAAATGGTTTAGAAACTGTCAGAAGGACCATAAATGATTCATGTTAAAAACAAGATATTAGACGCTCTTGTTGAAAAGGAAATGAAAAATAAATTTTCTGAAAAGCCAAGATGTCTTACAAAATCTGTCCATACCTGTTTCCTTCTATCAATGGTGGTACTTTCTCTCAACTGTAATAAATGAGGATAGTAGTTTAAAAATAAAATAACTTTCAATGTATTATAATTAGAGAATACAAGGTAAACAACATATACATTAAACACCTTATTGAACAAGATGAGATGCTTTACAGACTTCTTCAAAATATCATTTTAAAGTATGGTTTCTTTTAAAAAGTGTCTGAAAATCAAATTGCCTAGATCATTACACTGTTTCAATTGGACAAAGGCTAGGCGTTGGGACATAGAGTTTAGAAGCTAGATTAAGTGAGTGAATGTAGAATAAAGCTCTTTGCCCATTCCTGACTCAAATAACTTGGTGCTCTTAAAATTATTACTTTTCTCACCGTTATAATGCACAAAAAGCATCCAGTTTTGGTGTGTGTTACTTATGGGCAGAACAAACTCTGTCAAACAACTGCATGTCCAGGCCTGGTGTACTCATAGAAGTAAATGGCTAGTCAGATGCTTTCCTGGAGACCTCTGAGGTTTAGCATTGGCTGATTTTTGCATCTTGTTCCAAATAAAGAAGCTAAGAAACTTCTCTGATTTTATTGTGAGAGCTTTGTATGAAAAACTGTGTATATAATTTGACATTATGGAAAATTTTTTTAAAACTGATTTGTTAATACCTATTTGAATTGAAAATTATCCCTTGGGGACATGACTTCCCTGATGCTTACTTCATTAGAAAATATCCTGAACCAAAATCCTGGCAAAATGTTCCCTTGGAACAATCCTATGTTATTTAAAAGGTCTAACATTTTATCTTCCTAGCCAAATTTAAACCATTTTGCATATCATGTGTTTTCTTTTGGTTAATGTTTACCTTAGTTTTTATCTTTTTTAGATGAAGAGATGTTTGAACAAGTAGAAAATCTGCTGATGGCTTTCATAACACAAACCAAGAAAATAATTTGAACCTAGTAATAATGACAAAATATTGCTTAGAAATTATGACTTATCATTTCATTTTTTTCTGTTAGTGTCTCCACTGCTAAATAAAAGTTGCCAAATTTTCAAATCCATGACTTATGACATATACGCATGTGTGAGGCTTAGTTATGTAACTAGTATCCTGGGCCTCAGTTTCCCCATTCAGAAGAAACTGGGCTGAATGACATCGAGGCTTCTTTCCCATGTAAGAATGTGTTATCTGTGGGTAATGGCCTCGTTTGAACTTGTGTGGATGGTGAATGACTCCAGAGCCCGATTGGACAGGGGTGAGTCCCCAACAGTCCTATTCAAAACATACCAGATCTGATGTATTTCAAAATTCAGATTTTTTTCCTTTTGAACTTTAGAAAGGAAATACATAGCAAATATAGTACACTATAAAGTGCCCCTACAAACCTCTGGGAAGCTCCCTATTATTAAGCATTGTAGGGAATCTATAGCCAGTGACCTGATGCCCAGTTAGATGGAGGTAAATTGGAACTATAAATAGCTTCTTCTCCATTTAGGTCAGTTGTCATGACTAAAACAATTACAAAACATCTTCTTCTTCTTTGACTACATTTGGATTTCAGAATTATGGATAAAAAATTGCAAACCTGGACAACCACAGAGCCTAACAATTAAAACAGCACAAAGGAGTAAAACTTGTGATGACTCTTTCCACTACAACAGGATGAACACTTGGCTTCTAGCCTCCACTGACGTCCATTTTCAAGTGCAAGTGGACAGAAGTTCACAACTGGGGAGGGCATGTGAGTGCATGCGTGTGTGTGTGTGTGTGTGTGTGTGTGTGGAGGGGTGGGACATATTCCGTCAGTATGCACTTTGTTGGTTCCTGTATAATTCTCACTGTCTTTACTTCTGTACTTTGTGTGTGTGTGGCAATAGAAACATAAAACCTAATTGAAAACCCCCCCTAACTTTTATGAATTTTGCCAACTCAATGAGAGAGGAGGACAAAAAAGAAGAAAGCTGATAGTTATTAATCAAGTCCTGGCCATTAGGGCTGGTTGCAGCAGAGCTTATGGATCAGAGTTCTGTTGTCATAGATGGTCCAGCTACTGTCTTTTTCCATATGCAGTCTCTCAGAGTAAAATCTTAAAGAATTTCTAAAAAGAGAGACTTAAAAAGATAATATATATATATTTTTTTTACAGAGTCAGAGAGTGAGTCAGAGAGAAGGAGAGACAGGGACAGATAGACAGGAACGGAGAGAGATGAGAAGCATCAATCATTAGTTTTTCATTGTGATTTGCAACACCTTTGTTGTTCATTGATTGCTTTCTCATATGTGCCTTGACCGCGGACCTTCAACAGACCGAGTAACCCCTTGCTTGAGCCAGCGACCGTGGGCTCAAGCTGGTGAGCTTTTGTTCAAACCAGATGAGCCCGCACTCAAACTGGCAACCTCGGGGTCTCGAACCGGGGTCCTCTGCATCCCAGTCTGATGCTATATCCACTGCGCTACCACCTGGTCAGGCTAAAAAGATAATTTTATGGAGAGAGAGTCTCAGAGACTTCTTATGAAGCTCTACGTGCATGGAAAACTCCCTGGCTGTCTGTAGATTGTTTGCTGAGAGTGGCTTTGACTAAGACATGTTGGATACACCAAGGCTCCTAAATTCCCCACTGCTTTTTGTAGGCCCACAGTTGGGGGTGCCTTCCTTTGTTGAATTTATTTCATCCTTCCCGGTGAGCTGACATCAGCTTTCATAATGTCGTTGAACAGCAAAGAGTCTCTAAGAACAGGCAGAAATTTGAAATCTTAGATAAAACACTCCTTTCCTTTGCAAGATTCTGTTCTAATGAAGTATGCTAACCAAATAATTTGCTTTGCAGGTCCCTGGGAAGTCACTGAGAAAACGATGAATAGAGAGACAATTGAAGGAATTGTAAGACTGAAAAGAGAGATGGGCCAATGAACTTCTGAGTCACTTGAACAAAATCAAATACTAACTATGGAAATTAACCATTACTCAAACTAATTGATTTATAAGATGAATAATCCTCTCAGAATCAAAATAATGATATTAAATGGCAGAATAACTGCATTTGAGGTTATTGAAAGGAAAGAAAACCTCTGCAGTGAAGAAAGTTAATGGCCTGTTCTGCTCTGATGTCAACTTCCTCTACTCAATATACATATATTTTCTCTCTCTCTCACCCATAGATTATTAATATTCACATGACTATTGAATTAGTTCACACATCACAATAAAACAAAATTATGAGGTGAATATTACTTTCATATCTCGAAAACTCCCCGAAGTGCTTTTTGGGTGATTAGAGTGATTTTTCATTTAGAAAGTGAAGATACTAATTTTAAAATGAAGGACTCCTAATATACAGCACCTAAATGCATATTATCATTTTACATTTTTATAAAGATGCCCACTTGAGGCTCCCAAAGCCCATGGCTAATTGAAGTTTATTTCTTATCCAGCTAAGTGGCAGCTCAATAGACATAGGCAGCGTAGCTCCCTATTGGAACCGTCAGGAGCTGGGAAGGTCTTAGCTTGCAGCTGACAAGTGAAGCTGCTATAGTTTTGTGGAATCTTCAGGAAGACATGAAGTTCCTGCATCAGAGACAAAGGACTTTATTACACATGATGCCACAGACCACTGAGTTTCCTGCCAACCTTATTAGTCAGAGTCTGACTCTACTCACCTCAAATGAAAGGAACAGCTTAGAGGCTCGCAAGGCCCCCATTGGGTAGGCACATAGGCAACACACCCTAAACCCCAGGCACCTCTGGGTGAAGGCTGCCACCCGTTGGCAGAAGATCCTGTTCATGAAATCCATCTGTCACAGAGATTTGTAGTTCAAAGGGCCACTAGGGCATTAGGACCTAATAGTAGAGAAAGTGAATCACCGTTTGCTGGACAATTTCTAACACAACTTGTTGGTCTGAACTCCTTTCAGAGGGCACCGATTTGTATGTTAGCCAGCAAAAAGGGCCTCATGGAATGCTCAGGTGAGGGAGGCACATGCTGTCTGCAGACCCAACAAGTTTTATAAGGTGCTAATCTCCTTTCCAGTGGTGGTTGTAGATGGAAGAGAGAGGCAAAGAGATGGCAATGTTGAACTGGATGCTGGTGGGATCGTGGGCTGTGAACCACTCACAGGTTCCCAAGAAATATTATTTTGTAACCAAGCCTCTGAATTCTATATGGGTTTATCCTTGGACTGAGGTAAAAGTATTCTACAATCAGGGCCACTGAGGCTTCTGATTTTCCAACCAATAGTGAAAATTTTGGATAAGAGCAAGAAGAAGCACTTGTACTAAGTCCTGACCCAACTCTAGTAGCAAATGACTGGGGAGTTTGTCCAATTAACACATGTCCACCTGTGGCTCTTCCTGATGGGGAAAATCCTCTTGGCACTTGTGGGACTGGGAGTTCAAACATATGACATTTCAGTTACTTATTCTGCATTCATATGTAAATGAGACACCAACAGGGTACTGTATGGTCTCAAGTGCCCCACACTCTCCCTTACTGAGAACTCTGCTCAACCTGATCAGTTGAATTTGGGCTTCTCTAGGATCAGTCAGATTTGGATGATAATATTCAGCAGAGACACAAATGTTTGAGACTCTCCCTTTCCTGCAGCTACTCAGATAGGTGGGCATGAACTTCAGTCCCCCTTGGGGATCTGGAGACTCCGACTCCATCACTGATCACCTTGAAGGTGCTTTAATAAATCTTAAGGTGCTTTAAATGCAGCCAACACTGCAGTTCAAGGATTCTTTAAGTGATGAGTAGAGAATAACTAAGTATTTATGAATCTTTTAACCTAAATATGTACATTTTTCGATTCCCGGCCAGGGCACACAGGAGAAGCGCCCATTTGCTTCTTCACCCCTCTCCCCTCCTTCCTCTCTGTCTCTCTCTTCCCCTCCCGCAGCCAAGGCTCCATTGGAGCAAAGATGGCCCGGGTGCTGGGGATGGCTCTATGGCCTCTACCCCAGGCGCTAGAGTGGCTCTGGTCGCTGCAGAGCAATGCCCTGGAGGGGCAGAGCATTGCCCCCTGGTGGGCAGAGCATCACCCCTGGTGGGTGTGCCGGGTGGATCCCGGTCGGATGCATGCGGGAGTCTGTTTGACTGTCTCTCCCCGTTTCCAGCTTCGAAAAAATACAAAAAAAAAAAAATGTACATTTGAGGACAGATGTTTTAGACCTTTATGTCTCTCATGACTGTATAAGGCAGGGGTCTCAAACTCAACTCAGCATGTGGGCTGCAGAGCAAGATCACAGCCTTTCGGCGGGCCGCACTAGGTCTACAAAAGGCAACTGTTATGCAACACTTTTCTCACTGCAGTTGAAAACAAAAGAAAATCAGTACAACAAGCACAATCGTACATGCAGTTTACTCAGTGTCACAAAACGACCAGAAACTGTAGTTCGCATCACAACTGCTGTTAACTAAGCTAACATCTAGCTAGGATGCTAGAGAAATGAAAAATACAAGTAGGCCCCTAGGCTTACTTAATTTTATCCAAAATATTTTGAACTTCGTGGATTAGTCTGCGGGTCGCACAAAATTGTTCGGCGGGCCGCATGGGCCGCGAGTTTGAGACCCCTGGTGTAAGGGATTCTTGTTTGGATCATTACCTTCACACTGGTAACGGTTGCTGGTAATAGTTCAGTGATCCACGTAACAAAGTCCTGGCCTGGCCTGGGCTGGCCCCTCTAGGGTCCACCATGTATTCTATCACCTGTTTTCAGTTCTCCACCACATCTACTTTTGCTCTTTATGAACTGACTGTCTAGGTATTTCACATAAGTGGAATGATACAATATTTGTCCTTTTGTGATCTGCATATTTCAATTAGCATAAAATCTTCAAGGTTCACCTATGTTGAAGCCTGTGTCAGAATTTCCTTCCTTTTTAGGAGTAATATTTCTGAAATATATTTTTAAATAAAAGTTTTTAATTGCTATTTTCCTTTCAAGTTGAATTTATAGTACCCTATCTCCCAGGTTATTCACATTTTTGACAGGATGTCTTCCTTGGGCAATTTGGGAACTTTTGAGAAAGTGAATAAGAGAGTAATAAATTATCTAAAATTTGAATCAGACTGTAAATAAGGATGCAGCATATTAGTGAGAAGATATTTGATTCTGCTGAACAGTACTAAATTATGACCTTTATGATCATTGTTTAAAAAAGTAAAAATAGAATACTGCACTATGAAAGTGTTTATTCATGGTCAACAGGGTGAGAAAGACCTTGATCTGAGAAGGTCTCACACTTTTATGCCTATCAACATTCCCGTGGGTCTCAGGGAGCATTAATGGTTATAAATCTGCAACTCAGAGCATTTCAGGTTACACACATCCAGCCTTTACTGCCATTGTTCACTTGACCTCTTTATCGAATTTTTCCGCCCACTTGCCAATATCACCTTGTTCTGGGTCAGGCTGTGCTTTTAGCGAGCTTAAACTTTACTAATAAATGAGGTAAAATTCCTGTAAAGATAAAGCAGAAGCTTGTTGAATGAAAAAAGCTTGCCCTCTGGATCAGCAAACTAGGTGTGGAACGAGACTAGAGTCCCACATATACATTTCCAGTCCCTTAGTTTCACTGGGAGCCAGCATCTTGCAATGAATTAATCAACATTTACTTACCTGTCCCCTGAAGCAGTTTGGTAAATTGCTTTAAAAATCATTGAACCACTAATCATTTATCCACTCCGCAAAATATACAGCTTCTTCTCATAAGCAGCAGGCTTACTCTCCTCTTAGCTACCTTCAACTCCTTTACTGCTCCTGATTTTAATAAGCAGGAAGTACAATATATATATACCTACCTAGGAAAATCACTCTTGCTACAACTGCCTTTTACATTTAAATGTCTATGAAATTTTCTTTAAAAAATAACAAAACAGGCCCTGGCCGGTTGGCTCAGTGGTGGAGCGTTGGCCTGGCGTGCGGAAGTCCCGGGTTCAATTCCCCGCCAGGGCACACAGGAGAGGCGCCCATCTGCTTCTCCACTCTTCCCCCTCTCCTTCCTCTCTGTCTCTCTCTTCCCCTCCCGTGGGGAGGCTCCATTAGAGCAAGGATGGCCAGGGCGCTGGGGATGGCTCCTTGGCCTCTGCCCCAGGCGCTGGAGTGGCTCTGGTCGCAACGGGGTGACGCCCCGGAGGGGCAGAGCGTCGCCTCCTGGTGGGCATGCCGGGTGGATCCCGGTCGAGCGCATGCGGGAGTCTGTCTGGCTGTTTCTCCCCATATCCAGCTTCAGAAAAATAAAAAAAAAAAAAAAAAAAAAAAGAACAAAACAGCATGGAAGAGCTGAAGCAAGGCTTTTCCCAAAATTAAACCTATCTGTCTTATAAATAATATGCCGTTGGCAATGGCCAACACTGCTTCCCTTTCAGGCGTGACCCCTACCACCTATAGAGTGAACTTCAGCTCTGATGAAATCACAAGCAAAGACACTCTCCCTACACCCTGGCCTCTCTTCTTGTGCTTCAAATGCATAGAGAATCTTAAAAGGTGTGTCCCCCAGTCACTTTGATCTTGAGACGAGACGCAAGGGTGGGGGGCTTCTACACAAGCAGCTTAGTGAAGCTGGGGGTCATGATGCTGGTGCTTCTTGTTGTGACCTTGGACAAGATTCCTAATACAATTTCACTCTATTTATATACAGAATTAAAATAATATTTTTCCAAGGTGTTTATTCCTCCTCACTTTGCTTTTATGTTGTTTAAACCTGTGTGAGTTACTCTATATCCTAATTACTATCTTATAAATTGGGTCAAAGAAATTGGGAGTGAGAGCCAGTGCATACCTTTGAATAAGTGACACAAATTTACATTTTTATTTTCCAGATTGATCTAACTGTCAGCAATAGTTAGACTCTTTTTATTAGCCAATGGTAGTTAGAGGGGAATGGGAGAAAAAAAGACATATACTCATGCACGTCTAGCTTCTAGAACTCCCAAGTTCCTGGGAGTGAGAACAAGTAATCTCTGACTTATAGTGTCCATTGGACAATTAGGGATGTATGATGAAGTAGGCACACAAAACAGTCCAATAGCCACATATCCCCAAAAGTTTCTTAACAAATGTAATTCTTCACTACTGGCTACAGCCAAATATATATATATAATTTGAAATTGATTTTGTTTTATATTGGATGAATTGTTGCTATTAAAAAAACTCCACGTATGGTGACAACATATGATATGTTATATATATCCTCTTTCTACTCAGTCTTCTGTTACAATAAACTTGTATCTAAAATTCTAACACAGCATACCTATTTTTGAGAGATGGCACAACTAGTCTTACAACCTTCTCTACTAGCAAATGCTAAGCCATGCTATCTCCTATCAGGCTCTGCATCCAGGTATAAGGACACAGGCTTTTTTTTTTTTTTTTTGGTCAGGACAACTGTGTATCTTAGGGAAGTGACAGTCTTATGCTGCAATATCCCATTGAAAAAAGTAGTCACAATGGAACAAAAAAAAGAGCATCTTTTCCGTTTTCATGGGACTGCAGGTCAGTAGCATGTCACCTGGCTAAGCAGACCTCCAAAATTTAAACTAGAGGTTCCAGAATGCCAGTTCATTTCAAGTCTACTCCATGTGTTTCTTCATCCTCTGAAGACCATGAACTACTTGGAACATCTCTTTTCATAGCAGTTTATATGAATGCATGAAGGCTAGCTAGATGTGCATGCAAGTCTAAAGATTTTTGTTTACTTCATTGCAATGCTAAAAATATTTTGCCTGATGAAATTTATCATCAGTGGGGCAGGAATATACACTCTGGATGGGGTGATAGTAATATGTGATGGATAATAATAATAATTATTATAATCCAAAGTCCTAAACTGATCTGCAGAATTTAGAAGTAAATTGTATACCTTTTATTTATGCTTAAGTATTTCTAAAAAATTAGTAATCTCCATTAGTATTCATCTCATCCCTTCTAAGAAAGAAAATATTATGTAATTGATATTCATATATATTTTTTATAAATTGTTTTAACATGCTATAGTTTCACTCTTAGGTACTAGCTGAAAAATGCCTCAGTTCAGATATCATTTTATTTTACCCAATAGCTTTTATAGCATAGGCTTGAAGCTCAAAAATATAGTTATGCTTAAAATAAGCTGATATTTATTGAATACAAGAAACAGTTCAATAATTCACGTCCTATATTTATCTTCTCAGAGTAACTTGCTGTAAGTAAAAGACAGATTTATGGAAACACGTTTAACAAACAATAGTGGGTTTTAACATCTTTAAGTCATTAAAGATTCTATGTAATTCAAGAAAAATAATTTTAATATGAAATATTTTCCTTAATTCATATACACTCACTTAAGAGTGTGTTTGATATTTTACATGTCTTTTTTACATAAATATTAGGAATGTTTAAGTAGAATTTGGATGACTTTAATTTTCTCATATGCTTTGGCTTAAAATAAGTTAAAATAATAACGTGGCAGGGAGCCGAACAGAGCAAGGGAGGTGAGGGAGTGCAGAACACAGGGGGAAGGGACCATTAGTAAGAGACACAGAATTGATATCTTTACTCCAAATTAAAACAATAAATTTCTGCTGTGGAAAATGTGCAGTTTCTCAAATAATTAACAAATAATAGTACCTAAGAAGTGGATTTTTATTTTTCGAGAACAGAAAAATATTATTTTGGGTATTCAAAAGCCTTGGGCATTTGGGCTTTCCCAAGAGGTCAAAGTAGGTAGGCTTAACTGGTGGAAATTATAGGGAGACAGATTTCAACTTCATCTAAGGGGGACCATCATTGTTTACCTAAGACGAGATGTCTTGGCTTAAGGTGTTCAAGCTGAAGCTGGATCCCTGTTTAGTGAAATTACAAAGCTGTGGTTTTCTAAGTGTGGTATCTCTGAGATCTTGTCAGATTTGGGGGAGGGATAAAATTATTTTTATAATTATACTAAGACATCAATGCCATTTGTGTTGCTCTTGGCACTAATGATCCAAAAACAATAGTGGATAAAACTGCTGCTGGCATAGTGTGAATCAAAACAGCAGCACAAAACTATACTAGCAGTCAATTGTGTTTCTCACCATCAGCACAGTAAAAGAAAACAAGTTTTGGCTTTGTTTAAGATATTCTTATTGTAGTAGTAAAATATATTAGTTTTATTAAAGTTTTACTCTCTAGTACACACCTTTTAACATTTTGTGTGATGAAATGAGAAATATGCATTATTCACTTCTGGATACCAAAGTAGCATGATTATCTTGAGAAAAAACGTGTGTCTGAATGTTTGAATTGTGAGCTGAACTAGTCTGCTTTTCCATGGAAAATCATTTTTATTTCAAGGAGTGACTGGCAGAAAATCTCTGGTTATTCAGACTGGCTATTTAGGAGGTATTTTCTCAAATGGAATAAACTGATTCTGCATTTTAAGAAAAACAACCGACACTATTTGTTGCCAATAAATTTTGAGCTTTCAAGTTATAGAATTTGGAAAACTTGTATCCATCACAGGATCTTGCAACTTTCTAGTAGTTACATACTTTTCTGATAAGTTCAGTAGTGATAGTGTAAGTGTGAATTTTTGGTATTATATATTGAGATAGGTCAACATTTGAAAAACTTTATAACTCAAACTGATATTTTCCAAATGACGAATGATGCTATGACATTACATACAGGTAAAACATCCATTTGAAAGTATAAGATAAACTCATGGATATTACTGTAATACGTTGTGATGGTTTCAGATTACACATGACAGCTTTCACTTTGAAACTTATAAGAAATTCACACCTCTCTAATTTTTATATGGTATCAAAAATTATAACAATTATCTGAAAAGGCTATTAAAATACTCTCCTATTTTATAAATTCATATCTGTGTGAGCCTGAATTTTCTTATATACTTCATCCAGTGCAGCATATTTCAACAGAATCAATGCAAAAGCAGATATTCAGAATTCAGAGACTCCAAATATGTTCCAAGTTAGATATTAAAGAGGTTTTTTTAAAAAGCGAAACAATGCCTCTTCTCACATTTTTTAAAGAATGTATACTCTTCTTTGAAAATATTTTACTAAGCTATGGGTTTATTACTATTTTAAAATGAATCAATAAATAGTTATTAAAATTTCTCTCAATTTTAATTTTGAGTATGGTAAAGATTTATAGATATAGCCCACCCTATCCAAAGCTCTTTGGGATTCTCTAAAATTCTTAAAAGTGTAAAGGGATCCTGAGTTCAATAAGTTTCAGAATCACCGTTATAAAATATAAAAGTAGATAAGCCACATAATACTTAGTGGCTCAATCTGTCCTGAGGGGCTATTAGTTGAATGTGTGTGTGTGTGTGTGTGTGTGTGTGTGTGTGTGTGTGTGAATATAATACATATTTGAATCCAGGGTTGTTGTATTTTGGTCTGAAATATCTTGATTTAGTTCCTTCCACTAAAGAAACAAAATTTCAATATTTGTGTGAAAGCCCTACTTTTCTTCAAAATTATTGGGATAAAAATTGTCAAGTCCTTTAATTATGTGGACATGGTTTTATTTTAATAGAAAAGGGTGTTCCGTTCCAATACTTAATTCAAAATGTTCACTTACGTCATCTGTTAGTAAATATTGATAGCAGTCCATCAACTCTGAAAAATACTGAGTAGGGCCAGAATGTGAAGTCACACTATGACTGCTAATACTGGGGCTGGAATAGACTTACATGGCCAGTTGTTCTCTCTTACACACAAATCAGAAATGGACTTCATGTTGATTTAAAAGGCTTATATCACTCTGTGACATTTAATTTTATACATAAAATTGAAAAAAATGCTTAGTATTTCTCTTATTTCACTCTTTCACTATGCTTTATGATTCCTTGGAAAGCATATTATATATAAGTAGATGACTGATTTTCATTTGTTTTTTTTTTCACTTTATCTTGCGAAATGGTAAAAATTTGTTTATGCGTGAACTTAAAAAGTTTTGAGTATCATGTCTCAATGCTAAGTTTTTTCCTCAAAAACCCACTTAATGAAAGGTTCTTAGAAAAATTCACCTCTTAACCTAAATTTTTAAATAGTATTTTTATATTGATACACTAACTACACAGTTATATACTAACTACACCCTAATTGGAAATCTTCATCCCTGAAAATTTATTAAATATCTTCACAATAATATGACCTAGTTGCAACAAGTAGTTTTTAAATATGGTTACTTAACAAAAATCCCTTTAAATATAAACCATTAATCACAAGATAGAAACAAAATTGTTTTTCTTTTTTCTAACATTCCAGGACCAATCAGCATGTAATTTTGTAACTTAAGAAATGTGTTGTTATTTAAAGGGTGGAGAAAATAATAGGCATCTTCAGATGTCTATTTTCTCATTTTTTTTCCAGTAAATATTTCCTGACTCATCTAAGTGCCTTAACTTTTCAGGGTACAGGGGAAACCAAACAAACTTGTGTTCTTTTAATATAGTGGTTTTATTTCATATTGCTTTAACCCTGAATATGTCTGTGATCTGCTAGTCTTGGGTCCACCAAAAGTATTTGTAAGTGCCACTTGCCACTGTCAGTACAGGGCACTTATGAATTGTATCAATCTTTTAATATTGATTATTTTATTTTTAATTTTTTTTCTTAAGTGAGAAGCAGGGAGGCAGGGAGACAGACTTCTGCATGTGACCCAACCAAGATCCACCCAGCAAACCCCCTACTGTGTGATGCTCTGTCCATCTGGGGCTGTTGTTCTGTTGCTCGGCAACAGAGCTATTTTAGCACCTGAGGCATGGTCATGGAGCCAATCTCAGCACCTAGAGCCAACTTGCTCCAACTGACCCATGGCTGTGGGAGGAGAAAAGTGAGATAGAGAGAGAGGAGGAAGGTTGGGAGGGGTGGAGAAGCAGATGGTCACTTCTCCTGTATGCCCTGACTGGAAATCAAACCTGGAACATCCACACGCTGGGCTGACACTCTACCAATGAGCCAACTGGCCAGAGCCATATTAGTTCTTATTAGTGGGTACAGAGAAACATTCTTCAAAAATATTTTTGTGTTCAATAATTACTTTGTCTTCAAAATAATATTGGACACAATACATCTAAGCACTTAATATGACTAATATTGTGTTTGTTTCATGAGGGCAGAAATCATACTTTAAAAATAAATTACTTATGTTGATAGTTTTTTTTATAATTTCTGAGGTCTATGAGCTTTGTAATGGCATGTACAATGGAAACTTCAAATCAATACTTAAGAAAAATCACCAATGTATCTAAATTACCCAAGGAAGTATAAAAGTGAGAAACAATGTCAGTTTGTTATGCCCTAAGAAGCAATTTTAACAATCAATGCACTTGAAGTAATTTCCTGGCACTATTGGCTGAATGACTCATTTATTCCTCATTCATGTATAGCTACATCACTGGGATCAGCATTTATAAGCAATGAGTGATGTAAAAAATACAGAATGTAAGGGAGTAAATCTATAATGCTTTTAGGACAGACAATGAATCATAGTGAATTTGGAATGAATAATGATTATGATTTAGACTTGTGTGGCTCAATACAGAAGTCACTGGCTTCCTATGACTATGAACACTTAAAATTTGATCAGTCCTGATTGAGATGTGCTGGGAGTGTGCATCCCCATCAGATTCCAAAGATTTAGGAATAAAAGAACATAGTGTGGCCTTGGCTGAATAGCTCAGTTGGTTAAAGCATGATTCCAGTACATCAAGGTTGTGGGTTTGATCCCCATCACGGCACATACAAGAATCAACCAATGAATAAATTGATGTTTTTATTTCTCTCTCTCTCTTTCTCTCCTTCATCTCTCTTTGAAATCAATAAAAATAAAAAAGTAAAAAAAAATTAAAAATTTAAATAGAATGCAACACGTTTCATTCATAATTTATATACATACATATATATTTTTTCTTTATTTTTTCTCTTTTTCCTGAAGCGAGAAGCAGGGAGGCAGAGAGACAGATTCTCACATGTGCCACCCGGCATGCCCACTAGGTGGCAATGCTCTGCCCATCTGGGGTGTTGCTCCGTTGCAACCAGAGCCTTTCTAGCACCTGAGGCAGAGTCATCCTCAGTGCCCAGGCCAACTTTGCTCCAATGGAACCTTGGCTGCAGGAGGGGACAGATAGGGAGAAAGGAGGGGAAAAGAGAGATAGAAAGAAAGAAGAAGGGGAAGGTTGGAGAAGCAGATGGGCGCTTCTCCTGTGTGCTCTGGCCAGAAATTGAACCTGGTACTTCCACACATGGGGCTGATGCTCTACCACTGAGCCAAAGGGCCAGGGCTTCATAATTTTTATATTGATTGCATATTGAAATGATAGTTCTTGAAAATATTGGTTTAAGTAATATGTATTAAAGTCAAGATAGCTTATTTTTCCTTTTTTAATGTGGCTGCTAGAAAATTTAAAATTACTTATGAGCCCTCATTATACTTCTTTTGTGCAGCACAGATAATAGGCATTTGAAGTGCAATATATGGATTAAAAAACATATCCACACAACTAGATAAAACAGTTGCTTGAAAAATATGTCAATATTATATCTGGCATTACTATTTTAAAACATCCTTTTAATGTGTTTGCTAACTAACTTTTTATTTATTTTTTATTTTAGTGAAAGTTAGAGGGGGAGAGAGAAAGAGAAGCAGAGAGAGAGATGAGAAGCATCAACTCCAAGTTGTGTCATTTTTGTTATTTATTAATTGCTTCTCATTTGGGACTTGACAGGGTAGGGACAGAGACAGATTTAATGGCAGGTGCACCTTGCTCATGCCCTGGGCCTTGACTTCTGAAGGGCCCTGCAAAAGCCCAACTTTACACTTTTTTTCTAATGGCAAGGGGCCCAATATTTTCTTCTGCATCCTGGGCTTCAACCAACCTTAATCTGCCTCTGGGTAGGGGGAGTGCCAGCCTAGCCAGTGACCCCTTGCTCAAGCCAGTGACCTCAGGCTTCAAGCCTTTGGGCTCAAGGTAGGAACCGTGGGGTCATTTTGATAATCCCATGCTTAAGCCAGGGACCCTGCACTAAAGCTGGTGAATTTGTGCTCAATGTAGATGAGGCTGCGCTCAAGCAGACTACCTGGGGTTTCGAATGTGGGACTTCGGCATCCCAGATTGATGCTCTATTCACTGTGCCACCACTGGTCAGGCTAAAATGGTTCAATTTTTTCTTTGTCTTATTTCATATCATATCTAGTCTTTGACTTATCTTATTTCTGTTTTTAAATTCCAGTTTCAACCTGAACTCTCTTGCAAATTCATCGTGAATCCAGTGCTTCTTTATAAGATACTCCTTTCAAACTGTCAGCCCTAACAATACTGTTTTATGGCTCTTCCATGACCCCATCCTGTAATAAAAATTTATGTAATCTGAGCACAGCTCTAAAAAAGTGACTC
Source organism: Saccopteryx bilineata (assembly GCF_036850765.1). NCBI lineage: Eukaryota > Metazoa > Chordata > Mammalia > Chiroptera > Emballonuridae > Saccopteryx > Saccopteryx bilineata. The sequence goes on from NC_089494.1 coordinate 162,560,855, forward strand.
AGACAATTGACATAATGACACAGTTTATATGAATAGAACAGATGCAGGTAACATTGTGTATTTGTCTCCAGGAAACATAGTCACAGTGACCAGCTTAAAATATACCACTTTAATAGTAATACAGAAGATTTATGACAATACTTGGAAATGGAATATTTGGTTGATCTGCTTAAAATATACACTTTAATAGTAATACAGAAGATTTATGACAGTACTTGGACATGGAATATTTGGTATAAGACTGACCTTTTAGAATCCCTTTAATTAAATAACAGTCATAATTAATCTGTTTTATTTTAATTCTTCTTACATAAAATTTATGAAATTATAATTTTGCCTTTATCATTTTTAAGATTCCATGTTGCCCTTTGGATGATAAAGGTCTCATTCAGTCTTAAGGAAACGAGAGAGAAGCCTTAGTTAATGATAATATATAGGTGTTTGGTGTTATTTAAATAATTTTTTAATAATTAAAATACATTTCATGTATTTAAACATTATATATGTATAAAACATTTGTATGTACATTTGCTATATAATGTTTACATGGGTAAATATAAATAAAATATACAAATAACATTTATTTGTGTGTTTTATAAAAAATAGAGAGAAAAATATTTCCAAATTCACAAAGACTAGGATACAACCAGAAGAAGATCTTAACAGAAGTTTTTTGATTCTAGAATCTAAGCTTTGTGGGATTTTTGTATTCTTAAACCCAACCCAAGAAGAAAGCAGATAAAAAAAATAAAGTTTATACAGTTTAGTTTGTTATTAAATAACTAAAAATTGGCAGATATTCACCAAATTTATAGACTGTGTTTGGAATGATCTGACTTAGTAAATAAGACATGTGGTGAATTGAAACATCCACATCCACTCCTGGATGGAAAAAGGGAAAGAGCTTGAAGAGATGGGTCACAACCCAGAGAAGAAATACTGAACAAGGCCCTGGCCGGCTGGCTCAGTGGTAGAGTGTCGGCCTGGCGTGCAGGAGTCCTGGGTTTGATTCCCGACCAGGGCACATAGGAGAGGTGCCCATCTACTTCTCCACCCCTCTCCCTCTCCGTCTCTCTCTTCCCCTCCCGCAGCCAAGGTTCCATTGGAGCAAAGTTGGCCCAGGCACTGGGGATGGCTCCATGGCCTCTGCCTCAGGCGCTAGAATGGCCCTGGTTGCAACAGAGCAACGCCCCAGATGGGCAGAGCATCGCCCCCTGGTGGGCATGCCGGGTAGATCCTGGCCGGGTGCATGTGGGAGTCTGTCTGACTGCCTCCCCATTTCCAGCTTCAGGAAAAAAAAACAAAAAGAAAAGAAACACTGAACAAGAAACTGTCACCCCATAATTTAAAAACACTGGTATGTAAAGAAACATGCAGCCCCATGTTCATTGCAGCATTGTTCACAGTGGCCAAGACATGGAAACAACCAAAAAGCCCTTCAATAGATGAATGGATAAAGAAGATATGGTACATATATACTATGGAATACTACTCAGCCATAAGAAATGATGACATCGAATCATTTACAACAACATGGATGGACCTTGATAACATTATACTGAGTGAAATAAGTAAATCAGAAAAAACTAAGAACTATATGATTCCATACATAGGTGGGACATAAAAATGAGACTCAGGGACATGGACAAGAGTGTGGTAGTTATGGGGCTGTGGGGGGGGGGAGGGGAAGGGAGTGGGTTGGGAGAGAGGAGGGACACAAAAAAAACCAGATAGAAGGTGATGGAAGAGTATATGACTTTGGGTGATGGTATGCAACATAATCAAATGCAAAATAACCTGGAGATGTTTTCTCTGAACCTATGTACCCTGATTGATCAATGTCACCCCATTAAAATTAATTTTAAGAAAACCTTGAAATGCCTAAAAAAAAAAAGAAACTGTCACCAAATGGGAAGGTGTGTTTTGGTGTTGGACTAATAGTATAGACAGAATTTGCTTTTGGGAGTTTAGAGTGTGAGGGGTTTTTTTGTTTGTTTTTAAATTTTATTTAGAAAATTAATTTAACAAAGTGATATTGATCAATAAGAGTACATAGATTTCAGGTAAACATTTCTATAGCATTTGAACTGTTGATTATATTTTATACCCATCACCCAAAGTCATATCATTTCTTGTCACCTTATATTTGTCCCTCTTTACACCTTTTTCCCCACCCATTGCCCCTGTCCCCTGTCCCTACACCCCTCCCCCTGGTAACCACCTCACTTTTATCTATGTGTATGAGTCTCAGTTTTATAACCCATCTATGTGTGAAATCATATAGTTCTTAGCTTTTTCTGATGTATTTATTTCACTCAGTATAATGTTCTCAAGGTCCATCCACATTGTTGTAATGGCACTGTCATCATTTCTTATGGCTGAGTAGTACTCCATTGTGTGTATGTACCATATCTTCTTTATCCAATTCTTTATTAAGGGAAACTTTGATTGTTTCCATGTCTTGGCCACTGTGAATAATGTTGCCATATGCATGGGGGTGCATGTGTCTTTATGTACCAATGTTTTTGAGTTTGGGGGGTTGATACCCAGTAGAGGAATTGCTGGGTCATATGGTATATATTTCTAGACTTAATTTTTTGAGGAAGCACCTTATTTTCTTCCAAAATGGTTGACTAATTTACATTCCCACCAGCAGTGAACAGGGTTCCTTTTTCTCCAAAGCCTCTCCAACACTTGTTATCTGTCTTGTTGATAATGGCCAATCTAACAGGTGTGAAGTGGTATCGCATTGTAGTTTTGATTTGCATTTCTCTAATAGCTAGTGAAGATAAGCATCTTTTCATATATCTGTTGGCCATTTGTATGTCCTCTTGGGAGAAGTGTCTCTTCAGGTCCCCACCTCATTTTTTAATTAGATTGTTTGCTTGTTTGTTGCTGAGCTTTGCGTGTTTTTTGTATGTTTTGGATATTAGCCTCTTATCAAAGCTGTTGTTTGCAAATACCATCTCCCATTTGGTTGGCTGCCTATTTGTTTTGTTGTCAGTTTCTTTTGCTGGGCTGAAGCTTTTTAGTTTGATATAGTCCCATTCACTTATTTTTGCATTTACTTCCCCTGCCTTTGGGGTTAAATTCATGAATTGTTCTCCACGGCCAAGGTTCATGAGTTTCGTACCTATGTTTTCTTCTATGTAATTTATTGTTTCAGATCTTATATTTAGGTCTTCGATGCATTTTGAATTAACTTTTGTGCAGGAGGACAAACTGTAGTCAAGTTTCATTCTTTTGCATGTGGCTTTCCAATTTTCCCAGCATCATTTTTTGAAGAGGCTTTCTTTTTTCCATTGTGCAATGTTGGCTTCTTTCATCAAAAATGATTTGTTCATGTATATATGGTTTTATTTTTGGGCTCTTGATTCTGTTCCATTGGTTTGTATGTCTGTTTTCCTGCCAATACCATGCTGTTTTGATTATCTAGGCTCTATAGTATAATTTGAAGTCAGGTAGTGTGATACTTTTAGTTTCATTCTTTTTCTTCAGGATTGCTTTGGCTAGTAGGGGCTTTTTAGAGTTCCATATAAACCTGTTAATTTTTTGTTCTATTTCTTTGAAAAATTACATTGGCATTTTGATGGGATTGCATTAAATTTGTATATTGCTTTGGGTAATATAGTCATTTTAACTATGTTGATTCTTCCAATCCATGAACATGAAATATTTTTTCATTTCATTGTGTCTTTTTCAATTTCTTTCAATAATGTTTATAGTTTGCAATATATAAGCCCTCTACATCCTTTGTTAAGTTTATTTCTAGGTATTTTGTTGCTGTTGTTGAAATTGTAAAAGAAATTGTTTTTTTGAGTTCATTTTCATCATTGACATATAGAAAAGCAATAACCTTTTGTGTAATTGATTTTGTATCCTGCACTTTACTGTATTGGTTTATTGTTTCTAATAGTTTTCTGGTGGAGTCTTTGGGGTTTTTTTATATACAGGATCTGCAAAAAGTGATATCTTTACCTCTTCTTTACCAATATGGATGCCTTTTATTCTTTTCTCTTGCCCCATTGCTCTGTCTGAAACTTCCAGAACTATGTTCAATAAGTGTAGAGAGAGTGAGCAACCTTGTCTTCTTCCTGATTGTAGAGGAAAAGTCTTCATTTTTCACCATTTAGTATGATATTAGCTGATGGTTTGTCATATATGGCCTTTATTATGTTGAGGTACTTTCCTTCTATTCTGATTTTATTTAGTGTTTTGGACATAAGGGGATGTTGTATCTTATCGAATGCTTTTTCTGCATCTATTGATAGGATCATATTGTTTTTGTTGTTTGTTTTGTTGATGTGGTGTATTACATTGATTTCTGCATATTGAACCATCCTTCTGCTCTTGGAATGAATCCCGCTTGATCATTATGTATTATTTTTTTTAAGTGTTGTTGATTTGCTAGTATTTTGTTTAGGATTTTTGCATCTATATTCATTAGAGATATTGGTCTGAATTTTTTTTAACATATTGAGAGTCAGGGAGGCAGAGAGACAGAATCTCTCATGTGCTCTAACCAGGGTCCATCCAGCAAGCCCCCTACCAGGCAATGTTCAGCCTGTCTGGGCAGCTACTCTGTTGCTTGGCAACTGAGCTATTTTAGTGCCTGAGGCAAGACCATGGAGTTATCCTCTGTGCCCAGGGCCAACTTTGCTTGAACCGTTTGAGCCATGGCTGTGGGAGAGGAAGGGAGGGAGGAGTGGAGAAGCATATGGTCACTTCTTCTGTGTGCCTTGACTGGACATTGAACCGAGGACTTCCACACTCTGGGCTGGTGTTCTACTGCTGAACCAACCGGCCAGGGCTCCTTTTTCTGTTGTTTTGCCAGGTTTTGGTATGAGAATTGTGTGGGCCTCATAAAATATGTTAGGGCGTATTGTTTCTTTTTCTATTTTTTGGATGACTTTGAGAAAGATAGGTACCAAATCTTTGAATGTTTGGTAGAATTCACTAGTGTAGCCATCTGGTCCTGGGCTTTTGTTTTTTGGGAGGTTTTTGATAGTTGTTTCTATTTCGTCCCTGCTTATATTATAGGTTTATTTGGGTTTTCCATTTTTTCGTGACTCAGTCTAGGAAGATTATATAGTTCTAGAAATTCATCCATTTCCTCTAGGTTGTTGAATTTGATGACATATAATGTTTCATAATATTCTACTGTGATCCTTTGTATATCTATGATGTCTGTGGTGATTTCTTCTCTTTCATTTAGAATTTTGTTTACATAAGTCCTTCTTTTTTGGGGGGGGTAGAAAAATCAACAGGGTTTTGCAGTTTGGATTTTTAGGGACAGAGGTGCTGGGAACTGGCTGCTGCCCAACCCCCCACCTCACTTGCCTGATTAAGTTGCAAAAGGTTAAGCCCTTCTCCCCACCTCCATGTTAGCTGTGATGCTCGTCCTGCCCCCCCCATGTTCCCCCAAAAGACTGACTTCTTTGAATAAAGTTAGGATGTTAATATATGGTTGAGGTTTTCTGTACGTGGTAAAATTCTTGGGTTGTCTTGGAAACATAATCAAAGATCTTATTGATCTGCTAATATCCCAGTTAGCCCTAAAATTAAAGGAAGATGTAGCATTTCAGGACCTCTGTGTTTCAGCTATCAGCTTTGCAGAGCCCTTCAGAGTCCATCCTTTAAGTCTATTTTCTTAATTTCGCACCGCTCCCACTCAGGTCCTGGGAATACTAGTCATGCTAGTTTGTGACACCTTCCTCTTTTTTTCTTAGTGAGTCTATCCAGTAATTTGTTGATTTTATTGATCTTTTCAAAAAACCAGCTCTTTGTTTTATTAATTTTTTCTATAGTTTTTTTTTTTGTTCTCTATTTCATTTGTTTCTGTTCTAATTTTTACTATCTCATTTCTTCTGACTTTGGGTTGCTTTTGTTCTTTTGTCTAGTTCTTTAAGATGTGATGTTAGGTTATTTTCTTGGGATCTCTCTTTTTTCTTTTTTTTTTTTTTAATAGAGACAGAGAGAGACTAAGAGAGAAGGATAGATAGGGACAAACAGGAATGGAGAGAGATGAGAAGCATCAATCATCAGTTTTTCATTGTGACACCTTAGTTGTTCATTGATTCCTTTCTCATATGTGCCTTGACCATGGGCCTTCAGCAGACTGAGTAACCCCTTGCTTGAGCAAGCAACCTTGGGTCCAAGCTGGTGAGCTTTTGCTCAAATCAGATGAGCTTGCGCTCAAGCTGGCAACCTTGGGGTCTCGAACCTGGGTCCTCCCAGTTCGATGCTCTATCCACTGTGCCACTGCCTGGTCAGGCCTCTCTTGTTTCTTGATACAAGCCTGTAATGATATAAATTTCCCTCTTGTAATTGCTTTTGCTGCATCCCAGACATTTTGATATATTGTGTTGTTATCTTTGTTTGTTTGTATATATCTTTTGATCTTTTTTTTTTCTCCTTTGACCCAGTCATTTTTTTAGAAGTATGTTGTTTAATTTTCACATGTTTTATAAGTTTCTTTATTTCCTTTTTACAGTTGAATTTTAATTTCAAAGCCTTATGGTCAGAAAATATGCTTGGTATAATTTCAATCTTCCTGAATTTGTTGATGTTGGTTTTGTGGCTCAACATATGATTTATTCTTGAGAATGTTTCATGCACTCTGAAAAAGAATGTATAACCTGATATTTTTGGATAAAATGTCCCATAAATGTCTATTATATCTATTTGGTCCAGTGTATTGCTTAAGGCTAATATTTCTTTATTGGGTTTCTGTTTGGATGATCAATCTAGAGCTGTCAATGGTGTATTGAGATCTCCAAGAATAAATAGGTTTTTGTCTGTTTTAGTTTTTAGATCAGCTAGTCAATGACATATATGTTGGTGCTTCCTAGTTCAGTGTATATATATTAAGAAGTGTTATATCTTCTTGATACAATGTCCTGTTTATCATTATGGTAGTCCATCTTTGTTTCTGGTTACCTTTGTTGTATTGTAGTCAGCATTGTCATATATGAGTATGGCTACCCCTGCTTTTGTTTGGATATTTGCTTGAAGAATCATTTTCTAATCTTTCATTTTAAATCTACTTTTGTCCTTGCAGCTTAGATGTGTCTCTTGAAGGCAGCATATGGTTTGGTTTTGCTTTTTGATCCAATCTTCTACCCTGTGCCTCTTTATTGGTGAGTTCAGTCCATTTACATTTAAGGTAATTGTTGACATTTAAGGATTTCTTATAGCCATTTTATATTTTGTTTTCTGGTACTCTGTGTCTTGTTTGGTTCTTCTCTTTTTTGTTTCTGTCAGTTGTTTTTGTTTGGTGGTATTCCATACTTCTTTCCTCTGTTTCTTTTTTTTTTTAAGCTGTGCATTTCAGTAGTGGCTTTTGCATGGGTGGTTACCATTAGGTTATCAAGAAAAAAATGTTCATATCTACAAGATTTCTTTATTTTATAAGTGCTTCTGCACTTCATCCTTCTTTGCTACTGCATATCTTTATTCTCTCTCCTTTTATGTTATTGTTGTCACAGATTATCCTTGTTTATATTGGGGTTTTGTTAAAATTTTTACTTGTAGTTTTGTTGTTAGAGCTTTTACTTGTAGTTTTGATTTGTTTTGTTCTTTGTGTCTGATTGAATAATCTGGAGTATTTACTGCAGTATGGGTTTTCTGGTGATTAATTCGTTCAGCTTCTGTATGTCTGTAAAAAATTTTATTTCTCCTTCATATTTGAAGTATAACTTTGATGGATATAGTATTCTTGGCTGGTAATTCCTTTCTTTCAGTACTTTGAATGTTTGAATCCACTGTCTTCTGACTTGTAGAGTTCTTGCTGAGATGTCTAATGATAACCTAATGGGCTTTCCTTTATATGTTATATTCTTTTCCCTAGCTGCCTTGAGAATTCTTTCTTTGTCATTGATTTTTTACAGTTTTATTACAATGTGACTTGGAGTAGGTCTGTTTGGGTTAAGGTAACTTGGTATTCTATTATTTTCTTGGATTTGAGGCTCTAACTCTTTCCATAGGCTTGGGAAGTTTTCATTCATTATTTGTTTGAATAGGCTCTCCATTACCATTTTTCTCTCTTCTTCTTCAGATATACCCAATATTATTATATTATTCTTTCTGAGACAAGTTTTGTCTCAGTTTTTTTTTTGTCTCAGTTTTTTTTTTTTAATATGTGAGTCTCTTTTCTCTTCTCTCTAGAATCTTTGGTTGCCTGTGTTTGATGTCACTGATTCTTTCCTCTATCTGGCTTATTCTATTAGCCAAGCTTGCTACCTCAGTCTTCAATTCATGTATTGAGTTCTTCCTCTCTGTGTTTAAAGTTTCAATCTTCTTGGTGAGATGTTTGTATTATATTCTGAGCTCATTAAGTTGCCTATTGGTGTAGTCTCACATCTCATTGAGTATTTTCAGAACTTCAATTTGAATTCTCTATTGTTTAAGGTTTCCATGTGATTGAGATTTTCTGGAGATTTTTTATTTTTTTCTTAACTACATCTCTGTCTTGTGTAGCCATAGTATTTGATTTATTTTTCCTTGATGGCATTTGAGAGTGGTGTTGTTAAGAACTCTAACAAAAAAAAAAACCCTAAAAAATACAACGAAAATATATTAAAAAATTATGCCAAGAAGAAAAACCACAGAATCCCCCCCAAACAATCAGAAACAAAATACCCAGTGAAAATAAGTATAAAATATATAAAAATTAAAGAAAATAAAATTCAAAGGAAAGAAAGAGAAAAAAGAATAAAAAGGATAAAAGATACAAATGGAGAAGAAAAAAAAGAAAAGGAAATTTTGGTTTTGAGATGTTTCTTCTATAGGTGTCACTGTATTATGTTTTAGTTCTGTAAAGTTCCTAGGCTATCCTCCACTGAGATGTTGCTGTCACAGTGATGTAGGCAGGACCACAGTCACATTGGTGGGTGAAGCATTTTGTGAGTGCTTTTTGGCTTTACCTTTTGGCTTCCCTACTTTACAGCTCTAGCAATGGCAATCTCAGACTTCTGGGCACTCCTCCCCACATCTAAACAGACCTGGAAACCAATACAGAGCACCTCTGCTCTTCAGGGGAAAGAGTGCATTATAGTTCAACTTTTTGAAATTTCAAGGGGAGCGATCAGGAGTATCTCTCATGCTGCCATTACTCTATTATTATTATTATTATTATTTTTTTTTTACAGAGACAGAGAGAGAGTCAGAGAGAGAGATAGACAGGGACAGACAGACAGGAACGGAGAGATGAGAAGCATCAATCATTAGTTGTTAATTGATTGCTTACTCATATGTGCCTTGGCTGCAGGCCTTCGCAGACTGAGTAATCCCTTGCTTGAGCCAGCAACCCTGGGTCCAAGCTGGTGAGCTTTTGCTCAAACCAGATGAGCCCATGCTCAAGCTAGTGACCTTGGGGCTCAAACCTGGGTCCTTCCGCATCCCAGTCCAACACTCTATCCACTGCGCCACCGCCTGGTCAGGCATGCTGCCATTACTTTGATGACAGGATTGAGGTTCAAGGAGGTAGATATTCCCTACGTCTCAGGGCAGCTTAGCTGCCTGGTGGAATTGGAAACCTAGCTTATCAAGAGATGAACACAGCTGCTCAGACAGCATGAGCAACAATACAACCACACCAGAAATGGTTGCATTGACAAGCAGCACCCCCACACACCTGCTGAGGCAACACCATTGGGAAAACTGGCAAGAAGTAGTAGGGGTGTTCATTTCTCCTAAGGAAGCACACAGAGATACAGCCTGAAGCCAGACTCAGACACATGATCCCTATTCTAGAGATATGAGGCATTTCAAAAATGGACAGAGAAACATGAACACCTCCTAAAACCTTACCTCTTGTCTATTCCTGCCAGTAAAACTCCCTCTTGGTGTGACTGGTGGGAAGGCACCTGGGGACTGGGGTCAGAGTCCTGCAACTGTGGCTGTATTTGTGACCAATTGTGGTTGTATTTTATGGCAAATTTTCAGGAGAAGTTGCCTCATCAGTGTTTATGTTTGAGAAGGCACCAGACCCAATTATCTTAGGATGAATCAATATTTACTGTCTTAAACCATGGACATAACAGGTGTTTTGGGGGGCCTGCCAGAGGCCAACTTTCTATTTGGGATGCCAGATAACATTGGAAAGTCTTGGACAAGTCAATCTTGACTGGTTACAATGTCTTCACATAGAAGTTCCATTTTGATAATCAAAAGGAAAAATGCTTGGGAAGAAAACTGTGGGCTTGCAGTTAAGCTCCATCTCATGTGGTAACTCTGTGCGACATATTCTAGCCCAAGTAAGAGCTCAACTTCATTCAAAAAAGGCAACTTGGTAGTGTACTGGTCAAAATTCCTCTTTAATAGTCTTTTGTATGAGTAGAATGCTGGATATTTACAAAATTCTAGAAAAAGATTAATGTAATGCTTTTTCCAAATTTGTTTGTTTCCAGTTTCAAGAATTGAACATACCTAAGACTTATATTCGCTACTATCTACTTTATGTAAGTACACTCTTTCTTAGGAGTGAAGCTGATTATTACATACTATATGAAAATTTACATGATGTTAATCTTTTTATTAAATAGCTTAGAAACAAAAGAAATATTTAAATGTCTATCCCAAGTATAAAAGTAATTTTCTGAACTGAAAACTCTACTTTTTAATTGCCAACACTACTTTTATTCTCAAATGAAACATATAAAAATAAACAAGATATATTAACTATAAAAAAGAAACACCAATGATCTTGACTAGGTGGTGATACAGTGGATAGAGCATCGACCTGGGAAGCTGAGGAACCAGATTCAAAACCCCAAGGTTGCCGGCTTGAGCATGGGCTCATTCAGTCTGAGCACAGGTTCACCAGCTTGAGCGTGGGGTCACTGGCTTGAGTGCAGGGTCGCCGACTGGAACATGGGATTATAGATATGACCCCAAGGTCACTGGCTTGAGCAAGGGGTCAATGGCTTGGCTATAGTCTCCCAGTCAAGGCACAAATGAGTTGTAATCAATGAACAACTAAGAGTGCACAACTATGAGTTGATGCTTCTCATCTCTCTCCCTTTCTGCCTGTCTGTCTGTCCCTCTCTCATTAAAAACAACAACAACAAAATAAAAACCATCAATGAACTTTTAATATAAGATTATCCTGATGAACTTGTGAATTATTTCCTACCTTTAAAATTCATATCCTGTGTTTGACTCAAGAACTTTTGGATTGGGTTAAAATATATGGTTAAATTCTTGAAAGCAATATTTCCAAATGTTTAACATTAATCTAAATTACTAACTTATAGCCTCTTCAAATCTTACTGATTACTGAGGAGTTTTACGTCAAATATATTAAGAAAAATAAAAAGTGTATATATACTTTCTATTATAGACATACCAAATATAAACTTAGAATTAAAAATTAAGTTGAAAATTCAGAGATTTTTCCACACATGAAAATGCAAAATTTTGGAAATTTATTTTTAAAGTAACATACAATTTACTGAAAATCGTTAACTGGTAAAAATCAATGTTTCTAATTTAATGCCACTTACAAAATGTGGAAAATTGTTTTTAAGTGTCCTCAAAATCAACTACACTCAGAACAATGGCTGAATTTTAATGGAGCTTAAAAGTCAGCTTTGGATAATGTGTCATTAGACTTTTGAACTTGGGAGGTAAGGTAGATGAAAAAATAAACAGATTAACATTTTACTTCCCTAATCCATATTAGACATATTTTCATGACTATATTAGTATGTCATGTCCAAAAGATGCTACAGAGAAGCAAGATCTTTTGTTAATATCATGTATCAAGTCCAGATATTCATATATTTAGGACCATCACTTGAAATATTCACATGGCTTGTTTAAATGTGTGAGTCACCTTTGTAATGAAATAGGCATAAAAACCTTCAGTTTCATCTCATGTCAAGATGAGTCATCATGGAAAATATGTAGTCAAAGCAAACAATAAAAAGACAAACAAAGCCAAGGAATAGAAAAACTGATGACACACACTGAGTAGTTAGACCTTGAACTTTAAAACAGATATCTGCTAGAAATTGTTCTAGGTCAAAGACAACCAGGGAGACAGTCATTGTTGTTGAAAAGTAGCTCTCTGTGGAGGCTAATTGCCATTACTGTTGTGTGATTTAGAGACAGTTCTCAGCCATGTGGGAACTTGTATTTCTCTTTCTATGGTCTAAATGTTCACTCTTGTTACCTATTAGACTAGATATAATTTCAGGCTTTGGTCTCTTTTTTGACATTTTCTAGATATAATCTTATTGTTAATTTCAATTTGAGACTCAAAAATGCATTACATAAAATCCTAAGAGAACTATACCTCATTGATTAATTCTCTCATATTACTTCAGAAAGAGAAAAGTTTTTGATCCAAATCCTTATTATATAAAGATAATCTAAATCAGAACTACTTTCCAGTAGTAAAAAAACAAAAAAACAAACAGAAAAACCCTACAACAACAACAAAAACAAATAAAAAAACACATACACAGGGAAATTTTTACACAAAATAATGTTACTAAAGATGAATGGCCTAATGCACTTCCATTGCCTTCAGTATCCCACTCAGTCACCAGAACCATGTGCCCTATTCTCACTCTGTGTGTGACCTCTCACCTCATGGGCCATCTCTCCTGTCCAGTGTTTGAGGTCTGGATGGGCCAGTGAGAGGATTCCCTTTACACACACATACTGAGTGCCCCCAAACACACCTTCAAACCACCCAGGGAAGGAAAGAGACTGTTGTGCCTCACTCCCAAGATAGTCACTGGATGGGGAGGGAGGATAATTGGGGGAAGAGGTGGTGGGCCAGGGTGCCAGGCTGTAGGGGAGTGAACACCTGAGAATTTATCCTTGGGCAGGGTCCAGTCGGGACCTTGTCTGAGCCAAGGCTCCAAGCCCTTGAGTATGCCCAAAGGCCATTGGACTTTACCTGCAAAATATAGATTGCAAAATAAAATTCCTATGAACTTCAAAATGGCAACTGCAGAGATTTCACCCCAAGTGTGGATCCCTAAGCCTGGCCCAGTGTGACCACACTGGCCAACACCCTTGACACTAGCCTGCTGGCCCGCCCCAACAGGAACAGCACTGCTGCTGATGAACGTGGAAGGAGAAACAGGGTACTCGATGTCCTCTCCCTCTTCACTTTGGAATTTCCTGCTGGTATTTATGCTGGTCCAGACAACAGTCAATAGTAGCAACTCCTCATTAAGAAGGCCTGCTCGAGCGACACTGCTCCCACTGGGTGTGAGAGCACCTGTGCCTAATTCCGGGGTGAGGGCTGGGGAGAGCCTCGCCCTTAAGAGAAGCCACATCTCCCACTGTTGGTCTATATAAGGGCAGTAGTTTGGTCTCTCATTGGCCTTACTGGTAATTTGTTTTAATTTCTCAAGGACTGGACACAGAGGAGAAGCACTCTTGGTTAGGCCCCTACAATCCCATTAAGAGCAGGTTTGGTTCTTGTTCAGTTGATTTCGGTTGGTGCAGAGAAAGAAACTGAGGAGCTTCTTACTCCCTACATCTAAGTTTCTGCTTCTCTGCCCCTATACTGTGTGCTCTTCTGCAGAGATGTGCAGTAATCATACACGGGATTGATTTAGTGAGACATGGGGTTCATACAGTGACCTCATTTATCCCCCTGGGACTAAGCCGGCATGCTCCCAATTTTATACTAAAAAGGAAAGGAATTCCCTTGTGAATCATCTGTAAAGCATGTTCCCTTTCACTGTCTCTCAATAATGAATGAGTAGCAGAATCAATAAAAGCATAGATACTATATTCAGAGTGTAATTACAGGAATTCATTCAGCATCTGGTTTGGACCAGCCTGTCCGCCCTCATAGTTTATGTTCTGGCCACTCAGCAGGCCCACACCCACACCCACACGCACACTGCATTGCTTCATGCTTTGTATTTGGCTCATACTACTCAATATGCCTTTGTTACCTGGCTCATTTCTTTCAGTGTCCCCAAACTTGGTTCAGCAACCATATTTTTCTAGGGAGTGTTTCTGATACCCTCAAAAGTTCTCTTCTGCATACCTTGTTGTTAGGGTATTAGGGCCATAATTTTAATTATCATAACATATTGGGATAGTTCATTTACATTTATTTCCTTTCCTACTAGACTAAAACCTATACAAGAACAGAAATAGTATCTTATTTACTTTCTAAGAACCAATCTCTGGCACAGAGCTTGGAATAGAACAGTATCTTTATAAATAATTTTTTGAATAAAACAGAATATTTTAACATATATTTACTTACAGTCTCATGTTTTCCTAAGGGACTCAAAATAAAACTGATAAAAATATCTTAAACATGGGTATCTGTTTTTGTAAAAATGTTTTTTATGTGAAAAAAAAAAAAGACTTACTGCCTACAAGTGGTCCTTACTTGGATCAGTGAATTAACTTTGAAGGGTCAGCTATCACATCAACATCTATGACCTTCAGAAAGTCATTATATGCCTGGGTTACTTAGCTTCTGAAATTAGAAATGATAATGACAACTGCTAAGCAATATTGATAAAAGATTCTTAAGTGAAAAGTTTATAAATGAATGCTAGCTAATAATGATTTCAAGCACAAAGGTCTGATGATCATGTGGATGACCCAGGAGAGGAAGGATGAGTTTTCCATTTGACAGTTTGGTATTTCTAGCTTCCTAATCAAGCTAGCTGAGTTAAATATTCTGGTCAATTTTAACTCATGACTCTTGTTTCCAAATCATTCAACTATGTCAAGGAAAATAATATTTGCTTGATCCTATTATTAGATAATATGCTGACAGGCTTACAAAATAACATGAGTTTTTATTTCAGTATACCACATTTCAATGATCATTATATTCCTTATTTATCTACTCAGTGGTGATTTGCTTTACTGTTTTCAATGTGAACTTTACATTTTTTAATTTTTCACTCAAAATTGCTCTTATTTATTTTTCAAATAAAATACTATGCCTGGAAATAGTGTAATATTAAAGAAAAATGTTAAAACAACACAAATAATATAGGAAAATAGTGAAAGAATGATTGAGGCTAACACGAAAGTTGGGACTTGCCTCACGTTGAGAGCCATGCTACATCCTTTGGTGTAAACATGGACCTTTCATTTATCATGACTTCTTTTTTTCTACTTCTCAGCATTCATGAACCTGTGTATATCTCAGTTTTGAATATTTCAGATTTTAAGATTCTAGGGAACAAGTATAGACCAAAAATCAGGTTTGCATTTGAAATTGGGGGTTAGCATTATTTATTATCAACTCAATATACCTGCAGAGCAATGTTTACATGAAATGAGATTATAAAAGCTGATTAATGAACACATTTCTGTTGCCTCCTGTTTCCCACTCAGTTAGTAGAAAGGAAGGAAGGGGCACCTCTTGTCTTCTTTCTACCAGGATGATATGGGACTTTGCAGAATTCAGGGCTCTACCAACAGCCACAATTGCAGCCTTCCTTCTGACTTTTGTTGCTCATGGATTTGAGGTCCTATAGCCAGACTGTACTTGGCTCACCACATCCTGCAGAGAAACTGTATCATATTTACAGCAGAAGTCAATAACTCCTTGAAACCAGATTCTTCCCTCACTATATCTAGTGGACTGCCCATTGCCATGAAGTTGTAGTTATAATAACTTGGGTATATCGCATGTAACCTTTCTCTTTTTTTTTTCATCAAGTCAGTCTACTTCATGACAATCTGTTCTCCATAATATTTCTTGGCTATATCCTTTATTATTTCAGCACATAACTATCTAATCAAAGATTTTTATTAAAAACTATTATGTGGTCCTACTATTATCTCCTCCCCACTTTTTCATTTATTTATTCTTCCAAGATCACTTTTACTTATCACTTTTTGACCAGAATTTGAAGCTCTCTATGGTTGCCTCTTCAAGGCTTAGTTTGGCTTTTGGCCCTGTCCTAGAGTCTCTCAGAGTCTCACCTGTAATCTCCAACATTAACTGCTTGTCACTCTCCTGCTAGCATGCCAATGTCTCAAGGACCCTTCACTGAAGATGTTGGTTTCCATGCTCCTGAGACCTTTCCACCAGATGCTTCCCTTCCAAATGCTAATCCAGGTGACCATGTTAACATGGTTTCTATTAATGAACCCCTTAATCTCTGGAGCACATTGGTCTTGCTTTTGTTTTACCATTCTTGGTGACAGGTACAAAGCAGGAAATATTATTTAATCTGCTCATAATACCAAGTAGAGTTTCTTCACATAGGTAAACATGAGGCAGAGTGCCCCCAAATGTTCTAAGCAAGCTGGTGTTTTGGGGGCAGAATTCCTTCCCAGTGTGAAACAAATGTAGAGCAGCAAGTCTGGGGAGGGGGGAGCTCAATTTCTTAGTTTCTTGACTGGGGAAACACACGAAGGACCAAGGCCAGACATGACCTTGAATGTTGTCTCCAAGACCACTGAAGACTGAGACCACAGTGGAACAAGAGAGAGCAGCAAGTTCTTAAGATCCTCCTAGTTCTGATGGGACTTAGGAGCACCATGCTGAGCCTGCAGGGTTTGTGCATCAATGGCTGGTATTCAGTGAGGTGCTGAAAAGTTATGTTCATACATTTTGTTAATGTATTTGCTGATTATGAGGATGAATCTCAATCAACATAACATAAATCAAGGCTATTTTTGTTTTTAAAATATGCTTGACATTTTTGTATACGGCCATTTCAAGAGTGATTCCCATTCATTACTATTGATAATCAATGAGAGATGCCTTCCTTGGGCATGCTGAAATATTTTACCGAGGAAGAATTTGCTGGTTAGGTTGAAATTGTAAATCTCAGTAGAGGAGATTGAACAAATAAGTGGTCTGACTTGTTTTAAATCTTTGAGCTCTTTGGAAACAGGCTATCAAAAGTATTGCCCTTAAATTTGTTATTGGGTTTATTTTTTAAAATGAGGTTTGAAGTAGGAATAAGAAGAATGCTAATGTTTCCCTTCCTGAAATGTTACATTTTTCTACTTCTTTATTAACCTTCTCCCATAACCTCACCAACACTGTCTACTTGGTAACATTATTAGACAGGTGATCTTTAAACACTGAACAGCTAGGAAAATTTCTGCTCTCCATGGTAACAGATTAGGTTCCTGGACTGACCGTTCTACTGGAAACAGCTAACAATGTGGATAAAGCATGAGACTAGAAGAGGGTAAAAAGAAAGGAACAAACACAGAACAGATGATGGGAAAGAGAAAGAAAACTGTGAATTAGAAAGAGGACTGGCAAATATTTTGAGGCAAATAAACTTTTAAATTATTAAATAACTAAATATTTCCCCAAAAAAACAACCACAAAGGGAAAACAAAAATCCTCTTGGACAGCAAATAACATGAGCTTGGTTATCCAGATCTCACATCGAATCTGTTTTATCAATTCTCACATAAGGCAAGTACTAGGGTTCTTTTCTAAAAACATATTGATTTAACTTATTATTGTATAACATTTCAAAGGCACACAAGTGGAATACCTTGCATCACTGACCCTCTTGGACCTGTCCTACAACTTCATCTGTAGTCCATTCTTTGTTCACTTTCTGGATTGTTTTGAAGCAAATTCTAGAAATTATAGCAACTCTAACCAGTGCTTACCTTTAAAGATAAGAAGTTTTACAAAGTATAACCTCAACACCACTATCACAACTAATAATTCCTAATATATAATATCCAGTTGATGATTAAACTTCCTCAATAGTCTTAACATTTTACATCTAGTTTTCACATACTAAGGCTGAGCTCAGTTTCATTCACTGGTTATGATAGAAACAATAGTCTTTTGTTTTTTAGTGTTTTTGAGAAGATCTCTGAGATCCTGAGCAACCTTCCAAGTTCCTTACGGCTTAAGAATCTTCATGCTGTGGTTCATGGCAAAACTCACAGGAACCAGTTTGGTTGATGTATAGCAGAGGTTAACCACAGTTCCCCTTCTCCCCAAAAAGTTTTGAGAAGGATCCGTCACCACCAGAAGACAATCCTAATTCAACCTCCCATACTGTTTATGAATCAGTGTGTGCAGCTGCATAAGCCCAGCCTACTCCTAGGTCTCTGCCTTGTGCTTTCCAATAGTACTTTGAGGACATAACCTCTTCTTGAAAATAGACACCCTTAATCTATTTACAGGCAGCTTGACAGCATTTACATATATTATTATGCATGCAAATATCTGTATTACTGCAGACTGTTTATGATGCTTTTATACCAACATTATATGGCCATTCTGAATAGAACAAGAGCCATGAAAAATGATTCTGCCTGAATTTGAATTACAGGATATGATTCAACAGGGACAAGGAAATACTAGGAACTGTTTAGATGAACTCTTAAAAAAAACATTCAGCAGTGCTCTTTTTCTTTGTTTTATTGATTAATCCTAAAATGCTAAAATCCTGAAATCTTCCAATTTTACTAAAGGTTCCAATAATACAAAAATGACAACAGTAAAATTTTGAAATCCAGGCTAACCTAGAAATAAGATTTGTGGTCATGCTTCATAAATCTTGGCCTTTGAGGGGCTGTAGCCGTTGGCTAACTACTCAAATCCAGAAAAATATGATGCCAGTAACTGTAAATTTAGGAAGGTTATTGAAGCAGTTCATGAAGAGGATAAATAGAGAAAAATTTAAGAGAACAGACAATTAGCATTATCCTTAACTCTCTGTGGGATTTGCTCACACAACAGCCCTGTTACTTCTCAAACACACTCAGTTATAGAAGCTGGTGGGACAAACTGCTTGTCTAAGAAATGGGTTGTGTCACAATACTTAGTAAGTCTTTCTTCTTGTGTCCATCTTCTCTTTGTGAGCTTTCAGGTGTAAGCTACTTGGTGGACATGGTCCCAAATAAAGGCTGGAAGTACTTCATAGGCATTTGGGAAACAAGGTAATAATTTTAAATTGTTATAGAAATAAAATACTAATATGAAATCCATTCAGAGAAGGTGGAACTGATCTTAGAGATCATTAAGGGTAGGCAATTAAATTTATCTTTCTTGGAGGTGTTTCAAAATCAAGGATTTATTTATACTTTCAATTAGAATGAGATACTTATGCACTTCTATGTTTTTAAGTTTATTTATTGATTTTAGAGAAAGAGGAAGGAGAGGGAGAGATCTGTATGTGCCCTGACTGGGGATTGAACCGGCAATCTCCTAGTATCAGATGACTTCTAACCAACTGAGCTATCTGGCCAGGGCTCTGCACTTCTATTGGTTCAGAGTCTCCAAAATGGAATCCTGAATATATAAATGAATAAAAATCTTGTAAAATGTGCAGAACACATAAATTGATCAGATTTTTTTCAGATATAAACCGATTTAAATTAGTTGTTCTTAAATATTATCTATCTTTGAAGAATCTTTCAAAGTAAATTAATCCTTTTTCCTTGAGAAAAAACATAAAAAATAATTGTGGAAATGATATTTGAAAAAAAAATCAAGAATTCTATCACATTGAAAGTCAGATTTCTTTTTTTTAATTACTTTAGAAATTTTTTTAGTACTTCATATTATTATTATTATTATTATTATTATTATTTTGTATTTTTCCGAAGCTAGAAACGGGGAGAGACAGACAGACTCCCGCATGCGCCCGACCAGGATCCACCCGGCACGCCCACCAGGGGGCGACGCTCTGCCCCTCGGGGCGTCGCTCTGCTGCGACCAGAGCCACTCTAGCACCTGGGGCAGAGGCCAAAGAGCCATCTCCAGCGCCCAGGCCATCTTTGCTCCAATGGAGCCTCGGCTGCGGGAGGGGAAGAGAGAGACAGAGAGGAAGGAGGGGGGAGGGATGGAGAAGCAGATGGGCGCTTCTCCTGTGTGCCCTGGCCGGGAATTGAACCCGAGACTCCTGCACACCAGGCCGACGCTCTACCACTGAGCCAGCCGGCCAGGGCCCATATTATTTTTAATGTAACTTTAAAGTTATAGTTAGTAAAATTTACTCGTCTTTTGTGTACCATTGTATAATTTTTGACAAATATATAGAATGTGTCATCATCATCATAATCAAGACATAGAAGAGTTCCTCATTCCCCCAGAAAAACCACCTAATGTTGACATTTGTAGTCAAACCTTCTGTTTATTTGTCCCCTAATTTTGTCTTTTCTAGAATGATATATACATTAAAGTTAAATTAGGTCATAAAGATGAGGTCTTGATCCACTAGGATTATTGTCTTTATGAGAAGAAACACCAGATTATAACCTTCCTCTCTCCTGTGTACACAGAGAAGAGTCATGTGAGTACAGAATGAGCTGGAGGCCGCTTGCAAGCCAGAAAGACATCCCATCAGAAATAGAATTTTCTGGCACCTTGACCTTGGACTCCAGTTTCCAGAACTGTGAGAAAATGAATGCCTCTTGGTTAAGCCCCCAGTGTGTTGTGTTCTATTATGGCAGCTTGGGCAAAGTAATATCTTCACTTTCTTTTTTTCTTATTTGAATAGTTTTTTAATATTTAATTTGAACATATGTGTTGTTTTTTAAAGTAACATATTGTTTTATTGTTTTTAAGTAGTTGATCAAGGGATTAAATATATATATATATATATATATATATATATATATATATGTGTGTGTGTGTGTCTAACATAACAATTTTCTTCCAATTGGAAATCTTGTTTTATTCCCAAATTTTACCAATAATATAAGTACACTTCATCTAGGGCAATTAGTACAGCTTCTTTTTTAGTCTAATTATTTTTGTCCATTATGTTTTATGTACCTTAATAAGCTCTAAGCTCTTTTATACAGAGACTGTGTTGTATTTTACTATTCTTTTTCTGTAGTAGTTAGAATCTTTCTTGTAACTTATTAACTATCAGAAGATATTTTCTAATTAAATAATGAAAAAAGAGATATTCAATGATAAATTTCTTTTGCTATTGTAAAGATTCTTTTCTCATCTCATACATGTTCATAATATTATATAATATAGTTATACGTAGAAAACATTTTTCTCATTAGAGTCATATGAGTAATTATCCATTTTTAAAGTTACAATTAAAAATGCAGAAATTGGGTATATGTGACATATTTCAGAGATAACACTTGTCATATTTTGCAATCTATTAATTCTCTAATTAACAAAACTTCTAGATAACACAGTGAAAAATATTAAATTGGCCTTCTTGAAATATACCTTAGCCATAACCAAGGATATAAATTCAACATGCAACATCAAAATCTTAAAAAAAAAATTCCTTAATAAACACTCAAAGGTATTTTCTGTTCTTAATATTTTCTAAAAATAAAATAATCTGAAAATTTACCTGTTAATGTTATTAAACAAACAAACAAAAAGTCTATAAGGACTTTGGTCTTGTTTTGATTGGAGGTTCATTTTCTTTTTTAAACATTTATGTCTATAATCATCTTGACATTCACCTTTTGTCACCATGTGGCACATATAGTCAAAGATATTACGTGGCCCGCCCGAAGGTCATTCCTGGGGTGTTAACAGTTGCTGACAGTGGAGCAGAACAAAGAGAGGGTGGACAACAATTTGCGCAAGTAGGTCTCTGGTGGATCAAAGGATTCCCATTAAACTCTAAGGAGAGATTCCAGCACTAGCCAAGTGTGGGCCGAGAATTTAAAAATAAAATAGAAAGCAGTGTCACACCCTCCAAGTGTCCGTCAGTGGACGAGTGGATTAAAAAGCCTTGGTACATATATACAATGGAATACTATGGGGCTATGAAAAAGAAGGAAATCTTACCTTTTGCAACAATATGGAGGGACCTAGAAACTATTATGTTGAGTGAAATAAGCCAGGCAGAGAAAGAAAAATATCATATGACCTCACTCATTTGAGGAATCCAGGGAACAATGAGAACTGAGGAACGGAATTGAGACAGAGGAGGGATCAAAGGTACCAGAAGAAAAGAGGACAGAGGGAAAGGGCACGATAGGATGGGATAAACCTGAAGGGAGAGGGGGAGGGTGCTCTAGGGAGGGGGGCAAGGGAGATGGTGAGGGGAATAGGGGGGAGGGAGGAGGCATTCGGGGTGACCCTAGAATCTATGTAAACACAATTAATTAAATAAAAATAAATAAATAAAACAAAAAAATGGAAAGCAGTGGAAGGAAGGTCTGAGGTTTCTTGGGGCAAAGATCAGATGATTTGTGGTGAAAAATAACAAAAATGATCAAGAACAAGATGTTCATTGAGCCAGTTTTTTTCTCACTTCTCCTTAATTTCCTCCAGATATATCAACTTCTCCTCCTTTTTTCCTTTTGAGTCATACTCTTTACACACACACATACTCACACACTCTCACATTCACACACACATAATAAATACATTTATTCAGTGCCTTATTCTTGGATCTACTATTATCAACAGTCCTGTAAATTCATATATTAATCTCCTTCAACCCAAGGAGACAAAATGAATATTTTAGTATAATTATAAGCCAAAAAAAAAAAAAACCAGAATAAAGAATGAGATATCCCAGCAGTGATCTTGGAAAGAATTTGGTTTTTTTATGCTATTTAAAAAATAAATATGAAATGTATAATCTGAGTTCCATTAACCTGCATCAGGATTCCAGTGTGCTTCAGGACCTTTTCCAGAATTCCATCTAACATAAGCTCTGCAAAGGGGGCAAAAGGGCCAGCTTGAGGTGCACAAAATGAACTGAAAAATTGAGTCAATTAGCAGGCTAATTCAAGACAGGGTTCCCATGCAACACGAAAGTCATTTTTATGGGACTATGTAGGCTGTGGAATTGGTAGTCTGTTAAATTGTTCCCTGTCAGTGTGTGAAACAAGAGCACAGCCATTTCATTTAGAAGAAAATGAATGGTGTGTCACCCTCCAACGTTTAATGCCGGAGCCAGCCAGGCGCCGTTAATGCTGCCTGGGAGAAACCACTCTGTCCTGGCAAGGCCCCATTCCCTCTGAGACCCACAGGTCTGTCCTTGTCTCTTCTAATCTCTCCTGGTTGGAGCTGGGTGACAGCCCCTTTCTCACTTTGAATTCAATTTCATCCTTCATATCTGACTCTTCAGACTGTGGGGTTCCTGAGCTCCCCTTCTCTCAGAAAGGTGCCTCTGTTCTCTGTGTTACATCTGGAGCTTCAGCTGGTTCTGTCCCCCCCAGTGCAGGCTTTGCCCTTACACCCCAGCCCTCAGCCAGAGACAGCCTTCCCGTGCTCTGAGAGCAGTATCTGAATACGGAATTTCTACCCTGAGCTTCTGCATGTGGGAAGAAGACTGCTATTACTTATCTGTATTCTGTAAATGGAAACTCTGACATTGGCAAAAGTCATATTTGATCTTAAGCCTAGGCCTCCTGACTCTCAGCCTAGTACGCTTTGCCCAATACAGCATTGCCTCCCACTGTGGCCCTGGGTGAAGAGTTCTTGGTCTTCCTAGTCCTTCTCTGAGTCACTACAGAATTGAATGGTCAGTATCACAATGTTTTAAAATCTGTATTCTAGAGATTTTATCTGGGTAAGAGACTTAGACTCAGCCAATATTATCTATTTCATGTTCATTCATTCAAAACCATTATTTTGACTAAACTGGTTTTTTTTGGTTAAGTCAGAAAATATCCATGAAATAACAGAGACAAGTGTGTGCAAAGTGACAACAGAACACATACCTCCAGGCACAGAAATATGAAGGTGTTGTTGAACTAATGAAGTACAGGACAGGGAATAAAGGATAGAGAGACCCTGAAGTGTGGAATTGCTGAGACCCACACCTTAGCTGAATTGTGGAAGTGTTCTGTAAGGCATGTGAATAAAATGGTAAATGGCAGATATATCAGAGGAAAAATAGTTATCTGTCAGCTATTGTTTTATTTTCCAACTGAATGGAATGAGGTTGAAATTTGTACCAAATACTCAAAACTAATTTTAAACTTTTTTTCATGGTACATTTGCAAAGTTGTTTTGTGTCTCAGAGGAAATTATTATTTAACATGATAGAAAAAATAAAATAATATGTATGACATTTTTTTATATTTATTTTTTTGTGTGATAGAAACAGAGAGAGTCAGAGAGAGGGACTGATAGGGACAGACAAGATGAAAAAGAGATGAGAAGCATCAATTCTTCACTGTGGTATCTTAGTTGTTCATTGACTGCTTTCTCGTATGTGCCCTGACCGGGGGGCTACAGTAGACTGAGTGACCCCTTGCTTGAGCCAGCGACCTTGGGCTCAAGCTGGTGAGCCTTGTTCAGACCAGATGAGCCCGTGCACAAGCTGGCGACCTTGGGATCTCGAACCTAGGTCCTCCACATCCCAGTCTGATGCTCCATCCACTGCACCACTGCCTGGTCAGGCAATATGTATGACAGGGGTCCCCAAACTATGGCCCGCGGGCCGCATGCGGCCCCCTGAGGCCATTTATTCGGCCCCCGCTGCACTTCCAGAAGGGGCACCTCTTTCATTGGTGGTCAGTGAGAGGAGCATAGTTCTCATTGAAATACTGGTCAGTTTGTTGATTTAAATTTACTTGTTCTTTATTTTAAATATTGGATTTGTTCCTGTTTTGTTTTTTTACTTTAAAATAAGATATATGCAGTGTGCATAGGGATTTGTTCATAGTTTTTTTTATAGTCCGGCCCTCCAGCGGTCTGAGGGACAGTGAACTGGCCCTCTGTGTAAAAAGTTTGGGACCCCTGATGTATGACATTTCAAAATGCATGCTTTGTTCTTCATTTGGCCTCATAATAACTTCTTATGTCAATATTTAATTTCTAGGCAGTGATATAATTATACATATATTTAATGCCATGATAGCTTAGCTTACTAAAATTTTGGCTTAGTAAAAATACTTAATTTGGCATCAAAGTTGAGACTGGAATCAACATATCTTAACACCTGTGTTCTTTCTGTTTCTTTTAATATGCTTTTTAGATGTTATTTTCTTACACCTCTGTTAGCTATTAGCATATTATCATTGACTAGTCCCTGTTACTCTTGAGTTATGTAATAATCTGACTAAAAAGAAAAAGAAAAACTTTGTGAAATAAGCAAAAGGATGACTAAGTCTCCTTCCAATGTCATAGAGAGCGTTGTCAAACAGGCCTACTTGAGGTCTATTTAATTTTTTTGTCTGATATGCTATTTATCCTCAATTAATGCACAGAATCTGTAAAGATACATGTTAACTTGCAGTTTTTCTGCTTGCTATAGAGGCATAATTCAGGGTATTATACAAGATGGGTATTAATATTATATACATTTAAAAAATGATGAGAGGTATAAAAATATTCATTATGTCACTCAAGTTGTAAAATACAAAGAAGAGTAAAGTGTTGACAAGGCCCTGCATGATCTGCTTTCTGCTTACCTCTTCAACCTTATCTCGCATGGTTCTTCACCTATGATTTAGCCACATGATTCGCAATAATGCAAAAACAAATTTACATTGTGCCGGAAATCGACTTTGAAGAGATTCTAAAGATGTAGATTTAGCAAAGAGATATTAATTGCATGCCATTTAAAAATGGGTCAGGTGTCTTGAATACACTCTGGTTTAGTAAGTTATTTTTATATTTATAAATATAAAAATTAATATGAGGCCTATCACATGAAACTTTGGTCCCTTCACTGTAATTTTTCTTTAAAGCCTGAAGTTCAGTGACTACCCCTCACTCTCTTACCAGGATTTTGTCTGTGTTTTGTTTTCAGAAACCTAATGTTTATGGTCATTGTGAACAACTATACTGGATTCCTTTTCCTCCTCTTTCCAATCCCCACTCTATTTCTTTAAATGCTAACTTCAGATTCCAATTTAGTTTATGCTTTTTTAAAAATATTTTATGCTACTAGAAAACATACAAGTATATAAACACATATAAAGTGCAAAACAAAATAAAAAGAGAAAAATTAGAATTTGGACTCATGTTATAAAATGCCAGATACCAAATTTATAATTCCTAAGCTTTTTAATTAATTCTTAAACCACATAGATTAGAGATAAAATAACTGTTAAAATGCCAGGAAAGCTATGATTTTTATGCCTATGTTCACGCCTCTAACAAAAAATATATATAATTATTTTCTAATTGCATGAGAATAAATAAAATAATAAATGAGATAAGTTTTAGGATAATTAGTAGGCAAAATCAGTGACATTATATACAAAATTATATAAAAATATTAAACATGTAAGGTATATATTTTGTTCATTTTAGACATATGGATACATTAAGTATGAGTATCTCAGATATTTCTAAATATTATTAGCACCTCACAGGGCTTAGTTAGTCAAGTGTAAGATACCTCACATGATATAGCAAAGTTGATACTTGGTCTCATTGCTTCTGTTGCCTTCCCAAATTCTGTTCTCACACAGCATCCAGGATTCCATTGGAACATAAGACATGAAATTATTTTTTCCGTGCTTAAACCCTGAAATAGCTCCCCACTTACTCTGGTTAAAAGCCAACACTCTGGCCCTGGCCAGATGGCTCAGTGGTAGAGCGTCCGCCTGGCATGTGGGAGTCCCGGGTTTGATTCCTGGCCAGGGCACACAGGAGAAGCGCCCATCTGCTTCTCTACCCCTCCCCCTCTCCTTCCTCTCTGTCTCTCTCTTCCCCTCCCACAGCCAAGGCTCCACTGGAGCAAGGTTGGCCTGGGCGCTAAGGATGCCTCTATAGCCTCTGCCTCAGGCGCTAGAATGGCTCTGGTTGCAACAGAGCGATGCCCTGGATGGGCAGAGCACCGCCCCCTGGTGGGCGTGCCAGGTGGATCCTGGTCGGGCGCATGCGGAAGTCTGAAAAAAAAAAAAAGCCAACACTCTTATAATTGTCTACATGGACTACTCCCCACCCCACTCCTGTTGTATTTGATCATTTGCACCACCTGCTTTCTCAGTGTAGACTAGAACATGATTTCCCACGATTACTCTGTGGCTCATTCCACCACCACCTTCTGGTATGTGCACAAAAATCTTATCCTTGATGAAGTGTAGGGAAGAAAAATATTTTTCTCTACTTTCTTAGGTACTGGAGTGCTTCAAATAAAGCTGAAAAGATAGTATCAACAGGAAAAAATGTAAAGAGACTGATGTTGACATTTTTAAGTACATGAGAGCTTCACAGAAAAGAAGTGAAAACCCAAACGGTGATCAGACCAGGGACTTATATACTGCTTTTTAACAAAGAGTAATAAATTGGGAAAGTAACAAGACAAGGAAAAGGGAGGTTGGGCTATAGAGGCAGTAAATTATGGGATGGTAACTATATGGAGAAAGTAATGGTAGATAAGTATTATTTGGTGTGGTTTGTGTAGGCAGATTCACCTTGGTGCTGTTTCCATTTCTGGTCCTAAAGGTGGTTCTCCTCCCTTGTGTGGGAAACGGGGGACCTTCCCAAGCAGAATGCATGCCAACTTCACAAAGGGAAATTTATGCTCAGCTGTTAGGAAGAAAATGGAGGAAATTTCTTCTTGTCTCTACTGCCTCTCAGTTGACTTCAGCTCAAAATAACCCTTACACCAGAGTGACATCTTTTGGAATGGCACATTCTGATCTCCTTCAGAGGCCACCCAACTAACTTTTTAACATTAAATATTCCCAGTCTCTGTCTACACCTCCCCCCACACCACTGTTACTCCTTAGTGTTCCGGGTCTCTCTACCTTCCTTCTCCTTTTTAAATAGCATATTTTGCCTTTTATTATTTTCTATCTTTCCTGTTATAATATAGGCTCTAAATGGAGCAAATTCTTTTGTTCTCTTGCAACACAAGTATTGAACATATAGTGGGCAGCCAATAATTATTTGTTAAATAACTGATATAAATGTATAAGCACTTACAGCACTTATGTATAAGCAGCTTAAACATTTAAACATGGGTCTACCTAACAAGAGAGATAGATTCTGGTTCAAACTGTAGTTCTGTTCCAGTTTGTTTGTTTTTTTGAATTTAGAATATGTATTTTGTTTTTGCAGATTCTGAAGTCTCCAATATTTCTGAGTTTTCAATAGATCCTACTTCTTCCATAATAAAATTAATTTGGTGGGAAAGGATAATAGTTATATCTGTAAAGCAGATTCTGTGTAAGTACCTAAACCTAAACCTTAGTTTACATTGGAAAAATTGGGGCTTTAGAAAATAATAGCAAATTTTACAGTTTATTGTTTCTGAAACTTGAAATAAAGGCAAATTTTGTTTCAACAATGTTTCAATTACTATGCCTGACAACACTGGAAGATACTCAACAAGGGCCATGTGGTTTAGAATTGTGCATGGCAGTTTATGATGCTTTTTTTTTTTTTGTATTTGCAAAGCTGACAGTCCTGCCCTAGGTGAACAGTGTGCACCACGATTATCAGCCGTTTCCACAGTAGGAACTCCCCGCAGATGGCCTTCTCAGGGACAATTCTCAGAAAGGCCTGTTCTTCTAACTAGTGTAGCCTCTTTGTCTCAAGGCTCAAATGATATATATATTTTGGCACAAGCAAATATATCTACCTAGTTTCACATCTTCTACATTTTCAGTAGTTTCAACATACTTTAATTTATAACCTTCTTTCTCTTCTAAAAGCATGAATCTATCAAATTTCTGACCTTTGCTTAGCTCATATTTATGTGAAAATGTCAAATCAGAATATTTGTTTCACATTTAATTTGTAAATTCTTACTTTATAAAGGGAATTTACCACTAAACAAAAGTCCAGTTAAATATTAAAAGAGTCTTATGGTTATTATGATATTCACATTTAAAGGATTCAAAGAACCAATGACATGTGTATGTGTTTATGTGTGTCTTAATCATGCACCACATTACTTCTAACACTAATAATAATGAAAATTTTCCACGAATAATAGTACAGTTTTTTAAAATCTTTTTCTCTGGTGTCTATTTAATTTTACCAGATATAACAATTTATTTCAGGACTAACCAACCTGATGTGAGTTAAGTCTCTCAGAAAATAGATTTAGTCTGAGATAAGGAAGAGAATTAATTCTTTTCCTCTAGATAAGCCCAATGTGGTTAAATAAGCTGAAGTGAAAAGAACAGATAATGGAGTGTTTCAGAAAAGAATTGATTCTTGATGTTCTTCTACATGTAACTTAATTACTCTCTTCACATCCTGCTAATACCAATATCACTATAGCTCTCTGACAAGTACTCAGAGTAGGAAGGATTATCGGGAAAGGAAAAGCTATGCGCAAAGTATATCGGTTAGGGTTGTTTCTGAGATAACAAAAAAAGTGGAAAACATTTTAATTCCCTAAAATAGTGCAATGACTTCTTGCCTCATCTTTCTTCCTTTTGATCTCAAACCTGAACTCCATGTAGTGCCTGCATTCTACCCATATTCCAATTGATCCTTAGTGATGGGCAATTAGGTAGGCAGGTACTGGTATGTTCAGTCTGAGTTTTAAATATCATAAATGTTTTCCCCTATATTTCATATTTTCCACTCTAACTCTAAAAATGATGAGGTCATAAAAATTCCAATTTTATCCTAAATAGAAAAACTTAAAAAAAATTTATTGGTAGTTAGAACAATACAAAAGATTATACTTTGCTTGATAATGTATAAAAAGAGTATATTATCTTGGAAGTTGTATAATATTTAGAGGCAATAAATACTATTTTAGTAAATATGTCAAGCAAATATTGATTCCTCAACTCTTCCATTATTATTTGTTTTATAACTTTCTTTGCCTTAATTTCTTGCAATGTGAACACCATAAAATGTATTAGTTTCAAAATAAACTTCCACAGTGTAAATATCAAAATCAACAGACTTATATTTTTCCTTGAACTTAAGGACATTAAAAATTCACAAGCTTTTTTGTAGTAATGTGAACAAAACAAGAACATCAGGCTCTTTTCTGTTGTTTTGTCTCTGTTTTTATTAAAAAGGGAGGCTTTATTCAGCATAACAAAGAGAAACAAATATTTGATCTTGGTGATATATTAACTGTGTAAATTTTAGTAAGTTTCCTAACATTTTTGTACCTCAATTTCCATATTTAAGTTCCCTCTTTCACACTTTTTTTTCTTTTTATTGAGTTTATTGAAATGACAGTGGTTAACAAAATTATACAGGTTTCAGGGTCACAATCCCACAACACATCATCTGTACACTGTATTGTGTACTTGGCACTCCAAGTCAAATGTCCTGCCATCACCTTTTATTCCCCATATACTCTCCTTCACCTTTCCCCAGCTCCCTACCCCGAGTAATCACCATGTTGTTGTCCATGTCCATGAGTTTTTCTCTTTTTTTCTTTTTTGCTTTATCCCTTTTCCTCCCAACCTAGCCCTCCAACCCTCCTCCCTACAGCTGTCAGCCTGCTTTCTATGACTCTATCTCTATTTTACTTGTTTATTCATTTTCTTCATTAGATTTCACATATGAATGAAGTCATATGGTACTTATCTTTTTCTAACTGGCTTATTTCACATAGCATAAAGCTACTCAGGTCCATTATGGCTGCTGCAAAAGATGAGATTTTCTTCTTTTTTATTGCTCAGTAGTATTCCATTGTGTTAATGTATCACCACTTTTTTTAATCCATTCATCTACTGATGGACACTTGGGCTGCGTACAAATTTTGGCTGTTATAAATAATGCTTTAATGAATATAAGGTTGTAGATATTATTTCAAATTAGTGTTTTGATGCTTTTCAAATAAATTCCTAGAGGAGGAATCACTGGGTCATAAGTCAGTTCCAGTTTTAATATTTTGAGGTAACTTCATACTGTTTTCTACATACACCAATCTACATCCCTACCAACAGTGCATGAGGGTTTTCTTTCTTCTACATCCCTGTCAACACTTGTTGTTTGTGGATTAACAGGTGTAAGATGATATATCACTGTAGTTTTAATTTGCATTTCTCTGATGATTAGTGATGTTGAGCATCTTTTCATATTTCTATTGGCCATCTGTATGTCCTTTTTGGAGAAGTATCTGTTCAGGTTCTTTGCCCATATTTTAACTGGATTGTTTATTTTTATGGTGTTGAGTTTTATAAGTTACAGTATTTATAAATTTTGAATATTAACCCTTTAACAGATATATCAATAAATATGTTCTCCTATTCAGTGGGTTGTATTTTCATTTGGTTGATGATTTCCTTTGTTGTGCAAAATGTTTTTAGAAAGAGCAGAAGAAATATCCAGAATAAAGAGCTAATTGAAATGGAGACAAGAAATTGATCAGATAATAGAGTTCAAAGCAATGGTTATAAGGATGTTCAACAGCATTAAAAATGGTATAGAAATCATAAACATGGACCAGTGAGAAATGGAGAATACAATATCTGAAATGAAGAATATACTGTAGGGAATAAACAGTAGGTTAAATGAAGTAAAGGGTCTAATCAGTGGTCTGGAAGACAATGTAAAAAAACCCCCACTCAATCTGAGCAGAAAAAGAAGAATTAAAAAAATGAAGATTGTTTCCTTTGAGACAACACAAAATATAACAATATCTGCATCATAGTACCAGAAGTAAAAGAGTTGGAGCAAGGGTTCAAGATTCTATTTGAAGAAATAATGACTGAAAACTTCCCTAACCTGGTGAAGGAAATAGACATAAAAGTCCAGGAAGCACAGATACCCCAACAAAGTGAACCTTAAGAGGCCCACACCAAGACACGTCATAGTTAAAATGGCAAAGGTTAAAGACAAAGAGAGAATTTTAAAAGTAGCAAGAGGGAAATAGTTAATTACCTATAAAGAAGCTTCTATTAGACTATCAGCTGATTTCTCAACAGAAACATTTCAGGCCAGAAAGAATTGGTATGAAATATTCAAAGTTATAAAATGTAAGGACCTACAACCAAGACTATTTTACCCAGCAAAGCAATTATTTAAAATCAAAAGAGAGTCCTGGCTGGATGATTCAGTTGGTTAGAATGTCATCCTGACACACAAAGGTTGTGAGTTTGATCCCCAGTCAGGGCATACACAAGAACAGATTAATGTTTCTGTCTCTTTCTCCCTTCCTCTGTCTCTAAAGTAAATAAATTGCTCTGGTCAATAGCTCTGTTGGTTGAGCATTGTCCTGATGGGCAGAGGTTGCAGGGTTGATCCCAGTCAGGGCACATAAAAGAACAGAACAATGTTTCTGTCTCTCTCTCCCTTTATCTCTCTATAAAATCAATCAATCAAATAAAATAATAAAGTCAATCAATAAATTTTTTAAAAGGTTAAGAAATTAAAATTGAAAAAAAAAGCTTTCCAAACAAGAAAATGCTAAAGGAATATGTTACCACCAAACCAGCATTACAAGAAATGTTAAAGGGCCTGCTTTAAAAAGAAAAAGAAAGAAGAAGAAGAAAAAACAAGAACATAGTTTAAATATGTATGTATCAATAATCACTTTAACTATACATAGCTTAAATGTTCCAATCAAAAAACATAGGGTAGTTGAATGGATACGAAAACAAGACCCTTGTATATACTGTCTACAAGAGACACACCTCAGAATGAAAGATATACACAGGCTGAAAGTAAAGGGATTGAAAAAGATACTTCATGCAAATGGAAATGAAAAAAAAGCTAGGGTAGCAATACTTGTATCTGACAAAATAGACTTTAAAACAAAGGCTATAGTAATTGACAAAGAAGGACACTACAAAATGACAAAGGAAGCAATTTAACAAGATATAATCCTTATAAACTTACACACCCAATGTAGGAACACCTAAATATGTAGAACAAAATTTGATGGATATACAGGGAAAGGTTGACAGCAATACAGTCATAGCATGGGATTTTAACACCCCATTCGCATCAGTGGGTAGATCTTCCAGAAAGAAAATTAACAAGGAAATAGTGGCCTTAAGTGATCCAATCAGATCAGTTGGATTTAGTTGATATCTTCAGAGTATTTCACCCCAAAGCAGCAGAATATACATTTTTTTAAGTGCACATGGAATATTTTCTAGGATAGACCACATGTTAGGACACGAAACATTTCTTAATAAATTTAAGAAGATTAAAATCATATAAAGCATCCTTCTTTGACATAATGGTATGAAACTAGAAATTAATCACAAGAAAGAAACCTGAAAAACATACAAAGACATTGAGGTTAACTAACATGTTACTAAACAATAAATGGGTTAACAATGAGATAAAGGAAGAAATCAAGATACTTTTAAAAAAAATAAAAGTGAGAATACAACCACCCAAAGTATATGGAACACAGTGAAAGCAGTTCTAAGAGGAAAATGCATAGCATTACAGGTCCATTTCAAGAAACAAGAAAAGTCTCAAATAAACAATCCAACTTTACATTTTAATGAACTTGGAAAAGAGTGACAAACAAAGCCTAAAGTGAATAGAAGAAAAGAAATAATAAAGATCAAAACAGAAATAAATAGTTTAAAAAATAACACAAAAGATCAATGAATCCATTGTTTTTGAAATTCAAGTCACAGAAATATCATTCACATGTTGGAACAGCAAAGATAATGTATTGGTTGGAATCTGGATAGTCTGGACTGAGTGGATCAGATAGGGACAGCAGGATGGTTTCTAACTCAGCTTCTTCTTAGCTCACTTTCTTTTTCTTTAGATTCTTCTCCAATTATGACAAAAAAGTCCCCCGGCAGAACTTCTGCAGAAGGAGACTATTTCTTCTCTGGTTTATGAGAAAGTTCAAATATATTGGCCTTCTAAACTCATGCTCTTACTCCTGGACCATGGAAGACAGAAATTGCTATCACTCTGGGTCATGTCCACCCTAGGGTGTGTAAACCTGGGTGCACTAGGTTAGGGAAGGAGAGTTCTCAAAAGGAAAACATCAGAAAGGGTTTCCAGGTAAAATAAAGCATTTGATGAAATTTCAGAGGCAAAATATTTGTGTAAAATCCTCATTTAATAAATGAGGAAACTGAAGCAGCTGGAGAATTCCACAACTTTCCAGTCACTTTGTAAATAGTGACCCCAGCAAGAAAAGTGTACTTCCTCTTATTGCTCATTCTAAAACCCTTTAATCGCATCTGGAAATAGTAAAATGGAGTGTTTTAAAAGAAAAGAGAGTTATCTATTTGTTTTATAGTATTTACATGTCTATATGTGCTGCTTCCCTCTACCTTCTGGATTCACCTTAACTCAAGCTTATATAGGTCAATAAATATATCTGTATATATACATATGAGTATATGTATATATGTAAGTATATGTATTTACATATGCATGTATATATGTGTAAACAGATAAATAGATCATCTATATGATGACTCAATGTTTTAATGCCATCATAGAAAATTGCTAAAATTTGCACCTAAAACTTAAATTAATTCCCCTTGCCAGCAAATACATTATTTTCAATGTCTACATTAGTTTTCCAGCAGTACAAACACACCTATAGAAAAATCTCTCACCGTGGAAGAATGAGTTCAAACCAGTTCTTGATCACCCACTCCTATCCTCTCCTGCCTACCATTTATGCAAAGACAGATTTATATTACCTACACGGACCCACTCTGGGTCTTGAGGATTTATGTACAGAATGTCTAATTTCCCATGTGCCTGCTACTTTCTTCAGCTCTAATCTTTTGGCCCTGTGGATTGACAGAGGCTCATAATACAATATGCAGTTGGCTTTTGGTCCCTCTGTCTACGCAAGCCCTGTCTGTGTCACTGAATTCACTGTGAATGTTTAGGGAGACAAGTTCCTTACACTAAAACAAACTCTTAAGAAATAGGCCAAAAGTGTTTCAAATAACTGAATATTTTCTCAGAACGATCCCTGATTCTTTCAATTCCAGACTCCAAATGGAGAGATAAATAATACTCCAACACATATGTCAGTATCTTACCTCTGTGAATAGTCACTGAAACTGCTAGGGCAGAAAGACTCTTCCAGATATCAAAAAAAATTTCTAACAACCCAATGGCATCATCTGATTTTGTTGTTGCTACTTTGAAAACCTCCAGAGTTTTCACATTCAATAATATAAATGTGTGTAGGCATAAACACGTGCACATATATAAATAAATTTACATATGCATGCAGGTAGGTGTTTATATATGCACATGGCAAAAGGTATAAATATGCAATATATCTAAAGCTGCTTATTCTCATAGGGAATGCAGCAAGAGACAGCAAAATTGTGATACCTTCCACAGGCCATCTGCCAATTTGATAGTGAATGGAGCACAGCATTCCTGCCTCAGGGGCCAGGTGAAGAAAGATTCCTTCTCTTGTAGCTTTGATCTATATTTCTCTAATAGCTAGTGAAGATGAGCATTTTTTTTCATATATCTGTTGGCCATTTCTATGTCCTCATGAGAGAAGTGTCTGTTCAGGTCCTTTCCTCATTTTTTAACTGGGTTGTTTTCTTATATGTTACTGAGCTTTTTGAGTTCTTTATATATTTTTTATATTAACCTTGTGTTGGAGCTGTTGTTTGCAAATATCAACTCCCATTTAATTAGCTGCCTAGTTGTTTTGTTGTCAGTTTCTTTTGCTGTGCAGAAGCTTTTTAGTTTGATATAGTTCCATTCACTTATTTTTGTCTTTACTTCCTTTGCCTTTGAGGTCAAATTGATAAATTGTTCTCTATGGCCAAGGTCCATGAGTTTAGTACCTATGTTTTTTTCTATGTAATTTATTGTTTCACATCTCATATATAGGTCTTTAATCCATTTTGAATTACTTTTGTGCAGGGGGATAAACTGTAGTTGTTTCTTTCTTTTGCCTGTGGCTTTCCAATTTTACCAGCACCATTTATTGAAGAGGCTTTTCTTTGTGTGTTTTGGCTACTTTGTTGAAGATGATTAGTCC
This sequence comes from Saccopteryx bilineata, assembly GCF_036850765.1. Lineage (NCBI taxonomy): Eukaryota > Metazoa > Chordata > Mammalia > Chiroptera > Emballonuridae > Saccopteryx > Saccopteryx bilineata. The sequence continues at coordinate 162,596,578 of NC_089494.1, forward strand.
ATATATATGTAGTTTTATTTCTGGCTCTCAGTTCTGTTCTATTGGTCTGTATATCTGCTTTTCTGCCAATACCATGCTGTTTTGATTATTGTGGCTCTATAGTATAATTTGAAGTCAGGAAGTATGATGCCTCCAGGTTGTTTTTCTCAAAAACATTGGTACGTAAAGACACATGCACCCCTATGTTCATCGCAGCATTATTCACAGTGGCCAAGACATGGAAACAACCAAAGTGTCCCTTGATAGAGGTTTGGATAAAGAAGATGTAGTACATATATACAATGGAATACTACTCAGCCATAAGAAATGATGACATAGTGACATTTACAACAACATGGATGGGCCTTGAGAATATACTGAGTGAAATAAGTAAATCAGAAAAAGCTAAAAACTGTATAATTTCACATATAGGTAGGATATAAAACTGAGATTCAAGAACACAGATAAAAGTGAAGTGGTTAGCAGGAGGAAGAGGACATATGGGAGGGTGATAGGAGCAGGATGGGTGTCAGGGTATAAAGAGGGACAAATATGAAGTGACAGAAAATGATTTGACTTTCAGTGATGGGTATACAACATAACAGTTCAAATGCTATTGAAATGTTTAAGTAAAACCTATGTACTTTTATTGATCAATATCACCCTGTTAAAGTTAATTTTCTAAATTAAAAAAAGAAACAAAAAAGATTTCTTGCAAATTAGGGAGCTAAAGGGATAAAAAGGGCAAGTCATTACGACAGTAATTTACCTATGTCTTCATGAAGAGCACGTGAGGTTTTTCACATCTTTCTATTAAATATGTACTTTGGATATTTTGAGGTAAGAATTTGATTTTAAAATTGTCTTAAATATATTTAATAACAAATATGTTGTTTGAAAGCATGCTGCTCTGACAGACGTCTGTGAACTACTTACTGGTAGGCCTAGATTTTTTTTTTCTGTAAGTTTTCTTTTAGCATTATACTGTTCCTGAGTAACTAATACATTTACACATGATAGAAACTAATTATATATTACACAAACTAACTATACCACAAATTTTGGCCCTGCAGATTTATGAAAAATTAATATGACTGACATGTATTTTTCTATCCCTCCTATATGATAAGCACCCACATACAGAGAAATAGTTCTCCCTGTGTTTCCCTCTTTGCATAAGCTCTAAATAAACTTATTTTAAAAAGATTTATTTATTCATTTTAGAGAGGGGAGAGAGAAAGGGAGAGGAGCAGGAAGCATAAAGTCCCATATGTGCCTTGACCCGGCAAGCCCAGGCTTTCGAAATGTTGACCTCAGTATTCCAGATCAACATTTTTATCTACTGTGCTACCACAGGTCAGGTCTAAATAAACTTTTAAAACTATTATGTCAGCATACTTCAGTTTATTGTCAGGGAACCACAAAACTAAAATGGTGTTGGTAACACAACACTGAATTGGGAATCAAAAGTCAAATTCTTGTGGGACACTATCAGCAAAGTAGGTTACTCATGATCTCATTTTTATGTATTTATATATTTTTTATCCCAACCAATCAATCCACAACCATTTAATATCTATTCTGTGAAAGGCATCGTGTTCATTTATATAGGAGATACAGAGAAGAGCAGAAAAAGTTCTGTTCTCATGAAATTTATGAACAAAATAAGAAGATGCAGGTATAGCTTCAGGACTGTGTCAAGGTTTGTCAGTGCTTTCACTAGGTAATCCTGCTGCCAAGCACACACATCAGTTATTTACAGTATAAGGATGAGCTAGTGTAAAGCTACACATGATTTGTAAATAACAAATAAACAACAGAGATAATTAGTTTTATATTGTCTCAGAGTTGTAATATTCAAATAAATTAATGTAAGATGTCAGACGTGATCTAAGCACCATGGGATGTGTGGGACTGTTTTCAAGGTAAAAGCTGATATCACTCTGCTGTCTCTATCAACATTACTCATCATGGTATTTACTTTTCTAGAGCACTCTGTTAGGCATTACTCTAGAATGGTGTGTTTCTAGAAGGTGGTTGAAATAATAATGGTTGGTTTTCAGTCTTATGTAACTGATGAGTTTTAATATGATGACTCTATACTGTTTTGTATGATCTTATACACTTGCTTATTTACTTAAAGAAGAAGGCTGAGTAGAGACAGATAGTCACAGAATCCTAGTTCTTGAAGCTTTTACAAGGATAAGTGTGATGTAATACAAAATGCATTATTTCATCTCTGCCTCTGGTTCCTGACACAGAGATCCTAAAACCCTTGTAATTTCCTGCCTGTTGGGGATTTTAAGAGTGTTTTACACAGAGCTCCTAAATTCCTTGGAATTTCCTAGGTAATAGAGACATCTTTTGTTTTAATGAGATGACACTTAGTAGCTAGTCACTAGAAAAACCAGCCATGGTTAGAAGTTTGGAGCTTTCAGTGCACTCCCCATTATTAAGATTGCATTAATAATTGATCATGCCTACATAATGAAGCCTACATTAAAATCCCTAAACTGTGGGGTTTGGAGAGATTCAGGTTAGTAAACACATCCTCATGTGGGAGAGTGTGCCTGCCAACTCCATGGAAACAGAAACTTCTGCATGCAGGACCCTTCCAGACTTCACCCTATGTGCCTCTTCACCTGGCTGTTCCTCAGTATGTTATCAGATCCTTAGCAATAATCCAGTCAGTATATGTAGGTAAATTGCTTCCATGAATTTTTTGAGCATTTATAGCAATTTATAAGATCTGAGGAAAAGGTTGTGGGAACCTGCCCCCTTGATTTGTAGCCAACTCAGACAGAACTGTGGGTAACTTAGGGACTCATTACTTGAGACTGGCATTTGTAATGGGAGCAGTTTTGTGGCACTGAGCACTTAACCCATGGGGTCTGCACTAACTCTAGGTAGATAGTGTCAGAATTCAATTAAATTGCGGGACACTCAGTGAGTGTCTGCAGAAAAATTGGAGAATTGCTTGATGTGAAAAACCCACATACTTGCTGTCAGAAGCATTATGAGTAGGGAAACAGTTTTACTTTAACAAGAAAGTAAATTTTCTGGTACAGAACTGTTCAGCAACATTTATCAGAATCCTTAGAAGGAGTACCTGCAGGTGCTCACAGGGTCTCATTGGGGACCACAAGCCAACAGGGTCTTTGCAGTTTAGATTTTTGGGGGACAGAGGTGTGGGGAACTGGCAGTAAGCTGACAGTCTGCCCAAACTCCCACCTCACTTGCTTAGTAAAGTTGCTAAAGGCTGTTTTTCTCCACACCTTCATGTTAATGTTAGCCCTGGTGCTGGATTGTTTGTACTCTTCAATCCTCCATGATCATTCATGTCCCTCGGAAACACTTGAGGCAGTTTTTTTTTTTTTTATCTTTTGTTTTGTTAAGACGTTATGTATGGTTGGGGTTTTCTGCACTTGGGAGAATTGTTGGGTTGCCTTGGAAATGTGACTTTGTTTTAATGATCTCTTTGATTTGCTAATGACTTCACTTTGCCCTATAATAAAGCAGGTAGGGAGGTGGAGAGCTCTCTCTCTCTCTCTCTCTCTCTCTCTCTCTCTCTCTCTCTCGTTCTTGCCATCAACTTGCAGAGGACTCCTGATACCATCCTATTTCTCTTTAAGGGTATTTTCTTTATTCCACATCTTTCTCCCTCAGGACCTAGAATTACTAGTCATGCTGGCTCGTGACAGGGTCTAATGACCCCTTTCTGCATTCTTCTTGTAATGCTCTCTGCTCCCAACTTCCTCTACTCCACCCTGGACTCTACTCTTCTTCCAATCTTTTAAAAAGAATTCAGCCTTAGAGTCTTTGCACTTGCAGTTATCTCTGCCTGGAATCCTCCTCTCTTGGACATTTTTGGTGTTCACTCTCTCACTTCCTCCAAGTTTGGCCAAAACATCACTGCTATGAAGAAACTTGCTTTACTCCTCTCTCAAAAATAGGAAATGGCTCCTCTGTCTTCCCCTTTCAATTGCTGTCAATTTTCCCCACTTTATTTTTCTTTATTGCACTATTGAAACCTGACAGTATATTTTATATCTAATGTGTGTATGTTTATTCTTCCAACACACCCTCCTCCTCACACATGCGTGAAGCCTTTGAGGTCAGAGATTCTGTGTTTCCTCTGCTCTTTCTGTAACACTTTGCACACACCAGCCTCTCCAAAGGATTTGTGGAGCCTGACCAGGCGGTGGCACAGTGGATAGAGCATTGGACTGGGATGCTGAGGACCCAGGTTCAAGACCTGAGGTCATCAGCTTGAGTGCAGGCTCATCTGGTTTGAGCAAAAAGCTCACCAGCTTGGACCCAGGGTCACTGGCTCAAGGAAGGGGTTACTCGGTCTACTGAAGGCCTGCGGTCAAGGCACATATGAGAAAGCAATCAATGAACAACTAAGGTGTCACAATGCGGAACGAAAAAGTAATGATTGATGCTTCTCATCTCTCCATTCCTGTCTGTCTATCCTTGTCTATCCCTCTCTCTGACTCTCTCTCTGTCTCTGTAAAAAATAAAAATAAAAAAAGTATTTTTGGAATGAATAAAAAAGAAGCATGTAGATTTACACAAAGCACATCCATTCTGTAATATGTATTTATCCAAAACATTTAAGTGTTCAAGATCAGAAAGCCGTTGCCATTTGCCTTTCTCATGTTGAGACACTAAGTTGAAATCTGCGATAAGGACAGCAAATCTAACCTTGTGTACATTCCCCCTGAGGTTGTTCTGTGTGTATGTTGTTGTCAGTGATGCTACATTGAATTCGACCATATATCTGAAAGAACATTGTTATATTTTATAATACAGTGGTGGTGGTGTTTTTGTTGTTAAATGCATTGAGATGACTTCCAAAATTGATTGATCTACCATTTATATAAAAATCATTGTTTTTAAATCTTCCTCTTCTCTTCAGAACCGCTCTGCTTTCTCTCAGAATTTCTAAGTCTTTCTACTTGTTTTCTCATTTTTGGTTCTTCCCTCTAGTTGTCTTGAGTATCAGACATTATTCTTCCAATGAAAAATCCCTTGAAAGGGATTTCTATGAAATACTTCTGAGCCCACTATAAATAGTCACAACTGGCTTTGACTTCCAACGCCTGCTCATCTTTCTAAACCTTTTTTTAAAAATGAAACAGTAACAAAAAATCTAGCATACCTAGGGATGTTACTGCTTACACGAAAAGAATATACAATGCTTTTACAGAATGTCAGTGTAGAGTCAGTAGCTGTAGCCACCATCACAGCCACTTGGCCAATGCAGGTTCGCCTTTAATCTGGACAGATGGTAAGGAATTAATAGAGCCAAGAACTGGTGGGCCATTTTCCTTTATTCCTGCTCACAACCAGCTGGTGAGAAAATACACACAGTGGAAAAACACTTCCTTCTCCATTCAGGGCTCCCAAAGCCACCAACTTTCTCTGGTTTTTGCTAGAATCAAAGGCCTCACTCAGTCCCCTCTGCATGCCTCCATTTTGGCTGGCTCTTCCATGTGGCCTCTCCTTTTCTGCTACAACATGGGCTCCTCCTTTTAAAACTTTTTGGTGGGACAACCCCTCCTCCAACACATATTAGCATAACTAATCCCCTTTCTAAGCATGAAAGGCAATTAGCTGTATCATATGAGAGCATCATCACATGAGCAGTGGCCATCTTTAATAATGAGTGAGAAAAAAAACAGAAAATACAGATTTTGCAATTCATTTGCCCAACATTCCACCCCTTTTTTCTCACTCTGCAATCCACAATTCACACCACCGGCACTCCTATGCAAGGAAATTAGGCACATTACAAATTACAACAACAGCACAAATCATACAGTTTCAACAATTACAAAGATGTACTTCACCAGGGCTGCCCCCCGCCCCATCAGAGTACTTTACACTGTCCAAAATTCATAAGTCCATCTAACAAAAGAGCCAGTGCCCACTCCGGTCGTAGTCCAGGAATCAGTCCATGCACACGGGTCCTGCCTTCTCCCTCATTTCTGAAATGCTGGCAGATTTTAAGCTGTCCCAAGGAGAAGAACGTGGCAATGGAAGCCAGTATTTCCACCCCTCTGTCCTAAAATCTCACACCAACGGCTTAGCAGGCACTGCCCGCTATTTCAGCAGCCGCTCACGGATGCAAGACCGGCTCCCAGGCTGTCCCTCCACCCTCCTGCTGCCACTTACCTTCTGGAGTCTATGGATTGCAACTCCAGCCCAATTTTCCACATCCTCCAAAGAGGAGCTGAAAATGCCAGCTCCCATCACCAGGTTTAAACCCTGGGCTGCTGCCAACATCTGCCCCGCTGGCCTTGCAGCCTCAGCCCTGGCCTCCTGTCACTGCTGTCTCTCCACAATGTCCAGGGCAATCTGTGACTCATGAACCTATAGTTCCTTCACCAGCAGCTGCTCCATTACCAGGTGAAACTCTCCAACCTGGTCGGCCTCCTTCTCCAGATCTTCCTCCAGCTCCAGGGTCAGCATCTCTTTCTCCTGTGCTCATTCCAGCTCCTTCCACTGCTTGGTTTGGAGGCCTCAGCCTCTTCCACAGAGCTCTTAGTTTCCTCATGCACAGCTGTAAAAGTCAGCCAGCCTATGGCCCCCAAAAGGACAGTCATTGGGAACCATAACAGCAGCCAGTTCTCCACTCCACCACTCAAAGGTGGTGGTGGCTCCATACTGATCTGATTCAAATCCTGCCACAGACTACGCCAAATGTAGAGCCAGTAGCTTCAGCCACCATCACAGCTGCCTGGCCAACACAGGTTTTTATTTAATCTGGACAGACAGTAAGAAATTAACTGAGCCAAGAACTGGTGGGCCATTTCCCTTTATTTCTGCTCGCAACTGGCGGGCGAGAAAATACACACAGCGGAAAAACATTTCCTTTTCCATTCAGGGCTCACAAAGCCACTGGCTGTCTCTGGTTTTTGCTAGAATCAAGGGCCTCACTCAGTCCCCTCTGCATGCCTCCATTTTGGCTGGCTCTTCCACGTGGCCTCTCCTTCCCTGCTACAACATGGGCTCTTCCTTTTAAAACTTTTTGGCGGGACAATCCCCTCCTCCAACAGACATTAGCATAACCAAGCCCCTTCCCAAGCATGAAAGGCAATTAGCTGTTTCACATGAGAGCATCATCACGTGAACAGCAGCCATCTTTAACAATAAGAGTGAGAAAAAACAGAAAATACAGATTTTACAACTCATTTGCTCAACAGTCAGAAAATCCTTAAGTTAAAAATTATATTATTGGCCTGATCAGGTGGTGCCACAGTGGATAGAGTATCAACCTGGAATGTTGAGGACCCAGGTTTGAAACCCCAAGGTTATTGCCTTGAGTGTGGGCTCATCTGGCTTGAGAGTAGGATCATGGACATGGACCAGTAAGCTTGAACCCAAGGGTCACTGGCTTGAAGCCCAAGGTTGGTGGCTTGAGCCCAAAGTTGTTGGCTTGAGCAAGGGGTCACTCACTATGCTCTAGTCTCCTGATTAAGGCACATATGAGAAAACAATCAATGAATAACTGAGGTGCCCTACTATGAGCTGATGCTTTTCACTTCCCTCCCTTCCTATCTTCCTGTCCCTGTCTATCCCTCTCTCTCTCTCTAAAAAATAAAAATTACATTATTATATTCATGTATTCATTCATTCACTCTACATGTACTTATTGTGTCTCTGACATGAGTCATGTACCATGGTAAGTGCTGATGTTGAAAGATGGATGAGATACAATCCCTTTCATAAAGTAAACCATTGTTTGAATATGGGTGGTATTCTGTCCTAATTTTTCTCTTTTTTGTAACATGCATGCAGAAGTCACACAAAGACATCATTAAGTCTGCCTTCTTTCCTCTTCTTCTTTTCTTTATTCCTTTCTTTTTATGAAAACAGCAGGGGAGAGAGAGAGACAGGAACATTGAGCTGCTCCTGTATATGTCCTGACCCATGAAGCGAATCTGGCAACTTCTGTACTCTGGGATGGTGTTCCAACCAACAGAGCTATCTGGCCAGGGCTTAATTTTTATTGATTTTCAGAGAGACAGAAAGAAGAAAGGAGAGAGAGGAAAGGAGGGAGGGAAACATTTGTTGTTCCACTTGGTTGTGCATTTTTTGGCTGCATCCTGTGTGTGCCCTGACCAGGGATCAAACCCACAACCTTCTTTCGGGACAATGCTCTGAACTGACTGAGCTAACCAGCCAGGGGCTTCTTTCTTCTTCTTGAGAACCCCTCTCATCAAGTAATTACTTCTCTCATGTTGCCTCATTGTCATTTTAGACTTTTTTAAAAAAATGAACGCGTGCCAAAGATTTTAGTTAATGAATGAATAATTAATAAGTAATTATTAACTTAGTAATTAATTCATTTACTTTAAGATGTTAAAACTGGCAAACAGGAACCCACAGTTTCATGTATTTTTCTGCTACGTATTAACCCACACTCCTTTAAGTCTTGCAAAGCTCTTCTTACAGCCATCTGTTAGTTCAGAAAAATCCAATAACTCATTGATGTATTACTGGTCAAAGATGACATGTTACCTACCAGTGGATATAACCATTACTATGGATTTCTCACAGTACTTTGCGAAGACTCAAGTAGTATAATGGAAATATGGGAGCTTCCAGAAAACTGTCACATACAATAATTTTAGATGAGGGGAACCCCATCTTGAACATGATCTATCCCTTAGTCCTATAGTGGTAATTTCTCTTATAAACTAAAGAATTATTTTCTCATGAAAACCTATGATAATTAATGGGAATTACTTAGTTACCATCAACACCCTCTTCATCTTATCCACACTGATATTTTTACCTCTTCAAAGTATCATATAAAGTCTCTCCCCGGTTTCCAGAAGGCAAAAGGATTACTAAAACTGGTTTCAACAGCAATAATATATATATATATTTTTTATTTTTTTATTTTTTTGTATTTTTCTGAAGCTGGAAACCGGGAGGCAGTCAGACAGACTCCTGCATGTGCCCGACCGGGATCCACCCGGCACGCCCACCAGGGGGCGACGCTCTGCCCACCAGGGGGCGATGCTCTGCCCATCTGGGGCATCCCTCTGTCGCGACCAGAGCTACTCTAGCGCCTGGGGCAGAGGCCAAGGAGCCATCCCCAGGGCCCGGGCCATCTTTTGCTCTAATGGAGCCTCGGCTGCGGGAGGGGAAGAGAGAAACAGAGAGGAAGGAGAAGGGGAGGGATGGAGAAGCAGATGGGCACCTCTCCTGTGTGCCCTGGCCGGGAATCGAACCCTGGACTTCTACACGCCAGGCCGACGCTCTACCGCTGAGCCAACCGGCCAGGGCAACAGCAATAATATTAACGAGCAAAAATATAAAAATGCATGAGTGTTTTTTCTGCTAGGGAAATACTCACCTAGGATAGAGAAAATATTAAGGAATTCAAAAAGCTTCTTGTATTCATGTCTTCTTACTTTCAGAAAGGGAGTTGAACAGGAAACCTACTCTATAGGTAGTGTACAGCTGGACTCTTGCTATAAGTCGGATAATCAGGCAAGTTTTGGGGATGGGGTGGAACATTAGAAAGCCTCATTATGCTTCACTTGTATCACATTCTCTGGCTGAGATTGAAAACTCATTCCTCTACCTCCATTATGCACCTGGAAGGCATGGCACATTGATGTAAATATCCCTCAGTATTTCAGTGTGAATTAAAAAGATGTATAAAATTTTAACCAAAGGAAGACTAAGATCAGTTACTGGAAAGAAGAATACTCCCTACTAAAAAGATCTAAGAAGATAACAATGTAACATTCAAGAAAAAAATACTCAGAAAAGTTGCTTCAGACTTATCTAGCTAGTTTCTTTTTTTTTTATTTTTTCATTTTTCTGGAGTTGGAAACAGGGAGAGACAGTCAGACAGACTCCCGCAAGCGCCCGACCGGGATGCACCCGGCACGCCCACCAGGGGCAGTGCTCTGCCCCCCAAGGGGCGATGCTCTGCGCATCCTGGGCGTCGCCATATTGCGACCAGAGCCACTCTAGCGCCTGAGGCAGAGGCCACAGAGCCATCCCCAGCGCCCGGGCCATCTTTGCTCTAATGGAGCCTTGGCTGCGGGAGGGGGAGAGAGACAGAGAGGAAAGCGCGGCGGAGGGGTGGAGAAGCAAATGGGCGCTTCTCCTATGTGCCCTGGCCGGGAATCGAACCCGGGTCCTCCGCACGCTAGGCCGACGCTCTACCGCTGAGCCAACCGGCCAGGGCTTATCTAGCTAGTTTTAACAACAACTCAATGAATATATTAAATGGGGAGTGGTACAATTTTAATGTCTGACTCAAACAGAAGCTAACATGACCCACATTTAGATGCTTGTATTGCATTTTCAAAGTGATAAAAAAAAACACTTCTCCTTCTGTTGTGAAGATATTAGTGCTTAAATTCAGAATGGACTAATGCCCATCAGTCCATTGAAGTACATTAGCCAAGTGATGATTACTAACTTAACACAAATGATATGAATTTTAGTATACATTATTCAGCTAAACTGAGTTTTAATCCTCATGCATTCTGACTGTGATCTGATTAAAGTTTAATGATACATTAAAGTAGATGCTTTAGATTTATTCCTACAACTATCCAAAGCAAGCCTTGGTTGAATGAATATGAACATTATCTTTTGGGGACTTATAAAATTTTCCATTACTCATGTTATTATTTCTGTGTTTTTGTGGTTATCAGAGAAAAGCAGTTTGTTGGAATTTGTTATTTGTTTGTTGTTGGCTTTAAAAATATTTTACTTATTCACACAAGGTACAGATAGATAAATGTTTGAAGTGTGATTTTTTTTATGAGCAGTTCTGACCTAGCTTGCTTCCTCACACTAAACTCCATTTCACTCACCATTGTTTCAGTGAATGTAAAACAAACACAAATGTTTTATACAGTATTCAGAAATTTTCTTTTTTTTCTCTTTCTTTTTTGACAGAGAGAGAGAGTCAGAGAGAAGGACAGATAGAGACAGACAGACAGGAAGGGAGAGAGATGAGAAACATCAATTCTTCTTTGTGGCACCGTAGTTGTTCATCAATTGCTTTCTCCTATATGCCTTGACTGGGGGGTTATAGCAGAGTGAGTGACCCCTTGCTCAAGCCAGTGACCTTGGGCTTAAGCCAGAGAGCTTGGGCTTTAAGCCAGTGACCTTTGGGCTCAAACCAGCAACCATGAGGTTATGTCTATGATCCCATGCTCAAGCCAGTTACCCTGAGCTCAAGCTGGTAACCTTGGTGTTTTGAACCTGGGTCTTCTGCATCCTAATCCGGCACTCTAGCCACTGTATCTGGTCAGGCTCAGAAATTTTCTTTCATAAATCAGTCCAAAGCTATTTTATCACCCTTTGATTATTCTTATATCCTTCCTGCACAAAAATTTTAATAACTTTCTGAGATCTGTATTACAATCATTACCTGATTAAACTAAACTAATTATCCCCTTAAATACCGCCTGACATTGAAAGAGTCTAATTCATAGCACCAATTTTCTCATGACCTACCCTGTGCTGGACGTGGGAAAAACAATGATGAGCAACACAGTCTGGCAAAAAGGGAAATAGCAGCTCATCTGGCCATTGCTTGTTTTTTCTGGTTGGGATAGTTTCTGTGTGTGCACATGACTATGAGTTTTGAATAATGTGTAGTAGATGGTGTGTGAAGGCAGTATGAATGCAGTGGATGGAGACCAAAAATAGGGAATTATGCTGCATTTTAAATTTTGGGTTTTTTCCTCCATATCTCAACAAGGTAGTTTAGGGAATATTATTTTATCAGGTTAAATTAGAGCAGTTGAAAACTTGCTCATCTTATGGCTATCCTTGGAATTGTCTTGTGAGATCTAAAAAAATAAGAGATAGAGTCAATTAAACATGAGCTTAATTTCCCATATTTAACTTACATTTAAGCAAGTAGTTAAGACATATTTTTGGCATGTATTAGCTATATACTTACCATGGTTTTACATTGCTCTTTACTTGTTCTGAATGCAAATATTACATGTATCATATAAATCTCTGTACTTTTGCCAAACTTTCACATTACTCTGTCCCTGTGTTGGGCAGATAAAATATATTATGCTCACTTTGTTAAATAAAGATGGTGCCGCCCACATGGAAGCCTGTCGCCCAGGTGATATTAATCTGTGATGCTCTTGGTTCCTGAGATTAGCATTAGAGAGCAGAGAGCAGAGAAAGGCCACGTGGAGGAGGCCTGGAGAAGCAGCCAAGATGGCAGAGTGCTGAATGTAAGGCCAGTTTGTGCAGAGTTTGTGCAGGGAGAAGGAAGGAGATGGGAAACAGAGGTGAATAAGTCTGGTGAGCTAGAAACCTTTGATTCTAGGAAACTCGGATAAGTCAGTAGCTTTGTGAGCACTGAGTGAGTGGGTTTTGGAGCCCAGTGTGTGTTTTTACTTGCCTGCCAAGTGCAAGCTAGGATTAAAGATGATGGCCCACCAGTTTTTGGCTCCTTTGTTTCTTTACCGACTGTCAGAATCTAATGCGAACCTACACGGGCCAGGCGGCTATGATGGTGGCCGTGCCTACTGGCTTCACACCCTGTTTAATGCTATTCACCATTTCCTATCTTATTATATTGTTATTCTTACATGCATATTTTAATAGTGTTTCTTGAGAGAAGGGTCAATGTTGAATCAGTTAGAATCTTATCACAAAGAGCATAGCATATAGTCAACAAATACTAAATACAGAAATAGATTTATTAAAATCTCTTTCTTTCATAAAAACTGTCTATTAGGCTTTGAATGAATTAACAAATATAAAACTCAAATTTGAAGTTTAATTATGACATTCTTTAATTGCTTTATTGTTGAATCCCTAAATAAAGGGTTCATCAAAAGATGTGAATTATGGCAGGTCCTGAGACACCAATTCAGAAACTCTCCTCCTCTGAGAATATTTCCTCCTGGAAATCCATGGAATCTTCATCACCTCCTGAATAAATCTGTAAGGACAAAATGCAAGTCAGCAGAGACAAGACCCAATTACCTGTTAACTATGACATGTGGTCACTGCACACATGTTGATATTTTCTGAAATTAATTCAAGTGTCCTGTGAGCCTTTCAATAAAACTCAAGAGAGAGAATTAAATTTCTAAAGAAAATTCATATAAAACAAAAACAGTTTAGAAATAGTTAACAACATATATTTACTTATCTCTTTAAAAATCAAACTTGAAACTTTTATATTTTTTAGTTCAGATATTTTAGAGTAGAAAACAATTCATAAATTAGCTGAAAATTAACATTGTGTTTTAGGATGCCTACATTTCATCATAAAAACATTCAGGAGAACTTAAATGTAGCTTTAACTATTTCTTCTTTTTCAAAGGCAAGGTGCTTTGCTAAAAGTGAATGAAAAGCACTGTATCTGATTTTTATGTAAACTTCTAACTTGCCCTCAAGACAAAATTAACAATAGCTTGTGAAGTAAGTAGTAGGGTAGTGATGGTGGTAGTCCTGGGAATACGAGAAACTGGGAAAGAAGAGAAGGAGGAGAAGAATTTACACTTATAAGTGCAAATTTCAGATAGTCATTGTCATAAGTTCTGTGGGTATATTAGCTCATTTAATTCTTCCTAGGTCATGGGAGATAGTATTTTTATTATCCTTATTTTACAGATGAGAACACAAGGCTGAGAGTGAGTAGTAATTAACTTTTCCCAGGTCATATGCCTTGTCCATTATGACACAACCTCCTGGTTGTTCAACCTAAACTCTTTCACATTTATTCATCCTTTCTCACTTTCTCAGGTTATTTTATTTAAAAAAATATGGCAAAATAACTTACATTGAGGTAAATGATTGTAAACAATGCAATCTTCCCTGGAATGACTTTTACCACAAGAAATAAAATTCTTTTTCCTTTTTTTAAAAAATATAAAGTAAATTTATTTCATTCATTTTAAACATTTTATCTTATATTTTATTTCATATATTGTTGAAACATTTTTAAAAATATTTTTATTTAGATAATTAATTTTAATGGGGTGACATTAGTCAATTAGAGCACTTAGATTTAGAGAAAACATCTCCAGATCATTTTAACATTTGATTATGTTGTACACCCATCACCCAAAGTCAAATCATCCTTCTTCACCATTCATTTGGTTGTCTTTATGCCCCTCCCCTCCCACCTTCCTCTTTCCTCCCTACTCCGCTCCCCCTGGTTACCACTGCACTCTTATCTATGTCCAAGTGTCTCAATTTTATGTTCCACTCATATATGGAATCATACAGTTCTTAGTTTATTCTGATTTATTTTTTTCACTCATTATAATGTTATCAAGTTCCATCCACGTTGTTGTAAATGATCCTATGTCATCATTTCTATGGCTTAGTAGTATTCCATAGTATATATGTACCACATTTTCTTTATCCAATCTTCTATTAAAGGGCTTTTTGGTTGTTTACATGTCTTGGCCATCGTGAACAGTGCTGTGATAAACCTGGGGCTGCATGTGTCTTTACGTACCAATGATTTTGAGTTTGGTGGGTATATACCTGGTAGAAGGATTGCTGGATCATATGGTAGTTTTATTCGTAATTTTTTGAGGAACTACCATACTTTCTTCCATAATGGTTATATTACTTTACATTCCCACCAACAGTGGATGAGGGTTCCTTTTTCTCCACAGCCTCTCCAACACTTGATATTACCTGTCTTGTTGATAATAGCTAATCTAACAGGTGTGAGGTGGCATCTTATTGTAGTTTTGATTTGCATTTCTCTAATAGCTAGTGAAGAAGAGCATCTTTTCATTTATCTATTGGCCATTTGTATTTCTTCTTTGGAGAAGTGTCTGTTCATGTCCTCTTTCCATTTTTTTTTATTAGATTGTTTGCTTGTTTGTTGTTTAGTTTTGTGAGTTCTTTATATATTTTGGATATTAGCCCCTTATCTAAGCTGTTGTTCAAAAATATCATCTCCCATTTAATTGGCTGTCTGTTCTGTTGTCAGTTTCTCTTGCTGTGCAAAAGCTTCTTAGTCTGATGTAGTCCCATTCATTTATCTTTGCCTTTACTTCCCTTGCCTTTGGAGTCAAATTCATAAAATGTTCTCTATGACCAAGGTCCATGAGTTTAGTACCTATGTTTTCTTTTATGTATTTTATTGTTTCAGATTTTATATTTAGGTCTTTAATCCATTTAGAATTAATTTTAGTACAAGGATACAAACTGTAGTCGAGTTTCATTCTTTTGCACGTGGCTTTTCGATTTTCCCAGCACTATTTATTGAAGAGGGTTTCTTTTCTCCATTGTGTGTTTTTGGCTCCTTTATCAAAGATGATTTGACTATATATATGTGGTTTTATTACTGGGTTCTCTATTCTGTTCCATTGGTCTGAGTGTTTATTTTTCTGCCAATACCATGCTGTTTTGATTATCTTGTCTCTGTAGTATAATTTGAAGTCAGGTATTGCAATGCCCCCAGCTTTATTTTTTTTCCTTAGCATTACTTTGGCTATTCAGGGCTTTTTACGGTTCCATATAAACCTGATGATTTTTTATTCCATTTTTTTAAAAAAATGACATTGGAATTTTGATTGGAATTGCATTAAATTTGTATATTGGTTTGGGTAATATGGTCATTTCAACTATATTTATTCTTCCTATCCAAGAACAAGGAATATTTTTTCCATCTCACTGTGTCTTTTTGATATTCTTTAACAATGCTTTGTAGTTTTCATTATATAGGTCCTTTACATTCTTGTGGGTTTTTTTGTTTCTTTTTTTGTATTTTTCCGAAGCTGGAAACAGGGAGGCAGTCAGACAGACTCCCGCTTATGCCCGACCGGGATCCACCCAGCATGCCCACCAGGGGGCGATGTTCTGCCCATCTGGGGCATAGCTCTGCTGCAACCAGAGCCATTCTAGCAGAGGCCACAGAGCCATCCTCAGCGCCCGGGCAAACTTTGCTCCAATGGAGCCTTAGCTGCGGGAGGGGAAGAGACAGAGAGGAAGGAGAGGGGTAGAGGTGGAGAAGCAGATGGGCGCTTCTCCTGTGTGCCCTGGCCAGGAATTGAACCCGGGAATCCTGCATGCCAGGCCGACGCTCTACCACTGAGCCAACCGGCCAGGGCCACATTCTTGTTATTTTTATTCCTAGGTATTTTATTTATTTTTGTTGCAGCCATAAAAGGGATTATTTTTTTAGTTCATTTTCTGAAGTTTCATTGTTGGCATATAAGAAAGCAATTGACTTCTGTATGTTAATTTTGTATCCTGAAACCTTACTGTATTGGTTTCTATGGAAACCAATAAGTATGTATAAGTACTGTATAAAAAAATAAGTACTGTATAAGACTTTCTATGGAGTCTTTGGGGTTTTTTATATACAGGATCATATCATCTGCAGAAACTGAAACCTTTACTTTTTCTTTCCAAATTTGAATGCCTTTTATTTCTTTCTCTTCTCTGATTGCTCTGGCTAAAACTTCCAGCACTATGTTGAACAGGAGTGGAGAGAGTGGGCAACCTTGTCTTTTTCCTGAGTTTAGAGGAAAAGTTTTTAGTTTTTTGCCATTTAATATGATTTTAGCTGATGGTTTGTCATAAATGGCCTTTATTATGCTGAGACATTTTCCTTCTATATTCATTTTGTTGAATTCATAAAGTATATAAAATGATGTACTTTATCGAATACTTTTTCTGCATCTATTGATAGGATTATATGATTTTTGTTCTTTGTTTTGTTGATATGGTGTATTACATTAATTGTTTTACATATGTTGAACCATCCTTATGATTCTGGGATGAATCCCACTTGATCATGGTGAATTAATTTTTTTTTTTTTTTTTTTTACAGAGACAGAGAGAGTCAGATAAACAGGGACAGACAGACAGGAACGGAGAGATGAGAAGCATCAATCATTAGTTTTTCATTGCGCATTGCGACACCTTAGTTGTTCATTGATTGCTTCTCATATGTGCCTTGACCATGGGCCTTCAGCAGCCGAGTAACCCCTTGCTCGAGCCAGTGATCTTGGGACCAAGCTAGTGAGCTTTTGCTCAAACCAGATGAGCCCGCACTCAAGCTTGTGATCTCAGGGTCTCGAATCTGGGTCCTTGGCATCCCAGTCCAATGCTCTATCTACTGCGCCACTGTCTTTTTGAAGGCTTTGAGTAGTATAGGAACCAAATCTTTGAATGTTTGATAGAATTCACTAGTACAGCCATCTGGCCCTGGAGGTTTTTGATAGTTGTTTCTATTTCCTCCCTGCTTATGGGTCTGTTTAGGCTTTCTACTTCTTTATTATTCAGTCTAGGAAGATTATATTGTTCTAGGAATTTATCCATTTCTTCTAGGTTGTTATATTTGGTGGCATTTAGTTTTTCATAGTATTCTACAATAATTCTTTGTATATCTATGATATCTGTGTGCCGCGGACCAGCGCGGCTCCAAGTAACGGTGCGGAATTGAGGAAACACACTTGTCAAAACAAAACCGATGGGACCGGGAGGACTCTTCAAACTGCCTGGCAGTATCTGAGTGCCTCACAGCCCCAGTTCGCTTTATTATATGGACCTATGCAAATCAAGGACCCTGATACAAAGTTGCACATCAAAAGCTAAGACAGAAACTCTCCCAAGGCAAAAACAGGATACATTAGTGAAATTTACAAACATCTGAAACAAACAGAGTCAGAGGAAGGGCATGTATATTGCTTCCTGCAACCCAAGGAAGGAAGTGGAGTGGGTGCAAATACTCAGCATCAAAGCCAAATATGGAGATGAAGGGGGGAAAACTTAGCCCCCTGCCAAGCCTCGAATCTGTAATGGCTTTTTGCCATTTACGGTCCACAACATCTGTGGTAATTTCTCCTCTTTCATTTTGGATTTTGTTTATATGAGTCCCTTCTCTTCTATCCTTAGTAAGTCTTGCCAAGGGTTTGTCAATTTTGTTGATCCTTTCAAAGAAACAGCTCCTTGTTTTACTGATTTTTTTCTATAGTTTTTCTATTCTCTATTTTATTTATTTTTGCTCTATTTTTTATTTCCTTTCTTCTGCTGGTTTTCAGTTGCCTTTGTTCTTTTTTTTCTAGTTCCTTAAGATGTGATATTAAGTTGTTTACTTGGGCTCTCTCTTGTTTTTTCATATAAGCCTGTAATGATATAAACTTCCCTCTTATGACTGCTTTTGCTGCATCCCATAGATTCTGATATGTTGTGTTGTCATTTTCATTTGTCTGTAATATCTTTTTATCTCTGCTTTTATTTCTTCTTTGACCCAGTTGTTTTTTATATGTTGTTTAATTTCCACATTTTTGTAGGGTTGTTTACTTCTTTTCTGAAGTTGAATTTTAGTGTCAAAGCTTTATGATCAGAGAATATGCTTGGTATAATTTCAATCTTTCTGAATTTGTTGATGTTAGTTCTGTGTCACAACATATGATCAATTCTTGAGAATGTTCTATGTGCACTGGAGAAAAATGTATACTCTGATGTTTTGGGATGAAATGATCTATACATGTCTATCACATCCAATTGTTCTAGTGTTTCATTTAAGGCCTATATTTCTTTTTTAGTTTTCTGTTTGGATGAATGATCTAGAGCCATCAATGGTGTATTGAGCTCTCTAAGTATGATTCTATTTTTGTTGATTTTTATTTTTAGATCAGTTAGTAGATGTCTTATATACTTTAGTGCTCCTTGGTTTGGTGCATATATATTAAGAAGTATTATACCTTCTTGATTCAATGTCCTTTTTATCATTATAAAATAACCATCTTTGTCTCTGATTACTTTTATTGTCTTGTAGTCAACATTATTAGATATGAGTATGGCTACACCTACCTTTTCTTTGGATATTATTTGCTTGGAGAATCGTTTTCCAACCTTTCACTTTGAGTCTATTTTTATCACAAGGAATAAAATTCTAATGATCACTTTTGTGTCAAAACTTTGGGGAGGTAATCTCTTCCGAGGGACTTAACAAGAGTCTGTAAATTTATACACTTGAAGCAGTTGCTCTTTTTTAATTAGTCATTGGCTATTAGGCTTTATAGGCAGAAAAATACTAAAAAATTAAAAGATAAGAAAATAAAACCCAAAATACCATTTTCTGGCTTAATTTTTATTGAACAAATATTGCTATAGACTGAATGTTTGTGTGCCACTAAGTTCATGTTGATGCCCTAATTCCCAATGTGATGATGGTATTGGAGATGGAGTCTTTTGGAGATAACTAGGTTTAGGTGAGAACAGAGGTGTAGCTCCCATGGTAGGACTGGTGTCCTTATAAGGGGATGACTGAACCAAAGTTCTCCTTCCCCATCATGCAAGGACAGAACAAGAAGGCATCACTCTGCAAACCTGGAAGAAGGCTCTCACCAAGAGCTGGATCACATGGCAATTTGAATATTAACTTCCTGGCCTTCAGATCAATAATAAGTCAATATTTTTAGTTTAAGCTTCTACCATACAATTCCCTTATAGTAGTTATAACTAAGACAAATGTCTTGAGCATATCATTTAAAAATTCCATTTATAGGTACTTTGAAGTTTTTGGTAGCTATAGTGAGATACTATTGAATATTTATTTGATTTATTATTATTATATTATGTAATTTTTTACTGGTGTGTAGTAATATTTGTGTATTGATCTTATAGCATAAGGCCTTTTAAATATTCTTTTTTATTTTGTTTATTCGTTCTCTTAAATTCTATGAGGAAGATACTATGAGTCATCAATAATAATTTTATTTCTTTCTGTATTAGCTATATATTTTATTAATGATTCTCTGTTTGTCTCCTGTTAGAACTGGGCATTCATTTAATTCAGCCCATGGCATATTCACTTTCCAAGGTATTTATAAAAAAGTCCCCCAAAATAGGTAGATTAAAACAGAAGTTTATACTCTTACAGTTCAGAAGGCCAAAATTCTGAAATCAAGGTGTTGGCACAACCATTCTTCCTCCAACAGCTCTTGGGAAGAATCCTTCCCTGCCTCCTTTGGCTTCTGGTGGTTGTTGGCAATCTTTGGTGATCTTTAGTTTAAGCTAGCACCACTCCAATCTCTGTCTCTGTCTTTACAAAGCCATGTTCTTCTGTGTATCTGTGTCCCATTTTCTCTCTTTCTATAAGGATTCTATACATTGAATTAGAAACTGCTGTAATTTATTATGACCTCATCTTACCTTGATTACACCAGCAAAGACCTTGTGTCCAAATACATTCACAAGTTCAAAGTAGACATGAATTTTTTTGAAGGGGGCACTACTTAATGCAGTAATGTCCACCCTCTTGGTATGATCTATTCTGGACCAAAATTTCTTTCCATCCACAGAACTGTGAAACTAGAAAAAAATTTATCTGCTTCCAGAATAAAGCAATGAGACAGGCATAAGATAGACATTTCTATTCTAAAAGGGATACAATGGAAAGAATAAAGGGGCTCCTGGCCTAGAAGAAGTTCTCAACCGAGGGTGAGCTTCCTTAGATATAAAGCTGAGAATAATACTCTGGACCCTTCAGGATGGCAGCTCTACCTTCTTTGACCTTTGGGTTTACAGTTCTGCCCTTGGAGCCATTCTTCTTTCATTTCATCTATCTCTGCCCCTTTCAGTGCAAGTGGGAAGTGTTTCTGCTGATGGAAAGTTCCCAAAAAATCTTGTGAGTCTCCCATGAATGTCAAAGGAATCTACACCTTTAAATAGAAGCATTCTACACAGACCCTCCTGGATAATCCCATCTCTGTTTCTGACTTCTGCTAGGATGGTTGTTTGGATCTATGAATCATACATCTAGTCTCTTTAGCAAATGGTTTTCCAGTCACACCCTTGGCCATGTTTCCAGAGTATGATATCTGGAAAGAGTGAGACCTTTCCAAATTATCCAAAGCTGATTCCTTTTGACTAATAGCTCATTGCTCAATTTATCTTTCTTTCAGCAAACAGCAAGGAGAAATGAGGTTAAATATTTCAGTTTTGCTTGGAAATCTCAGCTCAATATCCAAGTTCATTGAGTATAAGCTCTACTTTCCATCCAGTGGTAGAACACTATACAGCCAAGTTTTTCTGCTACTATATAACAAGGTAACCTTTCATCCAGGGTCTAATAACACTTTCCCCATTTTCATTGAAGACCTCTGTGCCTGTCTGTTATTTCTATTTCATCCTCTTTGTTGTAATTTTCTAAAGTTCATCTTTAGCTGCATTTGTTGTTCAAATTAACCTGTGTTGTTCATTATTCATATGATGTGATCTTTTATTTTTATATTGGTTTTACGCTTTATTTTATTATATTTCCCATTTTTGCTGATTGTATAAAATGACAATTCATATGCAATCTTTTTAAATTAAATTTTAAATTTTAATAGTTGTTTTGTAAATTTCCTATGGATACTTTGTGTAAGCAATCCTGTTTTCTTCATTGTGCTTCATTCTTTCCTGAAGACCCAAATTTCTTCCTGGCCTGTTATTTCTTTTTAGTTTAAAGAATTTACTGTAATATTCCTCAATTGCAAGCCAGCTAGTCACACATTGTCTTGGTATTCTTTTTCCAAGGTTTTCTTTCTTTTAACTTTACTTTTGCAGCATATGTTTGTTGGATGTCCAACAGTGGTTTGACAACATTTTTTTTCCCCTTCAGCACTTAATGTTGTTTCACTATCTTCTGATCTCCAAAATTCCTATCAAGAAATCATATGATATTTGAAAATTTTTTTGTTTTTTTCATTTGGGTAATGTGTAATTTTCCTCTGGCTTTCAAAAACATTTATTCTTTGGTTGTCAGTATTTTGACTATAATGTGTTTACACATTTCAGGTACACCCACTCTCAAGATTCACTGAGTCTCTTGATTCTATAAATTATGTCTTTTACTAGATTGAGAATTTTTCAGCCATTCTTTTTCAGAATTGTTTTTGTCTCATTTTATCTATCTTTTACTTGCGGCACCAAAATAATGTGTATGTTGGAACTTTAGATATTGTTTCACAAGTCCATGAAGCTTTGCTCATTTTGGCTTTCAAACATTTTTCTTTGGTTTTCAAATTGAAAAAGTTCTATTGATTTGTCTCCAAGTTTACTGACTGCTTCCTTTGTCAGCTCCAGTTAGCTATTAAGCCCACTCAGTACACATTTATTTCAATATACTTCATTTTTCCATTCTTGAATTTTATTTGGGACCTTTTCATAGTTTCTCTTTTTCTAATGAAACTTCTTACATTTTTATTTAGTAAGAGTATATTTTCCTCTAACCTGAGAAGAGTCCAAATAGTTAAAATGAAATCCTTCCTGTTTATTCCAATATACTTACATTGTGAGATTGGTTTTCATTGATTAGCTTTTCATGGGAGAATAGGTTAAACTGTTCTTTTTCTTCACCTGTCGGCTGAATTTGTATTGTTTTCCTAATATTCAGAAGGTGCAGAGACCCTGAGTTCTGTTGCATACATAAATAGAGTGCTGATTTTCTAAAATTTAGAAGGCAACTATCTTGCATGCATAAATTTGTCTCTTTGATGCAGCTCAAAATTCATTTTGAAATGCTTTGAGTTTGTCCTGAGTAAGCATGGTCCAAAATCAGCCAGGAAATGGGAAATTTTTTTTTTTTTTTATGTTCTGGAGGTTCCACCTTTCTGGTTCTCTTTCTTTTGGAATATCTCTCTAACTTTCTGGTGGCAATGATTATTGCAAACTTTGTCCTCCTGTTCTTTAGGTAAGAAAAAGTACAGATTTTCCACTAATGTTTTACCCAGCCTGCTATCAGGCTTAAGCCATAAAAACAAAACAACCCCCAAACAGGAAAATCATCTCATGCTATTCTTTCTTCCAAATTGATTTTATGCTATAATCTTCCTGCTTTCATTCACTCTTTGCTACCTCCAGGCAGTTAAATTTTTTTTTTTACCCAAGTTTATAGATGTTATTTGTGAGAAAATTGATCTGACAGGAGCTTCCTTGGTCAGTACTGAAGTGGAACACATAAAAAATGATTTTGCATTTTCTTTGGCTAGAGTTACCAATATTTCATCTTCTGCAAATATATTTTCTTTTTATTTATCAGCTTGGGATTTCCACAAAACTTTGATAATATTAGTTTGAACTATATAGCTGTGTGAAGGTCAAACTAGGATTTAATTTCTCACAAAAAATATTTTCTCTTCCAAATTAAAGTCCCATGCAGATGGCTAGTTCTCTTAAAGTATTTTTTACCTTGTTTTGTGGCATGTTTCTAGCATTCTTATTATGAATAGTATTCTTTCAACAGTATCATCATTCTATAAGTATCTATTTGAACTTTCCAATTTTGCATAAGTTTAAGACACTGATTATTCTCTTCTATCTCCATATGAGTATTAAAACACAAAGCATGTCTGGTGTGGTGCAGTGGATAGAGCATTGACCTGGGACCTGAGGTCCCAGGTTCAAAACCCTGAGGTCACCAGCTTAAGTGCAGTCTTACCAGCTTGAGCACAGGGTAGCTGGCCTGAATGTAGGATCATCAACATGATCTCATGGTTGCTGGCTTGAGCCCAAAGATCTGTGGCTTGAAGTTTAAAGTCTTTGGCTTTAGCCTGAGTTGCTGGTTTGTGAAAGGGGTAACTGGTTCGGTTTGAGCCCAACCCCCACCCCCACCCTCATCAAGGCATTTATGAAAGAAGCAATCAATGAACAACTAAGTAATGCAACTACGATTTGATGTTTCTCACCTCTCTCCCTTCCTCTCTTTCTCTCTAAAAACAAACAAAGAAACAAACAAGCAAACAAAGAACACCAAGCATAATACACTCTTTCTTTTAATACCAAGGAAATTAGCTCACACTTGGTAGATATGCACAATTAAGGGACTGAAGGAAACAGAAAAGTGTTATAAGAGTTACGAAGGTGACTGCCATATGTAGGAGACTTCTTGATAAGTGAGCAAGAAAGGTAGCCCTTGCTTGATGACACCACTTAGAAAGTGATGTAATGACTTAGTTTTTGAGTGAATCAGAGGGAAAAGCTTCTGAATCTATTGGACAAAGAAATCTCAATCACATAGAGTTTATGTATCTTGCTAAAAATAATGGGGCAATTATAATGGTAAAATCACCAAAGAAAAGATAAGCCAGATGTTAACAAAATATGTATTATAATTATTTAGTTTATGAGAAAGTGATATTACTTGTTGCATATTTTGATTTGTTTAAAGAGAACTAAAATATAATTTTTGGCCCTGGCCGGTTGGCTCAATGCTAGAGCATCAGCCTGGCATGCAGGAGTCCTGGGTTCGATTCCCAGCCAAGGCACACAGGAGAAGTGCCCATCTGCTTCTCCACCCCTCCCCCTCTCCTTCCTCTCTGTCTCTCTCTTCCTCTCCCACAGCCGAGGCTCCATTGGAGCAAAGTTTGCCCGGGCGCTGAGGATGGCTCTGTGGCCTCTGCCTCAGGTGCTAGAATGGCTCTGATTCCAGCAGAGCAATGCCCCAAGATGGGCAGAGCATCACCCCCTGGTGGGCATGCCGGGTGGATCCCGGTCAGGCGCATGCAGGAGTCTGTCTGACTGGCTCCCCGTTTCCAGCTTCGGGGGAGGGGGGGAAAATATATATATATATATATATATATATATATATATATATATATATATATATATAATTTTTATGTAATAATGAAAAACTTTTGGAAACATCAACTAATGTAAAATTACAAATAAAAATCTATAAGAAAGTATTATTAAGAAGAAAGTTATTCTAAGACAATGACTCATAAAAAAGTGTTAAGTGCTATATGCTTAGGATAAGGAAAATTGTTTTTATTATTGGTTTAATAATATTTTTGAAAATCCAAATATGTAATTAAAATAGTTAAAATAAAAAATCATTAAAATAATAAGTAGTTCAGGTATTTATTGTGGATCAGCTATTTTTTAATAAAATTTCTACCAATCTATTATTTTTAAAAGTTCAGGCAGTACCAGCACTCATTTGTGATTCATGTTTTCCTAATAACATTACATTCTTTATTGAATTATAATCTGTGGCAATTTTGCCTCTAAAAAGGTGACCAGAAAAATATTATCTATACACTTTTAATTGGAGAAATTACTTAACTTTCAAAATTCATGGAATTTGAGATTGTCAGGAGATGTATTTATCATTAATGCTATTTTCAAAACCAAAACTTGATAAAAAAGAAAATGAACAGATTGACTTTTGTAGCCTGGTTCTATCAATTGCTGGTTGTGTAATTTTGGACATCTTATTTAAGATCTTCATTTTGTAATTTGTAATATAGGAATCATTTCTATCAACATTTTCAAAAGACTTTTAGAAGTAGAAAATTATATAATATGCATGAAAATGCGAGGCACAGTATCTGGAACATGGTAGTAGATGCTCAAGAAATATTAAAGTTTTTTTAATCCTTTTTTCTATACTCAATTTGTATATTTTAAATACATTATTTTTCAAAAGTAAGCCATAGGATTTTATAATACATTTGCCTTAAGCACAAGGTTGTTTGAACAATATAGTTCATTAAGATTAATCATAACAAAAGAGTATGAATTTAAAATCTTATAGTGAAATGTGCTACGAAGGAATTTAAAGATATAAAGATAACTCTCTTGTGAGAAATAACTAACCCAAGACATTTTGGTTTAAGTGATATCTGAAAGTAGAAGAAAATACACTTTCTTATTTGCCTAGTATAAATTTATCCCAAGGGATAAACTATAACTTTGCCGTGAAACCAGGAGTAGCTTGCTCTGTCTGTAATCTATAGAGCCAGAAAGATGGCTGCCAAAAATGCAGCTTTCCCAACGTTAAGAATGGAACCTGCTTCTTTGTAATTTCCAGAATAGTGCATGTGCTTCTTAATTAAGAACTGCACATTTAAAGTTGTTTTTCATCCAGTTTGATAAATTCAAAATAAAAACAAACAAACTTATTTATCTGTATGAAAGATATGGCCATGGAATGTCAGGGAGATGACAGAGTAAGGTCTTTTGAAAACCCTCTCCTTTATAAAAAGCAATGAGAACATTAGCAAAAATGATCAGAAAAGTCTTTTTTCAGACCTCAAGAAATTAATCAAAGACAATAGTCCAGGGAGTGTTTATTCAAGAAAAAGTGTTTAATCTTGGTAAGGAGAGCAAGTTTTCTGGACTGTTAATTTGCCTTTGCCATCTCCTGTCCCACTCTTCCAGTTCTGCGGTAGCCTTGGAAACAACATGCAATCCTGGGGAAAACCAGCAGCCTGGCAGCCACTGATGGTACAAGCCCAGTTCCCAGAGAACAGTCATTATTTTAATTGTCTGTGGTTCCCAGAAGATCCCACTTATCAGCCTTGTTTTTATTTGACCTGACTCAGAGCTCACTCAGAACAACAGCCTTTTTCAGGGCATTTGGTGAAATCAATCAATGACAATCTTTCAGTATTCCAATGGCTCAAAGTAGCAAGTGACAGTAAGGTAGACAATAGCTAAACAAAACGGTTAAAAGGAAAAGCTGGAGGGAAGGCTATCTTGAGGGAGATGTGAAGCTCTGACATATACCTGGGAATCTAGGTCACATGCATGCATAGAGCTGCATGCGTGGTCAGGGATAAAAACATGCTTAGAAAGGGGTTTCTAAGAGGCACACATAGATATCAGAATGAAAAAAAATGAAAATAAACTCCTACCTTACACCATTTACAAAAATTAACTCTAGATGCAAATGCTAAAATGATAAAACAATGATAGAAAAAAATGAGATGTAAAGTGTCATGACCTTGGTATAAGCAATTGCTTTAAATATAATAACAAAAGCACAAGCACCAAAAGAAAAAAATAGGTAAAATGCAATTTATCAAAATTACAGTAAAACTGTTTGTACAGCAAAAGACGCTACTTTTAAGAGACTAAAAGGACAACCCACAGAATGTAAAAAGATATTTGGATATTATCTATTTTATAAGGGACTTGTATTCTGTATGTAAAAACTTGCAACTCAGCAATAAAAAGACAAATAATAAAAACAAGCAAATGATTTTCATAACCATTTTTCTGTGGAAGAGATATACACGGTCAATAAAACACATGGAAATATCTCATGGTCATTAATCATTAGGGAAATTCTATCAAAACCTCAACGAACCCTGGCCGGGTTGGCTCAGCAGTAGAGCGTCGGCCTAGCGTGCGGAGGACCCGGGTTCGATTCCCGGCCAGGGCACACAGGAGAAGCGCCCATTTGCTTCTCCACCCCTCCGCCGCGCTTTCCTCTCTGTCTCTCTCTTCCCCTCCCGCAGCCAAGGCTCCATTGGAGCAAAGATGGCCCGGGCGCTGGGGATGGCTCTGTGGCCTCTGCCCCAGGCGCTACAGTGGCTCTGGTCGCAACATGGTGATGCCCAGGATGGGCAGAGCATCGCCCCCTGGTGGGCAGAGCGTCGCCCCTGGTGGGCGTGCCGGGTGGATCCCGGTCGGGCGCATGCGGGAGTCTGTCTGACTGTCTCTCCCTGTTTCCAGCTTCAGAAAAATGAAAAAAGAAAAAAGAAAAAAAAAACAAAAAAAACCCCAAAAAACAAAAAACAAAAAACAAAACCTCAACGAGATGCCACTTCACATCCATTAGGTTAGTTATGATGAAAAAGACTTGCAATAAAAAGTATTCACTGGGTCAAAAAATCAGAGCCCTCATACATTGTTTAATGACAATGTCCAATGTAGCCACTTTGGAAAACAGTCTGACAACTAGTCAAAAAAATAAAAGAGAGTTTCTAGCAATTTTAATCCTAGATATATACCCAAGAGAAAACTGTATGTTTAAACAAAAACTTACACATTAAAAATGTGAATTTTATAATATGGTTTAATCCCAATTTTTAAAAATGAGAAAAAAAGACAATCATGAAATGGAGAAATAGACTTTATCATACACATATGTACTTATGACTAGAAATGGACATATCTAGACATGGGAACTATTTTTCACAGGAGCAGTAAAAGCACTAATTTTTTATATTTCAAGCAACCCCATCTTTGTAACAAAACCCACAATGGCATATATTATCTAATGGTTGGTTTGAAAGATGCTGATTTAATGAAACCGATGAGTTTTTAATGCCCATTTATTCATACTGTAGTCATGAAATCTCACCAAAAACCTTTTAACCTTGATCATAATAGCATTTGACATATTTGGAAAATTCTTTATATACTTTTTACATCTCCTCATTTTATTCTTTCAACAACTATATTCAGATACTTCTGTTCTTATTGAACGTATGAAGAACCCATAAAACAGAACATTTAAGGATCATATTCAAGACTTAATAATAAAACAGTGATGAAGGCAGATCATCTCCTGACACACACACTTTTAAATTATTTCCAAAACACATAAAAGGGAGAATTCACATAAAGAAAAGAGTCCACTTTAAACATTTAATGAGAACATTTTCCTACTGGCTTAAAAAAATCAAGCTCACATGTGGTTTCATTGTAACGAGTGAAATGTCCTTTACTTTATATAACGCTGCACTCCTTTGAATGGCTTGAAGGGATGTTAGGAGCTATCAGTTGTACACTGGGAAATAGAATGCTCATATCAGCACGTTGCTGTCTAAAGACATTTCACTCTGGATAGTTCAGATTACAATATGTTAACATGCAGGGCGTTAATCCTTGTTTATAGAAAATACCAAGACAGCTGGAGAACTCATTGTGGATAAAAATAGGTCTATTCCTCATACAGATTCCTGAACAGTGGCATTTAAAAATCAACAAGGAAACTGAAAACACCCGGTGAAACCTAGCCCAGTGAAGTGACACCCTGTCCTGAAGTGACAAATAAGATATTGAAAGAGAAATCTATTGAAACCTGGGCATATTTACACCGAACTTCCAGTAGTTTCTATTATCAGCAGTGTGTTCTGTGTCACCTGGATTTACTTGGCTGTGCCATCGGAATCTCTGACTAAGAGCTAAATGAGCACAGGTTTTGTTTGAGCACTGACTTCTGTTACTGGATCAACTGACATAAGGCAGTGAGCAGAGCTGTATGAAGGGCCCGGAATCCTAACTCTCCCCTGAGTCAGAGGTGGGTGCTCGGCATGACTCACACAGCTGCTATGTGCCTTCTGAAATATTTACTTATCACAGTGACTTTGCCCCTGCCACTCTTGAGTTACTGACTTAAATGAGAGAGAGAGATAGGAGGGAGAGGAAAAATAAAAAAGACAGACAGAATGAAAGAAAAATGTGACAAAGAATTTGCCCCTTCTCTGGAAAAATAGGATCTTTGGAGCATTATGTGTAGATTCCCTAGGCTGGTCTGGGGACTTGAAAACTCAGAAAACAAGGACAGAAGTCATAAATAAGAGAGAGGAAGAATCAGAGGGAGGCCAGATAGGATGGTATATGGAATGATTAATACTGTTGTAGTAAAAACATTTGTGTATGTGCCATCTAAAATAGAAAGGTGTTCTAAATGGCACCAAATGATTTCATTCAAGCTTTTTCTGGGAAAGAGTGCTTCAGGTTAACCTTTTTTTTTAAAGACTAATTTTTTTAAGAGCAGTTTAAGGTTCATAGGAAAATTGAAAAGAAGGTACAGAATACCCCCTACTTTCCACACATGCACAGCTTCCCCCACTGTTAACTTTCCACACTAGACAGTACATTTATTATAATCCATGAACCTACATTTTGACATTATTACTGAGTCCATAGTTTACCATACGGTCACTCTTGGTGTCGCATATTCTATGGATGAGGACAAATGTATGACATGGATTTACCACTATAATATATATCACGGCCCTCAAAATCCTCTGTGCGCCCTGGCCAGTTGGCTCAGCGGTAGCGCATCCGCCCAGCGTGTGGAAGTCTCCAGTTTAATTCCTGGCTAGGGCACACAGGAGAAGTGCCCATCTGCTTTTCCACCCTTCCCCCTCTCCTTCCTCTCTATCTCTCTCTTCTCCTCTTGCAGCCAAGGCTCCATTGGAACAAAGTTTTCCCGGGCTGAGGATGGCTCCATGGCCTCTGCCTCAGGCATTAGAATGGCTCTGATTGCAGCAGAGCAACGCCTCAGTGGGACCGAGCATCGCCCCCTGGTGGGCATGTTGGGTGGGAGATTGGGCACATGCGGGAGTCTGTTTGTCTCCCCTTCTCACTTTCAAAAAATACCAAAAAAAAAAAAAAAATTCCTGTATACTTTGTCTATTCATCCTCATCCCTAACCCAAGCCCTGGCAACCACTGATCTTTTTACTGTCTCCATAGTTTTGCCTTTTCCAGAAGTTCAGTGAGCTGGCATCTTACAGTAGATAGCCTTCTCAGAATGGTTTCTCAGGCTTTTTGAACTTTTCAATTATTAAAAGTTATGTGTAACAAATTAAAGAAATATTATCATGAAAATATAGTTAAGAGACTTCCATAACTTAGTACTCTGTTATTGTAAAACTACTTTTTGTTTGGATAACAAGGTTTTTTTTTTAAAGCTATAGCGGTAGTTACAGAAAACTACCAGCATCTGTGTGAATGCATTAGTGTGTCTACACATGATTCGTGGAGAGGAATGAGAAGGAGTTGAAAGGGGGAAGGCGAAGGTGGAGAGTATTGCTAAATTACTCAGTATCTCAAATATCAACAAGGGTTTTAAATAGACTGTAGCCTGACACAGACGTGCTTTCCACATCAGCTATTGTCAGAGTAGCACAGACTTCAATTTGTTTTATATGTTGGAGTTCAAAGGCACCTAAGCACACTGGCAAACAGTGAACACAAGAGATGATCTACATGTTAGCCAGAAGCAGATAAGACAAATAAAACTGTCTGCCTGAAAATGGGACTGTTGGTAGGAGCAGGGACTGAATTGAAGTACCAGAAACAACATTAAGAGGGAACATTTTGTAGGTTGGATCATTCGGCATCTGCAGCTCAGTTGAAAGAAAATGCAGGATGTGTAATCCTGGTGGCTTTGGTGCAGTCAGCACCGTTTGTGGCTGGCAGGACTCCTGAGGAGGTGACATGTAGGAGAGGAGCTCAGGAGCGCCCCTGGGAATGGGACTGTTATGTGTGCAACGGAGCCTTGTGACTGCACACTTACAGCTCTTCCACATGCATGTCAAAGGCTAATTTTTTCTGAGAAATTAGAGAAAAGAAAAGAAAAACCACAATTAGAGCAAGCTAGTGAGGGTACTCCATTGCAGTCTGCTTTACAACATGCTGGCCACAGAAGAGCAGAGACAGATGCTTACAACTATGACCTCACATTAGCATGACAGTGATTTGTAAAATCACTGCTAGATACAGAGTATAAAGTGACTTTCTATACATCTGTCTATTTGGCATACACCTTTATTAATTCACTGAAAAGAAGATATTGCAGAATTGTATTCTTGGTTATTTTGTTTGTAAAACCCTGTGTTCCCTCCAGCTTAATGGTAATAAAATCTGATTGTTTTGTATGAGGTACAGCAGTTTAGTTGCCATAACATGACTTTTGTACTTTGAGTCATTCATTCTCCTTGACCATTTAATACTAAAGTTTGGCTCGTGGACTGATTCTCAGTAATCACCATGAATAACCCACCCCAGCTCATTCTTGTCTGTTCATAGGTCCTGTCTAGCCAAGTGTACCCTCATTCTCTCTCTATTTCTCCTTGATTACTGTAACTTATTACCCAACAGAACAAAATACAACTTAGATATTGTTTCTGAAAATGGGGCTTATTTTCACTTTAATGCATATATTCTATATTTCTAATTCTCAAATTCATCTTCTTTAGGAGATTCTTTCCTTTTTTTATGACAGAGAGACAGACAGACAGACAGGTACAGACAGACAGGAAGGGAGAGATGAGAAGCATCAACTCTTTGTTGCAGCTCCTTAGTTGTTCATTGATTGTTTTCTCATACGTGTCTTGACCCGGGGGCTACAGCAGAATGAGTGACCTGTTGCTCAAGCCAGCGACCATGGGGTCATGTCTATGATTCCACGCTCAAGCCAGCAGCCCCATGTTCAAACTGGTGAGGCTGCACTCAAGCCAGATGAGCTCAGGGTTTGAACCCGGGTCCTCAACGATCCAGTTCAATGCTTTATGCGCCACTGCCTGGTCAGGCACTAGGACAGGGGTCTCAAACTCAACTCAGCATGTGGGCCGCAGAGCAACATCACAGCCATTCGGCGGGCCGCACTAGGTCTACAAAAGGCAACTGTTATGCAATACTTTTCTCACTGCAGTTGAAAACAAAAAAAAAATCAGTACAACAAGCACAATCGTACATGCAGTTTACTCAGTGTCACAAAACGACCAGAAACTGTAGTTCGCATCACAACTGCTGTTAACTAAGCTAATATCTAGCTAGGATGCTAGAGATATGAAAAATACAAGTAGGCCCCTAGGCTTACTTAATTTTATCCAAAATATTTTGAACTTCATGGATTAGTCTGCGGGCCGCACAAAATTGTTCGGCGGGCCGCGAGTTTGAGACCCCTGCTCTAGGACATTCTTTCAAATTAAAATGTGACAGAATATCTATTGTGTTTTTATTTTTATCTGTCCAAAATATATACATTATTAATTTTTTTTATTCATTCCTAATTTTCAGTGGCTATTCACAATTCATGAGGAATGGGGAGAAGGAGATAAAGGGAAAGAAAGAAAAGGAAGAGGGTGAGAAAACAGGGGAAAGGAAAGGAGAAGATAGGGAAAGTGTGAGGATCACTTTTCATTTCTTTTAAGGCTATTTGGTTCCTGAACTACCACTGTTAATGTGGCTATTTTTATTTGGTTACAGGTAAGACAGAACTTTATTGCATTGCCGACATTTTTCTTCAAACAAGCATGTGTAACTGAATTCAGTGAGAATAGCTGAGAACATGTCTAAGAAGGGAATTTGGCTTCAGTATCGCACTGACTATAGATAAATTGCTTGTAAGACTGTAGATCTGAAGACTTCATTATATCAAAGCTAGCTCTGAGGAAATGCTGAATTTCATAAATAATAACAAAAGAACCCTTGGATGTGTCAACTTCTAAAACAAATTGAGACTTCAAATACTGTAACTTCAAAATAAGGAAAAGCTTTCACCAGCTGTAGAGTTAAAATGCAGATGTTAGACACAGTTTTGGTTCTTCAACAAAAATAACCTGACAAATGCAAAATCATTTGTAAAAGTATATATGTGTCTGTATACTGTATAAATACTATACATATTATACATATGCATAGTATATATAGTATATACACATACTATACTACATGCTTTTCATATATAAAACTATGTGTGTATAAACACACAAACATACATTAAAAAGTCTATGTACATAAAAGTATATATGTACAAAGTATGTAAAATACACACAATGTATTAACATTAATATATTAATAATATAGTTAACAATATATACACTAAATATTATATACTGATATACTTTTTAGTATATACCACATCAATATATGCTATGTTAATATATACTATTTTAATATATATTGTTTTATAAATACTGCAATACCTGCTAATATATATATATTTTTAATGAACAAAAGTCTAATTTCCTTTCTATTTGTGTTTCTATGTGTGATGTCCATATTTGTCCTGGTTTATTTCATTAGCTGTGATCAAGATATCTTTTCATTTTAAGTGCACATTTCTCAGAGTGTAATCTGAGGGTCCTCAGTCTCGGGCTGTCTAAGAGGGAGCTCAGGACTTCGCAATTTCGGAAACAACTGACACCCTGGAAATGTAGGCTACCAGAGGTTGCTCACTGGATAAACAATTACTAAAGATGGACAGTAGGGGGCAGAGGTGTCCACATTTTTTTGATTTGGCAATTCCCATTCTTGGCTGGGGAAAGAAACCCTTGGGTTTCAGGCACTTACTACATTTAGAACTTTGAGATCAAGATTTCTTGTCTGTTTTCTTACTGTCCAGCCTCCAAACAAATAACTGTACTATTGTAGAAGCAATACAAATTCCTTGAACAAAATTTGGAAAATACCAAAGGTATAATAACAACAGAAACAGAGTCAGAAATGAACCACTCAAATTATCATCAGCAAGAAATAAGTATTTTGTTAATATTTTGTCTTATTTCCCTGTTTGTTTTTTGTGCATACATATGCATATATACAAAATATAATACATACAATAATACAAAATTCAATTGTATGTATTATAGTCATATCATATTGTATATCTCATATTCATTCATACATGTATAGTTCTCAAAAATACAAAGCTCTTTGAAATATCCAATTATGAATTCTGTTTCTTTTCTCACTTAAATTATATATACTTTTTCTGAGTTTTGGTAGTATACAGATATGCTTTATTATGAAATACACCAAGCTTAGCTACTTTACAAAAGGGATTAAGTACTGTACTAACTGTGGGCTATGAAAGAAAGAGAAAGGTGTCTTTCAATTCTTTCAGGATATCTGGGTCACAGAAACCAAGGCATGAGTTCATTACAGACTCACACTCAACCATACCTTGACAACATTAAGTTTTGTTGCAAAGAGTTTTATCCAGTTTAAGATTGTCAAAGCACATATTCAATTCTCAGCGTATCTCCACTGTCCATAAGCTTTCACTTTATGCATTATGTAATATATACGTTATACTTATGCATTTATATATTTATACAATTATATGTGATATTATATACATGTAAATGGTATACATTTTATGTCTTAGAAATTTCCATGTCAAGTATATTTTTAGCTTTCTTCAGACATGTTTTCTGCAGTATTTACTTTCAATCATTTAAGTTCTATATTGTGTAACTTGATAATTTGACTAATTCAATCTTTCAGACTGCCAGGAACTAGCAACCAGAAATTAAGTTTACTTTTTCTCTTAATATATATTTGGTAAGGTCTTGCTCCAATCTAATTCATGGAAAGTGGTAAGCAATAATGAATCCATCAACTTTCTACCCTCCACTTAAAATGTCAATTTTGGAAAATGATGGCTACAAAATGATGTTTTCTCTATAACATTTATGTACATTAAGAAAGACTATTTTCCTGGCTGGGTAGTTTAGTTGGTTACAGAATCGTTCCAATATGCCAAGATTGCAAGTTCGATTCCTGGTAAGGACACATACAAGAATCAACTAATGAATCCACAACTAAGTGGAACAAATGCATGCTTCTTTCTTTCTCTGTCTCTCTCTCTCTCTCTCTCTCTCTCTCTCTCTGTCCCTCTCCCTTCCTGTCTCTGTCTCTCTAAAATCAGTCAATTAAAAAAAAAAAAAAAAGAAAAAAGGAAGACTCTATTTTGAATACTTTTAAGTCAGGCATACAAACTTTTGAGAATTTTCAGTCCTATAGTGAGGCTAAGCATGCAGTTAAGTCCCAGGGACACTGCTCAAAATGTTGACCCTGAGTACTTGGGTATGTAAATAATTTATAAGGCCTTCCTATAATCAGTGGACCAATTAACTAAATCAAAATCTACTTAAGTTAGTTAACATCAAGTCATGCTAGAGAATTTGTTACATACTCTCGTGGATTAAAAAAGGATTTGTTTTTTGGATTCCAAGATGGTGATGGAGTAAGTGACTTTGCATTACTATCTCCCAGGTTCAAACTGGGGTTATAACTAAATTTAAGAACAATCATGCTGAAAAACCAAATTAAGATTAAATGAAGAAGAGACTATAACCAAGGAGTTACAGGAGAAGTCACCTTGATACTGGTAGGAAGGGTGGAGATATGAAAAGGGCTGCACCCTTCCGAGGAGTGAGTGGCAGATGAGGGTCTGAAGGGATTCTCAGTTATGGGGAGGTTTGCCCTGAGAAGTGTGGGTCTTAAGCCCCAGGCCAGGCAAACTAACTTATAGCATTAGAGTTTGGAAGAGGCACCCATGCAGTGTTTGGTGGTGAAAAGAAGTGAGATTTCTGTCTGTGAGAAAGAGATGGGACATCTCAGAGATGTAGGCACCCATTTAAAGGGCCAACACAGGAAATCTCATTTACAGCCACGGACCCTGGGCTCTGGTGGAGGGAAGACTGAGAGGACTAGAGTCATGTGGGGAGAGTGTAAAATTGGTAGCCCGAGGAGAGATGTGGTGGGGGATGGCCACCAGAACTCCTGTGCTGAATCATAGTCCAATACCACAGTTGCCAGCTTTCTTTCTTTCTTTATTTAGAGAGAGAAAGAGAGGCAAACAAAGACAGATAGAAAAGGAGAGAGAGATAAGCATCAACTCATAGTTGCAGTACCTTAGTTATTCATTGATTGCTTCTCATATGTGCCTTGACCAGAGTGATCCAGCCTAGCCAGTGACCCCTAACTCAAGCCAGAGACCTTGGGCTTGAGCCAGTGACCTTCGGTTTCAAGCAGTAACCTTTGGGCTCAATTCTAGTGACCATGGAATCATGTCTATGATCCCATGC
Organism: Saccopteryx bilineata; assembly: GCF_036850765.1. Taxonomy (NCBI): domain Eukaryota; kingdom Metazoa; phylum Chordata; class Mammalia; order Chiroptera; family Emballonuridae; genus Saccopteryx; species Saccopteryx bilineata. The sequence goes on from NC_089494.1 coordinate 162,632,894, forward strand.
TCAAGCCAGTGACCCTGCATTCAATCTGGTGAGCCCATGCTCAAGCTAAATGAACCCATGCTTAAGCTTGCAACCTCAGGGTTTTGAACCTGGGTCCATAGGATCCCAGGTCGATGCTTTATTCACTACACCAGTGCTTGGTCAGTGGCTAAAACAAAGGCTGTAGTAAGAGACAAAGAAGGTCACTACATAATAAAAAAAAGAGCAATCCAACAAGAGGATATAACCATTGTAAATATTTGTGCACCCAATAAAGGAGCATCTAAATATATAAAGCTAATTTTGATGGACATAAAGGAAGACATCAACAGCAATACAGTAATAATAGTGGATTTTAACAACCCACTAACATCACTAGATAGTTCTTCCAGACAGAAAATCAACAAAGAAATAGCAGCTTTATATGATACACTAGATTAACTGAATTTAGTTGATATCATCAGAACATTTCACTCCAAAGAAGTAGAATATACACACTTCTCAAGTGCTCATGGTACATTTTCTAAGGTAGACCACATGTTAGGACTCAAAGTAGGAGACAATAAATTTAAGAAGATTGAATTCACATCAAACATCTTTTCTGATCACAATGTCATAGACTAGAAATAAATTACAATAGAAAAATTGAAAAACATTAAAATACTTGAATACTAAATAGCATGTTATTAAATAAGGAAGGGTCAACAATAAGATCAAGGAAGAAATAAAAAATTTCCTTGAAACAAGTGAAAATGAACATACAACAACCCAAAATCTATGGGACACAGTGAAAGCAGTCCAGAGAGGAAAATTCATAGCATTTCAGGAATATCTTAAGAAGCAAGAAAAATCTCAAATAAACAATCTAACCCTGCAGTTAAAAAAAAAACTAGAAAAAGAACAAACAAAGCCCCCAAAAATTAGAAGGAAGGAAACCATAAAGATCAAAGTGGAAATAAATGACATGGAAGCTAAAAAAATAAAAAAGATTAATGAAACAAAAAGCTGATTCTTTGAAAAGGTAAACAAGATTGACAAAGCTTTAATCAGACCCATCAAGAAAAAAAAAGAGAGAGCCCAAATAAATAAAATTAGAAATGAAAGAGGAGAAGTAACAATGAGCATCACAGACATAGAGGGTTGTAAGAAAATACTATGGCCTGACCTGTGGTGGTGCAGTGAATAAAGAGTCAACCTAGAATGCTGAGTTTGCCAATTTAAAACCCTGGGATTTCCTGGTCATGGCACATATGGGAGTTGATGCTTCCTGCTCTTCTCCCTTTCTCTCTCTCTCTCTCTCTCTCTCATCTCTAAAATGAATAAATAAAATCTTTTTAAAAATAGAGAAAATGCTATGAAAAACTATATGCTAAAAAATTGGACAACCTGGGTAAAATGGATAAATTCCTAAAAATATACATCTTTCAGAACCGAATCTGAAAGAAACAAAAAACCTAGGCTAACTGATTACAACAATTGAAATACAAACAATTATATATAAAAAAAAAACTACCAGCAAACAAAAATCTTGGACTGGATGGATTCAGAGGAGAATTTTACAAAACATTCAAAGATGAACTAACAACTACTCTTCTCAAGCTATTCCAAAAAATTTAAGAGGAAGGAACACTTCTAACTCATTTTAAGAGGCAAGCATTATTCTAATTTCAAAATCAGGTAGACACTACAAAGGAAGAAAATTATACACCTATATTTCTGATGAGCATAGATGTTAGTAAATCGGATCCAGCAATACATTAAGAAAAAGATTACGAGATGACATCAGAGTAATGGCGCGATAGGAAGCGATACCAATAAATCTCCCCCAAAACTCAACAAGATCTTCAACCAGAAACAGAAAAACCTATACTTGGAGCCTCCAGATGTTTCGCAATACACCCGAAGGTATGGTCGAGCGAAAAATTGGCTAAATATATAGCCAAACCCCAAAGGAAATAGGGAGTAAGAAATGTTCCACCTTCCTCACTAACCTAAACAGGGCGGCTTTCACTGGGAACTGAGAATATAGAAACTGAGGCGGGCAAAGGGGGTGAATAGATCCAGGCCGCGGGACAAATGGCCGAACCAGGCTGTGGCACGAAGATCCAAGCCGAGGAAAAACTGTTCCTGTGGCAACCCAGGCAATACAAGCTAACACTCGCGCCAAAACCAGACAAAGAAAGACAATCAGGGCAGCCATTTTCCCCGATCCCTTGGTTGGCACGCGCAGATAGTGGGCGAGGGATTCCTTCCAAAGTCGCTGGAGTGGGCGCCCGTGTTGTCCCACAGAGGGGCAGAGTCAGAGGCCTTTGTGTGGGCTGAAAGCGGAATCTCCAGGCCACCCCAGTGCCCTGAAAAAGCCGCTAGCGGAGAGGGAGTGAGAGCCAATTCCAACGCTGGAACTTTTCCGTGCGGGAGAGGGATTTACTCAGAGGGTGAGGCAGCTGGTCTGATATCCTGGTCTGCACGCAAGGAGAGTGGGCAAGAGATTCCTCTGAGCACCTCAGCAGTGGGAGCCCGTGTTATCCCACAGAGAGGCAGAGCCAGAGGCCTTTGTGTGGGCCAAAGGCGGAATCTCTGGACCGCCCCAGCACCCTGGGAAAGCCGTGCACAGGGAGAGAGCGAGAACTAATTCCAATGCTAGAACTTTTCCATGCCGGTGGGGGTTTCACTCAGAGTGTGAAACTACTGGCCTGATATCCTGGTCTGCGCACGCAGATAGTGAGCAAGAGTTTCCTCCAAGTGCCTCAGCAGCGTGCACCCATGTTATCCCACAGAGTGGCAGAGCCAGAGGTCTTTGAGTGGGCAGAAAGCCCCGCCTGATTATGCTAGCAGCTCTGACTGACTGAGCCTTACCCAGAGCCCTGTGCTGAGTGGGAATAGAGTGAGGAGTTGCCAGCTCTTTGAGCCTCTTACTATCCAGGCAGAGGCAGCAGCAACCCCATAGCTGGATTATCAGGCTACTAATTGAGGAAGGAAAGACTAGGAGAAAGGCTCCAGGAACATGGTCTCTCTCACTGGAGGAGCTTATAAATGCTAGTGAGCCTCGACTGCCAACGAGACTGAAGCACAATACATGACATCACCATAGAGACTTATCAACTTCAAACCTCTACCTGAGCGTGCCAAAGGGGCAGAACCTGGGGTACAGAGTCACCGACCAGGAAGAGGGAGAGAAAAGAAAAAGCAAGAAGATAACCTCTCAAAATCAAGAATAATACGCAGACTTTATAACCTATCCCATTTTATTATATTTGTTCATTTGTTTCTCTTATTTTCATTCTTGATATATTTTTTTTCCTCCTCCAATTTGGTTGTTTAACTCTCTGCTAGTCTTACTCTCTCCTCTCCTTGAACTACACTACCCATAAGTGTTACATCTCCCATTATCTTTTCTTTCCTCTTCCTTTCTCTCTATGAGGGTTGCACTCCAAAACCCTTAACTCTCTCTCTCTCTCTATCCTCTTTTTTATTTTTTCTTCTTTTAGTGGTTCTCTCTTTTTCTCTCTCTCTCTCTCCTTCTTTTCCCCCTCTACATTAGTTTCTTCCTCTCTCTTTTACGTCTCCTTTCATTCAAACCTCAATAACAAACAATATCTTATCTGGGACTCAAACTTATGTTTGTGGCATTTTGGGGGGGTTTTACTTCACCTCCTTAACACACTAGCACTGCTCTCATCCCTGGCTCTCCATTTTATCTAGTTCTTGTTCCACTAAATACAATAGTAATTTTTTAATTTGTCCCCCCATTTTCGTGTTTCCCTCTTATTCCTCTCATCATAACTCTTAGTCAACCAACACCTAAAAGCAAATCATTTTATTCTTGACCCAAACTTTTTTCTTATTTGTTTTTTGTGGGTCCATACCCCCCCCTTTTTTTTTGCCCCTTTATTACTTCTCCCCAATTCAGGCCCTCCATTACATGCATGGTTTGTTCTATTTAGTACAATATAATTCACAGTTCACCACAAGATCTTCTCAAGAAAGAGGGGAGAGGAGAGGAGAGGAAAAAAGAAGGGGGGGAATAATTTTCTTTTTTTTAATATTTATTTTATTTTATTTTTCTTTATTTCATTATTAATTTTTTTTAAAAAAACAATGTTTTCAATTTTTAATTTTTTTAAATTTTTATTCTTTATTAAATCTCATTAATACTATCAAAAAAACCACCCTCAGATGCCATTAAGGGAGAGAAAATTGAATATTATGGATACAAAAGAAAGAGAGGTAACTGCTAGATGAGGAAAAATCTATAGAGAAAAAATATAATATATTGGACACCTTGGAGCTAAATGAAAGAGAATTTAAGATAGAAATCCTAAAAATCCTTCGAGACATACAAGAAAACACAGAAAGGCAATTTAGGGAGCTCAGAAAACAACTCAGCAAACAAAAAGAATATATTTCCAAGGAAATTAAAACTATAAAAACAAATCAAAGAGATGAAAAACTCAATTCACTAGCTGAAAAACAAGGTAACAAGCTTAGTTAATAGAACAGGCCAGATAGAAGAGAGGATTAGTGAAATAGAAGATAAGCAACTTGAGGCACAACAGAAAAAAGAAGAAAGAGACTCAAAAATTAAAAAAAAAAATGAGATAGCCCTACAAGAATTATCTGACTCCATCAAAAAGAATAACATAAGATTAATAGGTATATCAGAGGGAGAAGAGAGAGAAAATGGAATGGAGAACATATTCAAACAAATAATAGATGAGAACTTCCCAAGCCTGTGGAAAGAACTAAAGCCTCAAATTCAAGAAGCAAACAGAACTCCAAGTTTTCTTAACCCCAAAAAACTTACTCCAAGGCACATTATAATAAAATTGGCATAAACCAACGGCAAAGAAACAATTCTCAAGGCAGCCAGGGAAAAGAAGAATACAACATATAAAGGAAGGCCCATTAGATTATCATCAGATTTCTCAGCAGAAACTCTTACAAGCTAGAAGAGAGTGGACCCCAATATTTAAAGTCCTGAAAGAGAGGAACTTTCAGCCACAAATACTATACCCATTAAAGCTATCCTTCAAATATGAAGGAGAAATAAAAACATTCACAGATACAGAAAAGATGAGGAAATTTATCATCAGAAAAAACCCACTCCAGGAATTACTAAAGGGGGTTCTCCAATCAGATACAAAGAACAAAAAACAAACAAACAAACAAAAAAAAAACAAAGCCACAAAAGCTCCAAGAAGAACACAATAAAACCAAATTTAAACTGTGACAACAACAAAAGATTGGGGGAGGGAGAGGTTGGAGATTAACAGTAGCAAGGGACAATGGAGTGCAAAACTACTCACAAAATAGTGCACTACAATGAACAGGGTTGGAACCCTTTTCATTACTTAAAGGTAACCACCATTGAAAAAACCACCACAGAAGCACATGAGATAAAAAAGATATCAACAGAGGAAAGATGTATGGAATACAACCAAATAAAAACAAAAGATAGAAAGATGAAAGAGAAGGATCAAACAAGACACAAAACTAACAGAAAGCAATATATAAAATGGCAATAGGGAACTCACAAGTGTCAATAATTACACTAAATGTAAATGGATTAAACTCACCAATAAAAAGGCACAGAGTAGCAGAATGGATTAAAAAAGAAAATCCAACTGTATGCTGCCTACAGGAAACTCATCTAAGTAACAAGGATAAAAACAATTTCAAAGTGAAAGGCTGGAAAACAATACTCCAAGCAAATAACATCCAAAAAAAAGCAGGCGCAGCAATACTCATATCTGAGAACGCTGACTACAAGAAAGCAAAAGTACTCAGAGACAAAAATGGCCATTTCATAATGGCTAAGGGGACACTGAATCAAGAAGACATAACAATTCTTAATATATATGCACCAAACCAAGGAGCACTAAAATATATAAGACAGCTACTTACTGACCTTAAAAACTGACAAAAATACAATCATACTTGGAGACCTCAATACACCGCTGACCGCTCTAGATCGGTCATCCAAACTGAGAGTCAACAAAGATATAGTGGCCTTAAATAAAACACTAGGGCATCTGAATATAATAGACATCTGCAGGACATTTCATCCCAAAGTGACTGAGTATACATTTTTCTCCAGTGTACATGGATCATTCTCAAGAATTGAGCATATGTTGGGTCACAAAAACAACATCAGCAAATTCAGAAAAATCGAAGTTGTACCAAGCATATTTTCTGATCATAAAGCCTTGAAACTAGAATTCAACTGCAAAAAAGAGGAAAAAAATCCCACAAAAATGTGGAAACTAAACAACATACTTTTAAAAAATGAATGGGTCAAAGAAGAAATAAGTGCAGAGATCAAAAGATATATACAGACTAATGAAAATGACAATACGACATATCATAATCTATGGGATGCAGCAAAAGCAGTGATAAGAGGGAAGTTCATATCACTTCAGGCATATATGAATGAACAAGAGAGAGCCCAAGGGAACCACTTAACTTTACACCTTAAGGAACTAGAAAAAGAAGAACAAGGACATCCTAAAACCAGCCGAAGAAAGGAGATAATAAAAATCAGAGCAGAAATGAATAAAATAGAGAACAGAAAAACTATAGAAAAAATTAATAGAACAAGGAGCTGGTTCTTTGAAAAGATCAACAAAATTGACAAACCCTTGGCAAGACTTATCAAGGAAAAAAAAGAAAGAACTCATATAAACAAAATTCAAAATGAAAGAGGAGAAATCACCACAGTCACCATAGATATACAAAGAATTATTGTAGAATACTATGAAAAACTTTATGCCACTAAATTCAACAACCTAGAAGAAATGGATAAACTCCTAGAACAATACAACCTTCCTAAACTGAGTCAAGAAGAAGCAGAAAGCCTAGACAGACCTATTAGTAGAGAAGAAATAGAAAAAACCATTAAAAACCTCCCCAAAAATAAAAGTCCAAGCCCTGACGGCTATACCAGCGAATTTTATCAAACATTCAAAGAAGACTTGGTTCCTATTCTACTCAAAGTCTTCCAAAAAATTGAAGAAGAAGCAATACTTCCAAACATATTTTATGAGGCCAACATAACCCTCATACCAAAATCAGGCAAGGATGGCACAAAAAAGAAAACTACAGACCAATATCTCTAATGAATACAGATGCTAAAATGCTAAACAAAATACTAGCAAATCGAATACAACATATTAAAAAAATAATGCATCATGTTCAAGTGGGATTCATCCCAGAATCTCAAGGATGGTTCAACATACATAAAACGGTTAATGTAATACACCATATCAACAAAACAAAGAACAAAAACCACATGATCTTATCAATAGACGCAGAAAAGGCTTTTGATTAAATACAACACAATTTTATGTTTAAGACTCTCAACAAAATGGGTAAAGAATGAAAATATCTCAACATGATAAAGGCCATATATGATAAACCATCAGCTAACATCATATTAAATGGCACTTAACTGAAGGCTTTCCCCCTTAAATCAGGAACAAGACAGGGTTGTCCACTCTCTCCACTCTTATTTAATGTGGTACTAGAGGTTCTAGCCAGAGCAATCAGACAAGACAAAGAAATAAAAGGCATCCATATCAGAAAAGAAGAAGTAAAGGTATCATTTTTTGCAGATCCTATGATCCTATACAACGAAAACCCCAAAGAATCCACAAAAAGACTACTAGAAACAATAAGCCAATACACTAAGGTCGCAGGATACAAAATTAACACACAGAAGTCAATAGCCTTTCTATATGCCAACAATGAAACATTTGAGAACGAACTCAAAAGAATAATCCCCTTCACGATTGCAAGAAAAAAAATAAAATACTTAGGAATAAACATAACAAAGAAAGTAAAAGACTTATATAATGAAAACTATAAACCATTGTTAAGGGAAATCGAAAAAGATATAATGAGATGGAAGAATATTCCTTGTTCTTGGTTAGGAAGAATAAATATAATCAAGATGGCCATATTACCCAAAGCAATATACAAATTTAATGCAATTCCCATCAAAATTCCTATGACATTTTTTAAAGAAATGGAGCAAAAACTCATCAGATTTATATCGAACTATAAAAAACCCCAAATAGCCAAAGCAATCCTAAGGAAAAACAATGAAACTGGGGGCATTACAATACCTGACTTCAAACTATATTATAGGGCCACGATAATCAAAACAGCATGGTATTGGCAGAAAAATAGACACTCAGACCAATGGAACAGAATAGAAATCCCAGAAATAAAACCACATATATATAGTCAAATAATTTTTGATAAAGAGGCCAACAACACACAATGGAGAAAAGAAAGCCTCTTCAATAAATGGTGCTGGGAAAACTGGAAAGCCACATGCAAAAGAATGAAACTGGACTACAGTTTGTCCCCTTGTACAAAAATTAACTCAAAATGGATCAAAGATCTAAACATAAGACCTGAAACAATAAAGTACATAGAAGAAGACATAGGTACTCAACTCATGGACCTGGGTTTTAAAGAGCATTTTATGAATTTGACTCCACAGGCAAGAGAAGTGAAGGCAAAAATTAATGAATGGGACTACATCAGACTAAGAAGTTTTTGCTCAGCAAGAGAAACTGATAACAAAATAAACAGAAAGCCAACTAAATGGGAAATGATATTTTCAAACAACAGCTCAGATAAGGGCCTAATATCCAAAATATACGAAGAACTCATAAAACTCAACAACAAAGAAACAAACAATCCAATAAAAAAATGGGAAGAGGACATGAACAGACACTTCTCCCAGAAAGAAATACAAATGGCCAAAAGATATATGAAAAGATGCTCATCTTCTTTAGTTATTAGAGAAATGCAGATCAAAACTGCAATGAGATACCACCTCACACCTTTTAGATTAGCTATTATTAACAAGATAGGTAATAGCAAATGTTGGAGAGGCTGTGGAGAAAAAGGATCCCTCATCCACTGTTGGTGGGAATGTAAAGTAGTACAACCATTATGGAAGAAAGTATGGTGGGTCCTCAAAAAACTGAAAATAGAACTACCTTATGACCCAGCAATCCCTCTACTGGGTATATACCCCCAAAACTCAGAAACATTGATACGTAAAGACACATACAGCCCCATGTTCATTGCAGCATTTTTCACAGTGGCCAGAACATGGAAACAACCAAAAAGCCCATCAATAGATGACTAGATAAAGAAGATGTGGCACATATACACTATGGAATACTACTCAGCCATAAAAAATGATGACATCGGATCATTTACAGCAAAATGGTGGGATCTTGATAACATTATACAAAGTGAAATAAGTAAATCAGGAAAAACCAGGAACTGCATTATTCCATACGTAGGTGGGACATAAAAGTGAAACTAAGAGACATTGATAAGAGTGTGGTGGTTACGGGTGGAGGAGGGAGAGGGAGAGGGAAAGGGGGAGGGGGAGGGGCACAAAGAAAACTAGATAGAAGGTGACAGAGGACAATCTGACTTTGGGTGATGGGTATGCAACATAAGTGAACGACAAGATAACCTGGACTTGTTATCTTTGAATATATGTATCCTGATTTATTGATGTTGCCCCATTAAAAATAAAATTATTAAAAACAAAAAAAGAAAAAGATTACACATCATGATTAAGTGGAATTTATTCTGGGGAGACAAGGCTGGTACAATATTTGCAAATCCATAAATGTAATTCATCACATAAACAAAATGAAGGATAAAAATCAGAAGATCATATCAAGAGATGTAGAAAAAGCATTTGATAAAATCCAGCACCCAATTAAGATCAAAACTCTGAGCAAAGTGAGAATAGAGAGAACATACCTCAACATAATAAAGGCCATATATGACAAACTGACAGCTAATGTCATACTCAATAGGTAAAAATTATAGAACATTAAAAAAAGAAATCAAGGTAGATACAAACAATTGTAAGCATATAAAATGTTCATGAATAAAAAGAATTAACATCATTAAAATGTTCATTTTACCCAAATCAATCTATAAATTCAATGCAATTCCTTTTAAAATACCAATGGCATACTTCAACAATCTAGAACAAATATTTCAAAAATTTATACGGAATGAAAAAAGAACCCAAATGACCTCAGCAATCTTGAAAATAAAGAACAAAGTGGGAGGTATCACACTTCCTGATATTAATATATACTACAAGGCCACTGATATTGAAACAACCTGGTACTATTTAATACCATAGCATACAAATCAATTGAACAGAATAGAGAACCCAGAAAAAATCCCACACCTTTATGGTCAATTAATATTTGACAAAAGAGGCAAGAGTAAATGGAGTAAAGAGGCAATGGAGTAAAGACAGTCTCTTTAATAAATGGTATTGGAAAAGTTGAACAGTACATGCAAAAAAATGAAACTAGATCATCAACCTACACCATTCACCAAAATAAACTCAAAAAGAATAAAAGAATAAAGGTGTCCTGACCTGTGGTGGCACAGTGGATAAAGTATCGACCTGGAATGCTGAGGTTGCCTGATCAAAACCCTGGACTTGCCTGGTCAAGGCACATATAGGAGTTGATGCTTCCTGCTCCTCCCCCTTCTCTCTCCTCTCTAAAATGAATAAATAAAGCATTTTTTTTTTTAAAGAATAAAGGTAAGTTGCAAAACCATAAAAATCCTAGAAGGAAACATAAGTAGTAGACTCTCAGACATCTCTTGAAGCAATATTTTTGCTGAAATATCTCTTTGGGCAAGTGAAATAAAGGACAATATAAACAAATAAGACTATAACAAACTAAAAATCTTTTGCATAGCAAAAGACACTATTAACAAAGTAAAAAGACAACCCATTCTATGGGGGAAGATATTCACCAATATGTTTGATAAGGGGTTAATAACCAAAGTTTATAAAGAATTTATAAAACTCAACACCAAGAAGGTAAACAATCCAATTAAAACATGGGCAAAGGAACTTCTTTAAAGAGGACACATAGGTGGCCAATAGGGATATGAAAAAATGCTCAATGTCACTAATCACTAGAGAAATGCAAATTAAAACCACAATGAGATCATCTCACACTTGCCAGAATGGCTTTCATTAACAAACAATGAGCCCTGGCCGGTTGGCTCAGTGGTAGAGCGTTGGCCTGGCATGCAGGAGTCCTGGGTTCGATTCCCAGCCAGGGCACACAGGAGAAGCGCCCATCTGCTTCTCCACCCCTCCCCCTCTCCTTCCTCTCTGTCTCTCTCTTCCCCTCCCACAGCCAAGGCTCCACTGGAGCAAAGTTGGCCCGGGCACTGAGGATGGCTCTATGGCCTCTGCCTCAGGCGCTAGAATGGCTCTGGATGCAACACAGCGAAGCCCCAGGTGGGCAGAGCATCGCCCCCTGGTGGGCATGCCAGGTGGATCCCGGTCAGGCGCATGCGGGAGTTTGTCTGACTGCCTCCCTGTTTCTAACTTCAGAAAAATACAAAAAAACCCCAAACAAACAAACAATGAGTGCTGGCAAGGATGTGGAGAAAGGGAACTCTCCTGCACTGTTAGTGGAAATCCAGACTCATGCAGCCTCTGTGGGAAACATTATGGCATGTCCTCAAAAAATTAAAAATGTAACTGCCTGAAGACCCAATTATCCCACTTCTAAGAATATATCCTAAAAACTCCAAAACACTAATTCAAAAGAAGATATGCATCCCATGGTTATTGGAGTATTGTTTATAATAGCCAAAATCTGGAAATAGTCCAAATGTCTATCTGTGGATGAATGGATAAAAAAGCTGTGGTACACAATGGAACACTACACAACCATGAAAAAGAAGGAAATCCTACCTTTTCCAATGGTATGGAAAGACCTGGGGATAAGTGAGGCAGAGAAAGACAAATACAGTAGGATCTAGCTTATATGTGGAATCTAAGGAACACAATAAACTAAGAAACAAAATAGAAATAGAAGGGTCAGAGGGAACAGATGGACAGCTGTCAGAAGGAAGGGGGGATGGGATCAGAACAGGTGAAGGGATTAGCCAAATTATTATTATTAGTTTTTCTTAAGTGAGAAGTGAGGAAGCAGAGAGACTGACTCCCACATGTGCCCTACTGGGACCCACCTGGCAAGCCCCCTACCATACGATGCTCTGCTCATCTTGGACACAACTCTGTTGCTCAGCAACTGAGGTATTTTAGTGCCTGAGATGAGGTCATGGAGTGATCCTCAGTGCCCTGGGCCAACTTGCTCCAACTGAGCCATGTCTGTGAGAAAGGAAGAGAGAGATATACATAGAGAGAAAAGGGAGGGGGGAGGGGTGGAAAAGCAGGTGGTCACTTCTCCTGTGTTCCCTGACTGGGAATTAAAAGCAGGATATCCACATGCCAGGCCAATGCTTACCACTAAGCCAACCTGCCAGGTCCAGAATTAACCAAATTATATATTCATAACACATAGATACTGTACAGACAACAGGGTAGCAATTCCCAGAGGAAAAAGGGGGGTAGTTGTGGGGGAAGCAGAGGGGGTGAAAAGAGACTTTACATGGGGCACAGAAGGGCATGGTGTGGTGGGTAGGATGTTATTTTGAGTGGGACACTTGAAACTGTGTCAACACAATAAATTAAAAATTAAAATGAAAAATATTGCAAAAACAAAGGATTTGTTTCTCTTTCAATAAATGTTATTAGAAATTGGACATCCATGTGGAAAAAGGTGATATGACAATAAATTTTACTTAACATAGAACTAAATCTGAAAATCAAAACTTTAATGTAGATTGTTGGTCAAATAAGTTTGTAAATATGTTATATATGTTTGCTTCCTTATAGTTAGCATTGGGTGTGGAGGACAGGCTGTAAGCAGGCAGGGTCGTTATAGCCTAGGGCTCAGTTTTAAGACTAAGCTTTTCTTCACACCCTTGACTGTTGCATGATGTGGGGTGGTGCACTCTCATGAGGAATCCCATTATGCCTCAGATAAGTGACTTTGTATCAGAGACTTCCTTCTTTGTATATTGAATTAAAGGTTTTGATTTCTATACTATAAAATGGGGCAGAGGAGCCCATGCTAGAGAGGAGAAGAGAAAGGCCATGTGGAGGAGAGAGAAGTAGCCAAGATGGCGGAATGCTGAAGGAGAAGCCAGTTTGTGCAGAGTTTGTGCAAAGAGAAAGAGATAGGGAACAGAGGTGAACAAGGCTGGTGGGGGTCTTTGATTCTAGGAATCTCAAATAAATCAGTGGCTTTGGGAGCCGTGAATGGAATGGGAATTGTTTTCCTACTGTGTGTATTTCTCATCCGCCGGGTGCAAGCTAGGGTTAAAGCTAATGGCCCACCAGTTCTTGGCTCCACTGTTTCATTACTGTCTGTCCGAATCACATGTGAACCTGCACCGGCCAGGTGGCTCTGATGGTGGCCATGGCTAGTGGCTTTACATAGATAAAAATATTTTAAGATCTCTTTATATTCATAAAGGAGAAAGAATTACTTAAATAAAATCACAAGGGAAAAACAAAAACTATGATGTCAGTACATACATTCATAAATATATACATATATACACATAAAATTTAATATATTAAATATTTGATGAAATGCTTTATAATAAAAATAACAAGCCACAAATGGAAAGAATAAATGGATTTATAGTGCGTATAATTCATAGAGAATTAGTAATCTTATTACTTAAATTTTTGTAACAAATCACCAAGAAAAAGGACCTCCAAAAGAAAACAAAGTGATAAGAATTGTTGGGCAGATAAAATATATTATGCTCACTTTGTTAAAGATGGCGCTGCCTACATGGAAGCCTGTCTCCCAGGTGATGGTATTAGTTGCCCTTCCTGCTTGGGATGGGTGTGATTATATAAATGTGTGTTGGGGGAGGGTTTTTGCGCCAAAAGGTTTTAAAAAGAAGAGATCACGTTGTTCTGAGAGAAGAGTGACTACGTTCTAGGACTCTGATGGCGAACCTTTTATAAAAACCTCCCACTTTTGAAGTGCTGGTAGTCCATCCTGCTCACTAGTGGGCATTCCAGCTTTCATAGTGGGACAATCGTGGTGCCTTTGGTTGCTCCACTACCGCCCACCATGAAAGCTGGGATGCCCACTAGTAAGCGGGAGGGACCAGGTTGACCAGCACTGCAAAAGTAGGTGGTTTTTATAAAAAGATTCACCATCACGGTTCTAGGAGAAGCCCACGCTGTAGGAGAGCAGAAAAAGGCCATGTGGAGGAGGCCAGGAGAAGCAGCCAAGATGGTGGAGTGCTGAGTGAGAAGCCAATTTGTGCAGTTTCTGCAGAGAGAAGAAGATGGGGAACAGAGGTTGTAAAGCTAGTGGCCAAGGCCACTATCACAGCCGCCTGGCCCATGCAGGTTCGCATTGGATTCAGACAGACAGTAATGAAACAACAGAGCCAAAAACCGGTGGGCCATCTTTAATCCTAGCTTGCACCCAGTGGGCAAGTAAAAACACACACTGGGCTCCAAAACCCACTCACATTCAGTGCTCACAAAGCTACTGACTTATCCAAGTTTCCTAGAATCAAAGGTTTCTAGCTCACCAGACTTACTCACCTCTGTTCACCATCTCCTTCCTTCTCCCTGCACAAACTCTGCCCAAACTGGCTTCTCACTCAACACTCTGCCATCTTGCCTACTTCTCCTGGCCTCCTCCACGTGGCCTTGCTCTGCTCTCCTCTGCTCTCTCCTCTAATGATAATCTCAGGAACCAAGAGAGCAAGTTCCCGTTCTGTCCCCATTTTATAGTGTAGAAATCCAAACCTTTAATCCAATATAAAAAATAGGGAAGTCTCTAATACAAAGTCACTTATCAGAGACATGATGGGATTGTACCACCCCACATCAAAAAGGGTGGGAAAGGCTTAATCCCAAAACCAAGCCCCAGGCTACAAGGATTCTGCCTGCCCACAGCCCACAGAGACACACATTAATATCACCTGGGCAACGGCCTCCACGTGGACAGCGCCATCTTTAACAAAGTGAGCATAATATATTTTATCTGCCCAACAATCCACCCCTATGCTCACTTTACTACCCAAAATATACATCACCGGCATCCCTGTGCAAGGAAATTAGGCACATTACACAAATTACAATAGCACAAATCATACAATTTCAACAATTACAAGGGTACATTTCACCAGTCTCTGAGCACTTTGCCCAAAGTGCAAAATGTCCTCGGCCTTCTTTCTAGCCATGGGAAAAGCTTCCCGGGGCAGGGGAGTGCTTCCAGCAAAACCGCCCCCACCCCCATCAGGGTATTTCACATTGTCTAAAATCCGTAAGTCTGTTCAACAAAGGAGTCAGTGCCCACTCCGGTCGTAGTCCAGGAAATCAGTCCACGCACATAAGACCTCAGCCACCCCCATCATTCCTGCCATCCTGGCAGGTCTTACACTGTCCCAAAGAGGAGCACATAGCAATGGCAGTCAGCATTTCCATCTCTGCTCCGGAGAGCATGTCCAACCCTGTATCCCAAAATCGCAGACCTACCAGGGCCGTAGTAGGTGCTCCTTGCAGCTGGGCTCCCGTCTTATGGAGACTGCGGATTGCAACTCCAGCCCGATTCTCCTCATCCTCCAAAGCGAAACTGAAAACACCAGCTCCCACTGCCAGGCTCGAGCCCCAGGCTGCCACAGCCTTCTGCTCTGTAGACCTTGCAGATCCGGACCCGGCCTCAGCCTCAGCCTCAGCCTCAGCCTCAGCTTCAGCCTCAGCCCTGGCCTCCAGCCACTGCTGGCTTTCCACAATGTCCAGGGCAATCTGCAACTCACGAACCTGTGAATCCTCCTCCAGCATCTGCTCCATTTCCGGGCGAATGTCGCAAACCTGGTCGGGCTCCTCTTCCAGCACTTCCTCCAGCTCCAGGGTCAGCATCTTTTTCTCCCACCTTTGCTCCAGCTCCTTCCACTGCTCGGTTTGCAGGTCCTGGCCAGCCTCTTCCACAGAGCTCTCAGTTTCCTCATGCATGGCTGTAAAAGTCAGCCAGCCTATGGTCCCTGTTGGGCAGATAAAATGTATTATGCTCACTTTGTTAAAGAGGCCGTTGACCAGGTGATATTAATGTGTGTTGAGAATTGTTGTAGCCTGAGGCTTGGTTTTGGGATTAAGCCTGTCCCACCCTTTTTGGTGTGAGGTGGTACAATCCTATCATGCCTCATAGAAGTGATTTTGTATTAGAGACTTCCCCATTATGTATATTGGATTAAGGGTTTGGATTTCTACACTATAAAATGGGAACGGAGCGGGAGTTTGCTCTCTTGGTTCCTGAGGTTAGCATGAGAGAGCAGAGAGAATAGAGCCAGCAGCGGGAGGAGGCCACGTGGAGAAGGCCAGAAAAAGCAGCCAAGATGGCGGAGTACTGAGTGAGATGCCAGTTTATACAGAGTTTGTATCTGGGATAAGGAAGGAAATGGGGAACTGAGGAGAATAAGGCTGTTGAGCTAGAAACCTTTGATTCTAGGAAACTCGGATAAATCAGTAGCTTTGTGAGCACTGAATGTGACTGGGTTTTGGAGCCCAGTGTGTATTTTTACTTGCCCGCCGGGTGCAAGCTAGATTAAAGACTATGGCCCACCAGTTTTTGGCTCCATGGTTTCTTTACCGACTGTCCGAATCCAATGCGAAACTGCATGGGCTGGGCTCCTGTGATAGTGGCCCTGGCCGTGCCTTCTGGCTTTACAGTCCCCAAAAGGACAGCCATGGGAAACCATAACAGCAGCCAGTCCTCTACTCCACCACTCAAAGGTGGTGGTGGCTCCTTGCCGATCTGTATTGAATCCTGCCACAGACTACGCCAAATGTATAGCCAGTAGCCACGGCCACCATCACAGTAGCCTGGCCCATGCAGGTTCGCATTGGATTCGGACAGTCGGTAAAGAAACAAAGGAGCCAAAAACTGGTGAGCCATCATCTTTAATTCTAGCTTGTACCCGGCGGACAAGTAAAAACACACACTGGGCTCCAAAACCCACTCTCATTCAGTGCTCACAAAGCTACTGACTTATCCGAGTTTCCTAGAATCAAAGGTTTTTAGCTCACCAGACTTACTCACCTCTGTTCCCCATCTCCTTCCTACAGGGATGCCGGTGATATAGATTATGGGTAGTAAAGTGAGCATAGGGATGGATTGTTGGGCAGATAAAATATATTATGCTCACTTTGTTAAAGATGGCGCTGCCCACGTGGAGGCCGTTGCCCACGTGGGCTGTGGGCAGGCAGAATCCTTGTAGCCTGGGGCTTGGTTTTGGGATTAAGCCTTTCCCACCCTTTTTGATGTGGGGTGGTACAATCCCATCATGTCTCTGATAAGTGACTTTGTATTAGAGACTTCCCTATTTTTTATATTGGATTAAAGGTTTGGATTTCTACACTATAAAATGGGGGCAGAATGGGAGCTTGCTCTCTTGGTTCCTGAGATTATCATTAGAGGAGAGAGCAGAGGAGAGCAGAGCAAGGCCACGTGGAGGAGGCCAGGAGAAGTAGGCAAGATGGCAGAGTGTTGAGAAGCCAGTTTGGGCAGAGTTTGTGCAGGGAGAAGGAAGGAGATGGTGAACAGAGGTGAGTAAGTCTGGTGAGCT
The DNA here is from genome assembly GCF_036850765.1 of Saccopteryx bilineata. Classification (NCBI taxonomy): domain Eukaryota; kingdom Metazoa; phylum Chordata; class Mammalia; order Chiroptera; family Emballonuridae; genus Saccopteryx; species Saccopteryx bilineata. Next base: position 162,650,411 of record NC_089494.1, read on the forward strand.
AGAAACCTTTGATTCTAGGAAACTTGGATAAGTCAGTAACTTTGTGAGCACTGAATGTGAGTGGGTGTAAGGCCAGGAGCCATCATCGTGACCATTCACATGCAGGTTCCCATTAGATTCGGGCAGACGATAAAGAAATGGCGGAGTCAGAGGATGGGGGGCCATCCTATTTATTGGTGTCTCACCAAGACAGGCAAACCACAAAAGAAGACAAGGGAAAAGCAGAAAACCAGCTCTTCCCATGAAGGGCAAGGGATCAGGGGAGCCCCTGCAATTGTGATAGCAGGAACTGTGTGTCTGAGCTCCTGGTCTGTCCCACTTTATAGTGTAGCAAACCAAAATCCCTTAATCCAATATACAAACAAGGAAGTCTCCGATACAAAGTCACTTATCCAAGGCATAATTGGATTTCTCATGATAGTGCACCACCCAGATCATACAATCAGTCAAGGGTGTGGGGAAAAGCTTAGTCCCAAAACCAAACCTCAGGCTACAACAACCTGGCCTGCTTATAGCCTGTCCCCCACACCCATTATAAGTCACAAGCGAGCAAACATATATATCATGTTTACAAACTTATTTGACCAACATTCCACCCCTTTTGCTCACTTTACAATCTAAACCACAGGCATCTTCTATGATGGTCACTGTACAAAGAGTAGGATACATTGCATAAACAGAAATAGTACCAACTACAGCAATAGGATTAACAGATCAAAAACTATGGGCGAAATGAGAGAGCTGTCAGTGGCACCAAGAGAGGCAAATCTTTTCCCTCTGGCAGAATACAGGCCAGAGTTTTATCTGCAGACAGCACTGTAGCTGGCACCAGAGGCCGCCCTGAGCGGGCGTACCAAACCTTATTGGCCAATACACCAGCATCTGCTGGTTCTATGTGCAGTAAAATAGGGGAACTCATTATTGGCCATAAAGAAATTACAAAGGTGCCCTTCAAAATGCTGTCCCCTTAAGCACTCAAGGGATAATACACTTCTACCTTAGGTGGCCAGGTGCTCGTTGCCCAAGGAGTTAACTGGAGGTCCACCTCTAACCCTTTTCCCCATGGTGCCAACAAGGCCACCCATCTCAGATGGGGGGCCTGTACAGTCCAGGGCCAAGTCCATTGAAGCCGTTGTCCTTTAAGAAGGGCTGTTGGAGCAGGCAAGAGCATGTTGCCCTGCTGTCCGAAACCTGGCTTGAGTAAAATGTCCTTAGTGCGTATCTGCAACTGAATAGGGGCAGCTGTCCGATGCAGGAGGGCCTCTACTGGAGCTGGGCTTCCCCGTCGAGGTCGCTCATTCAAAATCCGGAGTACTGTCCATAAGCGGCGTGTCCATCCAGTAAGAGAGCCGGTGCCCCCCTCCTGTCGCAGTCCCTGCTTTAAGAGTCCATTATAACGCTCAATGATGCCAGCATCCTGGGGGTGGTAGGGAACATGGTACTTCCAGTCCACCCCCAGCTTTTGAGCCCATTGCCTCACCGTTGAACCAGTGAAGTGGGTACCATTGTCACTTTCAAGGACCAGCGGTCACCCGTATGCAGCACTCAGGCGGTCCAGAGCCTGTATGACTGCCCTCTGGTCAGGGTTACGAGCGGGGTAAGCAGCAAGCAGCCCGATGGCAGTATCTACACAAGTGACTGCATACTGGTACCCTTCTGACTTTGGTAAGGGTCCAATGATGTCTATCTGCCATCGTGTCAGTGGGACATGACCCCTCTGGATCTGTCCAGGTGACACCAGTGGTCTCTGAAGGTGTTCCTTGGAACATGCTGCACATTGCTCACAGGCTGCAAGTACCTCTGCATAGGACACAGGCAAGTTCCAAGCCTTAACCGTAGCCCACATAGTTTTCTGTCCTGCATGGAGCAGGCGCCAGTGGAGCCACTGTGCCACATCACCTGCAGGTGCAGTCTCCAACCATCGCACCCTTGCCAACGTATCTGCCTCATCATTCCCAGGATGGGCTAGAGGGGCATGCCCTGTGACATGATATACTGTCACCTGCTTCTGGTGTCCTATTTCCCATAAGTCCTGCCACATGGCCTGACCCCATAATGGACGGTGCATTACCATCCACTGGTTAATGTGCCAAGTAGCAATCCAAAGGGTCAGTCCACGATAGACAGCCCAACTGTCAGTACAGATCACCAGAGGTGAAGGTTCATTATGGGCAACTAGCCAAACAGCTCTTAATTCTGCCCATTGGCTGCTTTGGCCTGTACCCGTGTCCATCCAAATAGTCTCAGTGGCCGGATGGAAGGCGATAGCCGTCCATTTGGCAGGTTGGCCCCTGCTGGAACCATCAGTATACCAGGCATCTTCGGGGATGGGCACCCGCCCCTCCTGGTAAGGACTGACCTCAGGTTCTGCCTCCTGAGCCCCAGTTGCACCTGACTCTAAGGTCGCATAGGTGACTGGACCCAAGACCTCCTGCAGTTCTGCCCTCAATGGGCTGGTGCTAAGAGCACAGCGTTGTTGCAGATAGGCACCCCACTTGGCCAGGGTAGACATTTGGGCCATACCACTACGTGGTTTAGTTGCCCAATTTCTCACCCATCCAGCTATAGGGTATGTTGTTTTGACTGTAACTGGTGTTGTGGTTGTAATACTCTCAATTGCCAAGAGGGCAGCATACACAGCTGCCAGCTGCTTCTCTACTAATGAGTAACGAACTTCAGCACCTTTCCACAATTGGGACCAAAATCCAATAGGTTGCCGTAGGCGCTCTGTCCGCTGCCACAAGCCCCATCCAAACCCCTCCGAGGTTACATGAACATCCAGCTCACAGGGCCTGGCAGGATCAAACACATTCAAGGCCTGTGCCACCTTGACAGCTCTCTTAGCAGCTGCAAATGAACCTTGCGCCTGCTCAGTCCAATCCCAGCGAACCCCCTTTCGAATAAGGTTGTACAGGGGGCGTAGTAACTGAGCCAAATGCAGTATAAATGCTCGCCAATACCCCAACAAACCTAAGAATTCCTGTAACTGTTTTACCGTAGTGGGCACGGGGTATGCTTGAATCTTATCTATAACTGCGTCAGGGATAACTTTTGTTTTACCCGACCAGACAACTCCCAAGAATTTAACAGATAACCCAGGTCCTTGTAATTTGTTCTCGTTAACTGCCCAGCCACATGCTTTCAAATGGGATTAGCAGGGACTGCTTGCTCCAATTCTGAAAGAGAATCACTAGTTAGCATAATATCATCAATATAATGGTACATGCGGACTACCTCTGGCTGTTTCCATTTAGCCAGGTCAGCAGCCACCAGCCCATGGCACAAGGTGGGGCTATGCAAATAGCCCTGGGGTAACACTGTAAAGGTCCATTGTCTCCCTTCCCAACTGAAGGCAAATTGGTCTTGACTCTCTGCGGCTATATCAATAGAGAAAAAAGCATTGGCCAAGTCTGCCACAAAGTGGTATGTCCCCAACTCATGGCTTAGCAGATCCATCATGTTAGCTATCGAGGGAACAGCAGCGTGCAAAGGGGGAACAACTTTATTAAGTTCCCTGTAATCTACTGTCATTCTCCAGGTTCCATCCGCTTTGCGCACAGGCCATACTGGGGAGTTGTAAGGACTGTGTGCTGGCCGGATGATCCCCACCTTTTCTAGTTCAAGGATTGTCCCTGTGACTTCTTCATAACCACCTGGCAGGCGGTACTGCTTGGTGTTAGTCACACGCCGAGGGATGGGTAATTGCAAAGGGGAATGTGATGCATGTCCCCGCAATACTGCCTTCACAACCCTGATCTGCAGCCAGAACTCCCCAGCTGTAGTTTCCAACCACAGTCCTTGCAAGACATCTACCCCCAAAATATATTCAGGAATAGGAGATACATACACCTTATATGGCTTAGGAGGCAGTCTCCCTATCCCCAATGGAATAGTTATTGGCTTCACTTGAACAGTTTGGCCCCCATAACCGTCAATGGCCACTGGGGTCCCAGCAAACCGCTCTGGCTTTCCATAGAGAAGGGAACATTCTGCACCTGTATCCACCAAGGCCAACACCTGTTGTACGTTGGAAGGGGACCAGTGGATAGCCAGTTCCACATGTGGCCTCCGGTCCCCACCCATCCCTGTTAGACGGGTCCCTTGGCCTTTTTCCTATTCAAACTGGTACAATGGGTCTTGGGAGTTCCCCTCTCCCTCGGCTGTCTCTATCATATAATCTTGTAATCGAGCTGTGCGTGCACCAAAAGTTTTATTGGTAGCTGCTGGGGCCTTTCGTCTCAGTGGCTGGAACTTCTGTTCTGGTTTAAGCTGCCGCCAAAGCTCCAAAAGAATTTTATTAGACTGGCCATCCAATTTCCCCTTATCTGCTCCAGCCGCAATCAAGTCTACCCACATCTGCGTTCGGGTAACCTTTACAGGCCCGTTTCCCTTGTTAGTTGGGGAGGAAACATAGGCAGCAGCCCTCACTGCTTTATGATCCCGAGCGGCCTCCAGCTCTCCCAAATCTGCTACCATTTGTGTAACTGCATTGATGGGCTGCCCCACATAGGGGCCCAAGATAGCCACAAGTGACCCAAAAAGGGCTGACGGGGCGCTAGCAAGGACAAATGCCCTCATTTTGGCCGTAAACACTTCTTCGTCTGGCCCACGAGACCCAGGGTTGAAAACAGCATTCTTCATACCTAGTTCTCGAAGGACCTTTACTAACTCACTGTAGCACTGCCACCGACTCATTGCCCCCGGCAGTTCTCCAGCATTCTGCCAGACCATACGAATGGCAGCCATCACCCATTCTAATAGGGTATGGTCTCCTGGGTTGCCATGGCAGTTCTGAAGACGCTGCCTCAAGGAAGAGTGTGTGGTAATGGCGGCCAATTTCTCCATCTCTGTTCCGGAGAGCATGATGCCATCCACCCCTATATCCCATAATCGTAGTAACCAGGCTACCAGGGATTCAGTAGGTTTCTGCCTAAATTGTGCCCCCAACTCCATCAGCTCTGCCTGGGTATAGGGCCGGACCACAGAGGGTTCCATTACCTGGGCAGGAGGCTGTGGCTGCCCCTGAGGGACTCTTTGTTGCTGGGTTTTTACCTTCTTGGCGACAACTGGTCGGGCTCTCAGTGTGCGTATGGCAGCTTCAGCCTGAGCCTTCTCATCCTCAGAAGAGGAGTCGCAAGCGCCTGCTCCCGCTGACTCAAAGCCAATCCACCGGCATGGATGCTGCTGCTCCTTTGGTGACCGTTTAGGCTCCTGTGGCTGCTGGCTTTTGGCCAGAAGCTGAGACTCGAGCTCTTGAATCCGCAGTTGTTTCTCCAACAACTGCCGGTGAAGACGTTCAGCTTCCAAGGTAAACTGCAACTCTCGAACCCGTAATTCCTTCTCCAGTGCTCGCTCCAGTTCCAGCCTTTTCTGCCGTTCTGTTTGTAATTCATGCTGAAGCTTTTGACCTTGGGCAGTTTCCTCTTGAGTAAAAAACATGTAGCCCATGGCCCCTAAAAGGACAGCCATGGGGAGCCAGAGCAGCAACCAGTACTCTATCCCACCCATCAAGGGTGGTGGCTCCATACCAATCTCTGAATCCTGCCGGAAACTTCGCCAGTTGTAAGGCCAGTAGCCGTCATCGTGACCATTCACATGCAGGTTCCCATTGGATTCGGGCAGACGATAAAGAAATGGCGGAGTCAGAGGATGGGGGGCCATCCTATTTATTGGTGTCTCACCAAGACAGGCAAACCACAAAAGAAGACAAGGGAAAAGCAGAAAACCAGCTCTTCCCATGAAGGGCAAGGGATCAGGGGAGCCCCTGCAATTGTGATAGCAGGAACTGTGTGTCTGAGCTCCTGGTCTGTCCCACTTTATAGTGTAGCAAACCAAAATCCCTTAATCCAATATACAAACAAGGAAGTCTCCGATACAAAGTCACTTATCCAAGGCATAATTGGATTTCTCATGATAGTGCACCACCCAGATCATACAATCAGTCAAGGGTGTGGGGAAAAGCTTAGTCCCAAAACCAAACCTCAGGCTACAACAACCTGGCCTGCTTATAGCCTGTCCCCCACACCCATTATAAGTCACAAGCGAGCAAACATATATATCATGTTTACAAACTTATTTGACCAACAGTGGGTTTTGGAGCCCAGTGTGTGTTTTTACTTGCCCGCCGGGTGCAACCTAGAATTAAAGATGATGGCACACTGGCTTTTGAATCCCTTGTTTCATTACCATCTGTCCGAATCTATGCGAACCTGTATGGGCCAGGTGTCTGTGATGGTGGCTGCGTGTTGGGCAGATAAAATATACTATGCTCACTGTGTTAAAGATGATGGCCCACCAGTTTTTGGCTCCATTGTTTCTTTACCGACTATCCAAAGCCAATGAGAACCTGCAATCAGCCAGGCTGCTGTTTTGGTGGCCGTGGCTACTGGCTATACAGAGGTGAATGGGGCTGGTCAGCTAGAAACTTTGGTTTTAGGAAACTTGGATAAGTCAGTGGCTTTGGGAGCTGTGAATAGAAAGGGAAGTGTTTTCCCACTGTGTGTATTTCTTGCCCACCAGGTGCAAGCTAGGATTAAAGCTAACAGCCCACCAGTTTGTGGCTCGGTTGTTTCATTACCGTCTGTCCGAATCTAATGTGAACCTGCATGGGCCAGGCGGCTGTCATGGTGGCCACAGCTACTGGCTTTACAAATATGTAATTCACAAATGATAAATTTTTAATGGTCAATAAAGAAATGTAATAGTGTTAAATAAAATAGTGGAAAAAACATAAATGAACTCATTGTCCATTAGTAGAATTGATGAGTATGTTTTTGGATAGTTATAATCTAGAATATATTATTTCTTTGAATTTTTATATTCCTGAAATTATTTACTAAAGTCGTTTCAGTTTTTATTTTGAACAATTTATATGATCCACTGAAAAGATCTGGTGCTATTTACATAAGTTACAGATAACATCCCAATGGAGAGAATTGAATTAAGTATAATTTTGTTTACATATCCTCAAAGCATTGTATTTTTTAAAAATGTAAGAACTGAACTAAATGAACTAAATTTATATAAAAGAAAATGTTTGCTTTTGCTAAATAGACTGATGCACTTGAAATCTGAGAAGTATCTTTTTCTGAGATAAGAGTGATCTAAATGGAGAAAAAGTTGCTTTCTAATTGTAAATTTGTGAAAGAAAACCTCTGAGAATAGTGCAGAGTTCCTAGAGTACTAAGACCTGAAGAAAGATAATTCGTAAAACAAAAAATATAAACCAGAATGAATATGCCAAATGTTATCCATACCCAATTTGGTAGACAAACAAGGTGATTGTTGGGCAGATAAAATGTATTATGCTCACTTTGTTAAAGATAACACGAGGAGGCCATCGCCCAGGTAATATTAATGTGTGTTGGGATGGGCTAAAGGCAGGCAGAATCCTTGTAGCCTGGGGCTTGGTTTTGGGATTGTCTTTCCCACCCTTTTTGATGTGGGGTGGTACAATCCAATCATGCCTCAGAAAGTGACTTTGTATTAGAGACTTCCCTATTTTGTATATTGGATTAAGGGTTTGGATTTCTACACTATAAAATGGGGACTGAGCAGGATCTTGCGCTCTTGGTTCCTGGGATGATTAGAGGAGAGAGCAGAGCAGAGAGCAGAAGGAGGCCATGTGGAGTAGGCCAGGAGAAGCAGCGAAGATGGCGGAGTGCTGAGTGAGATGCCAGTTTGTGTAGTGTTTGTATCTGGGATAAGGAAGGAGATGGGGAACTGAGAAGAATAAGTCTGGTGAGCTAGAAACCTTTGATTCTAGGAAACTCAGATAAGTCAGTGGCTTTGTGAGCACTGAATGTGATTGGGTTTTGGAGCCCAGTGTGTGTTTTTACTTGCCCGCCGGGTGCAAGCTAGGATTAAAGACTATGGCCCACCAGTTTGTGGCTCCGTTGTTTCTTTATGGACTGTCCGAATCCAATGCGAACCTGCATAGGCCAGAAGATTGCTGTGATAGTGGCCCTGGCCCTGGCTGCTGGCTTTACAGTGATCAAGTTTAGAGGTTCTGAGGAACTATAATGGAGGAAAGAAGGTAAGTAGTCCAGACTGCTGAATCAGAAGAAAAAGAAAAAACAAACAAACCAGCTACCTAATGATGACACCTGAAAGGCAGAAACTGCAGGCTGAACCAAAAACAGAAGGCTAGTGTGTTCCAAGAGGAAAATTTATTTTAAAAGCATCTGGGTGCAGGTGGGCTGAGACCAGCAAAGGGTGTCAGTCCCAAGAGAGAGATGTGGCAGGAGTTTTATGAATTCTTCAAAGGGCCTTGGGCAAAGGCAGCTGCAAGATAACTTCTTCTGTTTGTGGTTGGGAGTGGTGTCAAAGCTCCTCAAATTTTTTTGCATTCTAATCCAATCGTTCCTTATCAGCATCCAGCTGCAAGGGAGGTCTGAGCCAGATTACTGAGTAAGCAAGTTCTTCTTCTTCCTTCAGGCCTGTATTGTTCTCACAAAAGATGGTGGCTGAGTAGCCATTTTATCTATCAGCACCAGCTTCCAAATAAATGGACCTGATCTCATTCCCATTTGAAAGGAAGGGAGATATAGAGATAGACTTCTGCATGCACTCTGACAGGGATTCCGCTGGGAACCACATCTGGGGCCAATGCCTGAATGCTCCGAGCAACCCTCAGTGTCCAGGGCAAGGCTCCAACAAATTGAGCCACTGACTGCGAGAGGGAAAGAGAGAGAGAAGGGGGAGAAGGAGAGGGAGGGGAAGAGAAGCATATTGTCATGCCTTGTGTGCTTTGACCAGGGATTGAACCAGGGATGTCTGTACACTAGGCCAACACTCTATTCACTGAGCCAGCTTGCCGGGGCAGTAGTTTTGTTTTTTTTTTTAATAAATTTTTATTAATGGTAATGGGATGACATTAATAAATCAGGGTACATATATTCAAAGAAAACATGTCTAGGTTATTTTGTCATTAAATTATGTTGCATACCCCTCGCCCAAAGTCAGATTGTCCTCCGCCACCCTCTATCTAGTTCTCTGTGCCCCTCCCCCTCCCCCTAACTCTCTCCCTCCCATGTCCTCCCTCCCCCCACCCCTGGTAACCACCACACTCTTGTCCATGTCTCTTAGTCTCATTTTTATGTTCCACCAATGTATGGAATCATGTAGTTCTTGTTTTTTTCTGATTTACTTATTTCACTCCGTATAATGTTATCAAGATCCCTTGCCTGACCTGTGGTGGCGCAGTGGGATAAAGCGTCGACCTGGAACACTGAGGTCGCCGGTTCGAAACCTTGGGCTTGCCTGATCAAGGCACATATGGGAGTTGATGCTTCCTGCTCCTCCCCCTTCTCTCTCTCTCTCTGTCTCTCTCTCTCTAAAAAAAAAATCAATAAATAAAATATTAAAAAGAAACTCTTAAAAAAAAAAATCCCACCATTTTGCTGTATATGATCTGATGTCATCATTTCTTATGGCTGAGTAGTATTCCATAGTGTATATGTGCCACATCTTCTTTATCCAGTCTTCTATTGAAGGGCTTTTTGGTTGTTTCCATGTCTTGGCCACTGTGAACAGTGCTGCAATGAACATGGGGCTACATGTGTCTTCACGTATCAATGTTTCTGAGGTTTTGGGGTATATACCCAGTAGAGGGATTGCTGGGTCATAAGGTAGTTCTATTTGCAGTTTTTTGAGGAACCACCATACTTTCCTCCATAATGGTTGTACTACTTTACAGTCCCACCAACAGTGAATGAGGGTTCCTTTTTCTCCACAGCCTCTCCAACATTTGCTATTACCCGTCTTGTTGATAATAGCTAATCTAACAGGGGTGAGGTGGTATCTCATTGTAGTTTTGATTTGCATTTCTCTAATAACTAATGAAGCTGAGCATCTTTTCATATATCTGTTGGCCATTTGTATCTCTTCCTGGGAGAAGTGTCTGTTCATGTCCTCTTCCCATTTTTTTATTGGATTGTTTGTTTGTTTGTTGTTGAGTTTTATGAGTTCTTTGTATATTTTGGATATTAGGCCCTTATCTGAGCTGTTGTTTGAAAATATCATTTCCCATTTAGTTGGCTGTCTGTTTATTTTTACATCAGTTTCTCTTGCTGAGCAAAACCTTTTTATTCTGATGTAATCCCATTCATTTATCTTTGCCTTCACTTCTCTTGCCATTGGAGTCAAGTTCATAAAATGTTCTTTAAAACCCAGGTCCATGATTTTAGTACCTATGTCTTCTTCTATGTACTTTATTGTTTCAGGTCTTATATTTAGGTCTTTGATCCATTTTGAATTAATTTTAGTACACGGGGACAGGCTGTAGTCGAGTTTCATTCTTTTGCATGTGGCTTTCCAGTTTTCCCAACACCATTTGTTGAAGAGGCTTTCTTTTCTCCATTGTGTGTTGTTGGCCCCTTTATCAAAGATTATTTGACCATATATATGTGGTTTTATTTCTGGGCTTTCTATTCTGTTCCATTGGTCTGAGTGTCTATTTTTCTGCCAATACCATGCTGTTTTGATTATCGTGGCCCTATAATATAGTTTAAAGTCAGGTATTGTAATGCCCCCAGCTTCATTCTTTTTCTTTAGGATTGTTTTGGCTATTCGGGGTTTTTTATAGTTCCATATAAATCTGATGATTTTTTGTTCCATTTCTTTAAAAAATCTCATAGGGATTTTGATGGGAATTGCATTAAATTTGTATATTGCTTTGGGTAATATGGCCATTTTGATTATATTTATTCTTCCTATCCAAGAACAAGGAATATTTTTCTTTTTTTTTTTTTTTTTTAATTTTTTTTTTTAATTTTTTATTTATTCATTTTAGAGAGGAGAGGGAGAGACAGTCAGAGAGAGAGAGAGAGGAGAGACAGAAGGGGGGAGGAGCTGGAAGCATCAACTCCCATATGTGCCTTGACCAGGCAAGCCCAGGGTTTCGAACCGGCGACCTCAGTGTTTCCAGGTCGACACTTTATCCACTGCGCCACCACAGGTCAGGCCATATTTTTCCATCTCATTGTATCTTTTTCGATTTCCCTTAACAATGCTTTGTAATTTTCATTATATAGGTCCTTTACATTCTTTGTTATGTTTATTCCTAGGTATTTTATTTTTTTTGTTGCAATCGTGAAGGGGATTATTTTTTTGAGTTCATTTTCTAATATTTCATTGTTGGCATATAGAAAGGCTATGGACTTTTGTATGTTAATTTTGTATCCTGCGACCTTACTGTATTGGTTTATTGTTTCTAATAATCTTTTTGTGGAGTCCTTCGGGTTGTCGATGTATAGGATCATATCATCAGCAAAAAGTGATACCTTTACTTCTTCTTTTCCGATATGGATGCCTTTTATTTCTTTGTCTTGTCTGATTGCTCTGGCCAGAACTTCTAGCACCACGTTAAATAAGAGTGGAGAGAGTGGACAACCCTGTCTTGTTCCTGATTTAAGGTAGAAAGTCCTCAGTTTTATGCAGGGCAGTAGTTTTTGACACCTCCCAATTACCTATTTTTTGTGTTCCATACTCTTTCAGTAGCAAATCTGGTAAGATTGCGATACCATCACTGTAATTTTTATTTTTTAATCTTTTCTAATTGATAGGAGGGGACATAGAGAATCAGACTCCCCCATGCACCTTGACCAGAATCCACCTCCAACTCCTGTCTGGGGCTGATGCTCTGCCCATCTGAGGCCATGCTTGCAACCAAGCTATCTTTAGTGCCTGAGGCAGAAGCTCCACTGAGCCATCCTTAGCGCCAGGGTTGATGCACTAGAACCAATCAGGTCATGGCTGCAGGAGGGGAAGAGAGAGAGAATGTGAGAGAAGGGAGAGGGGGAGAGGGGGAGAGGTGGAGAAGCAAATGGTTGCATCTCCTGTGTGCCCTGACTGCGCATTGAACCTAAGACATCCACATGCTGGCCAGCGCCCTATCATTGCAATTCTAAAAGCTTTCCCATAGAACATTCATAAGAGTTTGTCCTTTGCCTCATCTCAGGGCACTAATCTTACTGTTCTAGGTGTCCAAGGAGTAGATTGGACAGAAGATGTCACCACTGGCAATAAGGTTCAGTTTAAATTGAAAATAAATCCTTGCAATTAACCCACAGATAATTCTTTAATACCTAAGAATTCATAGAGAAGACTGGGATCCTGGATCTTGTAGATGAGTCAGTGTTATGCAAAGTCTAACACCATGGGGTGGCACCAGCAAGACATCCCGTGCCAGTGACAATAGGTGGAATTTCCTAATCATTTAATTATTGGTTATGAAACAAATTGGTTGCAAGAACACCCAAACTCTTGAGAGTTACCATGCCACTATGTCTGTGAGCTACCATCACAGGCAGCCTCACAGAATTTCTGGTGCTGTTAGTGAATTTGTTGAGAATGCTTGTCAAAATTTTGTAAAGTTTATTTATCTGTGTAAATAACACTGACCACATTAAAATAATTATTTGGTGCCATTTAGTGGTCAGTTTAAATGAACATTTAAATGATTTTATATTATAGACAAATAACAAAAAAATAGAACATCTTATCAAACTAGTTGAGGAGGGTACAAGCCTCTCCCTTCCCTTGAGAGGAAAGAAACCAGAAGAATACAAAGGAAAGGAGCTAGTAGAAATAACTGAGTCAGCCAGTTATAAATGAACTACATCCCATAGTTCTCTAAATGGTTGCTTAGACCCGCTTGCAACACAAAGTAAGAAAAGCAGGATCTGTGTGTAGCTACGACCAGTGTTCTGGAAACCGGTCCGCACTTGCTGACCCCACTGAAACTCCCCCTCCTCTGTCCTTGAGTCCTGGGAAACCTTAAACAAAGGAATCACATGCCCCCTGCATGAACACTGTAAAGGTATTAAACCTATAAGAAAATCTAATTTTTGGAGCTCGTGCTTTGGTGCTACTAACCTCTCACACGCTCCACCAGCAATTAATAAATTCTCCTTTATTAAGTTGTCTGAGCATCTTTTGGTATCCTGTACTGGGTGTTGCTTCCTGAAACATAGTCACCTATGAAATAATACTGAGAAGGGTACTGCCCTAACACTTGACAAAATTGAGAGTAAAATCTATAAAACCTGTTTGAAAACATATAGGCATGTATTAAGGTGTGAGACAGCTTATTTCTCCACTTATCAGCCGCAAATTTCTTTTCCATTTTCTTTGTTTATTTTTTCTTAATGAAGAATCCTTAACCTCCAATTTTAGGTCCAAATTATTATATAGTTCATAACAGGAAATTACTAAATAAATACTGATGAGCATACCTTTATTTCTCCTTATCAACCTCAGCCCTGGAGAGTAGTCAGCCTCTATTAATGTCACAACGACAGAGCTCACATTCACTTACTGGTATATGAGAGGCCCTCAGTCTCTCAAGCCCAGTTGGATTTATTTTGTTTCCTAATCTACTTTATTACAGAAATGGAAGAGTAGGTAGGGGGAGTTAGGAGAATAGGCTCTGGCCACATAAATTGGTAAAAGCTGGTAGTCCATAAGAAGAAGACAAGCAAAAGAATGAAGCAAGAGGAGCTAAGCACCATAGTGAACTGGAGGTTGACATTTATAGGATGGTCATCCCAAATAGTTATGATGTTTTGTTTTTTTTTTTGGTGTTTTTTTTTTTTTTTTGTATTTTTCTGAAGTTGGAAACGGGGAGGCAGTCAGACAGACTCCTGCATGCGCCCGACCGGGATCCACCCAGCATGCCCACCAGAGGGCGATGCTCTGCCCATCTGGGGTGTTGCTCTGTAGCAACCAGAGCCATTCTAGTGCCTGAGGCAAAGGCCAAAGAGCCATCCTCAGTGCCCGGGCCAACTTTGCTCCAATGGAGCCTTGGCTGCAGGAGGGGAAGAGAGAGACAGAGAGGAAGGAGAGGGAGAGGGGTGGAGAAGCAGATGGGCACTTCTCCTGTGTGCCCTGGCCGGGAATTGAACCTGGGACTCCTGCACGCTAGGCCAACGCTCTACCCCTGAGCCAACAGGCCAGGGCATGTTTTTGCTTCTGGAGGTACTTCAATACTCATAAGTAAGCCCTCCACCCTCAGGATCAATAAAAGTGGCTGTGATTGGCTTTCCTCTTGTGTTATTCATTTCTACACATTTAACTAACAAATAGATGTGTGAATGTTTTAGTACTGATCTAAACACTTCTTATAGCTAAGATATTCTTCTCAATAAATTGGTGGTTTAAAACCCTGGCTGGTAAGGTGGGTGTTGGCATGGGTTTAGGCTGTGGACAACATACAGTGGCAATGACTCACCATTAATATTGAATATGAAACTTAACAGACTTTTGGAATTTTCACTGGAACACCCCGAAGCATTGCATTACATTCTCAATTCTAAAAGAATGCCAATATTAGTATAACACAGGAAGTTACAGTCAATTTCCCCAGTCATTCCAGTTATTTTGTTGTAATTTTTAAATATTTTATCTTTAGAATTTTAGGTTCACAGAAAAATTGAAGGGAAGGTGAAGAGATTCCCCACTTTCCCCCTGTCCCTGCACATGCACAACCTCTTTGATTATCAACATCCCCCACCAGATGATACATTTGTTACAACTGATGAACCTGCATCAACAGGTCATCATCATCCAAAGCCCAGAGTTTACCTTTAGGGTTCACTCTTGGGATTGTACATTGTACGAATTTGAACAGATGAAGCATGGCATGTATCCATCATTATAGTATCATCCAAAAGATTTTCACTGCCCTAAAAATTTTCTATGCTCCACCTGTTCCTTTCTCCCAAACCTTGGCAACCACTGATATGTTACTCTCTCCATAGTTTCTCCTTTCCCAGAATGACATATAGTTGGCATCATACAGTATACTGCCTTTTCAGATTGGATTTTTAAACTTAATAATATGCATTTAAGGTTTCTTTATATCTTTTTATAGTTTGACAGTTCATTTCTTTTTAGTGCTAAGTGATATGCTATCATTTGGATGTATCAACTTTATCCATTCACCTACTGAAGTGCATCTTGGTTGCTTCCGAGTTTTGGTAATTATGAATAAACTACTATAAATGTAGTGTGCAGATTTTCATGTGAACATGGTTTCCAACTCTGTTGGGTAAATACTGAGGAACAATCATTCCACTGTTTAAGAAAGGAATGACCCAGGCCCTGGAAGACCAGAGAGAAATAAAAAATAAAGTAAAATGAAAACATAAATTGAAACGGAGTTCTTGGATTGTGCAACATGTTCAGAGCAGTAGAAAGTAGAATAGAATGGTAATCCAGAGAACTTCTCACCCATGAAATGAGTATGTTGTGAGCAGGTTAATCTTTCTCCAACTTCTGAATCAGGCTCTGGATTAGTCACACACTTCAGGTGACAGACTCTCCAAAACATCCTCAATCCAAAGAGTTCATAGCCTTGCAAATACAAACATTAATGCAAACATCTTTCCAGAAGGTGCACTTTTACTTTTTTTCCAATGACTAACTTGCATTATATTTTCACCCAAAGCATCAAGCCTGAGAGGGAAAGGGACGTATGTGCAGCTCTATTATTTTCTTGTCAGGAAAGTGATTACAGTGATAGAGAGCTTTATAATGTGTCATACTTTCCAGCATAAAAGTCACCCCTTTCCTAAAGTCATTTAATATTTCACTCCAAATATATTCAATGATGTCAAAAACCTGAATCCTTTTACTTTTTGTTGTATAAGGAAAAAAAAAATCAATTTACATAAAAATCCCACAGATGTCTCTTAAAATCAAATAGTAGATAACGTAGGCTGGCAGCCATCATAACGCTCACTGTTTTTATGATTCAGAAAAAATCACATCAAGTTAAACAAATAGTATTTTTTATTAAATGTCACTCACTGAATTCCAGGGCTGGTTATTCATCTGTGTACCACTCATAGACTCAAACACTGTAATTACAATCAAAGACAGCTTGAGTGGGAATCTGGGAAACCTGTCAGCAGTCACTCTTACTCTGGAAGTAAAAGAACAAAGAAAAAAAAAAAAGGAAACAAATGTTTAGATAGGAAGAAGAGAGGAGATTTTGTGTTGTGCATTTAAATAAAGCACGTACTTTCCAAAGCTTTAAATTAGATTGCAAAAATAAAAAAAATTATGAATCCCACCTCACTTCCTCATTTCAGAATTCATGCATTTTCTGCATAAAGAAGAATATAGTGCATATATTTTATAGTGGATCCAGTGTGCTCTCAGGCCAATTTTGCAAATGAAAGGCAAACAATTTTCAGTTGTTAAAAGCCCCATCATTCAGTGAGATGGAGCATAGGGCCAACCATGGTCAAAGCAAGAGATACCGCTGCAGATGGCACGTGCCTGCCAACATGGATGGAATTTTCCACAAAGTATAACCTCTGTTCCTTCCGGCCCCCACCAGGCACACAGTCCCCTACTCATGCTTTGGGTGACCTGTATGTTTCCAGTCTAGTAATCTACATTTTAAGCTAGACATTAAGTTCCCTGATGCACAAAGCATGCACATTTTATCTCACCATCAACATTACATATAATCACCAATTTGCTTAGCTCAATTATTAGACTGTAAAATCCTTGAAGGTTGGACCTGGGTTTGGTACCAGTGGTACTCAATAAATATTCCTTGAATGAGTGAATATATATGTATTTAGTGGCATGAAATCCACTTAATTTTTTTTTAATACTAAGGATGTAGATAATACAGTTAAATCATGACTAATACTAAATTGGTATCTCCATTCCTAACACCCATCTGTGATTTTGTTGTTTCCAAAGTAAATAAAGATTAAGCTCCATGGAAATTCTCATTTCTTAAAACAGCGATGTGAGAACACCTATGCATTTCCACTTCAAGCAAGAGACTTTTACTATAAAACTAAGCTGTGTACATTTGATTATGAAATCTGGAAAAAAATGTCTGTCTTACTGGGACTTGAACTGTAGTTTAAAAGTTTTAATGGATATGAATATTAATGTCATAATATTTTAGTCATATGTATTTCTTTTTTTTTCTTTTTTGTCCACAACTTTTTAATCCACTGTCCACTGATGGACACTTGGTCTATTTCCAGATCTTGGCTATTGTAAACAATGTTGCAATAAACATTGGGTTGTATTGGTGAAATAAGTTTGTAAATATGATATATATGTTTGCTTGCTTATAGTTTGCATTGGGTGTGGGGAACAGGCTGTAAGCAGGAAGGGTCATTATATAGCCTAAGGCTTAGTTTTAAGACTAAGCCTTTCCTACCCTAAGTGGCTCTGTATCAGAGACTTCCTTGTTGGATTAAAGGCTTTTATTTCTACACTAAAAATTGGGCTCCAGAGGAGCCCATGCTGGAGGAGAACAGAGAAAGGCCACGTAGGGGAGAAGAGAAGCAGCCAAGATGGCAGAATGCTGAAGGAGAAGCCAGTTTGTGCAGAGTTTGTGCAAGGGAGAAGGAGATGGGGAACAGAGGTGAATAAGGCTGGTGAGCTAGAAACCTTTGATTCTAGGAAACTTGGATAAGTCAGTGGCTTTGGGAGCCCTGATTAGAAAGGGAAGTGTTTTCCCACTGCTTGTATTTCTTGCCTGCCAGGTGCAAGCAAGAATTAAATCTAATGACCCACCAGCTCTTGGCTCCGTTGTTTCATTACCGTCTGTCCGAATCAGATGCGAACCTGCATGGGCCAGGCAGCTGTAGTCATGGCCGTGGCTTTACAGGTTGCATAACTTCTTTTGAATCAGTGATTTGGTATTCTTAGGATATATTCCTAAAAGTGGGATGGCTGGGTCAAAAGGCAATTTCATTTCTGAGGAATCTCCATACTGTTTTCCACAGTGGCTGTATAGGTCTGCATTCACACCAGCAGTGCGGGAGGGTTCCCTTTTCTCTGCACCCTCTCCAGCACTTATTGTGTGTTGTTTTGTTAATGAGCACCATTCTAACAGGTGTGAGGTGATATCTCAATGTGGTTTTAATTTGCATTTCTCTGATGATTAGTGACAAACATTTTTTTATATGCCTATTGGCCATCTGTATGTTCTCTTTGGAGAAGTGTTTATTCAGTGCTTTTGCCCATTTTTAAATTGGATTGTTTACCTTCCTGGTGTTGAGTTTTAGAAGTTCTTTATAAATGTTGGTTATTAACCCCTTGTTAGATGTATTGACGAATATGTTCTCCCATTGTGTGGGTTATTTTTTTATTTTGTTCATGGTGTCTGTAAGGCCAGTAGCCACGGCCACTATCACAGCCACGTGGCCCGTGCAGGTTCGCATTTGATTCGGATAGACACAAATGAAACAACAGAGCCAAGAACTGGTGGGCCATTAGCTTTAATCCTAGTTTGCACCCAGCGGGCAAGAAATACACACAGTAGAAAAACACTTTCCTTTCTATTCAGGGCTCCCATCACCACTGACTTATCTGAGTTTCCTAGAATCAAAGGTTTCTATCTCACCAGCCTTATTCACCTCTGTTCCCCATCTCCTTCTCTCTGCACAAACTCTGCACGAACTGGTTTCTCCTTCAGCACTCCACCATCTTGGCTGCTTCTCTTCTCCCCTATGTGGCCCTTCTCTGCTCTCCTCCAGCATGGGCTCCTTTGCCCCATTTTATAGTGTAGAAATAAAAACCTTTAATCCAATATACAAACAAGGAAGTCTCTGATACAAAGTCACTTAGGGTGGGAAAGGCTTAGTCTTTTTTTTGTTTTGTTTTGTTTTGTTTTTTGTATTTTTTCTGAAGCTTGGAAATGGGGAGGCAGTCAGACAGACTCCTGCATGCGTCCAACCGGGATCCACCTGGCACGCCCACCAGGGGGCAATGCTCTGCCTATCCGGGGCATCACTCTGTTGTGACCAGAGCCACTCTAGCGCCTGAGGCAGAGGCCATGGAGCCATCCCCAGCGCCCAGGCCATCTTTGTTCCAATGGAGCCTCGGCTGTGAGAGGGGAAGAGAGAGACAGAGAGGAAGGAGAGGGGGAGGGATGGAGAAGCAGATGGGCGCTTCTCCTGTGTGCCTCAGCCGGGAATCGAACCCGGGACTTCCGCATGCCAGGCCAACACTCCACCACTGAGCCAACCGGCCAGGGTAAGGCTTAGTCTTAAAACTAAGCCTTAGGCTATAATGACCCTGACTGCTTACAGCCTGTCTCCCACACCCAATGCAAACTATAAGCAAGCAAACATATATATCATATTTACAAACTTATTTGACCAACAGTGTCTCTTGCTGTATAAAAGCTTTTTAATTTGATATGGTCCCATTTGTTCATCCTGTTCTTTATTTCACTTGCCTGTGGAGATAAATCAGCAAAAATATTGCTACGAGAGATGTCGGAGAGCTTACTGCTTATGTTTTCTTCCAAGACGTTTATGGTTTCATGACTTACATTTAAGTCCTTTATCCATTTTGAGTTTATTTTTGTGAGTGGTGTAAGTTGGTGATCTAGTTTTATTTTTTTGCATATACTTGTCCAATTTTCCCAACACCATTTATTAAAGAGACTGTCTTTACTCCATTGTAGGCTCTTAACTTCTTTGTCAAATATCAATTGACCATAAAGGCATGGGTTTATTTCTGGGTTCTCTGTTCTGTTTAATTGATTTATATGCTACTGTATCAAACAGTACCAGGTTGTTTTGATATCAGTGGCCTTGTAGTATATTTTAATATAATGGATATGAATATTAATGTCATAATTTTTAGTCATGTATTTCTTAACAGTCTCATTCTGTTCCATTTTGACATTTTCATTTGGTTTGGCAATATTGGGCAGTTGTATGGAGTTAATGAATTTTGAATCACAAAACTATGGTGAGTTACTTAGAACACCTACTAAATTTAGCCTCCAGGGTAGATAAATCATAGTAATTTTTACATTAGATTTGCCAATAATTATCAGACTTCCAATAATTATCTCTAATCTCTCAGACTTCCAATAATTATCTCTAATCTATTTACTTCTTAATATCTAGTATTACTACATATTTTAGTCCTATATGGTTTTCTAGAGACATAAAATGTTTCAAAATGATTGTGTGTTGTTATAAGCAAAATTGTAGTCATTTTGATAAAATCCAACATACTACTTTAAACTATTCATTCAAAAAATATAAATTGTTAGTAACATTCAGTGGAGAATATTTTATGTATTTTATACAGTTTAAATTGCTGGGTATGCAGTAAGAAATTAACACAGTTGTGGTATAATTTCTCTAAGTCAAAGACATCAACACAAAGGTAAAGAGAGGTGATCAGTGGTTGCAGATATAGAAGCAATTAAGAGATTATGATTAGCTTTTCTAATGAATGTCTTTGGAAGTTTGTAGAGGATTTTACATTAGTGATAGTGTTGGTAGCTTTGAATTTCTACATTTAAAAAAATGTGCAATACATTTATCAAATTTGTTTGAAGGGATCTAAATTTATAGACTTATTTATAAACTTAAAAGATGGATGAGTGGCTCTGGACTCTGCACAGTCTGATATCTGGCTGACCACGAGAATGGCTGACCATGTCCTTCTCAGGGCGTAGAGGGAAGGCAGGAGTCTTGCCGTCCTTCACCCCTGCTGAAGGTGGCTGCCACCATCTGCGCATCTGTGGCTTTGACTAAGATGTATTGTAATTGGAAAGTTTGAAAATGGATAGAAAATACTCATTCTACCAAGTCTTACATGATCACGATTCCACAACCTAAGAAACTTCAGAAATCAACCTTTGGTGATATAAAATTCCTCAAAGTGTCCATGTGATGGCATTTGTGTTTAGATTCTGTGCCATTTTCCAGCATGCTCCCATGAAAAATGAAAAAGATGTGGTTAAAGTGATGCTGTATGAGTTCTAAATTCAGCTTCTTGAGGGCAGGCACAATTTTGCCTCTCTCTCTCTGTCTCTGTCTCCCTCCCTTTGCCCCTACCCCAACCTACATGCTCTTGGAGACTGGCCACCATATAGTAAAGAAACTTCAGTCATGTGGAGTGGCCCAGGGTAACACTAATACTGCATGTATTAATACTATTGCTTAGTACTGACAAAGAAATATATGTGGGGTAGATGGGTTTCTTCTCTGAGTACAACATGAAAATTCCACATTTCTCTCTGTTCCTACACCAAATGTGGGGGTATGGCTGGGCAGACCTATAGGGTGCAGCTCCTAGATGGTAGTATTTCCATTAGCCTGGATTCCTGAAGGAGTAATAAGCGAACACATATGCAAGTCCTTGGCTCCTTATTTCTTACATTTTTAAAGGAAATATATGGAACTGTAGAGGAATGCGTAAAAATTAGAAATTTAGAGCCTTTTTGCCTGTGATTATCCTGTGGCCACACCTTTCTTTTCTGAGACAACAACCTTGCAGGTTTGCTGGGAAAATGCTGGGAGCCTCAAGCCACTGAAGAAATTGATTTTTCTTCATGAGCATATTTTTCTTTTTATATTTTATTTTCATTTTTATGCCTATTCAGAAGATAAATTACATGTTAGGCAGGTTTTCCATCTTTTGGTCATCCAAGTCAAGGGTACAAATATTGAAGAATTGGACCGTCCCCCATTGCCAGGAATGGAATGCATTAACATTTAAAATTCACTAATTCTATTGATCGGCAGTTGGAGAACATTTTTAATTGTTCTACTTATACTTGACAAAGATGCAAGTGGGGAGAAAACTGCTCTTTATGTTTAGGATGAAAGAAAGAGAGGGAAGAGCCAGCGTTGCCTGCTTCCTTTTATTCTAATTTCTTCCTTTTTCTTTGTTCTTCTTTATGTTCTGTTTGCTAAGAAATTGATTATTCTCATTCCTCCCTCATCCTGTCTTGCCCATAACATATGATCGGCAGCAGAGACTGCATACTGGCCCTCCACTGCATACCTGCTAAGAGAATCCAGACAAGCTTCCAATTTCTATGGGATGGGTTTTTTAGCTCTATAAAGACTGATGACAAAAGAACTATTTTTGGTGCCTCCATGAAAGAAACACGCTGGAGCCTGTTATTTTCAGTAATCCTGCTGTTCAGAGTGAAAAGTGCCAGCAAAGCCACTCTGTCACATAGCACTAAATTCTCTCACCTCTTTGGGTTTGTTCTTTCTCCATCCACTGGGCCAAAAATGCAACACATCAAGGTGAGCGAACCCTGTTGGTTATCTCTACAAAAAAAAAAGAATCAAGGGTATATTTCTCCTGTGGTAATGACCCAGATTATGCATCTTTAAAACATTTCTTTTTTTTTTTTTTTTTTTAATTTTCAAGTGTTCATCCAGGATGTCATTTTAGTATCTCATTCTGGGAAGTAATTTAGAAATGTTAGTCTCTTCTCAGTTTCTGCCCCCACAAATACAAAACGCCCTTGCATATTCAAATTTAGGTTCTGTTAACTTCAAGCAAGTAGAGAAAAAGCTTTCTGATGCCAGAGCAGTAAGATCACTCATAGACCTTCCATGTACATCTGTAAGTCAACAGTGTGCATTTAAGAATAGTGGGCATGCCTTTGTTAGGTGTTAATGAAGAATATGCAAGAAAGAGGGTACACAAGCATAGTAATCTGGCAAATAATAATAATAATAATAATATGATAAAAACAGCCATTGAGAAGAGAATGAACTTATAGGGAAACTCTAGCACTATTCTACAGATGACTGTGAGCAGCACATGGAGATATAATTAAGATAATTTAGAGAATAATTGATGTCGATTCTGAGAACAGAAGTTAAAAATAACTGCAAGGTTTTAAATTGGGATGAATAATAGACTGTAATGCCTGCAAAATAAAATAAGGAGACAAATGGAAAGAGATTTAGAAAGATAGCATAGAAAAAGCAAACATACATTAGATTAGGGAAGAGAAAACTGGTAATAGGGAATAACTGTTCAAATATCTGAATACTGACATGGAGAAAATGGTAAAGGTTCTTAGACCTTTTTTTTGGTGTTTAAAGTATCTGTTCTAGCAAAACAATGAACTGGGAAGTCTTGGTAAGTAGTGAATGCGTGTGGTGTTCAAGTTAAGCTAATGGTCTCTGAAGGTGTGAGGAGATTCTTGCTTAGTGTGAGAAGTACATATCTTTCTTACTCCTTCCAGCACCTCCCTCACATTTGCCCATAGACATCATCTTGTCTTAAATTCCGGAGGCCTCTGATTTCTTTCCAGTTACTGCCCTATGCCTTTGCTGACCTTCACAGCAAGACTCCTTGCTGAGCCATCTGCTTTCTTTTTTCCCATTCTTTCCTTAATGCTCTCTGACCCTCACCCCACCACTCCACTGGATCTGCTTCTTGTCAGTTATGTCTTTGACCTCCATTTTGCCACATCAAACAATCAGATATTAGTTTTCTTCTTATTTAATGCCCTGTTGCTACAGAAAAGCTAGTTTTTTATTTCTCAAATGCATGAATGAGTGGAAAAAAACCCTGATGTTTCTCTTTCTTCCTGCCCCTATAAAAATCAATTAATAAAAAATGTATTCTCTCTTGCTGCCTGCTCCTTTTCCATCTCCTTTCCCACATCCTTCTATTTATTTAACTGTTCTCATTCTTCAGGGGGCTCAGTCCCAAGCCCTCTTCATTTTGATAGACATTTTATACATGTCAAAGCTATCTCAATAAAGCCATTTTTAAAGTATAACAGCTTGTTGCATAGCAATAGAAAACTAATACCCGGGCCAATGGATGTTGGATGTTCGGGTTGTTGAAAAGACATGGAGGACGTATTCAAAGAATCGAAATTGAAATTGAAATTTTGCAGGTGATGCAGTAATTCTGATAAAACAAGCCTAAGATATGAACATAAAAGGGAAATACTGAGGAAAGTTGTAAGAAGAAATCATTTATCAGAACCCTGGGTACTGAGAGAGAAGAGAGTTTGTGGTATCGGGTTTGGGACTTCTTCTCCTGCAATGCTATCTTCCCCATCCCACCAGTTACAACTGACTGCCTACTCCCTATTGGAAGTTACAGCCCTATGAGCTTTCCCTGCCTTCCCCTAGGCAAATTTTGTTTTTCTGTTCCTCCTAAAATTTGTTTTCAGATTAACTTAATTATAACAGTTTGTATACTTATTTGCTTTATCAAACACCTTGAAAGTGGGAGTGTTTACTTCTGGTTATCCAGTGATTAATGTCTTTACCATAAGGCTGATTCTCCTTTCTAATTCTAAGCCAATGTTTATGAAAAAATAACATAATCAATTCTAGAAGCCTAAGGTTGTGTGTATGTATAAGTATTTGTTCCTATTTAAAATTAACTTATTTTTATTAGCTAAATAATTTACCTTTCTTAACAAAGACTCATTTTGTCAATTTTGTCAAAGCCCATTGGGGCTCTATTACAAACTGAGATGCACTTTCTGTGTCTATATTCTGCTTATTACCCTAACTGGCACATTCTTAATATCATATAATTACTTATATTAGTCTAATTTGGAAATACATTAATACAGTCAGACTGGCTCATTCTCCACTTAGTAGGTTCAAACGAACCATGTGGGGCTTGACAAAAAAATGGAGGTTCATTTTGAATATTCATTTTTCAGAGAACATTAAACATATATTTTCATGTTCCTTTTAGACATTTTTTACATGTCCGAGCTATCTCAATAATGCCAAGTTTTAACAAAGCTAAAGGGAAAGCATGTAATTTTTAGATAGATTTGAGCATCACTACACTTACCATTAAACTTACATAATCATTTCAGCAACAATTGGTAAAAATGTCTAGATATAACCTATACAAAAAAATTATTACTTGGAACCATTATGTTCCCATTATGGAGCAGGAGATGACTGAAGATTATAAATACAATATGAGATGACATCTGTGTGGAATAAGATTCCAAATGCTGTGAATTTTCTCTAACAGAATTATACAAACTGAAAGAAACCTTTTAGGATATTGTTTATACATGTCATGACTCACTTATTTTTATATCTTCTCTATAATATAATGGCATCTATGGAAGTTGTAATAGTGACAAAAAGGACTCCCAGATAACTTGGGAGCTTTTATGTTTGCATTTATCTTCATTCCCTACTGAGAGGGAAAATATGAAATTGATAGATTGCCTAAAGTATTTGACCTTATTAAGAGGTGTTTTGCATTTATATTGAAGAGTTTGAAAAGAATTAAGATCGATGCTTTAAAAACTAAGGACATTCACTCAAATTTTAGTTTTTTCTTTCCACAGATATTGATAAAGCCTCTGTAGCAGGCACTGTTTTAGGTGCTGGAGAAGCAGCAGTGGATCAAAAAGACAAGGGCAAGGGAGAGGAGATGTAGTTCGTGATTTTGAGGAACAACAAGGAGGATAGAAGCTGGGGCAGAATGACCTAGGGGGAGGCAGGTCAGGGATGAGTTTGTAAGGGTAACAGTTGGGCAGATGAGACTCAGGCCATCGTAGTCCTTGGTTTTTATTCTAGGGAAGATGGGAAGCCTTGCAGGGCTTGCAGCAAAACTTAGGTGAGAACAGGATCACTCTGGTTATTTTTTTTTCTTTTGATGTTTA
The DNA here is from genome assembly GCF_036850765.1 of Saccopteryx bilineata. Classification (NCBI taxonomy): domain Eukaryota; kingdom Metazoa; phylum Chordata; class Mammalia; order Chiroptera; family Emballonuridae; genus Saccopteryx; species Saccopteryx bilineata. Next base: position 162,675,834 of record NC_089494.1, read on the forward strand.
ATTTATTGATTTTTAGACATTGGAAGGGAGAGAGCAGGAGAGAGATGAGAATGTCTGTTCCTGTATGTGCCCTGACCAGTTATCAAACCAGCAACCTCTGTGTTTCTGGATGATGCTCTAACCAATCAAGCAGTCCAGCCAGGGTGTGTTTTGTATACAAGTGGGAACAAAGGGTGTGTTGATACAGGCTGGCTTGTGGACACAGCCTCAAAGTAGATTGGGCAGAACTTGCACTTGGGTTAGATATTGGATTTAGAAAAAAAGTGATAAAGGAGAACTCAAATGTTTTGGCCAGACCAACAAGAAGGATTAAGTTCCCATGTACAGATGTAGAAAATTATGTGTGAGGAGACATTTTCCATCAGACCTGGGGACATGACAGTGGTAGAAAATTAGGAGTTTTGTTTGGGCATAGTCATCTTAAATGTCTATTATACATTCAAGTAGAGATGCAGATATTCCAATATACAAGTTAGCAGTCCAAGAGAGATGTCCAGACAAAATGCAAATATAGTGCCATTGGCATGTAAATAATATTTAAAGCCACATATTTAACTGTGGTCAGGAGGGGAGAAGGTGTAGGTAGAGTATAGCACAGGTCTGAGCACTAAGCCCACCTGGCTTTGATATTTAGCAAGTGGGAGACAAGAAGTAACCAATAAAAGAAATAAAAAGAACAGTCAGTAAGGTCCAGGAAAAGTGAACGCATTGTGTGATGTTTTGAAACCAAATGAAGTGGTTTTCATGAGGGGCAAGTCAATAACTGTGCCAAGTGCTGTCGTTAGCACTTGTAAGATGAAGATAAAATATGAGCACAGTATTTTGTCACCTTGGAGAAAAGGTTTATATGAGTAGGCTCAAGAGAGAATAGGAGAGAGGATTTGGAGACACCAAGAATATGTAATTCTTGTAAGGAGATGTTCTGAAAAGAGGAGCTGAGAAGTAGAATGGCAGAAGGTGAAGTGGAATCAGGAGAGGTTCACTTATTTGTTTGTTTGTTATTCTTTTATTTTTAATAAGCTTATATAGCATGGGGCAAAGTAGGCTTACAGTTGTGAGTATGCAAGACAGAGTTTATTATTGTATCATTTTCCATATGAATAACTGTAAATCTACTTTTGCCAATGCCCTTTAAACCTACTTTCCCCACCACTGGAATAATCTGGTAAAACAAAAAAAAGGAAAGAGATGATTTAAAAAAAATTATTGCATCTAACCAGTTTTCTAATTAGTTTCTGACAAGTTAATTTTAACTTTACAAGATTGTAAATTTTCTACACAGGCCTTGTTCCCTTGTTAGAGAAACACAGGTATATGTCTACAGATAGTTGATGACCCTAAGGTGGGTATGTTTGAAATGTTCTAACATGATATTATGCATTTGTGCAATCATTTCTTCCTCAATTAAAAGCTGAGAATAATTTTCTTGACTAGAGATATTTGTGGGACTTTAGTCATATGTGTTGGGCTTGCTAACAGCACAGACAGATCAATGATCATAAAAATAGAACGGTGTGGAAATAGTCACTGGTCTGGGTGGGTTTATTGACTTCTTATTTAAAAGAAGATAGGTAGGTCATCAAGAATGAAGTGATAGGCAAGAAAAATTAATAGTTACTTCATTATAAACAAATATATAGCACAATATCATTATTTCAGTTGTAAACAATGTTTGTAGTGGTAAAATGTAGACAATGAGTATTGACTTCAAGAAAAATTCATATTAAGCAATACTGAAAGAGTAAATAACAAAGGACGGATGTTATTGTGGGTATGTAGGTGTGAAATTCTATTTCATAATAGAAAGTCACATCTAGTATGTAAAATTAACAGAGTAATGGCAGTGTGAAAAATATGATATAAAAATAGGTAAATGGCAGAAATAGCAGAATTGAGATTGGACCTCAGGGAAGGCAGTAACAGTGACAATAAGGCTCATCATACTGTGTGGGGTTTAAAATTTGATTTAAAAATAAAAAAAGAGATGAATGGGTTTGTAGAGTATGGTGAGTAGAGTGCTATGTGTGGGAAGCACATAATTTTGTTGCTCCCATATATAATCTTATAAAAGTATTATATTAAGAAATAGTTTATATATCCACACTGTCAGTAAAGGATGCTAAAAATTATTTGTTAAATTGCCAGTGATTAATTTTGTGTAAAAATTAATAATTAAATATCTAATAAATTATTTAAATTACTCTACCATTATTAGAGGAGCTTTCTTGAAATGGAAGAGGCAAGTGCATCTTGTTTTCTTGTTCTTTTTTTTTATGAAACAAGCTCCATTTAAAATCATGTTTGATACACTATTAGATTATGATTGCTAGCATTTTATTTAATGATCAATGTTTATAAGTAAAATTAATGAGATTTTTTTAGCAAATTTTTGTAAGGTTTTCAAATTAATGTTTCATTTAATTATGAAAACGATTTGTGAGTTTTCCTTACTTTTTTTATGATCTGGCATAAACCCAAATTCAGGAAGTTAAGTACTTCCATAAATATAACTTAAATGTGCCTTCCTGGAACTAAGAATCATATTCCTGGGCAGATCAACATTAGCCCCCTTTCCCATTGCCATCAGGTTCCCAGGTAAGGCTTAGAAGAAATAGCTACCTTGGGATTTGCTATTTCAGTAGGTGGGTTACATTACCAAAGTGTTTATTAATATGAATACTAGACTTTCATGGAATTTATTCTATTAAGATATAGAAATATTTGCTCCCCTGTAAGGCCAGTGGCCATGGCTATAGAGGTTCACTTTGGATTCTGGCAGATAGATGGTAAAGGAACTATGGAACCAGAAAATGGTGGGCCATTCCATTTATTAAGAGTCTCCTAATGGTGGATGAGCAAGCAGGCAGGGAAAATTGCTTCCCTCTCTCTCTCTCCAGACTTTCTAGCAAAACGAGCTGAGGCAAAAAAAAAAAACAAAACACCCAAAAAACCAAAAACAAAAAAACCTTCTCTGGCAAACAGTGCAGGCAGGTAATCCACAATTTGCAATCTGCTGCTCTCAGGGCAAGCTCCCATAGCCTTACATAGACTATACACACATAGCGCTGTCCTGTGCTCATGTACCAATTAAGCAAAGTGCAAGCAAGAAAACCTAACACATTGTAACACACTGGTTTGCCCAACATCTTCCCAAAACACATTAAAATTTAAAACTTAACATAATTATTCTAAAATCATTGACCTAAGTTTATTGGACATTACTGTATACCTACAGGGTAACTATGGAACAAATAAAATCTTAAGTTTTATTTACTTAAAAACTACCTTCTTTTTCACAGATTTACTTTTAATGCAATTTATTTAACATCACTCAGCAATCCCTTTACTGAGTAACATTCAAAAACATTGGTACGTAAAGACAAATGCATCCCATGTTCATCGCAGCATTATTCACAATGGCCAAGACATGAAAACAACCAAAGTGTCCTTCAGTAGAAAATTGGATAAAGAAGATGTGGTACATATATACAATGGAATACTACTCAGCCATAAGAAATGATGACGTATTGCCATGTAGGACAGTGGTCAGGAACCTTCTGACTGAGAGAGCCATGAACGCCACATATTTTAAAATGTAATATTCCGTGAGAGCCATACAATATGTTTAACACTAAATACAAGTAAATGTGTGCATTTTATGTAAGACCAACACTTTTAAAGTACAATAAGTCTCTGAATTCTTTTTAATAATGTTATCATGCTGTTACTAACCAATGATGAATAAAGTACTTCTTACCATTAATGTGATTTCTGGTGCTGCATGGTTTTGCTGATGGCTTTGTAGTCTGATTGATAATTGGTGAGGTTAAGCTTCATGCAGGCGTTGAGACTTCCATCCATTAAACGTGATCGTAGGTTGGTCTTAATGTTCTTTAGATGTAGAGCCAAACATTGTCAGTACAGCAATACTGACATGCATACGTAGAGCCAAACACATGCATACGTAGAGCCAAACATTGTCAGTACAGCAATACTCACATGCTGCAGTGTGTGGTATGTGATGGGAAGCGCATTCCAAGTTTTAAAAATCAGCTGGGCTGAGGGTTGAAGTTTTTTCATTTCTCTCCACTTGTGTTTGCTCACCAACTCTGCTTGCTGTCATGCAAGTCTTTCCAAATCTTCATTCAGTGACTTGAACTTATTCACCCACGTGTCTGAGTCCTTCAGGTCAGAAGCTTGTAGCTCAAAATCTCTGATGGAGACACGGAGATGTAACTCAAGTCGGCACTTTCCACTGCACACTTGTGTGAATGGGTGATGAACTTAAAAAGATGAGTGCACTCACAAAATTCTCCAAAGCGCGCTTTGAATGACTATAGAAGATTAGATGTGAATCCCACTAGCTGCTGGAGATCAAGATGTTGAGCAGGGCCACTTGCTGTGCATGTATCTTTAAACTCTCCCAGTTTTTCAAAGTGTAGTAAACGATCTGTTTCAATGTCCACAATGAAGAGTTCCAGCTTGTTTTCAAATGCAAACACTGCTTGTTGAAGGGATAAGACTGTATTTCCAATGCCTTGCATTTTCACATTGAGCTGGTTCAGATGTTCAGTCATGTCCACGAGATAGTAGAACTTCAGGAGCCACTCAGTGTTAGCTAACTCAGGATGCTCAAAGTTTTTCATTTCAAGAAAAGTCCAGTTTTCGCTCAGACAAGCCACAAAATGGCTGAGCACCTTCCCTCTTGACAACCAATTCACATTGCTGTGCAGAAGCAGACCAGGATAATTATTCCCAACTTCATCCAGCAGTGTTTTAAACTGGCAATTATTTAAAGCTCAGGCAACAATAAAGTTGACCACCCAAATGACCAGCGACATCATCTCACCAAGCTGCTCGCCACACATCTGAGCACAAAGTGCCTCCTGATGTAGGATGCAGTGAAAACTTAGGATGGGTCTCTCTTTATGTTCATAAAGAAGTGCTAAGAATCCTCTGTTTTTTCCCACCATGCATGGAGCACCATCAGTACACACTGAAATAAGTTTATCCATCAGTAGATTTTTTTCTTTAATGAATTCAGTGAAAGACTTGAATAAATCCTCCCCTCTTGTTGTCTCTTTCATAGGCAAAACAGCAAGACTTTCCTCACACAGTGTGTCACCGACAGCATACCTTGCAATCATGCTGAACTGGGATAAACGGCTTATATCTGTTGACTCATCCAAAGCGAGAGAAAACAATGATGCTGCATTTATGTCCTTCACTTGTGTTGCCTCAATTTGATTTGCCATCATGATGGTACAATTGTGAACAATTCTTGCCGACAGAGACATGTCTTTTATTCATTTGATTACCTTGTCTTTATCCGAAAAGTCATCAAAAAGTTCATTGGCAACATCAAGCATGAATGTTTTGGCATACTCCCCATCTGTGAATAGTTTTCCATTTCTCACAATTGCTAAAGCACCAACAAAGTGAGCCGAATTCCAGTCACCTTGTTGAGTCCAAACACAGAGTTGCTGTTGACTAGCTTGCACTCTGCACAGTAGCTCTTGACATGCTTTCTTCCTGCTGTCCCCCACTGGATATTTCGATGAAAATGTAGTATGGCATGCTCTCTCCACAAAGGCAAATTCCTCTGTCTATTCCTGCTGAAAAGTATGATACTCCTCATCTTTTTTTCTTTTAGCCATCTTCTTCATTAAAAGGGTTTTTACATTTAGCTGACTACTTGTTTAAAAGGAGGGAAGTTTACTTTCTGACCTCACTAGGACCCGTATATGTTACAAATTATCCAATAAAAATTTGGTGTTGTCCTGGAGGACAGCTGTGACTGGCTCCAGCCACCCGCAACCATGAACATGAGTGGTAGGAAATGAATGAATTGTAATACATGAGAATGTTTTATATTTTAAACATTATTATTTTTTTATTAAAGATTTGTGAGCCAGATGCAGCCATCAAAAGAGTCACATATGGCTCATGAGCCATAGGTTCCTGACCCCTGATTTAGGATAACATGGATGGACCTTGAGAACATAATACTGAGTGAAATAAGTAAATCAGAGAAAGCTAAGAATTGTATGATTTCACACATAGATGGGATATAAAACTGAGACTTATGGACATAAAGTAAAGTGGCTACAAAGGGGAGCAGGACATGGGGATGTGGGGGAGGGGATTGGGGGAAGGGTGCAAAAAAAGACAAATATAAGATGACGGCAAATGGTTTGACTTTGGGTGATGGGTCTACAACATAATAAACTCTTCAAATGCTGTAGAAATGTTTACTTTTAACTGAAACCTGTGAACTCTTATTGATCAATGTCACTCAGTTAAACTTAATTTTCTAAATAAAATTTAAAAAACAAAGAAATTTTTTTACTGAGCCTCTCTCTGCAATAGCTGACAAGTTAAATAGGTGTAATTTTTTTTAAATAACTGAGATAACTAAGACTTCTGTTTTTCTACTTACTTACATTTTGGTACTGAAGGTGAGATAGAGAAACAAATTATATGCAAAATGTTTGCCTGAGACAGTTACCTTGATGTCATTTATAATTAGCATATATTTGGAACCTACAGAGAACATGTTCTCTGTGACTTAAGGTCTAGTTTGTTATTATTTTTTAAAGAATCACAGGCTTAAAAAATTCTGAAAAAGGAATGAATAATAATAGCAAGTTTAGCTCATCAGATATGTGAAGAATTTTGTTAATCTAGTAAAGCCCTCAAGTTATGGGGGTCAACCTTCATTGCTTTTCATATATAATGGTACTATAACAACTTGCTTTTATGGTCTTCAAAATGCATTAACCAGGCATTCTGCACTGTGGTGGAAATATTCATATACTTCTTGAGTATGAACCTGCCTGAAGTCACTGTGCATGTAGGTGACCAAAAATGCAGATGTGCGACGGGGTCATACTTCATATCACCAGAGGAAGGAGTCACACTGTACAGCTGCTAAAGAAAAAAGAAATAAAGAATTTCCAATACCTAACATTACAGAGGCTTATTTCTTCCTTTACATGTAAATGTTTCCTGCACGTGCAAGGTATAACCAGTGATTGGCAAGAAGTAGTTAACATGCTAGCTGGCTTGAGACAATTTAACATTGAAAAGAAAAGGCTTCTAGACAGATGTGCCACACATAGGAGAAAGCAAAGATGAGAAAATTGTTTATGTAAGCAACTTAGCAAAAAAGGAAAGAAAAAAGAAAAAAATTACTGCTTATCTTGGAGTCAATATAAAGGCTGTCAAATGCTCCCAAACCCATAACTTCTACATCTTTCCTTATGATAATGAATTTTTTTTTTGTTTTGTATTTTTTTCTGAAGTTGGAAACAGGGAAGCAGTCAGACAGACTATCGCATGTGCCCAACCGGGACCCACCTGGCACGCCCAACAGGGGGTGATGCCCTGTCCATCTGGGGCGTCGCTCTGTTGCAACCAGAGCCATTCTAGCACCTGAGGCAGAGGCCACAGAGCCATCCTCAGCACCCAGGCCATCTTTGCTCCAATGGAGCCTTGGCTGCGGGAGGGGAAGAGAGAGACAGAGGGAAAGGAGAGGGGGCAGGGTGGAGAAGCAGATGGGCACTTCTCCTGTGTGCCCTGGCTGGGAATCGAATCTGGGACTCCTGCATGCCAGGCCGACGCTCTACCACTGAGCCAACCGGCCAGGGCCATGATAATAAAATTTTAAAAAGCTCATGTTCAGTATAAAAACTCTGAAGAACTAAAAGATCATATATTGTATACATATGACATATTCAATTATAGATAATCAAAATATTATATAATGCCTATTATATATTTAATTAGCAAAATGTTAAGGCAAAAAAGATTATTATATCCAAAATTAGCAAAAAATAGTCAAAAATATTTTTTTCAATCCTCAGTTGATCAACTAGTCAATTAACCTACTATTCAAGGATTGAATGGTGGGCACTCTGCTACAGGAGGTAGACCAGGTCTCCTACCCATATTTTAGGGTGCATCCCAGGGTAAACAATGAGGAAGTTTTATGATGAACTTTTCTAGAGAGAAGTAGCCTTCCTTCTGTTGAAAAAGTCCCAGTAACCTCACTGGTTCACAAAATTGTATAGCAAAACAATGCATGAATAAACATTTGTGTCCCATCATATACTAAGAACACATTTTTATTTATTTGTTTTTCACATTTTTTTCAAAAAAATTTTATTGTGGTAAAATACACATAACAAAGTTTTCCATTTTTAAGTGAACAATTCAGGGGCCAACTACACTTTTTATTATAGAAATGCATCTATGTGTATCAATACTAGTTGAATTTTATAATAATAATGTTGAATAATGAATAACATTTGTAAAGAGGCAATAAAATATGATAAAATGTGATAGAAATTTTATAAATTTTACAACACCATAAACAGTAGTAAGAAAAAAAAATCCCAATAATCTATCTTATGGTTTCTTATGCCAAAATCATTATCTGTACATTTTGGTTAAGTTAAAGACGTAAGGCTATTAAACACTTATTAGACTCAAAGTTATTTGTTAACATCATCTCCTTTTCATCTGCAAGTTTCTGTGAGGGAGAAGGAAACTTCTGTGCATGTTTTGCGCGCCTGTTCTGGACCAGTTGCTATGAAGTGTGTCTCGTTTTGCTTTGTTTGTTTTCTAAACATTGATTGCCTCCTTTGATCCATAGCATCAACTTGCAAGGTAAGAACCTGAAGCTTGGAAATCATGGGTGTGTGAGGCACGTGGTCATTAAGCTGTCCATCAATGAGCATCCAGGGTGCTTCACTTTCAAGCCCAGGTCTTACCCTCTCTGCAGCTCTGTCATGACTTTAGTGGAAAATGTGACTACTACTATTTCCTGTAAGTAAATATGGACCAAGCAGTCAAAGCAGTCTTCTCCTTTGTCCTCTTTCTATCCTGAGCTCCCTCCTTTGTTTTAAATACTAGTGTGGTGGTGTTTCTTTCTCTGAGTACTCATATTCTCCCCCACCTCTCTTCTCTCCATTTCCTCAGTTTTCCCTAAGACTGGAAGGATACAGAGAATGAGATAGGATGACTAGATCCTCTCAGTGTTTTTCCTTTGGCTACTGTCTTCATAATCAGAGCTGACAATTCTCACAGTTGTCCTGCTAGCAACTGGGACCCTTCCTTACAGCCCTCACCACAGTTGTTATTTGCACTTATTTGTCTTCATGTTGATGCATGTGTCTCTCACCTTTAGACCACAGCTCTCAATTTTGCTCTAATATTTTACCTACTGATTCCTGCAACAGTGTCAGCAACATAGGCTTTTTAATGTAATAGATGAACACACAGATTACCTAAAAATGAACACTCATGTACAGCTGTGTCTATTTTCCCAATATTTTATATTTCATTCTATTCCTTTTTTTCTAAATCTTGTGGCATAGAAAGGGTTATAACAAAAATAAACAAGATGATGTAGTAGTCATGGGGCAGAGAACAGGCACTGCGCTTTATGAAAGATGGTCAAGTCACAGTTGAGCAGACACCTGAAGGATGGCAGGGGAAGTGGGGCAGCTCAGGGGGCAGGCTCACATGGAGCACAGGCCTTGAGCTGGGAAGCAGGGAGGCTGGCGCAGAATGAACTACTGGGCAGGGTGGGTTAGACCAGGTTGAGAGGATAGTCAATAAAATCTTCCAGGGCTCTCTGTAGTCTATGATAAGAAGTCTACATTTCATTCTAAGGGCAGTTGGGAGCCATTGATGGGAGGATTTAAGCTAGCTGCTCTTAAGGGGTGATTCTAAAACAAAGCAAGAGTTGCAGTTACTCAGGTAAGGGATCACGATGAGCGAGGCTAGGATCCTAGCAGGGAGATGGGAAGAAAAGCCTTGTTTGTGGAAATTACTTGAAGATAAATTTAATAACTCAATACTGTATGTTGAAGTTGAGAAATATCTGTGACATTTACTAATAGTCTGAAAGATGTGTCTGTTTCAAAATGGCGGTAATACAGTAAACTCATCAGAGCAGAGGGTGGAGAGGAAGGGAGCTCAGGGGAGAGCCACCTCCACAGCAGGCCGGGGAAGGTGAGACCTCTGTCCTCAGCCCTGCTGAAAGATGACAAAGAGACTGAAATTCAACGCTCTAGGTAATGAAGCAGGGTGACACTGACATAGAGTTGGCCGCCTGTTTTTATTGCTCCCTGACAGGAACCCACTGCCACCTCCAGGCTGGTGTTAAACCCTGCCAACTCCTCATTCCTCATTTCCAATAAGTAATATCCTTAGTAAGACAAACTCCCAGGAACTTCCTGTTTACAATGACCTAAAAAATGGGCTATAAGAAACAATGTGAACCTTTGGGACAGGTCCTTAACTGATAACTTTACAGTCTAAGCAGTGTCCAAAAATATATAGTCATCTTAGTGCATAAGATGTCAAAGTGCCTGGTCACGTCACATCACTGGTCTAAAGAAGAGCCATACTGGCCAGTAAAAATTAAAGGTGCACTAACAATTATCTAATGCCAGCCTTGTTAGCAAGGGCACATTGTGCATTTATTGACCTAATAATCATAAGAACATTATATACATTACTAAAAGTATCTACTTTCCTTTTTTCCTTTTTTTTAGGTGAGATAAGGGGAGATAGTGAGGCAGACTCCTGCATGTGCCCCAATTGGGACCTACCTGTCAACCCTATCTGGGGTTGATGCTCCAGTACTGAGCTATTTTTAGCTCCTGAGACTGATACACTCTAACAGAGCTATCCTTACCACCCAGGCTGATGCTTAGACCAATTGAGCCACTGGCTGCAGGAGGGGAAGAGAGAGAGAAGGTGTCAGGGACAAGCAGATGGTTGCTTCTCATGCATGCCCTAACTGGAATCAAAACTGGGACATCCATATGCTGGGCTGATGCTCTATCCACTGAGCCACTGGCCTCGATGAAAAGTATCTGGTTTGCACACATAGGAGAGCTGAGACTCAGGGAGGTTATAAATGGAAACAATAGGATTTTTTCAATCAGAAAGTGAAGGAGTTGACCTTCCCAGTCTCAGTGCATCTGTTGTTTCATTAAAACCATATATTACCTAATATGGCAGTTTCAAAACTTTGCTTCATTAGATGAGGTTTTATAAAAAATTCTTAACAATCTCTTTCCTACTATGTTCCTGACTACAGTTAGCACATGACTCCATTCACAGAGCCAGCCATATTGATAAAATGACCTGGAGCCAGTGTTTGTTCTCAAAACCACACACATTTCTACTATCTTCTTCTATCCATTTTTTTCTAAGCCCTGTGTATTACTCATGTTTCATAAATTATCACCATGCAGACCAAAATCACATTCAGTAGGAGCTTAGTTTTGATTACAGATGTGCTGACACAATCAAAACTCTCAAAATCAACTGCTTCCCTTTCAAAGAAACAGTATTATACTTTGAGGGAAGTACAGTTTTTACTATCTCTTTAGTACAAAGTGAAAATGTTGTAATGTCTAGTTAGATTAAAAAGAGGGAATATTGTGTTTAATTTAACAGGTGGGTGACCTGTAATCTTGCTTAATTTTAAAGTTTCTAGAATGTATTTTCTTCTTTTTTTCTTTTTGTGACAGAGAGAGATATGAAGGGAGAGAGTTGAGAAGCATCAGTTCTTCATTGCAGCACTTTAGTTGTTCATTGATTGCTTTCCCATGTGTGCCTTGACCAGGGGGTTCCAGCAGCGTGAATGACCCCTTGCTTATGCCAGCGACCTTGAACTCTAGCCAGCAACCTTGGGCTTCAAGCCAGTGACATGTGGGTTCAAGCCAGAGACCATGGGCTTATGTCTATAATCTCACACTCAAGCCTGTGACCCCACACTCAAGCTGGGGAGCCTGAACTCAAGCTGGCAATCTCGGGGTTTGGGACTGTGTCTTAGCATCCCAGGCCAATGCTCTATCCACTGCACCATTGCCTGGTCTGGCACAGAGTGTATTTCTTGTTTATCAGATTTAAAGAGTCACATTTTTCCACATGGTTACTAAAGGTTTTGAAAATCTGCCGCCAAATCCAGTTGTTGACATTGTATGATAAACTGGAATGGTGAAATAAAAATCAATTATGAAATCTTAAAATTAGTGTTTTGCTACCTCTACCAGAGGAAGTTTTTGTAATAGTGTCCTCGCTGTCATCCAGTAAGGAAAGTTGGAGTGAGAGAGGAAGAGAGAGAGAGAACAAATGATCCATCCTCTAACTTACTGATAAAAGGGTATACAGTCCCTACTATTTCCAAGAGTAAAGGCCACTGCATAGATTACTTTGTTAGGAAGATAAGTGGAGCTAAGAAAGTGATTGAGAAATATTTCTAAGCTTATTTAGAGTATTCAATTAGGTTTTTTTTACTACTACTATTATCACCATCCTTATGACTTGTGTTAAAGTAATTAAAGGAAGCCATTAGAATGAGCTTGCTCTAAAACCTTGGTAGCCTGTGTAAGCAAACCAAAATCTAAGCCAGTGTCAATACGCTCAAATTCAGGACAGTGAAAGTCAAGAACAACCAATTACAGCCAACTAGGCTTTCCCAAGTAGGGAAACTATGTACATGATAGGTAGTTAAATAATTTCTTTGCATTGCTTTAGCATCTTCTATATAAAAACCTTGCCCTTAGCTTCCATCTTGGGGGCACCCCTAACCGTTCTAATTCTAACTGTGCATGCTTAAACTCTTGAACACATTTTAACATGTCTCAGTTTACCTTTTTACACTTAATCCACCACTTTCCAAAACAGAGATGACACACTTTTTGAATGGCAACCCACAAAGAAAAAAAGAAAAGTTTTCACATTACAAAACATACTTTACCTCACTTTTCCTATGAAAAGACATCAGTGAAACACAAGAAAATGTCATGTTTAAAGACATTTTGGGAGAGATCATTTTAAAACAGCTTTAATGATGAGATAAAGATAATGAATAATTTCTCCGTTACACATGCATGTTTAAGGAGCATTTAATGAAAATTGAAAAACATGTAATGATAATATGCAAGATTATACCATGCATTATGAAATAACCCAGTCACAATAATTAACTTGCAAATGATTAATGTATGTTATTTATAATTAAAAAAAGGAAGAGCTGCCATTTTAAAATCTATCTCAAGACATTAATAATACAAACATGGCTCAAGTGCACTTTCCCACACCTGTAGGTATTCCTTTGTGATCTTTGATCAAGAAGCCCTGAATTCTCCTCGATTGGTGAGGTGACCAGACTTTCGAAAAGAGCCATTCATCAAAATCCTCTATGAGCTCTATAAATGTGCTTATTTTAGTTCAGGAATAATACCTTCTAATAAACCATAACAGCTCAATGATTAAGTTCCAAATGAATTATCCTCATCCAATGTAGAAAGAGCATGAGTAAAATTAAGTTATTTGCTGATAACTGTACAAAAAAAGTGAGTGTGGGGCAGCAATTTGAACATATGTTTTATGATTCTTGAAATACCATCCAAGGAAGAAAGATCATGTGGACTGCCATGAAATTGTAATTGTACCTTCAGGGGGAATGCACAGTCATGGACCAGACACCGCATATCAAAAATGAAACTTAGGTATTACATTACTTGCCTAAACTGAACACATCTAACAAGTTATTTCATGAAGTCAAAATTGGGAAATTATTTTTTAATAAAAAAGCCGTAACTGCCTGGTTACTTTAAAAATTCAACTTCCTGGACAGAGGAGGGCAGTTCATGGCAGGCTTTCCCCTGCTCTACAGTGGAAGCCAGATCTCTAATACTACGTTTGCCCTGGTCATGGATTTTTTATGCTGTTAAAAGGATCTGGAGAAGTCTGATTACAAGCAGTTCCATGCAACAATTAGAAAACAAGACAAAACAAATATTGTGTCAGTGTTAGAGTGAGCCAGTGAAAGGTGCAAGGTCAGAAATATAGGAGACAGGGAACACTGGAATGTTTGCTCCCAGGACAGTTAAGAACAGCAGCTTCAAGGAGCACTGGAAGAAATGCTATTTCACACCTTCCAGTGCCCAGGAGTGTCAGATAGCCTAGTGCCCAAATGACAGGTGAAGGAAAAGAAAGGAGACTTGGGTTATTAGTCAGAAAAGCCCCTGTTATTACGAATAACACTGTCTTTTGTCTTCTTCTTACCCAACTTTCTGAGACAGACTTTTAAAGTTTTCTTTGGGGAAAATTGAGGTGATGATGAGTTCACAAAAAACTTCCAGTACAGCTGTGCTCATGAGAAATCCATCTAAGCAAGAGCAGAAGACAGTTCGCAGACACCAGTGAGATGAGGTGGCACTTGTCAAAGCGGTAGTCTTTATGAGTGGTGTGGGGAAAGGGGTGCAGAGGGAGGACAAGAAAATATGCTTTTTTTAAAAAAAAATTTTATATAAAGCAAAGAAACCAGAAGAAGTAGGGAGAGAGAATTTTAACAGCTGGTGTTAAATTTCACACAGAAGTGTGAAATATGGGGGAGAGTGGGAAATGTCTGAAGCATAATTCTGGAGATTTTGGATGTGTGAATGACTATGTCACTCCTGGATTCACCACTTTTGGCAGATCAACAGTAAACAGATTGTTTCTCAAGGAGGTTGATTTTATTTTGTTTTTATTTTTAAATTTTTATTTATTGATCATAGAGAGAGAAAGGAAGAGAGAGAGAGAAACATCAATTTGTTGTTCCACTATGCATTCATTGGTTGATTCTTGTTTGTGTCCTTACAAGGGATTGAACCCATGATCTTGATATATTGGGATATGATGCTTTCAATCAACCAAACAAGCTACCAGGCAAGGGCAAGGATGTTGTTTTTAGAATAAGATTTCTTTTGAATGTGATGTTTGGCTGATGTTGTCCCCGAGGAGATCTGGCTTTGCCTGGATTACACAGGTATTTATTTAGGATGTGCTCATTAAAGAAACCTTTCCATGCCTCCCAATGGCTACAGACATCCAAACTTGAACTTATCATCACTGTCTCCCCAGATCAACCAACCATTTCAGGTGTCCTTGTTTTGTTAATGGCTACACTAATTTTGCAAAAGAACAATATTAACAGCTCTTTTGTATTCTTCTATTTGTAATATTACCAGCAGTGGAGGGAGAGTTTGTGATGGGTTAATAATGAATGAGTATTATATTTGATTCTGAGTTCTGTTATAACCCACAGTAACAGTTGTTAGCAATACTGTCTGATTTGTAAGTTCCTTAGGTAACTGCCTTCATGTAATATTGCATTGTATTTGTCCTTTCCCCCAATATATAACAATTAAAAAATTAATCAACCTAATAGAGCATTTATTAATTACAAGTTACTAAATTAAATCTGTTAAGTAAGTGTGCCAAGCCCCTTATCTCCATGCTAAAAGTGCTTTAGTTGCAGATAATGCCTATAGATACGAGTGAATCAATATGGGCATTTTAAGATATTATCTCATTGTGACCTTGCATTTACTTTCATGGCCCAGTTACATTAAATTTGTGGTGACAGGGAACATAACCATCTTGGTTTTATATAGCCACATTTATTATATTAAAGTTTGTTCTTTAAGTTTTTGAAAACTTTTATTTAGAAAATTAAATTTAAAGGGGACGGATTGATAAATAAGAGTACATAGGTTTACGGTAAACATTTCTATAGCATTTGAACTGTTGATTATGTTGTGTACCCATCACCCAAAGTCAAATAATTTTTCTGTCACTTTATATTTGTCCCTCTTTACTCCCTTCCCCCATCACCTCCCTTCTCCAATATGCCCTTCCCCCCTCCCATCACCACTTCATTTTTATCTATGTCCATAAGTCTCAGTTTTATATCCCACCTAGGTGTGAAATCATACAGTTCTTAGCTTTTTCTGATTTACTCATTTCACTCAGTATAATGTTCTCAAGGTCCATCCATGTTGTCATATGTCAGGCCAGTGGCTGCTGCCGTCATGGCCATGCAGGTTCACGATGGATTCGGGCAGATGGTAAAGGAACAGTGGAGCCAGAAAATGGTGGGCCATTCCAATTATTAAAGTCTTTTAACAGCAGATGAGCAAACAGGCAGGGATGATCGCTTCTCTTTATCTTAAGGCTCCCAAGCCCGTCAGCACTCTGGACTCAGCCAGACTCAGAGGCCCCCACCAGCCTCAGTAGGGCTCCCAGAGCCCCTCAGTTCTCTCTCTCTGCATTCTCCAGCCAAAACTGACTAGGGGGAAAAAATCCCTTCTCCACCAAACAATACCAAACAATGACCCCTCCCAAATCAGAAGGCAATCTGTAATTTGCAATCTCCTACCCTGAGGGCAAGCACCCAAAGCCTTCCTTAGACTATACACACTTGGTGCTGCCCTAATACAAGTGAGCAAACCTAAAAAACATTTGTTATAAACTCATTTGCCCAACATAGTAAATGGCAATAGGTCATCATTTGTTATGGCTGAGTAGTAGTCCATTGTATATATATGCCATGTCTTCTTTATCCAATCCTTTATGGAGTGACATTTTGATTGTTTCCATGTCTTGGCCACTGTAAACAATGCTGCGATTGAGAAGCCACTGAGCCATTTCACCCACAGGTGTTGTAAAGTACCAAAGGCTACAGAATTAATATTTTAGGAGGCTTGGAGAACATTTTATTAATTTGGGTTAAGGTGTGCAGAGAAATTGTGAGAATAGTCTCTGTACTGTGTAATTGGCATAACCAGGATGGCTCTTGCCATTGTATTGTAAATGAAAAGGGAAGGAAAGCATAGATTCCCTGACATTCCACCACACCTGTGGGGAAAGGAATGAATGGCTAGCCAGGTGCAGGAAGGGAAAAGCCAAAATAAACCTTTTCTTATAACTATGAGCCATTTGCGGGCATTTGTCCCCACAGAAACTACCTCTCTTATGTAAATGCATGTGGTTAATACCTCTGACTCTGGACAGAAAGATGGCGGATGAACACTAGAAAATATAGGAAGGCCTTTTAATATGTAAAAAGATATCTTTCTACCATTGTGTTGACTTGTAAATTTTGTTTTCTCCAAAATGATGTATGGTTTGCAAATTGAATGTGGTCCTATCATGTTAAAGGACATATGACTATAACCAATAGCGGTAAGGGGCTCCTAATTGCAATTTTTGCTTCTGTACTTCCCACTTACAAAACTATAAAAACTAAGTAAAACAAAGGGCCGGCGTGCTCTCCGTCAGATTTCTGTAGGAGTTCCCGCCGCTTGGCCAAGCTAGACAATAAAGCTTTAATGTGTAAACGACGGACCTTGCTCCTGTCTTCCATAATTTGGGTCCCTCCGAATTTGGATTAACAGTGATGAACATGGGTGCGTGTGTCTTTATGTAACAACATTTTCAGGTTTTTTTGGTAGATACCCAGTAGAGGGATTGCTAGGTCATATGGTAATTCTATTCTTAATTTTTTGAGGAACCACCATACTTTCTTCCATAGTGGTTGTGCCAGTTTTCATTCTCACCAGCAGTGAATGAGGGTTTCAGGGGAACCACCAGCTCTGCTGGACCTGCCACTGTGTTGAATTCTCTGGGAAGACTGCATGTTTTTTAAGTTTTTATGTCCTATTATTTACCCTTTGTCTTGTCACAGTATGATTTTGGATCTTCTTTCAAGAGCTTCAAAGGAGTTCAGCATTATATCTCATCTCTTTGTTATGTCCCTGTATTCTCAATCTTACAAGCACTAATGAGTTGTGGCTTTGAGCTATAACGAGTTTTACATTCTTAACACAATCATATACACGTTAGTGTAGAAAAGGCAAATTTAATGTTATCTTGCCAAATATTATTGTAAGTTTTTGAAGTCTGAATTTGTCATACAATGCTGTACAAAGAGCAATGGCTAGGAATTCAAAACACCGCACTTACTCCTGACCTAGCCTACTTAATAGTTGTGTCAGCTTCCATGAGCCACTGTACAATGAGAATAATTACATTTACCTCACTTGTCTTAGAAACTTGTTGCTCGATATTTCTTGTGGTATTTAAGGTTCTTACTCGATAATTGTTTCATAATCTGGATTACTGAGTTACTGTTGAAATTTATCCTGATTTAGAAGTAGCAAGAAGCCAGAAGTGATACAGAAGCTGAAAACAGGGAAAGAACTCATATTTGGTCAATTGGTCACCAACAATTCTCAGACATAAAGCAACTGTATCAGTATTTTCTATGCAGAACTAAAAATGTATGAAAATAAAGAAAGGTTAAAATAATAATAAATAAAACTAATAAAATATATTTTTAGAAAACCTCTTTTTCACATGAGGATAAATAGAATTATTTTTAATTAAAAATTTATGATTATAAGTGATGTATATTTTTATTTAAAAATATAGAATCAAGACAGTCAGTTTGGTCGTTATCTCATAATCAAGGAGCCAAAAACACTTTTTTTGCATTTTACAGACTAACTTACTTCCTAAAGAGTATTCTACTCCAAAGCATGTTCTTTCTATTTCAACCTACAAACTTACTTATCAAATATATTCATTCTTATGGAATAAAGATACAAAGTAGTTTTTATAAAAGAGCAGTTATGAAATTGTCAGGAATAGCTATTTCTTTTGAGAGGTTAACATAGTAATTTCATAATAACATGTTATGGAGACATAGAGAGGGAGAATGAGTGAGAGAGAAAGGAGGCTTAATGTTTGTGATTAAATTAAAAATCAGCCCTGGCTGGTTGGCTCAGTGGTAGAGCGTCGGCCTGGAGTGCGGGAGACTCGGGTTCGATTCCCGGCCAGGGCACATAGGAGAAGCGCCCATTTGCTTCTCCACGCTCCCCTCCTTCCTCTCTGTCTCTCTCTTCCCCTCCCGCAGCCAAGGCTCCATTGGAGCAAAGATGGCCCGGGCGCTGGGGATGGCTCCTTGGCCTCTGCCCCAGGCGCTAGAGTGGCTCTGGTCTTGGCAGAGCGACGCCCTGGAGGGGCAGAGCATCGCCCCCTGGTGGGCAGAGCGTCGCCCCTGGTGGGCGGGCTGGGTGGATCCCAGTCGGGCGCATGCGGGAGTCTGTCTGACTGTCTCTCCCCATTTCCAGCTTCAGAAAAAAAAAATAAATAAAATAAATAAAAATCAGAAAAAAGCTGAAAAATCCATGACACAATGTGAAACTAACATTGGAAGGCAGTTCAGTAATTTACATTTGTTGGTTTCTGCTCTGAAATTAGCATAACTGGCAGCTGGTATGCCATATATTTTAAAATCACTGCAAGTGGATAGGTTCTTAACTTCAGAAAAGGTATGGCTTTTAGCAAATGTCTTGCACATGATCAATGATTGTTTTAAAATGACAAGCTGGAGATAATCACCCTATATGATCCATTAGTGTTTGGGCCGTTTTCCTAAATGCTTTTAGAAATACAAAGGGCAGTATATTAATTCTCCTTGATATTTCATTAGTTTCATGTCACTTGTTTCATTAGTTATATGCTATTTCACATTGGTGTCAATGACACAATGCTAATTTCTTGACATACACTTTTTTATGGTCTTCATGAACTGTGCTCATTATGGAAAATGGGCTGAATTTTTTATTGGTTTATCCTGAATTAATGGTTACATGGAATAATTCACTTTGTTGTCAAGAAAAAATTTTTCCAAAAGTGTATATATTTTTTAATAGTTTCAGGGATAAAATTTCAGTGTACTTGATAGACAATGAATACAAATAGCATGGTTACCATATTCACTAATGCTCACCCTTCAACTATTATCTCAGAAAATGTAATTTTTACAGTCTAATTTAATTTAATAAAATTCTTACATTTTAAAACTGCTAGTATCAACAACATTTTAAAAGGTGGGCAAAAGGCTTTAAAATATTTAACATTAAAAATTTGCATATAGACTCTATGGATGAAATATGACATTAATAAATTTAGAAGTTTTTATAAAATTGTACAGTACATTAAAACCTTGAAGAGTAACCATACTGGAAAACATTTTGTCAGTGGAATAAAATGTTAAACATAGAGATATTATATGACTTAGCAATTTTACTCTTAGTTACATGCCCAGAGATTTAAAACGTATGTTCACACAGTAACTTGTACATGCATGTTCATTGCAGCACTATTCATAACAGTGAAAAAGTAAAGCCAACATAAATTTTTGTCAGTGGATGAATGGAAAAACAGACTTTGGTATTTGCATATAGTGGAACATTATGCAACATTATAAAAAGGAACAAGTACTGATACATGTTATAACATGGATGAGCCTTAAATACGTCATTCTGAGTAAAAGAATCCAGACACAAATAGTTATACGTTGCATGATCTATTATTATAAAATATATAGAATACAAAAATCCATAAAGATAGAAAATAATTTACTTTTTATTGCCAGAGACTGGGAGGAGAAGTGAACAGGATATGGAAGTAGGGGGTGGTGACCAACTGTCAATGAGCATGTAGTTTCTTTTTCAGGTGATGAAAATATTCTGGAATTAGATAGTGGTGGTGATTGCACAACTTTATAAATATATTAAAATACACTGATTTGTATGCTTAAAAGGTAAAATTAAAGTATATAAATTTTGTATCAAAAATAAATGAATAATTAAATAAAAATAACTGAAAATTTATTAATATAAAATAATCTGTGTTAGAATTCCATCAATAACTTGGTTTTGGCCTGACCAGGCGGTGGCACAGTGGATAGAGCGTCGGACTGGGATATGGAGGACCCAGGTTCGAGTCCCAAGGTCGCCAGCTTGAGAGTGGGCTCATCTGGTTTGAGTAAAGCTCACCGACTTGAAACTGGGGTCGCTGGCTCGAGCAAGGGGTTACTCGGTCTGCTATAGCCCTACGGTCAAGGCACATATGAGAAAACAATCAATAATGAACTAAGGTGTCGCAACGAAAAACTAATGACTGATGCTTCTCATCTCTCTCCGTTCCTGTCTGTCTGTCCCTATCTGTCCCTCTCTCTGACTCTCTGTCTCTGTAAAAACAAACAAACAAACAAACAAACTTGGTTTTATACACTTTCCATTAGACTGCGTTAAACAAAATGGAGATTGGGATATGAGGAAGATTTTTTGGTTCCTTACTTTTGTCTGACTCGGCGCCTGGGTTTGGACCAGGCAGTTGCAGAACAGGAATGAACAGAGAGAAGTGAAAACAAAGCACAACTGGCTATTTTGCACAATGAAATAACAGAGATTTTGTCTTTTGATGTTTGAAAAATACCACAGGCTGCTAATTCTCTCTACTGTCCTTCCCAAGACTTCAATCTTTCTGATAGTTAGAAAGGAGGCAGCTGATACTTTCTGCATTTGAAAGAAATGCCCAAACAGCCTATTATAGAGTCATCTTCATATGAAGGGTAAACAAATGCATTTTCAAAGAAGAATTCATTATAATGCTGTGATGAGTTTCTAACTAAACTTAAAAGCTATTGGAGTTTGAATTTTGTTTGTGCCTGGCCAAAGACAACTTACTTCTTCAAAGAAAAGTATCTATCAGTGGATTATGAGGTTTTCTGAACATCAAATAACTCTCATAAAAATGCATTGGATGATTTAATTGTAAACTAATAAAAAAAATGAGATTTTAGTTTTCTTCTTACCACCCAGGAATTTAAAAATTCAAAGGCTGAACCTGACCTTGAGGCAGACTTCATGCAATTGATCATGCTGTGCCCCCTGTATCCACCGCCACCGGTCAGGATGCTCTTGGGGCACACAAAGATTCTAGAGCAGTGGTCCCCAACCCCTAGGCCGCAGACCGGTACCGGTCCATGGGCCATTTGGTACCAGTCTGCAGAGAAAGAATAAATAACTTACATTATTTCTGTTTTATTTATATTTAAGTCTGAATGATGTTTTATTTTTAAAAAATAACCAGATTCCCTCTATTACATCCATCTAAGACTCACTCTTGACTCTTGTCTCAGTCACATGATACATTTATCCATCCCACCCTAGCCGGTCCGTGAAAATATTTTCTGACATTAAACCAGTCAGTGGCCCCAAAAAAGGTTGGGGACCACTGATCTAGAGTCATGGGAATCTAACTGTGATTATTAAGAACAAATAAAATATGTCTCTTGAAACTACATGGAATTATATTTTTTATAAGAAAAGGAAATGATTAAAAGTCATTTAACTTTTAAATCGCTTTGCTATCATTATTATGGTTGCATAAATAAAATTTCAAATTACTGTCCCTAAATTCCAAATTATGAGTGACCAATAAAAGAAAATTATGTGTGTGTTTAGTTTCCTTAATGATAAATTAAACATGTAAAAGGAATTTTACGCCAGATGGAAATAAAGGGTGATTTGGGAATTGGACAGCATATAACCTTAATATGTTGCTGTTAATTAAAAAAAGAAAAGTCTTATTTATTTTTAGCTAAGTGGTTTGTGCTTACTCTTTTCATACTTTATCACGTGTCTGAGAGTGTCATCAGTTGTGTCATTTTAAGTGAGTATAAAATCAGTTTTCCAGGGAGTAAAAAGTGAGGTGAAATACCCCTGAATACAGTGGCCACAATGACTTCTTGATGAAAAATCATTAGAAAGAAAGCTGCTACAGTGGCCCATTGAGATCTACAATATGAGGCAATTTAGAGAGCTAAATTAGATCAACTTCATGAGACTGCAAGAGTGAGGGAGTCATCTTCTTTGACAAATCTAGCGATTACCAAACCACAGGCAGTGTATTCAGCATGGGGCTACCATAGCTCCCCGAAGGCTGCTGACATGGAGGATGGCAAAAAAATATATTCTGTGAGTATGAGGAATTCAAATTTAAATTCTTAAATGTAATAGGTAGCAACTCAAATATTCCAACCACTTGATTGTTAGAGGTTAAGGCAATTTAAATTTTTTTGATATGTTTTACAATTTATTTTTGTTTTATTTTCTTTTTATCTTAGACTATCATAATCTGATACTTGCTTCCATCAATTAAAAAAAATGTATCTCAAACCTGAATTACTTTTTGAGTACTGTCTACTGCAGGCATCAATTCAATAATGGGGGGGGAATAGTAGGTTTAGTAAGGGTTATTCAATTTATTCATCATTTGTTTCATTCAAGGGGGAAAACTTGAAGATACTAAACCTTAATTTTATATGATTATGTCAAATTACATTATCCTAACAATGGTAACAGAGTGATTGATTACAAAGCTTTCTTTTGGGTTTTGTCTAAGAGGAACATTTCAATTTTAATTGTAGTCAAACTAAATATACCAGGAATTTGGCTCTTGAGATTTCAGCCAGAAGAGAAAACAAAATATGTATAATATTCTCTTAACAGACTAATTCTGAAGAGTTATGTGTGTGCGTGCGTGTGTGTGTCCAACAGGAGACAAATGATCTTTAGAGCATAAGAAACAAACAAATAGCACAGCACCATCCATTAGAAAAAAAAAGCTGCAAAGAAGAGCAAAATATCTACTTAGATATTTTATTTTTTAATTTTTGCACTTTGCCTTCCAAATCCAATGTGTATTTTGTACTTACACTATATTGCAATTGGACTGGCCACATGTTTAGAGCTCACCAGCCATGTGCGACTGCTCAGGAATTCAGGAGAGCAACTCCAGGCCCACCTGTGACATTGATACTCTATTTACACACACTTCTTGAAAAATCACCCAAATGTTGTTTCTTTTTTACTCTAATTGCCAAAAAATGGGATTTTTATTTGGTTGTGCAAATAAGTTCAACAGTCCATTTTGGCTAAAAAAACATTGCTCTTTTGAAAATTGCCTAAAAGCATTACATTTTGGTTTTACTCTTGTTTCTTTAAGTTTTGAAATACTGGATTTGTGTGTTTACCTCTGCTACCTATTAGACTATTTAAAGTATATTTTCTACACTGTTATTTAATCACTAGTTTAAACAATCAAGGTGAGTAGCACTTTAGCATTGTTTCAGAATCAGAATTTATATGCTAGGTTTCTTGATATCAAGTCTCACATTCTTTAATATCAGAAATATATAGTTGAATTGTTTGTGGCCACTTGTGATTTTAAGAAAACAGGTAAAAATTTGAAGGTACTGTCAAGTTGTAAATTTAAGTATAACTGAATTTTTTGAAAAGCAATTTGAAAATATTTGGCTTTTACTAATAGCAAGATAATAAAGATAATAAAATATTAAGGTTCCTAAAAATGAGTGAATTAAAATCACTTTAATTAAAAAAAAGAAATTATATTTCTAACATCCATGTACGTAAGAGTAACAGTACAACAAAAATTTACAATGTCTCCAGTCCTAACCTATGTTTATAATAGTTCTCACAAGGCCTGATGACCACTGATTACTTATTGTTAAATGTCTTTACTACTGGGATTGCAATTTGTTATTTAGGGTTGTGGGGCTTAATTAACTATGTTCAAGATAAAGCCAGTTAGTTTTTAGAAAAAGTTTGGACACAATTGTTTACCCCAAGTTCATTTCCATTCTTCTTTGCTAACACAGCACTGATTTTACTTAAGAATCTACCTGTCATGGGAACTGACCTTATTACCTTCTCAGAGGTAAGTCCTGTGTGAGGTGGGCCTCTCTGCAAACAGATCCTGAGGTGGAGCTCTTTCCCTGCTGGCATTTCCTGGATAGTGTTCTTTGATAAATACCCATTGCAAGGACGGAAGGAAGCAGGAGTACATCACAGTACATCACACAGTTGCAACAGAAGCCACAGTAGAAACCATAGAGGGCTTGGAAGCTTCAAGGTGTCCCTTCAATAATGTCTCATTTTCAGGCAGTGAAGCTGGGCCATCACCCCAGATTAAACAGCCATTGAATGTGGGCCATACCTGTACCCAGGATGTAACACCAACTTGGGGAAGGCTCTTGATGCCAGGGTAAAAGCTTCTGCAAGAGTTCTTGACTGTGAGTTCTCAGCCAGCAATACTCACGCTGATGGACAATAGCTCCCTTTGCTTCTTGTTAGTATATTCGGGCTGCTATAACAGAATACAGAGACAGGGGTGGGGGTGCGTTATAAATACAGACATTTATTCCTTATGGTTCTGGGGGGCTGAAAGTCTGTGGGTCAAATAAGTTTTCAAATATGATGTATATGTTTGCTTGTTTATAGTTTGCATTGGGTATAGGGGACAGGCTGTAAGCAGGCAAGGTCCTTACAGCCTAAGGCTTAGTTTTAGGAGTAAGTCTTTCTCACCCTTTTAATACTAAGATCTTCTCAACACTAAGCTGTCCCCCACATCCTTGACTGTTGCATGATGTGGGGTGTTGCACTCTTATGAGGAATCCCATTTATGCCTCAGATGAGTGGCTTTGTATCAGAGACTTCCTTATTTGTATATTGGCTTAAAGGCTTTAATTTCTACACTATAAAATGAAGCGGACCATGGGGCTCTCTTGCTCAGATCCTGCTATCAGCATTGCAGAAGAGAGGCAGCCAAGAAGGCGGAGTGCTAAAGCAGAAGCTAGTTTGTTCAGAGAGAGGGAGACAGGGAACAGAGATGAATAAGGTTGGTGAGGTAGAAACCTTTGATTCTAGGAATACTCGGATGAGCCAGTGGCTTTGGGAGCCCTGAATGGAAAGAGAAGTGTTTTCCCACTGTGTGTATTTCTTGTCCACTGGGTGCAAGCTAGGATTAATGGTAATGGCCCACCAGTTCTTGGCTCCATTGTTTCATTACCATCTGTCTGAATCAAATGTGAACCTGCACAGGTCAGGCGGCTCTGATTGTGGCTGTGGCTACTGGCTTTACAAAGTCCAAGATCAAAGTGCCAGAACGGTTAGGTGAGGACTCTTTTTTTCAGGTCACAGACTTCTCACTGTGTCCTCACATGGCAGAAAAGACAACAGGCTCTCTGGAGTATGTTTTATAAGGGGATTTATTTCATCATTAGGGCTCCACTTCCCAAAGGTCTCACCTCTTAATACCATCACCTTGGGGGTTAGGTTTCAACATTTTTTTTTGGAGCGGGATATAAACAGTCTGTCCATAATATAAATGAAGGGAGTATCTGAATAAGGACCACAATACCTCTAAGATGTTGAATAGTATAATCAAGTCCTTCCAAAATTATTTACCTCAAACCTTTCTAGAAAAATAAAAAAATTATATAAAACCCTGGGGTACACAGATAAGGCTGCTGTGTTAAGAGGTCTTAAGGAAGGAGAAGTGAGACCCTTCTACCCCTCCTCCACTGAGGAGGAAGAAACAAGAAGAATGCAAGAAAAAGTAGCCAACGGGGGAGGGGAGGGTAGCTCAGTCAACCAATTATGGATTAATTACTTCCTATAGTTCTCTGAAAAGAGTGCTTAGGGCCACTTGCTACACAGAAAAAGGAAGATGGAGCTTATCTGAAAACCCCTCCCTCTTCTCTTAAAGTTATTAAGATTTTAATTTAGCCTGACCTGGGGGTGGCACAGTGGATAGAGCGTTGGACTGGGATGCAGAGGACCCAGGTTTGAGAACCCAAGCTCGCCAGCTTGAGCGCAGGCTCATTTGGTTTGAGCAAAAAAGCTCACCAGCTTGGACCCAAGTTCGCTGGCTTGAGCAAGGGGTTACTCAGTCTGCTGTAGCCCCATGGTCAAGGCACATATGAGAAAGCAATCAATGAACAACTAAGATGTCACAACAAAAAACTGATGATTGATGCTTCTCATCTCTCTCTGTTCCTATCTGTCTGTCCCTATTTATCCCTCTCACTGACTCTCTCTCTGTAAAAAAAAGAAAAAAAAAGGATTTTAATTTGCAAATTCCAATGCTTATTCTCTGACCTCACCTAAACTCACCCTCCCATCATATAGTCATGTGAGTGACGTATACCTCTAGACCAGTGATGGGCAGTCTTTTGAGCTTGGTGTGTCAAAATTCACCAAAAAACCGAGCATAACTCAGGTGGTGTGTCACTTCGAAAAAAACCCCGTAATTTCCCAATATTTATAGTTTAAATAATAAAAATGTATAATTGTAATATATAATTGTATTTAATAAACCAAAAACTAATTATTTAACTTACCTGCTTAGTGACTTCTTTGTTCATCTGTCAGTCAGTTTCTTTTGTTGGTCTTGATATTATTTAACTTGTGTGGGGTGCCGTGAACTAAGATAAGTGAAAGGGAGGTGGAATTCTTTTTTTTTTTTTTTTTTTGCATTTTTCTGAAGCTGGAAACAGGGAGAGACAGTCAGACAGACTCCTGCATGCGCCCGACCGGGATCCACCCGGCACGCCCACCAGGGGGCGATGCTCTGCCCACCAGGGGGCGATGCTCTGCCCATCCTGGGCGTCGCCATGTTGCGACCCTCCTGGGTGTCGCCATGTTGCGACCAGAGCCACTCTAGCGCCTGGGGCAGAGGCCACAGAGCCATCCCCAGCGCCCGGGCCATCTTTGCTCCAGTGGAGCCTTGGCTGCGGGAGGGGAAGAGAGAGACAGAGAGGAAGGCGTGGCGGAGGGGTGGAGAAGCAAATGGGCGCTTCTCCTATGTGCCCTGGCCGGGAATCGAACCCGGGTCCTCCGCACGCTAGGCCGACGCTCTACCGCTGAGCCAACCGGCCAGGGCGGGAGGTGGAATTCTTTAACTAACCTGCCTATTAGTGACTTTTTTGTTGCTGAATTTTGTTGGCTAAATCTTCAATTGAAGGTTGGTATTTTGTACACTTCAAGTCCAAGCAAGCGCTACTAACTTCATCTGTCAATCTGTTTCTTTTGTTGGTTTTGATATTATTTAATGCTGAGAATAAGGTCTCAAGTACGTAGAGAGAAAAATTTTGAGTAAAACCATTGCTATATTTTTCAGGGTGCTAAAAGTGTCTGGTAATCGGTTCCAGGCACTCCAAATTTCCTGTTTGTAGTGGCACTCCTCTTGATTCTCCAAGTGGCACCTTTCCAGATTCTCAAGCTTTGATCTCAAGTTGACAAACACCTGAGCCCAGATGCTGTCTTAAAATTCTGCAAGTTGCATCTTATGTTAATTAAGATGGCTACCACTATTTCTAATGGCGGGAAACGGCACCCACATAGCACAGGCCCTCACCTCTCCCAGCCTCTGCCTCACTTATCTCAGTAATGATGGTCAATTAGAAATCCACGCCACCTCAGAACAGTAGATTGGATGATGGTTGCTGTGGTTATGTGGTTGCTGGTAATGCCAATCACAGGGTTCCCAGAGATGTGTCCCCCATGGCATTCTGCTGCTCCCTGCTCTGCTCCACTGGCCAGAAGTGAGGTCAAAGATCTCCTAACAGCCTAACCGGAAGTCCCAGAACTAGACGCTCTGTGCTGGAGTTCTGTTGTTTTGGCCTACAGACCTCTGGCACAGATGTCTACACTACAGCAAATGTTTTATCCTTGGCTACTGCACCTGGCCATGCAGGAGCCGAGGATGAAACGTCCTACTCGGCATGCGGCCCTATACTTCTCTGGTATGCAGCCACATGCGGCCGCGTGTCATTGAAAATGGCTATGCATGTCAGAGCTGACACCCATGTCATAGGTTCGCCATCACAGCTCTAGACAAAGGGATCACAAAACCCTTGAATGAAAACCTGCATTCTGTAAAAGGTACGTAAGATGTAAGAAATATAACTTCAGGGAGCACGTGTTTGGTTACCTCTTTTGGGGTCACGCTGCTCCGCTGGCTAAATAAATCCTACTTCCTTCATCAAATTGTCTGTGTTTTTATCCTCCTTTGATTCCTGCAATAGTCTTAGCTCTCTGACCCTGAAAATGAAGGGTGCCAATATCCTGGCACATCTGCAATAGATGTGTGCCATGTAATGGCACTTTGATACAATGGTGAGAAATTCTCCCCAAAGGGATCTGTAGGGCCAGTAGTCATGATAGTCATGGTCATTCACATGCAGGTTGTCACTGGATTCAAGCAGATGGTAAAGAAACAGTGGAGCCAAAAAATGGTGGGCTATTCATTTATTCAAGACTCACACTGGCCGAGGAGCAAACCCATAGGACTCCCAGAGCCACTGATGCATTCTCTGGTTCCACAACCAGGAGAATCTTCTCCAGTTTTTTCTAGAAGCAAAGGCCCCACCAGTCTCGGTGGAGCTCACAAAAACCCCTCACCTCTCTGGTTCCCCATCTGCACGTCCTCTCCCTTCTCTCTGCACAAACTCTGCTTCTTTTTCAGCACTCTGCTTTCTCTCTCCAAAAAATGGCTTCTCTCTCCTCCAGAATATATTAACATAACAACAGTCTTTCCCATGAAGGAAGGTAATTAGCAATTTCACAGATCACATACCTGGTGCTGCCCAGAGCCATTTTTAACAGTAAAAGTAAGCAAACTTAAAAAACACAAATTTTACAAATTCATTTGCCCAACACAGACCCACATATACGTGGCACTGCCCAGCCCCCAAGGCAAACTATAAGTGAGCAGACATAAAAATCATATTTCACAAACTTTTTTGCCCAACAGGATCCCGTTGTTCTTGTACAGAAATGAGTATAATGTCCAGTTCTGACCTAATAGATGGACAAGGAACTAGCTTCCTGGAGAAATGCCCAGGGACATTTCTTAAAATGGCTGGAGGCAATGAAAATTTGTATAATTCTTTTGAATAGCAATCTCTGACAAAGACAGAAAAAGAGAGGGAGAAGATAAACAGATTAAGTATACAGTATAGGTAGTACACTCTGTAGCCATGAAAATATCTACTTTAATTTGCTCTCAAAACTATAAAATTTGCAAGGGACTTAAAAATGGGAACAAAGTGTTGGTATAGTCATGATTTTTATCTGAATTTCTTTTGCTTTTATTAAAATTGAACAATATTCTTTTAGCAGTACGCTTTTAAGGTTGAGAAATATTTTCATCCACTTTTAAGATTAGAAGAATGAATTAGAGGGAACTATTTTGATCCCTTCTGCAGGTTAAAAGAGTGGGTTAGAGAACAGGTAAGTGAACAGCAGAACTGCCTGGTCAGTTAGCCACAGATCATAAGCTATGGCCTCTGGACAATAGTTTAATGCTTGGATACTGGCCTCTGGGCTTATGCATCTCCATACTGGAAATGAAAGGAAGCCTTCCTGCCCTGGACGTACCAGGTCTTGGAAATCACAAATATGTGATATTTGTTTCACAGTGATGTGGCTGCATTCTTCATTCTACATGTATGTCTCATGAATGGGCAATATGGGGAAATAAAGTAAATTGCTGAAAACTTTGTTTTTGTTTGGCCTTGTTTTAAGGTAAAATATATGCACTGCTTAGTTGCAATGGTGCTGGCCTACTGTTTCCCTCCTACTTGGTTCAGCAAAGATGGATTTTCCTCCCTGTGTTTATTACTTCAATACTTATTCACTTGAGTAAGTGTGTTTCTGAAGCAATTTTGATCATGTCATTGGACACAGTTAAAGTAAGACAGGCTGACTGGGCCCTTTTCATGTTTCTTACTCTCGGTAATTGCTAGTTCTACAAATGTCAAAAAGTGTCATGTTTTTACAATGCTGTGAACAACATTGTCAAATTGAGGGCAGCAAAATGTGAAAACTATTTTAATGCTTTGTGGGTATTGATCTAGGAATAAACAATAAATCCATAGTTAATATTCAGTATTCTTATAAATCAAGAAAATGGCTAAGATAGCATCTTGACAGGACTTCTAACAGAAAATAATCATGATTTTCTTTAATTCTTCATTAGTTATAACCAGTGGTGGGATTTAAATAATATAACAACTGGTTCTTTGCCCTGATGACTGTTTTAAGTATAAAAAAAGATATACTGAAAGGTAGTTTATTATTTCATGTATTTAATACTTAAATAAGAACAATAAAAGAGGTACACAAACTAGATTATGTTCTAAGAAAGAGTTATAAAATATTAATTAAAATTAAATAATATTTGATAAAAATAATAAACTGTTATTTAAGGTATTTCCATGTTGCTTCTTCATTAGCGTCCTTGTTTGCAAATTTTTTCACCTACAGATGGAATGAACATTAGTACTGGTGCTTAGAACACACTGTTGAGTGGATGAACATTAAAAAAGAATAAGGAATGTAAATGCGTGATTTCCACATTGGGAGGCGGACCAGGCACCTGCCTTACAGAGAACCCTGATGACAAGTGCCATTTTAACAACCAGTTTGCCGTACTCAACAAAAAATTAAATATCAGTTCTGCTGAACCAGTGAGAATGGACTGAATCTCACCACTATAACATATTGTGTCTGCCAAATTATATGGAGTGAAGAGAATATCCTAAATTAAAGGCATATTTTTATTTGGCTTCTGTGTTAAAATTTCTTCTTTGGAATGCGCTGATGTAATAAAGAGGAAAGTTCTGAGTGGCAGGGAAGTTATAAATAGGCCAGAAGTTGAGACTCCATGGCTTTTGGTAAAGTCATAACACGGTCTTCGTATATTTCTTTCTGTGGCTTAATGCTAAAAATTCTATTCAATCAGCAACAATTTAAGACCTACGCTGACCAACACACTGCTATGTGCTAATAAGGGATGAACTGTAGCTTGCTTCCTTCATTCATAGGGAGGAAAGTTAGAACAATTTTCTTTGGGTCTAGAAGGGGAGATGAGCAGGAGACTTTGCTGCAAGTATAGAGGAAATTTATGATTTCCCTTTGAATATTTCATTATTAGAGGGACAAACTATTTAATTGTGAGGATTTTAAGCTTCTGCACTAATGGCCTGTCTTAGGTGTGGTCATAAGCCACACTGCTCCCATCGGTCCTGCTCACTCTTATTGCTTCCTGGCAGGTGCTGCTGCCTGTGCAATCTCTGAGGACCATTGCTTACACTCCTGGAAAGTGAGGATAGGTACCTTGATCAGGGCCAAGTCGGCTGAAGGTCTTGCACCACAGCGACAAATACAATGCAGCTGGAAAACAACATTTAAAATTATAATAAGGAGACCTCTCTGTTTTTAAATGTCCCATGCATTGACTTAATTGCTTAAAGGGCAATAGGCTCCAACCATGAGAATCAGAATTTGAGGTGTTTACCCATGAGAAGCTAGAACAGCATTGCAGAGCTGAATCCATTTACCTCCCTGTGTGTGTGTGTGTGTGTGTGTGTGTGTGTTAATTTTATTTACTGATATGAGATAGTGAAAGAGGAGGGAGGAGCGAGAGACAGAATTTTCAGTTTGTTGTTATATTTATTTATGTTAGTTGACTCTTCTTTTTTAATTATTGATTTGAAAGAGACATAGAGAGAAATTGATTTGTTGTTTTACCCATCCATGCATTCATTGGTTGATTCTTGTATGTGCCTTGACCAGGGATCAAACCTGCAGCCTTAGGGTATCTGGACCATGCTCCAACCAACTGGGCTACTCAGCCAGGGCCAGGACCACTGGTTGATTCTTGCATGTGCTCTGACTTGAAATTGAACCTGCAACTTTGGCTCATAGGGATGACGCTCTAACTAATCCACCCAGATTTGGCCAGGGCTCAAGTGTTCTTAATTGGTGTATGTTTTTTGTGCTTCTGGTTTTTTTGTTTGTTTGTTTGTTTTTGATAACTGAAAGGCAAATGAAATTATACAGAACTTGCATAATCATTTTTACTGATTGTAAATTCTATACCGGATTCTGTAGTCTGATCTGGTTCAGATGGTGGGCATCCTTGCAGTAAAAAAAGAAGCGAGAGGAAGCTCACTCTGCATAGAGAAACCGCAAGCCCCACTGCCTCTCTGGCTGACACAGAGAATGGGGAAAAGGGTGAACAAAGCTGCAGCTTCCTCCACTGCTTGAGCATCTTCACTGGCCTAACCTGTTTGTTCAAGTATGATGTAGAATGGAAATTTCATGACTTTTTTGTGAAATCCAAATGTGTAGATTTTTCTGTGAAATTTCAATCATATTTATGGCTTTAAAAAAAAAAAGTTTTGTTTTATCTTTCATATTTATTTTTTAAATAAGAGCATTTGCTATTTGCCTAAAAATTGTTTCCTTATTTAAAGGTATTTTTCTGTTATGACTTTGTTGTATTTTATATTAAAATATTTATATAATTGAAGTTATATATTTTGTTGATGGCATGTATATTTATGTTCTGCTGAGAGTCTCCCCATTTTATGTTTACAAGATAAATGTTTTCACATTTTCTTTTAAAACTTTTATGGGATTATTTTTTAAAGTTTACATGTTTGATACTCCTGGACTTTATTTTCATATAAAAAATGAATTAGAAATTCAATGATATGCTTTAAAAAAATAAATTAGTGAAATAATTTCCCTATTACATTTATTGAATATAGGATTCAATATAGGATGAATATGCTCTGAAATAAATCCACCTGCTTGCACTAAGAAGAACAAAAATAAATCCATAAAGGGGATGTGGGAAGGAAAAATTATTTAATTGTGGGGATTTTAAGCTTTTGTACTGAGTATTATTATTATTATATCTTATTAAATATTATCATGCAGTGAATTTTAAGCAGGGAACTAATGAATAGGAAGAGGGTGTAGGTTGATAGAGGTATGAATTCAGACTTAACTTTTAACAGTAATTTAGGATTGAAACCTGTAAGTAAAAAATTCATTAAATCTATTAAAGTAAAAATATACAGGATCTTGATAGCTTTGTGGTAAAAGAGGATGACAAGTAGTTATTTTAAAAGATTGAAAATATAAAATTCAAATAATTTTATAAAGTTAAAACAAGCAACAGGTAAGATATATTTGCTATCTCCTTTTTAGAGAAAGGTTTATTATTCAGAGTAAGTAAGGAATACCATTTGTATTAGTTTTTTTTGAGGTGATAAAATGTTCTAAATGTAGATAGTGGTTGTATTAGTTTGTGACAGCTGCCATAATGTAGTACCAGAGATGGGGTGGCTTAAACAACAAAATTTTATTTTCTCACAGTTCTGGGAGCTGCAAGTCCAAGATTAAGGTGTTGACTAGGCCAGTTTCTTCTGAAAGGTTCTAAAAAATCATTGACTAATCCAAAGTCACAAAAATTTATCTCTTGTTTCTTTTTTTTTTTTTTTTTAAATTTTATTTTTTTAATGGGGTGACATCAATAAATCAGGATACATATATTCAAAGATAACAAGACCAGGGTATCTTGTCGTTCAATTATGATGCATACCCGTCACCCAAAGTCAGATTGTCCTCTGTCACCTTCTATCTTGTTTTCTTTGTGCCCCTCCCCCTTTCCCTCTCCCATTCCCCCCTCCCCCCCGTAACCACCACACTCTTATCAATGTCTCTTAGTTTCACTTTTATGTCCCACCTACGTATGGAATAATGCAGTTCCTGGTTTTTTCTGATTTACTTATTTCGCTTCGTATCATGTTATCTAGATCCCACCATTTTGCTGTAAATGTTCCGTTGTAATCATTTCTTATGGCTGAGTAGTATTCCATAGTGTATATGTGCCAAATCTTCTTTATCCAGTCATCTATTGACGGGCTTTTTGGTTGTTTCCATGTCCTGGCCACTGTGAACAATGCTGCAATAAACATGGGGCTGCATGTGTCTTTACGTATCAATGTTTCTGAGTTTTTGGGGTATATACCCAGTAGAGGGATTGCTGGGTCATAAGGTAGTTCTATTTTCAGTTTTTTGAGGAACCACCATA
This sequence comes from Saccopteryx bilineata, assembly GCF_036850765.1. Taxonomy (NCBI): domain Eukaryota; kingdom Metazoa; phylum Chordata; class Mammalia; order Chiroptera; family Emballonuridae; genus Saccopteryx; species Saccopteryx bilineata. The sequence continues at coordinate 162,710,298 of NC_089494.1, forward strand.
CTTTCTTCCATAATGGTTGTACTACTTTACATTCCCACCAACAGTGTATGAGGGTTCCTTTTTCTCCACAGCCTCTCCAACATTTGCTATTACCTGTCTTGCTAATAATAGCTAATCGAACAGGTGTGAGGTGGTATCTCATTGCTGTTTTGATTTGCATTTCTCTAATAGCTAAAGAAGATGAGCATCTTTTCATATATCTGTTGGCCATTTGTATTTCTTCCTGGGAGAAGTGTCTGTTCATATCCTCTTCCCATTTTTTTATGGGATTGTTTGTTTGTTTGTTGTTGAGTTTTATGAGTTCTTTGTATATTTTGGATATTAGGCCCTTATCTGAGCTGTTGTTTGAAAATATCATTTCCCATTTAGTTGGCTTTCTGTTTATTTTGTTATCAGTTTCTCTTGCTGAGCAAAAACTTCTTAGTCTGATGTAGTCCCATTCATTAATTTTTGCCTTCACTTCTCTTGCCATTGGAGTCAAATTCATAAAATGCTCTTTAAAACCCAGGTCCATGAGTTGAGTACCTATGTCTTCTTCTATGTACTTAATTGTTTCAGGTCTTATGTTTAGATCTTTGATCCATTTTGAGTTAATTTTTGTACAGGGGAAGAGACTGTAGTCCAGTTTCATTCTTTTGCATGTGGCTTTCCAGTTTTCCCAGCACCATTTATTGCAGAGGCTTTCTTTTCTCCATTGTGTGTTGTTGGCCCCTTTATCAAAAATTATTTGACTATATATATGTGGTTTTATTTCTGGACTTTCTATTCTGTTCCATTGGTCTGAGTGTCTATTTTTCTGCCAATACCATGCTGTTTTGATTGTCGTGGCCCTATAATAGAGTTTGAAGTCAGGTATTGTAATGCCCCCAGCTTCATTCTTTTTCTTTAGGATTGCTTTGGCTATTCGGGGTTTTTTATAGTTCCATATAAATCTGATGATTTTTTGCTCTATTTCTTTAAAAAACGTCATTGGAAGTTTGATGGGAATTGCATTGAATTTGCATATTGCTTTGGGTAATATAGCCATCTTGATTATATTTATTCTTCCTAGCCAAGAACAAGGTATATTCTTCCATCTCATTATATCTTTTTCAATTTCCCTTAACAATGGTTTATAGTTTTCATTATATAAGTCCTTTACATTCTTTGTTATGTTTATTCCTAAGTATTTTATTTTTTTTGTTGCAATCGTGAAGGGGATTATTCTTTTGAGTTCCTTCTCAGTTGTTTCATTGTTGGCATATAGAAAGGCTATTGACTTCTGAATGTTAATTTTGTATCCTGCGACCTTACTGTATTGGCTTATTGTTTCTAGTAGTCTTTTTGTGGATTCTTTGGGGGTTTCAATGTATAGGATCATATCATCTGCAAAAAGTGATACCTTTACTTCTTCTTTTCCGATATGGATGCCTTTTATTTCTTTGTCTTGTCTGATTGCTGTGGCGAGAACCTCTAGTACCACATTAAATAAGAGTGGAGAGAGTGGACAACCCTGTCTTGTTCCTGATTTAAGGGGGAAAGCCTTCAGTTTAGTGCCATTTAATATGATGTTAGCTGATGGTTTATCATATATGGCCTTTATCATGTTGAGATATTTTCCTTCTATACCCATTTTGTTGAGAGTCTTAAACATAAAATTGTGTTGTATTTTATCGAAAGCCTTTTCTGCATCTATTAATAAGATCATGTGGTTTTTGTTCTTTGTTTTGTTGATATGGTGTATTACATTAACCGTTTTACGTATGTTGAACCATCCTTGAGATTCTGGGATGAATCCCACTTGATCATGATGTATTATTTTTTTAATATGTTGTTGTATTCGATTTGCTAGTATTTTGTTTAGTATTTTAGCATCTGTATTCATTAGAGATATTGGTCTGTAGTTTTCTTTTTTTGTGCCATCCTTGCCTGGTTTTGGTATGAGGGTTATGTTGGCCTCATAAAATGTTTTTGGAAGTATTGCTTCTTCTTCAATTTTTTGGAAGACTTTGAGTAGAATAGGAACCAAGTCTTCTTTGAATGTTTGATAAAATTCGCTGGTATAGCCGTCAGGGCCTGGACTTTTATTTTTGGGGAGGTTTTTAATGGTTTTTTCTATTTCTTCTCTACTGATAGGTCTGTTTCGGCTTTCTGCTTCTTCTTGACTCAGTCTAGGAAGGTTGTATTGTTCTAGGAATTTATCCATTTCTTCTAGGTTGTTGAATTTAGTGGCATAAAGTTTTTCATAGTATTCTACAATAATTCTTTGTATATCTACGGTGTCCGTGGTGATTTCTCCTCTTTCATTTTGGATTTTGTTTATATGAGTTCTTTCTCTTTTTTCCTTGGTAAGTCTTGCCAAGGGTTTGTCAATTTTATTGATCTTTTCAAAGAACCAGCTCCTTGTTCTATTAATTTTTTCTATAGTTTTTCTGTTCTCTAATTCATTTATTTCTGCTCTGATTTTTATTATCTCCTTTCTTTGGCTGCTTTTGGGTTGTCTTTGTTCTTCTTTTTCTAGTTCCTTAAGGTGGGAAGTTAAGTGGTTCACTTGGGCTCTCTCTTGTTTGTTCATATATGCCTGAAGTGATATGAACTTCCCTCTTATCACTGCTTTTGCTGCATCCCATAGATTCTGATATGTCGCATTGTCATTTTCATTAGTCTGTATAAATCTTTTGATCTCTGCACTTATTTCTTCTTTGACCCATTCATTTTTTAAAAGTATGTTGTTTAGTTTCCACATTTTTGTGGGATTTTTTTCCTCTTTTTTGCAGTTGAATTCTAGTTTCAAGGCTTTATGATCAGAAAATATGCTTGGTACAACTTCAATTTTTCTGAATTTGCTGATGTTGTTTTTGTGGCCCAACATATGGTCAATTCTTGAGAATGATCCATGTACACTGGAGAAAAATGTATACTCAGTCACTTTGGGATGAAATGTCCTGTAGATGTCTATCATATCCAGGTGCTCTAGTGTTTTGTTTAAGGCCACTATGTCTTTGTTGATTCTCTGTTTGGATGACCGATCTAGAGCCGACAGCGGTGTATTGAGGTCTCCAAGTATGATTGTATTTTTGTCAGTTTTTGTTTTAAGGTCAATAAGTAGCTGTCTTATATATTTTGGTGCTCCTTGGTTTGGTGCATATATATTAAGAATTGTTATGTCTTCTTGATTCAGTGTCCCCTTAGCCATTATGAAATGGCCATTTTTATCTCTGAGTACTTTTCCTGTCTTATAGTCAGCATTATCCGATATGAGTATTGCTACACCTGCTTTTTTTTGGATGTTATTTGCTTGGAGTATTGTTTTCCAGCCTTTCACTTTGAATTTGTTTTTATCCTTGTTACTTAGATGAGTTTCCTGTAGGCAGCATATAGTTGGATTTTCTTTTTTAATCCATTCTGCTACTCTGTGCCTTTTTATTGGTGAGTTTAATCCGTTTACATTTAGTGTAATTATTGATACTTGTGAGTTCCCTATTGCCATTTTATATCTTGCTTTCTGTTAGTTTTGTGTCTTGTTTGATCCTTCTCTTTTGTTTTTCTATCTTTTGTTTTTATTTGGTTGTATTCCATACATCTTTCCTCTGTTGCTATCTTTTTTATCTCATGTGCTTCTGTGGTGGTTTTTTCAATGGTGGTTACCTTTGAGTAATGAAAAGGGTCCCTACCCTGTTCATTGTAGCAAACTATTTTGTGAATACTTTTGCACTCCATCGTCCTTTGCTACTGTTAATCTCCATCTTCTCCCCCTCTTTCTTTTTGTTGTTGTCACAGTTTAAATTTGGTTTTATTGTGTTCTTCTTGGAGCTTTTACTTGTGGCTCTGGTTTTTTTTTTGTTCTTTGTATCTGATTGGAGAACCCCCTTTAGTAATTCCTGGAGTGGGGGTTTTCTGATGATAAATTCCCTCATCTTTTCTGTATCTGTGAATGTTTTTATTTCTCCTTCATATTTGAAGGATAGCTTTGATGGGTATAGTATTCGTGGCTGAAAGTTTCTCTCTTTCAGGACTTTAAATATTGGGGTCCACTCTCTTCTAGCTTGTAGAGTTTCTGCTGAGAAATCTGATGATAATCTAATGGGCCTTCCTTTATATGTTGTATTCTTCTTTTCCCTGGCTGCCTTGAGAATTTTTTCTTTGCTGTTGGTTTGTGTCAATTTTATTATGATATGCCTTGGAGTAGGTTTGTTGGGTTTAAGAAAACTTGGAGTTCTGTTTGCTTCTTGAATTTGAGGCTTTAGTTCTTTCCACAGGCTTGGGAAGTTCTCATCTTTTATTTGTTTGAGTATGTTCTCCATTCCATTTTCTCTCTCTTCTCCCTCTGATATACCTATTATTCTTATGTTATTCTTTTTGATGGAGTCAGATAATTCTTGTAGGGCTATCTCATTTTTTTTAATTTTTGAGTCTCTTTCTTCTTCTCTCTGTTGTGCCTCAAGTTGCTTGTCTTCTATTTCACTAATCCTCTCTTCTATCTGACCTGTTCTATTAGCTAAGCTTGTTACTTCATTTTTCAGCTCGTGAATTGAGTTTTTCATCTCTGTTTGATTTGTTTTTATAGTTTCAATTTCTTTGGACATATATTCTTTGTGTTCATTGAGTTGTTTTCTGAGCTCCCTAAATTGCCTTTCTGTGTTTTCTTGTATATCTCGGAGGATTTTTAGGATTTCTATCTTGAATTCTCTGTCATTTAGCTCCAAGGTTTCCAATATATTAAATTTTTTCTCCATAGATTTTTCCTCATCTAGCTGTGTTACCTCTCTTTCTTTTGTATCCATGATATTCGATTTTCTCTTCCTTAATGGCATCTGAGGGTGGTTTTGTTGATAGTATTAATGAGATTTAATAAAGAATAAAAAGTTAAAAAAATAAAAAATCAAAAAGAGTTGTTTTTTTTTTAAATTAATAATGAAATAAAGAAAAATAAAATAATAATTTTTTAAAAAAGGAAATTATTCCCCCCCTCCTTTTTTCCTCTCCTCTCCCCTTTTTCTTGAGAAAATCTTGTGGTGAACTGTGAATTATAACAAACAATGCCTGTGATGGAGGTCCTGAATTGGGGAAAAGTAATAAAGGGGCAAAAAAAAGAAAAAGAAAAAAAAAGGAAAGAAAAAAAGAAGGGGGGGGGGCGGTATGGACCCACAAAAAGCAAATAAGGAAAAAATTTGGGTCAAGAATAAAATGATTTGCTTTTAGGTGTTGGTGTTGTCTAAGAGTTATGATGAGTGGAATAAGAGAACAGAAAAATGGGGGGACAAATTAAAAAAATACTATTGTATTTAGTGGAACAAGAACTAGATAAAATGGAGAGCCAGGGATGGGAGCACTGCTAGTGAGTTAAAAAGGTGAAGTAAAAAAACCCCAAAATGCCACAAACATAAGTTTGAGTCCCAGATAAGATAATTTTTTTGTTATTGAGGTTTGAATGAGAGGAGATGTAAAGGAGAAAGGAAGAAACTAATATAGAGGGAGAAAAGAGAGAGAGAGAAAAAAAGAGGGAACCACAAAAAGAAGAAAAAAGAAAGGAGAGAGAGAGAGTTAAGGGTTTTGGAGTGCAACCCTCATAGAGAGAAAGGAAGAGGAGAAAAAAGATAATGGGAGATGTAACACTTATGGGTAGTGTAGTTCAAGGAGAGGAGAGAGTAAGACCGGCAGAGAGTTAATCGGCCAAATTGGAGGAGGAAAAAAAGTATCAAGAATGAAGATAAGAGAAACAAACGAACAAATATAATAAAATGGGATAGGTTATAAAGTCTGCAGATTATTCTTGATTTTGAGAGGTTATCTTCTTGTTTTTTCTTTTCTCTCCCTCTTCCTGGTCGGTGACTCTGTACCCCAGGTTCTGCCCCTTTGGCACGCTCAGGTAGAGGTTTGCAGTTGATAAGTCTCTATGGCAATGTCATGTATTGTGCTTTAGTCTCGTTGGGAGTCAAGGCTCATTAGCTTTCATAGGCTCCGACAGTGAGAAAGTCCGTGTTCCTGGAGCCTTTCTCCTAGTCTTTCCTTCCTCAATTAGTAGCCTGATAATCCAGCTATGGGGTTGTTGCTGCCTCTGCCTGGATAGTAAGAGGTTCAAAGAGCTGGCAACTCCCCACTCTATTTCCACTCAGCACAGGGCTCTGGGTAAGGCTCAGTCAGTCAGAGCTGCTAGCATAATCAGGCGGGCTTTCCGCCCACTCAAAGACCTCTGGCTCTGCCACTCTGTCCGGTAACACAGGCAGGCACCCACTTCCGGGGTGCTTGGAGGAAACTCTCATTCACTATCTGCATGCGCAGACCAGGATATCCGGCCAGTAGTCTCACGCTCTGAGTGAAACCCCCAACCGCATGGAAATTTGCAGCGCTGGAATTCGCTCTCACTCCGTCCCCGTGCGCGGCTTTTGCAAGGCGCTGGGGCGGCCCGAGATTCCACTTTTGCCCACACAAAGGCCCCTGACTCTGCCCCTCTGTGCGATAACACGGGCGCGCCCTGCCAAGGTACTCGGAGGAATCGCTCACTACCTATCTGTGCGCGCACACCAGGATATGAGGCCGGTCGCGTTTCCCTGAGTGAAACCCTCACCAGCACGGAAAATTTCCACCGTTGGAATTAGTTCTCGCTCCCTCCTGTGCGCGGCTTTCCCAGGGCACTGGGGCTGCCCAGAGATTCTGCTTTCGGCCCACAGAAAGGCTTCTGACCCTGCCTCTCTGTGGGGCAACACGGACACCCACTTCTGGGGCTTAGGAAGAGATCTCTCGCCCACTAACTGCGCACCAACCAGGAGAACGGGTAAAATGGCTGCCCCGCTTGTCTTCCTTTGTTTGGGTTTGGCGCGAGTGTTAGCTTGTATTGCCCGGCTTGCCACAGGAACAGTTTTTCCTCCGCTAGGATCTCCGTGCCACAGCCTGGTTCGGCCTTTTGTGCGCGGCCTGGATGTATTCACCCCCTTTGCCCGCCTCAGTTTCTATATTCACAGTTACCAGAGAAAGCCGCCCTGTTTAGGTTAGTGAAGAAGGCGGAGCATTTCTTACTCCCTATTTCCTTCAGGATTTGGTTATATATTTAGCCAATTTTTCACTCGACCATACCTTCGGGTGTATTGTGAAGCATCTGGAGGCTCCAAGTATAGGTTTTTCTGTTTCTGGTTGAAGATCTTGTTGAGTTTTGGGGGAGATTTATCGGTATCGCTTCCTACTCCGCCATTACTCTGACGTCATCTCTCCTCTTGTTTCTTTTAAGAGTTTTATAATTTAGCTCTGACAGGTCTTTGATCAATTTGAGTTAATTTTTTAATATGTGTGAGACAGTGGTGCAATTTCATTATTGTATATGTGGATGTTCATTTGTTCCAGCACCATTTGTTAGAAAGACTATTGTTTTCCCATTGAATTGTCTTGGTACCTTTGTTGAAATTAATTAAACATAAATGCAAGGATTTATTCATAGACTCTTGAATCTAGTTCATTGGTGTATATGGATATCCTTATGCCAGTACTACATTGTGTTGATTGCTGTAGTTTGTCTGAAATCAAACAGTGAGCACTCCAACTTCGTTCTTTTGAATAGTGGTTTGCCTGTTCTGAATCCCTTGTATTTTCTTGACTTCATCATAACTAAACATTTTATTTGGATTATTATATTTTACATTTGAAAACATATATATGTTTCACAGCTGGAGGGACATGTCTCAGGTGTCTCAGATCATCTGAAACAATCTGCATTATGATTAGTGTCTCAATGTTATTACCTACTCCACAGAGTCCTTTTTCTTTTTTTCCACTAGGATCCTACCTTAAATGCCAAAGTATTTGGACATCCTCAGTTTAGATCATGGAAGACTTGCAAAGCCCTTTTATTACCCAAATAAGAGATTGAGTCCGTCAGAAAACCAGGTACAATCCATAATCCATTCCAATTCCATGAAGCTATTTGAAATTATCCTACACTTCAACTTTTTAAGATAAGCTTATCAATCACTTTTAATGTCAAGTTATCTCTCATAGGATATCCTATAAATGAGTTAAGAAAATCAATCTCTTTGACTGACTTTTTCCTTTAGGACAAAAGGACAAAACATGAAGAAAACATACTTTCTTTAATTTCTCTTTTTTATCTCCCCAATATAATTACATTTGAAAATGCTTTAGAGTATTTTTTTTAACTGGGATTTTTGTTACTAGTGCCATAAAGATTTACATAAAACATTTTCATTTGGCAAGTAAACTTTTGTAAATCATACCCAGTGATACTCAATACTTGAAAAATTATGAACTTAATATGTAGTCAAAAGAAAAATACTGAAATGTTAACATTGCATTAGTCAAGTATGATACAGTAACACTAACAGTAATGATGAATGTGGCAAAGGAATTAATGCATAATTAAGTATTCAATGTGCGACAGAAAGAAAAGCATCTAAGACAAAGGACAAGAGTAGCAGTTTGGAGCTCTAGAGTAGATGTGAAATTGGACATTTATAGCTTCAAGAATTTTTATCTAGATTGTTTGTTTTTACTTTTAACTTTGAAGATTAAAGTTTATACAGGCTTGAAAAATATATAAATACATAGTCCATCTTCTAATCCATAACTGCGAGAATGTTTATAAAATCAAAGTCAAGGAAGAACTATTTAAAAATTGTTCCTGAATATTTTAATTGTAGCTGGGTTTTTGGTTTCCTATGTGTCTTTGGATATTTGTTTAGAGAGAGCAGGCCCTTCACTATATACAACATAGTTAAATAAAAAGACATTAAAACAACTTACTAGGTCTACTGAAGAGTCCCACCATATAATGAAATACAATCAGGTTAAATAACGTTGAACTTGTTTTACTGTGTTGGGGGGGTAATTTTTTTTTTTTCAGAGACAGAGAGAGAGAGTCAGAGAGAGGGATAGATAGGGACAGACAGACAGGAACAGAGAGAGATGAGAAGCATCAATCATCAGTTTTTCTTTGTGACACCTTAGTTGTTCATTGATTGTTCTCCCATATGTGCCTTGACCGTGGGCCTTCAGCAGACCGAGTAACCCCTTGCTTGACTCAGTGACCTTGGGGTCTCGAACCTGGGTCCTTCCGCATCCCAGTCCAATGCTCCATCCACTGTGCCACCACCTGGTCAGGCTGGGGGGGGGGTAATTTTTGCAATGAACCACCATCAACGATGACTCAACCTGATGAATAATTCAGCCTCAAGATTCCAAAATATATTTATTTATTTCAAAAGTCTTGCTTTTCTTAATAAGTTTTTCATATGACAGTAAAAAAGAAAGAATGGAAGAAAAGAAGGCAGAAAGAAAGAAAGGAAAAAGGAAAGAAAGGAAGGGAGGAAAAAAGCAGGTAAAGAAAGAAAGAAAAGACAAAGATGTATTGCTATTTATACTTTCTTTTGTTCTGTAGTGACCTTACAGGAAACATTTTGTTTCTGTGTTTCAGACAATTTGCCAATGAACTGTCAATAAAGTCAACAATAAAAGGAATGAAGATGTGTAGTATTAAAAAAGTCTGAGTGATGCCTCAAGATCAAGTTATGGACTGTAGTAAACGCTTACATTTGCTTTTGAAGAATGTGTCAGTAGAGATATGAATTGAATATGTGTTAAGTTCATAATTTTTCAAGTTAAAGGTTACTTCTGAAGCAAATGATTTTTCTTTCCACTTCTCTCTTTCTTTCTCTGAAAATTCACACACAAACACTTCCTCTATAATGTGATAAATGTAGAGTGGTAAAAAGACTTAGTTTTTAGAATTTGTATCATATCTTGGCTGTTTTAAATAAATGGAGTGTAGGCCATTTTAAATAAATGGAGTGTAGTTTTAGATTTTAAGGAGAAATGGCAAAGACTGACCAGTATTAAAAGAATGCTATGTAGATTACTTGGCCTGAATCACCAAAGAGATTTTTATGAGGTTGTTTATACAGTAGAATAAAAACTTGTGGTCTAGATTGGATGTAATGTCTTACAAAGAATTAACATTCACTATAGTACTTTATGTGTTTTGAGAAATATGGCATTCCACATGAATAAAATCTACTTCACTCTGAAATATAGCCTTAACATGTTATTATTATTTAACTATATATTTAGAATAAATGCTTCTTAGTCAAAATGTAAACAAGTTAACTAAAACAGGAATGTTCTATTCAGGCAACAAATATTGCATTTATCATGTGTAAGCTAGTGTATGAAGAGACAGCAGTTTTAAAAATGTAGCCCTTATATACCTGCAAATGGTTTTGTGGTAAAATTAATAGCTATTCCTTTTTATTATGACACTTGGTTCTATTATTTAATTGTTAGATATAATGCCATTCTCCACAACTGGAAATAAGGGCAACTTTCTTTTCTGCTTTTGCAATTGCCTTATGAATCAAAGGGCACTGATAGACAGCAAAAAATAACTTAAAAAATGTACCATACATTTCTTAAAGCAAGTATTACATTTCATGCTTTGTAGTAAAGAGAACTTTGAATTTTTCTTCTAGATAGAACTATGATTTTTGTTTTTGAATAAACAGTCTCATTCAAATGTATTGCAATATGATCTAAGGACATGATTCCATAAGAGAACTTGCATCATTTGTGCTCATAAAGGTTGAGACTGAAATGTGTGCACTGGTCCTCAGCTCTCCTGTTTTCCCCACCCCAACCCCCATATGCCACCATGCTTGGGCAAACAGTATTATCACAAAAGTATCATGCTTCCCATTAACTCGTCTGAATCACTGTCTAGGAGCAATGAATTCAGGATTCTATTTCCAATTCCTGGCACTCTAGGACAGTTCTTTATCTAGATTACAACCAATTGGTGTAATGTAGACAAGTCCTGCTGGGGGTGAGGACGACGGAGACACAAAGACCCAACTCCGGGGACCAGGTTCAGTGACGCGGATCCACTTTATTCAGGAAGTAAGCTAGCTTATATACACAGGTTCAGTGTATAGGGTGTTATAGCGTGTTCCTCAAAGCCTGATGGTTGAGAAGATCAGGGAGCTGCGTGGTTGGCTCTAAGTCACTTCCTTATAGCAGGCGATCTCTCTCCTTGGGTATGCCCAGGAGGGTCCTGGGAGCTGGAGTATTCTCACAGCATTGCATCAGCCACAGCTGCTAGGAATGCGCTCTGCATTCCACCGACATCTCCCCCTTTTCTTTTAATTAAGGTAAATTGGACTTGATGAATGACAGCTTGCTGTTGTTGTAGCTTCTGAATGCTACGCATTATGCAAGGGAACCTTGGTAGAACTAAAACAATTATAATACCTATTACACTATATGCTAATAGATTAGCTGGATTAAACAATGAGGAAAGCTCCTGTAATGTTTGACTAGTGAGGAAATAGAATGGGGGTCTTAAATGGGATTCCTCCTAGGGATCGGGATGTCATTTCACTCCCATTGTGTTGCAGAGACCTTCTAGGTGCTGTTAAACACAGTTCCATTTTTACTGTAAAAGATGGATGTAGGTCCATGCACGCCCCCTTCCCACAAAGGTCCCAGCATCCAAACACATAATGGATGGGCTGTGTACTGCATATGGTTGCAAGGCACATTACACAAATTACAAAAACATGACAAATCATACAATTTCAACAATTACAAAGGTACATTCACCAGTCTCTGAGCACTTTCCCAAAAGCACAAAATATCCTCAGCCTTCTTTCTAGCCATGGGAAAAGCTTCCCAAGGCAGGAGAGTGCTTCTAGCAAAGCCATCCCCCACCCTCATCAGGGTATTTCACATTGTCCAAAATCTATAAGTCCATCCAACAAAGGAGCCAGTGCTCACTCAGGTTGTAGTCCAGGAAATCAGTCCATGCACATGAGGCCTTAGCCACCCCCTCATCCCTGCCATCCTGGCAGGTCTTACACTGTCCCAAAGAGGAGCACATGGCAATGGCAGTCAGCATTTCTATCTCTGCTCTGGAGAGTATGATGGCGTCCGCCCCTATGTTCCAAAATGTCAGTGAACCCACCAGCGGCTTAGCAGGCACTCCCTGCCATTCCAGTGGCCACTCAATGATGCAAGCCTGGCTTCTGGGATGTCCATTCATCCTCCTGCCTCAGCTGCCACGGTTTACCTTCTGGAGTCTGTGAATCACAACTCTGGCCCAATTCCCCTCATCCTCCAAAGATGAACTGAAAACACCAGCTCGCACTGCCAGGCTAGAGCCCTAGGATGCCGCTGTGTGCGTCTGGGAGTCAGTGGTTACTATAGCACACATAAGTAAGAACAGAGCACCAGGGCCTGGGGGTTTGTCAGGGGCAATTCTCTGGGCCTGCCCTGCCAAAGCCCCCACATCCCCTCAGGTGATGGGGCGCACACACTGGCCACGAGGTCTTCTTCTGGAGTGCTGAGGACCTCCTCCCCTCAGGCATAGTTAGTGTGGAGAAGGCCAGGGCTGTGGCTTTGGACAGGTGAAGACTGAACCATTTAGTGGGTGCCCAAGAAACCCTGTCAAGAGGGTTGGGGATTGCTGGGATCCAAATTGGCTGAAAAACACAAGCATAACATCTCCCTTGTGTTAGAAGAGGGTGTGATCCCCACCACTGTGCTGTGGCTGGGTCCTTCCAATGTCATTTAAGAGAGAGGGGTGAGGGAGAGAGACAGTAAGAGATACAGAAAAATAGACAAGACAGACAGACAGAAAGAAAAAAAGACACATGGGGGCATATAGGCTGGCCCACGGGTCTGCAGTGGTAACACGTCTTGGAGTTAAATTTGGGGTAGAAAATGGCATCTGAGAGGCTGGGGTGGGGCATTGAGCCCTGTCAGGGAATGCAGATGTAGCAACTGCTGCTTTTTCCAGCCACAGAGCTGATGGCACAGTTAGCAATTCGGTTGATTTTGTTTCTGTGCACTCAGCCATGATTTTGTCAAACTCAGAGGCTAACCTACTTTCCTCCTCAGTGGAGCGGGGTGAATAGGGAGGTAGGGGCTCCTCTGAAAGAGGAGTAACCTGTAGGATATTAGAGACTGGCAAAGGGTCCCCAGCAGGAGCACCTGTCAAGCAGGTGTGTATTGCCAATAAGGCAGGAGTGAGGCCGAGAGGGAAGGTTTGTCTCCCATGTACTTCGGCCAAATGGACGTGCCAGAAAGCTTGGGCCCAAGTATCTGGGTTCCAGAGAGGTGCATCCCTAATCCAGAGATTGAAACCAGAGAGGATCTCCCAGTAAGAATAGAGATCCTTTTCACAAACTTCAACTCATCTACTCTGCAATAGGGCATGCAGGGCTCGATTGTGGGAGAGAAGGTTTCTCATTGCAGAGGGTCACTCACTCATCCCTTGGATGCTGGTTAGGTCCCTGCCCCACTTTGGGTGCCAGTTATGGACAAGTCCTGCCAGGGATGAGGACAATGGAGATGCAAAGACCCAACTCCAGGGACCAGGCTCAGTGATGCAGAGCCACTTTATTCAGGAAGTAAGCTAGCTTATATACACAGGTTCAGCCAATAAGATGTTACAGCATGTCCTTTATAGCCAATGGCTGAAAAGATCAGAGAGCTGCGTGATTGGCGCTAAGTCACTTTCTTATAGTGGGTGAGCTTCCTTCCTGGATATGCCCAGGAGGCTTCTGGGAGCTGGAGTATTCTCACAGCATTGCATCAGCCACAGCTGCTAGGAATGCGCTCTGCACTTCACCCACATCTCCCCCTTCTCTTTTAATTAAGGCCAACTGTGCTCCACCCACAGTGTAATATTGCTGATTTTCTTTGTACCAACCCTTTTATGATCCTGACAGATCACAACCTATAGAAGGAGAAATTACCTATTCAAAAAGGAAAATAAAACTTTTTGTTATTTAATTTCGAAACATCTTTTGAAAATTATGGATGATACTGTAGGTAATGTCCTAAATAAAGTCCTGTATCAACTGCAATAACCATAGAATAGTAGAAAAGTGGCTTTTATATTTTGAATAAATTCCAGTCATAAATATAATGCTTGCTAAAGTTGGAAAACTTCTGCAATAGATTCCAATAAATGCTTTCTGGTTGATTAAATTTAAAAATATTTTTCATGATTAGTTATCTATAACAAAATATATCAGATAAAACTATATAAATGGTTTCTTTGCTCTTTGGCATTCAAGTCTAAGACCAAAATCTGAACACAGATTAATCAATTTATGTGATATATTAATCTCTAGTAAATACCTTTAAAATTTTCAAACAAAGGTTTATAACAATAGATTCTGTATGAATAGATACTGTATGAATCACAGCGTATGTCAATATACAACTTCATGCTAAAAACAAGAGGATGCACATGAACTCTTAGGATGTCTATTGGGCATTTTTGCCCATTGTATGAGTGTGTGTGTGTGTGTGTGTGTGTTTGTACATGCATGTGAGAAAGAGAGAGAAAAAGAGGCTCTTAGCCTTTATAAACATATGAGTCATTGTTCTTTACCTGATAAAAATCCATCTTCTATCAGAATGATAGAGTTCAGACTCAAATTTTGCATGAGGATATTTCATGCAAATTCTATTATATTTCACTGGCCAACTTTAAAGATTGAAAAGTACGATTTAACATTATAAAAAGTCAATTCAGGCCCTGGCCAGTTGGCTCAGTGGTAGAGCATCGGCCTGGTGTGCAGGGGTCCCGGGTTCAATTCCCGGGCCAGGGCACACAGGAGAAGCGCCCATCTGCTTCTCCACCCCTCCCCCTCTCCTTCTTCTCTGTCTCTCTCTTCCCCTCCCGCAGCGAGGCTCCATTGGAGCAAAGATGGCCCGGGCGCTGGGGATGGCTCCTTGGCCTCTGACCCAGGTGCTAGAGTGGCTCTGGTCGCAACAGAGCGACGCCCCAGAGGGGCAGAGCATCGCCCCCTGGTGGGCAGAGCGTCGCCTCCTGGTGGGCGTGCCGGGTGGATCCTGGTCGGGTGCATGTGGGAGTCTGTCTGTCTCTCCCCATTTCCAGCTTCAGAAAAAAAAAAAAAAAGTCAATTCAATGACTTCAAAGAGTTGATACTTCTTGCAAAATTGGTTGAGGGAAATTAAACTAACAGTTTTTTTATATATATATATATATATAATTATATTTAATGCTTACAGCTCTCTATAATGTGAACACAATTATCTTTTTATACATAAGAAAACTAAGAGCTTATGAGTTTTAACATCAATAGATGTTTTTTAAAAAGCCAGAAAAAGCACAATGTGATTTTATGAGGTACGCAATTTTGGAGGAAATCTGAGGTTTTTTTTAGAATAAGCAAGAAATATATATATGTATATGAAGTATTCAAATTGTATCACAGAAGAATAATATAGTCCAAAAGTACATTTATTATTATCAATGTCTTGTTCTAAGTTATTAATGATATACCATGAAACTCAGCATTAAAGCGAAATAACAGACTGTGAACATGCCAGGGACACAGATCTTTATCCTTAACAAATACTCAGTGCCAAAAGATTAATTTTATGGGCACTGTAAGAGTTTTTGTAGAACAAAACAGTTACCTTTTGAAACAAATTCATATCCAGTTTTGCATTTGTGAACATGCTTCATTTTCCTCTGCATCTGTCAATTACTTTTCAATAGAAACTGTTGGTTTAATTAGTGATATGGCAGTTGATAACCCCTTCCTTGAGGTAGCAAAGCACTTTCCATTTCTGTATGTTGCTCTGTGCTGCACGGGAACTGTTAATTTTTCTCCAGTTAAATAAAAACTCGAAAGTTGTTCTTAAACATCTTTCCTAGTAAGTATTTAATGCAAGACAAATGCGATAGAAATTTCATCATGATTTTGTATTAAAATAATTGTTATACTTGAAAGAAAACCTGAAAGCTTCCACTATTCTTAATATAGGTACCCATTTCTCAAAATAAATGTGCAGGCATGACATGACTTCCTCAGTTATTAAGATAATGTATGTTTATTATGAAATGCTTAACAATATAAGGAAGAAGAAGACATCCTATAATCAACATCCAGAGACAGCCATTAATAAACACCTTTACACAAACTTTAACACTAGAACTCTACATTACATTATGTCATCCTTAAACATTTACCCTTTCTAATATATATTTCATAGTCCTCTCAATTCTCAATCTTTTTACTTTATCATCATTTATATAACCATTTTTTTTACTGTTAGACCGTAAGGTTATTATTTATTTTTACACTTATTATAACCTGTGGTGATAAACTTCTTTTGATATAAATCATTATGTTTACTTCTTATTGCCTTAAGGTATATTCATAATGGTATTTCTGGGTCAAAAGGTTTAAATATTTATTGTTTCAATATAAATATTGACAACTGCCATCCATTTAAAAAATAATAATAATTTGCAGCTTTGTCATTAGTCTATAGCTGCCCATTTTCCTGTATTCTTACTGACATGGGGTATTATTCTTTTTAATCACATTGATTTGGCAGTGAAAATCATGTTTTACTGTTGTTTTAATTTGCATCTATTGTTGGTAAAGCAATAGAATATTTTTATGTGTTTACTGTCGTTTGCTTTTTTATATGTATTGTTTGTTTACACTTTTTCCAGTTTTCTATTGTAGTGTTTACATTTTTCTCATTTACTTATATAGGAGTTAAATAAAGGAAGAATATTGACATACTGCATTATATGCATTTTAGAGTTGTTTTATATTAACCTTTGCATACATTGTAAGCATTAATTGGGTGACAAATTATATATACTGAAGCTTAAAAAATAGGTAGTTGATGGAGTCTATTTGTAAGTAAGGTAACAATTTAAAGGTTCTGCTATATATAAAAATTATTTGTCCTTGAAATACACCTGAAAAATACCACATAATGCATTTTTAACCATATCTTCCTGGATGTTTTAAAGTACAAAATCAACTCATAATAACAGTGGTAATGTTACTAACAGTTAACATTTAATATGAGTGTATATGTAAGGCACATCACATTCTCAAAAGGATTCATAAAGGCAGTACCCTTTCTAGTCATGGTTTATAGACAAAGACACTGACCCTTATAGTGTAACATACAGGAGATTACAAGCCAGTATATGTTCCATTGAAATTTTATTCCATCTCAGATTAAAAAAAATGTCTATGAAACTACTTTGTGTTGTCAAGGAAGGAAGAGACTTCCCAAATTAAAATCATGTAATTAATATAGTAAGTTGAACCATATAAAATTTATCTTTTTGTAGTCAATTGTGATTAAATATTAACCAGTTTATATGGTTCAAACAAATTAATTTGAAACTGAAAGATAATATACAAAAAGACTCAGGCAAACAAGTTGTAAAATAAAAAATGGTTTCCTCTCTATCTCTTTTTTTTTCCCTCTTACTCTTACTGGCCCCTCTGTTTCTCTGCCTCTCTTTGTGACTACAAATGTTTGTTGGGAAACTACTAAGTACTACACACAAAGCTAAATTCTCACATGCACTGGTGAATGAGGAAGTCTTCCATTTAACCTTAGGTGATAGGGGTAGGGCTTTCCAAAGAAGTTGACTTTGACAACGAGATGTTTTCAAAGTGATAAATCCCTAGGAGGCATAGCATTCTGATTAATTTAGAAACCAAAACCAGAATTCAAGGTGCTGAAGTGGTTGAAATTAGTAGGCTGATATTTTTACTTAATAGCACTCTGTTTATAAAAAAAAATAAATTCTTAAATAAAAATCTTCCCACAGAGAAAACTTCATGTTCAAATGGTTTCATTGGTAAATTATATCCAACATTTTAAAAAGAAAAATACCAATCTTAAGCTCTATAAGGTAATATAGAGGAATAGAGAACAGGTCCCTTTCATTTTATGAAGTTAGTACAAGTCTGATATCAAACCCTGAAAAAAACATTAAAAAAAAGAATTACAGAAAAATATCCCTCATGAACATATTATAATAGAATCCTAACAAAACATTGGCAAATCAAATTCAGCAACATGTAAAAATGAGATGTCATGAACTAATGCCTTTTATCGCAGGACACTAGAGGTGGTTGACAATCATTATTTTGACAAAAGAAAAGATCCATATAATAATCTTAGGGATGCAGAAAACCATTTGCTAAAATTTGACAAATATTTATTATATACCTTTTCAGCAAATTAAGGAAATGGGCACATTCTCAGCTGAACAGTATCTACTAAAAATGTTTTTGCTAACATTGTAAAATTAGACATAGGGCAAAGATAAGGGCTCTTAGCGCTTCCAGTCAGCATTATTCTGGATAACCTAGGAAGCAATGCGCTGAGGCAAAGTAAAGAGAAAACATCATCGCAATTGAAGATAAAGAGGCCCTGGACAGGTAGTGAGGTTAGTTAGAGCATTGTCACAATACACCCAGGTTGCAGGTTTAATTTTGTGCTGGGCACATACAAGAATCAACCAATGAATGCATAAATAAGTGAAACAACAAAAATCAATGTTTTTTGCTCTCTCTTCTTTCCTTTCTTCACTCTCTAAAATCAATAAACAAACAAAAAAATTAAAATAAGGAAAACTGTCTTGATTCTGAGCAGTCATTATCAATTATATATATAATTTTTATAAAAACAATTATCAAAACAACTTTCAGAACTAATAAATGAAAATAGTATGGTGGCATTGTAAGGGGTCTGGTCAAAGAAAAAGCCAATTGTATTTTTATACTACGGTAGAAAAGACTTGGAAAAGTAAGTGCAGATATAAGGGGATTTTAAAAAATTCAACAAAAGGTATGCATGACCTCTACACTGGAAACTATGACATTCTAAAGAAATAAAAGAGCTATGTAAAATGAAAGTTATGCCATGTTCATGGATTAGAAGTTTCAATGTTAAGTAACCTGATTCTATTTCATAGGGAAATGAACACTGCATGATTTCATGGACTCACTGGACCCAGCAGAAGATGGCACTGGCCCCAGCAGAAGATGGCACTGGCCCCAATGCCCCCAACTCTGAAGGGTCCATGACAGTGTTTCATGTCCTAAGGTATGCAGACTCTCTG
Source organism: Saccopteryx bilineata (assembly GCF_036850765.1). Taxonomy (NCBI): domain Eukaryota; kingdom Metazoa; phylum Chordata; class Mammalia; order Chiroptera; family Emballonuridae; genus Saccopteryx; species Saccopteryx bilineata. The sequence continues at coordinate 162,729,205 of NC_089494.1, forward strand.
CAATGGATCCCAATATGTCTGGCTATTTCCCAGTGAATGGTTATCCATGTAAATACTGTGTGTTCCTTTGAAGAGGTACTAGAGGAATCATTACTGTATATTAGGTGCTGGGAACACTTTTGAGAGAGCCATGAACGCCACATACTTTAAAATGTAATTCCTTGAGAGCCATACAACAACCCATGTATGTTACACATTATCCAATAAAAATTTGGTGTTGTCCGGGAGGACAGCTGTGATTGGCTCCAGCCACCCGCAACCAACTGATCATGAACATGAGCAGTAGGAAATGAATGGATTGTAATACATGAGAATGTTTTATATTTTTAACGTTTTTAATATATTTATTTATTTTGGGGTTTTTTTCTTATTTTTATTAATTTTAATGCAGTGACATTGATAAATCACGGTACATATGTTCAGAGAAAACATCTCCACATTATTTTGACATTTGATTATGATGCATACCCCTCACCCAAAGTCAAATTGTCTTCTGTCACTTTCTATCTGGTTTTCTTTGTGCCATTCCATCCCCTATCTCTTCTCTCTTTTTTCTCGCCCCCTCCCAAACCCCGACCCTATCCCCTGTTACCATCACACTCTTGTCCATGTCTCTGATTCTCATTTTTGTCCCATCTATGTATGGATTCATATAGTTCTTAGTTTTTTCTGATTTACTTATTTCACTCAGTATAATGTTATCAAGGTCCATCCATGTTATTGCAAATGATCCAATTTCATCATTTCTTATGGCTGAGTAGTATTCCATAGTAAATATGTACAAAAGCTTTTTAATCCACTCGTCCTCTGACGGACACTTGGGCTGTTTCCAGATCTTTGGTATTGTGAACAATGCTGCCATAAACATAGGGGTGCATTTCACTTTCTGGAACAGTTCTATGGTGTTCTTGGGGTATATTCCTAAAAGTGGGATAGCTGGGTCAAAAGGCAGTTCAATTTTCAATTTTTTGAGGAATCTCCATACTGTTTTCCACAGTGGCTGCACCAGTCTGCATTCCCACCAGCAGTGCAGGAGGGTTCCCTTTTCTCCACATCCTCGCCAGCACTTATTCTGTGTTGTTTTGTGGATGAGCGCGATTCAGACTGGTGTGAGGTGATATCTCATTGTGGTTTTAATTTGCATTTCTCTAATGATAAGTGATGTTGAGCATTTTTTCATATGCCTATTGGCCATTTGAATGTCCTCTTTGGAGAAGTGTCTATTCATTTCTTATGCCCATTACTTGATTGGATTGTTTGTCTTTCTGGTGTTGAGATTTACAAGTTCTTTATAAATTTTGGTTATTAACCCCTTATCAGACGTACTGTCAAATATGTTCTCCCATTGTGTAGTTTGTCTTTTTATTCTGTTCTTATTGTCTTTGGCTCTGCAAAAGCTTTTTATTTGATATAGTCCCATTTGTTTATCCTGTCTTTTATTTCACTTACTTGCCCGTGGAGATGAATCAGCAAATATATCGCTGCAAGGGATGTCCGAGAGCTTACTGCCTATGTTTTCTTCTAAGATGCTTATGGTTTTACAGCTTACATTTAAGTCTTTTATCCATTTTGAGTTAATTTTTGTGAATGTTGTAAGTTGGTGGTCTAGTTTCATTTTTTTGCAGGTAGCTGTCCAATTTTCCCAACACCATTTATTAAAGAGGCTGCCTTTACTCCATTGTATGCCTTTACCTCCTTTGTCAAATATCAACTGTCCATAGAGCTGTGGTTTTATTTCTGGGTTCTCCGTACTGTTCCATTGATCTATATGCCTGTTCTTATGCCAGTACTAGGCTGTTTTGAGTACAATGGCCTTGTAGTATAATTTGATATCAGGAACTGTGATACTTCCCCCTTTATTCTTCTTTTTTAAGATTACTGAGGCTGTTCGTGTTCTCTTTTGGTTCCATATAAATTTTTGGAATATGTGATCTATGTCTTTAAAGTATGTCATTGGTATTTTAATTGGTATTGCATCAAATTTATATATTGCTTTGGGTAATATAGACATTTTAATGATGTTTGTTCTTCCTAACCATGAGCATGGTTTATGCTACCACTTGTTTGTATCTTCCTTGATTTTTTTTTATCAATGTTTTATAATTTTTGGAGTACAAGTCTTTAGTCTCCTTGGTTAAATGTACTCCTAGGTACTTTATTTTTTTTGGTTGTAATAGTGAAGGGGATTGTTTCCTTAATTTCTCTTTCTGACTGTTCATTGCTTGTGTATAAAAATGTCTCTGATTTCTGAGTATTGATTTTATATACTGCCACTTTGCTGAATTCATTTATCAAGTCCAATAGTTTTTTGACTGAGACTTTAGGGTTTTCTATATACAATATCATATCATCTGCAAATAATGATAGTTTTACTTCTTCTTTTCCAACTTAAATGCCTTTTATTTCTTCTTGTCTGATTGCTGTGGCTAGGACTTCCAGGACTATGTTGAATAAGAGTGGCGAAAGGGGGCACCCTTGCCTTGTTCCTGATCTTAAGGGAATTACTTTTAACTTTTGCCCATTGAGTATGATGTTGGCTGTGGGTTTGTGATAGATGGTTTTTATTATGTTGAGGTATGTGTATTTCTGTTGTGTTAGTTGTTATTTCAACACTCTCATTTCTAATTTTATTTATTTGACTCCTCTCTCTTTTTTTCTTGGTGAATATAGTTTAAGGTTCATCGATCTTGTTTACCTTTTGAAAGAACCAGCTCCTAGTTTTATTGATCTTCTGTATTGTTTCTTTAGCCTCTATGTAATTTATTTCTGCTCTGATCTTTATTATTTTCTTCCTTCTAGTACATTTGGTCTTTATTTACTGTTCTTTTTCTAGTTCTTTTAGATGCAGGGTTAAGTTGTTTATTTGAGCTTTTTCTAGCTTCTTAAAGTGTACCTGTAGTGCTATGAACTTCCCTCTCACTACTGCTTTTGCTGTGTCCCATAAATTTTGAGTTGTTGTGTGCTCATTATCATTCATTTCTAGAAATTTTTAAATTTCTTCTTTGATCTCATTCTTAATCCATTCATTATTTAACACCCTGCTATTTAGTTTCCATGTGTTTGAGAATTTTTTAGCTTTTCTATTGTGGTTCATTTCTAGTTTCATGCCATTGTGATCGGAGAAAGTGCTTGATATTATTTCAATCTTCTTAAATTTGTTGAGACCACTTTTGTACCCTAACATGTGGTCTATCCTAGAGAATGTACCATGAGCACTTGAAAAGAATGTATATTCTGCTGCTTTAGGTTGAAAGGTTCTGAAGATATCTATTAAATCAAGTTGATCTTGTGTGTCCTTTAAGTCTGCTGTTTCTTTGTTAATTTTCTTTCTTGAGGATCTATCTAGCAATGTTAGTGGGGTATTAAAATCCCCTACTATTATAGTATTGCTGTTGATCTCACCCTTTATACCCATCAAAGTCTGCTTTATATATTTAGGTTCTCCTATATTAGGTGCGTAGATATTTATAATAGTTATATCTTCCTGTTGGATTGCTCCCTTTATCATTATGTAGTGGCTTTCCTTATCTCTTACTATATTCTTTGTTTTCAAGTCCATTTTGTCTGATATCAGTATTACTACCCCAGCTTTTTTTTTTATTTCCATTTGCATGAAATGGTTTTTTCCATACTTTTACCTTCAGTCTATGTGCATCTTTTGTTTTAAGGTGTGTCTCTTGTAGACAGCATATGGACAGGTCCTGTTTTCTTATCCATGCAGCTACCCTATGTCTTTTGATTGGATCATTTAATCCATTTACATTTAAGGTTATTATTGATATGTAGTTGTTTATTGCCATTTTATTCTTTAAAGCTATATTCCTCTTTTGCTATATTCTTTTCCCACATTGATCTGTTTACACCATGCCCGTTAATGTTTCCTGCAACATTGGTTTGGTTGTAATGAATTCCTTGAGTATTTTTTTTGTCTGGGAAGCTTTTTATTTCTCCTTCAATTTTAAATGATAGACTTGCTGGATAAAGTAGTCTTGGTTGTAGGTTTTTGTTCTGCATTACTTTGAATATTTCTTGCCATTCCCTTCTGGCCTCAAGTGTTTCTGTTGAGAAGTCTGATGTCATCCTCATGGGGGTTTCTTTGTAGATGATAACCTTTTTTTGCTGTCTAGCAGCTTTTAATATTTTCTCTTTATCACTTAGCTTTGGTATTTTAATTATGATGTGTCTTGGTGTAGGTTTCTTTGGGTTTCTCTTTAATGGAGTTCTCTGTGCTTCTTGAACTTGTGAGAGTTTCTCCTGCATTAATTTAGGGAAGTTTTCAGCTATGATATAATTGAACAAAGTCTCTATCTCTTGTTCTTTCTCTTCTTCTTCAGGAACCCGTATGATGTGGATGTTATTTCTCTTCATGTTGTCACAGAGCTCTCTAAGAGTTTCCTCAGACTTTTTGAGTCTCTTTTCTCTTTTCTTCTCTGCTTTCCTGCCTTCATTCCAGTTGTCCTCCAACTTGCTGATTCGATCCTCAGCTCTATCCATCCTGTTTTTAATTCCTTCCAATGTGGTCTTCATTGCTGATATTGTATTTGTCATGTCCGACTGATTCTTTTTTAATATTTCAATATCCTTTTTATACTTTGTATTTCTTTATTTAGGTGTTCATAATGACCATCCATTGTTGTTCTAAGATCCCTAAGCATCCTTACAATCATAATTTTGAACTCCGCCTCCAGAAGTTTGGTTATTTCCATATCACTCAGTTCATTTCCTGGATGTTTCTCTTGTGGTTTTATTTAGATTTCCCTTCTCTTTCTTGTCATTCTATCTGTGTGTTTGGGTGTTTTGTTTGCAGAGCTGGTTGAGTCTAGGCTTATTGTTGTCTGCCTCCAGTTTTCAATTGTGTTATATCTAGGTCTTCTTGGGTTGGCATCAGCTATTATTTATAATCCACTTTAGGATTTGGACTGATTTGTTTGTTTTCTTGTCTTGTTTGCTGATCTCAGCAGGGGGCTTATTTAAAACTATATCCAGGAATGGGGTGGGTGTAACCTGAGACTCTGAAGTCCTCTTCTGCCAGTTAATCTCTCTGGGGGTGGATTGTTTTCTCAGCTTCAATTGGGGGGAGGTGTACCTCAGATCTCCATGGAGACTTGAGTTACTGCCCCTCCTCCTTACTTCTTGTTTTCAGCTGTGCCTTGTTGTGCTGATTGGAGCTGGAGAGATGTCTGGAGATCTGTGCCCTGGAAGCATTTTGACTTTTGTTTTGTGAAAGGATCAGCCTCTCTCCCAGCTATGGTCGCCTCCAGCACTGAATGAGTTAGCTTTTCAGGTTGTCCTCTGCATTTCTCTGCCCCTCACCATCTATCTCTCTCTCTCCCCTTTCTTTTTGGAAGACAAGCCAGCCATTTCAATACACCTCATTCCCTGGTAGCTAGGCAAGTGTCTGTGATCAGTATTTGCTGCTTTTTTCCTTGGAGTGAGATCCCTTCTGGGCTCTCAGCCTCACCTCCCCTCTGTTCCTGTAAGCAGGGGAGATTCAAGCGCTCCCTATCAGGTTTGTTGTGGCTTCTTCTTTGCTCTTTGGTTTTTGAGAGCTGTTCTTATAGTCCAGATTAGGCTTTTCATGCTGATTGTTCATAAATTAGTTTGTAATCCAGTTTGGTAGCTTGAGTTGGGAGTCTGTGCGTCTGCCTACTCCGCTGCCATCTTAAGGTCCCCCCGTTTTTTTTTTTTTTATTAAAGATTTGTCTGTGAGCCAGATGCAGTCATCAAAAGAGCCACATCTGGCTCATGAGCCATATGTCCCGACTCCTGCTGTATATACTTTCTCTGGCATGGCAGGGTTTTTCCTCAATCCTAAAGTGTCATCTTTAGACAATGAGTTCCTTTTCTAAAAATTGGCATATTAGCAGCTGGTGTCAAAATACACTCTCAGATAAGCAAATGAACTCTATACAAAGAGCACATAATTCCTTTGTGCCAGATTTAATAATGGAGGTACATGCATTTAAAAAAACCTGGATTGTTCGTTAAAAATGCAGATTTCTGGGCCACTATTTGACCTATTGAACAGAATATACTATAGAAATTCCCAGAAGTCTGCATTTCTAACTCCTCTACCCTACCATGTCATTGTGATGCACACTATAATTTGAGAAAAATTACCCCACCAGGGACCTAGATCCAAGAAATGGCACATAGCTACAGTAGTGTCAACCAAATAAACTATTCAGGCAAGTATAATTATCTAAAGTTTATTTAATACTATATAATGCAAATAAATTTCAAATGGTGGTTAGTCAAAGATAATTTGTGTTTATAGGAGAGTAATTTATTCATCCTGCTACCAGGAAGTAAATATGGCCCTTTGAGAAAAGAAATTCTGTACTTAGAACTAAATACCACAATATATACCACAAAAAGCAAAAATATGCAGTTTAAATTAGTGGTACCTTGAGATACGATTTTAATTTGTTCTGTAACCGAGCTCGTAAGTCAGTCAACTCATATATCAAACTGCTGATACTGGACCCTTGCACCAACACGCCAACCTGCAGCAACTTCCTGAATCACGACTCGTATCTTGGAATTTCACTCAGATCTCGAACAAAAATATGGACTGAGTCACAGCTCGTATCTTAAAAAATTTATATGTTGGTCTGTTCATATCTCAAGGTACCACTGTAGATGGAATTTGACCCTAATAAGCTTTATTAAGTTGTACCTTAAATCTCATGTTTTATTTAAAAATTAAAAATTTTAAACAGAATATGTAGCAAGTAGTTCATTCATCACCTATCTTAATTTCCAGTCTATTATATTAACATATCCTCTCCGTTATTACTGGTTGAGTTTCTGTTGTCCTTTCCAAGGTACTATCTGTTCTAGACTCTTCCCATTGCTTGTCAGTATAAATGAAGACTCTGCGTGCTTTACTGGGCAGGTAAAGTAATGCCACTAAAAAGATGCCTTTGAAATACTACCAGACTTTGCTTATGACAGATTTCAAAAACAATTTCCTCCTGTTAAATATATATATATATATTTAAATATATATATATATATTTAAATATATATATATACATATATTCCTCACTGCTTCATAATATAAGTGATTTAATAATTGAGAAACGGTGTTCAGTTCTTTATTTCTAAAAAGTGATTTATAAAGTATGCCATTTGCACAGCCTGTTTACGCCCACACTGATTACTTACCATAGTATCTTATTCTGATCAAGCTATATAATTTTAAAATGTTGTATATTACTAAATGTACCAAATGTACAATATTAAGTGTGCATTACTGACTACCTTTTATCTGTTTATAAGACATCAATTAATGTTGCTTCATGAACTAAGACAGATAATTGTTCCAACTTTAGTGTGTTTTTCCAATTATCCTTTAAAGGCATGGCAGATCTTGGCATTTCAAATTCTATTTTCAATAGTTGGCATTTTTAATTCTGATCATTAAACAAACACTATTTCCTGGAAAGATTGTTTTTATAACCTTCTTTAAGTAAGTATGTTAACTTAGGAGGGCTAAGATGTATTTCAGCAGCTATACAACCTTGTTTCTTTTTTACTATGTTAACACCTCATCTCTAAAGATTTGAAAACTATAGTCCATGTCCTGAGGATGAGTTTATAATTTCTTCCAAATCTATTGAAAGCTTTTATAGGGATATTATATGAAATAACAATGGTGTAATCTTCTAGTTAAATTAAAATGTTAGCTTTTCTAGAATGCAATGAATAATTTTTAAATTATTTTGAGTACTGCAGCATGTTCCCATGAAAAGAAGCAGTATACTAATGATTTGAGTTCTAGTCCTGGTTCCATTAGAAACAAATTTAGGACCCACATAATTTGTTTTCTACATCTGGACTTCTGTACCACTGGTCAAGAAACTAAACATATAATAAGTTGGAAAAGAGACCCAATTGAAGGTCCCTCGCATTTATAATATGCTTGCCTTCTGTATATCGATAGAATATATGATGTTACCCTAGTTTGTACTGAAGAGAAATCTTTTGTGGAAATATAACTTTTAATTATAGTTTTATTCTTCCCCATGTCTGGTTAGACCCTTCCTTCCTTCCTTCCCTTTTCCTTCCTTCCTTTTTTCTCTTTCTTTCTCTCTCTTTCTTTTATCCTTTTCTTTCCCTTTCTCTTTTTTCCTTCCTTCCTTCCTTTCTTCTTTCATTTCTTCCTTCCTTCCTTCCCTTTGTTATTTTTATATAAATTTTTATTAATGTTAATGGGGTGAAATCAATAAATCAGGGTACATATATTCAAATAAAACATGTCCAGATTATCTTGTCATTCACTTATGTTGCATACCTATCCCTTTGTTTTCTTTCTTTCTTTCTTTCTCTCTTTTTCTTTCTTTCCCTGTCTCTTTTTTCTTTCTTTCTTTCCTTTTCCTTCTCTTTCTCTTTTTCTTTTTTCTCTTCTTTCTTTTTTTTCTTTTTTCTTCCTTTCTCTCTCTTTTTTCCTTTCACTTTATCCCCTTCCTCTTTTTTTCTTTCTGTCCTTTTCTTTCTTTACCTTTCTCTTTTTTCCCTTTCCTCTCTCCTCCTTTCTTTCTCTCCCTTTCTTTCTTTCCCTTTCTTCTTTTTCCCCTTTCCTCTTTCTTTTCTTTTCTTCCTTTCTTCCTTCTTCCCTCCCTTCTTTCCTTTCTTCTTTCCTTCCTTTTTTCCTCCCTTCTTCCCTCCCTCCCTTTCTTTCTTTTATGAACAGATTTAACAACAAATTGCTTTAGTTGATCTAAAATAGGGATATAAATTCACAGTTTCACTTGCTGCAGAGAAGACATTCTTTGTCACCTCAGCTGGAGCCTCTGTGCCTGGGATGGCTTAAAAACTCTAGGATGAAAGAAAATGGTAAAATTTGTAACTAGTTGTGCAATTATTGGCCAGGCTCCATGACCCTGTTTTTCTCATGTGGGCTGTGGAGGGGCTCTGATATTCTAGGCTCCTGGTCAGCAAACTGCGGCTCATGAGCCACATGCGGCTCTTTGGCCCCTTGAGTGTGGCTCTTCCACAAAATACCACCTGTAGGCACTACCTCGATGAGGAGTGTACCTAACTATATAGTTTAAGTTTAAAAAATTTCTCAAAAGAAATTCCAATTGTTGTACCATTGATATTTGGCTCTGTTGACTAATGAGTTTGCCAACCACTGTGCTAGGCCTATAGACTGACCCATTAATTTGACTGGGAAGAGAGGGAGTTTTGCCCAGCTACCTACTTAGGACAAAAAATAGACTTTCATTTAAAGTGAAACTGTCCTAAATCATTCTGTTGAAACATTCCCAAGTAAAGAATGAATGGCATCTGAATATATTAAGGAGTGAAATGTGACCAACTGCCAATGTTTTCTGCTTTACTGACAAAAACCACACTATGAAGTGGCAGTTGAATAGAAAATAGACTTTTAGCCAGAAATAAAATTTCATATTTCTGTACCCTCTTTCATGTAGACCTTGTTTTAAAAACACCATTAATAAATAATGAATAAAATTCTTCAACTATTTTACTTTGAGTAGTACTTTTTTATTATAACTTTACAAATTATGTAGCATAATTCTTACACTGTTATATAGAATTTTTTTATTATTTGAAAGCAAAAATAGAACCTTTGAAACATATAAAAAGATAAAAACACATTTTACCCTTTTTCTATGTTATATAATTAATCATTTTTAAACATCATATTATATTTCTTTCCAATTTTAATAACTATTATTTTTATTCTATGTCTTTATGTGAACATACACATGAAGGTACTTATATTTTTTTAAAGTTACATCTAATCTTAAATAATTATATGCTTGTATTTTACACATTTTTTTATTTTACATATTTTGGATTTTATTTTATTTTATTTATTCATTTTTAGAGAGGAGAGAGAGAGAGTCAGAGAGGAGAAAGAGACAGAGAGAGAGAAGGGGGGAGGAGCTGGAAGCATCAACTCCCATATGTGCCTTGGCCAGGCAAGCCCAGGGTTTTGAACCGGCGACCTCAGCATTTCCAGGTTGATGCTTTATCCACTGCGCCACCACAGGTCAGGCCCATATTTTGGATTTTAAAGTTTATATATATATTTCATTATCAATATTTATGTTTATATTTATGTTACATCTAAACATAAATATTTATATACATACATTAATGAATATATGCATAAAAGCAGTAGTCACTTATTGTGCTTATATATGCTCATAGAGGGATCTTATGCTTTTGTAAATTTAACTAATATATATTGAACACCTTCTTTGTCAAGCACTCTTCTAGATCTTGAGGTTATTTCAGTAAAAATTAGACCAAAACTCTGTTCTCATTAACTTTATTTTACATTAGTGCAGCAGTCTTGAATTACTGTTAATATTTGGGGATAAAGTAAGTACAGTCATGGTTTTATGAAATATCAAAAATATTATTGTAGGGGTAGAATTAAATAACTGATTTTTCCTGGTTTCTATTGCTTTATTTTTATTAACTATTAGATGAAAGATATTTTTATTTTGATCAGTTTAATTTTGTTATATCTTTTAAGGACAATTTTCATTAAGAATCAACTTATAGAATTAATTATTTTAGATTTTAGTAAACATTATCCAGGATCTAAAAACCACATAAAATATAAGTAGTTGTATAATTATTTATTTTCTAAATCATCAACAGATAAAATAGTATAGAAAATATTCTACTCTGTATTTCTAGTTCAAGATCTAAAACCAAATTTCTTCTTGAGAATAATTTTCCTTGTTCATATCAATCATGTTATAGTGTTTATTTAATTATGAAAATTACATAAGACAATTTGTAAGAATGTGTATACTACAATAAGATAACATGGTAAAACTGATGATAAAACAGAAGAGAAAATAAATATACGACTTAAATGCATTTCTGATCATGAATATGCTTAGTTGCTGTCCACTTCTCAATTATAGTTGCAGATTAAAATTATTCAGGTATCTTAAAAATACAGATTTCCAGATCACTTTACCCTTAAAGTCTGATTTGAGTGGTTTCCTGATGTGAGGATCTTGCAGTATTAACTTTTTAAAGGCCATATATGACAAACCATCAGCCAATATCATACTAAATGCTGAAAAACTGAAGTTTTTCCTCTAAAATCAGGAACATGACAAGGCTGCTCATTCTCTCCACTCTTATTCAACATAGTTCTGGAAGTTTTAGCCAGAGCAACCAGGCAAAAGAAATAAATAAAAGGCATCCACTTTTTGCAGATGACATAATCCCGTATATAGAAATCCTCAAAGACCCCACAAAAAACTATTAGAAGCAATAAACAGCTCTGGCTAGTTGGCTCAGTGGTAGAATGTCATCCTGACATGTGGATGTCCTGGGTTTGATTCCTGGTCAGGGCACACAGGAAAAACAATCATCTGTTTCTCCAACCCCCTCTTTTCTCTCTTTTTCTCTCTTCCTCTCCCACAGCCATGGCTTGATTGGTTTGAGTGCACTGACTTTGGGTACAGAGGATGGCTCTGTGGAGCCTCTACTTCAGGCGCTAAAAATATCACGGTTGTGAGCATGGCCCAGATAGGCAAGAGCATCAGCCCAGACAAGGCTTGCCAGGCTCATGGGAGAGTCTATCTCTCTATCTCTCCTCCTCTCACTTGGAAAAAAAAGAAAAAGAAGAAAAAAGAAACAATAAATACAGTAAAGTTGCAGGATACAAAATTAATATAAAAAAGTCTACAGCTTTCCTATAAAACAACAATGAAAATTCAGAAAATGAACTAAAAAAACCCCCAATTTCATTTACAATTTCAACAACAACAAAAAATACCTAGGAAAAAACTTAACAAAGGATATTAAGAGCCTACATACTAAAAACTACAAAGGATTACTAAAAGAAATTGAAAAAGACACAATGAAATTGAAAAATATTCCATGTTCATGGATTGAAAGAATCAACATAGTTAAAATGACCATATTACCCAAAGCAATACACAGATTTAATACAATCCCCATTAAAACACTATTGTCTTTTTTTGAGGAAATAGAAAAAAGTATTACCATGTTTGTAAGGAATCATATAAAACCCTGAATAACCAAAAAGATCCTGAGAAAAAAGAATGAAGCTGGAGGCTTCACATACACTATGTGACTTCAAATTATACTGCAGAGACACGGTAATAAAAACAGGATGATATTGGCAGAAAAACAGACATACAGACCAATGGAACAGAATTGAGAGTTCAGAAATAAAACCACATTTATATAGACAAATCATCTTCGACAAAGGAGCCAAAAACACACTATGTAGAAAGGAAAGCTTTTTCAATAAATCATGCTGAAGGCCCTGGCCAGTTGGCTCCATGGTAGAGCATCAGCCTAGTGTGTGGATGTCGCAGGTTTGATTCCTGGCCAGAGCACACAAGAAAAGTGACCATCTGCTCTCCACCCCTCTCTCTCTTGCTTCTCTCTCTCTCTCTCTCTCTCTCTCTCTCTCTCTCCATCTCTTGCTTCTCCTCCCCTCCTGCAGTCATGCTTGATGGAGTGAGTTGGCCATGGACGCTAAGGATGGCACTACAGCCTCCACCTTAGGTGCTAAAAAAATGGCTGTGTTTGCAATGGAGGAAGGGCCCCAGATGGGCAGAGAATCGCCCCCTTGTGGGTTTGCTGGGTGAATCTCAGTCACGGCGCATGCAAGAGTTTGTCTCTGCCTTCCTTTCTTCTCACTAAAATAATTAATTAATTAATTAGTTAATGGTGCTGGGAAAATTGGATAGCCACATGCAAAAGAATGAAACTTAGGTATAGTTTGTCTCTCTACACAAAAATTAATTCAAAGTGGATCAAAACCTAAATCTAAGATCTGAAACAATAAATTATGTAGAAGAAAACAGGTACTAAACTTATGGACCTTGGCCATAGAGAACAGTTATGAACATGACCCCAAAGGCAAGTGAAGTAAAAGTAAAAATAAATGAATGACACTATATCAAACTGAAAAGCTTCTGCACAGCAAAAGAAATGGACACAAAACAAAAAGGCAGCCAACCAAATGGGAGATGATATTTACAAACAATAGTTCTGATAAGGAGTGAATATCAAAATATATAAAGAACTCACAACAATCAGCAACAAAAAAGCAAACAATCAAATTTAAAAGAATGGAGAGAGGACCTGAACAGATATTTCTCCCCAAAGAACATACAAATGGCCAACAGATATATAAAAAGATGCTCATTTTCATTAGCTATTAGAGAAATGCAAATCAAAACTACAATGAGATACCACCTCACACCTTTTAGATTGGCTATTATCAACAAGACAAGTAATAATAAGGGCTTGGGACACTATGTAGAAAAAGGAACTCTTATTCACTGCTGGTAGGAATGTAAACTGGTACAGCCATTATAGAAGAAAGTATGGTGTTTCCTCAAAAAATTAAGAACTACCATACAACCCAGCAATTCCTCTACTGGATATCTACCCAAAAAACTTGAAAACATTGGTACGTAAGGACATGTGCTATGTTCATTGTAGCATTATTCACAGTGGCCAAGACATAAAAACAAAGTGTCCTTCAATAGAGGATTGGATAAAGAAGATGTGGTACATATATACAATGGAATACCACTCAGCCATAAGAAATGATGACATGTTGACATTTAGGATAACATGGATGGATCTTGAGAACATTATATTGAGTGAAATAAGTAAATCAGAAAAAAACTAAGAACTAAATAATTTCACATATAGTTGGAATAAAACTGAGACTATGAAAAAAGATAAAGTGAGGTGGTTGCCAAAGGGAGAGAGATTGGGGTTGGAGGTTAAGGGTAGGGGAGTAAAGAGAGATAAATATACGGTGATGGAAAATGATTTGACTTTGGGTGATGTGGATGGGTACACAACATAATCAACAGTTCAAATGCTACAGAAATGTTTACCTGAAACCTATGTACCCTTATTGATCAATGTTACCCCATTAAATTTAATTTTCCAAATAAAATAAAGAATTTCAAATCTAATCTATAGATAAGGCAGGAAAACCACTGTTTTTGTAGGATGATTAATTTGCCTCTCAGTTTCTGGGCAAAGTATTCATTTTGGTAATGCCTATAAGTTAAAAAAAAAAAAAAGCCAGTGTAGAGGATAAGTATAATACTAAGATTAAGTAGATTTTTTCCTGGGGTGAGAGAATGCTGGTAGGAGGGCACATTGTGACATAATAACACCTCTATGAAAGATACAATGAGATCTGTGAGACTCTTTCTTAGAACAATTCTGATTGGAGCCACCATATTTGTTTCATTATTGTTATATTTTCTTAACTACTGTGTTATTAAAAATAGAAAAAAAAGAGTAAAATTTTAAAAAAGTACATGCCTGCTTAAATAAGCTGCACTAGAATTTATAGCAATATTATTGCTAGCATGTTTCTAGTACACATTGATTAGACACAGACTAATTCTCACTGTATTGACTCTGTTACGTTAAACCAAAGGACTCCCTTTATTAAATTAACAAGGGAAACAACCTATAAAAGTAATTAAGGAGGAAAATAAAGTAAAATTAATCCTAATAAATGGTAAAAGAAGGGCTTATTTGAATAAGACTTGGACATTCTGCAGTAGTGAAGATAATGTTGTATAAGTAGCATTAATCTTTGTAAATGGCTGGTACCAGCAGAAAAATAAAACAGTCAAGAGCTGAAGCCTTATCTATACTGGTTCAACCATAGTTTTAGAGTTAGATTTTATGAATCTAAATAGCACCTCTTGGCATCAATGCCTGCACCTTTGAATGCGACAGAAAAAGGATTCCTGTCAAAGTTAAGAAAAAACCTGGGATTATTTGAAAAGATGACATGGCTAATGTTATGACTGCAGAAATCAGATAGTAAAAGTTTAATACTGTGACCTTCCAAAGGTCATATTACATGATACAAAAATTGATCAGCCCTGGTTGGTTGGCTCAGTGGTAGAGCATCAGCCCAGCCTATAGATGTCCTGGGTTTAATTCCCATCCAGGGCACACAGGAGAAGTGCCTATCTGCTTCTCCACCCCTCCCCCTCTCCTTTCTCTCTGTCTCTCTCTTCCTCTCCTGCAGACAAGGCTCCATTGGAGCAAAGTTGGCCCTGGGCACTGAAGATGGCTCCATGGCCTCTGCCTCAGACACTAGAATGGCTCTGGTTGCAACAGAGCAACACCCCAGAGGGGCTGAGCATAGCCCCCTGGTGGGGCATGCGTTTTGGATCCCGGTCGGGCACATGCAGGAGTCTGTCTCTGCCTCCCTGCTTCTCACTTCAGAAAAAATACAAAAAAAAAAAAAAAAAAAAAAAAATCGACACACCTCCTCAGTGACAACTGGGGTCAATTATCAGGGGCATTGTGCCTGAAGGCAGGTCATTGATCATTCCTATTGCCACTGCACTGATCGCTGTTGCTATGGTTAATGAATGCTGTTAAACCTGCTACCCAGTTCTAATTGCGAGCATTAGCTATCCCCACGTCTCCAGTGTTCAGTGTTACAGGAGAATGGGGGTTAGGCACTCAGATTTGAAAGGTAGCCAAATACTGATGTCAGATTTTTTTTTTTTTTATGAAGTGTTTGCTGTAAAAAATCCTGACAAGTAATTTAATAAGTATTTTCATGTTTATAAAAGTAATGGTACCTCAAATTTCAGATTAAAAATTAATCTTATTTCATGTACAGCAAAGCATGGAATTAAATGTCTATTAGTCCACCTTAAATATACTGCTCACAAAAATTAGGGGATATTTCAAAATGAATATGAAGTGATAAAAAAGCATTTGATTATTTTATTAAACAAGAACATCAGAAAAACAACTGACAAGTCAAAGAAAGTTGACTGATTATGCAAATGAGATGCTAAAACAACTTTTATTTCATTGGTGAAAGTACACTATATAAAAGGCTAAAAGTACTGGAGTATTTGCATGTTCCCTGATCCCTTAATTTTTGTGAGCAGTGTATTTTGGAGAACCATGGCTGGCCCCAGAAAGTCTAAAGGGAAATCATGAGTTAAAACTATTGGCATTACTAATAAGGATTTATAATATCAGGACTGAAATATTTGGAAAACGGAGAGAGTCTGCTTTGTTGACCAAGGTGAATATCTAAAGGGTAAGGGATACGTCCTGGAAATTGGAAAGGGTTAAAACAAACCACTTTCTTTTGGGTTACAATTTTGTTAATGTTTTTCTAAATTTATATTTTATTTATTTATTTATTTATTATTTTTTTTTAATAATTTTATTTTTTTAATGGGGTGACATCAATAAATCAGGATACATATATTCAAAGATAACAAGTCCAGGTTATCTTGTCGTTCAATTATGTTGCATACCCACCACCCAAAGTCAGATTGTCCTCTTTCACCTTCTATTTTGTTTTCTTTGTGCCCCTCCCCACCCCCTATCCCTCTCCCATTCCCCCCTCCCCCCCCCCCGTAACCACCACACTCTTATCAATGTCTCTTAGTTTCACTATTATGTCCCACCTACGTATGGAATAATACAGTTCCTGTTTTTTTCTGATTTACTTATTTCGCTTCGTATCATGTTATCAAGATCCCACAATTTTGCTGTAAATGTTCCGATGTCATCATTTCTTATGGCTGAGTAGTATTCCATAGTGTATATGTGCCACATCTTCTTTATCCAGTCATCTATTGATGGGCTTTTTGGTTGTTTCCATGTCCTGGCCACAGTGAACAATGCTGCAATAAACATGGGGCTGCATGTGTCTTTACGTATCAATGTTTCTGAGTTTTGGGGATATATACCCAGTAGAGGGATTGCTGGGTCATAAGGTAGTTCTATTTTCAGTTTTTTGAGGAACCACCATACTTTCTTCCATAATGGTTGTACTACTTTACATTCCCACCAACAGTGTATGAGGGTTCCTTTTTCTCCACAGCCTCTCCAACATTTGCTATTACCTGACTTGCTAATAACAGCTAATCAAACAGGTGTGAGGTGGTATCTCATTGCCGTTTTGATTTGCATTTCTCTAATAGCTAAAGAAGATGAGCATCTTTTCATATATCTGTTGGCCATTTGTATTTCTTCCTGGGAGAAGTGTCTATTCATATCCTCTTCCCATTTTTTTATTGGATTGTTTGTTTGTTTGTTGTTGAGTTTTATGAGTTCTTTGTATATTTTGGATATTAGGCCCTTATCTGAGCTGTTGTTTGAAAATATCATTTCCCATTTAGTTGGCTTTCTGTTTATTTTGTTATCAGTTTCTCTTGCTGAGCAAAAACTTCTTAGTCTGATGTAGTCCCATTCATTAATTTTTGCCTTCACTTCTCTTGCCATTGGAGTCAAATTCATAAAATGCTCTTTAAAACCCAGGTCCATGAGTTGAGTACCTATGTCTTCTTCTATGTACTTAATTGTTTCAGGTCTTATGTTTAGATCTTTGATCCATTTTGAGTTAATTTTTGTACAGGGGGAAAGACTGTAGTCCAGTTTCATTCTTTTGCATGTGGCTTTCCAGTTTTCCCAGCACCATTTATTGAAGAGGCTTTCTTTTCTCCATTGTGTGTTGTTGGCCCCTTTATCAAAAATTATTTGACTATATATATGTGGTTTTATTTCTAGACTTTCTATTCTGTTCCATTGGTCTGAGTGTCTATTTTTCTGCCAATACCATGCTGTTTTGATTGTCGTGGCCCTATAATAGAGTTTGAAGTCAGGTATTGTTATGCCCCCAGCTTCATTCTTTTTCTTTAGGATTGCTTTGGCTATTCGGGGTTTTTTATAGTTCCATATAAATCTGATGATTTTTTGCTCTATTTCTTTAAAAAATGTCATTGGAAGTTTGATGGGAATTGCATTAAATTTGTATATTGCTTTGGGTAATATAGCCATCTTGATTATATTTATTCTTCCTAGCAAAGAACAAGGTATATTCTTCCATCTCATTATATCTTTTTCAATTTCCCTTAACAATGGTTTATAGTTTTCATTATATAAGTTCTTTACATTCTTTGTTATGTTTATTCCTAAGTATTTTATTTTTTTTGTTGCAATCGTGAAGGGGATTATTCTTTTGAGTTCCTTCTCAGTTGTTTCATTGTTGGCATATAGAAAGGCTATTGACTTCTGTATGTTAATTTTGTATCCTGCGACCTTACTCTATTGGCTTATTGTTTCTAGTAGTCTTTTTGTGGATTCTTTGGGGTTTTCGATGTATAGGATCATATCATCTGCAAAAAGTGATACCTTTACTTCTTCTTTTCCGATATGGATGCCTTTTATTTCTTTGTCTTGTCTGATTGCTCTGGCTAGAACCTCTAGTACCACATTAAATAAGAGTGGAGAGAGTGGACAACCCTGTCTTGTTCCTGATTTAAGGGGGAAAGCCTTCAGTTTAGTGCCATTTAATATGATGTTAGCTGATGGTTTATCGTATATGGCCTTTATCATGTTGAGATATTTTCCTTCTATACCCATTTTGTTGAGAGTCTTAAACATAAAATTGTGTTGTATTTTATCGAAAGCCTTTTCTGCATCTATTGATAAGATCATGTGGTTTTTGTTCTTTGTTTTGTTGATATGGTGTATTACATTAACCGTTTTACCTATGTTGAACCATCCTTGAGATTCTGGGATGAATCCCACTTGATCATGATGTATTATTTTTTTAATATGTTGTTGTATTCGATTTGCTAGTATTTTGTTTAATATTTTAGCATCTGTATTCATTAGAGATATTGGTCTGTAGTTTTCTTTTTTTGTGCCATCCTTGCCTGGTTTTGGTATGAGGGTTATGTTGGCCTCATAAAATGTTTTTGGAAGTATTGCTTCTTCTTCAATTTTTTGGAAGACTTTGAGTAGAATAGGAACCAAGTCTTCTTTGAATGTTTGATAAAATTCGCTGGTATAGCCGTCAGGGCCTGGACTTTTATTTTTGGGGAGGTTTTTAATGGTTTTTTCTATTTCTTCTCTACTGATAGGTCTGTTTCGGCTTTCTGCTTCTTCTTGACTCAGTCTAGGAAGGTTGTATTGTTCTAGGAATTTATCCATTTCTTCTAGGTTGTTGAATTTAGTGGCATAAAGTTTTTCATAGTATTCTACAATAATTCTTTGTATATCTACGGTGTCTGTGGTGATTTCTCCTCTTTCATTTTGGATTTTGTTTATATGAGTTCTTTCTCTTTTTTCCTTGGTAAGTCTTGCCAAGGGTTTGTCAATTTTGTTGATCTTTTCAAAGAACCAGCTCCTTGTTCTATTAATTTTTTCTATAGTTTTCCTGTTCTCTAATTTATTTATTTCTGCTCTGATTTTTATTATCTCCTTTCTTCGGCTGCTTTTGGGTTGTCTTTGTTCTTCTTTTTCTAGTTCCTTAAGGTGGGAAGTTAAGTGGTTCACTTGGGCTCTCTCTTGTTTGTTCATATATGCCTGAAGCGATATGAACTTCCCTCTTATCACTGCTTTTGCTGCATCCCATAGATTCTGATATGTCGTATTGTCATTTTCATTAGTCTGTATATATCTTTTGATCTCTGCACTTATTTCTTCTTTGACCCATTCATTTTTTAAAAGTATGTTGTTTAGTTTCCACATTTTTGTGGGATTTTTTTCCTCTTTTTTGCAGTTGAATTCTAGTTTCAAGGCTTTATGATCAGAAAATATGCTTGGTACAACTTCAATTTTTCTGAATTTGCTGATGTTGTTTTTGTGGCCCAACATATGGTCAATTCTTGAGAATGATCCATGTACACTGGAGAAAAATGTATACTCAGTCACTTTGAGATGAAATGTCCTGTAGATGTCTATCATATCCAGGTGCTCTAGTGTTTTGTTTAAGGCCACTATGTCTTTGTTGATTCTCTGTTTGGATGACCGATCTCGAGCCGTCAGCGGTGTATTGAGGTCTCCAAGTATGATTGTATTTTTGTCAGTTTTTGTTTTAAGATCAATAAGTAGCTGTCTTATATATTTTGGTGCTCCTTGGTTTGGTGCATATATATTAAGAATTGTTATGTCTTCTTGATTCAGTGTCCCCTTAGCCATTATGAAATGGCCATTTTTATCTCTGAGTACTTTTCCTGTCTTGTAGTCAGCATTATCCGATATGAGTATTGCTACACCTGCTTTTTTTTGGATGTTATTTGCTTGGAGTATTGTTTTCTAGCCTTTCACTTTGAATTTGTTTTTATCCTTGTTACTTAGATGAGTTTCCTGTAGGCAGCATACAGTTGGATTTTCTTTTGTAATCCATTCTGCTACTCTGTGCCCTTTTATTGGTGAGTTTAGTCCGTTTACATTTAGTGTAATTATTGATACTTGTGAGTTCCCTATTGCCATTTTATATCTTGCTTTCTGTTAGTTTTGTGTCTTGTTTGATCCTTCTCTTTCGTTTTTCTATCTTTTGTTTTTATTTGGTTGTATTCCATACATCTTTCCTCTGTTGCTATCTTTTTTATCTCATGTGCTTCTGTGGTGGTTTTTTCAATGGTGGTTACCTTTGAGTAATGAAAAGGGTCCCTACCCTGTTCATTGTAGCAAACTATTTTGTGAGTACTTTTGCACTCCATCATCCTTTGCTACTGTTAATCTCCATCTTATCCCCCTCTTTCTTTTTGTTGTTGTCACAGTTTAAATTTGGTGTTATTGTGTTCTTCTTGGAGCTTTTACTTGTGGCTCTGTTTTTTTTTTTGTTCCTTGTATCTGATTGGAGAACCCCCTTTAGTAATTCCTGGAGTGGGGGTTTTCTGATGATAAATTCCCTCATCTTTTCTGTACCTGTGAATGTTTTTATTTCTCCTTCATATTTGAAGGATAGCTTTGATGGGTATAGTATTCGTGGCTGAAAGTTCCTCTCTTTCAGGACTTTAAATATTGGGGTCCACTCTCTTCTATCTTGTAGAGTTTCTGCTGAGAAATCTGATGATAATCTAATGGGCCTTTCTTTGTATGTTGTATTCTTCTTTTCCCTGGCTGCCTTGAGAATTTTTTCTTTGCTGTTGGTTTGTGTCAATTTCATTATGATATGCCTTGGAGTAGGTTTGTTGGGGTTAAGAATACTTGGAGTTCTGTTTGCTTCTTGAACTTGAGGCTTTAGTTCTTTCCACAGGCTTGGGAAGTTCTCATCTATTATTTGTTTGAGTATGTTCTCCATTCCATTTTCTCTCTCTTCTCCCTCTGATATACCTATTATTCTTATGTTATTCTTTTTGATGGAGTCAGATAATTCTTGTTGGGCTATCTCATTTTTTTAAATTTTTGAGTCTCTTTCTTCTTCTCTCTGTTGTGCCTCAAGTTGCTTGCCTTCTATTTCACTAATCCTCTCTTCTATCTGACCTGTTCTATTAGTTAAGCTTGTTACTTCATTTTTCAGCTTGTGAATTGAGCTTTTAATCTCTGTTTGATTTGTTTTTATAGTTTCAATTTCCTTGGACATATATTCTTTTTGTTCATTGAGTTGTTTTCTGAGCTCCCTAAATTGCCTTTCTGTGTTTTCTTGTATATCTCGGAGGATTTTTAGAATTTCTATCTTGAATTCTCTGTCATTTAGCTCCAAGGTTTCCAATATATTAAATTTTTTCTCCATAGATTTTTTCTCATCTAGCTGTGTTACCTCTCTTTCTTTTGTATCCATGATATTCGATTTTCTCTTCCTTAATGGCATCTGAGGGTGGTTTTGTTGATAGTATTGAGATTTAATAAAGAATAAAAAGTTAAAAAAATAAAAAAAATAAAAAAAATAAAAAAATCGAAGAGTTTTTTTTTAAAAAAATTAATAATGAAATAAAGAAAAATAAAATAAAATAAAAATTTTTTAAAAAAGGAAATTATTCCCCCCCTCCTTTTTTCCTCTCCTCTCCTCTCCCCTCTTTCTTGAGAAAATCTTGTGGTGGACTGTGAATTATAACAAACAATGCCTGTGATGGAGGGCCTGAATTGGGGAAAAGTAATAAAGGGCCAAAAAAAAAAAAAAAAAAGAAAAGAAAAAAAAAAGGAAAAAAAAAGAGCGAATGGACCCACAGAAAGCAAATAAGGAAAAAATTTGGGTCAAGAATAAAATGATTTGCTTTTAGGTGTTCGTTGTCTAAGAGTTATGATGAGAGGAATAAAAGGAAAACGGAAAAATGGGGGGACAAATTAAAAAATTACTATTGTATTTAGTGGAACAAGAACTAGATAATATGGAGAGCCAGGGATGGGAGCACTGCTAGTGAGTTAAAAAAGTGAAGTAAAAACCCCCCAAAATGCCACAAACATAGGTTTGAGTCCCAGATAAGATAATTTGTTTGTTATTGAGGTTTGAATGAGAGGAGATGTAAAGGAGAAAGGAAGAAACTAATATAGAGGGAGAAAAGAAAGAGAGAGAGAGAAAAAAAGAGGGAACCACTAATAGAAGAAAAAAGAAAGGAGAGAGAGAGAGTGTTAAGGGTTTTGGAGTGCAACCCTCATAGAGAGAAAGGAAGAGAAGAGAAAAGATAATGTGAGATGTAACACTTATGGGTAGTGTAGTTCAAGGAGAGGAGAGAGTAAGACCGGTAGAGAGTTAATCGGCCAAATTGGAGGAGGAAAAAAAAAGTATCAAGAATGAAGATAAGAGAAACAAACGAACAAATATAATAAAATGGGATAGGTTATAAAGTCTGCAGATTATTCTTGATTTTGAGAGGTTATCTTCTTGCTTTTTCTTTTCTCTCCATCTTCCTGGTCGGTGACTCTGTACCCTGGGTTCTGCCCCTTTGGCACGCTCAGGTAGAGGTTTGCAGTTGATAATGGCAATGTCATGTGTTGTGCTTTAGTCTCGTTGGCAGTCAAAGCTCATTAGCATTTATAGGCTCCGACAGTGAGAGAGTTCGTGTTCCTGGAGCCTTTCTCCTAGTCTTTCCTTTCTCAATTAGTAGCCTGATAATCCAGCTATGGGGTTGCTGCTGCTGCCTCTGCCTGGATAGTAAGAGGCTCAAAGAGCTGGCAACTCCCCACTCTATTTCCACTCAGCACAGGGCTCTGGGTAAGGCTCAGTCAGTCAGAGCTGCTAGCATAATCAGGCGGGCTTTCCGCCCACTCAAAGACCTCTGGCTCTGCCACTCTGTCCGGTAACACAAGCGGGCGCCCACTTCTGGGGCGCTTGGAGGAAACTCTCACTCACTGTCTGCGACCAGGATATCCGGCCAGCAGTCTCACGCTCTGAGTGAAACCCCCAACCGCAGGGAAAAGTTGCAGCGTTGGAATTGAGTCTCACTCTGTCCCCGTGCGCGGCTTTTGCAAGGCGCTGGGGCAGCTCGAGATTCCGCTTTGGCCCACACAAAGGCCCCTGACTCTGCCCCTCTGTGCGATAACACGGGCGCGCACTGCTGAGGCACTCGGAGGAATTGCTCACTCCTTATCTGCGCGCGCAAACCAGGATATGAGGCCGGCCGCGTTTCCGAGTGAAACACCCTCCAGCACGGAAAATCTCCACTGTTGGAATTAGTTCTCACTCCCTCCCGTGTGTGGCTTTCCCAGGGCGCTGGGGTTGCCCAGAGACTCTGCCCTCGGCCCACAGAAAGGCCTCTGACCCTGCCTCTCCGTGGGGCAACACGGGCACCCACTCTCGGGGCCTAGGAAGAAATTCTTGCCCACTAACTGCGCACCGACCAGGAGACCAGGTAAAATGGCCGCTCCGCTTGTCTTTCTTTGTTTGGGTTTGGCGCGAGTGTTAGCTTGTATTGCCCGGCTTGCCACAGGATCAGATTTTCCTCGGCTTGGATCTTCGTGCCACAGCCTGGTTCGGCCGTTTGTGCCGCGGCGGCCTGGATCTATTCACCCCCTTTGCCCGCCTCAGTTTCTATATTCACAGTTACCAGAGAAAGCCGCCATGTTTAGGTTAGTGAAGAAGGCGGAGCATTTCTTACTCCCTATTTCCTTCGGGGTTTGGTTATATATTTAGCCAATTTTTCACTCAATCATACCTTTGGGTGTATTGCGAAGCATCTGGAAGCTCCAAGTATAGGTTTTTCTGTTGTTGAGTTTTGGGGGAGATTTATCGGTATCGCTTCCTACCCCGCCATTACTCTGACGTCATCTCCTAAATTTATATTTTAAATAAAACTAAATTGTTTTATGTGTGACGGTGTCTAGGGACACTTGAATATGTTTCAACTCAGTTCTTCCGGAAGGGTTCAGAAGAGGTAAAAGGTCCAGGTCACTCCTTGCCAGCTTGGTAAGGAGGTAGGACACAAACTGGTGGGACAGCCAGTGGTTGTGAGCAACCACACGAGGAACGAGTACAGATGAACGCCAAAGGCAAGAGTGGCAGAGGAGATGGCCAAAGGTCCTATCAATTTAGGCAATTGATCCACTAATGTAAAGAAAGCCCTGAAAAAAACAGCAGGTAAGAATTTTAAAATCACTAAAAATAATGTGTTCCTTTGTTTTCCCAAGAAAAAGAAAGAGGCCGCGAGAAATGTGATGCTCCCGAAATCTGATGTGAGGGTCTCAGAATTAAAGACAAGTTTCCTGGTTACCAACCACAGTAATCCTGGTCCTCCTTTGGTCTGGTGCACTTGCCTGTTTGCTCTAGTGTCTCACAGGATGCTAAATCTCAGGCTGTGGCCTCATCTGAGACTGACCTGACTGACCTGGTGGTGTTGTCACACTCAGTTTCACTGGTCTCACTCTTGCACCTCTGCCAGGACCAAGGTAACATGTCCACACTAGTCTGATAGAGAATGAAGGACGCAGGGCCAGACACTCCCATGCCCGATCCCAGAAGCAGTCACTGCCAGTCATGTGAGTGAACTCCTCTGAGAACACAGCTCTGCTGAGGCCTGTCTAAATGCAAACCTGAAAGGCCATGAGTTCAATAGAAGTTTATGGTAAGACTCTGGTTTTGAGGTGGCAGCATCATTTTGTAGTAAATAACTGATGTACTTATAATTAATCTATCTCAAAACTTCTAATTTATTTTAAGAAGTTATTAGTGTTATTGAGTGTGTGTGTGTGTGTGTGTGTGTGTGTGTGTGTGTGTTTTAGTTGGTTGGACAACTTGATAATTTACATTACAGATTTTGATTCTTTTCCTTTGGTAGCTCAGCAGTCATTTTTTTAATAATACATTTAATGCTGATCCAAGATCCCAGATATCAGATGTGACTTGTACAGGATAGTATGTATAAGTAATTGAACCCCAACAAAAATAGATGTTAGCATGATTTGTTTTTCCACCACATTCTAAATTTTTTACCTAACTGTGTCCAATTTATGCAATAAAAATGAGATTTGTGTCACAGCAGAATTTCCATAAGATGGCATTTGGCATTTGCATCCATCACAGTTAAGACTTTTGTTTTGAAATATGGAACCCATACACTGATTGCCTCCCAAGCTTTTGAAAAAAATAAAAATTAAGCTCTGAGAATTAATTTCCATTTATTATGTTTCAATTCACATCCAACAAATGTTATTATATTTTAAAAATAATCTTTGGCTCTGTCCAGTGGCTTAGTGGATATAGTGTCAACCTGGCATATGGACATCCTGGGTTTGATTCCTGGTCAAGGCACACAGAAGTTACCATTTCCTTTACCCTCCTTCCTCCCCCTCTCGCTTTCTCTTTTCCCTCCTGCATCCAGTGGCTCAGTTGGTTTGAGTATGGCCCCAGGAGCTAAGGATAGCTCCATTTGGAGCGTGTCAGCCTCAGATGCTAAAATTAGCTTAGTACTGGAGCATCGGCCCCAGATGGGTTTGGTGGGTGGATCTCATTCGGGGCACATGTGGGAGTCTGTCTCACTATTTTCCCTCCTCTCATCTAAAAAAAAAACTTTATTGCATTAATTTTAATTTTAATTGACTTAGCTAATATTTTACAGAAGTAAATTATCTTCATGCTAAAAGAAGTTTCTTAATGTGGAGTAAAGAACAATGTCAAATATCAAATGGCAATGAATTAATTCTTAGTTAGATTTCTGTATTTTAGTACCTACTCTTTCTGAATTTTTAAACTGAAATGTGCCTATTCTTATATTTGTTAATTAGCATTTACTTTTAAAGCTTGCTAGTGACATTCCAAATGATATTTTTCTACTCAGATATTTTGTATGTGCCTTGACCAGGCAAACCGTGGGTTTCGAACCAGCGACCTCAGCGTTCCAGGTTGTACTCAGATATTTTGTTTACAGAAATTGTTATAAAAATTTTGGAAAGCCACATGACTCTTAGCAGCAACTGATTATGCTAGAATCCTAAATGGTATTAAGTAATAAAAAAGAACTTTAATAGTAAGCCCCAGGATTTATGGTATTCAGAAATAATCTCATTTTTATTTTATTTTTTTGTAACAGAGACAAAGAGAGGGACAGCCAGACAGGAAGGGAGAGAGATAAGAAGCATCAGTTCTTTATTTAGAACCTTAGTTGTTCATTGATTGCTTTCTCATATGTGCCTTGAGCAGGGGGCTACAGCAGTCCGAGTGACTCCTTGCTCAAGCCAGCGACCTTGGGCTCAAGCTGGTGAGCCTTGCTCAAACCAGATGAGCCCACGCTCAAGCTGGTGACCTCGGGGTTTCAAACCTGGGTCCTCTGAGTCCCAGTCCAGCGCTCTATCCACTGTGCCTGCCGGTCAGGCAGAATAATCTCATTCTTGACATAATGTTAAGATCAGAACTTTGTTCAAAAATTGAAAATAAAGCTACAGACTAAAACCACAATTTGCTTTAATGGGTTAAATTTTATGCCAATTTATTTTTTTCTATTATACAGAGATATAGTTCATTTATAATACATATATAAATTACAGATATTTAAATTACACTCTTTGAAGAATTTTGAAATATGTAAGCACTGTGAAACCGTCATCATAATCAAGATAATAGACAGTTCTATCTCCCCAAAAAGTTTCTTTATGCCCCTGGGCCTTGTCTCTCTCCCTCCAATCTTGTTCCAGCAACCAGTGATTTGTTTTCTGTTATTAAGAAGTGCATTTCCTAGAATCTCATGTAAATGAAATCATAGCCTGGAACCAGAGCTGTTATGGTGATTTGACTGTCTGCTCTCACTCAGTGTGATTAACTTTGTGATCCATCCACATTTTGTTGCATGTTTCAGAAGATTGTAGTTTTTTTACTGCTGATTAGTTTTCTTTTTTTTTTTTTTTTTTTTTTTTTTTTTAATAAATTTTTATTAATGGTAATGGGATGACATTAATAAATCAGGGTACATATATTCAAAGAAAACATGTCTAGGTTATTTTGTCATCAAATTATGTTGCAAACCCCTCGCCCAAAGTCAGATTGTCCTCCGTCACCCTCTATCTAGTTCTCTGTGCCCCTCCCCCTCCCCCTAACTCTCCCTCCCTCCCTCCCATGTCCTCCCTCCCCCCCCCACCCTTGGTAACCACCACACTCTTGTCCATGTCTCTTAGTCTCATTTTTATGTTCCACCAATGTATGGAATCATGTAGTTCTTGTTTTTTTCTGATTTGCTTATTTCACTCCTTATAATGTTATCAAGATCCCACCATTTTGCTGTAAATGATCTGATGTCATCATTTCTTATGGCTGAGTAGTATTCCATAGTGTATATGTGCCACATCTTCTTTATCCAGTCTTCTATTGAAGGGCTTTTTGGTTGTTTCCATGTCTTGGCCACTGTGAACAGTGCTGCAATGAACATGGGGCTACATGTGTCTTCACGTATCAATGTTTCTGAGGTTTTGGGGTATATACCCAGTAGAGGGATTGCTGGGTCATAAGGTAGTTCTATTTGCAGTTTTTTGAGGAACCACCATACTTTCCTCCATAATGGTTGTACTACTTTACAGTCCCACCAACAGTGAATGAGGATTCCTTTTTCTCCACAGCCTCTCCAACATTTGCTATTACCCGTCTTGTTGATAATAGCTAATCTCACAGGGGTGAGGTGGTATCTCATTGTAGTTTTGATTTGCATTTCTCTAATAACTAATGAAGCTGAGCATCTTTTCATATATCTGTTGGCCATTTGTATCTCTTCCTGGGAGAAGTGTCTGTTCATGTCCTCTTCCCATTTTTTTATTGGATTGCTTGTTTGTTTGTTGTTGAGTTTTATGAGTTCTTTGTAAATTTTGGATATTAGGCCCTTATCTGAGCTGTCGTTTGAAAATATCAGTTCCCATATAGTTGGCTGTCTGTTTATTTTGATATCAGTTTCTCTTGCTGAGCAAAAACTTTTAATTCTGATGTAGTCCCATTCATTTATCTTTGCCTTCACTTCTCTTGCCATTGGAGTCAAGTTCATAAAATGTTCTTTAAAACCCAGGTCCATGATTTTAGTACCTATGTCTTCTTCTATGTACTTTATTGTTTCAGGTCTTATATTTAGGTCTTTGATCCATTTTGAATTAATTTTAGTACACGGGGACAGGCTGTAGTCGAGTTTCATTCTTTTGCATGTGGCTTTCCAGTTTTCCCAACACCATTTGTTGAAGAGGCTTTCTTTTCTCCATTGTGTGTTGTTGGCCCCTTTATCAAAGATTATTTGACCATATATATGTGGTTTTATTTCTGGGCTTTCTATTCTGTTCCATTGGTCCGAGTGTCTATTTTTCTGCCAATACCATGCTGTTTTAATTATCGTGGCCCTATAATATAGTTTAAAGTCAGGTATTGTAATGCCCCCAGCTTCATTCTTTTTCCTTAGGATTGTTTTGGCTATTCGGGGTTTTTTATAGTTCCATATAAATCTGATGATTTTTTGTTCCATTTCTTTAAAAAATCTCATAGGGATTTTGATGGGAATTGCATTAAATTTGTATATTGCTTTGGGTAATATGGCCATTTTGATTATATTTATTCTTCCTATCCAAGAACAAGGAATATTTTTCCATCTCATTGTATCTTTTTCGATTTCCCTTAACAATGCTTTGTAATTTTCATTATATAGGTCCTTTACGTTCTTTGTTATGTTTATTCCTAGGTATTTTATTTTTTTTGTTGCAATCGTGAAGGGGATTATTTTTTTGAGTTCGTTTTCTAATATTTCATTGTTGGCATATAGAAAGGCTATGGACTTTTGTATGTTAATTTTGTATCCTGCGACCTTACTGTATTGGTTTATTGTTTCTAATAATCTTTTTGTGGAGTCCTTCGGGTTTTCGATGTATAGGATCATATCATCAGCAAAAAGTGATAGCTTTACTTCTTCTTTTCCGATATGGATGCCTTTTATTTCTTTGTCTTGTCTGATTGCTCTGGCCAGAACTTCTAGCACCACGTTGAATAAGAGTGGAGAGAGTGGACAACCCTGTCTTGTTCCTGATTTAAGGTAGAAAGTCCTCAGTTTTATGCCGTTTAATATGATGTTGGCTGATGGTTTATCATATATGGCCTTTATCATGTTGAGATATTTTCCTTCTATACCCATTTTCTTGAGAGTCTTAAACATAAAATTGTGTTGTATTTTATCAAAAGCCTTTTCTGCATCTATTGATAAGATCATGTGGTTTTTGTTCTTTGTTTTGTTGATATGGTGTATTACGTTAACCGTTTTGCGTATGTTGAACCATCCTTGAGATTCTGGGATGAATCCCACTTGATCATGATGTATTATTTTTTTAATATGTTGTTGTATTCGGTTTGCCAGTATTTTGTTTAGTATTTTAGCATCTGTATTCATTAGAGATATTGGTCTGTAGTTTTCTTTCTTTGTGCCATCCTTGCCTGGTTTTGGTATGAGGGTTATGTTGGCCTCATAAAATGTGTTTGGAAGTATTGCTTCTTCTTCAATTTTTTGGAAGACTTTGAGTAGAATAGGAACCAAGTCTTCTTTGAATGTTTGATAGAATTCACTAGTATAACCGTCTGGGCCTGGACTTTTATTTTTGGGGAGATTTTTAATAGTTTTTTCTATTTCCTCCCTGCTGATTGGTCTGTTTAGGCTTTCTGCTTCTTCATGACTCAGTCTAGGAAGGTTGTATTGTTCTAGGAATTTATCCATTTCTTCTAGGTTGTTGTATTTGGTGGCATATAATTTTTCATAGTATTCTACAATAATTCTTTGTATTTCTATGATGTCTGTGGTGATCTCTCCTCTTTCATTTTGGATTTTATTTATTTGAGTCCTGTGTCTTTTTTCCTTGGTGAGTCTTGCCAAGGGTTTGTCAATTTTGTTGATCTTTTCAAAGAACCAGCTCCTTGTTTTATTGATTTTTTCTATAGTTTTTCTGTTCTCTATTTCATTTATTTCTGCTCTGATTTTTATTATCTCCTTTCTTCGGCTGGTTTTGGGTTGTCTTTGTTCTTCTTTTTCTAGTTCCTTAAGGTGTGAAGTTAAGTGGTTTACTTCGGCTCTCTCTTGTTTGTTCATATAGGCCTGAAGTGATATGAACTTTCCTCTTATTACTGCTTTTGCTGCATCCCAGAGATTCTGATATGTCGTATCTTCATTTTCATTTGTCTGTATAAATCTTTTGATTTCTGCACTTATTTTTTCTTTGACCCATTCATTTTTTAGAAGTATGTTGTTTAGTTTCCACATTTTTGTGGGTTTTTCCCCCTCTTTTTTGCAGTTGAATTCTAGTTTCAGGGCTTTATGATCAGAAAATATGCTTGGTACAATTTCAATTTTTCTAAATTTGCTGATATTGTCTTTGTGGCCCAACATATGGTCAATTCTTGAGAATGTTCCATGTACACTAGAGAAAAATGTATACTCTGTCGCTTTGGGATGAAGTGTCCTGTAGATGTCTATCATATCCAGGTGTTCTAGTATTTCGTTTAAGGCCACTATATCTTTATTGATTCTCTGTTTGGATGACTGATCTAGAGCCGTCAGCGGTGTATTGAGGTCTCCAAGTATGATTGTATTTTTGTTAGTTTTTGTTTTAAGGTCAATAAGTAGCTGTCTTATATATTTTGGTGCTCCTTGGTTTGGTGCATATATATTAAGGATTGTTATGTCTTCTTGATTCAACTTCCCCTTAATCATTATGAAATGACCATTTTTGTCTCTGAGTACTTTTTCTGTCTTGTAGTCAGCATTATTAGATATGAGTATTGCTACGCCTGCTTTTTTTTGGGTGTTGTTTGCTTGGAGTATTGTTTTCCAGCCTTTCACTTTGAATTTGTTTTTATCCTTGTTGCTTAGATGTGTTTCTTGTTGGCAGCATATAGTTGGATTTTCTTTTTTAATCCATTCTGCTACTCTGTGTCTTTTTATTGGTAAGTTTAATCCATTTACATTTAGTGTAATTATTGACACTTGTGGGTTCCCTACTGCCATTTTATAAATTGCTTTCTGTTAGTTTTGTATCTAGTTTGATCCTTCTCTTTTGTTTTTCTATCATTTGTTTTTGTTTGTTTGTGTTCCATACTTCTTTCCTCTGTAGCTACCTTTTTTAAGTCAAGTGTTTTTGTGATGGTTTTTTTAAGGGTGGTTACCATTAAGTAATGAAAAGGGTACCTACCATATTCATTGTAGTACCCTATCTTATAAGTATTTCTGCACTTCATCATCCTTTGCTACTGTTAATCTCCATCCTCTCCCCCCTTTTTTTCCTTTGTTGTCACAGTTTAAGTTTGGTTTTATTGTGTTCTTGGTGGAGCTGTTACTTGTGGTGTTGTTTTCTTTTGTTCTTTGAATCTGGTTGGAAAACCCCCCTTAGTATTTCCTGGAGTGGGGGCTTTCTGTTGATAAATTCTCTCATCTTTTCTGTATTTGTGAATGTTTTTATATCTCCTTCATACTTGAAGGATAGCTTTGATGGGTATAGTATTCTTGGCTGAAAGTTCCTCTCTTTCAGGGCTTTAAATATTGGGGTCCACTCTCTTCTAGCTTGTAGAGTTTCTGCTGAGAAATCTGATGATAATCTAATAGGCCTTCCTTTATATGTTGTACTCTTCTTTTCCCTGGCTGCCTTGAGAATTTTTTCTTTGTCATTGTTTTGTGTCATCTTTATTATGATGTGCCTTGGAGTGGGTTTGTTGGGGTTAAGAAAACTTGGTGTTCTGTTTGCTTCTTGAATTTGAGGCTTTAGTTCCTTCCACAGGCTTGGGAAGTTCTCGTCTATTATTTGTTTGAGTATATTCTCCATTCCATTTTCTTTCTCTTCTCCCTCTGATATACCTATTATTCTTATGTTATTCTTTCTGATGGAGTCAGACAATTCCTGTAGGGCTTTCTCGTTTTTTATTATTTTTGAGTCTCTTTCTTCTTCTCTCTGTTGTGCCTCAAGTTGTTTGTCTTCTATTTCACTAATCCTATCTTCAATCTGGGCTGTTCTGTTAGCTAAGCTTGTTACCTTGTTTTTCAGCTCGTGAATTGAGTTTTTCATTTCTGTTTGATTTGTTTTTATAGTTTCAATTTCCTTGGTAATATATTCTTTGTGTTCATTGAGTTGTTTTCTGATCTCCCTATATTGCCTTTCTGTGTTTTCTTGTATATCTCTGAGTATTTTTAAGATTTCTAGTTTAAATTCTCTGTCATTTAGCTCCAAGGCTTCCAATATGTTAAGTCTTTTCTCCATAGATTTTTCCACATCTATTTGTGTTACCTCTCTTTCTTTTGTATCCATAATATTCGATTTCCTCTTTCTTATCGGCATCTGAGGGTGGTCTTATTGATAGCACTAATTAGAATTAATAAAGAGTAAAAAGAAAAAAAAAAAAAAAAGGGTAAAACACCCCACAAAAAAAAACAGTAATAATTTATTATTTCCCCCTTTTTTCTCTCTTCTCTTTCCCTCCTCTCCCCTCCTCAGGGAAATATCATGCCTATAATGGAGGGCCTGATTTGGGGTGAAGAGTTCAAGGGGCAAAAAAAGGGAGTAGGGACCTACTAAATGCAAAAAAAAAAAAAAAAAAAGGAAGAAAATCTTAGACAAGCATAAGATGATTTGCTTGTAAGTGATGGTCAACTAAGAGATATAATGAGAGGGATAAGAGGGAATCAGAAAAAAGGACCAAAAAAGAATAATAAAGAAAAAAAAATAAAAATAATAAGTAAAAATCTGTTGTATTAAGTGGAGCGAAGACTAAATACAATGGAGACCTTGGGTTGGGAGGACCCAAAATGCCACAAAAATAAACAAACAAGAGAGAAAAAAAATAAAAACAAAAGCAAAAAAGAGAAATAAAACCAAAAAAAAAGCCTTGAGTCCCAAATTAACTAATTTGTTCGTGATTGAGGATTATATGGGAGGAAAGTAAAATGAGAAAAGAAAAAACGAATAGAAAGGAAAAAATAAGAAAAAGAGAAAAACGAAGGAAGAAATAAAATAGGAGAAAAAAACAAAATAAAGCAAGACAAAAAAAAAAAACAAAAGAGGAGAGAGTGAGAGTTAAGTGTTTTGGAGTATTACCTTAAAGGAGGGTGAGGATGAAGAAGAAAAATAAAATGCAACACTCATGGGTAGTGTAGTTCAAGAAAGGGGAAGCATAAGATGGGCAGAGAATAGAAGGACTGAGGTGGAGGAAATAAAGGCAAAAAGATAGAAGAAACAAGCAACAACAACAACAACAACAACAAAAAATTAGTGGATCAAGTTGTAAAGTCTGTGGGTTTTTCTTGATTTTGAGAGGTTAACTTCTTCCTTTTTCTTTTCTGTCCCTCTTCCTAGTCGGTGACTCTGTACCCCAGGCTCTGCCCCTGTGTCACTCTTAGTTAGGGATTTGCAGTTGATGGGATTCTATGGCAATGTCATATAATTGGCTTTAGTCTTGCTGGAAGTAAAGGCTTGTTGGCGTTTGCAGGGTCCAACGATGAGAGAGTTTGCTTTCCTGGATTCTCTCTCCTAGTCCCCCCTTTCTGAATTAGCAGCCTGGTGATCCAGCTATAAGGCTGCAACTGCTTCTGCCTGGGGAGTAAGAAGCTCAAAGAGCTGGGAAATCCCCACTCTATCCCCACTCAGTGCAAGGCTTTGGGAAAGGCTCTGAGAGTCAGGGCCTCCAGCGTAATCAGGCGGGGTTGGGAGTCAATTGTTGTCAAGGTGACTGTTCAGCGCCTATCATTTAGTTGGACCTCTCAACCCAGGCTTTCCACACTTTGTAGCCTGTTTTTGCAGGGAAGAAGAGGCACTAGTCTCTGCTTACGACTAGTGTAGTATAGACCTTATTATCTGCCAAGTCCTTCTTGTTAGCGTTTATCCCTGAATATGGAGGCTCTATCAATCAGAAGTTGCCCCCGCCCCTTTAGCGAGAGGCACTAAAAAATATCACGCCTCTTGTCTTGGATCGCTGAACTGAGAGAGATCTTATCAATTAGAACCGAGGGTGCGCAGATTTTATGGGTTAAGCTAATTTCAGTGATTGGGTCGCAGCTGTGTTTCAGAAGTTATTTTAGGCTGCCTGCGCGCACCCCTCCCCCAACGCTTGATTGTTAGCTTGAATGGCTGGGTGAGGTGCCCCGCCCACGGAGAGAATCTCCCAAGCCTCTCCCGCTCGCCCCGCCGCTGGCGGCTGGACCGCACCAGGCGCAGGATAATGGAGCCCCCTGGGTGTGCGGGCCAGTAGGGCGCCCTGGGCGCGTGGAATGCCCAAGGCACGCGCGCGAATGGGGCGCTCAGGGCACTGGTGGCCGGCGACCCCCACTCGCAGTGTGCGGGCCGCTGGGAACGTCAGCAGTGCTCAACCTGACCGGGCGCACGCGCGCGGCGGCTCGTGGCGGCCGCTCGCGGTGGCGGTTCCGCGGGGGCCAGCGGCAGCTCGCGGTGGCGGTTCGCGGGGGTTCACGGCAGCTCGCGGGCTCGCGGCCGCGAGCGGCGGCTTGCGGTTCCCAAGTATATGGGCTGACTCACCGCGGGCGCACTCCCTGGCGGCTTGAATGAGCGTCGCTGTGGTAGCTTCCTCCACACCCTCGTCTCTCAGATTCAAGTGATAACAGTCCTTTTGCTTTCAGTTTGTGTGGAACTCCAGAATGCTCCGAGGATAAATTTTTCTGTTTCTAGTTGATAAATTTGTTGTGATTTAGGGGAGAGCTGTCGGACGCGCTTCTCACGGCGCCATTTCCGTGACGTCACTCCTGATTAGTTTTCAATGGAATGAAAAGACTGTATTTTGTTTACCTATAAGCCTATTAATGGACATAAGGGATATTTACAGTGTTTGGCTTTTACAAATAAAGCTGCTATAAGCACTTGTATATAAGACTTTTATGGACATATGTTTCTTTCTCTCAGTAGTGGAAGGGCTGCTTCCTATGGTAAGTGTATGTTTAACTTGTTTAAAAACATTGTCGAACCCTTACCAAAGCAGTATAGCATTCTCACCCAGAGTGTACAAGAGATTTAAGGTTCTATATCCTTATGTCTGTCTTTCTAGCCATTCTGTGAGGTGTGTGGCAGTATCTAATTGTGACTTGAATTTACATCTCCTTGCTGCCTG
Organism: Saccopteryx bilineata; assembly: GCF_036850765.1. NCBI lineage: Eukaryota > Metazoa > Chordata > Mammalia > Chiroptera > Emballonuridae > Saccopteryx > Saccopteryx bilineata. The sequence continues at coordinate 162,764,480 of NC_089494.1, forward strand.
ATAATATTGAGCTTTTTCTGAGTATTTTTTTTTTCTTTTTTGGAGAGTGGTAGGATTTGTTTATCTTACTTTGTGAAGAACCCATTTAACTTTTTGCTCATTTTATTGGGTCATTTTTTTTATTTTAATAAAATTCAAGTTAATTATTTTTTTATTTTAGGATTCGGGTGTGTGTGTGTGTATTTATTTACTCAAGATCATAAAGGTTTTTTTTTTTTTCATTTTCTTAGATATTTTTTTCCCAATGATTTTATTTTTTGTATTTTTCTGAAATTAGAAGGGGGGAGACAGACAGACTCCTGCATGCGCCCAACCCAGATTCACCAGACATGCCCACAAGGGGGCAATGCTCGGCCCATCTGGGGCGTTGCTCCTTTGAGGCTGGAGCCATTTTAGTGCCTGAGGTGGAGGCAATAGAGCCGTCCTCAGCACTCAGGCCAACTTTGCTCCAATGGAGCCTTGGCTGTGGAAGGGGAAGAGAAAGATAGAGAGGAAGGAGAGGGATAATGGTGGAAAAGCTTCTCCTGTGTGCCCTTACTGGGAATCGAACCTGGGACTTCCACACGCATGGCCGACTCTCTACCGCTGAACCAACTGTCCAAGGACTTTATTTTCTTAAATATTTTAATTTTAGGTTTATATTAATATCCATGATCTACTTCAAAATTTTAAATGTATGTTATGAGTGAAGAGTCTACCTCTAGTTTTCTGATATCATATCTTTTACTTTTTTCTTTTTTTGTGACAGAGACAGAGAGAGGGACATATAGGGACAGACAGAAAGGGAGAAAGATGAGAAAGATCAATTCTTCGTGTGGCACTTTAGTTGTTCAGTGATTGCTTTCTCATATGTACCTTGATGGGGAGGGGGGCTACAGCAGAGCAAGTGATCCCTTGCTCAAGCCAGTGACCTTGAGTTCAAGCCATTGACCTTGGGCTTCAAGCCAGTGACCATGAGGTCAAGTCTATGATCCCACACTTAAGTAAGCGACCCTGCGCTCAAGCTGGTGAGCCTGCTCTCAAGCTGGATGAGCCTGTGCTCAAACTGGCAACCTTAGGGTTTCAAACCTGGGTCTTCCATGTTCCAGTTTGACAGTTTATCCACTGTGACACTGCCTGGTCAGGCAATTTCCTGATATGATTTCTTGAAATGACTTTCCACTTCTTACTAAATTGCTTTGGTATCTTTGTCAAAAATAAATTTATTTTGTATGTGTAGGTCCACTTGTAAATTGCTGGTTCTGAAGTGGTAGACAATTTTGGCATCTCCCCCTACCCCAGGGAATATTTGGCAATGTCTGGAGACACTTTTGTATGTCACAATGTTGGGTTGTTACTGGTATCTACTGTACAAAGGCCAGGGATACTGCTGACTAATTTACAATCCACATGACAGTCCCACCACAAAGAGTTATCTGTTCCCAAATGCCAACAGTGCCAAAGCTGAGAAACTATTTCTTAGGCTATCTCTTAAGGATAATAAATCTACCTTCTCACTAATATCATGCAGTCTCCTTTACTGCAGCTTTAGACTAAATTCTAATATCATTGAGTGCATTCTCTAACTTTGCTTTGCTTTAAAGAAAATTCCATTGACTCTTCTGGCTTTTTAGTATTTTCACAAAAATTTTAGATACTATTTATCAGGTGTTACAGAAACAGTGCTAGATTTTGTTTAATTGCATAGGCTATATAAATATATTTTGGGGGAAATAAAAAATCTTGAATAGTGGACTTTCATTTCCAGGAACATAATATCCTTTTAGACTTCTTTAATTTCCCTCAGTGATGGTTGTTGGGCATCACTTGTTAGATTTATTCTTACTTATTTTATGGTTTCTTGCCCTATATAAAAAAATCTTGAAAGAATGGTTGAAGTTCTAGATGAACAGTAATGATGGGCATGTGGAATTCCATAGGTGCCAGTGGATTTAAGAGAAGATGGGTTTGCTCTGGTTTCTGTGAATCTATAAATCCCTGATCCTGCTGAATTTTCTTTGGCTGATGTTTTTCTATCTGTTTTCCAGATATTGCTTGCTCCTCAGCTGTTTGCTCTCAGCTTTTTCTTTAGATTCTCGATCTGTTTGTGTCAGGGTCTCCAGAAGGTAACAGAGAGGCTGTTGTTTGTGCTGTGCTCCATGGCGACGACTGCGGTCAAGTCTGGACTCGGCCACCTCTCACTTCCTGCCCTGCAGTTCTCCCAGCCTCAAGCTTTCTCTCTTTGCAAGGCTGTTTTGATAGCGTCTTTCTATTTCCCTGTTGTGGCTCCTTTTATGCAGTTAAGATGGGTGATTGGTTTGTTTTTAAAACTGGGCATTTATAATGTTTTTGCAGCCTATGTTCTTCATTGAGAGCTTCACTTGGCACTGTTTGGTGAATTATTGTTTTTGCTGAAAGTATTCCATCCAAAAATGGCTGCCAAGAATCTTGCCATATTTCTGTGTTAAATGGCACATCATATCCATACAAGATAGAGCCAGGTTAATGCCAGATCTCATACAGGGGTTAACACATAACCTGGGAGGACACATGGCTGTTAAAACGCTCTCACCACCTGGGCACTAAAGAAAACAAGCAGAACCAGAGATCACGGATTTAGAAATAAGTGTGTGTGTATGACATCCCACACTTCTTCTGTCTTCTCAGAACCTCGAATTCAGCTAATAGTACTTATAAACGTCCATGAGGGCTGTCACAAGCTGCGTTATAATGGCCAGTTCCAAAGTCAAATACAGAATTACATTGGGCAACCATGAAACCCAAATAGCACAAAATGCAGTAGAACTGGTAGAACTAGAATTCTGAACTCATAGAAGAGACATTTTATGGTAATTGCACTACAGCACTTAATGCATTTGTTCCAACATAATGCAGCTTCCCTCCTCCCCGCACAGTGGGAAACTACTGTCTTGTTAATAGCTATTCAGCTTCAGCTTTTCTATTCCTTAGTATTGTAATTTTATCAGCCATAAAGACACTTTTGGCAAAAGCAACATCAGGCATACAAAATTTGGGTTACTGAAATAATTTAAAAAGATATGCCATCACTCCCTGGGACACCACTGGACAGCCACCTTCTATGGCTAGGGTCCAGGTGATAATTCAAAGTAATTGTTTGCAAATTCAGTTTATTTACAATTGCATTAAAATTGTTGTTTGCAAGGATGTGAGCTTCATTGTTAACATTTCTGACACAAGTGTTAATGAACTCATGGGGTGCTCTATTCAAAAATAAGGCTAGGTTGTTTCAAGGTAGTTTCATTTACTTGCGGCAAGTAAAGGAGAGGGAGGATTTATATCCAACGCTCTGGGAGGCTTAGTCACAGCTTATATACACTATTTGATAAATTTCATGTTCATTTCTTCTTTGCTGTTGGCTACTCTCATCCCATTAAGTTCTTGTCCAATTAAGTGTCTGTCTACAGCTGCATCTACAAAATAATAGGCTACGTTTTTAACATTTAGCATGAAATAACATTTAACAGGAATGGTCCGTTCTTGTTAACAAGAGACCCTTTTAAAATCTATACTTCCAAAACTTGAGGATTCACCCTAACTCTTCTCTTTGCACCTTCAAAATGCTGGCTCAGGCTGTCCCTACTCTCAGCCCTTTAACTAGCACCCCAGCTCTTAATCCACTTCATCCTATAGTCATTGAACTCTCCGGTCCTAATACCACAAGGCTTAACTGTTGTTCCTCACTGCTTAGAAGTACATGCTTCCTCTTACCATTGTGTGTTAATATTAATGACTTGAGGAAGGGGGACACTCAAGTCCAGAGAGGGGTCAAAAGGCTACCAAAGAACACACAAACAGCCTGACCAGACAGTGGTGCAATGGATAGAGTATCGGACTGGGACACGAAAAACCCAGGTTCAAAATCCCCAAGGTTGCCAGCTTGAGTGCAGGTTCATCTGGTTTGAGCCCAAGGTTGCTGGCTTGAGTAAAGGGTCACTTGGTCTAGCCTCTTCCTCACCCTCCCCACCCCGGTCAAGGCACATATAAGAAAACAATCAATGTACAACTAAGGTGCGGAAATAAAGAATTGATGCTTTTCATCTCTCCCCCTTCCTCTCTGTCTGTCCCTCTCTCTGTCTCTGTCACAGAACAAAACAAAACAAACAAAACACACACACACATACACAAATACACAGCAGACTCAAAAGAGCCCAAAGCATCAAGAAAATTGCATGCTGAATTGAAGTTCTTGGATCCCAAATGCCAGCTAACCCTGCCATATTTTCTGAATGATGACTTTAAACGTCCAGGTTTTCATATGACAAAGTTGGAGCTTGAGCCTTCTAGCTGTGCTCTATGCTCTGAGTTGTTTCTAAAATGCATAGAAAGTATGTAACACTTTGTAAGGGTAAAAAAAAAATACTAGAGAAAAATGTTCACTATATATTTTTGTTGCCCTTTGGATGATTCCTGACTCATGATGTAGTTTGACAAAAATCTTTTATTTTTAAATTATTTTTACTGTCAGGTAATTGTAGATTCACTTATAATATACTGCTTACAAAAATTAGGGGATATTTCAAAATGAATATGAAGCAATAAAATATCCCCTAACTTTTGTGAGCAGTCTAAATAATACAAAGAAACCCAGGTGCCCATTATTCATTTTCCTGTAAATTACAGCAAAATATATCAGGATGTTTACATTAATACTGTGAAGATACAAATTATCTCCATCAGAAAGCTCCTTCATGTACCTTTGAAGGCCACATCACTCTCCCTCCCTCCAGGCAAATGCTAGTCTATTCTCCGTTTCTATACTTTTGTCATTTTAGGAATGTTACATAAGTGGAATGATACAGTATATAACTTTGGAGGATTAGCTTTTCTTTTTCCATTCAGCATAACTTAATGATGAGTCTTTCAAGTTGATTTATATATCAATAGTTTTTTCATTTTATTGCTGACTAGTATTTTATGGTATGTTATGTACCACAGTTTAACCTTTCACCCATTAAAGGATATCTGGTTTGTTTCTAGTTTTTGGCTATTAAGAATAAAGCTACTATAAATATTTTTGCATATGTTTTGTGTAAATATAAGTTTTCATTTCTCTGTTGTAAATGTTTAGGAGTAATTGTAAGTTTGGATGGTAGTTACACATTCAGTTTTTTAAGAAACTACCAAACTTTTCCCAGAGTGGTTGTAATAATGTTGAATAATCACATTAAAAAATAAATAATAATTTACTGATCAGAATTTGAGGAGCTAATATTGGACAACTGTTGATATATATCACTTAAAATTGCTCACAGCTCACTTTATCAAGAATCTCTAATAGCTGTAAAAGCAACATATGTCTGCTTTTAATGTTTCAATCATTTTTAAATATTCTTTATTTACATACAATGATATTTACAATTTTGGCTTTTGTTTCCTTACTCAAATTATCCATGAAATGTGCAGTAAAATAATGTTTATGATCTGAATATAATTGCATCCCCTTCATTCTGAAAGGGTTCTATGAGCTTTTAAAGAATATGTTGTAAAATGAATGAAGAGATAATTGTCTGATTAGCACATGAATGGCAATGACTGGAAAAATGGGGTTGACATAGAAACCCATTAAAATATATTGGACAGTGTGATCTGGAAAACAAATGAGTTATAAAAGCAAAAACGCAGTATCTAATTAACCCTAGAAAACAAGAGGGGTATTGAATTTTTTTTTAATTCCCTTAGACAATAAACTAAAACAAACAAACAAACAAACAAACAAAAAAGCATTTGCTTTTAAACCCATCAGGAAGCTCATCCTTTGCTACGTGGTTGATGATAAGCCTGCCTATCCCGAACCTTGGTACTTAAGAGGCTTTTATAACAAATGAGAAAATAGTAAAGTTAATGCCCCTTAGCAGAAATCTCATTTGTACCAGTTTCACTCTGAGTATGACAAATTCATTCAATACATTCAACCTTTACCAAAAAATGATTTAAAATGGACGAGTACATGGGTACAGTAATTAAACTTTCCTCCTTAGCAATGAGGAAATCATGTCTTAGGTAATAAAGACTCTTTAAAACAACTGAATTTCAATACAAAGAATGACCTCACAGGGTGACTGGTAAAATTTCATTTAATTTCACCATTTATTCTTGTTCATACCTATCATATGGAGTCTCCCTAATCAAGTTTCTTTATTTTCTTTCTTTTGATGTCTCTAACGCTAACACTTTCCCACTGGAAGTTCAGCTTGTCATTTCTGCCCAAAAGGACACATTTTCTAGTAGGTTAACCTTTCCTTTTTTAGGTGAGAGGAGAGGAGACACTCTGGCAGACTCTTATATGTACCGCATCTGGGATCCACCCAGGAACCCTGTCTGGGGCTGATGCTCAAATCAACAGAGCTATTTTTAGCACCTGAGGCTGACTCTGGGACCAATCTAGCTATCCTCAGTGTCTGGGGTCACACTCAAACCAAATAAGCCACTGATTGAGGGAGAAGAAGAGAGAGAGAAGGGAACGAGGGAAGGGAGAAAAAGGAGATGGTCTCTTCTTTTGTATGCCCTGACCAGGAATCAAACTCTGGACATCCATATGTTGGGCCAACTCTTTATCCACAGAGCAATCGGCTAAGGCCCTTTAGTTGGTTAACTATTTATTTATTTATTTATTTATTTATTTATTTATTTATTTATTGACAGAGAGAATCAGAGAAAGGGACAGACAGGGACAAATAGACAGAAAGGGAGAGAGATGAGAAGCATCAATTCTTTGTTGCAGCTTCTTAATTGTTCAGTGATTGCTTTCTCATTTGTGCTTTGACTAGGAAGCTACAGCAGAGTGAGTGACTCTTGCTCAAGCCAATGACCTTGGGCTTCAAGCCAGCAACCTTTGGGCTCAAGCCAGCAACCCTGGGCTTCAAGTCAGCAACCTTTGAGATCAAGCTAGCAACCATGTAGTTATGTCTATGATCTCATGCTCAACCCAGTGACCCTTCACTCAAGCCAGATGAGCCCGCACTCAAGCTGGTGACTGTGAGGTTCTGAACCTGCGTCTTCCACGTCTCAGTCTGACACTCTGTCCACTGCGCCACTGCCTTGTCAGGCCTAATCAGTTAACTTAGTCACAAAATTTTTTTTCTTCAGTTAGTGTGTGTGTTGGGTAACCAAATATCTTTAGGTTTGCTCATTTGTATTGGGGCAGCGCCGTGTGTATAGTCTATGAAAGGCTATGAGTGCTTGTCCTCATGGTGGCAGATTGTAAACTGCAGACTACCTGCCTCCATGAGAAGAGGAAATTGTTTACTATTGTTTGCAAAGAAGGGCTTTTCCCCTGAGACTGGTGGGTCCTGAGATGGGAGAAAGGGTAGCGGTCTTCCCTGCTGGTTTGCTCATCACTGTTATGAGACTTTAATGAATAGAATGTTTCACCATTTTCTGGCTCCACTGTTTGCCATCTGCCCGAATCCAACGTGAACCTGCATGGCCACAGCGGAGGCCCCAGACCTTACAGTGTTCCATACACATTCGATGCTAACATTTGGAGTGGGAGTTCTTTTAAAAGTGTGCAGTTTTTCTCTTGCTAAAAAAAAAATCTTTTGAGTTTTTATATAAGTTTGTTTTACTTTACTCATAGCTTCCACAATTTTTAGTACAGGAAACAGCAAAATAAATTTTAAAGATCATGAGAAAGTAAGTAGTTTTACTAAAATATGAAGTATGAAAATATCAGCTTGCTTTACTTGGCTGTATTGTTTGACCAAAGATGCTACAAGGTATTCAACTTAGAGTACTTTATACTTTCTTTTTCTTTTCCATGAATGAGTAACAAATTCATCTTTTATATAAAAAAATGAAACATTTACATGACTAAATATTAGTATATTTTATATACTTTGTCTTTTCCATATTTATATGCCAAATCAACCCAACCATTAAGTAGTTTAAGAACATGTGATAATATATTCTTTTTTTTTCTTTTTTTTTTTGTGACAGAGACAAAGAGAGAGGGACAGATAGGAAGAAATGGATGGGAAGGGAGATTAGAAGCATCAATTCTTCATTGTGTCACCTTAGCTGTTCATCCATTGTTTTCTCATATTTGCCTTGACTGGGGGCTATAGCAGAGTAAGTGATTCCTTGCTTAAGCCAGTAACCTTGGGCTCAAGCCAGCGACCCTGTGCTCAAGCTTGTGAGCCTATGCTCAAGCTGGAAGAGCCCACGCTCAAGCCAGCAACCTCGGGGGTTCAAATCTAGGTCCTTCACATCCCAGTCTGATGCTCTATCCACTGTGCTACCACCAGGTCAGGCTCATAATATATTGTTGGGAATAAAATTGCATACATGTAATATAAAGTTGAAAGTCATTTTACTATTAGGACTATGTTATAAGAAATTACTTAATTTCAAAAGTATATAAAAGGTTTTTAGAGAAAAGGGTTATTATGAATGTGCTTTCTTTTTTATTTAAAATTTGGTCTCAAAGCTGCAAAGATAGATAGAATTGCCAAATACCCACATTAGCATGTTTATTTAGTGATTTTTTTTCAGAGCACAATAAGTAAAATATTTTAGGAATATGACTCTATGGCCTGATCAAGTGGTGGTGCAGTGGAGAGAGCATTGACCTGGGAAACTGAGGACCCACGTTTGAAACCTCGAGGTCGCTGGCTTGAGTGTGAGATCATAGACATGACCTCACGGTCACTGGCTTGAGCTTAAGGTTGCTAGCTTGAGGGGTCACTGGCTCGGCTAGACCCATCGCCCCAGTCAAGACACGTATGAGAGGCAATCAGTGAACAACTAAAAGTGCTCCAACTGTGAGTTGATGCTTCTCATCTCTCTTCCTCTCTGTCTGTCTGTCTATCTGTCTCTGTCTCTCTAAAAAAATAAAAAAATATGATTCCATTAATTACTGGTCTCAGGTCAAAAAGAGATGCCATGCATTTTTATAAGCTTGTTATGTAATCATTCATCAATAATCATTTCTTAATAATCCCCCTATGTCTTCATGATTTTTGAGAAAGAATTCACTGTTCACAAGAATTTTGAGACTCACGTGGATATTATGGCTGCCTAACAGTGCTAAAACACAACAAACTGTTATTTCTACCACACAATGACCAGTATCTTTCATACTTTGGTATGAAAATGGGTTGAAAGCATTTTGAAATTAGAAGATAACTAAGTAACTTTTAAGGTATTGTTTTAAATATTATTGCAACTTATTAGTATTAAATAACTTAAAAATAACTTGGACTTCAAGCCTAAGGAGGGCTCAAGGGCCAATGTTATTTGAAGAAATCAACATAGTCCACTAACAACAGCTGTAGAAATACGTGCTCTGAGGTTCTGTGTGCATTTTTAAAGGGAACGTTCCCTCGAGAACATGAACTGTTGACATGGCTCTACACCCATGGTCTCCAACTTTGCCTTGCATGAAAATACTTCATTGTAACCTGTCTTTGGTTCTCAGTTGGAATGAACTGCTGATTGGTTTTAGCAGAGAATGGCTCAGCTGTAAACAGCTGCCCACAGGCTAATACATCTGTGAAAGCTGTTTCTAAAAGTGAGAGCAGGAAGCTAAGAGGAAAGAACTAGGTACCCTTGGAAAAAATTTATTGTTGGGCAAACAAGTGTGTTAGGCTTATTTGCTAGCACTTTGCTTGATTGCTTGCCTGGGGCAGCACCTCGAGTGTATAGTCTATGTAAGGCTGCAGGTGCTTGCCCTCAGGGTGGCATTTAGTAAATTGAGGATTGCCTGCTACCATCAGAAGGGGCCATTGCTTGCTATTGTTTGCCAGAAAAGGAGTACCCCCCTCCCCTCCTCTACCCCACCCCCAGCAGGTTTTGCTTGTGAGTTCTGAGAGAGAGAGAAGCATTTTTCCCTGCCTGCTTTCTCATCTGCCATTGTGAGACTCTAGTAAACAGAATGACCCACCATCCTCCGGCTCTATAGTTCCTTTACCATCTGCCCAAATCCAGTGCAAATCTGCATGGCCACGGCTACTGGCCTTATAGCACAATTATCCATGCACCAACAAAACTTGCCCACAAGCTGAGAGGCTTATACACTGAGCAAGAGAAAGTTATCAGGAAGAATAGTAGAATTTTCTAGCACTGTGGATTCTGCCAAGGAATTTCATATGACTTACAATCTTTAAGTCTCATCTCTACATCAAATTTCATTAACTGTCAACCCAACCTCCAGAATTCTGTTAAAAAAAAAGGCCATGATTCTACCAATTAAGAAAAAGTAGTATGTTCAATTTTGTCAGATTGCAAGATTCTTTTAAGCCCTTATTTCTGTATATATTCTAAATCACTAAATTCTTTAAACTCAAAGGAATTTCCTTGTCAATAAATTAAGTTCAGTGGTTACTTCCTAATAGTCCAGCTGCTCTGTACAACAAGGTGAACTTACAACATTCTTCATTTTTCTTCTTTTCCCACTGGGAAAACAATGGGCCACAATTTGCCTTGAATTGAAAATCTCTTCTTTTGAGGCTGATTTTGGAACTTCATTATAAAAATAAAAAATTCAAGTGAGTAGGAGATACAAATTTCTTGTAAGTTCACTGGTTCCAAACCATGAGTTAGATTTTCTCAAGAATAATCACCCAATCTCATTTAAAAGAAAATAAACAACAAAAAGTATGATATAGTTGCTCACGGTTGGTGCTAAGTATGGTCTAGAAAAAGTGTTTTTTAATTACCAGCCATGGTTTCTGCTCTTTCAGTATGTCAGAATAGAGAAAATTGGCCAAAATTTTAAAATAAACAATAAATTATACAAATCTCTTTTATATCACATATTTAAGTTATAAGCTTTTATTGTAATATGCTTATATTCTAAAATATTATTAAGAAGCATGGCCAAATACTTTTCATTGTCATTAAAATGATAACAAAATAAATTTGACATCATGTCATAATGTCCTTTTTTTAAAATTTATTTATTAAATTTAATGCAGTGACATTGATAAATCAGGGTACATATGTTGAGAGAAATCATCTCTAGATTATTTTGACATTTGATTGTGCTGTATACCCCTCCCCCAAAGTTAAATTGTCTTCTGTCACCTTCTATCTGGTTTTCTTTGTGCCCCTCCCCTCCCCCAACCCCTCTCTCCTTCACCCCATCCCCCATCACCCCATCCCCCCACCCCCCACCCCTATTGCCATCACATTCTTGTTCATGTCTCTGAGTTTCATTTTTATGTCCCTTCTATGTATGGATTCATATAGTTCTTAGTTTTTTTTTCTGATTTACTTATTTCACTCAGTATAATGTTATCAAAGTCCATCCATGTTATTGTAAATGATCCGATGTCATCATTTCTTATGGCTGAATAGTATCTCATAGTATATATGTACCAAAGCTTTTTAATCCACTCGTCCTCTGATGGACACTTGGGCTGTTTCCAGGTCTTCGCTATTGTGAACAATGCTGCCACAAACATGGGGGTGCATTTCTCCCTTTGGAGCCGTTCTATGGTGTCCTTGGGGTATATTCCTAAAAGTGGGATAGCTGGGTCAAAAGGCAGTTTGATTTTCAGTTTTTTGAGGAATCTCCATACTGTTTTCCACAGTGGCTGCACCAGTCTGCATTCCCACCAGCAGTGCAGGAGGGTTCCCTTTTCTCCACATCCTCGCCAGTGCTTATTCTGTGTTGTTTTGTTGATGAGCGCCATTCTGGCTGGTGTGAGGTGATATCTCAATGTGGTTTTAATTTGCATTTCTCTAATGATTAGTGATGTTGAGCATTTTTTCATATGCCTATTGGCCATCTGTATGTCCTCTTTGGAGAAGTGTCTATTCATCTCTTTTGCCCATTTTTGGATTGGATTGTTTGTCTTCCTGGTGTTGAGATTTACAAGTTCTTTATAAATTTTGGTTATTAACCCCTTATCAGACATACTGTCAAATATGTCCTCCCATTGTGTAGTTTGTCTTTTTATTCTGTTCTTGTTGTCTTTAGCTGTGCAAAAGCTTTTTAGTTTGAATATAGTCCCATTTGTTTATCCTGTCTTTTATTTCACTTCCCCGTGGAGATAAATCAGCAAATATATTGCTCCGAGTGATGTCCGAGAGCTTACTGCCTATGTTTTCTTCTAAGATGTTTATGGTTTCACGGCCTACATTTAAGTCTTTCATCCATTTTGAGTTTATTTTTGTGAGTGGTGTAAGCTGGTGATCTAGTTTCATTTTTTTGCAGGTAGCTGTCCAATTTTCCCAACACCATTTGTTAAAGAGGCTGTCTTTACTCCATTGTATTTCCTTACCTCCTTTGTCAAATATCAGCTGTCCATAGAACTGTGGGTTTATTTCTGGGTTCTCTGTTCTGTTCCATTGATCTATATGCCTGTTCTTGTGCCAGTACCAGGCTGTTTTGAGTACAATGGCCTTGTAGGATGACTTGATATCAGGAAGTGTGATACCTCCCACTTTATTCTTTTTTAAGATTGCTGAGGCTATTCGTGTCCTCTTTTGGTTCCATATAAATTTTTGGAATATGTGGTCTATATCTTTGAGGTATGTCATTGGTATTTTAATTGGTATTGCATTGAATTTATAGATTGCTTTGGGTAATATAGACATTTTAATGATGTTTATTCTCCCTAACCATGAGCACGGTATATGCTTCCACTTGTTTGTATCTTCCTTGATTTCTTTTATCAATGCTTTGTAATTTTCCGAGTACAAGTCTTTACTCTCCTTGGTTAAGTTTACTGGTAGGTACTTTATTTTTTTGGTTGTTATTGTGAAGGGGATTGTTTCCTTAATTTCTCTTTCTGACTGTTCATTGTTGGTGTATAAAAATGCCTCTAATTTCTGAGTATTGATTTAATATCCTGCCACTTTGCTGAATTCATTTATCAGGTCCAGTAGTTTTTTGACTGAGACTTTAGGGTTTTCTATATACAATATCATATCATCTGCAAATAATGATAGTTTTACTTCTTCTTTTCCAACTTGAATGCCTTTTATTTCTTCTTCTTGTCTGATTGCTGTGGCTAGACTTCCAGGACCATGTTAAATAAGAGTGGTGAAAGGGGGCACCCCTGCCTTGTTCCTGATCTTAAGGGTATTGTTTTTAATTTTTGCCCATTGAGTATGATGTTGGCTGTGGGTTTCTCATAGATGGCTTTTATCATGTTGAGGTATGTTCCCTGTATTCCCACTTTGCTGAGAGTTTTGATCATGAATGGGTGCTGGATTTCATCAAATGCTTTTTCTGCATCTATTGAAATTATCATATGGTTTTTCTCCTTCTTTTTGTTTATGTGATGAATCACATTGATTGATTTACGAATATTGTACCAGCCTTGCCTCCCCAGAATAAATCCCACTTGATCATGGTGTATGATTTTTTCCATATATTGCTGGATCCGGTTTGCTAATATTTTGTTGAGGATTTTAGCATCTATATTCATCAGAGATATTGGCCTGTAATTTTCTTTCTTTGTGTTGTCTTTGCCTGGTTTTGGAATCAGAATTATGCTCGCCTCATAAAAGGAGCTTGGAAGTCTTCCTTCCTCCTGAATTTTTTGGAATAGTTTGAGAAGGATAGGAGTTCTTCTTTGAATATTTGGTAGAATTCCATTGTGAAGCCATTGGGCCCGGACTTTTCTTTGTTGGGAGTTTTTTGATAACTGTTTTGATCTCATTTGTTGTAATAAGTCCGTTTAGGTTTTCTGATTCTTCCAGATTAATTTTTGGAAGATTGTATGTTTCAAGGAATTTGTCCATTTCATCTAGGTTGTCTTGTTTTTTGGCATACAGTTCTTCATAGTATTTTCTTACAATATTTTGTATTTCTGTTGTGTCAGTGGTTATTTCTTCTCTCTCATTTCTAATTTTATTTATTTGAGTCCTCTCTCTCTTTTTCTTGGTGAGTCTAGTTAAAGGTTCATCAAGCTTGTTTACCTTTTCAAAGAACCAGCTCCTAGTTTCATTGATCCTCTGTATTGTTTCTTTAGCCTCTATGTCATTTATTTCTGCTCTTACCTTTATTATTTCTTTCTTTCTACTACATTTGGGCTTTACTTGCTGTTGTTTTTCTAATTCTTTTAGATGCAGGGTTAAGTTGTTTATTTGAGCTTTTTCTAGCTTCTAAAAGTATGCCTGTGGTGCTATGAACTTCCCTCTCAGCACTGCTTTCACTGTGTCCCATAAATTTTGAGGTGTTGTATGCTCATTGTCATTTGTTTCTAGGAATTTTTTTCTTCTTTGATCTCATCCATTCATTATTTTACAACCTGCTATTTAGTTTCCATGTGTTTGATAATTTTTGAGCTTTTCTGTTGTGGTTCATTTCTAGTTTCATGCTATTGTGATCAGAGAAAGTGCTTGATATGATTTCAGTCTTCTTAAATTTGTTGAGAGCACTTTTGTGCCCTAACATGTGGTCTATCCTAGAGAATGTACCATGAGCACTTGAAAAGAATGTATATTCTGCTGCTTTAGGTTGAAAGGTTCTGAAGATATCTATTAAATCGAGTTGATCTAGTGTTTCCAATAAGTCTGCTATTTCTTTGTTAATTTTCTTTCTTGAGGATCTATCTAGTGATGTTAGTGGGGTATTGAAATCCCCTACTATTATAGTACTGCTGTTGATCTTGCCCTTTAAATCCATCAAAGTCTGCTTTATATATTTGGGTGCTCCTATATTAGGTGCATAGATATTTATAATAGTTATATCTTCCTGTTGGATTACTCCCTTTATGATTATGTAGTGGCCTTCTTTATCTCTTACTATATCCTTTGTTTAAAGTCCAATTTGTCTGATATAAGTATTGCTACCCCAGCTTTTTTTTCATTTCCGTTTGCATGAAATGTTTTTTCCATACTTTTACCTTCAATCTATGTGTGTCTTTTGTTCTAAGGTGTGTCTCTTGTAGACAGCATATATATGGGTCCTGTTTTCTTATCCACGCAGCTACCCTATGTCTTTTGATTGGATCATTTAATCCATTTACATTTAAGGTTATTATTGATATGTAGTTGTTTATTGCCATTTTCTTCCTTAAAGGTGTATTTCTTTTTTGCTATATTCTTTTCCCACTTTGATCTGTTTACAACAGGCCCCTTAACATTTCCTGCAGCATTGGTTTGGTTGTAATGAATTCCTTGAGTTGTTTTTTGTCTGGGAAGCTTTTTATTTCTATTTTGATTTTAAACGATAGCCTTGCTAGATAAAGTAGTCTTGGTTGTAGGTTCTTGTTCTGCATTATTTGAATATTTTTTGCCATTCCCTTCTGGCCTCAAGTGTATCTGTTGAGAAGTCGGATGTCATCCTTATGAGGGCTCCTTTGTAGGTGATAACTTTTTTTTCTCTTGCAGCTTTTAATATTTTCTCTTTATCACTTAGCTTTGGTATTTTAATTATGATGTGTCTTGGTGTAGGTTTCTTTGGGTTTCTCTTTAATGGAGTTCTCTGTGCTTCTTGGACTTGTGAGAGTTTCTCTTGCATTAATTTAGGGAAGTTTTCAGCTATGATATGATTGAACAAAGTCTCTATCCCTTGTTCTTTTTCTTCTTCTTCAGGAACCCCTATGATGCGGATGTTATTTCTCTTCATGTTGTCACAGAGCTCTCTAAGAATTTCCTCTGATTTTTTGAGTCTCTTTTCTCTTTTCTTCTCTGCTTTCATGCCTTCATTCCTGTTGTCCTCTAACTCACTGATTCAATCCTCAGCTCTATCTATCCTGTTTTTAATTCCTTCCATTGTGGTCTTTATTTCTGATTTTGTATTTGTCATCTCCGACTGATTCTTTTTTATACTTGCTATTTCTTTATTTAGGTGTTCATAATGACCATCCATTGTTGTTCTAAGATCCCTAAGCATGCTTACAATCATTATTTTGAACTTCGCATCTGGAAGTTTGATTATTTCCATATCACTCAGTTCATCTCTCGAAGGTGTCTCTTGTGGTTTCATTTGGATTGTACTCCTTTGTCTTCTTATCATGGTGTTTTATTTGTAAAGTTGGTTGAGTCTAGTCTTGGTGTTGTCTGCCTCCAGTTTTCGGTTGTGTTATTTGTAGGTCTTCTTGGGTTGGTATCAGCTGTTATCTGTAATCCACTTTCAGAATTGGGCAGCTTTGAAGTCTTGATTTGTTTGTTTTCTTAACAGGTGATAGTCTTGTTTACTGATCTCAGCAGGGGGCTTCCTTGAAACTGTATCCAGGAATGCGATGGGTATAACCTGAGACTCTGAAAGCCTCTTTAGCCAGCTAATCTCACTGGGGGCAGGGTTTTTTCTCAGCTTCAGTAAGGGGAGGTGTATCTCAGATCTCCATGGAGACCTGAGTTACTGCCCCTTCTTCGCACTTCTTGTTTTCAGCTGTGTCTTTTTGAGCTGATTGGAGCTGGAGAGATGTCTGGAGATCTCTAATCTGGAAGCAATTCAGCTCTGTTTTGTGAAAGGTTCAGCCCCTCCCCCAGCTATGGCCGCCTCCAGCATGGATGAGTCAGCTTTTTTAGTTCATTTCCTGCATTCCTTAGCCCCTCACAGTCTGTCCCTCTCCCTGTCCTTTCCACTTGGGAGATAAGCTGGTCTTTTCAACACACCTCGCTCCCTGGTCTCCAGGCAAGTGGCTGTGAGCAGTAGTTTCTGCTTTTTTCCCTGTGTGAGATCCCCTCTGGGCTCTCAGCCTCACCCCCCAACCTCTGTTCCTGTAAGCAGGGGAGATTCAGGCGGTCCCTACCCGGTTTTTTGTGGCTTTTTCTTTGCTCCTTGGTTTTTGAGAGTTGTTCTTGCAGTTCAGTGTTGGTTTTTCATGCTGATTTTTCCTAAATTGATTTGTATTCCAGTTTGGTGGTGAGAGCTGGGCGTCTGTGCATCTGCCTACTCCGCTGCCATCTTTTTCTTTCATAATGTCCTTTTTTTAAAATGCAAAATAAGAATCAGTGGATTTTGAGCATGGCCTCAAATTTTTCTGGGATCTGTGCACCTTTTTCCCAGTGCCTTTCTATCAAAAGAAATAAAGGAATGTAAGGCTCGTAGAATCTGTTTGTCAGTATATTGTATGAGCTTCTATTTTAGGTTTATATTAGAGAACAGGGAAAAATACAGCCTCTTGGTGCCTCATTAAGCCAAGAGGGTGTCAGTTGGATGTTGTCGTTGCACTCACCTCAAATGAAATAGAGATTTGTGAATAGATGGTGCCTATAACTGAGCAGTGTGATTAATGGTATTAAATGGGGCCAGATGTCCCTGCCCTAGCCCACATCTTATATGAGCAGTCATGGTCCTCTCCATAAAGCTGAGCCTGTACCAACCCTTTTGACTGCAGGAGCATGTCAGCCTGTGGGTGGGGGCAAGAGGTAGCTCTCCCTAGTAAAGGAGAGAAAGCAGTAGGAATGCAACCTGAAAGATACTAAAACTGTCTTGTAAAGGCACCATTGAACAAACCAATGAAGTGAGTCTCTGTCCCTTGCTATCCCGAAACGTCCTTCTCAAAGAAACTCCTAGGCAGTTGGTGAGGAGGATTCCTAATTTTGCCGTGTCCCAGAATAGTGAAACTGTAAAGCCTTTTAAAGCCTTGGATTATTATGTTATTAAAATGAACTACTGATTGGCTAGATAGATAAAAAACACTCTAACACTGATACAGAGAGCACCTCCTAGATAGCTCCTCTAAATGTGCCAATGCAACCTTTTTCACCTCATTTCATAAAATAACATTCAGTCACTCTACTCATAACCAAACACAAAACACTGTTATCATCTTTGAGCTTTAGACATTATTAAAGAAATATATTGATATTGGAGATAAAGAAATATGCTTTATTCTGAGAAAAGTATTTGAAATATTAAAGTCATTCTAAAATCTATATTTATCAACAATTTATAATCATAAATCAAGCTGATTTCATCCAAGTATAACTATACTTATTTATTATTACAATTTGGCACTTTTAACCTAGGTGGATTTATTTTATTTCTAACAATTGTTTTTAACATGTTCATTCATAGTAATATTTATTCTAATGGTATTTATAAATTTATGTAGGATGTTCTCAAGTCTTTAGGCAAGAACTTAACAATTCCTTTGTTTCCTGCTTTTAAAAATGAAATTCATGTGACATTTATAATGTACTTAATACAGTGCCTGAAAGATACCAGAAATTACTGTAGTCTTCTGAACAGTGGGTTAATATGTGGAAAAAAAAATACTCATCCAGCTTTAAATTCTACTCAAAACCCATAAAGCCTGGGGCTTCAACATTAAATATTGATCTTATTGCTTTACCTAAATCATTTTTTCCTTTTCTTCAATAATATTTTGTATTATTTTTTAATTCACCAAACTATAGAAAATAACTCCAGATCTATAAGCCTAAGGTGGTAATTTAAAACCTGGTAAAACTTTTAAAAATTACTGATTTTCTTTTTTCACTTGTTATTGTTCTTTAGAAAACAAAGACAATGAGGGAACATTAGGGACCATCTAGTTCTATTTTCTTTAGAGATGAATTTGTGCCTAGAGAGATAAAGCCAATTATCCAAAATAGAGAAGAGTGGACCAAGCAGGCCTTCCAATTTTGAGTAAGGCCTCCAGCCCAGCCAGTGACCTCATATCTTCCCAAATTCTATATTCACTCATTCTTATGGTTCTTTAATCTGAAAACAAACAAGCATGCAGGGCTTTTCTCTCTATGTAAATGCAAATTTAAAAAAGAAAATTTATCTGTTAATAAAAAATCTTTATTGATCTTTTTCTTTGAAAACTCTGAGTTAGAAAATCTGGGAAACAGGCAGAATTTGTGTTGGGCATGCTCATGGCTCTGGTCTGGCTTCTTGTCTTTTCTCAGTAAGGCTTATTCTCACACTCTCTGAAATAAAAGGAAGGTTCCTTAAAAGAATTTAAGGTGTGTCTCTCTCAAGAGCATTTGCAATTCTGAGGACACAATCTTATTTAATGAATGCTTCCATAGGAATGGAATGTAAAATAGTCACATCTATAATTTTAGATGAAGAAGCCTGCCTTTAGCTTCGTCTGTGATGCCACATATATTTATTCTTATGTTTATTTATATTCTAACTTGTTTCCAAAAAAATTTGTGGCCATACCACAGCCCACAGGGCCCAGGGTTTCTGTCCAGGTTTAGGAAAGGCTTCTGTAGCATTTAGACTCTAAGTACAGCATTAACTGTGAAGCATTTAGGTATTTTTAGTCATTAAGTACTACATGAAGCTACAGAGCTGTCTCTAAAGCATAAAAACAGGAAGTAATGAATAAGTTATGAAAATCACAAGGAAAAATGTGTAGACCCTGGCTGAGTGGCTCAGAGAATGGAACAACCAATGAGTGCACAACTAAATGGATAATGAGTTGATGCTTCTTATTTAATTTTATTTATTCATTTTAAAGAGGAGAGAGAAAGGGAGAGAGAGAGACAGAGAGGGAGAGAGAGAGGAGAGAGACAGAGAGAGAAGGTAGGGAGGAGCTGGAAGCATCAATGAGTTGATGCTTCTTTCTCTCTCTTTTTCTCTCTCAAATCAATGAAAAATTTTAAAAAGTGCAGTTAAAGAAAAATAACTACAAATATAGCAAGTAAGAAAAGTGGCTAAGTATCCAAAGAGCCATATTTCTTTTAAAAAAATGTTTTGCTTATGCATAAACCAATTCAAAGCCACATGAGTTTAATAAGCTATTTTATATTAATAAGTATGAAGATTTTGTCTCTCTTAAAAAATGTTAATGCAATGCAAACAGTATCTCTCTATGTTAAATAAATGTACTCCTCTTGACTATAAATTAATAGAAATAGATCCAATTATAGTTTAAAATACTCCCTCTTTTTTTAAACCAACTTATAAATTATATAAATATTAAAATGTAGAAAGAAAACAGAATACATTATTGAGTCAATATCTCAACATAAACATCTCAAATTAATTGACTTCCTACAATTAACTAATTTATTTTGATATATTAAAACATAAAAGGTTCCACATAAATTATTTTGTTAATTATATCAATTTCATCTGTAATGCTGTTTATTTTCCATTGAGTTTTAATTAGAACTATTTATATGTGTATATGTAGAACTACTTATACTATATAAAATATATATTAGGTTTTTTCTAGAACTACTGTCATGGAGGACAGAAAAGTAATCAGAAGTTAAGAGTAGAATAAAAATGATATAATTCAACAGAGTGCTAGGATGGCAATAGGTAATCAGTTGTTTGGAAATTATTTTACCTTCCTTTCTGCCAATGTTCTGTCACACAGAGTCATTGACTTGAGTGTTGTCATCCATTGCTTGAAACAGTGATTACCCACACCTTAATATGCATAACTATTGTTACCAAAATCATTGTATCAGAGTTGGCTTCTCATGAAACCCAAGTGCTGGGCAGGTGAGTTAATTTATACTCACCTTATTAAAGATGGCCACTGCCCATGTGGGGCAGCTAATTGCATTCTTACTTGGGAAGGGGCTTGGTTATACTAATGTGTGCTGGAGGAGGGGGTTGTTCCTCTGAAAAGTTTTAAAAGGAGGAGCTAAGAGGCTATTTTGGGGGGAGAAATCACGTTGTTCCAGGGGAGAGAGGGAGGCCACGTGGAGTAGAGGAGGCAGCCAAAATGGAGGCAAAGAGGTGGGAACCTTTGATTCTAGGAAAATTCGGATGAGTCAGTGGCTTTGGGAGCCTTGAATGGAAAGGGAAGTGTTTCCCGCTGTGTGTTTTTACTCTTTTGCCAGGTGTGAGTCTAGAATAAAGGAAAATGGACCATCAGTTTTTGGCTCCACAATTTCGTTACCATCTGTCGGGATCAAATGTGAACCTGCAAGAGCCAGGTGGCTGTGATGGTAGCCGTGACTACTGGCTTTACACCAACCTAAAATAGTTTGTAAGGTACAACAAAAAGGTACACTTTACAAAGGGATACACTGATTATCCAGTGTTCCTTATTTACAATGTTTCTTATTTACAATGAGTTGTTGGTTCTGTGTGTAATGACCCCTGTATCTCTGGTCCAATGGTCTATATGAAAAGAGAAAAGAACATGACATCAGTTGTCAGAAGACCTGGGTTCTAATACCTGTTACAGACGTGCATTAGCTTCATGACTTCAACAAGTCACTTGCCTTCTCTTGAATGTAGCTTCCATAGCTAGAAACATAGGAATGATTTTCATGATTCATTCCTAGAGCTGCTGGGAAGTAGAAATGGAAGTGAAATCATTCTTGAAATAGAAAATTGAACACTACTGGCAGGAGCCTGCAGGAGAGCAGGGAACACGGCAGAGATGAAAGCAAGGGTGCCCCAAACCGATCGTCTGCTTCCTTCTTCCCCGAACGCTGGAGATCCATTTCCTCATTAGACAAGATGTTGAAATGCTTGCTTTGTGTTTCTTTGATTTTTATCATCAATAATAGACAATTTATATATATTCCTCAATAAACTAAATTAAATGAAAATTTAATATTTGGAGTGAATCTTCCTTTTCCTAGCCAAACCTTGTATCTCTAAAATAGTAATCTGTTTTCTGAAGTTACCTCAACTGACATTAAATAGATGTGAATTTAGTAAAATTAAGTTGTCTAGTCCAAATATCACAAGTTTCACAGAGCTTTCTCTCTGATCTTACAATTTCCAGAAGATTCAGTAGACAGTATAGAACATTCAGAAATAACAGCCACTCTCAGATACAAACACAAAGCAAAAAGCTTGGGTTATTTTGTGTCCTTGCAATGATATTCAGAGGTTTCATTTTCTTTTATCAGCATTTGTTCTAACATGGAGGGAAAAGTGAGGAATGGCAGAGTCAGTAATAAATCACACAAAGTTGTCATTTATTTATAGGATCTACTATCATTCTTATTTAATGCAGTCCATACACACTTGACTTTTAAGGTATTTATTTATTTGTTTATTTAATTAAAAAAACACTGCCTTCCTCTTTTCAATGACATCCACAAAATACATTGTGTGTGTTTTGCTCATTTTTTGTTTGTGTTGTTGAAGCAGACATTTGAGTTGTTAAACAACATTGAGCACCAGTGTTTGGTGCCTTCACTCCTCTGCCAAACATGTAGAACAAAGGGGTCCCAATCATTGCATTCACTGCCTAACCGACCGTGGCAAAATGAGTTACACAATTTTGGCAAAATATCAACTAAAGCCAAAATATATTACCCTGGGACATTTTTCCCTCTCCTTTTTGGAGCAAAAGCACCCATTGATCAAAGAATAGTTTAGGATTAGTGTCAGCTAGAAAGGAGTCAGAGGAATTGATATTGAATCTTTATTGTCTTTCTCTAACACCTGATTATGATTTATTAGTTTTCTGTTTTTTTCTTTTGCTTTCTTAGGAAGCATTTACTAAACTGTTAACCTATTTTCAAGAATTCATAGATTTTGTCACTTCAAGTTTCAGGTCAACCTGTGTGATCTAATAGATAATATACTTACATTTGACATGGAGATAATTTGATTATATAAGAGTAATTTATCTAAAAAATTTCCATTCTGAAATATGATTCTTGTACTACATAAGGTGGATTTTGGCCTACCTGCAGGCATTTTTTTTAAAAAGCGTTTACTGTGTGCTATAAAAGCTCTGTGACTGGGCTACAGTTAGCAAGAATAAAGGTCAGAAAACAAGTGGTCTTTTCTGTGCATAAATACAAAATGGTTCTGATTTACAATTTAAAGTACTGATACAGAATTTAGAAGATTAACATTTAAATTAAAATGTTAATCCATTGGTGCCTAAAATTTCATCAGCTCTAGATAGTATCTGCTACTCAGAAATCAAAACACCACTTACTTCACCCACATTGGAGTCTCTGCCTTCATTTCTGAAATAATGGGTGTTCATTTCCTATTTGTGTTCTATGGCAAAGACTTTGCTCTCCCTGACTCTTGGGATCCTGTTCAGCCTTCAGGGCCTTACTCAGGTCTCACTTCCTCTGCTGGTGGGTATTTAAAATAGTTCATTTGCCTTGGAGAACAGTTGGCAGTTTCTTAGATATTAAACACATAAATCTACCACATGACCAAGCCATTCCATTCCTATGCATTTACCTAAAAGAAATGATGCATGTGTCCATACTAAGACTTCTAGCTTTAAGTTAAAAAAAACAAAACAAGTAATATCCCACTGTGTATATGTATCATAGCTTTTTAATCCACTCATCTATTGATGAGCACTTTGGTTGCTTGCATTGCTTAGCTATTGTAAATAACGCTGCAATGAACATGAAGGTGCATATATTCTTTCAAATTAGAGGTTTGAGTTTTTTGGATAAACTTCCAGACGTAGAATCACTGGATCATAAAGCAGTTCCATTTCAAAAATTTTGAAGTATCTTTATACTGTTTTCCGTAGTGGATGTACCCATTGGCAACCCATCAACAGTGCAGGAGGTTTTCCTTTTCTCCACATCCTTGCTAACACCTGTTCATTTATTGGTGATAGCTTTTCTGACAGGTGTGAGTGATCCCTCATTGTGGTTTTAATTTGCATTTCTTTGATGATTAGTAATGTTGAGTGTCCTTGCAAATGTTTTTTTGACCATCTGTATGGAGAACACTTGGCTATAAAAAAGAGTGACATTTCACCATTTGTAACAGCATGGATAGAACTAGAGGATATTATGCTAAGTGAAATAAGCCAGTCAGAGAAAGACAAATATCATATAACTTCACTTATATGTGGAATCTAAAGAACAAAATAAACAAACAAACTAGAAACAGTTTCCTAGATACAGAGAATAGACTGATGATTGCCAAAGGGGAGGAGTATTGGGGGATGGCTGAAAGGTGAAGAGATTAGAAGTACTAATTGGTGGTTACAAAATAGCCATGGGAATATAAAGTAAAGCACAGGGAGTATAGTCAATAATATTGTAATAACTATGTATGGTGTCAGTTGGGTACCTGAAATATCAGGGGACACTTTGTAGAGAAGGTGATTGTCTAACTGCTATACTGGACACCTGAAACTAAAACAAAATAATATTGAACGTAAACTATAATTGGAAAATAAATAAACAAATAAATAAATAAATATAGAGAGTTTAAATTGAAAGAAAATGAGCCATCCTCAATCTATAGAAACTAATATCTCAAAGCATGATTGAAGTTATGTAAAATAGACCAGTCCTTCATATTTAAAATTCTGTAGCAGAGAACAACTTAAGATCTACATTTTTATTCTTATTTTCTAAAATGTGACAGAAATCAAGGGCCATTAGAAACTAGTGTAACTGGAGGAAATGACCCAGAAACTTAGGGGAAAACCTCCCTAAAAACCCTATCCTGTACTAATAAATAAACCTGAGTAATGTATATGCTAATAAACATACCAAAAACAAAATAATTTTAAGGAAAATATGCTAAACACATAGTATTATTCCACTCAATAGTCCTAAAATATTTACAGTTAGTTTTCAGATTTATTTCAAGGGGCCATTATGCTATGGGAGAAGAAGAGTTAGATGGCAAGATGAGGTCCGGGTTTTACGTCCAGGTGTGTGACCTTAGGCAAGTCACTTGGCCTCCCTGACATCAGGTTTGATGTTAGATTCATGAGAGCCCTAGTGCATCTTCTGGCTTTAAAATATCCATTTTTCAGTGAACTAGCTTTATTATTTATAAAACCTACCATTTGAATATCATTTTTCTGAGAAGTGAAATGTTCTTGTCATTAAGATGATCAACTTTTTTACAATGAAAAGGAGGACAAAAATAAATTGAAGGAAACAATATCATAAATAAAAGAAACATTTTATTTATTGCAACAATAATACACTATAATATAATAAATACATTTATAATATTTTATATTGTAATTATGCTTAGATGCCTGTTAATTTTTAATAAGAATTGTAAGAAAAAGTACTCATTTAGATCAAATACATCACATCACATGCAATAGAGCGACTCTGAATCAATCGAATATGGACATTTACAGATTAGTCTTTCTATATCAAAAAGGAGGACATGTAGGAGGACACTTTTCGAGGGAGGATGGAACTTACAAAAGAAGGACTGTCTTCCCTAAAGGAGGATGATTGGTCACCTTATTGTCATTGATGTTTGTATATCATTGTAATATCATTGCTCTCACCAAATTAAGGAAAATCGGAGCTATCACTGACGTATGGAATGGTCATTTAAAACAAATGTATTAACGACAGTCATCAATGCATAAATGCTTTATAAAGTAACCTTGCATGATTCCCCAAAGTAAACAAACTAATTTGATATATGCTTTAAGAATCTGGACAAGATATGTTAATTCTGGCTAACAATGGATATTATATAACAAACGTAGCAAATCCCTTTAATTGCTTTCAGCCATTCTCCTACTATATTAAGCTGTGTAATTCACACCCCAATTGACAGCTACAAAATAAACTGTTCTAGAAATATGAAATATTTTTCTAATAATTCCCTCCATATGTTTCTGGCAAATAAGTAACTGAGACTTAAAAGAAAAGCTATCTCTGCAGTCGTTTCAAAAGAACAAAGACCTAGTATCCCTTTCTACTTTAAAAAAAGATTTCAAGTCACTTGCATTTGAAGAAGCCAATATTAATATTTCCTTTTCATCTTATAGTGCTTACAAAGTAGTTTCAACGGTTCCCACACATCTGCAGCTTAAATGTAGATACATCACATCCTCTAAAGATGTAATTCTAACATTCTCACATTTAAGAAATTCTCCAGTGACCATCATTCAGCTGTTCTGCTTAAATCATCTGGCTAATTAGCTGATGACATTGGCCCAAGTAAATGGAAAGAGAAGTAACAATAATACTTTGCTGTTAATCACAAGAAGAGTTGGAATGGGGACACAACCCCCCGTGTTCTTTTATCTTCAAAAAGCTCTCCTAAGCTACAAAAATGTAGGCAAACAATCTTAAGCACAATCCTTTTTAAATTAGCACAGTCCTTTTTTAATTAGCAGAAAGGTAAACAAAGGCTAAGGTTGTAAGGCAGGTAGATTTCCTGAACCAACCTCATAACTTTTCTTACCCCTTCCAAGGACACCAGGTTTGCTTCAACCCTAGCAATGATACCCTAACCTGCCCTTCTTGGCTGAAAAACAGTAAAACAAAGCAAAACCCAAACATTAACTTAATCTGAGTTTCAGTTGTCCTGCTATACAAAGAAAACATCAATATGCATTAAACACATGTAGTTATACTGAGAAGATATTCTTCACTGAAAAGAATATCTGCTTGAACAATATTGCAGAGCCCAACACACATTTTAAGCATCTGCTCTCTTTCTTTGTAAGATGGACTGACCTTTATTTTCCCCCAGTTACTTCCATGAACATGTTTGTCAGCATTTAGCATTTCTCATAGGCAGTAATAATCTTTCTAAGTTTGACAAGATTTAAGTAATTTCAAATTGTTTTCAAGGCTCACTTTCAATTCCTGTTTTAAATTGCAATATATGAAGCATGTAAAACACTTGTTTCTATGAGAACATGATGCTTGTACTTAGTATTTACACAATATGAAATAAATCATGTCACAGTTAATAAGGTTTAATTCTATTAATGTCAGAAAAGATTAACGTAGGTTCTTTCTTCTAAACAGGCTTTCCCGATACTCTCTGAATTATTCTTGACAGTGTTAAAATTAGACTAAGCCTACAAATAAAATAGTCCAGCAAATAAATTGAAGTAATAAATTAAGACATTGTGTGAGGAAAGGTGTCTGTGGTTGAAGCAGCAAATTTGATTGAAAACCCTAGTAGAGTTGTCATCAACAACACACTTATTAGTATCTCTCCTGATGATTCTAGCTGCCTCTGAATTGAGTTTTTTTTCTTAGTGTGTTTTTTATTAAATGCAATTTTCATACTTGGGATGTAAAAAAGTTAATGATAATTAAGAGAAGCTATATCAAAACAAGTAAGCATGATTTAATAATACAACAAAAGGGTGTGATATAAAAATGAGACTGATAAAAATAGATAAAAGTGAAATGGTTACCAGGGTGAGGAGGGTGTAGGGGAGAGGTTGGGGAGGCAGTAAAGGCAGACAAATGAACGGTGATAGAAGATGATTTGACTTTGGGTGATGGGTATACAACATGATTAACAGTTTAACTGCTATAGAAATGTTTACCTGACCCCTCTGTACTCTTATTGATCAGTGCCTCCCCTTTAAATGTAATTTTCTAAATAAAATAAAAAAAGGAATTTTGCTTGTCAGGTTGTTTAGTGATTAGCTTGATAAAGCATAGCTAAAATCTAAACCTCATGAGTTTGTACAGTTAGAGAAAATGTGCATGAGTTGTTTAGCTCGAATTAACCCTTTTATTTCTACATTTATTCCCATTTCTTTCCTGGTACAAATTAGTACTCATGGGGATGTATTCTTATAAAAAGTGAGAAAAATAAGATGTCTCTAATTTAACCTTTCACTGAACTCTTTCTATCTAGCCATGAGAAAGTATTGCTCTCATACAAAGAACGTTATTATTTTACAATATGGTTAACATTCCAGCTGGTAATAGAGTGATATTTTTCCTGTATTTCATTAAAAGAAATATAGATTAATTTGGCAGAACTAGAAAAAAAAAGAGAAGAGGCCAAGTTATCTTAAATAATGTAGAACAATATAAGAATACTATATAAACATATACCAATGTGTTCTTAATGGAAAAAATACTTGATCAAGGACATTATAGATATATATATTATTTACAAAGACTTTATATTATTAAGTATATATACACTTAAAGCTTAGTGTATATTGTGCATATTTAAATTCTGAAATAGTTTGTGTAAAATTTATTTTAATCCAAGAACAAAACTTAGTCAACTCAAAGAATCAAATTTTCTTCTGATAATAAAATAGAAACAAGGCCATGTGTTAATATATTGTTTCAAACATTCAGTTGATATAATAAATAGAAAATTTGTAGCTACTAGTGTCATATTTTACCATGTCCCCCAGTCCAACAATATTTTTTGTAATAATGGCAGTTAAAAAAATAGTCAAATGACCTTGGATTTTAAAATTCTATGATTCTGAAAGTAATAGAATAAAATATAGGTGATTCAAGAGCATAGCACTTTAAAAAATAAATACAAGTTAATAAATTAGATGTTTCTACTAGGTTAGATTGGATATAAAAATTAAAAATATAAAAAATCTGATACAAAATTTGAAAAATAAATCTCAAACAAAAATATAATTTTAAACAAAAGAAAAATTGAGAAAGGAAAAAAATACACATTAAAAAAACCCAGAAGGCCCTGGCCGGTTGGCTCAGTGGTAGAGCGTCGGCCTGGCGTGCAGGAGTCCCAGGTTCAATTCCCGGCCAGGGCACACAGGAGAAGCGCCCATCTGCTTCTCCACCCCTCCCCCTCTCCTTTCCCTCTGTCTCTCTCTTCCTCTCCCACAGCCAAGGCTCCATTGGAGCAAAGATGGCCTGGGTGCAGAGGATGGCTCTGTGGCCTCTGCCTCAGGCGCTAGAATGGCTCTGGATGCAACAGAGAGATGCTCCAGAGGGGCAGAGCATCGTCCCCTGGTGGGCATGCCAGTGGATCCCCGTCGGGTGCATGTGGGAGTCTGTCTGACTGCCTCCCCGTTTCCAGCTTCGGAAAAATGCAAAAAAGAAAAAAAAAAAAGAAAACTTGGAAATATCTCAATGTAAATGAGATATTTACATTTGTGAATACGTGAATGTGAAATACGTGATTGGCAGATGATAAGTAAACGAACATAAAGTTTCAAGTTACAACTTTAAGACCATAGCTAAGAATGCCGTAGTTGACACGTAGGGTGGTGAGATGTTAAAATCAGAAATGATAAGCTTGTTACCAACAAAAACAAAATGAATTATTTAAAAAATCTATGATATTCATTTAATAATGTAATACAATTTTTATTTAATTTATTTTTTTAATTTCATTTTATTTAGAAAATTAACTTTAACAGGGTGACATTGATCTATAATATAAGAGTACATAGGTTTCAGGTGAACATTTCTATAGCATTTGAACCATTGATTATGTTGTATACCCATCATCCAAAGTCAAATCATTTTCCATCACCTTATATTTGCCCTCTTTCTTTACACCCTTCTTCCTCCCACTACCTCCCCATTCACTCAAGTTCCCCCCCACATTCCCTCTGCCCTCCATAATTACAGTTTTATAAATTTAAAAAAAATATATTTTTCTGAAGTGAGAAGCGGGGGGTGAGGGGGGTGCAGACAGACACACTTTCACATGCGTGGGATAGGGATCCATCCAGCATGCCCACCTGGGGGTGACACTCAGCTTCTCTGGGGCTGGGGCATTGCTCTGCTGTAACCAGAGCCATTCTAGTGCCTGAGGTAGAGGCCATGGAGCCATCCTCAGTGCCTGGCTCAACTTTGCTCCAATGGAGCCTTGTCTGTGGGAGGGGAAGAGTGAGACAGAAAGGAAGGAGAGGGGAAAGGGCAGAGAAGCAGATGGGCGCCTCTCCTGTGCTTACACTCTACTGCTGAGCCAAGTGGTCAGGGCCAGTTTTATAAATTTTTTAAATGGTCATTATTTTGAATCATTTTGCTAGAAATGAAATTCTGATTGGTCATATCAGTTTGAGTCATTATTTCTCTTATTAGATACAAATACATACACATTAAACTGCCTTTATTTTAATTATAGAAAATAGGTTTATATTTTATATGATATCACTTATATGTGGAAAATAGTAAACAAAATAACCTGATGAACAAAATAGAAACAGAGGCATAGATAGAAGGAACAGACTGACAGCAAAGGGGAGAGTGGTGTGGGGACTATAAGAAAGAAGGTGAAAGGATTAAGCAAAACAAACAAACAAATCATACATATATAACATATAGACACAGATAACAGTGTGGCGACAGCCAGAGGGAAAGGGGTTGGGCTAGGTTGAGGTGGGCAGAGAAGGGATAAACCGGAATGGAAAGAGGTTTTTCTTGGGGCAATGGGCACACAGTACAGTGTGCAAATGATATTTTATTGAGTTGTACACTTGAAACCTGTATGAATTTGCAAACCAATGTAATTCCAATACATTCAATTAAAAAAAAAGAAAAAAGAATTCAGCCTTAAAATATTGTCTGAAATTCAAATACTAGGTCTAAATACACAAACTATAATAAAAAATCATAAAAGTGGTTTGTTTTATTTTATTGGGGGATTTGTACATTCTCTACAAATTCTCAAAATACAAGTTAATATCAATTTTTATTACTTCAGAGCTACAAAATAGAAAACTGTTCGTAAAAGAGGATGAAACAGAGAGCTAGTGTTTCCACAGGAACACTTGAGTAGTATGATAAATAATGTTAGCAAAATCTGTTCTGGAAAAGGTTTCCTAACTTGATTGTCTCTGTAAATATAAAACATTGACTTTCACAACTGACAAACCCCAATATCAATTGATTGAGCACACAATGAACTGTCAGTCATTTCCCTGCTAACATGACACAAAATATAAAATAGAAGAACTTTTCCAATATTTATGGAAAAAGATCAACTTTATTTTTAACCTGATCAGTCCTCTCACTGATATTCAATAATATTTTATCGGCCTGACCTGTGGTGGCGCAGTGGATAAAGCGTCAACCTGGAAACACTGAAGTTGCCGGTTCAAAACCCTGGGCTTGCCTGGTCAAGGCACATGTGTGAGTTGATGCTTCCTGCTCCTCCCCCCCTCCCCTCTCTATAATGAATAAATAAAATCTTTAATAATAATAATAATATTTTATCCTTTAAATGCTATTTAATTTAGCCTAATTTATTTTCTAGAAAATGACTCTAGGCAAAATTGAATTCAATAAGAACACATTTTCCCAACCTAGACTTCATGCTTTCAAAGATGCTATAGCAAAAATCATTGCAGAGTTTTAACCTTTATTTTCAGTAAAATTTATCTAAAGAAGACTACTAGAAAATCAAACAAAAAATTTATATCATTTATTTTCAAAACCATGTCAGGCTTCTGGTTAAGGTAAAAGACTGAAGTGTTCATGTGATCAATGAATAAGTTAACCAGTTTTTAATTTTTTATTAATTAAGAGGGAGAAACATCAATTCTTTGAGCCATCCATCCATACATTCATTGTTTGATTGTTGTACGTGCCCTGAGCAGGGATTGAACCTGTGACCTTGGCATATCAGGTCAATGTTCCACGAATTAGTTTTTTTTTCTTTTAAATGTATTTGAAATGTTAGGAAACATCCAAAAGGGAGGCAAAATGGGGTGAGGTGGGGTGAAAGTTGAAATTGGAGAAAGTAAGAACTAAAAGGTATGATTTCCTAGATGAAGCTGCTCAACCCCCAGAACTACTACTGCAAAAACAGGTGGGAAAGACCACAGCCTTGTGAGTTATGGATGCCAGACATCAGCACTCAGACTGCAAGTGAAACTGAAAAATGTATAGGAAAAATCCAGGAAAACATGAGAGCCATAGGAGTTAAAGAATCTACAGTTAATCAGTCCAGGAGGTTAAGGAAGAAAATGCATACTCTGAATAAAAATAGGATAGTAAGAATAAGAGAAATCATGACATACGAAAGATGCCCTGGGAGTTGAATACAAGAATGGGAAGATAAAGGCAGAAAAATCTCTCTAAATGAGTATATAAAAAAAGAATTATCTTTATTATATGCGGCTTAAGTGTCTGTTTGTCGCCGATAGCTTATTGGCTGCTTGCATAACTGTACTAGCCAATGGGGTGAAGTTGCCACGGCATTCAAATAGTCCCGCCTTCTGGCATGCCACCTCACAAATTGAGGTTAAAGATTGAAGCAATTATTATGCTGTTAAGAAATCTTAACACCAGATGGGGTCTTTGCAATGGTACAAGACTAGAGGTTCTCCAATTGAAAAATAATGTCATAATAGCTAAGTCTTTGACTGGCTCCTCTAAAGGTGAAATACATGTCATTCCAAGAATTGATTTGGCTCCATCTCAAACAAGGTTGTCGTTTCAATTGAGACGTAGACAATTTCCTGTAAAACTTGCCTTTGCTATGACCATCAATAAGTCTCAGGGCCAAACGCTTAAGCGTGTTGGCATTTTTTTACCTGAGCCTGCATTTGGACATGGTCAACTTTATGTTGCCTGTTCAAGAGTTTGTGAAAGAATGGACGTAAAATTAAAAATAATTTAAAATTTAAACTCTGCAAGGCGAGTTTAAAAATGATGGAAAGATCTACACAAGAAATGTGTACAAAGAGATCTTTGACATGTGAATTAACATTTTATTACTTAAATCACCTTTATTTATTGAGCTAGCGGTGGCTCTTAAGAAATGTACCGCCAGTGGTTTCCTTCATTGTACTCTACTTTAAGCAATTAAGCAAGTAGAAGGGGGAAACCCCATGGGGCAGTAAGCAAAGGGGTGTCTTCGCCACCTGCCCTGGGTAATTCAGTTTGAATTAGCAGACACCTTTGCACAAATCATTTTAATTACAATTTATAATATCTAGAACAGCGGTCATTTCGTATGACCGCTGGGCTTTCTAGTTTAGAAATATATGAGTATAATAAAATAATGGCATCATCAATCAATCATGTTTAAAACCCTATACGTTGGTAGAGTAGAGAGTCGGCCTGGCGTGCGGGAGTCCCAGGTTTGATTCCCAGCCAGGGCACACAGGATAAGCGCCCATCTGCTTCTCCTCCCTCTCTCCTTCCTCTCTGTCTCTCTCTTCCCCTCCTGCAGCCGAGGCTCCACTGGAGCAAAGATGGCCCGGGCGCTGAGGATGGCTCCATGGCCTCTGCCTCAGGTGCTAGAATGGCTCTGGATGCAACAGAACAATGCCCCAGAGGGGCAGAGCATTGCCCTCTGGTGGGCTGGGTGGATCCCAGTTGGGCACATGCGGGAGTCTGTCTGACTGCCTCCCTGTTTCCAGCTTTGGAAAAAAACACAAAACAAACGAAACAAAAAACCCATACGTGTGTGTAGGTGTATGCATAATGATAGACATTAATTTTTAAGAAAAAAGTAATCATTGAATAACTAAGGTGCCACAATGAACTAATGCTTCTTCTCATCTCTTTCCCTTCCTGTCTATCTGTCCCTCTCTCTCTGTCTCTTTCTCTATGTCTCTATCATAAATATATATATCATATATATATATATATAACAAAAATCTTGGGCCAAACTGGAAGGACTTAAAGTTTCCCAGTACCTGAAAACATGAATGCCAGGATCTAAACAAGGCATGCATTTGTGAAGTCTGAAAACACTAGGCATGAAGACAAGACTATCAGCTTATGGAAAAAAAATTAGATTTCCTATAGAGAAACAGGAATCTGAACAAATTCATACTTCTCTACTTTAACATTTATTGGAAGAGAAATTAAAAGTGATTCTTTTCACACCTCAGCAACACTGGTAACGAGGCATATAGTACAGTATGCCGATCACGTTCTGAAAGAAAATAATTTTTAATTCTGGAAATTTATGCTCATTAAATCTATCAAATGAGAGAATAAAGGTGTCTTTAAACATGCAGTGACTCAAAATATTTCCCCCTTTGTTTCAAAGTTGGTTAGATTTTTACCCTTAACTATCTCTTTTTTAAAACCTTCCATCTTACTAAGTTCTCTTTATTAATCTCCAAAGTATACTTCTTACCCTTCTTTACCTTTCTCCTCTCATCCCGTTTAATGCCTCATTCACCTCTATGTGTGCCCAGCAATTTCCTCTTTTTTTCCCCTCACAGAACACCCTCTCATTCCTTCCTTACATTGTGTTGCACTTTTTTGTCTTTAATATTTTTTTGTTATAAAGCATACACAACATCATATCTACTGCTGTCTAACTATTTATAAGTGTACAGTTTAGTGACCTGAAACATATTTACACTACTAATATCACCACCATCTATCTTTAGAACTTTTATCATCCTAAATTGAAATTCTGTACCCCTTAAACATTAACAGTCTACCCCACCTTTGGAAACCACAATATATTACTTTTTCTTATTTTGGTTAAAAAAACGTAAAATGTATCATCTTAAATATTTTTAAATTTATTTTATTTTTAAATTGAATTTATTGGGGTGACATTGGCTAATAAAACCATACAGGTTTTAAGTATACAGCTCAATAACATTCATCTGCATACTACATTGTGCATTCACTACCCAGAGTCCAGTCTTTCTGCTACCATTTATCTCCTCTTTGCCGTCTTCCACCTATCCCTGCTTTCCTTTCTCTCTGGTAATCAGCATAATTTTCTTTTTTTCATAATCCTTTACCTTTTGCACCTAGCTTCCGATCTCCCTCCCCTCTGAGAGTCTGTTTTCTGTATCTATGATTCTGTTTCTATCTTATCAAGATTAGTTTATTTTGTTCATTAGATTTCAAATATAAGTGAAATCATATAGTACTTATCTTTCTCTGACTGGCTTATTTCACTTAGCATAATACTCTCCAGGTCCATCCATGCTGTTGATTTCCTTTTTATGGCAGAGTAGTATTCCACTCTAAATGTACCACAGCATTTTTATGTACTTATCTACCGATTGGCACTTGGGCTGCTTCCAAATCTTGGTATTGTAAATAATATTGCAACGAACACAGGGGTACATATATTTTTTTGAATTAGTGTTTTGGGTTTCTTTAGGTATATTCAGAGAAGTAGAATTGCTGGATTATAAGCAATCTTGAGAAAGAAGAACAAAGTTAGATATCAAACTATACAAGGCCATAGTAAACAAAACAATGTGGCATAGATCTGGCATAGATCAATAGAACTGAATAGAGAGCCCAGAAATAAACCCACACCTTTATGGTCAATTAATATTTGACCAAAGAGTCAAGAACATACAATGGGGTAAAGACAGTCTGTTCAATAAATAATGTCAAGAAAATTGACAGGTACATGCAAACAAAATGAAACAAGACCACCCCTTTATACTATATACAAGAATAAACTTAAAATGGATGAAAGACTTAAATGTTAGTTGTAAAACCAGAAACTCACATTTCTTGTAGCAATATAGTTTCTGATATACCTCCTCAAGCAAGGGAAACAAAAGATGTGTCATACTTCTTTTTGAAATATGTTTGTCTGACAAGTCTACCCTAAATCTTTAACCAACTTCGCATTGCACTTAAGATGTATTTTGATATTCCTTTCTCAGTTATCTAATTTATGTTTATTCAAATTTCCTACTTCCCAATGAACTAGACTTTTGAATAAAGCAGTAATTATGTCCATTTTTTAAATTGAGATGAGGGGAGATAATGAGACAGATTACCACATGCGTCCTGACCAGAATCCACCCAGCAACCCCATCTTGGGCCAATGCTCAAGTACTGAACTATTTTTAGCACCTGAAGCTGACACACAGACCAACCAACCATGTTATCCTCAGTGACCAGGGCCATACTTGAACCAATTGAGCCACTCGCTATAGGAGAAGAAGAGGAAAAAACAGGAAGTCAGAGGGGGAGAAGCAGATGGTCTCTTCTCCTGTGTGCCTTGACTGGGAATTGAACCTGGGATGTCCACACACCGGGCTGATGCTCTATCCACTGAGCCAACCAGCTAGGGCTTGTGTCCATTTTTGATATCATCATGTATCATATCACTTGATGGAATGTGAGTGCTCAGGAAAAAAATGGCTGAATAAGTAAATCATTTTCTCTATTTGCTATCAAGATTAGTATATCTGAGGAAATAAAAATTAGGACACATATTTTTATATGAATTAAGAAACAGTCTTGGGAACATTATGGATAATTCAAATGGTATATTGGCAAGATCTGAAACAGTCAAATGGTATTATAAAAACATTGAACTTTGCTTCCTTTTTTGTTTTTTTCTCCATTCTTGTCTTTTTTCTTTAGATTTTTGAATATTTTAAATTTTAATCATTATACGTTGATCTGGCCTTGCCTCATGTGATTTAGATAGTCATATCAGAAAGGATTCTTCAGAGAAATAGAACCAGTAGGATGTATGTATTTGTGGAAAGACATTTATTTTAAGAAATTTAAAGCTCACATGATTGTGGAGGCTTGATAAATCCGTAATCTGATAGAAGAGGCCAGCAGGCTGGAGATTATAGGTTAAATTTCCCAAGTATATGGTCAAAATTTATAGGGTCTTTAACGAAAGTGTCATATTCCAATTCCCAATGTAGCACAGATTTAATAATGGCCATATTCTCCCCTTTTCTAATTCTAAGAATATTTTTTTCCAAGGAAGCAAGTGAGGTCTGTCACACTGGGAACAGAAAACATTAATATGATATTACCATGCATTGTATTATAAATGAAAATAGAATATTTTGATACACTAGATACATCATCAAAGAAATTTCAAACCTACAGACTAGGTATAAAAATTTTACAATGAACAACTGTGTATCCTTCATTTAGATTCACTAGTTGTTAATTCCTCTCTTGTTCCCTCTTTGAATGTATGTGTGTGTAGTGTGTGCAGTTTTCATCATGTCCTCCTTCTCCTTCATAGTATCATTCTTGTTATTATTGTTGCCAAATCATTAAAAAGTGAATTGCATACATCCCAACATTTCCACCCTAAGGACTTCATCTATCTTTTAAGATCAAAGCCATCACTTTACATATGCACAATACAATCATCAGATTCAGAAAACGTATCATGATACAACACCAGTGTGTATCATTGAAACCATATTCATATTTCACTGATTATTCTATTAAAGTTTTCTCAGCCAATTTTTTAAGTCAACATGCAATTTGGTATCGATGTCTAGAATAACTCCTTAGTCTTTGTCGTTTATAACATTTACAATTTGGGGGAATATTTTCAAAGTATTCCTTGATTTGTGGGTTCTTAATGGCTTCATATGAGTAGACTCAGGTGTCTGTTGTGTGTTTGTGGGCAGATAGGCTCCCTGAGTTATATGCCCTCAGCTCATCATGCTAGGAAGAACATGTCTGTCCCATTTCTGGAATGCCAACTCTAGCCCCTTGGTTATGATGATGTCTGCCATCTTTCTCCACCATAAAGTTACCTTTTTCCTCTGTCATGAATGATTAATCTTTAGGGAGATATCTTCAGGCTGTTCAAATATACTGTTCCCAACAAACTTTTACCAAGTGGTTTTAGCACTCATTAATTATTCTTGTCTAGATAAGCTATTACTATTATGGTTTCTCAGTGGTGACTTTACTACCTACATCATTCTTATTGCATTTATTAGTTGGCATTCACCATAAATAAGGTGTTGCCTTCCGCACCTCCACTTTTTGAAGTTAATTGATTCATGCACTTTAAAATCAACATTATAAATATTAATCTATACCTAAAATAGGACAGTAGATATTCATCTGGCATACAGTATATCATGTGGACCCCTGGATAGAACACTCAACTGGAATTTAGTCCTGATTTTACCAATAATGTGTAGGG
This sequence comes from Saccopteryx bilineata, assembly GCF_036850765.1. Taxonomy (NCBI): domain Eukaryota; kingdom Metazoa; phylum Chordata; class Mammalia; order Chiroptera; family Emballonuridae; genus Saccopteryx; species Saccopteryx bilineata. Next base: position 162,801,834 of record NC_089494.1, read on the forward strand.
GATGTTAGCAAAATCACTTTACACCTCTAAGTTTTAATACTTGTAGCTATCCAATGAGTATTTGACTATTGAATATCAACATTTTCTTTTAGTTTTATGGTCCTAAAATATTTTCAGTGTTTCTGTGGCCTAAATGGTCTATAGAAGAGATTAGCTTGACCAGGTGGTGGCACAGTGGATAGAGCATTGGACTGGGGTGCTGAGGAACCCAGGTTCGAGACCCTGAGGTTGCCAACCTGAGTGCGGGCTTATCTGGTTTGAACAAAAGAGAAAATTACCCTTTTTCAGTCTTAATAACACTTGATTTGATTAATTGCAATTGACCAAAAACTGGCAAGGAAACTCCTAACCCCATTAACTTATTTGATTCTCATTAAACTTTTAAATTCACTTACTTTCCCTTTTTCTTATCTATTTCAGGTTTATTTTCATCAGCATTTCTTCTTTGGCAACCATATTTGGAAAATGCACAGATTGAGCACCAGTGTGGGAGGAAGTATGCAGCTAAAAAACATTCCATGAAATGATCATGGTACTTCAGTTTGCTTTAAGTTTAATTATAGTCCTACAATTCCCACATCAAGGCAGCTTGTGGCTTAGAAGGCTGGGCTGAGAGAGTTGTCATCCCAGTAATGACATTCAAGGGGAGTGATTTTACTAAAACAAAATCTGAACCAATTTCAGCCTACACTTAAAAAAAGGCCATACAACTATTAAAAAATAGCCAGCCCTAGATGTGTTCCTAGCAAATTCTGCCTTATAATTTCTAAAGCTATAAGGAAAATGTGGTGGAAAGCTGAAGGCTCCCAAAATGTATAACCTCAGAAACCATTTAAAAATGATAATTTTAATGTCATTACCAATACTGAAGACTCTAAAGAGCCGAGTGAGAAATAAGTCTGGGGATAATATGAGGAATGTAAAATAGTTAAGCATATATTAAAAGTTTAAAATTTTAATTCTACAAACATCAATACATTTGGTTATTCTTCTTGAAATTGTTCAGAGAATAAATTACATATGCAAAAATAGTCTGTTATTTTCATGCCTATGATTTTTAAACTATAAATTTTAAATTTAAAAAATATTAAAGATTTGTAATTCCACTGTGATTTTCTTAGAAATAAAATACTCAAAAACAGTACATGATAAATAGTCACTCTATCTATATCCATCATCTATGTTTGATATGCATATGCATATATGTGAATGAATATATTGCTATAAATATATGAGTATAATAGATCATTTTAACTGAGTTCTTTCTTAGAAAGTGGTGCTAAGCACTTCACATGAATTATGACTTTATATAAATTATGTCATTTAGTCTTCTTAATCCTATGAAGGATCTGCTACCATTGTCCCATTTTGCAGTCATGGAAATCAAGTCAAGAAGTGATTAAGTAAGTTATCCATAGCCAGATAATTAATAAGTAGTAGAACTGATCTGGGATACAAATCCTATACATCTAAATACTGTGTCCTTTATTCTTAAAATTTTATTGAATCAATTGACTTAATATGGATGTATTTCTCTCTTTTTTCAAGGAATATTTATTATATATATGTATATACATATAGAATTCACATCTGTTTTTAATGTTTAATATCTACATGTATATGTTACACACTCACAAAAAGCACTGTATACAAATACATTTCCTGTCTGTTTTTCAACAGTGTGAAGAGCCCAGACTGGCCATGTGGGTAGTCCTGGCTTACAATTTGACTGTATTATGACTGTATTCTCTGGTGAAAAATTGTTTATTCTCTTGGTCAGTATTATACTTTAAACCCCATAAGACTGTGGAAATGGGAAGCAAAACATATCTAGTGGTCTATTCATGTAATAGTGAGGGGCTGCCCTTACTTCTGCACTGTGGTTGTCAGTTCTTACTGTGGTGTCCACAACACAATACATCCTGTGAATCTGAGGATCCAATAGAATCCTTAGGACTACAACCCAATGACAAAGGGCACTGTCTCCAGCTGAACCTTCAGCAGGCTTACTCCATCATTCTATCAGCTCTTTTAGGATGATGAGACATCTGGTGAGGCCAATGCCATGGCTGTGAGCCCCCTGCTTTCTTTCTTGGCTGTAAAGTGAGGTATTTGTTGGCAGAGATGTAGATTTTCTAAAAGTCCATGAATGGCGATTCTGTCAGAAGTGTTGTAGCAAGTGAAGGAAAATCCCTATCATATTGTAAAATAAAGTCTTCCTTTTTGTTATGAAGAGGTCAATGTCGTGAGCTTGCCACTGGGTAGATGGCCGGTCCTTCAGAGCACGGTGCAACCAAGGTGCTCCAAATTGGTCTCTCCTTTAAAACTGGGCACTCAGCAGTAGCAATAATTTAGTTCTATTTTAAAAACTTATTTGAATAATTAAATTGCTTTTCTATTTTGTATTACAGTGTTCTCTCTCTCCCTCTCTCTTTCGGTTGTTAAAGCATATCTTTGAAAACTGTCAACCTTGTCTTGGCTGAACTAAAGAGTCAGGAAGGTTTCCACTGCAAGTTCAGCAGAAGTAGGAAAATCAGAGCTTCTGTACTGTCTACCTGGTGATGGTGGCATCAGCTTTGAGTTAGTCTAATACCCTACCCCATGCGCCCATGGGTTATGAAACTGCAATATGATTGAGAAATAAAAACTTAGGAAAGAAGTTTTGAAGACAAACAGGGTGGAAAAACTTCTTCCTCCTTTTGTTAGAGATTTTTATTACCAGAAATTTTATTTTATTTTTCAGTTAAAAAGACGAGAAACAGTTCATCAGTCAAGCACACAGAAGGGAAAGCAGTGTTGAGCCAGTTGGGTGCAGGTAATTTTTAATTACACTCTATTTGCTCTCTATTTATTACCAAACAGCTGTAAGGGTAGAACCCACCAGAGGGTAAATCACTAGTTGTGTGTGAGCAGGAATGTCCTTAGAATACATGGTTTAAAAATAGATTACAAGTGAGACTGACACAGCGCAGAACAGCTCGTTTTTTCCTCCTTAAATGCCATAGTATTACAATCTTTCTCTACATAGCCAAGGTGCCCAGAAATGTACAAAGGCTGCTGCTCTCACATTCGCCTGGCTCCTACTTGAGGGAAGGTCCTGCTCAAGTCAAATGAAAGACATCAGTGCCCAAATTAAGAAGAGAACACCAACTAGAAAAACAATGCACTGATGCTTTTTTATTTTTAATTTCGCTCAATATCATACTTTATGACTTGCACATTTAAAAAATAAAAAGGACATTTATGCTGTTATGAAAGATTAGATTGATTTTAAATCCTCTACATACTCATACTCGAGGCTTCACTGCTTTTTGCTAAAACAAAGTAATCCTGACCTGGAACTGAACCAATCTTTGATGGCTGACGAAAATACACCGGGCTGGCTGCATTCCTCCTGAAATGAAGCCTTATGAGGTGAACAGAACTCAGAGTTTGTCAAAGATGTTTTGTATAATTGGGGGGTGCTCATATAAGAATCCATGGAGTGAAAATTGGAACATAAAAATATGAATTTACTTTTTTTTTTAAGTGAGAGGAGAGGAGATAGTGAGACTCCCATATGCGCCCGACTGAGATACACCTGGCAACCTTTGTCTAGGGCAAATGCTAAAATCCTCAGCACCTGAGGCCTATGCTCAGACCAACTAAGCTCTCCTCAGCGCCTGGGCCGATGCATGAACCAATCAAGCCACTGGATGCAGGTGGGGAAGAGAGAGAGAGATGGGAGAGAGGAGGGGGAAGAGAAACGGATGGCTGCTTCCCATGTGTACCCTGACTAGGAATTGAACCCACAACGTCCACACGCTGGGCCAACGCTCTATCCACTGAGCCAACTAGCCAGGGAAAATATGAATTTCAAACCTTAATTTTTTTCATATTAACAAATCATGGACAAAGTTATTCATTAAATAAAATCAAGAGAGTAAACAGTCTATGCTGGTGTTTAAGAAAAGTGGGTAATAAGTACTTTTGTCTCTAAGTACCAGCTATTTAGCATTCAGTTCTCAAGTGAGACTTGTGACTCTGGGTGAGATGAGGGACTCTGCTCTGTCTGCCTTTGTGCATGAACAATGTTTTGAGAAACTACCCAGTTCTTAAGTTTCTAATGTTCTAAAATATAGTAACTAAAATTAATGCCACTTAACTTTTTAGAGATGAACTAATGGAAAGCTTAATCAATTTCAGAACTTTTGATGTATAAAGTTTTATAACTTGAACTATTCCATTAATAGACAGAATGTAGTGAAAACCTAGTTAGATGGTTAGTATGCAATTTCTGCACCGGTCTCTATTTAGTAAATATGTCACTGTATACTGATCAAGGATGTTGATTTAATAAAGAAGCAAAGAGATTAAGAAAGAGAGAACTACAGCTATTGTCACTCCAAATCCTCTGAAAATACAAATTCTGGGGTAAATCTTTTGGGATTACTTGTGTTCTAAAATACAAATGAAAACAATTACAATCAGTTTCCAATAGCATGAAAGAAAATTGGATTGTAAATTCTTTGGGAGATGTGTTGATAGGTTGATAAAATGTTGATGCTGAAATACAACAGTGTTATAGGTTCTTACTATATTTGTACCATGTTTTACCCTATTTGTCAAGCGTAAATCAATTTCAGTTTCTCCAAGACAAATATAAAACTGGTAACTATTTCCAACGTGAAAACCATCCCAGCCTATCATGCCTCTCAGATAAACCCTACATGGTGGTTCCTACATGAAAAGCATGTTTTTTTCATCTTCAAGCTGTCTTGTTTTTTTTTTTTTTTTTCCATTCTGAGGTAGTTTTGCTGCTTGTAAGACCTGCCACAGGGAATAATATATCTTAAATTAAATTTGGACTTGGTTTAGAAAACATCTTTAACATGAGTACTAAGCATTAGAATTGGTGGCTACAGGTAGGTAATGCATGTTTCCATAAAGGTGTTACTGGTTTCTAACCCAGTTCGATGTGCATCAGAACCCCCCTACATTGGAATATTTATCATGAGAACATTGGTGTGTTTCGTTTGTAACTGTGAGGTCCAGGGATAACTTGGTACATATGTTTCTAATTGACTCATGCTTAGCTCATCAAAGTCTGGTTTTGTGGAGGAAATGGGATGTCCAAGAGGCTTTCAGGAGGCACTTTTCTTGGAAAAAGGAAGTAATGTTCTTTTATTTTATAGTTCACAAACTGACATCTGAAGATTGGAATTTATTTCTAAAATATGAAATCCCAGAGTTCAATTATGTTCTAAATTTGACACGACCCTCTTCCATTTCTGATTCGAATGATGTCACCATGTGAAGCTAAAGGAGGAAAAGGACACCACCTCTGGACCAAGAAGCAGACACTGAATTTCCGGGATTTCTTTCTCCTGAAACTCCCTTCTTTTAAGGCCTAAATGTTGGTGGGCACAAATGGTTAATTCATGATTGTCATATTTCCCAAAAGTCTAGAACAAAGTTATAGCTCCTTGACATTATATTAATTAGATTAATATTTAAAAATTAATTTTTAGTTTCTATCGTTTTATGAAATCCTTCTAACATTCAATGAATAGTATGTTTAAATTTTGATAATTCCATTTAAAAAAAACATGCATTCTTTTCTGTATTACTAGAGAGAGCAACTGAGTATGGTGTAGAGTTAGTTCAAAGCATTTATTGCCACCGACATGGCTAATTTCTGCTTTTTTGGCTATGTAATCTTGTACATATACCTTATCTCTGTGTTTCCATATCTTCAGATACAATATGCATGATGCTCACTTACAATTTTGGCAAAAAAAATCTTGACCTACCTAAAGACAAATAACTAATATTTGTAATGACTTCACAAATGCTGATTTTCTTTCTTCTTACTGCAGCAAGCAGATGATTGCTCTATCTTTATCCACAACTAATCCATATAATGAGTTTTGCTAGATTACAAAACCTACTTTTAATCACATTTGTTATAGCAACCGAGATTTATTATTTTTACAGAGAATTAAGTGTTTAGTGGATAGTGAAACATTTTAAAGTAGAATTTAAAAGTATTTAATTAAATTTTTTATAACACATGATAGACTATTTGACCTCCTTACATAAAAGAGAAAAATTAGAGAGCTTCTAGCCACACTCCTATGTCTGTCACCATCAGCGTTTCCTTCACCACAGCTTTGTATTCCTGAGCATCTTCTCAGCTCCCACAACTTTGTCAGTTGTGTGTGCTAATTTCCCAGAATGCTGTTGAGAAGAATGCATTGTGTAGATGCTTATTTCATTAGAAAGCATTTTGGGGAAAGAGGTAAGTTTTAAAATATATGTATGTGTGTGTCCATAAATTAAAATAATCTTTAAAGTCCATCTCTAATATTTAAATTTTAAAAATACTCATAAATAGCACTTCATCAAAACATGTTGATAGACTATGCTATATATATATATATATATATATATATATATATATATATATATATATATATACTTAAGTGAGAGGGTGAGAGGAAGGGAGATAGAAAGACAGATTCCAATATGAACCTTGACTGGGATTCACCCTATAACCCCCAACTTGGGTTGATGCTTGAATCAACCAAGCTATTTTTAGCACCTGAGCCTGATGCACTACTGTACCAACTGAACTATCCTCAGGACCCAGGGCCAATGTTCAAATCAATCAAGCTACTGGCTGTGGGCGGTGAAGAGGGAAAGAAGGGGGAGAGGGAGGAGAAGAGAAGCAGATGGTTGCTTGTCATGTGTGCTCTGATTGGGGATCAAACCTGGGATGTCCATAAACTGGTCTATGCTCTATCCACTGAGCCAACTAGCCAGGGCTATGCAGTATTTTATTATGCCAAGGCACAGTGGGATTGCGCAAGTATGTAGAATCCACACAACCCAGGCACTTTACCTTCTGTTAAAGTTGTTATATCTGTTTCCTCACTTGCTCTCTAATGGGGACTCTCACTAGTGGTGCTACTTTCACCTTATTTGGTCCCCATGGTTGCACTGTACAGTCCTCTGACCCTGAATAACTGCTTTCAACAGTGTGTCTGTCTCAGGCTCTTCCATTCCTTCAAGCTCTTTTCTGCATCCCTGTTTTTCTATAATTACAACCTTTCCAAATGTCCATACACCACTCTTTAGAGTCAAGATGACTTCTGAAGAGTCCCTTTGATTCACTTTCCTCTAGCATCTGACTTCTTGTAAATGTGCCCAACTTTTTCTTCTCTGAATCTATGAGTCCCAGAAAAAAAGTATTGCTTTGTGTTCTTGGAGAAAACAACATGACTCAATAATAAGAACATGGCTTTGACTGGACAAACCTAAATTGAAACACTTCCATGAGTCTGCTTACACTTACAGGCTCTTAGACTTCCAGTCACTAGAGCTGTGAGAAATAAATGCTCTTTGTTTAACCACTCAGTCTGTGGTATTTTCATATAGCAGCCCTGACTAAATCATTACATGCAAGCAGTCGTAGGTTAAAAATGGTCACCTCTGTGGTCTAATTTGGCTTTCTACTTATGTATGTTCCAGGTTATATGTGTACATTTCTGTGTGTTCCATATTCCCATAGATCTTCCTGACTAATGTTTGAATATCATATTTGAGTAGAACCTTGCTATTATTTCTGAATTTTGCTTTTTAAATTGTGTAAGTTCATTTTGGCCCTTTCTCTAAGAATGGTAATTTTGAGGAAATGATAGTAATTTTTTTGGCAAATTAAGTAATTTATTCATTAGTTTCTCTTCTTTTCTCTTAAAGTTTTTTTTTCTCTTTCTAAGCATTCTTATTACACCTTCTGCTCGGCTTGCCCACAACATTGAGGGGGTAGGGGAAGAACTGAAATGGTATACTCCAATTTTTACAAGTACTGTGCTCTTAGTTGTCACATAGCTAAGGAAAGCAAGGATATCACATCGACGATTTAGAGCAGGGTTTCTCATTCTTGATGCTGTTGACACTTTGCATTGATAATTCTTTGTTGTGAGGCTATCTTGTGCATTGCAAGATGTTCAGCAACATCCTTGGCATCTACCCACCAGATGTCTGTAACAACTCCCTCTACCATAATAAAAATAAAAAATGTCGCCAGACACTTACTTTTTTTCAAATATTGTCTGTGAGGACAAAATTGATCTCAGTTGAGAATCCCTGATTTGGAGCTAGTAGCTTTTAATGAAAAAATGACATTTAGCAAAGTTATTTTCAAATGTAGGTACTTGAATTGTTGGGTATTAAATTTATACAAAATAATTTATTATTAATATTAACTACAATAATAGCTCACCTATCTTGAACACTTATTATGCACAACACACTATGATAAACTCTGCACACACAAAACTTAGTTTCACCTTTAAAACAACACTAAATGCCTATCTGAGGGTTACCTAGACTGAGGCAAGGTGTAGAAACAAACTGAGAACTTCATTGTTTTAAAGCCACACAAAATATCCACTGGCATAGACTAATAACTTTCCTTATTTTATTCATCATCAGTTGATGGTTTATATTTTAAATATTTTCAGTCATTAATTTCTATTAGAATGGATAGCATTAAAATATATTTACTTAAATTCCCTCTTTGAAATAAGTCCCACCATTTTATTTTATTTTTCTGTGTTCTCATCAGTGTTGGGCAGTACATTTAATTAATTTTTTTCTGTGTCATATGACTCTCACATCAAACTGTATATTTAAATGTATTCTTTGTATTTAAACTGTCATACTGCAGTTTGTCTTTGGCATTTGAGAATTATTAGAATAATATTACTTTATTGTATAGGTTTTCTTCTCCGCTGGTAAAAATGGATTTTTAGTGTGCAATGCATTATTTTTAAAAAAGAGAAACACACAATGGATACAGTTTCTATTTTTATGTCCTATGACTCATTACATACATGATTTTCACATAGTACAGAAGAAGAGAGATTTTTATTTTTATTAGAACTATGACATTTATCTAAGATAATTCCTCCAGCATGTGATCATGTTATTGGAAAATCTGTAAGCAACTTGTCCAGCTGAGAAAGTGGAAATTCATAACTCACTGTCAAGTCACTGAGAGGCTGAAATTAAAACTGTGTCTAAAGACAGATTGACATTCAAAGCCAACTTTCTACAATTGATGATAGAATTTAACAGGGCAGCCTCATCTGGACAACTTGAAAAATTATTTCATACCCTAAACTCTAATGATTAATAAGTATTTTATTCCTCTCAATAAATCACAGACTTATTGAAGATAAATGAATGGCTTTTTCTATGTCCAAAGTGCATCAATAAAGAATTTTATATGTTAAAAAAAGTAAGTTCCTGTTATAAATGTTAAACATTCTATTGCATTCTTGGAGGGTCTAGAACTGTCTTCTCCATCAAAACCAGTGGGCTTTGTTGTGCTGTAATAATCACACAAAATCAAGACCTATTTCTAATGTCTGGCATTTCTTTGGCCCCTCAATCCCTATATAAAAAGAAATATAACTTTTGAAGAAACAACAAAAATGTCAGCCATGTGTTAGATCATTTCAACAGATGTACCAAAGACAATATTGTTACCTGAAATTTTTGGTCTCATGTAATCCAAGGAAGACACATTTCTGCTTTGAATTCACAATACAGTACTAGAACTGCTTCATTTAATAAAAAATGAGGGGCTTGAGCATGTGACAAGCAATATTAAGCAAGAAAGTTAGTAATCAAAAGAATGGAACTTCACAAGAAATTACAGAAATGTTTCTAAAACCATGATTTTTCTGAACAAATACAATTTGAAGTGCTTATTGGTCAAGAATTCTATATTAAATTGAAAAATTAATATTTAAGAATTTATAATATATCTCATTTATGCACATACATTTTGATAGTCTTCTATATACCAGATGGTATATAGAATGCTAAGTATTCAGAGATAAATGATTCTATAAGAAGGTCATAATATTTTATTCCTCATTTGCTCTTCACTACTTTGCTTCATAGCTATTCTAAATACTCAATTTTTTTTGTTGTTATAGAAAGTAAAATAGATAACATAAAAGAAAAAAAACTAGTCATCATAAATTTTATTGAAAAGATAGTGGAGATCTAGTTTCATGAAAGTTTGGAATGAAGCAGTATCACATATTTATTTAAATGAGAACCTTTTTTTTTTTTAAGACTTTAAGGCTATATATGTGCTATTTACTGTGACTGTCACCTGGTTTAGAATGACAAATTCTTTTCTGCTTTTATGGATTATCTATTCTAGATTACAAAGACAAACCTAAACATGTAAACAAACAAATGAGCAGAATAGCCAGCATGTAACATTCATGTAGCACCTAAAGGGATTCAATGGACTGTGAAATTATTACAAGCGTCCTGAAGGACAAACCAGAAGCAGTAGAGTTTCCAGAGTAGCCTCTCAGAAAATCTAACAATTGCAGTGAGACTTGATCCATGATGAGAAGCCAGGCATGAGAATAGCTGGAGAAAGCATTCCTGATAGAAGGAACAGTAAGTGCAAAAGGCCCCAAAGTAGAAAATTGTTATGAATTTTGAGGAACTTATAATAAACTAGTATCTCTAAGTTGTCGTCAATCTGTGTGTCTAGATTCAAGTCATTCAGGGTCCTTGAAATTTGTGTTCTCAATGCATTGGAGACCATGGAAAATATAAAGCAAGGAAACAAACAAAATGGTTCCATTTTTCTTTCAGAAAGCTCACACCATTTTCTGTGTAAAAAAATGAATCGTAAAGAAGCAGAGTCTGCCTGACCAGGTGGTGGCACAGTGGATAGAGCGTCTGACTGGGACAGAGAGTACCCAGGTTCAAAATCCCCAAGATTAACAGCTTGAGTGCAAACTCATCCGGCTTGAGCATGGGCTCACCAGCTTGAACAGGGTCACTGACTTGAGTGTGGGATCATAGACAGACATGACCCCATGGTCACTGGCTTGAGCCCAAAAATTGCTGGCTTTAAGCTCAAGGTTGCTGGCTTGAGTCCAAGGTCTCTGTCTTGAGCAAGGGGTCACTCACTCTGCTGTAGCCCCCTGGTCAAGGCCAATCTGAGAAAGCAATCAATGAGCTAAAGTGCCTCAGTGAAGAATTGATGCTTCTCATCCCTCTCTCTTCCTGTCTGTCTGTTTTTATCTATCCCTCTCTCTGACTTTCTCTCTGTCTCTGTCCAAAAATAAAAAAAGAAGAAGAAGAATCAGAGTCTTAGCAGGTGCATTCTTTGCTTTATGATGCCCAAGAAGAAGGTGATAATGGCTAAATCCAGTATTAGTAGAGATTTGTAAAGAATTGGATTTATAACATATAAAAATCACTGAGGGAACTTAGTAGTCAGGGGCATATTTCAACTTTCTTTTTCTTTAATTTTTCCATTGATAGAGAGAGAAAGAGGGAGAGAAAAGGAGAGAGAGAGAGAAGCATCCATACCACTTAGTTGTTCCATTTAGTTGAGTACTCATTGATTGCTTCATGCCCTGAGCAAGGATCGAACCCACGACCTAGGTGTGCCAAGATCATGCTTTATCCACTGAGCCACCTGCTCCAGGCTATTTCCAGTTCCTAAAACTACTCCTTTTATTTAAATGAGTTTCCTTCAATCATCCAACATTTGCCTAGTTTGATGTGTCTATTAATTTTAAGAAACATGTTGATAAGTTTATCCAGGGTTTAAGCAAGACTACTGCTTATAATTAGAAAACTGATGTGCTTGGTGTTTATGCACAAACAGAACTAAGTTTATAGTTCAGGTTCAGCAATATTTACAGAACTAATCCAGAAAGTTATTCATAGTAATTTTGTGCTTAGAGGTGATATTTCACAGAATAAAAAATTTGACTTTGGTCTTGAAAATTGAATATGTTTTGCCAAATAAAGAGAGCGATGGCATATTAGGGAATGTAAGAAAATGTGGGTGACTAAGTTATATGATAAATAAGAAAGTAGTAAGAAAGCCCCTACATTTCAGTGGGAAAGGACCAAGTTTGGACATTTTTAGGTAGTAGAGTAAAACAATTAAATCCATAGTTCAAGAAGATAACACACAAGACAGAATTGTAAATTAGCACAGGCTGCGAGACTAGTTCTTATCCTAAGATCAACCTTAAAGAAACTGCAAAAGTTTAAGAAAAAATGATCTGAGCAACACACACACACACACACACACACACACACACACACACACACACCCTGAGGGACAACAAGGCCTGACATAAACTGCTCTTTGTGTGTATGGATTGCAATTAAAATAATAAAATATATAGCTTTTTTCGATTGTTTGCTTTTACTCAGTAATATGCATTTAAATTTCCTCCATGTCTTTTAATTGAATGAGAGCTACTGCCCTTTAGCACTGAATATTCTTTTGTCTATTTACCCATCTACAATACTTACTGAAGAACATCTTGGTTGCTTCCAGGTTTTGGCAGTCATGAATAAAGCTGCTATAAACATGTGTGCATATTTTTGTATGGTGGTAAGTTTTCAACTTTTTTGGGTGAATATAAAGGAGCAAAATTGTTAGGTTGTATGGTAAGAGCATGTTTATTTTTTGTAAGAAACCCCCCTAAACTGTTTTCCATATGGCTGTAGCGTTTCACATTCCCACCAGCAATGAATGAAAGTTGTTGTTGCCCTACATACATCCTCACCATCCTTCACCTCCTTGCTCCACCTCACCAGCATTTAGTGTTGTCAGTGTTCTGGATTTTCGTCATTCTAATAGTTGAACCAGTCTTGCTATCTGGATAAATCACTTAGTCATGTTATATAATTCTTTTTATACATCGTTGACTTTGATTTGATAATATTTTGTTGTAAATTTTTACATCTATGTTCATAAGAGATATTGCTCTGTAGTTTTCTTGTAACATCTGTCTGATTTTTGTATTAGAGTAATGCTGGCCTCACAGAATGACTTTCAAGTATTCCCTCTGCTTCTACCCTTTGACAGAGATTATAGAGAATTGGTATATTTTCTTCCTTAAATATTTGATAGAATTTACCAGTGAACCTGCATGGGTTTGGTGCTTTCTGTTTTAGATGTTTACTAGTTATTAATTTACCTTCTTCAAAAGATATTTGATCTATTTTATCTGTATATTATTATAATTTAATAGATTAGTCTTTTTAGATTGTCTGTTTTTCTTTGTGTGAATTCTGGTAGATTTTATCTTTCAAAGAATTGGTCCCTTTCATCCAGGTTATCAAATTTGTGGAAAAGAGTTGTTTATACAAGATAGGAGGTGATAGAGGACAATCTGACTTTGGGTGATTGGTATGCAACATAATTGAATGACAAGATAACCTGGATATGTTATCTTTGAATATATGTATCCTGATTTATTAATGTCACCCCATTAAAAAAATAAAATTATAAAAAAAGAGTTGTTTATAGCACTCCTTTAATATTCTTTTAATATCTATATGACCAGTAATAATAATCCTCTTTTATTTATGATATAAACAATATGTAATTATAAAAATTATATTATATTAATTAAAATATTATGTTATATATTAATTATATATGTATATAATTGACATATTATATATTAAATAAACATTTTAATTAAAATATTATAAGTAATATATTTTAAATAATATAAAAATATGTAATTTGTTTTCTCTCTCTTTGTTTGTTTCTTAATTATCCTGATTAGATCCTTTCAACTTTTATTGTATTTTCAAAGAACCAGCTATTTATATTTATTTATTTATTTTAGAGAGACAGAAGGAGATAGGAACAGAAAGCATCAACTCCCATATATGCCTTGACTGAGCAAGCCTGGGGTTTCAAACTGGCAACCTCAGCGTTCCAGGTTGATGCTTTATCCACTGTGCCACCATAGGGCAAGCCTTAATTGCTATTTATTTAGAAATATTTTACAATTTTCATTTAGAGTTCTTATTTGACCTATTTAGTACTTAGAAGTGTGTTGTCTAAACACATATTGAAGATTTTTTATATACCTTTCTGTCACTTATTTCTAGTTTAACTACACTGTGGTTCAGAGCAGACATTGTGTACTTTCTATCCTTTGAATTTCTTAAGGTGTGTTTATGGCCCAGGATATGGATTATCTTGGCAAAAGTCCCATGTACACTAAGAAAAATGTGAATTCTGCTGTTATTTGATAAATTAGTTGATTAATGGTGTTGAGTTCAATGCCAAGGAGATTTTTTTGTGTGTGTGTGACAAAGACAGAGAGAGGGACAGACAGACAGAAAAGGAGAGAGATGAGAAGCATCAATTCTTCATTGTTGCACTTTAATTATTCATTGATTTTTTCTTATATGTGCCTTGACTGGGCGACTCCAGCTGAGCCAGTGAACCCTTGCTCAAACCAACAACCTTGGGTCAAGCCAGCAACCTTGGGCTTCAAGCCAGTGACCATGGGGTCATGTCTATGATGCCACACTCAAGCCAGCAATTGCATGCTGAAGCTGGTGAGCCTATGCTCAAGCCAGATGAGTTCACACTCAAGTTAGCAACCTCAGGGTTTCAAACCTGGATCCCAGTTTGATGCTCTATCCACCGTGCCACCGCCTGGTCAGGTAATTACAAAGAATTTTCTTGAGAAAAAGGTATTATAAAAAAAAGTATTATACATGAATACCATCTCTAGGTATCCTGTCTGTTCCTGCTTTAACATGGTGGTCTCTAACCACTATCACTACCATCTTTCTTCCTAAAAAATTAATATCTAAAACACAATCATCAGTGCATTTTGAGTGAGTATAATGTAGAATTTTTTTATCAGTGTAGTTTTGTAAATTAGAATTCAACATATGGACAACTCCTTATATAGTCATTAAGAAAATACAGACCCTGGTCAGTTCACTAAGATGATAGAGCATTGGCCCAACATATGGACGTCCCAGGTTCAGTCCTTGGTCAGAGCACACAAGAGAATTGACCATCTACTTCTCACCCTTTCCCTCTACCCCTTCTCTCCATCTTTTTCTCCCCCGGCCAGTGGCTCGATTGGTTTGAGCCTCAGCTTTAGGGGTTAAAATAGCTTGGTTGATCAAGCATCGGCCCCATAAGGAGTTGCTGAGTGGATCCTGGTATGGGCACATGTGGGAGTCTGTCTCTCTATCTCTTCTCCTCTCACTTAAAAAAAAAGAAAGAAAGAAAGTAAAGGGATAAAGGAAGAAAATTAGAATAGTTTTGACAGTGTAATCTTTGTGGAATATCAGTTACTATTTAGTTTGTAACTGAATGTTAACTATACATCATTTTACCCAACCACTCTTTATATGAGGGAATTCAAGTTGTTTTCCTAGGCCTAAGTGTTGTTGGTTCCTCACTTTATCACTTTTTTCACTGATAAGTCTGATGGGGTCGTTGTCCAGTTGTTGATACACATGAAGGGGGAACCTGTCTTATGAATTATAATAGAAACATTTGTGAGTTTGGAGAGTCCTTATAAATAACAATTACTTGTGTTTCAAAATAAAAATTAATTGATATTTAATATTGTTTATTATTAATTAAGACAAAAATTTAACAAAACATTTTTAAATTATTCTGGTATTAATGAAGAAGGAATATGTGGAAAAGTACTGCTCTACAATGAACAATTTTATTTAAAGTTATTGAGTGCTTTTAAGCAATTTGGTTTGTATAATTTTGAACTATCCATGTTATTTCTTAAGATTGCTGAGGGAATTTATGCTTTAAACAGGTTTTCTGAATAGTGATAGTGACATGCCTGTTACTTATTGAAATTCATCTCTTTGTCAAAATTAGTTTTCTCTAGAGCAGAAATGTGAATGAAGCATCCTGCTGAGCTTTGTTTACATATTTTTGAATCTAGTAGGTGTTTAGTGGTATTGAAACAAAATGGCATCTTGTCATTGGACACTGCTTCATTTCTGGAAACCATGCTATGAAGAAAAGTACAGCAGTTGATTTGAATCAAGATGTTCTGAGAATTTGCTAACTGATTCACCTCTGCCATGTAAGAACTATTCTATCAACTTAAAAGTGTTGGTTGCATACCTACTGCATACTTAGCATCATTAGATTGGCACACCTACTCTACAATCACGAACAGATGGAATTAGCTGATATAAAAGAGGGTATATTTTTCCTGTGCCACCTCGACCTCACTTCCTCACATGACACACAGAAAAATAGAATTATCAATCATTTTTTTCTAACAAGGACATCTTCAGATGTATTAGTCAAACTTGGAATTCCTCCAACATGAAAGCTTATGTCTAAATTTAGAACTAATGAGCTCCCTGTATGCATCAAACTGAAAAGCACATACTCTCTCCATTAGCATCAAGGCTTTTTTATTCAACATAAATCTGTTGCCAAATTGAATATTAATGTCTCTTAACTTAGTGTTACTGGCCCACAAAGCTCAGTCTTTCCTTAAAGTGCTTGGGGAAAACATGAACATATTCATCAGGGAAGAACAACAAGTTCTAGAGAAAATTGATTTCAGAGACTCATAGAGCTCTTCGTCTAAATGGATGTTTAAGGGTCTTCCAGCCCAATACTCATTGACTGCTAGAATTTCTTTTAAAATAACTTCCCTAGGACCTAGGTGATTACTTGTTCCTATAAATACCTCCCCTGCCAATGCACTTCAGCCCACCCCAACCCACCTTTAACTGGCTGTGATCGATAGTCCCCTGGCAGAAAACAAAAATTCTTTTTGCTGTTGCCACCCCAATTACTTCCAGATTTGCCTCTTTGGACACACAGATTGATAACTCCTTCATAATTTAAATGCTTGATGACAACTACCACGTGTGCTCCCTCTCTAATTTCCTATCCCTGTGAAAGCCAGTCTTCTTTTCTCCAGGCTAAAAATGTCAGTTCATTTACCTTTTCTCATATGCTTCCATTTCAAGTTGCTTTGTCATCCTGACCAGTCCCTTGTTATGTTTTAAATAATACAACTTTCTTAGAAAAGACATCAAGATATTTTAAAGAATTTTATTGTGGCATAAATTTCAACAACAGATGGCTGCAGAAGGTGCTCAGACCCCAAATAATGGTTGTGGCAGAAATAGGTGATTATTAAAACTTTGCAGTTGATGGGGAGAGGAGAGAGTAAGTAAATTCATGACTATTTTATTTACAGAATCAAAGGAAGTAATGGTCACTTTGATGGAATGAGACCACTAAAATGAAAAAGTCAAGGACACATTCAAAATATTCTAGTTAGTAAAAGGTTAGTAAAAGGTGAGACCGTTAATTTAAAATTCAAACATAAAGGGTAGAGTACATTTACCTGTAGGAGAAAATGCATACTACATTGAATATGCTTTCTTAGATATTCTTGTTAAAATGACTAAATAAGGAAGTTTACAGAGTAATTGAAATATCTACATGTTGGTTACATGTAAGGTATCTTATTGATTTCTTCTCCCAATCCTGGTCCATCATATGTAGTGCTAATGAATTTAAGATGTTGAACATGAAACTGAACTTTTATTTCAAACGTTCTGCCCCATCTTCAGTCACAGTTGCCACCATCTAGACAATCTTTTATGTTAAAAAACTGTGGTATTGCCCTGTGATTTGTCTTTTTTCTTTAATATTTAAACAGATACCAAATCCTATTTATTTATCTCTAAATCCAGATGTTTTCTCCCATTCTAATTCCATTGCACTAGTTTGCCACAAACATTAGTTGGGGTCTGAGCATCTTCCCAACAAATCCATTGTTAAAATTTCTGCCACAATTAACTTCTTTTGAAAGCCACTTTTTACAAGTCTTTGGTGGAACCCTGGACCCAACTTGGATTGTCATACAGAAGCTCACTGTTGAATGCTCATGAATTTTGGAAGCTGGTTATCAAACAATTGCTAGCTTGTGAGTAACCATTATGACAGTATTTACACTGTGAGAATCCACAAACACCACATATCAGGACTTGTCCTTTTATTTTTGTTTTTCTTTAATCAGAAAATTACTGTTCTTGCTTTTCCAGTCTTCTGCCACACTGGCATCAGAACTCTCTTCCTACAAACGATGATAATGACACTGTCCAATAAAATAGGAAAAGTTATTTCTATAAATAAAAGAACTTGATTAGTTACTGGTAGACACAGACCTTGATTTCAGTATATTCATAGGTCAGATCATATATAGAAAAATACAGTCTCATCACACAAGCTCTTTATAGTTCTGAGTAGTAGCCACTTTTGTCTTGATGGAAGAGATTCATTTTCAAGGAGGCTGGAAGGTTTTCTGCCAGACACACCTATTCAACATTTCTTGTACTTAAGACCAGGAATCCTGATTAAAAGTTCCTATGTCTCCTATGTCTTATCAATCAATTAACATACCATAAATTTGATATATAGAGATGACAGTGTATTCTAATCTTGAGGTAGACTTCTTTCATCCAAAGACAATTTGTTCTTCTGAAGTGAACGTTCTTATGATATTCAGGATCTCTGATCTAGGGAATATGAAAATATATCTGGTGAATTGGTTGCAAAACTAGAAAGTAATATTGATTTTTCAGACCTGCAAAACTAGTTCTCGTGTTTTTGGAATGAAGACATAGGGTCAGCTGACGTGAAATTCACCTCATTTTCTTCAGGTGACTACATACCGCGGAAAATTCAGTCTCCAGAATTTTTCTGTGTAGCCAGACAATTTTTATTTAAACTCTGCTAGTTTTAGCTATTGGCTCATTATTATTTTTCCCTAAAAACATCCATTTATTAACAATTGATATAATAATTTAATCTGGTCTGCTCAAAATGTCTTGCTATTACCTCCTCCCAGGCCATCTAAAATTTTTTGTTTGAGCTCTATTACAGGCAGATTTCTGGACTCTCTTTTACAGCTTATAATAATATTAGCACTATTACACTTTGGCTCATAGAATTTTACACATTTCACTGTTTTAAAAGCTCTCTGGCTTCCTCTTGTTCAAAGAAATATTTGTTTTAAAATTGTAAAGTGAAAAATGTGTTAGAAGCTCTGGGGTGAGGACAAGGCATCTGCACTATTTTACAACTGAAGTTTGAAAACCATGGGCCTTTAAATCAAGAAAATAACCAAACTCCCTCATAAGAGAAGCAATTGTCCTTCATTATCCAACTCTATCATCTGAACTCCCTTTAGAGTCCCACTTCAAGACATACTCATCATATATATATTTTTGAAACAATTATTTCTCAATTTGTTCACTGTTCTCTAGTCTCTAAGCACATTAGGTGTTTTTACATTTTCAAAAATTCTTATCTCTGTTTGAGAGGCGCATCTCTGCATTACTGTAAATATCACCTCAATAAATAATAACAGCTAACACTTGTTGAGTGCTTTCAGTATGTTGCTTAGTCTTTTCAAGGATTATGCCATTTAATCATCCTTGTATTCACACAGGAGGCTATAAAGGAGGAACATGTCTTACAAATACTGACTGTCTGTGCTCTGATTGGTGCTTCTATCACAGATGCAGAGAAGTTGGGCATCCCTGGTTGTGGCACATCTCCCTGTTGTCATAATCCCCTCCATGACCAGCTGAGGTGATTACTGGAGGATTTAAAAGGCGAGTACCATCTTTTCTCCTCCTTTATTATTCTCTTTTGCACCTTTTGGATCCAGGCATTAAACAAAAGGACTTTATTAATTTAAAATATTAAAGTGTTACATTGATCAATAAGAGTACATAGGCTTCAGGAAAGCATTTCTATAATATTTGTACTGTTGATTAGGTTGTTAGCATCTCCCAACATCAGATCATTCTTCATCACTGTATATTTGTCCCTCCATACCCTCTGCCCCAACCCCTCTCTCACTCATTCGGTAACCACTTCACTTTTATCTATGTCCATGAATCTCAGATTTATATTTCACGTATGTGTGAAATTGTATTGTTCTTAGCTTTTTCTGATTTAAAAGCAACTAAGAAAGTTACTCAGTAAGCCATGGTTGCTCATTCTAGAGACCCCTCCTAATTATTGTATCTCGTTAGCAGTTTCTGGTCCTTATTACCTTAGTTTGCCATTACCAGGGGATAAAAAGGGGTGCATAATGCTTTTTCAGTGTCTAATTTATATTGTTTTGTTATTTTATTCATGATAATAAAATTTTAATAAAAAATGAAGCATCATTTTGAGTAATTACTGTATATGCTTGTCTTATTTAATCTTGACAATAACTGGATGAGATGGGTTATATTGTTCAATGATTTGTATGGATGATGGTTCTGATACTTAGAAGAATGTGCAGTTTACCCAAGGTTACAATTATTTAGTGCCAGAACTAGATCTGAGCCCAAACTAGATCTTCTTGGCTCCAACGAATTGGTCATAAATCTGAAATCTGATTAAGGAGAAGGAAGAGCCCAAAAGACCATTCACCTCAGAAGACCATTTTAATGCTGAGAATTATAAAATTTTGGTAAGCCAGTGAAAGCAAGTATTGTGGATACTTGCTCATTCTCTTTCTTGAATGAGAGGTGATGATAAAGCAGGTTTAAATAGGAAAAAAATAGTTTAATGTTTTGCCACTCTGTAAATAATTATAATCTCCAGAGGTAGATTACATGAAAAAGTCCCCTCTTTACAAGTGTGTTGTGAATTACAGTGGTACCGTAAGATACAAATTTAATTCGTTCTGTAACCGAGCTCATAAGTCAGTCAACTCGTATATGAAACTGCCGATATTGGACCCGTGCGCCAACGTGTCAACTAGCGGCAGCTTCCCGAATCATGACTCGTATCTCGGAATTTTGTTTGGATCTCGAAAAAAAATATGGACCGAGTCACAGCTCGTATCTTAAAAAATTCGTATGTTGGTCTGTACGTATCTCAAGGTACCACTGTAGTATACATCCCTAGAATATAATATTGTTTTTAATAAGGAATGTGTTGTTTAAAATAAGCATTAATTATAACCACTCTGTAATGTACTCTTATTTACAAAATTAAATAACTTAATAATTACTTTTACTCTTTCTTTGAATTTTTTTAAACCACTGCTATACAGTTTTATAATTAAGTGAAAAAAATCTCAGGAAATTATGCATAACTGAATAAGTTAAAAATCATTGTTCGCCTAGACTTTGAAATGTTATTCAATACTGTCATCTAAAAATGGCTCTGTGTTTAAATATGAAAATTTACAAGCCATTAGTTCGTTTAGTGGACTAATTGCTGTTACTATTTAAAACTAAAATTAAATGGGACAGTCATTTCAATTTGAACAGGAAGATTTATGTTTTAACATAAATAAATTTCTGGTAAGTTTCTTACAGAGTTTCTAGCTACTTTTCACTATGTACATAGCACTTTGGTCAGCTTACATTACTTTGGTCAGGGAAGATGATTAATAATCTAAGATTTCTTTAATAAAGCATTAATGAGATTGATCCAGAAGATTCCATGCTGTCAATGGATCATTGACTTTTAAATTTTATATTCCCTTTATGTACCAAGTTATTAATCAGTTGTAATGATTTCATTGGAGTTATGCTAATTAATGAACTCTTCTGATTAAGTCCTTGATATGTCCTTCACCTGGTTGCCTACTATAAAAATTTATCAAGTCCTTCATCATTTTGTACACATAATCTGTAAAGTGTTTGATGGCAACCAAGAAACATGAAACATTATTATTTTTCAGATGTAAGGAAAATGACCTCCATTTTGGTAATATTCAATTTGGTCCCTGAGGTTAATAGGATGAACAAGGGAAAGTTACTTTATTTTTTGTGTTTATACAGGTAAAGAAGCACACAGAAGTATGGGGGCTGGACATTGAGACCCTCTGGCTTAAGCATGAGGAGATGTGGGTTCTTCTACTAAGACCCTGCAAATTCTGACAGACTTGAGTACTTCTCTCTGGGAGACTCACTCCTTAATGTGGAAAATAAGGGCGCTAGAGTACCAATAACTTTGACTCTATCTTGGGAAGCTCTTGCTCCTGCATCCCCTGGGAACATTCCTAGCAACCAGCAGAATAATCACCATCATCACTCAATGTTTTAATTCTTAGTGACAAGCAACAGACACTGATTCTGGAGCCTAAGCTTTAAAGAAATTTGCTGTAAAAATATTAGAAAGTCCTTAAAATTAAGGAGGCCCAGACCACACTTAGAATCTTCACAACCAGAACACAGACGTGCTACAGCATAGC
The DNA here is from genome assembly GCF_036850765.1 of Saccopteryx bilineata. NCBI lineage: Eukaryota > Metazoa > Chordata > Mammalia > Chiroptera > Emballonuridae > Saccopteryx > Saccopteryx bilineata. Next base: position 162,823,928 of record NC_089494.1, read on the forward strand.
TTTGTGAGGACACTGTTGCCTCGGGTGTTGAGGCTGTTACCTCTTACACCCCAGGACAAGAAACAGAAAGTTGCTGTTGGTGCCACTTCCTCTACCATACCCAGAAATCTTAGGTTCTCTACTGCAGGATGTAAATCATCCAGGACTCTGGAGGTCTTCACTGCAATGTTCTGATTGAGGCTTAGCAGAAGTCTGCACAGCATGCTTATGGACCACAGCTACTCCCAGCATAACTGGGTGTGCTGCTTCATATGGCTCGAGCTTGAGGGTCCCTTTAATTGCACCTTGAACCTGCTTCAAAGTTATCTCTTGTTTTAGGCCATTCTCAAAAATGGCAGGCATCTGATAATGGATTGGTGAAGTCTTTTCAGACTACTAATTTCAAGACTAAAGAGCTCTGCACAAGGCAGAGTGCATCATGCCTGTAATAGGAGATATAAAGTGTTACCACGAGTAGTGTGCTTCATATCTGGGATAGGAGATATAGGCTTACACATGCTCTTCACTTCCAAGAGGAAGTCACTGTGTATTCCCATGGACTGAACCTCTGAACTCTTTACCAGTACTGGAGATACCTGAATTTGCAGTAGAATTTACTTCCACTGTATTTACTTCTTAAAATATGCCCCTTTCCTATAAGCATTATTTTGAGCCAAAGATAATCAAGAAGAAGCAGATAAGAGAAGCTCTCTGCCCTTAGCACTTGCCTAAATGCAAGACATACATTTATAAAAGTGTTCTTCTCCTCTCTCTCTCAGGAAGAACAGATATTAATCATAGACATAACTCTAGAAGTTTGCCAGCCCAGAGACAGAAGCACAGAAATCTATTCAACAATCCTTACTAACTGGTCCTTATCCTTCATATTACTCCCTGTAATTCCTTTCCCACAATTTGCTTCCCATAGAAACTCAAAATCTCCTTTGTTTTGTCATTTGTCTAAAAATGTATTGTTATTTTGTTAAGATACTCTAGAAGCCCAAGTTCTAACCACCTCTTTGAGTTATTCATCTCTGAGTTCTCCTGTGCACATGTTAATAAACATTTTTTTTTTATTTTGCATTGTTAATTTGTCTTTTGTCTAATTTATAGAGGCCTTGGTCAGGAAGATTTTATTTCTTCCCTGCACCATTATTTTTTTAGAGGTTATTGATATTGATTGGGCTCACCCAGTCTTGACCTGTTCATTTTATTGTTTGTTTATTTAAATCGGTCAAACAATACTCTAACTGGCTGCCTATGAGAACGTCGTTATCAGCCTTGGCTGCAAATACCCTAATTGCTTTCTGTGTCAGTGCTGCCACCTGTTACCTGTACCTGTCATTTTAGAATCTTGTCACTCTAATGGATGCTGGGAAACAAGTCCCCACTAACATGCTCTCTTGCCACCCTGGCCTACAGGACAGCCAACACTGAGGCTGTCAACAAACAAATGGCCCCTGGTGTCCTTTATTGCTTCTGGAGCCAGAATGCACTCTGAGCCTTCCCAGGACACAGAGTTGCTGGCCAATTCTCTCCTTTTATATAACAAATCTATTCTAATGTGTCTGTCTTCCAGAGTTGTCTAGCTCCTTGATCTTTGTTCTGAGAAAGCCATGCTCACATTTCTATAGAAATACCTATATGTTGGTATTTATTTCCTCTATATTTATTGAGATATAATTGAAAAAAATGTATATATTTACTGTGTACAATTTTAATCTATGTATATACTGTGAAACAATTGCTACAATGAAGCTAAGTGACATATTTACCAATTCAGTTACCATTTTTTCTTTATGTGATGGAAACACTTAAGATCTACCCACTTAGCAAATTTCATGGACACAATGCAGTATTTTTAAGTATAGTCACCACACTATATATTGGATCTCCAGAACTTATTCATCTTATAACTGAAATTTTGTACCTTTAGATATCTCTTTATTTCCCCCACCCTCAGCAAACACCATTCTATGTGATATGTAGAATATTATTCAACCTTTAAAAGGATATTCTACCTTTTGTGACAACATGAATGAACCTGGAAGACTGTATGCTAAGTGAAATAAGCTAGACACAGAAAGACAAATAAGGCATGATCTCACTCACCTGTGGAATCTAAAAGTGTCAAACTCATCGAAGTCATTGTTTCTTTTAAACTTCAAGGAGACAGACAGCAATATGTTAGAAATTTATTCTTGTAGTGCACACTATTGATGTTAAGCTTTCCTGCAAAGCTGTGCTGAGACTTAGAAGAGATACTATTTTTAATAATATACATTTGTTATTGTAATCATTATTAATACTCCAGTGTCCTTTTAATGTTTCCCATTTTTTTGTTTTTCTGTATTCCAATAGGCAAGTTGCCATGGACCAGCACAGCTAGTAGTTCTCCAGGTCTTGAGTGAGAATGGTGCAGAATGAAGAAATAAACTCAGAGAGAAAAAGGTCTCTCTTGCAGAGATCAGGAGGTCTCTGCAAGCTGATAGCAAGCCAGAGCAAAAGCAAAACATCCGGCCTGCTTTATTATATAGTGCAGAGTCCTATGCAAATAAGGAAGTGTCTAATACAAAGTCACACATCTGAGGCATAAATGGGAATCCCCATAAGAGTGCACCCCCCCCACCATGCAAAAGTCAAGGGTGAGGGAAAGATCTTAGTCTTAGAAGTGTGTGGGGAAGTGCTTAGTCTTAAACTAAACCCTAGGCTATAAGGACTTTGTCAGCTTACAGCCTATCTCCCACAGCAAGTCATATAATTCTCTATTTTTCCTATTTCCAAATGAGTAATACATTAAAAAAAATACCTGTTTGGTTAGTTTTCTCTTTGAGTTGACCTAGTGTGGTAAGAACTGATTCTAAGAGAAGGAGGTTTCTCTTTTCCATAAAAAATTACCAGCTGGACCTCCACTATTACCAGATAGTTAAGGGGACAGAGAACATTTCTGTTTGTCCTTTATCTCTAGGATGCCCACTTCCTTCATCTCGGAGGCTCAGTGCTTTAGAGAAGGGTGCATTAGTTTCTATACACATCCAGTTGTAGTTTCTATGACCATGGGACTTACTCAAGTCCCAAGAGCTATTACTGCAGAAGTGAATACAGAAGACGGAAAGTCTGTTAATTGTTGAAATGTTATTTGTGGGGTAAAAAATAATCTGAAAATGGCACTTAGGTGAGAAAACATGAAGAAGGAATACAGGAAATCTCTTGGGAAATGAAAGGAAACTGGTATATAGTGGGAAGCCTATGAAAGAGACAGCTTTGAAAAGAAACACTGTCGGAGGAGTGACGTCACGGAAATGGCGCTGTGAGCAGCGCATCCGACAGCTCTCCCCTAAATCACAACAAATTTATCAACTAGAAACAGAAAAATTTATCCTCGGAGCATTCCGGAGTTCCACACAAACTGATAGCGAAAGGACTGTTATCACTTGAATCTGAGAGACGAGGGTGTGGAGGAATCTACCACAGGGACGTTCTTTCAAACCGCAAGGAAGTGCGCCTGTGGTGAGTCAGCCCATATACTTGGGAACCGCGGCTCCGCCGCGAGCGGCCGACACGAGCCGCCACCGCGAGCCGCCACGAGCAGCCGCGCGCGCGCGCCCGGTCCGGTTGAGCACCGCTGACGTTCCCAGCGGCCCGCACACTGCGAGTGGGGGTCGCCGGCCACCGGTGCCCGGAGCGCCCCATTCACGCGCGTCCCTTGGGCATTCCACGCGCCCACGGTGCCCTGCTGGCCCGCACACTCAGGGGGCTCCATTATCCTGCGCCTGGTGCGGTCCAGCTGCCAGCGTCGGGGCCAGCGGGAGAGGCTTGGGAGATTCTCTCCGTGGGCGGGGCACCTCACCCAGCCATTCAAGCTAACAATCAAGCATTGGGGGAGGGGCGCGCGCAGGCAGCCTAAAATACCTTCGGAAGCACAGCTGCAACCCAATCACTGAAATTAGCTTAACCCATAAAATCTGCGCACCCTCGGTTCTAATTGATAAGATCTCTCTCAGTTCAGCGATCCAAGACAAGAGGCGTGATATTTTTTAGTGCCTCTCGCTAAAGGGGCGGGGGCAACTTCTGATTGATAGAGCCTCCATATTCAGGGATAAACGCTAACAAGAAGGACTTGGCAGATAATAAGGTCTATACTACACTAGTCGTAAGCAGAGACTAGTGCCTCTTCTTCCCTGCAAAAACAGGCTACAAAGTGTGGAAAGCCTGGGTTGAGAGGTCCAACTAAATGATAGGCGCTGAACAGTCACCTTGACAACAATTGATTCCCACCCCTGCTTGATTACACTGGAGGCCCTGACTGTCAGAGCCTTTCCCAAAGCCTTGCACTGAGTGGGGATAGAGTGGGGATTTCCCAGCTCTTTGAGCCTCTTACTCCCCAGGCAGAAGCAGTTGCAGCCTTATAGCTGGATCACCAGACTGCTAATTCAGAAAGGGGGGACTAGGAGAGAGAATCCAGGAAAGCAAACTCTCTCATCGTTGGACCCTGCAAACGCCAACAAGCCTTTACTTCCAGCAAGACTAAAGCCAATTATATGACATTGCCATAGAATCCCATCAACTGCAAATCCCTACCTAAGAGTGACACAGGGGCAGAGCCTGGGGTACAGAGTCACTGACCAGGAAGAGGGAGAGAAAAGAAAAAGGAAGAAGTTAACCTCTCAAAATCAAGAAAAACCCACAGACTTTACAACTTGATCCACTAATTTTTTGTTGTTGTTGTTGTTGTTGTTTGTTTCTTCTATCTTATTGCCTTTATTTCCTCCACCTCGGTCCTTCTATTCTCTGCCCATCTTATGCTTCCCCTTTCTTGAACTACACTACCCATGAGTGTTGCATTTTATTTTTCTTCTTCATCCTCACCCTCCTTTAAGGTTATACTCCAAAACACTTAACTCTCACTCTCTCCTCTTTTGTTTTTTTTTTGTCTTGCTTTATTTTGTTTTTTTCTCTTCCTATTTTATTTCTTCCTTCGTTTTTCTCTTTTTCTTATTTTTTCCTTTCTATTCGTTTTTTCTTTTCTCATTTTACTTTCCTCCCATATAATCCTCAATCACGAACAAATTAGTTAATTTGGGACTCAAGGCTTTTTTTTGGCTTTATTTCTCTTTTTTGCTTTTGTTTTTTTTTTTTTCTTGTTTGTTTATTTTTGTGGCATTTTGGGTCCTCCCAACCCAAGGTTTCCATTGTATTTAGTCTTCGCTCCACTTAATACAACAGATTTTTACTTATTATTTTTATTTTTTCTTCTTTATTTTTCTTTTTTGGTCCTTTTTTCTGGTTCCCTCTTATCCCTCTCATTATATCTCTTAGTTGACCATCACGTACAAGCAAATCATCTTATGCTTGTCTAAGATTTTCTTCCTTTTTTTTTTTTTTTTTTTTTTTTGCATTTAGTAGGTCCCTACTCCCTTTTTTTTGCCCCTTGAACTCTTCACCCCAAATCAGGCCCTCCATTATAGGCACGATATTTCCCTGAGGAGGGGAGAGGAGGGAAAGAGAAGAGAGAAAAAAAAGGGGGAAATAATAAATTATTACTGTTTTTTTTTTGTGGGGTGTTTTACTTTTTTTTTTTTTCTTTTTACTCTTTATTAATTCTAATTAGTGCTATCAATAAGACCACCCTCAGATGCCGATAAGAAAGAGGAAATCGAATATTATGGATACAAAAGAAAGAGAGGTAACACAAATAGATGGGGAAAAATCTATGGAGAAAAGACTTAACATATTGGAAGCCTTGGAGCTAAATGACAGAGAATTTAAACTAGAAATCTTAAAAATACTCAGAGATATACAAGAAAACACAGAAAGGCAATATAGGGAGATCAGAAAACAACTCAATGAACACAAAGAATATATTACCAAGGAAATTGAAACTATAAAAACAAATCAAACAGAAATGAAAAACTCAGTTCACGAGCTGAAAAATGAGGTAACAAGCTTAGCTAACAGAACAGCCCAGATTGAAGATAGGATTAGTGAAATAGAAGACAAACAACTTGAGGCACAACAGAGAGAAGAAGAAAGAGACTCAAAAATAATAAAAAACGAGAAAGCCCTACAGGAATTGTCTGACTCCATCAGAAAGAATAACATAAGAATAATAGGTATATCAGAGGGAGAAGAGAAAGAAAATGGAATGGAGAATATACTCAAACAAATAATAGACGAGAACTTCCCAAGCCTGTGGAAGGAACTAAAGCCTCAAATTCAAGAAGCAAACAGAACACCAAGTTTTCTTAACCCCAACAAACCCACTCCAAGGCACATCATAATAAAGATGACACAAACCAATGACAAAGAAAAAATTCTCAAGGCAGCCAGGGAAAAGAAGAGTACAACATATAAAGGAAGGCCTATTAGATTATCATCAGATTTCTCAGCAGAAACTCTACAAGCTAGAGGAGAGTGGACCCCAATATTTAAAGCCCTGAAAGAGAGGAACTTTCAGCCAAGAATACTATACCCATCAAAGCTATCCTTCAAGTATGAAGGAGATATAAAAACATTCACAAATACAGAAAAGATGAGAGAATTTATCAACAGAAAGCCCCCATTCCAGGAAATACTAAAGGGGGTTTTCCAACCAGATTCAAAGAACAAAAGAAAACAACACCACAAGTAACAGCTCCACCAAGAACACAATAAAACCAAACTTAAACTGTGACAACAAAGGAAAAAAAGGGGGGAGAGGATGGAGATTAACAGTAGCAAAGGATGATGAAGTGCAGAAATACTTATAAGATAGGGTACTACAATGAATATGGTAGGTACCCTTTTCATTAATAATGGTAACCACCCTTAAAAAAACCACCACAAAAACACTTGACTTAAAAAAGGTAGCAACAGAGGAAAGAAGTATGGAACACAAACAAACAAAAACAAATGATAGAAAAACAAAAGAGAAGAATCAAACTAGATACAAAACTAACAGAAAGCAATTTATAAAATGGCAGTAGGGAACCCACAAGTGTCAATAATTACACTAAATGTAAATGGATTAAACTTACCAATAAAAAGACACAGAGTAGCAGAATGGATTAAAAAAGAAAATCCAACTATATGCTGCCTACAAGAAACACATCTAAGCAACAAGGATAAAAACAAATTCAAAGTGAAAGGCTGGAAAACAATACTCCAAGCAAACAACACCCAAAAAAAAGCAGGCGTAGCAATACTCATATCTAATAATGCTGACTACAAGACAGAAAAAGTACTCAGAGACAAAAATGGTCATTTCATAATGATTAAGGGGAAGTTGAATCAAGAAGACATAACAATCCTTAATATATATGCACCAAACCAAGGAGCACCAAAATATATAAGACAGCTACTTATTGACCTTAAAACAAAAACTAACAAAAATACAATCATACTTGGAGACCTCAATACACCGCTGACGGCTCTAGATCGGTCATCCAAACAGAGAATCAACAAAGATATAGTGGCCTTAAACGAAATACTAGAACACCTGGATATGATAGACATCTACAGGACACTTCATCCCAAAGCGACAGAGTATACATTTTTCTCTAGTGTACATGGAACATTCTCAAGAATTGACCATATGTTGGGCCACAAAGACAATATCAGCAAATTTAGAAAAATTGAAATTGTACCAAGCATATTTTCTGATCATAAAGCCTTGAAACTAGAATTCAACTGCAAAAAAGAGGGGGAAAAACCCACAAAAATGTGGAAACTAAACAACATACTTCTAAAAAATGAATGGGTCAAAGAAGAAATAAGCACAGAAATCAAAAGATATATACAGACAAATGAAAATGAAAATATGACATATCAGAATCTCTGGGATGCAGCAAAAGCAGTAATAAGAGGAAAGTTCATATCACTTCAGGCCTATATGAACAAACAAGAGAGAGCCGAAGTAAACCACTTAACTTCACACCTTAAGGAACTAGAAAAAGAAGAACAAAGACAACCCAAAACCAGCCGAAGAAAGGAGATAATAAAAATCAGAGCAGAAATAAATGAAATAGAGAACAGAAAAACTATAGAAAAAATCAATAAAACAAGAAGCTGGTTCTTTGAAAAGATCAACAAAATTGACAAACCCTTGGCAAGACTCACCAAGGAAAAAAGACACAGGACTCAAATAAATAAAATTCAAAATGAAAGAGGAGAGATCACCACAGACATCATAGATATACAAAGAATTATTGTAGAATACTATGAAAAATTATATGCCACCAAATACAACAATCTAGAAGAAATGGATAAATTCCTAGAACAATACAACCTTCCTAGACTGAGTCATGAAGAAGCAGAAAGCCTAAACAGACCAATCAGCAGGGAGGAAATAGAAAAAACTATTAAAAATCTCCCCAAAAATAAAAGTCCAGGCCCAGACAGTTATACTAGTGAATTCTATCAAACATTCAAAGAAGACTTGGTTCCTATTCTACTCAAAGTCTTCCAAAAAATTGAAGAAGAAGCAATACTTCCAAACACATTTTATGAGGCCAACATAACCCTCATACCAAAACCTGGCAAGGATGGCACAAAGAAAGAAAACTACAGACCAATATCTCTAATGAATACAGATGCTAAAATACTAAACAAAATACTGGCAAACCGAATACAACAACATATTAAAAAAATAATACATCATGATCAAGTGGGATTCATCCCAGAATCTCAAGGATGGTTCAACATATGCAAAACGGTTAACGTAATACACCATATCAACAAAACAAAGAACAAAAACCACATGATCTTATCAATAGATGCAGAAAAGGCTTTTGATAAAATACAACACAATTTTATGTTTAAGACTCTCAACAAAATGGGTATAGAAGGAAAATATCTCAACATGATAAAGGCCATATATGATAAACCATCAGCCAACATCCTATTAAACGGCATAAAACTGAGGACTTTCTACCTTAAATCAGGAACAAGACAGGGTTGTCCACTCTCTCCACTCTTATTCAACGTGGTGCTAGAAGTTCTGGCCAGAGCAATCAGACAAGACAAAGAAATAAAAGGCATCCATATCGGAAAAGAAGAAGTAAAGCTATCACTTTTTGCTGATGATATGATCCTATACATCGAAAACCCGAAGGACTCCACAAAAAGATTATTAGAAACAATAAACCAATACAGTAAGGTCGCAGGATACAAAATTAACATACAAAAGTCCATAGCCTTTCTATATGCCAACAATGAAATATTAGAAAACAAACTCAAAAAAATAATCCCCTTCACGATTGCAACAAAAAAAATAAAATACCTAGGAATAAACATAACAAAGAACGTAAAGGACCTATATAATGAAAATTACAAAGCATTGTTAAGGGAAATCAAAAAAGATACAATGAGATGGAAAAATATTCCTTGTTCTTGGATAGGAAGAATAAATATAATCAAAATGGCCATATTACCCAAAGCAATATACAAATTTAATGCAATTCCCATCAAAATCCCTATGAGATTTTTTAAAGAAATGGAACAAAAAATCATCAGATTTATATGGAACTATAAAAAACCCCGAATAGCCAAAACAATCCTAAGGAAAAAGAATGAAGCTGGGGGCATTACAATACCTGACTTTAAACTATATTATAGGGCCACGATAATCAAAACAGCATGGTATTGGCAGAAAAATAGACACTCAGACCAATGGAACAGAATAGAAAGCCCAGAAATAAAACCACATATATATGGTCAAATAATCTTTGATAAAGGGGCCAACAACACACAATGGAGAAAAGAAAGCCTCTTCAACAAATGGTGTTGGGAAAACGGGAAAGCCACATGCAAAAGAATGAAACTCGACTACAGCCTGTCCCCGTGTACTAAAATTAATTCAAAATGGATCAAAGACCTAAATATAAGACCTGAAACAATAAAGTACATAGAAGAAGACATAGGTACTAAAATCATGGACCTGGGTTTTAAAGAACATTTTATGAACTTGACTCCAATGGCAAGAGAAGTGAAGGCAAAGATAAATGAATGGGACTACATCAGAATAAAAAGTTTTTGCTCAGCAAGAGAAACTGATATCAAAATAAACAGACAGCCAACTATATGGGAACTGATATTTTCAAACGACAGCTCAGATAAGGGCCTAATATCCAAAATTTACAAAGAACTCATAAAACTCAACAACAAACAAACAAACAATCCAATAAAAAAATGGGAAGAGGACATGAACAGACACTTCTCCCAGGAAGAGATATAAATGGCCAACAGATATATGAAAAGATGCTCAGCTTCATTAGTTATTAGAGAAATGCAAATCAAAACTACAATGAGATACCACCTCACTCCTGTTAGATTAGCTATTATCAACAAGACGGGTAATAGCAAATGTTGGAGAGGCTATGGAGAAAAAGGAACCCTCATTCACTGTTGGTGGGACTGTAAAGTAGTACAACCATTATGGAGGAAAGTATGGTGGTTCCTCAAAAAACTGCAAATAGAACTACCTTATGACCCAGCAATCCCTCTACTGGGTATATACCCCAAAACCTCAGAAACATTGATACGTGAAGACACATGTAGCCCCATGTTCATTGCAGCACTGTTCACAGTGGCCAAGACATGGAAACAACCAAAAAGCCCTTCAATAGAAGACTGGATAAAGAAGATGTGGCACATATACACTATGGAATACTACTCAGCCATAAGAAATGATGACATCAGATCATTTACAGCAAAATGGTGGGATCTTGATAACATTATAAGGAGTGAAATAAGTAAATCAGAAAAAAACAAGAACCACATGATTCCATACATTGGTGGAACATAAAAATGAGACTAAGAGACATGGACAAGAGTGTGGTGGTTACCAAGGGTGGGGGGGGGAGGGAGGACATGGGAGGGAGGGAGGGAGGGAGAGAGTTAGGGGGAGGGGGAGGGGCACAGAGAACTAGATAGAGGGTGACGGAGGACAATCTGACTTTGGGCGAGGGGTTTGCAACATAATTTGATGACAAAATAACCTAGACATGTTTTCTTTGAATATATGTACCCTGATTTATTAATGTCATCCCATTACCATTAATAAAAATTTATTAAGAAAAAAAAAAAAAGAAACACTGTCAGCACAGCTTTGAAAAGAAAAATCTGGCACCCAAGAAGATGGTCTTTTTGTAAAGTTACTTTTGTATCATACCAGTAAAACCTGTAAATGCCATGCATCCATTATAGGACAGGCCTTGCTTTTAGCCCCTTTGCATCTCTTTTGTCTGGATCGGTGACCAGGTGTCAGCTATCTGGAGTAAGTGGTGCTGATGCCATTAGACTCAAGCATCAAAGCCTCCATTGGTCCTTTTGGCAGCTTTCTATTACTGATTTGGCCTTGAGTGCCTAATTATAGGACAATGCATGGTTCATCTACACTTAACAAAGAGAACACATTGAACAACATCTCTGAGAGTGTCTGGCATTTGAAGTAATCCTGCTGCTGTATGGATTTCAGATTTCTATCCTAATCCTTTTAAACATATAAGAAATACTTGAAAATAAAAAAAGGAACTCCCAGAGCAAACACAAAGATAAACTCAGAAAGTATTCATTTATTTTGCTTTCTGTAATATAAGAAGCATCTAAAATTATAGCCTCTCTTTGGCTCTCTAATTCACTGTTTCTCAGGATAGCTAATACAGGAAGCAAAAGTGAGTTGTTGATAAACATGTATGATTTATAACACATTTACTACAGAAAAACAAAACACCTTTGCCAGGCACATAATACTGTGTGATCTTGCTACAAAACGATGTCAGCCCAGGCATGGCCATTCCTTCTGAGCCACTACAATGCCCTACCTGATGCCCTTCCATATCCTGCCCCTCAGTCTTTCCTACATGATGTTCTCTGTTTTATTTTTATTGTTTTTGGGAAATGAGCAATATATTTTCTAAATTTATAGTTGGATTTACACAAAGCCAAATGCATATGTTTCACATTCACTCAAAAGTTAGCATATAAATGCAGCTTAAATGACACTATATTGATAAACACTTCAGTTTCTCATTCAGTAAAGTATCAAGAAGTTGTTATATTAAAATTGAAAGACTACTCCTATATAGTTTTTTTTTTTCATTTTGGTTATTTTTCTTTATTAAAACAATCATTTTGGGTAAATAGTCATTTCAATAACAAGCATAACTGCAGAACAATGTCTTTCATTCCTGAGGTTTTTTTAAAAAAATTAAATCTGCCTGACCAGGCGGTGGTGCAGTGGATCGAGCGTCGGACTGGGATGCGGAGGACCCAGGTTGGAGACCCCGAGGTTGTCAACCTAAGTGCGGGCTCATCTGTCTTGAGCAAAGCTCACCAGCTTGGACCCAAGGTTGCTGGCTTGAGCAAGGTGTTACTCGGTCTGCTGAAGACCCACGGTCAAGGCACATATGAGAAAGGAATCAATGAACAACTAAGATGTCACAAGGAAAAACTGATGATTGATGCTTCTCATCTCTCTCTGTTCCTGTCTATCTGTCCCTATCTATCTGACTCTCTTTCAGTCTCTGAAAAAAAAAATCTATTGTGATGACATTGATTAATAAAATTATATAGGTTTTAAGTATGCAATTCTATGATGCATTAACTGTATATCACATTGTGTATAAGCCACCCGAAGTCAAATCTTCTTCAGTCACCATGTATCTGACCCCCTTTACACTTTCCTAACCTCAGGCCCCTTCCCTCTGGTAACCACCATACTGTTTAATGTGTCTATGAGTTCTTGTTTGTTTGTTCTTCTTGTTTGTTCATTTGTTTCTTTCAGTTTTAAAACCCACATATGTGTGAAATCATATGGTGCTTAACTTTTTTTGTCTTCTGCCTTATTTTGCTTAGCATGATATTCTCAAGGTTAATCAATGTCATAAATGGCAGTATTTCATTTTTTCTTATAGATGATGTTCCCTCTTTGAATGCAGAAACCTTACCTTTATAACCTCACAGTGCTGGACACAAAACCTTACACTTATGGGTCTAAGAAATGGTTTTCCTTTCCCCTTACCATTCTGCAATAGTTAGATTTCACTTTGAAAATGCATATTAAATCAATTTTAAATAGCCACGAGCAAGTACTTTGCCTCTTGTAGAGGTAGAACCTGAGACACCAAGACGGCTTTCTGATTCACAGGCTGGAAGGCCTTTGCACAGGAAATTTTCCTGATAATAAAATTGCTGACAAATGCTTATGCTCATTTAAAAACTATGTTCTATAGAACCTGTAATTCAATTACTTTTCTTCTTTTCTCCCAAGGACTCTGGCAAAGTTAATACATAAAGAAAACCACAAAAAACTTGTAAGACAAAAAAATTATTCACTATTAATAAAACTTGAAAGTCAAAGGTCCATGTGTTAATCTTTCAGTAAACTGCAAATGTTTGCACATGCACATTTATGAAGCGTAAGTACCTTGATTTTTGGCAAATGTTATAGAAGAGGTGAGAACAGAAAAGAAAGAATCAGGTAACAACAACAGAGGGACTTTTGGAGAAAAAGCATGGTGTGTTAGTGAGTCATTTCCTTTTGCAGTAAACACTGATGTGTTTTTGAGTAAAGATTATATTTTGACTGAAATAGGATGACAAACAATTTATTTATTAGAATATTTTATATATACCAAATATTCTAATTTATTTATTAGAATATTTTATATAAACTATTTGATTATCCACCTACTTAAGAATAATTATAAAGACTCAAGAATATTAGAACTGTAATTGTTAAGGCATTCAAAAATTCATTCTTCATTTTCATTGGTATAAAACAAGAGTCACCTTTATTTCAGTAACATCACAAACTTAGACACTTAGAATCACACCAGAGGTCTAAATATGTCAGAATCAGAATAAAAGTTAAGGGTTTGGAACAGGAAATCATATCACTGTCAGGTTAGGATGGTTCAATTTAAGTGAGGGTCATTCATTTTAATTAGATTGTCATCAGAAATTAAAGAATAGTTTCTGCATAAATACTACTGTTCTAAGATTTCAAATGAAATTAGAATTTTTCTGACTTGTGAGGGAAATTTTTTCTGACTTAAAAGGTCAAAATTAATGTCACATGTACTTTAGAGCAATTGGTAACCGTTATGATGATCACTGAAGATAAACTAAGGGTAGAAGAAGAAATGGCTCAATTTCTTTGTATTTTATTTCATGTTATACATGTTAGAACCTGTTTCCTTTAAATTTCTTAAGGACTTAGTCCTTGAAATTAATTCTGTTTAAGAATTAAGTTCTTAAACATTTTCCTGTTTCATAACAGATTCTGAAATACCTGTTTTTTATTCTTTGAAAAATACATGTATTTCACACATGATCTCATCTTGTAGCTTATTTAAAAACACTCTTACAATCATTACAGCTAAATTTTAAAAGAAAATGTTGACCACTATGTATTCTATTACTCCATTTGCAGGACAAAAATGTAGAAACACAGTATCAAGAATAAAAATGGTAAATATTAAAAAAATACAAAACCCAAGAACTCTGTGCAACATGCACAGTTGATTACTATCTCACAACTGCGACTCTCCCATTTTAATTGTGATTCATATGAGTCATTTGGTAAATGTTATATTTTTACCATTTACTTGCTCAAAATTTTCTTCTTGTGGTCATAACTGATAGCAAAATGACACAGGCCCTGGCCAGTTAGCTCAGTGGCAGAGTGTCGGCCTGGCGTGCAGGAGTCCCGGGTTCGATTCCCAGCCAGGGCACACAGGAGAAGCGCCCATCTGCTTCTCCACCCCTTCCCCTCTCCTTCCTCTCTGTCTCTCTCTTCCCCTCCCGCAGCCAAGGCTCCATTGGAGCAAAAGTTTGCCCGGGTGCTGAGGATGGCTCTGTGGCCTCTGCCTCAGGCGCTAGAGTGGCTCTGATTACGGCAGAGCGACGCCCCAGATGGGCAGAGCATCGCTCCCTGGTGGGCAAGCCGGGTGGATCCCGGTCGGGCACATGCGGGAGTCTGTCTGCCTCCCCATTTCCAACTTCAGAAAAATGCAAAAAAAAAAAAAAAAAAAGTGACAAAGAATTATGACCTCATGAAGAATGCACAAAAAATTTTGGCTCAAAGTATTTAATTGATTGATATAGAGGCTTTCACTCTTCTTTCCTCATAAGCTACGGACATTTAAATAGACACTAAATCATTAGACTTTTATTTTTAATTTGAATTTGAAGCTGCACTTTAAAGATTACACTTTTTAAAGTAAGTAGCGTTTATCCATTTTTAGCAGTGGTGTGGACCCAGGCTGAGATTCTCAGTTGAAAGCCTCCACAGAAGCAAACAGGGTAATTATAATTACTTAAAAATGAGTTGAGTAATTCTTAGTTGATTGCTTCCTACAAGCATAACTAATCTAATGTTTCGCTTCCCATGCAATAATGGTTAAAATGTTAATTGTTGAGGCCTTATTAAAATGTAATTGTTATTTGCCTCAGCTGTGCTAATTATTAGCCATATCACTCACTATTTTTGAATAGAGAATCTTTATTTAGTGGGACTGAGGAGGGCCCTATGCCAATGTCTTCCTCTTTCCTTAGTTTCTATTTCTTACAGTCAGACTTCATGGAGGGAAGTAAGATAGGAGAGGATATAAAGTGGAAAAAATAAAAGAACATAACGCACATAAACATTTTTTAAAAATTTATTGGGGTATTGGTTTCAAGTATACAACTCACCAAATCATCATCTGCACACTATGCCTTATGCCCATTGCCCAAGCAAAATGTCTTTCCATCCCTACTTCCCCCATCTTCCCCTCTGGCAGTCGCCACACTGTTGTCTATGTCAATATGTTATGGGATTTTTTTAAAATCTCTTTATCTTCTTCCATCCAGTCCCCCAATCTGCCTCCCCTCTGACAGCTGTCAGTCTGTTCCATGTACCATGCCTCTGTTTCTATTCTGTTCATCAGTGTAAGATCATGCCTCACGCCCTTGGGTCAGAAAACTGAATGTTATAAAAACCATTTTTATAAATGCTGCTAAGTTAGCAGAGTTGCTTTCCATATTTCTTTGAAGGAATACAAAGATAGATGGATGTAAACAATGAAACTGGCATAGAGTCAAGACCAAGAAGTTCTGAATTCCTGCTTGTTTTCTACGCAAGATACAATTATGGCTGCATTTTGGGCGTGATCATCCCAGTTCTACTCCCTTGCAAAGACATCAGAACTGTCCCACACTCACTATCATACATTTGTAACAATGAATTTCCTCAGCCTTGACTGTATATGATCTGCACGTATCTAATAAAATAATTCAGCTTCTTCTTTGGTGGACACTTTACAGGAAAATAAAACAACTACAATTTTTTCCACATAGACTTTCACTATTTTTTTTTATCATATCCTCTGCAGCCTTATTGATCTACCTCTTCAGTGTTCACACCCAACAGGTATCTCTGGACATAATTATTTCTTTCCCCATCATAACTTAGGAAAATTATTCACATTGCATTCATTTAACATGTCTTCATAAATCAACACAAACAGCTCCTTAATCATTTTCATTGTTTTCCCTAAACTCCATCCAGTTTTCTCATGCCTTACACGCACAATTTGAAATCTAAAGGCCAAATAAATACTTTAATATATGAGTAAACCAGATTCACTGAGAAGCTGCTTTGATCTTTTTATTGTTCAAGGTGATGGTGTTATGGTTGCAGTTTTACATTTCATGAACTCCCTGAAGAAACAGCTACCGTCTTGACACATATGAGACTTTTAATTCCCACAGTCAAATGGTTGGTTAGACAGGCAGAAGTTTTTATTCCCAGTTTAAAGATAAAGCCAAGGCTCAGATATTATGGCAGATATTACTGTTGGAGACAAATTTTATTAAACTTAAGTTCATTTCAATCCCTAAAAATATGTACATTAGTCCTTTTTTAGCAAATGGAATCACTTGAAGATATCCATATTATTTAAATAGGATAGATAAATTTAACAAACCAAAAGATTATGGAAATGACAAGTTTTATATTACTTTTTGGAGCCAGTACTCTTTGTGATAAAAACAATTTAAAGTCACATAAAAGTCAGAATTATTCTAATCCCAAATGTCTGTCATAGCTTAAGGAGACTGCTTTTTTTTTTTTTTTACTATTTCTTGATGCATACTATTCCTTTTATTGAAGCATACCTTATCTTTCAAAGGGCTTTTCTACCCTGTTATACACTGAATGTTTATGTTCCCTCAAAATTCATGTTGAAACCTAACCCCCAGGGTGACGGTGTTTGGAGGTGGGAACTTGGAAAGATGATTGGGTCAGGAGGGTGAAGCCCTGATGATAGCCTTAGTGCTCTTACAGGGGACTCCAAAGAGCTAGCTAGTGAGGACGCAGTGAGAAGGTATAATGAAAGATCAAGATCAAGGTGTTGGTATTAATCCTGCCATGAGAACCCTGCCCTCATGATTTTATCTAACCCCTCTTGAAGACCCCACTTCCAAATATTATCACATTGAGGATTAGGGCTTCAGCATATGAATTTTGAAGGGACGTAAGTGCCTGGTTCATAATACAGTTTAATAATGTTTTCTTAATATCCGTTTTTCTGATATCTCTGTTAACTTGTTCTAAATTTTTTAATACTAATTTATAAATACTTAAGCAATATATAATACTGGTGAAAAAGCTGAGGTCTAACCAATCAGAGTCAGAGAAACATAGATGAAGTCTATGTCTGTACCTAAAATTGCTTATTTTGTGGGTTTGTTTTGAGTAGGAAAATTGGACATAAATCTTTGGTCACCAAGTCATTAACTCAGTCAGTCTTGTACCTTGTACTCCTGCTTTGTACTTGAAACCACATCATGAATTTGCCAGCTAACACTCCCATTGTCTTCCCAGATACTTATGGGTGATCATGAATAATTTATTCTCCCAAATTAATCTTCATAGGCTTTCCATTTGTAAGTCCTCAATATCAGTCATCTGGACAAAAGAAAGCAGGTTTTCAGCTGTCTGGACTGAAGAAATCTTCCACGAGGTATCTATGAGAAGTTAGTGATAGCCTTGTGGCTAGCACGTAGTGTGTCTTAAATTACTGTACAGTGAATGAATTAAATAATTATTTTCACCATTCCTGTACAAACTGTTTTTAAAATTTTAGTTAATAGTGGCTGAAGGCTTGATTCTGGTCATAAAGAAGAACAAAATTCGATTGGCAAAGCATTGCCTGTCTTGTTTTGCTGATGTATAGTAGAGACAAGGTTGTCAAAGCTTCTTCACTTCTTCCTACTCTGAAAACAGAGGTGATGTCTGAGAGTGTCACAGCTATTATGGGGCCAGGAGGCAATGGCATCAGGAAAGCTGAGAATGTCCTCTGGGCTTCTGAGGGGATGCTCTTAGGAACACATGCATTCCTAATGAAGGTAGTTCTTTATTCAGTTCTAAAACACTATAAGGAAAAAGCTAGTGCAATTTAAAACCTTCTCAATAACCCTGTTCAGGAACAACATTACAAATCAATGTGTAAGAAAACAATTCAAAAGATATTCTGAAATGACTGCTAGGGAAAAAAAGGCTTATTATAATCAAATATCAAGAAGAGTTTGGAAATTTAAATGCAGATAGTAGCAATCTATTTTTATTGTCTATATTACATTTAAAGTGATTTATTATTTGTTAGCAAAGACTAAAGTTTATTACAAAGATAGTGTGCATATTAATCATTATTAGAAATGATTAATTCTGCATAAAAACTCTTCCTAATTGCCTAAATGAGTATGTCTATCTTGATCCTTATACAGCGCTCAGTTTTTTTAAAATAGATATTTAAAGAAACAGTTAACCTTAAAGAGTATGAAAGCCCTATGCTATGTGCTGATCTATGGCCAAAGTGGTATGGCTAAAAAATTATTAGAATGGCTGGAATTCATTCAAAGTTATTTTAGTAAAGAGAAATTATAGGTAGAAATCTCTATAACTAAAACACTTGAGCCCTCTGTCAAAGCAACTTTTCAAAAGTAGGATTAAAAACTAGAATCAAAGTCAGAATGATAAGTTGACATTGTGTTTTATAGCACAATTACAAATAGGCACCCAGCCATTAAAATAGTGAGTGATGATAGTACCTATGTCCTTTTGGCTTAGGGACAAATGCAAGTTTCAAAATGTCTGAACTGTAGATTTCCTATATTCTAGCTTCCCTGATACTTTTGATACGTTTGACATAAGGCTATATAAAAGTGTGTAAATGAAATATAGAGGGAGATTTTCAATGTTAGTTTTAGCCACTTTGATTGTTGAATATATTGATAGCAAAGTTGAATAGGAAAGGAAGAATTTCTGCTCCTTAGAGAATCATTTTCCTTTGACAATAATTCAAGCCAGTATCTTTAAGTGTAAGTGATTCATAAGTACATGTGGGAGGAAGGTTACCTTGATAAAAAAAAATAAATACTAGCTCTGAAGGATCTGTGAGGAAATTGCTACTATTGCTACTTGCTCCTTGGTATTTAAGGTTTCTGAACCTCTTTGCTATTCCACAGGCAGCATAGTTCAGCAGAGTAGAATTTGTGCTTTAGAATCAGATATCCTGGCTCCTTCTTAGGAGTTCTGTGTCAGTTGCTGTTTCACTTAATGTGTCTAATCTAGTTCATTTGTGAAATGCACATAATAACACCTGTCATAGTGTTGATATGGTGGGTAAATCTGGCAATGCACAGAGAGAGTATTTACTGTATTAAGTAGAAAGGGTTCATGAGAAAGGTTGAAATAAAAACAAAATATAATTATAGTGTATTAATATAGAATTTTAGTAATAGCACATTATGTATTATAATACATTATGCTTATATATATTTTATAATTTAAGTGTACAAGAATTATCTATATTATAATTATAGTATTATAATATAGCACATTACTATTCAATTGAAAAGTAAGTTTTGAAATGAAAATGTAACCTGAAAAATCTAAAATAATAAAAAAAGATAGCCATGGCAGGTTGGCTTAGTGGTAGAGCCCCAGCCCGGCATTGGAAGTCCCAGGTTTGATTCCTGATCAGGGCACACAGGAGGAATGACCATTTGCTTCTCCATCCCTCCATCTCCCCTTCTCTCTCTCTCTCTCTCTCTCTCTCTCTCTCTCTCTCTTATTTCCTCCAACAGCCATGGATCGAATGGTTTGAGTACAGTTGGTCCTGGAAGCTGAGGATGGCTCCATGGCCTTCCCTCAGGGATTAAAATAATTTGGTTGCCAAGCAACAGTGTTGTAGCCCAGCAGGACAGAGAACTGCCTGGTAGGGGCTTCAGGGGTGAATTCCTGTCAGAGTGCATATGGGAGTCTATCTCTGCCTTCCTACCTCCCACTTAATATAAACAAACAAAAAAATTTAAAAATACAATGAACCAGGCTTTCAGAAATTTATTGTGTGAAATTTCAGTGGCAACTAGAGATGCCTAAGCTAATGAGTAGGACTGAATATACTTGGAATTCTGGAGAAGGCATTGGGGAAAAGAAAAAACTGTGTGAGACCAATTACATTTTGAAAAATGAAATCAATTTCAAAAAGAGCAATTTGGCATCTTATACATTGGCTGTAGTTAGCATCCATCAGAAGTAAAATAAAAACCAAGACAGCAAATCTATAACTCGGGTAGGCAAAGGTCAGCACATGAAGAACAGTTTACCTGCAGCATAAGCTAGAGATTTTGAAGTGCCTTCAGGAATTTGCTGAACTCATTGGTACAGAGTAAGGTTCACTTAAGTAGTAATTATTTTTGAAATAACAGCAGGAGAGGAGCCAAAACCACCTTTAATAAATAATGCAATAACTTTGTGTTACTTCAGTGAACCTTTAAAATATTTTAAAATTATTTATTTATTGATTGATTTGAGAGACAAAGAAGGGGAAGAGAGAGGGAGAAACATTGATTTGTTGTTCCATTTATTTAAGCATTCATTTGTTAATTCTTGAATGATTCTGGACCAAGATCAAACCCACAACCCTGGCTTACTGGGATGATGCTCTCACTAACTGAGTTACCTGGCCAGGGCCTGAAGAGAGTTTTTTTAAAAAGTGTTATTAAATGCTTAGGCCAAAGGCTCTTATTTGAATTTGTTGATTTAGTAGAAAAGTTGAATTTGGCATTTTATTGATAGAAAGAGAGAGAGAGAGAGAGCCAAAGAGGAAAAAAAGGAAGAGGGAAGGAGGGAGGAAGAATGACAGCTTAAGGTAGACATACATAAACAAACTTGCTCTCTTCAGTCTCTGCCATTGTCTTACGAGAAATATCATGAAAGTAGCTCATTGATTCTAAGAGGAGAACAAGAGATACTGGGAATGGGACTGAAACACCTCAGTAGAGCCTGGCTTTGACCAGCCAGTCATAGCTAAGGACTAGCTACCTGCTAGAGACCTGTCCAGATGAGCAGATTCACCTGGCCAAGACCTGCGTGTCTTCTGAGTCCTAGTTGATATAGACAGAGATTGGGAACAATTCATGATTGCTGTAAGCAGTGAGATTAATTAAAATTTTAAGTACTTCTGTAAGTTTCAAAAGATAAATGAATAAATAAAATGCAATTATTTAATATGAATATTTAGATGAATTCAGGGGTGGGCAAAAGTAGGTTTATAGTAGTCATGCAAGCAAATAATACCATAATTAATAAATAATAATACAAACATAAATTGTTTCACATACTCAGAGCTGTAAACCTACTTTTGTCCACCCCCATATATAATATCTAAGGGCTAAATATAGTTATATGTTTTAAAATCTAATATAAATATGAAAGTAATAAAGTATTTCAAAATAAGATAATTTGATTTTACTGTTCTAAAAATACATAAACATACAAAGGAAGACATAAATGGTGAAAATATTAAATATGTTCAACACATAATAGTCTTTCAAAATAGGCTCCTTAATAAGTACCATTTTATCATTTAAAAAATGGTGTATTGCTGCCTGACCAGGCAGTGGTGCAGTGGATAGAGCGTCGGAATGGAACACGGAAGAACTCTGAGGTTCCGGCTTGAATGCAGGCTCATCTGGTTTGAGCACAGCTCACCAGCTTAAACTCAAGGTCACTGGGGTCACTCAGTCTACTCTAGTGCTGTATAGCCCCCCAGTCAAGGCACATATGAGAAAGCAATCAATGAACAACTAAGATGCTGCAACAAAAAATTGATGCTTCTCATCTCTCTCTCTTCCTGTCTGTCTGTCACATACACACACACACACAAAAGGTGTACTGCTTACCAAATAAAAACACACAATTTAATTTAATTTTTTTCATTTGTATTAAACATTTTTATTTCCTATGCAGGTATCTACATAGTATCTTTGAACGTAATTTATTAAAACCTCCGTTTCTGGAGATATTTTTAATACTTTAAATAGATACAATGGTGCAATTTGACATTTGGTGATATATTGAATAATTTCTTTCTAGCACAGTTGACTAATTATTAAAATCTGCATTGTGGTTTATAAGTTTTATGTGTAGAATGTATTATAATCAATGATTCTGCTAGATTACCCAATACACTTTCTAGCTTTAACAGTCTAAAATCTATTACTCTATTTCAGATACTTTCTTTAGATTGATCATGATAAATGAGCTCTCTTCCTCCATGTTAGAAATCATAGTGGGACTGAGAGGAAGAAGTTTGGAAACTTCGAGTTAACTTGAACAAAATGTAGATCTTTATTTTCTAGTGTTATCAATTTGAATTATCTGATGATAAAGCATATAATAAAAATACCATCTATTTACAAACAGTGGTCAGGGAATTTCAAGTTTTAAAAGAAAATTGGCATCTATATAAACTTGTGTAAAAAAAGCCAAAAAAATGCTGTTAAATAAAAATTTTCAAGCAGGTATATTATAGAAATAATTACTGACATCTGCATATTTTTAAGATCTAGGATTCTTTATTAAAATAAAAAGCTCATTTAAGCTAGAGGTGATAATTTTTGCAAACCCACCAATAAATAACATGTTTATTCACTTCCTCCTTTCAAATCCACCAATAAATAACATGTTTATTTACTTCCTCCTGTAATCTAAATACTGGTCTCAGAGCACCTTTGCAGATTTCTGGGAAACTTCAAATTTTTCAGATCACAAGTTTTATGCTGTGGTTACCTAGCAGCTGCTGTATACAAATAAAGGTGCTATAGCATCAATAATAGGAAAAAATAGAGCAAAAAAATTACAGCAACTGAGGACTTCCACTTCCAGCCAAGACAGGGACTAACTAGATTTACCGTTCCTCCAGAAACAACTTGGAAAATAGATAAAATATTTAATACAACAGTTTTTAAGATATTGGGTAGTAGGCATCAGAGTAGAGAGCTCCTTGAGAATAAACAACAGATGTGGTAAGCCCTAAGTTGCTATAGTTAAGTGCTTAGAGAGTTTCCAGACTAAAACTTAGAGCAGGAAGCCAGGTGGATAAACCTACTGCTGTGGTAAGGAAACAAAATCTGGAGAGACCAAGGCAGTGGCAGTACACAAGACAGGGCACCAGAGAGGACACGTGGACAGGGACAACTCTGGAGCTTTGCAGAGGGTCCACCCTGAACTTCACTGAGCAATTATCAGTATATGTGTCTAAGGAAACTACTTTCTGCTGGGGAAAGAACCACCCAAAAAGTTTAGAAAAGCAGTCTCTATGGGAGGTGACCAATGAATGCACAACTAAGTGGAACAACAAATGAATGCTTCTCTTTCTCTGTCTCTCTAAAATCAATCTGTAAAAAATAATAATAATAATAAAATAGAGGGAGAAAATGTGTTCTAAGAAAAAAATGCTACATCAAAATTAATATCCTAAAAGATTGAACTATTACCAGGTAATGAAACTGCATCTCAGAACAAGGTTTAAGAATACTTACAAGAATGCAAAAATTATTCATGATCAAACTACTGTTGAGAAAAAGCTGAAATGAATATAATTTCAAGAAAAATAGATTTCAGAGCAAACAATATTCTCAGGGATAAATATAATTATTTGATAATGAGTAATAATCCAGGTCATCATTATTCTGATTGCATGTGCTTATTATTAAAGATTAAATAAATATTAAATAAGTTTAATGAAGATAAAAGTTTTCTTCTCTATTCTAGAAGCTCTCTAAATGACAGTAGTGCATATCCATTCATGGTCTTGCATGCCCACCATGTATCCTTTCTTCTTTTGGCTATAGAACTTTACATTTAACTTTGGAAAATGTCCTTTCCTCCATTCTGTGTAGCCTTATAGACTGTGTGACTCAATATGTACAGTCAACAACAATTGGATTCTTTTCCAAGGAATTTGAATCCCGTGGAGGGACAGGAAGGGAGTGAACAGTTGGTCAATTCATATCAGTACTCCAAAAAGATTGCCCATTGGTTCAGGCCGATGTATTTCTGATTTGTTCAGATTACTCGGGTGTGTCTTCAATTTAATGAGCAACATAAACTGACATCTGTCTACCTCTCACAATGTAACTATAACGTTTTCTCAGTTTCCCTTTAAACTCCAGACACCGCAGTCCCCTGTCTCTCTCTTCATTGAATATTCCTTCTCTTCAAGGCCTTTGCACTTGCTGCTCCATTCAATAAGTGATTCCTGCAGTTCTGTATACAATCAGCTCCTTCTCACATTTTTTTGTATCTTCAGTCAAGCTTTCTTCTTCAGAGATGTCTCTTTGTTTTACACTATCCAAAACCACCATTACTGTTATTCTCTATAACATGGGTCAGAACCTTATGGCCCTCAGGCTAAATCAAGCTTAAGACTTGCTTTTATAAATACAATTTAATTAAAATACAGTCACTCATTTTTTGGCATTGCTTATGGTTATTTTGTCCTACATGGCAGAGTTGAGAGCTGTCACAGTGACAATAAGTATTGCAATAACTAAAATATTTCTACCCGACTCTTTAAAAATTGTTTGATGACCCCTGTTTTATTCTGTTTGTTTCCTTATACAATTTATCACCATCTGCAAGTATCTTATTCATGTATTAGTTGATTAATATTTGCTTCTACCCAGCACTGTAGGACTTATGGAAGTGGATGGCTTGCCTGTTTGTTTGTTTATTTATTTGTTTATTCATTTGTTTTAGAAAGGTGGGGGGGCAGAGAGAGAGAGAGAGAAGGGCAGGGCAGGGGGAGGAACAGGAAGCATTAACTCCCATAGGTGCCTTGACCTGGCAAGCCTGGTTTTCAAACTGGCAACTTTAGCATTCCAGGTCAGTACTTTATCCACTGAGCCACCACAGGTCAGGCCTTTGCCTGCTCTTAGATATGCATACCTAATGCTTAACCAATGTCTGCTCAGAGTAGAAATCATCAAACATTAGTTGAGTATGAGTATGTCTTCTCAAGTACCAGCAACAGCATCTCTAGTATACAATGCACTCTGTTATGCAATGTTATTCTCACATTCTTCTGTAAGGAAGTCCCTATGTGATGCCTATTCTGGTTGAACAGCCATGTTTTATGCAGCAGGAGCAAATCTACCATGGTGACAGGTGACTGAAATTGAGTGGGTGTCTGACTCAAGAGCAGCCCATAAGCAAATAGTCAAGATTCTGTGACAACAGGTAGAAAGAGGAACTAGATCATAGGATTCATGAGATGTTTTTTCAAAAACTTAAAATTGAAAATGTGGTTGAGAAGTTGGATTTGTCTTTGTTGAGAGATGCCTGTGTAAGATTGAATTTTCTGGTCTCTGTATATTCTTACATTAAACCCACTTTGTACTTGAGCAAGTTTGGTTTTGTACCTGTTACATGAATACAAAGCAAGAACTGAACATGCATTGATTAGACTGAGCAAAGATGCACAAAAATAAATAAACGTGGGATAATCAACTGCACTCTCATAGAAGAGTAGAGTGTTTTCACAATTAACAGAAGTGCAACCTGATGACACATATTGCCAGTGCAGTGTGGGCACCCAAAGCAACTGTGAAACTACTACAGAGTTTAACATGCCTCTGTGAGGACCAGATTGTCCTTTTGAAGCAGCTGGTACCAACAAATTACTTAAGGGTATAATGCCTTCCATTAAAGCTACTAATGACAAGTAAATCTTTCGAGCATGCTTATAGTAGTGTTTTTGTTTTTCCAGTACAAAAATAAAATTTATTATCTAACCATCGGATTTCATTTAAATAAGAAGTAAAAAAAAGTGTGATTTTATTACTTCTTATTCTAAGAGTTGCTTTTACTATTTTTAATATCCAAAATTAAGTGAATTTGGCAAATAAAATAAAATTTGCTCAATAAAAATACATTAATTAAGCACACAATTTGTGCCCCATTTTTTGTTCCTAGAGTTTTATCAGCTAATAAACTGTTAAAAATGTATGTGATCATGAGTATTAAATTGAATTCTACACAACTCATATATAGGGATATTCAAAAACTTTTAGAAATTTTAGAGAAAACATAAAATTACAAAACCCTTAAAATCAACAATGGTATGAATAAACTCTGATTTAATACTGATCATGAATGCTAAGTATTCTAAAGATAATTAACAAAAGAAAAGTTGCCACATAACATTCAAACATTCGCTAAAAATAAACCAGAACATTCTGACTGGTGTGAGGTGATATCTCATTGTGGTTTTAATTTGCATTTCTCTAATGATTCGTAATGTTGATTATTTTTTCATATGCCTATTGGCCATCTGTATGTCCTCTTTGGAGTAGTGTTTATTCATTTCTTTTGTCCATTTTTTGATTGGATTGTTTGTCTTCCTGGTGTTGAGTTTTACAAGTTCTTTATAAATTTTGGTTATTAACCCCTTATCAGATGTATTGTTGAATATGTTCTCCCATTGTGTAGTTTGTCTTTTTATTCTGTTCTTATTGTCTTTAGCTGTACAAAAGCTTTTTAGTTTGCTATAGTCCCACTTGTTTATCCTGTCTTTTATTTCACTTGCCCGTGGAGATAATTCGGCAAATATATTGCTACGAGAGATGTCAGAATGGCGCTCATCAACAAAACAACACAGAATAAGTGCTGGTGAGGATACAGAGAAAAGGGAACCCTCCTGCACTGCTGGTGGGAATGCAGACTGGTGCAGCCACTGTGGAAAACAGTATGGAGATTCCTCAAAAAATTAAAAATCGAACTGCCTTTTGACCCAGCTATACCACTTTTAGGAATATACCCCAAGAACACCATAGCACTGTTTGAAAAGAAGAAATGCAACTCCATGTTTATGGCAGCATTGTTCACAATAGCAAAGATCTGGAAACAGCCCAAGTATCCATCAGTGGACAAGTGAATTAAAGAGCTTTGGTATATATGTACTATGGAATACTACTCAGCCATAAGAAATGATGAAATTGGATCATTTACAATAACATGGATGGACCTTGATAACATTATACTGAGTGAAATAAGTAAATCAGAAAAAACTAAGAACTATATGATTCCATACATAGGTGGGACATAAAAATGAGACTCAGAGACATGGACAGGAATGTGATGGTAACCTGGGGGTGGGGAAGAAGGAGAGGGAGGGGGTGAGGGGAGACGAGGGACAAAAAGAAAACCAGATAGAAGGTGATGGAAGACAATTTGACTTTGGGTGAGGGTTATGCAACATAATCAAATGTCAAAATAATGTGGAGATGTTTTTTTCCGAACATATATAATCTGATTTATCAATGTCACCCTATTAAAATTAATAAAAAATATTTCATTCAAAAAAATAATAAAGTTGCTAGAAGATAAAAATTAAAAAAATAAATAAACAAACAAACCAGAACAAGATTGTGTTCTATTTCCCACTCTCTTACTATAGGACATATCTTCTAAATATTTTATAAATTATCCTCCATGCAAGAACAGAATTTTACACTAATGCATTAGCAATATTTTCTATTTTCTAAATTTTGTCATCATATAATATACTTTTATTTCAGGTTACTTTCCAATATCAAATATCTTAGCTGTCTGAGTTTTTCTAATTGTTTTGGTCTTTTTCTTATGTTTTGTATAATCCTGTTGATTATTTTACCAATTTTCTTTGTCTTCTTTTGTTTATGTATTTATGGCCATCTACTGCTTTGATGTACTAGTATTTTGTCTTTCATGTAATTTTGCCTTTTCTTCTAAATTAATCCAAAACACTAATTTATTTATTTTAGATTGTTTAAATATACTCCCACTGATATTCAAACTAATGAGGACAAAACAAATCAATTTAGTTTTATTGTACTGAAACAGATACTCATATTTGGTTCATATATAGTACTTCAAACAATTCTATGTACTAAATTATAATTATTTAGAACAATAAAACCATCACAACAAAATATTTCTAAATTTAAATCTATACCATAATTTGAAGTGGATCCAGAGGCTTAAAAAATAGGCCATGAATCAAGTACAAATAATAGTCATCATAAAACAATAAACTTACATTTTATAGTCTACATCTGAAACCCATATAATTTTAACCTTATGATCATCAGTGGTTGACAGCAATGGTATTTTGGATAAATATGTATATACAATATATCAAGTTAATTAAAAGATTTTCAAAAAGCAGCACAAACACACTTTTGAATGTGCACAGCGTGTAAGGAGCACAGATATAAGAGACAGGCAATGGGTCAGGAAAGTCTTCCTGAAAAAAAGCAATTAATGAGCAGACTCATTTTGGAGTTAGCTGCATAAAAAAAGAGAATAGAATCCAAGCAAACATTAAATGAAAGGAAATAGGCAGATGAGAGTGTGGTAGATTCCATGAGATGGAATTAGTTCAATAAGGCTGGAGAATATGGTCTCCATTTGGGAGTGGCAAGAATTCTAAGAATCAGATTGTGGAAATCCCCATGATCCACGCAGAGAGTGGGCTCTCTCCTGAAGAGGAGAGGCTCTACCGAAGTGTTTTAAAGAGTGAAGAGTCTTTTTTTTTAAATGTTAGTCAAATGGTGTTAAGGCAAGGGGCAGAAGAGAAAGAGTGTGTTTCTGAACTGAGCATTGGGAAGACAAAACAGGGCTTGGCAAGTATTTGGATGTGCAAGATAAGGGATACAAAAGCTGTAGGTTAATTCCCAGGCATCTACATGTCTGCCTGCTATGCACAATTTCTTTCAGGATTTACTTTATCATGTATATTTATTTTATTAATTATTATGACAAAGACTGGTTTGGACCTTTTGCCTATCTTCTACTTGCCCATGGAGGAACCACTTGCTAAAGGATTTATTGCTTATTTTTTAACTTTATAACTATAATATTCTCTATACATCCTCATTGCCAAACTTGAATATATAAGCAATCTATTTTTATATATGTCTTAGGAATCAAATTAAAAGAAAAAAAATAACAGGAAGAACTTGATGAAAGTCTGGCAAGCATAGGCAAATACAGTGGAGAGGAAACCACACTTAAACAGTCTGACTACAAGTCATTTTAATATCTATTGAAGGTATTCTCCATCTCTCAAGAACAGGCTGAATATAACTTGATATGAGACAGAAAGGTGAAGCCAGACTAGTTTCACACAATAAGTGAGAGTGACTTCTGAGGGACCCAAGCATGGCTTTCCCTACTTATAAACAGTGAATAGTGTGAATTGGGAAACGTGGTGGCAGAAAAATGCTTCAGTGTCTTTGGCTGTGTACTTATGAGGTGGGATGCCAAGAGTTTGATTATTTTTCTTTATGTAACTCAAATATATATATTTCCCATAAGGCTACATTAATCACAAAATTCATTTAAAACCCAGATTGTCTTAATTTTTTAAATTTATTCCAAATGTCTAATTTACCTGTACTTTTTCACTTTTTACATTGCCTTGAGAATATTTTCTCTCTGTTTTTATAATCAACTGCATCTAAATCAGTGGTCCCCAACCTTTTTTGGGCCACGGGCCGGTTTAATATCAGAAATTATTTTGACAGACCGGCCTTTAGGGTGGGACAGATAAATGCACAAAATAAAAGTATGCGACCAGCGTAAAAACTGTGGTATTTTAAAATATAATTGTCAAACTTATGAGACAAGTGTCAAGAGTGAGTTTTAGATGGATGTAACAGCGAATCTGGTCAGTTTTTAAAAATAAAACATCGTTCAGACTTAAATATAAATAAAATGGAAATAATGTAAGTTATTTATTCTTTCTCTGCGGACTGGTACCAAATGGCCCACGGACCGGTACCGGTCCGCGGCCCAGGGGTTGGGGACCACTGATCCAAATGATTTTCCATACTCATAATATTTAAGAGAATTTAAAACATATATAAATATATCTGTAACATAAAAAAGTATTTTATTAATTTGTTTTTCAACTAATTAATTAATGGCATAAATAGCGTGTATGGTTCTCCATTTCTTCTTTTACATTTATTAAATTTCCCTCAGGAAAAAAATTAACATCATGGTTAATAGGAATTTATTAATTTTTTTGCATTGTACATTTCCAATGGCTTGAATGACAATTTAAATGTGCTTTAAAATACAACAAGAATGTGAAATATTTTTCAAATATAAATTTTCTCATGACCTGATATGGAGGGAACAGAATTATTTCTTATTACAATTCTGAAAAAACTTTTATTGTAGGTCCTGAAATAGAAAATAGTTCCTTATCCTACCATCTAAAAAAGACCACAGTTGGCTGACTGTCAAACTTGCTGATTATTATTTAGTTCTTGTGTATTATTCTAAGTTTGTAAATGTCTACATCTTGAATTCTGTGGCATTGAACAAAGAGATTTTACATAAATCCATAAAACATCAATGCTTAAAAAGGACATAAGGAACCACAAGGTATTAAAAGATCGTCACTATCTAAAGCTTTTCTTGATGTTATTAGCAGTCTAAGCATAGAATGATGACCTACTATATTTACAAGACATCATGTTAGGTAATATATAAAATTATTAAAACAAATTATCTATATTCTTAACAATATTCATTCCATGAATCCAAACCCAAATATATGATTCTCTCATGAATATCTTCTTATGTTTCTCTTGCTTATATGGCAAAGTGTAAAGTTTCCAGTTCTGAACTCATTAATATTAATATGTTATAAATTTATAAATTAATATAAAACATCCTGTGGCATCAAGATTCCAAGTGATTATTCTCTATCAGAACATTTATCTTCCTTTGGTAATAAATAATTTGAGAAATAGCATACACACACCTAAAAAGATATTAAGCATAAAATATAAATTGCAGTGCAAAGAAACAGTATAAAACTATGATTCCAAAAGGGTTGTATGCATATCCCCTATGGTCTCTGAAAAGGTGTTAGGTGGATCATAGTCCATATTTCATTTGATTTCAGTAGCTAAGGTATTATGAATGTATACTACCTCCATGGAAGACAAATTGGATATATAAAAATTAAGGATATTTTAGCTTTCAGACTCTCTCATTCTCTGTTTCAGACACATAAAACATGAATAGCAATTCTCTGTGTATTTCAAACCCAAGGAATTTCCCCTGATACTTTGTACAGATCTGAACTCCTTAATAGTTCTAGAGCCATTCTCATAGTTAATCATTCCAACAATTTTGACTTTAGTGAAGTCCAAAGCATGGGTCTCTAATTTAGCTTTTCTCGTTCACCCTCTATACTGCATTTATGTTCTTGAATCAGAAAATTCTATGCTTCAAAAATATTTAATGGATTTCCATTACATATACAATAAATAAACATAATTTGAAACCTGCCTTTTCATTTTTTCTTTGTTTTTAAATAACATAAAGTGTTTAATAATTATGCCACATTGGATTCTACTCTTTTTTCTGAAAATACCCTTCATTGAGTAACATTTTGCTTTTCACCCCATTTCTTCATTGTCAAAATGCCATTTTCTGTTTCTCTCTACTGAATTTTTTTCCCTTTTTTTTTCTTTCTACTGAATTTGATTTAACCATCATACCACAGTTAGGGTGTTATCTTTCTAAAATGTTTGCAAAATCTCTCCTCTGGCATTTTTCCAGCTTATCACCTCACAAAAATATTTTGATTTCTGTATTTTTCTACTGCATGTCTACCTCCTCAAGTAAGTTATAATCTTAGACAAGGATCATGCCTTATTCATCTGTATTTTCCATAGTTCTTATTGAATATTGGATGAATATATGAATAAATGAATTAATGAATGCATTGTTATTGATAATCATGGAGTTCATGCAAACACCTGAGAAAACCCTAAGCCAGTTTATAATTTTAGAAATTGTATGATGCAGTCATTTGGGAAATAAATGGTAAAAATATAAATTAAATTGATAATCAATTCTAGATTGTGTTGATAATAGTAAAATTGTGATGGGATTTAGACTTATACTAGACATCATTAGTCTCTCATAAGTATGGAAATTACTAATTTCTACAATAAAAAATGGTTACATTCTAGAATTAATGGGGATAACTAGACAATTCCAAAATATTTCTTTAATATTTTCTCTGTAGAACCTCATAAGTGTTTTAGTAGATTTGCTCCTCAAGATAGGTTGTTTTATTAAAAAAGAAATGGATAATTTCTTTTATACTATAGTTTATCTGAGTTAGGGATGGGTTCTCCCATTCATTTGAAATCAATGGGTATTTAATAATTATCTACTGAAGCTAAGGTACTGCGCCAGGCAGAGGAATCTGGTGG
Source organism: Saccopteryx bilineata (assembly GCF_036850765.1). Lineage (NCBI taxonomy): Eukaryota > Metazoa > Chordata > Mammalia > Chiroptera > Emballonuridae > Saccopteryx > Saccopteryx bilineata. Next base: position 162,856,505 of record NC_089494.1, read on the forward strand.
CAAACAAGACAGAGTCCCAGCTCTGTCCTGGCTGTTGGGAATTTGAAGGTAGGGTTGTCTCCATATTAATTATGATGTCATCTTTATCCATGTGAGATTACTACAAAGATTTTTTTTCTTCAGGAAACCAAAGTTAGTAACATTCCTTTTAATTTATAAATGAAGGTGTCTTGTGGGTCCAGCTATCACCTGTTGAGGAAAAACACCACTCTCCTTGTCTATTTCGGGAGTGGAAGTGGTTTGGCTGGCATGATGCCTACTCTTGATGTGGATGATGAATTATAACCAGGATTTTCCTTGTATATTACTTCTATGAAAAAATGGTAGAAATAGCTACTTTTGATTCTCATTTGCAAATAAAACAGTACATTCTAACATTACCAAGTGAATCTTTCTGAAAGGTACATCAAATCATAAGGATCATTGACAACCTGTTTTCTTGTCAAATGCAATAAAATCAAACTGGAAAAATTATTATTTTAAAATAAAGTAATGGAGCTATGTAGTTGTCTGACAGAAAACCTGAACCAAGTTTTATTGTTTTGGGGGATATTACTTTTATTGATCCTCTCCTCCTCTTACATATGTAATTTACCTCCATTTCTGTACTGAGTTTCCTCACTAGTGGGACACTCATTGTGAATACTTCATGGGAATTTGACTTTTCTTGGGCCTGGACCTATTCTCTTTCTGGATGATTTACAATGCTCACTAGTGCTAAAATATGTTACAGTTGAATATATAATAGGTAAAGTAGCTTCTCTCAGCTCTTAGCAGTTTGATAAAATTTTCAATTTTCCTGCTGATTCTTATCTATAGATAAGCAGAACCTACCTCTGTTTTCAACTAACACAGGAATAACTAGAACCCAAAGACTAGTCCAGTCATGGTTAGGCTAAAAAAATTTAGAATAAATAATGACAGAGAACATATTTACTGTGATGGTATATTTATCACTAATGAAAATTTGAGTAATTCAACATAATTGTTGACTGTGAAATGATGAAAACAAAGAAAAAATTCTACTCACATAACAAACAGTAATACAGATTAAAGACTTGCATGCATTTTCCCTAATATGACAGACTTTCAAGGCAAAAGAGAGGAAAAAGCCATGTAAGCACTGAAGATGGAGGGTTGAATTCCTAAGTTATCATTTAAAAGATAAGCTATGTGAGGCCCATGAGGGCTTTATCCCCTTTAACCACATAAAGGTGAGTGGTTATTATAGTGTGGTTTTGTCAAGGGAACTTAGCAACGAGATAAAATAACAGCTGTATATTTTGTAAAGAAGTTTGCTTAGGAAAGCAGTTGCCATGGAAACGCCTGGCAATAGCAATTTGATTCATGTTGTATGAAAGTGATGAGTCTACTTTGTCTAGATTATTTTCTTAGTACTGCCAACTTCTGGGGAATAAAGAATAGACTTTCCTGCACGTTTGCATATTAAAAAACAATCCACATCATTTTCAAATAGACACAGAGAAGACATTGACTAGCCTCTTCACCAATAAATCATATATTTATACTAAAAATATATATTGTATAAATTTACTGTATTTCAAAAGAGCTCTGATGCTTCAGCTTTGTACTGTAGTTCTTCTATACTCAAATGAGTCACATTCAATTATAAGTCCTCAGAAATTGCTTAAAATAGTTGCAGCTGGAAGATGCAAAAAAAAAAATCAAAATCTTATGAATGAGCAAAAACGAAGTGAATTATACCCCATGGGGAAGTCTCTCAATGAAAAATCTGGTAAACAGGCTCTCAGAAAAAGAATAAGGGGAAACAGATGCTGAATGATAAGAATTTGCTTGTTTTAACAGGGAGACACCAGAGTGTATGTACTGGAGTTGGAATGAGGATTTGGCTGAGCTGTTTTCTCTCTGCAGGTTGGCAAGGCTTCAGTCAACTGAACTATCTTGATCAGAAGATGAAATGCATTTTACCTCTGAGACTTGCAACATACATTCCTTTCATTCATATGGAGTTGAATTCAAGATGGCTAGTAGCCAGGCACAGGCACCTACAGAATATGAATCTGGCATAGTCCCAGACGCCTCTTTTTCAAGGCTAAAGCCAGCCGGGTGTCACCAAGGAGTGAGCAAAAAGCAAATCCTCGTCCCCCCCTCCCCAGGGCTTTCTTTCACATGGAGCCATAGTGAAAAAACCGACTTTGCAGACACCCTCACAGGTTATATTCAATCTTACTTAACTGCAGATCATGTCCTGGGTTCATGAAAAGTTCTCTCTCAGTCAAGACCCCAAATCCTTTTGTTAGAGGGAAACTTGGAAAGGTTATAGAAAGATGAAAGGTGAAGGAACAGATTTTTAATAAAAAATCTTTACAAGGACTAAAACTTTATCCTATTGACTTTAGTTATTCTAGTAAAATCTACCTTCCAAGATGTGCCTGTTTTCAAAAGCAACAATGCATTAACTTGTTGTCAGAACATGATTTTTACTTTGGAAGAGTGAGCCATGAATTTATTTTCCCTTTACTTTTCTTTACTTTTTTCCTAAGTCAATAATTTGAAAGGAGAATATGAGAACTTCCCTGAATTCATTTGGTAGAAACTAGTCTCTGATGTTTTCCAGGGCATGCTTTGACAGTTTGCCATTTTATAGGAAACGACATCCTATTTTGACTGTGGGGGCGGGGAGGGGATGGTTTTGGCCTGACAGTGTAGTGTTTGCTCTATCTCTAAAGAGCTTCACATAAGCCAGCCTGAGATGAGAATGGAGCTTTCAGAATAATTATAGGAGTTAACATTAATTTAACATACATTATTTTTAATTTTTTAAGTGAAAGAAGAGGAGGCACAGAGACAGACTCCTTCCTGCATGTGCCCCAACCAAGACCCCTATGAGGAGGTGCTCTACCCATCTTGGGCTGTTGCTCTGTTGCTTGGCAACTGAGCTATTTTTAGTGCCTGAGGGGAGTCTCTTTAGCAACAGCTGACTTGCTGGAACCAATCAAGCAATGGGTATAAGAGGCAGAGAGAGAGAGAGAGAGAGAGAAAATGGGGAGGGGTGGGAAAGCAGATGGTTGCTTCTCCTGTGTGCCCTGATCAGAAATCAAGTCCAGGACATCCACATGCCAGGCTGATGTTCTACCATTGAGCCAACTGGCCAGGGCATATTATGGGTTTAACACTGTTATTAGCAAGTATAACTTCAAAATTACACTGTGAGGTCAATATTATTATTGTCTCCACTTTATAGATGAGGAAACTGAGATCAGGGAGCAAGCAACTTGCTCAAGTTTTGAGGTAGATTCATTTGAAGATGAAATTTGATTAGGCTGTCCAGCTCTAGAAACTAAGACCAAGAGCTTATTACTATACTGCAAGATGCTTTCCCCTGTTCAAGCTTAGAGGATACTCTGGACCACCATTCTGCCTCCGGAGACAAAATTGCAGGGTACAGTCAAAGATTTCTGAAACATATCATAGCTCACTCTCCAAATCACATTTTTACATATACTTCTTATTACTTTATTTTACTATTAATTTGGAATATACTTAAGACATTTGAAAATGTCTTAAAAGCCTTGATGTACTCATGACATTAACTAATTTCACTGTCAACTACTTTTTTAAATGGTTCCCATTTGAGGTCTTCACAATATATTTGAAATAAAAAATATTAGGGGTGTACAGAAATAGAATATAGGGGCCAAAAGAACATAATCATAATAATTAAAATATAACCAAAGTCCTCTTATTTTCAGAAAGTTTATCTATGGATATGGTAACAAGATATTATTTTATCTTCACTTTTGATGTAATAAGAAAAAAAAAGTTTATCTTGGAATAAAAATAACACAAGCTATATAATGGAAGGTGTGCTCTGCTGATGCTTGGTGTAGTGAACAGAATTTTCAACCCAAAACACATCTTTGGCATAGGATTGTTTTAGACTGCTTGATTTTAAAAAAACAGCAGACATAGGAGAAGCTCTAAAAACCAAGAAGTCCCCCTTTGCAAATGACATTTATAAGGGAAACCTCCATCAGTAAGTAAAGAGGAACAGAATTTGTCATTCCCACTGTGCCTTTTTTGGGATATTGATTATTTAAAGAAGATTATGTTAAGAAACAAAAACTCAGTAAAAAACTTTGGTCTTCTTCTAACTGCCAAAAATAATTTAGATAGAGGACCTGCTCCAGGAACAGAGCTATTATCAGAGATCACTATAGTTTAAAGTGAACTGAATGTGATGGACATGGAGGAACCTAGTAAGACCTTGGATCAAAGTCCTCTCATGTCCCATTTGTTAAAGATGGCCCAGAAAACATTTGTTTGTTAAACATTTGCCTTCTATTCCCATCTGAGTTGCCCTCCTCTCCGTTGATATCGAACCGCATTTTCTTTAGCTCAAGATGACATATAAGTCTCAATTGCCTGATTTGTCCTCCAGAGGACATATAAGTCTCAATTGCCTGATTTGTCCTCGGATCCCGTATTCTTATGAAACCCCAACCCCTACATATACATATGTAATTAAATTTGGTTACTTTCTCTTGTTAATTTATCTAAAGTACATATAATTCTTAGGCCATCCAGAAGAACTAAGAAGAGAGGGAACACCCCCCCCCCATCCTCGAGGTAAGGCTACCTCCCTCCCTCCCTGTAACAGGAAAAGGGAGATGACCTTCTCTTTAGGAACTCTTATCAAAGCAGAAGGCTTGGATTAAATCTGCATAACAAATTTACCCTTCTTTGCTATGCTTTTCCTGGTAACACTACAGAACTGACTCCTCTGACCCCAATACATCTTTTGTTTTCAGTTGGAGAAAGTGGTGGCTTGGGCCATTTTGGCAAATTGGCTCAGTGTTCTGGGGTTTCTCCCATGTATATATAGGAAGTATACATATTATCAAACTTTTGTTTGTTTTTCTCATGTTGATCTGTCTTTTATTATAAGCCTATCTCAAAGAAGAAGCCAGAAGGTAAGGGAAAATTATCCCCAACCCTTCTTCATCCCACTGAGGAGCCAAGTTTTACCAGGAAATGCCTTCCATGACAATCTTCCAAAAGAAACTCTTCCTTTGAAGACAAAGCTCAAAGTAAATGCTTAAGGTTAAAAAAATCAGGATAGGTCAGCAATTTTCAACCTTTTTCATTTCATGGCATACATAAATAATTACTAACATTCTGCAGCACAACAAAAAATATGTTTTTTTTGCTGATCTGACAAAAATAAGTATAATTTTGATTCATTTACACTGTACTGCTATTTTGTTGAGTGTTGTCATTTTTTATTTGACAATCCAAGGGAAAAGAGGTCAGTGGCCCTGACTAAATAGTCAGGTATTGCATGTTTTAAAAATTCTTGCAGCACACCAGTGTACCATGGCATACCAGTTGAAAATTGCTAGAATGAGTAATCAATGATCTTAAGAATTTGGGATTTATAAATCTATTTCAATATCTAAAGGTATTATATTGTCACTTTTCTGGCATTTCTTCTTATATAACAGCTTTATAGTTAAGACTGAAAATAATTAGATACATCCAAAAATCCAATATTGCTTCTTAATACTGAGTTAAAGTAGAAAAAGATATTTAAATTCTAGTATAATAAAACACTCCAATTTGAAAATAAAAGAATTTTAATGTATTCATAAAAATAAATGTAAAGTATTGATTTTAAAAAAAGCATTATTTTATTTTATTATTTTATTTTAATTTTAATGAGAGGAAGGGAGGCAAAGATAGACTCCTACATGCACCCCATTAGAAATCTACCCAGAAAGCCCACTAAGGGGCAATGCTCTGCCCATCTAGGGCCCATGCTCGTTGCAACCAGAGCCATTTTTAGTGGAGATCATGGAGCCATCCTCAGTATCCAGGGACAACTCAGGCTAATTGAGCCATGGCTGCTGCAAGAGGGGAAGAGAAGAGAGAGAGAGAGAGAGAGAGAGAGAGAGAGAAACGAGAGGGTGAGGAGTGAAGAAGCAGATGGGCGCTTCTCCTCTGAGCCTTGTCTGGGAATTGAACCCAGGACATCCACATGCTGGGTCGATGCTCTACTAGTAAGCCAACCAGTCGGGGCACAAAAAATCATATTATTTTAAGGGAAGTTCTCTTTTCTGAGTTATTTTATCTTGAATTTACTACCTTACCTCCCCACTTTACTGAGTATAAAAAAAATAAAAGAAATTGGCAGCAAATTCAGCAGGATTACAGAGCTCAAGAGGACAAAGTGAACAGGTGCCAATGCTGAAAACTGTATCCACCTATGATGGCATGCATACCTAGGAAATATATTTAACCTTTCTGCTTAGAAACTCCATTGACAGGAACATCACAAATATATTAGTACAGATGTTACACCCTACTCAGGTAATGCTGGATTAGACTCATTATGCTGTATGCCAAAGGTCTAGAAAGAACCCACTTTCTAATACACTGGAGGAGAGTTGTTCCAATAAATACTCTGGATGTATTTTCTTGTTGAAAGCATGATATGCACTTCAAAAGCATTGCTCGCAATTGAGCAAGTCATCTTTGCACAAAGCTCTTAAGAAATAATGCCAGATTTATTTCACTGACAGTGGAGGTGGGGAGTATCTGAACTCTGCAATGAATTCCAGAGACTGTAATAAGAGTATATGCTGAGATTTTAGAAAACTCAGATCTCTAGCCCTGCTTGTCAAATGTACATCAGTCTGACATTTATTATTTCCCAAGTCTCTTACTACATGGCTATCTTTTTTCCTTATCTCACTATATACATACAGTGGAATATTTATATAATATATATAAATATTTATATAGTGTATAACATATATATATATATACACTGCTCACAAAAATTAGGGGATCAGAGAACATGCAGATACTCCAGTATTTTCAGCCATTTGTATTGTGCATTTTCACCAATAAAATAAAAGTTGGTTTTGCATCTCATTTGCATAATCAAAGAACTTTCTTTTACTTGTTGTTTACTTTTCTGATGTTCTTGTTCAATTTATAAAAATCAAATGCTTCTTTTTTATCACTTCATATTCATTTTGAAGTATCACCTAATTTTTGTGATCAGTATACATGTGTGTGTGTGTGTGTGCATACTACATAGTTTAATATGTTAGTCTTTATGTACATAAAAGTTCAATCGAGATGTTGGTTTCTTTTGGAATGGAGAGGGATGGAAAGATAGTATTGATGAAGTCACTAAATCCAATAGTCTCTTGCAGATCTTTGCAGTGATACATCATATATACTTGAATAAGAATTGAAAATAACTTTGGCTTTGAAGTAATATGGAATTAAAGATATTCTGTCCCCATAGGATTCTACTTTTAATATTCATAACAGAAAAATTCTGAGATGTCCTAAACTGACTTACAGCAGGCCAGAGAATGGCAGGGAGAGACAAAGGAGGTTAATCAGTTACAGAACCATGGCTAAAATCAGCAAAAGATTGCTTGTGTCCCTAAGTATATAATAAAACTTTGAATAACCTCCAGGTAGCTCTGTCAGCTCTTATCTAGAGAGAATAGCCAACCACCAGACACCACTGCATCTTAATTAAGAATGGCCATTCTGGACTGTTGCCCACAAGCAATCCAAAATCAGCAAACACTTCTTAAGGACTATTCACCTGTCCCAAAACTGTCCTCGCTTTGCCTTTTCTTGCCCCTCTATGGAGGGCCCATGTAAATTCCTTCAAAACAACTCCTATCTTTCTTCTCTAAACCCATTGTATGACAGCACCCCATCAACTCTAGAACAGCAGACATGCTGTCTTCTCCATCCAGTCTTGCTGCTGGTGGGTCAGACTGCATGCCTCAGGCGAGGCCCTTCTGCCTAGCATGTGCTCAATACACCCTTTCCTTCAGAATAACATTTGACCTTGAAGGTTTTTGTTTAACATTTTAAATAATGTTAAATAAATGTTTTAATTAATCAGACATGTCTTTATAATTACTAATGTTGTTTTCCATTATAACAACAGTGAGCAATAGGTTATTTGCCCATTCTTTTTTCCCAATTCTCTTACTGACAACTGACCCTTCTGCAAGTTCACATGGTCACATGGGTGTCTCTTAACACCCAGAATGGACTTGTATTTGGGCTACAATACACTAAAACAAAGGTTCACCTGACTTAGACTAGGATAATTACATTCTCAAGGACTTTAGAATTGGGACTAAGAGACTGATGCAATTTCTTTATCATAGGCTGAACCCTTACCATGTTTGAAGCTTATGGCAGCCTTAAAATCTACCATGCTGATGAGTGCACGGAAGAAGTCAGTTGCAAAGAAAGGAGTAAAGCAGATATGCAAAGGCTGTCTTTTGCCAAAACCTCTCATTCCAGATGAGTCTTTGAAATAAAGCATCTGTTATTCAGGTTTCTGTTTTTTCTTTTCTAAGTGTTTCATTCTGAAAATAGATAAATATACTTAAAAAAACTTAAAGTGAAAAACAAAAGGGTGGGGTTTTTTTTTGTATTTTTCCGAAGCTGGAAACGGGGAGGCAGTCAGACAGACTCCCGTATGCGCCCGACCGGGATCCACCCGGCATGCACACCAGGAGGTGATGCTCTGCCCATCTGGGGCGTCTCTCTGTTGCAACCAGGGCCATTCTAGTGCCTGAGGCAGAAGCCACAGAGCCATCCTCAGCGCCTGGGCCAACTTTGCTCCAATGAAGCCTTGGTTGCAGGGGAGGTGGGGAGAGAGACAGAGAGGAAGGAGAGGGGGAAGGGAGGAGAAGCAGATGGGCACTTCTCCTGTGTGCCCTGGCCGGGAATCAAACCCAGGACTCCTGCACACCAGGCCAACGCTCTACCACTGAGCCAACCGGCCAGGGCCAAAAGGGTTTTTTGACATAAAGAATTATTGCAGAATCATGAGTGCAAATAACCATTAGAATAATCAGCAAGTAAGACAGTGTTTTGAATCATCCTAAAAAATGCATGTACGTCATAATAACACATAGCAGCCAATGTTTAGAAAAGCAAATTTATAAGAGGCTAAGCCATCTGAATAGCTTAGAAGTCATTCAAAATGTGATGCAAATATACTAACACAAAAGGAGGACCCATAAAAAGCTCAAGGGGTTTATACAGAAAATGTTCCCTCTTCACTCAAAGTACTAACAGCTTTAGAAAACTGAGTATGCAACACATTTCTAGTGGGAAAGCATCATCTTTATCAAGTAATTTTTTCTGACTGTGAATTAACATTTGGTGGTAGGTAAGAAGGAAAGTATGTATTTGTCATGAAGATTTATTATGCATATCCCCAAGCTATGGAAGATTGCTCACTTATTGTAATCTGACTCACTTATTTAAACTACTATATATTTTTTTCTATTATCTGTGACAGACTATAACATATCTCTGGTGCTCACAGCAGTTTGAAATGTATTAATATTGTTTTTTGAATCATTCTCCCAAGATTTACCTGAGCTTTAAATGTTAAAGCTTTCACACAAGATGCTCTTAAGAAATAAGAATTAGACAGATATTATTTTAAAATGTTTGTTAAACAACTTCTAAAAGAATAGTCAATCTTTTTATCATCACTCAACATGTAACAAATACCTACCAAATGTACATTTAATCTTGTTTTTCCTTAATCATACAGTTCTCACCCAGACAACATGAAATACAAGTCTAAAATAAAAGCATTTAATTATATTACTTTGGATTAGATGCCTTGGAATAAAACAAATAACTTCTACTTTTCAATTAAAAATTTTGATAAAACTGTTTTTCAAATCTTTTTTTGTCCAATAAAATATCTTTATTTTACCTTCATTTTTCATATAGATAACTTATTACTTAAAAATAACTTTATATGTTGCCTGACCAGGTGGTGGCACAGTGGATAGAGCTTTGGCCTAGGACACTGAAGAAAGACCCAGGTTTGAAACCTAGAGGTCCTGCTTGAGCACAGGCTCACTGGCTTGAGTATAGGATCAAAGATATGACCCCAAATGTCACTGGCTTGAAGTTCAAGGTCACTAGCTTGAGCAAGGGGTTAATGGCTCAGCTGGAGCTCCCTGGTCAAAGCACATATGAGAAAACAGTCTATGAACAAGTAAGGTGCTGTGACTCAGAGTTGATATTTCTCATCTCTCTCCCTTCTTGTTTGTCTATCCCTGTTTGTCCCTCTCTCTCTCTCTCTCTCTCTATTTCTCAATCAGTCTCTCTCTTCTCTCTCTAAAAAATCATAATAACTTTATATTTAAAAATATTTGCAAAACTAGAACAAAATAACTTTTTTACCTGAACCATTTGAAAGTAACTTGCCAGTACAATGTTCCATCACAAGTAAACACTTCAGTGTGTACTTCTTACAAATAAGGACATTCTCTTACATAACCAAAATACAAACATTTAAATCAGAAAATTAGCATTCTTTATTATCACCATCTAAACCAGTGGTTCTCAAAGTGTGTGTCAGGGCACACTGGTGCACCCTAGAAGATTTCCAGGTGCACCCTATGGTATTCCAGAGAAATATGTGCCTGTTGGGGATCAAAATACCAACAGGGTTTTTGGAGTTTAGGTTTTTCGGGACAGAGATGTGGGGAATTGGCTATAAGCTAACAGTCTACCCCACATGCCTGATTAGGTTGCAAAAGGCTGTTAAGTTGTGGTGCTGGATTGTTTATACTACCCCCCATGTTCCCTGGAAAGACTGGAGGCAAGTTTCTTCTATTCTTTGTTTGGTGTAAAGTTAAAATGATATGCATGGTGAGGGTTTTCTGCACTTGGCAAAATTCTTTGGGTTGCCTTGAAAACATGATCAAAAATCTCATTGATTTGCTAATGGCCCACTTTGCCTTATAAATAAAGCAAGTTGAGGTTTTTGGGAGCACTTTTTTTCCTGCCAGCAACAATTACAGGGCCCTCTCAACCCCATATTTTCTTAATTCCATGTATTTTCTTAATTCTGCACAATTCTTACTCAAGACCTGGAATTAATAGCTGTGCTGGTTCATGACATGTACCCAGACATAAAAATAAATATAGTTATTCTATTATACCATTTTGTTATTGAAATACCACTCTTATTGTTAACACATCATTATTATATTTATTATAAACATATCATTATATTATTTTTAGATAAATACACCCATATAAAATTGATAGATTTCTCAAAAAGAAGCATGATATTGAAGAATACGATTCTGGAAATGAGCAAAAGTTAAGTGTAAATAAAATAGGACTTGAAGGCTCACAGGTAGAATTTAATGTATAGCATTTTTTATCACTTAACACTGAACAATGCGATTGGATTAGAAACCCATTCATTCATGGAAGCTTCAAGTGATTTTGGTTTAACATAAACAGAACAAGAAGAACTGGCAGCTATATCCACTGATCATGGATTGATGATTAAACATAAGGAATTGTCTCTTGAAGTCTTTTGGATTTCTATAAAAGAAGAATATTTGGCAATATCTAAAAAAGCTTTGAACATTTTACTAGAATTTTAAACATTCTATTTATGTGAATTCGGATTTTCTACCCTCAACACAATTAAGAGTAAAAAGAGAGGAATTTTTCAATGTATTGATGAGGAATGAAAATTTGCCTTTCAAATATATGCCCAAACATTGAAGAAATTGCTAGGACACATCAGGCTCATGTTTCTCATAAACACAAGAATGAAAAAACTTAACACATTCATGCTGGTACCTGCCGAATTTACTAAATCTTACTAATAATGTATCTATATATATAAAAAGATAACATTTTGTCTTTTTTTATTTTTTAACCCCTCTTTTTTATGAATTCTATAAAGCATAACTCAAAAAATGTAACATAAAAATGTTTTTTAATGTCAGAATAAATTTAATTTTGTATTTATTTCATTTAATTACCATAAAAGCACACTTGGACTTTATATATTTTTTTTAATATTTGACTTAATTATTATAATATATTTCTCAGAAATTTGTATATAGTTTGCCTAGAATTATTTGTAGACTTTTAAATGTGCTCTGACTTCAAAAAGTTTGAGAACCACTGATCTAAACTAAAGCCATATTCAAGTTTTGCTAATTGTTCCAATAATATCCTCTGGAAAAGTAGTTCAGATTACATGTTGCATTACATTTCCATGCCTCTTTCAATCTGAAATAGTTCCTCAGGCTCTCCTTGTCTTTCATGACCTTGAAACTTTTGAAGATTGCAAGACTATCGTTTCCACAAATCTCTTTGAATTGCAATAGTCTCTGACGGAACCATGAAAGAAAAGGTAGCTTTCCCCTTTATTGCTTTATTTATTTTTCTTTTTTTCTGCTTCCAAAATAAAAATCATGAAATGACTTGAAAAAATATTTAAATTTTATCTGAATGTCTACTGGATATAAAAAAAAAAAAAACCTCACACATGGATGCAGAATAAAAATATGCATCTGTAAAATGGCAATCTGGAGTTGAAGAATCTTAAGGAATACACATGAGTCTTAAAGGCATTCAAGGCAGAAAAACACACTAGATTTTCCTGATGACCAAAAGACCCCAGGCCTTGGCCTCTGTTCAGTGTCAAAACTGACATTAAACTAAAAACAATGAGACATGATCTGATTCAATTATCACTAAAAATAATAAAAATTCCTAAACTCATTCTCTTTCAAAATTGTCATGAGACTCAAAATTGCCTAAACTTGGCTAAGAAAAAATTTGTTTTTAATTTAATGGGTTCCAACTTCTATAATTGGCAGAATCTTTTGTGCATATGCTTACTATTTTTAAAAGATACAGAAATTTATTAATAATGATATGGCTATTATAAATGTTTCCATATTCAACTGGATAGTCTTACAAAGTATTGATGCTATAAGTGAATTATATTTTGAATACTTGGAAATAATAAGTTAATATAAAAATTTTGCACTTTAAAAGGAGAAAAATCTCTCTAAAAGACAAGTGTAGTTATAAAAAAATCTGTGTTTAGAATTTGCTTAAAAATACTGAGTAACTCATACCCATTAGTATGTTTATCATGAAAAACAAACAAACAAACACCAGAAATACCAAGTATTAGCAAGGATGTAGAGAAACTGGAATCCTTGCACTATTGGCAAAAATACAAAATGATCCAAACACTATGGAAAACTATGGTAGTTCTCAAAAAATTAAAAACAGAATTATGATATTTTCCAGCAATCATACCAAAACATCCTCCAAGTGGCTGTGCAATTTGCATTTCTACTAGGAATGAATAAAAGTTTCTGTTGGTGAACATCTTTGCCAGCTTTTGCTGTTGTCCGTGTTTTGGGTTTTGGCTATTTTAATAGTTTTGTGTGCATTATCTCATTGTTATTATAACTTGCAGTTTCCTAACAACACATGAGATGGAGCATCTTTTCATGTGTTTATTTGCTATCTGTACACCTTCTTTGGTGATGTGTTGTTCAGGGTTTTTTGCCCATTTTAACTTTTTGTTTTGTTTTGTTTCCTTATTGTTGAGTTTCAGGAATTCTTTTTATATTTTGGATAATAGTCTTTTATTAGATGTGTCTTTTGCAAAAATTTTCTCCTAGTTTGTGGCTTTTCTTATTAGTTTTTGTTGTTGTTGTTTTTTCTTGTTTTCTTAAGTAGTAAAATTCAACATGTTATGCCAATTGAACACTCATTGGAAAAAAGAGGGCCATAAACACTAAAATTAAACCAATCTGATTGTACTACTGATATATTTTGAGTATGTGCTATTTTTTTAAAAAAATTACTGATTTTATAGAGGGAGGGGAAGGGAGAGAGAGACAGAGAAATGTTGATTTATGTTCACTTATTCACACATTCATTGGTTGAACCTTGTATGTGCTCTCATCTGGGACTGAACCACAACTTTGGACTGATGCTCTAATTGAGCTACCTGGCCAAAGCTAAAATATGCTTTTACTTCTTATATTAACTTGAGTTAAAAATTAAAACGCATTTCTGAATTTCTTTTTTAATTGTACATTTTTGTAAGATTAGACTAACCTGGTAAGCAAAAGCTCATAGGAGATTCATTCTGATTTTATTAATATCCACTATGTTTGGCCTTAAACAAAACACTAGAGCACCTGGATATGATAGACATCTACAGGACATTTCATCCCAAAGTGACTGAGTATACATTTTTCTCCAGTGTACATGGATCATTCTCAAGAATTGACCATATATTGGGCCACAAAAACAACATCAGCAAATTCAGAAAAATTGAAGTTGTACCAAGCATATTTTCTGATCATAAAGCCTTGAAACTAGAATTCAACTGCAAAAAAGATGAAAAAAATCCCACAAAAATGTGGAAACTAAACAACATACTTTTAAAAAATGAATGGGTCAAAGAAGAAATAAGTGCAGAGATTAAAAGATATATACAGACTAATGAAAATGACAATACGACATATCAGAATCTATGGAATGCAGCAAAAGCAGTGATAAGAGGGAAGTTCATATCACTTCAGGCATATATGAACAAACAAGAGAGAGCCCAAGTGAACCACTTAACTTCAAACCTTAAGGAACTAGAAAAAGAAGAACAAAGAAAACCCAAAACCAGCCGAAGAAAGGAGATAATAAAAATCAGAACAGAAATAAATGAATTAGAGAACAGAAAAACTATAGAAAAAATTAATAGAACAAGAAGCTGGTTCTTTGAAAAGATCAACAAAATTGATAAACCCTTGGCAAGACTTACCAAGGAAAAAAGAGAAAGAACTCATATAAACAAAATCCAAAATGAAAGAGGAGAAATCACCATGGACACCGTAGATATACAAAAAATTATTGTAGAATACTATGAAAAACTTTATACCACTAAATTCAACAACCTAGAAGAAATGGATAAATTCCTAGAATAATACAACTTTCCTAGACTGAGTCATGAAGAATCAGAAAGCCTAAACAGACCTATTAGTAGAGAAGAAATAGAAAAAACCATTAAAAACCTCCCCAAAAATAAAAGTCCAGGCCCTGACGGCTATACCAGCGAATTTTATCAAACATTCAAAGAAGACTTGGTTTCTATACTACTCAAAGTCTTCCAAAAAATTGAAGAAGAAGCAATACTTCCAAACACATTTTATGAGGTCAACATAACCCTCATACCAAAACCAGGCAAGGATGGCACAAAAAAAGAAAACTACAGACCAATATCTCTAGTGAATACAGATGCTAAAATACTAAACAAAATACTAGCAAATCGAATACAACAACATATTAAAAAAATAATACATCATGATCAAGTGGGATTCATCCCAGAATCTCAACGATGGTTCAACATACGTAAAACGGTTAACGTAATACACCATATCAACAAAACAAAGAACAAAAACCGCATGATCTTATCAATAGACGCAGAAAAGGCTTTTGATTAAATACAACACAATTTTATGTTTAAGACTCTCAACAAAATGGGTATAGAAGGAAAATATCTCAACATGATAAAGGCCATGTATGATAAACCATCAGCTAACATCATATTAAATGGCACTAAACTGAAGGCTTTCCCCCTTAAATCAGGAACAAGACAGGGTTGTCCACTCTCTCCACTCTTATTTAATGTGGTACTAGAGGTTCTAGCCAGAGCAATCAGACAAGACAAAGAAATAAAAGGCATCCATATCGGAAAAGAAGAAGTAAAAGTATCACTTTTTGCAGATGATATGATCCTATACATTGAAAACCCCACAGAATCCACAAAAAGACTACTAGAAACAATAAGCCAATACAGTAAGGTCGCAGGATACAAAATTAAATACAGAAGTCAATAAAGTCAATAGCCTTTCTATGTGCCAACAATGAAACAATTGAGAATGAACTCAAAAGAATAATCCCCTTCACAATTGCAACAAAAAAAAATAAAATACTTAGGAATAAACATAACAAAGAATGTAAAGGACTTATATAATGAAAACTATAAACCATTGTTAAGGGAAATCGAATAAGATATAATGAGATGGAAGAATATACCTTGTTCTTGGCAAGGAAGAATAAATATAATCAAGATGGCTATATTACCCAAAGCAATATACAAATTTAATGCAATTCCCATCAAAATTCCAATGACATTTTTTAAAGAAATAGAGCAAAAAATCATCAGATTTATATGGAAGTATAAAAAACCCCGAATAGCCAAAGCAATCCTAAAGAAAAAGAATGAAGCTGGGGGTATTACAATACCTGACTTCAAACTATATTATAGGGCCACGATAATCAAAACAGCATGGTATTGGCAGAAAAATAGACACTCAGACCAATAGAACAGAGTAGAAAGTCCAGAAATAAAACCACATATATATAGTCAAATAATTTTTGATAAAGGGGCCAACAACACACAATGGAGAAAAGAAAGCCTCTTCAATAAATGGTGCTGGGAAAACTGGAAAGCCACATGCAAAAGAATGAAACTGGACTACAGTCTCTCCCCCTGTACAAAAATTAACTCAAAATGCATCAAAGATCTAAACATAAAACCTGAAACAATTAAGTACATAGAAGAAGACATAGGTACTCAACTCATGGACCTGGGTTTTAAAGAGCATTTTATGAATTTGACTCCACAGGCAAGAGAAGTGAAGGCAAAAATTAATGAATGGGACTACATCAGACTAAGAAGTTTTTGCTCAGCAAGAGAAACTGATAACAAAATAAACAGAAAGCCAACTAAATGGGAAATAATATTTTCAAACAACAGCTCAGATAAGGGCTTAATATCCAAAATATACAAAGAACTTATAAAACTCAACAACAAACAAACAAACAATCCAATAAAAAAATGGGAAGAGGATATGAACAGAGACTTCTCCCAGGAAGAAATACAAATGGCCAACAGATATATGAAAAGATGCTCATCTTCTTTAGCTATTAGAGAAATGCAAATCAAAACTGCAATGAGATACCACCTCACACCTATTCGATTAGCTATTATTAGCAAGACAGGTAATAGCAAATGTTGGAGAGGCTGTGGAGAAAAAGGAACCCTCATCCACTGTTGGTGGGAATGTAAAGTAGTACAACCATTATGGAAGAAAGTATGGTGGTTCCTCAAAAAACTGAAAATAGAACTACCTTATGACCCAGCAGTCCCTCTACTGGGTATATACCCCCAAAACTCAGAAACATTGATACGTAAAGACACATGCAGCCCCATGTTTATTGCAGCATTGTTCACAGTGGCCAGGACATGAAAACAACCAAAAAGCCCATCAATAGATGACTGGATAAAGAAGATGTGGCACATATACACTATGGAATACTACTCAGCCATAAGAAATGATGACATCGGAACATTTACAGCAAAATGGTGGGATCTTGATAACATGATACGAAGCGAAATAAGTAAATCAGAAAAAACCAGGAACTGCATTATTCCATACGTAGGTGGGACATAAAAGTGAAACTAAAAGACATTGATAAGAGTGTGGTGGTTACGGGGGGGGGGGGGGCAGGGGGGAATGGGAGAGGGAAAGGGGGAGGGGCACAAAGAAAACAAGATAGAAGGTGACAGAGGACAATCTGACTTTGGGTGATGGGTATGCAACATAATCGAATGACAAGATAACCGGGACTTGTTATCTTTGAATATATGTATCCTGATTTATTGATGTCACCCCATTAAAAAAATAAAATTATTAAAAAAAAAAAAGTAAAAAATATATCCACTATGTTGATTAACATTCTGTCTGCCCAGATCTCTTGAATACAGCATTGGGTTCTCCTGTCCCTCCTTACTTTCTATTTAACAGAAATAAAAGAGACAGAATGAAAGTCTCATGGCCTTTATTTCAAATTGAGAGACTAGATCTTTTAAGGAGTTATTTTGTTTAAGTCACATATTATAAAAGCTGTGGATTAAAGAAAAATTTTAGTTTAATATTTCCCTTTGTTTTCAATGCACTAACCATAGGAAAGAGAATAAAATTCATTGTCCCTTCAGTCTGAATGAAATGTTAGGAATTCCTAACAATACTAATGGTTCTGTCTAAATATAACAATAATAAGTAGCTTATTTATTTAACCAGTCAATTCAGTTAAACAACTTGTTTAACATTTTTTTCTTTTCTTAATGTGATTGGGTAATTGCCTATAATTTATTACATTCTAATAACATTACCTTCCCAGAAGAAGTTAATAAACCTGAATTTTCTCTTTAAATTTGTTTCTTTTGCTTGTTTTGGTAGTTATGACTATTGAACATTTCACTAATGAGCCAAAGAATGAATTGAAGCATTTTCTTTTTCCAACCCATGAGTATAGCTAGCCTATACACTCTGCAGTATTTCATTGTAAATGAACAATTTTGATCATTTTATGCTGGATTGATGGTAATAGAATTAGTAAATGACATTTAAACAAATAGAATGCCAGTTAAAGACATCCTTCCATCCCAGGGTGGGGGTGGGGGATGGGATAGGTGTCTAGAATTTGTAGACAGAGACAGCTGGCTGATATGTATGGTACTTAAGTTTTAGGCTTATCATGTATCCTTTGAAAATGTTATGCTTGCATTGATAAAAAAATAATTAAAATCAGACTCCTTGAAGTAGAGATATTTTCAAATTTTCCTCTGGACTCATGATATAACTCCTGAAACCTCTGTTGTATTTCAGGCTAATTTAGATTTGTGGTGTTCAAGGAACAGTTCAGTAGTCATCTATAAAGCATCAGTTTAAAGGGAAGGACTTGACAGGAGACAAGCAATTACCTTGGTGTCTGATTCCTCAGCTCTCTACAGTTGTAAAGAAGAAAAGGTGCTCCCCTTTTTCATCACTGATTGGTGGGTAAGGACTGATTAACACTTTTTATTTTAACATATTTTTCTGCTAGAGAGTGTCTTCTTATTTTCTATTTTATAGCCTTGAGAGTATATATAAGCAAAAAAACCCAGTAACATTAAATTCATTGTTGAATTTAAATCATCACACAGGAAAGAAAAATTTTATATTTTGCTCAATGAAAGGGAACCTGTAGAATTGAGATCCCAGTAGATACTGAAAGTTCTAAGAGACGTGATAGCTTTTGAGAAAAATAGAACAAGAAAACACTATCCCTAGTTGATCAATGGCCTATTAAAAAATAGTAAAAGGAAATAAATGATTATATTTTTAAAGTAAATTTCTACCTGCATAATAAAAATATTAAATATTATATTTTACAGGAGAAACTTAATAAAAGGATTCATATTGAATAGTAATCCTTATAATTTCTAGGTCTTCATAGCTTGCTTTCTATATATAATATCTTAATTAGTATTATATATAGAAAAAGTGATCATAATCTTAAAAGATTTGAAATTTGACCAAGGAGGAAGTAAATTCTAAACAAGGCATACTAAGTAAAAATTTTTTTCACAATATTTTTTACTTGAAAAACAAAAAAACGTAGTAATCTCAATATTTTGTCCACAAATAACATTATCTCAAAATGTATATAGGGTTATGTTAACTAATGAAAATGCAAAGAAATACCTGTGAATATTAAATTTGAAAAGTAAATGAGATTATGTACTAGAAAATAAAATGAAATAAATGAAAGTAAAGAATTTTGACTTGAAAAGCACTGTTCTATTAATATATAAATGATAATTCAAAGCAGAGTATTTTGAGACACAGTCTCATTTTTACAATGACCATTTCAAAGCAGATGGTTCTGAGAGTGAAGACAATTGCAGTCACACAGATATAGTACTTTTTTTTTCAAGGGGGTTCTCTGATTTTATTTATTTTTTAATTAATTTATTTTTATTAGAAAGAGAGAGAGAGAAAGGAAAGAGATAGAGAGAACAAGGGGAGGAGTAGGAAACATCAACTCCCATATGTGCCTTGACCAGGCAAGCCGGGATTTCGAACCAGCGATCTCAGCATTCCAGGCTGACGCTTTATCCACTATGCCACCACAGATCAGGTCAGATATAGTACTTTTGATTTTTTGAGAGAAATATTGACAGCCTTCATCTAGTGATCATGTCCTTCATCTATCTAAGAGGTCTTGTCTTGAAAATGTGGATGCAGACAAAATTGGAGTCCTCATGATCTTTCTGCAGCAGATGTTATTGCCCCTATTTTATTCTCAAGGATACTGAAATGATGAGATCGTGGATAGTCAATAACTTGTCAAAATGAACACTAAATAGACATTGAATTACAACCTGGCAAACTTTGGGAATTGATTGAAATGACTCCAAAGCCATTAGCAAAAATTATTTTGTGTATATGTACAGACAGTATTAATTTACAATCAGAAATATTACAATATTTTGTAAAAAGTTTCTGATCTAATAGTTTTGCAGGCTCTGGCCAATTGGCTGAGTGGATAGAGTGTGGACCCA
Source organism: Saccopteryx bilineata (assembly GCF_036850765.1). NCBI lineage: Eukaryota > Metazoa > Chordata > Mammalia > Chiroptera > Emballonuridae > Saccopteryx > Saccopteryx bilineata. Next base: position 162,876,801 of record NC_089494.1, read on the forward strand.
GCATATAGACATCCATGGTTTGATTCCCAGTCATGGCACACATGAGGAAAAACCATTTGCTTCTCTTCCCCTCACTCTCCTCTTTTTCTCTTTCTTCTCCTCCCTGCAGCTAGTAACCCTATTGGTTCAAGCATGGCCCTGGGCACTGAGGATAGATTGGTTGGTCTGAGTGCATCAGTCTCAGATGCTAAAAATAGCTTAGTTGACTCAAGCATCTGCCCCATACAGTGGTTGCTGGGTAAATCCTGGTAGGGGCACAAGCAGGAGTTATCTATCTCCCCTCCTTTCACTTAAAAATAAATAAGCAAATAAAAAGTTATGCAATTAATTTCAAATAAATTTTCTAGTCCAGATATGGTTACATGACTTTTTGTCCTCTTCAATAATACTATCACTTTCCCAGTTATTGCTCTAGCATCCAAAAACAGTAGCACTACTATGGTTATTGCTGACAGATATGAAAAACAAAGAATTCATGGGTCATACTGGATAAGGGCAGTCAGTTTTCTAGTCCTCCAAGCTGATTGATGTTTGCTTCTCCCCACTGAGATTCTTAAGACCACTATTGAAATGCCCCCAGTATCAAGAATACGTCTCCACAAATTGATAAGGCATTCTTTCCATTTCTTAAAAGTATGTATTTTTTTTTTTAAAAAAAAAGATCTTCTTTTTGTAAAATGGAATTCCCTATGTCTTTGGGATATTTGAGGCAGTTTTAAGAGACTTGCCATGGCACAGAGATTGGACTGGAAATTTTATTTCAGACACTATCTGGGTGAGGGTCAAAGGAAAAATGAGTTGCATGCACCGAAATCAGATAATTCCCAAAGCACAGTGGCCACTCTAGCTTACTAGAAAAGCAAATTAGAGGAATGATACAACTAACTCTGAGTTTAGTTGCTACTATTTTCTTCAGTTACAGGTAAGAGATATTGGAGGGTTGCCAATGAAGGTTGAGAATAATTTAACAAATTAGAATGGCCTTGGCTAGTGGCTCAGTGGATAGAGTGTTGGCCTGGCATATGAACCTCCCAGGTCTATTCCCGGTCAAGGCACACAGGAGAAGTGACCATTTGCTTCTCTCCCCTCCTCGCCTCTTTTTTTCCCTTTATCCTTCACACAGCCAGTGGCTTGATTTGTTCAGTTGTGGCCCTGGGTGCTAAAGATAGATCCATTGGAGCACATCAGCCTCAGGCACTAAAAATAGCTTGGTTCTCAAGCATTGGTCCAGGATAGGGTTACTGGGTGGATCCCAGTTGGGGTACATGCGGGGAGTCTGCCTCACTATCTCCCTTCCTTTCACCTAAAAAAAGAAATTAAAATAACACATAATGTTTTATAATATTATTAATATCATATGTTTATGGTTATGTGATACAATGAAATAGCTGTGATGTGGACCTTAGCAGTATCATAGCTCTTGTATTTCAGTTTTGAGGGAAACTGAAACATTCTAGGTAGGATGGTAAGGCATAGGATAACTATTTCTTACAGAAATATCAATTCTGTTCTTCTGCATACACCCACATTTGTTCAGGGAAGGATGTACCTATTCAGAAAATTAAATATTTCACCTCTGTTCCATTTAGTTATGGCAAATGAGTATGTTCTGGCCAATTGGTACAATAGTAACATGTGGGAATTTCAGGATGACTCTGTAAAGGAAGGGGGCTCAACCTTTCCTACTTCCTCCATCCTGCTTCCTGGAATGCTTAAGTGATGGCTGAAGGCGAGATGCCCTATTGGACCATGAAGATGAATGCCACATCATAAAGATTGTAGTGTAGAATGTGCAAAGGTTTCATGCTATGCAGAGTGGCCATACTATCCTTAAACAGTCAATTGATGGACTTCCTTTCTCATGAAAGATAAAAACATCTTTCTTTTCAAAATCAAGGCCATTTAGGGCTTCTGTGTTTTAATAAACCATGTGTAATTCTAATTGATAGGGAAGGTGATGAAAAGACCATTGGGAACTTCCTTCTACATTTGAGAGAAAAAAGTGAGTAAGGATTAAAGAAGCTTTTTTGGCTACACCATCCCCTCCCTTGTAGGCTCATCTGAATTGCTATGAGACCTGGGGACTTTCACTCATATGAGACATCTGAGAACTTCTATTCTTCTTAGTGTCCTTCCTAGTGAAACAACATGCCTAAAGGGCTTATACTGTCTTAGCGTCTACACTCAGTTGCTCTGCATAAAAGTAGAAAAGTGTTTGCCAGGAAATGAGAGGTTGGAGAAATAAGGAGAGATTGAATAAACTTTCAGTTGTAAGATGAATAAGCTTTGAGGATGGAATGTAGAACATGGGACTATAGTTGATTACACTGTGTTGTAAAATTGAAATTTGCTAAAAGAGTAGAATTTAAATGTTCTCACCAAAAAGAAAGAGCAAGAGAAAAATATGAGGTGATAGATGTGTTAATTAACTAGATTATAGAAATCCTTTCATGTAAACACATATCAAATCATCAAGATGTACCATTTGAATATATTACAATTTTGTCAATTATACCTCAATAAAGCTAAAAAAAATAAAAATTCAAACAAACAGTTAAAATAAAAACAGACATACGAAGGTTATAAATGAATGTTCAGTGACCATAGAAGTAATTACACTTTTGGCAGCAGCTGCAGGAGCAAAACCATGGGGGTACAGTGTGACAGTCTCACATCATGCATGTGGCCATGTCACCAATGATTTACAGACCTGATGGCCAGAGCACAAAGATTTTATTCTGATTCTTACACCCCAAACACAGTATAATACACATCTACAATTAAACACACACACACACACACACACACACACACCTCAAATAAGCAAATAATTTCTTAATGCTTGTTCTACATTGAAGAAGTAAAATAAACAAAGCAATCGAACAGATTATTAAAGCAAAAAAGAGGGGGCTGAAAATAACTCTTTAGTCAAAGGCATACTTTTCAGCTTGATTGTCTAAAAAATTATCTCATTTCTGTACTTTGCTTTGTGAACAAAGATATTCCCTTAGATTCCCATGTTTTTTGTTCATATACCAAAGAAGTGAAAGTCGCACTCACAAACACATAAGTGCTTCTACTCAAGTAAAATTCCATGAGCTGCCATTGCCTAGGAACATGAGGTTTGAAATGTCTACACCATCTGGAACAAATGGTTTAGCTTCCAGCTGTATTCACTTAGTTCTTCATCTTGCCTAAGTGGAAAGGCTGTGTCTAAGCAAAGGCTTCTTTTGGACAGAGCAAAAAGGAGTTTAATCTGTACTTTGTGTATACACAGAAAACCTAGACTTTGAGCTGAAGGCATTTCTCCCCATGTTCAATGTAATCATGTCTCATTTTTTTTCCCCAGCAGGATTGCTTGAATTTATGGCCAGCTCTGGTCATCTCTCAGAGGGGATTACATTGCCACAGGGCTTCAGAATTCCTGCAATGCTTTGATCTCACAGAATCTATGGACTGTACTAACTGTAGAGCAAGGCTACACAGATTACTATAAAAGGCACTGTAATGGAATGGTAAACTGCCGAGAAGGAAACATTGATCCTGATTCTTGTGACTTATATTTTTTAACATTTTGAAACAGATTACTTTTCTCATCTTGGACAGTGAGACATCATAGTGTGACATTTAGGAATCTGGTCCTCTGGCTCTAGTGCTTGGTCTAAACTCAAGTTCTATTGCTTATTAGCTTTCTGTCATTATGCACACCTTTTCTCTTTGTACCTTATTTGTCTCTTCTGTAAAATGGAGGCAGTATTAACATTTATCTCATAAGAATGTTTCGGGGACTAAAAAGGTTATCTAATTTAAAACAATTGTAACACTGACTGGTTAGAAAATGAGTACTGTATTAATATTTGTTAATGTTAGAAAAGTTCCATTTTTGTTATTTGTTTTTTCATCTTAAACTATTCTAGAAAGACTAATCATTATATATTCTTCAACTAGAAGAAATAGGGAGTGAGAAATTGAAATTTTGAACATAGAACAGTTAGCTGTTTTACTTTTGTTTTCTTATATGTCTCTCCTGTGATATAGATATTTTTAGTTCCATTACTACATAAAGTAACTATGGAAAATGTATTCATGAGGGATTAGATATATACATTGCATACTATATATGGTTAATTATTATGTAAATACTATAGAAAGAGAGGTATAATTTTTCAATTTTAGATGAAAAACTTAGAAGTTCTAATGTGAGCTTGTCAAAATTAATTAAAAGAACATTATCAACCATCCATTTTATTAACATGTATGTATTATATTTGGCACATTTTTAACAAAATAAATGAAATATCACCTCATACCTGTCAGAATGGTTATCAATTAATCAATAAAAAACAAGTGTTGGTGAGGATGTGGAGAAAGGGAACCCTTGTGCACTGTTGGTGGGAATGAAAATTGGTGCAGCCACTGTGGAAAACAGTATGGGAGGTTCTCAAAAAATTAAAAATGGAACTGCTTTATGACCAAGCAATTCCATTTCTAGGTATATATCTGAAGAAACCCAAAACACTATTTAGAAAAAAGATACACACCTTTTAATGCTATTTACAACAGCCAACTCAAATATCTATTAATAGGCCAGTAGATAAAAAAGCTGTGGTACAGAATATAATGGACTATAACTTAACCATACAATAAGAATGAAATTTTTACCATTTGTGACAGTATTGACCTAATAAATGAAATAAGTCAGTCAGAGAAAGACACATACCATATGACTTCACTTATATGTGGAATCTAAAGAACAAAATAAACAGATGAACAAAATAGGAGCAGACTCATAAATACAGAGAACAGACTGATGGTTACCAGAGGAAAGTGGAGGAGGAGGAGTGGGTAAAAGAGGTGAAGATATTAAAAAGTACAAATTGATGATGCCAAAATAGTCACAAGGATGTAAAGTACAGCATAGAGAATATAGTTAACAATATTGTAATAACTATGTATAGTACCAGGTGGGTACTAGAAATATTGAGGGAACACTTTATAAAGTATGGTATATGACTATCTAACCACTATGTATACACTTGAAACTACTACAAGATAATATTGAATATAAACTATTTAAAAGAGAAAAAGAAAAAAAGAATTACCATATGATCCAGAAATATGAGATCTGAATATACAGTATACCCAAAGGAAATAAAATTATTATGTCAAACAGTTATATGCAAAAAATAACCAAACAAAACCAAAATGGTAGCAGTGGTTACCTCCACAAAAGGGGGATTAGAAGCTTGGAGGTCAGACACATGAGGGAAATCTATATTTACCATTGCCCGTTTGTACCCATTGAAGCTTTTTATTATGTACATAAATTTTTAATCTAGAAAAAAATAAATATAATAAATAATTTTAAATAAAACTATTTAAAATAATTGACTTTTGATTCTTGTGACTTTCACCAGTAAAAATTTTATTGGACTTCTTAAAAAGCACCGTTGTTTTTCATCTTTAAAAAATGTTAAATTTTAAGGTTAGCTCAAAGGCATAAAATTGTTCATAGTCAAAATTACCCTTTACAAAGCCTTAAGTGGACTCTAACCTATAGTTAAGATCTCATTTAGGGTATTCCCTTCTGAAATATTCCTCTGGAACACTGAAGTTTGAGTTGGTGAGAAGGAAAAGGAGGAATGCTACATGTGTAAAATTGAGCATTGAAACCATGTGCCTTTAGGATAATAGTACAATTTTGAGTCGTGAATGAGGAGTTGTTGTAAATCTCCAGTGTTTTTTCTTGCCAGCAGGATAAACTTTATCTAACATTGTCTGTATAACTCATATATGGTAACAAATTTGTTAGTTATAGAAACATTAAAAGAGATACTATAATAATACACAGAAATAGAGGGCATTATATTCTATTGAATATTATACATTCTGGGTGGATATTAAATGCTCACATGATAAGATTCATTTTTTTTTATTCACATCTCTGTGTGTTTGCATTTATTTATTCACTAAACATAAACTTAATATTTCCAAAATATTTTGTTTGAAAGTTTTTATGCATTTCATCTGCTAATTTTACCTTGTTGTTGCTTAACATTTATTTAACAGAAACAACAGTACTTATTTTATATATATATATATATATATATATATATATATATATATATATATATATATATATATTTTGTATTTTTCTGAAGCTGGAAACGGGGAGAGACAGTCAGACAGACTCTTCCCACCAGGGGGCGATGCTCTGCCCCTCCGGGGCGTCGCTCTGCCGCGACCAGAGCCACTCTAGCGCCTGGGGCAGAGGCCAAGGAGCCATCCCCAGCGCCCGGGCCATCTCTGCTCCAATGGAACCTTGGCTGCGGGTGAGGAAGAGAGAGACAGAGAGGAAGGGGAGTGGTGGAGAAGCAAATGGGCGCTTCTCCTATGTGCCCTGGCCGGGAATCGAACCCGGGTCCCCCACACTCCAGGCCAACGCTCTACCACTGAGCTAACTGGCCAGGGCCTTATTATATATTTTTTAAGTTATGTGACTCCTTGGCAAACAATGGAGTGCGTTTAGGTTTCATAGCCAATATTGCATTGTTAGTATTATTCCATATCAACACACAATGCTTTGAGAAGACACACATAATTGGGGAGATCTAGGGAGATGTTTTCTGTGTTTGTGGCTCTTTTGGAATTTTCTTGTTTTATTTGCCAGTGTCCATTTGTGTCAGCTCAGCTGACTGAAGCAGCAATTAGCTGATGACACTGCTATTTGAGGGTATGCACAGAAGTTTTGTGACCACATCCCAATGCAGACACTGAGGTTGTGTGCTGAAAAAAGTCTGACTGAAGATTTTATGAAACTCTAAAAGCAGCTTTACAAAACTCTGATGAGAACAAATAAATAAAATAAATTTATAAATCATGCACACATTTTATGACACACTTTATAAAAAAAATTAAAAACATGACATTTAAAAAAATTTAGAACTTCTAATAATGCTTTTGGAAATAAAATAACATTTAAAATCTATTTTAGTTTTATTTTGTTCATGGAATCAGCAAATATTGGATACCAACTGGCTCGTAAGTACTAGGCTAGCTACTTAGGAGGGACAGTTAATGGCAATGGTTCATTCCTCTGAATCTATCTTAGTTTAGTGGGGATATATCAAGGATGGTCCAAACACTTAAAATGAAAATGCTGCAAAAAAGCAAACAAGTAAAAGATCTGTGGCTAGTCAAATTACCAATGTTCTCCATGGGTGCAAATGTTTCTAGCTTTGCATTTGTCCTCATTCCCTGCCTTTGTACAGTGCTAATGCAGCCTTCTTCTAAAACAGCAATTTTATTCAAAAGCAAGAAACAATTCAAAGTAAATAGCTTTGAGTATGTTGGAAGGAGTTTACTATAATTGCACTTCCTTTGTAAAATAGCACTTGACAATTTCCTGCCATATATAAATTGATAATTGCTACTAACACCAGAGTGTTTACTGGCCTGTATGTGAACTCCACATAGAAAGAAATTGAAGAAACTATGTGGATTTTGACTCTACTGTGTACAACGAGTATGTGCCAGTTCTGCTTTGTGAAAAACCAGTTCTGTTAGACTAACACAATGTACCCCAATACCATGCAGTTCTAAGTAAGTCTCATAAATAAAACTAAGACAGGCTCTGAGGCTTGTTTGGTTTCCAAGTACTTGAGGTAACATGATGCCAAATCGTCCGTCAATGTGTGGTTGGAGGCATTTATTCTAAAGGAAGGTATTTGTGGAATGCTATCTGATTTGCGACAATGCTGATAATATATAGAAACTTCAATTGGAAGCCAGAGGGAAAGAAGCTGATAGAAAAAAAAGAAGAGGTGAACAAAATGACATTTCAATATGATTAGGATAATAAAAGATTTTACTATTAATAATTGTTCAGATGTTATAAAAAGTTTATTTTCTTTTGTTTATTGAGAATTAAAAAAAGGCAACATGTTTAATTTTTAAGAAAGTACTATTCATTGGGTTGGTGTAAAAATTCACCCAAGCTGTGTTGGTTATTAATTCAAAATACCCTAACAAAAACTTTTCTTTTTCACAAATAAATGTAAGGGATAATCATCTTTCTAGGTTAATTTGTCTGTGCACTTATTTGAAAACAGATAGATGGGTACGCTTTCTTAAAGATACTTCAAGTCATCCTTATCTTGTCTGATGCATGGACTGGAGACTGAAAATATTTATAATCCAGTCTTGATGTTCTCCGATAAGAAAAAATACTCAATAGTCATTAGTAATTCTTACTGAGTTTGTAAAAAGAAGCCCATTAAATTGCAAGCTTTATCAATTCTAACAAATAAGATAGGCATGGAATTGGAGATGATGTATAGTAAAACTGAGTATTAGAAATTATGTTCAAATTTTACATAACTTTATATATTACAGCATTTAATTGGCTATGGAAACCCCACCATAGTGTTGACATCTTCATGAATCAACTGCACTTTGAATAGTTCAGTTATTTCATTAGTTTCTTGTCAAAACATTTGATAGTGACTTTCTCTGCACTATACAGATTTTTAAAACTTGTACTCAATTCATTATAAAGATATTTTAAAATATGATGACAGTAGAGCCTGACCTGTGGTGGCGCAGTGGATAAAGCGTCGGCCTGGAAATGCTGAGGTCGTCGGTTCGAAACCCTGGGCTTGCCTGGTCAAGGCACATATGGGAGTTGATGCTTCCAGCTCCTCCCCCCTTCTCTCTCTCTGTCTCTCTCTCTCTCCCTCTCTCTCTCCTCTCTAAAAATGAATAAAGAAAAAAAGAAAAAAAAAGATTAAAAAAAAATATGATGACAGTAGAAATTTACATTTAAAAAATAGTGTATTTGACTGGAATATGTAGTCATAAGTTAAGAAAAGGTTGGAGCAATTAAAAATAGAATTTGCCACTGGAAACATGAACATGAACAAATGTTGGACTTTTTTCCTCCAATCTCACAATTCAGTGACTGAATTTTAATTGCAGTCCCAGGATTGCATCCATGGCCAGAAGCAGCAGGCTATTTCAGGGAAGCCAAAAAGAGCAGGCAGAGAATACTGTTTCCTTAGAATAAAACAGAGATTTAGAAATTTTAAAATAAGAAATTTTAAACTCACATTGAGAAAATTAAGAACTTTATCAGATTGTGTCATCTTATATCTTTATTTAATTGAAAATGTATGATTTCAATTAAGCAAAGAAATCTGTCCTTAAAAAATGGAAAATTGAATAGAATAACTCTATTGAGACACATTTAAAAAAATTTCTCTATAAGTACATTATTCCATTACAATTGAAAGAAAATGTTAAAGTAACAAGTTTCTCATAGATTATACAATGAAAGATTTTGTATTGTGATTGATAGGTGATAGAATAAAATTTCTATGTAAATAAAAAATAAAAACTAGAAAAAAAGTGATAGCTATCATACTGACACCTAAGTAATGCCTTCCAAGTAGTCTACATAAAGTACCTCATCTAAACATTATGAGAAGACCTAAGTGATGTGTTTTTATTTCTCTTGAATGAAAAAATATTTTTTTAATTGATAAGTGCATAACATCACATGACTAGCAGATGATAATGTCACAATTTAAAGCCAGTGTAACAAATTCAGCTATCTGGTCAATGTAAACAACACATGGGTTTGATTGGAATGAAAACTTGTACCTACCTACCTCAATTGAACTGTAAAATCATGACCTTTTCAATCTATGATCATCTATGAAATATTATCATTTAGTGACCAATAAAATTCACTAAAATATTATATTATAATATAATAATCATTGATTTAAGCAAGAATAATCAATGAATGCTAAAATGAGTGAATGGAAGTTTAAGGAGTAACCAGATTTTTGCAGTCTCAAAGTATCTCACAACAGAATATTATATGCAGAATTTAAAATAGTGCCTTCTCAGTGGATAAATCTGGTCTGGATCACTGATAATTGAGGTTAACACTGTAGTAATGGGACTGGCAACACAGGCCTCTGAAGATGATGTACTGTGAAAAACTCATAATTTTTTGTGCTTTGCCTGCCAAAAGTATAAAACCTGAATTTAATCATGAGAAAACACCAGACAAACTTAAATTGAGGGACACATTATGAAATAAATGTCTAATATTCTTATAAAATATCAATATATTGAAATACAGAGATTTGGCAACTGTTCCAAATTAAGTGAAACTGAAGAGACATGACAACTGAATGAAACCAGTCATCTTGGGTTTTCTTTGTCCTTAAGCAACATAATAGGGACAATTGGTAAAATTTGGGTTAAGTCTATATGTGAGAGAGTAATATTATATCAATGCTAATTTTTGGAATTTGATGATTATATGTGGTTTTGTAAAAGAATGCTTTATTTTCAGGAAATATATAGTGAATTATTTAAGGAAGAAAGATTGTCATATGTTCAACTGCTTTTAAATCATTTCAGAAAATTAATATGCACACTTATGTGGAAAAAAGAAGGGGAAATGTATAAAACAAATGTAGTAACATGAACATTTGTGGATTTTAACTAAAAATTGTTTGGAAATTCTTTATACTATTCCAAAATTTTTAATTTATTAAAATAATTCATAAGATAAAAACACAAACTTTATATAAGTAAAATAAACCTAAACAGGTTATGTGAATAGTTCTCATAAAAAAATGCTAATCATCCTCAGTTCATTAATATCAAAGGTCAATATTTGGAACTGAAGAGAAACATTGACAGATAATTGAAAATTTAATTTCTTCTAAAAGAATAATTTTCTTATAGTTTACATTTGATGATTAAAATTAACTGATGAAAATTCAAAGTATTCATTAAATAATGTATTTAATGAAAGAAATAAATCAAATTCTTTTATCATTCTGATAACATTCATAGAATAATAACATATTTTTTGCCCTAAGACCTTAACACAATTCTTGAAGTTATCTCTGCTCAGCTCTCTACAGGAAGCCATCTGGTGACAAGGACTTCCTATGCCATAGTGCCAGGGACAAAAGTACTGAGAAAGGGACATCCTGATATTAATAGAATATAAATGAACCCGAAGGTTATCTAGTAGCCAAAAGTTTTATATAAATTTGAAATAGGGGTTTATTATACACTTGTTTTTGAAGAAGAAACCCTTTACTTAACCTATGCAAATTTGACTAAATAATGAGGAGTATAACTTGATTAAAGTAAGGCTTAACTCAGAAACACCTGGAATTTAAGAAAGCAAAATTCTACACATTGTCTTCTGCAGAATAATTATTTGTATTACCAAGGAATTTGTGGACTACAATTTTATGAGAAGATTTAATTATTTTCAGCTGTAGAAAGCTTCTAAGAAGCTCTTTATTAAAAAGAAGATTAAGACATGAAATGAAATGTTCACTCTAAAAATTTAAAGCACAAAAAGTTTTAAATTCATGTAATAATGCTGACAGCCAACCAAAGAAAAAATAATGTTATACATATTAAAAATATAATAAAAATTGCATGATGAGATGACTCTGTTCATAAAATTATAGTGTTCACTTATGATGGCTCTTTGAAGGGGTAAATTGATGTCATAATATAAATATCACTGTCCTGGATTATTGCTTCAAAATTCCAACAGCAAAAATACACATTTTTGGCTTTGGTAGATCTCTGAAAATCTGCTATTTGAAAATATTCTAAGCTACACAAGAATGCAAAGGCCAGCATAATGAACCATTATATCGTGTCTTCCATAAATAGTTTAGGATATATAGAGAAATTTCTTTTTCCTAGGAGATTTCCAATCTTTAAGAATTACTTATTGAAATTATTCTAACAAGGGTTAATACATATTAGTTTATATTATGATACAATTAAAGGTATAATTGGAGGGCTTGCATTGGTATCAATTGGAGATAGTCCACCTTTAAAACCTTAATAATTTCACAACTTCAACTGGTCTTAACCAGGTTTGGGATAAGACACAAGAATCAAAATTTAAAATATTCCTGTATAACTTGCTTAGTTAAGTTTTTATACATCCATTTGACAATCCTGAAAATGAATGATTGTATATTTTCCTTCTATTGTGGACACCTGTGTTCCCTTTGCATTTGGAACTATTTGATACAAAGCAGAATTTCCTCCTTGATTAGGTAAGACAAGTAAGGCCAACAAATAACAAACTAGGCTTAAATCTAATTCTGTCACATATCGAGTCATTTTGAGTATGTGAACTAATTTCTCTAAGCCTTGCATATTCATAGATAGATAGATAGATAGATATAGTTAGATAACTATGTTTATTTATACAGGTAATTCTAAGAGGATTAAATGAAACAGTATACATAAAATATATGAAATGTTTCAGCCTTAATAAATGCTTTTTCTCATTCTTTTATTTATTCAATAAATTTATATGTGAGCATATTAACATTTAGAGAGGACAAGGCATAGGGCACATGTTAGGAGCTGAATGTGACACTGAACAGTGAATACATGAACACTGTCTTATGATAAATAGTGGACAAGTCTGTCTTTGACAAATTATGCATAAAATAGTTTTTTAATAGAGGAAAGTGTATTGACTCCAATAATTTATCTGTTTATGTAACCAGTATTTATTTTGTGTCTACAGATGCAATAATCAACAAAATAGAGGTTTTTTCTTTGTTCTGAAGGCCCACATTCCTAAAGGGATGGATCTAAGGAATCAGTAAAATAAATAAAAGTATCATGTTGTAGTTACTAAAAAGTCAGAAACTTAGAATGCTATGGGACGCATGAGCTAGTACACAAAGGACCGTACTACAATGAACAACTCCAAGGGATGCCAAGGCATAGAACATCATGTTCTGTTTCACTGTTTGCCATTCTCAATTATATATTTAAATAGTGCCTCCTAGAGTTGTGCAATGTGATGACCATGTGACAGAAAATGACATCTACACTGAGACCTAAAGTATAAGTTGGTCAGGAAATGTTTAAAACAGAAGGGATTTTAGAAGAGAAAAAAAGTATATATAAAAGGCTGTGAAGGAAAGAAGGCTTGGAATTATGCTCTAGGGAATAAAAGAAGTTCTGTGTCATAAGGAGGTAGATGGAAAGGCATGACGTGGTGGAATATGGGACTGGAATGACAAGCAGAAGTTCAGAGCATGCAGATCCTTTTGAACATGATGAGAGATTGAGCTCTATTCTAAAATCAATAAGAAGCCACTGAAGGGATATGAGCATCAGATCTCTGTTTTTGAAGTGTTGAGTATGGATTTAGGTTCTGAAACAGTCCAGAAGGAAAGCAGGGCAGAGTTAGAGCATCTTGAAGATGGATTAGATGAAGAAGATAGGGACAAAGTAAGAGTCAAAGATAAAGCTCAAATTTCTGATTCCATAAACTGTGTAGATGGTGGTACCATTGAGCTATAGAAATCATAGTAACAAGCTTAATAAGACAGATGAGTTTGATTTTGCATATGCAGATTTGAGGTCCCTATAAGTCAGTTGAAGACTGGCATCTAATACTCAGAATTGTGAGTGTGGATCTCAAGACAGTCATCTGTGTATGGCATATCTAGCAAGTTTGGGAATAATTAAGGATAACCAAGAAACAAGATGCAGGTCAGAAAGCTGAAGAAAATAAGGTTGAAAAGATAAATCAATACAACAATAACTTGTAAAGCACTGTATCAGAATTCTGTTAGTGTTAATATGCAGTATGTAAACCACCCTTCTAGGTTATCACATTCTATTACCCTTCTAAGTACCACATATTCCAGATTTTCTGGTCACCAGCATAACAGTTAGAGCCTTCCAATGAGTGAGTCTCCAAAGAGATACAGAAAGCAGAAGGAAGAGATGCTGTTTCACATTGCCAGCTGTAATCAAGATCCAGGGTGTTTCTGGATGGATGGTGACATGAGGTTTGGCCAGTGGCTTTAGGAGTAGTACTGAGGATAACATTCTGAGATAAAGCAGCTGAGAGCATTTGTAAGCTTTTCTATAATTTCTGCATTTTTAGATTTCCTTTGGTTTTTGTTTTTAGTTGAGTGGTACCATTATCAAACTACCATTTAATAAGAGCTTGCTAGTGACAGGAAAATATGAAAAATTTAGGCAAAGAAAGGTTATTATTTGAATACAGTCTATTTAAATGTTGGTGAATCATTTGATGAAGTCATTCATAACCTTTTTGATAAAGTAAGTTAAAAGTCCTGTTATTTGAGATGATGGTGGATTAACAGTCATCTTAATAGAAGTCTCATGTGACACAATATACATTTTTCTATGGAGCTTTTTAGTTTTAAAAGGCCTGAAAAAACAACATAGATAACTGATCTATAAAATCTGTGAACATGATTTGGGCCAAGAATGTTTATACATCAATAAGACAGTGTAAAAATTGGGATAGTAAAAGATGTTAGATTCAAATACTGAGCAGAAACAAGCAAAATAAAATTTAACAAATATATGATTTTTCTCCCAAACATGTATTTCTTCCAAAATAAAGGAAGTTTATTTTGTTGTCTATTCTTCCCAATTACAATTTGAACTTTCAGTAAATGCTCATTCTTGTCAATTGTCAACGTATTCTCAATACTCTTTAAAATAACTGTTCACTGACATTGGGATAGTATCCTTGTGTCAATATTGTCTTAGGATGCTGGATCATGGTTTGAAATGCTCTAAGACACTTTTTTTATATCCTCAGATAAAATAATATACAGTCTTAATCCCAATATTGAAATGCAGTTTAAAAATGACGCTTAACAAATACATGCATAACATTAGCCCAACATTTGGGGACCTCTTTTAAAGAAATACTTTAAAATTCAAGGGTTCAAATCTATATGCATTTTTTCAAAATAAGCTATGGAAGAGAGTGAAATGTTATAACAACCAAAATGAAAAAAGTAGGAGAAAGTTAGAAAAAGTATAGTTGATCCTTTGAAAATGATGTTATATACTCTTATTCAAAACTATGGCTATGACAAAATCTAACATTGTAAAAATGCCTATTATAATAACAATAGTTTTTAAAGAATACAAAGTTATATTTTACTTTCAATTACCATTATGTCAAATTTAAATTCACAGGAAAAAGACTAGAAGAAAATGATTAATCTAATTTTTGTTAGAATAGTAGAACTGCGGTGGTTTTTATTTTATTTAGTCTAGAATATGTTATATTATGTATATACATGCATACATATATATATATACTCCACACCCTAAATAAGGCTATATTATGGAGTTTTGTGGCAGAGAATCCCTTCTTATGCACATAAAACATTTTTCTGTTGTGCCCCAATTATTATTATTCAACCCTGCATGTTTTTGTTTGTTTGCTTTTTTTAATTTTTAAAAGACTTTATTTATTCATTTTAGAGGAGAGAGGGAGAGAGAGAGAGAGAAGGGGGAAGAGTAAGTATGCCCTGACCAGAAAAGCCCAGGGTTTTGACCAGCTACCTCAGTATTCTAGGTCAACACTTTATCCCCTGCACAACCACAGGTCCAGCTGAATGTTTTTATGTATCTCCAAATTTTCCAAATTAAAATATAATCTCTGAAGGCAAGATTTAGGCTGTATTCATTTTCAAAGGCCACAGTTTTGCAGTACTTTCTTTAAAACAGGCATGCAATACATACTTGTTAAATGAATAAATTACGTATCTAAACCATCAGTTAATAAAAAGTATGTTGATTGAAAAACTACTATCCTCCTAAGAGAACACTCAGAATGAACTACATTTAAGGCATTATCAGTAAGTTTCAAATTTCAGATGTCTATTTAGAAATAAAAAAATAATGAAGTAACTAGTAAGACAGAACAATGTGACCAATCTTTGGTAGCATAACATAAATAGTAGCTATTTACCATGTACAGAACTAACCTGATGTTTAAATTAACCTAAAGGGATTTTGTATTTAGAACCTTGAGAGAAAAATGTTCATCTATATTGTAAGGAGAAAAAAAATTGTAAATTTCTATGGTGTCCATGCTAAACTACAAATTCATCTTGAATGCATGTTAGAAAATGTACTCCTTACATGGAATTTAAATTACAAGAGTATTACAATATTCTGACAGTGCAACCAGAAACATCTTTAAAAATTAAGCAAAATATTAACAAAATTAAAACAAATATGTGTACCTGCCTGTGTAAGAAATATATATCACAGAATATTTCAATGATGAGCTATTAGATGAATATATAAAACATATACCAGTCGACATTAAATGAAAACAATTTTGCAAGAACATTTACAGACATACAGAAGCTGAGGGAATTTATTACCAGAAAACTCCCACTATAGGAAATACTAAAGGGGGTTATCCAACCAGATACAAAGAACAAAACAAAACAAAACTACAAGTAAAAATTTTTTACAAAACCACAATAAAAACAAGGATAATCTGTGACAACAATAACATAAAAGGGGAGAGGATAATGATCAGCAATAACAAAGTAGGATGGAGTACAGAAGCACTCCTGAAATAATGGAATATAATAAATATGATAATTTTTCTTTCAATAACTTAATGGTAACCACCCCTGAAAATGACACTACTGAAACACATAGCTAAAAAAAAGAAGAAATAGAAGATAAAACTATGGATTACCACTAAACAAAAACATGTGACAGAAAACCAAAAAAGAAGAACCAAACAAAACACAAAGCTATCAGAAAGCAGTATATTTCACTTAGCACAATGCTCTCTAGGTCCACCCATTCTGTCACAAAGGGTAAGATTTTCTTTTTTTTATGGCTGAGTGGTATTCCATTATGTAAAGAGCCAGATTTTTTTTATCCACTCATCTACTGATAAACATGGGATGCTTCCACATTTTGGCTATAGTAAATAATGTTGTAATGAAAATAGGGATGCATATTTTTTGAATTAGTGTTTCAGCTTTTTTTTGGTGTATTCCCAGAAGTGGAATCACTGGGCCACAAGCCAGTTCCATTTTTAATTTTTTGAGGTAACTCCATACTGCTTTTGACAGTGGCTGCACCAGTTTGCATTCCCACCAACAGTACATGAGTGTTTCCTTTTCTTCACATCCTCACCAACATTTATTTGTTGTTTTATTGATGATAGCTATTCTGACAGATGTGAGGTGATACCTCAGACAAGTACCATATATTTTACTTATATGTAGAATCTGATGAACAAAATGAACCAATAAGCAAAATAGAGACTGATTAATACATAGAGAGCAAGTTGACAGCTGTGGGGAGGTGGGTACTGGGTGGAGGTATTGAGCAAAAAATCCTGAAACAAAAATGAAGTAACTCATGGACACAGGCAACACTATGGTGATTGTCATGTGGTGAGGGGTCAGTGGAGGAGGATATAAGGGGGATAAATGGTAATGGATGGAGACTTGACTTAGGGTGATGATTACATAATACAGGGTACAGATGATGTGTTGTAGAATTGTGCACCTGAAACCTGTATAATTCAGTTAACCAGTGGTACCCCAGTAATTTCAGTAAAAGGGAAAAAAAGTGAAAAAAAAGAAAGCAGTATATAAAATGGCAATAGAAAATCCTCAGGTGTTAATAATTACACTAAATGTAAATGGATTGAATTCACCAATAAAGGGGCACAGAGTAGCAGGTTGTATCAAGAAGCAAAACCCAACAATATGTTGCTTTCAAGAAACACATCTAAGCTACAAGGATAAAAATAGATTCAAAGTGAAAGGTTAGTAAACAATTCTCCAAGCAAATAATATCCAAAGAAAAGCAGGTATAGCCATTCTCATATTTGACAATGCTGACTACAAGAAAACAAAGGTAACCAGAGACAAAGATGAACATTTCATAATGATAAAAAGGACATTATATCAAGAAGACATAACACTTTTTAATTTATATGCACCAAACCAGGGAGCACCAAAATATATAAGACATTTACTAACTGATTTAAAAGTAGAAACCAAAAAAAATATAATCATACTTGGAGACCTCAATACAGCATTGTGGCTTTAGACCACTCATCCAAACAGAAAATCAATAAAGAAATATTGGCCTTAAATGAAACACTAGAACAAATGGACATAATAGACATCTACAAAATATTTCATCCCAAAACATCAAAGTATACATTTTTCTCCAGTGTACATGGAACATTCTCAAGACTAGACCATATGCTCGGCCACAAAACTAACATCAACAAACTCAGAAAGATTGAAATTATACCAAGCATATTCTCTGACCATAGGCTTTGAAAGTAGAATTCAACTGCAAAATGAAGTAAACAAACCCACAAAAATGTAGAAATTAAACAACATACTTCTAAAAATGACTGAGTAAAATAAGAAATAAAAGCAGAGATTGAAAGATATATACAAAAAAAATGACAGCATGACATATCAGAATCTCTGGGATGCAGTAAAAGCAGTAATAAGAGGGAAGTTCATATCATTTCAGCCTTATATAAAAAATCAAGAAAGAGCCCAAGTAAACAACTTAACATCACATCTTAAGCAACTAGAAAAAGAAGAACAAAGGCAACCCAAAACTAGCAGAAGAAAGGAAATAATAAAAATTAAAGCAGAAATAAATGATATAGAGAACAGAAAAAAATCAATAAAACAAGGAACTGGTTCTTTGAAAAGGTCAACAAAATTGACAAATTCCTGGCAAGACTCACTAACAAAAAAAGAGAAAGGACTCAATTAAACAAAATCCAAAATGAAAGAGGAGAATTTACCACAATGTCATAGATATACAAAGGATTATTGTACAAGACTATGAAAAACTATATGCCACCAAATTTAACAATCTAGAAGAAATTAATAAACTCTTAGAACAATACAATATTGCTAGACTGAATCACAAAGAAGGAGAAAGCCTAAATAGACTAATCAGCAGGGAAGAAATAGAAACAACTATCAAAAACCTCCCAAAAAATAAAAGTTCAGGGCCAGATGGCTATACTAGTGAATTCTACCAAACATTCAAAGAAGATTTAGTTCCTATCCTTCTCAAAGTCTTCCAAAAAGTTGAAGCAATACTTCCAAACACATTTTATGAGGGCAACAAAACCCTCATACAAAAACCTGGCAAGGACAACAACACACAAAAAGGAAAACTACAGACCAATATCTCTAATGAATACAGAAGCAAAAATCCTAAACATAATACTAGCAAATCAAATACAACAACACATTAGAAAAGTAATTCATCATGATCAAGTGGGATTTATCCTAGAATCACAAGGATGGTTCAACATACATAAAACAATTAATGTAATACACCATATCAACAAAACAAAGAACAAAAACCATATGATCCTGTCCATAGATGCAGAAAAGGCATTTGATAAAATACAACATCCTTTTATGTTTAAAACACTCAACAAAATGGGTATAGAAAGAAAATATCTCAACATAATAAATGTCCTTTAAGACAAACCATCAGCTAACATCATACTAAGTGGTATAAAAAACTAAAAACTTTTTTATTAAAATCAGGAACAAAACAAGGTTGCCCACTCTCTTCACTCCTATTCAAAATAGTGTTGGAAGTTCTAGCTAGAGCAATCAGACAAGAGAAAGGAATAAAAGGTATTAGTATTAGGATTTTGTATAAATTAATATACAGAAGTTTATTGCTTTATTATATTCTTATATGCCAATAATAAAACTTTGGAAAAAGAGCTAAAAAAATAGTACCTTTTATAGTTGCAACAACAAAAATAAAATATCTAGGCATTAACATAATAAAGAATGTGAAAGACTTATATACAGAAAACTGCAAAGCATTATTAAAGAAAATTTAAAAAGACACAATGAAATGAAAAAATATTCCTGGTTCATGGACTGGAAGAATAAATATAGTTAAAATGGTCATATTACCTAAAGCAATATATAAAATTTTATGCAATTTCCATCAAAATTTCAATGTCATTTTTAAAGAAATGAAACAAAAAATCATCAAGTTTATAGGGAACCATAAAAAAACCCTAATAACCAAAGTAATTCTAAGAAAAAAAATGAAGCTGGAGGTAGTACATTACCTGACTTCAAACTATACTATAGAGCCATGATAATCAAAACAGCATGGCACTGGCCAAGAAAATAAACACACAGACCAATGGAACAGAATAGATGAGCCCAGTAATAACATCAAATATATATGGTCAAATCAGCTTTGATAAAGGAGCCAAAAGCATAAAATGTAGAAAAAAAAGCCTCTTCAATAAATGGTGCTGAGAAAATTGGAAAGCCACGTGCAAAAGAATGAAACTTGACTATAGTTTTTCTCTTTACACAAAAATTAATTCAAAGTGGATCAAAGATCTGAAACAGTAAGTTACATAGAAGAAAGCATAGGTACTAAACTCATGGACCTTGGCAGTAGAGAACATTTTATGAATTTGACCCCTAAGGCAAGGGAAGTAAAGGCAAAGATAAATAAATGGGCTACATCAAAGTAAGAAGCTTTTGCACAGCAAAAGAAACTGACAACAAAACAAACAGTCAACTAAATGGGAGATTATATTTTCAAGCAACAGCTCAGAAAAGGGACTAATATCCAAAATATACAAAGAACTCACAAAACTCAGCAACAAACAAGCAAACAACCCAATAAAAATATGGGAAGAGGACATAAACAGACACTTTTCTCAAGAAGAAATACAAATGGCCAATAAATATATGAAAAAATGCTCATTTTCACTAGTTATTAGAGAAATGCAAATCAAACCCACAATGAGATACCACCTCACAGGTGGTATCTTAGATGAGCTATTATCAGTAAGATAGGTAATAAATATTAGAGAGGCTCTGGAGAAAAAGGAGCCCTCATTCACTGTTGGTGGGAATGTAAAGTAGTACCACCATTATGGAAGAAAGTGTGGTGGTTCCTCAGAAAAATTAAGAATAGAACTACCAGATGATCCAGCAATCCCTGCACTGAATATATACCCCCAAAACTTGAAAACATGGGTATGTAAAGACACATGCACCCCTATGTTTATCGCAGCATTGTTCACCGTGGCCAAGACATGGAAACAGCCAAAATACCTTCCAATAGAGGATAGGATAAAGAAGATGTTGTACATATATACAATGGAATACTACTCAGCCATAAGAAATGATGACATAGTATCATTTACAACAGCATGGATGAACCTTGATAACATACAGAGTGAAAGTAGTAAATCAGAAAAAGTTAAGACCTGTATGATTTCATACTTAGGTGGAACACAAAATTGAGACTCATGGACATAGATAAAAGTGCAATGGTTACCAGGGGGAAGAGAAGGGAGAGCGAGGGGGGTTAGGGGAGGGAAAGGGGCTTAAAGAGAAACAAAATATAGGGTGACGGAAGATGATTTAACTTTGGGTGATGGGTATACGGAATGATCGACTGCCCAAATGATGTGGAGATGTTTTCTTTAAATCTATGTGCTCTGATTGACCAATGTCACCCTGTTAAATTTGTATAAAAAAAAAAAGAAGACCTTGTGGTGATCCCATGAGTTTGCTGCAGCCTTCAGGTGCACCTTGTTGTAGTTTCGAAACAATACTATAAAATAAAAATGGCAGGTTGCATGCTACATAGTAAATTATATATGAACTAACTTGATATATATATACACACACACACACACACACATATATACATATATAATATATATGTAAATACATACTATATATATATATATATATATATATATATATGTATAATGTGACTTTAAATGAGATCGCTCTGTCAGGAATGTGAATATTAGGTTATGTTGGGGAGATGCTAATGGCAATCTCCCTCATAGGTACAAAGTGATGAAGACTTGGAAAAAGATGATGTCAATGGGAATAAAACATGGGAACAGAGCTGTCTTGTCTCCCTGGAACTTTTCCTATTAATCAATACTTTTTCACTCTTTACAACTTTATCATCATCCTCTCCAATCATTTCTTTTCTAATATCATGAAGATGAGCTCACTGAAATCTAACTTCTTATAACTTCTATAAATGTTGTTAACTCTTGTTCAATATTCTCCATATTGAAAACCCAACGGGCATTTTTCTGTTATTACCCTATCTAATTGTCAAAACCCTCTCTCTGCTTCCTGATCCTTCTCTCTGACATGCTCTTCCCCTCCTTTGCAGGCTTCTCTTCCTCCATTGGCTCTTGGAATATAAATTTTCCTTACAGCTTACTGGCAGCCCCCTTCTCTCTCTGTAGATATAGGTCAATTTTGCACTAAGTTTTCCTCTTACTTTCTAGCCTTTTCTCCAGTCAGGCTCCCAACCCAGTCTCATAGGGATCTGCACTGAACCCATTGCTCTGCCTCAATGTACCATGCTTTTTTTGTTTCTGTGCCTTTTTGCAACATATTTCTTCTCTTAGACTGGTCACATAAAATGTAGAGCCCAAAGCAGAATGAAAGTGTGCAGACTCTGGTCCAAAAATTAAGAATTTCAGGAAGGTAACATCGGAGCATTAAAGTAAGCACAAGTCCTTTGTAAGTGTAAACCCTGTGTGCCTGCACAGGTCAAACACCTTGAAGCCAACCCTACGTCATCTTCCACTAATTCTTTAGCACTTGTTTCAAGCTTTATTACCTCCAGGAGACTTCCTGAATACCGTTTTCTCCTCACTGCCCCCCCAGTCCAAGTAAACATTTCTCCTCTATGCTTCCCCTCCTCTGCAGAACTTGATTCCAGCTCATCTCGCTTTCCTGTAGGTGCTGGTTTTCTTGCTTCCTGTTCTGCCTGAACTGTAATATTCTTATAATAACAAGGACTGTGTATCTTTGCATCTGCAGCAAGTTGGACCATTCTTAGTCAAACATGTTGGGGACTGAAAGTAGAAAAAAATGTATATAGGGCATAAATTTGGACATTGAGAAAGAAAGAAAACAAATCCAAAGGTATAATTCTATGGATGACAGTTCAGGAGGCAGACTAGAGAGGGAATTTATGGGTTTTGAGGGGACTCAATATTTCAGTTCAGAACTGGTTCAAAATTTAGCAAATATCACCTTCATCTAACTAATTCTTGTTGAATGCAAAATCTCAAATGAGTAACAGGAATATAACTTTATATTTAGGTTAATTTTACCAAAAACAAAACCCAAAACACAGCTTCTTAGGTATTTCTTGTTAAAGACAGTTGTTTGTCCCATTATAAGGAAGCAATGATGTGTACTGAGAAAGAAGCACTACTGTGTTGAAGAATGAATCATAGGGTCTCTAGCATATATTTCCATGAATTGCTCATCTGCCCTACATTTGTGGGGAGAAGGTGTTGCAACAGGCATACCAAACCCATGGTGCCACCACAGACCACTGCATCTATTTCATATGCAAATGGTGGTATTATTCAGTCAACAGAGTGCTATGAACAGTGCCAGTATCATCTTCACCATGCTCAGAGCATCATGGTGATTTCCTTAATATTTTGTTTTAATTTAATTTTATAATATACATGTGTTGTAAAACCTGTGTTTAAAAATATTTTTTATTTGATCATCCTGCTATCAAACTGGCTGCAAGTGAACCTCTACATTTTTTAATAAAGGAGCATACTGTTGGCAGTAATACCACAGCAAGAGTCCAGAACACTACGCCAACATCATCAAATTTCTCAGAGGTGTAGTTTAATGTAACAAATCTGTCTCCAGACCCTGAGAGGGGAAAACAACTACTGGCAAATGAAAGATTTAAAATTGTTAATTTAGAACAGCTATAACTTGTGTGCATTTTTTGATGCTTTACATATAATTGTTAGTAGATGTTTAATTGTAGAAAATAAAATATAGGAAAGAAAGAGAAGCGTGTGATTTTCGAAGGAATATTTTGCTTTCTCTTGTTGATCTTGAGTTGGTGACAGAAACAGGGTAGATGGAATTGTCCATGTCATGACAGCCCTGAAATGATTGGTGTAGATACTGTAGGTCAGACTTCTATTGTCATGTGTAGTCTGGCTCTTGTCCATTTGTCTATTCAGGCTCTCAATAATTAACCTCAAGAAGATATCATAAGTGATTGTAGTCAAATTTAAAATATCATAAGGATTTATGATACATTAGGAGAAAAAAAAGCATTGTATAATTTTTGAGTGTTTACTATGCTATAAGAACTACTTATGATACTTATTTTTATATATTTGAAAATAAAAACAAAAAAATATATTACTGACTCCATATCTAGGTGGATAAATAGATTTACAAAATTTGAACAACTTGTCAAGAACATAGAAAGTGGCAGAGTAAGGTTTGTAAATGTGTTGGTTTTATTTGGTTGCAGAAAATTTAAAACTACTTCTAATGCTATGTACATGTGTAATATAATTTTGTTATGAAGCTACAGGCAGCAATATATTAGAGTGCTTTAATTATGAGTAACAAATACCCAACTCAAGCTTTCTTCAACAGTAGAAGAAATTTCCACGTAAGGGTGATTCTTGTTCATTTGGCGGCTGTACGTTGGATCCAGCTGTCTAGGGAAATCATCAAGGTAACATTTTCAGAAGCTAATGGCTTCTTCCTGAAGCTAATGGCTCTTCTTTGTGTTTGTAAAAAGACTCACAACAGCTACCGACCCTGAATGAGGTCATGGGCTTTTTCATCTATGAATGAGGAAGTGGAGAATGAGATACAGAGATAGAAAGAGGGAGCCTTTACTACTTTTCCCCTCAAAGTACTAGGAACTTTTATTTTTCTGCCCCCTCCCAAAAAATGGATATTGGGAAAGCAAATACAGTATCCAATATAATAAAATAAGACAATCTCCTTATATTAGTATTTAAATTATGAAATAGTAAAATGAATATTGACAATAATTACATACACTGTCATCTCAAAACATTTTTAAAGTAGTTTTTATTATTATTTTTTTAATTTTATGATCTTTAAAGGTTCAGGATGTATGACCCTAAATTTTAATGTTTTAATGTTGTAAGAGATTATTATGATTAATGAAATCCATTTCAATGCCAAAAGAAATTGTAAATAAAGAAAAATTTAATTGCCAATTATCTCTGTGCTCAGAGAAAACCACAAGTAATATTTTTGGCATGTTTCCTTCTAGTCTCATATATGTACATATTATGTTATTATTTAAAGCACAAATTGTTGGCTGTGTTCATGTATCCTAACATTTATGTTATAATTCACTAATATTGTAAAATAACTTTATAAAATATTTTCCTATATTTTCTACTATTTCCAACCCCTTCAATTGAACTTTCATTTTATTTTATTTTATTTATTCTTATTCAGTAATATTAAAATTTAAGGCTATAGGTATCTTTTTGTGTGTATGTGTGACAGAAACAGAGAGAGAGAGACAGAGAGAGGGACAGATAGGGACAGACAGAAGGGGAGAGAGATGAGAAGCATCAATTCTTTGTTGCTGTTCCTTAGTTTCCTTAGTTTTCATTGATTGCTTTCTCATATGTGCCTTGACTGGGGGGCAGCAGCAGAGCGAGTGACCCCTTGGTTGAGCCAATGACCTTAGACTCAAGCCAGCAACCTTGGGATTCAAGCCAGCAATCTTGGGGCCTTGTCTTTGATCCCATGCTCAAGCTGGTGAACCTGCACTCAAGCTAGTGACTTCAGGGATTTGAACATGGGTTCTCCGCATCCCAGTCTGATGCTCTATCCACTGCTCCACCATCTAGACAGGCTATAGGTGTTTTAAACATAACTTTGACTACACTGAATATATTTTATAGCAAGTTCTAATTGTTGAGGTTTGCAGTTCTAATTTCTCACTTATTCAATAATTAATTGGAGAAATAACTTGAAATATTTAGAAATTCTAGAGTTTGGCTTGACCAGGCTGTGGCATAGAGGATAGAGCATCGGATTGGGACACGGAGGACCCAGTTTCAAAACCCTGAGGCTGCCAGCTTGAACATGGACTCATTCGGTTTGAGCAAGGCTTACCAGCTTGAACCCAAGGTCACTGGCTGGAGCAAGGGGTCACTCAGTCTGCTGTAGCCTCTTGGTCAAGGCACATATGAGAAAGCAATCAATGACCAACTAAGGTGCCACAACAAAGAATTGATGCTTCTCATCTCTCTTCTTCCTGTTTGTCTGTTCCTATCTGTCCCTCTCTCTGTCTCTTTCTCTCTCTCTCTCTCTCTCTCTCTCTCACACACACACACACACACACACAAGAAATAAATTATAGAGTTTGTTGTTTCTTGTGCTGTAATGTCAATTTAATTTTTGTGACTTTTTCAAGGGACAGAGAAATGTTCTATTTCTTAAGGATAGTTTTAAATATGTCTATCACAGATGAGGTTTTGTAAGCAAATTCCTAGATGGAGTGTGGCATGCTCATTAATATTAGGGATCAGCACTTGGAGAAGGTAGGAAAGAGAGCAGGAATGGGCTGCGAGTAAAATCAGCATCTACATAGAGCCAAAAGGAGGGAAGCATGGAGCAGCAGTGGCTGAAAGAATTGTTCAGAATTGAAGGGAAAGGCCAAACTTTACACTCCCTTCCTCATAAGTCATTAGATTTAGGCTGCCCCAAGAGGTAAGGCACACTTCAGAGGAAGCAAACACTGATGGAGCTGACCAGTAGAGGCTGGGCCGAAAAGTCTACCTTAGAAGAGCAATGAATCTTCTCTGCACTGATTATTGTGCAAGTTAAAATATTCTCATATAGCTTATTATTCAGATTCTCTATGTTTTAGGCTCAATAAATATTCATTGTCTCTATTGGATTTTTTAAAATTTAAAAACCATTTATTTTTAAATAATTTTGGATTTACAGAAAAGTTACAAACTTAGTATAAAGGTACTCTGTAACCAGCTTCCCTTAATGTTAACATGTTACATAAACATGATACATTTTATCAAAACTAAAAGCTATAGTACTAAGTAAACCAACTACAGTTTATTCAGATTTCCCCATTTTTTCCCACTAGTGTTCTTTTTGTGTTCCAGGGTGCAATCCATGATACCACATTGCATTCAATTGTCTTGTTCCCTTTGTTTTCTTAAACCTCTGACAGTTTTTCAGTGTTTTAATTTTTTAATTTATTTTTTATTTACATATAATTGGGTATAAAATCTTATCTAGGTTATACAGTATTAGTTTAGGAGTACAATGTTAATAATTCAGCTATACCTTACAATGTTATCATCCCACTAATTAATCATCTGTCTCTGTGTAAATATATCACAGTATTTTTTACTATATTTCCCTTTGCCTTTTCACTCATCCCCCAGTTAACCATTATTTGGTCTCTGTTTCTATTAGTCTGTTTTTGTTTTGTTTGTTTTGCTTTGTTTTTGTTTGTTTGTTTGTTTTCCATATTTTTCTGAAGCTAGAAATGGGGAGAGACAGTCAGACAGACTCCTGCATGCGCCCGACCGGGATCCACCCGGCACGCCCACCAGGGGGCGATGCTCTGCCCCTCTGGGGCGTCGCTCTGTTGCGACCAGAGCCACTCTAGTGCCTGGGGCAGAGGCCAAGGAGCCATCCTCAGTGCCCGGGCCATCTTTGCTCCAATGGAGCCTCGGCTGCGGGAGGGGAAGAGAGAGACAGAGAAGAAGGAGAGGGGGAAGGGTGGAGAAGCAGATGGGTGCTTCTCCTGTGTGCCCTGGCCGGGAATCGAACTCGGGATTTCTGCACGCCAGGCCGACGCTCTACCACTGAGCCAATCGGCCAGGGCTGTTTTGCTTTGTTTTTACATTACAAATATAACTGAAAACATATGCTATCTGTATTTTTCTGTCTGAATTATTTCACTGAGCATAGTAACGTCTAGTTATATTCATATTATTGAAAATGGCAAGATTATAAAGCTATAATAATCAAAACAGCATGGTAATGGCACAAAAACAAACACATAGATCAATGGAACAGAATAGAAATAAACCCTCACTTATATGGTCAACTAATCTATGACAAAGGAGTTAAAAATATACAATGGTGTTTAGAAAACTGAAAGATATATGCAAAAAATAAAATAAAAGTAAACCATCTCTTATACTATATACAAAAAATAAACTCACAATGGGTTAAAAAGTTAAATGTAAAACCTGAAACCATAATACTCCTAAAAGAAAACATAGGAAGTAAACTATTTTACATCAGTCTGTATAATATCTTTCTGGATACATCCCTATGAGCGAGGAAACAAAAACCAAAATAAACAAATAGGATTGCATCAAACTAAAAAGCTTTAGTAGAGTGATGGAAACAAACAAAACAAAAAAGCAACCTACTGAATGGGAGACTATATTCACCAATGATTTATCTACTATGAATTGATATCCAAAATATACTGCTCACAAAAATTAAAGGATATTTTCAAAATGACTATGAAGCTATAAAATATCCCCTAGTTTTTGTGAGCAGT
This sequence comes from Saccopteryx bilineata, assembly GCF_036850765.1. NCBI lineage: Eukaryota > Metazoa > Chordata > Mammalia > Chiroptera > Emballonuridae > Saccopteryx > Saccopteryx bilineata. Next base: position 162,905,106 of record NC_089494.1, read on the forward strand.
ATATATAAGAAACTCATACAAAACATTAACAAGGACCTGGGAAAAAATAATCCAATCAAAAACGGATGTCTGCTGCATTTATCAAAAACTGGAGAAAATGTGTTAAAACTGTTATGTTTTTGTCAGTGTTGCCTTTTAAAAATGTGTGCAGCTTTTCATCTGAAATAATTGCAGCTAACAAAAAAGTGGAAAGATAATGCAAAGAATCTCCATATGTCTTTCACTCAGTTTCTTCAAAATAACCACAACACAATTATCAAAAGCAGAAAGTTGATATTAATAAAATGCTATCCACGGAACCTGCAGACCTTATTTGAATTTTGTCAGTTGTCTAACTATTCTTTGTCCCAGGAGATAATCCCAGACTCCCATTACCATTAGTTACCTTGTGTTTTCAGTCTACACCAGTCTGGGAGAGCTTGTCATTGTCATTCTTCTTTTTTCTTTTTTTTTTTTTACAGAGACAGAGAGAAAGTCATAGAGAGGGATAGATAGGGACAGACAGAAAGGAACAAAGAGAAATGAGAAGCATCAATGAATCATTAGTTTTTTTGTTGCGACACCTTAGTTGTTCATTGATTGCTTTCTCATATGTGCCTTGACCGGGGGGCTACAGCAGACCGAGTAACCCCACCAGATGAGCCCGCGCTCAAGCTGGCGACCTCGGGGTCTTGAACCTGGGTCCTCCGCATCCTAGTCCAATGCTCTATCCACTGCGCCACCGCCTGGTCAGGCAAGCTTGTCATTCTTTATTGGTGTTTCAGGATTCTGACATTTTGAAGTGCTCTGGCCAGTAATGTTCTAGTGTGCCCCTCAGGTTAAGTTTGACTGATGTTCTTTCTGATTATAAACAGGTTACGCATTTTTTTATAGGAATACCACAGAATTTGTGCCTTTCTCAGTGCATCAAGTCAGGAGGTATATGGTATTAATATGGGTCATTACTGATGATCACTTTGATCACTTGCATAAAGTACAATTTTAATTTCTCCTTTCATTATTAATAAATATCTTATGTGATGGCATTTTTACAATATACAAATACTCTTTCTCTTTATTCTTTGGTCCACTAATTTTAGCATCTGTGATAAATCTTGCCTGCAACAAATCTGATTGTAGTGTTTGTAAATGATGACTTTCTATTTGCAGCATTTCTTCTATGTTCACAGCATGTGTTGGAATTACACTGTAACAAAGAGTTTAAAACTTCTTTCTCATTTACTTATTTGTTGATTATTTATAATAAGAGAGACTCATGTACATTTTTTTATTTTATGGGTTATCATTTATTACTGTCATTAATTATATTGTAGTTCAAATAGTTCCACATTCTATTTGTTTTTCTAAATATTTTGGTCTACATTTTTTCTTTGTTTTTCAGTGAGAGGAGAGGAGAGAAAGACAGACTTCCACATGTGCCCTGACCGGAATTTTCCCACTAGGGGGTAGTGCAACTGGAACCATTTTTTAGTGCTTGTAGAAGAAGCCATGGAGCCATCCTCAGTGCCTGGGACCAACTTCCTCCATTTGAGCCCAGGAGGGGAGGAGAAAAGATAAAGAGATAAAGAGAGAAAGAGAGAGAGAGAGAGAGAGAGCAAAGCGAGAGGGAGAAGAGTGGAGAAGCAGATGGTTGCTTCTCCTGTGTGCCCTGATCGGGAATCCAACACGGGACTTCCACACACCCGGCTGACATGCTACCATGGAGCTAACTGGCCAGAGCCAGTCTACATTTTTTATTACTCGCTCTTTTGCACAATTTATACTCTCTTCAGTTTTTCTAATTTTATTGATATAGTAAAAGTATACTAAAACAATGAAATAAATAATTGCATGTATTTATGTGATACAGTTAAACAAAACCCATTGTTCTGTACCTATAGATTTTCAAAATGCTATAAAAATGCAGTGAATTATTAACATGTACATAGTTCCTTTATTTCAATGGTCTTGACTTATTACCAGTTCCTTCTGCATCTGTAAAAATAATATTATCCATTCCTCCAAAAAAGGCATTAAAGCACTAGAGTATTACACATAAATGTGACCCATTCATGTCAGCTTTAATCAGAGTTATAAAATCTGAAAAATAAGAAAAATAAAATCTAATTATACAAAAAGCCCTTTAATTAAGTTAACATTTATCAAGAAGTGTTGGGAACTGAATAAATAAACAGGGTATTTTTGCAATCTGGACATAGGTGCTGGGCCCAACCTCCACCTCACCTGCCTAGTTAACAAAGAACTAGGCCTGATTCTCATTTTTCTCACCCATGTTCTTCGAAAGAGGCTGGAAGCTAGTTTCTTATTAGTGTAAAGTTAGATTTGAATGGTATGGTGGGGTTTGTCTTTGAGTTGCCTTGGAAACTTAATTGAATTGCTAATGGACCACGTTCTTTCCATGAATAAAGGTGGATGTGCTTTTGGGAGCAGTTACATTATGGCTGAGGAACAGTAGAGACTGTTAGCTGTGGCGTCCTCCCAAATCCATCTGTATGTATATATCTTTAAGTCTCTTGTCTATCATTTATTTCAATTCCATACCTTTTCCCATTTGAGACCCCATAATAGACTTGTGTGGCTGGACCGCGACAAAGAAGATATAGTCTTTATTATTTTTTGAAAGTTTATTGTCTCAAACACTGTTGTCTCTGGCAATAGTATTAGAAGCCCTGCTTTGTTTCTATCTTCCTTTTCTTGCAGGTAGCACACTTCTTCCTTCTATGCTGATGCAATTTTCTCCTTAGTTGTTATATTCTTCTCATCATTTTCATAAGAGGAAATTTACGTATCTACACTTATGTCACCATCTAAGAATGCCATGTTTGTTTCTGACAAATTACTGTCAGTTAATACACAAACAGTTTATGGTGATGATGAGAATGAACCTGGAAAGGATATGGTTTGAGGTTTATAAAGTAAACTCAGTTTATGTTGGTCCCGACTAATAAATCAGCATCTAATGCTCTGCTATCAAATACTAATTAATTCTTCCTTTCCTCCCTCATATTAATTTAGTGTCATTCCAAGTCTTTAGGGAAGAGTGCCTACAGCTTTCTGCAGAAACACTTTTATATCTTGCCAGAGACTTTTATTAATTGCAGTAAATGTAGTGATTTTTGGACAAGGAAATTTAGAAAAGAAAGATGAGTTTGGAAGACAGTTCTCTCCTTTGGCAAGTATGATATTTTAGGATCTCAATAAATCTTTGCACCTAAAAGAACTGGAAGTAATTTTTTCACATCTTTTTTACGACTCAGATAGTCTCTGATAATCCTGTTCCAAAGACTCGTATTAACACCAACTTCAAAATACAAAATAAAATAAATGTACCAAACTAATTCAGTAATCCTAATTATAACAGTATATTTGACAAAGACAATATTTATACATAATCTGTATTTACACAGAGCTAAATGTCCATTTAAATATTTTAAAATTGCCTGACCTGTGGTGGTGCAGTGGATAAAGCATTGACCTGGAATGCTGAGGTTGCTGGTTCAAAACCTCTGGCTTGCCTGGTCAAGGCACATATGGGAGTTAATGCTTCCTGTTCCACTCCCTTTCTCTCTCTCCTCCCCCACTCTAAAATAAATAAAGAAAAACTTATATAAAAATATTTTAAAATTCAGGTAGTCAGTTGAATTTTCTGCATACAATTACAATGTAATTTTTGGATATTTAAATTTGTATTCTGAGTTTACTGATTTGAAAAGCCATCCAAAAGTCATATGATTGGTATAGTGAGGAATTAAATAAAAACTCAGGTTGCTATATAGCTTCAACAGCTGAGAACTATTATATGAACTTAAACACTTTGGCCATTCATCATACTTTACTATGTATAAAATGTGAAAAGATACTTTCTTTGTCCCTACTTCCATATATGTTATAGAAGAGTTGAAACAATGTTATAAGACAGGAAAGACCCCACAAGTGGCAAATTCTGCCTCAGATGCCTGCCTGGGTCTACTACAGTCATGCGATCTCTTGAAGTCTACTACCAAAGTCATAAGTAACTAGAATGGAGAGAGTTGAAGAAAAGGTAATGAGGGATTACTTTCAGGGAGTATCATAATTTACCTAATGACTTAGGTAAGAAATAAGACAGTTCTGGGTTGGTCTGTCTTTCTAAACTAATGCTAGCTTTTGGGTGTTTATTTCTCATTCATTATTGAGCCTTTTCAAACAGTTCAGAATTTTAGGAATGTATCAAAGAATTTAGACATGATGACATAGTTGAAAGCAAACCTTACTTCCGTGTATGTTGAGATCTGGAAAGAATTTAGCTTACAGGGCCTGCTCTTGAAGGGGAGAATGAATCGGAATCCTGCAGTGAGCCCATTACATGAGCCTGGGTGCTTTGGTGTTCAATGTCCAACTTGCATATGGTGGTCCAGCTAAGATATTGAGCTCACACTTAGGACCCATGTCTCCCTTAGGAGTGTTAAACTAGAATGGGGGAAAGGACTTGCAATGATGCTATATGAAATATGTGTTGAAAGAAATATAGTTGTTTGGGGAAACTATATTATTTTATCACCACTAAGGCAGCATTTAGTATACCATAAGAAGTAAAGCAGCTTCCAAATGTGTTAAAAATATGAACAGGGGGAAAAAACATACCTAGTCAGCAAATTAGGTTCAAAGTGTGTAAAGTTCAAAGAAAGACAAACAACTGTAAAAGTTACTGGTCAAGGGTTCCTATGTTTTCTTAAATGATAAGCTGCCAAATGTTCTTGTAGACATATACTTTGATAGAAACGGTTCATTTAAAAACTAGATGTTCAAATGAATCAATTCCATTAGGAATCTTGAGAAAGGTAGGGGATAAAAAAACATAAAGCATAGATCAATTTTTTCTTTAGGTTTTAGTTTAGATTGTTGGACATGACAATATGTAAAAATGTTTTACCTTTTAGCTTCTATTTTATTAGTGAAGTCGAATGTAAGACCATATATAGAACTGCATAGATTGGGTACCTGTGTCATTATCTCTAAATACTTGTAGATTTTATACCTACCTAGCAACAATTTTTTGTTTCTCTGGAATTCTTACAACTCCACAATTATATATCGAAACAAAATTGTCTTGTTACTCAAGAGAGTTCTCTTCAAATCTAAATTTATTAAGAAACTGTTACTATTTCTAGCACCTGTAGGTTATATTAAAAAACCTGACTCCCGTGGGAAATTTCGTTCCAAAAGTCTCATTCTCATGACTTTAAGCTGCATTTAAAAAGTGATATATAAGATACATTGTTCAAATTTCTAGCATCCACCTCCCAAATCTTTTTCATTTGGATCTTTTTTAGTACTTAGTGCTAAATGACTTGTAATAGAGATATTTGTATTCCTGTCATTCTTCCACAATGGTGGGAAGGGTTTATAGAGTTAGTATCCTTGTTTCATTATCTTTCTATACCCCCTACAGCAGTTTTTCATAATGTATTCCTTAATGTTAATGGGTTTTAGGAGGAATGAAGAGTCTCTATTCATATAATCATAGGAAAACTATGTCAAGGAAATTGAAAAAACTTAATATCTTATAATTCTTCAAAAGGTTCTGATGTGAGCTCTAACTATATTTAATTGTCTACTAAAGTATCATGCCATTGTTACAATAAAAACACATAATATTTCCTTCATCCCACAAAGACCCTTTGTGCCCTCTTTCTCTCCTCCTCCCAAACCCGGGTAATTATTGCTTTGCTTTTGTAAATACAAAATCTTTTTACCAGTTTTAGAATATTATGTCAATGAAAATGATAACGTATCCTCTTGTCTGTCTTCCTTAATTTATGAAAGTGTTTTTGATATACATGTTATTAATAAAAATAAGACATCAATTTTTATTGTTTAGTACTATTTTATTAAATGATTAGACCGTACTTTGTTGATCCATTCTTCTGTTAGTGGACTTCTCGGTTGATTTCAATTTAGACTATTAAGTATAAAGCTTCCTATACAAGTCTTTGTTGACATGTTTTCATTTCCCTTTGGTAAATACCAAAGGGTATAATTGTTGAATCACTTGTTTTAATATATACTTAACTTTTGAGAAATTTACAAATTGTTTTTTAGTCCCACCAGCAATGTATAAGATTTTCTGTTTCATATCCTCACTAGCATTTAGTGTTGTCTTTTTAATTTTCATTTGTGTTGAATATTTTTTTAGATATTCTGTTTCTCAGTTCTAGACTTGCAATTTGAAATGAAAAGAACTTAATTGTTTTTACTGCTTGTTAATATTATTTCTTATTCATTGAAAATATGTTTTTATTTATTTATTAAAAATGGCTGCTTTAAAATTATTGTCTGTTAGATGAGACACCTGGTTCATCTCAGGATCAGACTCTTTCTTTTCTCCCAAGAATACATTCTATTTTCTGGATTCTTCCTCTGTCTATTAATGTTGTATTATATCTTGAGTATTATGAATATTAACTTTTGGATTCTGAAAATTGACTTCTGGATTAAGACTATGAGTTCTGTTACATTTCTGTGATGAATATTGTTTCATGTTTTAATAGATAATTTTTTTGGTTGCATTTGGAACTTCAAATTCTATTCCTTGGGAGACAGCTCGTCTTTGCTCAGGCCATTTGTCTTTAGCTGAGGTGCTTTTAGTTCATCCTATACATGCAGTTTCAGGGGGCAGGAGAGATGTGGGTGAAGAGGTTTGGGTGACCCTCTCTGGCTCTATCTCCTATGAGATTCTCCCAGTCTCTTCAGTATTCAGTGTTTCCCAACCTCACTGTTTAGGTGTTCCTGGCCAGGAAGACTGTGGGTATTTCCCAGACTTGCCACCCCATTACCACTGTGTGTGCCAGAGACTGCACTTGGTTCCAGGCAAAAAGCATAAGTAGGTTTACAGCTTCCAGTCTCCAGGTCTTTCATAAAGTATGCATATCTCACCAGTCTTTCTGCTTCTGTCTACTCTTTAGTAGCTTTTTATATTATGTCCAAGATTTGTAGTTCTCTTTTGCAGGTGATTACATGGTAGGGACATAGTTTGTCATACTTAGAAGCAAGCATTTATCCATGTTGAAATCTATATTTTTATTCTCATGATGTCCTTTAATGAACAGAATTTACTAATTTGAATAGAGACCAATATATCATTTTTTTTTTGCTTCAAGATTGATTATTGTTTCTTGTGCTCTATTTATTTAATCCAGTAAAAGTACTTTATGTTGGATTTTCGCTAAGTTTAGCAGAATAAATCTTTATAAAACAACTTACTATAGTTAAATCTATCTTTTTTATTCATTTTAGACAGGAGAGAGAGAGAGAGAGAGAGAGAGAGAGAGAGAGAGAGAGAGAGAGAAGGGAGGAGCAGGAAGCATCAATTCCCATATGTGCCTTGACCAGGCAAGCCCAGGGTTTTGAACTGGCGACCTCAGCATTCCAGGTCGACGCTTTATCCACTGCGCCACCACAGGTCAGGCACTAAATCTATCTTTTTATTTGTACTTTGGTTGTTCTGCTACCACTCATCATGAAAGCTGGAATGCCTTCTCGTGGGCGGTAGGGACCAGGTTGACTACCACTGCTTTAGAAGCACAATTAACCAGGATGATTCATAAGTGTGGCATGATTTATTGATCAAAATGTTTAACCAATGAAAACACTTTGATATTTGTTTGAAATTGTTATTTTAATACACATAATGAAGTAGCTACAATGCAATGTAGCTTAGTAACTATGTAGAAAAATTTTAAGTAAATGCTAGTTATAGACCTAGAATTTAAAATTTTGACTTATTATTAAAACTAACAAGAATCAAAATTCAGTTGTCACCAATTAATCAAACTCTTAGTGAAAGTACCAACTATTTGGACTGTTTGAATGACATCAACAAAAATGTTTTGATCAAATTCACTTTTTCAGGCAACTAAATTAAGTTTCTCAAGTCAAGCATGTAATTAGAATCCTTTCCTCTGTGGTATATATATTTTACCCAATAAGTCTGCTTGAAATAGTTTCTATTTTATAAATTAAAATAGAAGAGTGCTTCAGTCTCTTCCTTTTATAAATGAAGCTTTGAAATACATAAAAATTTAGCAACTAATCTAGACACTTTTATTTAATGTATTTTAAATATAATTATATCAAGTCTACATTCCTAATATATATTTTTAAATACCCTGTACTCTGTGTTGTCTCTTTAATTATCTTTTTAGATAACTTTTTCTGTGTGAAGAGAAGAGTGAAAATAAAGAGCTGAAAAATAGAACTAATGATCAGATGTAAGAAAGCAAAATAATAGATATTACAAAGATTAAACAAAAAATGATTTCACAAATAAAATTTAAGTTTAATATTTATTAATAATTCTATAACAAATTTGATTTTTGAAAATATTATTTTCCATAGGGTTTTATTGAAGTGTGATTAATAATGTTGATTGTATTATAGTCTCATAGATTGTCAAGATAAGGAATGTGATTCATAAATATATATGGTACTATGATTAAGTAACCTAAGTAGTTTACCTGTGTGTCCTTTATAGCTGTTGAACTTTATCTTAACAATTCATTTTGATTAAAAATAATTAGACATAAGAGCACATTTTAATACCACTATTACAATTTGAACATTTGTAGATACCTACATATTGTTATTGAATATACTACAAAGAGAATTAAAAAATTAAACCAATAAAATGAGGTTAAATATAGATGAATAACTCAGGTATAAGTAATAAATGAATATGTTGCCACTTTATATTAGAAAATACTTTATATTAGACTTCATAAGCATGTTTCCCTTTTCTTTCACATTTGCATTTCTTTTTCTAATGTAGTTATGAAAAAGATGAAAGCCCTGACTGGATGGCTCAGTGGATAGTGTGTCCTCCCCAGGCAATTCATGAGTTCCATCCCTTGTCAAGGCAGGTACAAGAGCCAATCAATGAGTACACAACTAAATGGAACAACTAAGTGGAACAAGTTGATGCTTCTCTTTATCTCTGTCTCTCCCTCTCAAATAAATGGGGAGGAAATGAGATTTTTTTGTTATTGTTTCAACTTGACTGGGCAATGGAATACCTAGATATTTGATCAAACATAATTCTAGGTATTTCTGTGAGGGTGTTTTATAATTATATTACATTTAAGTCAGTGGACTGAGTCAAGGAGATTGACTTCCTCTATGTAGGTAGGCTTTACCCAATCAATTGAAAGCCCAAACAAAAGACTGACCCTTCCCCGAGTAAGAGGGAATTCCCCTTGTCTGCCATCAAACTGGAAATGAGCTTTTAAAAAAAAATTGATTTGAGAGATAATTATAAATTTGTTGTTCCACTTATTTATGCATTCATTAGGTCCCAGAATAAAATATTTACTTTATTATTTACATATATTTTAAGGCTTTATAAACCCTCCCCACACTCTTATAAACCTTTCTCACACTGTTATTAACCTTTCCCACACTCTTACAAACACTTCCTATGCTCATAAACACTTTCTACACTCTTAAATCTACATAATGTTAACAACATATAAAATTCTATATGGGTACTCACCAGTAAATATGCTACAACTTGAATGATGAAGATAATGATGAATTAATTGTGCAGTACTGATGATGATGAAGGTGATGATAATGAGATGAATGTACTATGCAGCCAAGAAAAGCATTACAGTTTATTTTATTGCAAAAATAATTAAAATAATAAATATATAAAAATGCCTATATATCACAAAATCTCGTGATATAGTGAAAAATCCTTGATACAAAATTAGATATACACAATTTAAAAATCTACAATACAGTGAGACCTCGAAAAGTGAACCGCAATATGGTGAGGGATGACTATATGTGCCCTGCCCAGGATGAATCACAACTTTGGTGTATGGGGAGGACGCTGTAACCACCTGAGCTAACCGGCCAGGGCCAGGCATGGTTTTTTTACTGACTTGTCGAAGGGCTTCTCTTGGGTTTGGAGCTTGCCTCTGTGGTACTGCAGTTACATCACTGGCTTTCCCGGTCTGTAGCTTGTTGACTCAACCTGCAGATTTTGGGACCTGTCAACCTCCATAAGCACATTAGTTCATTCTTTATAATGGATCACATATATTTCATCAGTGCTAAGGAAAGACACTATAGGCCTGCACTACTGTCTGAAGAGCAGAACTGGAGCGGCTGGCCCAGGCACACAGACCGGAAGCCAGTGCCCAGCGTTTCTCCCTCTGCTGCTAGGGCAGCCCTCGCTCAGCAGGGTGTCAGAGGGCGAGAGGAGGTCTGCTGCTGCAGGAGCTGGTTTCAGATCAACTGCTTTCAGATTATACCATTATTAAGATTCCCGATTAAATCAATAGTTTGCATTGCTGGCTCTCCTGCTACCCCGTGCCCTTGGCTTTTACCACCAGACCCGGTACATGGAAGATGGGTTTGGCGGTGAGTTGAGTAGTGGGTTTTTCCATGACAAGTGAGGTGTCTGGGCAGCCTGGCCTCATGGGAGCCCGGTGTGCAGGTATCATATTACTCAATGGCATGCTGTGCAGTGCCCTCTAAGCAGATTTGTCCCCTGCCCTGGCCTGCCACCGAGTTTGCTATAGTATGTGTGGGGAGATGGCGTGTGTGGGGGGGAGGGTGGAGCAGCCTGCTGCTTCCTCATCTTCACTGGAACACACCTGGCTCCCTAGCTCCAGTGTGCTCCATCATGGCCAGTACGCCTCCCTAATTCCCCGCTCTTGCCAGAAGCAGCCTCTTCTCCCTCCCAGGAGATCCTGCTGCCCTCAGTTGCCCAGATCCTAAGGAGCCATGTCATTGCCTTATGCATTAGCCACAAGCTGAGACACTGGATCCTCGCCCCCCCACACACACACACACATACACACACACTCCCAACCTTCCTTCCCATCATGTCAGAGGTGTGGGGTGAAGATGGTCAGATATATGTATATATTTTTTAAAACCATTTTAAAAAAATATGATGTTCCTTTGTCATGGGAACAAGCCAGAATTCAAATACAGAGGGGCAACAGCTGAGTCAGGGGAGTTTGAGGATAAAGTCTTTTCACCTTTCTGCCAACAGTTTTCCCACCTTGTTACTTGACCGGCGCCATAGCGGGAAGAAGACTCTGGAGCACAGTGGGAACAAGAGTTTTCCTAGGCTGGAGGATTTGAGCCCTGGAGCCTGTGCTCGGGACACTGCTATCCAGATGTCTTCAGGAGAGCAAAAGGTTTGAAGATCAATTTCAGCAATCATTGAAGACTCAAGAGCATTTACTTATTCAACTTCCCTTCCCTTCTGCTTTCCTCAGGCTCCCATGTCTGTCTTAGACTCTGGAACTTGTGATAAAAACACCTGCAACCGCTAGTTTTCATAATGAAAGGACAAGGGAGGAACTGCAGCCTTCAGAGGTACAAGGCACATCTCTGACCCAACCTGAAGCACCTGGAAAGTCTGAGCCCAAGTTCAAGGAGAGAGGAGGTTGCCTCAGAGCTATGTCTTTTTGCACTGCTGAATATGGTGGACATTTGAGCTCCCTGACTAGAGAGCAGGAGGGTCTCTCCAGAAAATTTTCTGCTTTTACTTAAAATAAGGTTATTCTCAGATGGCTTATGGTCTGTTAGATATGTGCTTATTAATAATGCAAATAAACTATTTGAATGTCAAAAAAAGAGTGACATTATATAAAAATAAAGGAGTCAAAAGAAGTTAAAAGTATTTCAAAATAAAGTTTTTCAATTTCAAATTGAAATTTGAATTTGAAAATAAAACATCCAATCTGTGGGATGCAGCAAAAGCAATACTTAAGAGGAAGCTGACAGCATTGAATGCATATAACAGAAAGAAGATAGATCTAAAATCAATAACTTGGGCTTTCACTTTATGAAACTAGAGAAAGAAGAGGAATATAAATCTAAAGAATGCAGAAGAAAAGAAATAAATTAGAGCAGAAATAAATGATGTTAAAAACAAGAAAACAGAAAATCAATGAGATCAAAACCTGGTCATTGGAAAAGATAGATAAATAAAATGGTAATTCTCTAACAAAAAAAATAACTAAAGCAAAAAAAGAGAAAAGATAAAAATTACTAATATCAAAGATAAAATCAGGGCTATCACTAATGAATCCATGGACATAAAAAGAGTAAGAAAGGAATATTATGAACAACTTTATGGCCTAAAATTTTATAACTTAAACAAAATGTATTAATTCTTTGAGACAATCTAACAAATATCCCATGAAGAGATGTTTGTAAATCAGTGAGATCCCAAACTTGAGTATATTCACACTTATTAGATTTGCCAGCCATTCTTTTTCTGAATATTTTCTCTCCTGCAGTCACTCTCTTCTCTGAAAAAATTCTAATTTGGATTTTAGACTTCTTTTCTTACATGTTTCTCTTAACATGTCTTTTATATTTTCAATCTTGTGTCTCTTTTCTACCATCCTAAGCAATTTTCAGGTATGCATTGTATTTCTTTAATTTCATCTTCATTTAAGTCTAAACTGCTGTTATATCTACTAGTTAAATTTTTTTTCATTTATTTTGTTTTTCAGATTTGGATTTCAATTTCTTTTTAAAAATGTGTTTCATTGTTCTTATATCCTCTTGCTGTTTAGTAATTATTTTTAATACCATTAAAGTTTGCTTCTTGTGTGTCTTGTGATGATTTTCCTTCTAACTATAATCTCATCTTTATTACAAGTTTATATGTGAGAATATTCTGCAGAATGGATGAGTGCTATTTCTCTAAAAGGATTTGCCTTTTTTTCTGTGTAGTATAAACCTGGGACCACAATAAATTAATTTCTCTTCTAAAGGTGTTTTATTTTACATGTAGATAGATGGTACAAACATAGCCCTTACTTTTATATGTAGGTTGGATTTTTTAAATGAATTTTAAGAAGTGTATTAATTCTCCAACCTGGGCCAGGCCCCTTTCCCATCTTCTTCTATGGGCCAGGTTTGTCTCTAGAGCACCACTACTGAGATATAGACTTCTGGGTCCTATTAAACTCTACACCTTGCTCTTGTCTTTTTCTTTATCTTAAGTGCTTAAATAAAAACTCATGTTCAACAGGTTTTATCAATATTTAAGAGTGAAATCCAGATTTTATACTTTGTTTTTCTCTTTAAGTCTCATTTTTACATTTGTTTTTAGCCTTTCAAAATGCCTCACTTTATTTTTGACAGCTGAATAATGCAATATGTGTGTGTATGTGGGTGTGTGTTTAAATTTTCTTCCAGCTTATTTAGCTCTTTTCACGGGAATAGTTTTTGCCAGGATATCTGACAACTATCTTTTCTTTTCTACTTTTTTTTAATGACAATTTTTTTTCTGTTTTCCTGAGCTTCACATCTAAATTGGCCTGTCCTTCAAGGCATGGAACACTACTTCTTTTGGCCTTCAATCAGACTGAACTTTCTTAGCATTTTCAAGTAAGATAAGTCAATCTACACAATAAAATTGTAAGTAAAGATATTATTGTCATCATATATAGCAGGGATCAGGAAACGTTTTGGCTGAGAGAGCCATGAACATCACATATTTTAAAATTTAATTTTGTGAGAGCCATAGAACGGCCTGTGTACATTATGTGTTCTTCAATAAAAATTAGGTGTTGTCCCAGAGGACAGCTGTGATTGGCTCCAGCCACCCACAACCATGAACATGAGCGGTAGGAAATGAATGGATTGTAATACATGAGAATGTTTTATATTTTTAACATTATTTTTACTTTTTTGTATTTTTCTGAAGCTGGAAATGGGGAGGCAGTCAGACAGACTCCCGCATGCGCCCGACTGGGATCCACCTGGCACACCCACCAGGGGGCGATGCTCTGCCCATCCAGGGCGTGCTCTGCTGCAACCAGAGCCATTCTAGCACCTGAGGCAGAGACCACAGAGCCATCCTCAGCACCCAGGCCAACTTTGTTCCAATGGAGCCTTGGCTGCAGGAGGGGAAGAGAGAGACAGAGAGGAAAGAGAGGGGGAAGGGTGGAGAAGCAGATGAGCACTTCTCCTGTGTGCCATGGCCGGGAATTGAACCTGGGACTCCTGCACACCAGGCCTACGCTCTACCACTGAGGCGTTATTATTTTTTTTTATTAAAGATTTGTCTGCGAGCCAAATGCAGCCATCAACAGGGCCACATCTGGCGCATGAGTCATAGGTTCTCGACCCGATATATGAGAGATTGGCCAGGATTAAAATCCATAGGTTAGTCATGTGCTTTAGACAGGGTCCTGGTGTCTCCATGGAACTCTCCCCCACCATTTTTCCTCATAAAACTAGGGCAAGAGAATCACAAGAGATATGTATGAAACTGCTTCATTATATGCAATTCACCCTAAAAATACAAGCTATATATTTTTCTTCTAAATATCTTGTATGACCAAAATGACATGAATCAAAGTCATTTGTGAGAAAAGATTATCTCTCCCTCTCTCTCTTTTAAGATTATTGGCCTTTGTTTAGTGCCTCTCTGAGTCAGTCCTTAGAATCTAGATGCCTCACTCTGCCTGCTGATACATGTGTAGAGAGCGTGTTTTACACCATAACTGCAACTGTCCTAATGAATATTTCTAAAAGACAACAAAGGAAATCTTTGCAATGTAGCTTTCTCATCATCGTTGCTGAAATGAAATCAGAAATCATAGTTAATTTCATTCCCAGAATTTTTATAATAGCAGGATAGCTGCTCAGCATAACTTCCTTTGTTGTTTCAATTTATGGTGCATAAGACAAAATGAATTTGGAAGTAAGGCCAAGAAGCCAGTGCATGAACTTTAAGAAATTTGATTTGGCCATGTCAGGGGCATATATTTCATTGGAACATTTTTAGTCTCATGGACATTGCCTTTGAGCCAGGTAGAAGTCTTCCAATCTGGTTTAAAGTAGAAACTTAAAAATAAGCTGTAAACAAAATAATTACCTGAAAAGCCTATTTTAAAACTCTCTTAATTTTTTCATAGAGTAAAAGGTGGATTATGTTTTTATAAATACATTGCTAATGTTTACCATTTTGATATTGGAGTTCAATTTTTCAACTAAAATATTATACTATTAAGAAAATATATATTCAGCTTTTTCTCCCTGGATGTTTGAGAGTCAGCCACTATCATGAATGATACGGTAACTATCCAGACCATAAAATTTATGATCAATAGACTAACTCAGTGAAAATAAATGTTCATCAACATCCTTTAACCTGGAAAGTCAATAATAGTACCTAAGACAAAAGTTTAGGAAAAATTAGCCAAAATGTACAAGTCAACATCAGATGTCATCTTTGTATTTGGAACCCATGACTTATGATTCCTTAGAGCATACAAAGAAAAATGAACCCAAACATAGACTTTCAAGAAATGGCCTGCTTGTGTGAAAAGAAAAAGGCCTCAAGAAAGATAGCTAATGAAATGCAAGAACAGCACAAAGACAAGGGACTGTAATGGCCAATGTTAGTGCTGGTAAAAAGTGAGCTGGAGATTGGACAACAGAAGGAGTAAAGATTCTGTGGGGACTTTATTTTTGTGCAGATTTTTTTTTTTCATTTTTCTGAAGCTGGAAACAGGGAGAGACAGTCAGACAGACTCCCGCATGCGCCCGACCGGGATCCACCTGGCACGCCCACCAGGGGCGA
This sequence comes from Saccopteryx bilineata, assembly GCF_036850765.1. Lineage (NCBI taxonomy): Eukaryota > Metazoa > Chordata > Mammalia > Chiroptera > Emballonuridae > Saccopteryx > Saccopteryx bilineata. The sequence continues at coordinate 162,920,710 of NC_089494.1, forward strand.
GGCTCTGCCCACCAGGGGGCGATGCTCTGCCCATCCTGGGCGTCGCCATGTTGCAACCAGAGCCACTCAAGCGCCTAAGGCAGAGGCCACAGAGCCATCCCCAGCGCCCAGGCCAACCCTGCTCCAATGGAGCCCTAGCTGAGGGAGGGGAAGACAGAGATAGAGAGGAAAGCGCAGCGGAGGGGTGGAGAAGCAAATGGGCGCTTCTCCTGTGTGCCCTGGCCGGGAATCGAACCCAGGTCCTCTGCACGCTAGGCCGACGCTCTACCACTGAGCCAACCGGCCAGGGCTGTGCAGATTTTTTATGAAAAGAAAATAAACTAAGAATAAAATAAAATATTTAAATATACAAACATTAGTATTTTGCAGAAAAATCCAATCTCTTTTACCTATTAAAATATAAGAAAGTTTACAATCCAAAATATTAAAGCAATAGAGATAGTCATTTGTTCAGCTGTGTAAATGGAAATTAACCTAACAATGGGATTGATTATATTAGTTTCATGTTTCAGCTTGAAAAATTGTAATTATAAATACATGACTTCTATTTCTTGTATCTCTAAATAATGGTCAAAAGGAAGAAGGATGTAGCCGATAAAAATCAGATTAGATGACTAATTCCTTTTCTTGAAGCGTTTTCAGAAAGAGAATTTACATTTATTTACATTATTCATAATGTTAAAAAGCCAAACTTTGATCTCAGCTGGCCTCTAACACTTGGTTTTTGTTGTTGTTTTGAATTTTAAAGGGTTTTATTAAAAGAGGAGATTTATTAAATATTCCATGGCTGACACGGGGCATATGCAGACCCAAATCGTGTGCTAACACCTGGTTCTTAAACACATTTTTTTGGTAGGATGATAAGCATTTTGAAATTCAGAAAGCTTCATTCCATGGATTTTAACTGTGGATGGATCTCAGAATGCTGATGATACAAGTGTGCTAAGAAATGACATTAATGTTAGCATACTATGACTTATCTTTCTTTGTAAAAAAGAATCATCTTTAATTACTATTTGTTCAGAATACTTTGAACATTATGACAGGAGAGCAAAAAGGCCAATTGATAGGAAAAATATCTCAATCTGCATCCCATTTCTAAGGAACATAAAATCCTCATTCAGATTTTAAAGTGAGGAAACTTTTTTTAAACAGGAGCCAACAGCAACATCTGTGCACAACTAATCCTGAACCTGAACCAATTCTTTTCCATATTTTAGAATGTGCACATTTCCTCTCATCATAGCTGTCCTTTCATCATCTCCTGCAGCCAAGCAAAGTGAGAAGGACTACTTTGTAATCATTTTGATTTATCTATAAACAGGACATTTGCAAAATCCCTTGAGAACTCATCCACATAGATTTGTAGCTAAATTAAGTGGATTTAATTAGTGGAGATAGACTGGCTAAAGAAACATATAAGCTCAAATCCCGAAAGATCCTAAGATTTCATTGAGTATTTTATTTTAAAATGTTTCATTTCTTTGCACTGATACATTTTCTTCAAAACATTTGGAAAGGAAATTATATATCTTAGAAATGCTGTAACTACAGTTGAATTATGCAGCCCCAGATTTTCTTCACATTCTGTTTTTCAGGAACATGGGTGTAGAGTCAATACATATAGTAAATATTGTCATTATTTGACATCTCAAAGAATGACAATTCTTTTAATGCCTGTCGAGCCAGATGACAAAATGAGAGAAACATCTGGTGTCTATAACCCAATTTCATGACCACCATGTCAAATATTGCCAAGGTATAGAAAAACAATGGGAACTAATGAGTTTTTAAGATGATATCTGGTTTCAGATAAAGTAGTAACTTTTGTATACATTACTTAATATTATTCTCAACTAACTAATATCCCAAGGGTAAAAAAGGCTATAATATGAAAAAAAGAAAGAGAAAGAAAGAAAGAAAGAAAGAAAGAAAGAAAGAAAGAAAGAAAGACGAGGAAGAGGAGGAGAGAGAAAGAAAGAGAAAGAAGGTGTTGGGCAAAGAAGTGTGTTAGGCTTGCTCACTTGTACTTTGCCTGATTGGTGCATGAGCACAAGGCAGCACCATGTGTGCAGAGTCTATGTAAGGCTGCAGGTGTTTGCCCTCCAGGCAGCAGATTGTAGATTGTGGATTGCCTGCCACCATTGTGAGGGGCCATTTTTGCTATGATTTGAAGGAGAAGGGGTTTTCCCCTGGCCTGTTTGCTCATCAGCCCTGAGAGAGAGGAGCAGTTTTCCCTGCCTGCTTGCTCATCTGCCGTTGCACAACTCTAATAAGGGAAGTGGCCCACCATTTTCTGGCTCCACAGTTCTTTTCTGGTCTGCCCAAATGCAGTGTGAACCTGCTTGGCCACCACCACCGGCCTGATATCTGGCACACCTGGCAGGATTCAGATTAGATTGGTATGGAGCTGCCAACACCCTTGAAGGATGGGGTAGAGGAGTGGTTGTTGCTCTCCAGTGTATAGTTCCCCATGGCTCTCCTGTTGGGGATAGTGGCCTGGGTGTTTTTTACAACCCTCCAAGAGGAAAACAAGAGCTCTGTGCAAGAGGCTTCACAAGGTCAAAAGCTCCAGGATGAGCTGCGGACCAAGTGGCATCAACAGCATAGGCTGCTACAGTTACTAGAGAAAGAGCTGCAGGTCTGAGAACTGCAGGTCAGGCTACAGGCTGAGAACCAGCGATGGCTTGAGCTGGAGCAAGTGTTGGAGAAGGAGGCTGACCACTCTTGAAAGCTGCAGTGTGAGATGCAGGGTGAACACCAACAGTGCCTGGAACTGGAGCTTTCTCTGGAGAAGGTATTACAGTTTCATGAGCTCCGGTTTGCCCTGGAAGCAGAACACTGGCAATGACAGTTGGTGGGGAAACAACTGTGGGTTCAAGAGCTGGAATTTCAGCTTCAGGCCGAGGCTGTCAGCCACAGAAGCTGAAGCAGGAGCTGAAGACAGAGCTGTATCCGAGTCAGTGGAGGGACGTTGAGCCAGTGGGAGCAGTACTGAGCTAGTGGGAGCAATGTTTCTGACTCTTCTTCTGAGGAGGAGGAGGTTTGGGCTGAAGCTGCTATATGCAGACCCAGAGCCCAGCCAATGGTCACCCAGAAGGTAAAAACCCAGCAGCCAAGAGTCCCTTAGGGGCAGGCACAACCCCCTCCTCAGGTGTTGGAATACTCTATGCTTTACAACCATGCAGAGCTGATGGAGTTGGGGGTGCAATTTAGGCAGTAGCCCACCAAGCCCCTGGCAGCCTGGTTACTATGTTGTGGGACATAGTGGGTGGATGGCATTATGCTCTCTAGAACAGAGATGGAGAAATTGGCTGCCATTACCACACACTCCTTTTTAAAGTAGCATCTTCAGAACTGCCACAACAACCCAGGAAACCATACCCTATTAGAATGGTTGATGGCCACCATTCGTAGAGTCTGGCAGAATGTTGGAGATTTGCCAGGAGCAGTGAGTAGGTGGCAATCCTATAGTGAGCTAACCAAGGTTCTTCAGGAATTAGGTATGAAGAATGCTTCTTTCAATCTGAGGTCTTGTGGGCCAGATGAGGCAGTGTTTATAGCAGAGATGACGGACCTTATTTTCTGCAGTGCTCCATTATCCCTTTTTGGGTCACTAGTGGTTATCTTGGGTGCCTACGTGGGGCAGCCCATCATTGTGGTTATGCAGATTGTAGCAGATTTGGAGGAGCTGGAGGCAGAAAAGGTTAATAAAGCAGTAAGGGGTGCTGCTTGTGCTGCCCCCCCTCCCCGAATAATGAGGGAAATGGTTGTGTAAAGGTTACCTGAACACAGATGTGGGTAGATTTGATTGTGGCTGGGGAAGATAGGAAGAAATTGGATGGCAGGTCTAATAAAGTCCTTTTAGAGCTTGGCAGGAGCTTGAGCTAGAACAGAAGTTTCAGCTGCTGAAAAGGGGGAAGCGGGCAGCCGTGGCAACTGCCAAGAAAATGGCTGGTGTTCAGTTTGCATGGTTGCGGATTACTTGTTGGAGCCTCTGTGGGAGAGGAGGATCCCCCAAGACCCATTGATTCAGTTTGAGTAGGGGAAAGGCCCGAGAGACCTGCCTGAATGGGGTCTGAATGGAGAGGCCTGAGGCCCCATGTGAAATTGGTAATCCATTGATCACCTTGTAATGTGCAGCAGGTGTTGGCATTAGAAGATAATAAGTGTGGGGAGTTTTTTTGCAGCAGCAACGGATAAAAGAACTGTCATGGTGGCAGAGGCCTTAAATGTGTTTGATCCTGCTGGGCCCTGTAAGCTTGCCGAGGGGTTTGGATGGAGCTTGTTGCAATGGATAGAATGTTTATGGAAAGGCTCTGAGGTCAGTTAATAAGGAGCTGTATGCCTACTTGCTTGTAATGGACTTTTACCTGGTGATTTGCAGACAGCTGAGCTGCCTATTGTGGACTGATCATTGAGCAGTGTAATGGACTCTTGGTCTGCAACCAGAGGAGGATGGACATGTTGTTGTATGAACACTTTTGGACAGTATGAGAGATCTTGATGGAGGGGACCTAGCTCCAGTGGAGGCCCTCCTGCACTGGGAAGCTGCTCTCAGTTGCAGAGATGCACCAAGGACACTTTATGGCTTCCGTGAACACAGCCCTGGACTATACAGGCCCTCTCATTTACCGTAGGGTAGGGGACTAGAGATAGGCGTCCAGTTAGCGCCTTGGGCAGAGTGCTCAGGGAGACTTTGTGAAAGGCACCTTTGTAATTACTGTAATTGTATAACTTATGCCATTGCTGTAGTCTGTTTGATTACATAATACACCTCACTCCTCACATAGGGACCATCACAGGAGAAATCTGTCATGTAGATTGTGAAGTGAGTAACCCTAAAGGGGTAGAGTGTTGGGCAAACAAGCGTGTTAGGCTTCCTTGCTTGCACTTTGTCTGATTGGTGCATGTGCATGGGGCAGCACCACCTGTGTAGTCTATGTAAGGCTACAGGTGTCTGCCATCAGGGTGGCCAATTGTAGATTGTGATTGCCTGCCACCATTGGAAGGGGCCATTTTTGCTATGGTTTGCCAGACAAGGTTTTTTTCTCCTGTTCTGTTTGCTTGTCAGCCCTGGGAGAGAGAAGAAATTTTCTCTGCCTGCTTGCTAATCCACTGTTATGAGACTCTAATGAAATGGCCCATCATTTTCAGGCTCCACAGTTCCTCTACCATCTGCCTGAATCCAATATGAACTTGCATGACCATGGTCATTGACCTTAGAGAAGGCAAAGAAGAAAAGAAAAACTTGCCCAAGACCCAAGAGCATACAGCTATTTTTGTTGAGCTGTACACTGGAATCCTGTATGGTTCTCTGAATCAACATCTTGTGTGGCATGTTAAATAATTTATTTAAGGTCACATGGCTGATAGAAGTGCTGGAGTGACTCTGTGGTTTGTCTGATAGCCAAACCTATGCTGTCTGCTACTCTTGCTATATCTCAGGGCACTGTGGAAGAGAAGATGAGATTCCCTTTGACTTTTGGACACACAGCAAGATGTTTTTCCCTGTCCCCCTTGCAGTTAGAAGAAGTCATATATGTGCATTCTTGCCAGTGGAATATGTTATCCTTTAAATGACTGTCTACTAAAATCTTTTTCAGAAAATCTTCATTCTCTTTTTTCCTACTTGAGGGCTGAATAAAAGACTCAGAGGTCAAAGGAGAAACCAATGCCACACAAAAGAGGGAAACTGGGACTCTGAAAGAACACATAGAGGCTGTCCTGGGTGCTTGAAGATTTACATTAACAGTAAGTAAACTTCTACTGCATGACATTGCTGGGCATTCAGAGTCCTTTGTCAGAGCCACTAGCTCAGCCTCGCTAATGCAAACCCGAATGGATGGAGCAGTACTGCAAATGAATGGATCCCACCTGCCTCTAGCCATTCTTTCACCCCTTTCTGCTATTTGACAGTTAAGTTTAATCAGGTCAACTATACCTTACCAATGTGTTAGCCTCTCACAAATGACAATGCTTCCATCCCAGAAGACTGAAAAAATCTTCACACCAAGAGGCATTAGGGAAATATCTCAGCCCTAGCAAATCCCACCTTGAAACATTTGAATATGGATGGGTCAGTCCTATGTGCATTCTATTCCATTTCCTGTCAACAATTTCAAAGACAATAAGAAAAATAAAGTGACCAAATTATTCAGTTCTTAAAACTGTATTGTGCATGAATGCAAGCAGAATGTACCATTCTTTATTATTAAATTTAAAGTTATAAGAGGGAATAAACTCTCTCCACCTTCCCAAATACAGACAAATATTTCTAATTTCTACAAAAAAGCTAAAGAAACAGCAAAGATTGTGCAAATGAGAGTATCACCCTCTCATAGATTTTTATAATCACAGGCCTTGAGTTGAGTTCTCAAGCCAATAAATTATAACACCACAGCAGGATAACGTCTCCTTGCTGCCGTTATGGTTATTAACACAGTTACTATTGAGAATTCTATTAACTGTGTGCTTGGCTGAGAATATGTGTTTATCTTCACAATATCCCTGGAAGGCAGGTGATGACTTTTATTAACACCATTTTAGTGATGAAGGAACCAGAAAAGGGAGATGCAAAGGCATTTTCCAGAGCAATGCAGCAAATCCAAGACAAGATTACCTTTAGAACTCAAATGATTTCTATTGTTATGGACACTTAGGCAGTGATTCACACTCATTGCATGAGTTTTGGGACAGAATCCCTGTTGTTGAGAACAATTTTTCTCTAAGGTCAACAAAGAAAAATCTTAATGACATTGGTAGATTTAAAAGACTTTGTGACTTATTATTAGTTTGTATAGGCATATTTTAATAGGGCTGTTACTGTAAAGGACAAAGAGAAGGATTAGCTTGAAATACATTTCCTACAAAGGAAATTGATCTATTACGTGTATAAATATGGTTCTAGTATTCACAAGGAGCCCAGGTTTTATAGTCTTTAGTGATACTTGAAATGTAATGACATATAAAAATGCTTCATGTGACATCAGCAGGGAAGGGAAGGTGAGTGAAATGACCACAGACATCCAGAGACAAGACAAGATCAAGGCCATTCCTTACCTTGAGACAGGGGCAAGTCAGTATGAACTTGGCATCACTACCCCCCTATCCTGAGGACCGGCCTTGATGACATATTCATATCTACAGAATGTTTTCTTGCTTCCTTCAGTAGGCTCTGCCCAGTGAATCCAAAGGGAAATAGACTAGATGGGCAGTTCTGAGATATGTTCTCATGTGAATTAATAGGGAAATAAAGGAAAGTAAAAGAAAAGAAATCATCTCTCCTGGAGGTTTGCTTTCATTTATATCTCCTCTTATTTTTTTGAGTACTTCAATATACTAGTGTTGAAAACAAAGTTTTATAAATCTGTAGGATGAATACTCCTAGTGATTGTTAGGTTTAGGTTCAGGGCTTCCTTAAATCTAGAGCCTCTTTAAAATTCAAATTCCCCTCACCCAACTTCCCACTAGGGCTCAAAACAGAACATTCTCATTCCCCACTGTGAGGTTGTAGTTAATTTGCTTGCAATTCTCTCTATTAATAGCTTCCTGGCCTTCACTTTGAAATGTAGGAAAAAGTTTATCTTTGCAGAAGTATCAGGGAAAGTTTACATTGGGGAGGGACCTGACAATTCGGCAAGTTTAAATCACAATAGTTGTTTGTAAAAGCCTACCCACAGGCCCAGAGACACTGTCTTCTGATAAATCAGCAGCTAGTACAAACCTGTGGGAGGAGGCAAAACTGGCTTGCTTGAAGTGCCAGCCGGGACATTTTAAACCAGGCCAGACAGTTGAGCCAGGAGATAAACAATTTGGAAGAGCTGTTAGCACCACTCTAATCCATATATGAAAAAATATTGCCTTGTACCTATAGAGGAAACAACATCAGCTGCTTTTTCTAGGACCCCTAACTAACCTATATATAGCCTGCTTCATGCTTTCCTGGGGCCCACATGGCTTTGTCCGTCTTGGCCACCTGCACCCAGGTGTTTTAAATAAATTTTCCTTGGAACATACCAGCCTTATGTTTTGAGTTAGGCTCTCCCCAGCGCCCACCCATAGACCTGAGAAGGGGTTTAGCCAGTCAGCTATCTCATACAAGAGAAGGCAGTCCAGCTGGAATTCTTTTCAAGTCTGACCTAGTTGGGGGTTTATATCAACCAACCAGTAGCCAGGAGAAGCTGAAAGGAGGCTTCCCCCCTTCCCCACAGCCACCTTCCATTTGGGTACAAGGGGCTTAGCTTGTCAGCTCTCCCATATGGGATAAGGCAGACCAGCTGGAGTCACTTCAGTTCCGACCTAGTTGGGGGCTAATACTGACCTGCCAGTTGAGAAGAGAGATTGACAATAGGCTTTTCCACTCCCCAGTAGACCAGCCGCCCACTTTCAACCTTTCAGTAATAACCTTTGCCATGGTAAGGTGGTATCAGGACTTTTATCCCCTACAAGGACTCTGAAGATTGCTGTCCAACAATAAGTCCTTTCATTGTATGGTTCTGCTAGCTGACCCTAATGAGAAATGTCCAGACTTCAGTTTTGGTTTAGGATTCACTGACAGTTTGAGTGCTGGCTCAATCTTCTTGTTACTTCTGGAATACAAATTGAATGTGAAATAATTAGCAAAAGACCAAAACTTTGAGCTTATTTTGGGTATTTCTCTTTCTTTCCATTTTTTTCTCACTGGTATATTTTATTTCCAAATCTTGATCCAAAGCTCATTTACATATAATTTATCTGCAACTGAGGTCATTTTGAGGACTTAAAGACTTGTAAAACATTGGAATCTATTACTCCCAGTAATCTTTGATTGAGGTATATCTTTAAAAAACTGACAAAATCCCCCTTTTATTATTCTTAAATTCCATACAGCTTTTCATTGCTTATTAGTTACCTTTTGCCTCCCAATAAACACAAAGAACCCTTTATATTTCTTGCTGTAAGTTAACGCTATTTATATTTTAGAAATTCCACATTCCTTCACAAGTCACTTGAGACCCAGTGGCAAGAATGAATTACCCTGAGCTGTCTATCTCTCTCTTGACAGGTCTGCCTGCTAAGCAGCTTGCCTGGAGCCGAATTCATTGTTATTTCACTATCTGATAGCTGGCAAGAGACACTTTTACAAATTTCTAACATAAAGGCATAAAATGAAATTCAACAGAAACTAATTTTTTTTCTTTTAAATTCCAGACTTTGACTATTTAGTAGAGACTGACATATTTTGAATTGCTTAGTGTAAATATTGTTTTATTTCTTTGAAATTTAATCTTATAATCATTACTCTAGGGAGAAATAAATCAAAGTTTATTGGCAAACACATTTCCCCAGATTTCCTTTTATCCTAAAATAAAAAGATGAATTAAGACATAGCACATATATTAGCATTTAATATTTGCTATATTGTTCACCTTGCATTGCCAAATAATGATCGGTACCCTGTAACAACCAATTACAATGCATGAGCTGATGTACAATTTTCGATTAGTAGAATGACTAAACTAAGGAATTAAAGCAGCAAAAAATGCTTATTTTTAGATTAATGAAATAATAAGATATCTGAAGTGAATATTAGCATACGTTATCCTTGATAAATTTTATCAGTTTGAAAATTCATGTTCTTTTATTCATCCTAGAAATAAATCTACAATGTTCTGATTATCTCTACAATAATTATGCAATTCATAACACTATTAATTCAAGACAATCGATCCAGTGTTTCTTCATGATCCTCTGTTCCTTGAGTAAGCCAAAGGCCTTCAAACACGTGTGTGAGATGCCCAGAGCTGTCATGTGCCCTGGGGAATGTCAAAGATAAACAGATTTCCCTGAACATTAGCACTCAAAATCCCCCTCCACACTGAATGGCCATGTTTAAGGAGACAGGATTTTCAACCTGTTAATTATACTTTAATCTAAAGGAGCTTTAATTCTAACCTTTATTCGACATTTTAAAATCAACTTTTGTCACAATACTTTTTCTAATTAATGGTAATAGTGGAATATATATTTTTTGCAACAGAGACAGAGAGAAGGACAGAGAGGGACAGACAGAAAGGGAGAGAGATGAGAAGCATCAAGTCTTTGTTGTAGCACATTAGTTTTTCATTGATTGCTTTCTCATACTTACCTTGAACGAGGGGCAAATGAGTGACCCCTTGTTCAAGCCAGTGACCTTGGGCTCAAGCCAATGACCTTGGGCTTCAAGCTAGTCACCTTTGGGCTCAAGCCAGTGACTATGTCTATAATCCCACACTCATGTCATCGACCCAACACTTAAGCTGGTGAGCCCACACTCAAGCCAGATGAGCCCATGCTCAAGCCGGTGACCTTAGGGTTTCAAACCTGGGTACTCCATGTCTCAGTCCAAAGTGCTACTCACTGTGCCACTGCCTGGGCAGGCTGGAATAATTTCAAAAATAACAAATATTTATTTAGCTCTATGGAATGTGCCAAATGACATATTAAACACCCTTTTTCAATACTTCATTTTATTCTCACAACAATCACAGGAGGTCGGCAGCTTAATTTTATGGGCTTAAAAAAAAACATAAGAAGGTTTTTAGAGAGGTTACATTACTTAACCATCAAAAAGTGAGTAAATGGTGAATCTGGGACTCAAATAAAGACATCCTTAACCCAGTGTCTGAACTCTTTAAATTAATTGTTTTAATTTGTTTATTTATTTATTTATTTATTTTTAGAGAGAGGGTGAAAGATCAATTTGTTCTTCTATACTTACTTATGCATTCATTCGTTGATCCATTCATGTGCCCTGATTAGGGATCAAACCCACAACCTTGGCTTATCTGGACTATACTCTAACCAACTGAGCTGCCTGGCTGGGGCTAGTGCCTGAAATCTTAAACACTGAATGCTTTCCAGAGCCATCAGTTTCAGAATAATAAAAAATAATAATTTAATAAAAATATTTCTTTTACTCCTTTTAAGTATTTAGTATAACAAGTTTCTAAATTACATGCAGCCTAGAACATGTAGCTCATCTTATAGTCAAATTTGCCTTCTATTGAACTAAATTCTGTTGATTTGATTGTAAATTTTTCTCCAATACATTTATTCTTTTCATCATTATTTCTCTCCATCATTAAAACATGTTTAACTTACAAACATTTCTTGCTGTATTAGTTTAAAAAAAAAACAACCTTTCTAAAGAAGACTCCCCAGCTCCACTAGAAAGCACATTTTTTTACAATCCATTCTCTATTCTATACTAATAAGCTTGAAACAGAATGTGTGTATTTAACTTAAAACAGTCCATTGGTGTCCTCTTAATCTTAGGATAACACTAAAGTACTTAAACTGGCATGTGGGTCTTGTGTGTTCAGCCCACTGAAGACCCACCAGCCTTCTTCATACCTCGCTTCTGAAGCTTGTTTTCTTCCAGCTCCCCTAGCTTTCTACTCAACCCATCTTACATTTCTACCAAAAGTGCTCATTTCTTCTCTTCTCCTGCTAACCACTACTCATCCTACCAATCTCAGCCAAATTCTAATTATCCCCACAAACTTGCCCTGACCTCCTTGAATACTTCAAAATCCTTATGATAATTCCACATACCCCTATATCTCTCATTAGCATTTTCCACAGCTGTGTGAAATCTGCCCCTACATAGTCTTCTCCATGAGGGCATCATGCTCTTCTAGGTGACTCTAGTCTAATACACACCATGAACATGTCAAGCATGTAGTAAGTAATTATTCAGTAGAAAGTAATTACCTTACCTTCGTAAGTGAATACCACTGGTCAACCATGAAATTTATCATTTCTAAGTTTTAAGAGTTAAGTGCTTATAGATTATTGACCAGTCAGTCCCTTGTGTGTTATTTTTTTTAAGAAAACAGTTAGGGAAACAATTTTGATATAACAGTACTGTAGAATATTAAGCAACTATTAAAAATGGATTATAGCCTGACTCATGGTGGTGCAGTGGATAGAGCATCATCCTGGGATGCTGAAGTCCCAAGTTCAAAGCCCTGAGGTTGCCAGCTTGAGTGTGGGTTTATGTAACTTGAGCACAGACTCTCCAGCTTGAGTGTGGGCTCATCAGCTTGAACCCAGATCATAATCATTATCCCAAGGTTACTGACTTGAGCCCTACCTCCACCCTCTCTCATCAAGGCACATATGAGAAGCAATAAATGAACAACTAACATGACACAAATAGGAGTTGATGCTTCTCATCTCTCTCTTTTCCTGTCTCTCTCTCTCTCTCCCAAACTATGTAAGTAAATAAGTAAATAAGTAAATAAATAAATAAGAAAGATTGTGTGCCTGGATTATGTATATATGTTGATAGATAATACCTACATAAATGCATACACGAACAGATAGAGACATACAGACATGAACATAGATACATATCTTCCCATTACATATGGATGGATGACTAGGTATAAGAAAATATGTTACTAAGAAAACATATATAGATATAATTATATATGATATGCATAATATATATACAAAATATGTATAAGATTATATATAAAACTATTAATAATATTTACAAACTTTATTCTTTTAAGTAATTAATGCCCAGTAGTAAATTTTTTTGGTTTCATTTTATTATGTTTGAACTTCCTATGTCTAGTACATCTTATTGCTTGAACTTCTTTTAAATAAACTTTATCTCTTTGAAATTTAGCTAATCCAGAAATGTGCTTTCTCATATGCTTAATTTATCTTTTTGCTTTAAAGCTTAAGGCATTATTTTTCTTGATATTAAACAATTACATCCTGTAGCTTATAAAATATTAGGGTATGGTTATTTTTAAATAAAAATTATTAAGAATATTTTTTAATATTAGAATTTTTGTCATAGGTATATCTTTAATTTGAGAAATTTCAAGCAACATCACTGCTTAAGAATTATCTTGGAATTATTATTAATATATTGTATATCTATGTAATAAAAATCTCTTATTTATTGTACATATCATTTCCATTGCTTTCTCCTGGATTTCTTTCTACCATTAAACTATAATTTTGGTTGTATGTTATCTCCATATTAAATTCTTCAGGTTTTTAAAAAGGTATAGATTTACATATACTGAATAAATTTAGAAGATCATATATAGGAACAAGAAAAATGAACATTTATGTTTTCTTAATAGAGTATATAATTTGAAATTATAAATATCAGAAGAAACTTTGCCCAGAATAATTTACTATTTAAACTTTTTTGGTTTGAAAGATCAAATCAATATCTTTTATCACTTTTCTCCATAATTTTTTCAGAGTAAAACCTATCCCAAAATACTTAGGTAAGAAACTTACTCTAAAACCTCAAAAGATTTTGGCCAATAAGTATCCTTTCCAAAACAATGTTTTTCTGAGTTAAACATTAAAGAATCAGGAGCACATAGACTGAGTTTTTTTACAAATAAAAGAAGTATAAAAATCAAGAGAAAATAATTTGCTAAAGATTGTTTTGGTAAATTCAGTATTTGAAAATGACTTAAAATATTAATTGGACTTAGTTGAACACCACTTAGGTACTGTGTGTGTGTGTGTGTAATGTCATAACCATATATGTATATATATATGTATATATATATGTATATATATATAATGATAACTAAGAAAGAAGGATGCCATTAGTTCTCAGATATTGTTATTATCATGGATCTATTCTTTCTCATTTATTTTAATGCTTTGGTTTCCTCTCATTCATTCAAAGCAGATCAGTTAATTACCTAATATTATATGTTTAAATTAATTTAAAGGGATTAAATAATGTACTGCAACTTTTAATATTTTAATGCTTATTAATTTTTTAAATAACCAATGCAGTTACACATTAGAAATAAAAAAGAACTCTTGACTTTCACATCTCTGTGAAATTAGTTTGCCAGTATTTTTAAATTAATATTTGCACTTCATATATTGAATACTAAATACATCATGATTTAATTTTATATAATTATATATAGTTATATATTTTATACATAATTCAATATTTTAATTCAGTATTATCATGGAAATTGAATCTTACTTAACAGACTGCCATTTTAAGAAGGCTTGTTGTAATTAAAATTGTGATGATTGGTAAGAAAAAACAAGTGCTAGCCTATCATTACATAATAAGTTGTTTATTTACTCTCAGTTGTTTAAACAAATAAAGCTGTCTTACAGAAAAGTAAGCAAGAAACATAAATTTAAAGTATTTTAAATAAAAGAAATTTAATAATTGAAGAAAAGACATACACTAAGATACAGCATTAAATACCAGATTTGCCCATGTATAAGATGCACCTTTTTTCAAAAAATTTGTGGTCTAAAAACTGGGTGCGTCTTTTACAGTGGTTGTCAATTTTTTTTTTTACTTGCATTTGACAGTGATGAGAAGTTGTGTGAATTTTATGATAAATAAAAGTTGAGTTAAATAACTTCATGTAATACATTTTTTTCAAATTTTGGGCCCTAAAATTAAGGTGTGTCTTTCATTAGGTAATATCCATGCAGGTGCTGATAGGGGAGTTCTAAAGTAAGAAATTAAGCTTCAATAATAGTAACTTTTAGTTGTAATAAATAGGAGCTATGTAAGGGTTAGGAAATAGTTAATCTGCTTGCTATACTCTCTTAATGGCTTCTTGGCCTTTATTTGAAGTGCAGGCAAAAATTTACCTTTGCAGGAATGTCAGGGAAGCTTACATGGGGAAGGACCTGACATTTAGGAAAGTTTAAATCATAATAGTTGTTTGTAAAAGCCTAACCACAGTATTTACTGTTAAAAGTTAAGGCCTATAAATTAATTAGAAACTTAGTTCACCAATTTTAAATCTTTATTTTGTATCCTAAGAAAACAGGGAGTCTTTTTTTTTTTTTTTTTTGTATTTTTCTGAAGCTGGAAACGGGGAGAGACAGTCAGACAGACTCCCGCATGCGCCCCACCGGGATCCACCCGGCACGCCCACCAGGGGGCGACGCTCTGCCCACCAGGGGGTGATGCTCTGCCCCTCTGAGGGGTCACTCTGTTGCAACCAGAGCTACTCTAGCGCCTGGGGCAGAGGCCAAGGAGCCATCCCCAGTGCCCGGGCCAATGGAGCCTCGGCTGCGTGAGGGGAAGAGAGAGATAGAGAAGAAGGAGAGAGGGAGGGGTGGAGAAGCAGATGGGCGCTTCTCCTGTGTGCCCTGGCCGGGAATCGGACCCGGGACTTCCGCACGCCAGGCCGACGCTCTACCACTGAGCCAACCGGCCAGGGCTCCAACAGGGAATCTTTTTAGACAATTATCAGAGGCAAATGATCCCAGAGGTGCCAGTTCTGAGGCTATTCCTGTGAGACACCTGACCCTGGCTGTCTTGAAGATTTACCAAGGACACCATATAAGACTATGCTAATTGAGCCTGTTTTTCATCAAAAGAACTTGCAGAGGAGACATTTCTATAACTGAACCCCCATCTCCTGCATATTGTTACATGACTACGTGCATGGACATTTTGCCCCTTACTCCATTAATAACAGCCCTTGAAACCTACAAAAATTGCCAACAACAGAAGAGTGGAAGGTATCTTTTGGACAGGAGTCCCCTGCCTTTTCAAGTTGCTGCAATTTGAAATAAAGATGCTCTTATACCTACTCGATTCCTGTATCTTGTGAAATTGGCAAAAAAAGGGCAACAACCAACATGAATTCTGGCTTGTTTTGGTAACAGTGCTTCACACACATCTGTGTCTGAGTACACACACACACATGCACACACACATGCACACACACATTCTGAGACAAAGGAAGCCAAGGAAATTGCGCAGATTCCACCTCTTAGAGAAAACCTTAAAGGTTCTGAAAATACCTGAAGTAAAAATAAAAAGCCAGAAAACCCAAATCTCATATTCAATTACATTTCATCCACAGTTTCCCAAACTTATTACACATTGGAGAATTTTTTCTTGAGTAATATCTAATGTTATACCTTGGAATTAGTTTTTTGTCTTTCTGCTGGGGTAAGTAGAGGCAAAGACTCCTATGAATATTAATTAATTGACTTTATACTTTTCAGCAGCTGGCATAAAAAGATCTCATTCATTAAATAACTTCTAGTGTCAATAACATAAAAAAAGAATTTATAGAAAAGTAGATTTTTATAAAATAGGAGCTTTGCCACTGTGGTTTCTTATAGCTCTTAATGAAGTAGAGACTGTTGAAATGTTGCCCGTCTGAGTATTTAGAGTTGAATGAGTACTATATGGTAAAATATATAGTTACATTATCACAGTCAATCATTTTACAGATAACATAGTTCATTTAACTGACAGAATAATTTTCCTCTTTCTTTGCTCATTCATAATATACAAAAATCCATAAAAGAACAAGAAACAAAGTGAAAACCATTTAAAATTTTATCACATAGATGGATATGTTGATACACTATTGAAGATGGTTCTATATGCATGAATATCAGATATATATCTATATATACATATATGATATAATTGATCAATTTTTTATATTTATGTTTTCAGACATTTTTCTGTGTATATTTTCACAGAAAGATATATATAGATATTATTCACTCAGGTAACATCACATTTATGTATATACTCGTGTGTTTCTATGGGTGTGTATAAATAGATAAATATGGACAGTAGTACACAAATGTGTGTGTGTGTGTGTGTGTGTTTTAATTCATCTGAACTCATGACACTACCATGTAGTCATACTCTTATTTCCCTAAACAAATCACTTTTCCAAACCCCCAAATATTTTTTAACACCTTCTACATTTTTATCCAACTTTCTCCTAACAAACACACAAAATTAATCTCATCTTTAATTTCACAGAATAATAAAACATGAAAATGCTTCAGCCAGTAAACCTCGCTGCTTTCTTTGAATTCTACAGAATGGTTGCATTGGTGTCTACACTTCCCTCTTTCTTTTTTTGTATGAAGGAGGGGAATGTATACTTTAATGTCTGGGTCAGAACCTTCTCCTTGAAACTCCTTTTTCCCACTTTCCTTTATGCACTACCCTCTGTCTTGTGAACTTTTCAGTGATCTGCTTTTTGTTAATAAGCATGCTCAAAGATGCAGCACCACTTTTTACAAAAGTTAAACTCTCTTAACCCATAGCTTCTCCAGATACTGGTTTCTTCCTTCTCTTGTCTCTAAAGACAAATTCCTTGAAAGTTTTGTGTGTTCTCACTATTTACACTCCTCTTTTCAGTCACTTGAATCTACTCTAATCTGGCCTTTTAATGAGTTTTGTTTTAAAAGACAGAGGGAGGGGAAGTGCTTTCTCAATGAATTCTTTTATCAGTATTCAACACAGTATCTTATTCGACAGTCTCTTTTCAACAGTTCCCATGCTCTGGTTCTGTAATTTCACACTCTCCTGAATAATATCACATTGCAAGACCTTATTTACATCCCTTTCTGGCTCCTTACATCCATCCTCCTAAGAGATGATGAAATTCTTTAAGACTTTCCAAGCCCTCCTTCCTCTTCTGTCTCCCCACACATTTCTGTCCAGCCTTCGGTTTCAATCACCCTCAGCATGTTAGTGTTTCTGGCTCTGACTTCTCCTTTGAGGGCCATATCACAGATCAAAATGCTTACTATACCTCTTCACTCAGATAGCTCAAAGGCCCCTAAAAAGCAACATGATCAAAATAGAATTTGTGAAAATCTTCACCATACTGGTCCTCTCTCATTATCACCCAGATTGACTGAAAAGTTGTCTTTTTCACTCACATCCACTTACCCTCACTTGCTTTCAATGCTTATGTCCACTCAATCAGTTAGATTTGTTGACTCTTTCTCTTAAATAAGTACACTTAAAAACAGACACACACAAATAGTGTTATTTTTTCTTAATATGTAAAATTTTGGAAAGCAAATCATAATATAGTAGATGTAATTTTATAGAGAGATATTATAAATTGTCCACTTCTCTGGCATCTTACTTGCTTGTAAAAAACATTTCAAGTTTCCTTTTTAATTTTCTAAATGTATATTTTAGATCTACTTCCATTTAAATAAAATATATGATGTACTTAAAATATAGTAATTATCAGATGTTGTTTCAACTTCCAGCAGATTCATTTTCTGTTCTGTTTACCATTCTATTAAGCAACCATTGTAAGTGAAAAGTATGCATGATACAACCCTTAGGCTAAGAGAGTAGCATGCTAAGAAATGACAGTTTTCTACTGTAGTTATCATTTTTCAAAATATTCTAAATTTTATTTATAAAAGGCACTAAATTTGTATTATGGCCAATGTAAGTATTTTCTTTATAAGTAGATATAAAGAGTCTGTAAAATCATTCTTTTAAAATATATCTGTTGATAATATCATGTTTTATAACTTTCTTTATTTGAATTTTTTTGATCAATATAATTATAGATAGTATCTTATAATGAGTTAGTTGTGTGTACTGACAGTAATTGGGTCCTTAAAATGAGTTCATATCAGATAGGCTGGGGGTTGGGGGAATAGGTGAAAAAGGTAAAAGAGATTAAGAAGTACAAATTTCCAGTTATAAAAACAGTCATAAGGATGTAAAGCATAGCATAAGGAACATAGTCATTAGCATTATATAATAATAACTATGTATGATGTCAGATGGGTAATAAACTTATTGAGGTAATCACTTCTTAAAGTACATAAATGTCTGTGATCAGTATGTTGTACAACTGAAAGTAAGATAATATTGTTTTAAGTCTGGAATAGGGTCTGAGAATTTGAATTTCTAAAAAATGTCTAGGTGACACTGATGCAATTGATCCAGGAAGCACACCTTGAGAACCACTAATCCAAGGCATTATCAATTATTTAGGATTCAGTGTCATATTTAATATATAAAGAAGGATATGAAAAAAGAGGATTAGCAAGAAAATAAACTCATTTCTATTTCTTTTGCATTTATGTGCATCATACCTAACACTCAATTATATATCAGTCATGTAAAATAGAAGAATATAACTTCAAAAGTTAATATTTTTGGATTCTAAAAGTTTTTTAAGTTGTGAGGCAACAAATTTTCAGTATCTTCTGGTATACATGAAATAACATCAGTAGCTTTTTTATTTTTCTCAAGATATAAACGTTACTAATTATCCTTTAAAAACAAACAACTAGGAAAAGAGACAAGATGGGCAACTAGGACAAAAGACAAGAGTAGGCAGATGCTCCAACTCCCACTTCCCAAAACCAAAGTAGATTATAACTGTATTCTGAGAACATTCATCTTGAAAGACCAAATTTGAACTAAACTAAGATGATTCTATAGCTGAGGACCACCAAAGAAGCCACAATGAGACTGGTAGGAAAGGCAGAGATGTGGAAAGGGCTGCCCTGCTCCCAGGAGCAAGTAGTGGCTGGGAGCGACTCTCACAACGGGGAGGGTTGCCTGGCGAGTTGTGGGTCCTCAGCTTCAAAACCGGAATCCCAGCCTAGAGCCCTGGAGCCTGGCAGGGGCTTACAGACTATATTTGTCTGAGAAAAGAGCCTAGATAGAGGAGGCAGAACTCTCAAACCCAGGCTCCGCATTAAAGGGACTACACGGAGAGCCTCACTCACAGCCACCTGCCCAGGGCTCCAGGAGCAAGGAGTGCTGGGAGGACTGGAGTTGCCAGGGGAGAGAGTGGTCTTAGGGGCACAGAGGGAGACACTTTGAGGGATGAACACCCTAAGCCCTGGGCTGAATCACTCCCCAAATCTAAAGTGAACATTTTTCCTGGGAACAGCATCACCAGCAAAAGGAAGAAATTACCCCATCCACCAGAGGCTCTCCTGCCCCAGTTAGAACAAAGAGGCACTTGAAGGCAGGCAGCATGTTAGGGTCACAAATAGTGAGTGCTGAGGTCTAAGCTGAGTGCTCGTTGTGGGGTGGGTAGGCCAGATGTGGCAGGCAGTAATGGAGCAACAAAACAGCACCAGAATTGGCCCACCATGAAACCTGGAATGCCCACTAGTGGACAGTAGGAACCAGGTTGACCAGCACTGCAAAAGTGGGCGGTTTTTATAAAAAAGTTTTGCCATCATGGCACTAAATCAACTGGATTTAATGGATATCTTCAGAACCTTTTACCCTAAAGCAGGCATCCCCAAACTATGGCCTGCGGGCCGCATGTGGCTCCCTGAGGCCATTTATCTGGCCCCCCGCTGCACTTCCAGAAGGGGCACCTCTTTCATTGGTGGTCAGTGAGAGGAGCACTGTATGTGGCGGCCCTCCAATGGTCTAAGGGACAGTGAACTGGCCCCCTGTGTAAAACGTTTGGGGACCCCTGCCCTAAAGCAACAGAATATACATTCTTTTCAAATACTCATGGTACATGCTCTAGGATAGACCACATGTTAGGGCACAAAGTGGGTCTCAACAAATTTAAGAAGATTGAAATCATATCAAGCATCTTCTCTGATCATAATGGCATGAAACTAGAAATCAACTACAACATAAAACTGAAAAATACTCAAAAGCTTAGAAACTAAATAGCATGTTATTAAATAATGAATGGGTTAACAATGAGATTAAAGAAGAAATTTTTAAAAAATTCTACAAATCATGAAAATGAGCATACAACAATTCAAAATTTATGGGACACAGAAAAAGCAGTCCTGAGAGGGAAGTTCATAGCATTACAAGCATACCTCAAGAAGCTAGAAAAAGCTCAAATAAATAAGTTAACCCTGTATCTAAAAGAACTAGAAAAAGAACAGCAAGTAAGGCCTAAAGGAAGTAGAAGGAAGGAAATAATAAAGATCAGAGTGGAAATAAATGACATAGAGGTTAAAAAAACAATACAGAGGATCAATGAAACCAAAAGCTGGATCTTTGAAAAGGTAAACAAGATTGATGAAACTTTAAGCAGATTCATCAAGAAAAAAGAGAGAGGACTCAAATACATAAAATTATAAATGAGAGTGGAGAAATAACAACTGACACAACAGAAATACAAAGGATTGTAAGAAAATACTATAAAGATCTGTTTGCCAAAAAATTAGACAACCTAGGTAAAATGGACAAATTCCTTGAAACATATAATCTTTCAAATATCAATCTGGAAGAATAAGAAAACCTAACAAACCAATTATAACAAATGAGATCAAAACAGTTATCAATAAACTCCTAACAAACAAAAGCCCTGGGCCAGATGGCTTCACAGGCAAATTTTACCAAATATTCAAAGAAGAATTAACTCTTATCCTTTTCAAGGTACAGTGGTACCTTGAGATACAAATTTAATTTGTTCTGTAACAGAGCTTGTAAGTCAGTCAACTCATATATCAAACTGCCGATACTGGACCCATGCGCCAACATGACAACTAGCGGTAGCTTCTTGAATCACGACTCGTATCTCGGAATTTTGCTCGGATCTTGAACAAAAATATGAACCAAGTCACAGTTCGTATCTTAAAAAATTTGTATGTTGGTCTGTTTGTATCTGAAGGTACCACTGTATTTCAAAAAAATTCAAGAGGAGGGAAGACATTCAAGCTTCTTTTATGAAGCGAGCATAATTCTGATTCCAAAACCACACAAAGACAACACAATGAAAGAAAATTATAGGTCAATATCCTGGTGAATTTAGATGTTAAAATTCTCAACTAAATATTAGCAAACTGGATCCAGCAATACACAAAATAAATCATACATCATAATCAAGTGTGATTTATTCTGAGGAGGCAAGGTTAGTACAATATTTGCAAATCAATCAATGTTATTTATCACATAAACAAAAGGAAGGAGAAAACCCACATGAAAATATCAATAGATGCAGAAAAAGGACCGGATAAAATCCAGCACCCATTTATGATCAAAACTCTCAGTAAAGTGGGAATACAGGGAACATACCTCAACATGATAAAGGCCATCTATGACAAAACCCACAGCCAACATCATACTCAATGGGCAAAAGTAAAAACAATCCCCTCAAGATCAGGAACAAGGCAGGGTGCTCCCTTTCACCACTCTTATTCAACGTAGTTCCAGAAGTCTTAGCCTTAGCAATCAGACAAGAAGAAGAAATAAAAGGCATCCAAATTGGAAAAGAAGAAGTAAAACTCTCATTATTTGTAAATGATATGATACTGTACATAGAAAACCCTAAAGTCTCAGTCAAAAAACTACTGTACCTGATAAATGAATTTAGCAAGGTGGTAGGATATAAAATTAATATTCAGAAATCAGAGGCATTTTTATATACCAACAATGAACAGTCAGAAAGAAAAATTCATGAAACAATTGCCTTCACTATTGCAACAAAACAAATAAAAAACCTAAGAGTAAATTTAACCAAGGAGATTAAAGATTTATACTTGGTAAATTATAAAACATTGATAAAGAAATCAAGGGAGATACAAAGAAGTGGAAGCATATACCATGTTCATGGATTGGAAGAATAAACATCATTAAAATTAGCATATTTCCCAAAGCAATTTATAAATTCAATGCAATACCAGTTAGAATACCAATGACATACTTCAAAGATATAAAATACATATTCCAAAAATTCATATAGAACCAAAAAAAAAACAAACATGAATAGCCTCAGCAATCTTGAAAAAAAAAGAATAAAGTGGGTGGTATCATACTTCCTGATATGAAGTTATACTACAAGGCCACTGTACTCAAAAAAGCTTGGAACTGGCATAAGAACAGGCATGTAGATTAATTGAACAGAACAGTGAACCCAGAAATAAACCCACACCTTTATGGATAATTGATATTTGACAAAAGAGTTAAAAGAATACAATGGAGTAAAGATAGCCTCTTTAACAAATGGTGTTGGGAAAATTGGACAGCTACCTGCAAAAAAAATGAAACTAGATCACCAACTTACACCATTCACAAAAATAAACTCAAAATGGATAAAAGACTTAAATGTAAATCATGAAACCATAAGCATCTTAGAAGAAAACATAGGCAGTAAGCTTTCTGACATCTCTCGCAGAAATACATATATTTGCTGATTTATCTCCACAGGCAAGTGAAATAAAAGACAGGATAAACAAATAGGCTATATCAAACTAAAAAGCTTTTGCACAGCTAAAGACAATATGAACAGAATAAAAAGACAAACTACACAATGGGAGAACATATTTGACAAATACGTCTGTTAAGAGGTTAACAACGAAAATTTATAAAGAGCTTATAAAACTCAACACCAGAAAGATAAACATTCCAATTAAGAAATGGGAAAAAGAAATGAATAGATACTTTTTCAAAGAGGACATACAGATAAATGGCCAATAGACAGATGAAAAAGTGTTCAACATCACTAAGCATTAGAGAAATGCAAATTAAAACCACAATGAGATATCACCTCATACCAGTCAGAATGGCGCTCAGTAACAAAACAATACATAATAAGTGCTGGTGAGGATGTGGAGAAAAGGGAACCCTCCTGCACTGCTGGTGGGAATGCAGACTGGTGCAGCCACTGTGAAAAACAGTATGGAGATTTCTCAAAAAATTAAAAATGGGCCCGACCAGGCAGTGGCGCAGTGGATAGAGCAGCGGACTGGGATGCAGAGGACCCAGATTCGAGATCCCGAGGTCGCCAGCTTGAGTATGGGCTCATCTGGTTTGAGCAAAAGCTCACCAGCTTTGACTCAAGGTCGCTGGCTCAAGCAAGGGGTTACTCAGTCTGCTGAAGGCCCACAGTCAAGGCACATATGAGAAAGCAATCAATAAACAACTATGGTGTCACAACTGATGATTGATGCTTCTCATCTCTCTTTGTTCCTGTCTGTCTGTCTGTATCTATCCCTCTCACTGACTCTCTATCTCTTAAAAAAAAAATGAAACTGCCTTTTGACCCAGCCATCCCGCTTTTAGGAATATATCCCAAGAACACTATATCACTGATTGAAAAGAAGAAATACACCCCCATGATTTTGGCAGCATTGTTTACAATAGCCAAGATCTGGAAACAGCCCAAGTGTCCATCAGTGGATGAGTAGATTAAAAAGCCATGGTATTCCATATATACAATGGAATACTATGAGGCCATGATAAAGAAGGAAATCTTTTTTCAACAACATGGATGGACCTGGAAATTATTATGTTAAGTGACATAAGCCAGGCAGAGAAAGAAAAATATCGTATGACCTCACTCATTTGAGGAATCCAATGTGAACTGAGGAATGGAATTGAGACAGAGGAAGGATCAAAGGGACCAGAATAAAAGAGCACAAAGGGAAAGGGGATGATAGGATGGAATAATCCTGAAGGGAATGGGGGAGGGCACTGTGGGGAAAGGGGAAAGGGAGATGTTGAGGGCAATATGGGGGTGGGGGTATGCATTTGTTGTGATACTAGAATCTATGTAAACACAATAAATTAAAATCAATTAAAAAACAAACAAAAAAACAGCTAGGATTTTCAGTCTGGACAATGACATTTCTTTATTTCTTCCTGCTTCTTGCTGAATACAACTATTGTTCCTGGAAATTATGCAAGAAGTAACTAAAAGTAACATTCTGAAAGATGCTAAGAGGACACAATGAGATATCAGCTCACACCAGTCAGAGTGACTATCATCAATACATCAATAAACAACAAGTGTTGGTAAAGATGTGCAGAAAAGGGAACCCTTGTGTACTGTTGGTGAGATTGTAAATTGGTGCAGCCACAGTGGAAAACACTATTGAAGCTCATCAAAAAAATTAAAATTAGAGCTACCATGTTACCCAGAAATTCACTGTGGGTGTTTTGTTTCGTTTTGTTTTTTTTTCCAAAGTGAGAAGCAGGGGGGCAGTCAGACAGATTCCTGCATGTATGAGACCGGGATCCACCCATCATGCCCACCAGGGGGCAATGCTCTGCCCATCTAGGGCATCGCTCCTTTGTGACCTGAGCCATTCAAGCACCTGAGGCAGAGGCCATGGAGCCATCCTCAGTGCTCGGGCCAACTTTTTGCTCCAATAGAGCCTTGGCTGCAGAAAGGGAAAAGAGAGATGGAGAGGAAGGAGAGGGAGAGGGTGGAGAAGTAGATGGGCACTTCTCCTGTGTGCCCTGACCAGTAATCAAACCCAGAACTTCTACATGTCAGACCAACACTCTACCACTGAGCAAACCAGCCAGGGCCCATTCTGGGTGTTTATTTAAAGAAATTCAAAACACTAAAGGATATATGCATTTCTATTTCAGTGCAACATTATTTACAATAACCAAGATATGGAAGAATCCTGCTTGTCTATTAATACACAAGTGGATAAAGAAGATGTTGTATATGTATACCATGATATAGTACTCAGCCATAAAAGTTATGAAATCTTAACCATTTGTGACAATGTAGATGAATCTAGTGGGTAATATGTTAAGTGAAATGTCAGACAGAAAAAACAAATAACATATGATTTCACTTATATGTGGAATCTAAAGAACAAACAAAACAAACAAAGTCAGAGATGCAAAGAACAAACTGATGGTTGCCAGATGGGAGGGAGTTTGGAGTTTGGGTGAAAAGGGTAAAGGGATTAAAAGTACAAACTAACAAAATAGTCACAGGCATGTAAAGCATAGCATAAAGAATATAGTCAATAATGTAATAAATATGTATAGTGCCAGGTGGGTACTAGACTTAGTAGAGAACTGCTTTGTTGGTTATATAACTGTCTAACCACTATATTATACACTTGAAACTAATATAATACTGAATATCAGCCAGAATTGAAAAACTTTTTTAAAAAGAAAGAAAAGTAGTAAGAGGAAGGCAAACTGATGTGGGACTCCAGTGCTGAATGAACAACGCACTAACATCAGAGAGAACAACTCTAGTAAAAACAAACAAAAGAAAACACTACAAACATTCTGAAAATTAAACTGTCACTGGAACCGCAACCCACAAAGAAAACGGGACCTTTGTGCTAAACCTAAATAGGGTAACCACTTGCTAAAATAAAATATTTAAATAATACATAGAGTCTCCTAGCAGAATAAACAAAATGTGCTGGATACAATGGAAAATATCTCATTATGCCAAGAACTAAGTAAACCCCAACTAGAATGAGAAAGCAGCTGACTCTAATGCCAAGATAAATTAGATGTTGGCATTACCTGGCAATGATTGAAAGCAGCCATTATAAAATATTTGGACAACCATTACTAATTCTCCCCAAAAAAGATAAAAAATACAATTTCAGCAAAGAAATAAAAGCTATGAAAATATAACTAAATAAAAATTATAGAGCTGATAATTACAGTAACATTAAAAAAAAACCTTGCAAAATAGACTTATAGTAGAGGGTAGATGATAAAAAGTAAGATCAATGGACTTGAACAATGGTCAAATAATTTTGCCCAACCTGAACAACAAAAAGTAAATAAACTGGAATAAAAAATAACAGAAAGTCAGAGACCTTCAGGACATTAGCTAAAGATCCAATAATTGAATCATTACAGATGAAGAGGCAGGCTAAAAGACTGTTCAATGAAATAATGATTGAAAACGTTCCAAATTTGGTGAAACAAATAAACCTGCAGACTTAAGAAGTTTAGCTAACTTTAAACAGAATAAACACACAAAAATGTTCATCAAAGATAACAATTGAACCCTGAAAAATTAAAGACAAAGAAAAAAATTTGAAAATCTGCCATTGAGAAAGACACATCAACAACAGGTAAATACAAGTTCTACTGAGTGGGGTTTTCTTTGGAAACTATAAAGAAGGAAATGGCACAGCGTTTTTCGAGTACTGAAATAAAAAAAAATCTGTCAACCAAAAAAATCTATACCCAGTGAAACTATCATTTAGGGAGGAAAGAGAAATAAGACATTTCAAGTGAAGGAAACGTATAATATATTTTATATCACAAAGGTTAAACTCACCCACAAAATTATCAAAAAAGATGCTCTTTAATCAAAAACAACGTATCAAAAAAGCACCCTGCAGCATCAGAAGGAAAAACAATGGTAGAGGAGAAATATAAGCGAATACAATAGGCTATCTTTCTTTCCGTAAGTTTTATCAATCATATTTGATGATTGAAACAGAAACTGTAATGAAATCTGATACTCAAGACAAAGATATTCAAAAGTGGGGAGAGACCTAAATAGAAGTGAAGCTTTTACTCCACTTGAAGTGGTAAAATAATGATACCAGAAGACTGTGATATACCAAGTATATATATTCTTATAACCACAAAAATTACTATAAAAACTATAAATACATGCAAATATTTATAGATCATTACAAAATTCTAATATTTAAATAAATTACAGAGGGCAACAAAAAAAAAGAAAGTGAACAAAAAATGAGAAAAAACTAATAGAATAATCAGTGAAATAAGAGATGTAAATATTAACATTTCAATAATTACTTCAAATGTAAATAATATGCATACGCTAATCAAAAAACAGATACTGGCAGAGTGGATTAAATTGAGTAACCAAATTAGACGTTGTTCACAAGAAACTCCCTTCAAACTCAATGACCTAAGCAGGATGAAGGCAAAAGAATGGCTGGCATAAGATATGTCACAGAACATTATTAACAAAGTAAGAGTGGTTATATTAGTATATATTTTTGAAAAAGTAGTCTTCAAAGAAATTTACTAGAGGTGAAATATATTTCATAATGATAAAATTATAAATTCACAAGGAAAACACAGCAATTCTAAATGTATGTGCACCAAGCAACAGAACCTCAAAATATAAAACAAAACTTAGGGGGCTGAAAAGAGAAATAGTTCCACAATGATAGCTGGGACTTTAAAATCTATCTGTGACTGATAGAATGCCAGGAGAGAATATCAACATAGATACAGAAAAACTCACCATCACCTAACAGGATCTAATTAACAGATATAGAACTCTCCATAGAACAGCAGCAGAATGTACACATTTTTTTTCTAAGGCCTATGAAATACTGACGAAAATCAACCATATCTCAGACTGTAAAACAAACCTCAACATTTAAAAGAATTGAAGCCAAATGAAGTCATACAGAATGTTCTCCGGCTATATTAGAATCAAATTAGAAATTATTAAAAGGGATAAAACAAAAAAAATCTCTATACATGAAAATAAAACAACACACATGTAAATAATCACAGGTCAGTGGAAATCTCAGAGGAAATTGAAAAGGTGCATGGATTTGGACAAATATGAAAATACAACATATCAAATAAGTGGAATACATTTAAGACCACAACGGGAAATCACTGTACACCTATTAGAACCACTAACATTTTTTATTAAAATAGTGACAATAACAAATACTGATGAGGAAGTACAGAAACCAGATCACTCATACACGGCTGATTGCAACCTGAAATGGCACAAACATTTTGAAATTATTTGGCCGTTTTATATAAACCTAAACATTCAATTGCAATGAATCCAGTAAATGCACTCAGGCTTATATCTCCAGGTAATAAAACTTATTTTTACAGATGAAACAAAATACAATAAACAGAGAAATTTTATTTGTACCCATCAGATAACTGGAAATGGCTCAGATATATTTTATCAAATGGATGGTTAAAATAACATACATTCTAGGGGCTATTACTCAGCAGTACCAAGTAATGAGCTATTGATACATGTAACAACATGCATAGTTCTCCAGGAGATTAAGCCAAGTAAGTGGAAAATATCTATTTCAAAATGTTACATACTATATTATTTCATTAATATAACATCTTAAAATGACAAAATTTTATAAATGAAGAACATATTTTGTTTGGCAAGTTTTAAGAATGGGGATGGGTGAGTATAGTTTCCAAACAGCAAAATAAAGTTCTTATTTTTCAGTTTTTGATTGTGGTGGTAGATACATAAATCTGTGCATGGGATAGAATTGTAAAGAACTCAACACACACACACACACAAGTACAAATGAGAATGGGTTGTGCCAATCTTGGCATCCTGGTTGTAATATTGTACTATTATTTTGGCTAAATGTTAACAATGGGGAAAGTATTTCCTACAACTGCATGAGATGATCCATGATTATCTCAGTTAAACATTTAAATTAAAAAATACAACAAAATAGACTAAGGAAAAATTACTTTTCAGGAAGCATACCTGATGGGAATTGATTATGCTGAAACCAAGAAATATATGGTAAGTGAAAATGCCAACATCAGCCTACAAATATAGAACTTAACCTGAATTCTTAAAACTCTGTTCAGGCACCATTCACTCACCCTTCCAGCTTCCCTTGGTTTGCTCCCCACATTGTTCTAATTAGAGAGCCATTTCCTCTGCCCAGCTGTTTTAAATTTTAACAAACCACAATGACATCCACAGAGACAACACAGCCTTTCTTATCTTCAGGGAAGACATAAGAGTTAAATCCCTGAAGCTGCAAGAGGCAAACTTTTGGATGGTTATCATGAATATATTGCAAAATACAAAACACCTCCAACAAAAAGACAATATATTGCACTACAAAAATATATTTTATTCTGTGGACAAAATAGTAAGACAAGACAAATACTCTTTCCATAAATTAAAATATAGAAACAACAAGTACAAAATAAACAAAAACAAAAAACATGTTGAACTGAACCTTGAACTGGATGGATTAATTTTATAAAATGCAAATTTTATTCTTTTTTTTTTTTAAATGAGAGGAGGGGAAATAGAAAGGCACACTCCTGCATGCACCCCAACTGGGATCCACCCAGTAAGCCCTGTTTGGGCTGATGCCTGAATCAACTGAGCTATCTTCAGAGCCAAGGGTAATGCTTGAACCAATCGAGTCACTCACTGGCTGTGAAAGGGAAAAAGAAAAGGAAGAGAGAGAGGACGAAAAGCAGATGGTCACTTCTCCTGTGTGCCCTGGATTGGGGATTAAACCCTGGACATCTGCACGACTGGCCAACAAACACTACCCACTCAGCAAGCCAGCCAGGGACGCAAGTTTTATTCTTGCTTTATTTCCATTATCATGGCAACTTCTGTTATAAGTATGTTTATCAGTTGTTTTTGATTATAAAAGTAGGATAATATATGTTCAATTTAAAAATTGAGAAAAGCAAAAAAATACAGAGAAGGAAATGAACCTCGAGAAGGAAATGGGTCTTCATTCTACCACACAAAAGTAACATCTATTATTATTCTGTTTTCACTCTTTCAAACATTTATTTTATTCAAATGCTTGTGTATTTAACTGACTTATAACTCCATGCAGGTCTTGAGGAAAACAAATGAATGTTTTCCTTCTTACTCCCTTCTGCACTCCTCCTTTACATGCACGTACATCCTGTAACCATGTCCATGATCCTGATATAGGACATTTCTAGGCATCCAGTAAGCTTCCTCATCCTGTGTCTCAATTGCTAAGTCCCACTGTCAGGTAACTGCTATTCTGATTTCTACACAATAGCATAATTTTGCCTGTTTTGAAAATTTTTTTTAGAAATGAATCGTGTGCTTTTGTGTCTGGCTTCATTATCCCAACACGAGGTGTGTGAGGTTCATCCTTTTGCAAGTAACAGTAGTTTGCTTTTTCCTTGACTATGGTATGACTCCCATGTGTTAATATTATACATATATAACTGTCCATTATCCCTCTACAGGGATGGATGCTTAGGTTGGTTCCACTATGGGCTGTTATGAACAATGCTGCTTTGATGTCATGTCTTTTGGCAGATGTAAGCTCTCCTATCTATTGGGTCCATGCCTGGGAGTGAAATTACTGAAATCAGAAGGTATACTATATGATTAGTTGAATGTATACATATGATCAATATGCAAATTAAAGAATCAGAAAGTATACATATGATCATTTTAACTTACTACCACCAAATTTTGAGAGTTCCCATGGTTTCTTATCCTTGATACTGTGTGTCCTTTTAATTTCATTCAGTCTGGTAGTAACATAATTGTAAGCCAAAATAAGAACATTATATAACTAGAATTTTGTATCTTGTGTATTGCAATATGTCCATGTGTGTATTTTGTAAAGAATTAAATTTATCAAAAAAAATTACCATGATTTGGTTGGCATTGACTTACAAAAGAGTTTTCAAAATAATGACATTTGGAGGTATTATCCTCTGCATTAAAACATATGATATGATATATAACACTATATAAACATAAACTCACTGTGCAATACATTTTAAATAATTTTTGATTGGTTTTTAAATTTTGAATTTTATTTTTGTATGAACATCTATGATTAAGAATAGAATTAGTATTCTAACATGCTATTAATAAAAAATAATTTTAAAAAATTTCATATGAAATCTGCCAGAAATGAAAACTTAATTACCAAAGTACTACATTAAGAATTCTATATCATTTTTATTATCTATGTAACATTATATTGCTACTGGTTTATCTTTCTTCTGTCTGCATTTATTTTTTTCTAGCTTTGAGATTTCTCCATTTTTCCCTTTTTATGGTTTTATTTTTGCATACATATAGCACATTTTTCTGGGCTGCAACTTGTTCTTATAAATTAAAGGAGATACAAAAGGAAATACAAAAATTGGCTTTAATCTACAATGATATACTTTAAAAAATTTTTTTCTTTGGGAAAGTTGTAGATATAAACATTTTTATTAACTTGCAAAATTCAAAACTGTCTGACTCAATTATATAATCTAAGAAGGATAGTAACTCTGAGCAATAAATACTGAAGTTTACTAGCTCATGCTGGGGTTCCACTCAGTAATAAAAGGTGCTACTAATTACCTATAAAGCCTTTGAGTGGTCTGGGACGTGTCTCCCTTGGAGTGCATATTTCATTCTATACCCTCTCTGTCATTCCTACTGAACAAACTGGGTCTTGGATTCTGTTGCCAATTCTGGGCATTGCAGAATTAGTTACAGTTGCCTACTTTTCTTTTGCTATTCACTTGATTTAGAGATGAGGCCAAATTTACATTTTTACTCATCTGGGGATATTGCATAAAGCGCCACTATATTGTGTGGTTAAATTGCTGGTTAAGTTGCTCATTGTGTGTGTGTGTACTTATAAAAACACTTTAATCCAGTTACTCCTTCACTTCTCTTTTTGATGACCCTATCCACCCTTGACTTCCATCCTTCCTTCACCAATAAAGACAGACTGTAGTAGAAAGAAAATAAACTATAGCTTTTAAGAGCTGAAAATGCAGTTAATGATTTTACACCCTGCAGATTTTATAAATGACTTTCTAAGAATTCAATTGTTTGGTATCTATCAGATCCATCAAATACACTATTTTTGTGTGAATGAAAAATATTTGGTCAGATAATTTGTCTACAAGTTATTCAAAACAAAACTTAAAATAAATTTTAAGGTGTGGAAAATGCATTTTATGTGTTCCCACACATACAACTTCCAAGGAAAACAAAACAAGAAAAATAAGCAAAATTAGATTAATTTCTCAGGCACATAGTGCTATAGTGTGACAAGCTTTTGGGCTCTTGGACACTTGGCTAAGAGTATATTTTCATAGCTGGTAAGATGAATATTCATAACATACTGAACTCAAACTGTTGAAGGAGTCATCTTCTCCCCAATCCATTTTTCCTTGGACTGAACCTTGGAAGGGCACTCGCCCTGACAGTGTGAGACTCATAAGGATGGGCTTCATTTTAGGACCAGCAAGAATTTCAGGGCTTCATTCCATTAGGAATATATTATCTGGAGCATGTGCTTAAATGTAACCAGTGGTCCAGGTTAAGTGCAGACTAATTGGAGTCAGGAGAGTGAAACTTAACATCAGGACATTTTCCCTGATCTTCACTGTGGCATGAGATAGTTTGTAAGGCTGGTCTTTCTGAAAGGGAGAACTGACAAAATTGGTAGGGAGCCATAGTCCTACCGACCCTGGGATGTTAAACAAGTTTTGAGGACATGGAATTTCACTCAGTGACAGGAAACTGGAAAGTTTCAAGAGGCAACAAGATGGTGGCTGATTGTCTTGGGTATGAGAAAAAACTCAGTTATCATAAAGATTTCACATTACATTGTATATCCTTGGAGAGAGTGCACTATGCTAAAAAAAAGTGATGACTGGATTGAAGACAATGAGAGGAACAGTGAAGGAGAATGGAGTTAAGAAATATTTGGATTGAAAGAAATAGAGAGCTTGATAATTGGTTGGGCACCATGTTTTAGAGAGTAAGAGTTCTATAGGTTATCGAGTTTTCTATCTGGCAAAACAAAAGTATATATTACTTTATATATACCTTCATATTCTCTACCGCCTTTTTTCAGAAGCATAATAAATGCCTAAGAATTATAAAATAATAGTTTGAGCAGTGGAATCAATTTCTAGAAATAAGTTAGCTCTTTATGTGTGTGTTCATCATACAATATAAGAATTGATAAAATTTTATTTATTTTATTTGCAGAGGGGGCTTTGTCGCCCTTTGGTGTGGAAACACAGTCTGAGAAAAACGCAGATGCAAGAGTATTGCCATGTTTGGTCAGCAAGGTGGAAATTTTGGGGTCATCTCTTCCCCAAAAAAGAACATATGAAATGTTCCCAGTGTGTTGACTCATTTCTTACAATGGTTTTGGCACCTGCCCTTCCTTTCCACTGTCACCACTTTGATTCGGCTTTTCCCAGGATTAAGCCATTTGTCCTCTTGAACCCATCCTGTATATCACTCATCAGAGTTATTTCTGAAGATCCTACTGTGAACATTGGTTGCTGAGGAATCATTAGTCTTCTGTTCGGAAAACTTTAATCCATATTAACAATCCATGTCACTATAGTATTTCTGTTCTGTAAATACTTGCTCTTGTAATTTGATGCCTCAGTGAGAGGGAACTTACTTACAATACCCTAAATGTTGTCAAAGAGGCTTACTTAGAGCAACACATGTATGCATATTCATGCAAAACTAAAAAGTTCTCTTTCTTTATATCCTCTTTTAAAAACATCTGGGTCTCTATCTAGGACCCCCAGTAGAGTAGACAATATCATCTCCTATAGTGTCTCCCAGGTCTGCCTACTTTATACCTAAATTAGATTATTAAAATACCAGGCTTACAATGCTGGCAATAAAATTGTATAACAATATAAGCTGCTTTGTCTGGTACCAGTTTGGCTTTTTCTTGATGGAAAGTTTAGTGCCAGGTGGTCTTTATTTTTCTTTCTTTCTCTTTCTTTCTTTCTTTCTTTCTTTCTTTCTTTCTTTCTTTCTTTCTTTCTTTCTTTCTTTTTCTTCTTTCTCAGTTAGAGGAGGAAGGACCTTACTCAGTGAGAGGAGGAAGGAGGCAGAGACAGAGTTCTCACATGCACCCTGACTAGGATTCACCATACAAGCACACTAGGGGTTATGCTCTGTCCATCTGGGGTGTTGCTACATTGCTCAGCAACCAAGTTCTTCTTAGCTCCTGAGGTGCAGGCCATGGAGCCATCGTCAGCGTCTGGGGCCAACTCTCTCCAATAGAACCATGACTCCAGGTGGGGAAGAGAGAGAGAGAGAGAGAGAGAGAGAGAGAGAGAGAGAAGGAGAATAGATAGATAGATAGATAGATAGATAGATAGATAGATAGATAGATAGATAGATAGATATAGAAGCAAGAGAGGAAAGTGTTGGAAAGCAGATGAGTGCCTCTCTAGTGTGCCCTGACCAGTAATTTAACCCTGGACATCTATACACTGGACTGATGCTCTACCACTGAGCCAACCGGCCAGGGCCAACCAAGTGGTTTCTACAAGGAATGTGTAAGCAGTATTATGTGGCTGTATAAAAATTATGCAAAAAAACCACACTTCCAGTTTTTAAAATTATATCTTAGTTGGAATATTATATGCAATGGTTGGTATAAACTGATCAAAAGGTTTTTTTTAATATATTCTTATAACTTTGGTTTTTGTTTCTTTTTTAAATGAAGTCTTTATTTCTTCAGATTTTTAAGTTGAAATATGTCTAAAATGCTGTTTGAACTTGAGCATAGTAATATGTGGTCATGCTTGTATAAAGGGTAATGCACTTTTTATTTTTTTATTTGTTTATTTTTTAGATAGGCAGGGAGAGAGAAACAGGAACATCAAGCTGCTCCTGTAAGTGCCCTGATTGGGCCTGGAACTGGCAATCTCCATGCTTCGGGATGAACACATTTTTTAAAACAGGATTTAGTCTTTCAATTAAATTTGGGCTTAATGCAA
The DNA here is from genome assembly GCF_036850765.1 of Saccopteryx bilineata. Taxonomy (NCBI): domain Eukaryota; kingdom Metazoa; phylum Chordata; class Mammalia; order Chiroptera; family Emballonuridae; genus Saccopteryx; species Saccopteryx bilineata. The sequence continues at coordinate 162,955,745 of NC_089494.1, forward strand.
TATCTAAGCACTTTTTTGAGTGGTCAACTTGGTTTTGATATTTTTAAAAATTTTATTTAGACAATTAGTTTTAATGAGGTGACATTGATCAGAGTACATAGATTCAGAGAAAACATCTCCAGATCATTTTGACATCTGATTATGTTGTACACCCATCACCCAAAGTCAAAAGGCCTTTTGTAACCTTTTATTTGGTTTTCTTTATGCCCTCCCCCCACACACCTTCCCTCTCTTCCTTCCCCCTTCCCCTGGTAACCATTGCACTCTTGTCCACATCCATGAGTCTCAATTTTGTGTCCTATCTATTATATATATGAAATCATACAGTTCTTAGTTTTTTCTGATTTACTTATTTCATTCAGTATAATGTTATCAAGGTTCATCCATGTTGTTGTAAATGATACTATGTCATCATTTCTATGGCTGAGTAGTATTCCATAGTATATATGTACCACATCTTCTTTATCCAATCTTCTATTGAAGGGCTTTTTAGTTGTTTCCATGTCTTGGCCACTGTGAACAATGCTGCAGTGAACGTGGGGCTGCATGTGTCTTTACATACCAATGATTTTTAGTTTGGGGGGTATATACCCAGTAGAGGAATTGCTGGGTCGTATGGTAGTTCTATTTGTAATTTTTGAGGAACCACCATACTTTTTTCCATAATGTACTACTTTACATTCCCACCAACAGTGAATGAGAGTTCCTTTTTCTCCATAGCATCTCCAGCACTTGTTATTACCTGTCTTATTGATAATAGCTAGTCTAACAGGTGTGAGGTGGTAACTCATTGTAGTTTTGATTTGCATTTTTCTAATAGCTAGTGAAAATGAGCATCTTTTCATATATCTGTTGGCCATTTGTATTTCTTCCTGGGAGAAGTGTCTGTTCATGTCCTCTTCCCATTTTCTTATTGGATTTCTTGCTTGTTTGTTGTTGAATTATGTGACTTCTTTGTATATTTTGGATATTAGGCCCTTATCTGAGCTGTTGTTTGAAAATATCATCTCCCATTTAGTTGGCTGTCTGTTTGTTTTGTTGTTGGTTTCTTTTGCTGTGCAAAAACTTCTTAGTCTGATGTAGTCCCATTCATTTATCTTTGCTTTCACTTTCCTTGTCCTTGGAGTCAAATTCATAAAATTTGGAGCGAACTATATAAAAATAAAATAAATAAATAATTGAAATGAGAGCAGAAAGAAATGAAATAGAGAATATAAAAACTATAGAAAAAAGCAATAAAACAAGGAGCTTGTTCTTTAAAAAGATCAACAAAATTGACAAACCCTTGGCGAGACTCACTAAGGAAAAAAGAGAAAGGACTCATATAAACAAAATCCAAAATGAAAGAGGAGAAATCACCACAGATATCATAGATATACAAAGAATTATCATAGAATACTATGAAAAAGTATATGCCACCAAATTTAACAATCTAAAAGAAAAGGATAAATTCCTAAAACAATGCAATCTTTCTAGACTGAGTCACGAAGAAGTAGATAGCCTAAACAGACCATAAGCAAGGAGGAAATAGAAACAACTATCAAACAGCTCCCAAAAAATGAAAGTCCAGGGCCAGATGGCTATGTTAGTGAATTCTATCAAACATTCAAAGAAGACTTGGTTCCTATTCTACTGAAAGTCTTCCAAAAAATTGAAGAAGAAACAATACTTCCAAACACATTTTCTGAAACCAACATAACCCTCATACCAAAACCTGGCAAGGACAACACACACAAAAAAAACTACAGATCAATATCTCTAATGAACATAGATGCTAAAATCCTAAACAAAATACTAGAAAATCGAATACAACAACACATTAAAAAAATAATTCATCATGACAAGTTGGATTCATCCAGTTTTGAATTTTTTTTTAATGTTTATTTATTGATTTGAAGGAGAGGATGTGTGAGAGAGAGATAGAGAGGTAGAGAGAGAAACATCAATTTGTTGTTTCACTTATTTATGCTGTCATTAGTTGACGCTTGTATGTGTCCTGATCAGGGATTAAACCAAAAGCTTTGACATATCTAAAGGATGCTCTGGTTAGAGCTATCCAGCCAGGGCTTTGATTGTGAATTATAATCTGCATTTCACAGTTGTTGTCATCAGTGTGACAAGGTAGACTAAAGAAATTATCAAACTATAAAGATTTATTCTTTCAGACACTTCTTCAATGGGAAAGTGTAAAGTTTAAATGAATGTTGTGTGTGTGTGTGACAGAGAGAGAGACAGAGAAAGGGACAGACATACAGGAAGAGAGGGAGATGAAAAGCATCAATGTTTTGTTGCAGCTCCTTAGTTGTTCACTGATTGCTTTTTTATATGTGCCTTGACCAGGGGACTACAGCAGACCGAGTGATCCCTTGCTCAAGCCAGCAACCTTGGGCTCAATCAAGCTGGTGAGCTTTGCTCAAACCAGATGAGCCCGCGCTCACACTGGCAACCTCAGGGTTTCAAACCTGGGTTCTCCACATCCCAGTCTGATGCTCAATCCACTGTGCCACCACCTGGTCAGGCAAAAATGAATATTTTAAACATTAAAATTAATTTTGTGATTTTAGTACATGCTTTATTACTGTGCAAGACTAGCAGGTGTCTTAAAGATTAGTTTGTATCTATTTCCAGTAAAATGGTAAATAATTATTGCTGGTAGAAAGAAGCATGAACATTTCAGTATCATTTAGGGGTTTAAAAGGGCAAAAGTTATCTTACCAAAGAAGATATACAGGCCTTGGCCAAATAGCTCAGTTGGTTAACACATCCTCCTGATATGCCAAGATTGTGGGTTTGATCCCACATACAAAAAATTAACCAATCAATGCATAAATAAGTGGAACAATAAATCAATGTATCAATGTCTCTCTATTTCTAAAAATCAATCAATAAAAAATACACAGATGACAAGTGAAGGTATGAAGAGATGCTCAACATCATATATCATTAGGGAATATCAAATGAAACAACAGTGAGGTACCACTATACACTTATTAGAAATAAAACAATGAGATACCACTCAAATCTGTAACACTGATAACACAAAATGCTGATGAAGATGTGGAGAAACAGGAACTCTTATGCACTTCTGGTGGGCAAGAAAAATGCTACAGGCACTTTGAAAGAGCAGATTGTGGTTTGTTGAGTTTTGTACTTGAAACCTGCATGATTTTACAAAGCAACGTCATCTCAATAAATTCAATTAAAAAATAAAATAGAAGACACGTTTCTGATTAAAAAAAAGATAGCTTGGCAGCTTATTACAAAACTAGACATTATCTTACCATACAATCCAACAATGTGATCCTTGGTATTTACTCAGAGGAGTTAAAAACTATGTGTACACAAAAACTGCACAAGAATGTATATAGCAGCTGCATTCATAATTGCCAAAACCTGGAAGCAACTAAGATGTCTTCCTGTAGGTGAATGGAAATAGAAATGGTAATACATCCAGAATGGCATATTATTCAGCACTAAAAAAAAATGAGTCATCAAACCTTGAAAAGATATGGTGGAAACTTAAAGGCATATTACTAAGTGAAAGGAGCCAATCTGAAAAGGCTACATACATGCTGTATGATTTTAACTCTTTGCCATTTTGGAAAAGGCAAAACTGTAGAGACAATGAGAAGATCAGTGGTCATCAGAGAGAAAGAATGAATATTTGGAGCACAGAAGACTTTCAGGACAATTAAATTATTCTATGTGATATTACAGTGGGAGATACCTGTCATTGTACAATACATTTGTGAAAACCCATGATTCACAAAAACCTATTTTCAAACACTCAGAGTGAAACCTAATGTAAACTATGGATTGTGAGTAATAATAATTTTTAAAAAATCATAATTCTGTTCTCTGTATATGAGTCTGTTTCTCTTTTGTCTGTTCATTTACATTGTTCTTTGGATTCCATGTATGGTGAAATCATATGATATTTGTCTTTCTCTGGTTGACTTATTTCATTCAGCACAATACCATCGAGGTCCATCCATGTAGTCACAATGGTAAGATGTTATTCTTTTTCATGGTTGGGTAATAAGGGCATGTGGTTTGCCGCCATGTCTTGACTATTGTAAATAATGCTGCAGTGAACATAAAGGGTGCATATATTCTTTCAAACTCATGTTTTGGGTTTCTTCAGATATATACACAGAGGTGGAATCATGGTCATAAGGCTGTTCCATTTTTAATTTTTTGAGGAACCTCCACACTGTTTTCCATAGTGGCTGCACCAATCTACATTCCCACCAACAGTGCAGAAGGGTTCTCTTTTCTTCAAGTTTTTGCAAACACTTGTATGATAGCCATTCTGAGAGATTTAGGGTAGTTTTAACTTATATTTTAACTTACATTTAATGTGGTTTTAACTTACATTTCTCTGATGATCAGCAACATTGAGCAATTCTTCATATGTCTATTGGACATTTGTATGTCTCTGGAAAAGTGTTTTTTCAGGTCCTTTGTCCATAATTTAATTGAATTGCTTGTTTGTTTGTTTTTTGGTGTTGAGTTGTATCAGTTCTTTATAAATTGTGGATATTAATGCCTTATCAAATATGTCATGCTCATGGTAATGATGTTTTAATGTAGGCTCATTGATTGTAATAAATGTTCCACTCTTGTGAGTGATGCTTGTAGTGGGGAGGCTATGCATGTGGGGAGCAAGGAGACTATGGCAAATTTCTGTACCTTTCCACCAAGTTGGCTGTGAACCTAAAACATCTCTAAAAATGAAGTGCATTTTTAAAGCATAGCACAAGTTATATCAAAGTGTCCTTGCTGTTATTAAATAATAGTACATAAAATGCTGATTTTTAATACACAAGTTGCATACCTTCTTTGTAACCAATATCTCATTACACACTTTTAAAATATTGAACTGATAAGCTATTTAAAAGTATTTGTTAAAATAACTTTGTTTAAAAATTATTAAACATTTTAATTCAGTTTGCATTGCATACCTAAAACTGCATTGAATTTATTTTCAGAAGACTTCACTAGTTCTCAAGAGCGCAGGAAGTACAATCTCAAAGGTCTGTTTTCCATACAACATCAAAACAACTTTCACTAGAGATCATGGGAGTCTTGAACACATGCCAAAGATTAAACACACACATAAATTGTAAAATTTCATAAAAATGACTTCCCTTTTTGTGTCATAAATTATTATTATTTCAAATGACATCTGTAATTTTGTGGACTAATATTATACATGATGTTCTGGTGTGCTTTGAAAGCTAATTAGAGAACTAGAGTTGCCAGCTGTGGGTGACCGGAGCCTTCAATCTGCATTCAAAGTATTTACAGCAAAAAGCTGTAGATCTTCACTGTACCTCTCTTTTAAGAAGTCTTGACTGCATAGCACCTCCTGATATCCTAATGCTCTTACCCATATGGTTAATAAAATATTCAGATGAGCAGAGGATAATTGTAGTAGCCAAATATGAATTTCCAAGTTTTGGCATACTTTCATTCACACAAACTTGATGCACTCTCTTGTATGGTTTTGATGCCATAGCATTTTCAATGTCCAGGTTGTTCTCCTATTTCATCTTTGCAGTTTAGAAATGGCCTAAGTTCTTTCTCATCCTTAAAGGATATTAGAAGAATGATTTAGCAACAGATGTGGAGCTTCATGAATCTCAGATCTCTCCTATGGAGAGGATGATGTTGAATTTCTTAAATTCCTTATTGTCTTCATATATATTTGTTTCACAGATCATTATTACTGTAAAAGCAGCAATCAACACCAGCCCCCATCAGGTGTCTGAAGGCCAGCTAGTGATTAACTTGGCCCCATTCTGATTCTGACTCGTGTAATCAGAAGTAGAATTTATCACATACACTCCCTGACCTGATTTTATATGATGTTAGTGTTGTAACAATGGCATAAGAAACATTCTGTCTTCTCAGGTCTAAGTTATAGGAAGTTATCAAATAAGATCTAGACTTGATTCCCTAGTTGACTAGCACAAATTAGAAGGAGTGGGCTGTGTTTTCTTTCTTTCTTTTTCAAATTTTTAAAAATATATTTCTTGATTTTAGTGAGAGAGAAATGGAGAGAGAAAGAGAGACAGGAACATAAATCTGTTCCTGTATATGCTCTGACCAGGGCTTGAACTGAAAACTTCTGTGCTTTGAGACGATACTATCTATAACCAACCAAACCATCAAGCAAGGGCAGTGGGCTGTGTTTTTTAATAGCGTCATCTTTTGAGATACAAAAAGATATAGGGGGCCCTCCCGTTATGACACTGTTTCATTCCTATGACAGGTACACAACCCGAGTTTTGGTGTAACTCAAAACACAGCCTAGCCTAACACAAATGAAACATTTGTGCTTTTAGCAGTCCAAAATGGTATAGGTACGCGTACTGGGGGACACCAACTCCCTTACTCATATTTCCATTACTGCATATTCTTCAGCCTACACAACTAAAATAGTCTGCCTATGTAGTTTGTAACTACAACGCTAAGAACATAGGCTGAAACACTCATGTTCCATTTTTTTTAAAGTTTATGAGAGTGAGCGTCATGTATTTGAAACATAGAATGTTGACACTGTCGTAACCCAAGGACCCCTGTATAGTCAATTGAGATGTCTGTATATATTATACTATACACTATGCCTTATTTTTCACACCATAACAGCACAAAACACTTCTTTCAATTAGCCCACATTAAAAAATATGTTTAAAACATTTTAAAAGCCTAAATATTGAATTGTTAAATGTTGTTTTGCAACACATTATAGAAACAAAAATTTCCAGACTTATTTATTTATTATATTTTATTAGTTCTGAAATGTCCTATTTTTTAAACATATCAAAGTCAAAATTATGCATAATAGAGAAATGGTTTTAAGAAGAAAATTCAACCAGATGTCCATGTACCCATCATATAGGTTTAGAATCTGAATCCTAAAATCTTCGAAGCCCTAATGTCAAACCTAAACATCCTTTTCAGGAGTAACAAATGTGTCCTAAAGATTGTGTATATTGTTATTTTTTTTTTTGCATTAAAGGTTTACCTCATATGTATTCCAACATATTATTTAGTTTTGCATTTGAAATTTAAAAAATGAAACCATGCAGTATTTTCCTTTCGGTAACTCGTCTTTTAAAAATTCCTTATCATATTTGGGGAAGTCACCTTCATTGATGTCTATAATGCTGGTAGCCGAGGCCAGGTAGGTCCACACTGGATTCAGGCAGATGGTAGAGAAACTGCAGGGCTAGAAAGTGTCCAGCCATACCCATTTATTGGAGGCTCGCAAAGACAGGCTAGCAAATAAACAACAAAAGGGAAAGAGCTAATAAACAAAGGGAAATCTGCTATTCGCAGTAAGGGCAAGGGAGCAAGGAAAACCACACCTCACGGTGGTGGAAGAGCGATCTGGGAGAATCATCGCCTACGAGAAGCACCCATAGCTTATATAGACCATGCACACGTGCTTCTGCCACATGCTCACACACTAATCAAGCAAAGTGCTTGCAGCTGGTAACCCCGCGAGCAAGCCTAACACAGCTGCCCCATAATGTCTTGTGTCCAGTTCATTTATATCCATAATGGTCCATTGTAGAATTATAGCACAATATATTTTTCATTTTTCCTATCAGTGGATGTTTTGGTTGTTTTCAATTTTTTGTGTGTGTGTCACACAAACAAAGCTTAAATACTTTTTGCACATATAAATCTCATTTTTTAAGCAAAACCATTTTTTTTAAGTGAGAGAATGGGAGACAGTGAGATAGATTCTTGCATGTGCCACAATCAGGATCCACCAGGCAACTCTGTCTGGGGCAAATGCTCAAATCAGCCAAGCTATAATCAGAGTCTGAGGCTGACACTCAAACAAATCAAACCACTGGCTGCAAGAAGGAAAGAGAAAGAGAAGTGGGAGAGTAAGGGGGAGAGAAGTAGATGGTCATTTCTCCTGTGTGACCTGACTGAAAATCAAACCTGGGATGTCAATACGAACTGATACTCTATCCACTGAGCCAGCAGGCCGTGGCCTAAGCATATCTTCAATTCAACAAGAAATCCAAATTGTTTCCTAAAAATTATGCCAATTTATATTCCTGCAAGTGAGCAAGACTTGATATTATCAGATTTGTTTTTAATTCCTAAGCTGGTGGTTGTAATATTATATTTCATTGGGACTGTATTTGCATTTCACTGATGATTAATGAACCTGAGCATCTTTGCAAGATGTCCACTGTTTTTTTGTGTGTGTGTATATATATATATTGTCCTCTTTTGGTCTTCTACATATTTCTATTAGGCTTTTCTCCCTTTTTATCTATATTTATTCTAAAAGTTTACAATTTTATTTTTCATGATCATGTCTTTAACACATAGCATAAAATAGATACCTAATATTTTTCATTCAGATAAGCAATTATTAGCATGCTATTGAATAGCTCAGGTTTTTCCCAGTGAGCTGCAATGTCACCAGGTCTAGATCTCTCTTCATGCCTTGGTTTATATTTGAGCTCTATTCTTTTCATGGTATATTTTACTATTCTTAAATTCTCTTAATCACTATCATTTTCTACTAATTCTTGATACCTAGTGAAGGGAGACACCCCTTCACCCCAGCCTAGTTCTTCTTCAGAAACTTATTGGATATTTTTGGCCCTTTGTCTTTTCATATAAAGTGACAAACAGCTGGAACAATTCATAAAACAATGACTGGGATTTTGGAATAATTAACCTGACTTTATGGAACATCTTGGAGATAATTGAAATTTTTGTGGGATTGAATTTATAATGACAAAACTCTCCACATATTAGATATTTTCAAATATTTTATAATAAAATAATATTATAGTACAATAATTTATATTACAGTATATAGTATAATAATTTATATAATTATCTCACACCTTTTAAAATAATTCACTTTTATATATCTTATGTATTTAGTTACCTTAAAAATTTTATTGTTGCTGACATCTTTGTTTCTATGTCTTAAAACAAAGTTAATGTGTCTTATTAATTCAATTATATGTTTGTGTTTTGGGCTAAAACCATCATGTAATTCCTACATAAAGGCATATGTAAATAGTCTTTTTTAAAAAATATTTCATTGATTTGAGAGAGAGAGAGAGAGAGATAGAGGAAGTCAGAAAGAAAGAGAATCATCAACTCATTCCATTTAGTTGTATACCCATAGATCGCTTCTTGTAAGCTACCTGGTTAAGCTGGGACTACACTTTATCTACTGAATCACCCAGCCAGAACCTAGATTCTTTTTAGTCTGTAACTTTTCAAATCATACTGTAATGGCTACGATGTTCAGGGCAGTTAGGTAAACAAATTTGTCTTATGCACAGAATACTTGACTATAAACCTTGTATTTGACATTTCACCACGCAATACAAGTTTGTTACAGTTTTGTGTGTGTGTGTGTGTGTGTGTGTCTATGTATAATGTTTATTGGATTAAAGAGGCCCTCTTCTATTCTCAATTTGCTAACATTCTTATAATAAGTGATTGTTTAATTTTATTACATACCCTTTCTGCATTAATAAGGTAAACTTTTGGCTTGTTTCTGTCCATTTATTGATTTGATAAAGTGCATTAATTATATTTATTATGTTGAAAACTCGCTAGGGTAGTCCTACACTATTTTATTTATTTACTTACTTATGAAATCAGACACCAATTTTTCTTATTTATCATAATGTGTTTTTCTGGTTGTGACAGTGAGGCATCATTTGACTCAGACTATTTTAAGAATATTTTCTTTTTTTTCTGAAAGGATTTTTGTAGAAGAATTGCATTTTTTGTATGTATGGCAGATTTCACAGAGCTATCTGAGAGTATTTTTTGGGTGGCAATATTGTGATTTACCAAGTTAATTTTATTAATGATATAGGAATGCTTATGTTTTTATTTCTTCTTCAGATAGTGTTTTGTCAGAAGGATTTGAAATACCTAGTTATTTGTTTGCTTATTCATATTTTTATCATTTTCTAACTTGATTGTTTTTTGTTTTGTATGATATAAAATTTTCAAATTTATTTCAGGTATGTTTCTTATAAATGATATGGCTGGAAATTTTTTAAATAAGCCTGATAATCTTGATTTTAATTGGATAATTCAGTTCTTTCCCATTTATGGTGTCTACTGCATATATTTAGATGATACCTAAAATCTTATTTCTTCTTTTTCTATATTTTACTTCACACAGCCATTGTATGAATTGATTGAGGAAATTGTTTTCCCCATTTTTATCTACTCTAAAAGTTTATAAATTAAAAATTGAATTTCTCTTTTAAGGTTGCCACAGAAAATTTAACATGTGCATTTTGCTTAGTGAAATAAAAATGTAAGCACTAGTAATGCCACACTCTCAAATAATTTAAGAATCTTACATTATTTTAACTGTGGTCAGATTTTGCAACTCACATACTATTTTTTCAAAGTTTGGTAATAATGTCTAATGTCACAAATTAGATATTATTTTATTGCTTCATTCTAACAATGTAAGAATTTTTAAACCATTTACACACATTCTTAACTTCATCGCTCTCTATATGACCTGTATTCACATTGTGCACCTGGAATCCTTTTGCTTTTTTCAGATGTGTAGTCTCTAAATGTTTCTATAATGAGATAAACTCAGTTTTCTCATTTTAATGGTGATAAACTCAGTTTTTGTTTGAAAGAAAATATATTTATTTTGTTCTCATTTTTGAATTCACTGAGTATAATATTCCATTTTGACAGTTTTTCTCAGCATCCACTGCATTCTGGCATTCACTGCTATTGATGAGAAGTCCATTGTATTGCCATTTCTCTGTGGGTAACTTGTCTCTTACGTTATTCTGAATATAAAATATTTCCACTGTGTTTGGTTCTGTATGGTTTGCCTACAAGATTGACAGAGAATTCAGTTGGCTCCCTAGATTTCCATTTCAAACAATGATCAGCATTGTCTCTTAAATCTTGCAACACTCCATTTTTCGATTCTCTCTTTCTGAAGTCCAATTAGATGTATGTTACAGGTCCATTATTCATGCTACCACACCCTTCCTTCCTCTCTTCCTCTCTTCTTCTATTCTTTTCTTACTTTCTTTCTTTCTTTCATAAATTTTTATTAATCTTAATGGGATGACATTAATAAATCAGGGTACATATATTCAAAGAAAACATGTCTAGGTTATCTTGTCATTAAATTATGTTGCATACCCCTCGCCCAGAGTCAGATTGTCCTCCGTCACCCTCTATCTAGTTTTCTTTGTGCCCCGCCCCCTCCCCCTAACTCTCTCCCTCCCTCCCTCCTGCGTCCTCCCTCCCCCCACCCCTGGTAACCACCACTCTCTTGTCCATGTCTCTTAGTCTCATTTTTATGTTCCACCAATGTATGGAATCATGTAGTTCTTGTTTTTTTCTGATTTACTTATTTCACTCCGTATAATGTTATCAAGATCCCACCATTTTGCTATAAATGATCTGATGTCATCATTTCTTATGGCTGAGTAGTATTTCATAGTGTATATGTGCCACATCTTCTTTATCCAGTCTTCTATTGAAGGGCTTTTTGGTTGTTTCCATGTCTTGGCCATTGTGAACAGTGCTGCAATGAACATGGGGCTACATGTGTCTTTATGTATCAATGTTTCTGAGGTTTGGGGGTATATACCCAGTAGAGGGATTGCTGGGTCATAAGGTAATTCTATTTTCAGGTTTTTGAGGAACCACCATACTTTCCTCCATAATGGTTGTACTACTTTACAGTCCCACCAACAGTGGATGAGAGTTCCCTTTTCTCCGCAGCCTCTTCAATATTTGATATTACCCGTCTTGTTGATAATAGCTAATCTAACAGGGGTGAGGTGGTATCTCATTGTAGTTTTGATTTGCATTTCTCTAATAACTAATGAAGCTGAGCATCTTTTCATATATCTTTTGGCCATTTGTATTTCTTCCTGGGAGAAGTGTCTGTTCATGTCCTCTTCCCATTTTTTTATTGGATTGTTTGTTTGTTTGTTGTTGAGTTTTATGAGTTCTTTGTAAATTTTGGATATTAAGCCCTTATCTGAGCTGTTGTTTGAAAATATCATTTCCCATTTAGTTGGCTGTCTATTTATTTTGATATCAGTTTCTCTTGCTGAGCAAAAACTTTTTATTCTGATGTAGTCCCATTCGTTTATCTTTGCCTTCACTTCTCTTGCCATTGGAGTCAGGTTTATAAAATGCTCTTTAAAACCCAGGTCCATGATTTTAGTACCTATGTCTTCTTCTATGTACTTTATTGTTTCAGGTCTTATATTTAGGTCTTTGATCCATTTTGAGTTAATTTTAGTACACGGGGACAGGCTGTAGTCGAGTTTCATTCTTTTGCATGTGGCTTTCCAGTTTTCCCAACACCATTTGTTGAAGAGGCTTTCTTTTCTCCATTGTGTGTTGTTGGCCCCTTTATCAAAGATTATTTGACCATATATATGTGGTTTTATTTCTGAGCTTTCTATTCTGTTCCATTGGTCTGAGTGTCTATTTTTCTGCCAATACCATGCTGTTTTGATTATCGTGCCCCTATAATATAGTTTAAAGTCAGGTATTGTAATGCCCCCAGCTTCATTCTTTTTCTTTACGATTGCTTTGGCTATTCGGGGTTTTTTATAGTTTCATATAAATCTGATGATTTTTTGTTCCATTTCTTTAAAAAATGTCACAGGGGGGGCAGGAAGATGGCAGCAGAGTAGGTGGACACACAGACGCCCAGCTCTCAACACCAAACTGGAATACAAATCAATTTAGGAAAAATCAGCATGAAAAACCAACACTGAACTGCAAGAACAGCTCTCAAAAACAAAGGAGCAAAGAGGAAGCCACAATAAACCTGGTAATGAGTGCCTGAATCTCCTCTGCTTACAGGAATGGCAGGGGGGGAGGTGAGGCTGAGAGCCCAGAGAGGATTTCACAGAGGAAAAAGAGCAGAAACTACTGCTAACAGCCACTTACCTGGTGACCAGGGAGCAAGGTGGGTTGAAAAGACCAGCTTATCTCCCAAGTAAAAAGGACAAGGAGAGGGACAGACTGTGAGGGGCTAAGGTATGCAAGAAATGAAATTAAAAAGCTGACTCATTCATGCTGGAGGCAGCCATAGCTGGGGGAGGGACTGAACCTTTCACAAAACAGAGCTGAAGTGCTTCCAGATCAGAGATCTCCGGACATCTATCCAGCTCCAATCAGCACAACAAGACACAGCTGAAAACAAGAAGTGGGGAGGAGGGGCAGTAACTCAGGTCTCCATGGAGATCTGAGATACACCTCCCCCTACTGAAGCTGAGAAAAAAACCCTGCCCCCAGTGCGATTAGTTGGTGGAAGAGACCTTCAGCATCTCAGGTTACACCCACAGCATTCCTGGTTACAGTTTCAAGGAAGCCCCCTGCTGAGATCAGTTAACAAGACTATCACCTGTTAAGAAAACAAACAAATCAAGACTTCAAAGCTGCCCAAGTCCAAAAATGGATTACAAATAATAGCTGATACCAACCAAAGAAGACCTAGAAATAACACAACTGAAAACAGGAGGCAAAAAACACCAAGCCTAGACTCAAGCAACTCTACAAATAAAACACCATTATGATAAGACAAAGGAGTGCAACCCAAATGAAACCACAAGAGACACCCTTGAGAGATGAGCTAAGTGATATGGAAATAATCAAATTTCCAGATGCGGAGTTCAAAATAATGATTGTAAGGATGCTTAGGGATCTTAGAACAACAATGGAGGGGCAGTTTGAAAACCTAAATAAAGAAATAGCAAGTATAAAAAAGGATATTGAAATATTAAAAAAGAATCAGTCAGAGATGACAAATACAATATCAGAAATGAAGACCACAATGGAAGGAATTAAAAACAGGATGGATAGAGCAGAGGATCGAATCAGCGAGTTGGAGGACAACTGGAATGAAGGCATGAAAGCAGAGAAGAAAAGAGAAAAGAGACTCAAAAAGTCAGAGGAAACTCTTAGAGAGCTCTGTGATAACATGAAGAGAAATAACATCCGCATCATAGGGGTTCCTGAAGAAGAAGAAAAAGAACAAGGGATAGAGACTTTGTTCAATCATATCATAACTGAAAACTTCCCTAAATTAATGCAAGAGAAACTCTTACAAGTCCAAGAAGCACAGAGAACTGCATTAAAGAGAAACCCAAAGAAACCTGCACCAAGACACATCATAATTAAAATACCAAAGCTAAGCGATAAAGAGAAAATATTAAAAGCTGCAAGAGAAAAAAAAGTTATCACCTACAAAAGAGCCCCCATAAGGATGACATCTGACTTCTCAACAGAAACACTTGAGGCCAGAAGGGAATGGCAAGAAATATTCAAAGTAATGCAGAACAAGAACCTACAACCAAGACTACTTTATCCAGCAAGGCTATCGTTTAAAATCGAAGGAGAAATAAAAAGCTTCCCAGACAAAAAACAACTCAAGGAATTCATTACAACCAAACCAACGCTGCAAGAAATGTTAAGGGGCCTTTTGTAAACAGATCAAAGTTGGAAAAGAATATAGCAAAAAAAGGAATACACCTCTAAAGAAGAAAATGGCAATAAACAACTACATATCAATAATAACCTTAAATGTAAATGGTTTAAATGATCCAATCAAAAGACATAGGGTAGATGCGTGGATAAGAAAACAGGACCCATACATATGTTGTCTACAAGAGACACACCTTAGAACAAAAGACACACATAGATTGAAGGTAAAAGGATGGAAAAAAACATTTCATGCAAACGGAAATGAAAAAAAAGCTGGGGTAGCAATACTTATATCAGACAAATTGGACTTTAAAACAAAGGATATAGTTAAAGATAAAGAAGGCCACTACATAATGATAAAGGGAGTAATCCAACAGGAAGATATAACTATTATAAATATCTATGCACCTAATATAGGAGCACCCAAATATATAAAACAGACTTTGATGGATTTAAAGGGCGAGATCAACAGCAATACTATAATAGTAGGGGATTTCAATACCCCACTAACATCACTAGATAGATCCTCAAGAAAGAAAATTAACAAAGAAACAGCAGACTTATTGGAAACACTAGATCAACTCGATTTAATAGATATCTTCAGATCCTTTCACCCTAAAGCAGCAGAATATACATTCTTTTCAAGTGCTCATGGTACATTCTCTAGGATAGACCATAAGTTAGGGCACAAAAGTGCTCTCAACAAATTTAAGAAGACTGAAATCATATCAAGCACCTTCTTCGATCACAACAGCATGAAACTAGAATCACAGCAGAAAAGCTCAAAAATTCTCAAACACATGGAAACTAAATAGAAGGGTGTTAAATAATGAATGGATTAAGAATGAGATCAAAGAAGAAATAAAAAAATTCCTAGAAACGAATGACAATGAGCATACAACAACTCAAAATTTATGGGACACAGCAAAAGCAGTGCTGAGAGGGAAGTTCATAGCACTACAGGCACACTTTCAGAAGCTAGAAAAAGCTCAAATAAACAACTTAACCCTGCATCTAAAAGTATTAGAAAAAGAACAGCAAGTAAAGCCCAAATGTAGTAGAAGGAAGGAAATAATAAAGATCAGAGCAGAAATAAATGACATAGAGGCTAAAGAAACAATACAGAGGATCAATGAAACTAGGAGCTGGTTCTTTGAAAAGGTAAACAAGATTGATGAACCTTTAAGTAGACTCACCAAGAAAAAGAGAGAGAGGACTCAAATAAATAAAATTAGAAATGAGAGAGGAGAAATAACAACTGACACAACAGAAATACAAAATATTGTAAGAAAATACTAAGAAGAACTGTATGCCACAAAACTAGACAACCTAGATGAAATGGACAAATTCCTTAAAACATACAATCTTCCAAAAATCAATCTGGAAGAATCAGAAAACCTAAGCAGACCGATTACACCAAATGAGATCGAAACAGTTATCAAAAAACTCCCAACAAAGAAAAGTCCGGGGCCCGATGGCTTCACAACAGAATTCTACCAAACATTGAAAGAAGAACTAACTCCTATTCTTCTCAAACTATTTCAAAAAATTCAAGAGGAAGGAAGACTTCCAAGCTCATTTTATGAGGCGAGCATAATTCTGATTCCAAAACCAGGCAAAGACAACACAAAGAAAGAAAATTATAGGCCAATATCTCTGATGAATATAGATGCTAAAATCCTCAACAAAATATTAGCAAACCAGATCCAACAATATATGGAAAAAATCATACACCATGATCAAGTGGGATTTATCCTGAGGAGGCAAGGCTGGTACAATATTCGTAAATCAATCAATGTGATTCATCACATAAACAAAAAGAAGAAGAAAAACCATATGATAATTTCAATAGATGCAGAAAAAGCATTTGATAAAATCCAGCACCCATTCATGATCAAAACTCTCAGCAAAGTGGGAATACAGGGAACATACCTCAACATGATAAAAGCCATCTATGAGAAACCCACAGCCAACATCATACTCAATGGGCAAAAATTAAAAGCAATACCCTTAAGATCAGGAACAAGGCAGGGGTGCCCCCTTTCACCACTCTTATTTAACATAGTCCTGGAAATCCTAGCCACAGGAATCAGACAAGAAGAAGAAATAAAAGGCATTCAAGTTGGAAAAGAAGAAGTAAAACTATCATTATTTGCAGATGATATGATATGGTATATAGAAAACCCTAAAGTCTCAGTCAAAAAACTACTGGACCTGATAAATAAATTCAGCAAAGTGGCAGGATATAAAATCAATACTCAGAAATCAGAAACATTTCTATACACCAACAATGAACAGTCAGAAAAAGAAATTAAGAAAACAATCCCCTTCACAATTACAACCAAAAAAATAAAGTACCTAGGAGTAAACTTAACCAATGAGACTAAAGACTTGTACTCGGAAAATTACAAAGCATTGATAAAAGAAATCAAGGAAGATACAAACAAGTGGAAGCATATACCGTGCTCATGGTTAGGAAGAATAAACATCATTAAAATGTCTATTTTACCCAAAGCAATCTATAAATTCAATGCAATACCAATTAAAATACCAATGACATACTTCAAAGATATAGAACACATATTCCAAAAATTTATATGGAACCAAAAGAGGACACGGATAGCCTCAGCAATCTTAAAAAAGAAGAATAAAGTGGGAGGTATCACACTTCCTGATATCAAGTTATACTACAAGGCCGTTGTACTCAAAACAGCCTGGTACTGCCATAAGAACAGGCATATAGATCAATGGAACAGAACAGAGAACCCAGAAATAAACCCACAGTTCTATGGTCAACTGATATTTGACAAAGGAGGTAAGGAAATACAATGGAGTAAAGACACCCTCTTTAACAAATGGTGTTGGGAAAATTGGACAGCTACCTGCAAAAAAATGAAACTAGATCACCAGCTTACACCACTCACAAAAATAAACTCAAAATGGATAAAAGACTTAAATGTAGGCCGTGAAACCATAAGCATCTTAGAAGAAAACATAGGCAGTAAGCTCTCGGACATCTCTCGGAGCAATATATTTGCTGATTTATCTCCACGGGGAAGTGAAATAAAAGACAGGATAAACAAATGGAACTATATCAAATAAAAAGCTTTTGCACAGCTAAAGACAACAAGAACAGAATAAAAAAACAAACTACACAATGGGAGAACATATATGACAATACGTCTGATAAGGAGTTAATAACCAAAATTTATAAAGAACTTGTAAAACTCAACAACAGGAAGACAAACAACCCAATCCAAAAATGGGCAAAAGAGATGAATAGACACTTCTCCAAAGAGGACATACAGATGGCCAATAGGCATATGAAAAAATGCTCAACATTACTAATCATTAGAGAAATGCAAATTAAAACCACAATGAGATATCACCTCACACCAGTCAGAATGGCGCTTATCAACAAAACAACACAGAATAAGTGCTGGCGAGGATGTGGAGAAAAGGGAACCCTCCTGCACTGCTGCTGGGAATGCAGACTGGTGCAGCCACTGTGGAAAACAGTATGGAGATTCCTCAAAAATTTGAAAATCGAACTGCCTTTTGACCCAGCTATCCCACTTTTAGGAATATACCCCAAGGACACCATAGAAGGGCTCGAAAAGGAGAAATGCACCCGCATGTTTGTGGCAGCATTGTTCACAATAGCGAAGATCTGGAAACAGCCCAAGTGTCCGTCAGAGGACGAGTGGATTAAAAAGCTTTGGTACACATATACTATGGAATACTACTCAGCCATAAGAAATGATGACATCGGATCATTTACAATAACATGGATGGACCTTGACAACATTATACGGAGTGAAATAAGTAAATCAGAAAAAAAAAAAAAAACTAAGATGAATCCATACATAGAAGGGACATAAAAATGAGACTCAGAGACATGAACAACAATGTGATGGCAACAGGGGCGGGAGGTTGGGAGAGGGGGGAGGGGGTGAAGAAGGAGAGAGGGGTTAGGGGAGGGGAGGGGCACAAAGAAAACCAGATAGAAGATGACAGAAGACAATTTAACTTTGGGGGAGGGGTATACAGCACAATCAAATGTCAAAATAATCTAGAGATATTTTCCCTCAACATATGTACCCTGATTTATCAATGTCACTGCATTAAATTTAATAAAAAAAAAATTCAAAAAAAAAATCACAGGAATTTTGATGGGAATTGAATTAAATTTATATATTGCTTTGGATAATATGGCCATTTTAATTATATTTATTCTTCCTATCCAAGAACAAGGAATATTTTTCCATCTCATTGTGTCTTTTTCTATTTCTCTTAGCAATGCCTTGTAGTTTTCGTTATATAGGTCCTTTACATTCTTTGTTATGTTTATTCCTAGGTATTTTATTTTTTTTGTTGCAATCGTGAAGGGGATTATTTTTTTGAGTTCGTTTTCTAATATTTCATTGTTGGCATAGAGAAAGGCTATGGACTTTTGTATGTTAATTTTGTATCCTGCGACCTTACTGTATTGGTTTATTGTTTCTAGTAATCTTTTTGTGGAGTCCTTCGGGTTTTCGATGTATAGGATCATATCATCAGCAAAAAAGTGATACCTTTACTTCTTCTTTTTCGATATGAATGCCTTTTATTTCTTTGTCTTGTCTGATTGCTCTGGCCAGAACTTCTAGCACCATGTTAAGTAAGAGTGGAGAGAGAGGACAACCCTGTCTTGTTCCTGATTTAAGGTGGAAACTCCTCAGTTTTATGCCATTTAATATGATGTTGGCTGATGGTTTATCATATATGGCCTTTATCATGTTGAGATATTTTCCTTCTATACCCATTTTGTTGAGAGTCTTAAACATAAAATTGTGTTGTATTTTATCGAAAGCCTTTTCTGCGTCTATTGATAAGATCATGTGGTTTTTGTTCTTTGTTTTGTTGATATGGTGTATTACGTTAACCGTTTTTACATATGTTGAACCATCCTTGAGATTCTGGGATAATTCCACTTGATCATGATGTATTATTTTTTTAATATGTTGTTGTATTCAATTTGCCAGTATTTTGTTTAGTATTTTAGCATCTGTATTCATTAGAGATATTGGTCTGTAGTTTTCTTTCCTTGTGCCATCCTTGCCAGGTTTCGGTATGAGGGTTATGTTGGCCTCATAAAATGTATTTGGAAGTATTGCTTCTTCTTCAATTTCTTGGAAGACTTTCAGTAGAATAGGAACCAAGTCTTCTTTGAATGTTTGATAGAATTCACTAGTATAACCGTCTAGGCCTGGACTTTTATTTTTGGGGAGGTTTTTAATAGTTTTTTCTATTTCCTCCCTGCTGATTGGTCTGTTTAGGCTTTCTGCTTCTTCATGACTCAGTCTAGGAAGGTTGTATTGTTCTAGGAATATATCCATTTCTTCTAGGTTGTTGTATTTGGTGGCATATAGTTTTTCATAGTATTCTACAATAATTCTTTGTATATCTATGATGTCTGTGGTGATCTCTCCTCCTTCATTTTGGATTTTATTTATTTGAGTCCTGTGCCTTTTTTCCTTGGTGAGTCTTGCCAAGGGTTTGTTAATTTTGTTGATCTTTTCAAAGAACCAGCTCCTTGTTTTATTGATTTTTTCTATAGTTTTTCTGTTCTCTATTTCATTTATTTCTGCTCTGATTTTTTTTTTTTTTTCATTTTTCTGAAGCTGGAAACAGGGAGAGACAGTCAGACAGACTCCCGCATGCGCCCGACCGGGATCCACCCGGCACGCCCACCAGGGGCGACGCTCTGCCCACCAGGGGGCGACGCTCTGCCCATCCTGGGCGTCGCCATGTTGCGACCAGAGCCACTCCAGTGCCTGGGGCAGAGGCCACAGAGCCATCCCCAGCGCCCGGGCCATCTTTGCTCCAATGGAGCCTCGGCTGCGGGAGGGGAAGAGAGAGACAGAGAGGAAAGCGCGGCGGAGGGGTGGAGAAGCAAATGGGCGCCTCCCCTGTGTGCCCTGGCCGGGAATCGAACCCGGGTCCTCCGCACGCTAGGCCGACGCTCTACTGCTGAGCCAACCGGCCAGGGCCTCAGCTCTGATTTTTATTATCTCCTTTCTTCGGCTGGTTTTGGGTTGTCTTTGTTCTTCTTTTTCTAGTTCCTTAAGGTGTGAAGTTAAGTGGTTTACTTGGGCTCATTCTTGTTTGTTCATATAGGCCTGAAGTGATATGAACTTTCCTCTTATTACTGCATTTGCTGCATCCCAGAGATTCTGATATGTCGTGTTTTCATTCTCATTTGTCTGTATATATCTTTTGATCTCTGCGCTTATTTCTTCTTTGACCCATTCATTTTTTAGAAGTATGTTGTTTAGTTTCCACAATTTTGTGGGTTTTTCACCCTCTTTTTTACAGTTGAATTCTAGTTTCAAGGCTTTATGATCAGAAAATATGCTTGGTACAATTTCAATTTTTCTAAATTTGCTGATATTGTCTTTGTGGCCCAACATATGGCCATTTCTTGAGAATGTTCCATGTACACTAGAGAAAAATGTATACTCTGTCGCTTTGGGATGAAGTGTCCTGTAGATGTCTATCATATCCAGGTGTTCTAGTATTTTGTTGAAGGCCAATATATCTTTATTGATTCTCTGTTTGGATGACCGATCTAGAGCCGTCAGCGGTGTATTGAGGTCTCCAAGTATGATTGTATTTTTGTCAGTTTTTGTTTTAAGGTCAATAAGTAGCTGTCTTATATATTTTGGTGCTCCTTGGTTTGGTGCATATATATTAAAGATTCTTATGTCTTCTTGATTCAGTGTCCCCTTTATCATTATGAAATGACCATTTTTGTCTCTGAGTACTTTTTTCTGTCTTGTTGTCAGCATTATTAGGTATGAGTATTGCTGCACCTGCTTTTTTTTGGGTGTTATTTGCTTGGAGTATTGTTTTCCAGCCTTTCACTCTGAATTTGTTTTTATCCTTGTTGCTTGTGTTGCTTGTAGGCAGCATACAGTTGGATTTTCTTTTTTAATCCATTGTGCTACTCTGTGTCTTTTTATTGGTAAGTTTAATCCATTTACATTTAGTGTAATTATTGACACTTGTGGATTTCCTATTGCCATTTTATAAATTGCTTTCTGTTAGTTTTGTATCTTGTTTGATTCTTCTCTTTTGTTTTTCTATCAATTGTTTTTGCTTTTTTGTATTCCATACTTCTTTCCTCTGTTGCTACCTTTTTTAAGTCAAGTGTTTTTGTGGTGGTTTTTTCAAGGTGGTTACCATTAAGTAATGAAAAGGGTACCTACCATATTCATTGTAGTACCCTATCTTATGAGTATTTCTGCGTCCTTCTGCGATAAGTACTTCATCGTCCTTTGCTATTGTTAATCTCCATCCTTTCCCCCCTTTTTTTCTTTTGTTGTCACAGTTTGTTTGGTTTTATTGTTTTCTTGGTGGAGCTGTTACTTGTGGTTTTGTTTTCTTTTGTTCTTTGAATCTGGTTAGAGAACCCCCTTTAGTATTTCCTGGAGTGGAGGCTTTCTGATGATAAATTCTCTCATCTTTTCTGTATTTGTGAATGTCTTTATATCTCCTTCGTACTTGAAGGATAGCTTTGATGGGAATAGTATTCTTGGCTGAAAGTTCCTCTCTTTCAGGGCTTTAAATATTAAGGTCCACTCTCTTCTAGCTTGTAGAGTTTCTGCTGAGAAATCTGATGATAATCTAATAGACCTTCCTTTATATGTTGTATTCTTCTTTTCCCTGGCTGCCTTGAGAATTTTTTCTTTGTCATTTGTTTGTGTCATCTTCATTATGATGTGCCTTGGAGTGGGTTTGTTAGGGTTAAGAAAATTCGATGTCCTGTTTGCTTCTTGAATTTGAGGCTTTAGTTCTTTCCACAGGCTTGGGAAGTTCTCATCTATTATTTGTTTGAATATATTCTCCATTCTATTTTCTTTCTCTTCTCCCTCTGATATACCTATTATTCTTATGTTATTCTTTCTGATGGAGTCAAACAATTCTTGTAGGGCTTTCTCGTTTTTTATTATTTTTGAGTCTCTTTCTTCTCCTCTCTGTTGTGCCTCAAGTTGTTTGTCTTCTATTTCACTAATCCTATCTTCTATCTGGGCTGTTCTATTAGCTAAGCTTGTTACCTTGTTTTTCAGCTCGTGAATTGAGTTTTTCATTTCTGTTTGATTTGTTTTTATAGTTTCAATTTCCTTGGTAATATATTCTTTGTGATCGTTGAGTTGTTTTCTGGTCTCCCTAAATTGCCTTTCTGTGTTTTCTTGTATATCTCTGAGTGTTTTTAAGATTTCTATTTTAAATTCTCTGTCATTTGGCTCCAAGGCTTCCAATATGTTCAATCTTTTCTCCATAGATTTTTCCACATCTATTTGTGTTACCTCTCTCTTTTGTATCCATAATATTCGATTTCCTTTTTCTTATTGGCATCTGAGGGTGGTCTTGTTGATAGTATTAATTAGAATTAATAAAGAATAAAAAGAAAGAAAAGGAAAACACCCCACAAAAAAAAACAGTAATAATTTATTATTTCCCCCTTTTTTCTTTCTTCTCTTCCCCTACTCTCCCCTCCTTAGGGAAATATCGTGATGACCTGTGAATTATATTATGCTAAATGGAACAAAAACTGCCTATAACGGAGGGCCTGATTTGGGGTGAAGAGTTCAAGGGGCAAAAAAGGGAGTAGGGACCTACTAAATGCAAAAAAAAAAAAGGAGAAAATCTTAGACAAGCATAAAATGATTTGCTTGTAAGTGATTGTCGACTAAGAGATATAATGAGAGGGATAAGAGGGAAACAGAAAAAAGGAGAGAAAAAATAATAATAATTAAAGAAGAAAAAAATAAAAATAATAAGTAAAAATCTGTTGTATTAAGTGGAGTGAAGACTAAATACAATGGAGACCTTGGGTTGGGAGGAATGCTAGTGAGTTAAAAAGCACTGTAAAAAGTATCCAAAATGCCACAAAAACAAACAAAGGAAAAGCAAGAAAAAAAAAAACAAAAAAAACCTTGAGTCCCAAATTAAAAAATTTGTTCGTGATTGAGGATTGAATGGGAGGAATAGTAAAAGGAGAAAAGAAGAAACAAATAGAAAGAAAAAAATAAGAAAAAGAGGGAAATGAAGGAAGAAAAAAAGGAAAAGAAAAAAAAACAAAAGGGGAGAGAGTGAGAGTTAAGGGTTTTGGAGTGTAACCCTAAAGGAGAGTAAGGATGAAGAAAAGAAATAAAATGTAACACTCATGGATAGTGTAGTTCAAGAAAAGGGAAGCATAAGATGGGCAGAAAATAAAAGGACCGAGGTGGAGGAAATTGAAATAATAATAAAGGCAATAAGGTAGAAGAAAGAAAC
The DNA here is from genome assembly GCF_036850765.1 of Saccopteryx bilineata. Classification (NCBI taxonomy): domain Eukaryota; kingdom Metazoa; phylum Chordata; class Mammalia; order Chiroptera; family Emballonuridae; genus Saccopteryx; species Saccopteryx bilineata. Next base: position 162,979,580 of record NC_089494.1, read on the forward strand.
AACAACGAAGAATTAGTGGAACAAGTTATAAAGTCTGTGGATTTTTCTTGATTTTGAGAGGTTAACTTCTTCCTTTTTCTTTTCTCTCCCTCTTCCTGGTCGGTGACTCTGTACCCCAGGCTCTGTCCCTGTGTCATGCTTAGGTAGGGATTTGCTTTTGATGGGATTCTATGGCAATGTCATATAATTGGCTTTAGTCTCGCTGGTAGTCAAGGCTTGTTGGCGTTTGCAGGGTCCAACAATGAGAGAGTTTTCTTTCCTGGAGTCTCTCTCCTAGTCTCCCCTTCCTGAATTAGCAGCCTGGTGATCCAGTTATGAGGCTGCCACTGCTTCCGTCTGAGGAGTGAGAGGCTCAAAGAGCTGGGAAATCCCCACTCTATCCCCACTCAGCGCAAGGCTCTGGGTAAGGCTCTGGCAGTCAGAGCCTCCAGCGTAATCAGGTGGGGCTGGGAGTCAATTGTTGTCAAGGTGACTGTTCAGCGCCTAGCATTCAGTTGGACCACTCAACCCAGGCTTTCCACACTTTGTAGCCTGTTTTGGCTGGGAAGAAGAGGCACTAGTCACTGCTTGCTGTATAGATCTTAATATCTGCCAAGTCCCTCTTGTTAGCGTATATCCCTGAATATGGAGGCTCTGTCAATCAGAAGTTGCCCCCACCCCTTTAGCGAGAGGCACTGAAAAATATCCCGCCTCTTGTCTTGGATCGCTGAACTGAGAGAGATCCTATCAATTAGAGCCCCGTGGGTGTGCAGATTTTGTGGGTTAAGCTAATTTCAGTGATTGGATCTGCAGCTGTGCTCCAGAAAGTATTTCAGGCTGCATGCGCCCCTCCTTCAACGCTTGATTGTTAGCTTGAATGGCTGGGTGAGGTGCCCCACCCACGGAGAGAATCTCTCCAGTAGGGAAAACAGCCTTGGCGCCCCTCCCGGACTGCGGCACGGGGCGCGCACGCACGGTTTCTCAGGGCATGCCGGTGGCTGGGGACTCTCACTCACAGTGCGCGGGCCGCTGGGGATGCTGGCGGTGCAAGGGAGCTCGCTCTGCGACCGGACCGTGGCAAGGGGCGCGCGCACGGTTTCTCAGGGCATGACAGCGGCCGTTCGCAGCACCCAGGCTGCCACTCCCCGAGTGTGGGCGGGCAGTTGCACGCGTGGGTTGACTCACCACAGGCATACCCCCTCCTCAGCTTGAATGAACATCGGTGTGGTAGTTAGCTTCCTCCACACCCTCAGCTGACCCATCTCTCAGATTCAAGTGATAACAGTCCTTTCGCTTTTAGTGTGTGTGGAACTCCGGAATGCTCCGAGGATAAATTTTTCTGTTTCTAGTTGATAAATTTGTTGAGATTTTGGGGAGATCTGTTGGACGCGCTGTTCACGGCGCCATTTCCATGACGTCACACCTCTTTCTTTCTTTCTTTCTTTCTTTCTTTCTTTCTTTCTTTCTTTCTTTCTTTCTTTCCTTCTTTCGACAAGAGGAGGGGAGATAGGGAGATAGTAAGGCAGACACTGGTATGTGCCCCAAGCAGGATCCAACCGGGATCCACCCAGCAACCTTATCTCTGGTTGATGCTTGAACACAAAGCTATTTTTAGTACCTGAGGCTGATGTACTCCAATGGAGATATCCTCAGCTCCTGGGGCCATATTCAAACCAATGGAGTCATTGGCTGTGGAGTAGGAGGAGAGAAGGGGGAGAGAGAGGGAAGAAGAAGCATATGGTTGTTTCTCTTGTGTGCCCTGACTGGGAATTGAACCCAGTACATCTGTATGCAGGACAGACACTCTATCCACTGGCCAGGGCCCTTTTCTGTCTTATAATATCTTTATTTTCATTTTTTTGGTCTACACACAGAGATTTTTTTAAAAAAGAGATGCATAACAGTTCACTTGATTGGTTTGTTTATATTACCACATGTACTTGGTTTTGAAGTCAATTACTCTATTGTTTTTAATCTCAATGACTTTATTTGTAAAATTTCTCTAAGTTCTTTTTCAAATCTGTTTTATTATTTTAGAAGCCTTTTACACTTTGCTAACATTTTTAATATCTGTATTTTTATACTTATTTCTAAACTTATGTTTTTATATTTATGTTGGAAAATTAAAATACTTTGTGTTTGGAGCCTGAAACTTTACATTTCTTCGTGGAAATTTTGGATACTTTCCTCTAGAGAGAATTTCTGGTTGCTTCTTCCAGGTCCCTATATTATATATAGTTCTAATGTGGGAATATTTTACATAATAATTACTTTTTTTTCAGCATAACAAGCACCTTGCACTACCAAGGGCCAGCTAGAAGTGATGAGTTTTCCTTCAGAGCCAGCAAATTTGGAGAAGCAAATTTCCTTGAAGTCTCCATTTTCATTTGGTATTTTGATTATCTACTAAAAATGTCACTTTTCAGGGACCCTGTGTGGAATGCCCTGGGGAGTGAGGAGGAAGGGGTGTTGAGCTCCCTTCTCACTATGCAGAAGCCCTGGGCTGTCTCCTGCCTCCACACTTGACCCATGCCTACCTTAAGTCACTGGGGTCACAGCAGCAGCTCTTGGTTCACTGGTTCTCCATCTCTTGGAAATTGTGTTCTGTCCTTGTTGGGAGGCCTCCAGAGGCTGTCTTTACTTGCGGCTATGTGATGTGTTAATAGAGGTTTAAAAATATATAATCTTGCATATTTATTTTTCTAAATCTCTCTCTCTCTCCTCCCCTTCTCCCTCTCTTTCTCCCCCATTCTGTCTTCTCTTTTTTTATGTATACAAATACATAAAATATGTAATATTTTAATAGATACTTTCTCTTAATGTTTCAATGAATATTTTATCATGATAAGTTCTTTACATTTCAATAAAATTTACTGGTGTTTTAAATTAATTTATCCCAAATATAATGTTTGCAGGCTATAGTTATTTTAAATTATGCACACATTATATACATCTGGATTTCATATTTTTTCTTTACCCATTTTTTTAAAAAAATCTCTCTCGGGCATAGAATGGAAATGACAGGAGCAATTGCATGTGTTAACACTGTATACTAACACTGCAAAATCTTTGCAATTATCACATCAGATTATTATTTTTATTAAATTTTGATAAAAATATGGAAATTCTGTTCTTACCTTTAATTTTTTTTTATTTTATTTTAAGTGCAAGAAGGAGAGATGGAGAGAGACTCCCACAGGAGCCCTGAGCAGGGTTTCCCAGCAACTACCATCTGGACCCCATATTTGAATTAACTGAGCTATCCTCAGTGTCTGAGGCTGACGCTTGAACTAATTGAGACACTGGTTGCCAGAGGGGAAGCGAGGAAGACAGGGAAGATTGAGGGCTAGAGAGCACTTCTCATGTGTTCTCTGGGGATAAAACCCAGAGCTACCGCACAGCACATCGGGCCAACACTCTATCCACTGAACCAACAGGCCAAAGCTATCCTTAACTTTTTAAGGAATATTTTGTATAACACTAGAATATATTTTGTCACATTTATTTCTAAACGTTGTTTGTTCACCCACATTCAACTTTATATTTTTCTAAAGTACTTATGTTATCCTAAACCAGGGGTTGGGAAACTTTTTGGCTGAGAGAGCCATGAATGCCACATATCTTAAAATGTAATTCCATGAGAGCCATACAACGACCCATGTACATTACGCATTATCCAATAAAAATTTGGTGTTGTCTCGGAGGACAGCTGTGATTGGCTCCAGCCATCCGCAACCATGAACATGAGCAGTAGGAAATAAATGGATTATAATACATGAGAATATTTTATATTTTTAATGTTATTATTATTTTTTTATTAAAGATTTGTCTGTGAGCCAAATGCAGCCATCTAAAAAGCCACATTTGGCCTGTGAGCCATAGGTTCCCGACCCCTGTCCTAGACTATTGCTTTATTTCTCTCATGTGCCACATACTGTTTCTTTCTCATTCTTCTATGTTTCTGTGTTTTTTGTATTTTTCTTAAGAAACAAAACTGAAAAGAGATAGCTAAAACTTCATATGATTCTTTCACTCCCAGTTGCACCCCTGATTTTATCACTGTTTAGAATTATATCTTCATCTTCCTTAGATTTATGTCTAGACTTCTAGTATACCAATAAACATCCATAAATATCATATTTCCCCATGTATAAGATGCACCTTTCTTTGAAATTTGGGGTCTAAAAATTGGATGCATCTTATAGAGTGGTTGTAGTTTTTTGTTTGTTTGTTTTTTAACTTGCATTTCCCACTTCTATGCACTTGTTGTCTTTGAGCTCATTATTTTTCACTTGTTACTGATATATTACAGTAGGTTACATTTTGCCACGTTCTGCTCAAAAATGGCTCAGAAAACATTTTCATGCAGTGCTGAATTCAAGGTAAAAGTGACCCAGTTTGCAAAACTGAATGGAAATCGCGTTGCTGAATGTAAGTTTGGTCTTCCTCCAACTGAGAAATCAATCTGAGATTGGCTATGAGAAGAAGAAACCTTACTGAAAACATCAAGGCAGGAGAAGGCCATGAGAGGCAAGTCAGCAAAATGGTCTGATTTAGAGAGGGAATTGAAGATATGGATTGAAGAGCAAAGGGCAATTGGAATTCCTATGTCCACAAAGATGGTTCAGCATGAGGCAAGAAGAATTGCTGATGAAAAAGAACTTACTGATTTCAAAGGAGGGCACAATTGGAGCTTCAGGTTCATAAAATGGACTGGACTAAGCATGCATACATGCACCAGACTTGCCCGAAAGATGCCTGAAAGCTATGAGCAGAAGCAGAGGTGAATTAAGGTTGGTTGAAGCCCTGGGTGCAGAAGAAAATATTGGGCCCCTTTTCATTAGAAAAAAGTGTAAAGTTGGGGTTTTGTGGGGCCCTTCAGAAGTTGGGGCACAGGGCATGCACCCAGTGTGCCAACAGTTAAATCTACCGCTAAGCAGAAGGTCCTTGAATTTCATTATTTTGTCATTCAATGTCAAAAGACACATCAGTTTGAGTTGGGACAGATTGCAAATGGATGAAGTCCTCCTTCAATTTGATGTCCCAAGTAATAGAACTGTTGATAAGAAGAGGATGAAAATTATAACTTTGAAGATGAGTGAACATGAAAAGAGCCATTATACAGTAGTTCTAGCTTGTTGTTGTGATGGAACCAAGCTGCCTCCTATGCTGATTTTCAAACACAAAACAATGCCAAAAGGAGACATTCCTTAAGGAGTGATTGTACATGTTCATGACAAGGGTTGGGTGGATCAAGATAGGATGAAGATCTGGTTTGAGAAAGTTGGAAAAGGAGACCAAGTGGGCTCTTATTATACAAACCTGCCCTATTGGTGCTTGATCAATTCAAGGCACACATAACAAAAAACACAAAGAAGATTGCTGCAGAGCAAAAAAACAAAATTTGTCATCATACCTGGAGGATTGACATCTCACTTTAATCACTTGATGTCAGCATTAACAAACTCTTCAAAGCTGCCATGAAAGACAAATAAAACCAATGGATGAAGTCTTCTGGGGAGAATTTGAACCAGCAAGAAGAGTGAAGAAACCAACTATAGAAGAAGTTTGTAGCTGGGTGAAAAGCTCCTGGGATAATATCAAGATTGAGATCATTGTCAAGTCATATGAGAAGTATGGCATTTCAAATGATATAGATGGAAGTGAGGATGAGACAATATATGAAGACAGTAATTCATCATCAAACACAGATAAGGACAAGCTAATGAATGAGAGTTTTGACAGTAATGAGGAGTTGCATGAATTTTATGATGAATAAAACTTGAGTTAAATAACTTTATGTAATTTTTTTTTTTCAAATTTTGGGCTCCAAAATTAAGATGCATCCTATACATGGGGAAATATGGTAAATACTGCAGTGTTTAAAATGTATTTACATTTTATTCTTGTTTATACACTTTTACAGCTATGTTTTCTATACTATACTTTGTAATTGTGAGGTTTTATCTCTGCAAATATAAAGTCACTTAATTGATATTAGCTGCTGTATGTAATGCCACTGTATTAATAAACCAGGCTAATGTTATATATTCACCTTCTAAGTGATAATTCAATTGTTTCCACTTTTGCACTATTTCAAACATTGCTATAAACAAAAATTCTGTACATGTAAATTAATGAATATATATGACATTCTTTAAGGTACATAATTAACCTAAAGAATGACTGGTTTAGAATATGTGCACTTCGACTTGAATGAGTATTGCAATATTTTCACTCCTTGAAACAGTAGCATCTCTTGGTTCATTGTTCAGCCCTATTTCCTTCACTTGAGCCAATGTTATTAAATTTATTAATCTGTACTAGCATTGTGGGTTTTAATTATATTTCACTATGGGCTTATTTTTATTTCTCTGAATACTAAAGAGGCTAATCATCAACCTTTTATGAGCTTATTAGCAATTCACTTTTTAATTCTATGACCTCCTTTTCATATATTTACCTATAGTTTTTTCCTATGTATTTGTTAAAGTTCAATATAGTCTGTATACTACTATACAGACTACATTGCTTAGCTAGGCTCTTTGTCTAGAGTGTGGTTTATTTTATTCAGTTTAATATATCTTTTATTCATGGAGATGTTTTGAATTTTAAACAAATTAAATGATCAACCTCTTTTTTTTTCTTCATAATATTTGGTTCCATAGACTTAAAGAAAATTGATTTTCCAAAAATCACAGACATATTTCTACTTTTACTTCAAAATCATTACAATTTTTATGTTTATTTGGACACTTTCAGTTTATTTGGATTTTATTTCTCTGAACATTGTGAGGTAGGGATCTAATCTAATGCATATTTACAATGAATACCCAGTTTTCCCCTCCCCACCACAATTTGTGAATAATCCCTCCTTTAACTTCTAACACATATTTACATATTTCAGTCTTTTTACAAGTGGAACTCCAGTGTATAGTTGAATCCCTTTCATGGCTTTTATTTGTACTTGATTTGTCTGTTTCTCTATCCCTCCTTTGGGAAGTTTTCTTCCACAGCATTTCACTAAGTAACGACACATTATAATGCAAGTCTCTCATTGTTCTTTCAAGTGTTTTTTGTTGTGTATTTTTATTTTTTTTGTTAGAGAAACAGTGTGGTAACGAGTCAGACTCTTGCCTGACACTGATTCTTTGATCTTGGTGAAGTTGTTTAACCAATCATTTCCTCTAAGTGCAGATGATATCATCATCTCCTAGGGGTTTTAAAGGATCAGAGGAATTGTTATATTTAAAGTACTTAGCAAAGTGCCTGGCACTTAGTAAATGCTACAGAAAGAATTTTAAAATTATTTTTTAAACTTTATTTAGAAAATTAAATTTATTGGGGTGACATTGATTAATAAGGGTACATAGGAAAAATTTTTTTGCCCTATAGTTTACATGTATATTAATATATATTTTATGGGTATATTTGCAGTGTATATTATAAAACATTAGAATTCTGGTTAAAATACTGTTGAAATTATAGCTACCTTGGGAGAGAGTGTCTTTGCAAAATGCTTCTTCCTGTACATGTAGAGAATTTACTCCTTATTCACTTAGATCTTGTTTATACCTCAAAATTTTTATTCTACATAAAAGTCTGTCAATTAGTTATATGTATTCTTTTGTATATTTTGGGGGCTATTAGTTTATATCTTTTAAGTCATGTTTTCCAATTGTACTGATGTTAGCAAATGCTATAAATTTTGTGCACTGCCACAATGGATAAAATTTATTAGGTCTAATATTTTTGCTGTAACATTTTTAATTTTGTAAGTATGAAATCAAATCTTTGGTTAGGATTTTACTATTCTTTTTAAATCTAAATAACTATCATTTCATTTGTGTGTATTATTTCATTATTTAGAATCTCCAGTGATGTTAAATAGGTAATGGACTTGATGACTTATATTATTCCTGACTTAAAATTAAAATGACTCTAAGATTTTACCAATAAGTATTCACAGTTACTGGAAACTTGGAATGTAATGTCTATGAGTTAAAGAAAATGATCTCTTCTAGTTGTCCTTACTTAAAACTTCTGAGAACACCCCTCCTCCCACCATGTATAGGTATCAAATTTTATTAGAAAATGTTTAATTATAAAAGATTACCATATTTTAATCTTCTGAATCTATTAATGAGCTTGTTAATATAAAAGGTAGTTTGTTGCATGGGTGAGTTAGGGATCAGGTTTTATCTGCAAAGTAAAGGTCATTCAGGTCTTACATTAGTTTAAATATATACTTAACTGCCAATTTACTGAAATAAAAAGTCAAGTTTGGACTACAGGAACAGCTCTCAAAAGTGGGGAGAGAGAGACAGACAGTGACAGGCAGAGGAATGCAAGGAATGACCTGAGAAGCTGACTCATCCAGTGTGGAGGCAGCTGTAGCTGGGGGAGGGGTTGATCCCTCTACACAGCACAAGCCTAAAGTGGTTTCAGGTGACCCACCTCCAGAAAGCTCTCCAACTCCAATCAGTACAACAAGACACAGCTGAAAACAGGAAGTGGGGAGGAGGGGCAGTAACTCCGGTCACCATAGAGATCTAAGATACACCTTCCCCTACTGAAGTGAAGAAAGTACCCTGCCCCCAGAAAGAAGCTGGCAGATCACACATTCAGAGTCTCAGGGTACATCCATCGCATTCCTAGATACAATTTCCTTGTACCTATCATCTTTCCTTTTTTGACATTAGGATCATTTTAGCCTTATTTCATGAGTGGAAGAGATTTTCCTCCTTTTTTCTTTTTCACTTTTAAGCATGATCTAAAGGTATAGTTATACTTAACTAAACACATTTAAAAAATGAATAAATTAATATTGATGACAATTTTTTATTTCTATTCTAAATTTCAATACCATTTACAAACTTAACAAGATTTGAAAACTTAACTAATTAAAAATTTTCACTTAAACCATTTTAAATTGGAATTAACATTGTAAGTATATTGAGTATTCTAATACATAAACATATGAATTTAAATACTTAATATACACGTATGTTATAAAAATTTATCAAAATTATTAATTTCACGAGTTAATTCACTTTGTCTCTATATTTATAAATAATTACTCAGCTAAAGTAATTATGATTCAGAAACTTAACATTAAGGAAAAAATTGTGTTATGTTAAAGAATTGTGGGGATACTTTCCCAAGGAATTTGTGGATATTACCCCAGACTGAGCTGTTTAATGTTAGACTTGGAGCTGTGGATATCCAGGGTTATGTTTCTTACCCCAAGTACTGTAATATTAAGCCCTTTTTATGTCATGTATTGTAGGCTGGGGCTGTCATTGAGCTCAATCTCCAATTATGAGTTATAATATTTCAAAAATTATAAGTTGCCACTTGATTGGATGATTGTTTCTATTTAAGTTTTCCGTATGCTTTCTGGCCACTGAGACTACATATATTAGAAACAGTTCAATGTTATTTGATAAATGTGGGCTGGCTTGTGGTTCTGATTTGCTGTCCCATTTACTAAAGTCATTCTATGGGAGTGAAAAATAAATTGATAATATTTCTACTATTGACCCATAATTAGTTTGATGGTATCTATTTCAATAAAGTTGTATTATTATTTTTAAAACATTGCTGAAATCAGTGTGCTAATATTTTACGTAATAATTTTTACATTTATTTTTAAAAGTGTTTGGTCTGGAAATTTCCTTGTACCTATCATCTTTCCTTTTTTGACATTAGGATCGTTTTAGCCTTATTTCATGAGTGGAAGAGATTTTCCTCCTTTTTTCTTTTTCACTTGTGCAATTTGTATAAAATTGGGACTATATTCCATGAGGTTTGGTAGAATTGTTTATTATCATCTGTTCCTAGTATTTTATTTATGGGTACATTTTTATCTACTCATTTAATTACATTGGTTGGGAATCTCTTTTTGGTTTTTTATTTCTTCTCTAATAGGTTTGTAATTTATCTATACCTCAAGTTGTTTATTTTATGTAAAATTTAAAATTTATAGTATAACTTATTTACATAAAGTATCTTTTCTATCTTTAAGTATACGAGTTACATAATATTAATGTAATTTCTTTTGTTATTTACACATACCTTTGATTAATTTTTATTCTTTAAAGTTTTCAAAAGTTTGTCTATTTTTAACAATTATAAAGAAAACATTAAGTTTTCTGACTCCCTCTAGAGATTCTCAATTTCAATTCCACTAATTGTGCTTTTATACTTATGCTAAACATTTTGGAATTTGGGGTTTATTTATGATTATTTAAAACTTTTTCATTGGAAGTTTTGCTTGGATACCAAGATGGCAGTAAAGTAGGCAGATGCTCAGACTTCCAGCTCATACCACCAAACTGGATTACAAATTAATTTAGAAACAATCAGCATGAAAAACCAACTTTGGACTACAGGAACAGCTCTCAAAAGTGGGGAGAGAGAGACAGACAGTGACAGGCAGAGGAATGCAAGGGATGACCTGAGAAACTGACTCATCCAGTGTGGAGGCAGCTGTAGCTGGGGGAGGGGTTGATCCCTCTACACAGCACAAGCTTAAAGTGGTTTCAGGTGACCCACCTCCAGAAAGCTCTCCAACTCCAATCAGTACAACAAGACACAACTGAAAACAGGAAGTGGGGAGGAGGGGCAGTAACTCCGGTCACCATAGAGATCTAAGATACACCTTCCCCTACTGAAGTGAAGAAAGTACCCTGCCCCCAGAAAGAAGCTGGCAGATCACACCTTCAGAGTCTCAGGGTACATCCATCGCATTCCTGAATACAGTTTCAAATAAGCCCCCGGCTGATATCAGTAAACAAGATTTCCACCAAGTTAAGAAAACTGAGAAGAAAACAAACAAATCAAGACATCAAAAAGGCTCTACTAGAAAAGCCAAGTCCGACAATAGATTACAAACAACAGCTGATGCCAACCACAGAAGACCTAGAAATAACACAACTGAAAATTGGAGGCATACACCAACCCTCGAATTAGCCACTTCTACAAATAACATACCCAAAGAAGGTATACACATACAAAATGGGAAGACAGATAAATGCAATCCAAATGAACCAACAAGAGAAACCTCCAGAAAATGAACTGAGTGAGATGGAAATAAGCAAACTACTTGATGCAGAGTTAAAAACAATGATTATTAGAATGCTGAAAGATCTTAGAACAACAGTGGATGGACACAATGACACATAAATAGATAACAAACATCAAAAAGGACATTGACATAATAAAAAAAAACCAGTCAGAATAAAAAAAAACCAGTCAGAAATGACAAATACAATATCAGAAATGAAAACTACACTAGAAGCAACTAAAAAAAGACTGGATGAAGCAGAGGACCAAATCAGCGATTTAGAAGACAAAATAAACAAAAACATGGAAGTGGAGCACCAAAAAGAAAAGAGGCTGAAAAAATTTGAGGAAATTCTAACAAAGTTCTGTAACAACCAAAAGAGAAACAACGCCTGCATCATAGGGGTTCCTGAAGAAGAAGAGAAAAAACAAGGAATAGATACCTTGTACAATGAAATCATAGCTGAAAACTTCCCTAAATTAATGCAGGAAAAAGTCACACAAGTTCAAAAAGCACAGAGAACTCCATTAAAGAGAAACCCAAAGAAATCTACGCCAAGACACATCATAATTAAAATACCAAAGCTAAGAGATAAAGAAAAAATATTAAAAGCTGCTAGAGAAAAAAGGCTATCACCTACAAAGGAACCCCCATAAGGATGACATCTGACTTCTCAACAGAAACAGTTGAGGTCAGAAGGGAATGGCAAGAAATATTCAAAGTAATGCAGAACAAGAGCCTACACCCAAGACTACTTTATCCAGCAAGGTTATCATTTAAAATTGAAGGAGAAATAAAAAGCTTCCCATACAAAAAAACCTCAAGGAATTCATTACAACCAAACCAATGCTGTAAGAAATGTTAAGGGGCTTGCTGTAAACAGAACAAAAAGAGAAAAGAATATAGTAAAAGAGGAATATAGCTTTAAAGAATAAAATGGCAATAAACAACTACATATCAATAATAACATAAAAGTAAATGGATTAAATGATCCAATCAAAAGACATAGGGTAGCAGCTTGGATAAAAAAACAGGACCCATAGATATGCTGTCTACAAGAGACACACCTTAAAACAAAAGATGCACATAGACTGAAGGTAAAAAAATGGAAAAAATATTTCATGCAAATGGAAATGACAAAAAGCTGAGGTAGCAATACTTATATCAGACAAAGTGAACTTTAAAACAAAGGCTATATTAAAGATTAAGAAGGTCACTATATAATGAAAAAGGGAACAATCCAACAGGAAGATATAACCATTATAAATATCTGTGCACCTAATATAGGTGCACCTAAATATATAAAACAGACTTTATTGGATATAAAGGGCAAAATCAACAGCAATAGTATAATAGTAGGGATTTCAATATCCCACTTACATCACTAGATAGATCCTTAAGAAAAAAATTTAACAAAGAAACAGCAAACTTAAAGGACACACTAGGTCAACTCGATTTAATAGATATCTTCAGAACCTTTCACCCTAAAACAGCAGAATATACATTCTTTTCAAGTGCTCATGGTACATTCTCTAGCATAAACCACATATTAGAGCACAAAAGTGGTCTCAACAAATTTAAGAAGATTGAAATCATATCAAGCACTTTCTCTGATCACAATGGCATGAAACTAGAAATCAACCACAACAGAAAAACTGAAAAATACTGAAACACATGGAAAATAAATAGCATGTTATTAAATAATGGATGGGTTAAAAATGAGATCACAAAAGAAATAAAAAAAATTTCTAGAAACAAATGATAATGAACATACAACCACTCAAAATTTATGGGACACAGCAAAAGCAGTCCTGAGAGGGAAGTTTATTGCACTACCGGCATAACTTAAGAAGCTAAAAAAATCTCAAGTAAACAACCTAACCCTGCATCTAAATGAACTAGAAAAAGAACATCAAGTAAAGCCCAGAGGTAGCAGAAGGAAAAAAATCATAAAGATCAGAGCGGAAATAAATGACATAAAGGCTAAAGAAACAATAGAGAGGATCAAAGAAACTAAGAGCTAGTTCTTTGAAAGGGTAAATAAGATTGATAAAACTTTAACCAGACTCATCAAGAAAAAAAGAGAGAGGACTCAAATAAATAAAATTAGAAATCAGAGTGAAAAAATAACAACTGACACAACAGAAATACAAAGGATTGTAAGAAAATACTATGAAGAACTGTATGCCAAAAAATTAGACAACCTAGATGAAATGGACAAATTTTTTGAAACATATAATCTTTCAAAAATCAATCTGGAAGAATCAGAAATTCTAAACAGACCAATTACAACACATGAGATTGAAGCAGTTATCAAAAAACTCCCACAAACAAAAGTCCTGGGCCAGATGGCTTCACAGGTGAATTCTACAAAATATTCAAAGAAGAACTAACTCCTATCATTCTCAAGCTATTTCAAAAAATTCAAGGGGAAGGAAGACTTCCAAGCTCATTTTATGAGGCAAGCATAATTCTGATTCCCAAACCGGCAAAGACAACACAAAGAAAAAAAATTATAGGCCAATATCCCTGATGAATTTAGATGCTAAAATCCTCAACAAAATATTAGCCAACTAGATCTAACAATATATAAAAAAAAATCATACATTATGATCAAGTGGGATTTATTCTGGAGAGGCAAGGATGGTACAATATTTGCAAATCATTTAATGTGACTCATCACATAAACATAAAGGAGGAAAAAACCCACATGATAATTTCAATAGATGCAGAAAAAGCATTTGATAAAATCTAGCACCCACTTATGATCAAACTCTCAGCAAAGTGGGACTACAGGGAACATACCTCAACATAATAAAGGCCATCTATTAGAAACCCACAGCCAACATCATACTTAATGGGCAAAAATTAAGATCAATCCCCTTAAGATCAGGAACAAGGCATAGGCTCCCCCTTTCACCACTCTTATTCAACATAGTTCTGGATGTCCTGGCCACAGCAATCAGACAACAAGAAGAAATAAAAGGCATTCAAATTGGAAAAAAAGAAATAAAACTATCATTATTTGCTGATGAGATGTTTCTGTACATAGAAAACCCTAAAGTCTCAGTCAAAAAACTACTGGGCTTGATAAATGAATTCAGCAAGGTTTTAGGATATAAAATTAATACACAGAAATCAGAGGCATTTTTATACACCAACAAGGAACTGTCAGAAAGAGAAATTAAGAAAACAATCCCCTTCGTTATTGCAACAACAAAAATAAATAAATAAAGTACCTAGGAGTAAATTTAACCAAGGAGATTAAAGACTTGTACCTAGAAAATTATAAACATTGATAAAAGAAATCATGGAAGATACAAAGAACTGGCAGCATATACTGTGTTCATGGATAGAAAGAATAAAAATCATTAAAATGTCTATATTATCCAAAGCAATTTATAAATTCAATGCAATACCAATGAAATACTTCAAATATATAGAACACATATTCAAAAATTTATATGGAACCAAAAATAACTCAAATAGCCTCAATAATCTTAAAAAAAAGAATAAAATGGGAGTTATCATACTTTCTGATATCAAGTTATACTACAAGGTCATTGGACTCAAAATAGCCTGATACTGGCATAAGAATAGGCATATAGATCAATGGAACAGAACAGAGAACCCAGAAATAAACCTACATCTTTTTGGACAATTATATTTGACAAATGAGGTAAGAGCATACAATGGAGTAAAGACAGTCTCTTTAACAAATGGTGTTTGGAAAACTGGACAGCTACCTGCAAAAAAATGAAACTAGACCATCAACTTATACCACTCACAAAAATAAACTCAAAATGGATAAAAGACTTACATGTAAGTCGTGAAACCATGAGCATCTTAGAAGAAAAAATACGAAGTAAGCTCACTGACATCTCTCGCAGCAATATATTTGCTGATTTATCCCCACAAGCAAGTGAAATAAAAGACAAGATAAACAAATGAAACTATATCAAACTAAAAAGCTTTTGTACAGCTAAAAACAATATGAACAGAATAAAAAGACAAACCACACTGTGGGAGAACATATTCGAGAATACGTCTGATAAGGGGTTAATAACCAAAATTTATAAAGAACTTGTAAAACTCAACAACAGGAAGACAAGCAATCCAATAAAAAAAAATGGGCAAAAGAAATGAACAGATACTTCTCCAAAGAGGACATACAGATGGCCAATAGACAGATGAAAAAATGTTCAACATCACTAATCATTAGAGAAATGCAAATTAAAACCACAATGAGATACCACCTCACACCAGTCAGAATGGCGCTCATCAACAAAACAACACATGATAGTTGCTGGCGAGGATGTGGAGAAAGGAGAACTCTCCTGCACTGCTGGTGGGAATGCAGACTGGTGCAGCCACTGTGGAAAACATTATGGAGATTTCTCAAAAAATTAAAAATAAAACTGCCTTTTGACCTTGCCTCCCACTTTTAGGAATATACCCCAATAACACCATATCACTTACTCAAAAAAAGAAATGCACCCCCATGTTTATGGCAGCATTGTTCACAATAGCGAAGATCTGGAAACAGCCCAAGAGTCTGTCAGTGGACGAGTGGATTAAAAAGCTTTGGTACATATATACTATGGAATACTATGGGGCCATGAGAAAGAAGGAAATATTACCTTTTTCAACAACATGGATGGACCTGGGAACTATTATGTTAAGTGAAATAAGCCAGGCAGAGAAAGAAAAATATCATATGACCTCACTCATTTGAGGAATCTAAGAAGTAATGTGAACTGAGCAACGGAATTGAGACAGAGGAGGGATCAAAGGGACCAGAGGAAAAGAGAACAGAGGGAAAGAGAATGATAGGATGGAATAAACCTGAAGGGAAGGAGGGAGGGAGATGTTGGGAAGGGGGCAAGAGAGAGGTTGAGGGAAATACTGAAGAGGGGGGGATGCATTTGGGGCAACACTAACATCTATGTAAACACAATTAATTAAATTTTTAAAAAGACAAAGTTTTGCTTCATAGTTTTGCTAGTCTTGTTTTCTAAAATATGCATTCATGGCAACTTATTTTTTTCCAGATTCAAATATAGCTATATTATACAATATATTTTTGGGAGGTGCTTACATTGTCTTGCAATTATCTTATTACTACTATAAGAATATTCCTTGATTAATGTTTTATTTACAAAAATATTTAACTTCCAAATTATTATTGTTGTTGTTATTATTTTTGATATCTTCTACTAAGAAATCTATGTTTTTATCTAGAAATTGTTCCTTCCTGGGTAGTAACTCTTTTTTTTCTTTATCATTTTACTTTCTATGAAGACGTTCTCTTTGGTTTGGTTTTGTTCCCACCCTGATTCTCTATTTTAATTTTCAGAACTCCCATTTGCTTATGTTTTGAAGATTTTCATTCTGTCTCATATGCATGTTCCTGTCTTTCACTGTCCTCCCATTCACATTTTGGGGCATGATTCTGCATTGTTTCCTTGGCTATGTTCTTCCAGTCTCTCTCTAATTCTATGGCATCTGCTTTTAAATGTGTTTATTAATTTTTAATGTTAATGACTATATTTTTACTTCTTTAAGTTCTAGCAGGTTTCACTTATTCTTTTTTCATTGTATCTTATTTATTTCTTAGGGTTTTGGTCATATTTATGCCTTGAAGCATTTTATTGTATTCTTGTAAAAATACTTTTTCAGATTTCTGTTGTATTATTTCAAGTCTGTGAGTTTAAGACTTCCTTTTGGTTTGGCATGGTGGCTCTCATGGATGTTGTGCTGTGTAACATGGATGGAAAACACTTTTTTCTTAGCAAGGGTCCTATGTGGCCTGGATGGTGAGTGTCTCCCATGAAAGATTTATATTTATTTTTGCCAAGAGCCCCAGGAAATTAATTAGCCTGAGGATAGTTAATTCTTCATTCATATCTTAGTTTGTTGGTTGATGGGTCTTGTATGTAGTATAAGCACACATTCTCAAAACATATTCCAAGTGCATGCTGATGGGTTCAAACTGTACCAAATTTTCTTTCCTAGAGCTTAGACTGAATATACCCTCAGTATTGTCTTCTATGAATACATTTCATATCATTTTTAGTCAGCTGAATGTGTTCTGATACTTTTCTCCATAATTTTATTATATTTCTTGAAAGAGGGTTTTCCACTTTTCATTACATTATATTTATAGTGCTGGACCTAGAAATTTACATATGCATTTACCCTAGTTAGAAACTAAAATTATTAAAACTACTTAGAATATCTGACAGGTTAATGAGTTACTTATCTCTACCACACCCTTATTGACTAATAAAATTTTAAAATGTTTTATGTTATTCCATTCTTATTTCCTTTATGTTAACATAATTGTTAACACAATCTGTTTATTGCCCTAACAGTAATGGAATATTTGGGATATCTCAATTATGCAATTATTTATGTACTTTAGAAGCAATAAGAACTAGTGAAATAGTTATTTACTCTATAGATACAAAGGGATATTTGTAGTCAGTTATTTATATAATGCTAGGATGCCCCAAATCTTTATTAGTATAAGCTAGAATAATATTAATATGTTGTTATGTATTTTATTATTATATATGAGACATATGAAAGTCATGGTATACACCTACCAAATACTACAAACTGAATTGAGAAAATTACCCATGAAAGCTTCATTTTCACGATAACTTCATATCACAGCAATATATACATTTATACTATGCTAATTTCCATGACCGATAATACATGAGTTTTTTAAAATCCAAAACACATTTATTTTATTAAGTGATGAAATCTTGCTCATTAAGAAATGGATAACTTTCTAAGTAAATATTTCCTAGCATCACCCTGAGATATTATTTCTTGCCTTTGGCCAAACCAGTCCTCATAATTTCTCCTTCAAATCTTTCTAGGTGTCAAAACCACACTGGCAAACACATCTCAGAGCTGGTGAAAGCCTAGCTTACACACCAGCTTAAGCCTTAAATCAGAATATTATGGAAAGAAGAACTAGGTAACATATGAGAAAAACCTCTCCGTGCTAACTAGAAAAGGCCCAATGGCCACTTTGCTTTGCAGCTACTTGTATTTACTGGCTTATCACTTACTCCATTCTTTCATATGTGTCCTTCTAGGATCAAGAAAGTCAGTAACAGTAAGTCTGCTAAGCCCTGGGGTCATGGAGTTTTTGAGTATTAGTGTAGAGGAAAGGAATGCAGAGAAGGACAACTCAAAACATAGACTGAACCAGGCAGCTCTTGTTCATACTCTCCCCTCCTGAGCCTCTGTGGTCCCTCTTTGTGTGTTTGCTGCTTTATCAATATTTACTTTCCTCCTCAGTCTTGATGTCTGCTTATGATCTACAACCACTATTGCAAGCTTCCCATGAATCTAAGTGCCACCACTTCCAAGGGCTTCAAGTTCCAATTACAATTTTTTCTCACCATAAAAAATAATAAATAAACAAATTATTTGGTCTTGTGTCAGCAACTTGATAAGCCTAAAAATATTAAACTTTAATAACTTTGTTAACTACAGTGACCACTTATCACTAAAATATATCAGAATCTTTTTTTTCACAGCTCCTAATTGTGAAACCCATAAAAGAGATTCACCGAGACAGACCAATGACAAGGGTAGGTATCAAATGCGACACCTGAGAAATAAGAAATGTTGTATAAATGATGCCAACATCTAAAGAATCAGAGTTAAATATGGGCCATGTAAATATAAATTTGAAATCAAGAAGTAAGACCAAAGAGAGTTAAGATTGGAATCAATGAGGGTGTATTGTTGATAGAGGAAGGAGTTGGTGGAAAAAAGTGAGCCTTGTTTTCAAATAATTTTGAACCTGAAGAAATACTATCCAGAGGAGAATCAGTCAATTATGGGGACAAATAGAGTCAAACCAATTCCTGTTTTCAGAGACAGCCTTAATGCTGTACAGAGCTGTGTCATAGAATTGGACACCTAAAACCTGTATAATTATATTAACCAGTGTCACTCCAATAACCTGAACAAAAAACCAAACTACCCAAACTATATAAGTTAAATTAAAAATAAATAAAATGCATCAACACTTTAACCAATACTGAAAATAAATTAAGATGATGCAATTCTCACAAATGGTTACTTACCTACAATGAGAAGCTGACCTTTTTCTATCTGGTTTGTAATAGATATGTGTGATTTACTCATAGTCCCTTTGTGCATACATAAATTTTCAGTCATGATTTATTTTTTATGTATATTTATCCCATACCACGTCCTTTATATAAATTTTTTTTTGTATTTTTCTGAAGCTGGAAACGGGGAGGCAGACAGACTCCCGCATGTGCCCAACCGAGATCCACCCAGCATGCCCACCAGGGGGCGATGTTCTGCCCATCTGGGGTGTTGCTCTGTTGCAACCAGAGCCATTCTAGTGCCTGAGGCAGAGGCCATAGAGCCATCCTCAGTGCCCAGGCCAATTTTGCTCCAATGGAGCCTTGGCTGCGGGAGGGGAAGAGAGAGACAGAGAGGAAGGAGAGGGGGAGGGGTGGAGAAGCAGATGGGCGCCTCTCCTGTGTGCCCTGGCTGGGAATCGAACTCAGGACTCCTGCACACCAGGCCGATGCTCTACCACTGAGCCAACTGGCCAGGACCTATATTCATTTTTACCCTTTTCTCCTATCCCCAAAACAAAGTTTACTGGAATTGATAATCTAATCCAACAAGAAAGTAACATATCCTCAAATATGTAGTTAAACCATACTTGAATAGTTATGTCAAAATAAAAACTACAGACTTGTTTTACTTCATCACTAGTTTGATAAAATTTTTGAACTAGAGTAACATAGGCAAATTTATTAGGCACTCCAGTAGGACCTCTCCTGTTTGGTGAATGTGGCAACACACACACAGACTCATGCACACACATTCATGTTGACACATGTACACATACATAAAGTCACAAAAATAATTATGGCTGCTTATTCTAGTGTGAAATATAAGTCAAATTATTAAAATAAACTTAGTGAGTCTGGTTAAAGGTTCATAAAAAATAAACTTACTTCTTCATTACTTATGCTAATGGAGTTGATGTCTCAATAGAAATTGAAAACCTAAATTAAAGCTCTTCTGTACTTCTATACCAGTTGTGGGGAGCATAGCAGTGACTTCTCCTCACTTGCCTGGTATATAAAATGGGAGTAATAATGGTATCCTCCTCATTGGTTGTTCAGAGGTCTTACCCAGATCAATGTACTGAGGGCTAAACTGAGGCCACAATACACTAACTTAATTTACTTCACTGTAGACCACTTCATAGAGGAATAGTCTATGGTTCCCAAGAATTGTGTCTGGCATTAAGTAAACTACCAATCAATATTAGTTATAATTGCTGACTCATGTAAGTATAATAGTAGCCAGTATTCTGTTGAAATTCATGCTCCTTTAAAAATGGACTCATACAAAGAATTAATAAAAGAGGAGGAAAAATGCTCACTGATCCTTAGACAAAGGTTTAAGAATAACCCCAAAATGAGTTGTTCTTCTTTATTCATCTGATTCAGTCATTCCTTGTGAAGTAGAGATAAAAAACTGCTTTATTTTGGACTGTCATCCATCTTCTATCAGGCTGTAGTTGGAATAAAAATGGAATAGTAAACAGAGCTAAAGCTATTATCTACACATTACTTCCTTAGACAGAGAATGCCTGCATGTTGCTAAGAATTTAAAACTATGATTTGCCTGGATAGTATACAACTCAGTGGGGACCTAAATATAAAGTTTACCACACAGGAAAAAATCTTGTAAAAATAATCATGGCTGACACGTATGACTGTTACTAAGGGCCAGGCATACTGTGTAAGCAGTTTACAAGTATTATTACCTTTGTTCAACACTATCAAGGAGATATTGGGAACACTCTTTTAGACGTGAGGAAGCACAGGTTAAGCAACTCATATCCTGTCAATGATGGGACCAGAATTTGAGGGAGAGCCATCTGAGCTCTTGCTCCATGCACTTAGCCAGAATTCCACACACCCTCTTCTTACTCTTTTGTAGAAAATTATTGCTTTCATACCTTCTGAGTAACCAGTTCACTGAGGGAAGGACTCTTACCTGCCCTGGTCACTCCTACATCAACTTGCACAGCACCAGACACAGGTGAGATGACGAATAGACACATGTACCCAACTGCATTTCTGGCCAAAGAAAGACAGATTGGGGTCAGTTTTACTGCCCACTGTGTTTTTAATTCTCCCTGCAAAGCTGACTCAGTCACTAGGCAGACTAGTTTTAGATTGCCATGTTTGACCATATGAGCTAAACTATAAATTAGAAGTCTATTATGATCACAGGAAATATACTTTAGCTCTAAATCAGTGACCAGATTTATATTTTGAATTTCCTTTACTTACCTTTTAGTTTGAAGTATATTTCATTTTGCTGGACAGCTTGGTATTTAAGGTAATCTAGATTTCCTTTGTTTCCATGTATGCCCCGTCAGATAACATTTGGAATTTTCATTAAATGGGATGCTTTAGCAGAAAATGTTTTGGTGGGAAAATACACGCGCACGCACACACACTCACAATGGGTTTATGTTGTCCATGGAACCCATGAATCATACCTTTATCATTTATGGTGTGTATGTTATTTCATATCCTTTCCAGTAAAACTTTTGGGAGGATATGACTCAGCAATGCAATGTTATGTTTTCCAGGTCCCAAAGTATTTTCTCAAGCTGATGCCGGTGAAGGCTCTAGGACTCTAGGATTGATGTTCTTTTGAATGAATTGTGTGTAACTGTGACTATTCAGAAACAAAAATGAGCCTGACCTATGGTGGCTCAGTGGATAAAGCATCAACGTGGAACACTGAAGTCGCCGGTTTGAAACCCTGGGCTTGCCTGGTCAAGGCACATATGGGAGTTGATGCTTCCAGCTCTTCCCCCTTCTCTCTCTGGCTCTCTCTTCCTCTTTCCCTCTCTCTCTCTCTCTGAAAAAATAATAAAGTCCTTAAAAAAAGTTAAAAAAAGAAGAAACAAAAATGAGTTTTTAGAAAAAGAAGAGGAAGAGGAAGAAGGAGGAGGAGAAGGAGGAGAAGAAGAAGAAGAGGGAAAAAGAAGAAAGGGAGAGCTTGGTGCCCCATGTTGGGATTTGCTTTATTTATAATAAGAAGCTAGCAAACCAAAGATATGTCAGCACATTGTCCACCCTCTCCCTATTTTCTCTGAAACCTCTGTGACTAAATTCAGTGATCAATAGTCAGTATATAGATAATAAAGTAAATGAGATTTTAACATGAAAACTAATATTGAAAAAAAATTAATAAAGTAATTACAAAAAGAATGCTTTTTGTATAGCAGCAAAGAAAATGAGGTTGTTTATAGAAGTAGATATTGAAAGCAGAATGCTTACTATTAATATCTACAATCATTACCTAATAGATTAGTTATTTTTGTTTCCAGCAACAGCTCCTAAAGTTGTCCATATATAAATATTTTCCTCAGAGGACATGATGTAACTCTAAAAATATCAGCATGGTTGATGGGCTGTTTAACAAATACAATTCAATGCTGGTGAAATCTTTAGAAACAGGACACTAGAAGCATATCTTATACATTTCTCGATTGGCTGTGTCTCATTTGGAGATTTGCCTCTTTCCCAGCTTTTCTCTACCTCCCCTTAGAAATCTTAATGGTGGACCCTGGTGGACATATTTTCTTTCTCGCTGGCAATCTTAGAGAATGACAGTGCAGAGCGCTGCAGTGGGTGCAAGTGAAACACAAAATGAAAGGTCTTGGATCATGGTTGCACAGTGGCCACCTAGAAGATGGGAGTACCACTGCTAGGCTATTGTGGGGTGAAAGAGCAGGCTCGCCAGCAACCTGCTATCACAGTGGAATTGCATCATTTTTTATAAAAGGGTTTTATCTTTCTTTTCCAGACACTTTCTCTCTCTAGATAGCCAGTCCTGAGACTAGAGGAGGAAGGGAAAAGGCAGTGGGGGCTGAGAATTTTTTTTGTAAAAGGGGAAGACGGTGATGCAGGGGCCAGGAACATAATAGAAGTAAGGCTATTAGAAAGAAAAGTGATTCTCTATTAAATCCTATTCTAGCCTGGCATGGCGCAGGGTGTGTGCTGTGAAGTCTGCTTTCGTCCTATTGTCCTAAACTGATACCTCTCTCAGTGTCAACCAAGATTTGCACCAAAGAAGTCCAATTCCTCTTCAGATGGCTACTGCAAATGCTGAGGTCATCTTAAACGTGCTTCTGATAGGAGATCCTTATCTCTGAGTCTCCATCAGTGCTCCATTAAGGCAAAGCACATCTGTCTGCAGTGCTCTGCTTTCAAGCTCGGTACAGTGCCTGGCACAAAGTGTGCATGTAATGAACACGTGTTGAGTGAATGAATTCATAACCACATGAATGAGAAAAACCTCCTCAATTTTAAAGATAGATAATGCACCTACTCAAAAGCGTGGGAGAGGAATTTTTTTCTAGGCATCTTAGGTTCTTTGGCTGGTACCTATAAATTAGACAGACAGCCCTGGTGGTATAGTGTGGTTGATTAGAGCAATGTTTTTCAACCACTGGTCTACTGGTGCCATCCGCCAGAAATTTGTGCTGCTCTGTGAAAGAGTTAACCACTCTGATATTGTTAAAGATTATAGACCCAATGATCTTAGTTGAATTTCCTTGTGCTCAGGGCCCCAAATATAGAAAGATTGAAAACCACTTGGTTAGAGCATTGTTCTGATATGCAAAGATTGCTGGTCTGCTCCCTGGTCAAGGCACATAAAGAAACAGACAAATGCTTCTGTCTCTTTCTCCCTCTCTCCATCTCTCTCTAAAATCAACTTTAAAAAAAATCACAAACATTTGACATACAAAGGAGAGATTAACAAGAGAAAAAGGAATGGATATTTATCAACACATACACTATCCACACACAGGAGAACTTGGTGATGGGTATAGAATTATTTAAGCCAGTGCTTTTCTACCTCCAGTCTGCCAGATATTTCCTAGTTTAAAATCGATTTAAGCTATTCTCAGTCTCAGTCTTCTAACAAAGAAAGAACCTCCTATTCTTGATTTAATTTTCTTTCTTCTCTGAGTATGCACAGGCATTAAAATAGGGGTATAAATCAAGTCTCCTAGGCTGTCTCTCAGACATAGGTCAGAAGACAGCTTTCTGAATAATGAACTGAGGGAATGTGTTAAATTTAGTAGAACAAATCGACATACAAACATAGACTCAAAGATAATTTATATGATGTCTTCATGACAGCCTTGAAACATTTACAAGATTAAAATAGAGAAAAGAAAAAGAGGAAGTAGTAAGAAAAGTCAAACCTTTCAGGTTCAGCCATTAACTCCAACAAAATGACTGCTGGCAACAAGTTGGACATCAACTGTCTGAGTCTCCTATGTAGATATCTATGCTTGGTTTAAAGCCATTTTTAAATGTGATAAATCTCATCCACACAGTTCCTTGAAAAAAGAGCACAATAGCTAAGGTAATGTTAGCTGCTATAACAAAAATTCACACAAACAGATGAAGTGGTTCCAAATGATGGAGGTCTGTTCCTTTCTCAGGGGAATGTGAAGAAATAGGTACTCTCCTCCAGACAGTGACACAGAAGTTCAGGTTCTTATATTTTATGGCTCCATCCACTTCAAAACTCCCAAAGCTGCCATACTATGTGCCTCAAAGAGGCTAAGGATATGAGGGCATTGAGAATTTTGCATGAAAGAATTTTATTTTCAGAATAAAGGGCATGAACAAGTTGTGAATCACTTTTGACCACATTTAATTGGTTGTGTTTGTTTCATGACCATGAGGAAGTTTGACATTTTGCAGGAAGAAGATGAAAGTAGATAAGTGCACTCTGGCACTAACATACTGGCTCTGAGAGTATGTGAAATGTTCCGTGATATCCCCCCGAACACAACTGATCCTCAACTTGAGTGGCAGAGAATCATGGGTGTTAACAACTAAAGATTCAGAATTCATATATTCCAAAATCTCATTTCCAGGTATAAGAAAAGTCTAGAAAGGCAAAATGATTCTTTGAGGACCATGTAACTTAGCTAGTGACAAGAAACCAGTTGTTCATTTACTAAATTTATAGCTTAATGTTCCTTCTACTACAATTCATAATGAAATATTTTTATTTATTTTTATCCTAAGCCCTTTTTGGATTTATTAAATTAAGCAATTCTAAGTCACTAGGAGTTTGGGAAAAATAATAAAAATTTAGGGATTGTATCTATTAAAAAATGTATTGATGAAAGAAACTGGATTAACGAATTACTATGACTCACACATCTTAGGTCCTTTGAAGGAGAATACTTTTGAGTGCAGTCATGTTCTTAGCCTACTCACGTTTTCAATACTTCATCACAATTGTAACAAAACCATTTATAAACATAACAAATAAATAGGTAAACATTTTTCTTTGTGCCAATGATATAATATTAGAATCTGTACAAGGAGTGACTTCTAGAAATAAATTAATTTTAAAAACCACTTATTGTCAGTAGGAATTGTTTAATATCTATCATGCTAAAACAATATTGTCATTTTCTGGCAGACACTTGTTAGTACAGAAACAAAAAATATTAAACTATTTACCAGGTTAACTCATTTAGTTAATTGGACTTTATAGATAACATCATATTAGGTTCACTAAGATTCTGCACTATTCATTTATTAATTCAAGAAGTATTTACTGAGACCCAGTTAGGTGTCAAGACTATACTAAACACAAAGTTTATGTCTAAAAGACTGTGCTTTTCTGTATAAATGATATTTGTTATCTAATTGCTTGCTTGTTTTATGTTAGACTTGGAGGGTTGATAATACCCCCCTCTTCATATGAATTCAGAGCCAAAAACCACAATTACATTTTATGGTCCACAATCTTGAGGTGTTGTGGACTGAATGTCTGTGTCTCTTAAAACCCATATAGATGATGCCTAACCACCAATGGGATGGTATTTGGAGATGGGGCCTGTGGGAATTAATTTGAATTAGATAGGATCATGAAGATGGAGGTCCCATGATGGGAAGTGCCATTATAAGAGGAAGAGAAAGCTCTCTCTCTCTCTCTGCCATGTGAGGACATAGAGAGAGAACCTTCACTAGAAATCAAATCATCAGGCACTTTAATTTTGGACTTCCAGTCTCCAGACCTGTCAGAAATTTGTTTAAGCTTCCCAATCTGTGGTATTCTGTTAGTGTGAGTTGGCTAAGATGTGAGATTTTCATGAAATTATAATGGGTCATTTAACAGAGCAGAAGCATTCCCTAGAAAACATAGAGTTTGTGCCTGACTGCTAGACATTTTGTGGACTACTTGATAAAAAGCAAGACTCTTCATTGAAACAAAGGCAAAACAGAAAACATTAATGTGCACAACAAAGTGTAAATGTTACCAAGACCATATTTCTTTCTTTGTAATATAGCTTGATCTTACTATAAAATATAAGTTATGAAACAGTATAATATAATCCCACTTTGGTAAATGAATAGATAATTTAATTAGAAGAATATATTGCAAAATGTTAAAAGTTATGATAACTAGGCATCATAATTATGGGCAGGCTTTAAAACCTATATAGTTTTTCTTTCCTCACTTCTCTAAAAAAATATGTGGGGGGCCCTGGCCGGTTGGCTCAGTGGTAGAGCGTCCGCCTGGCGTGCAGAAGTCCCGGGTTCAATTCCTGGCCAGGGCACACAGGAGAGGCGGCCATCTGCTTCTCCACCCCCCCCCCTCTCCTTCTTCTCTGTCTCTCTCTTCCCCTCCTGCAGCCAAGGTTCCATTGGAGCAAAGATGGCCCAGGCGCTGGGGATGGCTCCTTGGCCTCTGCCCCAGGCACTAGAGTGGCTCTGGTTGCAACAGAGCGACCCCCTGGAGGGGCAGAGCATCACCCCCTGGTGAGCAGAGCATCGCCCCCTGGTGGGCGTGCTGGGTGGATCCCAGTCGGGCGCATGCGGGAGTCTGTCTGACTGTCTCTCCCTGTTTCCAGCTTTGGAAAAATACAAAAAAAAATATGTGGGGGAGGAAGATGAGGGACATCTCTAAAGCCAGAGTGAGTCTCATTTATTTGTACTGTAGTGCTTCTCACACACTTGAACTTTATCAGGCACAGTGATGGACCCTATGAAGACAATGGTCAGAAAATCCGAAGTCACTCTCCCTATAACTCAAAGTATGGAGCTTTGTAATTCATAGATTGCATCATTTTAACCTTATAGAATGTTCCAGCTACAAAAGTGTGTTCTTATCCTTGTTTACTATGTGATGGAGGTGAGGGTGGGGAGAGGTGCTCAGAGGTTTTGAATCACTGAGTTGAAATAACACTTGAAATACTCAGTGTTTCCTGTTACTCTTGACTTAGAGTATCCTCCAATGACAAGTACACTTAAAGGTTTCCTGTCAAATGTTTTCATTTCTGCACAACAATAACATATCACCTAGATTGCTGTATTTTATGTAAAACACAAGGTTAAGCTTGTGTAGCCAATGCAGTAATTGTTATGTGTTTTCTCCTTCTTCTTCTTCTTCTTCTTCTTCTTCTTCTTCTTCTTCTTCTTCTTCTTCTTCTTCTTCTTCTTCTTCTTCTTCTTCTTCCTCTTCCTCTCCTTCTCCTTCTCCTTCTTCTCCTCCTCCTCCTCCTCCTCCTTCTTCTTCTCCTTTTTCTTGTTCTGTAATCATGAGCTGAGAAAACATGCAAATATCAAGCCCTGGCCATTCTGCCAATGCCTGGAAAACGCTGTGCATCTGGTGCATGCCTTGCAGAAATAGACAGCTGGTGGGGTCTGGCTGAGAGCAGAGAGTGACTACATTAAAATATCCAGGCAGTTTGGATGTTACACTTATGAAAAACAAAGGGTAAATATTTATAAGTATCTTTTTTTCTCATCCCATTTGTATGTATGGGAAGCATTTGACTATAATTTCATACAATGATGTTAAGGAACTTCATTTTACAATATTTAATAGTTCTTAAAGAGTGATCATTTGGGACAAAATTATTACCCCAGGGCCCAGCTGCTTCTCCAGGTTAGCCAAATATTTTAAGTCTGGAAATAGGTCTAGAAATTTCATCAAAACAAGATTTTGCTTGAATTATCTAATACCTCCTTATTTTGGGCCAGGCCAAAAATACCGACACAGAGAGCCTGTGCTATCCCTGCTTTTCATCTGCTCTGGAACTTGAAGAAACCACAGTCAGAGCTTCAGTGTCATAATCCTATGTGGTGCTTTCTTTATTGGCAAAAGGCTGTGCTATAGTGCTTGCAACTCAGGGTGAAATTTGAGATCAGGTTTTCTCTCTTGGCTGCGCAGGAACAGCTCTCCTTGGATTATTTAAAAGGAAACATCAACTTTCCAATTTACTCTCTAAAATTGGTTGTTGCAGCTCCCTGCTGGAGTGGAAAGGCACCATCTGTTTTAATAATACTGATGGTGAAAGCAGGCGAAAGGTTGTGGAATGCCACTGGGAGAGCTGTGGGAGATCACAGAGCCATCCGGAGAAGAATTGCCTTTTAAGTTCATGACTGTGGGTGAAATTTGGCCATGCCGGGTAGAGGATTAGTCAACCCAGACTCATATGCCCCTCCTCAGGGGAATGGTAGAGCTTGCACATGCAGGCATGGAAAAGTCACCTGAAGACCAAGTAGGGGGAAACGTATTGAATAGGAGAGAAGCAACTGTGAAAGACAGATGATCATCAGGTCTGCCCAAACTTTTTAAGGTGGTTTTCTTTTTTCTTTTTTTTTTTTTTGACATTCAGATATTGTTTGTTTTGTTTGGCTTTTGATCGTGTGGAATAGCATTTGATCATTACTGGAAGGTGAGAAATTCTTGCCACCATCCTAAGCCCACATGTCCTGAATCATTACTCTCTGAGCACTGACAGGAAAATTTCCCTTTCCTGCCATTGAAACAAAGATCCATGTCCCAGGTTTGAAAACTCTGCCAACCATTCACTCCCTCACTCACAGGCTGCTGGATGGAGCCATGAGTGCTTACCTGTAATGGATGATCAGTAACACAAACAGTACATACAAATATACACAACCCAATATGCATTCAAACACAGATATATACCCAAACACACAAAACCACACAACATACACACACACAATACACATCACCAAAAACACTCACAAACACACACATATATATACACGCATGAGGTCACACATGTGCAGAGAACACATCTACACACAAATACATATCCATACACACATATACATATAGATACACACATGCTTGTTAACACACATAAATATACACAAAAACATACATAAACACAAAGCACAAACAATGCATACACCTACATGTGCACATATGCACACACATAGACTTACAGAAGATTCCCAATCCTCTAGAAAAAGGAGTCCCAATCAGCTCTAACCTTCCACATGCAGCACCTACTGTTCCGTTTTACTCCTTTCCAATGGTCTGGGATGCAAGGTGCAAAGTTATAAGCAGCCTCTAAGGCCAGTACTGATTTTTAAATGTAATTCTTAAAATGTCCAGGAGTGACTTTGCAAAATTTAACCAAGTATTACAAGACAAGCTTGGAACAGCAGGTGTGATTCTGCAAAGATAAATATAATGCTATTACTGGCATTAATTTCTTTAGCATCTTATCCAATGCCCTGTTGTGGCAACAGTCTTTTTCTGTTTCCCCTTCTGCTTAAAGAGAAGATGACTCAATCCACAGACCAAGAAATTATGGCACAATTACAACGTTCAAAACAGCTTGTGTGTAGCGGCTCAGGGCTCCTCTCGAATGGGATCTTGCCTCTCTGAGCTAAATGCCAGTTAACCGGATTCCTAAAAATACCCCGACATGAGTCATTCTCTCCCGAGGGCCTTTGTAGAATGTTTTTCACGGATACACTGGGGCTCTGAACAGGGCTGTGCTTCTGGGTGAGTCATGTAGGGAACCTTTGTCAGCGCTATGCTATGTTATATCATCCGTGTTCCCTGGCACTGAGCTGGGGTTGCTGAAATGCTTTGTTGAAATGCAAGCCTCTGCAGCAGATTCAACTCTTCCTCCCATGTCAGTTCCCGAAAGGACATGACTCCGTGCCAAAGGAAAGGGATTCAGGTGTTTGGGTCACTCAATATTTGCTTTCTCCCAAATGAGGGAGAAAAGGAAAATCCAAAGTCAGGAATAAGCAGTGTATCCAGGCTTTAAAACAGGAAATTCATCATTCTTAAAGCTGTCCCTTTCCAGAATCTAGCACTGAAAGTACAGCAACAGGCTTGCCTGGGGCTGAAGGTGTGTGAGAGGGGGTTATTCAAGTCACCCTGGATCACTGTTGAGTCAGTGGGCACTAGGGGCCGCGACATGCCCCCTTCTGTTACAGATCCTCCAGGCTACTGAGCCCTGACCCTCATAAAGTTATGCAGATGATATGTATTAGCTGTAAGGTGCTATCTATCTCCATCAATAGTTAAACCTTATTAAAGAATCCTGGAAGACAAGGGAAATTACGTTCTTTAATAGAAGGATTTCAGACATGAATGTGTGTTTTGGATGAGGAGAATCTAACATTCCTGAAATTACACAAACTAAAAGATCATAAAAGATCCATATACTAATAAAGATAACACAGAAACTTCAGACCCTTCTTTAAAATAGGTGGGATATTGTAACACTGGTGGCCAAGGCCAGGCAGGACCACATTGGATTTGGGCAGACAGCAGAGAAACTGTGGAGCCGGAAAGCACTGGGCCATTCCATTTAATAGAGTCTCATAATGGTGGACAAGCACACAGAAAGAGGGAAAACCGCTTCTCGGGCAAAGAAACAGATAAAACAACCCCTCACAGTGGCAGACAGGCAATCCGCCATCTGTAATCCTCCTGAGCACAAGCATCCATAGCCTTCCATAGGCCACACACATGTGGCACTGTCACATGCTCACACACCAATCAGTCAAAGTGCTTATAGCTGGTAACCCCATGAGCAAGCCTAACACAGCTGCTTCCCCACAGATATAAATTATAAATTTAAAACACCAAGTAAATGCTCATTCTGATTATTAGCACTGATAGAAAATCATATCCTGTACTTTTAATTTCAAAATATAATATTGAAAGGCACATGAGCCAGTTAACCCTGGCTAACTAGAATGACTTTAGCCTTTGGTTCTCACAAAATCAGTCTATAATTCTGTTTTTCTTATTTAAAATATTCAACATTTTCCTTTTTCCCAACTAAGAGCTTACCAGCTATATCCTGATGAAAAAAAAAATGAAAGACATGTTTATGATTTAGAAATCCCAGGAGGACATACAAATGAAGAACAGATATATGAAAAGATACTCATCTTCACTAGCAATTTGACAAATGCAAATCAAAACTACAATGAGATATCACTTCACACTCGTTAGATTTGCTATTATCAACAAGACACGTAATAACAAGTGTTGGAGAGGTTATGGAGAAAAAGGAACTCCCATTCACTACTGGTGGGAATGCAATCAATCCAGCCATTATGGAAGAAAGTATGGTGGTTCCTCAAAAAATTAAGAACAGAATTACCATATGACCTAGAAATCCCTCAACTAGGTATATACCCAAAAACCTCAAAAAATTGAGACATAAAGACACATGCATTCCCATGTTCATCACAGCATTATTTACAGTGGCCAAGACATGGAAACAACTAAAGTGTTCCTCAATAGAGGATTGGATAAAGAAGATGTGGTACATATATACAATGAAATACTACTCAGTCATAAGAAATGATGACATGTTGCCATTTCTGACAACATGGATGGACCTTGAGAACGTTATATTGAGTGAAATAAGTAACTCAGAAAAAGCTAAGAACTGTGATTTTACACACAGATGGAATATAAAACTGAGACTCCTGGACATAGATAAAAGTGAAGTGGTTACCAGGGAGAAGAGGATGTGGGGGACGTGTGGGGAGAAGGGTGTAAAGAGGGACAAATATACAGTGATAGAAAATGATTTGACTTTGGATGATGGGTATATAACATAATCAACAGTTCAAATGTTTTAGAAATGTTTACCTGAAACCTATGTACTCTTTTTTTTAATTACTCAAGGATAGGAGGGGAGGTAGAGACAAACTCTCACATGTGTCCCGACTGGGATCCATCTAGCAAGCCCACTAGAAGGTAGTGCTCTGCCTATCTGAAGCATTGCTCTGCTGCTCAGCAGCTGAGCTCCTTTTAGCACCTGAGGCAGAGGCCATGGAGCCATCCTCAGTGCCTGGGACCAATTAACTCCAATCAAGCCATGGCTGCAAGAGAGGGAGGGAGAGAGTGAAATGTGAGGGGGAAGGGTGGAGAAATAGGTGGTTGCTTCTCCTGTGTGCCTTGACTGGGAATTGAACCTGGGACATCCACATACCAGGCCAATGCTCTACATTGACCCAACTGGCCAGGTCAAAACCTATATATTCTTATTGATTAATGTCACCTTGTTAAATTTAATTTTCTAAATAAAAAAAAAAGAAATACATCATACTAACATCACTCAGCCCAATAAGGGGTTAGATTAGAAGGTTATCTAGGGACTCTTTAGGAATCTATAGTTTTGAAACTTTTAGATTAAAAAACATGTGTATCACTAGGTAATCTTAAGATTTAATGGTCAACATATTTTTTAAAACAATTGATTGATTTCTTATTGCATTAATATTCACATAATATTCACCATTTTAATTTTCTTAAAGTATAACACCAATGACATCTAGTATAGTCACATTGTTGTGCAACCATCATCTTTATCTAGTTCAGCATATTCTCATTACTCAAAAGAACACCCTGCATCTACTAAAAAATTGCCCCCCATTATCCCTTCCCACAGCCCCTGGCAACCACTAATTTGTTTTCTGTCTCTGTGGATTTACCTAATCTGGATATTTTATATAAATGCAATATGTATCTTTTTGTGTCTGACTTATTTCACTTAGCATAATATTTTAAGGATCATCCATGCTATAGTAAGTATCTGAACTTACTTTTTATAGCTGAATAATATTCCATTGTATAAATATACCACATTGTGTTTACCTCCTCATCCATAAATAGACTTTGGGACTGTTTCTACTTTTTGGGTGTTATGAATAATGTTGTCATAAATATTCATGTGCAAGTGTTAGTAAACACCTGTTTTCAATTCTGTTGGGTGTATATCTAGAATTGTTAAGTCAAATGGTAATTTTATTTTTAATTTTTTGAGGAACTGCCAACGTGTCTTCCCCATTAAAGCATTAACACAATAGGTTGACTCTTGGCTGCCCTCAGAGTTGGATGGCATTGCATGGAAGAAGAATCTATAACTTTGCATGAAGACTATTATTTCAGGGATCATTTCTATAGTTGATATAGCTTTGTGTGTTGTTTCATTAAATAAACCATCTCCCAACACCACTTTAGTGGCAAATTTCTTAAGAGTAGGTATATACATTCTATCCTTCATATTCCAATTGCCTGATTACCTAATGCTAATCTACTTTTCTACACCACAGAACAGTTTCTTGATAAGTATGCTCTCAGTCTGTTTGGACTGCTAAAACAGCATATCATAAATTGGCTTATAAACAATAGACTTTTATTTCTCATGCTTCTGGAGGCTGAGAATCTAAGAATAAGACCCAAGAAGTTTTGTTGTCTGGTGAGAAACTGTTTCCTGGTTCATAGAAGGTGACTTCTCTCTAGGTCCTCATATGGTTGAAGGAGTGAGAGAGCTCTCTGGGACCCCTTTTACAGGGTCACTAATCCAGTCATGAGAGCTCCACCCTCATGAATTCATCACCTTCCAGAGGCCCCACCTCCTAATACCATTACCTTGAAGGTTTGGTGTCAACATATGAGTTCGGGAGGATACAGCATGCAGTCTAAAGCAAATTCCACATCTGTCCTCTGGCTCCTTGGCTTTCCACCAAAGATGACACTGTTAACTGCACCCATTTTCTTAGAACACAGTCTTTTCTTGGCATTAATGACATGCTCCTTTTCTGACATTTGTTGTTTTTTTTTCTTCTAATTCTTATGTGACTAAACTAAACATTTGTCAACTGTCTGTGCTACTAATTTCTGTTCTTCTTTTTCCATTCTGAGTTAAAGAATGGTTGTTACATCTTAATCAATACTCTCCTTAAACCATCTCGCACACATTCCTTGCTGGTTGCTTTGGTGATGTGTGCTATTGATAATCTATCAACCTCCCAACATAGAGAAAACATGTCATCTCTCTTCCTCTCTTTCTATCTCCCAAATTCTGGAAAATGAGAGACAATAAGGTGATGGGAGTAAGAAGAGTAAGATGTAAGAAAAGGAAAGATTTGAGGAAACAACATTTACATTTCTATACAATGTCCTTGAGTATTTTTACAGATGATTGAAAATATCTGTCAAGAATAAGAAGAGTAAGGTTTTTCATGCAATATTTATAATAAATCCTGTTTTTTAAAAGAATTCATTTGTTCCAGAAATGTTTCATTCATAGATTTGTCTGAATAACAGAAAAATCTTGATTTAGATCATCAGTTCTAGGGTATGTTCTGCAGAATGAGCAGTTCCTTCAGCCTCTCTCTGGCTTATTCTTCTACAAAGTAAGAAAGACTAGAAATCTTCTAAGATGTCAAAAAAAAGTGGGATGGATTTTAGTGTGCAAGCTACAGAGTTGGAATCCTATTAACTTAAGCAGAAAAGAAAGTTGTCAGAAGAATAGCTGGTAGTTTGCAAAGGAAACCAGACCACCCAAGAGCTATTCTGTTAGATTAGAGATTGGTTTTAGGTACTCTTCCCCCATTGCTGCTGGACTCTCACATTGCAGTCACTCTCAGAAATAATCCTCAATTGATAACAGATCATTGTATCACTTCTTTAAAATAACAATAATAAAAATTCTGGTTTCAAGCATGAGATTGGCACCTATAGGCCATATGCTCATATCCTAGTAATTGGAAGGAAGGAGAAAGAAAGACACTTCAGCTTCTAATTAGAGTGGGACCTGGAGCCCTGAGGCCACAAGGGAGAGTCTGTTTAATATGCGATCAGTTTTGTAAAACTAAGACTCTACAAAATCTGCATTGAGTCATATATTGATAAAAGACATTCCTACTAAGATGGCTGAACATGGTTTTGGAAACCTAAATTACTGGGCTCCCAGGCAGCGTTGTGAGACAGGCATAAGTCAGGAAAGGAGGGAAGAAGGGGAAAGGCATGAAGTCAGGAAAGTAAAAAGTGGGTAAGAGAGGAGAGAAAGAGACAACAAGGAAAATAAAATTCTCCAGAGAAAAGTATTACTTATCTCTTACATGAAGCTGAACCAGAATTTTGGAGCCTAAAATTTATTCAATTTCTAGAATCCTCTTTAAAAACAATGAAACTGCTTGACAAGGGGTTAATATCCAAAATATATAAATAACTCATACAACTCAATGCCAAACAAACACACAATTCAATTAAAAAATGGGCAGAGGACCCAAACAGACACCTCTTCCAAGGAAACATACAAATGACCAACAGACACATGAAAAGATGTTTCACTTCCCTAGCTAGTGGGAAATGTAAATCAAAACAACAATGAGATACCACCTCACACCTGCTACAATGGCTATTATCAACAAGACAAGTAATAACAATGTTGGGGAGGCTTTGGAGATAAAGGAACCCTCATTCACTGCTGGTGGGAGTGTAAACTGGTATAGCCAGTATGGGAAAACAGTATTGAAATTGCTAAAAAATATTAAAAATAAAGTTACCATATGATCCAGCAACCCTTCTTCTGGATTTCTACCAGAAAAATTTGAAAACATTTATACACAAAGATCTTTACATCCCTAGGTTAATCACAGCATTATTCATGGTAGCCAAAATATAAAATCAGTTGAAGTGTTCTTTGATAGATAATTGGATAAAGAAGATGTGGTACATATATATACAATGGAATATACTACTCAGCCGTAAGAAATGATGAGATGCCGTTTGTGAACACATGCAAAAACCTTGAGAATGCCATGATAAGTAAAATAAGTCAGTCAGAAAAAGTTAAAAATCATATAATTTTGCTCATATGTGGGAAAGTAACAAATGAGCAAATAAGAAAAACAAACACACAGACCACACAGTATGTTGCTTACCAAAGCGAAACAAGATAAGGGGTATTAAAAGGTAAAGAAGGCTAAATATATGGTGGGTGCCAAGATAATTTGACTTTGGGTGGTGGGCACAGAATGCAATACCAAGACTGTGTGTCATTGACAAGTACACTTGAAACCTATATGATCTTATTAACCAATATCACTTCAACTTCAAGAAGTTTAATTAAAAAAAAGAAAACCAAAATGGTGAATATAAAAATATAGGTACAAAATATTTATTTAGAATGAAAGGAGATAACATAATAAAATATTACCGCACCTTTCGAGGAACAGGACCCTTGTTGTGTTCTCTCTAGGCAGTTCACCAGCACGCATGAAAAGGGCCCCTCCACTGTCATACTCTGTGGTTCCTAGCAACACTCTCTCACAGGAATGCATGAAACTTCATAGGATGATCAGGGAACCTGCCTCGACTCCCACTCTTTATTCCCATCATAGGGATAGGACCTATTAGGTGTTCTCCCAGACATTCATTAAAACACAATGGTTGAGGACATATCTCTATCAGCTCTGCTGAGAATACAGAAGTGAACAAGACAGAATGGCCATTTCCCTATGGTAATTAACATACCAGTAGATAGAGACGACTTAAAAAAATTAAAAAGTAGGAAGGTTTTAATGCCATTGTCACTCCTTTATCCAGCTCACTGAGAAACAAACACATCTTTGCTAGAACTAGCTGTTCTATTTTATATGAAATATCTATATTCCAGACTCATACACAAAATTTTGTATAATATTGAGTTTCTTGTATAAATAAAGCTAGAACTTAAAATTAGAAGCTAAACTATATGTATGCCTCTCTCTTTCTCTGTATGTAACATACAAAGAAGATGTGAAATAAGCAGGAAAAATAGGATGTAATGGCCCACTTGGGTGATAGACAGCTGTGTGACAGGGTCAAAGGCCAGAGCTCAGTCACAGAAAATATAATGCTCCAAGAGACAGCTGGGAATCCCTCATGTCCCACAATCCCAGATAAGCGGAAACTTCTAAGAGCATACAGAGAGTCTATAAAATCAACATCACTTTATTATAAACATCTTAACAAAAAAAACCTCTCAATTAATATTAGTTGAATACATGATTTGAGAAATATTATTCAGAAAAAAATTTGATACTTTTCTCAAAAATCAAATGTTTGCAATAGTGACCAAATATTGAGTTTACAAAGGATGATATACACCACAAATGTATATGCAGATGCAGAAAATCATACACATATACCAACATACATTAAACACAAATCCCAAGTGAATGAATGTACTGCACAGAGTATGAAACTGGTACTTTCACAATTGTTCATTTGTGCCATGCTGCAAAGAGATGTCAGCCCTTTTCAAATGTCCTTGAAGCCAAAATGTAATTCTGGGGACCCACAATTATCACTTGTTTCTGATGCAGCCTACTTGAAAGGATTTCATCTACAATACTGTTGACAATGGAGCCATCTGTCCCAGGCTGGGAGAGTGAGGAAGGTGAAGGAGTGGAATCCTGAGAGCGTTTTAGGGAAATAGCCTGCACTTGTGTTGTAAGTCATGGTAAGATCTTAAGTGTTTAAATGGTTGAAAAAAGTGGAAACAGTTTTTCCACTCTGAATTTTTATTTTTATTAGACTTATTGGGATCTGTCTCCCTTCTACCTGAGCTTATCCTCAGCTCTATGTCTGGAATTACGTGTCCCTTCCCAGGTTTGCAGCATCATCATTTTGTCACCTGAGTCAGACACATTGTGTTCATGCTCCCCATGCCGGTCCACAGACCACCCCGAGGATGGAAATATGTTGTGTGCCATTGTCTCGATGCCACTGCTGACTGGGGTTCATTGTAAGATGTGGCAATTGTAGTTGTACCATAAACCAAATGAAAACACAGCTCAAGTATTTGAGGACACAGTTGGGGACAAATGGAGCTTCTGAACCTCATAAGGCAACTTTATTCTTATAGCATATAACAAGAAATGCGATATTCTTATTGACCTCAGAGGTCTTAGAATGAGAAGAAAAGAAAAACCTTTCTTTTTTGGTACCCAGCTAAGTAAACAATGCAAGGAGGCAAGTTATAATATATACACAGAATTCAGAAACCTGTTGTCTTCTCTTCTCCAGTTACTACCATGCATGCATACTGTCAGCAGGCTGAAAAGGTGAATCAAATGAGTTTATTAAGATTCAGATTAATTCAAAGCAGTATTTTAATTTATTAAAAATAATTGACCTGTCACAAAATTTACTGCTCTGTGTCAGCAGACAAAGCAATGCGTCATCTATGATTTGGGGAAAGAATGAGCTAGTTCACTTCCAGAAATCTTTTAGATGAATTAAGTTTCCCACTAGTACACTAGAACTTTTTTAAAAAGTTCACTTTTATTTCCTTAGTAGCCCGTTAAAATATATATATATATTATATATATATAATATATATATTAAATTCCCTCTTTCTTCTGTCTTAATCACATAATTTATTTCTCAGATTATTTTGTAACTTCTGCCCTACCACTAGTAGTGTGAAAACAGTAGATAAAGAAATCATAAAAATTCAGAATCAGACTCAGTGAAGTAGTTGTCTTTTAAAAACCTTTCAAACTGTATACAAAATGATAAAAAACAAAATCATTTTTATGCCAGCAAAGTTCATTATTCAGAAAATGATTGTATATTTATGTATAACTATCCTTCCTTTTGATCATTTATTTTCACCACAGACCCTACCCTCAACTCTTTCAGGAAACTTGGCATCTTCCTGTCTGTCTTTCATACCTTACATCCATGAGTCATTAAGTTCACATTACCTGTGTTTCTACCTGGACATTGGAATTCTTCTGTAAATTGTATTAGCTTGGATTGTTCTCTTCTCTTCTGTAAGATCAACACTTTCCACTAAGAGCATTCTTATATTATTCAGCTCTTACCCCACAGCCAAAATTGCCCAACAAGTTAGAGTTATAAAGCAAAACTTCAATGCTCTTTTTTTTTTCCCAAGAAAAAGAGTAGAGAATGCCTGGATTTGCAAAAATAGGAGTAGTGGTGGTGTTGAGTGCACTAGGGACTATATATGCATTGATTTCATATTTACTAATAATCAGGTTTATTATTACCTATGTCAATTGTGTGCTCCTATAGTACAGCTGCTCTGGAAGTTTTGAGGTATATAGAGAGGGTGTTTGCTCTGCCACAGATGGGAAATTAGTCTCAACTTGACTGCCAACTTTGATCTAAACAGGTGTTGTCTGCCTAAAGGACTCTGCTAAGAAGGATTTTGTGGCCATTTCTAGTCTTCATCAAGATTGTTGATTCTTGGCCCTGGCCGGCTAGCTCAGCGGTAGAGCATCGGCCTGGCGTGCGAGCACCCGGGTTTGATTCCAGGCAAGGGCACATAGGAGAAGTGCCCATTTGCTTTTACACCCCCACCCCCTCCTTCCTCTCTGTCTCTCTCTTCCCCTCCCGTAGCCAAGGCTCCATTGGAGCAAAGATGGCCCGGGCACTGGGGATGGCTCCTTGGCCTCTGCCCCAGGCACTAGAGTGGCTCTGGTCGCAGCAGAGTGACGCCCCGGAGGGGCAGAGCATCGCCCCCTGGTGGGCAGAGCTCGCCCCTGGTGGGTGTGCCGGGTGGATCCCGGTCGGGCGCATGCGGGAGTCTGTCTGACTGTCTCTCCCTGTTTCCAGCTTCAGAAAAATACAAAAAAAAAAACCCCAAAAACAACAACAACAAAAAAAGATTGTTGATTCTTGTTAGTAGTGTCTGTACTGTGCACAGAATGGGATTTGTTGCTTATATGGTATGGCTTTTCTACTTCCATATTCTATACCACAGCCTCCAAATATCAAGATTGTTGAGGGACCAGAAGATGGTGATGGACCTTAGAGGACAGACATTACAACTACCACCTCCCAGAACCAAAGTGGATTACAACTTAACTTGGGAACAATCATCTTGAAAAACCAACTTTGTACTAAACTAATTGGAATCTATGACCAAGGATCACTGAAGAAACCACACTGAGACTGGTAGGAAGGGCAGAGATGCAGAAAAGTCTGCCCCACTCCCAGAGTGAGCAGTGGCCCAGTAGGACTTTCACAGCAGGGTGGGTTGCCTGGAGAGTTGTGGGTCCTCAGCCCCAGGACCAGAGCTCCATCCTAGAGCCCCAGAGACTAGAAGAGGTGTATGAACAGTATTTAGCTGAGAGAAGAGCTGTGTTACTGTTTGCGAGAGGGAGACAGGACTCTCAGACTCAGGCTCCATCTTAAAGAGACTGTGAAGAAAACCTCATTCACAGCCACTTATTGGGGCTCTGGGAGCAGGGAGTGCTGAGAGGACTGGAGTTGTAAGAGGAGAGTGTAATTTCAGAGGCATAGGGAGACACTGTGGGAAACAGCCACCCTAATCCTCAAATCTAAAGTGGCCATTTTTTCCAGGGAGAAGCAACACCAGCAAAGGGAAGCAATTACGCCACCCACTGGCTCTCCTACTCCAATAAGAGCAAAGAGTAGCTCATAAGTAGGGGGCACATCAGGGATATGGGTTTTGAGTACTGAGGTCTGGGCTACACCGCTCCCTCACACTGCTGACTCCCCCCCCTCTGAAACACGGGTAGACCTGGCTCCTGTGGGGGTGGTTGTGCACTTGCAGCAGTGGGGGCAGCACCTGGCCCAAGCACCCTCAGGGGCGGTCAGCAAGGTGGCCCTTGTGCCCGGCAATACCCATGACTGAACGCCCGAGGAGACAGTGGAGGTGGGCTGGCAGGCAGACCACACCTCAGAAACACAGAGGAAACACAGACTGGCCAAGGGTAGAAAAAACTAGCCTAGGAGTGCAGCTGATATTTACAACAGCGCCTGGACCACAAATTCTGGATAGCCTGTAGCTCCAAGAAGGTTGCTAAGGGCCAGTCATAGGCAGTGAGCCAAACTGGTTGGCTCCAGGTTCTGGCCAGAGAGGTCCAGGAAAGGCACATCCAGCAGCCAGATAAGGAGAGCATCAGCTCAGGACATAACAACCCTTGTTAGAGTGGTATCTTCAGGAAAGGCTCCTCACACCTGACTCAGCTAAGGCACAGAAAATCCTAATACAAATAACAAAAATAGCAGTAGCAGCAGACAAGTAGCCCACAGCAGATTACAGACAACAGCTGAAGCCAACCCAAGAAGATCTACAGCAACACAACTGGAAGCTGGAGGCAGACAACACCGACCCCATATTCAGCTAGCTACACAAACAGTGCACTCAAAGGAGCAGTTTATACACAGACAAAATGGGCAGACGGGAAGACAGAGAAATGCAATCCAAATAAATCAGTAAGAGAAATCCCCAGAAAAAGAACTGAATGAGATGAAAATAACCATAACACCGAATGCAGAGTTTAAAATAATGGTTAGAATGCTGAAGAACCTTAGAGCAACAATGGATGGACATAATGAGCACCTAAATAAAGAGATAGCAAGCATCAAAAAGGACATTGAAATCATAAAAAAAAATCAGGATGAAATGACAAATACAATATCAGAAACAAAGACTACACTAGAAGGAATTAACAGCAGGCTGGATAAACCAGCAGATTGAAGCAGCAATTTAGAGGACAAGATAAAGGAAAGCACAGAAGCAGAACAGCAAACATAAAAGAGACTCAAAAATTCTGAGGAAACTCTAAGAGAGCTTGTGATAACATAAAAAGAAACAACATTCACATTATAGGGGTTCCTGAAGAAGAAGAAAGAACAAGGGATAGAGAACCTGATTGAAGAAATCAT
Organism: Saccopteryx bilineata; assembly: GCF_036850765.1. Classification (NCBI taxonomy): domain Eukaryota; kingdom Metazoa; phylum Chordata; class Mammalia; order Chiroptera; family Emballonuridae; genus Saccopteryx; species Saccopteryx bilineata. Next base: position 163,021,518 of record NC_089494.1, read on the forward strand.
AGCTGAAAACTTCTCTAAATTGATGAAGGAAAAAAAATTACTAAAGGTCAAGAAGCACAGAGAATCCCATCAAAGAGGAACCCAAAGAGACCTACATAATTAAAGACACATCATAATTAAAATACCAAAGTTAAGAGATAAGGAAAGAATATTAAAATCTGCAAGAGAAAAAAAGTCAGTCACCTACAGAGCAGCCCCCATAAGGATGACATCTGACTTCTAAATAGAAACACTTTAGGCCAGAAGGGAATGGCAAGAAATATTCAAAGTAATGCAAAAACAATAGCCTACAATCAACATTTCTTTATCCAGCAAGGCTATCGTTTAAAATTGAAGGAGAAATAAAAAGTTTCCCAGACAAAACAAACAAACAAACAAAAAAACAAACTCAAGGAATTCATTACAACCAAAACAATGCTGTAAGAAATGTTAAAGGACCTGTTGTAAACAGAACAAAGGGGAAAAGATCTAGAAAAAGAGGACTGTAGATTTAAAAAATAGACTGGCAATAAACAAGTACATATCAATAATAACTGTAAGTGTAAATGAATTAAGTGCTCCAATCAAAAGACACAGGGTAGCTGTATGAAGAAGAAAACAGGACCCGTATATATGCTGTCTACAAGAGACCCACCTCAAAACAAAAGATACACATAGACTGAAACAGAAGGCATAGAAAAAAATATCTCATGCAAATGGAAATGAAAAAAAAACTGGGGTAGCAACACTTATATCTGACAAAATAGAGTATAAAACAAAAGCTATAGTAAAGGATGAAGAAGGTCACTACATAATGATAAAGGTAGCAATCCAACAGAAAGATATAACCATTATAAATATTTATGTGCCTAATATAGGAGTACCTAAATATATAAAGCATATTTTGATGGACATAAAGGGCGAGATCAAAAGCAATACCATAATAATAGGGGACTTTAATACCCCACTAACATCAATGGATAGATCCTCAAGAAAGAAAATCAACAAAGAAACAGCAGACTTAAAGGACACACTAGATCAACTCAATTTAATAGATATGTTCAGAACGTTCCCCATGAAGCACCAGAATATGCAATCTTGTCAAGTGCTCATAGAATTCTCTAGAATAGACCACATGTTCAGACACAAGACGAGTCTCAATAAATTTAAGAAGATTGAAATAATATCAAGCATCTTCTCTGATCACAATGGCATGAAACTAGAAATTAACCACAACAGAAAAACTGAAAAATACTCAAACACATAGAAAATAAATAGTATGTTATTAAACAATGGATGGGTTAACAATGAGATCACAAAAGAAATAAAAAATTTTCTAGAAACAAATGATAATGAACATACAGCCACTCAAAATTTATGGGACACAGCACAAGCAGTCCAGAGAGGGAAGTTTATTGCACTACAGGCATAACTTAAGAAGCTAGAAAAATCTCAAGTAAACAACCTAACCCTGCATCTAAAAGCACTAGAAAAAGAACAACAAGTAAGGCCCTAGAGCTAGTAGAAGGAAAAAAATCATAAAGATTAGAGTGGAAATAAATGACATAGAGGCTAAAAGAACAATACAGAGGATCAAAGAAACCAAGAGCTAGTTCTTTGAAAAGGTAAATAAGATTGATAAAACTTTAACCAGACTCATTAAGAAAAAAAGAGAGAGGACTCAAATAAATAAAATTAGAAATCAGAGTGAAAAAATAACAACTGACACAACAGAAATACAAAGGATTATAAGAAAATACTATGAAGAACTGTATGCCAAAAAATTAGACAACCTAGATGAAATGGATAAATTTTTTGAAACATATAATCTTTCAAAAATCAATCTGGAAGAATCAGAAATTCTAAACAGACCAATTACAACACATGAGATTGAAGCAGTTATCAAAAAACTCCCACAAACAAAAGTCCTGGGCCAGATGGCTTCACAGGTGAATTCTACCAAATATTCAAAGAACAACTTCTATCCTTCTCAAGCTATTTCAAAAAGTTCAAGAGAAGAGAAAACTTCCAAGCTCCTTTTATGAGGCAAGCATAATCCTCATTCTAAAACCTGGCAAAGACACTACAAAGAAAGAAAACTATAGGTCAATATCCCCAATAAACTTAGATGCTAAAATTCTCAATGAAATATTAGCAAACCGGATCCAGTAATACATGAAAAAAATCATACATCATGATCAAGTGGGATTTATTTTGGGGAGGCAAGGCTGATACAATATTTACAAATCAATTCATGTGATTCATCACATAAACAAAAGGAAGGAGAAAAATTACATGATAATATCAGTAGATGCCAAAAAGCATTTGATAAAATCTAGCACCCATTTATGATCAAAACTCTCAGCAAAGTGCAAATACAGAGAATATACCTCAACATGATAAAGGCCATTTATGACAAACCTACAACCAACATCATTGTTGGTCAAATAAGTTTGTAAATATGATATATATGTTTGTTTGCTTATAGTTTGCAATGGGTGTGGGGGGCAGGCTGTAAGCAGACAGGGTTGTTATAACCTAAGGCTTAGTTTTAAGACTAAGCTTTTCCCCACACCCTTGAGTGTTGCATGATGGTGGGTGGTGCACTCTCATGAAAAATCCCATTATGCCTCAGATAAGTGACTTTGTATCAGAGACTTCCTTGTTTGTATATTGTATTAAAGATTTTGATTTCTATACTATAAAATGGGCAGAGGAGCCAATGCTAGGGGAGAGCAGAGAAAGGCCACATGGGGAAGAGGAGAAGCAGCCAAGATGGCGGAGTGCTAAAGGAGAAGCCAGTTTGTGTAGAGTTTGTACAGAGAGAAGGAGATGGGGAACAGAGGTGAATAAGGCTGGTGAGGTACAAACCTTTGATTCTAGGAAACTCAGATAAATCAGTGGCTTTTGGAGCCCTGAATGGAAAGGTAAGTGTTTTCCCACTGTGTGTATTTCTTGCCCGCTGGGTGCAAGCTAAGATTAAAGGTAATGGCCCACCAGTTCTTGGATCTATTGTTTCATTACCATCTGTCCAAATCAAATGCTAACCTACATGGGCCAGGCAGCTGTGATGGTGGTCATGGCTACTGGCTTTACAATCATAATCTATGGCAAAAATTAAAAGTAGGTGGGAGATATATTCGATGGGACACTTGAATCTATGTAAGCACAATAAATTAAAATTAATTAATTTTTTTTAAAAAAGTAATGCTAGATATACACAATGGAATACTACACAGCCATTAAAAAGACAGAAATCTTACCTTTTGAGATAACATGGATGGACCTGAAAACTATACTGGCTGAAATAAACCAGGCAGAGGAAGAAAAATATCTATGACCTCACTCATTTGAGGAATCTAATGAACAATGTGAACTGAGGAATGGAATAGAGTCCAAGGTGGGTTCAAAGGGACCAGAGGGAAAGCAGTCAGAGGGAAAGGGGATGAGAGGATGGGATCAGAGAAGGGAAAGAAATTTGTGAAATTATATGTATCTATATAACATAGTGTTATAGAGAGCAGGACAGCAAATCCTGGAGGGAAGGGGGAAGAGGAAAGGGGGAGGGGCAAAGGGGTGTCGAGGGGAACACGGGGGTGAAGGGGAGATATATTTGGTGGGACACTTGAATCTATGTAAACACAATAAATTAAAATCAATAAAAAATTTTTTTAAAAGATTACTGAACTCTTCTTTTTCCTTTGTGCCTATCATTTCAATGAGTCTCAACCGCATCAATCCTAAGATTATCAATGAACCAGAATCTATCAGGCCCCTTGATGATACTTTTTTCTTATCCAAATTCATTCTAATCTATTGCTTCCAATCTTCTATGGGTGAAATATTAGATAATTTATTTTGTTAAAATGGTGCTTATACTGTGCTGGATTATGAACAAAAGAATTAATAATAGAGATAGATATGTAAGAAAACAAATAAATGTAAAATTTAGGTGATGGGTACATGAGTTCTCACTGTGCAATTCTTCCAATTTTTTGGTATTGGAAATTTGTATAGCAACATTGTTGAGGAGGGAATTGTGCTTATGGTAATAATTAATAATCAATGATTTGTGCATGAAAGAATTGCCTTAAAAGAAGTGCATATGTTTTCATGGCTATGATGTAATTAAATACATTATACCAGTTAATCAGTTTCTTTCTTTTTTTTTTTTTTACTGACTTTCACATTTTTGTTGTCTCAATATAAAAATAGTAAACTAAACAGCATAGAGTTAACATATTTTTAGGGGTCTTTGAAAAATAATGTGAGACTTCTTTGCTGGCTTGCTTATTTTCCTTTAGCTTTTTGATTATATTGGGGTTGGGGGCAATAAAACACTAGTGATTTTACCCTAAAATATAAACCTAAGATAAACTAACATTCTATTTGACATTGACTTTGGTAGAAGGGAGTTTCAACCACAATATATAACTCTAAAAAGTAAAAACAATCTAATTAATTTTGTGTAAACCTGGGAGAAATTGCAAAATCAATGAAAGACATCTTGTAGATATTTGAAATCCAAACCTATTTTAATAGTTGAATCATATTTTTAAAAATGAATGTACTGTAGGAATAACCCAAAGTTAAAACAGGTCCTAGAAAGCTGATGAAAGCTGTGCAATGATAGAATCAAGAGAAAGAAATGGGTGGTGATTTCCTTTTCCTCATTAAAGAATCAGATAAATGTTTATTCAACCTTTTTTGAAGTGAAGGGAATAATCTCACTAAATTTAATTAAAGTGGTTCATAGAACCATGAATATTTTACTAATATTCATTCAGTAATTAAACTGAAATAAGCAATATAAGTAACTTGCTGTCTTATTTTTGGTCTCTGGGAGCTTCCTGCTTGTATCAGGTAAGCAAACAAAAACAACAGCAACATAAAAGAGCGAATTAAAAATTGACCCTGATGGGACAGGCAAGTACAGCTTGGCATGAGAACTACCCAAGAAGCTTATACCAGTTAATCAGTTTCTTTTTTTTCCCCACATATGAGCTGTTCTTAAACTGAAGTCAGGATCCAACAGTGGCTGTATGAAAAATGCCAAGAGAATCGTGGTCTTTTAACTTCTTAAAACAATACAATTTTATTTAATAGATTGTTCTGCACAGTTGGGCAGACAACGGCCTAGTCTGTCTTCAGTGGTAAGTGTTCAGACCACAAAATTAATTGAAGATGTGACTGATATGAACAAGTGCCTAGAAAAGCAGTTCACTGAAAAGAAAGCTGGAGTTTTGATAATATATCTATGTCTGCACTCCTCAGCTTATTGGTCAACAGTGATTTGATGGGAAGCATTGCATTGGCTTTTATTATTTTTGAATAGTTAAAGGAATGAAAGTCTAGCTTCTTGAGACTCATACATAAATCATTGCAGAGCAGCCCAAATTTTGCCCAGAGGAAGGCATTTTAAAATGCAGAAGTAGCATCCTACTTAAAAATGGAGTGAGGTAAACATATCAGTGGACATAGGATGTCAAAGGGCAACTGGTTGCTATCTCCTTTGAGATCCATCAGCACACACTCAGCCTGGTTGTAGAAAACTGTGAGCATCAGTGTGGCTTTTAATAGGACCCCAAAGGGACCTCTTCACTGATCTAGGGCATGCTTTCCTGGGTTTAGTACTATGGGGTCACTGCTATATGTGAAGAGAGATGTGGAGATGAGAAGTCCAAGACCCATCTTTATAGTTTTTATCTGAAGATCATGATGCGAACAAGCTCTTATTATTTATTGATTCAGATGGTACAGTGGTGAGACCAAGAAGAGTGTTTACGCTCAACGCATTGCTCAGTCAGTTACCAGCAGTGTGACCTGGCCAAGTCCCAACCCTTACAGGCTTCTGGTTCATTCTGTGTGGAGAAGTGTTGATATGACTTGACTCTCTACTCTGCTGGATTGTTGTGGGGAGTGAGAAATGAATTGTACAGTGTCTAATATATCATAAGGGCTTGGGACATTTTTGTTATTTTCATCATGATATTCCTTTGTATACATTATCTTTATATACATTATCTCTAATCTTTAAAACCATAAGGACTAGTTATTATTACCCTCTTTAGCAATAAGACAAGTAAGGCTCTGAGGAATTGATTTGCCCAAAGGATCCAAGCTGGTAGAAACCTGCATTTGAAGCCAAGTGTGTCTAGCAGTTGGAGTGACCCCTTCCTAGAGTTATAGCTCTGTGAGTCCATTGTTCAGGACACCCATTAGTCCCCAGCAGACTGGGACAGTTGTCACCCTAGTTCTAGTTCCAAATCCCATTGCTTCCCACTTTTTCATAGCTGGCATCATCATACTCCAGTCTTAGGTTCTTTCCATTGGTTTTTTTCTTTTCTATTTCTATCTTGGGTCACATGTACCAACTAATGATAGAAAAGTTACAAAAATACTTTGAGACCAAGTTGTGTTAAAATATAAAACTCAATGCTTTTTATAGACTTACTCTAATGTACAGATTTAGCAAAGATGGCATAAACCAAGACTACATCGTTCAGAACCACATGCTTTTTGTTTTTTGTTTTTTTAAGAGATCGAGATCATTTTTTAAATTTATATAATAGAGGGGAAATGGACACTTGCTGCCTTGCATTTTTACAGGAAAAATTTTTAGTAGTATAAACATATATTTTTAAAACGTTGTGCTTAAGAGTTGGACTTGTTAGCTGTTCTTAAACTGAAGTCAGGATCCTGAGTCATTTTAAAAGGACACAAAGGTTAATGATACAACCTGTGACTATTTAAATAAGGAACTGCCTTGTCCCCACCCTTGGGGAACAGGAACAGTGTGTTCATTTTCTTCTACAAGTCCCATCACGAGTTGGATAAAGTCATTCAACATAGACACATTCCAAATATTTGCTTTGTGGGTGGGCAAAATTACTTAAAATAGAAATTTAGGTAACTGAAAATTTTAATAGCCTTAACATTCTGTTTGATTCCTAGTTCAACATGTACATACATATATCTGCAGAATATGATTTTGATAGATCACGTCCAGGTCCAGGCAGAAGAAGAATAACATCTGTGAAAACACACAAATGCTTAAAGACATTGTGTTTTTATTACATAAAAAAAAAATGTATAACTGATCCATTCTCGTGTTGGAATATATTCCACATTAAAATAAAATGTGTCTTCAGTTTTAGAGGGAGGTTTTATTATGAGAAAACATAGTCAAAGGGGAAAAAAATATTTTTTCTCATTAGGCATGTAAAAAGGTATAGAACAACATGAAACAACATTGAGCAAAATGCCACAGCATTTAGGGAAAAGAGCTATTTTGATAATCCACTTTTCATTTTGACCCAGACCAATGAACCCTCACAGTGACCCCTGACTGTCAATGATTTAGTATGTTAACAAACAAATAGAATTTGGTTAGCACTTGGAAAATGTCATGTATTTCTAGTGTATTATTATGGGGGGGGGGTGAATGCATATGTAAGTAAATTCTCATAGAGGAATAGAAAATTGTGATATAGAATTTTTTCACCATCCTCTCTTTTGATCAAATTATTTTTTTCAAAGCAAAGCAAGAGTTTTAGCATATACCAAATGTCTACAGTTTTTCATTCTCTGTGGTCATGATGTCACAGAGATATCAGTCTCAAAATCATGCCTGACCAACAGATATATGAAAAGATGCTCAGCTTCATTAGTTATTAGAGAAATGCAAATCAAAACTACAATGAGATACCACCTCACTCCTGTTAGATTAGCTATTATCAACAAGACGGGTAATAGCAAATGTTGGAGAGGCTGTGGAGAAAAAGGAACCCTCATTCACTGTTGGTGGGACTGTAAAGTAGTACAACCATTATGGAGGAAAGTATGGTGGTTCCTCAAAAAACTGCAAATAGAACTACCTTATGACCCAGCAATCCCTCTACTGGGTATATACCCCAAAACCTCAGAAACATTGATACGTGAAGACACATGTAGCCCCATGTTCATTGCAGCACTGTTCTCAGTGGCCAAGACATGGAAACAACCAAAAAGCCCTTCAATAGAAGACTGGATAAAGAAGATGTGGCACATATACACTATGGAATACTACTCAGCCATAAGAAATGATGACATCAGATCATTTACAGCAAAATGGTGGGATCTTGATAACATTATAAGGAGTGAAATAAGCAAATCAGAAAAAAACAAGAACTACATGATTCCATACATTGGTGGAACATAAAAATGAGACTAAGAGTCATGGACAAGAGTGTGGTGGTTACCAAGGGTGGGGGGGGAGGGAGGACATGGGAGGGAGGGAGGGAGAGAGTTAGGGGGAGGGGGAGGGGCACAGAGAACTAGATAGAGGGTGACGGAGGACAATCTGACTTTGGGCGAGGGGTTTGCAACATAATTTGATGATAAAATAACCTAGACATGTTTTCTTTGAATATATGTACCCTGATTTATTAATGTCATCCCATTACCATTAATAAAAATTTATTAAAAAAAAAAATCATGCCTGAGTGGTGAGCATTGCCACTCTTACTTGTGAGTTAGGAATCTAGGCTTAGGGAGGTCACAGAGACCAATCCTCAGGAGCACCCTGAGGTTGAGCCTTTACTGAAATGCTCAGTATTGTCTTCACCAGACACGCTATTCAGAATTTGCACAGAACACTAACCCAGATGACGTAGATACACATGTGGAGAGATGTTCCACTTGTCCTCTGCCATTTGGCTACTGTACACCATGATCTTATGGGGCATTTTCTCAGATAGGCATGAAACACCATGCCTGTCTTCCAGCATAGACCTGGGGTCTGTGATCCAGTGCCATGAAAAGTCATTTCTATAAGGCCTACCTGTCAAGTGTAACTTTTTCAATTCAAGGCACTTGTCTTATCTGATATCTCAGTACTGCAGATATGTAAGTGCTGTAGATATTCAATCAAACATAGGGATGTGGACAAAATCTCAGATTAAGCTCTGAAGTTCTCTGAAAGTCGATAAAAGTACAACCCAACTTAGTGATAGTTCGAATAGCTGGAGAGATGTAAAAGTAATTGCTGTTACAGCTTCTTCTCAACACGAGAGTTTTCAACATATGGAGGGTACCATTATCTCTTTCAGTTTACTATGGTAAGAATAACACAACTGCACACTTGATGCACCATTCCTAGATTAGCTAATGGTAGTAGGTATGGACATTATAGATAGTATAGATAGGCTTTTATTTTATGACTCCACATTAAGTCATGTCCTTATATCCCCTCACTTTGCAAGGATGGACTTTCTCTTACCAGCTGTAGCACACTTAAAGTAGAATGTATTATTTAATAAATGGCTTTGGGACACAAATAAATGCATCCTATTTTAGATATAACTAATTCAGTCTATTAAAATGTTACTTTAATTTTTTAAAAATTTAGATAATTTTAATAAAACAACTTTTTATAAGGCATATTCACAGATTAAGTTTTAATGATCAAAACTGACTTGGGTGAAATTTGTTCCATACTAATTCTTTACTTTTTAAACTGTGTCATTATTTTGAATCCAAAATAAGTCAGTAAATTATTCCCAAACTCTTATATCCTATTCTAGCTCTTGGAATGTTATTACGAAGATAGTTAATTATTGCTGAGGAAAAGCTTGGTGATCAGACTATATAAACTATATAAATAAAAGCATTAGCTCAAAGAACAGATTTCCTTTTTCCCCCATTATATTGTTTGAAAAGTATTTACCTTTTTCTAGGTGTGCAATGTTGTCAGTCTCTCTCTTACCTAGTAATTCTGACATATTAATATTTAGAATAAACAATATGTTATCATGAGAATACTGTAATGCCAAATTATGGAATCACATGTTCTTAGAAAGTGTCGTAAAACAAGGAATAGGGCACCTGAGGTCGATTGTCACGTGAGATCCTGAAACTGCAGAAGCCTTTTCTCTCTGTTGGACACACACAGCTGTTTTGATACAATCAGAGATCAGAAAATAGAATCTTCATTTTTCTTCTGTTGTAAATGGATATTTGAATTAAACTACATTCTGCAGAAACCAGATGTCTATGGCAGGCCAAATGCCTACAAGATTATTGTAATGGACAATGAATTGATTTTTCCCTATTTTCTGTTTTCAAACATTTTAACATTTTCACACTATCTCTGAAAAACTATTAGTGACTTAATAAACAGCTGAAAATACACAACTATTTTAAACTTTTCTGGAGACACTAGTATTCATTTTCCATAAAGAGCAACATTTAATAGAACCAAAAGCAAAACGTAAAGGGTGTGATGGTCTTCTGCCCACTGCAGACTCACTGTGAAAATAGATTGAAAACATTGCTATTGACAAATCATGGCCTTGATTCCCTAAGAGACCACTTCTCCCCTGCCATAGGAATTCACCCTGGACTTCAAAGCCTTGCAGGTCCACAGAGCTGTGAACCCTCTGACAGTCACAGCCCCAGGAGCTTGCGATTCCTTTGATCTGATAGTGTAGTCACAACAGCTTTGAAGTCAGAAGAGAAAGTAAATTAGAGAGCAGGGTCCCTTTGTTTCCCTGGCTGGTGATCCATCTGCAGTCACACCCCTGGACACTCACCAGTGGTTCTCCTCCTGGCTGTACTTCATAATTGCCTGGGAAGCTTTTAAAACAGACTGGCACCCACCAGTTCTGATTTAATTGCTCTAGATGTAGCAATTTTTAAAAAACTCTCCAAATGATGCTAGAATCACAGGGTTTGAACTTTCCATTTGTAATGATAAGCATCTTCAAGAGACCAATAAACAAATCTTCCCATCTTGGAGAAAAATAAAAGAAAGAGTTTATCTCATGTATGTGGTGCAAAAAAATAAAAGTCACCTGATAAACAAAACAACAAAAGAAAACATGATCAAGGAGAGAGTGAGTCAGAGAGAAGAAGAAGAAGGAGAAGGAGAAGAGAGAAGAAAGAAGAAAGAAGAGAGGAGAGAGAGCAAAAGGGCATTATATGGTTTAAATTTAAGATGAAAACACTGACACATTAGTAATATTAATAAGTAGATACCAGATAAGCAACTAGAATGAATTAATTCTTCTATGTTATTCATACCAGAGCCCTGTAAACAGCAAAGGATGATTGCCCACCAAGAAGAAACATCTTGGGCTTCAGGGAATGAGCCTTTCAAATATATAAAAACATGAATGAGAGGGACAGATATAACCCTGTCTAGAAAAACATTAATAATCTTAAATCTGGAAGAAAAAATAGCTGGAAGAAAACAATAAGAAGCTGATACTATATATATATATATATATATATATATATATGGTATCATATCATATATATATAGTATCATATCATATATATATATACACATACACATATATAGTCTACATATCACAATTTGATTTTTAGAAAAGCTGTGTTTTATTTTATTATTTTTTCTTTTTTGTATTTTTCCAAAGTGAGAAGTGGGGGGCAGGCAGACAGACAGACTCCTGCATGCGCTTGACCTGGATCCACGAAGCATGCCCACCGGCGGGTGGGGGTGGTGGTGATGCTCAACCCCTATGGGGCATTGCTCCACTGCAATTGGAGCCATTCTAGCACCTGAGGCAGAGGCCATGGAGCCATCCTCAGTACCTGGGCCAACTTTGCTCCATTGAAGTCTTGGCTGTGAGGGGGGAAGAGAGAGATAGAGACAAAGGAAAGGGGGAAGTGTAGAGAAGCAGATGGGTGCTTCTCTTGAGTGCCCTGGCTGGGAATCAAAGCCCAGAATTTCACACACCCGGCCAATACTCTACCATGGCCAGGGCCTGAAAGCTGTGTTTTCAACAACATTATGTTGTTGCAATTTGATTTAGTTACTTGAAATAATGACTTTGTTTCTAAAATTCCAATAAAAGAGCCCCACCCAATAATATTCAAAGGAATATATGAGTCCATTGCTTCTCATCCTTTTGGCTAATATTAAGTGTAAAAGAATATGTGAGCCCAGATAAATTCTGATGATCTTCAAGTCATTACTTTGGAGATTGCTCAGAAGTAAATCTCAACTAGGATGCCCAAAAGAGAGACTAGAGAACTGACAACAAAGCAGATGTGATTACAACATCAGAAACCCAAACTCACCAGTTTCCTATACAATGGAGTACAATGCTATTCTTTCTTAAGGCACAGAATGATACTCATTTCCATGTGTCCTGTGATCATCTGATCTCTGTTTTCAGATGAAACTATCCAAATTGTTTTAATTCTAGCTCCTTGGTGGTGAGTAGTTCTCAAATTCCATCTTGCATGAGTAATTCCTTACTGCTCTATTGACTGGCAAAGAGGACTGACTTTGATTGATTGCTGAGATTCAAATTTATAAACAGCTAGACAAGCAAAATTATGTTTGGACACCTGCTGTCAATAGGCAAAACAAGAAATAGCAATAAATATAAGCTAAAATGTGTATTTCTACTTATTCTGCTTCTATTCCTTTAGGACAAAAATGTTATCTTCTCCTTACATTTTCTTATATCTTTACATGACCTAGAGAAGGGGTCCCCAAACTATGCATGTGGCCCCCTGAGGCCATTTATCTGGCCCTCGCCGCACTTCCAGAAGGGGCACCGCTTTTATTGGTGGTCAGTGAGAAGAGCATAGTTCCCATTGAAATTCTAGTCAGTCTGTTGATTTAAATTTACTTGTTCTTTATTTTAAATATTGTATTTGTTACCGTTTTGTTTTTTTACTTTAAAATAAGATATGTGCAGTGTGCATAGGGATTTGTTCATAGTTGTTTTTTTTTTTATAGTCTGGCCCTCCAGAGGTCTGAGAGACAGTAAGCTGGCCCCCTGTGTAAAAAGTTTGGGGACCCCTGACCTAGAGGGTTGACTTTAACAAAGAGCAAAGAACACTTCATGCTTCTGGTATTACACAGGTATAACAGCGTGGGATAAGTTATCCAAGAGTGCACTGAGGCTTTTTGATTTCAGGAAAGAGGAACTTAGTGGACACCAATTCAAGAGCAGAAGCAGCTAGAATGACAAAATGCTCTTTAGCACCTTGCATTTCCTCTCACAGAGCATCCCCACTTGTTTGAGAGGGTCCGTGTCCTTTTTATGCTTCTAACTACTTCACAGTCAATTCTATCTGACACCACTGCCTAAATCACAGCCTTTCACCCTTGGATTCCACTTTCAAGAATATAAGTCAGGATCTCTCAAGAAAAGGAGTCAGTGTTGGTGGCATTTTGGCTTAATCTTCTGTAGGTAGTGAGTATGTCTGCAGGAACTGTCACATTATAAGAATGAGGCATATGCCTCATTCCATGTGAGGTACAACTTCCTCACATGGAAAGGGTTGACTCCTCAGTCTCATGTTCTTCCTAATCACTTTCCTTATAAAAAAACCTATTGATTCATTAGGATATCTTGAAATTCTTATCAAAGTCAGGGTCACAAATACAAAATTCCCAATTTAGGGTAATAATCTTAACCACTTCAGCAAGATGACATGGGAAGAGGAAATATTTTGGGTCAAATTTCAAATAGATATCACCTTGTCTTGAATTCCCATGAAGTGCAAAATATATTATAAATGCTAAATATTTAAGAATGAGGGAAGGCACTGATATACTATTAAATATGGATGCTATATGCCTTTATTCTTTTCAGGAAAAGCTCTACATTTGTCTGCTTGTTTGTTTGCCTTCAGATATTGTTTTCAGGTCATTCACTATTCCATTTCTTCACCCATCTAGCCAAATTGTACCAGTTACCGCAGGCTGACCAGAAAGGCTAACTCTCCTGGTTAGCCATATTAGCCACTCTGGATATACCAGCAACTGCCTTCTTTCATGATCTGTTTACTTATTTTCTAACACATTCATAAATTATGTGTATTGCTATTTAAGTAAATGTCACAGTGTGTGTGCTATGCATGTGAGTATATTTGTACACATATATAGCCTTTTAAAAATATTTATTTATTTATTTTTAATTAAGTTGTATTTACTTACTTACTTACTTACTTACTTATTTATTTAGTTTGAGAGGCAAGGAGGCAAAAATAGACTCCCGCATACGCCTCTACCAGAATCCACCTGGCAAGCATCTGGGGCCGTTGCTCCATTGCTCTGCAACCAAGCCATTTTAGTGCCTGAGGCAGAGGCCATGAAGCCACCCTCAGAGTCCAGGGCCAACTTTGAGTCATGGCACATCCACACACCGTGCTGATTCTCTACCATTGTGCCAATCAGCCAAAATTTTAATTTAATTTTAATTATAGTTTACATTCAATATTATTTTGTATTAGTTACTAGGATATAATTGGGTACTTTACAAAACATTCCTCCTGATATTTTCAGTATCTATCTGACACCATACATTTTTATTACAATATTATGAACTATATTTCTTATGCTGTACTTTCTATCTTTTTGACTATTTTGTAACTGCCAATTTATACTTCTCATTCCCTTTACCTTTTTCATCCAGTCCTTCAAATCTCTTCCCCTCTGGTAATTATCAATCTCTCCTCTGTATATATGAGTCTGCTCTTGTTTAGTTGGTTCATTTGTTTTCGTCTTTGAATTCCATATATAATAAATGGTATTTGACTTTCTCTGTTTGACTTTTTCACTTAGCATAATATCCCTGGTTTCACAAATACAGTGTGTCCATCAAGTCATGGTGCACTTTTGACCGGTCACAGGAAAGCAACAAAAGACGATAGAAATGTGAAATCTGCACCAAATAAAAGGAAAACTCTCCCAGTTTTATACCTATTCAGTGCAGTTCGATGTGGGCTCATGCACAGATTTTTTAGGGCTCCTTAGGTAGCTATCCCGTATAACCTCTACAGACTCATCACTGACTGATGGCTACCAGAACGGGGTTTCTCCACCAAACTGCCGGTTTACTTCAACTGCTTATCTCACTGAGTAATGTTATTCCTATGTGGTGGCACTTTGTTATAAATGCGCTGATATTCATGTTGCACTTTGGTCATGGATTCAAATTTAGTAAGCCACAGAACACACTGAACTTTCCTCTGTACATCCACATCTCGACTGGCATGGCTGTGGGCTGCTCCGCTGTACACACGGTGTTATGTCATCTGCGCATGCGCACATGCTGCCACATCATCCTACAGAAACTAGGTGGGTTTTCCTTTTATTTGGTGCAGATTTCACATTTCTATCATCTTTTGTTGCTTTCCTATGACCAGTCAAAAGTGCACCATGACTTTACAGACACACTGTAGTGAGATTTCATTTCTTTTTATAGCCAAGTAATATTCCATTGTATATATGTAGCACTTTTTTTTATTTGCTCTTCTATTGATGAGCACTTGGGTTGCCTCCATACCTTGGCTACTGTAAATAACACTGTGCAGAGAACATAGAGGTGCATATATACTTTCAAATTAGTATTGAGAGAAACATTGACCTAATGACTTAATTTCCCATTCTTTTTTTTCCCTTTTTGTTGAAATTATTGGTGACACTGGTTAACAAAATTGTATGAATTTCAGGTGCACAATCTGTACACTAGATTATGTGTTAACTATCCCAAGTCAAGTCCTTGTCCATCACTATTTCCCCCACACACCCTCCTTCTTTACTCACCAACCTCCCCCAGCAATCAAAACCCTGTTGTCCATGTAAATGAGTTTTTCTCTTTTTGCTCAATCTGTCAGGGTCTATTTTATAAATTATTTGGTGACAACATTTTATCATCCTTCATTTATAATAGCATGAGACACATGCAAATCACTTAACAAACAAATGTTATATAAATTTATATTTAAAATTAAGATGTGTGCATGTGGAGGTGATGTTGCCAGATAAAAATAAATCTAGACTTAAGTGAGGAGGGATTTTATTTAAAAAGAGTACTGCAATAGGGAGGACCTGTTGACCTCAGTTTTTGCAAGCATCTCAGAATCAAGCAGGGATAAGCTCTCTGTTTTAGGGAGGACTAAATAGGGCTATAAGACTTTGTGGGGTGGGGGCTATGGTAGGGTTAGAAGAAAAAGTGATTCAGGAGGTTTCATGAGAAAGTTTTCTTTAAGTGGTAAGCCAGTTGTGGATTTAAAGATAAAATTTTGGAGAGAATGTTCTGCCTCTTATTGTTTGCTCAAGCTTGCAGGCTAGCCAAACTTCAGGGCCCTGTGAGGAGGAGAGAGCCTAACTTG
Organism: Saccopteryx bilineata; assembly: GCF_036850765.1. Lineage (NCBI taxonomy): Eukaryota > Metazoa > Chordata > Mammalia > Chiroptera > Emballonuridae > Saccopteryx > Saccopteryx bilineata. Next base: position 163,037,637 of record NC_089494.1, read on the forward strand.
GGTTTGGTAAAGACAAGTCAATGGGTAAGTTATGAGTTATTGTGAACATGCAACCCGATATTCCAATTAATCCAAGAACATGAAACACCACCAGGCACTCATTGTGCCATGGAAACAAACACTCCCCATTAAAATATGACAGCAAAGAAATCGAATAAAGAAATAACATGTTGGAAAAAAAAAGGCAGCGGAGTAGGCGGATGCACAGACGCCCAGCTCTCACTGGAATACAAATCAATTTAGGAAAAATCAGCATGAAAAACAAACTCTGAACTGCAAGAAAAGCTCTCAAAAACCAAGGAGCAAAGAAGAAACCACAACAATCCTGGTAAGGAGTGCCTGAACCTCCTCTGCTAACTAGAATGGAGGGGAGGGTGAGGCTGAGAGCCCAGAGAGGATCTCAGAGGGAAAAGAGCAGAAACTACTGCTCACAGCCACTTGCCTGGTGACCAGGGAGCGAGGTGCATTGAAAAGACCAGCTTATCTCCCAAGTGGAAAGGACAGGGAGAGGGACAGACTGTGAGGGGCTAAGGAATGCAGGAAATGAACTAAAAAAGCTCACTCATGCTTGCTGGAGGCGGCCATAGCTGGGGGAGGGACTGAACCTTTCACAAAACAGAGCTGAAGTACTTCTGGATCACAGATCTCCGGACATCTATCCAGCTCCAATCAGTGCAACAAGACACAGCTGAAAACAAGAAGTGGGGAGGAGGGGCAGTAACTCAAGTCTCCATGGAGATCTGAGATACACCTCCCCCTACTGAAGCTGAGAAAACACCCTGCCCCCAGTGAGATTAGCTGGCTAAAGTGGCCTTCAGAGTCTCAGGTTACACCCATCGCATTCCTGGATACAGTTTCAAGGAAGCCCCCTGCTGAGATCAGTAAACAAGACTATCACCTGTTAAGAAAACAAACAAATCAAGACTTCAAAGCTGCCCAATTCTGAAAGTGGATTACAGATAACAGCTGATACCAACCCAAGAAGACCTACAAATAACACAAGTGAAAACTGGAGGCAGACAACACCAAGCCTAGACTCAACCAACTTTACAAATAAAACACCATGATGAGAAGACAAAGGAGTGCAATCCAAATGAAACCACAAGAGACACCTTCGAGAGATAAACTGAGTGATATGGAAATAATCAAACATCCAGATGCGGAGTTCAAAATAATGATTGTAAGGATGCTTAGGGATCTTAGAACAACAATATATGGTCATTATGAACACCTAAATAAAGAAATAGCAAGTATAAAAAAGAATCAGTCGGAGATGACAAATACAATATCAGAAATAAAGACCACAATGGAAGGAATTAAAAACAGGATGGATAGAGCAGAGGATCGAATCAACAAGTTAGAGGACAACTGGAATGAAGGCATGAAAGCAGAGAAGAAAAGAGAAAAGAGACTCAAAAAGTCAGAGGAAACTCTTAGAGAGCTCTGTGATAACATGAAGAGAAATAACATCCGCATCATAGGGGTTCCTGAAGAAGAAGAAAAAGAACAAGGGATAGAGACTTTGTTCAATCATATCATAGCTGAAAACTTCCCTAAATTAATGCAAGAGAAACTCTCACAAATCCAAGAAGCACAGAGAACTGCATTAAAGAGAAACCCAAAGAAACCTACACCAAGACACATCATAATTAAAATACCAAAGCTAAGTGATAAAGAGAAAATATTAAAAGCTGCAAGAGAAAAAAAAGTTATCACCTACAAAGGAGCCTCCATAAGGATGACATCCAACTTCTCAACAGAAACACTTGAGGCCAGAAGGGAATGGCAAGAAATATTCAAAGTAATGAAGAACAAGAACCTACAACCAAGACTACTTTATCCAGCAAGGCTATCGTTTAAAATCGAAGGAGAAATAAAAAGTTTCCCAGACAAAAAACAACTCAAGAAATTCATTACAACCAAACCAATGCTGCAGGAAATGTTAAGGGGCCTGTTGTAAACAGATCAAAGTGGGAAAAGAATATAGCAAAAAAAGGAATACACTTTAAAGAAGAAAATGGCAATAAACAACTACATATCAATAATAACCTTAAATGTAAATGGATTAAATGATCCAATCAAAAGACATAGGGTAGCTATGTGGATAAGAAAAGGACCCATACATATATTGTATACAAGAGACACACCTTAGAACAAAAGACACACATAGATTGAAGGTAAAAGGATGGAAAAAAACGTTTCATGCAAACGGAAATGAAAAAAAGCTGGAGTAGCAATACTTATATCAGACAAATTAGACTTTAAACAAAAAATATAGTAAGAGATAAAGAAGGCCACTACATAATGATAAAGGGAGTAATCCAACAGGAAGATATAACTATTATAAATATCTATGCACCTAATATAGGAGCACCCAAATATATAAAGCCAACTTTGATGGATTTAAAGGGTGAGATCAACAGTAATACTATAATAGTAGGGGATTTCAATACTCCACTAACATCACTAGATAGATCCTCAAGAAAGAAAATTAACAAAGACACAACAGACTTATTGGAAACACTAGATCAACTCGATTTAATAGATATCTTCAGAACCTTTCACCCTAAAGCAGCAGAATATACATTCTTTTCAAGTGCTCATAGTACATTCTCTAGAATAGACCACATGTTAGGGCACAAAAGTGCTTTCAACAAATTTAAGAAGACTGAAATCATATCAAGCACTTTCTCCGATCACAATGGCATGAAACTAGAAATGAATCACAACAGAAAAGCTCAAAAATTCTCAAACACAAACACATGGAATCTAAATAGCAGGTTGTTAAATAATGAATAGATTAAGAATGAGATCAAAGAAGAAATAAAAAAATTCCTAGAAATGAATGACAATGAGCATACAACAACTCAAAATTTATGGGACACAGCGAAAGCAGTGCTGAGAGGGAAGTTTATAGAACTACAGGCACGCTTTCAGAAGCTAGAAAAATCTCAAATAAACAACTTAACCTTGCATCTAAAAGAATTAGAAAAAGAACAGCAAGTAAAGCCCAAATGTAGTAGAAGGAAGGAAATAATAAAGATCAGAGCAGAAATAAATGACATAGAGGCTAAAGAAACAATACAGAGGATCAATGAAACTAGGAGCTGGTTCTTTGAAAAGGTAAACAAGATTGATGAACCTTTAACTAGACTCACCAAGGAAAAGAGAGAGAGGACTCAAATAAATACATTTAGAAATGAGAGAGGAGAAATAACAACTGACACAACAGAAATACAAAATATTGTAAGAAAATACTATGAAAAACTGTATGCCAAAAAACTAGACAACCTAGATGAATTGGACAAATTCCTTGAAACATACAATCTTCCAAAAATCAATCTGGAAGAATCAGAAAACCTAAACAGACCGATTACAACAAAGGAGATCAAAACAGTTATCAAAAAACTCCCAACAAAGAAAAGTCCAGGGCCTGATGGCTTCACAACGGAATTCTACCAAATATTGAAAGAAGAACTAACTCCTATCCTTCTCAAACTATTTCAAAAAATTCAAGAGGAAGGAAGACTCCCAAGCTCCTTTTATGAGGTGAGCATAATTCTGATTCCAAAACCAGGCAAAGACAACACAAAGAAAGAAAATTATAGGCCAATATCTCTGATGAATATATATGCTAAAATCCTCAACAAAATATTAGCAAACCAAATCCAACAATATATGGAAAAAAATTATACACCATAATCAAGTGGGATTTATTCTGGGGAGGCAAGGCTGGTACAATATTCGTAAATCAATCAATGTGATTCATCACATAAACAAAAAGAAGGAGAAAAACCATATGATAATTTCAATAGATGCAGAAAAAGCATTTGATAAAATCCAGCACCCATTCATGATCAAAACTCTCAGCAAAGTGGAAATACAGGGAACATACCTCAACATGATAAAAGCCATCTATGAGAAACCCACAGCCAACATCATACTCAATGGGCAAAAATTAAATGCAATACCCTTAAGATCAGGAACAAGGCAGGGGTGCCCCCTTTCACCACTCTTATTTAACATAGTCCTGGAAGTCCTAGCCACAGCAATCAGACAAGAAGAAGAAATAAAAGGCATTCAAGTTGGAAAAGAAGAAGTAAAACTATCATTATTTGCAGATGATATGATATTGTATATAGAAAACCCTAAAGTCTCAGTCAAAAAGCTACTGGACCTGATAAATGAATTCAGCAAAGTGGCAGGATATAAAATCAATACTCAGAAATCAGAGGCATTTTTATACACCAACAATGAACAGTCAGAAAGAGAAATTAAGGAAACAATCCCCTTTACAATTACAACCAAAAAAATAAAGTACCTAGGAATAAACTTAACCAAGGAGACTAAAGACTTGTACTCGGAAAATTACAAAGCATTAATAAAAGAAATCAAGGAAGATACAAACAAGTGGAAGCATATACCGTACTCATGGTTAGGAAGAATAAACATCATTAAGATGTCTATATTACCCAAAGCAATCTATAAATTCAATGCAATACCAATTAAAATACCAATGACATACTTCAAAGATAAAGAACACATATTCCAAAAATTTATATGGAACCAAAAGAGGACACGAATAGCCTCAGCAATCTTAAAAAAGAAGAATAAAGTGGGAGGTATCACACTTCCTGATATCAAGTTATACTACAAGGCCATTGTACTCAAAACAGCCTGGTACTGGCATAAGAACAGGCATATAGATCAATGGAACAGAACAGAGAACCCAGAAATATACCCAAAGTTCTATGGACAACTGATATTTGACAAAGGAGGCAAGGAAATACAATGGAGTAAAGATAGCCTCTTTAAACAAATGGTGTTGGGAAAATTGGACAGCTACCTGCAAAAAAATGCAACTAGATCACCAGCTTACACCACTCACAAAAATAAACTCAAAATGGATAAAAGACTTGAATGTAGGCCGTGAAACCATAAGCATCTTAGAAGAAAACATAGGCAGTAAGCTCTCCGACATCTCTCGGAGCAATATATTTGCTGATTTATCTCCATGGGGAAGTGAAATAAAAGACAGGATAAACAAATGGAACTATATCAAACTAAAAAGCTTTTGCACAGCTAAAGACAACAAGAACAGAATAAAAAGACAAACTACACAATGGGAGAACATATTTGACAATACGTCTGATAAGGGGTTAATAACCAAAATTTATAAAGAACTTGTAAAACTTAACACCAGGAAGACAAACAACCCAATCCAAAAATGGGCAAAAGAGATGAATAGACACTTCTCCAAAGAGGACATACAGATGGCCAGCAGGCATATGAAAAAATGCTCAACATCACTAATCATTAGAGAAATGCAAATTAAAACCACAATGAGATATCACCTCACACCAGTCAGAATGGCGCTCATCAACAAAACAACACAGAATAAGTGCTGGCGAGGATGTGGAGAAAAGGGAACCCTCCTGCACTGCTGCTGGGAATGCAGACTGGTGCAGCCACTGTGGAAAACAGTATGGAGATTCCTCAAAAAACTGAAAATCGAACTGCCTTTTTACCCAGCTATCCCACTTTTAGGATTATACCCCAAGGACACCATAGAACGGCTCGAAAAGGAGAAATGCACCCCCATGTTTGTGGCAGCATTGTTCACAATAGCGAAGATCTGGAAACAACCCAAGTGTCCGTCAGAGGACGAGTGGATTAAAAAGCTTTGGTACATATATACTATGGAGTACTGCTCAGCCATAAGAAATGATGACATCGGATCCTTTACAATAACATGGATGGACCTTGATAACATTATACGGAGTGAAATAAGTAAATCAGAAAAAAAACTAAGAACTATATGAATCCATACATAGAAGGGACATTAACAAGATTGTGATGGCAACAGGGGTGGGGGGTAGGGGGATGGGGGATGGGGTGAAGAAGGAGAGAGGGGTTGGGGGAGGGGAGGGGCACAAAGAAAACCAGAGAGAAGGTGACAGAAGACAATTTCACTTTGGGGGAGGGGTATACAGCACAATCAAATGTCAAAATAATCTAGAGATATTTTCTCTCAACATATGTACCCTGATTTATCAATGTCACTGCATTAAATTTAATTAAAAAAAAGAAATAACACGTTAATATATTTCAATCAAGTATTCAGCCAACAGCTGCCATAATTTTTAGTAAAACCCATAATTACTTTGTGTGGACAATTTTTAATATGCTATGATGTTTTTATAATTTATTATGCATATTTGTAATAATATAGTTTATATTTAGTCATTTTTAGTATTGTAGCTATAGTTAACATTTTTTTTAAATTTTAGTAAATTCTTCAGTGTTAAACTATGGGTAAATAACTCTTTAAAACAAGGGATTTTATTTTATTTTATTTTATTTTTTTATTAATTTTTACTAGGGTGACATCAATAAATCAGGGTACATATGTTCAAAGAAAACATGTCCAGGTTATCTTGTCAATCAATCATGTTGCTTACCCATCACCCAAAGTCAGATTTTCCTCTGTCACCTTCTATCTAGTTTTCTTTGTGCCCCTCCCCCTCCCCTTTCTCTCTCCCTTTGCCCCCATCCCCCATAACCACCACACTCTTATCAATGTCTCTTAGTCTCGCTTTTATATCCCACCTATGCATGGAATAATGCAGTTCCTGTTTTTTTCTGATTTACTTATTTCACTTTGTATAATGTTATCAAGATCCCACCATTTTGCTGTAAATGTTCCAAAGTCATCATTTCTTATGGCTGAGTAGTATTCCATAGTGTAAATGTGCCACATCTTCTTTATCCAGTCATGTGTTGACAAACTTTTTGGTTGTTTCCATGTCCTGGACACTGTGAACAATGCTGCAATGAACATGGGGCTGCATGTGTCTTTACGTATCAATGTTTCTGAGGAAAACAAGGAATTTTATAAAAGATCATTTGAACAGTTTTAATAATTGTAACTGCAATAGAATTGGTCATCATAGAAATAAATGTTGTAAAAATAAATATTCTAGAGAAGGCCATCATTTATGTTACTGATTTACACTTTGTCCACTCTAATGGGAAGCAACGTGACTTTTTGAAGAACAGATTTTTTCTTTAATGTTACTCAATGTTTTGAGCAATAATTTCAGCTAAAAAATTAGAAGATATAAAATGTAAAGCTGTGTGCTCACATAGATATTTATATATTTATCTCAAGTCAAAGAACATCAACAAGGCTTAAGATTGATGTCAGAGAAATGGCACCGTGAGAAATGCTCTCCCGATACCTCTCCCCAAAATTCAACAATTTCTACAACCACAAACAGAAAAATTTATCCCTGAAGCATCTGGAACAAAAAGTGGTATTAACAAAACCACCTTCAGTTGCCATTAAAGAAAAGGAAATCAAATATCATAGATACAAAAGACAGAGATGTAGCAAGATAGATGAGGAAAAATCTATAGAAAAAAATTTAATAGATTGGAAACCTTGGAGTTAAATGACAGAGAATTTAAAATAGAAATCCTAAAAATACTCAGAGATATACAAGAAAACACAGAAAGGCAATTTAGGAAGCTTAAAAAACAACTCAACGAACACAAAGAATATATTACCAAGTAAATTGAAACTATGAAAACAAATCAAACAGAGATGAAAAACTCAATTCATGAACTGAAAAATGGGGTAACAAGCTTAGCTAATAATAGAACAAGCCAGATATAAGAGAGGATTAGTGACATAGAGGACAGGCAATTTGAGACACAACAGAGAGAAGAGAGAGATTCAAGAATTTAAAAAAATGAGAAAGCCCTACAGGAATTGTCTGACTCCATCAAAAAGAGTAACATAAGAATAATAGGTATATTATAAGGAGAAGAGAGAGAAAATGGAATGAAGAACATATTCAAACAAATAATAGACGAGAACTTTTCAAGCCTGTGGAAAGAACTAAAGCCTCGAATTCAAGAAGCAAATAGAACACTGAGTTATCTTAACCCCAACAAATATACTCCAAACCACACATAATGAAATTGGCACAAAGGAACAACAAAGAAAAAATTCTCAAGGCAGCCAGGGAAAAGAAGAATACAACATATAAAGGAGGCCTATTAGATTATCATTGGATTTCTCAGCAGAAACTCTACAAGCTAGAAGAGAGTGGACCCCAATATTTAAAGTTCTTAAAGAGAAGAATTTCCAGCCAAGAATACTATACCCATCAAAGCTATCCTTCAAATACGTAGGAGAAATAAAAACATTCACAGATACAGAAAGGATGAGGGAATTTATCATCAGAAAAACCCCACTTCAGGAAATACTAAAGGGGGTTTTCCAAGCGGATACAAAGAACAAAACAAAACAAAATCACAAGTAAAAGCTCCACCAAGAACACAATAAAACCAAATTTAAACTGTGACAACAAAAACAAAAAAAGGGGATAGTACGAAGATTAATAGTAGCAAAGGATGATGGAATGCAGAAGCACTCATAAGATAGTGTACTACAATGAATATGGTAGGTACACTTTTCATTACTTAATGGTAACAACCCCTGAAAAAAACACCACAGAAGCACATGATTTAAAAAAGGTAGTAACAGAGGAAAGAAGTATGGATTACAACCAAACAAAAACAAATGATAGAAAAACAAGAGAAGAATCAAAAAAGATACAAAACTAACAGAAAGCGATATATAAAATGGCAATAGGGAATCCTCAAGTGTCAATAATTACACTAAATATAAATAGTTTAAACTAGACAATAAAAAGACACAGAGTAGCAGAATGGATTAAAAAAAATCTAACTGTATGCTGTCTACAAGAAATACATCTAAGCAACAGGGATAAAAACAAATTCAAAATGAAAGAATGGAAAACAATACACCAAGCAAATAACATCCAAAAAAAAGCAGGTGTAGCAATACTCATATCTAACAATGCTGACTACAAGACAGCAAAAGTAATCAGAGACAAAAATGATCATTTCATAATGTGTAAGGGGACAATGAATCAAGAAGACATATCACTTCTTAATATATATACACCAAACCAAGGAGCACCAAAATATATAAGACAGCTACTGACTGACCTAAAAACAAAAACTGTCAAAAATACTATCATACTTGGAGACCTCAATACACCACTGACAACTTTAGATTGTTCATCCAAACAGAAAATCAATAAAGAAATATTGGCCATAAACAAACACTAGAGCAATTGGAAATGATAGGCATCTACAGGACATTTCATTCTAAAGTGACAGAGTACACATTTTTCTCTAGTGTACATGGAACATTCTCAAGAATTGACCATATGTTGGGCCACAAAAATAACATCAGCAAATTCAGAAAAATTGAAATTGTACCAAACATATTTTCTGATCAGAAAGCCTTGAAAATAAAATTCAACTGCAAAAAAAGAGGTAAAAAAAACCCCCACAAAAATGTGGAAACTAAACAACCTACCTTTAAAAAATGAGTGGGTCAAAGAAGAAATAAGTACAGACATCAAAAGATATATACAGACAAATGAAAATGACAATATGACATATCAGAATCTCTGTGATGCAGCAAACAGAGTAATAAGAGGAAAGTTCATATCACTTCAGGCCTATATGAACAAATAAGAGAGAGCCCAAGTGAACCACTTAACTTCACACCTTAAGGAACTAGAAAAAAAAAGATAAAAGACAACCCAAAACCAGCTGAAGAAAGGCAATAATAAAAATCAGAGGAGAAATAAATAAAATAGAGAACAGAAAAACTATAGAAAAAATTAATAAAACAAGGAGCTGTTTCTTTGAAAAGATCAACAAAATTGACAAACCGTTGGCAGGACTCACCAAGGAAAAAAGAGAAAGAACTCATATAAACAAAATCCAAAATGAAAGAAGAGAAATCACCACAGATATCAAAGATATACAAAAAATTATTGTAGAATACTATGAAAAACTATGTGCCACCAAATTCAACAATCTAGAAGAAATGGATAAATTCCTAGAAAAATACAACCTTCCTAGACTAAGCCATGAAGAAGCAGAAAGCCTAAACAAACCAATAAGCAGAGAGGAAATAGAAAAAACTATTAAAAACCTCCTCCAAAATAAAAGTCCAGGCCCAGACGGCTATACTAGTGAATTTTATCAAACATTCAAAGAAGACTTGGTTCCTATTCTACTCACAGTCCTCTCAAAAAATTGAAGAAGAAGCAATACTTCCAAACACATTTTATGAGGACAACATAACCCTCATACCAAATCCTGGCAAGGACGGCACAAAAAGCAAAAAAAACTACAGACCAATATCTCTAATGAACACAGATGCTAAAATAATAAACAAAATACTAGCAAATCGAATACAACAACATATTAAAAAAATAATACATCATGATCAAGTGGGATTTATCCCAGAATCTCAAGAATGGTTCAACATACATAAAACAGTTAATGTAATACACCATATCAACAAAACAGAGAACAAAAACCACATGATCTGCCTGACTTGTGGTGGCGCAGTGGATAAAGTGTCGACCTGGAAATGCTGAGGTTACCAGTTCAAAACCCTGGACTTGCCTGGTCAAGGCACATATGGGAGTTGATGCTTCCAGCTCCTCTCTCCCTCTCTCTCTCTCTCTCTCTCCTCTCTCTCTGTCTCTCTCTCTCCCTCTCTCTCTCCTCTCTAAAAATAAATAAGTAAAATTAAAAATAAAAGAAAAACACATGATCTTATCAATAGATGCAGAAAGACATTCAATAAAATACAACACAATTTTATGTTTAAAATACTCAACAAAATAGGTATAGAAGGAAAATATCTCAACATGATAAAGGCCATTTATGATAAACCATCAGCTAACATCATATTAAATGGCATAAAACTGAGGACCTTCCCTCTTAAATCAGGAACAAGACAGGATTGTCTACTCTCTCCACTCTTATTTAACATGGTGCTAGAAGTTCTAGGCAGAGCAATCAGACAAGATAAAGAAATAAAAGGCATCCATATCGAAAAAGAAAAAGTGAAGGTTTCACTTTTTGCATATGATATGTTCCTATACATCGAAAACCCCAAAGACTCCACAAAAAGACTACTTTGAAACAATAAACCAATACAGTAAGGTCGCAGGATACAAAATTAATATACAAAAGTCCATAGCCTTTCTATATGCCAACAACGAAACATTAGAAAACAAACTCAAAAAAATAATCCCCTTCACAGTTGCAACAAAAAAAATAAAATACCTAGAAATAAACATAACAAAGAATGTAAAGGGTCTATATAATGAAAACTACAAACCATTGTTAAGAGAAATAGAAAAAGACACAATAAGATGGAAAAATATTCCTTGTTCTTAGATAGGAAGAATAAATATAACCAAAATGACCATATTACCCAAAGCAGTATACAAATTTAATGCAATTCCCATCAAAATTCCAATGACATTTTTAAAGAAATGGAACAAAAAATCATCAGATTTATATAGGACAATAAAAAACCCCGAATGGCCAAAGCAATCCTAAGGAAAAAGAACAAAGCTGGGGGCATTACAATACCTGACTTCAAATTATATTATAGAGCCATGAAAATCAAAACAGCATGATATTGGCAGAAAAACAGACACTCAGACCAGTGGAACAGAATAGAAAGTCCAGAAATAAAACCACATATGTATGGTCAAATAATTTTCGATATAGGGGCCAACAATATACAATGAAGAAAAGAAAGCCTCTTAACAAATGGTGCTGGGAATACTGGAAAGCCACATGCAAAAGAATGAAACTGGACTACAGTTTGTCCCCTTGTACTAAAATTAATTCAAAATGGATCAAAGACCTAAGTAGAAGACCTGAAACAATAAAGTACATAGAAGAAAACATAGGTACTAATCTCATGGACCTTGGTTTTAAAGAGCATTTTATGAATTTGACTCTAAAGGCAAGAGAAGTGAAGGCAAAGATAAATGAATGGGACCACATCAGACTAAGAAGTTTTTGAATAGCAAGAAAAACTGACAATAAACAGACAGCCAACTAAATGGGAAATGATATTTTCAAACAACAGCTCAGATAAGGGCCTAATATCCAAATTATACAAAGAACTAATAAAACTCAACAACAAACAAACAAACAATCCAATAAAAAAATGGAAAGAGGACATGAATAGACACTTCTCTCAGGAAGAAATACAAATGTCCAGATATATGAAAAGATGTTCATCTTCATTAGTTACTAGAGAAATGCAAATCAAAACTACAATGAGGTACCACTTCACACCTGTTAGATTAGGTATTATCAACAAGACAGGTTATAGCAAGTGTTGAAGAGGCTTTGGAGAAAATGGAACCCTCAACCACTGTTGGTGGGAATGTAAAGTAATACAACCATTATGGAAGAAAGTATGGTGGTTCCTCAAAAAACTAAAAATAGAACTACCATATGACCCAGCAATGCCTCTACTGGGTATATACCCCCAAAACTCAAAAACACTGGTACGTAAAGACACATGCAGCCCCATGTTCATTGCAGCATTGTTCACAGTGGCCAAAACATGGAAAAAACCAAAAAGCCTTCAATAGATGTCTGGATAAAGAAGATGTGATACATATATACTATGGAATACTACTCAGCCATAAGAAATGATGACATTGGATCATTTACAACAAAATGGATGGATCTTGATAACATTATATGAAATGAAATAAGTAAATCAGAAAAAAACTAAGAACTGCATGATTCCATACATAGGTGGGACATAAAAATGAGACTAGGAGACATGGACAAGAATGTGGTGGTTACGGGGGGGGGGGCACAAAGAAAACCAGATAGAACATGAAAGAGGACAATTTGACTTTGGGTGACGGGTATGCAATATAATTGAATGACAAGATAACCTGGAAATGTTTTCTTTGAACATATGTACCCTGATTTATTAATGTCACCCCATTAAAATTAATAAAAATTTATAAGAAAGGATAATAATCCTTGAAAATATGTAAATGTTCAGCAAACATTGGTTTTCCATCTTTCCAAATATCAACTATCTTGTCTTCACTCTATAGATAAAATTAAGTTCATGAGACGTATGTTTATACTGAGTTTCCTAATCACAAAATGTAAAAATGGTGTTAAGATACATGAAATATTTTTTAATGTTAAAAATTATTTTAAAGAGAGAGAAGCAAATGGTCAGTTATGTTTTAGTTTCTGAGTCACAGCATCTTTCAGTGTCTCTTTTAAACTAATGCATACAAAGATGTTCTAGTTTGTATTCCTTATTCTTGTTAATGTGCCTATTGTCAGTTTATTTCATGGACATGGCTATGTAACCTAGGAGGGTAGAAGGAAAGTTTTTCTTTAAAGAGATAATCAAGTTAAAATGGACTCATTGGGATAGGATCTAATCCAATCTGATAGTGTTCTTACAAGAAGAAGAGATCCAAACACAGACACATGCAGAGGAACAAGCATGGGAAGACACAAGGAGAAGACAGCTTTCTGCAAACCAAGAAGAGAGCCCTTAGGAGGAATCAACACAGCTGACACCTGATTTCTTCACTTAGAGAGAAAGCAAGAAGGGTGGTAACAGAGTTTGATGAAAAACACATTGAGATGAGAACTAGCAGATGAATCCATTTAAAAACGACCAGAAAACCATTAAGTGACGATAAAGGGGATGTAGCAAACTACAGTGGAAACCATCATTGAAAAATTATGCTGGCCCTGGCTAGTTGGCTCAGCGGTAGAGCGTCAGCCTGGCGTGCGGGGGACCGGGGTTCAATTCCGGCCAGGGCACACAGGAGAAGTGCCCATTTGCTTCTCCACCCTCGCACCCCCCTCCTTCCTCTCTGTCTCTCTCTTCCCCTCCCGCAGCCAAGGCTCCATTGGAGCAAAGATGGCCCGGGAGCTGGGGATGGCTCCTTGGCCTCTGCCCCAGGCGCTAGAGTGGCTCTGGTTGAGGCAGAGTGACGTCTGGAGGGGCAGAGCATCGCCCCCTGGTGGGCAGAGCGTTGCCCCTGGTTGGTGTGCCGGGTGGATCCCGGTCGGGCGCATGCGGGAGTCTGTCTGACTGTCTCTCCCCGTTTCCAGCTTCAGAAAAATAAAAAAAAAAAAAAAAAAAAAAAAAGAAAGAAAAATTATGCTAATACCTTTCATAATTTGAGACTGCAAAATAAACCATAATAATGTTGTTTTTATATAAAAAAGTTTTTAAAATAGTAATGAAAGAGTTTGAGAACCACAGGATGCTCATTAGGGCTGTAACTATCAGAAGTTCACAGCCTTGTCCTAATTGAAACTATTGTTCAAAACTTTGGGTGATATTTTTTTTTTTTACCGTGACAGAGAGAGAGAGTCAGAGAGATGGATAGATAAGGAAAGACAGACAGAAGGAGAGATAAGAAGCATCAATTCTTCGGTGTGGCACCTTAGTTGTTCATTGACTGCTTTCTCATATGTGACTTGACCAGGAGGGGCTACAGCAGACCAAGTGACCCCTTGCTCAAGCCAGTGACCTTAGGCTCAAGCTGGTGAGCCTTGCTCAAACGAGATGAGCCCATGCTCAAGCTGGCGACCTTGAGGTTTCAAACCTGGGTCCTCCACTTCCCAGTCCAATGCTCTATCCACTGCGGCACTGTCTGGTCAGGCAACACTGGGTGATATTAAAGGAAAATTCTGTTCTCCAAAATGTCAGCAACAGAGAGGACAGTGTAAATCAGTAATACAAATGATGGCCTATCAGGAAAATCCCATTGCACTTCTTATTTTAGGGACTTTAGTGCATATTGAGATTTGATTGGTTTAGTGTTTGTTTGTTTAATATAAGTAGCATGTGGGCCAGTTCACTTCTCTAATTTGTTCTCAAGCTCCTGTTTGGGTTGTATGACTCAGATGTTTTGAAAGGGAGAGCAGGGCGGCTTGGGTGGTGGAGATGCCGACACCTATGAACAGAGCGCTGACCTGCTCCTTTTCCTTTCCCTGGCTCCCCTCTGCCAGTGTTAGCCTTCTGGGCATCTGTCTCTTCAGAGACCTCCCTGTCTGCCCTGTTTGTGCACTGACATTTCTTGACTAGTCTTAACATAAAACTAAAAATGTAGTTCAGAGCTTTATTTCCTGCTCTCATTTACATAGTGAGTTGACCCTTCAACTACCTGTTTTTATTTGTTTGTGTGTGTGTGTGTGTGTGTGTGTGTGTTTTCACCCTCTCTACAAAATTAATCAACAGCTATGGTTTATTCCATTATCAGTTTTTGGAACTCAATTGATTCTTCTTAAATTTGTAAGTGGTTCTTGGTAAAAGAAAGGACATATTCCCCACCTTATATAGGTTGGCATATTCTTCAGACTGTAAAACCATATGTGCTAGGGACATTAAAAGATATTGCTAATGACATAGACAGCAATACTGTTACCCTACCATCTACTTGTCAGTGCAGCCTGCATGTTTATTTTCCTGAAATACTGACAAAGGGTGTTCATGGATATCGTTGGTGGCTGGCAGGGAAATTTGTATTTGTTTATTGGAAAAACCCATACATCTCATTCTGTTTGTATTCCTGAACAGGACTCTAACCTAGCTTTTTAATAGAATTTCTGCCAAATTCAACTTGTTGGAAGGAGTGATTTACTATTCTAAGCATAAATGTTAGCAAATTATGGAGTGAAGCTACACTTTCATGACATTTGCCAAGAACATGTTTATAACACAAAATCTCTCTTAATCTCCACCCATAAAGGTCTCCAGGGAAAAGCTACATTTTTCTATCTGGAATCAATTAGAATTAAACGTGGGACTGGAATGCACATTTCCTATCTTAGCAAGTTATTTTCTTCTTTCTAATAATATAAATCCATTATTATTTCAATGAAGGGGGAAATGAATTCTCAAGTGGTTTCTGACAACTCCCAATACCTAAAAATATAATTGTGTTCTAGCCAAATTTTAGGTCAAACAAATAAAATTGGCTGTGTTAACAATTAGGGGGAAAAAAGCAGGGAGGGGAGGTCTGTAATTGGATTGGGTTCAACAACCTTTTTAACTTGTTCATGTTCATAGTTATAATGTACTGAGGGAGTATATAAGGTCCAGGGCAATTACTGAATTATGTGATAATAGAGAAGAAAAAAATTCTTTTGTGAACAAATGTATTTTAAAAGAATCTGATGTTCTAAGCTTTTTACTTGGTATTTCTTATAGAAAAGGGTTTGAGAATACAGGAAGCAAGAAAACACAAATTTTACATCATTTTCATTTCTTTGAAAAATTGCCTAAGATATACAAGTAGAAAAACGTTCCTCCATCTCCTCCTTTTAAATTTTTATCAGGTGCTTTATTTTGTATCACAGAATAAAATATACTTACCCATAGTTTTCCTGTTCATAGTTTGGAATTTAGCCTTTTCTCCTTTGAACATAAATGTGGAATCTTGTGAATAATAACTGACTTAGAGGGGAAAATTGATCGACAGTAAACAAAAGAGAACTTTATTATCATTATTTAAGCTCACAATATAAATGATCACCTTTGTACATAGGTATCTAATAATTAGCTGCCCAGTGGTCAACTGTACTTATTAATCAATTATGTATCTTTTGTGACTGTATATGAAAACACAATCATACAATAACAGTCAGCTCCAGCACTCTAATTGTTCCCAGACTGTATCTAAAAGGGGACACACATGAAAGATGAGAAACTCATCTCTCTGGGAATAGGCAGTTTTTCCCACCTAAATCCTGTTCAGAATTTCTATATTCACAGTAAGATGATGTCACTCTCAATTTCTATTTACTCCTTCAATAATATCAGCAGCCAAGAAAAACAAAAAGACAGCATTCTTAGGTGTTTTTTTTAAAAAAGCGTAACGTTCCCTATAAGTGTCACCCTACCCCCTGCTTATTATTTCCACATTATTCTTTTTAAGCCTTGAAAAAAGTGCCCACTTTGAGGCTCCTGCTGGAAATCAAACATATCTTTCAGCCTGGCCATCAGCCAGCCATTCCTGTCTTTCAGGCTTGCTCAAGTTGATGTCATTTGGACACGCAAAAAACTTTTCCAGTGAGATTCTGAAGTGACTTTTGTTTGAACGGTCAGGTCTACAGTTCCCCCGCAGAGGCAGATGGGGTGGTGCTGACATTCTGTGGTTGGGCCACTGCCCCCACTGAGCACAATTTGACAGAACATCTCCACAGAACACGCCTCTCAGGATCCCCATGCATAGCACCCACTCACTGGTTTTTGTTTGTTCCATTTCCATAAATGTTACACAAACAAGTATTGTAACAAATATCTTTTTACTCCTTCCTTAAGTTCCACCCTTGCCAACTTGCCACATGCTGGCTGCACTGTCTGAATATCTGACTCCTCAGAGATCAAAGTCTGTGGTAGAGCCAGTTTAGCGTCCTCCCCCACAAACCTTCATCAGGTGCCTTGTAGATGCTGCCCTATCTCCAATCTACCTCTGCTGTTTAAAAAAACATTGTTTCAAAAGATGTAATCTGTTTCTTAGAAAATTCTCCTTAGATTAAGATAGTTCTCTGAGACATGCCTTTTAGCAGGGGCCATAGGAAAGAGAGGTACATATAGATTTTAAAGATAATAACTACACATGCAAATATTCGTTATGTTCAATGAATTAGAGAAACAATACAGACCTTGAGGGAAAGGTGTTAATATCACTCAGTGAGGATAAAGAGGTTAAGTGGCCAACAGAGATTAAAGTTTCCAGCTGCTAACCCATTGCTCAAAACACCCAAATGATACGATGATTTGCACAATCTTCAAATGTAAAGGCATTTTGTTTTTCGTTGTGATTCCTTTTATGTTTTTATTCTTTCAAATGGAAAATTAATCCCATTGAAAATTTTCAATCATGACACATAAAAAGATATTTAGCAAGGACTGTTCAGTGCTGTGAAGCTGTGAAAGTCTACCTTCACTCTCAAAACATCTGCACCCCCAGTGAGGTTTTGGCTCTCTCACCTGTACTTCCTTTCCAGTGTAAACACAGGAGAGTGGCAGTTTCCCATCGACACTTCAGTGCGTGGCTACAGTCTTGGGAAGTAATGAGTGAAGACATTACTGAACAGCATCATGAAAGAACAGATACAATTGCCTATTTTCATTAAAAAGCATAGGGAACTAGATGACTGTGTTCGTGTAGAGTTGGGTTCATGCACCTCCTACACACACACACACACACACACACACACACACACACACACACAAAATTGCAGTGGCTATAAATATCTGATCAATAGATATAAACAAACCAAAAAACACAGTTTAAACCTCATCATAATCATGGTCAATGCATACATACATGATAAACTTCCCTGTACTTTGTTGGAACTAATAGAGCTAAAGGAAAACTAATATTTATTGACCTTGTTATGCATCAGGCACAAAATTTATCTATTTTAATCTTTTAGCCAGTACACACACACAAATATCTTTAACAATAAAATTACCCTATCTCTTTTTATAGAGGGAAGATGTTAGGCTCAAAGAAGTGATTAACTTATTCAAGGTCAGACAAATTTATGTAATATATTTATATTATACTGGTATAGCACAATGTAGTACAGGTTGATGGGATGAACAGACGGTGGACTGAATTCATATACTTTATACTGCATAGGACTGATTATATTTTGCTCTGATATGGTGACTAGCTAAGCTTTCATTATTTATTATTTACCAATCACTATATTAGTTAAAAAGAAAATCTAAGAAAACCTGTCTTATTTAAAATACTGTAGTTTGGCATGACCTGTGGTGGCACAGTGGATAAAGAGTCAACCTAGAAAGCTGAGGTTGCTGGTTCAAAACCCTGGGCTTACCCAGTCAGGGCACATATGGAAATTGATGCTTCCTGCTCCTCCCCCCTTGTGTCTCCCTTCTCTCTCTCTCTCTCTTTCTCTCTCTCCTCTCTCAAATGAATAAATAAAATCTTTAAAAAAATAAAAAATAAAATACTGTATTTTTAGATGTTTTAATATATTCATGTATTAATTTACAATTTAAAAATATTTCAAAATACTACTTGTTCTGGATAATGAGTATTAACTTTACATCTATTGGTCTTGCATCTATTTTTTAGTAGGATGTTTCTGCAGTTAATTTATTTTATGACTCTCTACATTTAATAAATCCTAACTCTACCATATGATAAATTTGAAGTGAATATCTGCAGAAGAATGTGTAGCAAAAAGATTAAAAATAAGATTATATATGTTTGATTAACCAAAATTTTTAAATAACTTCTAAAACTCAACACCAGGAAGATAAACAATCTAATTATAAAATGGGCAAAAGAACTGAATAGATACTTCTCCAAAGAGGACATACAAATGACCAATAGAGATGTGAAAAAATGTTCAATGTTACTCATCATCAACGAAGTGCAATTAAAACCACAATGAGATACCACCTAACACTTGTCAGAATGGTGCTCGTTAACAAAACAATACACAATAAGTGCTGAATAGGGTGTGGAGAAAAGGGAACCCTCCTGCACTGCTGGTGGGAATGCAAACTTGTGCAGCCACTGTGGAGAACTGTATGAGGTTTCCTCAAAAAACTTAAAAATGGAATTGCCTTTTGACCCAGCTATCCCACTTTTAGGAATATATCCTAAGAATATCAAATCACTGATTCAAAAGAAGATCTGCACCCCTATATTTATTGCAGCATTGTCTATAATAGCCAAGATCTAGAAACAGCCCAAGTATTTGTCAGTGGACGAGTGAATTAAAAAGTGGTACATATACACAATGAAATACTATGCAGCCATGAAAAAGAAGGAATCTTACCTTTTGTGGCAGCATGGATGAACCTGGAGATTATTATGCTAACTGAAATAATCTAGGCAGAGAAAGAAAAATATCATATGATCTCACTTATATGTGGAATATAATGAACAAATGAACTGAGGAACAGAATAAAGGCAAAGACAGGTTCACAGGGACCAGAGAGACAGCAGTCAGAGCAAAGGGGGATGAGGGGATGGGGTCAGAGAAGGCAAATGGATTAGTGAAATTATATATATGCAACACAGAGATATAAATAACAGGACAGAAAATTCTAGAGGGGAGGGGGGAAGGAATAAAGGGGAGGAGGGCAAATGGGGTATAAAAAGGGACACAGGGGTGGGAGGTGAGGGAGTTATATTCAGTGGGGCATTTGAATCTATGTAAACACAATAAATTAAAATTAATAAAAATTAAAAAAATAAAGAATGAGTATTTGTTTCATTAGGTGGTTTTGTATGCCACCACCACAGTCAATTATTGCTTTAGAACTTCGGCAAGCAATAAAACTATTGGCAATACAGCATTGAAGGATAGAACTATCAGTATTTTAGATTCTATTTATGCTAACCAATTTAAAAAGAAGAATGCTTATAGAACATTTGAAATATGCATTAGAGAAAACCTTTGAAACCAATTCTATTTTTCTCCAATGCTTAAACTCTTTCTATCACAGTACTCAATTCAACACAAATAATTTAATATAAAATTTTTTAGAAAAAGTCACATGGAAAGAATAACATTTAACCAAAGGAAATAATTTTTCAGAATGAAAGCTTAGTCTTTATGACAGCAATCTTGTTGGACAGTCAGAGATTTCAAAGCATTTTTTATACAATTTATATGTCACTTTATACTCCAGCAGTTTTCATAATGTGTATACTTGAAACTCCTTCATACTCTTTAAATATACAGAGGACCCCCAAAATGTTAGTATGTGTTTATTAATATGTACTGAATGAGAAATTAAAACTGAAAACTTAAAAATATTTTAAAATTTATTGTAAAATCATAATAATAAAGTCATTACACGTTAACATGAATAACATTTTAATAAAAAGATAATTATTTTCCAAATTATGAGAAATTTAGTAGGAGTGTAACACTGTTTTACATGTTTACAAATCTCTTAAGTAATAGAAGAGTTGGATATTTATATCTACTTCAGCACTTCCCTTGTTGACTGTGTTGTTTTTGTTGAAGTATATGGAGAAAATCTTGCATCCAATGACATGTGATTGGAACAGAAGAATTATTTTAATACCTAATTTATGTACTTGTGAATATCTTTTTTTGATACCGCACTAAACTCAACACGTGATTTTTCAAAGTTTTTTTTCTGATGTTGAAATTGAAACTATATCTACAAACTTTTCATACGTTTTTACCAGAAAATCCACTGGCCCTTGATTGGCCATTTATAAAACATTGGCTCACTGACTTATAAAGATCATCCAAATGATGAAATGTTTCATTATACAATTTCAAAAAGACCATGTTTATTAATATAAACACAGATTTCATCAGAAAAGTCTTCAAGTATTGAAAAAGTCTCAATTTCATGGTATCATACACACATTTTCCAGTATTTTAATTTTCACATGGAAACTCTAACTTTTTCATTGGCCTCAAACACTGTAAATTGTCTTTCTTGAAGTTACAGGCTTTTCTCTTTCACCCTTAAGAAAATGTCCATCGCCTGACCAGGTGGTGGCACAGTAAATAGAATGTTGGACAGGGATACAGAGGACCTAGTTTGAAACCTTGAGGTTACCAGCTTGAGTGTGGGACCATAGACATATCTCTATGGTCACTGGTTTGAGCCCAGAGGTCACTGGCTTGAAGCCCAAGGTCTCTGGCTTGAGCTCAAGGTTGTTGTCTTGAGCAAGGGGTCACTCACTCTGCTGTAGTCCTCTGGTTGGGGCACATATGAGAAAGCAATCAATGAACAGCTAAGGTGCCGCAATGAAAAATTGATGTTTCTCATCTCTCTCCCTTCATGTGTGTCTGTCCCTATCTGTCCCACTGTCTGTCTTTGCCACCCCCCCCCCAAAAAAAAGAAAAAGAATCTGACCAGGTGGTGGCTTATTCAATAGAGCGTTGGACTGGGACCTGGAGGACCCAGGTTCAAAACCCTGAGGTCTCCAGCTTAAGAGCAGGCTCATCTGGCTTGAGCGTGGGCTCATCAGCTTTAGCACAGGGTTGCTGGCTTCAGTGTGGGATCATAGACATGACTGCATGGTTGCTGGCTTGAGCCCAAAGATCGCTCAAGGCACTTATGAGAAAGCAATCAGTGAACAACTAAGGAGACTAAGGAGCTGCAACAAAAAAGTGATGTGTCTCATCTCTCTCTCTTCCTGTCTATTTGTCCATATCTGTCTCTCTCTCTGTCTCTGGTCACAAAATAATAATAATAATAATAATAATAATAATAAAATACCTAATAATTTTTTGCCCAATAATTAGTAAAAAAGAAAAAAGGAAAAAAAAGTCCATCAAATACACGAGAGTGAATATCCATTCTTTTGTCTGTGAGTCTTCCAGATAAAACTGTAATCAAGCAGGAAAAGTGCCTAGTTAAGCTTGCAACTAAGTTGCACATATCCTTTTCCTTATGACACCCATTGTGTTGTGGCACAGCAGTGCTTTGTACTTTCCTGTGGGAGACAGGCTGTAAACTGGCAAAGTCCTTGTAGCCAAAGGCTTAGTTTAAGACTAAGCCTTTCCCACCCTTTTTATACTAAGACCTTTTCAACAACCTTCTAATACTAAGATCTTCTCAAAGCTAAGCTTTTCCCCACTCCCTTGACTGTTGCATGATGTGAGGTGGTGCACTCTTATGGGAAATCCCATTTATGCCTCAGATAATGGCTTTGTATCAGAGACTTCCTTGTTTGTATATTGGTTTAAAGACTTTAATTTTCTACACTATGAAATAAAGCAGACCAGGGTCTCTCTCTCTCTGTTCCTGCCATCAGCATTGCAGAGGCCTCCTGATCCCATCCTCTTTTCTTGGTGACTCTATTTTCTTAATTCTACATTGTTCTCCCTCATGACCTGGAATTACTAGCCATGCTGGTTCGTGGCACTTTTCATTTGTTATTCCAAAATAATGAAAAGACATATACTCAAAAATGAAGATTTAATAAAATTAATATTTTGTACTTCTTTATCAGGGACATTCTTAAACGCAACTTGTTACTTTTCTTCTGTGAGTACATGGCAGTGTGGCAGGTGCTCACTGTTTTCAAATGAATAAATGAGTGGATGAAATAATGAATACAAATATATATGCCTATAGCTCTTCCAGGTATCTTGCTGAGTTGCTACAGAACATCGAGAATAAGAATGTATTTATAAATGGCAAAAAACCCTCACAAATATACAATACTTGAAACTTGTCACATCTAGTCCATTCTACCTTCCTTCAGTAATATTCAAGATATATCTGAAATAAAAAGTATCTTATTAGTACTTTTTACTTGCTGTATATGTGGCCTCTTACCCACTTCTTTCTGCATTTGTTTGTGTGGATTGAAACATCTGTCTTACTTATCCCATGAGTTGTTTTGAGCATTGAGTGAATTCAGAGCCAGAAGCCACTTTTGCCATGTCATTCTAGATCCATTTCTTTTATGAAAAATATTGTGTGATCTTAAGCAAAAGTGATAATAAAGAATAAAACTCAAATTATGAGGTTAGGGCAAAGGACACATAAAAATAAGGCAATTGAATTGAGATTTAAGAAATGATACTAACAAAGTTAAAGCATATGATTATATGAATAGTGACTAGTTCTGTAGGATATACAAGTGGGTGATTATGCTTAGGTGGTGTCAGTCAAGGGAAAACTTAAATTGAGGCAACCTAGGTAGATTTTTTTTTGGCATTTGATGAGGAAAAATCATGGAAAAATGGTAACATAATCCAACCTTGTTAAATGATCCTTACTTGTGGGTAGTGTGGATAATGGGTTAGAAACAATTAAATAAAATATATGCTATTACATAAAAGGATGAAGGTCTGAGTTAATTTTAAAAAAGTATTTTAACTTAGACAAAAAATTATTGTTGTAGACCACTGAAAAGTAAAAATACTACTGTAATATTCTTTCTAGCCAATAGAATAACTAATTCCTTTAAGGTATTAGACTTAAGGGGGAGGGTGCTCTTTACAAATCTGGACACAGCTCTGGTGGTTTCTTTTTTGGTAGGAAAGTAGAAGAAATAGAAATAATAGTTACTGGCCACAGTGAACAGATTCTCCCAGAACATAAATGGTCTGGAAATCCTGTGTCTTTTTAGCAAAAACTTTAATTTATTCACTAAACAGTGAAAAGTACATTCCATCTCTGTTCTCACCTCTTGCAAACAACAAACCCAATCATTGCAAAAAGTGAGATTTCATACTGTGGCATCTTAATCCTTGCTTGTTGTTAGCCTAATGTGTTCTCTGGCTGGATAGAGAGCTGTTCTGATTAGCACACTCCACAGCATGGCTCTCGCTTCAGTTCATCATCAGGTTCACAATAATTGAGGGAGCTATTTTAAAAAGTTGTAATTAAAAGTAGTCTTGCAATAGGACTGCTGATTACCCCAGTCCTTTTCCCTTTTAGACATTCATCAATACTGCTGTATAGATTACATACATAGTACACTTGTGGTTACAATATTTAAAATATTTAATAACTAATACTTGACAGGCATCAGGAGCTGGACTGAGGACTTTAAAGCCATTGCCTTATAAAATTTAATGTTCACAAACCCTAGGAGGTTGCAGGTGAGAAAAATGGATATGTAGAGGTTAGGTAACTTTCCTGAATAAGTAATTTATGAGACTAAGTGAGAAGACTGGAACTACACCCAATCTTAATTCCAGTGACCATGTATGTCTTTCTTGAGAAGACACTGCTAAGTTTATAACTAAGCTTGTGTGCAAAATGCAACTAAAATAAGATTTAAATCTCAAGAAAGTGGCATAGTTTGACAAAATTTTATTTTAGACAAATTTAGTTATATTTACATGTATTCAATGGGTTAAATCAATATCATTCATAATAAAGAGTTTATTTAGACAGTTGCTGAGGACTTGGTAGTGTGCCTGCACTGTGGGAAGTGACTTTTACCTCTTTCATCTCACTTTGCATATATGCAATAGACATCTTTGTCAGTGTTTTATAAATTATAAAATCTATATACCATTGCGCACAGCAGAGTCAGGATTTGAACTCAGATGTTTTGCCACTGAGTCTCTGTCAGAAAAGTGATACTAGTATAAGCCCCTTTAGGAACTGATTCTATTCTAGTAAAACCAGGGGGCGAGTGCATTTCTTGTTTTACCTTGAGTGTTTAAGAAGCAAAAATCAGGATGAAGATTTTGTGTTGCATGAAGTATTTGATAGTAAAGCTTCTGTGAAAATATGAATATATTTCTTTGTTTAGCTTTGAGAATGAGAATTCACATCTTTGTAGTATTTCTCCTCTGGCCTTAAACCTGTTTCTATTTTTTGAAAAAACAAAAAATAAGACAAATTTCTTTTGATAATTTTCTGAGAAAAAATTCTGAAAGTCCTTAGAGAGCAGAAGAAAAATGAGGTCAAGAGTCTCACATTCAACCATTGTTTTTCTTTTTCTTTTCTTTTCTTTTCTTTTTTTTTTTTTAATTTCAATTCTGACCTTCAGAAAATCTGGTAGCATATCTTGGGGCAGCGTCTTCTGTGAAGTGAGCTAAGGACACCTGTCACACACCGTACTCCCTAGGGCAAGGCCGCTATGCTCACTCCTGCTCATACCAAAGCCCCAGGACAGTTAGAACAGTATATGAAAAATAGTTTCTCTGTGTTTTCCCAACTGGACCAATGTTGTCGTAGGAGGTATAAAGAGATAAGGCAAGACTATGATCAACTACAGAATAAAAAGACGCTAGTTCAAGACCAATTTTACTGAAAAATTTGGGAAAGTAATTGTTTTTATTATAAAGAAGGATCATATTATTGAGAATTAGAATACAAAATGTACAACCTGAGAATTTAGTTAATTAGAATGTAGACTTCATGACATGAGGATTTAAGGACACCAATAGGGATCTAGCTTTTCAACATTAACCCTTTTATTGAGATCTAAAATCTTATTAGGAGACAGCACAGAAAAATCTCACTCCATAAAGAAGAAAAAGAAGGGCCTAATTCTCAAGTTTCCATGTTTTCAAGTCCTTGAGAAATCAGTAAACAACCACTTAACTCACACTTTTTATCAAGAAGTACTTTATTATTTTATTTTAAAATAAATTTATTGGGGTGATATTGGTTAATACGTTCACATAGGTTTCAAGTGTACATTTCTGTGATACATAATCTTATATATTATAGTGTGTGCCTGCCACCCAAAGTCAAATCCTCTTCTGTCACCATATCTTTGTTCCCCTTACCATTTACTAGCCCTCTTCCTTTTAGGAACCACCATACTGTTGTCCATGTCTATGAGTTTCAGTTTTATATCCCACATATGAATGTAATCCTAGAGTTCTTAGGTTTTTCCGACTGACTTATTTCGCTTAGCATAATATTCTCAAGGTTCATCCATGTTGTTGCAAATGGAAGTATTTCATCTTTTCTTATGGCTTAGTTCACGCATTTTATTGGACTGAAAGTTTGGGTATTAAAGAAACCTTATGAGTAATTGTTATGTTCAAGCCACTTGCTATTTATTCTTAAATTAATTAAAGTACTGCTGTATTGAACTGTACTGTAGTAACTTTTAAAAAACTACCTCTAAAATTAATGTTTTACTTGTGAAT
The DNA here is from genome assembly GCF_036850765.1 of Saccopteryx bilineata. Classification (NCBI taxonomy): domain Eukaryota; kingdom Metazoa; phylum Chordata; class Mammalia; order Chiroptera; family Emballonuridae; genus Saccopteryx; species Saccopteryx bilineata. The sequence continues at coordinate 163,064,190 of NC_089494.1, forward strand.
TCAAACTCCATAATGGTAGGATTGAAAAGTTCTGGTGGTATCAGCTTTCTTTTGTTGCATAACAATTACCACAAACTTAGCGGCTTGAAATGACATCCACTCATAAGTTCTCAGTTTGATAGGCTGGCTCAGCTGAGGTATCATCATAAAGTTTCATAACGCCAGAGGTTTACCATCAAGAAAGCCAACCAAAAGATCCCAAGCCTTTTTCAGGTTGGATATAGGAAACATGGTAGTGACTCTTTTCTTTGCCCAGCTTGCCTTCACAATGTGCTGCAAGTGATCCATATTCTTTGATGGAAAAGAGAAAGAGGTTGACAGCTAAGGTAATGATCACTGTATGTGCTGAAATAAACATGCCTCACAGTAATCCTCTGAAGTCCAAATATTAATTCCATTCAATTTACTATTGAGGAAAATTAAACTCAGATTGAGAAACTCACTGGGCATCTGATAATGGGTTGTCACTCACAGTGTTGAAAAAGGCTTCAAAATTTACATCTTGGTTTTGCTTCAGATAGGTTTTGCATTTTATTCAGCAGAACATTAAAAAAAATCCTGTTACATATTACAAATAAGCAAGTGAAGCACACTGAGATTTTCAGAAAGAAAGAGAAGAATGAGAAATAGAAATCTCTTTTTTTACTAGTAAATTATACAATGTTGGTGCTGTTTATAGGAGAAGGTCTCCCTTCTCTCTAAAAAGAATGGGCTGGTTGTTGATTTGAAGGTATTTCTGACACACAAAGGCTACTGCCACCACTCTCAAATTCTAAGAAAATAACCAGCAAGAAGTGGGGTGGTGACACCACAAAAGCCCCACCAGGCTGCCTCACAGTGCCTTTCCTTCTTTTGATGTTGTTTTATACCATCATCACTTCTTTTGTTATCATTTCTCAGAATAACAAGTAGATCAGAGAATCACATTATGTAGAGTTGTGCTTCATATACTCAATATATTATTTATGGCTCTATTTTTCAAAACATAAATTATTTGCAATTTGCTTCACTCTTTGTCTACACTAAAAATACTCACAGACTCCTGTGCACTCTTAGAAAACATAGGTATACAGGAAAGTTAAGAATCATTCTATTCCATTCTGGACATCTGCATAGAAATCTCTTCTTACCTTGTTTTGATTAAATATCACATAGTGTTCTCTCAATAGCTGGATCTACAAGACCACCACTGAAAGTTGGAAGACAGGAGACCCTACTCAGAGTCTCAGAGGAAGATGACCCTGGCAGCACCTTGATTTCAGAGTTCCAGCTTTCAGAAGTGGGAGAATAATTTTCTGTTGTTTTAAGACACCCGATTTGTGGTAACTTCTTATGGTAGTCCTAGGAAATTAATACAAACTCTATAAATGTTAAAAAGTGTATTTGTTTCAGAGTTCTTGCTATAGAGTACTCAGAAGGGAATTGTCAAATAAAAGAAGAAGGGCATAATTCAGTAAACTCCCAAACAAGAAATCATGAAAAATAGAAAAACTCCATAACTCCATTCCTCAAGCTCTCAAGTCTAATTGAAAAGTTTGAAGCTGCTGCCATCTGTAAGCCAGCCCTCGCCTCTCCTATCAAGTCAGGGAAAGCCTCAGGAAAATAATATATTTTAAAAATGTAGAAAGTTTTTATTGCCCTCCGTTGTACAGAACATCTGAAGGGTTCAGAGCATGAAATAATTGAAAACCAAACCATGTGGTTAACTCAAATAATTGCCCTTCTAAAGTAAAATATCACTGGTGCAGGAGTTACAACAATTCAATGACATACTCAAATACCTTTGAGAGATTCAGTGCCATTTTAACACTATTGTGTTTCTCACATAAATAGAAAATACACATTTTTATTTTGGAGAGTATCTAGAATAAAGCTGGTCTTCGAGGGAATATCCTGTTTTCCTTAAAGTTCTCATACTTGCAACTATTAATAATAATGAGCTACTTAGCCAACTGCTTCTCTTAAACCAAAGGCTAATATATGAATATTAATAATAATAATAATAATAAAAAGTGAGAGAGAATTCTGTGTTCTGCCTCCAAAGGCACCAATTTGTTTTATATTAAGCATTAAATAATTTTATTTAAAATGAACTCTATAGAACTATTACTGAAAAAGAAAATTGCCTCGGGCACATTCATTATCTAAGTCATTCTCTGCACCAGACAGTTGCTGCTATTGTGGATTTTAGATTCGTAGCCATCACATGCAGTTCTTGCCACAGAAAGCTCTTTCCAGGAGGGAAAAGCTGTCCCTTTTATACTTCTTCATTCTAGTATCTTCATTTATTATTTATTAAATGTAAAATTTAACTGGGCAACCTGAGCCAAAATATTCAACTCATTTGCATGAAAGTAGGCTCCTTTAAATTTTATTCCTTCTGAGAAAATTGCAAGAAAAAAAAAATCTTTAGAAATGAAATAGCTGACTCATCACTTTATTAAAGCTATGAAACCTTCAAAGTATATGACTTATGATATTCCATCCTCAACAATGATTTTTGCCAGAATGCTGCTACACTTGGAAAAGATGATTACCAGAGCAGACACTCAGGTTTAAAGGCAGCATGCTACTAATTCACTTCAAAATAAGTTCAGATCTGCTAGCAAGAGGAAGGAATACAACAAGAAAATACTTTTCCAAGTCATCTTTTTTTCTAAATTATGCATTTTCGATATAAGTTCAAACACTCATACAAAATCTAAGCAATTCCGAAAGGGTTTCTAAGTAGGAAAGCTGATGTATTGTAATAAAAATACGAATGTTTTGCCATGAGCCTACAACACTTTCAAACATAGGATTCTGCATTCTTATCAAAATTGATGCAATAGGTAAACAAAAGCAAGTAGAACAAATTGTTTAATGTATGCAATTAACCCTCATTTTAATGAGTGGTTCTTAATTTGTAGTTTAAAAGGAGAGCTAGAGGAAAATAATTTAAATTTCCCAGTTGTGTTAACATGTAACCATTGAACACTCTGGTTCTGGATGACTGATAGGCTTTCTGAAACACAGATCATGATTAACAGGACAAATTAGGCTAATGATAATGTTGGAAATGGCTCTACTGACCTTCAGAAAAAGCATTTAATGATAGTTGGGCATGTGAGGTTGCTCTGAAATCAGTTCTAGAGGAAGCAAGTTGTTGAGGACTATCCTTATCTATTAATACAGTCTATTTTCAACCACACAGACTTGCACTTTTGAGAATTCAAGATATCAAACTGGCAACAAGAACAAATATTTGTTCTAAGATGCATAGGTGGACTGAACAGGTGGTAGCTTGGTGGGGAGAGCTTCAGCCTGAAGATGCTGAGGACTCAGGTTTAAAACCCTGAGGTCAACAGCTTAAGCAAGCGTAAATCCAGCTTGAGCACCGGGGAGCTGGCTTGAGCATGGGATCAAAGACATGATGCCATAATTGCTGGCTTGAGCCTAAAGGTCACTGACTTGAAGCCTAAGATTGCTGGCTTGAGCTTAATGTCCTGGCATGAAGCCCAAGGTTGCCGGGTTGAGCCCAAGGTCACTGGCTTGAGCAAGGGGTCACTGGCTCAGTGAGAGCCCCCATCAAGACACATATGGAAAAGCAATCAATGAACAACTAAGGTGCCACAACTATGAGTTGATGCTTCTTATCTCTCTCCCGGCTTTTTGTCTGTCTGTCCCTGTCTGCCCTCCCCCTGCACTCTTAGATGAATGATTCTACTTTTGGCAAAGATGAAGTAATAAAGACCATTTCTATTCTTCATAAAATAACTAAAACACTGAAGGGATTATATTAACACTGGACATCAGCAAATAAAGAAAAGAGGTCCCTGAAAGAAGGAGACAAGTCAGGTGAGCCCTATGGTTGCCTCAGGTTTCTTCATATGCAAGTGTTTAGGCTGCAGAGAACCAAGCACAATGCAGTGATTTCCCTGCATTGAGGAGAAAGAGTTGAATCTCAGGGGGGCCAGTGTGAGTTTATGAAGCAGAGTAATGAAGTGGGGAGAGCAGTTCATGGAGGGAGTCTGGAGCTCTACAGAGCTCTCCTCTGGCATCTCCAGCTGAGTTCTGATGAGTTCACACATGTAAGAAAACTACATAGAAGGAGGAGAGGAAACAATCTTAGAGTGAACACAAGATAAAGAGTAGTGTGTGTCCCATCAATGACAGTAAGAAATTTCATGCCAATGGCCATCAGGTTGCATTTTCAAGAGGTATTGCTGTAATAGGGAAGCATCATTACACTAGACCAAAGAATGCTTAACAGTGTTTAGAATAAGAACTCTAGAGGATCCAGTTCTTTCTATGTAACTTATTGTATTCCAGAACAAAGGTCAAGTATACTATAGATATATAAATATGTACCAAAAAATAATACCTAGTACCTAATAAGGTAAAATTCACAATGCCTGTCATCCAAAATAAAAATACAGAGCATTCAAAGAAGCAGGAAAATATGACACATGTTAAAGAGAAAAAACTTTCAATAAAAATAGATGCAGAAATGACACTGAAGATTGAACAAGAGGACAGGGACATTAAAGCAACATACAACTGCAATTACATTCCATGTGCTCAAGAAGATAGCAAAGACTGAGAATGCTAACTAGAGACACAAGGGAATAAAAAAGAAAAAACAAACAAACATCATCTGGAGATTGAAATTCTGAGTGCAATATTACTCTGAAATAAAACTAAGAAAACTACTGATCAGTATTCCTTATCATTAGAGGTATAAGAATTCCTAAAGAAATTTTAGAATATTCAATACAAAAATTATATAAAAATATAATATATCATGATCAAGTGGGGTTTATCACAGGAATTCAATTTGGGTGAACATTTGAATAAATCAATCCATGCAAGTCACCACTTTAACAGACTGAAAAGAAAAACCATATATAAGATCATCTCCATTGATGCAAAATTCAATATTCATTTCTGAAAATATCAGCAAAATAGTGATAAGAAAGAATTTCCTCACACTAATAAAGTAATCTGTGAAATGTCTAGGGCTAATATACTTGATAGTGGAAGACTGAATCTATAAAAATAAGAACAAGAATAGTTTTCTGCTCCCCACTCTCCTTCTATTCAATGTTCTGCCAGTGCTCATGGAAGTAGGTGAAGAAGAAAATAATTTGATCCCAACAGCAAGGGAAGTAAAGACAAAAATACATGAATGGGACTATATCAAACAAAAAAGCTTCTGCACAGTAAAAGAAACCGACAAAACAAAAAGGCAGCCAACCAAATGGGATTTGATAGTCACAAACAACAGCTCCAATAAAGAGTTAACATCCAAAATATATAAAAAACTCAAAGGTCAACAACAAATAAGCAAACAATCCACTTAGAAAATGGAGAGTACCTGAACAGATACTTCTCCCAAGAGGACATACAAATGGCCAACAAATATATAAAAAGATGCTCATCTTCACTAGTTATTAGAGAAATGCAAATCAAAACTACAATGAGGTACCACCTCATACCTGTAAGTTTGGCTATTATCAATAAGACAGGTTATAACAAGTATTAGAGAAGCTGTGGAGAAAAAGGAACCCTCATTCACTGCTAGTGAAAATGTAAACTGATACATGCATTATGAAAGACAATATGGTGGTACCTCAGAAAATTATGAATAGAATTACCATATGAACCAGCAATCCCCTTACTGGGAATCTACTCCCCCCCCCAATTGAAAATATTGATATACGAAGACACATACACCTGCATGTTCATCACAGCATTATTTAAGGTGTCCAAATCATGGAAATAATCAAAGTGTCTCTTGATAAAGGACTGGATAAAGAAGATGAGGTACATGGATACAATGGAATACTACTAAGCCATAAGAAATGATGACATATTGCCATTTACAATAACATGGATGGACCTTGTGAACATTATACTAAGTGAAACAAGTAAATCATAAAAAGCTAAGCACTATATGATTTTACACATAGGTGGGATATAGAATGGATACTCATGTACATAGATAAAAGTTAAGTGGTTACCAGGGGAAAGGGGTGATGAAAAATGATTTGACTTTGGGTGATGGGCACACAATGTAATCAACAGTTCAAATGTTATAGAGATGTTCACCTGAAACCTAATGTACTCTTATTGATAAATGTCACCCCATTAAATTTAATTTCAAAGTAAAAAAAAAAGTCAATATACAAGTAATGAGATGTTAATAAATAATAGTTTTAATTTACACATCAAAATATATTATCTCGGCCCTGGCCAGTTGGCTCAGTGGTACAGCGTTGGCCAGGTGTGTGGAAGTCCCGGGTTCAATTCCCAGTCAGGGCAAACAGGAGAAGTGTCCATTTGCTTCTCCACTCTTTCCTTTCTCCTTCTCTGTCTCTCTCTTCCCTTCCCACAGCCAAAGTTCCATTGGAGCAAAGTTGGCCTGGGCACTGAGGACAGCTCCATGGCCACCACCTCAGGTGCTAGAATAGTCTGGCCTCTGGTGGGCAGAGCATCGTCACCTGGTGGGCATGCCAGGTGGATCCCAGTCGGGCACATGCAGGAATCTGTCTGACTGCCTCCCCGCTTCTAACTTTGGGGGAAAAAAAATATATATATTATCATATATCATATATATATATATATATACATATATATATATATATTATCTCATGGATTTAAGACATGAGGTCAATATGTAATTTATCCCCAAATCTTGAGAAATAATTGATAGAAATTGAAGTCGTTGAAATGCTACACAGGCAGCATGGACTTTTACATAATAATCCAGTTTGGGGAGGTTAGCTTATCTTTTATTAATTCACAATAAAAAAAAGCTGGACCTAAACCTAGTTTCAGTGTACTACTCAACTGTTTTCTTAATTGTTACATTTAGAAGAAGGTTTCTTATCTGCAATGACTGGCTAGAATTTGACACCTCCAAAAAACAAGTACTATAAAATTGAGAGCCAGGTCCATGCTAAGCTGGCAGGTTAGAGAACTACAGAGAAAATATAGACGTGGCGTTTTTGTTTGAAAAGACAAACACGTGCCTAAGCATACATTTGCTCGTACGTTCACTCCTGTTTTGAGTGTTCTCCCTGCCCTAATAGATCTTCTGTAAGATCCGAGTTCCCATTTCCACTGAGAATCCTCCCTCCTGGCTGTCTCACACTCTGTTCTCTATATGAGTGCCTATACTGTTTGTTGTCTTTTGTTTTGAAACTCAATTTTATCATAACACATATTATTATAGAAACTGCTTCTTAATACTAATTTTAATATTTGCTTGGTAATTAATTACTTTATGCCAGGACTTGCCTTACATTATTCTATTTAATATTTAATTCTTATAATAATATTAAAAATAATTGCTCTTCTTCTTATTAGCATTATTTATGATTTATAGAAGAGAATTTCTTTAAACAGTTGACTTAGTCAAAATTGTTCATAACTAGGATTTCAATATGTAAGATTAACACTTAGAATGAAAAAATGAGGTGGGGCAGGTGGTGAAGGTGGCCATGGTGTTGGAAAGAGATTTGAGTACATGATACAATATACAAATGATGCATCATAGAATTGTTCACTTGAAACCTATAATTTTTATTAATAAAAAATAAAATAAAATGAATAGTATCAAGAGTTTTCAAATATATAAAAGGATGGAAAGAAAGTTTTACACACTGCTGAGAGGAATACAAATTTGCACAATCACTTCAGAAAACAGTTGAATATTATCCAGAATTGTCCAAGATTCTCTATAAACTGACTATTCTGCTTTTGAAATGTACTCCAAAGGGAGACTCTTGTCCTTATGCAACCAGGTAAATGTAGAAGACTGTTTCTTTTACAAGGCTAATACTTAACAAAATGATAAAACACCTCAATAGTACTAAAATTATAGGATGGAGGAATGATTCATGCAATGGAACACTACAGAGCAATGATCGTTGAACAGGCAGCAACAAGGCTGGATATTACAAACAAGATTCAGTGAAAGAATCAAAATGCGAAAGAATACATACAGTAGAATTCCATTTTTCTAATCCTCAAAAACAGGCAAAAGTTAAAAAATGTTATGTTAATAGTAACTAGAGGGGAAGCTAACATGAAGAAGATTCTGGGTGGAGCGTCCTTCTGGGCTTCATCATGCTAATTGATTTGGCCTGGGCACACAGGTGTTTGTTTTACCATTGTTATAGTGTCTACATTGTGTACATTTTCACAGTATTATATTGAACAAACCAGAAGTTGTAACCAGAATACAAGACTATGTGGAGCCTAATCAGGTGGTGGTACAGTGGCTAGAATGTTGGCCTGGGATGCTGAAGACCTGGATTTCAAACCCAGAGGTTGCGGGCTTGAGTGTGAGCTCACTAGCTTGAGAGTGGGGTTTCTGGCTTGAGTGTGGGATCATAGATATGACCTCATAGTCGCTGAATTGAGCCCGAAGGTCACTGGCTTGAAGCCCAAGGTTGCTGGCTTGATCAAGGGGTCACTGGCTCAGTTGAAGCTTCCTCCTCCCATCAAGGCACATATGAGAAAGAAATCAATAAACAACTAACATGCCATAATAAAGAGCTGATGCATCTCATCTCTTTCCCTTCCTGTTTGTCCATATCTGTCCCTCTATCTCTTTTATGCATGCAGTCTAAAAAAAATACAAAAAAACAAAACACTGTGTGGAATATGATGCAATGCTACATACTCGTTCACCATTTGGCTAGTTTAGTTAAAGATAAATTGTTGATGATCAGTGGTTAACTGCAAAGGCAAAACTACAATATTAGAATCTTTGATTGGAAGGGGACTTAAAACTTTCTAGTTAAATTATCTAATTTTGAATGCCCTCTACCATATCCTGTACAGCAATCATACAACTTAAATGAGAAAATGACAAATGTGTAAGTCAAGCTTTATTTTGGAGTAGACCTAAGATATAGAAAATATATTTATCCTAAATTAATTATATCCCTGTAATTTTTTCACACTGATATAAATTCTTCTTAAGGTACAAAGGGGAAAAAGCAGTTAAAAATAAAATGAAGTTTTGGCCCTGGCCAATTGGCTCAGTGGTAGAGTGTCGGCCTGGCTTGCAGGAGTCCCGGGTTGATTCCTGGCCAGGGCACACAGGAGAAGTGCCCATCTGCTTCTCTACCCCTCCCCCTCTCCTTCCTCTCTGTCTCTCTCTTCCCCTCCCGCAGCCAAGGCTCCATTGGAGCAAAGTTGGCCTGGGTGCTGAGGATGGCTCTGTGGCCTCTGCCTCAGGAGCTAGAATGGCTCTGGTTGCAACAGAGCAACACCCCAGATGGGCAGAGCATCGCCCCCTGGTGGGCATGCCGGGTGTATCATGGTCGAGCGCATGCGGGCGTCTGACTACCTCCCCGTTTCCAACTTCAGAAAAATACAAAAAAAAAGAAATAATAATAAAATAAAATGAAGTTTTACCTATAGATAATCTATTATTTTGCCTCAAATTTGGAAAGAAGAGAGTTTAGAGTGAACACTACTGTATTGCAAAACACTGAAATCAGATGATGATTCCACACTTTAAATGGAGAATTAAAGATTATCCAAAAATCCATTAATGGATTTTGGATGAACACTGTATATAGACTCCAGGTTTATGTCCCTCTACAGCCAAGTTTATATGTTGAAACCCAACTCCCAATGTGATGCTATTTGGAAATGGGGTCTTTGGAAAAATGATTAGGTAATGAGTGTGCAGTCCTTATAAAGGGGATTAGTGCCTTTATAGAAAAGACCCCAGAGAGATTATTTGTTTCTCTGTCTCTGTGTCTCTCTGTCTGTGTCTCTTTCTACTCCAAGTGAGAGCATAGTGAGACAATCACAATCTGCAAACCAGATCTGGCGAGGTAGAGAGTCATCACCAGGAGCCAAATGTTCCCACAGCTTATCTTGGAATTCTAGCCTCTAAAACTGAGACAAATACATGTTTTTTTGTTTGATCTATGGAATTTTATTACAGCAGCCTGAGCTGACTAAGGCACACTAATTGACACAATGTTAAAATGAATATATAACTAGTGTCAAAGTTGAAAGTGACTCTCATCGTGAAAAAATGAATCTCTGGTGCATGAGTATAATTTTGAAACTGCATCATTCCAAAATAATTACCATTGCAATTTTATTATAATTTTGTATCCAAATTTTCAAGGTTAGATTCTTTGTTCAAGAGTGATAATTCTCTAGTCCCCTCAGCTGCAGAAACTTCTGCTGACACATTGTACACATTTGCAGCACTAAACAGAGGCTCAGTTCCAACTGGAATGTTTATTGATATTATATGCCTTTGGTGCAAAGCTGAGTATGATTCAGGGAAAAGATTTTCAGAAGCATTTCTTTTCTAGAAAGAACTTAGTACTGGGAATTTACTGTTTCGAAAATTATAAAATGTTCTTTATTTTTACTGAAGAAAATTCAATGTCCATAGCAATAATTTAAAATTTATTTCATAAACTACAAGGACTTTCCTTATAAAAATACTGCCTGTAGGGCCAGATGCAGGTTCTCATTGGATTCAGTTCTAACAGTCATTCCCATCTCTGTCTATTTAAGCTTCACAACCTCCCTGAGGGACAGTTTCTGCTAGCATTTGACCACTGACCAAGTTCTCAAGCTCTCGGGCCAAGCCAAACTGCATGAGAGCCACACCACTCACTGTCCTAGTCCTCCCATCCGCAGGTTCTTCCACGGACTAACTCAAAGGCATCAGCCTGCCCTTTTAGTCTCAAAGCTCTAGGACTCCCACCCTCAGGAGCACTGCTGCTTCTTTGTTGCCAGCATTTTCCCTACAATGTGTGTTCCAGGCCCTCTTGGCCCCATGAGTCTCTGTTCCCAGCAGCCACATTTGGGTTAGCACTCCAGCATAATAGATGCCAAAACTCACATATATTAGCATCTACTCCACTGGACCTCATACTTGGGAGTTGTATGGCCAGGGGCCACTGCTGTCCTGGTCATGCAGGTTCAGGTTCCCATTGTATTCAGGCAGATGGTAAAGAAACAGTGGAGCCAAAAAATGGTGAGCCATTCCTTTATTAAAGTCTCTCACCAGCTGACAAGCAACACACAGGGAAAACATTTCCTTCTCCATTCAGAGTTCACAAAGCCCTGACACATTCTCTGCTTCTGAAACCAAAAGAATCTTCTCCGGTTTCTCCTAGAATCAAAGGCCTCACCATTCTCAGCAGAGCTTGAAAAGCCCCTCATCTCTGGTTGCCCATCTGCACACCTTTTCTCTCTCTCTGCACATGGCGCTTCTTCAGCACTCTGCATTCCCTCTGATTTCACTCTGCAAACAGGTCTTTTTCTTTTCCTCTCCTCCTTTTCTCTCTTTTCAAAACTTTCTGATGCAAAAGCCTCTCCTCCAGCAAACATTAGCAAAACAATGGGCCCTCCCAAGGAGGAATGCAATAGGCAATTTGCAATTAACTGCCCGGCTCTGAGGGCATACACACATGTGGCTGGCCAGTGCCATTTTCTAACAATAAAAGTTAGCAAACTCAAAAAATACAAATATTACACACTCATTTGCCCAACACTGCCTTTAGAAAATTGACTAGAAATATAAAATATGTTCTTTTCTCTATCGTTTTCTTCTTTCTAATTTTTGTAAAATACTCTTTTGTTTTACCCCTGCTATGTACACTGCTCACAAAAATTAGGGGATCAGGGAACGTGCAGATGTTCCAGTACTTTCAGCCTTTTGTTTAGTGCACTTTCACCAATAGAAATAAAAGTTGGTTTTGTATCTCATTTGCATAATCTAAGAACTTTCTTTGACTTATCCTTTGCTCTTCTAATGTTTTTGTTTAATAAAAAAATAAAGGTGCCTGACCTGTGGTGGCGCAGTGGATAAAGTGTCGACCTGGAAATGCTGAGGTCGCCGGTTCGAAACCCTGGGCTTGCCTGGTCAAGGCACATGTGGGAGTTGATGCTTCCAGCTCCTTCTCTCTGTCTCTCTCTCCTCTCTGTCTCTCTCTCTCTCCCTTTCTCTCTCCTCTCTAAAAATGAATAAATAAAATTTAAAAAAAAAGATAAAAAAATATTTTTTTTTAAAAAAAAATAAAGGCTTCTTTTTTATCATTTCATATTTATTTTGAAATATCCCCTAATTTTCGTGACCAGTATATTTTCCATGCTGGTTTCCTCATGGGTGGTATAACTAATTTTGAAATTTCTTCCTCATTGAGAAAATTTGATGTGGCATAATTGATATCCTTTTACCTCATTCTCATCGAATGTGAAACACTTTCTAAGAGCAACTTTTTCTATTTTTTTGAGACTCATGCCTAGATAAGTTAAATATGTAGTTCTTAAAGGTTATTATTAATTCCAATACAAAAAATACTTCCAAAGGGCTTAAATTAATAATTTAATCAAATATGTATTAGCTTATTATGTATAATTACTTTCCTTTAAATATTTGATTTAAACATTGTAATTCATGTTATAATGGCTTTACTAAGGACTATTCCAAAAGACTATTCCTTAATATTTGCATTATTTTAATCTACTTTTCTATCCAACTATTTAAATGTTCTTACAATTGTACCTTCATACACAATTAATAGTTTTTCCAAGCATTATTACAAGTGCATGTTGTTATGTAGCAATAAAAATATACATATCTGTATTTCAAGTGCTTGATGCAGTTTTGTATTGAGGATGCTCAGAGACTTCAAAAATAGTAAAGTAGGCACCTGATTTGAGTTGCCTGAACAGCCAATAAAAAGCAGCAGGTCTTGGCACAGCATTGGGCCTGACGGTAGACACTGCCATTTTTATATTTACATATTATAAAAAACATATGGGTCAATAGGAAGAATACTTCTGAAAATCTATAAACTGTATAGATTTGGTTTTAAAACAAAACAAAAAATTCATATTAAACAAATAAAATACTGATCATAGTCTATGACTGCTTTTGAAATGTTACCAAGGCCCTGACCAGTTGGCTCAGCAGTAGTGTCAGCCCAGCATGTGGAAGTCCGGGGTTTGACTCCTTGGTCAGGGCACACAGGAGAAGCGACCATCTGCTTCTCCACCCCTCCCCCTCTCGTTTCTCTCTCTCTCATTCTCCCTCTTCTGCAGCCATGGCTTGATTGTAGCAAGCTGGCCCTGGGCACTGAGGATGGCTCCATGGCCTCTGCCTCAGGCGCTAGTATGGCTCCGGCTGCAATGGAGCAATGCCCCAGATGGGCAGAGCATCTTCCCCTAGTGGGCTTGCTGGGTGGATCCCAGCCTGGGTGCATGCAGGAGTCTGTCTCTGCCCCCCTGCCCTTCACATAAGAAAAAGACAAAAATAAAATATTACTAACATTGAAGTGCCTAGCACACTAAAGCAAGAATGATTTTATGAAGATAGCATTGCTTTCCATCTGGAGAATGTAATAGTCATCAAAACTTAGGCCCTTTCCTGAAAGTACCTTTAGGATGGCAAAGACATAAAACACATTTTTTTGATATTTTGAGAGAATAAGCTATAACTTCAGCATTTCATTAGTTCTATAAACATATTTAAGTTATAACTGAATGTGAAATATGTCTATTTTTTTTAAATTATAATTTTATTTTTTTAATAGGGCGACATCAATAAATCAGGTTACATATATTCAAAGATCAACAAGTCCAGGTTATTTTGTCTTTCAATTATGTTGCATACCCACCACCCAAAGTCAGATTGTCCTCTGTCACCTTCTATCTAGTTTTCTTTGTGCCCTTTCCCCCTCCCCCTGTAACCACCACACTCTTATCAATGTCTCTTAGTTTCACTTTTATGTCCCACCTACGTATGGAATAATGCAGTTCCTGTTTTTTTCTGATTTACTTATTTCACTTCGTATAATGTTATCAAGATCCCACCATTTTGCTGTAAATGATCCGATGTCATCATTTCTTATGGCTGAGTAGTATTCCATAGTGTATATGTGCCACATCTTCTTTATCCAGTCGTCTATTGATGGGCTTTTTGGTTGTTAATGCTCATCCACTTACATACATACAAGGCTAACAGGCTAGCATATCTGCAATGCACCTGACATCCATTCAGTGTTCCCAGCCATAGATGTTTCAGCTGTCTTTGACCATGATTTATTTATTTATTTATTTATTTATTTATTTATTTATTTATAGAAGCAGGAAGAGAGAAAGACAGGAAAATCTTGCTGCTCCTGTATGTGCCCTGACCGAGGAATCAAATGAGTAACCTCTGCACTCCAGGATGACACTCCAACCAACTGAGGTATCTGGCTAGAGCTTAATTTTTATTGATTTTTAGAGAGACAGAGAGAAGAAGAGAGAGAGAGGGAGGGAGAAGGGAAGCATTTGTTGTTCCACTCAGCCATGACTTTTTAGGTTGTTTCTCATGTGTGCCCTAACAGAGGATTGAACCTGCATCCTTGTCATTTTTGGCCAGAGAGTGTCTGTTCTGATAGGCCAGGACCTGTGTCTACCAGTTGTTAAACACTTTAATAGCCTTCTGCATATGTACAATATATATATGTGCACAAATGGAACAAAAGTAGCTTTATAGTTGTTTGTATGAAAAATAATTCAATAACTAATAAATAATAATATAAGAATAAAACTTCATTTTGTGTACTCAACTATAAACCTCCTTTTGCTCTACCCTGTACACACACACACACACACACACACACACACACAGAAATAAAAGTTGCTTTCTGGATTTTTTTTTAATGCAAATAAAACTTTTTGTTGGCAGTCATAAATATCACAATTTGCCATAACAATAAAAAATTTTAGCACTTGATTTATAATTTATTTTATAAAATAATTCAAAATCAGGTTTCTCCTTCTGTGGTTCTATGAAAACGAAATAATACAACAAAGCAAGAGAAATGAACAAAGGGAAACATTCAAGCACTAGCTGCATCTTTTAATATACCTTTAGAGTTTGTGGTTTTTATCTGTATTTTCTCTGTTCTATTTTACTTGGTTTGAGTTGTATATAGAATCACCTCTGGATTTCAATATTAACTCTAAATTCATTACCAGAATAGATGTGCACATGCACAAAATTATGAATAAGAGACATAGCAAGAGGCAGGT
This sequence comes from Saccopteryx bilineata, assembly GCF_036850765.1. Lineage (NCBI taxonomy): Eukaryota > Metazoa > Chordata > Mammalia > Chiroptera > Emballonuridae > Saccopteryx > Saccopteryx bilineata. Next base: position 163,079,250 of record NC_089494.1, read on the forward strand.
ACTTGATAATATTTATTGTATTCAAGAAGTGGGTTTTTTTAAAAAAACTCTGATTGCTTCATGTATTAACTTCATATAAAAAAGATCTTTATTCCCACATGTATGGGTTTCCTAAGGCTGCTACGACAAATGACCAAAAACTGCATGCCTTAAAACAGCAGACATTTATTCTCTCACAGTTCTCGAGGCCAGAGGCCAGAAGTTTGAAATCAATACTCAGCATGCTTGGTTCCTTCTTTTAGGCTCAGAGAAAGAATCTGATCCTGGCCTCTCCTTTAGCTTCTGGTGGCTGCTGGCAATCCTTGGTATTCCTTTGCTTGTAGATGCATCACTGCAATCTCTGCCTCTGTCTCCAGGGTTGCCCTCCTTGTGCATCCATGATTCTTCCCCACTTTTTGTACTTCATTATACTTTACTGTGACCTCACCTTTAACTTCATCTGCAAGGACCCTATTTCCAAATAAGATAACATTGAGGGTGAGGATTTCAACGTATCTTTTATGGAACATAATTTGTCTTAGTCACTTCAGGCTGCTATAACAAAATACCATAGAGTTGATGGCCTATGAACAACAGAAATATATTTTTCACAGTCTGGAAGCTGGAAGTCTGAGATCAAAACACTGACAGATTTAGTGTCTGGTGAGAGCTCACCTCCTGGTTCATAGATGTCCATCTTCCAGCTGTGACCTTACATGGTAGAAGGGGTGCAAGAACTCTCTGTGGTCTCTTTTATAAGGGCAGTAATTCTATGATGGGGGCTCGACTCTCATGACCTAATCACCACCCAAAGGCCTCACTTCCTAATTTTATTATATTGGGGGTTAGCTTTCAATATATGAGTTTGGGAAGGGACACAAACATTCAGTCTATAGCACAAGTCAACCCACTCAAGTTAGATATTATTGAATGTATATTATTGGATGCAAGTATCCACTAAAACTCAGAGAGTTAATATTAGAGCATAGCCTGCCAACCACTCATGATCAAAAACAACCACTGGCTGGATGTGGTGAAAGTTTCATGAGCTTATTCTGTTCCATACATGAGCAGTGTTGAGAGATTTCACGCATTTATAAAGACATAGTTGTGCTTTATGTAGTAAGTGGATAAACAAAAGTCACCTTGTTTTGTTTTTATATTTCTACTCTAGAATTAATAAGATTAGTTCTTTGTTTGAGTAACATGATAAATAGACTGAAGTATTTAAATAACCTGCCATAATCTAGAAGCTTATGCAGATAATTATGAATATATCATTTATGCTACCATTTAACAGGTGAAAACAATGATATTGGAGAATCAATTTCTCTTTGTTAGAGGACATATTGAGACATGGAACACCTTTCTCAGATAAATTAATCATTGAACTCATTCAAAGGCAAGCTAGGGAGCAACTTAGAAAGCCTTTGTTCAAGGCAGGCATTAAGTGTCAGAGGAAAATCGTTTCAGTTAACCAATTGATCTTTAGCTATATCTCCAGTGAAAGCAGATTTTTTGTTCTTTAGGCTCTGTATGTTTCTTGCCAAATTTGCAAAGATAACCATCTCAAACACTCTGAAAGAGAAGGCCCATTTTTTTAATGGTGTTAATATTTTAGTTTAGCAATTTCTTTTCAGAAAAAAAAATGATCCGGTCGGAAATTAATATCTGAAGACAAAAACAGTGAGTTGTACTTTCAAAAGTTAACTGTACCATTTTTGTTAGTAATTCTGCTTCCACTGCTAACTCTCTCCTTTTCTTCAGTCTTGGGTCAGATTCCTCAGTGAGAGAATCCAGTGTTTGTAACCTAGAAGTTATAGGTTACAGGTCAGCCTAGAGCTTGTTGGCCTTGGACCAGGTGTTCACCCTTAATCTCCAAACCATATGCAAATGATTCCATGTAACAAATGGCCACCATTGGACTTCATTATTTATAAAACCATGTGAGCACTTTGATTGACATGTCTATAACAGGAAGAGCTTATGTTGTTTGTTCTAGAAGGATGTTTTAAAGATTTATTTAATACCTGTATCTTTGGCATGAAATAAGGATTCTTGCTTATTGTATTCATGCAAAGTGTACATGCCAAGTGCCCTAGAGATGTTAGAGGTCACCACTGACATGTGATGGTGAGGGCTGTGTGCAGACAGGACCTCAAAGATACATTTTACAGGGCACATATGAGAAAACCCAGTAATAGAATCATGCTAGCCTTGTTCAGACTCTGATAAGAAAGAATATTTTTCTTTTAGGAGGAAAAAGTGAAAAAAGGAAAGAAAGTATTTTAAAGGCAACAATTACACTTTACCTGTCAGATATGAATGTAGTCCGTAGTTGTCAGTTGTTGCACCATAATTGGAGGATATTTGTCCAGAGCCAGATAGGAAACTGGTACACGTGGAAAAGGAGTGAGCATTTTAGTCCTTTTTGGCACAGAGAAAAAATGATCACACTCTTCATATCTCATAGGTCCCCTCAGAGAGATAGAGACAGATAGAGAGAGAGAAAGAGAGAGATTTAGTTTTTCCTACACACAGACTTGAGTTTGAAACAGAGATGTTTAAGGACAGTGATGTGATCACACATAAGAGGGATCAAAGGCACACTCGTGTGGAGCGAAGATTGGAACCAGTAATTCAGATGTCCTAGGAGCCTCCTCACCCTCAACCCCCTGCAGTAATAGTCTTGAGAGTTGTGAAAAGTGCCTAAAAATAACTCAGGTTATTACAAAAGCATGTGTCCTTGAGATCCTGAGCGTTTCCTAGTGATGAGAGGCAAAACCTCACTGAGTGAAAAGGCAGGGAGAATTGGTTTGTTATTGCAAGTTGCCTACAATGAATCCCAGAGACAGAAAGCTAATGTAGGCCCCGCAGCCTGCCCTTAAGATAATGTGGAGGTTGGAGCTTAAAGAGGAACCTGCCCCAGAATCCTATTTCCTCCAACTTTGCTCTAACATCCCTATTCTCTCTTTGACATTGTGCTTTTTCATCATTGCCCTATGTTGGTTGTCAGTGTTTAGACTTAGAATCATCCAAAGGCGGTAAAAGCTATGATTCTGACCAGTGATGAGCGAATATTAAACACCACAATTGCAACTTTGATTTCATGTGAAGATTTTGGTAGCTGAGGGAAAAAAAGGAATATGTGTCATCCACAGGTTTTCTTTCTAACAAGAAAATATGATTACTGTTTGCAGAGAGACCTCCTTCTTCTTGAGTTAAACTGAAGCAGGAAATTGTTACATGGGTCCAAAATGCCACAGCATTACAGTGAGCAAAATCAAAGGTGACACCTAGGTCACACACTTCTTCCCTCAGAGCACGTTTACAAAAGGAACCACATAGTCAGTGTGTGAACCCCAGCATATCAAGGCCCTTCTTCCCTTGTAGTTTCCTTTGCTGTGCTTGCAGCGCTTGTGAGACAGTCCGGTTTGTTAACAGGTATGGAAAGTAAAGGTGGCCCTGGCCAGTTGGCTCAGTGAATAGAGCATCAGGCTGGCTTTTGGATGTCTTGCGTTCGATTCCCTGTCAGGGCACACAAGAGAAGTAACCATTTGTTTCTCTCCTCCTCCCTTTTCTCCTTCTCTTTCTCTTCCTCTTCCACAGCCAGTGGTTTGATTGGTTCAAACATCAGCCCTGGACACTGAGGATAGCTCAGTTAATTTGAGCATTGACCCCAGACACGGGTTGCTGGGTGGATCTCGATCGGGGTGCATGCGGGAGTCTGTCTCTCTGTCTCTCCTCCTTTCACTTAAAAAAGAAAAAAGAAAGTAAAGCTATTACAGTTAGTGAATAGAAATGATTCAACATAGAACTGAGTTTGCATTCACATCTATTTGAACTGGCAGGCATTCAAATAGCTCCTTACTACATATGATGGAACCCAGGAAAAAGATTCATAGGAAGAACTATAGTCCTCTGGCAAAATTAACAGACTTGTAACCTTTACTTATTTTTTAATCACATTAATGGAAGGATAATTGTTTCAGATTTAGTTTTTCCATAAAAACAGTTGGATTTGTTTAGATGTCAAATGTTTCCTAAAAAGTTTTTGCATACCAGCACCAGTAAGAAGTGGGTTTGTGCCCTGGTCAGTGGTCTAGCAGATAGAACTTGTCCCGAACTGATCCGAGGTCATGGGTTCAATTGTCAGTGAGGGCACAAATGAGAAACAATCGATGGGTACGCAACTAAGTGGAACAATAAGTTAATGCTTTTATTTCTCTCTCCCCCTTCCTCTCTCTTAAATCAATGAAAAACAACAACAACAACAACCAATAATAATAAGTGGATTTGTGGAGAAGGTGTAGATAATGTAGCATGAATGCCAAAGGCTGACAATTTATATCTCTCAGTGAACCTAGTCCTGGCCAGGAAGAGAAAATGGTAAAACAGAAAATATTCTGGATTTTCAGGAAATTTTTGTTTATTCTGAGGCTTTAATCTGAGAAGTCATGTGTATTTTTCTGCTGCTGGGGTCATTTCCACATGCTCGCTTAGTACCAGGGAGCTGGAGAAGATACAGCCGCTGAGAACACACTGGTACCAATGTAAATGCATTTATAGAAAGACTGCCTAATTTCTATATCTTTATTTGGTGGTGAGTGTTGCTTTTCTTGTGGACTGTCTCACGGTGGTTAATACACTTATTTTGTGAACACTAGTTTTCCTCCTAGACAGGACGGTGAACCCTGGAATCCCCCACCATTAGCAGCACACTGGCTGTGACTCAGTGCTGTCCCTGCTGACCAGCCAAAGGAAACATGAATGGCCATGGCAGAGTCTGTTGGTTACGGCCGCTGGCAGAACACAGTAATTAGAAGCACTATTCCCTCGGTGCTGTGGGTCAAGGGCAGAGCTCTCGCAGGCTATTTATATTGCTGCAGGAATTCTCTGTTCTCAACATTACCAACGTTTATATAAGTGGTCATTAGGAAAAATTGACTGCACTGGAGAAAAGTACATTCCGTGCTCAGAAGTGTTTTGCACGTTTTCCAAGAGGGCTGAGAGGGAAGGGGAGGGACAGGAGTGAGATTCTCACATTTCTGTAAAATCTCATATACATAAGGCTTTCATTAATGTTAAACAAATCCTGACTGTAATTAATATTTCAAAGTCGTGTACAACCCTTACACTCTCAGAGGTCCTCAGACCCGAATATGAGAATGTAAAAATATCAATTTCATATAGGAAGAAATTTTGGTGATCTGGAATTTTAAATAAAGGATTTTTTTCACCATATTCCCTTTCTGAAGGGCCTTATAATTTTTTCTGTTGTGTGCAATTTGAACAACTTTTAAATGAAAACACAGTAAAAATCCATTCTAGTCCAAGGCTCAAGTCTACTTTTAATATACTGATTTTAAGTTCAATTTAAGTTAACAGTGTCATGTAATCTACCAGAAACATTTTATCTACAGCTTCAAACTTCTCAGAAGTACCTGAGGAATTGTGTTCTAATAATCACTTGTATTTTTATTGGAAGCTCTGGTGGTAATCTTTATGTGTATTATTTTTTAAACTTTTTAGTAATTAAATCCCCTTGGATAGCACTTTTAAAGAAGTCTTATTCTTTATATGAAATTTTACATATAACTTAAAATATTGGGTGCTTTATTGAGTTTTAATGAGTTTAATAATGTTAATATACTACTTAATAATTACTAGCTTCCCTTAGAAAGTAATAAAAAAACAAATATACCCTCGAAAACTAAAAGACATTGAAGAAATTGTTATGATATATGTTGAAATATCACATTTTATTACCGCAAGAAAGTATGTGTGCTCTGTGCAGGTCCCCGGGGGTCAGGATCTGAAAGCCTCCATGCTTGTGGCTCAAGTCGCAGCACTGCCTCCTTAAAAGCCTTACTGCTTTGTCTTTGAATTTGTCCTTCCCTAAACCCAGCCTGCTCCCCCGCCCTGGGCCACCCCCATCTGGCCCCTCCCAGCTCCTAACCTGCCCACCTGCCAACTTCTAGTCCCTCTCTTGTGACAAGGGTCAATCTTCTTGGCCGGTGAAACTCACCAGAAAGAATCCATGTCACCTGAGTTCCTTTTGGGGGCTCTGTGTTTAGTAGGTGAGGGGATTTCACAGAAAGCCTCTCCCTGCCTCTGTTGCCCTCCAAGTGCTTTCTGTTAAAAATAGTTAGTACACCAAAGCGGCATATTTGGGAAGGTCTATTCCACTACCCTGCTACCCTTCCAACCAAAGCCACAGAGAAACAGCTTGAGGAGCCACTGAGCCATTTCACCCGCAGGTGTTGTAAAGTACCAAAGGCTACAGAATTAATATTAATATTTTAGGAGGCTTGGAGAACATTTTATTAATTTGGGTTAAGAGAAATTGTGAGAATAGTCTCTGTGCTGTGTGATTAGCGTAACTAGGATGGCTCTTGCCATTGTATTGTAAATGAAAAGGGAAGGAAGCATAGATTCCCTGACATTCCACCACACCTGTGGGGAAAGGAGTGAATGGCTAGCCAGGTGCAGGAGGGGAAAAAGCCAAGATAAACCTTTTCTTGTAGCAATGAGCCATTTGCGGGCATTTGTCCCCACAGAAACTACCTCTCTTATGTAAATACATGTGGTTGATACATCTGACTCTGGACAGAGAGATGGCAGATGAACACTAGAAAATGTGGGAAGGCCTTTTAATATGTAAAGAGATATCTTTCTACCATTGTGTTGACTTGTGAATTTTGTTTTCTCCAAAATGATGTATGGTTTGCAAATTGAACGTGGTCCTATCATGTTAAAGGACATATGACTATAACCAATAGCGGTAAGGGGCTCCTAATTGCAATTTTTTTTTTAATTTTTTTATTTTATTTATTCATTTTTAGAGAGGAGAGAGAGAGACAGAGAGGGATAGAGAGAAGAGAGAGACAAAGAGAGAGAGAAGGGGGGAGGAGCTGGAAGCATCAACTCCCATATGTGCCTTGACCAAGCAAGCCCAGGGTTTCGAACCGGCGACCTCAGCATTTCCAGGTCGACGCTTTATCTACTGCGCCACCACAGGTCAGGCCTAATTGCAATTTTTGCTTCTGTACTTCCCACTTACAAAACTATAAAAACTAAGTAAAACAAAGGGCCGATGCGCTCTCCGTCAGATTTCTGTCGGAGTTCCCACCGCTTGGCCAAGCTAGACAATAAAGCTTTAATGTGTAAACGACGGACCTTGCTTCTGACTTCCATAATTCGGGTCCCTCCGAATTTGGATTAACAAGCTGACTGAAACAGAAAGTGGCCAGAGAGAGCCAGTGTTTCTCCTTAGGGTGTCACCTGCTCCTCCCTCAGTGGGAACTGTGCATGGATAGTGGACATACCTGTTGGGGCTCAGGAGGCTGCAAAGAGAGAGCTTCTTGCAAAAAGTGACATCGGTTGTAACCTGAGGAGCCAAAATCACCTGGCAGTAACATTTCTTAAAAGGTGGGAGTTATGGAGGAAGGAAGCCATCCGTCCTCAGAGTTGAGTGGCATTTTCAAGCCAGGAAAGTGAGGAAGACAACACGACTTTAGTCAGGATGATTTTAAATGGGGAGATGTGAGTATAAAGTTTGCATTTTAAAAAGAACACTATGCATACAAAAAATACAATACATCTAAAGAGGGCAAAATTCATGAGCAATAAGAGCTGACCTGTGCTGTTGGGGCCATTCAGATACTACTTGATGAAAAGCTGGACTCCAGCAGTGATGCAGCAGAAAGGAAAAAGCATCAGAAATACAGAAGCAGACTGAGAGCAATTTGAACATTATTGGAAAGGAGGGGATGAGGAATGAGGAAGTCTTGAGGCTGCCCCGCATATTGAGCCAGGATCCTGTGGCTTCCTTTGTCAAGAAGTGCAGGGCTCGGGCCTGGCCGGTTGGCTCAGCGGTGGAGCGACGGCCTGGCGTGCGGGGGACCCGGGTTTGATTCCCGCCGGGGCACATAGGAGAGGCGCCCATTTGCTTCTCCACCCCCCCCTCCTTCCTCTCTGTCTCTTTCTTCCCCTCCCACAGCCAAGGCTCCATTGGAGCAGGGATGGCCCAGGCGCTGGGGATGGCTCCATGGCCTCTGCCCCAAGTGCTGGAGTGGCTCTGGTTGTGGCAGAGCAACGTCCCGGAGGGGAGGAGCGTCGCCCCTGGTGGGTGTGCCGGGTGGATCCCGGTCGTGCGCATGCAGGAGTCTGTCTGACTGTCTCTCCCCATTTCCAGCTTCAGAAAAATGCAGAAAAAATAAAAATAAAAATAAAAAGTGCAGGGCAGACACACCATGAGTGTGAGCCATGACAAGGCAGAACTTGGCCTTGGGGATGAATTTTCTTCCTTGGAATTCAGAAAAGAGGAGTGAGTTCTGGTAGAGTTAAAGACATGGAAGTGAAAGAGATCACTGGGCAGAGACTTAGAAGAAAGCAGAGTCAGGGTGAAGCCCCAGAAAAAAACTTCAAATAAAGGAAGAGAGAAGAGAATCTTCAAAGGAGACAGAAAGATGGGAGGAAACCCAGGAGGGGGATAGAACTACAGCCAAAAGAATGGTAACTGCACCAGTTCGTGTTCTATGGTTTTCCGTGGATTTATGAGTGTGGCAGCCACTGAGAGGATCCAGATGGGCTGATTTCAAGGAGCTTAGTGAAATACTGAAAAGCATCAAAAACAGTGAGGGTGGCTGAAAACACCCCTCCCCCCCAATATACCAATTTGGTGTAAGGATTATTTTGAGTTTAAGATAATGAAGAAGAAGGAGAATTGAGAAGAAGAAAGGCTCTCTGCCCTCCCCATTTTCCTAAAATCAGGACATGCATTTGTAAAGGTGTCCCCCCTCCGCTTTCTCCCAGACAGGACAGAAGTTAATCTCCAGAGACAACTCCAGACTCCAACCAGCCCAGAGACAGCACCAGCGGAACTCTCAAACGCCACTCAGTTAGTTTCCCAATACAGTCACCTTCCCACAACTTGCTACTTCTGGAAACTCAAAGTCCTTTTCTTTTGTCCTGTCACTTCTTTAAAAATGTATTTTGCTGTTGTTAGGATGCCCTCTAAGACAAGTTCTAACTACCCCTTTGAATTACTCATCACTGAATCCTCCCATGTGCATGAGCATTGCATGTGTTAATAAACCCTTATTTGTTTTTCTTTTGTTCATCTGTACTTCGTCTGTCTAATTTCCAAGACCCAGGTGGAAAACCTAGGAGAGTAAAGGAAAAAAATTTCCTTCCTCCCTACAATACCCATGAGTAGAATAGAATAGGATGAGCGTTAGAGCTAGAAATGAGCAGAGAAGCAGGGTGGTGGAAGGCGAGTAGTCAGGAACAGCAGGGGAAAAGATAAGGGTTTCAGGAAGGAAAGGAGGACTAAAATGAAAAATATAAGTTATGATGGGCCAGAAGTTAAAGTGTGTTGTATTTTAATGTATGGTACTAGTAACTGAACATGTTGTATACCAATGTCTTAAGCAAACAGGGACAACTATTGGCAACACACACACCAGATCTCCTGGAGCAGCATTTATTTGAAAAAAATTTATGGGGTTGGGCATGGTAGCACTTCACCTGTTGGTCAGATCATGCCCTGGATCAGTGGCCCTGGAGACTCTTGGATGAAAGATGAGAAAGAACCAACCATTTCCCTCCAATGTTACAGTCCACAATCCCAGAAGTGGGTCAGAAAAGAACATGGTCACATCTTATTCCTCTATGTACACTGGCTGAAGGAACCCTGGCCTCTCTCTCAGTACCATCAGGGCCAGGTTCAAGTCCTGAAGTTCAGTTGTATGACATGGCAGATGGGGGGGCCTCCAGTTCTATCCACCTGAATTGCTTTAAATACATGGAACTCTTCTGGAATGGGCAGTTAAATCAATCATTCCTTGTTAATACTGATATTTCAGCTCCTTACACCTCTGCCTTCTCCTTTACTTCACACGGCATATCAACAAAGTAGGATTCATTTTTATTTCAATTTTATAGGGGACAAAATTGAAGCTTAAAGATGCTAAGGGGTCTTCAGGGTCCTAGATCTACCTCATGCAATGGGTTCAGGGTCTGGATGACTCCAGAGCTATGATTTCTACCTAGAAAACTTGACAGAAGCAAAATCATAAACGGTGATGAGCTTCACCTTTAATGCATATGAGAGCTACTAGTGATTTTAAGTAGTGGAAGATCCAGTTTGTATTATAAATATGTCTAGTTTGGGCCCTGGCCGGTTGGCTCAGCGGTAGAGCGTCGGCCTGGCGTGCGGGGGACCCGGGTTCGATTCCTGGCCAGGGCACACAGGAGAAGCGCCCATCTGCTTCTCCACCCCTCCCCGCCTCCTTCCTCTCTGTCTCTCTCTTCCCCTCCCGCAGCCAAGGCTCCACTGGAGCAAAGATGGCCCGGGCGCTGGGGATGGCTCCTTGGCCTCTGCCCCAGGCGCTAGAGTGGCTCTGGTCGCGGCAGAGCGACCCCCCGGAGGGGCAGAACATCGCCCCCTGGTGGGCAGAGCGTCACCCCTGGTGGGCGTGCCGGGTGGATCCCGGTCGGGCGCATGCGGGAGTCTGTCTGACTGTCTCTCCCTGTTTCCAGCTTCAGAAAAATACACACACACACAAATATATATATATATATATATATATATATATATATATATATATATATATATACACACACACACACACACACACACACACACACACACACACACACATATATATGTCTAGTTTGAATTTGGAGGATAAGCACAATGGGGAAAACAGTTAGCTGGTAACTGGAGTACCCCAAGCAGAAAGTTGAAGTCCTGAACTAACCGAGGCAGCCACGAAGCAGGTGGCAGAAGAGATGGTGGGTGAGTTTTTGAGTGTGATGAAGCTATGCAGGGAGCCATGAAAAACTGTGAGTCTCACAGCATTTAACATGTCTCATAGAACAGTTGATCAGTAAATCTTTAGATTTCATTTGTAAAGTGTTGTTATACTAGAAACTTCCCAGCATTATAAGTAGCATAATTGCTGATCACCAATAAAAATACTCTACCACTCTTCCAATGAACCCATTCACCTTTCTGTCACTCTCGCTGCTTCCCAGCTGTCATTGATAATGCTTCTGCCAATGCAAAATACTTAGAGGAAATGCTTTTATAAGTCCTGGACTGCCAAAGTTCCTCATTAGTGCTTAAGTGCCATGGACATTTATGACTATGGCTATTCCTTTGTCATAAATATTATCCCATTATGTGGAAATATGCTTTATAGGCCTTGGTAGATAAACACTACAGACTGAAAAATCCTAATTGTTATTATTATTGTCATTATTATCATGAGGATTTTTAAAGTATTTCCAGAATTGTCGCATTAAAGGACAGTTTATTACAAGTTACTGTCTTGCTTTCCTCTTTTACAGTCTTTCCAATGCTCTTGATTTCTCTTAGGGTTTTAGTTGTTCTCACTAATAAAAAGAGAACCTGTTAAAAAATGCTCATAAAATATAAAGACGTATATTTATTTTGAGTAATTCATTTTAAAATAAACTTATTTTTTACAACTAAATAAGAATATCTAGTAGATTTTCTATCTAAATCAAGTAATATTTTTCAAGTGTCCTCATTTGTTAAAAAATGGCATATTCAAAGAAAACAATCCTGAGTAAGTAATAGTACATTTTCCTTGGCACATTGTATGTTTAAGCCCTTTCCAACATATTTGTTAGGTGGCTTCTATTAATTTTAGGTGAATTAAATATTTTTGAAGAAATGATGTTTTCCCTGACTGAGTAGCTCAGTTGCTTGAGTGTCATCCCAATACAACAAGGTTGAGGGTTTGATTCCTGGTCACAGCACATATAAAAATCAACCAATGAATGGCCCTGGCTGGTTGGCTCGGTGGTAGAGTGTCAGCGTGGCGTGCAGAAGTCCCAGGTTCGATTCCCGGCCAGGGCACACAGAAGCGCCCATCTGCTTCTCCACCCCTCCCCCTCTCCTTCCTTTCTGTCTCTCTCTTCCCCTCCCTCAGCCGAGGCTCCATTGGAGCAAAGATGGCCCGGGCGCTGCGATGGCTCCTTGGCCTCTGCCCCAGGCGCTAGAGTGGCTCTGGTGGCTACAGAGCGACCCCCCGGAGGGGCAGAGCATCGCCCCCTGGTGGGCAGAGCGTCGCCCCTGGTGGGCGTGCCGGGTGGATCCCGGTAGGGCGCATGCGGGAGTCTGTCTGACTGTCTCTCCCGTTTTCAGCTTCAGAAAAAAAAAAAAAAAAATCAACCAATGAATGTATATAAAGTGGAACAATAAGTCGATGTATTTCTTTCTCTCTCTTCCCCTTTTTCTCTCTTTCTCTGAAATAAATAAATGAAAACTTAAAAGATATAGATGCTCTCTCATATATTCTTTGACATATAATTTTAAGATTTCTCCCTTTAATCAATGGAGTCCATTCATAAAACTCCTAATATCCTTGGACTTTAATTTTATAATATTAGCATTCTCTGAAGAAACAAAACTAATAGGATATGCTGAATATGAGATCCATATATTTATATGACTTATTATGAGAAATTGGCTCACATAATTATGAAGGCTGAGAATCCTCATAGTCTGCCATCTGCAGGTTGGTGATACAGGAGATATGATGGTGTATGTCTCAGTTCAATGGGATGAGAAAACCAAAATCCCAGCTGAGTCAGGGAGAAAGAGTGAATCTAACTTTTCTCTGTATTTTTTGTTTGTTTGTTTTATTCAGGTCTTGAGAAATTGCATGTTCCGTACTCACTTTGGGGGGATGTGATCTGCTTTACTCAGTCCCTCAATTTAAATGTTTATCTCATCATCTGGAAACACTTTCACAAACATATCAAGAAACTGGGTTCAACCTGGGATCTTGCTAAATTGACACATAAAATTAGCCACCAGATTTTGGAGAAAGTCTCTGTCTAGGCAAACAAGTCAGGAATTACTGTAACATGGTCAAGGAATTCCTTTTTCCATAATCAATTTACTGTAAAGAACTCTTTTCTCACCATAATCTATGTTTTTCTAGTATGCATATTCTATGGAAAGCAAAAATATCTTCAGATATTCTTAAAGAAACTTAATCTCCAGTTTCATAGCAACAAAGATTATTATTTAATATACAAACACTGAACTTTTATGGTAATCAACAAAATATATTTTCAATAACCTCTAAACAAAAGGAAATACTGACAAAATTATTTTTCTCCTATAATTTTCTATAATATGATTACCACATATATTTCTTCCTTTATTCAAGTTAAACTTCAGCAGATATTAATATAGATAAAATAAATAAAAGATATATATCTATAGATACATTTCTACATATACAGAGATAATTTAGATAATGAAAATAAAAATCATTTTGAATTGAAGTATCTGATAAAAATGGTATTCCATTTGAGTAATTAAGTGTTAGCTTTTGATGTTATAGTTTTGGTTTATATAAACACACACACACATATATATGTATATATTTATATATATCTCCATATGACTCAGAGAAAGAGAATAATAATACATGTGTTTTTGATTTGGTAAAATTGAAAAATTAGATTAAAAATCAGTTCTTTTTTCTTATTGTGGTTAGTTTATATTTTACTTTATATTTCAAAATAACAGAAATTTCTCCATGGGCTTTCAAAATTAACCATTGACTATTTTGCTCAAGAAAGTTATATTTATTCCTCTTTTTAATTAGTTCTAGTCTTTCATACAAGTTTACTAGTCCTGCAAAGTTATTCTTTCAAGTAACTACCCTTTATAGATGCCAAGAAACATATTTCTGCTTTCCTATGAGATTATTTTTTAAGATAGGATTTACATTTTATATGAATGTTGGGCAAATGAGTTTGTAAAATATGATTTTTTAGTTTGCTCTCTTTTAGTGTTAAAATATGGTGCCGGACAGTGCCAGGTATGTCATCTGTGAAATTGCAAATTACTTTTCTGCTTGGAAGGGCCATTGTCTTGCTAATGTTAGCTGGAGGAGAGGTTTTCACGCCAGAAAGTTTTAAAAAGAAGAGAAGAAGGAGAGAAGCATGGTGCTGAGGAAGAAGCCAGTTCATGCAGAGAGAATAAGGGTGCTGATGGGGAATCAGTGCTGAGGGGCTTTTACGAGCTCCGCCGAGACTGGTGGGGCCTTTGATTCTAGGAGGAACCAGAGAAGATTCTCCTGGTTGTAGAACCAGAGAATGCATCAGTGGTTTTGGGAGCCCTGAGTGAGAGGGAAGTATGTTTTCCCTGCCTGTTTGTCTGCCAGCTGGTGCTAGTCTTGAATAAAGGAATGTCCCACCATTTTTTGGCTCCACTGTTTCTTTACTGTCTTCTCAAATCTAATGGGAACCTGCATGTGCATGGCCACAACGGCCGTGACTACAGGCCCTACAATGAACAAAAAGCCACCAGTGTTTGTAGGTTGAAATAAATCTATTGTAGGACACTGCTGTTCCATTTTCCATTTCTTTTTGAAAGATCTAAAATGATAAATTGTGTAGCCATGACCAGGTACCTCAGTTAATTAGAGTATCATCCCAATACACTAAGGTTGCTGGTCTGTTCCACAGTCAGGAAACAGAAAACATACAAGAATCAACCAATGAATGCATAAGTAAGTAGAAGAACAAATTGATGTTTCTTTCTCCCTCTAAAATCAATACAATAAAGAAATTAAAGCAATGAATTCTCAAACAAAAGCAAAAGGAAATCTGTTGTTAATCCAATGCCTTGTTTATTTTTTTAGATAAAAAAATATAAAACAATTCTAAGAAATCATTTCACTGAAGAAAAGCCAAGAAAAGAGAATATTTCTCATCCAGAAAAAAACAAATGTATATGGATGATCTGAAGATTAAGCAGTTGAGGAGACTTTCAATGCTAAGGAGCATCAGTCAAGAACCACATAAAACACAGGATATTATGGGAGCTGTTATCCAGGGCATTAAATGTCTGTGGCTCTTTCCCTGAGACTGAAGAAGGTCAGGACAAAGGTGCCATTTTGCATCTTTGTTTCTGCCCATTATATACCCCAGGCGGTGAGAGTGTGGTCACAGAAACACTTCTTCTCTGTTCCCAACACTAAACTGGTGCAGTCACTTGGAGACCCGTTTGGCAGCATTCAATAAAATTGAAGAGGACATACAATTTTACTGAGTAATTGAATTTGTAGATATCTGAGGAAAACCTCAAAGTTGCTTTAAAAAGAATAAATAGGAAAACTGCAAAAAAAATAAACATCAGGCTACAGACTTAATAGAAACTGAAGAAATCTTAACAAAAAACTATAAATATCCTTAAAAATATGTTGAAATGTTGCCTCCTTGAATAAGGACAGAATGAAATAAAAGATAAAAGGAACAGTTAGATAAACAAGAAAGAGCTTTGTTATATGAAATATGAGACCAAAACTTTAAAAGAAAAAGTTGAAGGATTAGAAGATGACTAAGAAGAAATAACCCTGACAGTAGAATAAAGGAAATTGGGTTTAAAACAGGAGAAAAGGTCAGGACCTCTATAGACAGGGCACCGGCATTGTAAAAACCAGAGAAACTTTTGCAAGTGATCATGGGGCAAAGCCACAGCTCCCGGGTCAGCCAGAGTCCAGCTGGAGCCAGAGCCAGAGTCGAGGGCAGAGGGACCTGGACGTCCCCTGTGCAGTGCCACTCTCATCACCATGGTATTGTAGAGACCTTTATGTTTCCCTTTGGAAATATTTAACTCTTCCTTGAAATACAACTAAACACATTAAAACATCATAAACCAATCTAATACACTGATATTTTAAAATATCATACAGACTTAGTTGCTTTCTGAAAAAAAGATAACAATTTTGAGATCTCACATGTACAAAACTGTCCATTTTATTTTTACTTTTGACAGCTTTGGACAGAAGCTGCAGCAAGAATCCTGGTTTGCACCTGTCATAGCAGGAGTGCTAGTGGTATAGCTCAAAAGAAGGCTGCTCTGTGGGGCTCATTGCTGTCCTGATGGAGTGTGGCTCAGGGTGTGAGTGCCTGCTCTTGGAACTGAAAGGAAGACTGCATACAAACCAGTGAATCTTACATATATCCTCTGCAAAAGGTTTGATACACACAAAACGATATTTTATTGTAGTTCCTATTATTAGAACAGATCCAAATGAACATGATTGGAGCACAGAAAAGGTGATTTGTGGAATATTGACATAGCCAAATACTATATAACAGTTAAAAAGATTGCTCAGGCAATAGAATAAATACATTCTCCAAAACTTTGTGACAAAACCTACTCAACACATGGGATTTGCAACACGATAACATGTATATTTTAAAACAGGCAAAATAGCTGAATGCAAAACTTATTCTTTTTATAACAAAGTAGCATATAACACAAATGAGATGACAAATTCAGGGTATTGGTTATCTCAAAGGGAGAGGAAAGGGGTATTTTAGGGTTTGACAAGTGGCTTAAGTCTGAATGATAAATTTTAATTTCCTAAGAAATTATAAAACATATATGTAAAAATGAAGACTTGAGAAAACTGAGAGTTTATTATGTTCTTTCTCATACCTTTTTTATGCTTCTGAATATGGAAAATTGCATCCCCAATGAAAGAGTAAAGTTACCTCATTATCATGACCATAACCCCATTTGAGCATTCCTGGCCAGAGAAGCCTCTGAGTGCCTGGAGGGAAGGCTGACTACCTCCTTCATCTACTGCCACAAAATGTACTCAGTCAACATTGTTTAAATGAAAAAGAAGTCTTGACTTCAGTAAAACTGGAAAATCAAGTTAGTATTTCTTCTCAAAACTCCCAAAGTCACCTAGTATCAAATGACATCACTGTTTCTAATATGTATGAGTTCTTGCTAACCCATAATCTCCCTTATAAAGCTTTTTGTATTTTGCTTGTGTTCTGCCTTTCTAGTTCTCATTGTTATGACCTGA
The DNA here is from genome assembly GCF_036850765.1 of Saccopteryx bilineata. Lineage (NCBI taxonomy): Eukaryota > Metazoa > Chordata > Mammalia > Chiroptera > Emballonuridae > Saccopteryx > Saccopteryx bilineata. Next base: position 163,096,112 of record NC_089494.1, read on the forward strand.
TTGTTTGTGTGCCCTCAAAATTTATATGTTGAAACTTAACTACAATGCCATGGTGTTAGGAGGCAGAGCTTTGGGGAATAATGAAGTCATTAGGGTGGAGCCCCCATGTTGTGATTAGTGCCCTTATACAAGAGCACTCCCCTGCCAGAGAGCTCCCTTGCCCCTCTCACCACATGGGGACACAATGACAAGTCTGTGACCTGAAAGAGGTTTCTCGCCCAACGATGTTGGCATTTTGATCTTGGATGTCCAATCTCCAGAACTGTGAGAAATAAATGTCTACTGTTTATAAGCCTTTTAATGTGCGGTGTTCTGTTATAGAGTTTAAATGGATGAAGACACTCATCCAGTGGTGGGATTCAGGCTGGTTTGTACTGATTCAGTAGAACCAATACCTAAATTTTGTTGAATTCAGTGAACGGGTTGTTAAAATGGCCTTGTAATCAGGGTTCTCTCTAAGGTGGGTGCCTGGACAACAGCCCAATGTGGAAATCACACATTTACATTCCTTACTCTTTTTAACGTTCATCTACTCAGCCAGCATATTCTAAGCTCCTATAGTAATGTTCATTTTGTCCATAAGTTAAAAAAAATTGCAAGTGAAGATGCCAATAAAGAAGCAATATGGAAATATCTTAAATAACAGTTTTATTGTTTTTTGCCAGGTATTATTTAATATTTTTATTAATTTTTTAAAATTCTTTTTATAACAATCTAGTTTTATGTACCTCTTTTATTGTTCTTATTTAAGTATTCAGTGCAAGTAATAATAAACTACTTTTTGGTATATCTTGTTTTATACTTAAATTGTTTGTTAGAGCAGAAAACCAGTTATTAAATTATTTGAATCCTACCACTGCATTCATCCTTTCCCAAATATTCTTAGGGCCCAGGAAGAGCACAAGGTCACACAGGTAGATTATTTCACTTTACAGCTCCAAGAATCACTTCTTGTGGCTGTTTGCTTCTTCTTTCTGTGACAGTCACTGGGTAGGGAAAGGGAAGGTCCCAATTAATACTCCTGGGGCCCCATTTCTAGGGCTAAACTCACACGAATTCATCAAAGATACAATGAAAGAAAACAAAAATGTTGCATGGAACCTATCTCCTTTCCACCTATTCCTATCTTAGACATTTCTAACAGTTTTACAAAATATAGGTGCAATGGGCAAAGATTACATACTTTTCCTGAAACTAGGGTGACCCAACATAAAATTCTCTTAGGCCTTAGAGAGAAGAAATATATTACATCAATTTGTCTGGAATAATCTGAAAACCATCACAAATTGATTTGTTAAAAATAAATGCAATAGATAATTTCATTCCAAAGAAAATTGCATGCTCATTATAATCAGGGATCATTAGCAATCGCGATTATAGAGTCAAATCTGTGTTTGTGATTTTTGGATATTTTATTGCCTGAAAGAGAAAGATTAAACTAATTGATGTTTTTTTAAATTGTATTTTTATTATGTCCTTGAGCCATCAATCTCATAGCAATGCTGTCTTGCTGTGGGTGACACAAGTTAAAGATTGTGTGATGTTTCTGATGTAATCACATGTGGAATCTGATATCTGATGATCTGAGGTCTCTCAGGCCATCCTTAGCCTGATACTTGAATGATTTTCTTCATCACTTTCTTCAGTGGAAAAGAGCTTCATGCTGAAGACATATGATTAACATATTTCTACAACATTTGTGTAGTTTTTCTGCTATAAAATGTTTTGAATTATTTTTATTATTTTTATTATTTATATTATTTTATTAAATGAGAGTTGGGAAGGCAGAGACATATTCCTGCATTCTCCCTGACTGAGATAAACCCAGCAATCCCCTACTAGGCAAGGCTCCACCTGGCTGGGCCGCAACCCTGTTGCTTGGCAACTGAGCTATTTTAGGGCCTAAGGCCAGGCCATGGTGCCATCCTCAGCACCCAGACCAACTTTGCTTGAACCATTTAAGCCATGGCTGCAGGAAGAAAAAAGGGGGTTGGGGAGAAGCAGATGGTTGTTTCTTCTGTGTGCCCTGACTGGGAATCAAACCTGGGACTTTCACACACCAGGCCAATGCTCTACCACTGAGCCAACTGGCCAAGGATGATATGAATTATTTTAAAACAGAGTAAAATAATTGATGGTTTATAAGGTATTTTATATCTCTTTTTCAAGCATGAATTAGAATCTTATTCCACTAAAGAGACTTTTTCTATACCACGTTGTGTCATAGAAGAAGTGTTGGTTATACATTTCCAAAATATTCTCTTTTAAACTGCCTCTCTGGAGCACAAGCTTGAACTGCCACTGCTAGTCTCCATGCCCCTCTCATCCCCGTCTCAAAGTGGCTGTTAGTCCCCAGCCACTGTGCTCTCCCTGTTCCCTTACTAGTGTCAGCTCACGTTCAAAGGCAATGGCCTTTTCCGAGTGTACAGCAGAAGTATGTAGGTAGAAACAGACAGTGTGGAGACAGGTGGAGATAGAGGGGTGGATGTGATCCAGTTAGATTGGTGGACACTATCGTAAAGGCCATGATTACATTGTCACTTGAAAATTAAATTTCTTTCTAAAGCCATGCCCTGAGGACCTCATTGTCCTCCTTGCACTCAGTCCATGCTCCTTGGGTCAGCTTTCCCTCCTCTGGGGTTGCTCTGAAATCCAAACACGATAGGCAATGCCAGATCCTCCGGTGACTTACAGCAGTGGGGTCTCCAGCCTGAAACTTCACGCGTGACTCCTTAAGTCTTTCACACACAGTCCTCTCATTTCAATGATGCTGAACCACATTCCCCAACCTGTTGGTATAACAATCTTCCAGAGGAAAATCTTTTATAAAATATTGGGATTTTGATCCTGTGAACTGTCTCTAATGTATTTTTTTCAGTGTCTCTCTTATTTTGCTTTATTTAGCTTCTTTCTTTCTATTATTATTTTTATATTCCAACCAGACCCTTAATTGTCTGAAGACCTCGCTGAATGTAGCAACCTTATCCAAAAGTGGAATGTCTCTGGGAGAGTCCACATTCATTTCGTTCCTGTGGAATACCACTTCTTAGGAAAGACCTGTCAATTCATCCCTCACAGTACTAAACAATTATTTTTGATTCTTTACTTTTTATGGAAGGATCTCTCATGCTCATATTTTTCTTTTTAAAATTCCTTGAAGCAGCTGTTCCTGAAGGAACAGGTTCTATTTTTTCACTTGAGTAGCACAGAGAACAGAATATCAGCACAGGAGCCGCTGTCATATATAAGTTTGTAAGAGGTGGCGGGGCCTTTGGAAATGGTTCAGGTGCTCTGTGTAGAAAGGAACCTGGAGAGATGTGAGCTTTGAATTCATATGCAGCTCTGCTAAGATGCTGACAAAGGACTTCTCTATTTTTTTTAAAGTATTTTAATCACATTCATTACAACAAGATTTACTAAGAGAGATTCTAGTCAGGGAAGCTATGCTAGTGCCAGCCTGGATATTTTTGTGAGGCACAGAATTGAGAAATATCGGAAAGACTGAAACATTCTTGCAAACCCCAGAAGCACATCCAGGGCCCCTGCTCAATGGAGAATATATTGCAGCTTCTCCCTCCACCTCTGCTGATGGCCTCTCCCAGGACCCAGTGGAAGGTGTTTCCAAAGGACCTGACTAAGATACACAACACACATATCCCAAGAAAACCAGTAGGTTGTTTATTTTAATATAGCATTGTTAAATGTACCAAAGAACCCACTAATTACCCCCAAAAGCAAAGCCCCATTTTTTAAAACTGGGCAATGATTGCAGAAACTAATCAGTAAGCTCTGCCTACTCCACACCTAGATTTGTCATCAACCTAATTGTTGTCTTTAGCACACAATTACTAAGTGGCCACATCTGCAGGATACTGTGCCAGACACTCTTGAAAGCACATTACTCTGTCCTTGCCACACTTAGGTCTCGAATACAGATGCACCAGGCAGGGCACTGGGATTACACACTCTGCACATATGCACATACACATTCACACATTCACAAATACACACATACACACACACACACACTCATACATACATACACACCCATGCATGCATACAATCTAATTATTAAATAAATATTTTACAACCAAACAGGGTGCCCTCAGTTTAATAAAACCAAGAAAGGACCTTGATTATATGCTATTCTATTGTATAATTATTACAAATTAAAACAGAAAAGATTTTCATTATAGATGGCAGAGAATGTAGATTCAAAAATCCTGGTGTCCTCCCTAAAGGACCAAATCCTATTTTAACTGCTCCAGAGTAAACCATTATATACACAGGATCTTTTTGTTATGTGCTGTGTAGCCGTTTAATATAAATTATTATTCCCTAATTTATGCATCTGGTGAGAATGAGGCTTTCTTTATTTCTATATTGTTTTATTATGAAGTGTCATCCCTAAATTCTAGTTGATGTCAAATCTCTAGAACGCAACATTCTGATATACCACAGATAAACCGACCACTTACTAAAAAGCTCTTATAGAAATAACAAAAATTGTATAATTTGATTGCCATTTACTATCTGCTACTGGGGTACGACGAAAACAGAGATCTTACAGTTTCACCTCGAGAGCAGTCAGCTGTGTGTGAAAACTGACACCCTTTGCTGGGCGCTAAGGGGAAGTTCTGGATCTTGACCTGGCATCTAGCTGCTGTGCCCATGGTCACAGAACTCTGGGACCTTGCTCTTCCTCGAGCTCCACGGCGTCTTTCTGCACCTGTTGCTGCTCTGCCTGACACATTCCCAAAGCTGTCGGCAGGGCTGGCTTCCTTCTCCGCTGAGAAGGCAGGCTGTCATTGTCACCACCACAGCCTTGCACACATTTCTTTCTCTACCACTTTCACCACTCCCTTCTTTTGTTTTTCTCAGCCAACCAGAATGTTAACTAAATAAGAGCAGAAAATGTGTCTACTTTGTTCACTTTTATATCCCCATGCTAGGCCAATGTTAGTAAACAGAAAGCCCTCAATAAATGTTGAATTAATAAATCTAGTTCAATGTGTGAACTGATAGAATTTTAAAAATTAAAGGTCACTTCCATTCTTCTACATATATATTCTATCACAAACCTTCGCTAAGTAGTGGAAAGTCATGAGTCCATCGCTCTATTTACTTCTGCTCTCTGTCACTCCCTGCCCCACTCTCCCAGGGAAATTCAGGAAACAGATATGCTGGTGTCTGATCACCAGAACTAGCCTGTTCCCACACTACATCCCCCGGCAAGTACCTCAGTCTCAGGGACTATCTGTGTGGTGTTTATACTGTGCTTCCACTGGTCCCACCTGGGCAAACAAGTCTCCTCAGAGAGACTGTCAGAGACCGCAGGTTTAGTAATGTGGGAACTGTTCACAGTGGTTCCTATCTGGGCACCCCAAAAAGGCTTTAGATGTGCCTAATGTACAGTCAGCAGATACCATATTTCTTCACAGCCTGAGTCCCTAGGAAACCTGAACAGACCCCTGGCACTGACTCCAGGAGCCAAGAACACAGCCCACCATCTCAGTTCCAGGGAAAGAAGCTGAGAGTCAGCTAGAGGCCATGAGACCGCCTGTCCAAATGGAGACATGAGAACTCAGGTGGAGGGAGGTACTGCTCCTCCTCTTCTAGGCCAGCTTTCTACCCCACCATCTAGCAGGGACTGAGAGCCTGCTACCATGCAGGACACTCTTAAGACAAGACAGCACAGTGATGAAAATGTAACATGAGGAAAATAATGTTCAGATGAAGGAGGCATGGTTTTAGATAGGAGTGTCATAAATTGAAGGAAGCCAAGGGATATAAAATAAAACCAGGCTCTGGGGAGCCTCCCCTAGGGACTCCCTGGGACCTTGACCTTGTGAGATGCAGAGTCCATGAAGGGCAGGGTGGTAGTAAGGATCAGGGGGAAGCAGAGTAGAAGGGAAGGCACCTGGCTGGGTAGGTCTCAGGGCAGTCCCAGCACCAGCCTGTTTCTTGAGGGTGCTCTGGAGATTATGTTGTCCCCCAGCGTTGGCTTCATCGGAGGGAAGGAAGCTGGGCTGATACACACCAGCTGTGGGCAGTTATTGAGCTTCCAGGGGAGACCTAGGCTCCAGGAAAGTATCCTGAGCAAAGCTGGCTGAAAAGAACAGGGGGAAGTCATCCCAGGCAGAAGAAAGGAAGGTGCTGTGGATGTCCTGTGAAGTGAAGGGGTTGGTGCATGCCAGCCAGGAGCTTAGTGATCCGAAGAAAGTCCTGTGATAAGAGATCAGAGAGATGGGCCATCGTCAAGGGCTTTTGGGTCTAAGTGTGATGGCATGCCTTTGGGGGGTTAGAAACATTTATATTTTATTTAAAAAATTATTTTGGAAACTAAAGGGAAGATGGTTTGCAAGGGACAAAGGTGAAAGCTGATAAATACTGCGCACACACACACAGACACACATACAATTTAAAATAGTCCAAACCCTTTACTTTTATATGCTTTTGGATTTAATTAAGAACCAAGACTTGAAAATATATGAGAATTGAGGTACTTTTAATGTCTATTTATTGTATTTATGTCATCTACTTGTTCATCCATTATATTATATATCATCTATCATCTATCCATCCATCCATTCATCCATCCATCCATCCACCCACTCATCTATTCACTTAGCTATCATCTACCTATTCATCCATCTATCCACTCATTTGTTATCTATCTATCATCTATCTACCATCTCTATACCCATACCCACACATTCACACACACATACAGATTTTATTCTAATAATTACTCATGGAATTTTACCTCTGTCAAACCAGATTTACATTTCAAATTTCAGGAGACAAATAAGATGCTCTTCTTTTCTCAAATACTGAACATCTCAGATATACTGCCACAGAATACATAAATAACCTTTTATGAGTATTTCAGTTTAGTTTTTCTTGCAACAAACATGTCCAAGAGTTTATATAATAAGACATGTATGCTTCAAAATTACATTCTCTAAAAATTTTAAAAAATAACTCACTAAAGGTTTGTGAAATATTAGGTTAAATTGAATTATTAAAGCTGACTGTATTCCATTATAGCTTAGTATTTGGAAATAAAGAAATATGTAATTATCCATTATCTGTGTCTTTTAAACAGAAATGAAATATGTGTGTGTGTGTGTGTGTGTGTGTGTGTGTTTTAATGGAAATATGGATCCCCCAAGGCTTACTGCTGCTGTTTCCTGCTGCCATATATCAGGTAATTTTGACATGAATCTATTATTTTTCTCTAGATTTGCTACTACCCATTATCTGAGAAAGGTCAGTGGCATTTCCATGACAGTTACCATATAATAATCATTAGTGACATACTGGATTTTATTATTGTTTTGTGATATATGTCCATTTAATATGAAACATCAAATACTTACAACTAAGTAATATTTAATTTCTTTTATCTGTACTGAATGATTTACAAACATTATTTTAAACATGACTTTTACAACTTTCTCCTAACCTTTGTCTTCTAAACTTTTTTCAACAGGTTTCTGTCTTATAATTAATGTTCCTTTTTTTTTTTTTTTAGTTTAAAACATGTTTTTATATTTTAAACTTAGAGGCATTTATATTAGCCTATTTTCTTAACATTACAGTAATGAATTTTTAAAGGATCAAAATGAAAATATATTATCTCCCCTCCCACAATTTTTTTTTAAGTGAGAAGAGGGGAGATAGAGAGACAGACTCCCGCATGCGCCCTGACCAAGATTCATTCAGCAGCCCTCATCTGGGGCCAATGCTTGAATCAACTGAGCTATCTTCAGCACTTGAGGCCAGCATTCAAACCAATCGAGCCACTGGCTATGAGAGGGAAAGAGAGAGAAAAGAGGGAAAGGAAGGAGAAGAGAAGCAGATGTCACTTCTCATGTGTGCCCTGTCTAGTGATTGAACCCAGGATATCCCCACAGCCGATGCTCAATCCAATGAGCCAAATGGCCAGGGCCACCACAATTTTCCAAAGGGTTGTCCAATATTAATTTTTAGCACATTTGTCTTTAGCTCCAATTAAAATTAAGATACTAAAGACAACAACAGCAAAACCTGTGTGAATGGCTGCTTTATAAGCTACAACAGCTTGTGTCATAAAGGCATCTAAAGTTGCACTTTTTTGTCTCTATTAATTTGCAACCTTCTTCTGAACTTGAAGCATGCCTGCTCTATATGAAAATAGAACATAAGCAGTCTGACCAGTGATGGCACAGTAAATAGATTGTTGGCCTGGGACACTGAGGATGCAGGTTCGAAACCCTGAGGTCACTGGTTTGAGCATGATCTCATCCTATTTGAGCGCAGGCTCACCAGCTTGAGTGTGGGGTCATAGGCTTCAGTGTGGGATAACAGACATGATCCCGTGGTCACTGGCTTGAGCCTAAGCTCACTGGCTTGAGCAGGGGGTCACTGGCTCGGCTGGAGCCCGAGTGGTCAAGACTTGTATGAGGAGCAATCAGTTGAAAACTAAAGTGGTGCAACTCGGAGTTGATGCTTCTCATCTCCTTTCTTCTCTCTCACTGAAAAAAATAAAAAGAAAAAGAAAGGAAATGGAACACATGCAAATAAACATTAAATCTCACAAGACAGGCTCTATTCACGTGAATACATATTAAGTTTGGTAGATTGTACTTCTTTACAAATAAAAATAAACCATCTTTCCATGGCGTGAGGTTCACAGCCCAAAATAAAGATGCAGGGCCCTCGGTTCTACAGTCCAGTTAGAGCAATGTGCATCCTCTGCTCTGTTCTTATTGCCAAAAAATTTTTTTTAAAGTCTTTAAAAATTTAAATTTTCTTTTTTTCAATTATCTATTTCTTCTTATATAGTTTACATTTTAAAAATCTAGTTTTATAAAAAAAGTTTGACACTTTTTAGAAAGCATACTTGTTACTGAAAATTAATCAGCAAAATCAGCAAGCTAATTTTAATGATGATTACTATTTTAATGGATGAATATTTTTAGCTCCATCTGGAATGCAAAAGCGCTCTCTGACTTGGTGAGATTTAAAGTGAGTACAAACTGCGTTCTGCCATATCTAACAAGCACAGATAGCACATTATCTTAATTCAAATTAGAAAGGTATTTATAGATGAAGCTAAGAAGCTGCCGTTCAGGGAAGGAATAAATGAGGCAGGGGGAGACCAAATTTTGATCAGTTGGAAATAAGGCAGTCCCTGCAGCCAGTTAACTGTCCTGCCGAGAGTTGCAACGATTTTATTCTATCCCATTTTTCCTGTTTTATGAAGAAGAAATATATCTGTCAACTTAGGTTCAAGCTGTAAGCTACTGTATTATACCTGTTGAGATATGTTTATGACTCCCGTTAATCAAAAGTGAATGCAGTATGTCCAGTATTTAGTCTTGAGTAGAGGATGGAATTTTCCATGGAACATTGTGTTATGAATTGCTATGACTCATAATATGTTCCCATAAATAAGCCCTTTATGAAAAGTGTGTTGTAATAGTCACTGTGTGGGATATCTGCACTGATAGACTTTGACCTCCAGATCTGTTGTATGAACTACGCTTTCTAGCATTTGTTTCCACAGTGGAAGTATCAGATGAAACCATAATGTTTACTGCTGCACATTTGTTTTCGGCCAGTGTAAAATATTGCGAGGCAGCGTCTGCCAGAACGCCCAGGGACAGCCAGTGCACAGGGAGGGGCGGATTCAAGGTTTACTCGTGTGGCAGCTAAAACGGCGAACATGCAGCTCACTTGTTTCCAGAATATCCTGGTGAGGAAAACTGGTATGTTGAGAGAGTTTTTAAAATAATGAAACTATGTATTACTTGCAAGAAGAGCTTTAAGGAACTGGAGACTAACAACAAAGACGCAGCTGGGGCTTTTCGGCACCGGGGATCCCACAGCCCCTCATTCTGGATGTCTTTCATCGTCCAGGCATGGCCTCCAGGACCAAAGGCATTGCTACACCCATTTAATCCATTTTCTTACCCAGAAGACTGTAGATAAATTAACAATTAGAGCTTTTGACTCCAGAAGCAATTGGCCTAAAACTAAAAATATTTCTACATTGGCAGCTAGCATCCATCACACAATAAAGAGTATGTCCATTATTGACTTACCTCAGCCCAGAGATTGTCTCAGAAATGAACCTCCTGCGGCAAAAACGAAATAAAAGGAAGAGGAATGACTTTTCCTTTCCCCCCCCAAGAGACATTTTTGTTAGCAGCCTCCACTACTGAAAATATTTATTTAACCTTTTCTTTATTATTATTATTTTTTAGATTTTATTTATTCATTTTAAAGAGGAGGCGGGGGGTGGGAGGGTAGGAGCAGGAAGCATCAACTCCCATATGTGCCTTGAGCAGGCAAGCCCAGGGTTTAAAACAGGTGACCTCAGCATTCCAGGTTGATGTTTTATCCACTGCGCCACCACAGGCCAGCCTCTTCTTAACCTTTTCTAATAAATAAAATAGCCACCCTTATTAGGTGGCACACTTTCATTTTCAATGCTATGATTCTAAATGTTTCAAAACACATCAATATTTGCAGAATCTATCACACGGTCGCTGCTCCTCAAGTTTTTCTTACATGCTCGGGCTTGCTAACATTAAATCCCACACACGTGGGTGTGCCCGAATCTAGCTTTCTCTCGATGGAGAGAGAACACTTCCTTTTGTACACCATAAAGGGGGATTGTCTTTTTTCTAGGCACATACCTACTAGCAGATGGCTGTATTTATGTACGTCAGACCCTGAGCTCCCATTTGAAATTAGAGGGTACATAACAGTGCTTGTAAAAATAGACAGAAAAAGGACTAATGACTTTCTTCCCTTTCTCAGCTCCTACAAAGGCATATTATCTTCCCAGGACAACAGGAAAATGTTATTCTATTATGAAAAGAGGTACTATGACCATTCTTATTAAGCTCTTGTGGATTCAACTTTTCTTCTATAGCATTTATAGGCAAGGTATACTGAACACAAAGGAACATAAATATTCATATACTGAAACATCCTCTTAACTCAGAAAAATCTGTTGTGAAAAATAAAGAAAGCCATCCACCGTTTTGCCACCTTGAGTTATTTGGGGGTGTACTTGATTTGCGTCATTTAATTCTCTTCATTCTGGTTTTCTGTTCTCTCATGGGATTTTCACTTCAGGAGCTCAAATTTTACCCAAACCCACTTGTAATTCTAAACATCTTCCCTAAGGATTTTTACTTTGGGAACTTTTGACACCATTCATATAACCAACTCCACACCCGGTACCTAAAAGTCTCATAAAGGGTTCTAGACTTCATCTGCTTCAGTTGGTGAGTCTTGTATTCCCCCTTGCAGCTGCACTGAATTTCTGTGCCTACACTTGTGTCTTGCTTTACTTCCTTGGTACGCTTCCACCTTAGGTTGAGTTGTCACAGGAGGAGACTTTGACACAAGGGTTTGGCACAAGTATTTATAACAGAAATTGTTCCAGGAGAAACCAACCGGTAAGGGAGTGAGGAAGCCCATAGAAGTGAGGTTCAGGTGAGGCCCTGACTCAGCGTGATCCACGGGAGACTTGGGGGTGGTACATACCACAAAGTGAGTGTTCTTACTGGAGCAGAAGAGAGGCTTCTGTGACCTGGGCCATCAATGCTGGGATGGGGGGTGTCAGGAGGGAACAGGGAGAGGTTGAAGACTCCAGACTCTTCCAGGGCAATCCTCTGAAGAAGGTCTGTAGGCTGCAGAACACAGAGCAGTTGGAAGTGGAGGCTGCTGGGGCTGGGAACAGAGGAGTCTGGATGGGCAGAAAGGCAGCATCTGCTGACATTATGTTGCTGGAGTTTCTCAACTTTACCAACTAACACAGTCATTTCTGCTGTTCTTTACAATTTGTTATATTGTATTGTACCATGTACAGCAGTGAAGTGCTGGAGCTCTTTCAGAGCATCTTGTATTCCAAGTATACCATTCATCAAATGGAGATTTGTCTTCAGGAATGTATAACAAAAATTTAAAAAGTGAAAAAAGAAAGACTGAAAGGTATTTCTGTTTACATTACCCCACCCCACCACCAAGCTAATAAATTAGTGGCATAAATAAGTTAAAAGTTGAAAATATTTTTCTTGAAAATAGAGAAAAAAGGAAAGGAAACAAACATAACAAGTCATGGGTTTTTATAATTGAATATGTGTGATAAATTTAAGAACATTTATTAAGGAGGTAGAAGAAAATGAAAAAGAACTTAGCATTCATTGAGAATTTCCTGAGTCAGTGTAGAGACAAGATGTCATTTATTTTCAGAAATCCCATTATGGTTAAATTATACTCTATTTTATTGACCAATAAACTAAGGCTTAAATAAAGTGCTTGGACAATGTCGCATAGTCTGCAAGAAGTAAAGGCGAAATACAAATCTAGGATTTTTAACTCAAAAATGGCCTCTGTGCTTTTCAGTTTATATTATTGCATCATCAAAAACACATGGGGAAGAAAAGGATATTGAGTGACAGAAAAATATATCAGGAGCAAGTATTTGAAATCTGTTATTTACCCTTAATTTACCAAGGAAAATCAACTGGCAGCCAGAACCACTTTTCTATCAGATATTTAAGAGATGTTAGACTACACACTTGATGCCATGTGTTTTACCATAAAATATGACAATCCTTGAGCCATGATTGCAAATTTTATTGCCCAATTACACATCACATACACTTTTATTCACTTTTTTATGCATTAATTCAAAAGAAATTATTAAGCATTTACTATGTTTTCTGGAGAACAGGAATAAAAGGATGACAAACCATAATGTCTATCATCAAGAACTTGATGTCATTGTCTAGTCATTGGAGAAGGGAGAGGAGGTTGACAATGCAGGTTCTGAGAGGGAAGACATGCATTGAAAATTTGTAGAACTGTGATAGTGTATGTCTCCTTTCTCACTATAAAGTCTTATTTTCTTTTTTTTATAAAAATTTTTAAAATTTTATTTATTGATTTTTAGAGAGAGAGTAGAGAGAGAGAGAGAAGGGAGAGGAGCAGGAAGCATCAACTCCCATATGTGCCTTGACCAGGCAAGCCTAAGGTTTCGAACCAGCAACCTCAGTGTTCCAGGTTGACACTTTATCCCACTGCGCCACCACAGGTCAGGCATATAAAGTCTTATTTTCAGGACAAGAGTGAAAACTGAAGATTACTGAGTAGGAAAAAAAATCAAGATAACATTTTAAAAAATAATTTAATTAAAAAATCAAATTTAATGGGTGACATTAATCAATAAGAATATATAAGTTTCAGTAAACATTTCTATAGCATTTGAACTGTTGATTGTGTTGTGTATACATCACTTAAAGTCAAATAATTTTTTGTCATCGTATATTTGTTCCTATTACTCGCCTTACCCTCCCAACCTCTCCTTAAGGTAACCACTTTACTTTTATCTATGTCTATAAGTCTCAGTTTTATATCCCACCTATGTGTTAAATCATATATGTTTTAGCTTTTTCTGATTTACTTATTTCATTTAGTATAACATTCTCAAGTTTCATCCATGTTCTTGTAATTGGCAATATATTATCATTTCTTATGGCTGAATAGTATTCCATTGTATACATGTACCACATCTTCTTTATCCAATCCTTTATCAAGGGACACTTGTTGTTTCTATGTCTTAGCCCTGTGAATAATATTTTTTATTAAAAATGATAACCATATTTGCAACCCCAAGACTTCATGATGGAAGCAAGAAAATGAGCCATTAGTCTCTATAAACCCAGGCAGAGTGGAGAGAGTGGGACTGAGAGCAGCGGGGAGAGGAGCAGATAGGGAGCAAGAGTGGTCACCAGAGGGGATGACCAAGATTTGGTTTTAATTGAGAAGAAAATGGAAGGCAAAACTATGGAGACTAATAAGATCAGTGGTTGCGCTGGGGATGGGGTAAGGGCGGGAGGAATGAACAGGTGAGCACAGGGGTTTTTTAGGGCTGTGACACTATTCTGTGTGAGACTACAACAGAGGATATATTTGTGAAAACCTATAGAACTACAATTACAAAGAGTGAATCCTAATGTAAACTATGGACTTTAGCTCATAACAATAGAGTATCAATAATATTGGCTCATCTGTTATAAACAATTCACATTTATGTGGTAAATATTAATAATAAGGGAACCTAAGGCTGGGAAAGACAAGGCATACGGTAACTCTTGGTACTTTCCACTCAATTTTTCTATAAACCTTAAATGGCTCTAAAAATAGTCAAGTATTTCTTTAAAAAAAGAAAATGAACTGTTTACATGTTAATGCTCCCATCTCTGTCTAGGATGTGCTTATAAGTTTCCAGCCTTTTCATCTGTGTGGATCCTAAGCTCTCTCACAATGGGGTGGGGTTGTGGACACGGTTGTCTTGTGTTCCTTTGTTATTCCATCATTCACAGTATTAAAACTTACAAATACAACTTAAACATTTAATCCCTGTGCCTTTAAACAGTGACTAGAAGTTCATTTGGAAGAAAAAAAAATGTTTTTTCTTTTTACAGTTACTGAAACAAAAGGAAAGAAAGTGGGTGACTTAACCATGATTTTCTGCCAAGTAAGTGTAGAGACTGGAGATAAAATAATTTCTGACCAGAAGATCCCCTGCTACAGGACCAAGCTAAGGCCTCCCTGCCAAGCAGAAGATCTCCCTGATTAGAGTTTGCTTGTGTGCTGACACTGGAAAGGCACACCGATGCAGACACAGCCATCAGGCCTGCTCATATAAACCTCGTGTTTTGGGTTCCTGTAGCCACAGACAGGAGAATTGAAGTCTCCAGCAGCACCTCAAGTCTATCAGTGGAGTGAGCCACTCCAGAATCACAGCCCCAAATCTGACTGCAGACAAATATTTCTCCTCTGTAGTCACTGCTCTGATCTCAGAGCTGGGTGAGATGAAACACAGAGATGTGACTGGCAGCCAAAAGACACACACAGGGGCCCAACTTCTCTCAGTATTTCTTCCTCTCTCATATGCAGCTCTCCAAGGTAACCAGCAGATTCACCACGCTGGGAATCATCAGACCCAAGAAGTGACACAAATGTGTCACAGAGGACCCACCCTTCCAGAGATCTGGGGATCACAGATCCTTGTTCCGTATGTAGATGGAGCCCATGTTGGAGAGGGTCTTTACTGCAAGGACATGGACCTGAACCCAGCAGAAGGCAAGATTTTTCTCTTGCTTAGAAAGGATATAAGAAACAAGTTCAAATACAGAGCAGAGTTTCCCAATCTCTTTTCTATTGATACCTCTGGGCCTGATGATGGTTCACCAAGGGGGGCTGTCCTGGGCACTGTAGGATGATTAGCAGCATTCTTGGCCTCCCCTACCCATTAGATGCAGTGACATTCTCCCCCCATTTGTTTTTTTTGTTTGTTTGTTTGTTTGTTTTGTTTTGTTTTGTTTTTGTATTTTTCTAAAGCTGGAAACGGGGAGAGACAGACAGACTCCCGCATGCGCCCGACCGGGATCCACCCGGCACGCCCACCAGGGGCTATGCTCTGCCCACCAGGGGGCGATGCTCTGCCCCTCCGGGGCGTCGCTCTACCGTGACCAGAGCCACTCTAGAGCCTGGGGCAGAGGCCAAGGAGCCATCCCCAGCGCCCGGGCCATCTTTGCTCCAATGGAGCCTTGGCTGCAGGAGGGGAAGAGAGAGACAGAGAGGAAGGAGGGGGTGGGGGTGGAGAAGCAAATGGGCGCTTCTCCTATGTGCCCTGGCCGGGAATCGAACCCAGGTCCCCCACACGCCAGGCCGACGCTCTACCGCTGAGCCAACCGGCCAGTGCCATTCTCCCCCCATTTGTGATATCAAACATGCCTCCAAATATGTGACCTGTTTATCAGGCAAAATCAATGCATTTGAGAACAGATATTGGAGATCTCCCTAATGGTAGGGGGATTATCTGGCATAGGAAAATATTTCTTAACTTTCTTTTTCACTTTTTAATAAGTTGCTGCCATGCCAACCCCAAAGACATGGTCAAATAGATTCTGAATTCTATGAATTCTCCCTGCATTTGCATAGTAAATGAGGGCTGGGTGTTGACTATTCACCTGTTCAATACGAAACAGATGAAGCAGACTGTCAGCCAGCCAGAGAGACCTTTCCAAATTCCTAAATCCAACAACTGAGAGGCCAGCTCCAATACATCTGCCTGGAGAAAATGGCACCAGAATAGTTCAAATAAAAAGGCCAAACTGCATGATTCATTTTGAAGGAGTAGTTCAAAAAGTGAACCCTATTTTAAAAATGCACATTTTTATTTTTATCTAGGACTTTGATAGCTCCACTAGAGATAAATGATTCCTTCTCAGAGGGGAAATAAGAAGCTGTTTAATCTTGGCCTTCTAGTGCTTAAAACTATTCCACCGCTGTGAACTCATTTATTATTTTAAGCTCCCAAAAAAAGGATGGAAGAATTTAACAAACTTTCATGTGACCACATATTGCTAATAGAACAACTTGTAATTTAAAAAATGTCCATCTTTCTCAGAATACACTCAGTACCATCTACCACAGGCAAGATTTCAGTGCTGTTCAGTCCCAATTTAAACTTGTCCAAAGCACTGATATATATGTATTTATTTATTTTAAATACTTTTGTGGATTCCACTTTTCTTCCAGACATTATACTAAGCATAGGAATAATTCTTTGGAAAAAAGATGATGTCCATGGAAGATTCCTTGAGATAAATGCAGACTGGAATCTCATGATAACAAGTGCTATGGTGGGAAGGCAGGTGCTCCTGTGTGAAGGTCACTGTCCTAGGTTTGCCTGCCAGGCTCCAGAGGAAGGAGCATCCAAGCTGAGGCACAAGAAGCAGATGGTGAAATAATTGTAAGAAGTGCCTAACCAAAGGCATAGGCAAACTCCAGAGAGGCTGTCATGAAAGTGTCCCTATTATAAATTCTCACATGTAAACCTCTGAGTTTGGAGCTCAGGACTGACACCCCAGTGTGTTGCCTGGCAATTCTGCTCTCTCCCTGGGCGAAACAAATGATGGTAAAGGTTACTTCCTTGCCTGATCCAGGTGTGGAAACTGTACAAGGCCACTTCAACTTTTACTGATATCTTCTTCTCCAATCTGCTCTGATGTTCTAGAAGGTTCTGACTAGGTTTCCACCTAAAATTCTAGAACTTTTAACTGTCAGTACTATTCAAATAGGCAATTAATTATATACTTTATGATTCATGCATTTCCTATGCATATGATTTTGGTTTTCTCAACAAAAATATAATGTATAAATTCTTCAAGGAAGGAGAATGTTTCCATCATGTTTTGGTCTATACCTTCTAGGGAGCTGCACATGGTTCTACAAATAAGTCATGTTGAGATCTGCAAAGAAATGACTTATTCAGTGTAAAATAAAAAAGAGTGTATGAGGAAGGCGTGTATGCAGGGTGTGTATGCAGTGACAAAGTGACCTCCACATGCAATGGTGATTCATACTGCTCAGAGGTTTCTTTCCTTCTCCAGGGACAGTTGAGGGTGGGTAGACAGGCTCTATTCCCAGGGATCATCTCCAGAGTCCGTTGAGCCTGACAACTTACTATCTTCAATAGATATCTTCCCAACATGCTCTAATCCCTGCAATTTACAACCAACCAAAAGGAAAGAAAGATCCTGTTAGGTGCAAGTTGAACCTAATGGATGCTTATATTCTGCAGAGAAGAATGCAATCTCAGGCTCAGGGCAGTCTGTAAGTTATAGTTAACCAGATGGCTATGACCAGGAAGAATAAGGAGTCCATGTGATGAGACAGGAGAATCTCCTCTCCTGAGCACATTTCTCTTCATGCTTCCATCAATCCATAACAAGCCTTTGCTTTTGCATTTTTATCACAGGTGGAAATATGCGAGATATTTTAAGTAGAATGCTACTTCTCAAAGAGTCTAAAATGACATCTGGGGTTTGTGCATCTGGAATAGAATAAAAGATTATTTCACCATTGCCTCTACATCCATTTCCACCACAGGCAATTGAAGAATAACTGTTTAACTTTTCTAGCTAAAATAAAAGAATCAACAGGACATTCTTTCCTTAGTACTTTCAAATATGAGACACTTAAGCATTGGTATCTACAACATGCAAAAGTAATTTATTGCTGAGCCAAGATAATTTTCATTAAATTAATAATTAATATTAAGATTTTCAAAATATTACAGAGGCTTATCAACATCAATAACAAAAAATAAACAACCTTACTTTTTTAAATGTACAAAAGATTTGAATAGATATTTCTCCAAAGAAGATATACAAATAGTCAATGAACACATAAAAAGGATGCTTAACATCATTAATCATTAGGAAAATGCAAATAAATAAATTCAAGATATCACCTCACTATCATTAGGATAGTTACCATAAAAAATATATATATATATATATATATATATATATATATTGATGAAGATGTAGAGAAATTGGAACCTTTTTGGTCTGTTAGTAGGAACAAAAATGGTATACCTTTGTGGAAAACAGGGTGATGTTTCATCAGAAAGTTAAAAAATAGAACTACCATATGTTTCAGAAATTCTACTTCTTGGTATATACTTTAAAAAATTGAAAGAAAAGACACAAAGAGGTGTTTATACACACATGTTCATAGCAGCATTATCCACAACAGCCCAAATGTGGAAACAATTCAATTGTTCATTAACAGATGAGTTGATAAACAAAATGTGGTACATATACATGCAATGAAATATTATATAACCTCCAAAAGGAAGAAAATTCTGATATATACTATTACATGAATAAGCTTGGAGGACATTATGCTATGTGAAATAAATCAGTCTGAAAAGACAAATACTGTATGAGTCCATTTATAGTCTTATCTCAGGATAGGACCCAACAATCTATGTTTAACCCACCATATTAATGTCAGAGAACCACTGTGCTAATGGAATAATAATTAAACTGAGCTTAATTACTGCCATGAAAAGCCTCAAGGAAGACAACTGACTGAGTTGGACAACAATGTGGCGGGCATCCTCTTTGAGTAACTTTTGTTTGAGCTTAGGTCTGAAGGAAGATTAGCAGTTATCCAGATAAAAGGGACTTTGGAGGATTTGAGAGTGGGATGAGACAGAGAGACTTGATATACAAAAATCTCTGAAAAAATAAAAACAGATTCATTGAAGAAACAACAACAACAATAGCAAAGAAACCTATATGCATAAAACACAGAGGAGAAGAAGATATTAGAGGAACACAGCCATACAAGAGAAAAATCAGACCATGGAGAAATTATTACACCATTTTCTAGTTTTGGGTTTTTAAGAGGATAGAAAAATACAGAGGAATTTTAGAATCAGGATCATATAATAAGTTTTCATCTTGAAAAATACTGGCTACAGCATGGAGAAGTTACTAAAGGACCATTAGAATGATGCAAAGACAACAGTTAATAGCTCTTACAGTATTTGGGGCAAGAGATAATGGCAGGTTGGTCCAGGTTGATAGATAGCAGATATTGGAAGTGACCCAAGGTAAAACATCATGAAGAGACTGCAGGTGTGCAGGAGGATGTATTTTTCCTAGCCTCAGAAGAGCTGTTTTGGCTATTTTTGTACATTAGAGCCACTAATGTTCACTTGATAATTGAAATCATGTGAGTGGCTAGGAAAAAAGCCCAGGATGAGAACAAAGACCTAATTTCACGTAACAACAACACAATTAATCTGTGTCCAGAAATGAGATGACAGAGATTGAAAAGGTTTGGTCAGAATATAATTAGAGTAAGCTATTTACTTGAAACCAAGAAAGCAAGAGTTCCACAAAGTGAAGAGTGCTCAGTAGTGATACACATTCTTCACTAGTCAAGTAAGAAGCATGAAAATTGTCATTGGATTTGCATCAAATTGGGTGCATAAAAAATTATCATTGGACTTACTATCATGGGGGTCCTGGTGACCTTAGCATAAATCAGTGTAGTAATAAAAATGGAAGTCAGGCTGAAGTTAAAAATTGAGAAGATGGAAAGGAAATGGTAACAAGACATATAGCCAGCATTTATGAGAAGTTTGCTCGGGGACTGGAGAGTCATCAGTCAGTAGGTTAAGAGAGATTCAGTTGTCTGTTTCTTGTTTTCAAATGACACAATAGAACTATATTTTGAAAATATTAAGTGAATATGTTTTCCCAAATATTCTAATAAAACACGTTCTCTGGAAACTGTTTAATCATTACAGTCCCAGGAAAGGGTAAAAGTAGATGCTCCTGAGCAAAGAAGGAGATAGGAAATGGAGGAATACTTGGGAAAAAAGAAAAACTGGAGTCAACTATTTTGGACAAGTGGAAGATAAGGAGATGGAGACACACATGTGTCCTCTAATTCTCCTGAAAAGGAGGGCATTTTGAGGGGATGCTGAAAGGAAAGGGACATTCACTTAACTGTCTCTTTGAGACTGGGTGAGAAGACTAACAGAATTTGCACTCACCTCTGTTCCTGTAAACAAAGGGTATCTGAGGAGCCTGAGGGATCTTCTCTGAGACATCCTGGCCTCCTCTGCAGCATGGTAGTGATGCGGAAGGTCTTCTTCGCTCAAAGGAGTTGCTGAGAAGGAAGGAGTTGAGTACACAATCACAAGCTTGTCAGAAGGTGCTTCGGGAAAAAGACCAAGGTCTACAGGGAGGGCTGAAGACCCAGGGTAGAAATATCTAGACATCTGGGTGAACAGAGTGACTGTGAAAGCTACAGTGGAACTAACAGTTCTGGAAAACTACCAACTCATGAGAATAGACTGAGTTCACCAGGTGGGAAAACCAAATCCACTGCTATTGTGGTACACAGAGCCATGAGAACAGAAAAGTTCCCCATGGAGATGCAGGTAGCCAGGGACCAGCATGAGTTGTTGAGTGCACAGGTCTAGGGCTCTCTTACTACCAGGGATCCCAAAGGAAACTTGAAAGACTACCCTGCTGAATTGGACCAGGTTCCCTGAGATCACTTTAAATGTAGAATTATTCTGACTTCATAAATTCAGTATTAGGGAGAAGTTTGGATTAGCTTTAAATCATTACATGAACTTCTATTCTCTGAGTATCTGAATGTGAGGCAGGTGACTTTGGGACATCACTAAAATGGGGGAGGCCTGAGAACATTTTAATGTTAACATGAAGGATCCTAGTGAGGAAATCTGATGAATTTAAGGGAGAGAAATTTCAATCATATTCTACCAAAAAGTTTAAATGTTTGATCCTAACCCTTTCTCACACCAAAATATCATATTCTAAGCAATTAGTATGAGACTTTATGCTGTTTTCCCTTTCCCTAAACAAACATTCTAAGGACTAGTACAATCTTCCCATGGAGAAGGTATCCTGCTTTGTTTCTCAGTTGCTTGAAAAGATTCTGTAGGCTAAAGATTGGCTCCATAAAGCTATGTGAATGTTGTATTCTTAGAGGAAATTTTTAAAATTCTCTCCCTTAATCAAAATGAGAAAAGTGGGAAGTGATAGCTAGTAAGCATTACTGCATTTGTATACAACTTAGACAGTTACTCCTAGACTATTCGCAAGCCAAGCATTCAAGCTGAAACAAGACCACCACAGGAGAGCCCAGAGTGCACCCAAAATTTTTGGCTGGGCTTCTCCCTTCCCAGGTATTTTCTCCTGACATGCCTCTGGCTGTGACCTGAGAAGCCCCAGCTTTCTCTTCTTCATCCTCAATTTCATTATTTTAATGCTCTCCTAGGAAAGAACTGGCAACCCAACTCAAACAATGGCAGTTCACAAATGAACCCATCGTTTTATGTCACTACTAATCATTTGGGTGAATGCCCTTGAAATCAGAACAGGAGGCAGATAAAAATACTTCAACTGCACATCCAAGAGTGAAATCCTATTCACTGTGGAAGGTCAGTAGAGATTCTTATATGTGAAGCCAAACCATAGCCCACATGTGCTATGTGTTATGCATATACCATTTCATAAATATTACATTGTTGAAGATGGTGATGACATGATGAAAAAAAAGATTCTAAAAAACCTTTGTTGAAGAGCAACTGAAATTTAATAACCACATGATGATTTTTAAGAATGCTTCTAGATGACTTAAAAATAACCATTTAGCAATTTTACTGAAACAATGAGAAAACCTTAACAGGGGTAGTCAACATTTTTATACCTACCACCCACTTTTGTATCTCTGTTAGTAGTAAAATTTTCTAACCACCCACTGGTCCCACAGTAATGGTGATTTATAAGGTAGGGAAGTAACTTCACTTTATAAAATTTATAAAGCAGAGTTACAGCAAGTTAAAGCATATAATAATAATTACTTACCAAGTACTTTATGTCAGATTTTTGCTAAGTTTGGCAGAATAAATTTCTATTAAACAACTTATTATAGTTAAATCTATCTTTTTATTTATACTTTGGTTGCTCCGCTACTGCCCACCATGAAATCTGGAATGCCCACTAGTGGGTGGTAGGGACCAGGTTGACTACCACTGCCTTAGGAGAAGGTCTTCAGACATTTCATCAATCCAGATAGAGTCTCCTCTTATGAAGATCCCCTATATAACATACCCAAGGCCAGAGGTAATAAGGAGATTATGATTTCAGTCTGTCTTTATAGGCTTCAGCTTATTTCCTCCATCCCACAACCATCATCCCTCTCACTCTGTAGACTCAAAGTTCCCACTATTGCATGAGGTCAAATACTCAAACAGAAAACTACAGAGCTGTCAGCTCCTCTGATTTATACCTGAGTGATGCAGAATTTGGCACTGAGGTGTTCTAGAGTGAAAGAATGTTTAGGGTGAGCTCTTGAGTTTTGGGCTTTCTGGAACTGGCTTTCTGATCTAATCATACTTAAAGGCACTGATGACCCTATTTCCAGTGGTAGAGGAATATCTAGCATATCATGGCAAAAGGGTGACTCTGGTTATTGCCTTTATATACTTGCAATTAACTGAGGACAAGTTCTGGGTGGCCATATATTTATTGATCTTGTACTTGTGGTAAAAACAGCAAGTATAATTGAATTGCTTGGCTACTTTTAATCATGCTAATTTAGAGGAAAATGATGAGCTCAGGTTTTTAAATTCCCATATTAAGGTCTATATAAGGAACCTAAAAGCTTCTAGGTTGGCCCTGGAAGAAATCCTATTTCCTGTAACCAGAGGACCAAGATTTCTGAAAATTAAACCCAAATTCTCATCTTGCAGGTAAATTTTATCCCAGATTAAATCCTCAAATCCACAGGGTCTCTTTTATTAAAATTAGGAGAATTTATAGGAAAGAAATGGGATTTTGAAGTTTGGCATGGGATGTGTAAGCAAATTCGATGAAGGTAAGGATCATGAACCCTTCATTTTGCTAGGTTTTGTCTTCTTTGAAAGTAGAAATAATCATCACCCTTGCATGAGAAAGTTTATTATTCTTCTCATGATAAACATCTAATGTCCCCACTCCACCCCAGGAACTTGCCTGCTAATCCTTGTTAAGATCTATTCCCATCACTTCTTCTAGGCCTATGATTAGACTCAAGTCTCAAATTTGTGATGGGGTATAATACACTCCAAAGAGTTGCATAATCAGCCACTTGATATCAATAGCAACCTGGGGAATAAGAATGGCAATGGATCTTAAGGGTGTAGAATTAAGATGGAAAGAACAGAAAGTTGGAACATGCTAAATCTACCAAGAGTAATTGATTGACTCAGTGTTTTAGTTGTGAGGCTAGGAATAGCTCGTCATGACAATTTGCCTGACAGATTGGCTGAATCATGGACCCAAAGGTGGCCAAACTAAATGAAATAGAGATGTCAAGACCTCCTCACTGTACTGAGAAAGGCATTCAAAGGTGTAGAAACATGGAGGTGCAAGAGTGATTCACCATGTAAGACTGCTCATCTCCCAGGGCATGTGGGTCACCTCTCTGGGCTGTAGCAGAGACTGCCTACCTGATTCTCAACCATTAAGCTACCAACCAATGCGGCAGCCCATTGTGACCTACGTGCTGTCTGACCTACCAAGTCATACTCTTTGGTTACTTTTCTAAGGACTTTCTAATATTTTGTTACAACTCAGGAAGATAAGCAAGATTGGGTCTATTCCAATATTTCTGAGCTGAGAAAATTGAGGCTCACTTAAAATTATGCATTTTATATTCATAAAATGGTACATATATCTGTGTAGCCACCATTCCAGAAGACTAAACACTGAGAATACTAACAGATCCATTGTAAATTTTACTTGATTATAAACAGTGCATTTAACCACATCTAACAATAAATATAAATAAGAACAGCTCAAGCTGCAAACTTAAAATATGCTAAGTAAGGTTATATCAAACTGCATTGAGACTATATCTGTGGTAAAAATACATCATAGCCTCCATTACACAGAGTAAGTGAGATGTGTGGGAAATGACTTGCCTTTTTCTTCCATTAAAGGGCAGAGTTTTTTGAAGAAAAAAAAAAGGTTCAATTTCCTCCCTCCAAGCTGCCTTTTTTAAAATAACATAACATAACACACATTTTGACACAACTCCACATGACTCAGGGGCCCGTCTTAAAATAAGACCAGAGCACATTCGTGGAGCCTGAATCACCTCTAACCTTCCGAACTTGGTGAGGATTACTAATCAGGATGTGTTTTCATTCCTGGGATTGTATGGGAAAGTTTGGCTTCTGACAGCTAACCCAACATTCAGTCAGTTATATTATTGCTGGAGCTCTAAACAAGTTTGGTTTCTCCTTTGTTCTCATTTCCTCACCAAGAATGAAAGACAACCCATGTAAAATTATGGGTTTTCCACATAAATGAAGACTACCCAGCTCTATGAAATACACAATTCCTGAGATTTTTTTTTTCTAAATAAGAAAGCAGCTTATAAAAGAATGGAAGAATGGGATATTCATCCACATTAGGACCTCCTTGAAGCATTTTAGTTCTGAGAGACACATATATCTTCTGAGTTAATTATTCCTTCTCCATCACAGAAAAGCTATCTGGCATAAGTCAAATACAATTAAGCATTTTTTTCTGATTAAAAAGTGAGAAATCAAGTGCATAGTGTGTACTATAGCATGCACATACCAGCTTAGACTGCCTTGTGCATCATGCAACAGTGAGTAGTTTACATTTGCATGATTCTTGCAAGTTTAAAGACCTGTGTGTTTAAGCAGAATAGTTTCAGTTTAAAAGGACAATAAAACTTGAGTAAGACCTGGATTTGAATGTTTGTTCTTGCAACACTGTAGTTCTCAATTTCTTATTTGAAAAATAAGGATGAATAATGTATAGCTCAAAGGCGAATAAAGGAAACTCATGTCTGCGGACATGTCTTCTAGATCTAAAGGACTGTCCACTTTGTAAACATGATTGCAGTCCTGGCTGACCATTCTCAACTCTGAAGACACTCAGTTCTTTCAACCACTTAGTGTTTTCTTAGTGACCAGACTCAGAAGATAAGGAATTATAATCACTTTCTGTGAGTGATGTCATTCCTTCAGTTGTAGAACGAGTAACATTTATATCATTCATTTTTAAGCACTAGCCTATTTGAGAACTATATTTCCCCCTAGGCATTCAGTTAAATCAGTCTGGAATAGTGATGGCTTCTTAGCTCAGCGTCTGCTCCTCATGTCCCCCCTCCCCTTGTCTTCACCCCACCACATTGAAGGCCATTTAAGCTTTTAGCAGCAGATGCTCTCTTCAACCCTCTCCTGGACACCCAAACTGATTAAATCATGGACTAGAGGAAAATATTCTTGCCTGAAATAGTCATCTTCCATATGTGCTCATATTCAGGGTTGGTCCAGAATGTCACATCCTGGTGGGAAATGACTGTGTATGTTTTGTTCATGTTCAAGATCCTGTTGGCAAAAGCAAACGTCGCAGGTGTCCCTCTGAAATTATCACACAATGACCATTCTCAGCCAGAAAGAAAAATAGTTATTATTATGCCTCATCTTCTGTGTACATTTGAAAGTCTACTTTTCACCGAGTTCAGTACTTTGTTTCATTGATAGATTTTAAAAAATCAATTTATGGGGCAAAGTTTAAAAACAACAGTAATAGCAACCCCATTTCTGTAGCCCAACTTCCTAATATGATTTCTTGATTTTTTTAATCGTGGGGCTTAATATTTCAGAAATCTGGATGCAATTTATTTCCATCTCTTTCTTTCTCTTCCACCTGCCTCCCCTGTCTCCTGCTGGCCCTCAGTTATGGAATTAAAGAAATCAGTAGGCACTTTGGCTCCCTTTTCCTGGAGGCGAATATTTTTTTCAGTTTTAACTTACTCAGAGGAAGATTTGAAGTAAAATAGGCTGAAGTACATCAAGCAAACAAATAAGTAAATGCACAAAGGCCCACCGTGGTTGTGAACAAGGGTGTTGGAGAGCAGCCTTATGCAACAAATGTCTGGCTGTTGAAACCAAGATAGGGCTAAACCCCTGGGGCCACATCTGGGAGTGTGAGTGTGTGAATGGGGCTTAGCTGGCCTCCCACACAACAGGAATTCCACTGAAACTATGTGCTCTGTATGAGAGGACAGAAAAAAAAATGTGTTTGGAATATCACTCAGGAAACCCAGATACATTATCTTTGCCAGAGTACAAAAGACAGTTGAGTTAGTGACTGACTCAAAATGACTAAAACAGAGAGCATGCGTTTAATAATGTTGATGAAACAGGGAAGGAGAAAAAAAGGGCAGACACATTTTTATGCCCTAACAAGAGCAAGACGCCTCCTTTCACAGCACCAGGGAAGATTTCCAATGCTCTTTCTCATGTCTGTGGCTTTTGCAGACAAAGAAGAAATAATAAAGGCATTTTAGTCTTTCTACACAAAGGTTTTGGCTGTCATAATGGATCTTGCAAACATCAAGGTTTTTGTTCTTTCTTCCATACCTCTAAAATTCAGTCTGTTTCAATATGTAAGACATGGTAGTAAGAGTATGTTCTGACCCCAGAATAAATATTTGACCTCAGGATTTTCAGAGTATGTTTTGACCTACAAACTCTTACTACAAGAAGAGTCTGCACTGGGGTATGTATTTGGGTATGTATGTGCATGTGTGTCATGTATAGAACCATAACTATTACACAGTAGTTTAATTTCATTTTAGTGCCAGTTAATTTTTAGCATTTTAATAACACAGCAATTACTTTTTAAAAATAAATTGAAATATGGTTATATTTGTGAAGTTAAGGCACTTTAACAACATCTGCTGTATTCTTTAACAGATTACCAAATATATAAAGATAACAAGAGCAATAATTTATTTCATCATAAGAACATCCACACTTTTCCTGAGACATGTGTTATACAATTGTTGTTCCAGCATGAGTCAGCCTGGCATCAGTTACCTGTTTCGCAAGGTCTAGCTCTCAATCCCTTCTTCATACTATCGTGCATTAGTTTTTCTTCTGCCGCTGTATTTTCTTCACAAAGCTAGAAATACAGACTATTAAGATATAAAGATACTAATTATTTTAAAAATTGGCAGGGTGGAAAATTTGACATTTATCTTCTTCATCAAGAGCAAAATGATCTGGATAATCTAAACAAGGATCCTGCCACATACTGAGGAACTATTCTCCTTTCACGGACTGTGTTAGTTAGAAGAGGTGGGGAATTTTTCTGTCTCCTGGAGCAGCATCAGATATTTGGCACTTTTTATCCATACATGTACATGGCTGTACCTTCAAGGATTACATTCATACATTTTTATGTTTGATTTCTTTTTTTCCTTGTTTTGGCTTATAGTTCAAAACAGATGTTGATCTAGAAACCAGTGCATAACCCATGGGACTCAATACGAAGAGTATAACTCAAAACCTCAAAACCACATTCAGTAGAAATATTTGGCTCTTGTAGTCAAAACACCTGGAAACTAACTGACATCACAGAAATAGATTATCTATGGACTGAATATGAAAAAAAAAAAAGAGCCCTAAAGTTTGTAAGGACAGGCATAAAATTAATTTAAGCTACTTAATGTGAAGGCTAAAAAATGAAGTAGTCATTTTTAAGAAAAAAAATCAATAAAGCAGGACAATATGACAAATTTTGTAGATAATGACAATTGCAAATTAGGAATTTCAAGATGCAAGTTTCTGCTTTTTGAAACCGTTTAATCAAAGAAACTGTCTCTAGTTTTATTACTCCATTGAGTTGAAAGCATTTATAAAGACATTACACTGCAACAGCTACAATTATAATTGGTATACAAACATGCATGTTTAGCAGTAAAAAGTGTGATAGATATTTCTGACACTCTGGTTAAAATTCTAAATTCAACTAGCTAACATCAAATTACAGAAATTTTTTAAGAATGACATTTTATTTGTAATCATAAAGGTGGTAGTTACTTTATCTTAGGAAAGATCTAATCCTATATCACTAGATAGATGAGAGGCATGGTCTAACTTGGAGAAGAACGAATTCATAGCAGAGAAAAGTGTTTTATAATGAGCTTTCACAGCACTTAGGAATCACTGTTTAAATATATTTGAAATTTCAAATAACACATTTCAAATTAAAGACTATGCAGAAGAAAAAGCATTTCATAACCAATACACATCCATTAAACATATAATGCACAACTGAGCATTTGTGCAAAAGCATTTATAAATACCCCTGGTTAAACCTGTACTTTCTATGAAAACACAGGACACAAATACTTACTAAAGATTCACTCAAGATTCTTCAGCTCAGACAATGATAATATTCTTTTCTCTGCTGGAACACAAAGAGGTCAGACAAGTATAAGCACCAACCTTCCTTTGTCCTATGCAGGTTGCTGAGGTTTTAAGTGTATCTATTTTTATATCTTGGATCTGGTGATTTTTGACAAGCATTTATTTGTATAAAATAACAATAATAATCAGTAACATAATCTATAGCAGTTAATTTTGCATTTATAAAAAAAATACAGCCTGTAAAAAACAAACAAACAAAAAAACCCAAAACACCTCTCTCTAACCAATACAAATGTATGCACCCTGATTTAACCCTGCAATAGTGGCATTTTCTGTTAACCTGCAGAGCAGCCCGTTTCTATCGAGAATTCATTCACTAGCCAGCCTGCATTAGGATAAAAAAAAAAAAATGCATACCCGCTATTTTACAACCGGCAAAGAACATAGACTACTAATGGGGGTTAATCTTGTGGATGATATGTCATTTGCAGTACATTTATGTATTGTAACAATATAAAATTAATTTTTGCAGAATGGATAAAAATACAGACACAGTTCATGATTTTCTTCATTGAACTCCCTGACACCTCTCTTACCTATAACACATCATCATAATAACAATGTCCTATTTCCCTCAATCTGAGAACATGTGTATTTGTGAGTCTCATTTAATTCCCATCGCATTTTGACTACTCATTAAAAAGACAATGTTATCCTACTAGAATAATATAAAAACTATGTGACATTCATGATGACAGAGCAACGAACAGCCAGCAAAGACTGTGAAAAACACCAGAAAGGACTGGAAGATGAGAGTGGATTGGCTGTCCGCCCCGCCTGCCACCGGATCATGTGTTGTGATCTCTACCCGCGCATTCCTCAGGAACAGGGAGCTGGGAGCTGCAGATCGTCATCGTGGGCGGCTGCCTGCACTCAGCACCTACTGCGACTGCTCCGCGCTCTGCGCAGACTTCCTGAGTGGACATCTTCATAGGACTAAAAGGAAAATAACACATACCTCACGATGTGAGAAATAGAGGAATAAAGGGTTCATAATCACGTAATCCTTATGCTATATCTACCTGTACTAAATACTAGGTAGGTAAAATCACCAGAAACCAAACAGAACAACAACAACACCCCCCCCAAACAAACAAACAAACAAACAAAAAACAGTGGAAAGCGCCCGGCATCAGGTTTGGAGCTTTGTAGTCCTCACTCAGGTTCTCTTGCACTTCAGCCACCACTGTGCAGCCTAGCCACAGATTACATTCAACCCAGTGAGTCTGCTGGTCCTCCGAAGAGGACAAGAAGATGCAGAGATCAGCGTAGCAACCCTTTCGAAGTTACTATGGGTGGTGAGGTAAATGATCCCAAGTGTTCTCAAAGAAAAACACTCCTAGAATAATCTAGCAGACTAGCTCATACTAGGAACTGGCCGTGAAAACGGAAAAAATATCACAGTTTTATTGTAAATTTTGTCCAAAGAACCATCAGAAAGCTTTTATGTGATGCCTGTGATCAGCTTTATCTAACCTATAGTATTAAACAGAGAGGTCTTCAGGGCTTCTAATAAGGTTAAACTGTGTTATGTATGAGAGTACATACTAAGAATATCTCTGTGTACTCTGATAAAAAAGAGATGGTTAACAGATCTATGAGCCAGGAAAGTGATAATCACAGTAAAAAAGAAAATAAGTAGCTATTTTTTCTTGTCTAATTTGTTTAAACAGTTACAACCAATTTTTCAAAATAGTCGTCTTTCAATTTCTTAACTCCAATAAGCAATATCCACCACCTGAGTATTCTAAACAATGCCAGACACAACTCCTGAGGGACAATTCCTCAATGCAAAGTTGTCAATCAACATGATGCTAGTGATAACCAGAAATACACCAACAAACATGGGCAAAGGGTTCAACTGATCTAATGTTAATCGAGGACACAACCTATTTCAGGCATCCAGCTGCACAGAACAGGAGCACACATTGTCCTTACCATAGTAAATATTTTCAGTTTTGTATGCTCTCCTAGGCTGCAACCACAGCAGTCTGCTTTTGTCATGTGAAAGCAAGATAGACAACATGAAAGTGAACCAGTGTGGCTGAATGCCAATAAAACCTTATTTATTTACTTACAGAAACAAATGTGAGTAGTACTTGGCCCATGGGCTACAGTTTGGGTCTCTGCTGTAGAGGAATGAGTTCCCCTAATGAAAGGGTTCCTATCACCCAATATCAATGTGCAAGTCTGAATGGGACTATGAAGATCAGAAGTCTCAATAACCCTCTCTTTGGGTTAATTTGCTAGATTCCTCACAGAACTCAAAAAAAAAAACAAAACAGTTTACTTATTGGGTTCCCAGTTTATTATAAAAGAATATAGTTACTCAGAAACAATCTGTTGGAGAGATGCACAGGGCAAAGCATGGGAAAGGGCGTGGAGCTTCCAACCACCTCCAGGACCACTCTCTCCAAACCCATGTGTTCGCCAACCTGCAAGCACTCTGAACCCGGTCCTTTTGGGGTTTTATTACAGAGGCATAATTGATTAAATCATTGATCATTGGCAATTGATTCAACCTCGAACCCTTCTGTCCTCCTCAGAGATAAGGGAAAGTTTTCCTGGGTTGGTTTCCTGGCAACCATCCTTCATCCTTAGGTGCTTTCTAAAAGTCATCTCATTCACCTAACAAAATACACCTTTATCTCATTTCCCACTAAGAAAATTCCCTCGGTTTTAAGAAATATGTGCCAGAAACAGGAATAAAGAACAAATATATAGTTTGGTTTTTTTATAAATCACAGTGTCAGGCCGGGCTTTGGCATCCTGTAACCTACTGGTGCTAGGCCTGTGTTGTCTACTGCCAGTCATTCATCAGAATGCATTCTTCTCTACAGGAACAAAAGTACCACAATGGATAATGCCACAGACCCCTACGTAGAGGTTGTGGAGAACCAATGTCAACCCTACAAATGGAAAAATGCCCGAGGATAGTTGTTCTCAAGGTAAGTTTCCCTAGACAAGCAGTTTCAGCAAGATAACTTGTCAGGAATGCAGATTCTCTGGAACCTACCGAATCAGACATCGGTAGGTAGGTGGATGTTCCAGCAATGAGTGACTTAACAAGACCTTCAGGTGATGAGCCCGAGTAGGTTTTCCTTAAGAAGCTTCGTGAGTCATTTTCACAGGTGTTTTAATTCTCTGCTGGATTTGCTTCACATTTTGGAGAGTTGGAAACACATGTTTGTGTACATCTTTGAGTGCTGCCGTGAGAGTGAAAGGACGACCATCATTAGGGTACCTGGCCTTCCTCAAGGAAAAAGCCTTTGGGGTCAATGGGAATCTTTGATCTCCAGTCACCTCTGTACGTCCATGTTCCCCGCATTACCTTGGATTCAGCAGGTGATCAGTAGGTGTTTGCTGAATGGATAAAGAACATGTTAATGTATGCTTTTTACTTGGAAATAATTCCAAAGACAACAGCTTTGCTGAAAGGTTTGGAAAAGTGTGATCATGCATCTAGTGTGCATACCAGATGCTATTTCAGAAAATGGGAAACCTGTGTTTTGATTTCTTGTCTATAGTTGGCATGCGCCTTGCTCTGCCTGGAGGTGGGGAGGTCCTGGTGCACGTCTGCTAAAAAAGTGAGAAGGTGGTGGGCTCCTGGGTAGAGTGCCTCTGATGGAACCACCTGGGGGTGACTCCACCTCAGAAGTAAGGTACTTCTGTCATTCATGTTTTATAGACTGAGATCACCAAGCTGGTCTGTCCTGCTGCCAAGTTTCTCTCCATCAGTTTAAATACAAACATATTTGAACATGGAAACATGTGAAATCAAGATGTATCTTGTATTAATCTATGGCAATCTAGCTTCAGTGAAATGTGACACTCCTTAAACCATCAATAAATAGCCTATTTGTCAATTTGAAGGTCTCCTGGAGAGACAGAAATATATACCTGCCCAGAGGAAATTGAGCTACCTTCACAGATGCGGGTGTTCTGTCATCACTTCCAGGTGACTAGATACATTTAATCCACAACAGAACATATTAGTACCCTAGGCAGTGAGAAGCTGCACTGATAGAAGGAAATCTGGGAATCCCACAAAGTAAGATATTAACAGAACCCAGTGGCTACAAGCATGAATCAGGATCCTACTGAGCTGTTTACTGGGTACTGCAGCCTGGGTGAAGTCTCCTGTCCTTCTGGCCTGTTTTTTGTTTTGATTGGTTTGGGCACAGTAATCTGTTAGATGGGGTGTCCCATGCCACCCAATGCTAACCTACTCTTTCTAAGGTTTTACTTACATTTTTTTTTTACAGAGACAGAGAGAAATTCAGAGAGAGGGATAGATAGGGACAGATAGACAGGAATGGACAGAGATGAGAAGCATCAATCATCAGTTTTTCGTTGCAACACCTTAGTTGTTCATTGATTGATTTCTCATATGTGCCTTGACTGTGGGCCTTCAGCAGACCGAGTGACCCCTTGCTCGAGCCAGTGACCTTGGGTCCAAGCTGGTGAGCTTTGCTCATACCAGATGATCCCGTGCTCAAGCTGGCAACCTCAGGGTCTCGAACCTGGGTCCTCCATATTCCAATCTGACGCTCTATCCACTGTGCCACCGCCTGGTCAGGCTTTACTTGCATTTTAAGGATAACACAATTGCTCAGGCTGATTCCAAAGAAGTATCAGATAATGAGGTCCTCTAAGATCATTTTTATCAAACTGTCAGCCCAATTCCAAACTGTAAGCCAAAACCCAAGTCATACGATCAACTTCTTCTGGACAATAGTGTGGTCATTACCAGTGGGGTGTGGAGGAGGAAAGGGCAGTGATGGAGAGTATGGGGGGTTAAATGGTGATGGACGAAGACTTGACTTAGAGGGGAGGGTGAACACGCAATATAATGTACAGAGATGTGTTGTAGAATTGGACACCTGAAACCGGAATAATTAAGTTAATCAGTAACACCTCAATAAATTCAATTAAAAAATTATATAAGGCAGAGTAAAAAATAGTGTGTATTTGAAGAGTAAAATTGAATTTTGATTAGTGAAATTACAGTTTTAGTTGGTGTACTTGAGTGGTACCACACTGTAGGAGTAAAGATGTTTCTTACTGGGGGCTGTAGTCCAAAATGCTTTCAAACTGTGGCTCTCTGCTGAGCAGCTCCATGCTGAGTCAGTTCTGGCGTCACCTGTCCTGACCCTCAGTGGCCCCGGCTGTGTGCAGTGAGTACTTGAGAGTTGCTGCTGATTAAAAAACAAACAAACCACGTTTCTCTTCCCACAATTTTAACTCTCTTTACTCTTTTTTCCCCAAATTTTTACCATAATGAATCTTAAACTTGTCAAAAGTAAGACTTCTTATAGACTCTAGTGGTAAAAGCAAAACCTAGAAAATACCACAGAAAATTACATATAGTTTGAGACGTTTTGAAGCTGCATCTATCAGATCCACAGGAATCCAAAGTTAAGAATGTCAGACTTAAATCAACCTGGCATGGAGTGTGTGATATTGTTAGATGGTAATACAGGTAAAAAATAGGTACTCCCTCAGGGTACCACTTTTATTGTCTGCTTACTCAAACACCAACATTTTACCTGCAATTTTCAGGTTGAATTCTGCTTGATCCAGCACAGTGCAAAAGTCAGTTCTTCAATCTGTGATATTGAAATGATATTAAAAGAAGAGTCATTGAATTTTCCTGAACTTGCACTATAAGTAACTTAAGCTAACACTTAATTTAATCATGCTGTTATATAAATGTAATGATTGCAATGCTATATGGCAAGTGTCTGATATTAACTTTGATCTCTTGATGAAGAAGTATAGGTGTGGTTAATAAAAATGTCTCTAACCTTACCCAGTCTAGCTTCTCTTATTCTTTGATTATTTTGTTTCTGTGTCATTTAATCATCCTAATTTGTACCCCAAAAAGTGTTTCATTAAATCAGAGATTCTGGTATTAACTGCATAATGTCATGAATGGCATTATCTTCAATAAATCAAAATCAGACAAGGTCTCAGGAGCGTTTTCAGGAGCTCCGAGCATGTCGAATAATTCAATTCAGAAATATGAGATTGCCTTCTCTCCTTCAATGAGCTTCTGAAACCACCTGTGGCCCTTTCCTAGAATTATTCTTCTACCTGGGCTTCATTTGATCTTTTCTTTGTATACTCTGACATCTGGATTGCAAGAATATAATGTTAGTTTTACCTGTCACCTTGACTGAGCTATGGAGTGCCTGGATATTTAGCTAATATAATAGTATTTCTGGATGTGTCTGTTTCCAGATAAGATTGACATTGGAATTGCTAGACTGGGTAAAGGGGAGTGCCCTCCCCAGGGTGGGAGAGTCTCATTCAATCCCTTGGGGCCTGAATAGAACAAAAGGCTGAAGAAGTGTAAATTTGCACTCTCTACCTGACAGTTGGAACTGGGACAAAGTCTTTTTTTGGTCCTACGGTTAGTACTGACATTACCAGCACCCTGGTTCTCAAGCTGTGGGGTTAGGGCTAGAACCACACCACCAGCTTTCCAGGCAGATCAAAAGACTTCTCAGCTTTCATGATCACATAAGCCAATTCCTCATAATAAATCTCATTATATTTATCAACATATGTCCTATTGGTTCTATTTCTTGGGAGAAAACTGACTAATACAGCATGTTAATGTTCCTAGAAAATTAGACATCCATGTTAATTTTTTGTTGTATAAAATGGATACATGAAAACATTTTGAAGAAAATTCATAAACAGTTAAAGCAAAAGTTTTCCTACTGACTTACTTTCTCTCCCTTAAAAAGTATCTTTGATGTGATCATTAACATTATGAGAATGCCTGGCAAGGTATTAGTTTATCAGAGATATTGACAACTCTCCAGTACATCACCAGAGACTGGGAGTGTATTAACAGATGAACCAAAGCTGGAGTTTTACAGAGAAGGATGCAGAAGCCAGAACAAGTGGTGGTACCCTCAATCTAAAAATGAAAGTCAGTAACCATAGAAAATGACATGCTGGGGTGAAGAAGTGCTCCTGGTGTGAGTGTTTGCACCTAGCTTAAGCCCTCTTCCCTTTCACAATGTGGAGTAATGAAGGCGGGTCCTGCCTACTTACCCCACCTAGCCTCCTCCTTGCCCACACTCTCATGTGAAGGTCACTGCCGAACACAGCCTCCACAGAGTATGAGGATGAAATTCGGTTCACTTGAGAACTTCTCATTTCTGTAGGGCCAGATGGAAAGCTCAGAAATAAGATCTTTAATCATACATATTTTGTTACTAATAACTGGAAATTTAATGAGTAAAAACAAGGCAATGTGATATGTGTTTCCAAGTCAATATTAAATGTTACACATTTTGAATCACATCCAAAAACCTATTGATGTATGTGTTTTGAGGCAAAGGTGCATACTAATTCTTTTTGGAGCTTTATCTCTTCACTATTAATAACAGTCTCTAAATTAATTCTCTGGATACTTTATTTTCTTTTCCATTATAACTCTGTAGATTTGCTTTATAAGCATATGATTCTGGAAAGTAATCATTTTTTAGGTTCTGAACTTCAAGTTTTCCATTTTTTAGAGAGTGCCCTTAAATAAAATTCCATGTAAAATATTATTTTTAATACCATCACAATATAAAACAACTTCCATATTGCTACATTCAAAAATTATTTTTAAGTCCTCATTTGCTTTTCCTCTGGGTAGCCCTGATGTATTTGACCCCTTCCCTCTTCTTGATCTCCTATTCCAATTGACTTCATGGCACGATGACTTTCTCTAGTATTAGTCCTGGACAGTTGGTGTTCAAGACTTAACTCTTAACCATCTTCTCTCTTTATTCTATATTTTTTCTCCATATGTGAGTTACCTTCAGCCATGTCATTATTACCATTAATATACTGATAACTTCAAAATCATATCCCAGCTCATATATGAACTCTAAACTCCACATCTTTAAACCTACTGCCTTATATCATCTTCACTTGATATCCAAAACTTACCAAGCCCAGCTTATCCACACTTGAGTGCATGTTCTTCATGGAATCATTTTTGAATCTTCCTGTATCCCCTGTCTCTTTCAATGACATGTCTTTTATCTTGCTGCCCAGGCCTGACAACTTGTTATCCTCAATATTATCCTCTTTCTCATCCTCATATGCGACTGGTCATTCATCTTTTAACCATCCTTCAGATTCTTCCACTTCTCTTTATCTTCCTTCCCCGGTGATAGTCCAAGCTACCACCATCCCTCATTTGACTTCTGAAAGCACATTTAAGTGGTCTCTGCATAACTACTTTCAGCAACCAGACAATCATTCCCATTGGTATAGTAAGAATTACCTTTTAGAAACCAGATTCTGTCCAATTTGTTCCACTTCACTTTTTCTCAAAGTTTTCTCAGTACTCTTAATAACTATAACCTTGGCCATAGCTTCAAAATCTCATGAACTCACCACCTTCTCTCTCTTTGGGTCATCTCTCCATCCTCTCCCTTCCCCTCTGCACTTGAGTCACATCAGGCATTGTGCAGTTCATCCCATCTTGGGGCTTATGTTTTGGAAATGTGCCTTTTTGCTTGGATTTATTTCATCATTCTTTCACTTTAATTCTTTTATTCCTCAGACCTCAGTTCAGATGTCACATATTCAGAGAAGCTGAATAGTATGGTTCTTTATCGTGACATCTTGTCATTTTTCTTTATTTCAGTAATCACATTTCCAATTACATATTTATTTGGTTGTTTGTTTTAGATCAATTCTTTCTTAAATGCATTATAACATTTAGCTCACTAAAAGTTTACCTCCATGAGAGAAAGGCTAATATAATTTATTTATCATTAGATACCTGGCAAAGAGCACAGCAAATGCCAATATAAAATCCATATCAATTTGATACTTGAGCTTTATAAATTCTGTTATTGACATGAGCTTTATAAATTCTATTATCGACCCTGAAAACTCATTGTTATTCCTATGTTGTAGTTGAAACTGAGGTTGGGCAGTAGTTAGTAGTTTGCCAGATTAATTAATAATGTTCATTTCTTAAATAATTGCAAAAACCTTTTGAGGTAGCCTATTCTGATTCTGATTATTCAAAAATTTCACTTTATATTATTACACTAAAAGATACATATCTCTGTTGATACATTTCTTCAAATGTAAAAACCATAAAACAGGACTAATATACTGGTCTACTTAAAGAAAGTTCCAGAGTCTCAAGTTTTCTATCTAAAGTGGCCCTTTCTTTTTACTCATTTTACGGGCATGGTCTCAAGTCACTATTTGACTTCTCTTGGGATTTGCTCCAGAGTCAAGTAGCACTGGTAGAGCACACCATCGACTAGTCCTGCCACCTGGGAACTGTATTCACTTTCTCTCAGCTTTCACCTCTTCTTGTCAGAAGTGGGACTGACCAGGTAGACTTGAAGTGGGGATGATACACATTAACAGACACA
This sequence comes from Saccopteryx bilineata, assembly GCF_036850765.1. Lineage (NCBI taxonomy): Eukaryota > Metazoa > Chordata > Mammalia > Chiroptera > Emballonuridae > Saccopteryx > Saccopteryx bilineata. Next base: position 163,134,236 of record NC_089494.1, read on the forward strand.
ATGTTCTCGACACTGATGCCTATTTAGTATCCTTGGCCTGATGCAATCACATTATTTCATCACCATCTTAGGAGTTTGTCACAAAGGAAATTACTTATATATATTTAGTTGTGTATTAGGCATAAATATTAAGAAATTACGTATATTAGTATTTTTTACAAAAATTTTATAAATAATTGCCAGAAAATTGAGATTTACATCTCCTCAAAATAAGTTAATATTTTAAAAAATTATATAAACAAACAGAAAATATCCTGGAATACTAAAACTGGAGAGGCACGTGATGCTTTTCTGTACTTTAGATGATAGTTGTTTCTTGGTAAAAAAAACCTTGTGGTTTCTCTTAATGGATAGATAAAAATGTTTTGTAATTAGTGTATTAAATGCTTTCTTAAAATACTTTATTTAAAATAAGTTTCTTCTTAAATAGTATTAGAATATTTTGCTCAATTGTATTTTCTTTTTTATAGTAATTTTTACAAAATATGTAAATATATTTAAATATGAATTTAAAATGGCATAGTTTGCATCTACTGCTTGCTAAGAACATATCACAAGACAGAAAAGTTCCATTCTAACTACAAAATGCTTTTCTATATAATGTAATTATAACCTGAACCAGGTTAGAATAATTGCTTATGATTTTATAATCAAAACATTGATTTAATTTAATTGTTAAATTTTAAATTTGAAACCACTTTGATATAACTATGAATATTTTCTGGTTTTATTATTTTGAGGCTCTCATGGATATACCTCTGTGTGTAGATATGTTTAATTTCAGAATCTAAGAAATACTCAGCAGATTTTATGTGCACCTCAGTTTCCTAGTCAAATAGAAATATTTAACTACTGAGAATCAATCTAACCAATTTTTATGGGAATAAAAACTGTCAAAATTGGTAAAATTTACTGATAGGCTCTTTAAAACTTACCGATGCTATCAAATATTTTATAATCTTTTAGTCACTTATTTTTATCTCTAAGAATGTTGATAATCTCATCACTGCCTCACTCCTTTCCCCCTCAAAAAAAGCACTCATTTACATTTATCATTTTTTAAAATAGGATTTATGAAGGTAAATGTCTTTACTAAAGTTTAAAGAATCAATCTCAATCCACATACTTCATTTGAAGATGGACACAATTTCTCATTTCTAGCACTACTGCTTAATTCTATAACTATCCTCCTGTAGAGTAAATTCTCCTTGGAACTATCATTGCTTCTACCCAAATGATGCAGAATGAAGGGTAATATACATCATCATCATCATCATTATCATATTATTTTATTATTAATTATTATTCAGAGCATTTCTGTGCCTTATTGGTGATGGTTCTGGAGAGTATGTTGACATGACATGCTGTCAGGAAAGGGAAAAACAGATGCTCTGGGGACATGTCACAGGCTGGCTGAGGCAATTTGGAAGAAGGACTGTCAAAAGCAATCACACTAAGACCCAAGTCTCTATTAACTGTGAGTGAAGACATTAGCAGATAGGAAGTGGAATATTTTAGTGACACTGCTTTTTAGGTGACAGTAGTGGGGATTCAGCTGTCACACATTAACTTTCCTGATCGTGAGGTGGATTGGAAGATTTTGCCCAACCAGAAAGATCTCAACATTCACAGACTAACAAAGTGCCCTTCATTCACACAAAACTCAGAGCCCGTTCAGCTACATGCTTCTAAGGGAACTGTGAAGTCTAAAAACACAGAAGGCCAAAAAGACTTTTCTAAACTACCAGTTGCTTTGTAAGTCCCTGTAAAAAAGGTTCTTATTTGAACACAATTTGGTCTCTTCGAATGGTACATTCCCACATGTCAAGAGAATCTCTGTGTGACCACAATTTGAGCATTTTGCTCTCAGACCAATGTGAAATGATCATGGAGGTTAAGAGGGCAGCTGTCTGGAAAACAACCCTGCATTGAAGAACAGACAGCAGCAGGCTGTGGGTTGCAGCTTTGTTGGATGGACTTGAATTCAAGGAATCTGACAGTAATGATATCCACTGGCTGGGATCAAGAGATAATTTATTGGGACCCTTAAAAAAGTCTTCGCTTGGCCTTGGCCGGTTGGCTCAGCGGTGGAGCGTCGGCCTGGCGTGCGGGGGACCCGGGTTGGATTCCCGGCCAGGGCACACAGGAGAAGCGCCCATTTGCTTCTCCTCCCTCACCCCCTCTTTCCTCTCTGTCTCTCTCTTCCCCTCCCGCAGCCGAGGCTCCATTGGAGCAAAGATGGCCCGGGCACTGGGGATGGCTCCTTGGCCTCTGCCCCAGGCGCTAGAGTGGCTCTGGTCACCGCAGAGTGACGCCCTGGAGGGGCAGAGCATCGCCCCCTGGTGGGCAGAGTGTCGCCCCTGGTGGGCGTGCCGGGTGGGTGCCGGGTGGATCCCGGTCGGGCACATGCGGGAGTCTGTCTGACTGTCTCTCCCCGTTTCCAGCTTCAGAAAAAAAATACAAAAAAAAAAAAAAAAAAAGTCTTCGCTCAGTATGCATCCCGCCCTTTGCACACTCCACTTGTTCACTGAACCTCATGATCTGAGAGGTGAGTCACAAGTACATGAATTTGTGGATAAAAAAACTGAATTTCTAACATGACATTACATATTTGTAGCTATGCAACTGCAACAGAGAGCAATAACATCATTTTAGAAAGGATTACACTTTAAAATAGTCTTTAAAAAACTTCCTTTGAATGAATAAAATTTTATTTTCCATTTGCTAATACAATCCCAACAGATAATTTGCTTCTTCATAAATATAACCTATGTTACACCAAGGGTTTTCTGTTTTCAATAATTCACATATTATTTTTAATATACTCTAGATAAAGTTCTATGTGTAAAATGTAAGTGCCTTATTTTTAGCTAAGGAACATAAAAATTTTTATTGATATTTTACATTTACACCCTTTCCTAAAAATATATGATACACTTTTGTTGTGGTACAATGTGTCTCATACGAATGAAAGGTTTAGCTAACAATAGTATACCAGAAAATGGGTGAATAAAGTCTCTGGGAGTGCAGGCAAGTCCATGTCTTTATCCCTGTGGTTGGCTCCTCTGCTCTAGCTTTTCTTCACCAAGACACAGGCTTATCACACAGACAGAGCTGAGGATGCTCCCCACGCTTCACCTTAGGAGCGGAAACAAGACCACACAGCACCTTCGGCATCATTAGAGCCTGGCTCGCCCCTTTTCCACTAGGGTTGGGGTGTTTCTAGACTAGATCCAAGTCAAGTCCACCTGTATGAAAAAGTGCAAACATTGACAGCATTGAAATCTTTTTTTTTTGCTTTGGGGTACACCATAAAGAGATCCTGGGGTGCACCAGAGGAAACATACCAACCACTTACTTAATTTGCCAGGCAGTGAACTACATGCTCTGCTCACATGTTTACTTATGTGAGCAACCACAAGGCGTCAGTACCTCATCTTAAATAAAAATTCACACTGACAAGTGGGTTCATATTTTAATAAAACAATACTTTCAACCTATACTCCAATGTTTCCCTTCCTTTTTTGGTAAATTTTTTAAAAATGATAAAAGTTCTTAGCTTTCTACACTCCAAATATTTTATTCACTAATTCTCCTATCCAATTAACTAAAATGGAAGAAAATCAATATTTAAAATTAAATTAAATTGAAGAAATTTACTATTTAAAACAAAGTCATTATTTTTATTAAAAATAATACTTCTGGTCTTGGCCAGTTGGCTCAGTGGTAGAGCATTGTCCAGGGTTTGGTTCCTGGTCAGGGAACACAGAAGAAGCACTCATCTGCTTTTCCACCCCTCCCCTTCTCGCTCCTCTCTGTCTCTTCTCCTCCTGCAGCCCTGGCTCAATTGGAGCTAGTTGGCCCAGGGTGCTGAAGATGACTCCATGGCCTCTGCCTCAAGCACTAAGAAGAGCTCAGTTGCTGAGCAATGGAGCAAAGCCCGAGATGGGCAGAGCAGTGCCCCCTACTGGGCTGCTGGGTGGATCCCAGTAGGGGCACATGAGGGAGTTTGTCTTTCTGCATCACCTCCTCTCACTGAACAATAAATAATAATAATAAAACAATACTACTGTTCAGCAAAATTTTAAGCTTTATTTTGAATACATAAGCACTAATGAAATGTCTCTTTAAATGTGTCATAAAAAACTTTTTAAACATGGTGATCAAAGTATTGAAGCTGTTGTTTTATACCTTTAGCTTCCTTAAAGTGCAGTCATAATCAAAAACCCTGTAGGTAGACTGCAGTCTTGGAAAAGATAAAAAAGTTGGAATGTAAGAACAAAGAGTAGAAACTTTCTGATGAAAGAAGGAAAAATTCCCATGCACAGCCTTGTCCCTAATAAATCAGTGTATTATAATCTGAAAGACAACTGACTGACGGGGGTATTCTACAGCCTCAGTCATAATATCAGAGCTGCTTGGAGGGGAGCAATGTTTATAAGTATGAATGCAGTTAAAAGTAATACTCACCTGTAAATTAAGGGAAATTTTTATTTTTTAAAATAGTCTTTCAAAACAAATGTTTAATTTTACCACAGTAGGATGTCACTATAATTCTAAGGGGAGCATTTTAGTGCAATGTAATATGTGCAGTTTCTCAAATGCAACAGGACAGCAGCTAATTGTATAATTAGTCTTTGTTCATTATCATGTGTGACATAATCAGATTTAGGGATAATATGAGATTATGGAACTGCAGGTTGTGTCACATTAAGTTGATGAGAAAAATTATTGCTTAAAGAGAACTAATGACATATTAATAAGTGGGTATATAGTCTGTAAGGAATATTAACCAAACCTGTCTGAACGAGATTATAAATCTCTACTGAGTTTTTACATTGCCCATGCCTCTAGAACACAGAAACACAAACTCCTGGATTGTAGCCAGGCCAGATTTGCAGCTACAAAGCTTTAAAAATAGCAAGATGAAAGGTAATGCTTAATTCAGTAAGCCCTCAAAGATAAATACATCTCATATTTATTTGATATCATATTGGATACATTTCTTTGCTGGCAAAGCAAATTTATGTGGATGATTTAAAATTTAGGTTAGAAACTATTTTCTTTGATACTTCTTGATCCTTCAAACACCAGTCACAGTGAACATAATCAGAGCAAATACCGGATGTTCCTCATGCTTAGACTGATCAGATCACTTTGTTTACACCAATGATGGAGCTGAAGTTCATAGAAATTAAGTCCCTTGGACCAATCATGTATATGGTAGATACTTCAGGAACCGTAGGTTTAAACCAGGCAGGACACTGACTAACTCAGTTTTACACATGTAACCATGCTGGCATTCCCAGTCTCTCAGTACCTAAGAAAGTCAGCTCCATTCAACATAAGCAATTTGAGTAAAGGTTAGTAAGGAGAACTTCAGCTAGTCATCTAAGAATGTGAAATATAGCTTAACACCTATTTGTATTAAGTCTTTCAACAGATCATTTTTCTTGGCTCTGCTTAGAAACCTTAAATCTAGATTCATGTGTATGAATGAGGTTCTTGAGAAAATCAGCTGTTCTTCTCAATTTTTGTTACCTAAGGCAGTAGTTCTCAAAGTGTGTGCCAGGGTGCACTGGTGTGCCCTAGAAGATTTCCAAGTGTGCCCTATAGTATTCCAGAGAACTATGTGCCTATTGGGAACCAAAAAACCAACAGGGTTCTTGGAGTTTAGATATTTGGGGGACAGAGGTGTGGGGTATTGGCTGTAAGCTAACAGTCTGCCCAACCCCCCACCTCACTTGCCTGATTAGGTTGCAAAAAGCTGTTAAGCTGTGGTGCTGTATTGTTTACATGACCCCCCATGTTCCCTGGAAAGACTGGAGTCAAGTTTCTTCTATTCTTTGTTTGGTGTAAAGTTAAGATGATATGTTTGGTGGGGGTTGTCTGCACTCAACACAATTAAGAGTAAAAAGAGAGAAAATTTTTAATGTATTGATGAGGAAATGAGAGTTTGCCTTTCAAATATATGCCCAAACATTGAAGAAATCACTAGGACACATCAGGCTCATGTTTCTCATAAACATAAGAATGAAAAACTTAACACATTATTAGCGCCAGGACCTGCCAAATTCACTAAATCTTACTAAGAATATCTATATATATAAAAAGATACAACAACATATTAAAAAAATAATACATCATGATCAAGTGGGATTCATCCCAGAATCTCAAGGATGGTTCAACATACGTAAAATGGTTAACGTAATACACCATATCAACAAAACAAAGAACAAAAACCACATGATCTTATCAATAGATGCAGAAAAGGCTTTTGATAAAATACAACACAATTTTATGTTTAAGACTCTCAACAAAATGGGTATAGAAGGAAAATATCTCAACATGATAAAGGCCATATATGATAAACCATCAGCCAACATCATATTAAACGACATAAAACTGAGGACTTTCTACCTTAAATCAGGAACAAGACAGGGTTGTCCACTCTCTCCACTCTTATTTAACATGGTGCTAGAAGTTCTGGCCAGAGCAATCAGACAAGACAAAGAAATAAAAGGCATCCATATCGGAAAAGAAGAAGTAAAGGTATCACTTTTTGCTGATGATATGATCCTATACATCGAAAACCCGAAGGACTCCACAAAAAGATTATTAGAAACAATAAACCAATACAGTAAGGTCGCAGGATACAAAATTAACATACAAAAGTCCATAGCCTTTCTCTATGCCAACAATGAAATATTAGAAAACGAACTAAAAAAAAAATCCCCTTCACGATTGCAACAAAAAAAAATAAAATACCTAGGAATAAACATAACAAAGAATGTAAAGGACCTATATAATGAAAACTACAAGGCATTATTAAGAGAAATAGAAAAAGACACAATGAGATGGAAAAATATTCCTTGTTCTTGGATAGGAAGAATAAATATAATCAAATGGCCATATTACCCAAAGCAATATATAAATTTAATGCAATTCCCATCAAAATTTCTATGAGATTTTTTAAAGAAATGGAACAAAAAATCATCAGATTTATATGGAACTATAAAAAACCCCGAATAGCCAAAACAATCCTAAGGAAAAAGAATGAAGCTGGGGGCATTACAATACCTGACTTTAAACTATATTATAGGGCCACAATAATCAAAACAGCATGATATTGGCAGAAAAATAGACACTCGGACCAATGGAACAGAATAGAAAGCCCAGAAATAAAACCACATATATATGGTCAAATAATCTTTGATAAAAGGGCCAACAACATACAATGGAGAAAAGAAAGCCTCTTCAACAAATGGTGTTGGGAAAACTGGAAAGCCACATGCAAAAGAATGAAACTCGACTACAGCCTGTCCCCGTGTACTAAAATTAATTCAAAATGGATCAAAGACCTAAATATAAGACCTGAAACAATAAAGTACATAGAAGAAGACATAGGTACTAAAATCATGGACCTGGGTTTTAAAGAACATTTTATAAACTTGACTCCAATGGCAAGAGAAGTGAAGGCAAAGATAAATGAATGGGACTACATCAGAATAAAAAGTTTTTGCTAAGCAAGAGAAACTGATATCAAAATAAACAGACAGCCAACTAAATGGGAAATGATATTTTCAAACAACAGCTCAGATAAGGGCCTAATATCCAAAATTTACAAAGAACTCATAAAACTCAACAACAAACAAACAAACAAACAAACAAACAATCCAATAAAAAAATGGGAAGAGGACATGAACAGACACTTCTCCCAGGAAGAAATACAAATGGCCAACAGATATATGAAAAGATGCTCAGCTTCATTAGTTATTAGAGAAATGCAAATCAAAACTACAATGAGATACCACCTCATCCCTGTTAGATTAGCTATTATCAACAAGACGGGTAATAGCAAATGTTGGAGAGGCTGCGGAGAAAAGGGAACTCTCATCCACTGTTGGTGGGACTGTAAAGTAGTACAACCATTATGGAGGAAAGTATGGTGGTTCCTCAAAAAACTGCAAATAGAACTACCTTATGACCCAGCAATCCCTCTACTGGGTATATACCCCCAAACCTCAGAAACATTGATACGTAAAGACACATGTAGCCCCATGTTCATTGCAGCACCGTTCACAGTGGCCAAGACATGGAAACAACCAAAAAGCCCTTCAATAGAAGACTGGATAAAGAAGATGTGGCACATATACACTATGGAATACTACTCAGCCATAAGAAATGATGACATCAGAGCATTTACAGCAAAATGGTGGGATCTTGATAACATGATACGGAGTGAAATAAGTAAATCAGAAAAAAACAAGAACTACATGATTCCATACATTGGTGGAACATAAAAACGAGACTAAGAGACATGGACAAGAGTGTGGTGGTTACCAGGGGTGGGGGGAGGGAGGACATGGGAGGGAGGGAGGGAGGGAGAGAGTTAGGGGGAGGGGGAGGGGCACAGAGAACTAGATAGAGGGTGGCGGAGGACAATCTGACTTTGGGCGAGGGGTATGCAACATAATTTAATGACAAAATAACCTAGACATGTTTTCTTTGAATATATGTACCCTGATTTATTAATGTCATCCCATTACCATTAATAAAAATTTATTAAAAAAAAAAGATAACCTTTTTGTATTTTTTTTAATTTTTAACGCCTTTTTTATGAATTCTAAAAAGCATAACAAACAATGTAACATAAAAATGTTTTTTAATGTCAGAATAAATTTAATTTTGTATTCATTTTGTTTAATTTTCATAAAAGCATGCTTGGACTTTATATTTTTTCTTTAATATTTGACTTATTATAATATATTCTTATTTGTATATAGTGCACCTACAATTATTTGTAGGATTTTAAATGCGCCCTAACTTTAAAAAGTTTGAGAACCACTGACCTAAGTGTATATTGTTAAGGAGACTTTGATTTGCAAGTGTGCAGGAGAGCGAAGTTGACAGTTAATTAAAGTGGTGTTTTCAGAAAGTTCTGTTGATGCCTGGGATCCATTCTTACTATGGAAAGCAGAGCTGTTTTACCTTCTACAGTTGTTCTGGTTTTAGTGACAGATCAGGTGTTTAAAGTTACCTTTGATAATGTTTTATAAATATGATGGTTGAAGAACTATGGCTGTGATGAAGTTCTTCTCTTCTAGGAAAAAAGTCTTGAGTTTTTCTTGGTAAAATTGGGCTTGCCTCACCCTCCCATCACAGAGGACTGAATGTTCACAAAGTCAAATCTAGCCTGCTATTAAACCAGACTGTTGACCTCTGACTCCAAACACTTTCTCAGAAGCCTTAAGAACTAGAGCTCAAAGACACAATTGGCAACTCAATCCTTTATATGTTTTTTTTTAATGTAAAAAAAAAAGATACTAGCAAAACTCCACTTGTTTGTTCATACATTCATTTACTCTGAAGACACAGCCTAGTCAAATTATTAATGATTAAGAAAAGCTTTGGCCATGATAAAAAATGTTGGGTACAGATATGCACTTAGAAAGTTCAAAAGCTGCAAGTCATGATAATATTTTTTCACACATTTATTAATTTATTTAAAAAAACATTTATTAAGAAAGTATTACATACCAGGCACTCTTTGAGGTGCTGAGAATAGATCAGTCAACAGGTCAGGCAAGTTTCTTGTTCTCATGGAATTTTGCATTATTTTTAAAATTAAATCTACAATGGTTACATATCCTGAGCACATAGTTACCGTATAGTTTTTTTTTTCCCTGAGTACTTTATTTTTCTTAGGAAATAAGGAGGACAATGGGGCAGAATAAAGTGAATATTTTTCTTCATTTCAAACACAAATTAAATATATGTCCTTAAATGTATATTTGATCAAGTGATATTTGATACATACATATATAAATAAAATGTTCCTAATGTTCTTAGAAAGTTGAGCAAGAGCTAAGACATAATTGCATTAAAAAGGAAGACAGTCTTAATGCCTTTACAATAAATGAATAATGCCTTATCTAAAAAGTCTCATTTGTAAGAACAGAACCAACTTATTTCTAGAAGGAAAGTCTTTTCTAAAGACAGTTGATAATATTTCATTCCTTTTGAGTTTTTCAACCTTGCCCAATCCCTTTTGAAGTCAATTTTAAACTTATGATTGAATTTTCAATTATACAGATCATATCTAGCAAATATATTTGCATCGAAGTGCATATTTTTGCTAGCTTAGACAACAATTCTATATTTGAACTAGATAAAAATACTTCTCTTTTATTTATATTTTAAGTATGATATTCTTTATATGTGAAGCTGTGGATCCGCCATTACCAGGGTTCTAATTATCCTTTTCATTAGTCATGATAGATGTACACTTCCCCTTCTCATCACCTGATTCCAAAAAGGTTACAGAGAGTCTCAAGCAATAGGAGTCTGTGACTTAAGAATACAGTGTAGAGTGTAACCCAAATATGATATTAGAAAGCATGGTATTAAAATCTTTAGTAAGAGCTTTTAACCCTGTTAATCAGGCAGAGTCATTATAAGTTATAAATTTTTAAAATCTACTGCATTTTTCACAGATGAAGGAAGAGGGTTTGTAGTCAAATATACCCTGGTTTCTTTCATTGTGTAGAGAGAAGAGACCAGCCTGCATGTAAATGCAATGCCTTTCTTCTTGGTGCTAAGACATGCATTCTCCCCACTGCCCAAAATTCAAAGACTTTGCCTGTTGGGCAAACAAGTGTGTTAGACTTGCTTGCTTGTACTTTGCCTGATTGGTACATGAGAACAGGGCAGCACCACGTGTGTAGAGTCTAGGTAAGACTGCAGGTGCTTGCTCTCAGGGCACCAGATTGTAGATTGTGGATTGCCTGCCACCATTGGGAGGAGCCAGTTTTTGCTATTGTTTGTGGGAGAAGGTCCCCCCCCCCTGGCTGTTTGCTCATCGGCCCTGAGAGAGAGAAAAAGCCATTTTACCTACCTGCTTACTCATCTGCCATTGCAAGACTCTAATAAATGAAATGGCCCACCATTTCCCTGCTCCGCAGTTTCTTTACCATCTGCCCAAATCCAATGTGAACTTACTTGGCTATGGCTACCAGCCTTACATCTGGTGTAGTTGGTAGGATTCAGATCAGATTTGTATGGAGCTGTCAACACTCTTACAGGGTGGGGTAGAGGAGTGGTTGCTGTTCTTCAACATATGGTTCCCTATTGCTCTCCTTTGGGGACCATGGGCTGGGTGTTATTTACAACCCTGCAAGAGAAAACCAGCAGCTCTGCTAAAGAGGCTGCCCAAGGTTAAAAGCTCCAGGATGAGCAGCAGACTAAGCTGCAAAAATGGCATGAGTTGGAATGGTCACTGGAGAAAGAGCTGTAGGTCCAAGAACTGAAGGTCAGGCTGTAGGCTGAGATCCAGCGATGGCTTGAACTAGAGCACATGTGGAGAAGGAGGCTGACTGCTCTCAAAAGCTGCAGTGTGAGCCCTGGCCGGTTGGCTCAGCGGTAGAGCGTCGGCCTGGCGTGCGGTGGACCCGGGTTCGATTCCCGGCCAGGGCACATAGGAGAAGTGCCCATTTGCTTCTCCACCCCCGCCCCCCCTCCTTTGTCTCTGTCTCTCTCTTCCCCTCCCGCAGCCAAGGCTCCATTGGAGCAAAGATGGCCCGGGCACTGGGGATGGCTCCTTGGCCTCTGCCCCAGGCGCTAGAGTGGCTCTGGTCATGGCAGAGCGATGCCCTGGAGGGGCAGAGCATCGCCCCCTGGTGGGCAGAGCATCGCCCCTGGTGGGCGTGCTGGGTGGCTCCCGGTCGGGCGCATGCGGGAGTCTGTCTGACTGTCTCTCCCCGTTTCCAGCTTCAAAAAAAAAAAAAAAAAAAAAAGCTGCAGTGTGAGATGCAGGCTGAAAACCAATGGCACCTGGAACTAGAACAATCCCTGGAGAAGGATTTATAGGTTTGTGAGCTCCAGTTTGCCCTGGAAGTGGAATGCTGGCACTGACAGTTAGTAGAGAAACAACTGCAGGTTCAAGAGCTAGAATTTCAGCTTCAGGCTGAGGTCCAGCAGCAGCAGGAGCTGAAGCAGGTGCTGAAGATGGAGCTGCACTCAAGCAGGTGGAATAGCTCTGAGACAGTGGGAGCAGATGTTTCTGACTCTTCTGAGGATAAGGAGAAGATTCAGGCTGAAGCTGCCTTCTGCAGACTCAGAGCCTGGCCAGGGGTCACCCAGAAGGTAAAAAACTGGCAGCCAAGAGTCCTTCAGGGACAGGCACAACCCCTTTGCATGTGGTGGAGTACTCTGTGATCTGTCCTTACACACAGACAGAGCTGATAAAGTTGGGGGCACAATTTAGGCAGAAACCTACCGAGCCCTGGAAACCTGGTAGCTGTGTTTGTGGGACATAGGAGTGGATGGTATCATGCTCTCTGGAGCAGAGATGGAAAAATTGGCTGCCATTACCACACAATACTCCTTAATGCAGCATCTTCAGGACTACCATGACAACCCAAGAAACCATACTCTGTTAGAATGGGTGATGGCTGCCTGACCTCTGGTGGCGCAGTGGATAAAGCGTCAACCTGGGAACACTGAGGTTGCCGGTTCAAAACCCTGCACTTGTCTGGTCAAGGCACATATGGGAGTTGATGCTTCCTGCTCCTCCCTCCTTTCTCTCTCTCTCTCTCTCTCTCTCTCTCTCTCTCTCTCCCTCCTCTCTAAAAAATGAATAAATAAAAAAATAAATAAAATTAAGAATGGGTGATGGCTGCCATTTGAACAATCTGGCAGAATTCTGAAGACTTACCAGGAGCAGTGAGTAGGTGGCATTGCTATAGTAAGCTAGTAAAGGAACTTTTGGAATTAGGTATGAAGAATGTTGCTTTTAATTTGAGGTCCCATGGGCAAGATGAGGAAGTATTTATGGCAGGGATGAGAGAACCTTATTCTCTGCAGCACCACCTCATCAGCCCTTTTTGGGTCACTAGTGGCTATCTTGGGCCTCTATGTAGGGCAGCCCATCAATGCAGTTATGCAGAGGGTAGCAGATTTGGGAGAGCTGGGGGCAGTATGAGATCATAAAGCAGTGAGGGCTGCTGCTTCTGCTGATGCCCAACTAACAAGGGAAATGGGCCTATAAAGGTTACCCAAATACAGATATGGGTAGATTTGATTGTGGCTGGGGAAGATAGGGAGAAATTGGATGGCAGGTCTAATAAAGTCCATTGAGAGCGTTGGTGGCAGCTTGAGCTGGAACAGAAGTTCCAGCCACTGGAAAAGCAGGTGGCCCCAGCAGCTGCCAAAAAAATGACTGGTTTTCAGTTTGAACGGTTGCAGGATTACTTGTTGGAGACAGCTGTGGGAGAGAAGGATCCAACCCAAGACCCACTGTTCCAGTTTGAATAGGAGGAAGGCCGAAAGACCTGGCTAACAAAGATGGGTGGGGAAGCCTGAGGTCCCATGTGAATTTAGTTGCTTGTAATGGACCTTTACCCTGGCAATTTGCACAGACAGCTGGGCTGTCTATTGTAGACTGATCATTGAGCAGTGTAATGGACTCTTGCTCTGCAACCAGAGAGAGGCACTGGCTCCCTTGTTGGATAGACATGCCACTTTTGGACAGTATGATAGAGCCTGATAGATGGAGCCCAGCTTCAATAGAGGCCCTACTGCACCGGGAAGCTGCTCTCATTCAGTTGCAGAGATGCTTCATGGACACTTTATGGTTTCCGTGGACACAGCCCTGGACTATACAGTCCCTCCCACCTACCATGGGTTAGGGGGCTAGAGATGGGCCTCCAGTTAGCACCTTGGGTAGAGTGCTCAGGCAGACATTGTGAAGGACACCTTTGTAATTATTATAATTGTATAACTTATGCTGTTGCTGTAGTATGTTTGTTCATGATTACATAAATGTACCTCATTCCTAGCACAGGGACCATCGTGGAAGATATCTGTCATGTAGATTGTGAAGTGAGCAACCCTGGAGGGGTGGAATGTTGGGCAAACAAGTATGTTAGACTTGCTTGCTTGTACTTTGCCTGATTGGTGCATGAGCACAGGGCAGCACCATGTGTGTATATAGACTCTATATAAAGCTGCAGGTGCTTGCTCTTAGGATGGCAGATTGTAAATTTCAGATTGCCTACTGCCATTGGGAGGGACCATTTTTTGTTATTGTTTGCAGGAGAAGGGGCTCCCTCCACAAGCTGTTTGCTTGTCAGCCCAGAGAGAGAGAGAGAGCGATGTAGTTTTCCCCGCCTGCTTATTTGTCCGCTGTTGTGGGACTTCAATAAACAGAATGGCCCATCATTTTCTAGCTCCACAGTTCCTTTACCACCTGCCTAAATCCAATGGAACCCTGCATGGCCATGGCCTCTGGCCTTACATTGCCTATAGCTTTTCTCTCCATAGCTTTCTCAGGAAGGACATGCATGCTTATTTCTTCAATTACCATTTGAGCAAAAGCTCCAATCCTGACCATCCAGCTGTGTTTTTATATGTTTGTTTCAATTTGGTCTTTCTGTACAAATGTCCCACTTTGATGTCTTACACATTCAAATCCTGCATAGCATTTTCTTAATCAAACATTAGAGACCCTTCCTACATTTTTTAGCACAATCATTATCACAGTAGTCCATTGAGAAAGCAATGCTTTTTTCCTTCCTTCCTTCATTCCTTCCTTTCTTCCTTCCTGTCCCAGTAGAGCCAAAGCTCTATGTCCATCAGGTGTCCCCGATTTGACTTCTCCATGTAGTGGGACTCTCTTTCTTAACAGCAGGGCTGGCAGCCTCTTCGAGACTACTCTTGAGGTGGCTATGAGGAATTCTACTTATTGGTACTGAGACCAATTGCCACTAGAGGATAGACACAAATGACATACAAGTTGGTTGTAAGAATCACACAGGCAGTTTATTACTCACAAATCCTTAAAGTGTGCCTGGGTATAGCTTAATGGGGCCTCTTCAGCATGCATGCTCCTCTCAGCTCTCCTTGGTCAGAGCCTCCTGGAGACAGTTCACTTTCAATGTTGGAGTCTGGGCGACTACTGCAGCAGGGGGGCCCCTTTGCTTTAGTCCAGGGGTCAGGAACCTATGGTTGTATGGCTCTCATGGAATTACATTTTAAAATATGTGGCGTTCATGGCTCTCTCAACCAAAAAGCTTCCCGACCCCTGCTCTAGTGCCTTTTCTGGCCTCTGCCTTCTAACAGGTGTTAATCTATGGGATTATCACATCAAACCACCTTTTTGGGAGCTCCTAGCAGGGGGACCTTTTTATGTTAATTCACAGAAATGTCACATCAAGCCACTTTTAAGGTGTTCCTAGGGAAACCAGTTTTTATCTATATTTAATTTTACACACATGAACCCTGTGCAAAAGGTATAGTTTGCCTATCATATCTATACACAGTAGATTAATTCCCACCCAAAGATTGTGTAGCCTTATTCACTTGCCTTTATGGCTTTTAATATTGTATCCTAACGTATTTCTATAAATCTTCCATATTTTTCTATGTTTCTATGTATTTAATTACAATAACATTATATTACTGTAACACTTCCTTCCAATTCTGTTAACCTGCAATAGTCTGCATATAATCCTATATCATTTCAATTTGGTCACTAGATTTCTACAACTTTGCCAAAAGTCAGAATGTAAAGTCTTTTATTTCAGGGAGTTAGTCTTCTTTTTGTGTACAGGAACAAATATAGTTCAGGATACAAACTAAGACCTCAACAATTTCTTCTTGAACAGATTAATGAATGAATAAAGAAAAAATTAAACTTATTTCATTCTTTATAATATTTTTCTTTTTTTTCTTACGGTTCTTTGGCCACACCTCTCTAAAACAACTCCTGGTTAGATGACTACAAGTAACATCATTATGTATCTTCTTCTTACCAGTACAACACCTTGCAGTACATGGACAAAACCCCATTCTGTATTTTATTTTAGAAGCAATGGTGGTTATAAATGTTTCAAGATTTCAGAGTAATGGGAGCTCAAAGATTTTTTGTTGTATTAAAACTAAAGCTTCTGAACAGACAATATCTTGCCCATTCCCACACTGGGAGTTACACTGTAACTGTTACATACAGTTACACTGTAACTGAGGCATTCATCTGGACCAAGAGCAAGTGGAGGAGAAGAACCAGCTTCACACATCTTTTCTGATTTAGACATAAAAAAAGGTGAAAGCCCATTTCATTTGAAGAAATTCTCCCAGGAAAGTACACAGCTTGCTTAAGCTTCTTTTTTTTTTCTTCGAGAAACCTAGAACATTGATCCTTATTGAAAAAGATGAAATTAGATTTGACTTTTAATGTTTCCAAAAAAGTATGAAAGATTATGTCGTACAATGGGATTACAACAAAACTCTATGAGGAAAACTGTTTAAGAATTCAAGCTTATATAGCTACAGTGAACATACTTCTGTAAATATAAATTGAAAACATTTTAAAGGTAATCAAGCATAATTTGAGGCATCCTTAGCATTTTTATGGATCAATTTATCTTCAAAGATCTTTCCAAATATTAATGAATTAATTCTTACATTGGCCCTGTGACTAAGCATCATTGCCACTGTACTATCAATATAAGAAGTGATGGTCTCACCAAGAGCAGGAGGAAAACAGAGTTTCTGAGAACAATTTAAAATGGAAAATCTAAGTAAAGGTGGACTTGTAGGCTTAAAGATATTTTCACTGTTGCCAGTCCCTTTGGGGGTTATTAACATTAAAACAAACAAAGCTATATTCCCTTCATATCTGATAAAATTTAGTTTCAATCTCTGCACAAGATGCAAAGCAATAAAGTCTGTTTCAGAAACAAACAAGTAGACAATAGCCTTGAGTGTGAGGTTGTGCCTGGAATAGAAGTGCAGTTATTGCTTGGCACCTGCTTGCCAAAGGGCAAATGAGGTCTGCCATTTAGAAGACAGCTCCCCTGCCCCCGATCCTGGCCAGGCCTGGAGGCTATGAGCGCAGGTTTTTCCAACCTTAAATGTATGCTGCAGAAAAAAATGAGAAAGAGAAGCCCAAATACCAATTATTGCCTCAAATGTTACCTCTGGCACTAAGGGTCTATGTGTGGATTTTCAAGAAACTCCCTGCTAACAGAGCATCTATCAGGCAAAAGCACAGGTGAGACCCCTCTGCATTGAGGAAGATCACACGTTTTAAGTTATCACACCCTTTAAGTTCTCATGTCCCTTCTTCAGTTGGGAGGTCCTGATATTGACTCTGAACTCCAGAATAGCCTCAGGGCGAGCCCACCACTTGCTCCTACCTCTGCTCTGATTTACAAACATATCCGTCATGAACCTAGAGAAACCATCAGTTCAACGTTTCAACTGTACAAACAAATCATCAGACTTAAATCAGATTCTTAAAAGTCCAAAGGTTAATAAGGAAACAATGATTTCTCTCTAGACCCAGAAGACACTATAAATAAATTACTTGATATGGTAACAGAGTTCTTATCCATCAGAGTCACAAAGACCCACAGGTCTAGAGTCAGAAAATAATGATCCGGAAAACTTGTAATGATAGCGCTAAGTTGAAAGGGACGGATCTCCCATGGCCAAGGTGCTTCCAGGTCAATGAGATGTGTTTGACCTAGAAAAGCTAATGGTGTAGAGAAAGTCCTGCTGGCAACATCATATAGAGAAGCTCTTAACTGTCTGCAGGAAAAACCCTGGTGTTGTTAATGGGAAACATGTAGCATGAAAATAGTAGTAATGTGAGTGTCAGAAATACATGCATTTAAGCATTAATTTATCTTGAAGACATTTTTCAAAAAATGTTTGCATAAAGATTCAATCACGGTTTTATTTTTAGTTCCCTGCATAATATGTGCAAATTGACTTCCCTGTAGATGTCTCTAGGTAGGAAGCCCGAAGGACAACCTGCCGAATTCAGGAATTTTCAACACTTGCAACACAAAAGCAAAATACTAGGAAATGGTAAATAAATGAACACAACTTCAATTGTAAAATTTGGCAGAGCATTACATTCTAAAAAATCTTTAATATCAGCTATGTTCAGAAGATGATTATTTTGATTGTGAAAAATGTGAAATGTTGTGTTTAAAATACAGAATGAAAACTTGTCTTATGCTTGTTTGGTTTGCTTTTTTTCAGAGTTGGGACAAAATACTAAACCATAGAAAGATTCATTTAGGAAGAAAGATGAATGGAAACCTTTTTCTTTTCTTTTTTTTTTCCAGACATTGTCCATTTTATCAACATTAAAAAAAATGCTTATTTAAAGATCAGACAAAATTAAAATTAACTGAGTAGATCTAATCTTTTCTTTTTCCTTCTTTCTTCCCCTTTTAATATCAACCAGTCATCAAACAGACAGGTGGGTTGGTGCTTCTGCCTTTTGTGTGTGCGCTGCCTTAGGCTGGAGGAAGAGTAAGGGGTAAAATGCTTCCTTACATTCGAAGTGTAGGGTGCGCTAGTGTTTCAGGACTTTCATGACACTTTTCTAGCGGAACTGACCATTCAATTGTGTGTATTGACTCTGTCTAGGAGCAAGTCAACTAATCCACGTATTTTCATACTTAAAATGGAATTCGTTAAAAATGCATGTCAGTGATAGCATCATGAGGATGCAATTTTACATTCTAACTGATAGTATTCAGGGGCCTATCAGTAGGCAAAGGACAGGCCCTGTTTATATCCTATTCAAAAAAAGAACATTAGATTATTAAATCTGACCATACAGCTGCCTGTGACTTTAAGTGGATTCATAAGAATAACCATGTTTAACAAGATTATCAGATAAGAATAAGGAAGTAGATCTACTTTGTATCCAGGGAACCAATACCAAATATTTCAACATTTTTACTACTAAATACACTATTGAAATAATACTACTACACCTTTATGTGAAGTCCCATTTTGATCAGTAATTGGAATAAGATGGTTGCTCCTATCTCAGATTGCACATCAGGATAACTCAACTGCCTCTATGTGCTTCTAGGAAGAATCTGATTTACTTTGTGCTCTGGCTGCACTCTGTGCTAGTGATGAAGACATTTACGAACATGGTAAATCCTGTTGAGTAATTGAATTGTATGGAATCGGATAAAAAAACACGATGGAGAAAAGAAGGCAAGGAGTATAGGGAAATAACCTGGGCAAGGATGTGATATGAACACATTGTGTGGGGAAGGGCAGGATACAAGTGAAAATTATAACCAATCAGATGCTAGTGCTGAAGCTGGCCTGTCTTTTCAGTTAAGAATGGCTATGTGAAATCTATTAAGAGATTCTCAGGTCAGGTAACCTGGAAACTGGGGCTCACATCTAGAATAGCATATTTGCTTGAGTTCATCCTCTCAGTGTCTGCATCTGAATTTGGGAATTATGAATGAGAGACACAGATGATGGTAGAAAGATTTCATTTTCCCTCAGAGGTTAAAAAAAATGGAGGTTTTGAGACCAGTACAGGGAATGTCACACTGAGATATGAAATCGGAAGCTTTCTTCCATGCACGGAGTTTGGAAAGCCCCTCATGCTGACCTTTGGGACCGCCTTTTGGTTCCTCAGAATAACTCTGTCATTTGTTTCTCGCATCTGGTAGAGACTGAGTGGGTGGCTCTCAGACACAGTCTAAAAATAGAATCTCCCATTTCAGAGGGAATGAAAAGGAAGGCAAGCAATAGGTATCCTCGTTTATTTGCAAAGCAAAGCTTGCTTGCAAGCTCAGACAAAGCTCTGCAGCATTTCAGAGGTAGAGCTCAGTCAGAGTGGGGAGATGTGCTTAAAATGCAGTAAGAGATAAAGGGGTCATATGAAAGAAGCAAATAGAAACCTCTCCCAAGACTGGCAGAAAGTCTGTTTCTTAACCAGCTGCAGGTTGTTGAGTGATACTCAGAACAACATTCAAAACAAACAAAAAACCGGGAGTAGCCACATACCCTTTCTTTTCCCTGGGAATTATAGGCAAGGCAGGATAATTTTGCTAAGTAGTCCTAACATAAGCAGCTAGAAAGGCACACAGAAGTACAGCTTCTCATGCACTACTACTACTACAAAAAAAAATTCTCTAGTGCTTCTCATTGTTTCATTTTTTCTGTGTTCACCCTAAGTTGGCATAAGTGAATTAGTGAAACAGTCTGCAAATTTGTGCACCTGTTAATTATATGAAATTGCCTAGGCTCTTACATTTTAAGATATTCTGGAAAGAAACCAAAAATAGAGGAGGGAGGAAGGGAAAGGGAGAAAGAGAGAGACCACGGTGTTATTATTAAGACACTATTCAACTAGATAAGAAATATTAAGGCATACAGAAACCTAGAACAGGACTCTATACAGAAATGTAACCACTTTAAAGTAGTTACCATGGGGTACAGTGAGAAATCATAAAAATCGCCTTAAATGAGACCAGAGTTTCTCATTAGGTTCAAAATCTTCAAACAACCTCAATTTGTTTTCTCTAACTTAACTCTCAAAGGATTAGAAATTTAGCCAGGATTAACCTTTCTTTTTTTGGCCAATTTGCTAAAATCCTAATCACTAAGCCATACAAAGAGCCAGAAAAGGTTAGTATTAAGTGAGTCAGGCCACATTAGTTGGGTTGGTGGACAGGCTCTGCCACTTCATTCAAAAATCTGCCACTTCATAGATTAATGAATGAAGTCTACTTAAGTTAATTGTGTAACTTCTCTGTGCCTCAGTTTCCACACCTAAAAACTGGAAACAATTTTAGAACTTACCTCATAAGGTTTGTTTTGGGTTAGATTTTTTCCTGCTCCCCAAATTCCTATGTTGCAGTACTCAGAATGTGACCTTATTTGGAGATAGAGTCCTTATAGAGGTAATCAAGTTAAAATAAGGCCAGTAGGGTAGACCCTGATCATTATGAGTATGTCCTTATACAAATGGTAAATCTGGACACAGACACACACACAGGGAGAAACCACATGATAATGAAGGCAAAGATGGAGACGATAGATCTCTAAGTCAAGGAAAGCCAAGGATTGCCTGCAAGACCAGAAGCTGGGGAAGAGACATAGACAGAGTTCCTTCCCTGCCTCAGAAGAAACCAGCCCTGCCCAAACCTTGATCTCAGACTTCTGGCCCCAGAACCATAAGAGAATATATTTCAGTTGTTATGTCATCCAGTCTGAGATGTTTTGTTTCAGCAACCTTAAGAAGTTAATATAAGGTGCCCTGGCTGGGTAGCTCAGTTTGTTGGAACATAGCCCTAATATGCCAAGGTTGAGGGTTCAGTCCCTGGTCAGGGCACATACAAGAATCAGCCAATGAACGTGTAAATGCGTGGGACAGCAGATCGATGTTTTTCTCTCTATCTCTTTAATCAGTAATAAAAAATAGTTAAAAAAAAAAAAAGAAAGAAACTAACACAAGGTTATTGAGAAGTCAATGGTTTGATAAATGTAAAAAGTTGAAAACAGTCCAGGAGCAAGATAAACAACAATAAAAGGTAGGATTGTTGTGATTATTGGTGCAATGACTCGGCTTATTTTAAATTTTAATGAAATATTTCTTGTCTTTAACATAGATACCTGAGTCAACTGATGTCTTAGCTAGCCCCACTAATTATGTTTGATTGATATAAGGAAATATTCACAGAGTCTTTTTTTTTTTTAAGAGAGAGAGAGAGACAGACAAGGACAGACAGAAAGGGAGAGAGATGAGAAGCATCAACTCATAGTTGTGGCACCTTAGTTGTTCATTGATTGCTTTCTCATATATGCCTTGACCGGGGGGTCTACAGCAGACTGGGTGGCCCCTTGCTCATGCCAGCAGCCATGGGGTCATATCTATGTTCCATTTTCAAGCCTGTAATCCCATGCTCGAGCTAATGAGACCATACTTAAACTAGAGACCTTGGGGTTTTGAATCAGGGTCTTCAGACCTTGGGGTTTTGAATCCCAGGCTGATGCTCTATCCACTATGCCACAGCTTGGTCAGGCCACAGAGCCAGTTTGGCAGACATTTCTAGTCAGGACCCATGCTGTCTTCTACCCACTGGGATCCAGGAGTCCCTATCACCTGGCACCACAGGAGGCACCACACAGGCCATTCTCTTACACACATGCATACACTTGCAGAAGCATACACACTGCTCAGATAAAGCCCGTGCACTCTTCTACTTTTTCAGGAAAGAAGAGCCAATGGCAAGATAAAATAGAACAGAGGAGAAAAGCAGTTTCTGTGCCCACACTGCACAAGGGCTGTGTGATTTTAGGTTCAACACAGATGAACTGTCCCACTGGTTTTCATTTAAACTCAGAGCATGAATGGAAAAACTTATTTCTAGACTTTCCCAAGGACGGAGGGTCCTTTGGAAAAGATATTTCATGTGCCATGGTCCCAGTGGCACATCCCACTTGGGGTTGAGTCCTGAAATCTTCTGTGGCTTCCTGCCTCTGTTGGGGTTCACACTTTTCATTAATGGGCATAGACCATTATCTCTGAGCAACTTCTGATTACTCGGCTGTGCATATCTTACATGCCACACACTTCCCTCAAAATCTGGGGTTGAATTGTTGTGTCTTTGGGATTTTCTTTTCTCACCTCTCCCAGATTTTAACTTGCTGATGAACTCTCCACAGCTCACAGCTGACACATTACAAATGTCTTTTTTAGAAGCACATGGAAGCTAAGTATCAGTGAAGCCAGTGAGGAGTTCTGCACAGCTATCCCTTTCCAGCCTTCACCCAAACAAATGGCTGAGGCAGGAGGGCAGCAGGGTGTGTGCCAGTCTACCACAGCGTCTCTCATGGTGCTCTGAAGAAGGGTCTGTCTCCCCAAATTCTTGAATACCTTGTTTTTTAAACAAACAAACAAACAAACCACCACCACCAACAAAAAGCCTTTCCCAAGCAGTTTCTTCTTTAATAGGTCAACTTGAGTTCTTAGATATGCAAATATTCTTCAAGTTTTTACAGTCCACATCAAGCATATGTGACCACTCACAGTTTGCCAGGCTTTTTAAAGGTAAAAAATGAATAAAATATCATATGCCTTTCTGGTTTATCAAAAATATAGAAAATACAGCACCATGTAATGACTATTTAATAAATGGTTACCAAATGAATTTAAATATAAATATATATATATGAAATTTGAGGTTTTTCAAGGACATTCATATTTAATGTACATAAAAAGTTATGAGGTGGGGTTGGTTCCTTGGGAAACAAGGATATACAAATTGATCAAAGATGTCATAAATTTTACCCACTAAATCATTAAATTAATATTATGCTTAATTCAATAGATCTTATAACAACATAAAATTTATAATTATAAGTGAATATATATGATCATCACCATAACAGAAATACTTGCAGAGTATTAAAGGTACAGACAAAAGATAAATAATTTTGCCTGACCAGGCGGTGGTGCAGTGGATAGAGTGCCGGACTGGGATGCGGAAAACCCAGGTTCGAGACCCCGAGGTCGCCAGTTTGAGCAAGGGCTCATCTGGTTTGGGCAAAAGCTCACCAGCTTGAGCCCAAGGTTGCTGGCTCAAGCAAGGGGTTACTCGCTCTGCTGAAGGCTCGTGGTCAAGGCACGTATGAGAAGGCAATCAATGAACAATTAAGATGTTGCGATGCTCAACAAAAAACTAATGATTGATGCTTCTAATCTCTCTGTCCCTGTAAAAAAAAAAAGAGATAAATAATTTTGATTATAGGTGAAGAACAAAACTTTTATTGATCTGTATTTTAATAAAGAGGACAGTTAAATGTAAAGTTCAGGGAAACAATAAAAGTGTATCCAGGATCCTATATGGTTGACCTAGCCACTGTAGGATAGAGTGTCAGCCTGACATGTGGATGTCCTGGGTTTGAACCCAGGTCAGGGCACACAGGAGAAGCGACCATCTGCTTCTCTTTCCCTCCCTCTCCCCCTTCTCTCTCTTCTCTCACGGCATAGTTTGATTAGTTTAGCACTGACCTGGGTGTTAAGGATACCTCAGTTGGTCAGAGCAACAGCCTCAGGAGCTGAGGATAGCTCAGTTGATTCAAGCATCAGCCCCACACAGTGATTGCTATGTGGGTCCATGTCAGGGAGCATGCAGGAGTCTCTCTCTCTCTCTTCCTCTCACTAAAAAAAAAAAGAAAGAAAGAAAGAAAGAGAGAGAGAGAGAAAGAAAAAAATGCATCTAGGAAAAGGGAGACAGGCATAGAATTGTAAATGGGTGTGACATGTTCAAAGAAAGGTGAGAGTTTTCATGTGGGTGATGACAATGTAGGTGAGAGTCCCTAATATTCTTCTAGCTCTGGCAAGTAAAAGTTTCTGTGCTTATCTACATACCTACCTATCTACTCACCTACCTATCCATACCTATCTATCATCCAGCTACCTATCTATATCTGTCTCTCTATTGTCCATTTCTCTAGAGCTATCTAGCTATCTATTGTTCATCCCTCTATCTATATCTAGCATTCATCTACCTATCAATAACTGTCTGCCTATCAAACATCTAACTATTTATCCACATGTATTATCTATCTATCTATCTATCTATCTATCTATCTATCTATCTATCTATCATCTATCTATCTTATCCATTTATCTAGTAAAAAGCATCTCTCTATATAGGAAGGGTCCATGGTGCAAAGTATGCGAACAGTATGTTCAGGCAAGTTCAACATACATTTGCTGCGCCTGACTGCTGGGCATCAATCTGCAAAGTAGTGACCTTTTATTTATTTTATTATTTATATATATCTTAAGTCTTTATAAACCCTCCCCACAGTCTTATAAACCTTCCTCACACTGTTATTAACCTTTCCCACACTTATGTTGCTTATTTTACTGCAAAAATAATTAAAATAATAAATATATAAAAAATACCTATATGCTGCAAAATCCCACGATATAGTGAAAAATCCGCAATACAAAATTAGATATATACAATTTAAAAATCTGCGAAACAGTGAGACCACGAAAAGCAAACTGCAACATGGCGAGGGACGACTGTATTTGTTTTTGGGCCTTGCCCATCTTTTCCAGCTTTGTGTTGTGAGTATTGGTCCAGTGGCTCCATCCACCACAGAATAAAGTGGAATTCCCTTTCAATGTAATCGAACAGAAGCAAAGCAAACTGCATACTGAGGCCTGGAGGTAGAAGAATAAAGAGCACGCAGGGCTTATCTTTCCCTGAAATCCTTTGGATATTTGTGGACAAAGGAACAAGGACTGTTTTTATTGGTTCATGGTTCCTGAAAGCCCCTGCAGATTTGTATCATCTCTTAGGCATCAGTTCTCTGATGAACTGGTAGCCATCTCAGAGTATTAAATCCTAAATGATATGAAGGAAATATTTTAAAACATTTCTAAAGATCAGTAATTTCAGAATCAAATCAGCTTCTTTTAGATTCAAGTAGTGTATTGGGCAAATTTAATTAAGTTTGTGCTGGTGTTCTGGGTCACTTCCATTTTCTCTTAGTTGAAGGGTGTGGCTACACATACAACAGGTCTCATGAAATAAACTCTTTCATGGCATTTTTATAGGTTGGAGTCAATCAAGAGATTAGATTTGCTCCTTTTGCACCATAATGTTTCCATTGAAACGTGGGTTTGAGACTTTGTGTTCTAGTACTTGTTTATGTTGATGGAGGTTTGACTCCTTCTGACACAGGTGTGTGCAGGTGATGTAACCCCACGTCATTCAAGTCAGATGTGGGGAGGGCAGGAAGGGCACTTTGCATGCTGCTTTTATCAGAACAACCTCCATGGAGGCACAGGCCACGTGTGAGATGCATCTTTCTCTGTGTTGGTTGAGTTTCTTCATTGTGACTTTGTGCAAGGATCTTTCTTCAGTGGCATCACCATTAGTATTCCTTCAGTGGCTGGTTGTGAGCCATGCAGGGTCGCTGCTAAAAAGCCTTTTCCTTTTATAGCCTAATAATATTCAGTCTCGTTCTCTCTTCTCAGAACAACTGAACTTCCTCTAGTTGTAGAAGGACATCACAGCTGTCCTGTGACAAGGGTGGACTTATTGAACACATTAATGTTTTAATGTATTGAACCAATGGAACTCCATCTTATAAAATGTAGCCATGCACTGAAGAGTGAGCTGTCAGCTTCACCGACAGAGGAAATACATAATTGGTTCTTCCCTTCCAGTGTGGGCAAGCTTCCAATGTGCTTAACCCCTGCAGGTAAATGAACACAGCTGCATTTAGTGGCACACTGTCCAAAGCTTTCTGCAGGTTTCCCCAATTCATTATGACTTTTACAGTAGACATTTACTTTAAAAGTTATAAATTAATTTTAATATTTTAAGTATATGGCATCCAAACCCTTCTTTTATTTCTTTGAAACCAGCTTCCCAGTGTTTTCAATTTTGAATTTTTGAGGGCTGCACAGGATAGTAATCACTTTGAACCATTTAGCACTCCCTAACCCAGTCTTGTCTCATGGTAGTGTATCCTCTTAGTACCCTGGTTTAATAATAAATGAACTTGTTAATCTAATCCTGAGTAATTCAGGAAACAAAATGTCCTCCTCCTAATGTCTTTTTCTGATAATGATGGAGAGTTATGTTGATAAAATTGCTTCTACAGAAGATGAAGTGCTCCTGCTGGCTGCTTCCACTGAAGGGCCATGGAAGCGTGTAAGGTTCCCTTGGGTGGAGGAAGCAGGCCTGCCACTGTCACGACCACAGGATCAGGCTGCATTCACATGAGAGCTTCGCACTGATGGGGCCTCCAGTGAACAGGGCAGGAGCCAGAGAGCTGGCACACAGGGAAATGGGCCAAGGGTTCGTGGCCTTTTTATTCAAGCTGTCAGCTGATATTGTAGTTACTGAACTTCTGCTCAATGCCTTGTGCTTTCCTGTGCAGTAGGGATAAAACAATACGAGGCTTCCAGGAATCCTGGCCGTTCTAGAGTATACATTTTAGTAGAAAAAGTTAGAAATGATGTAAATAAATAGAATGTATAGTATGTTAGGTAGAGGTAAGTGCTACAGAGGAAAAAGCAGGAGGAGGAAGGCTACTGCTTGACAGAGGGGAAGATTTTAAATAAGGGGCAAGAGAAGGACTCAAAGAGGAAACGACATATGGGCCAAGTCTTACACTAAGTGAAGTCAGGGAGAAAGCATGCCAAATGGACAGACAGAAGAGCAAGTCCAGAGGGAGGGTGTTGGTGGGAATGTGATCTCAGATGAATTAGGGGCCCTGCAGCCATTCCGTGACCTATGAGAGGTAAGCCAGGACTATGTGAGTATGGAACTATCATGATCTGAATACACCTGTTACACTGCAGGGACAAATGGCTTAACTAGAGAGCCCAATGAGGAGGCAACACAAACATCTTGGCAAGATGTAGTGTGGCTTGGACCAGATTAGTAACAGCAGAGATGGTGAAAAGTGGTTAGACTGTGAATATAGAATTAAACAGAATTTCTTATGGATTAGATGTGGATGTGACAGGGAGATATCGGAAAACTCTAATATGTGCTGTCTGCGCAGCTAAAGAGAGCAGGAAAAGAAGAGAAGGGCAACTGTAAGACATCTAGACCAAGTCTAACATTCCCAGCGGCTGTTCACTTCTGCAGAAATCCCGCCTGGAGTGACACCAAAAACTTTCTCGCCCTTTCAATCACACTTGATTCAAAATCAAGAGAGAAGCACAGGCTTCCCTTGGGGCAGAGATGCAGAAAAGCCTTCAACCATTGGTGGGGTAGAAAAAAAAATTCTCTGTAACAAGAGACACAGTAGCAAGTGAAAGCATTCAGATTTATTATACAGGGGGTCCTTGGGTTATGACACAGTTCTATTCCTATGATAGTGACTTAACCCAAATTTTGGTGTAAGTTGAAACATACCCTAGCCTAAGTCACTTACCTATCCTAACACAGTTATAAAATCATAATCTAGAACATAAAAATACAACTAAGCCACAGAAAAAGGAAAAGGACATAAATATACTGTACTGTACACTGTACTGTAGTAACAAAAAATGACCAAAAAATGAGTGTAAAAAAATTTCTTACCTTTATTCCTGTGGTTGGCTTGTACACTGGCAGGGGCATTGCAAGGTGGGAGAGAGTGACCTATTGGGAGGAGGAAACTGGAGAGGCAGGAGAACCTGCAGATGGTGCTGGAGATACTGGGTCAGGTGAATCAGGATCGCCTATGGAGCATGCAGAAAACACTGGAGATGGTTCTACTTGAACTACAGGTGTTTCGTCTTGAGAAGCAGCTGATGTAGAGGGTACAGGACCTGTTGCAGGCCTCTCTACCTTCTTAGAGAATTACTCCAGGCTAGTCTGGAAGGCTGATGACTTCTTCTCTTCCAAAATCTGCCTGTAGCATTGCAAGGCATCCATAACAGCTCTGTAGACCTTACTGAGTCTGTCATTGCTGGGGTCCTCAGCCTGAAATGTTGCCAATACATCCTCTACTATAGAAAACCTTCTTCTAAACCGTTGGTAGTAAATCTCTTGGGTTCTAAAGTTTGTATCTCTTCCTCTTCAATCAGCTGCCTATCCAGATGAATGAGGTCCTTAGCAGATAGCTCCTCTCCATTTGATGCTAGTGGTTGGGTGACATACATCATGATGTCAATATCTTTCCTCTCCTTCAAAGCACTGCCATCTGAAGACTCAGATTTTCGTTTAGGAGCGATAAGAGCCAAAAAATTGTCAAACAAAGCAACACAAATGGAACACTTACACTTATGCTTTTAACAGTCCAAAATGGTGTAGGTAAGCATATTGGGGGTCGTCAACCTCCTCAATCATATGATGCAATACTGAATTACTGCGTATTCTTCCAATGCATGCAACAAACTAGTTTGCCCACATAGTCTAAGTACAACATTAATGGCGTAAGCTGAAACACTCACTTCTCTCTCTCTCTCTCTCTCTCTCTTTTTTTTTTTTGGTTTTATGGAAGTAAGCATTGTAAACTCAAAATGTTTTATGTCAACACTGTCGTAACCCAAGGACCCCCTACATAAGTTTAATGTGGCATAGCAGACTTCTTAAAGAAAGGAAGACTCCAGAAGAAGTTAGAGCTGAGTGGTTTGCACAAAGAGTAGTGGATTGTGAAAATGGAACATGACAAGCAGGTTTGGGGCAACACACTTAATGGTGGGGAAGTAACTAAAAATAAAAGGGTTAATTTATCAAGGTTTGTTTGTGGTTTTCTTCTTGGTACAGGGAGGACACCTTCCACATTTGTCTTATTTACTACTTTTAAGAAGTGCCTTTAGCCCTGGCTGGTTGGCTCAGTGGTCGAGCGTCGGCCTGGCATGCGGGGGACCCGGGTTCGATTCCTGGCCAGGGCACATGGGAGAAGCGCCCATTTGCTTCTCCACCCCCCCTCCTTCCTCTCTGTCTCTCTCTTCCCCTCCTGCAGCCAGGGCTCCATTGGAGCGGGGATGGCCCGGGTGCTGGGGATGGCTCCTTGGCCTCTGCCCCAGGCGCTGGAATGGCTCTGGTCGCGGCAGAGTGACGCCCCTGAGGGGCAGAGCATCACCCCCTGGTGGGAAGAGCATTGCCCCTGGTGGGCGTGCCGGGTGGATCCCGGTGGGGCACATGCGGGAGTCTGTCTGACTGTCTCTCCCCATTTCCAGCTTCAGAAAAATAAAAAAAATTTAAAAAAAGAAGTGCCTTTAACTTAAAATGCCAACTCAATATTTTTTTTAATTTGTTGGGGTGGCATAGGTTAATAAAATTACATAGGTTTCAGGTGTACAATTGTATAATACATCATCTGTACACAGTACTGTGTGTTCACCAGCCCATATCAAGTCTCCCTCCATCACCACTTTCCCCCCCCTTTACTGTACTTTACTTTCTACTCCTCTTTCTCTTGGTAATCACTATATGGTTTTCTGGGTCTATGAGTTTTGTTTTGTTTTGTTTGTTTGTTTGTTTGTGCTTAATCCCTTCACCAGAAATAAATCCACACATTTATGGTCAGTTAATATTTGACAAATGAGGTAAGACCATATGTGGGGCAGCTGTGTTAGGTGTGCTTGAGGGGATACCAGCTGCAAGCACTCTGCCTGATTGGTGTGTGGGCATAAGGCAGCGTCACATCTATACGGCCTATGTAAGGCTATGAATGCATGTGCTCAAGGGGACTGCAAATGTGCGGATTGCCTGCTCGCCATAATATGTGAGGGGCCATATTTTTGTTTGTTTCCCTGAGAAATGGTTTTCCCTGCCTGTGTGCTTGTCCGCCATTGTGAGACTTTATTAAAAGGTAGTCGCCCAATGCTTTCTCGCTTCGCAGTTTCTCTACCATTTTCCCAAATCCAATGTGAACATGCCTGGCCTCGGCCACCAACATTACACCATATAATGAGGTAAAGATTGTCTCTTTAATAAATAGTGTTGGGAAAATTGGACAGATACATGCAAAAATGAAACAACCACATTCTTACAGCATATACCAGAATCAACTCAAAATGGATCAGACTTAAATGTTAGACTTGAAACCATAACAATCCTAGAAGAAAACATAGGCAGTAAAATCTCAGATATTTTTCATAGCAATATTTTTTATGTCTTCTCAGACAAGGGAAACAAAAGAAAAATAAATGGAACTATATCAAACTAAAAAGTTTTTGTACAGTGAAGGAAACCATCAACAAAATGAAATGGCAGCCCACTACATCTGATAAGATGTTAATACCCAAAATTTATAAGAAACTTATAAAAGTCAATACCTGTGGGACAGCTTTGTTGTTAGGCTTTCTTGCTGGTGTACCAGCTGCAAGCACTTTGTATAATTAGTGTATGAGCACGTGGCAGACGCACATGTGCATAGCCTATATAAGGCTATGGCTGCCTTATATAGAAAGAGATGGGGGATTTCAGATGTGTGGATTGCCTGCCCACCACTGTGAGGGGCCATTTTGCTGTTTGTTTGCCTGAGAGGTGGTTCTCCCTGCCTGTGTGCTTGTCTGCCATTGTGACACATTATTAAATGGAATGGCCCAACGCTTCCCGGCTCCACAGTTTTTCTACTGTCTACTCGAATCCAATATGAACCTGACTGGCCTTGGACACCGGCATTACAATACTCCAAAAACAAACAATCCAATTTTAAAAGTGGGCAAAGGACCTGAGCAGACACTTCTCCAAAGAGGACATACAGATGGTCAATGGACATATGAAATGACACTCAATGGTGCTCAATGTCACTAAGCATCAGAGAAATGCAAACTAAAACCACAATGAGATATCACCTCATACCTGTCAGAATGGCTATTATCAAGAAATCAACAAACGACAAGTGTTGGCAAGGATGTGGAGAGAAGGGAACCCTCATTCACTGTTGATGGAAATGCAGACTGGTGCAGCCACTGTGGAAAATAGTATGGAGTTACTTCAAGAAACTAAAAACAGAACTGCCTTATGACCCAGTGATTCCACTTCAGGGAATTTATCTGCAGAAACCTGAAACACAAACTAGAAACAGTATATGCATCCGTATGTTCATTGCAGTGTTATTTACAATAGCCAAGATTTAGAAGCTGACCAAGTGTCTTTCAGTAAATGAGTGGGTATAAAAGCTTTGGTACATTTTCCTAGTGGAATAGTACTCAGCCGTAAAAAAGAAGAAAATATTACCCTTTGTTAGATCATGGATGGACCTGGAGAGTATTATGCTAAGTGAAATAAGCCAGGCAGAGAAAGACAAGTACCATATGATTTTACTCCTATGTGGAATCTAATGAACAAAATAAACCAACTTGGTATATTTAGAGCGATGTATTCTGAATCCTCCACACTCTGTATTGTTTGCTCGGGACACAGCTGTGGAGAAGCAGGCTCTTGCTTACATGTTGCTTAGGAATGTGAGTCATGGAGATCTGGTTCCATCTGAAGAAAAGGGCAGTGAGGAAAAAGTTATTGTTTACCATGATTCAGAATTCAGCTCTTTCCTATGTAGTATGAGAGCCACTCTGCCTCTAGGGAACCCACAAAAGCCATATATACTGGCACCAGCTGCCATGGAAAGAGCAGGGCTCCAAGTGCATTTACACCCAAGTACTGTGGCTGGTTCTCCTGCAGCTTGCCACAAGCATGCCCTCCACAGGGCACCCTCATGAGTGAGCAAAGAAAATGTGCTCAGGCTCAGGAACTGACAGCAGATCAATTGCTGCCATGGGCTGACCTTGAAAGGAGGCCCCCTGGGAGGTAGCTAGCTGGTCGCCCTGCCTTTTCGAAGGTCTCACTGAATGGAATTTTAGCATTATAGAGTTATTCTTCTAAAGCAGTGGTCCCCAACCCCCGGGCCAGAGACCAGTACCGGTTTGTGAGCCATTTGGTACCAGTCCGCAGAGAAAGAATAAATAACTTACATTATTTCCGTTTTATTTATATTTAAGTCTGAACAATGTTTTATTTTAAAAAAAATGACCAGATTCTCTTTGTTACATCCGTCTAAGACTCACTCTTGACGCTTGTCTCAGTCACGTGATACGTTTATCCGTCCCACCCTAAAGGCCGGTCCGTGAAAATATTTTCTGACATTAAACCAGTCTGTGGCCCAAAAAAGGTTGGGGACCACTGCTCTAAAGGTCTCAATGGATTGAGGCAGTAGTGGGATTCAAGTAATTTAACAACCGCTTCTCTGCCCTAATAACCGTTTTAAGTATAAAAAATGGATCCTTAAAGGTAGTTTATTATTTCATGCATTTAATACTTAAATAAGAACAATAAAAAAGTAAACTAGATTATGTTATAAGAAAGTGTTTTAAAATAATAATGAAAAAATATTAAATAATATGTGACAAAAAACAATATAACTGTTATTTAAGATATTTCCATATTGCTTCTTGATTGGCACCCTCAATCACAATTTTTTTCACCTGTGGATGGAATAAATATTACTATAGGTGCTTAGAACATGCTGTTGCACAGATGAACGTTAAAAAAGAATATGGAATGTAAATTTGTGATTCCCACATTAGAGAGAACTGATTACAAGTGCCATTTTAACAACCAGTTTGCTAAACTCAACAAAAAATTAGGTATTGGTTCTGCAGAACTGGTGCAAATCAGCTAAATTCCAGAACTGAATTGATGGTTTGGGGAAATTTCTTATGCAAATGAAAATTACTTTGAGAGGAGTAACTGGTTAAACATTTCTCAGCTATCCTTTCAACAGGAATTGATTTCCAACACAAGTCTGAGATCGAGTTGGAATTGGAAGAAGGCTATGTACTTACAGTAGGATAAGATCAACCTTTGGGAGAAAATGGTCAGTGGATGGGGCAGGCATTAGGGTGCCAGAGATCTGCTGGGATGACATATGATTTTTTATATATGTTTTAGACTTTTTCAAAAAATAATTAATTTTAGAGAGGAGAGAGAGAGAGAGAGAGAAAAGGGGGGGGGGACAGGAAGCATCAACTCTGATATGTGCCTTGACCAGGCAAGCCTCAGGTTTCAAATTAGTAACCTCAGCATTCAAGGTTGACACCTTATCCACTGCACCACCAGAGGTTAGGCTCTGGAATGACCATCCCTTCCCCTGCTGGATGTGGGGAAAGACCCTGGCACAGTTGAACTCTCCAGCCTTGCCATGTTTACTTGTCGCTAAATCGCCCCAAGGAAACATCTTTATAATGGGATCTGTCCCATTCTCTATTTGAAATGATATCGAGAAGACTCACAGCCCTTTGCAGCAGACAGAACAGAAGAAGCGGCGTCAGGAAGAGCAGAGGGAGACGATCAGGCCTTACACATGTGCAGCTGTGCTCACAGCAGTCCAACGTGCTGGAAGCAAAATATTTCTCTTACAGAACTCTCCTCATCTGGGCTCCGTAACATGCCCCCAGCTTCCTATTAACATCTGGAGTCCATGAAAACTATTGGTTTTATTCTCAAATCCTCTTGCAAAATTGAGTTTCTGATTATCTTGGAGTTTATCTCTCACTAGTTCCTCACCATGATTCCTTGCTATTCACTGAAACTCTTGAGAAATGGTGTTTTTCTCTAAATAGGTCAGAACAGGATTTTACATTACATTTGGTTCCAGTTGTTTTATTGATAAACTTTGGATTTTATTTTTGCATGCTAGCTACTGCCCTGTCAGGAGCTCTCATCACACCTTTCTGGTGAGTGGATCTAGACTGATGTATGCCTTTTCATCTTCAAGGGCTGATGGCTGACCCAGGCGGTTTTGTTGCTGGAGACATGCTTTGTATATTAAACTTTCCCTTTTAAAAATATAGAAGCTTAAAAATTTGGAAGACTAACTGATCGAAATTAAACTGATCTCAGATATATTACTTTAATAAATTGTATACCATCCTAGCATGGTACCAAGAGCACTGGACTGAAAATATTCCTTCACGGCTGGTTGGCCATGTGACCAGACACCATTCAAGCAGCTTTTCTGAACTTCAACTTCCCCATCTGGAAAGTGTCAGCCTGGGGAGGAGTCAGTAGTTTTCACACACATTTGTGTGTGGCAGACGTCTTTCATTCTGTTTGTGTGTGTAGCCACATAGATAAGCTGAGGCCTGAGGTTCTTCGGGGCAGAGTTTAAGAATCTCAGGACTGGGTGGTTTCTGAAATCCACTCGTTCCCAAACCCAGTTTCCAGAATCCTCTGCATCTCCATATGACAGAATGGATCGTGTCAGCAGCTGCCCTTCAGAAAGCACTCATTCCCCCCAGACAGTGGCATCTCCTCTTGTTTGCTGGGTGACCAGGAGTACCTTGGGTCCCATTTCATAGCTTCCATTTTCTCTTCTGTAAAATGGGCATTTGCAGAGTGGTCGGATTTGATGAGCTATAGTGTGTTAGCACTCAGCACACAGACTGGGAAGGACCAAAAATGAGCAGCGAACTCACTGACTTTTCCAATCTGTTCTATCCAGGAACATTATATGGCATAAGATCTGCCTTAAAAAAATTCTTTCAGGCAAATTGCTTTAGTCATCAATAGATGTAAACCAGAGGGAATGCCTTTGTTTTTTTTATGTTGTTGTTTTGTTTATTTGTTTGTTTTAAACAAATGTACATTTTAAAAGTTTTACTAAAATGTAACTATTTTGAAATTTTTTTACTTGAAAGCAATTTTCCTACTGCAAATCAAAGGATTAAAGAAAAAAGTGAGTCTACAGCAGCATACATTATATATACTTTCCAGAATTTTTTTTAAGAAAGCAAAAGAAATCTAAGCTAAGGGCAAATTTAAATGTGAAACCCTCATTCAGCAGCTGCCTTTAGAAGGAGTGAAGGTTAAATTGTGTCCAAATCAAGCATCAGATTTCCAGGGAAAGCAGTTGAGAAATTAGAAGGTGTGCGGAAGAGAGCAGAGAATGCTGCTAAAAGGTTGTAACCTTTTAAAATTGACAAGACTTTCAGGTCAGATACCAGACCGGGGAGATGGAGGCCTTAATCCAGGCATGAGGCAGGAAAGAGCAGGGGCCGCCCACAATGAATGGGTCAGAGCCAAGGGACAGCTGAGCCAATTCCAAGTTGTTTGAAATCTACTTTAGGTAAAAGAATATAAATAAAAAACCCCACATATGTTCTTAAAGCAGTCGGGACATCCTGGGAGTTCCTGGGAAGGGGAGTCCCTCGGGCCAGCAGTATTATCAAGGACTCGGGTTTGGGGGACTTTCCAGCTTTTCCTACATCAAAGAAGAGCTAGGATCTCAGGCTAACATGTCTGTCTCAAGCTTCCACATGGCAGAGACTCTTCCTGACCAAAGGAGAAGAGAATCAAATTCCTCTGAGCCCGCTTGTCTCCCAGGCTTTGCTTGACCTCGGCCCCATCTCTGCTGGGCCTGCACAGCCACTTTCAGCAAGAATCCTGCTAAATCAGTTTGGCAGGAATCCCTCACCCTAACATCCAGTCACCCTGACATCTGATCAGACTCCGCTCCCCACGCTGATCACCCTGCCAGCCTTGGGCAAAAATTCCCCATCCCTGATGTGGCCTCTTAGTAATGTCCCACCCGAGACCCCTCACTCTGCTTGTTGGCTGTACATCTCCAGCTGTCTTTACTGGACTTGGGGCTGAAGCCCAGTTCTTGGTGTTTTGCTGTTGCAACCTGAGCTGACAAAGACAGCAGCCCATAACCTAGAGTCAAGCCTCAGCGAACATGCAGTGTACATGAGAATTCAATTGGGCTTTGGTGCTTTTTGTTTATTTGTTTTTACTGCAGCACAGCAGATTCGAGGTTTTACGATTAGACTGTAAAAACACAGACTGCGGTCCAGACTAGCCCTTCACCAGAAACCATGAGCTCATCT
The DNA here is from genome assembly GCF_036850765.1 of Saccopteryx bilineata. Lineage (NCBI taxonomy): Eukaryota > Metazoa > Chordata > Mammalia > Chiroptera > Emballonuridae > Saccopteryx > Saccopteryx bilineata. The sequence continues at coordinate 163,170,378 of NC_089494.1, forward strand.
GACTTTAGTTACGTTCTACAAACATCTGTGGCCCTCTCAAAACATGAGATGTTACATCATCTCTTAACCAAAAACTCAAAAATAATGTGACTTTGGGGAGTGCTTTTAGATTTTCTCTTTACCTAATAGGACATTCATCATTTCATCAGTCTTCTTCTGCCAATGCAAGGCAAATGTATTTCATGTTTTTAAAAAACTTTTTAACATGCGATACAGTTAATAAAACATATCCAGGTCTTTATTCCATTGGATCATTTTATGATCTTTTGGGGTTTAAATCACTGTTTCTTAAAGTTCTCCAGCTACCAGCATAGTCTCTGTAAAAGCAGTAGAGCTGCTCAGGAGCTCTTCATCACCTCATGCCGGAGCTCAGTTCCTGCCCCCAGATAGACCAAGGCTCCTGAACTGCCTCCTTTCAGCTCCAGTTCTTGGTGCAGCTATGAATGGACAGTGGGCGTAACAGGTCCAGATCATTCCACACTAGCATATTGATTATTTATGCTGAAGGCCTTAGAGATTCAGCAGATCGGGGTGGGGGGCACTCTCTGACCTCTCTCTACCTAACAGCAGGCTATCAGATTTCCCAAGAGAAAGGTGTTCTCCCTGCACCAGGAAAAATGGAACATTTGCATCACTGCAAAATGGACCTATACACACACACCTACTAAAATAACCCTAATCTTCCCTTAGTTCCCATATATTTCCTAGTCCCTGACTCACAATTACTGCCCTTAGCCTGAGTCGTGGTGTCTTGGCATGTTCTACAAATTATCATTCTTTGTGTAAAAAGTAGGGAAGCTTTTGGGTCTATGGCTGCTTCAGGGTTCATATTCCTTCTGGAGACTTTCATATGCACATTGAAATATTAAGTAAATTTGTATGTTTTTCTCTTGTTATTCTGCCTCATGTCAATGTAATTCCAGCCACAGAACCTAGAGGGTAGAAGGACCTTTTTTTCTCCACTACAGGTGTTAATAACTAACATCATCTGAAATTCTCTCCAGGTCCTACAATGTTTCACTTCAGGTGAAAAATGGTTCATTATACTCTTGAAGAGAAATATTAATCTTGGCACTTAAATAAATTGCAGCCAGTTAATAAGAAAGATTTTTTTTTTCCTCCATAGAGCTAACATTCATGATACAACATGCCAGGAGCTTTGTAAGATACCTCTGGGCCTGGGATCCCTGTTCTCAAGGAGCAAGGGAAAAGAGCCCATTTCTCATCTTCTGTGTAAAATAATGGCAGGTTTAAATAGGACAACTGAGTGGGACCCAATGTCTACCAAATAAAAATTAACCAACACTAAGTCTTATAATATAAACAACCCTAAGCATACTCCAAGGAGAATTAAAATCCGCACAGAAGAACACAGTGAGGATCTTCTCCTCGGCTCTGCCATGGTGGAGACAACATTTAACAGTGGTGTGTGTACTCCTGGAACTGTTCTGAGTATGGTACACTTTCCTTTATTCAGTTCTCACAGTACCAACACAATATGGCTATCAAAGTTGTATAAGAAGAAAACTTGAGTTAGCAGAAGTTATATAATTGACCAAAGACCCCATTGCTATGGAAAATCCAGGATTACAAAATATGGATCTCATCATCTTTGGCTTTATAAAAAAGAGATTGAATCAAACCATCTCTACAGTTTCCTCCAGGTCAAAAGATATATGATTATATGATTATATGAGCTATGATAATAATTTTAAAGCAGTTATTTACCAAAGCTAGTATGAATCACTGTTCCCAAGAGATGTTAATATAATTTGAAAAACAGAATTGTTTGGTCAGATAACTTAGAGAAACAATGAATTTCTTCTTTTCATAGAGTCATATTCAAATTAACATATGGAGAACTCTGAGAAAACTTGCTGTAAGGAAAATGATTTACATTTGTTTTACTTAGCATTTCCTAAATACTTAACAATAAAACTTTTTAAAGTGTATTCATTTTTAAGTAGTATTCATTCAAAAGAATGTTTCATGGAAAATGTTTTTCAAAATTGTGATCAAACTCTGTATTATTTTATAATATAAAACAAATGATTGATTTATATAAGGTTAAGAGATCCAAAGATACAGGTATTCACTTACTCATATTTCCTCTACTTGATTCATAATAATTTAATTGTAATGGAGATTTGGTCTTCAGGGTTAAGGGGGTCTATGCTGAGAGAGTTTTCTTTTGAACTAAACTTGGCAGTCTTGGTGGCTAGCTGGCAAAGAGATGTAGATCACAGTAAGGTTATTCACTGCTCCAGGTTTACAGTATCTATCTTTGAACTCTCAGACTTAGCCAACATTTGAGGATAAACTTCTTATTGTTTTGCACTTTCTGCATTATCTCTAATACCTTTTATGTGTTAGTTTGTCTGCTCAAGTGAATTGCAAGGTTCTCTCATGAGTCTAGCTTCTCCTGCAACATTTACTTGTGGACTGTTTCCATGAACAAAATATCATTGGGTAAGTTGACACAACTCATTTAAGTAAGTAGTTTGGGAGGGCACAGCTGAGGAAACACAGAGGTCAGCTCTTTTAGTCACTGGAGGACCTGATGACATTATTTCTCCATCTATAGTGCTTCAAAGGATATGAGAGAGTCCTCTGTATCTTTACTGCAACTGAAGATAAGAGCATAAAACAGAATGAATGAAGTCAGTTCACCAGCAAATGAAAAGGCATTTCACTAGAGTTTGCATCATTCTCTCCATTGTGAATGAAATCTCCCTTTTATAATGAATAGAGAACTATAGAAGCAACCCAAACGTAAAATCCCAAAACATCATACCTTATTGCTTATTAGGTGTCTAAACTAAATTTTAGGATGAAAATATATACTGATTTTCATGCATTATGCTTTGGAGGACATCTAAAACAATCTTTATGACATCTATTATCTGTGTGCTTCTTTCATTTTGAATTAGGTCTCCCAAACTATTAATTTTGTGTTCCCCAAAATTGTACTATATATTTAAACATAGTGTGACCATGTGTGTAAGACCATAAAATTGTGAAGTATTTTCTTTACTCTGATAGGTGGAACAGACATGAAAGAAGGGAAAATATATACTATATAATAAATATATATAAATCTACCTACCAAACATATCTTTCTATATATACCTAATCAATCACTTATTTCCTTCCTTCCTTCCTTCTTTTATTCTTTCTTTTTATTTATTTTTTGATGTTTTAAAGACCAGAGAGCCTTTCCCATGATCTTCATTTTAAATGCAAAGGAGTCTACCATTTTCTTTATTGTCTCTTATTATGAAATTTGAAGAATGATATGTGGGGATGTGTAATGACACTGAAGACATAGTCTTCAGGTGTTTGATTCATTTTTCCATTTTACTTAAACTTAATTATTTATATAATAACAAAATTGGGTTCAGAATTATTTGAATTCAATTTCAATAGTAAGATTATTCTACACAGCAGATATCACTGGCATTTTATTATATCACTGAATATATTACATATTATTATTAATATATGAATAATAAAAATAATATAAGTAATAAAATAAAGTAAATATTTCTAAATATATAGTAATGTAAAAATAAGTATGTTATTTTATATTATTCTTTACTTACTATATGTTATTTATATCACTAGCATTTATTAATTAAATTAACTGCAGTATTTTATAACAAATTTAAGATAAACATATATGAGTTATAAAAGATAAAGATTATTTTAAAAACTGGGCAGAGATATTTGGACAATGGAAAATAAGGTCTGCAAAGACAGTATTGAAGGAAGTACTCAGAATGTATGTCATCACAGTGAAACGTCAAACTTTGATATGGGAGAGTCACAAATTTGACTAGAAATTTCCAGCGAAGACAGTAAGAAACATGATGGGTTAATGATTCAAAGAAAACAGGAGGGAAGAAAGATGACTCCCCTAGCAAAGACACATCTATTTCTAACTCCTTGGGACACTTTCCCTGTGGGTTTCCCCATAAAAGATAGTCAGCAATACATATAGAAAGCCTCATTACAGGAACCTCCTCCCCAGAAACCAGCAGGGACTTCCATTATCCCCACAGACACAGCAAGGGCCCAGTGCCCAGAGTCGTCTATAGGACAAGCGTGGGTAGGGCTGCAGTCACGACAGGCCAGGGTGTACGGGCCCGCAGTGAGCCATCTCCATGTCTGCCACGGAGCATCCTAGGTTCCAGGTTAGACTACATCCCTGCAGGCCCTTACCCACATCTTTCTTTTAATGAATTTTTCTTAGAGTACATGTTTTAATAAATAATATGCTTCAGTCAGTTACAAGATAAAGTCCTTAAAAATTCTCCGTCCCTGGCTTAATGTAGAAGGGTATGCTTTATTTAACGTGATTTACAATCTCTTGAAAGTGAGGTGCCTGATGGGCATATAAAGCCATGTACACAGCTGAATGCCAGGTGCACATGGAAGGGACCAGGAAGTAGGGCCCAAAGTTTTCTGAGGGTGAAACATGGGACTCCTCTTGCTTAAAGATTAAAGGCCGGCAAAGATGCAAAGTTCCATTTCACAGTCGAGTAAAGTGGTAATAATTTTCTTAAATGGCTATGACTGAGAATCATCCTCAGTTTTACCAAACAAATGAACAAACAAACAAAAATAGCAACAATAAACATAATAGAAGCACATCAAAGATACTTCATGTTAAGAACTGCTACCTTCCAATATCAACTGATGGCAAATTTCATGTCAAAATAACTGAGTGACCAAGTTCCTATAGAAAGCTGTTCACTCAACTCATTTGGTTAAATGTTGGAGAACATTGGCCAGAATTTATCAAGGTACTTAGAATAATGGTTACAATTTCAGAGCCAATAGTATGAACTTCTCTCTTAGTTATGTCAATACAACTACCTGGTCTATATTGATCAATGCCTTAACGCAAGAGAGCAGATTAAGCTCTTTACACTTCAAAGTAATTTTTAGTAGCCGATATTAAGAAACATTCACAAAAGGGCAAGTGATCAAACAGTTGCCTTTTTCTTGATCACATCAACCAAAGACCATCCATACAGACTCTGATTCTGGCTTGCCCTGGTTTGAGCAGCAGGCATATGCAGATGGATATGCTCTATCTCACCTCCTCCTAAATTCCTTAAAAGTGTGACCTGACCAGCCACCATTCTATACCTACAGCTTTGCCTCCATTCCCCCTTAGCTTTTGTGCTCTGATAATACCGATGTCTTTTAGTCTCCAGAACTCAACATGCTGCATTGTGCCACCTGCCTTCACATGGCTGTCCCTTTTGTATGGGTGTCCTCTTTCTTCTGGTCCACCTAGCAAGCCCACTGCTCATACTTTAAGTCAGTTGCAGACATCTCTTGTTCTGAAAATGTCTTTCTCATCCTATGTCCATCCTCTGAAGAAGTATTCTTTGTTCCAAACAAAAACTGGAAAAGATCCCTTTAATATTCTTAATTGAATAATCACTAGATTTTCTGTAGCAAGGAATGCCCCCATTCAGTATGAGAGTGTCTCTGATTATAATTATACCAGACATTATTGTTTAAGTTATATCACTCCAAATCAAATTATATTTTCTCAGTACAATAACACCAATCTTAAATTAGGACCAAAACCTTATCACTTTATATCAAGATAATGTCAAGTTCTCAAAGTCTAAATGTGTGCAAAATCAAGGAAAGCATGCTTAACCTATATTTTGGTAATCTACTGTATTTCTTTGCGCTATAATTCTTTCATAGTCAGACAGCCTGGTAATATTCAACAGTGTACAGATAATTTGGTCTTTTCGTGTTTTAGTTGTCCTCACCCTGAAAGCTCATTTCCTTCAGTGTCATCCTGCTGGAATACAGAATTTAAAATAGAAGTTTAGCAAAGCAACTCAAGAGGTACTGAAAAAACATCATTTTGTTTTAATGAAGAGGGCTACCATGCAAATTCACAGAATACAGTTACATGATATTAATTATAAGAATGGTTTGCACTTAGTCTATTGCTTGTCATCTATCATATATTGATTTAATGATGGGCTACATGGTGCTTAATGTGATACGCATTGAACGCTTTTCTTAAAGTATTAAAACACTGAAATCTGGTGAATGAAAAGCAGCTCTGTATTTCACCAAAGGTGTCTCCATTGTGATTCATTATAGGTAAAGCATTTCCATAATAGTGAAATTAAAGCTATATTCCATTCTGTATGAAAAGTTCTATCACATATACTACCTTCACAGTACTGCTTATGCAAGCATATCCTGAACAACTTTTATTAAAACAGATAATCACTGGAGCCCAGATGTACTCAGTGGCCAACAAACATTTAAAAAATATGTCCTTGAGCATTTCTGCAAAGTAAAAATGATTCCATCAGTGGTAATGTTTCCTTTGGAAATGGCTTTAAGCTGACTTACTATCTGGTGAAAGGAAGGGTCTGGGAAAAAAAATATGCCATGATTAGTATGCACTTAGTTCACCAAGAATGATAGGCTGAAACATAAAATAGGTCCCGTTCCTAAGCCAATTCTGGGATGACTGGCCTATTACAGCAGTACAGTTAGATAACAGTCCTAACATAAGCTATCTAATAAGAGGAAGCGGCCTCAAAGGTAGTACTTCTGTTTTTAGTTACCACTCTTCAGATTACTAGAGGGCGACTGTATTGCTGTTTTGGCTCACCTGACTTAAGGTAAATAAAGAAAAGTTGGGAAAGTCTTAGAGGAAAACTATGATCATGATTGAAATTTTAAAATAATAAAGTACTAGACATATAGGCAAAATTTAATACCCTAAGTGTTAAAGCTAAGAGTGAAATCAGAAATAACCTTATCCCACATTTTTTTTCTATTTCACAATGGAAAGAAATATAACCAGGAAGGTCCCATTGTTTTTTACACTCACATAGCTAGCTAAATTCAGAAATAGAATGAATACACTTTCTTGCATGAGACCAGCAAGGTATAGAAACAATCAGACTGGAGAGAAGAAACAGAAACAATACCTGTTTGTTCAATACCTTTAAGTGCAAGCAATTTATTAGTGAGTCTTCAAGGAAAAGTCAGTAATTGTGACTAATATATGTCATTATGCACAGCTGGTTTGACAGATTTGCAGAGGGAAAGGTTTTAGGAAATTGCCATATGGCTTTGGTTTATACTTGTTTATTTAAGCTGGGCTAACTGAATTTGTTCTATGCACATACTGGGGATAATAGGAGAAGGATCACTTTAAGATCAATGTAAGCTCTGGGCACATTTCATAGGCTAGTGAATCTACTGCTCATAGTTCTGGCCATAATAAAATGCATCTGCAAACTACATGAGAGGAAAACTGTGGTGCAAATATTAGCTCTTGAAATTCTGTGGTTACTGTTAACTCATTCAATTATCAGTTGGCTCTGATTTCCAAGAAATGCAAGTATTACATTCTGTTATTTTTATTTTATTTATTTTACTCGATGTTATTGCACAATATACACACAACAGTCTCTGACTCCACTGTCCTGCTGCTGTGTTGGGCTGTTATGGCAGGGAGGCCTGCGGAGGCAACACCACAGACCAGGAGTCCCCAAACTATGGCCCGTGCGCCACATGTGGCCCCCTGAGGCCATTTATCCAGCCCCCACCACAATTACGGAAGGGGCACCTTTTTCATTGGTGGTCAGTGAGAGGAGCCATTGACCATTTCATTAGTCAAAAGCAGGCCCATAGTTCCCATTGAAATACTGGTCAGTTTGTTGATTTAAATTTACTTATTCTTTATTTTAAATATTGCATTTGTTCCCGTTTTGTGTTTTTACTTTAAAATAAGATATGTGCAGTATACATAGGGATTTGTTCATAGTTTTTTTTTTATAGTCCAGCCCTCCAACGGTCTGAGAGACAGTGAACTGGTCCCCTGTGTAAAAAGTTTGGGGACCCTTGCCATAGACATAGGGAGTTAGGTGTCAACATATGAATTTTGGGAGACACAAACAATCTATAGCAATGTCACTAAGAATATTCATCAGAATTTGGTTTAATTTGCCATGAAAATGCCGTTTGGGGACAGTTTTACTCTTGGTCACTCAAATATCCTACAGTTTCTATCTCACTCTCAGTGGAGGACAGAATATTGTTCCCACATGATGAAGGTGGTTGCCCTGACATTTGCTCCTTGACTGGTCAGCATGGGTTATGTGACAGGTAGCAGAGGACATGCCTCATTTGCTGGTTGTTCCTGACGGTCAGCGGGATAAGCTCTGTGTTTAGGGAAGCCTGTGGTCAGCCAGATATTTACAGCTGTGTGAGAAATGCTCAGACCCACGGTTGACCAAGTGTATCTCTACACACAAGTGCCGTGATATAAGAAGCTGTTACCACTCCATGTGAACTTTTAGTAAGGATCCTCAAATCAGTTGTCTCACTGGAATATAAAATGCAGCCCATTGGGGATTGGGCACAGAGAAAGTTGTAAGTAGGGATGGCATATGAGATGGGAAGTGCTACAGCCATAGAACTGGGCGTGTAAGCGATGACGGGGCAGATTTCTCACAGCTTCTCTTTCTGGGAAATCTCTGTGTTTAAATCACATAATCTCTCACCTTTGAATAGAGCACCTTTCACATATGCCTGGTATTAACACCCTTACTTCTCACAGACGTGGTTAGAGAAGTCTTCTCTGAAGTGCCTTTTGAGCAAACCCTGAGTAATAAAGGAAAAGATAGACATGTGAAAACATGGTGAAATACCAGCCAATGCCAAGAACACATCCCAAGATTCAAAGGAGAAAGTCAGCTCGATGTCCTCTGTCAACATGAAAGCACAGAGAAGGTTGAAGCAGGGAGCAGCTGGGAGCCAGGTCCTGCAGGGAGCCTGGGCCAAGAAAGGAGTTGGGATTTCATTCTCAGCATATGTTAACCACAAGAAAACTCCACACTGGTTCAGAACACTGATAGCCATGTGAGGAACATGGCTGGAATGAGGCAAGGATGTCGGATAAGCAAGGTTGATGTAGATACTGTATGTATTTTATATGTACAACATAATAATATATGTTGAATGAATATATTCTGAATGTACTTTGAATGAGGGGCCAAAACATTTTGCTGACATGGGATGAGGATGTGGGGAATGAGACAGAGAAAAGCTGTGAATTAACCCCAGGCTTGACTGAGGAACTGGGAAACTGTCCTTTTCACTCATAGAGTAGACAAAGGATGAGCATGCTTGCTGATGGCAGAGGGGAGGGGCTAGGAGAATCTAGAGTTCTGTTAAGATCTTTAACATCCTAGTGGATCATATAACGCTTGTGTGGAGAATGCAGATTTGTTCCAGTGCAGTTGGTATGTTAGAGAATAATTAGGTCATAATAGGAATTCCTAGATTCCGTGTTTTCTTATGTACAATGTGGTTCACAAAGATACCAGGAGAACACAGAGAACTGTCCCCAGCTGAACTCAACCGCCCAGGAGTCACACTGCTCAGCTACACTGCCAGCAGCATGCACTCACCCCCGCCTGGTGTCACCACTTCCATCTGGTAGAAAACAAGCCTCACGCCACCTCTTCACCGTCACTCATGGGCTGCAACCCTTGGGACACCCTCTTCCAAAAGCAAATGGCAGCTCTTTTTCAAAATAAAACTCTAGATTTATTGTAGTAGTTATGTACTCTCAACGATTATCCTGTGTAAAACTTCTAACTTTTCTATGTGTCACTGAGTCCTGGGCTTCGCCCCATTCCCCATAAACCCTGCAGTCTGACTTCCCAGTTTCCTGGTGTGGTGGATTTTAGGGCAAACTTCACCCAGTCCCCTCACTCCCCTTCCCTCCAACAGCTGTCAATCTGTCCCACGTGGCCATGCCTCTGTTTCTATTTTGTTCCTCAGATTATTGTGCTTATTAGATTCCACATATGAGTGAGATCTTATGGTACTTGTCTTTCTCTGCCTGGCTTATCTCACTTAGCATAATAATCTTCAGGTTCATCCATGCTGTTGCAAAAGGTAACATTTCTTTCTTTTTTTATGGTGGTATATTATTCCACTGTGTAAATGTACCACAGCTTTCTTAGCTACTTGAAAACAATGCATATAAATACTGGTTCTCCTCTCTCTCTCTCTCTCTCTCTCTCTCTCTCTATTTCCTCTCAATGTTCATTTCTGTCTCATTTGGCTCTGAACACTTATCCTGTGAGGTCCTCCAAACCTTTCCCAACTCCCACTCAACCCAGCAAGTGTGGTACATTCACAGCCCTCAGGGGCCTTAGTGATGGATGATTTTCAAGCTATTACCCATGACAGCCATACGACCTACAGAAAACTTGCCATGGACTGAGTGTGTCCTCTGAAAATTTCCATGTTGAATCCTAACCCCCAGAGTGATGGGTTAAAAGTTGGAGCATTTGGGAGGTAATGAAGTCATGAGGGTGAAGCTTTTATGATAGGATCTGTGTGTTTATAAAAGAGACACAAAAAGCCCTCTCAACCCTCCCACCATGGAGGACCCAGTGGTAAGACACCTTCTAAAAACCAGGAAGGGGGACCTTAGCAGACACTGAACCTGCTGACACCATGATCTTAGACTTCCAGCCTCCAGAGCTGTAAGAAATGAATGCCTGTTTTATCAGGCACACTGCCTGTGGTATTCTGTTTCAGCAGTCTGAATGGAGTCAGACACATCATAATTATCTCTTCTACTTGAGTAATCAGAATTGTGTCCCCGAGGGCACAGTAGATACCCACTTTGTCCCCAAGGCCCAGGAGTGCTAGCTTCTATGGCAGTTTGGGGGTAAAATGGTTTGAGAAGTAAAGCAGAACAGACTGTGGCTGCTTCCAAATTACATTCCTTCTCCAGTCATCTGGATATAAAAGGAGGGAGGGGGATTCACCCAATTAGTTTTATTAGTATTCTCCCTTTTAGAAACACATACCATAAAATGGCTGGCACACCAGTGAGAAATTTCATATCCTTAAGACCTGGGCTCGGGCTTTTGTTCTGGCTGTGGGCCAGAACCAACAACAGGCTCCTTACACCTTCCCGCCTCAAGTGGGACCGTAGGGAGCACATGGGCCGGTGAGGACAGGCCTTTCCCGGTAATCCTTAAAGACCCCCACCTACTTCCCTCCCAATAAACTACCTTGTTCCAGTCAGTCTCTTCTTTATGGTTCCATAAAATATGCTGCTTTCTCTGAATTATGAAATTGGCAAATGCCAACATAGAAATGCCACTGTTTTCTCCTCATAATCCAGTTTTAAGAGTGTGTAATATTGCTACCTACAGTATCCTTAACACACTGGCCGAACAGCATTTTATGGCCGGCAGTCAGGGGGACCCACCTGCCTCTGAAAGGCTTTAGCAAATGAGCCTATTTGGCTGCCTTCCTGCTTTAGTACGTAAATTTCCATGTGTATAAATAACCACACTCCCATTCACTCCAGGAAGGTTATTGTATTTCACATGCCATTAAAAACTCCGAGTGTCAAAGTCATGCTTTATAACATCACCCCAGGCAAATGTATCACTGTCAGAAAGCTTACTCCAATAAAACTTCTTTATGGGTGATAGATTTTATTTGTGAGTTTATGGCAAATATCTGAAACATCAGGTATTCATGTTGTAATCACCTTTTATGGGCCTTGGTTTTCTCCCCTGCTCAGAAAGAACGTGCACACCTATGCCCAGAGCTTAGAAGGGCTGCGACTTGGGTGACAATGCCCTCGGTCGGCTTGGGCACATGGCTCAGTTTCTCCACACTGTATCTTTCTAAGCTTCCCTTGCACAATGCGATGACCATTAGTTTGAGATTAATTCTATTGTAAATGTCCTTTGAAAACGTGGAAATGCTCTGTGTGGCCATTGTTTCAGCCACTTTATGAGTTTGGTTCTTTTTATTGATTCTCACTGATTGCTTTATTTATTTTATTAAGATACTAGAATTAACCCCTAAATGTGCATGTCTCTATTGCAGTTCCCAGTTTTGAAGAGTGATGTCTCAGGCTGGCAATGAATGTGAGCGTGAGAGTGTGCCAGCATTTGCATTAGTGGGATTTGCTGCACTTTGTTCTTTAACACAGGATGAGAAACCTGCCCTGTACAGACAGGCTTGAAATATATTACAGAAAAGGTTTGTCCTAAGAAGTGCTGACTGGTGCATAAGATTGGTGGCCATTAAGCTGAAGCACAGTTCGGCTCATGAGGAGTAGGCCCATTTCCATGGGGATGTAGGATCAGCTTTTCAGGCAGCTGAGGAGGAGGTGCCCGTGCTTGTGGACTGTGAGCCTGTGCTGAAAGGAGACTGGACGTCAGACAACAAATGCACTGCAGTTCAGTGATCCATGCTTTTTTCTTCCCTTTCCCTCCGGAAGCACACGCCAAGGTCAGTGAACAGCCCACCTGATAGTCGTAAACGCCACTGGGCGTCTCCCAAGGGGATGCTAATAACTCACGGACAGTAGGTCTCCTCTGTGCACAAATAGCACTGATACGAGCCAAGCCAGCGTACAAGACAAAAATATTTCTAAAACATGTCAAAATGATTCTGGAATCTACTTCTACCCATGCACTTACTATACAACCTCAAGTAAATCTTTTAAATTTTCACATTACCTATGTCCTTGCCAGTTGAATTTTTTAAAAAAAATAGTGTTTCTTCTGGCTTTGACATGAGAAAAGAATGAACTAACATTTCAAATTACATGTTATTAAGTAGAGGCAGATAGAAAGTTAATTTTGTCATGTATCATCTAACGTGATAAAGAACATTTAAAAGGCATAGATATTGCCTGAAGGTAGATTCATCACTAAATTTATTTAGATGTGGTTCAAAATATGACATTTCAGGAAAAGAACGACACATCCTCATTCACTTTAACAACCTCTTCACTAGTACATCCATTTAGACAGCTAACAAGATTTCTGATTTTATTCCAGAAAATGCCTACTTCCACCTCTTCATTCGAACCCATTCATTTCTGAATTTGATAATTAAAGTGTATCTTTAAGTAGCCCAAACGTGACAACTAAGACGAGTAATGGTGACAAATAACTGCTCCTTCATCAGGCACATTCATAAATAAACCTCGTGTGGTTGAACTTATTTCAACAGTAAAACCCAAATGAATTTTCAATGTTTAATCTGGAACCTGCAGCCATTGTAAAACCTGTCATCATCATTAAAGTTAAAAGTGCTCCATATTCAGACATGAGGTAATAAAAATATCTGGTGATAGGTTCAGGATAAAGATAAAATGTTTACAAAAAAATTTAAAATTCACATCAGGTATGTAATTTTCCTAACATGTAGACCATGCATTAGAAATTGAATAACACTTTTAAAGACCTAAAACATTATATTTTGCCCCAGTCCTATGCTTCATTCCTCAAGATATGTATGGTTTTGATCTCCCTTCACCCCAACACCTCCCTAAGCAGCTGGACAGAATAATTCTTTCCCTGTGCTTTTACCAAAATTTCTTTTTCTCATGATGCACTTACCACAGTGAATTTGATCTATAATTATTTAAATCTATTAGAATCAAATGATGATCTTCCAGAAAAGTTTAAGTCATTTTCATAACTTTGCAGTGCCTATTGGAACATTTTGTATAGACTTAGTCCTCAAAGTATTTCCCAAATTAGATTGAATGGCGTTGGCTTGAGATGGCGTGTTCTTCGGTGAAACCTTGAGACTTGAGTCACTTCAGAGACATCTTCACATAACGTGATAAACGAAAACATTAACTTTGTATGAGCATGACATAAAGACTTTTAAAAGTCATCACAAAACAAATGTACTTGCAGATACTCACAGTTAAAATCCCAATGCTGACGTGCCCCACACTGACTTACGCCTATCCGCTTCTCCCGCAAGTCTTCCAGGCAACTTCTCTTATTTCATCAAAATGCCCACAGAAGGAGGTGCCCTCGCCGTAAAAGAAACCTTTCTCCTGTCTGCTTGAGGAAGTCAGTAGCTGTTTATATTGAATTTCATGAACCATCTGGACTTAGAAGCAAGGTTTATTTGATCAAGTAATTCACAGCAATGCTGCAAGGATTTAATATAAATACAGAAAACAAGATAATCAACAAGGATGTGATCCCTTCACAGAAGTCAGTGTCTGTGTGCACGGGCTTCTTAATGAATACCCAATTTCAGAGGCACAGTAAGACACAGAAGGGGGAAATGCCATTTGAAAGGATATCTTCTAGAGCAGCAGGACCAATGAAATAAGGAAATAAAGAAACCAACTTTGCTGAACGGAAGTTGAACCAAAACATACTATAATTTTCAAGAAGACCGGGTATTAAATAACTGAACTAACATAGGAAGTCTCTGGAATTGAGAAACTTTACGATTAAACTTAGTCTTCTCTAGTGCATCCTGGGGGTTAAAGGTAGAAAATCTAGTTTTAAACTGAAAGTCAGCCCTACGACCTGTTAAACAAATTTGCATCTACTTGGTGACATTTCACTGTCTAATTACCTGAGAGTTGACTGTCTTGCAGCTCAGAGGTCCCCTTGTTTTGCTTTTGAAATCTATGAGACTATCTCACAGGCAGCTTTCATCTTTTGTTTGGTCCTTTCAGTATCACAGTGGCTCCTGAGGGTATGGCCAGATCACACTGGCATTTGGTTAATGGAACCATAATCTCTCCAAGAGCAAATATTGGAAACATACCATTGCACCAGACACTTTTGGTTTCCTCTGACTTAGCAGAGCCAAGTTTTCCTCTCTAGTCACATGCTGTATCTCTGAAACAAAGAGATGGTCATGGCGTGGGGGCCAGGGGTGCAGTGATGATGGGACGGCATGTGGCCAGCATGGAGCTTCAAAGCTTGTCTGTGTAGCTTCCTACAGTCAGCACCCTAAGGTGCCATCATGAGATATTCTCTCCATTAAAAAAATATTCTAAGGGAACTAAAATGCAAGGTCTATTTTTAAAGGAAATGTTGACAGGAAAGCAAGACGTGCAGGTGAGCATTGGGGGCACTGGAACTGGGAAAGATCCCAGGGTGTGTGTTGGGGGTAGTTCCCCAGAGGTATGTCATAAAAAAAATGCTCTATTGTTTGCTGAGATATTCAGTTGCTGGGAGCTTAAACAGTTGCAGTTATTTTTTTCTCTGCTCAAAGCCCTATCAGAAATAGGCAAGAACAACTAAGAAGAAATTCAATCTTGTTTTTTCAAGGGTCCCACATTACATCCATTTTGGCTTGAAGCCATGCTCCCTCCTAAAAATATTCTTAATGGTTGTAGTTGTATGCACATGCACATATTTTAAAAAAACAGAGAGCAATGGGGAATTCATCTTCCTCACTGGGGAGAAAGGAGAGATGGGATTAGGAGAGGTTAGATTGTAGAATTATGACTTCTTTCAAGCAGTTGGATTGAGAAATAAGGAACTATTAAGAAAGATAAATAAATGAGTCTTCTTAGGGATTACTGTGTGGTATTTGGCCTCACCAGCATTCTGGCCTCTTTATAAACAGTATAACTGCAGTGTAGTTTTTGCCAGAGAATGCAATCCAAATGTAATAAAACACACCTTTTTTTGCTAAGCTGGAGGCAAACACTTTACTATTTTTTTAAGAGGTCAGTATGAGGATCATCTATTGATTGTGGCTTAAGGTAAGAATTTAAAAGTTCTAGCCTGCTCATGAATTGATTAGACTGCAAAACAAAACAAAATGTCTATGTCTAGCCAACTCCCTAAATTATTGAGTCTGTCTGCACATGCAAAGACATGATTCCTTGGTTTACTTAGGTGCATGAACATGGGTGTTTGCAAATAGACCTTTAAGGTTGTGCCCTTTAGAGGCAATGTCACCTCAGAAAGAACCCAAACTCAGGATCATTGTGAATGCCACCCCTGCTGTCCCTGGCCAGCAGTTTATCGCTCATGTGCAGTATAATCATCACTCCATTCTCGTCTGTGAAGTGGAGCATAACTGTTTCTACAGCCTCGCTTCTCAGAAGTCACAAGAAAGACTTTCCAGGCTGAGTCACTAAAATGGGTAAATTCAGTCAATAGAGATTTACTGGAGTACATACATACAACATCTACCCAGATTACATGAGAAAAATGGTTCTATTTGCAAAATACCAAGCTCCAAACTCTGGCTCAGCTCTGTGGTCACGATCAACATTGTCAAAAGTTTTAGTGGAATTTGATTAGGAAATTTTCACAGTATAATTATGTACTCACAACCATTCTTCAGTTCCCCAACCATATAATCTGGAAAAACATAATCTGCTGTGATTGGTGAGGAGATGGTAGAAGTAGCATCTTGAATGCTGTATAATTTTCTCTAATTCTTCAGTTACCTTGAACAGTAATTTCTTCTTTATATATTTATGCATTCAGAGATAATATGGCATAACTCATTTATTTAGTAACACAGAGAAACAACTAATATATTAATCAATATGTTACTTTACTAGTTTATTATATATATAATATATAATATTAATATGTTAATTACCTACAAAAAGATAAATCTATACATGGAAAGGAATGAAGACAGTCATTGTCAAAATCTCAATACTATATAAGTTGCTCCCTTTTAATAAAAAGTGTAAAGTAAAATATGTGAATCATTCAAATGTTATTGATGAGAAGCAATCAATAAACAACTGAAGTGAAGCAACAGCAACTACAAGTTGATGCTTCTCATTTTTCTCCTCCACCACATCTCTCTCTCCCTTCCTGCTTCCCTCTCTTAAAAAAATGTTATTGAAATAGAATAGGAACACAGTGGTGGGTTTTGGGGATTAATGAAAATCTCATAAACAAAATAAAAATGCCTCAAAATGTAAAAAATTCTTCAAACAAAATTTCTATAGAAATGTCCATGGTGATTCTCATCAATCAATAACTTGCAAAAGCTATTTAGTTTGAGGAAAGCTTCTTACATCTCACTTGAGAAATGATTTGTTCAACACGCCCAGAACATAACATTGTAGCTTTTATAAATTCAAGAAAATTCAAAACAAGAGTTGAAAAAACAATCGGAAGCAACAGAATTTCTTTAGGTGGTATCATTTAAAGTAGTTACAAGTTAATCAGACAAGGGTCTTGTAGTCAATGAATTCTCTGCCATTATTAGAATTAGGTAATGCATCTTAGCTGAGCACTGGGGTAGTCTCCTCACAGACACTCCCAGGGTCTGGAGTTGTTTCCTCAGAATAACAGGAAAGGGAGGAGAGTTGAGCTGAAAATACCATCTGGTTCTAATTCAACATCCCCAATAAACTCTTATGCACCATTTCCAAAAAAAAAAAAGGAAAAGAAAAGAAAAAAAAAGAAAGCTAAATTGAAATGTTAGTAATTTGAGGGAACAAGTGGAATGACTTTTAAGAACTAAGAACACAGCCTTCTGGTCATTATGAACATTCAGTTGTGCTATGTCTGGCTAAGGTGGCAATTCCAGGGAGATGAGACTGTTTTTTAAATTAAATGTTCCAGTTCATTGAAGAAATACATTATTCATAAGATCTTGTCAAACTTATATCAAACCTTGAATAAAGAGTTCAATGTTGGGCGTTACACCTGGGGTTCTGGGTAGCATGCAAGTGCAGTAAGTGCCTTGTGCTCCCCACTTTTGAGAGGGGCCTGCCCTCCCAGGGCCACGGCCCCCCAGTCCAGGAGCTCTCCTGAGTGTCTAACGTCTCTTCACACGCAGCTTCTGCGGTGCGCTTGTGTCTGAGTTGTTTGCTGATTTTTGGGGGGTTGGGAGGAAAACAAGATTAACTCAGAAACTGAACAGAAGATGAGGTGAACACTTTGCTCTGACACTTATGGGGGTTTGGTTTGATGTGGAACTACCATGCACAAGGGAAAGGGAAAGACGTGTTTCTACATGATAGTGTGTAAGTTTCTAAGCCTAACTTAATAAGTTATGTGTTTTTAGCAGGTGTGTGGGATTTCAAAAGACATGCATCCCAGCATAACATAAAAATTATGTTTATTTTCCATGTTATTTTCCTTAAAAAAAACAATGGCTATATATAATACATCATTATTTGATTATTATTTTACTGTAGATGTCTTAATAAATCCACTGTTTTGACATATTTATAGTATTTCATTTTGTGAGTGTAAATTTTACTACAATGAATATTATTTTAAATATAGATCTAGCCATAAAAATAGGTATAGGTGTAGATAGATACATACATAGATGATAGATAGATAGATAGATGATAGATCTGGGTATAGATATAGATATACAGTAATATAGGTATATTTGCAGTAAATATGAAAAAGAAAAGTTGGTGAAAGTGAACTAGGAAGAAAGTATAACAAGTTTAATATAATATGAATGATGTGCACATTTGCAGTAAGAGTTTGACTTTAATAGTTGAAGAACAGTTGAGAATAAAGAAAAAAACATTCATGGCCTGATTTTGCTCTGGCCCTTCTCCTGAGTATTTAAGTCCAACTTATTGCGTAGGTGGCTGTGTTAGCACAGGCTAGTTTTTTGTATGCCTGCTTTTTGACAATAAAATGAAATATCAGTGGTCATGTTTCAAAAATTAATTCAGAGATAAGAAGTCACCTACATATGCATAAAAATAAGGAAAAGTTAAAATATAAGCATAGTAGTGTTTTTTCCTTCTCACATAACTTAGATCAAATAGGTTACACTTTAGAACTTATATAATTCAACACACTCCAAACTTTTAAAAGAAAATTTGTGCGTTTACTCAGTGTTGAAATTCTTATTTCTAATGTCAAATGACAGTGTGTCATTCTATGTTGTTTTTATTTATTTATTTATTTATTTATTTGCTTTTGTTCTAAATTGTTTTCAGATTTACACAAAACATTGAATACTTCTGAATTAAAATGGACTTTATTTCCATTTCAAATTTTATAATGCAGAATGCATTGTGTACATATAGCATATAACACGAGTTAACGATAGTTTTATCTTCTGTATAGTACAAAAATGTTCTTATAACACAAATAATGTCATCTCCAGTAGCATTCCTAATAAAAGAATTCTAAATCTGGCAATGTGTAAATTTCTGGCATTTATATCGTATTTGTGTGAAATATTGTTCAATGTCTATATTTCATTTTTTCTTTTAAAAATTTAAATAACATGTAATCTTATTTCCAAAACAAACAACACATTTTCATCAATAAAGTAACACCCATTTTCTAAATATTCAAATTTTAGTTAATTAAAATCATCAAACTACTTTACTGGAAGTTTTAAAAATGGAAGAAAAAGCATTTTTTTAAACCTCAAAAAGGCAGCACATAGAGATTTTCTAATTTTCTTTAAAATAAAAAAGCATCAGTCACATATTTGAAAGCAATTCATAAACCCCAGTGGATTTTTGGAAAGTACTTTCACAATTGTGTAAGATGTCCCCTGGGGCCATCAGATGTGGATTCATGGAGTCCTGGTTGCAACCATCTTCACTGTCCACATGAAGTAGATGAATATTCCTCACCTGCAGTAGTTCAGGTTTTACTGCGTTACTGCAAAGGAATAATAGAATTCCTCTGTGGGCTTGTCCTCTATAAAACATTATATTCATTCCATAACATTAAATGAGTGAGGAAGATCAAATAGGATTAAATAAAAGTGGCTTCAGAAACAATGTTTTCAAAGAAAAGTGCCGTGCTATGACATCTCTTTTAAAAATTCCCTTACTTCCAGCCAACTCTGCTTAACATCTCCGGGCAGCTGTTTTCAACATAGATCTAGAGGTGCTTGGTTCTAAATGTCAAAATGAAGAATAATTTGCCAAAGAGATCTGGGGCAAATTCTCCCTGAAAAAGAAAGTAACATACCCACAGAGACTAGCATAACCACAGTTAATATACAATAATTATGAAGGTGTTTTTTAAAGAGATTAATTGTACTTGGCCTACCATGCCAAAATTCGCCTGTAGCCATTTGGCACTAGGTTTCCTTTTGCTCCAACCTGGATTGGCCCTCTCTTAGAGCAGCTCTTTCCATATGCCTGCCATGCCCCAGACCACGGTGGGGTGACGTGAGCACTGTGTGGCTCTGAGAGGGCTGATCTCCCACAGCAGGCTCCATTGGCTCCAGTGACACTAACTCAGGCATTGCACACACACGCATACATACATGCACACACCTGTACACAGACACATACACACACAGACTCAAAGGCAGGCCCTTTTAATCCACTGATTTCCAGATCACTACGGACAGCTCCTTCTTTCTTTCTTTCTTTCTCTTTCTTTCTTTCTTTCTTTCTTTCTTTCTTTCTTTCTTTCTTTCTTTCTTTCTTTCTTTCTTTCTTTCTTTTCTTTCTTTTATTTTTTGTTTAGTTTGGCTTCTTCATCACAATGTTTTAAAATATTTTACATGTTGGCCCAGGCCGGTTGACTCAGTGGTAGAGCATCGGCCTGGCTTGCAGGAGTCCTGGGTTCGATTCCCAGCCAGGGCACACGGGAGAAGCGCCCATTTGCTTCTCCACCCCTTCCCCTCTCCTTCCTCTCTGTCTCTCTCTTCCCTCCCGCAGCCGAGGCTCCATTGGAACAAAGTTGGTCCAGGTCCTGAGGATGGCTCTGTGGCCTCTGCCTCAGGTGCTAGAGTGGCTCTTGTCTCAACAGAGCGATGCCCCAGATGGGCAGAGCATCCCCCCCGGTAGGCATGCCGGGTGGATCCCGGTTGGGCGCATGCGGAAGTCTGTCTGACTGCCTCCTCATTTCTGGCTTCAGAAAAATACAAAATATATATATATATTTTTTTTTTTTACATGTTGCATCTTTTATTTAAGTTTATTTTGCAAAATTATAGTTCCTCATAGACTTTAATCTGGTAATACTTCAGAAACAAACAAATTAGACAACTTCTCTTGCAATCCTTCATCTGGACACCAAAGAACTGGTAAAGCCAGTGTTATATTTCTACTCTAAAACACGTAGAAAGGCAAATAATGAAAATGTACTGATACACATTTTCAACAGGGCTTCTTTGAATGTGAGCACCACAGTGTCTGATTGGCTGCATGTTGGTTTCATTTCCTACTTACTTTAAGATTTCTGCTCCTGGATTTTCTGCTTCAAAATGTCAATTCAAGACCCTGTGTTCTTAGACCCAGATATCACCCCCAATGTTGCCTTTTCATTTTCCTATTCCATGTCACCCTCAGTCATTCCTGCTGGACTAGAGTCCAAGTGTAACCACAGAGGATGCTGGACAGAGGCCAGCTGAAGCTGCCGCACTTGGTCCTTTCAAGGGGCTCTCATTTTCTACCTTTCCTTCCATGTTAGTCTAAGTTGAACTCAAGGCTATATTGATATCCAGAGAGTAACCATGGTTCTCTCCCTGAATTAGACCTTCTGCCTTTGGATGGCCTGAGAAGCTTCAATGTAGCAGTTCTCAATTCCCACAGCATATTGTAACTCTACCGCCCAAGGCCACACAGAGAATGAGGCCAGAACAAATGCATCCTTATATTGTTCTAAACATCTGCATGCACTGGTTAGGGTCCCACCTGGATTTGAATTCTTGCTCTGCCACTTTTGAGCATCGTCACTTTTGTCACATGACTATTCTCTATCATAATGACTTTTCCTCATTGAAAATTGGGCTAGTAACCTCATGAGATTAATAAGAAGTTTTAAAAATATCCAAAATGAAATAAAATCCAAAATGTTAAAAATCCAAAATAAGGGAGAATGGATAGGAGGAAAACACAGAGAGTTTTTGTAATCTGATTGCAGGGCAGCATGGACCTAGAAGAAGGCTAAGTGCAGTGAAATTGAAGCTTGTCATAAAAGTTAAGGGAACAAACAGATGTTATTTTTTCACAAGGTTTGTGGTAAGATTACTTTGGGAAAGACGTGTGAGGGTGCTCTGTGACAGAGAAAAAGCAAAAGTGCTCATGTTAAGTGGGTGAGTTGGGGGGGCATATATTTTACTTTTAAATAAACATAAGCTCTTTATAACTAATGGCTTATGTTAAGGACCTCCAGGTGTGACAGAAAATCACTGAGGACTTTTCCTGAATGTGAGACATGCCACATACTAGATGCTTTTTTGACTTTCAAGGAGTAACTATGACATTGATCCCTGATAAAACTTTATACCAGTTTATTAGGGCACATACAAAAATTTATTGGAGTTTGTTAAAAAAAAGGCAGGTTTTGCTAAAAATACATGCCAAATTGTCATTACTTTTGGATAGCAGTTCCAGAACACAGCAGTAATCTGCTAAAAATATTTTGTTTGGACTTCATTTTAGTGCTTAGCTCAAAGCCAAGAAATGTGGGTGTGGCTCCTGATTCCAATCCATTTTTATAGATCGACCCTCAAAATAGATGCAGGATGGTCCTGGCCAGTGGCTTAGTTGATAGAGCCTCAGCCTGGCATATGGGCATCCTGGGTTCAATTCTGGTCAGGGCACATAGGAGAAGCAACCATCTACTTCTGCTTCCCCTTCTTTCTTTCTTACCCTCCCTCAGCCAGAGGATCAATTGGTTTAAGCATAGCTGAGGGTGCTGAAGATTGCTCTGTTGAAGTACATCAGCCTCAGGAACTAAAAGTAGCTTGGTACTCAAACATCGGCTCCCAGTGGGTTGCCAGGTGGTTCCCAGTCAAGGCACACACAGGAGTCTGAATCACTATCTCCCTTCCTCTCACATTAAAAAAATAAACTCAGAACACAGGGTCCTCCCTCTCCCTATGCTGAAAACCATCACCAAACAATGGCAGGTACTAGTGGGAGGCAGAAAAGAAAGGGTTCTGTTACAGTGACATGACTGTGCACAATTTGAGGCTATCCCCAAAGCTGGGAGGACATCTTGTGTCAAAGTGCTCCAATTTGGTGAGTGGGATATTTGACTGGAGTTTCTAGGATGGTGATGACCAGGCAGTCTTAGTTAAGCCATCTCTAGAGGAAAGTCTTTCAAGAAGGAAGGAATGGCCGCACTTTAGGAAGCTGATGAAAGGAAGGTGACCACTGAACCTGGCAAATGGAAAATATTGGGAAATTTGGCAAAATACAATCCAGAGAGAGCTGCAGAGAAATGCTATTATATGGGAGAAAGAGACTTCTGGGTAATAACGATGGGATGGCACACACTTCTATTTTTTCTCCCATCTGAAGCAATTAAACTACTGTAAAGGGACTTCCATTAGGCACAAATCCATAATTAAAAGGATAAAGTGAAAACCAAAGACTGCAGCACACTCTCAGAGCAAATGGGTGGTAGTAATCCTGGTCCCAAGAAGACAGAATCTAAATCTGGCTGCAGAAAAATTCTTTAACTAATTATTTATTTAACTATGATCAGACAAGAAAAATTACCAGACATCTGAGAAAAGTCTCTAACATGAAAATAATAGAGACTCAAATAAAAACAAATGGTGAAGAAAAAAAAAGAAAGAAAAAGAAAAAAAATCAACAACAAACAAAAAAGGAAAGCCACTTGGAAGAAACAGTGATTACGTAGGAAGAAAAAAATTTTCCAACTATGTGAAAAAACAAAAACAAATCATTAATATCCTCAGAGAATTTTGCCTCTATGAAGCAAGAACACACGATATGTGTATATATATAAAACATACATGTGAAAAATTCAGAGGCCAAAAAAGAACACCTAGAAATAAAAAATATGATATAAATATTTAATCAAGTGGCTGTTTGGAAGTTACATTGAGGATATCCAACTAAAAGAAAAGCTAAATTGAAGAAAGGGACAAGCTGAGAAAAAGATATTTTTTAAAATGCTGAAGAACCAGTTTAGGGTGTCCAACCTATAGTTAATAGGAATACCAGACAAAGGAGAAACTGCAGAGGAGGAAACCATCAAAGAAATAATTGAATAATATTTTTGAGAACAGAAGGATTTCTAGACCAGAATGACCCGATAAAAGCCCGTCATGAGAGGTGAAAACAGACTTAAACCGAGAACATCCTGTGAGATTTCAGCAAACACAGGATGCACCAAATTTAAACCAACAAGTGAATACAAATAGGTCATATATAAAATATCAAAGACCAGAATTACTTTGGACTTTTTAACAACTCTGAAAGCTACAATCAATAGATAAATTTCTTCATAACCCTAAAAACAAAACAAAGAAACAACAACAACAAACACATTTCTAAGATAGATCTTATACTCAATTCTTAACTGTAAATGCTAAAACGTCTGAAAAAATAAACTGACCTGTGGTGGCATGGTGGATAGAGCATTGACCTGAAATGCTGAGGTTGCCAGTTCAAAACCCTGAACTTGCCCAGTCAAGACACACACTAGGAGCAACTACTATGAGTTGATGCTTCCTACTCCTCCCTCTGCCCTCTCTCTCTCTTCTTTATCTAAAATAAATAAATAAATAAATAAATAAATAATTTTCTTTCTTTTCTTTCTTTCTTTTTTTTTTTTAAGTGAGAGGAGGGGAGATACAGAGACAGATCCTTTATGTGCCCCAACCGGGATCCACCTGGCAACTCTCTCCTGGGGCTGATGCTTGAATCAACCAAACTATTCTCAGTGCCTGAGGGTGATGCTTGGACCAATTGAGCCACTAGCTGCCAGAGGGGAAGAGAGAGATAAGGGGGAGAAAAGAGAGAAGCAGATGGTCACTTCTCTTGTGTGCTCTGACAGGGGACCAATTTCAGGTTTCCGTATGCTGAGCCAATGCTCTATCTACTGAGACAACCAGCCAGGACCAATAAAAAAAAATAAAATAAAGTCTGAAAAAAATGGATTTTCCAGGCATTTGTTTTTAGGTAGTGCTTAGAAAACTTAAACTATCCAAAAGATGTGTAAACAAGAAAAGAAGCAGCTATGGAAACAAGAAAACATGATCCACCCAAGGAGAAATATGAAGGGAATCACTAAATGTGATACTGAATGGGGGATCCCAGGATGGGGCTGTGGACCACATATAAGGACAAGCAGTCCAGACTAAGTGGATAGAGGAGACTTAGGAGACCCACGAAGGGAACACCCAGGAGGCAGAGCTGACTACCTGAATACACCGAGAGGAGACGTACAACGTTGGTGAAGGGTTTGAAAGGGATTGATAATAAGATTTTAGAAACCTAACCAACACAGGACCATCATAACCATAGAACAATCATTAACTACAGGGGGAAATGTTAGAGAGTGAGAAAATAGCACAGATGTATGTAGACAACATTTCAAGAATTTTCTCAGAAAGGGAGCAGAAAAAGGGATCAAGACCTGGGGGATTTAGGTTAAGAGAGTTTGGGGTTGGTTGCTTGTTTTGTTTGAAAAATGCTGAATGTTGGTTCCTGCATGTGAATATGGTTTCTGCTGGTGGTTGAGGTTGGCATATCAGGAGAGATCCTTGAGAAGGCAGAAGGGATGAGATCAGGGGGACCAAAGAGAAGGTCGTCTTTGCTAGGGAGGGGTCTTAACATTAATTTAATAGTAGAAAAACAAGTGAACAGGAGTGAACTTGTACTTCAATTTAGAGAGGGACTTGGGGGATGGGGAATGAGGATATAGTGTGTGTTTGTTTTGTTTTTTTCCAGTTGAACAATGAGGTGATACCATCAGTTCTTTTCTTCTTGTGTCATTTAGATTTTATAATACCAACCTGACCTGTGGTGGTGTAGTGGAAAAGCTTTCAATCTGGAATGCTGAGGTTGCCTGTTCAAAACCCCGGGCTTCCTGGTCAAGGCACATATGGGAGTTGATGCTTCCTGCTCCTCCTCCCTTCTCTCTTTCTCTCTCTCTCCCTTTTTTAAAATGAATTTAAAATAATAATAAAGATTTTACCATAACCTGAGAGGTGAGAATTGGAACTGTCCCCATTTTATAAAAGAAAAGAATAAACAAAGGCTCCTAGAAGTTATATAACTTTCTTAAAGTCAGAGAACCAGTCAGAGGAAGACCAGAAAATGCAGACCAAGACAGATCTGATTGCAATGGCCTTGCTCTTAAGGACTCCACAGTCACGTTTCTCCTGGACAGATCTTACCCTCAGGTAGCTCAGGGCCCTGGGGGGAGATGCACAGGCTGGAGGCTACTCCAATGACAGAGCATGGTGTGGTTGCTAAGAGGAGGAGGGCAACATTTACACACGACAGGGTCACGTGCGCTGTTCTCTCCACCATTGAAGCCAGGACAAGCATGGAAGGAAATGAGGAGTGCTATTTTTAGTAGAATGAGATTTCTAACAGATGTCCACATGGTGGAGGGCCCTTGAAAATCCTGTTTCTTGTCTGCAAAATTCATTCTGTCAGAGTTCTGTGGTCCAAAAATTGGCAACAGGACTTGATGAAACCCAGGGCAGGCATTGCACTGTTTTAGACATATCTGCACAACATACTCAGTGAGGCTATTATCTTTTTGGAAATAATGGCATAAATATTAAGATGTTTGACTTATTTTACTAATGAGGTATGGAGAGAGAATAATTTTAATGCTTTAACCTCTGAAAGTGGCACTGGCACTTGTAGAGCTCTTTCCAGGGAAGGCAGAGCAGGCTCAGCACTCCCTGAGACATGCCTATTAAGGAATACGCAAAATTTCCTCTCTGCAGAACTGGGTGATTAAGTAAATCTGAAATTAAAACTGAAAAAAATCCCAAAAGACAGACAGATGATCACAGAATAAGATGCTATTTCTAAATCTTTGGAGTAGAAGAGAAGTTATCTGTCTAAAAATCAAGTTTTGAGTTAATTTAAAAGCATTTTTTTTTTTGCTATTTCAAATTTTGTTTAGAAAATTAAATTTAAAGGGGTGGCATTGATCAATGAGTACATAGATTTCACATAAACGTTTCTATAGCATTTGAACTGTTGCTTATGTTGTGTACCCATCATTTGAAGTCAAATAATTTTCCGTCACTGTATATTTGTTCCTCTTTACTTCCTTCTCGCCACCTCTCCCACACATTTCCCTCCCACTGGTAACCACCTCACTTTTATCTATGTCCTTGAGTCTAAGTTTTATGTCCCACTTATGTGTGAAATCATACAGTTCTTAGCTTTTTCTGATTTACTTATTTCATTCAGTATAATGTTCTCAAGGTCCATCCATCTTGTTGTAAATGTCACTATGTCATCATTTCTTATGGCTGAGTAGTATTCCATAGTATATATGTACCACATATTCTTTATCCAATCATCTATCGAGGGACACTTTGGTTGTTTCCATGTCTTGGCCACTGTGAACAATGCTGCAGTGAACATGAGGCTGCATGTGTCTTTTTTATTTTTTATTTTTTGTATTTTTCTGAAGCTGGAAACGGGGAGGCAATCAGACAGACTCCCGCATGCGCCCGACCGGGATCCACCCAGCATGCCCACCAGGGGGCAATGCTCTGCCCATCCGGGGTGTCGCTCTGTTGCGACCAGAGCCACTCTAGCCCCTGAGGCAGAGGCCATGGAGCCATCCCCAGTGCCTGGGTCATCTTTGCTCCAATGGAGCCTCGGCTGCGGGAGGGGAAGAGAGAGACAGAGAGGAAGGAGAGGGGGAGGGGTGGAGAAGCAGATGGGCGCTTCTCCTGTGTGCCAGGAATCGAACCCAGGACTTCTGCATGCCAGGCTGACACTCTACCACTGAGCTAACTGGCCAGGGCCAAGGCTGCAGGTGTCTTTACGTACCAATGTTTTTGAGTTTTTGGAGTAGATGCATATTCTATATTTTACTACTACTAATAATAAAAGAGTGAAATAAAGCAGTAAAAAAAAAACCTTCCTAGAATCTCCTAGAACAGATGGAACTGATAAGGAAGGGTGCTTTGTGTGTGGGTATAGCTAAGGGGGAGGAAGTCTAGTGTTCCATCCTGGTCTAGTTTTGCCTCAGTTTCTTTGTTTTTTGCTCAGTTAATGGGAACACAGTTTCACCGCTGACTTCACTGGCTTTTAGAATTTGAGAAATCAATACATTGTTTTAAATTGTTTTTCAAATATAATCTCACTCCAAGTAAAGACCTTGCCTTCTGTCTCTCTCCAGGTTCACACTTAGGTATCTGACATACATTTTGACCTTGTCACTCACCCACTTACCTTAACGACTGGTTAGATCAGTCACATCCTTTTACTCTTCAAGTTTCAAGAATAAAGCAAACAAAAAAGATTCATTAAAAAGTGGTCTTTATTTTAGCAGCAAGTCCAGACTGCTTTTTTCTTACAGATTAGCCAAACTGAACACTATGATTAGGTTTCTGAGTTAGGCCCAAGCATTTCCTTGCAATGGACATTTGGCTTACTTGCTTTCCTTCCGGTCGTTTGCCATTTAGCTGAGCCCTTGCTTCCCTGCAGGCAGATTCCTGCTTCTTTTTCTCGGCATGCCCAAGAGCATGAAATGATCCCTGTAAGGAGCCAGAACTGATGTGCCCTCAGGTGCAGGTGAAGAGAGTTGAACCTGCTGGCTCGGCCACCTCGCCCCTATGCGATGAGCGGGTGCTTAAGTCAAACCATGCAGGAAAATCACAAATTTAGTACTGAAATAAAAATCCTTTCATTTATGAACTCATTCTGTCTTTGCTGCAGAGAGAATACTTAGAGCCTTCTTAGGCAGACTCTGCTAGTGCCCCTGTAGAATTGCAAAGGAGATAATTAAACTAGTCTTTGTTTTCACTGGACTTCCCTCTAGAGGTTCTGCAAACATATGAAAAGTTCTATGACCACAACCCACGTTCATGTCAGCAGCACTTTGAGAAATGTCCATTCAGAAATATCTCCAAGTCATAGTGGACATTCAGGGGCCATATGAAACCCATGTCCTAGCCATTGCCCTGGGTTGCTGTTGGCAGATAAGTTATTTTTTCTCACTCTTATTGTTAAAGATGGCCGCTGCCCTCATGTGATACAGCTAATTGCCCTTCTTGCTTGGGAAGGGGCTTGGTTATGCTAATGTGTGCTGAGGAGGGGGTTGTCCTGCCAAAATGTTTTAAAAGGATGAGCTAGGAGGCCATTTTGGAGAGAGTGACCATGTTCTTGTAGAGAGGAAGAGCCCATATTGTGGCAGGGCAGGGAGCCATGTGGAGGAGGCAGTCAAAATGGCAGAATGGTGAAGGAGAAGCCAGTTTGTTCAGGAGAAGGAGACGGGGAACAGAGGTAAATGAGGCTGGTGGGGTAGAAGCCTTTGATTCTAGGAAAACTTGGATGAGTCAGTGGCTTTGGGAGCTCTGAACGGAAAGGGAAGTGTTTTTACTCGCCTGCTGAATGCGAGTCTAGAATTAAAGAAAAATGGACCACCAGTTTTTGGCTCTGTTTCTTTACGATCTGCCTGGATTAAATGCGAACCTACACAGGCCACATGGCTTTGATGGTGGCTGCAGCTACTGGCTTTAGAGTTGCACATTGGCCTAGTTCACAGGTGCCTTCAGTAGACCTGTCTATTAATGAGCATAGCTAAGATCAGTGGAACTTTCCAGGTACTACAGTGTCTAATTGTCCATTGCTTGAGCTTTACAACATGTGAGGTGGATATTTTCCTTATCTCAGTGTCCATATGAGGCTTTTGAAGGTTGGATAATTTAAATAGACTATCCCAGATCCAACAGCACGCAGCAAGACAAGGAGCAACCAGAGAGGTGGGAGCCATATCAATCTCTAATACAGCCCACCCCTCATTCTTGTGTTTACTCTGCTGTTAAGGATGTCAACAGGGAATGAAGCTGGAAAATTCCAGCCAAAAGGAGTGTGGACAAAGGTACAGGGTTTGTAGATGACTCATCATAATTCTGTTTCTTATTGAAATGTTTGCTCTGCCTCAGTTTGGTAAAATAATGAAAGAATATTGAGATCCTATGCTATTTTTTTTTAAAGAGAGATAGACAGGCAGGCAGGTATGGACAGATAAAGAAGAAGGAAGAGAGATGAGAAGCATCAACTCATAGTTGAGTCATCTTAGTTATTCATTGATTGCTTTCTCATATGTGCCAAGCCAGTGACCCCTTGCTCAAGTTGTTGAGCTCATGGTCAAGCCAATGGCATCAGGGTTTCAAACCTGGGTCCTCAGAGTCCCACGTAGATGCTCTCACCACTGTATAACTTCTTGGTCAGGCCTATGGTAATTCTTAATGGGAGAGGTTTTTATTTGCTATCAGACAGACCCTATGTAAAGACTTAACCAGGGCTAATTTCTTGCCCATCTCTCCCAGACAACGGGGGTCAAGGGGGGGCTCAGTACCGCATTGTCACTGTCACTCAAGAACCATCACACCAGGTATGATGGAAGCCCTCAGTGCAATGGGCTGAAGTATGAGGGCTCTGAAAACGTCTGGGTTAATACTCTTCTTTGCTTCAATCTATAGGTAACCCATGCTAATTTCATGCCTGGCACATTGGTCCAAAGTGATCACCTGTCCCCACTTAAAGGCAAAGGGTCCAGGAAATGTCAGAAAGCCTGTGGATGATTTAAAGGCTTAAACAGAGCTTCACTAATTGGCTCACTGCAGCCAGGCCTTCCAAGTGCCTTGAAATATTAGCTTGTTTATTTCTTCTGTATACCTGAGGGGATTCTTGTAGAATAGTTAAAAGCATATGAGACAAATGGATGGAATTTGTTTCATATGCCTGGAACAGAGAAAAGAACACAAGAAACTAGGTCAATCTGAATTGATTTAAAAGCTTAAATTATACAAAACTACAAGTATTAGAGAGCAGCCCATGAGTGTTTGTAATGTGCTACCAGCTGAATGTGAGTGCTCTGGCTGAGGTCCCTGCCAGCTACCCCCATATTTGCATGTGTGACCTGTGGAGCCCTGGAAAACTCCTGCTTGCCACTTCTGAATTATTAGGGATTCTCAGTCAGGAGAAAATGAGTGATTACACTGTGCTACAGAAAAGTATTTTGCTTTTGGCTTTCCCAGTGTAATCTGTACTAAAAACTGTTATCACATTAGCATTGCACAGAGCTCAGTCATGGTGTGTCACTGTTCTA
The DNA here is from genome assembly GCF_036850765.1 of Saccopteryx bilineata. Lineage (NCBI taxonomy): Eukaryota > Metazoa > Chordata > Mammalia > Chiroptera > Emballonuridae > Saccopteryx > Saccopteryx bilineata. The sequence goes on from NC_089494.1 coordinate 163,201,214, forward strand.
CTGGCAGTCTTGGGTTGCAGGCATCAGAAACAGACACTGCTTAAAGAGCTAGTTTGTTGCAGGGCTCGGATTGTCTCCTGGAACCCAAGAATTACAAATGCAGATAAACCTGAGGAAGAAACATGCTGCCCCAGGACTGAGCCCAGCACACAGCCGACAGTACAGGACACATCAAACAAAACCAACCCGCTCTCTCTGTCTCTGTCTTTCTGTTTCTTTCTTGCACCCTTCCTCTCTCTATCTTTTCCCCCTGGCTGTCTTTTTCTTTCTCTCTCTGTCACTTTGTCTCTCCCTTTCTATCTCTTCTTCTGGCTCATCTCTCTGTTTCCATCTCTGTTTCTTTTTGTTGCTCTGTCTCTGTCTCTCTGTCTTCATTTCTCTGTCTCTTCCCCTCCTTCTCTATCTCCCCCAACACACTCCCTCTTTCTCCTGTTGTATTCTGCTGCTCCATGTAATAAGACTTGGCCTCATGGTTCCCACTTGTTTGCCTGTTACAGCTCTAAATCTTTAGGTGAGACTGGCTGAATTGTTTTAGTTTCAAATGACAAGCTCAGGGAGTGGGAATGTGATGGCCCAGAGGTCTATCCCTGACCCCATCCGTCTGGCCAGGCCTGTGGGACTCCCCTGACTCCTGTCTCTGAGAAGGGGCTGTGAGTTAGGCAGGTACCCTCCCTAAGCTATTTAGCACAGTCACAAAGACCACAACTGCTCTCAGGGGGAGGGTGTGCTCAGCATGTGGAATGTTCTTAGCTGTCGTGTGAAAAGGCCTTGTCCACTCCAGCAGGTACATTAAGCAGGGCTCTTTCCTTTACATTTCTGAATCTTTTCTATATGAACTCCAGTGATGCATCTCCAGAAATGGAACATCAGGATCACCCAAACATTTGACCGAATCACCTTTACGTAATGATAAAGTAAGGACTTTAGGAAACAATATGAGAAACCTTCCCACTCTGACTGGGTGCTTTGAATGTCTGGCGTCCGACCAATAGGTGTGTTGCTCTGAGATCACACCCTTCCTTCACTATTAACGTTCTACTCTTTCTGTAAGGCCAGAGTAGATGGTCCTTCTTCCCTGAAAATTCCCCCTCTGACTTCTGCCTCTCCTCCTGTCAACTTGTTCCACCCGCACACCTACTTAAACTGAAACTTCCAGAATTTGTTAGCACAATGAAACATAAACACTTGACACACAGCAATTAGATATTATCTGTTTTCTTTCTTAAGGAATAAAAGCGGCCTTGGGAATATTGAGGATGTGACTCTAAATTGTGGCTTCTCATAGTTTGATTTTTAGGAAAACAAATTAGTACACCTAACCTGAGATGTTCATTTGCAAATCATCAAAAAATAACTCTTTTTTTTTTCTGGAGTTAGAATTAAATGGAGAGCCATGCAGATGTATCTTCAGTGCTATGCCTGTGCATGAAGGGGCTTCGCAGACATTAGACTGCTGGCACAGATGTGAGTTCTACCGGCCATCCTTCTCCCCTTCCCCTTGTGTCTTCACAGTTCTGTTTGTAAACCATTATTTCAACATCACAATAGTGATTGTGTTTCCTTGAATTGCTTTGGAAGAAAAACTGAGTGGAGACAACAAATGACAGCCATTTTGAGAATTGTACTACCAAAAATTAGAAGCAAATTAAATCCTTTATTTTTTTAAAAAACTTTTAATTCTATACTTAAAATGAGTAATCATAACTAATGTTTAGTAGGTGCCAAAACGGCTATTTAACTCAGAGCATTTTCCCCCTTAACCTAAGCCTTTGCAAGCATCAGTGGCAAGTTCATTTCTGGCCAAAGATGTGTTTGCTGCTCACTGCTTCACCAGGCTCCCATTTCATCCAAGACAGAGACCCTGGAATGGGCAGCAGTCCCATGCTTGGAGCTGAACTTGCTCTTATGCTATTCTTCTTCCAAGACTCTGAGGTTTAAATTGTTTCTTTTAATCCCTGAAAGCTGTGTAAGAGATAACCTGTAAGCCTTTGATTCTGAGAATCTTGAAAACCAAGCAGAAATCCTGCTGCCTCACCAATCTGTCTGTTCCTTCTGCAATTGGTCTTTCATAAGCTCCCTACCCCCTACTATGATGCAGGCATCTTTGCTACTGCCTCCCAGTATTCGGCCCCTGATTCCAGTGTGAGCAGACCCATGGTCGAGGTCCGCATCACCGTCTAAACTGCAGCCATAGCCTGATCCTACCTCACAATCAGAACAGCCATTGAGGAGTTGCCGTTTCCACCACCAGCTATCACTTTCCTCCTATTCTGAGGGCAGAATCTCCATTCCTTGTAACGCATCATTTCAACTTTGGTCTTCTTACCTATTAATGCTGCTCCTTTTCTTGTTTTTAAAAAGCAAAACTTCTTTTGAACAATTAAAGATTATAGATTAGGAATAGCCTTCACAATGAATCAAAGAATAGGTGGAGGAGATTCAAGAAGCTTTCATCCAGAACATCACAGTTCAACAGAGGCCATACAAGACAATAAGTGCAAAATAGACACAGAGGAATTCTTCCAGAGAATTTTTAGATGAACTGATTTATAATTCCTAGGAATCAATGGAAGATTATGTCATAGAGCTTGGGATCAGTGCATTGATTGCCAGGGCTCTCCAGTCAAAAGAAACTAACAAAGAAACTCCTCCTAATGTCTTGGCTGTTAGTTGTTCATGGATGGGAAGAGGTAGCCGAGGACAAGAAACACTTGGACTGGGAAATGATCCTGTGAGCTGGCTCTCCTGGGACCTCCAGAGTTTACTAATGGAGAAAAGAAAAACAGCCGTCTCTGGGTGGTGCCTCCCAGCACCAGTTGGGCTGATAGACATCCAGACTCTTAGTCCAGACCACTGAGTTAGAACCTGCTTTCTTGTCAGAGTAGCACATGTTTGAAAAGCCACCTTCTTTCCTGTGAGGGTTCATTTGCATTCCTATCTTCTTTGCTCTGTTCATTCTTCACTGATGAAGATGAGAGAGTTCATAAAAATGCATCATGGACCCATTTAAACTATATGATTAACTGCTAATATGTGGTATTAACTTATAGGGTTTTATGGAGATTAGCACCTATAATTATATTTGATGGTATATGAAAATTACCTGTTTGGTTGCATTTGAAAGTATGATGACTTGAGAACATTCATCAATCCCTATATGGCTCATAGACTGGTATAAAATTGCAACTTATTTCAATTGTTTTTAAGGTAATCAAACTGATGTCTTTAACACCTAAAGGAGACTGATTAATTTTATGAAGACCATGTTAATTAATAATACAATGATTAGAACACTAATTGAAAATAATTTTTAGCAAATGGGATGTTCTGATTAGTATTTTGCAATGGGCTAATTAAGTATAACTATAGTGTTTCTACATTTCAGATTAAACATACAAAAATTCTATTTGGCTTCTAACATCTCAAGAAGATCAGAGTACAGACACTTCCATGGGAAAGGCTTTAGAGCTCAGCAGTCAGTGTTCTTCCACATTTGTCTAGTAATTGGAGCAGTTAAGTAGAAGCCTCCACTAGCTTAGCAGGAAAATCATAACAGCTTTCTTGATACTACCCACCTCCCCTTTCTGACACTGCTTCTGTGCACACTCCTCTCTCCTGCACAGAGTGGCTGACTCAATTATAGACACTTGTTCCTGATGTCATGTGACAACAATCTCTATTCCCACTCTATCTATGCAGAATGTTAGTTGATATTTTAATTGACTTTGAGTCTTTATTTTACATTCTTTCTCCTGTGTTTTTGTTGCCTTTGCCACATGACTCATTTCAATGTGACTTCTAAATGAAGATACACAGGTGACAGACAACTTCCCCTTCTCCTGGGATATATATACCTTCAAACGTTGATTCACTGAGGCCATGCAAAATGGGCAAGACCAAACTCAGGAATGTTCTACATAGAATACTATGTTCCAGATATCCTACCACTTTTTCTTATGATTTCACCATTATTATACTAATAGAGAGGAAGGAGCAAGTAGGGTCAAGTGACCCCATGAGGAACCATGTTGAGTGGGGTGTGCTGGAGGAAGATGAGGCTCAGCAGGATGAGCTCTCTCTGCACCAACTTGGAAGAAATGGCTACACAAACTCTGAGGCTGCCAAGTGGATGGTTGAACTGGCTGAGGTGGAAGGTTACCCATGCACAGAGTTCTTCTAATATGAAAGACACACTTTCTGTATTTTTAATCATGTATCTTAAATTCTGGTCGCTTTATATGTGTTTGATATCAGCTGATAGAAAAACTATAACAAGAAATGATTGATATTTCTGCAGTGTTACCTAGTATTACTCTGAAGTTGGTCAGTGAAAGTGTGATTTCAGCGTTTTTAAAAAAATTTTATATTCTTTTACATTGTAAGTTGTACCACACACAAGTCATTTTCCATTGGCACAGACATTGTTTTGTTAAAATAAAATGAAATATAACAGCATGAAGGCAACTTTTTGAAACAAGTTATTGCTCAATTTTCTAATTATTAACAACTAATTTTGATGCTGCAATTTTAGAATACTAATAAAATTAGTAAATTTAAGACTAGCTTCAGCTGACTAAAGTGCTTATTAACTAGAAAGCTATGCAAATTTTATGCATATAATTGAATTTTCAACTTGAGGATTAATTAATATTCTAGTTAACCCTTCTGGGAATTAAGAGACAATTATTTATAGTTATTGAATGAATGCATGAATCTTGAATTAGTGTGGCAGTGCCCATAAAGAAGGTGGTGCAAATCAAGGACAAATGGGTAATATCTGCTCTGTGCAGAGTCCTTAAAAAAAATCTGTGATCTCCTCATGTAATGAAATAAAAAAAAAACATGTTATTTCAAGTCAAAGAGAATATTGCTTCATATTAGAAATGTGTTCAACAGATAGGGACAGCACCTGTCACTTTAGAATCAAGAGATGTTGGGACCAAGGATGCAGCAGGGAATCTACAAATAAAGCCAAGCATCAGGCAGGTTATAATCTGATGAGAAAACTAGATAATGAGTTTAAAATATTGAATCCCTGGTATGACTACTCTAGAGGCTTTCAGCACTGTGGGTTCAATGTGACTTCAGTTGGTGGAGAAGGAGTGATAGAACACAAAGAACTTGATCTTCTGGAGAATTAGGAAGCTTTATGTGGTTGTGTTGGAAGAGCTAACTGATTCACATACATTGTATGTAAGGTTGAGTGGAATCAAAATCCGAATGACAACACGAGAAAAAAGCACACTGGAATGAGGGGGTTGCCATATCATTGAGATCCTTGGATCAGTTGGTCATTTATATATGTGAAGACAGATGAGGTCCCTAATTGATGCTGCTGTTAAATATAAGTAATTTTTTTGTTATCTAAAATTTTTTAAATTAATTTTAATGCAGTGGCATTGATAAATCAGGGTACATATGTTCTGAAAAAACATCTCCAGATTATTTTGACCTTTTATTTATGCTGCATACCCCTCACCCAAAGTCAAATTGTCTTCTGTCACCTTCTATCTGGTTTTCTTTGTGCCCATACCCTCCCCTTACCCCCTCCCTCTCCTTCCTCGCCCCCTCCCCACCCCTCCACCCCACTCCCTGTTACCATCACATTCTTGTCCATGTCTCTGAGTCTCATTATTATGTCCTATCTATGCATTGGTTCATATAGTTCTTAGTTTTCTATGATTTACTTATTTCACTCCGTATAATGTTATCAAGGTCCATCCATGTTGTTGTAAATGATCCGATGTCATCATTTCTTATGGCTGAGTTGTATTCCATAGTATATATGTACCAAAGCTTTAAATATAAGTAAATTTTAAAGTAGAATATTTAAATTTTATTTTTAAATTATAATAAATTAGCAAGTTAGGAAGATACCATCTGAGGTTAAACAGTAAGTAAAACTGGGAGTTTAGGACTAGAAGTAGAGCGCACAATGGGAATCACCCTCAGGCTGTGCTAAGTCTAGTAAACCTGAGGACAGGTTCCCACGGGGTTGCTGACAACAACATCTGTTTTCCCAACACCAAGAGAGAGATCCTGCAAGACAGCTATTTACCTAATATTAAGGCCCTCAGAATAAGACTAAGCTGTTAGTAAATTGCTTCAGGACCCAGGGAGTCTGAGAGACCTTAGTTCTGAGTGGAGAAAGAAAAGCAATCTATTCTGAGCAACTAGAACCTAGACTGATCACATGGGCTTTGCAGTCTGATTTATATGACTTGGAACACCACAAAATGTGCAGCAGGTCATTTGGTAAAAGTGGCTCAGGGCCTGAGTGAATCCAGGTCTTTGACACTCAACCCAAGTCTCAAAGAGTATCTACCAATAAAATTATGAAGGTCTCTTATCGCACAAGAATGAGAGGTCTGCCTGACCTGTGGTGGCGCAGTGGGATAAAGCGTCGACCTGGAACACTGAGGTCGCCGGTTCGAAACCTTGGGCTTGCCTGGTCAAGGCACATATGGGACTTGATGCTTCCTGCTCCTCCCCCTTCTCTCTCTCTCTGTCTCTCTCTCTCACTCCTCTCTCTCTAAAAAAATCAATAAATAAAAAAAAAGAAAAAAAAAGAATGAGAGGTCTATGAAATATAAACAGGTGCAAGCAGGGAAAAAAAGACTGTAGACACTGAAGAAACTGGTTGACAAAGAGTATTTGGTATGAAAATATACATAGAACAAAAATTAGTATATTTACTATATCCAATTAAATGGGAACATATAATAAAAGATTTAAAAATAGTCAAGTGGATCTAAAAATACTAAATTAAATTTCTAGCTATAAAAATATGTTAATTGAAATTAAATACTCAGTCAACAGATTTATTATCAACTGGACAAAACTGAAGAGAGAATATAAATTGGATGACTAATCTGAAGAAATTACCCAGAATACTATACAAAAACATTATTATATGACTTAGAATCAGAAAAGAATTTCTTTAAAAATACAATAAATAACTTGAAAAAGCAAAGTTTAATATATTTTCTTACCTCAAAATAAAGAATAATAAACAAATTTAATAGGTAAATACCAAAATGAGAGTACATATTACTAATAACCAAACCTATAAAAAATACTATCTAGATTTAGAAGGAATTTCTGCAAGTAAACAGAAAATACCAGCAACCTTTAATAAGAAATATATATGTGTGTATACCTATACACATGTATATATAACTTTACATATACACATATATATGAAAACTATGAAGAGATAATTTATAGAAAAAGAAACTGAAAGGCAATGAGGAAACATTCAAAAGGTCTAGTAAACAGCTGATGAAGATAACATGATGCCACATTATGACTTGGTAAACAGGAAAAGCTTGGCAATGGCAAAGGTCAGGATGTGGAGATGTGGCAACCAAGCACAGTGGGCAGGACTGTGGACTGGGAAGGCCATTCTGGAGAGCAATCTGGCACTTAGAAATCAAGTTAAATATGTTTCAACCCTCGGTCTCAACAATTCCCTTCCTGTATGTTTATCTGAAGAAATTCTGATGCAGGTGCTTAGAGAAACATGTACATAAGTGCTCATGCCAGTATTATTTGTGGGTGCCAAGTTGGAGGTGTCCCCATTTCTAAGAAGGTAGATAGGTACAATGTGGTGGCACCTAAGAGTGTCACCTAAACTAGAATCAACAGGTTGTGTACACATATAGCTACATGAATGGGTCTTAAAAATACAGAACTTAGTGAAAAAAAAAAACAAAACAACAACAGTAAGAAACAGAAAGAAATGTAAAACATGAATGGTATTCACTATACAGTGTGTCCATAAAATCATGGTGCACTTTTGACCGGTCACAGGAAAGCAACAAAAGACGATAGAAATGTGAAATCTGCACCAAATAAAAGGAAAACCCTCCCAGTTTCTGTAGGATGATGTGGCAGCATGTGTGCATGCGCAGAAGATGACGTAACACCGTGTATACAGCGGAGCAGCCCACCACGGCCATGCCAGTCGAGATGTGGACGGTACAGAGGAAAATTCAGTGTGTTCTGTGGCTCACTAAATTTGAATCCGTGACCAAAGTGCAACATGAATATCGGCACATTTATAACGAAGCACCACCACATAGGAATAACTTTACTCGATGGGATAAGCAGTTGAAGGAAACCGGCAGTTTGGTGGAGAAACCCCGTTCTGGTAGGCCATCAGTCAGTGACGAGTCTGTAGAGGCTATACGGGATAGCTACCTAAGGAGCCCTAAAAAATCTGTGTGTGAGACCACATCAAACTGCACTGAATAGGTATGAAACTGGGAGAGTTTTCCTTTTATTTGGTGCAGATTTCACATTTTTATCGTTTTTGTTGCTTTCCTGTGACCGGTCAAAATTGCACCATGACTTTACGACACACTGTATTTTTTAAAAGGATTTGAAAAAAGCAAAGGTACACATTATGTAAAAGCTAATACAAGCAAAACTACATACATTCATCACAGCAACATGGCTAGAACGTAACCCAAATGCTCTCTACCACCAAATGGTTAAAGATGTTTTGGTAAAATCACTTAATGGAATATTATTCATCAGTGAAAAAAACTGAAGTGTAGAGACATTCACAAGGTAGATGAATCTCACACAGAATGATTCCGTTTACACAAATTACAAAATATACATAAGTAAATAATACCTGGTTTGGGATACGAAAGTGAATAGAATAGCATTCAGGAGGAGGGTGTGTGGGTGAGATGGGACGGGGTCTCAGAGGTCTTAGAGGAGGAAGTCTCCCATTAGAGGAGGTCTCTGAGGTTCAGAGTTGACGTGTGTATGTGTGCATGCTGTCATGAACTAAGACCTGGGAACATAGGTCTTGCTTGTACCACTATTGTTTATTTCTTAACTTATATTTTATAAGCATTATTTGAAAGCTGCTATTATATTTTTTAAAAAACAATACATTTTGTAGGAACTTTGTGACCAGGAAAATGTTCTGAACAGGTTTTTGTTGAAAAAAACAACAACATGCAATACGGGGTCACATAGACATGAAAGGTCATCTATTATATTAAGCAATTCCAAGTATATGACATGTTCAGTCCAGGCAAATGTATAGAGACACAGAGCAGGTGGGAGGGTGCCCGGGTTGAGAAGGAGCAGGTCTGGGGAGTGTCTGTGCACTGAGTATATGCTTTTTTTTTTGGAGAGATAAAAATACTTTGGAACTTGATAGAAGTGGTGATTACATGGCATTTAATCCTGTCATTGGTTGTATACTTTAATGATTAATTTTTAAAAGGTAAATTTCACTCAAGACCTACAAGTTTAATTGGAGTCTTACTCAGATCCCCCAGGCTTGAGTTAGTTCTAATTAGGCAGGAAATAAACTTGATGTAAGGTAAGCTGAATCGCTGTAACACACTCTGTTTATAGCTTACAACATAAAAGCTGTCCTGCACAGATAGACTGCTGCTTGCTGTGTGTGCACAATGTGCAGAAAGTTATCTGATATGATGGACAGAAAAGTGCTCATGGCAGACATCTTTGGGTGGTGGTATGGCTAACAGATACACTTTTCCTGTTTTTATCTTTATTGGAATATCTAAATGTATATTTTTGACAATTAAAAAATGTTATGTTTAAAAATGTTTATATCGCCTGACCAGGCGGTGGCGCAGTGGATAGTGCGTCGGACTGGGATGTGGAGGATCTAGGTTCGAGACCCAAAGGTCGCCAGCTTGAGTGCGGGCTCATCTGGTTTGAGCAAGGCTCACCAGCTTGAGCCCAAGGTCGCTGGCTTGAGCAAGGGGTTACTCACTCTGCTGTAGCCCCCCACCCCCAGTCAAGGCACATATGAGAAAGCAATCAATGAACAACTAAGAAGCCGAAACAAAGAATTGATGTTTCTCATCTCTCTCCCTTCCTGTCTGTTTGTCCCTATCTGTCCATCTCTCTGACTCTGTCTCTGTCAAACACAAAAAAAATCATCCCTGGTAGGTTGGCTTAGTGTTAGAGCATCAGCCCGGCATGTGGAAGTCCTAGGTTCAATTCCCACTCAAAGTACCTAGAGAAACGGCCATCTGTTTCTCTGCCCTTCTTCTTTTCTTCTCCTTCTCCTTCTCCTCCTCCTCCTCCTCCTCCTCCTCCTCCTCCTCCTCCTCCTCCTCCTCCTTCTTCTTCTTCTTCTCTCTCTCTCTCTCTCTCTCTCTCTCTCTCTCTCTCTCTCTGTATTCTCCTCCTACAGCCATGGCTCGATTGGCTTGAGCGAGTTGGCCTTGGTGCCAAGGATGGTTCCATGGCTTCACCTAAGGCTTTAAACAATGGTTCCACTTGCCATGGAGCAACAGCAACAGATGGGCAGAGAATTGCCTCCTAGTGGGTTTGCCAGGTGGATCCTGGTCGGGGTGCATGCAGGAGTCTCTCTCTCTGACTCCCCTTCTTTCACTAAAAAAAAAAAAATGTTTATATCAACACAAAAATAAATTGCACTGATGTCTTGTAGCCAGGCTGCATGCAGAGTAAAATAATACAAAACAAACAAGCAGGCAGCAGAATATGTTCCTTTGCATTCACATGCTGATCTTATAGTCTTAGTCCCTCACAGGGCCTTTCCAGGGCCTTTTCTCAGCCTCTGACCTGCTGTTAATAGTGCAGTCTCTGGTCTTCAGAACATGATTTTGTTCCTGCCAGTGGTGAATTCATGTTAAGGTTTCTTCGTTATTTCATTTCTGTCCCACACACATCAAAGTGTGCTAATGAGGGCTTTACATTTCTTTATCTTCCATCCTTCTTTGCTCCTCATAAATTCATGGCTTTCCCAGAAGAACAATTTCAACCATGTTTCTGATTTTTTCATTAGAATGTTGCCTGTGTTGTGTTTTATTAAAAGATTGAACTCCATCATCTCTAATAACAGCCATGTAACCACCAGTCTTGGTTATCCATTTCTCAGGAAAAGGACTAGCACTTACAGAGCCCTGAAATGACCCCAGCCTGGTATCTCCCACTTCATTCAACCTGTTTGCTTTCGTTGGGAGGACAGAAATGTCAACTAACTGCAATCATGTGAAATTTGGATTCACCAGTGTATTTAGAAAATATGCTATTGCCATTCAAAGAACATTTGAGATAATAAAACATTAAAATAACAAAACTGAAACAAACCTAAATAAGCTTTTTAAAAATCCTCTTTTGCTACAGAGAAATTCTCCTAAAATGCTTGTATTCTCCTCTCTGCCATGACAGTGCATCTCTTACCAGCATGGTGATCCCACGCAACATGCTTCTGAGCTTCAAAAGGAGTGTTTTCTCTAGAACCAACAACCAGACATTGACTGCCCCAAGAGGAGCAGGACTTCCTGTGAAGCCTTGGGGAAGGGAGGGGAGCAGTGGGGAGCAGGGAATGCTACCAGAGGGAGTACCAGCAACTGTGTCGCCTGTCATGCAGCTTGAATCTCCACTGTCACTCTTTTTCAAGATGAGCTGAGGATGTGCTCAATGTGACCCTCAGGGACCCCACATGCATCTCCTCTTACTGAGTATTTCTATCTTTAATTAATTTAGTTCACTGAGCCCTATTTCAACACTTTGGCAACTATATACAAGTCCTTATTTTAAGACCAGTCCCTACAGAGAAATAAGAAAAGGATTCCATTGTGTCCATGGTGACACACATGGGTTTCTCTCCAGCCAGGTACCAGAATCTACTCAATAGTAAGTAACATGAATTTTTCCAAATAAAGTTAATTTTTATGAAATTATGGTTACAAAAGTACTTAGTTTATTCTACTTAAATGTGATCATTTTAAGGAGAATGTCTCTGGACAGCTTTTTAAAAAATTTTGTTTAATTACATCTTAAAACTAGGCAGCATGAAGAAACAACGCAGATAAAAGAAATATATAAGGACAAGAAGAGGAGTAGGGTCAGCTCTCCTCAGCCACCGTCTTGCCCCCTGGGTGAGACACATTGTTTCTCTTGTTCTGTTTCCTAACCTGTTAGACCAGCAATTTTCAACCCTTTTTATTGCATGGCATACAAACTAATTACTAAATTTTGTGCCACACTAAAAATCTACTATGTTTTTTACTGATCTGACAAAAATAAATAGGTATAGTTTTCATTCATTCACACTAGACAGCTATTGTTGTGTTGGCTGTTGTCATTTTTTTATTTGACTAACTAAAGGAAAAGAGGTCAGTGCCCCTGACTTAACAGTCAAGGACTGCATGTTTTAAAAACTCTTGTGGCACACCAGTGTGCCTTGGTATACAAATTGAAAATCATTGATTAAATGAAAGCCTAGAGAAGTATGAAATATTGAAATAACAACATATTCAAGAAATATTTAGGGATGTGGTTGTCACCTAGTAAAGCTAAGACTGAGAGAAGCAGCCAGGTGAACAGAGCATGACCACACTGGGGCTGTTTGCCACGATGGCAATGTGCTGTGTGGCCCCCGTGGGGGGTGGGGATCAGAGCAACAGGTCTGCCTCATTTATAAGTGAGGCATTTGTAGTTCTAACACACAAAATACAAAATTATAAGGGAGAAAACCAAAATACAAATTTACAAACTAAAGATGTTTTATTTAAGTATAGTATCTATAGAGAAGGAAAAGGTAACTCAAGCTTCATTACTTAACATGACTGAGAAACAGAGGAACCACAGTATGAAACTATTTTATACTAAAATTGGTAAGTTAATTGGCTTCAGCATGTGTGTTTTCAACAATGAGAAAAAGTTTTGTTATTGAAAAGAGCCATAATGAAAAAATATGAAGATCACAGTTGTATACAGGCTGCTCCAGCACCAACTACAACAGCACAACCAACGCCCCGTCTCTGGCAGCCAAAGAGAGAGAGAGACACCTCAGGAACAGCTGTTTCCCTGAGTAAAGCGATTTCCCCACTGGAATCCAGAGCCCCAAAACCATGTACGCCTGAAGCGACTCACCCCGCCGTGCCATGTACTCTGCTCTTGTGCAGAGAGCAGGTTCTAATCAACTACCCCGCAAAGGTCTTGCTTCCTTCCAGTTTCTTGTTCCCCGAAGCTGCTGCTCACCTCACACGAGCTCACCATGCAGAAGTAACCTCAGAAAACAATGGATCCTCAGTCATATTTGTTTACCTGCAGGTCATTACAAATGGTCCCCTGTGTTGGAGCTGTGTCTCAACGTCAAAACACCCAATCCACACATGATAGGAACCCAGTGGAATAATGACAATTTCTGACTAGAAATTTGTTCAGAAGAGGAATTTAGTTTAGAAGGCATTTTTATTTTTTTTTATTTATACAGTTTCATCTAATAATTTTTAAATCTATATATGGAGAGTGAAAATATAAAATAGATGGTGATTTTTTAAGTACTGGGATGTTTGAAGGTTAATTTAAACTAGTAGTGTTTTAAAAGCTTAGAAGGATATGAAGACAATGAAAAACCATTTCCATGGAGGACAGAAAGTAATAATTTTTAGAAGAACCCATACAGCATTCACAGGAGACAGTCAGGAAATATGCTGAGGACAGGGTTCCAGAAAGTGTCACCTAAACGGGCCTGCCTTCCCCTCCATTACTCTGTGACTTCAGGGGGTTGCTCCCCTGAGTTGAATGGCAGGAGCAAACTGTCCCCTGTGAATGAGGTCTGGTGAGACCTTGGGCTCTGTGGGAAACTTGCAGAGAAATTGGCATGAGTTTTGTCTTTTGTAGCCTAGATAATAATTTGGATGCAAGCAACACTGAGACCTCAGTAATAAAAAACCAGGAGTGAGACCTGGGATTGATATGGAGACCCACTGGGGAAGAGGTTAGTGAGGGCCCTGTCTGAGCATGCCCAGTCACCCTGCCTCATAAGGGTGAGGATACAGCTGTTCTTGAATGTCAGAGACATGAGGACAGGTGAGTAGGAAGGAGGTCTCATCCAGAAGTCCTAGGAGGTGGCTTCCAGACTGCCTGCTATGGCACCAGTGAACTGTGGAAAGGTGGGCCGTTTTGCTTTCTCTGGTTTGAGCACTGACAACATTTGGGGTGATCCAACAACCAGATCTGAGTTGCAGTGAATAAGAAAAGTATAATACCACATGGTTAGGAGGTCCCCACAGTCTGAGAAAGGAAGAGCAGTCACAACAAAAAGCATGCCCTCTTAGTGAAACAGAGCCACAGATACGACTCCAACGGGAACGATCCAAGAGCCACACAGGAAAGATTCCCTAGAGCTAAATCTAAAATATTTTCTAGAGGAGTTGAAACAGATGGTTATCACTGAATCTCAGTAAGAAATTTGGAAAACCAAGCCTAAGAAATATATCCAAGCAAAGAGAAAAATTGAAGTATTGAATGAAGATCATGGACTGAAGATAAGAAAGCAGAAGAGTAAGCCCAAGAGAAGACTGTGAGAAAAACAAAATTCCAGAAGGAAAAGTACGAAATTAATGAACTAAATAATTTCTGAGATATGTCCCAGGTAAAGAGAAAATATAGTATCACAAGTTTTGAGAAATAAAGAAGCAAGTCGCAAAGTAAATATGAGAAGACATAATCACTCTAAGTCCACAGATCAAAGAGACTTCTTCAGAAGATACTTGAATCATACCTTGAGATAACATACTATATATTATATAAATGTTGATCACCTCTCAAAATAAAAAAGATGGTGTAAATATGTAGTCGTTTTGAAAATATATTAGCCTTAATCTCTGTCTGAAAGAATTAATTGGAGAACAACTAACATCAAATAGGAAAAACATCATAATGGAGAGTCAGGGTAAACATCAGTAAATATTGTAGAAATGCAAACAAAAATGAAAGCTAGAATAGTATTGTGAGAGAATGTCAACTTTAAAATTAATAGCACAAAGCAACAAAGCAGAAGGACATCCTGTTATTTCATGTATACCAAACTATACAGGCCTAGTAAAGAAAGCAAAAACTAAAGTGTTATTATGAATTCAGTGGGATATTTTAATCTGCTTCTGTGATTTGGACAGATTTAAAAGAAAAGAGTATACCATAAAGGAAGTAAATAATAAAATAAATATATATCACTTAAAATTAAATAATAAAATTAATGCATGGTTTAATTAGTAGACACTGAAACTTATGGTCTTTAAATAGAGAATTCTTTTTATTTACATGTTCATGGAAAATTTACAAAATCAATCACTTCCTCGGCCCAAAGAATTGCCTGAGTACATTTTTTAAAATAAAAGTTTTATTGAATTTATTCTGTTAATGTAAACTAATTGAATCATAAATAATTAATATATAAAGTGGCCAAAAATCAGAATCTCTTCAAAATTAAAGAGTACATTGCTAGACAGATAACTCTTGAATCAAAGAGAAAATCAAAAGTAAAATTACAGCCATGTAAAAGGTAATGAAGAACACTCTTCAACCCTCTGAGACAAAGTGAACGCAGGCCCCAGAAGAGGGAAAAAAATTGATATGAAATGCCATCATTATTTTCAAAGAAAGTAAAAGATTAAAGAGAATTTGTGCTCATCCTAAGCATTTAGAAAATATTTTAAACAAAAAGCAAGTAGGAAATGGAAACTCCTAACAAAAGCTAAAGTTAGTGAAAAAATTAAAAAGTAGCAGAAAATTTAAAATTCAAATCTAATTCAAGTGAATTGAATTATATTAATGCCTCATGAGCCTGTTTGAAAGAAAGAGAGAAGGCAGAAATACACCAAATTAGAGGAGAGGAACAAGGACTAACCATAGATGTAGATGCGATTAAAGCAGTCACTATATATATGAAACTTTCTGACAAGACATGAAAATTTGGAGGAAATGGATGATTTCCCAGCAAAATCTGTATTGCCAAAATTCACTTGAGAAGAAAGAAAAGGGGAACTTAAATACATCAGTTACCATACGAGAGTTTAGAAAAAGACACTTGAAGATCTGCCATTGAAAAAGGCACTGAGAACAGATGGATTCCCAGCTGAGGTTTATGTAACATGAATTTTACATAACCTTAAAGAAAGAGGGCTTTTCAAAGTTAAATTATTCCAGGCCTTAGAAGAAGATAAAAGGCCTCTCCAATTCATTTTACAAAGGCAACGTAACTCTTTTAAAGATCCTATAAAGATAGAACAATAAAGGGAATATGTAGATAAATTTGATTTATAAATACAGAAAAAAAATTACTAAAATATTAGGAATTATATTCCAGCCTTGCTTTTCATATTTATTGAACAAGGCTTTTTTGCGCCTGTTTCATGATAACAAAATAAATAGATGATACATACCTAATATGTTAGATGGGGATAAGTGAAATGGAGAGGAACTATGGGAGAACATAGACTGAGAGGATTGTTGGGGGGCATTGGCTGTTAACGGCGATTTATTTGGATTTGGCAGAGAAAGCATCTCTCAGGGTATAGTAAAGACTATAAACAGGTGAGAGCACGGCATCTCTGGGGCTGAGGAGAGACCATTGGATGCAGAGGGAAAAGCTAGTGCCAAATCCTGAGGAACAACAAAGAGATGTAACTGAATAACAATAAGCCCAGACGAGAGTACCAAAAGTGTGGTCAGGAGGTAATGGGGCCCAGGCTCTATAGGGCATCACAAGCAATGGCAAATACTGCTTTTAAGCCACTGGAGGGCTTTGCTTTTAAGCCACTGGAGGGCTTTCAACACAGAGCTGGCATATTCCGACCTCCGTTTTAGCACTGTCTCTGGCTGCTGCTCTGAGACTGAATTTAAGAGGAACAAGGCTTAAGGGCAGGAGGCTAAGTAGGAAGCTTTTACAATAACCCAGACAAGAGGTTATGGGTCATGGTGCCATAGGTCAGGGTGGTAACAGCAAACATGATGAGGAATCACATGACCCTGGATATATTTTAAAGATAAAATCAGAAGAATGTTTTCATAGATTGAATTTTTAATGTAAGGTAAAAAATTTGAAGGAATAAAATGGCTCCAAGTATTTTTGGCATGAGAAGCCCACGCAAAGAAACACCCATAAAGTAAGCTTAAAAGTCTGTTGAATAAACAGTGTGGGCGATGGTGGGAGAAGTCAAAAGCTGTTTTGAAGACGGCAAGTTTGAGATGCTTATTAGACAACCAAATGGTATCAAATAGAAGGTTGGATACAGAGACTCAAGTTGGCAGAGAGAGTTGCTGGTTGGATATAAAGGTTTGGGAGTCTTGAACTATATTTGTTAATTAAAACTGTGACATTAAATGAGATTTCTAAGACAGTTTAAATAGGAAGAAAGAAGGTGTGAGGAGGCATTCCAGAATTCACAGTTGTTTAGGTGGAGCACTGGAGGTCAGAAACCTAATGGGAGGGAGATATGAAGTAAAGAAAAGAAATACAGGTAACTCAGAGGGTTTGTACTGCAAGAAAGGGAGAAAATGAGATAATAATGGGACAGGAAAATAGGACAAGGAGAGGACCTGACCTGTGGTGGCGCAGTGGATAAAGTGTCGACCTGGAACACTGAGGTTGCCGGTTCAAAACCCTGGGCTTGCCTGGTCAAGGCACATATGGGAGTTGATGCTTCCTGTTCCTCCCCTCATTCTATCTCTAAAAATGAATAAATAAATTTAAAAAACACTATTAAAAAAAGAAAAATAAGAGCATGTTTGCATATTGGTGGGGAAGATTAGTTAGAAGAGAGGAGCTCTCCTGGAGCTATGTCTCTGAATAGGTTGAAGAATAGGTTGGAGCAGAGAGCTCCAATATACACGTTAGAGGGGAGGAGACTTGGCTAGGAGTAACAGGAGAGATTGGAGAGGTAAATAGATTTTGTGTGTGTGTGTGTGTGTGTGTGTGTGTGTGTGTGTGTGTGTGTTGGGGAGTCTGTGGACTATCTCTCCACATTGTTCCCTTTTCCTCAGAAAAAAAGAAGCGGGATGCCCCCAACCAGGTGTGAGAATGGGGGAAGGAGCTGATGGGGAAAGGAGAGGGTTTATCACCCTCATTGTGTTTCTGTTCCTCCACCACCTCTGCTTCCGCTGGGTGGGGGTGGACATGCAGTAGGCCCAGGAATAACTGCCTGATCATGGAAAGTCCATTATGCAAACTGACAAAAGAAACAATATAAAATGTTAAAAAGATGTCTAATAAAAGTTCTCTCCAGCCATTCCTCTTTAAAACTTTAAGTTAAAAAGAGTGGATGTGGCCCTGGCCGGTTGGCTCAGCGGTAGAGCGTCGGCCTGGTGTGCGGGGGACCCGGGTTCGATTCCCGGCCAGGGCACACAGGAGAAGCGCCCATTTGCTTCTCCACCTCCCACCCCCTCCTTCCTCTCTGTCTCTCTCTTCCCCTCCCGCAGACAAGGCTCCGTTGGAGCAAAGATGGCCCGGGCGCTGGGGTGGCTCCTTGGCCTCTGCCCCAGGCGCTAGAGTGGCTCTGGTCGCCGCAGAGCGACGCCCCGGAGGGGCAGAGCATCGCCCCCTGGTGGGCAGAGCGTCGCCCCTGGTGGGCGTGCCGGGTGGATCCCGGTCGGGCGCATGCGGGAGTCTGTCTGACTGTCTCTCCCCGTTTCCAGCTTCAGAAGAAAAAAAAAAAAAAAAAAAAGAGTGGATGTGAATTGCTTAAATAAAATAAAATCTATTTCTGCAAAACAACTGGATTATTATTTAAATGGTAAAATATAAAATCTATTTTAATTCATATTGGAAATTAGACATGTATCCTTACTATTAATATTATAATAAATACTGTCTTCAAAGATCTAGTCATTATAATTAGACTGTTTAATAAGTGAGGTGAAATTTTTTAAAGATAAAAATATCTTCTTTTTCATGATATGATTTTATAACTATAAAACCCAAAGACTGTTTCTAAACAATTGGAATTAAAAGAGTAATTTGATAAGGTGAATAGCTATAATATACACATATAAAAGCCATTATGTTTTTTTTCTAATTTAAAATGAGAACTTAGGGAGAAATAAAAAAAATCTTTTAATAATAAGAAAAATGAGGTATTATGTATAAATTAACAAGAATAAAACAGAATCTATATTAAGAGAAATATATCTTATTGAAAAATATAACCTATTATATGAACAAATAGGAAGACATACAATATTCTGGAATTAGAAGTCTTTGATACAGAAAATGCTGAATTTTCAAATGCAATATAATCTTAATTATTATATCAAGTTCTGTTTGAATTACATGACTATAACATTTATGAGAAAATGAATGTCAAACAAAAATAGCCAAGAATAATTTTGAATATAGAGACTAGAAAGGGAGTGTTGTGACTTACTAAGCATCAGAAAAAAAGCATAAATTCATAAAAATAGAATTAATATCTAATTATGAAGATATTCAAATAGATAAATAAAAAATATGAGAGGCTAATATATAATATGAATAGTATTTATTTAGTTTTAAAATGGTACACTCTAACAAATGGAGTTGGCATAAAAAGAGCTACATATCTAGAAAAAAATAAAATGGGACATGGTTTTGCTTCATATAAAAATAAATTCCAAGTGATGAAATACTTGAATTAAAGCGATGAGGTAGCAAGGTTTTGAAAGAATACCTAAGTGAGAAGAGACAAATCCAGATGTCCCTTGAGGCTACTTTCTGCAGTTTATTAAGACTAATGAGGGACTGGGCTCCATTGGCTTCTATGACAACAGGTGTTGGCTACTAACCATTCTCTGTACAGATGTAGAGGCATCTGGGATTCCATATACACACTACCCAACCACAGGTCTGCAGGACAGCACCTCTGAGTTATAGATGACCACACAAGCTATGTATACTTTTCTGTGCTGTGTTATTAGAGCCTTGTGTCTATGTGTACTTTGCACAACTCTAGGTGACCACAAGTATAATATATAATCTGAGGATTAGACAATCCCATTAAACAAAGATCAAAATCTCAGAAGCTATAAAGAAAAGATGCACATATGTATTTCATACAAATAAAATATTTATGTGAAAAAATATCACAAAGTATATAAAAAGCAATTATTTGAAAATAGCTGTATCAAGTCAACTGGGACAACTAAATGCATTCTATATCTATGTTATTATGAGTTTTTATTTATTTGGTGTTCTATTTGACTCTTTCTTATAATTTCCATCTTTCTGCCGAAATTACCCATCTCTTTATGTGTACTTCTACCTTTTTCACTACAGCCTTTAATATATTAATCATTGTTATTTAGAAAACATCCTTCTGATTGTGACAATATTCCAATACTGGCTTCTGACAATTTAGGCCTCTGCTTTGTTAATTATATTAAGGAAATTATAATAAATGTCTTTATAGGACAACATACATAAAGAACCTGAAACAATGCTCAGAACCAAATAGGCACCTAATAAATGGAAGTCCTCACTGCTCTGGAGATAATAAAAGGTGTTTTTATCATGCACTCATATTCTCAAACAACTAAGCTGACTAAGCATCACAAATTACATGCAAGTTATAAAATCTCTTTCCCTGGACAGCAAGGTAAATATCCAGTGGTGGGATTCAGCCAGTTCACACCGGTTCAGCAAAACTGATACCTAATTTTTCGTTGAATTTGGCAAACCAGTTGTTAAAATGGCACTTGTAATCAGGGTTCTCTCTAAAGTGGGCACTTGAGCAACCGCCCAATGTGGAAATCAAAAATTTACATTCCTTACTCTTTTATAACCTTATCTGTGCAACAGCGTATTCTAAGTGCCCATAGTCATGTTCATTTCGTCCATAGGTGAAAAAAGTTTGAAGGAACAATCCTTGTAATATTTATTTATTCATTTCATACAACTTATTATACCTTTTATGAAATATGACATTTTAATTCCCTTGCATTTTTTACTTCAGTAAACAAACATATAACATAAAGAGAAAGTGCCAAACAACCTGAGAGTGACAAGCTGTCAATGTTTCAGCTTTGTGTTATGCTCAAAATTCCCCTGAGATATTATGATTGCGCAGCTGTTCTCTGAACAGTGAAACCAATAGGAAGCTAGGACACAACGAACCAATAGAAATATAGATTTCAAGAGTTATCTTATTGCCCATTTTGGAGGTTGTGGAAGAATACTCACAACTTTCCTGTGACGAACAGGATTGTTGTACACATTATTCGATCATATTCAATCTGCATAGCCGATGCCATTTACTAATTCAGCCTAGAAGTCGCCTGTTTCTAATATATCAAACACAGTGACTATTAGTCTAATCGGCCTACCTCTAAAGCAGGGGTCTCAAACTCGCGGCCCGCGGGCCGCATGCGGCCCACCAAACAATTTTGTGCGGCCCGCAGACTAATCCACGAAGTTCAAAATACTTTGGATAAAATTAAGTAAGCCTAGGGGCCTACTTGTATTTTTCATTTCTCTAGCATCTAGCTAGATATTAGCTTAGTTAACAGCAGTTGTGATGCGAACTACAGTTTCTGGTCGTTTTGTGACTGAGTAAACTGCTTGTACGACTGTGCTTGTTGTACTGATTTTTTTTTGTTTTCAACTGCAGTGAGAAAAGTGTTGTGTAACAGTTGCCTCTTGTAGACCTAGAGCGGCCCGCCTAATGGCTGTGATCTTGCTCTGCGACCCACATGCTGAGTTGAGTTTGAGACCCCTGCTCTAAAGGAATGGGGATCCTACTCCTACAGTGAAAAGATGATTAAGGATAAAGCACACAACTAATGATGTTCAGATAAAAGCAAAGAAAATCACAAGTGAGGACACCAATTAAGAAGCAATGTGGAAATATCTTATATAACAGTTTTATTGTTTTTTGTCAGGTATTATTTACTATTTGTATAATATTTTAAAATTCTTTCTTATAATCTAGTTTTGTCTACCTTTTTTATTGTTCTTATTTAAGTAGTAAATGCATGAACTAATAAACTACCTTTTGGTATATCATTTTTTTATACTTAAAATGGTCATTAGGACAGATAACTGATGGTTAAATTATTTGAATCCCACCACTGTAAATATCCCTCTGTCTGAAATAGAACAGATGAACCCTCCAGGCAGCAAGGAGACAGACCATCCCTCTAGTCCTTGAACTTTTCTACTAAGTACATGTGACCTTCTAAAAGCCTCCTCTATTCACTCCTGTAAGACAGCTTGTAAGAGAAGATGGGAATATCCAAATATATTTGCATAAGTAAATCAGGCTAATATTTACAGCTAAAATTTGGGAAAATATGTACTGCTCCATTTAATTATAGAAATGATACTGTTCTATTAAGCTTCTGAGAGAACAGAATAAATAAAATATTTTAATAACCTAGTAGTTAAAAAAAGAATTAACCAACTAAACCTGAATCTAATTTGTATAAAATTAGAACTCTGATCTGATTCTCTCTTATCCTATAGTCTTGCTGCACATTAACTATATAATATTAGATTTAAAAATGATTTTGAGCAAATGGCAGTGTGTTAATAGTTAGATATATCTGCACCAGTCATGTAAATATGAGGTAATAATTAATTTCAACTGCAGAATAGCAGATTAATCACTTGTGCAAACTTAAACTTGCACATAATTTGTCATTGTTTATGTCAGGAAAGCTCTAGAGTGGCTTTAATCCACATACCTGCATTAAAATTATTTAATGATAGTTCAACTGATATTAATCAAATATGATTAATAGAGAAGAAAAGAGAATTTTGGCTCACATAGCACTTTTCAGAGTTGAGATAGCTCCAAGTGCTTGGCAAATTAATGACTATGGTGTGCAGTGACTGGTAAATATTATAATGTTAAGGGCCCATTGTAAGTCACATCTAGCCCAAGATATTAGAACTTCACTATTTCAGTAGCCTTTTATTTATTTTTAAAAATTTATTGGGGGTGACATTTGTTAATAAAATTATATAGGTTTCAAGTGTACAATTTTATAATACATCATCTGTATGTTGTATTGTGTGTTCACCACCCCAAGTCCAGTCTCCCTCCATCACCGTTTATTCTCCCTGCACCCTCTTCCACCTCCCCCACCGTCCTTCACCATGCTGTTGTTTGTGTCTGAGCTTTCTGTTTGTTTGCTTAATCCCTTTACCTTTTCACCCAGGCCCTCAACCCGCTCCTCTCTAATGGCTGCCAGTTTGTTCTCTATGGGTCTGCTTCTGTTTTGTTTGTTAGTTTATGAGTGAAATCATATGGTATTTGTCTTTCTCAGACAGGCTTATCTCACTATCATAATGGTCTCCAGCTCCATCCATGCTGTCGCAAAAGGCAAGATCTCCTTCAATTTTGACTGTTAGTAACGCTGCAACGAACATAGGAGCACATGTATTCTTTTGAATTAGTGTTTTGAGTTTTTTAGATTTATTCTCAGAAGTGGAATTCTTGGGTCATAAGGCAGTTCCATTTTGAATTTGTTTTTGCAGTAACTCCATACTGATTTCCACAGTGGCTGCATCAGTCTGCATTCCCAGGGTTCTCTTTTCTCCACACCTATGCCAACACCTGTTGTTTGTTGATTTATTGATGATTCTGACAGGTATAAGGTGCTTTCTCATTGTGGTGTTAATTTGCATTTCTGTACCATTGAGCATCTTTTCATATGTCTTTTGGCCCTCTGTATGTCCTCCTCTTTGAAGAAGGTCTATGTGGAATTTAATACAATAGTTTTTTAATGTCATTTATAACAGCCATGGAAGGAGTAAAGGGAAGTCACGTAATGGAGCTATAACAATGCAGAAATATTCAGACTGCTATATCTAATCACACTGGGAGCCTCACTCCATCCTTCCATAGTGATGGAGAACCTGTGGAATGCTTTTGTTTACAGACAGAAGTTGCCAGCTTCCTAACATCCAACTCAGTTGCCCATGGTATTGTCATTTCTTTATTTAGAAAATAATTCTAGATTTTTAATTACTATTAAACATAAACAAATAAACTTAGGAAATTTTACTATAGTACAGCTCATTTACTGAAAGTGCTCAAATCATAAGAATTGGAAAATTGAAGTGTGCATGCTGAAGGCTTTGCACAAAGTGAACATATCTGTCCCCACCACCCAGATCAGAAAACAAAATATTACTATAACTTTATATCTTCTCTTGCTCCCTAGTCACTGCTCTCACCAAAGACATTCACTACCATAATTTTAATACATGAGATGAGGTGTTTTTTTTTTAATTTTAAAATTGTTAGGAAGCTATCTCATATTTTTTTTAGTATGCCACAATTTATTTACTCCTTCTTCTTGTTGTTGGGCCCTTGGAATTGTCATGAAGCGTGTCATTATAAAGTTTCTTGCACATATTTTTTGGTGACTATTTGTCCTCATTTTATTGGATATATTCGTAGGAGTAGAATTGCCGGGTGACCCTGAATGTGCATGCTTATTTTACAATGGAACCATGAGCTTTACCCATGTGTATATTGCCACAGTGCCGGTAGAGAGTTCAAGCTGCTCCATGTCCTCTCTACTTTCTGCCATTGTGGGCCAATCTACATTGTACCAATTTTGGTTAGTAGATGCATTTAATTTTAAGTTGTATTTCCTGTGACTATGAGGTGGACATTTTTTTATGTTTTTGGATGTTTGTAAAGCTTCTTTTCTGAAGTGGCTGCTCAAATCTCTAAGCTATATTTCAATTGGGATTATCTGTCTTTTTTATTGATTTGTAAAACTTCCTTATATATTCTGCACAGAAGTCCTTGGTGCCATATGAATTGCAAATCTTCCATTATGTGGCTTGTTCTTTCATTCTGTTAAGGTATGCTTTGATGAAAGTTCTTAATTATAATGAAGGTCATTTCATTAATTTTTTCTGTACACTCAATGCTTTTGGATTTTATAAACTCTTTACTCATACCAAGGTGATGAAGATATTCTAGCATTTTCTTTTAAAGGTTTTATTGTTTTCCTTTCATATTTAGTTCTGTAACTTATCCAGAATTATTTTTTAAAAACTCCATAAGGTACAGTCAAATAGGTTTTATTTCAAGGAGACAATAGTAAATAAACCACAGTGACTGTCTTTAAAGACCTTGCCTTCTAGTGGGGGAAATGGACAATTGAACAATTAATTACAACATGATAGATAGATACTTCTCAGTGATACTGTAATGAGAAATGGAAATGTTTATTTTAAAAACTGTGCCTTGAATTTGCATTCAGAGTCCTGAGAAAAATACTTTAATTGGTCAGCCTGGTAGGAAAGGCAAGGCTTAGGTCATTTAAGCACCTTCAGAGAAACATGTGCTACATTTCTCTGAGTAATAATAAGACTATTCAATCATCCCCTGAGGGGGTAACTATAGGAACTGGCATATCCTGAAACAGTAGAATGAGGGTGTTCAGCCAATATGGTTCCTAGCAAGACGGTAGCCATGACCTAAGAAGGAGGGTGCCCATTTTGGGGATTGGATGTTGAATAGTCTCCTTTCAGTGTTTTCTGTACGAGCAATGATATAATCTCCTTTAGTTATTCCCAAGGCATTAAGTAGATGCTTTTATACTCAAGCCTAAGAGGTGTGTGTTGTTCATCTGTCTTCTTCTACCTTCATTATCTCTTTCTTCCATGTTGGTTATTTTCTTTTTGTTTCTGACCAGTCTTTTATCAACAGGATTGACATATTTAGTGATCCCTGCCTGTCTACACCTTCTGTTCCTGTGCTCTTCACATTTTTTGAGACACTCACTTAGGAAAGTCACAACCATGTGAAATACAGTTCTTCCTATACACCTTGGTTTCTAGTTTACACCTGCCCCCTTTCCTCAAATCTTTACCTTACCCCAGTCCCCATTCTCATTCTCAGCTAGGAAGTGTCTCCTCTTGAGTGAGATAATGGATTCAGGAGTAAATTTCCACACCTGCATAACCACCCACCTAGCCTCACCTGTAGCCACATAGTCTATTTCTATTATCATAGATAAATGATCTGTGCTCCTGCCCTAAGTCAATCTATACACTTGTTCACTAGAACTTAGCCCCTGTTGCCTATTCAAGGCTAGGGCTTCAGGAATTTTTTATTTTTCCTTCACATCATTGTGTTTTCTCTTCTACCTAATTGTACCCACCAGCATGCAATCATGCTCTGATTTATTCCATCTTGGAACACTTCTCAGCCCTGGCTGGTTGCTCAGTGGTTAGAACTTCAACCTGGTGTATGGATGTCCCGGGTTTGATTCCCAGTCAGGGCACACAGGAAAAGCAACTATCTGTTTTTCCCCCCACCTCCATTCTTCCTCTTTCCCTCTTGCAACCAGTGGCTTGGGTTCAGGCATGGCCCTAGGCATTGAGGATAGCTCAGCTGGTCCAAGTGCATCAGCCTCAGGTGCTAAAAATAGCTTGGTCTTGGAACATTGGTCCCATATGGAGTTGCCGGGTGGATCTCGTTGGGGCACATACGAGATTCTGCCTCACTATCTCCCTTCCTCTTATATATATATAAAAAAAGAAACACACATTCCATTATTTTCTTTTATCTTTTTTTACTACCCTTGAATGAAAAGAGCTGCCCTCACCTTTTGTGTCCAATTCCTCTCACTCCATTCTCTGTTGAACCTACTCCAAGCAGGCTTTTATCTTACCCTACCTTATACTCCACCAAATATCTCTTGTCCAGGTCACCCTCATCTCCTCACTGTGGAAACATTGACCATTTTGTGGTCTTAAAATACCCTTCTATGTAAAACCTTCTTTTACTGAGTTCCTAGGACACCACCTAGTCCTGGCATTTCTCCCAGGCTCATTGATCTCATCTTCTCAGCCTTCTTTTCTTGCTCTTGCTCTTCTTTCTAGCCTCTTAAGTGCAGTTGCCTCAAAGCATAGACCTTCTTCTGCTGCTTTTTCCATCTATATCCTCTCCTTTAAGATCTCATCCAGTCTCATGCTTTGAAGAACATCCATACACCAATGATTCATATTTTATCTCTAGCTCAGTTTTCTGTCCTGAAGCTGAACTTGTACATTTTACACTCTGATTGACTTTCCAACTGAATTATAACAGTCACTCAACTCAGCATATCCACAACTGAACTTCTGATCTCTCTCTTCTATCTGATCCTTCTGTAGTCCTGACCATACCTTTTCAATTGATGAATAGTGTTTTAGTCTTACTATTGTAAGGTTAAAAACCTGGTGTCAATCTTATTTCCTTTTTCTTACTTTTACATAATCTAAACTGTTGGAAAACTCTTTATCTTTTTCCTCAAGATGTGCTCAGAACTACACCACTTCTCATGTTTTGAATGTATTTGTTCTTGTCCAAAATTCCATTGCCTTCTACATAAATCGTGTATGTGATCTTCCAGCTTTACCCTTGACTCAGCACTCTTTCTCAATACAGTAAGCAGATGGATTTCTAAAATAAAGGTCAAATCATGGGACTCCCAACCTTCATTCTGAGGAAAAGATTAGTCTCTTACAATGGCATACAAGGAGCTAAATGATTAGACTCCTTCACTTCTCTGGCTTTATCTCATACTTGTTCCTCCTTTGTTCACTCTGCTCCTACCCCACACTGTCCTTGAGCTTCCTCATGCTGTTTCAGGTATGCTCCTGTATTAGGACCAATGCCTGATCCTTCTGTCCAAAATGCTTCTTCTCTAGATGCAAAGCTCATCAATTAATCTCTTTGAAGATTTTGCAAAGTATGTCTTCAACCAAGAGGTATATTATGAATAGTTTATTTAAAATTACAACCCAATCCCTCAAACTCAACATTTCAGATATCTCTTACCTTGCAATGATTATTCTTAGTTCTTATCACCATTGCATACTATAAAATTTACTCATCAGTTATGTTTGTAACTAATTTTATACAACATGAGCTCTATGAGGGAAGAGATTTTTGTCTATTTTTTTTCAGAAGATTTTGGAATAAAGACCAGGCCAGTAAGTAATCAGTAATAGTTGCTAAATGAATGCATATTCCAGGCAGTGACCTGGGGCACAGAAAAGAGCTTCAAATTATACCACCATAAAACTATTCTGTTGTTCACACAATTTAAGAAGTAATAGCAGTTTTATTGAAAACTTAATGCTAGAATTCAGTATATATTTACTGTAGTGTACTATATATTAAATATATATAAAATATTCAATATATAGTATTGAATATATATTACATATTAAACTATATGTGCATACATACACAAATACTCGCACTCATAAACATGGGTAATTTTCATTCTACTTTAAAAATTATCAAGTTTAAAGTGTATCTAAATATTAAATATAGTGATAGAAAATTTAAATTGATCCTCTGGGATAGCTAAATAAAGATTTTATCTTTTTAGAGTATGCATAGTCGTTAAAGAATTATATTTTAATTGGGGTATGTTCTGCTTGCAAATGCTACATACTTCCTTTGGCAAAGTATGAATCATTATATCTTTTCCATCAAATACTTTTGAACTCAGAACCAATCATGTACAATATTTTGAAACTTTTCTGAAAGATGTCTACACACCAACTTTAAAACATTTTTTAAAAAGGCCCTGGCCAATTGGCTCAGTGGTAGAGTGTCGGCCCAGCATGTGGAAGTCCCAGGTTCGATTCCTGGCCAGGGCACACAGGAGAAGCGCCCTTCTGCTTCTTCACCCCTCCCCCTCTCCTTTTTCTCTGTCTTTCCCTTCCCCTCCCTCAGCCAAGGCTCCACTGGAGCCAAGTTTACCTGGGTGCTGAGAATGGCTCCATGGCCTCTACCTCAGGTGCTAGAATTGCTCCGGTTGCAATGGAGCAATGCCCCAGACAGGCAGAGCATCGCCCCTTAGTAGGCATACTGAGTAGATCCTGGTCAGGCGCATGCAGGAGTCTGTCTCTCTGCCTCCCTGCTTCTCACTTCAGAAAAATACAAAATAAAAACAAAACAAAAAATATTTTTTAAAAGATTCATGTTGTTTAAAAACATTTGTATGTCTTTTCTAATTAATTATTAATCTCCTCAAAGGAGAGATACAGACCATTATGTTTGTAGTCTTTCTTTCCTAGAGACTCTTAAAGAGAAATATATTTGTTCTTATTAATTAGCTGAAAATATGAAATTCACTTTATCCACCTGGCTCCCAAATTTATCACACTGTTGGAATGAATACTTAGCTAATATTTGGTCCAAAGACAAACTGAGATCACTTGTGGTTGATTTCCAGAGTTATTCTCTGGGAAATTGCTTAAAAATGGCCTTAAGAGAGTTGGTGTTGTCACACACCCTCGCATAGACCATTGTCCATTTGCTCTATAAAAGAGCCAACAAGGTGATATGCCAAAAGGTCAGACAACAGAAACAAGATTTAAATCGTGAATGCAGATTTGAATCTAAACTTAACAGAAACCTTCACTAGAAGAAGAAAGAATGGCAGAAAAAGCAATGTAATTAAGGCTCAAGTGAAAAGATGCTGGAATATTAAAGGCAGTGAACTAATTGGCAATTTTTTCCTTTCACTTTTGAGCATAAAATGGGCTACTATGTTGAAGAGGTACTAGGTTATTAGTTTACCATAAAATGGAGTATAACAGTATTTGTCATTAAAGATTTAGTATGTGTGTATCTGTGTGTTGATGTGTGTTTGCATGTTTCTGTGTGTGTATATGTCTGTGTGTTGCTCTGTTTGTCTGTGTGTTTCTATATGTGTACCTGTGTGTATGTCTATGTCTATGTTTCTGTGTGTGTGCTTCAGTGTGTGTGTGTGTGTGTCCTTAGTTCAATGCAGGGTTTTTTATTTTGTTAAGATACAGATTCTTCTGCACTTTCCCTTTCACAGTATCTGCAAATTTTAACTGAGATCTAATTTATTGTTGAAAGTGAAACTGTTCTACTAATATATGATACTTGGTGTAAACCATGCTCATTCTTGAAATTATTTAAAATTCCACTGAAATTACAAACTTAAACTGAGATTTTTTTTTATTGAGGAACTCAAAGAGGTAGAATTGAGATCTGAAATCTGCTGGTTTGTGCAGATTGCACCCTAAGATAGGAAGTTAGGGTTTGGATTGATTTAATGGAGGGTAAATGACTCATCAATGGTGGCATTTAATAGATGTCCTAAATTTAGCTTTCCTTTTAGTGTAAAATCCCATATTGATATAGTTACATGAAACTTTATTGTACTGTAATTTTCTATTTCCTTTTTCTTGTCAATCAATTACCACATTTTTTATAAAGTACTTGTTATGACACATTGTACATAAAGTCTTGTAAAAACTTAGTTAAATACAGAGAACATGCTGACTTGGGAAGTGTTATGCAATGAATGAAGTTAAAATGAATGGTCTCAAGTCTATCAGATTCAGAGACAAAACACACAGAGATTTGAGATGATATTACCAAAGAACATAAATCCTCTGACCTTTTTAGAAAGTGTATATGTATTTACAACAAAAGGTGTTTCAGAAATGGATTTGTTTCTATACTCTGCATCTCTTATTGTTATGTGTCAGCAAATAATAAAACACATTTAATCCTGCATAAAAATAAACCTCAGGGTAAAAACCTTAACCGACTATTCTTCCTGAAAAACGAGAATAGAAAAAAGTGAAAGATTTCTGACATTTATACTGAGGTCCTTTCACCAAAGTGCACCTGAGAAACAAAGGTTAGGAAATAATAGACCCTGTATATCAGACAGTTTTGTTGCTCAGTGAGATGCATTAGATGACCCAAAGATAACCACAGGAAAGCATACCAGAAACTCTGTGGGAGGATGTTTGATATGCAAAGTGGGCTTTGGCTTTTAGACACCAGTGTGATGTTAGTTGCTTTACTAAGTAACAAATAAAAGAAAAGAATTAAAGTTGTTATTACTTGATTTGAGACCTACTTATATTCATTTATTTCTCCTAGTTTATTATTTCTCCAGAAGTTTTGAACTCATAAATAATTCATACATTTATTTGTAGATCAATGCACTTTGTTATTCCTTGATATATTTCTCTTTTAAAGATTTTTTTTAATGAGATGCCATTTTTGCTATTAGAATCTTTCAAATAGTAATCCAGAGAAAATGGAGTTTTTCTGAGTGTTGATAGTTAATATTAACATGAGCACTAATGTGAAGAAGCCAAAGCTTTCTTGTGTATGTGGCTAGGCTTTCTCAAGAAAGTGTGAGGGGGCTGGGCTTCTATTACCAGATAGCAATGTCAAAAGGTTCCCTCCACACAATGGATAGGTCTTTTTCTGAAATGACTTATTAAAAAGATGAGAGATATTGTTCTTTAAGTCTATTTTTAGCAGTCTTTGTCTGAAATGACCTTAAGCATAGGACTCATGACACAATGTAATCTCTTTTCAAATACAGCATGTGCTCACTTCATGCATTTTAACACAGGTGCTTCCAGACCTGAGTGCTCTCTGCAACTATTTCTTCTAAAAAGTTCCTCATTAATCCAAATATTTACTTTCTTTTTTATTCATTGCCATTAAGTTTATGAGAAATTAGGTTTGGCAGCAACATTAAATGCAAATAGAAAAAAAAGGGATGGGAGGGAGGGAGAGAGAAGGAGTGTTAAAGGAGAAGAAGAGGGAACCAACCAAAACCAGGAAACCAGGTTGGTACCAGGTGGTGCCAATGAAGACAGAATGCTGGAAACTGATTTGATGCCATCTTCAAGATAAGGGTAATTCTTTTGCTTCTATAACTGCCAGCATAGATAAAAGTATCTATACAGTACTTATTCCATTCCCTACAGATTGATTTATCTATCAATAATTTTATTCTTATTTCAATCCGGGAAAAAATATTCTTTGGGCTAATTGATAAACTGGGAAAGTACTAACTAGAATTTCTGAAATTGAGCATAACAGAACACACAGATTTGATCACAAATTGCAACGTATCTTCCCATTTTTTAGTTTGCTGCTAAACCTAATTTAAAATATTATATTAAAAAAACTCCTCTTATAAACTGTCAAAGCACACATAAGCCTATTTTCCTCATCTTGCCAAAGACCAGGAGTGGATATTATTGAAATATATGCTCCAATACATTTTTACTATTAAAAAAAGGAAAGGATTATATGATTTGTCCAAGGACTGTATAGTTCTGGTAGTCCACAAGGAGTAGGGAGTAGGGTTTACTCACATAGGCACAAAAGACCTTCCTGGAATAAGCCTGCCTGCAGCCAAACACCATCTCATCATAGTCAAACTGAGTGAGTCATTATCCTGTGGACTGTCAGAGGCAGTGTTTCCAAATAAGGATAGTGGATGAATTTTTATATTTCTAAGATGCTTTTTGGCATCCACAGGATACAACAGATGTGGCTGTTGTAAATGTGACAATTAATGTTGGTCAATTATTTTAAAGTCTAGAAAATTTGTTCTATTTTTAATTATAAGGTCACTTTAAATATGAAATTATATAACCACAGAACAGAAAGTTAGGAAAACAGAAAAATGCTTCATAATTCCATGCGTTTATTAAAGCAAATTATATACTAATCTTGAAAAATTTCATCTGCATGTCCTGGGTATAAGATAAATGCACATAATTTGGGATAATACAAATATTATTGGGGGCCTCCTGCCTTTTATCGTTTCTCTCAATATTGCCGGTTCTACTAAGCACCCAAGGCCAAGTGTCCTCATGAGCTTTTCTGCTTCCAAATTCTGCCCCAATGCCTAACACCTCAATTTTACTCTGCGTTAACCCAGATAATAACAGCTTTTGACCAACTACCTTCTTTCCCTCCTCTCACTGAGCTCAGCATCACCAAGTATAAACACACCCACCCTCAGACAGTGAATGCCTGGAGATTATACCATTTTATAAAGTACCAAATCTGTGACACTTTCAGGAAAATACTGAAACCAGAAAAGCCTTTCAGTTTCATAATTACCAAAATACCATGCCACATCTTAGATTGATATTTGGATCTGACTTTCCTATGTAGATTTCTAGTATATTAATTTCTTTCCTTTCCTTCCTCCCTTTCTTTTTTTCTTCCATTCTTCCCTCCATGCCTCCCTTTCTTCCTTTAACAAAAGTAATACATGTGTGCCTTTATTTTTATAAATAAGCTCATACTATTTATTTCAGGAGTTCCACTTCAAAATAGTTTTGGGGAGCTTTTTAAAATTTCCTGTTATAATATGACCCAATTGCTTCCTAAGTCTACTTTAAAAAATGGATCTTAAAAATTTTCTTGGGAGACGTTAGAGAAATGGTGCCATGAGGAGTGCTCCTGATACCTCACCCTGAAACTTCAACAAATTCAACGACTAGAGACAGAAAAGCAATCTCAGGAACATCGGAAATACACATACATCAAACAAAGGTATGATTGGGCACAAAGGTAGCTGAATATATAATCCACTCTGAAGGAAATAAGATGGAGAACAGAGTATTCCACTTTCTTCACTGACCTGAGCAAGGGCTGCTTTCACTTAGAACTGAGAGAAAGCGAGGGCTGGGGGTGCGGGAAAAGCTGGGCTAGGGCAGAGATGTTCAAGCCGAGGAGAGCGTGTGCCCGCAGCTCAACCCATTTGGAACTAATGCCAGCGGTAGACCCCAGCAGAGGTGGGTGAGCAGTTGCCTTGTTTACTCCCAGTATCCAGGTTGGTGAGCACAGGCAGTGTGCGAGTAGATCCACCTGGTGCTTCCAATGTGGGTGCCTGTGTTCCTGGATGAAGGGGCTGGGTTGGAGACTGTCAGTAGTGACCCTCTGTGTGGGCTGTGACCAGAGTTTCTGAATAATCCTGGTTTCCCAAACAACAGTGCGTAGGAAGTGCACGAAGCTGACTTTCCTGTCTGGACGCAGCACCTCCACCAGCCATACAGGCTAACAAAGCACACTCCTGGAAAAGAGAACTGGGGAAGTGGTGGGGGAAAGGGCATGTGGGCAGCTTGCAGACAGCCTCTGGAGGACAGACCAGTGGAGTGCTGAGGCATACTAGACATGCCTGAAGGCTCATAGAAAGACACTTGAAAGGCAATCGGCTCCCAGCCCTGCCTGATTAAGCTGGTGGCTCTGGCTGGCAAAGCCTTACCCAGAACCCTGCATTGAGTGGGGATAGAGTGGTGATTTGGCAGCTCTTAGAGCCTCTTGCTCTCCAGGCAGTGGCTGGAGTAACTTCACAGCTGGGTCCCCAGGCTGTGGTTAAGGAAGGAGAGATTTGGGGAAAGGCTCTGGGAAAATGGACTCAACCACTGTTGGAGCCTGCAAACGCTAACAAGCTCCACCTACCAATGATACTGAGGCCAAGGTTATGTCATCATCATAGCGACACAACAGAAAATCTCTGCCTAAGAGTGCCACAGGGGCAGAACCTGGGGTATAGTGCCACCAGCCAAAAAAAAGAGAAGAAAGAAAAAGGAAGAAAATAACTTCTCAAAACTATGAAAAATCCACAGTCTTTATAACTTTTTCCATTTTTTTCTTGTATTTTTTATCTTTTTTTTCCTTCCACCTTGGTAATTTTATCTTCTTTCTGTTTTATTCTTTTCTTTTCATTTTGAATATTATTACCCATAGGTGTTACATTTTCCATTCTTATTTTTTTCTATGTGTTACATTCCAAAAAACTTAACTCAATTTTTTCATCTCTCTCTCATTTTGTTTCTTCTTTTCTCTTTCACATTTTCTCTCATTTGAATCTCACCCACAAAAAAATTATTTTATTCTGAATTCACATTTTTGCTTTGTGGCATTTTGTCTACTTTTTATTTTGCTTTTTATCTCTTTAGCATTTTCCCCAACTCCAGCTCTCCATTCTATAGTTCTTGTGTCACTTAATACAATAGAATTCTCCTTTTTTACTGTAGTTTTTTTCTATTTTTCTTTTTTTTTCTCTTACACTATTTCTCTCATTCACCATTATTTAAAAACAAATTACTTTATTCTTGATCCAAATTTTATTATTGTGGCATTCTGTGGGTTATTGCCTGTTTTTTTTCCCTTCTTTGTCACTCCCCACCAACCCAGACCCTCTGTTCTACATATTTTTGTTCCACTTAGCACAATAGAATTTTCAGTTTTTCACTGCATTTTCTCAAAAAACAATTTTTAGCAGCTTTTATTAGTGGTATTAACAATACCTCTCTCAAATGCCATTAAAAAAAAATCGAATATCATGGATACAACAGACAGTGATGTAGCTCAGATAGATGAGAAAAAATCTATACAAAAAAATTTCAATAGCTTAGAAACCTTGGAGTTAAATGACAGAGAATTTAAAATTGAAGTTCTAAAAATACTCAGAGATAAACAAGAAAACATAGAAAGGCAATTTATGGAGCTCAAAAAACAATTCAATGAACAGAAAGAATACTTCAGCAAGGAAATTGAAACTATGAAAACAAACCAAACAGATGAAAAACTCAATTCATGAACTGAAAAATGAGGTAACAAGCTTAGCCAATAGAGCAGGCCAGATAGAGGAGAGAATTAGTAACATAAAAGACAGGCAACTAAGGTACTACAGAGAGAAGAGGAGAGACACTCACGAATTAAAAAAAAAATGAAATAGCCCTAGAGGAACTGTCTGACTCCATCAGAAAGAGCAACATAAGAATAATGTGTAAATCAGAAGGAGAAGAGAGAAAAAATGGAATAGAGAACATATCAACAAAACAAAGAACAAAAAACACATGATCTTATCAATAGATGCAGAAAAAGCTTTTGATAAAATACACATCCTTTTATGTTTAAAATACTTAACAAAATGGGTATAGAAGGAAACTATCTCAACATAATAAAGGCCATCTATGATAAGCCCTTGGCTAACATCATATTAAAAAATGGCATAGGCCCTAGCTGGTTGGCTCAGCGGTAGAGCGTCAGCCTGGCATGCGGTGGCCCTGGGTTTGATTCCCGGCCAGGGCACACAGGAGAAGCGCCCATTTGCTTCTCCACCCCCACCCCCTCCTTCCTCTCTGTCTCTCTCTTCCCCTCCCGCAGCCAAGGCTCCATTGGAGCAAAGATGGCCGGGGCGCTGGGGATGGCTCCTTGGCCTCTGCCCCAGGCGCTAGAGTGGCTCTGGTCGTGGCAGAGCGATGCCCCGGAGGGGCAGAGCATCGCCCCCTGGTGGGCAGAGCGTCGCCCCTGGTGGACGTGCCAGGTGGATCCCGGTCGGGCGCATGCGGGAGTCTGTCTGACTGTCTCTCCCTGTTTCCAGCTTCAGAAAAAAAAATACAAAAAAAAAAAAAAAAGGGCATAAAAATGAGAACTTTTCCACTAAAATCAGGAACAACACTAGGTTGTCCACTCTCTCCACTCTTATTTAACGCAGTGCTGGAAGTTATAGCCAGAGCAATCAGACAAGAGAAATAAATAAAAGGCATTCATATTGGGAAAGAAGAAGTAAAGGTTTCCCTTTTTGCAGATGATATGATCCTATACATCGAAAACCCCAAAGACTCCACAAAAAGGCTACTAGAAACAATAAACTAATACAGTAAGGTCACAGGATACAAAATTAATATACAAAACTCCATTGCCTTCCTATATGCCAACAATGAAATATCAGAAAATGAGCTAGAAAAAACAATCCCCTTCATGGTTGCAACAAAAAAAAATAAAAGACCATTTAGGAATAAACATAAAAAAGAATGTAAAGGACCTATATAATGAAAACTACAAAGCATTGTTAAGGGAAATCGAAAAAGATATAATAAAATGAAAAAATATTCCTTGTTCTTGGATAGGAAGAATAAATATAGTTAAAATGATTATATTACCCAAAGCAATATACAAATTCAATGCCATTCCCATCAAAATTTCAATGTCATTTTTTAAATAAATGGAACAAAAATCATCAGGTTTATATGTAATTATAAAAAAACCCAAATAGACAAAGTAATCCTAAGGAAAAAGAGTGAGACTGAAGGCATTACAATACCTGACTTCAAATTATATTATAGAGCCATGATAATCAAAACAGTATGATATTGGCAGAAAAACAGACACTCAGACCAATGAAACAGAATAGAAAGCCCAGAAATAAAACCACACGTATATGGTCGAATAATTTTTGATAAACACACAATGGAGAAAAGAATGCCTCTTTAACAAATGGTTGTGGGAAAACTGGAAAACCACATGCAAAAGAATAAAACTCAACTACAGTTTGTCCTCTTGTACTAAAATTAATTCAAAATGGATCAAAGACCTAAATATAAGACCTGAAACAATAAATTACATAGAAGAGAACATAGGTACTAAACTCATAGACCTTGGTTACAAAGAGCATTTTATGAATTTGACTCCAAAGGCAAGGGAAGTGATGACAAAGATAAATGAATGGGACTACATCAGACTAAGAAGCTTTTGCTCAACAAGAGAAACTGACAACAAAACAAACAGAGAGCCAACTAATTGGGGGAGATGATATTTTCAAACAACAGCTCAGATAAGGGCCTAATATCCAAAATATACAAAGAACTTATAAAACTCAACAACAAACAAACAATCCAATAAAAAAATGGGAAGAGGACATGAACAGACACTTATCCCAGGAAGAAATACAAACGGCCAACAGATATATGAAAAGATGCTCATCTTCATTAGCTATTAGAGAAATGCAAATAAAAACTACAATGAGATACCACCTCATACCAGTTAGATTAGCTATTATCAACAAGACAGGTAATTAACAAGTGTTGGAGAGGCTGTGGAGAAAAAGGAACCCTCATCCACTATTGGTGGGAATGTAAAGTAGTACAACCATTATGGAAGAAAGTATGGTGATTCCTCAAAAAATTAAAAATAGAATTACCATATGACCCAGCAATCCCTCTACTGGGAATATACCCCCATAACTCAAGCACACTGGTACATAAAGACACATGCAGCCCCATGTTCACTGCAGCATTGTTCACAGTGGCCAAGACATGGAAACAACCAAAAAGCCCTTCAATAGATGATTGGATAAAGAAGATGTGGTACATATATACTATGGAATACTACTCAACCATAAGAAATGATGGCATCGGATCATTTATAACAACATGGATGGACCTTGATAACATTATAAGGAGTAAATAAGTAAATCAGAAAAGACTAAGAACTATATGATTCCATACATAGGTGGGACATAAAAATGAGACTCAGGGACATGGACAAGAGCAGGGGTCCCCAAACTACGGCCCGCGGGCCGCATGCGGCCCCCTGAGGCCATTTATCTGGCCCCCGCTGCACTTCTGGAAGGGGCACCTCTTTCATTGGTGGTCAGTGAGAGGAGCATAGTTCCCATTGAAATACTGGTCAGTTTGTTGATTTAAATTTACTTGTTCTTTATTTTAAATATTGTATTTGTTCCTGTTTTGGTTTTTTTTTACTTTAAAATAAGATATGTGCAGTGTGCATAGGGATTTGTTCATAGTTTTTTTTATAATACAGCCCTCCAACAGTCTGAGGAACAGTGAACTGGCCCCCTGTGTAAAAAGTTTGGGGGCCCCTGGACAAGAGTGTGATGGTTCTCAAGGATGGGGAGGGGAAGGGTGCAGGTGAGGGAGAGGAGGGGCACAAAGAAAACCAGATAGAAGGTGATGGAAGACTATATGACTTTGGGTGATGGGTATGCAATATAATCAAATGTCAAAATAACCTGGAGATATTTTTTCTGACTGTATGTACCCTGATTGATTGATGTCACCTCATTAAAATTAATAAGAAAAAAGAAATTTTCTTTCTTTTTTTCTCTCTCTCTTTCTTTCTTTATTTCTTTCTTCCTTTCTTTCTCTTTCTTTTTATGTGAGAGTGATAGACAGACAGGAAGGGCGAGAGACAAGAAACATCACCTCGTAGTTACAGCATTTTAGTTGTTTATTGATTGTTTTCTCATATGTGCCTTCACCAGGGGCTTATAGTCAAGTCAGTGACTCCTTGCTCATGCCAGCAAACTTGGGCTCAAGCCAGTGACCTTCAGGCTCAGCCCAGCAACCACAGGGTCATGTCTATGATCCCATGCTCAAGCCAGCAACCACACATGCAAGCTGGTGCACCTACACTTAAGCCAGCGACCTTTGGGTTTCATACCTGGGTCCTCAGAGTCCCAGGTCAATGGTTTATCCACTGTACTGCCACCAGTCAGACTGCTTTTTGTTTGTTTGTTTTTATTCTGAGGTTAGACCCTTGATTTCTTGAATCTCATTTACTCTTCATTTTCAGATATTCTGGTTGGCCTCTCCAGTCTCTTCCTGGTCCCACCCACTCTTGCTGTCTTGCTCTAGACCAGGTTCACTTCTTATTTTTATTGCTGTAGGCCTTTCCATTCATAATCCCTGTTGAAATTCATTGTTGTTTGTTTGTTTGTTTACCCATTCAATTGATTGATATTGTGATGACAGAATTCTAGATTCAAAATGATTACCTTCAGAGCTTTGATGCAAGTTTCCACTGACTTCTAAAACTGCTTCTTTGTTGCTATGAGAAACCAGAAACCCAAGCTAGTGTGTTTTATTTTCTAAATAATGCATATTCACCCAATATCTCTTCTGGAAGATTGATGATATGTCTTTTATCTTTGCTACCCCAAATTCAAGAAGCTGTGTCTAAGTGTCAGTCTTCCTCATTGTCCAGTCGGCACATTCAATCTAAAACACATGACTCTCTTTAGTTACATCAAATTCTACTCTTTCATTTGTTTTCCCCTCTGTTTCCAAGGTTTCTTTCTTTTCTGAACTAGATTTATATTGACTCATTGATTGATCTTCTAATCTCTCGTTTCATATTTCTTATTTTTTTATCTCTTTGTTTACTTTTCCAATCCCTTCAATAGACTTTTATTTTTCTATTTCTTAAATACATGCTATAAAAATTCCAAAAATTTGAATACATGGTTTCTGGGCCAGTGTGTAAGCAACTTAGAAATTATCATACTCACCTATATAAAAAGATACAAAGCTAAACAAACTGAAAATCAACAACTCTTCTTAGAATCAGCACTTAACTAATGAAAAGACAGGTGAATATAGAGAATCACAACTCATGGGATCAAAAACACACCAGCAGGAAGTTCCTTAGGAATCATATCAGCAATTACTTTTAAATTTAAAAAACAATTCAGGAATTCTTTTGAAGTTTTCAAGTCCCTTTTATTTGTAGTCTGCTCTTCTTTCACAGAAGTACTATCATCTTGAATCTTTCTTAGGATCCTAATATTTAGGGGTTATTTTAAATCTCTTCTCTTTTTTTAATTTTTGGTATTATTTCTACTATCTCTAATAATAGGTGTTCATGCTGGTAATTTTGAGAGGGGGTGCTACTGGTGATCTTCTGGTGTCTGATGGTCCTTGGTTGTCTGCTTATGTTTATGAAAAAAGAACTAGAGTAATTATAAAAAGTTGGTCAGAGTTTCTTCCACATCATGGTAGTCTGTGTTTATACCAGTTCTCCCCTTGAACTGGTAGGCTGAACGTAAGTTCCACTCACCTGGGTGAGCTTTGGTGATTGGCAGTTTCAGTCTAGGAGACACATGTAGGGGGACAGGCAAGCTAGGCCCTCTCATCTCCATCCTTGGTAGAATGAAGAGGGCTTGACTCTGGCATCAACATCTAAGGCACCTCTAACCCCTCCTATGTTTAGTGGATGTGCCTCACTACTAACTTTGAGAAAAGTGCCACTTTAGGTGTGTGGGGGAGGAGGGGTGTGTGTGTTTGTCTGTAATGACTTGCAGACTCTTCCATTGACAGTTCTTCAATTACCGGTAATGATACAATGAATATTATCTGTTCATGCAGTTTTAGCCTTCATTTAAATTATTTCTTTGGATCAATTCCCAGGAATGCAATCAGTGAGTAAAGGAGATACTTATTTTTATGACTCAAATGACTTTCCAAAGGAGTTATGCCAACTTACGACATCAACAGTAAATGAGAACAATAGTTTCTGTGCACTTAGTCACCTTTAGTCATTATTTTAAATATTTGTTTTCCTGTAATTTTTACTTTGTTTCATTTCTTAATCAGTTTATTAAATCTCCAATTATTACTTTAGCTTGGCTCATTAGCAAAATGAATTATTTAAAAAAATATCTCTTTGATTTTTTTCTTTTTAATGAAAGCACAAAATTTATTCAGGTTCTTTTGATTTCAATGTGCTAACTTTTAGCTAGGAAGTTGAGTAAAATTAATTCCCATGTTTTACTCAGTAATTTTACCTTTCTCTAATTCTCAAATTCTATAAAAGTCACTCTGAGAAACCTGCTCTCCACCATCAGTCCTCCATTTCCATTATAAATCTACCACTTTCTAGTTCAGTAACACACTGTCCTTTTGCTTATAAGTACAGATCAATTATGTCATAAAAAAATCTTAAATATGTTCAAGCTTTATTTAGAAAAAATATTTTTAATATATTTTAGAAAATTGTATTCATTATATATTGTCTTCAAATTACAAAGTGGTTAACAAGAAAACTTTGTGTATGCAATATATTTTATTCAGACAGTTATATATAAATGAAAAACTCTTCATAATAAGTAAATTACGGCCCTGGCCGATTGGCTCAGCGGTAGAGCGTCGGCCTGGCGTGCGGGGCACCCGGGTTCGATTCCCGGCCAGGGCACATAGGAGAAGCGCCCATTTGCTTCTCCACCCCCGGGACCCCCTCCTTCCTCTCTGTCTCTCTCTTCCCCTCCCGCAGCCAAGGCTCCATTGGAGCAAAGATGGCCCGGGACTGGGGATGGCTTCTTGGCCTCTGCCCCAGGTGCTAGAGTGGCTCTGGTTGCGGCAGAGCGACGCCCCGGAGGGGCAGAGCATCGCTCCCTGGTGGGCAGAGCGTTGCCCCTGGTGGGCGTGCCGGGTGGATCCCGGTCGGGCGCATGCGGGAGTCTGTCTGACTGTCTCTCCCCGTTTCCAGCTTCGGAAAAATACAAAAAAAAAAAAAAGTATATTATGTTTGAAATTTTCAAATTATTAGGTTAAAAAATTGGGAGTTTCAGGTAAATGAATAGTAACTGAAATCACTTTAAGCCCCACTAAGTCACTTTAAGTCACTTTAAGCCTCACTAAAGTTGTTACTGGGTTCAACTAAATAAACACGTGTCAATATTCTTCAAAACAAACAAACAAAATTGGGAGTTTATAACTCTTTGCCATCAGACAAGCACGTTGGGGCTCATTGTAGACTAGAGTTCTATCCACAAGTTTCTGATGATGAATTTGGAGGGAGTTGATCTATGTATATAACATAAACATATAGAATAATTAGTAAATAAAATAGCATATTATGAACTAATAAATACTGAGTGTAAATGATCAGAGAATAAGGGACTAATTATATGTTATTGAAAATATAAATCAAAAGAGTATAAAGAGCTGTTATAGACTGAATGTTTGTGTCCTCCCAAAATTCATATGTGAAATCTTTTATTTTATTTTATTTTATTTATTTTATTTTTATTCATTTTAGAGAGGAGACAGAGAGAGAGAGAGAGAGAGAGAGAGAGAGAGAGAGAGAGAGAGGAGAGAAAGACAGGGGGGAGGAGCTGGAAGCATCAACTCCCATATGTGCCTTGACCAGGCAAGCCCAGAGTTTCAAACTTGCGACCTCAGCATTTCCAGGTCGACGCTTTATCTACTGCGCCACCACAGGTCAGGCCATATGTGAAATTCTAATTCTTAATGCGATGGTGTGAAGAGGTGAGCTTTTGGGAGGGGACTGAGTCACGAGGGTGGAGCCCTTATGATGGGATTATTACCCTTAAATAAAAAGACGTGATGGAGCTTGTTTTTTTCTTTGCTCTCTGCCATGTGAGGACACCAGGAGAAGACTGTATCTATGAACTAGGAAGTTGGTCTTCAACAGATACCATATTTACAGGCATCTTGTTCTTGGACTTTAGTCTCTAAAATCTTGAGAAATAAATTCTTATTTTTTAATCCACCCAGTTTGTGGTGTTCTGTTATAGCAGTTCAAACTGCCTGAAATAAGAGTTAAGAGATAAATATTGACTTAAAAAAATAGGGGGCATTTTACAGAGGATGTGAATTACTATCTTTAGATCCCTGCTTTGACTGCCATGTTATTGCATTTCATTTTCCTTAACTGAATTATAACTCAATTTACTGGAAAATACTAACCACGTGATTTCAGCTTATATGAAGATAACTCAATATGCACCCTGACCAAGAAATATACTTTTTAAAGTTAACATCTTTAAAATTGTTCCATGAACATACTAGTTAGTAATATAAAGATTATATCTATTATATATGAACATGAAAATTATGCTAGTGAAAATTCTCTTCTCTCTTGGGGTGAACTTAAAAATCTTGTCACTGTAACAATGTTGAAACAGAACACTTACATGTTGATAAAACCAAGAGCAAAGAGAGCAAAATTAGATCTTATTCTTGTGTATTCATCTCTAACTGAAATCTGATAGACATAAAAAAATTATATGTTACAACCTCAGCTTAGCAGACACTCTCATAAAATCAAAGGAGAGAAATTAGAGTCTATGGTTATTGATAAACTGTAGTCAGAGTCCATCATCGGACTGAATACCCACTATTCCTTGTCAATGAAAAGGGGCATAGAAGTAGGTGCGGTCCCCACAGCTGCTGTATCTCCCTCACCATGCCAATTTTCCTCTCCCATCAGACTTATTTTCTAGAAAACATATGAGGAACGAAAGGAAAGAGCTCTAGATTGTGTTTGAATAGAAACACACCTGCATTCTTTCTAGTGTTGTTGGAGAAAAATGAATAATTGGTTAAAAAAACCTTTTGGGCTTTTTTTGATAATTAGCATGAAATGCTAATATTATACATATTTCCAAGAGAATCTTATAATGCTGGCACAACTATCGTCCCATTTTTAGATAAGGAAAATGAGATCCAGAGAGTTTAAGAGATTTTTTGAAGATTATATACCTGATAAAAATAAAAGCATATATCAACCATGTCTACATTTCAAAGCCAATGTCCTCGACCATTAAACTGTCTTGTTTCCCTAATGTATTTGAAGGTGCCCATGTTAGCCAGTAAAGTTAACTCTTGTTACAAACATAGTAATTAATAAAAAATAAAAATCATCATGAATAAATATTCTCTAATTTTTGCACAGACAAGAGTTTTTATGCCAGAGAAGACTTTGATACCCTTAGCTTGTTTTTCTGGTGCACTAAGGAAAACTTACTCCATTTAAGACTTCTCAGGGCTATGCTCTAACAGGAGGGTTTTGACTCTTTCACCAAACATAGATATTGTATATTTAAGAATCACATGAAAATTTGCAATCA
Organism: Saccopteryx bilineata; assembly: GCF_036850765.1. Classification (NCBI taxonomy): domain Eukaryota; kingdom Metazoa; phylum Chordata; class Mammalia; order Chiroptera; family Emballonuridae; genus Saccopteryx; species Saccopteryx bilineata. The sequence goes on from NC_089494.1 coordinate 163,245,239, forward strand.
TTCTTTCAGCATAACCTTTCCTTTGCTGCAGAAAGAACAATGAACCCTGCAGAACACAGAATGTTAAAGGAAGTAAGACTTTGCCTCTTCTGCCAGAATTCTTTGTGGTCCAGCTCACAGATGGTCCTTAATGAAGCAGTGTCTCAAGCCTGGGGACATACTAAATGATGAGAGCAGTTGTGGATCACCCGGTTCCCAAGTGTGCACTAGATGAGTGCAACTGTCATCACACAGACGCTACAAGTCGAAATCCCATAAAACTATCAACATGGATGAAGTGTCAGCCACACTATGGAATCATATCCATATTCACATATTTCAAAATCTAAACAACTTTTTTCCCAACTGGAAAAAAAGAAAAGTTTCAAGATACCATTCAATGCCATCTTTTGAAATTTATGAAAATGAATGTATACTATATTGTTTACTTCCTCACCAGTATCTTCTTGAATCACTCAAGACCTGATAATTATCCAGATGAAAAGGTTCTGAAAGGAGGACATAAGCCAACGCTGTTCTTTTGACAATAAAATGAATAAAATACTTATTCAGATATTGGTGAGTCTACCCTGTAGGAGAGAATATATGATTTAAGTGTTACTAATTTATTACTAAATTCTCCACTCTACTTTTAATCTATCTAAAGTCGAGCCCATGTTCTGGATATAGCTCCAGTTTCACTTCTGCATGAAGCTTTCGCTATAGCAACAAATCCTTGACCTCTTTTTCCTCAGAAATCTAAAAATGCTTCATCCACTAAATATGTCTTGGATCCCGTGCCCATGTTTTCACATCAACTTTAAGCTATATTTAAAAAATAGCATTGCATTACTGTTGTATCTATTACAGCAAGATGGTACATAATAAATGCATATTAACTAATAAAATTTATGCACATATTTAAGTGAAAGAATTAATTATTGGATAGTGTGACATCTCCAATTTATTTAGCAACGTGTAGGCTGTCTTGCTATCTTGGTGCATACTTAGAGGAGTGGAGATATCTAAAATATAGACTTAGCCAAACCTATATATGGATATTTTAAAAATTAGACTGTCATACCAGAAAATCAATTTTTTAAAATTTACTCTACAATTGGTTCCCTATTATATTCTCTGTCTGGACCTATTGGAAGAATGGGAGAAAAGGAAAACATCTCCAAATAAAAATTTGATGCATTAAATATAGGATGAGAAGGAGTCTTATCTTCTTAACAACAGTTTATAATTTTCCACTTTTTTGACTGCTGCCCCAGTCAACATCACTTGGAAATACTTACATCAGTGAGGAGAGAACTAAGATTACCCTCTGTGTGTCATGCAGGATAGTCTAGTCCCAATTTTTGGAACTTGTGTTATATTCACTATCCTCTAAGGGTTAATATTCTTAAACTGCATTTGCTTTCTTTGAGTAAGTATTTTGAAAAATCTTAACTTATGCCTGTTTTTCTAGCTAAAAAGTAATGTATTTCATAAGACTTGCAAAGTCAGGTAATTGATTCCAAAGGGAATTCGGAGGTTAGAATTGCAATTTCCTCTAAAGGAAACACCATGTTTGGAATCTTTAGTAGCTGCCTCTACATTATTAACAGCCTTACTTATATTTGACAGACAAGTAATAATGTGGTCATCCATCTCCAAGACAGCAGATATGAATATATTTCTAACTTTATAAATGAACTTTAAAAGCCCTACAGACAAATTTCATTAAGTAGAGATTGAAAATTTAGTAAATGGAGTCTTTGGGTTTTATTGATGACTAAATCTTTACTTTTCTACAACTGCTAATAAGGATCTTGAATGTTAACTTAATAAAATCAACATTTCCTGTGTATTAGATGCAGTGCTCTTGGAGCAGGGTCATGCAGAATGCTTTCAGGATGCTTGCACTTACATCTTCTGAAAGTTGAGCAAAGGCGTTCTATAACATAACATCCCGTAGGAAGAGCATCAGCCATGGCAGAGTTCTGACCTTTCATGGATGAAACCCAAGAAGGACCATGGATTCTTCTTGCTACATAAACATGTCAAAGGTCAGCAGAATAATATATTTCAAACCTCATCTCGACCAAACATAATTTAACATTGAGCTTCTGATGTTTTAGCCAGGTAAGATAAGCAAAATGGTGGATTATTAATAACAGCCTTTCTTTCTATAATGCAGAAATTACCTTTCTTTTTTTAGAAGAAATTATCTTTCTCCTAAGAAAACAGTTTGGGTTCTATTTTTACCCTTAATCAAGAACTTCTAGGTGTTCCTGAACATTTGCACAAAGGCAGTTGTCAGCTCATCTGCCAAGATGGCTGCACATTTGAAAGAAGCTTTCAAATATTAAAGAGGTTGTTTAGCTTGGTGCTGTCATTAAAAGTTCCTGCTTTGTTGCATATATCAGTTACCTAGTGAAGTTTATCAAACTCCTTGTGTGTGGGTTGAGGAGGCAAGGAATAGATAAAAATTGACTTTAATTTCAGTATTGAAACCAATTTTAAAAGACTACTTTGTATGGCTCCCTCATTTCCACTCACATAGAGAATTAGAATAGGTCCTTAAACTACCCAACGAATGTAAGTGCGGGCTCCCTGCTGCCAGGCTCTTAACTTACTGGAAACTACTTTTTGACAAAACATTTGTTGATAGATATTTTGATATCAGGAAAAATATTACACACCAAAAGGGTGAACAATTACCTTCAATTTTTATAAAATCATTCTTTCATTCGTCATTTATAGCATACTGTGTGCTAAGCTCCTGAAGCTTTGGGACCTTGAGACTCAATGATAAAAAAGACCGGGCCCTTTTTTCATGAAGTTGAAACTGATGGGACATACAACACTGAAAAGCTCAGCAATTTTCTCTCTCTTCAACATCTTTATGATCAACAGGAGTAAATTTTTTTGTGTGTGAAATATATCAGTACAGCACTCTATATTGTCAATTAACAATGAACATCTACTATGCATTGAGCCAATGTCAATGCTTATGCAATAAAAGATTTGATGCTGACCACTGAGAAATTGTCATCTAATTGGGAGAAAAGGTGAACACAGAGGAAAACATTGAGGGATAAAATAACTAAACTGAGTAATGATAAATTGATTCTGCTATGAAGCAATAAGCCCAATAAGAAAGCTGATTGTTGGTAAAGAATTTGTCAGTGAGTAAAACTGGTCAAAATGTTAATACACGTCACCTGGAGACAATGTGTCCAGGTGATAAATCTGACTTGCAGTTGAGCATGGAAGTAAAAAATTATACCCCAGCCAATATTTTAATCAGCAGATATTTTTGAGCCCAAATGCATCTGGAAATGTACTGAGGGCAAGATCCTGACATTACAGGAGTGAGCAAAAACAGAATGGGTCTTGGCCAGTTAATAGTTGCCTTGTGTGATAGCTACAATGAATGCCATTTGAAAGATTAAATACATGATCATCAAACAGGATAAGTAGTTTGTTCAAAATTTCCAAAAACAAACAAAAAAGATGGGTGAACTGAAATTTAAACTCTGGCCGTTGTTTTCTCCTTCGCTGTGCTGACTTTGGGTCAACTCCATGGAGAAATAAGCTATAATATAAAATAATTCACCAAGTCAAAAGGTAGAAGAACTGAGAAAATGTCAAGAAACAGTCTACAAAACAGTGTGAAGGAAGTCATTCCATATTACAGCAGTATATCATCTCTGAGAGTGGGACACTCGCTGCTAGGTAGGGCTAGCTTTGTGGTACAATGAGAGGCACAGTGACTCAGAGACTTAGAGACAGACTGGCATGATCTGCAGGGTTAGGAATTTATTAAATACACAGAGGTCAGTGGAAGTGACTATTGTTGGGGAAGTTTTCTTGGCAGTAACATTTTTTTCTCTATATTTTTTTTTGTATTTTTCTGAAGTGAGAAGCAGTGAGGCAGAGAGACAGATTCCTGCATGTGCCTGATCGAAACCCACCCAGCAAGCCCACTAGGGAGCAATGCTCTGCCTGTTTGGGGCATTGCTTCATTGCAACTGAAACCATTCTAGCACCTGAAGTGGAGGCTATGGAGCTGTCCTCAGTGCCCGGGCCAACTTTGCTCCAATGGAGCCTTGGCTGCAGAAGGGGAAGAGAAAGACAGAGAGAAAGGAGAGGGGGAAGGGTGGAAAAGCAGATGGGCACTTCTCCTGTGTGCTCTGGCTGAGAATCAAACCCAGGACTTCCACATGCTGGGCAGATGCTCTACCACTGAGCCAAATGGCCAGGGCCAACATTTTTTCTCTTGACTGTGAAAGCCGTGAAGGATTTGGGTGGGAAATGAGCAGAGAGGGCTATTTAGAGCAAAGACCTATTAAGCAATTTTATGGTAACCATAAGATGATGCTGGAAGAAACAGTGTGTATTCTTTGTTTCTTTAAAATAGGTTAGAAAACTCTTGTTAATGTTCTGTATCATTGATTAGTTCAGTCCTTATAATGTCTTAGAATAATATTTTTAAATTACTTCAAATAGAAGTCCTTTACTATTTCTTTGAACTCCATTTTCAAAATTCTTTTAAAAGTAATTACAGGAAATTATTGGCCTTTGTATCTTGCTGGCTGACATGTCATATAAATCATCCAATGTGTCACTTCTGACAAAGTCCACATAATCATATTATATGACAGGAACTGATGGTCGTAAATAGACACAATAACCCAATTTGGAAAACTCAGACAAATGTTATTTCTTTAAACTTGAGTTCAAAAATGCTGGTGAAACTCTATGGAGGATAGACCTATTAATGTGTCTTTGAAGAATGTAACACATTCTTCTTTCAAACCTGAAATCTATTTCACTTTCATACTTTAGATATAAGCTCATAAAAATGTGTTATATAAAGTATTTATAGCAAATGTTTTAGAAAATGATGTAATTATGTAAGTCATTCTATTTTTACTTGGTTCACTCAGTAATTAGAGCCTTTTTGAGGTGCCGAGTATAAACAGAGGTCTCTTCCCCCAGCATAGATTGAGAGCTTGCCAATCACTCTATTTTGAGAAAAACAGAAGCATTTAATTGTAAGAAGAAATATATACTCAAAATTGTGTCCACTTGAGTGTGTTAGTCAAACTTTGAATTTTGCAGTCAATATCAATAACACAAAAGCAAGAAACTGTATGTGTTGGATCACATTGAATATTGACAGACTAACTTGACATTTTGAAGGTGAATGGGGCTGAGAGTTCACAGTTCTTTATGCTGGAGGCTGACACTAGCAAGATACATGCTAAAAATTACAGATGTAATAAAGAACAAAACCCTTGGGCAAGGCATGGGCCAGCCCAGCTCTGACAATTGTCCTGCATTGGTCATATCAGTTCAGGCTGCTCTTTGCCATCCCAGAGCCCTGGAATGACTATTGGTGTGAATGTGTGTGAATTCCTGCCCCTTATTCTTCACTTGCCATATTCTACCGACCCAATAGAATAATAGAATGATCACAGTTGTCACACATTTCCACTTTCATTGCTTGTGTTTTATCTCTGTATGAAAATAGTGAGGTTTCAACCACAATGCAAATTCTGTATCATATCCTATAAGCTAATTTATCTGGATATACACATGAATGAATTGAATATGTTAATACCATATTACGTTGTGGTGGAAAATGTTATAATCCATATTTCTAAGAATCTGACACCTCTTTTAATGAATCCTGGATCAAACTTTCTTCCATTTTCTTTTCTACACAAGTTAAAAAACAAAACACAGCTCAGTATCTCTGAGGAGTAAGTCAAAAGGGGAATGAGATGAGTAAAGGAGGTCATATGTCTGCTACCCGCAAGACCTCCCATGTTCCCCTTATTAGTGTAGTGTGGCTTTTTATTGTTGTTGTTGTTTTCAAGAAAAGGGGAATAATGAGTAATGATACTATTCCCAGGAATACTGGCATAAGGTTTTCTTCTGATAGCTCATTTAACTCATTAATGCCTTCCCCAACCCCCACCCCCTACTCTCCACACAAATAATGGAATTAGTTATATCTAAAATTCACCTTTAGTTTTCCACAAATCTGAGAGGCAGAAAGACTTAGCTTTTCAAAATCTAATAAAATGTATCGATTCATAAAATCACAATACTAGAATCATATTCATATACCATACCTATGAAAATATTTAATTACCTAAAAAGGGATGGCTGTTATGGGGCCTAGATGAAAAAGAATCAGGGAGCAAAGCTATTGTGGTATTTTTTTTGTTTTGTTTTTGTTTTTTGGGGTTTTTTTTTGTTTGTTTGTTTTTTACAGAAGCAGAGATAGACAGGAACAGACAGACAGGAACGGAGAGAGAAGCATCAATCATTAGTTTCTCGTTGCACGTTGCAACTTCTTAGTTGTTCATTGATTGCTTTCTCATATGTGCCTTGACCATGGGCCTTCAGCAGACCAAGTAACCCCTTGCTCAAGCCAGCGACCTTGGGTTCAAGCCAGTAAGCTTTTTGCTCAAACCAGATGAGCCCACGCTCAAGCTGGCAACCTTGGGGTCTCAAACCTGGATCCTTCTGCATCCCAGTCTGACGCTCTATCTACTGCGCCACCACCTGGTCAGGCTATTGTGGTATTTGTAGAACTCATCCAGAAAGTAAGATAATAAATCTAGTAGACTTAAATCTTCCTGAAACTAAAATAGATATCTTATTGTGAAGTAATGATAGTTCATGTCTATGCATAACCTAGAGAAATTATCACTTGAGATGACCCATTTTATGTCATCATTTAACATTACTTTGGAGTTGTAGTAAAAGCAATAAGACAAGAAAAGTTAAATATAAATACAAAAAAAGGAGATATTATAAATACATTTTAAACATATCCTTTATAAAAAAAAATAAGCCCACAGACACTTCCACTGAGCCTGAGCTTAGTATGAATGTAGTTTATTGAATGAGTATATTGGAAATCTGCCTCAAGATTAACCCATCCATCACCTGGCTAGCAGCATGAAAATTATGTAACTTGGTTCATATATTAGGCCAATCACATTCACTTCCTAGAAAAATATAGATGATTTTATTCACTAAAAATGAGGAGAGAAAAGGAAGCAAGAGAAACTATAAAGGAGAGAGCTGTGAACAGAGAAAGGCAAAGGAAAAGGTAGGACTACCCCTTGGAATATTCCGCCCTCATTCTTGACACTTTCCATTTTCCATGGGAGATGTTCCTGCTTTGCTTTTTGTTCTCAGATTCTGTCAGAACTTTTGGTAATTCTTTTTTTTTTTTAATGAAAGGAGGGGAGATAGTGAAACAGACTCCTAAGTGTGCTCCGACCAGGATCCATTTGGCAACCCCCATCTGTCATCGATGCTTAGACCAACCAAGCTATCTTCAATGCCCAGAGCAATGCTTGAACCAATTGAGCCACTGGAGTTGGGATGAGAAGAGAGAGAGAAAGAAGACATAGAAGGGGGAAGAAGCAAATGGTCATTTCTCATGTGTGCCCTGACCAGGGATCAAACCCAGGTCATCTATTCACTGGGCTGATGCTCTATCCACTGAGCAAACCAGCCAAGACCATTAGCAATCTTCTAAAAGATGATGTCAGCTCTGAAAATTCAAGACAGATACAAATATTTTAAATCATCAGCAATTACTGAGTGCTCATGATGTAACTATTGCATTGTATACATTTCCTCATTTGCCTCTTAGTAATCCAAGGTGTAGGTATTATCAACAATTATCAACACCAGTTAACAGCAGATAAGAACAGAGAATTAAAACAGTACATAAATTTCTCTAGGCCACATAACAATGAAAATGGAGAGAGGATTCAAATGCAAGCATTCTGACACTAGAGTCCATGTTTTTAAGTATCTGCAGGGCAGTCCCTTCTTTGCTGATGATGTGACAAACGACCTGCAGAACTGAAGAGAATAAAAAACAGAATTAAAATTACTGTAGATTTTGATTCTAGAATGTAATCAATTTGAATATTTAAAATCACTTTAGTAATTTTAGGAGTTTACAGAAAAAATAAAACATTAAAATAATTTTATTTTTTTTCTAGAAGTCAATAACAAAATTTTTATTTATTCAATGACATATTGCCTTTCTCTGTGACATACAATCAATATTTGAGTCTGACCTTTTTCCTTAGTCTAGAGAGTCTTCTGAGTGATATTTGGTCAATTATAGTTATGTATGTGTTCATGGGAACTCATTGGTTTTATTAATGTGTACTCATAATTTTTAGGTGTGACAGTATAACTTAAAAGACTATAGAGAAGATTGGGGTTTGTCTATACTTTCAGTTTGATCAAATTTGTACCTTAATTTTTTCTTAATCAACTTATGTAAGGATGAGAGTCAATAAACTTTTTCTTGTAAGACATGAAAACTTGACACATTTTTTTGGTACCTAGTAATATTCTCATGATGAATGGATCACTCACAATAATCTCTCTGAATTTTTATTTTTTTTTATTTTTCTGAAGTTGGAAACAGGGAGGCAGTCAGACAGACTCCCACTTGCGCCCGACCGGGATCCACCCGGCATGCCCACCAGGGGGCGATGCTCTGCCCATCTGGGGCATCGCTCTGTTATAATCAGAGCCATTCTAGCACCTGAGGCAGAGGCCATAGAGCCATCCCCAGCTCCTGGGCCATCTTTGCTCCAATGGAGCCTTGGCTGCGGGAGGGGAAGAGAGAGACAGAGAGGAAGGAGAGGGGGAGGCATGGAGAAGCAGATGGGCGCTTCTCCTGTGTGCCCTGGCTGGGAATCAAACCTGGGACTTCTGCACGCCAGGCCAGCGCTCTACCGCTGAGCCAACGGGCCAGGGCCTCATCTCTCTAAATTTAAACATTGTATGATCTATTGGAAACATTTAAAAATTAGTACTGGCCCTGGCCGGTTGGCTTAGCGGTAGAGCGTTGGCCTGGCATGCAGGAGTCCTGGGTTCGATTCTCGGCCAGGGCACACAGGAGAAGCGCCCACTGCTTCCTCTCTGTCTCTCTCTTCCCCTCCCACAGCCAAGGCTCCATTGGAGCAAAGATAGCCCGGGTGCTGAGGATGGCTACATGGCCTCTGCCTCAGGCGCTAGACTGGCTCTGGATGCAACAGAGTGATGCCCCGGATGGGCAGAGCATCGCCCCCTGGTGGGCATGCCGGGTGGATCCTGGTCCGGTGCATGCGGGAGTCTGTCTGACTGCCTCCCCGTTTCCAGCTTCGGAAAGATGAAAAAACAAACAAACAAAAAAACAAACAAATAAAAATTAGTACTATATTAAATTAATATGTACAAGCATTGTGTGTATATAAACAAATTTTAGTTTTAATATTTTATCATGTACAATCATTTCTTAGACAACTAACAATTTCTAACCCAAATTTAATTTCAAGTTTATCTGTATCCCATGCTACCAATGCTAATAGCGCATGTGACAGCCAAATGAACTGATGATGTCCTCCATGCCCAGATAAAAGCTATGTACTGGCAATGACTACTCTATCATAACTTAGTACATCAAGTAGTAGCCATAGAGAACAAGGTGTTCATGACATTGATTATAAACGATAACTGACTTCTGAGATATTAAAATGTGAAGACACTATGCATTTACAAATGGTAGAAATGGTGATGACAGTGTTCAATAAAATGGCTAGTTACAAAATAAATATAAAAAAATCAATATGTTTCCTTTATGTCAACAATAAAAAAACATTATATTTTCCTTTGTGAAAGTTGGGAAAAGTATTGAAAAAGATTATACTATTATAATCTTTATACTATTATAACAACAGCCTCATGATCAGAAAAATACCTTGCAATACACAAATGAAACAAATTTCCGACCTGATACGAAGAGTATATGCAAAAGTCCTTGCCTTTTGCCAGGAACCACATTAAACACTCCACGGAGTCATCTCATTTCATCCTCACAAAACTCATGTCGAAAATGTACCACTTATGAAAAAAATGTGAAAACTGAGGCTTAGAAAGAAGTTAATAAATTGTAAAAGATCGTATTCAGAGTCAAACCTGAAATATTTTGTAAGTGACTGCACTCTCTCAAACCTTAATTCTCTTTCTAATTCTGAAATTCCAGTAAATTCTCTATGATTATGTGGTTTCTTGAAAATTCTTTTATCTCAGAGAGTTTCAAAAGATAACAAAGAATTCTATTACATGATAATTTTTTTAATTTGAACATTTTAGCAATTACAAGGGAAAAAGTGAAAACACGAAATTTTATCTTAATAGTTTTCATATACTTCTCTGAAATATTATTCAAATTAGTAGAACATTCTGAGTTGATGAAGGAGAAGCAAAAGCCTATGAAGAACTTTTACATTTTCGTTCCAGTCAACTCTAAAAATTATCTGAACTGGTTCATCCTTCTCTAATCCCCATGGCTAAATGTAAACAGACACTAAAACACCTTTTGGTACATTCAGTGAAAAGGAAGTTTTTAAGTCAAGATAATGAACAACTGTCAAAACATAAGAAAATGATAAGGTTACGACAAAAAAAAAATGTCCTCTTAAATTAGGTTCTAGAGACTGCTTGCCCACCCCCCCTTTTCCAATTTAAATGAGAAATGGCATTAGAACCTTGATGTTGGCACAACTAGCTTTCTACATTTTAATCCTCAAGTTGAGTCCATTCTCAAAATGTGGAAAATTGAATTACATATTCACTAAACTGGATTTGAAAACAAAACTATGTAAAAGAAAACACTACTGAATCAGTAATCTAATAAGCAGTGGTTATGATAACTTGGACGGTTCATGGGAAAGACAAATGTTACCACCATTTTATCCACATGCTCATCAGTCACTGCCAACCTGGTCCAAGTTAAATTGTCAGCAAAATTGCCGCTTTCCAACGCTGATTAGTTGCCACAGTTAAGAATTACTATAATGATTATAAGTCTGCAAGTTTATGAAGAACTTGGTATCACCATAACTAAAACATACACATTACCTTTAAAAACATGTTAAAATAAGGAGTCATTTTGCCACATCCTTAACTCTAACCATGATACCATGTAAGGCTTCTGAGAGTGGAATTTTCACTCACATTCTTCTTTTTTAGCCTCTTTCTCGGTGTCCACTGGGGCTGCTGTGAGCAATGTCCTTTGGAAATCCAGACTTGCCTGGAATGTCTGGAGGAGAAGGAAGCTGAGAAAAAGAATGCTGACAAACACACACTTGAAATACAGACACAGCAGAGGTGGTGGCGAGAATTAGACTTGGACTTCCAGCTGTTGTGGCTGATGTCACAGAGGTGCTTTCTGATCATGTAGTATGCCTGGAGAACTGGGTATTCACCATCGAATGCGTGGCACACCTCCAGCACCTTCCTGTGAGCTCTCATTTTCTAAAAACTGTTGGATTGTAATCTTATCTGTAGGTTACATGTCCATCACAAAAAATATCGTCCCAAAAGCCATTGTTAAAACTCTCTGAGAGAAATGACCAAGGCTGGTTCTATTTAATGCTAATACCTCTTGCGGACAATCATTTAATGCAACTAATTGATTTGATTGTGTACACATCACAACTTTACATGCCTTCTAGAATAAAAACCAGAGTTAATTATTCATTCAACACATAGTTAGGAAGCACCCCAGACACTTGGGATAGATCATGAATAGGGTAGAAAAGATTCCTAATAAGGTCAACCTTAATTCTTGGTAAGAGAGACAGATAATAATAATAATAATAAGAAGAAGAAGAAGCAAAATATATAGTGTTTTAGAATGGTCAAGTGAAAAGAAAAAAATAGTTCAAATAAAGATTTGAAGTATGAGTGCTTAGGGAGTAGGGAGTTTCAGGTAAGGCTCCTGTTTGTAGAACAATAAATCAAATTAAACCACAACTTGCAGACAAACCATAAGTTTTAAATACCATGCAATGCAAAATGGCACAGGCTTTCTGCAGCCCACCTTCAGGCGCAGTCCCTGCGTTCCACTCCAGGGAAGTCTGACTGCATTACCATCGCATCCACAGCAAAGAAGGTGGGTGTTGTTCCCTCCTCACAGGCATCTGACTGTGGTCTTAATCCCATTCTTCTGAGGCAACTTCAGGTGTGTATCATTTGAAGAGAGTAAGAATTCAGACGATACACAAAGGAACAACTACAGAGATAATAACTGCCCTTTGAGGAAAAATCAGGTGATAGCCGGAGGGATTGCCCATGAAAGTCAGATACACACAGAGTTTTTATGTTTCTAATAAGGCTGAATTTTTAGATTGTGCCTGCAAGTAAAAAGATGCTCTTTGTATTTTAGAAAAAATGAAATTAAATTCATCTGTTTTCTTTCTAGTGAAGAAGCTTGCATAAATTCATAAGATAAATATATATATACATATCAGTATATATATATTTATAATATATATTTATAATGTATATATTTATAATGTATATATATTTATAATATATATTTATATATATTTAAATGTAGAGCAACTAAAATTGCATGAATAGAAATTTCAGTAAATTCATATGGAGTGGGTAGCAAGAGTATAATTATAGGTGTCTTGGTTTGTTCAGGCTTCTATAAAAATATTCCACAGACTGGGTGGCTTATGAATAACAGACATTTATTTCTCACAGTTCTGGAGTCTGGAAGGCCAAGATCAAGGTGCTGGTAGATTCAGTGTCTGGTGAGAGTCTACTTTCTGGTTCATAAATGGCAACTTATCATGGGTGAAAAAAGGGAGCTCTTTGGGGGTCTCTTTTATAAGGACACCAGTCCCAGTCATGACCTCATTACCTCTCAAAGGCCCCACCTCCTAATGCCACCACATTGGAGGTTAGGTTTCAACATATGAATTTAGAGGACACAAACATTCAGGCTACAATAATAAGACATACATTCTGTATTTGAAATAAATAAATATCAACCTTTGGAAGAAAAGATCTCATAACAGAGATGGTTGTGGGGTGTGCTTGACCAGGAATTGAAAGATTCAGGCAGCGACAGGGTAAGGACAATAACGTGGGGCCAGAATTCTTCATGTCAAAAATGAACTACTCCTCTATTTGACATACGACAAAACTAAGTCCCTCAACAGTTGCTGAAGGCTGGCCTGTGCAAACTCACAGATTAAGTAAACGTGGGAGCTGTCAAGCAGTCAGGCAGGTGCTGAGCTCTGAGAGGCAATGGCTGGGCTGGCTTTGTGTGTATCCACCCAGTCAGCTGGTAAAGGGCACGAGTCCACATGGATTGCCCAGTCAATTACTTAGGAAAGAGCAAACAGCTGGAACTTCACGCTCACACTGATTCTTTTTGATTTCTGTTTTCATGAGGTGGATACAAGGTTTGTCTGGATGGATGCCACTCACACGGGGGTCCAAATCACTGCAAAGAATCCTGACTTTAAGAACAGCCTAATCTTATACAACAGCTGACGGCAAATCTGCCCTTCTTTAACTCCAGAGAGAAACATTTAGTAGCTGGGAATGGAAGTAAATATTTTCTGGGAGAAGGAGGGGGAAGTCTTTATCTTTGTTATATTAAACGTGAATAAATCTAAGCAAATTGTTGTTAATATAAAGATGTATGTGGGCCTGACCTGTGGTGGCGCAGTGGATAAAGCGTCGACCTGGAAATGCTGAGGTCACCGGTTCGAAACCCTGGGCTTGCCTGGTCAAGGCACATATGGGAGTTGATGCTTCCTGCTCCTCCCCTTCTCTCTCTCCTTTCTCTCTCTTCCCCTCTCTCTCTCCTTTCTAAAATAATAAAAAAAAAAAGATGTATGTGAAGTTACTTCATGTGTCCCAACAAACTGACCTGAATCCTACTTCTGCTAGACTTCTGGCAAATGTTCCCATTTCTCATTCTGATCAATCTTGATTTAACTAGTGCAACATTAGCACAATCAACAAGGTTGCAAAAATTGTCCAAATTCGGGTGAATAGATGTACATTACATGAACCATAAAAAGTCCTCAAGAATGTTAGTTGAACTGAACTGGTATTTCACTTTGGAAGAAGGAAATACACATATTTTAAATATTCTTCTACTTATTTAAACATGAAGTTTTCATGAAATAAAACTTTGCTCATATTTCACAACTTCATGCAGATTATTTTAACCTACTTATATGGTGATCACTTTTATTAAACATTTAGGCTGGCATTGAGAAAGAAAAGATCTAAAAAGCTAGACTCATACTCATTCCATAACTATTTTTTAAGAGCTTGCAATACACCATGTAAATTATAAATCATGTTGTTGGGCAAACAAGTGTATTAAGCTTGCTTGTTTGTACTTTGCCTGATCAGTACATGAGCATGGGGCAGCTTCATATGTGTATAGTATATGTAAGGCTGCAGGTGCTTGCCCTCAGGGCAACAGACAGTAGATTGCGATGGCCTAACTCTTTCGGGAAGGGCCGTTTATTGCTATTTTTGCCAGAGAAGAGGTTCCCCCACCCCTGCCGCTCATCAGCCCTGAGAGAGCAAAATGGTTCCCCTGCCTGCTTGCTTATCTGCCATTGTGATACTCTAATAAACAGAATAGTCCACCATTTTCCAGCTTTGAAGGTTCTCTACTGTCTGTCTGAATCCAGTATGAACCTGCCAGGTCTCAACCACCATCCGTACATGTGCAAAGTCATAAAAATCCTTGTTTGTTATTGATTATATAGAAATAAAGGCATGAGGGAAGTAAAACAATAGATTTTAACATAAGTCAATCATGCCTCAAAATCCTCACAGCAACCTATTTATTTATTTATTTATTTATTTTTGTGACAGAGAGAGAGGGACAGATAAGAACAGACAGACAGAAAGGGAGAGAGATGAGAAGTATCAATTCTTTATTGCAGCACCTTGGTTGTTCATTGGTTGTTTTCTCATATGTGCCTTGAATGGGGGGGGGGGCTACAGCATAGGTGTGACCCCTTACTCAAGCCAGCGACTGTGGGCTCAAGCCAGCAAACATGTCTATGATCCCACGCTCAAGCCAGTAACCCCGTGTTCGAACTGTTGAGCCCACACTCAAGCTAGATGAGCCTGCACTCAAGCCGGCAACCTCAGGGTTTCAAACATGGGTCCTCTTCATCCTAATCTGATGCTCTATCCACTGTGCCACTGCCTGGTCAAGCATATATATTTTTTAAATCTTAATCATTCCTTACCTAGATAATGTTATTTTACCCATATCCTTAGGCTCTATTACTTTTACTGAATGCAAATTTTTGTTTACCCAGCTTAGAAATCTCTCAATTGTCTACCCATCACTTTGAGAATAAAGTTAAAAAATTTTCAGATGACATAACAAGCCACGCGACTTAGCTTCGCTCTGTCCATAACTTACTGAGCTTTATCTCTTCCCCCATTACCGTTCACTTCACCAGTTCTGAGAGTGGAATGCGGTATCTCTTTCCTCTGGACTTCGCAAATACTTTCTCTCTGTCCAAAATATTTCTGTCTTCTCTTTATTTTTTTTAAGAATCTTTTTTTTTAAATTTTTTTTATTTATTCATTTTAGAGAGGAGAAAGAAAGGGAGAGAGAGAGACAGAGAGGGAGAGAGAGAGGAGAGAGAGACAGAGAGAGAAGGTGGAGAGGAGCTGGAAGCATTGACTCCCATATGTGTCTTGACGAGGCAAGCCCAGGGTTTCGAACCAGCGACCTCAGCATTTCCAGGTCGACGCTTTATCCACTGCGCCACCACAGGTCAGGCCTGTCTTCTCTTTACAGACTTGTGAATTTCTTTCTTTCTTTCTTTCTTTCTTTCTTTCTTTCTTTCTTTCTTTCTTTCTCTCTCTCTCTCTCTCTCTCTCTCTCTCTTTCTTTCTTTCTTTCTTTCATTTTAATACAGTGAGAGGCAGGGAAGCAGAGACAGACTCCTGCCTGTGCCCACTAGGGGGGTGATGCCCTGATCATCTGGAGCATTGCTCAGTTGCTCAGTAACCCAGCTATTCTTAGCGGCTAAGGCAGAGGCCATGAAGACATCCTCAGGGCCTGGGGCCATCTGGCTCCAATCAAACCATGACTGCAGGAGGGAAAGAGAGAGAGATAAAGAGAAGCAAGAGGGGGTATAGGGCACCTGTCTTGTGTGTCCTGACCAGGAACTGAACCTGGGACACCCACATGCTAGGCTGGATCAATCGGCCAGGGCTTGAATTTTTTTCTTTCACTCTTTAAGACTCTTTAGAAGTCATTGTTGGCCCTGGCTGTTTGAAGGCAAACCACTTGTCTGAATTCTGCTTCTTTTCCTTCATGCACCCTGGAGTCACATATGGCAGTGACTCAGATTTGACAGGATGGGTTGAAGCAGCAAGAGCAAAAGAACAAGCATCCTTCCATGAATTCAGGGAACAGAACCCTACACTCAGACCATCACCCGCCTCCATGTGGTTATGAAATAGAGAAAGGAGCTTCTTTTATAATGGATTATGTCTGAGGTTTCTTTGTGGTTGTAGGAGTCTACTTCTCACTGGATATAGACAGTCTCCACAACACTCCAGAGAAGTTTTTTATCAAACTTCTGTTTGAACGCTTCCAGTGATGTTCCCCACTTCACAATGAAGCTTCTTCCATTGACAGAAATTTACCATATCAGAAAGCACTAATTTGTAGTTGAATTATGCTTCCTTATAATTTCAATCAGTTGGTTCAGTTTAGAGTCTAGAACTGCACAGACCTTGTAGGAAAGCCATACTTTCATTATATAAAGAATGCTATCATTATATTCTAATAGTCTTTTCTAGACCACATGTATAATCATGATTTTCTGAGCCGCTTCTCCCATGATCAGTTTCTGAGATAATTGTTACATTGTTCGCCAAGCTGTTCAGTATTTGCAGTTTGTTAATATCTATCATTAAAGACAACTTCATGAAATTATATAACTATAGCCTGTGTTGGGCTCAGAAACTGAAAGCACCATGCACATCAATGACACATTGCATTTATGCACTTAAATTTTTTTCATCCATTGAAGAAGAATGTGTGAAGTGCTTATTAAATGCTTGACATTCCCTCTGGTGCTGGAGATGAATAAGACAATTTCTGCTTTCTAAAAGGAGGACCACACTGAGAGTGATTTTCCTTCAAAACCATTAAATCTGATAATCCTGTCCCTGGTCTGGCAGAACACTGCTCAGGTGGGAACTTTTGTCTGCCTATAGTTAACAGAATTCAGCTTTTAACACCTAAATTTCTCCCAGACATAATCTTTTACTGAAATAAAATTGAAAATTTTAAGGACAAAAGGTAACAGGCTAGTTATATATTTTTAAATTTTTTATTTACAACTATATGGTCATTAAATCTTCTTTGCAACTATATGGCATATATATATATATAATAAAGTTATTACAGAATTTCAGCACAAAGTTTTCTAAAAATGTCTGAACACCCATCGGGCTAGTACATTCTTTTGTGTGTGTGTGTGAGAGACAGAGACAAAGAGAGTCAGAGAGAGGGACAGACAGGGACAGAGAGACAGGAAGGGAAAAAAAGATGAAAAGCATCAATTCTTTGCTGCAGCACCTTGGTTGTTCATTGATTGCTTTCTCATATGTGCCTTGACTGGGGGGGGGGGGGTACAGCACACTGAGTGACCCCTTGCTCGAGCCAGTGACCTTGGGCTCAAGCTGGTGAGCCTTACTCAAACCAGATGGACCCGTGCTCAAGCTGGTGACCTCGGGATCTCAAACTTGGCTCCTCCGCGTCCCAGTCTGATGCTCTATCCTCTGCACCACTGCTTAGTCAGGCTAGTGCATTCTTGATATATGCCATCATAGTAACAGTATACAAAACAAATTGGAGCATAAAGAGTGATGCTATTCCAATCTTGATTGATATCTTTTGAAAAACTAAGTTGTCCAAATTTCTACTTCTTATCTCATTAAATATGCAACAAATGAACTAAGTGGCTGGCTAATTACTTAGGGGAATTAAATCAACAAATAAAGTAATTCAAGAGTATGTTTTTGTTGTTTTGTTTAATAAAAAAGTTTTCAGGCAACCAAATATTTGGTGATGATAAAGTACAATACTGTCACATTGTAAGCAATTAATGAAACTTAGTAGCCCTAGGAAAATTTTCTTTTTTTTTTTAACAAAAAGTCTGTTAATTGCTTATAGACATTGCAAAATGTCAGCCTGGCCTGCACTTATGAAAACTCCTAAATTTATCAATGCTGTATCCAGGGAAAAGCCAAGTCAGTGAATGATGACAGCTGCACATCCCCATGAAGGCAGAAGTACGTGCAGGAGGAAATCTTTATCTAAGCTGGTTTGCATCTATTCTGCTAACGATGCCAAAACACACCAACAGTTGCAGAGAGCTGATGGTGCACAAAGCAAGGCAGTTTCTTAGAATCCTTGGACCAGAGCTAAGTTCACCTCAACCATCATCCAAAACCCTTCCAAACGCTCTCCCTCCCTGGAGCATGACCGAGCCTTCCTCCTCCTCCTCTACTGGGACCCCATAAGACTTTCAACCAAGGAAGCAATGGGCAGCGGTATCTCATCCCAGGCTAACCCCATGAACTGGTCTCCAAGGCCCCCTTTTCTTTGTTCACTCAGTCCCCTCTGACTGTATTCCTGCATGGCCAATAAATTCTCCTTTACTTACTCCAAAAAAAAAAAAATCCAAGACACAGTCCTCATATACAGTTCAGCTCTTAGAATCCCCGTTGGCAGGGTGAGGAGGGCCCCCTTCAGTTTGCCAGGAAAATGTACTTCCAAAAGAGCACCCTACCCATTTCCACTCAAAGCCCAGTGTTTATCTCTTGGCCCACTGCCTGGAGAATGTTGTGAATTCCCGTAAAGATATTTTAACACAAGATATCAGAATTTGCTACTCTGAAGGCCTCTGCCATTTGTCAGCTGTCATTCTCTGCTGGTTTCTCATCTGGATGTCAATAGCAAATGACATTGGCAACTTCTAAAACCAAGATTCCAGGGACAGTGATAAAATCTGGACTGCTGGCCAGTGTCATATGTCTATGCTTTGTTCAGAGACTCCACTTTGTAATAGCACACCTTTAAAGTTTCTTTTACTTTAAATTATATGCTTGCATTGGGCTCACACATTGATTTTCAAGGCCTATTATGACTGCTGAAATCCTACATGCATTTTTCTTAAATAATTATAATAACAACATGCATATTACTATTGCTCCTTAACATCCTTTGCCCTATCTGTACTAGCTTTGATTTCCATCTCACAAAAACTGTCAAATATGTTTAGAAAACTGTAGGAGCCACATGGAAAGCCACAGGGGAAGAGATGCTTTGAATACGTTTGTCTAGACTGTAGAATGTCATCCGTGTCATCCCTGCTCTTTCTTCTCAGCCAAGGCTTTGATCTACTGATGGGAAAGTTGATTCTAAAATGTCCATTTTTATTCCCTTCCATTTAAATTAACAATAAATAATCAAGGAAGTTAAAACAGTAGGTGAGAGGGCATGTTAATATTGGCCTGATTATTATTTTTAACCACAGTCCACATGACCAAGGGTCCATGATGGGAAAACCACTACAGTGAAAGACTCCCAGAGAACAATATAAGCCAAATGCAAGGCACCATAACCAACTTATCTCTTAATACAATTAGGTACATTATGATGTGCCTGGTATTTATTTCTGTATATTGAGAGTCAAGTGAATTTTGCTTTGTTCTATACATTTTTTCCAAATTTTCTTTGATAAAAAAAGCACTTGGAATTCTTATTATTTTAAGAGATTACACCTAAAATGAAGCTTGAGTGGAAATATAAAATTTGAAATAAAAATTAGTCATTGATCATTGACAATTTAACCTATTTTCTAGAAAATATATTAGACATCTATTAAAAATGGATAATGAAACTTCTAATTTATAAATAAATATTTAAAAGTAGCTAAATATTACTCTGAAGGTATCATCTTTCTATTCTTAATTTTGTTGTATATTCAATTTTAAAGCAAGATTTTTGATATTTTTATTTCTTTTTTTTGTATTTTTCTGAAGTTGGAAATGGGGAGGCAGTCAGACAGACTCCCGCATGCGCCTGACTGGGACCCACCCGGCATGCCCACCAGGGGGCGATGCTCTGCCCATCTGGGGCATTGCTCTGTTGCAACCAGGGCCATTCTAGCACCTAAGGCAGAAGCCATGGAGCTATCCTCAGCGCCCGGGCCAACTTTGTTCCAATGGAGCCTTGGCTGCGGGAGGGGAAGAGAGAGACAGAGAGGAAGGAGAGAGGGAGGGATGGAGAAGGAGATGGGTGCTTCTCCTGTGTGCCCTGGCCGGGAATCGAACCCGGGACTCCTGCACGCCAGGCCGATGCTCTACCACTAAGCCAACCGGCCAGGGCCTGATATTTTTCTTTTTACTACTTAAATAATAATAAAATGTTAATCATGATAAAAATGCAAACACATCAGATCCTAAGTATAGAAATTACATCATAATATATTCTTAATGTATAAATTAGGATGCAGAGGACCATGCTTTGGTAAGACAGGACCATAGTTCCCTCCATAGCTTTTGATACAAGTCATGCTACTCTTTTGGTTCTAAATCTTGATGCTCCTTTTTATGCAGTTGTCTCCAATTACGAACCTAAAGGCTTTGAGGCAGGACAGGATTAGGCTTGGTCATTCATTATATGCTTGTTAAAACACCATGAATAATGGGCATGTGGGCCCATACAGACACAACTACACACCTACAATACACACAAACACTCTCACCATACATACTTTGAGAATTTACTCTTAGGGCTATACATATACTTGGGAATGGAAACATGTACAAACTTTCCAGAGATGTAATTTTAGTCAAAAGAAACCTGACCTTGAAGTTGTAGAGAGCATGGAGTTGTTTTTTTAAGTATGAGTTCTCACTAAAGAAGATTGAATAGAGACTACTGGACCAGTCCTAAGATTCAACCTCTGTCTCTCTCTGTTGTTCCTAGTCAAATATTAAATATACATCAGTCTCCTGGTCATCTGTCTGATAGGTGAAGAAAGGAAGAATTTGGACACTGGACAAAGATGATATCCAAGTCTATTCTTGAGCATGTCACTTCTCTGAACTTATTTCTGTCAAATGAGGATAATATTATGTAACTTAAGGATTTATTGTTAAAAACTGTACATAAGACCAAAATAAAATGTGTCCCCAAAATTCATGTGCTGAAGCCTTAATTCCAAGTAACTCAGGAGATTAATTAAAATTAAATCATGGTGAATCTTAATCCATCAGGACTGTGCTCTTATAAGTAGAGATTAGAACACAGATACACACAAAGGGACAACCACATGAACACACAGAGAGAAGATGACCATCTGAAAACCAATGAGAGAAGCCTCAAGAGAAATTGACCCTGCCGACACCTTATTTTAGTCTTGTGTTCTCTAGAACTCTTAGAAAATAAATATCTGCTTTTAAAGCCAACTCAGTCAGTCGTACTTTGTTATGGCAGCCCTAGCAACCTAACACATAGCATTAAACAGAGTAAGTGTTCAACAAACCACAGATACTATCTTAATAATTATCACTAACTCTACATCATTATAGAAGGACATCCGCTCTGAATAATGTGTAATGAACAAAGATGAAAGATCTATGTAACTCAAATCATTATTTTATTCACTTTCTGTTTACTTCATCTTTGCCACATTTAGCATTTCCTGTTTTGCAGAAATTTTATTATTATTAACTACAGAGGTATTTTACTTCAACATTATTTTTCACTTTTAGAAAGGAAATAAATTTGAACAAGAAAAACAAATACCATTCACAACTTATGTAAGATTCTGAGCCAAAAGATAAACAAATGAACTATATCATAAAATCGTAAACTCAGCATATGAGCTATTGTGATCCAACTTGGAGCAATTGCAAACTCGTTACAAGAACTTAATAAATCATTTCACCATGATAGATTTTGGCTGCTTCATATATAAATTATGAAGTTAGATTTAATCTCTAAAATGCCTTCAATCTCTTATTCTATGGTTCAGTATTTAAGACTTTACTTAAAAGTAACAAAATAAAAATATTAGCCAATGTTTCTGATACTCGAGAAGTATCACCTGGAGAAGAAATTGAAAAACTGGATAAAGAGTAAAACATGAAAGATTGGATATTGGCAAATGAAAAACATATTTTCTGTATTTAAAAATTATATTAATTGATTAACAATTTCTGAAATAAAAATAGATAATATTATGGTTCCTATAGTTGTCCTCAGAACTTTTTTTAAGATTTATCATATGACTTTACTCACCATCCTTTTTTTACACAGAAAGATAACTTCTCATTTAGAAAATGTTATTCCCAACCAATAAACTCTTTCTAGTTAAATGTATATAATATACATAGAAATGTGTACATTTATAAATATATGTGTATAAATGTACACACACACATGTATAGTTCTATGTACAGGTATAAATATATAATATGTTGAGATTGGTATTATAATAGACATCATAGATATCATCATAGTGAAATAATTTGTATACATGAAGATATACATTACACACATACATTTTAGAGTTGAATATATAAATCTGGGCTAAAATCCAGGTTTTCTACTTAGTATGCACATTTTATTAATTAGACAATTTGCTCATTCTTTTCCTCATGTATAAGAAGATAATACTGCTTAACTCAAATACTTTCCTGAAAAATAATTTTATCTCTATAGCTATAGTGATTTTTTTCTTAATTTGCCTGTAAGATCTAGAATACTAGAGTTAAAGAATCCTTTCTCCTCCAATGTGTCTTCTGCAAAATTGGCTCAGAGTCAATTATCTTAGAAAACTTTTTTCTCTATCTCTTTGTCTCTCTCTTTCTCCAATGTTTTATCACCCATCCTCTACTTTCCTTTTGGCAATAGAGTGGTTTTACATACTTTCACTACCTAATACATTAACTACTAGATACATGTAGCTATTTAAATTTAAATATATTAAAATTAAATACAATTTAAAAATTCAGCTTATCTGTAACACTAGTCTCATTTCCAGGATTCTACAGACACCCTTATTATACCATACTGGAAAAATCCTAACGCATAAATAACTGTTTTCCTAACAGATATGGGAAATTTCTGTTCATGCAGAAAGGTCTATCAAACAGCTGTGTTTCAGTCTGCTCTGGTTTTCACTGCACACAGAGAGTTGAATTACCCCTGAACTGGGGGGCTTGCTCCTCAGGTTCCGGCTGAAATGTTACTGCTCATAGTTATAACTACAGATCTTTGTCTGGATTATATTATAGTCATTTTAAATTTGGTTTAAGTCAACTTTTCATGCATGTACCAGAATACTCACTACAAACCAAAGCCGTATTTATGGAAATATAGAAGCTAGAACAGGAGAGATGATAATACTGTTCCACTGAGGCCATTCAGTTAGCCAATTAAATATTATTTCCACTTCCGTACAGCACAGTCTAATCAGAGCCCTGAGTCAGAAGCATGTCCAGAGAAAAACAAAATGAGGAAGGGATAATGAACTGTGTTACTAGGGATGGTAAAGGTGTCTAAGTATCTGACCCAGGAAAGAGAAGTGTTAGAGGGACATGATACGTGTTCTCGAATAACAGATATGTTATTCAGGACACGTATAGCAGACATGTCCTGACAATGATGTGTCACACTTGTTCAGGTAGTCCCAAAACAGAGCTGGGAGAAATAGCTCAAGTTGTGCAAAAATAGATTTTCTGGCTAATATGAGGAAGAACTTCCTACAATGGCTAAAATTATCTGAAAATGAAATTAAATGCCTCAGGAAAGCTTCAATTGGGATGGAGAGTCAATTATTAGAAATACTGTAGGAGAAATTTGAGCCTCAGCCTTGAGGCTCAAACTTCAACTTAGAATCTAGATTAAGAATACTGATAATCACTTACAACTCTGTGGTCCCATGGATCTACAGCTGCTGGAAAGTGGTAAGCCCATTTACATCTCTAAAATGTTACCTGTTTTCTTTAATGCAGCTCAAATCCTAACGCAGAAATAACTGTTTTTCTAACATAAAATTGCCAAGGAGCTAGCCTGGTCCCAAGAACTCAGCAGGAACTCAGGAAGTAATTGTTGGTTAAAGGAGCATTTTAGACAATTTGTGTTATTGAGAGGAAGTTCTTCTGAAGTCAACTCAAATAAAGGAGGGAGAGAAGGAGGTCAGGGATGGGGAGGGGAGAGAAGAGGAGAGCAAAACAAAACAAAACAAAACAGCATTATTATACACTCAGAGAAAATAAAAAGAAAAATAAACACAAAAAGTAACACTACAATTAGAGAGCTTATTATGATGGAAAATTCAATCAAGTAATTTTTTTTACTTGAAACACTTTGAACACTTCTCATTTCCCTCTGAGAAAGTCCCAATGCCCTAACATCCCTTCTGCTGCCCGGCCCTCAATAACCTGCCCCAGGCCCCCTCCAAAGCTCTGACTTACTGAGTGTTTCAGTTTCTGAAACATGCCTGGACCTGTCTTGACCTCAGGACTTGGAGAGTTAATGCTTGGAAACGTGTTTTCCTTAACTGCTCTGAACCAGAAACATACCTGCTCAGTAGGCTGTAGCTTAAACTTTTCTACCAAAAGATTCCTCATGCTGCTTGCTCCACCCACCTGCAGATTGGGCGAGGGGCCTTTCTGTTGCACAGCAACAGCCTTGGATGTTCTCCATATATGAAGAGGTGTAAGCTCAGGCATCATTGCCTGAAACTGAAACAGCCCCCTTTCCTTCTACTCATTATTTACTAGGTAAGCAGCCCATGTTACAGCCCGCACCAATGTACACTCAGCAGGAAGAAGAAACTCCGTACACCTGCAACCACCTTGATGAATCCCAAGTTTTTAAGTTTAAAAGAAAGGAACTAGACAAAATTAAAAAAGTACAATATTCTGTGATTTTGTTTCTATGAAATCCAAATGCAGGCAAAACTAAGGTGATAAAAATTTGTATTTGAAGGGGTGATGGAAGTAGAATAGGAGGCATATGAAGAAACTTTCTAGGGGAAATAAAACTGTCTTCTATCTTTATTTGGGCTTTGCTCACATAAATGTAGACAGTGGTCAAGACTCTTCTATTGGGACACTTAAGGGATACAAAGATTTAATATTGATGTTTACTATCCTTGTGCTTATGCACATTCCCCTAGCCTAATGATGAATTTGCTCTCAGCAGAGAATTATCATCTGTAGTTCTGATTGTCACCAGCAGTATTTCTTAACAATGTGTATTACTAAACAGTTCTCTCTGTTGTGACTTCTGGTGGTAGCTCTCATATTGACATCCATGGGGTTCCAAAGCTGATCTGCATTGCTATGAACAAAATATTTGTGTCTTCAAAAATTCATATTGAAACCTAACCCAAGATAATGTTGTTAAGATGTGGGGCCTTGGAAGGGGAATATTGTCATGAGGGTGGAGCCCTCATGAACAGGATTAGTGTCCTTATAAAAGAGACTTCAGAAAACCCCTTGCTGCTTCCACCATATCTCAGGAAGTGGGTTCTCATCAGACCCTGAATCTGCTGGCCCCTTGACCTTGCAAACTGAGAAGTTGGTATGGTTGTTTGAGGCACCCAGTTTATTGTATTTGTTATACAGCCTGAGTTGACCAAGATGTGCACTGTCTCAAATAACATTAGAATTTCCTACTGGTTAATTCAGCTTTATTTTCACCATACTTTTGGGGGACAGTGAATTCTTGTGCCATTTAAGAAAATGATTCCACTTCCTATTAGATTGCATTTGAGGAATTATTTGGATTGTAAAAATTAGTTAATTTTTTTTTAGTTCATATAAATTAGCTAATATTTTTGCAGAACTTATTATTTGCCAGCTAAAATTCTAAACTCTTTACCTATATTAATTCATTTAAGCTTCAAAGAAATTCTATACCTGGCTTCAGAGTCCAACCTCCTCAACACTATTTAATGCTGCCTTGAGACCATTTGATTTATTAAAAACAAACAAACAAACAAACAAAAAACATGGCCCTGGCTGGTTAGCTCAGCAGTAGAACGTTAGCCTGGCGTGTAGAAGTCCCAGGTTCAATTCCTAGCTAGGGCACACAAGAGAAGCAGCGATCTTCTTCTCCACCTTTCCCCCTCACCATTCTCTCTATCTCTCTTTTCCCCTCCTGCAGCCAAGGTTTTATTGGAGCAAAGTTGACCCAGACACTGAGGATGGCTCCATGACCTCCACCTCAGGTATTAGAATGGCTCCAGTTGCAGTGGAGCAAGGCCCCAGATGGGCCGAGCATCGCCCTCTGGTGGGCATGACAGGTGGTTCTCGGTTGGGCTCATGCAGGGGTCTGTCTGTCTGCTCCCCCACTTCTAACTTTGGAAAAATACAAAAAAACACATAATTATATTAGAATTGTTTCTGGTGTTTTCTAAATTATAATTTTATCATAGCACCTACTTTCCTTGTAAAGCATTTGTATTTCTATGTGTCACTGATGAAGTTCTGATTCTGAAACTATCAATGGTCATTAGAGAGTTGAATCTGACCTTCCATGGGACAGGAAGAATCTTGCTAATGACATATTTTTTTATGGTCTTTGTGATGGGAACAAAGCCTGTCTGCAGACTACAGATAGAATTATTACTGAAGAGGTCATCTAGAGAAGATAGAGGCAAAACAAAAGGGTTTTCGTAAAGCAAATTAAATTGTCTGTCAGTGATGGAATAGGACTTGAATTGTCCATTGTCATCTGCTGAAGCAAGCCCATACTTCTAAAATAAAAGTTAGAGAAATGATCGCACTGCAAGATATGAGTCACCATGAGTTGAATGCATAAAACAGATGGATGCATCAACAGCGCAGGACACTGGCAGGATGCAGTGAGAAGCCAAGGGTGGATCAAATCCACATCTCAGAGGGAGGGTCCCATGATGGAGGAACACTGCTCTGTGAATTCTTGCTAATATTCTTCAGGCAATGATAAGAATGTGTTTCCTAAAGCCTCTCAGCCCTCTCTCTCATTCGTATAGACATCTGTTGTGGGGATAGACGGGCCATGTGCTCCAGGCTCGGTGGGGCCGCGCATGGGGGGCAAACTGCAAGTGGTTTAAGGGAGAGAGAAAGGAATCAGTAAGCACGTTTGATCATTTCTGCTTCCTCTTCTTTTCTCGACAACATTCATATTACACAATAATAGGAGGACAAACTTATAACACATATATGTACATAAACATACACATGTAATAAATGCAAGGGTGTGACACTGAGATGCCCACCCTTCAGAAACCCTGTTTACCAAAGGCTTGCTAAGGTACAGGGGTTCTTTTTGTCCCTTTCTGTGAATTACCTTTAGCTGAGCCTAGTAACTGATCAATACTAGGGTGCAAAAGCCCCAAGTCAGAACCCTTAAGTAGTGCCCCAGTTTGTGTTCCCAGAGACCACAGGCACTTTGTTGTGATCACATTCCTTCTGCAGGAATCTCATTTCCTTCCTACCTCCTTACTTTCTGAATCCCTGCAAGCTTGCTCTAGAAGCCACTGTGTGTGTGTGTGTGTGTGTGTGTGTGTGTGTGTGTGTACGGGGGGGGGGGGGGGTTGCAGTGCAGAACAACATCTCTAATGCCAGGTTCCTAAGGATCCTAATGTAAGACCAAATGTGAATATGTATTTGTAGTCCCCCTCTGCTGGGTGAGGATAGGAAACGAACTTCCTGCTGTGACAGGAAATCAGCATATTCAGCCTCTTCTAACTCAGGACACTTAGAGATAAGGCCACTCTGACTGATACTGGAGAGGTAATAGTCTCTGATAAAATAAAAAAACCAGACAGTTGGAACCTCAGTTATTTGTTAAAACTCAGGAAACCAGTAGGTAAACTATTACTAGGTAATTATAAAAATACATAAAATCATTTTAACTTTTTTGACTGAAAGTTAAATAATTTCAAATATTTCTATTATTTTGTGCCTTAAGATATCTTCACAAAGACACACTCTCTACTGCTATCTGCAGTCTTTTTTTAATTGAAATTATGAAATTAATGAGATCACTTATTAACCCATGACTTCTTAAACCATAAGAACCCTTTAAATTTTGGAATGAATATAAATGACAGTAAATGAATAAGAAGTCAAGACACAGAGTAACACACATTAGGCTTACATACTAGATGCCCTTTTGAAGGAGAAGAAAAAGGAAAGGAGGTGAGAGAAGAAGATCCTGAATACCTCTGATGAATCTCTCTGATGCAGAGAGGCGCATGGGTACGCACACTGTGTGGGGTACACGCCTATGATTTTCAGGAAGCAGGGCCATATGCTTTATTATTGCCTCCCCTGTTTTACTCACACAACCTTGGACTCTATTCTGGCTGGTTTGGATGCTTGCATCTCAATTGCTTCTGACTCTGCTGGTTTGTCATGGTTAAGAGTGGGATTGTTGGGGAAGAAAACTGTTTTAAATAGGATGCAATTGTGAACTCTGACAATGTTTCAAAATACAAAATATAAAAATTAAGAACTCCAAATGTGGTGCATTTCACAGCCAGGTTTCTATTTCTGGCTCTACAAAAAGCTAAGGATTCATATTATAGAATTCTAAACATCATAAAGAGACACCACAGTTGTGTGGCGTGTTCCATAGAAGGGATGACAATAGACCATACACAGCTTTTAGAAATCCAGACATCATGGCAACAAAACCTTCCCACAAACAGAAAGTTTCTCCACTTTGTCGCTCTACTGTTCTTTGAAGAACAGGGGACACATTGTAAATGAGTGGCTGACATTACATTCAATGACTCCATCAAGGCACAGAAAATAGAGTTATGCAAAAAGCTTAGCATTCTCTTGCCCTACATTAAGTGTGCTTGGTGCATGTGCACACGCACTCACATATACACACACTCAGTAATCCTGGAACAAATCTCTAAAGTGAAATGTGGAGGGGGAATGCATGCCTCTGGAGTTTCTTCACAGGATGCTTCTCTCTTGTTAGGTTTCTAGTTAGGCTTTAGTAATTCCCAATGCTGACAACCAGAATACCCCCATCTATGTTTTCTGTGCAGAAAACATTGGATATGCACACGTGGTTGCTTTATGTAACTCTGCCAATCTTATGTAGTCTTTTGACATATCGCTTACATCGGTCAGTAAAGCACGGAGAGAGATGGAAATCTTGTGAGGGTGTTGCTCCAGCTATCCACTCTGCGACTGCAAGTGGAGTGGTTTGTCACCTGCCCATGACAGTTTTAGGAGTCTCCGGACTGATTACTTTTCATTGTCTTGCTCTCAAGTTGTGCTAAAAGCTTGAAGGCAGTCTTGTTGATTCTTATTATAGACCATGTTAATGCTAAAGACTTTCATTTACTTGGCCTTTGAAAACTGAGAAGGGTCATTAGAACCTGTGTGAGGACAGGGTGGTACCCATCCTGAGTACACAGAAGCGTTTTACTGAGGAACACCTCCGGGGCCCCTCTGCATGGCCACTGAGTTTATATGACTGTTTGTCCACCATGTAAACTGCCTGTGTTCAAATTCACTTTACATCTAGAGTAGATAAACTAAGAAATAAAAACGTCTTAAAATCAACTCAAATAAGTGGAATACAGAATGCACTGTCCAGGGAGAATTTTCTCTCTGAGCAGGTTTTCCTGGGCTGACTTGTCAGAGCACCTGCACAGTCCTTAACGTTTCCACCTTGTAGGTTTCGATTTGTCGGTAGATCCTGGCCATATGTTTGATTTGTCCAATGACTGACAGAGCTCAGAATCCTTATTCAGATATTTGCATTTAGAATTGCTGCCCCTGCTTTTAAAAAATGAGTAATGGCAGCTATCAATGAAAGTTAAAGATGACCAAGAATTAAAACAAGAAATGATTTTTTTTAAAAAGTTAAAGTGATCAGGGAATGTGACGATATGATGCATAAGGAAAAACAAGATGAATGTGAGGGAAGGAGCCTGGAGGAATTCTGAACAAGCACCCTGAACAGAAGGAATAGTGCTGGCAAAGGTCTCAGCGAGGCAAGTTCTGGGCACTTGGGAGACATGCAGAGGCAAGTGACTATAAGAGTGAGAGCAAGAGAGGATAGGAGTGAAACCAGAGATCCGAGCTGGGCCCTGGGGTTTCCCTTGAGTGAGGGATGTGATTGAAGAAGTTTCAGACTAGAAACATAAAGTCACCCTGTTCTCTTTCAAAGAGCTCACTCTGGGTGCTTTGTTCAGAAAAACAGTGTGTGTGTGTGTGTGTGTGTGTGTGTGTGTGTGTGTGTGTGTGGTGGTGGTGGGGGAACCAAGCAGGAAGGGTAGGAAGGCACTGGACAATCCCGGGTGTTTTAACCCAGTGTGGCCACGGAGGCAGTGGGGAGATGGGATCGAGTTCTGGATATATTTTCATTGTTAGAGCCCCTGGGCAGGAGAGAATGAGGGGAATCATGAATAACCCCTTGCTTTTGAGAAACAGGAAGGAGAAAATGATCATTTCCTGACACAGAGAAGACTATAGAAGAAAGGGGTTTAGGACAAATCAGGAATTTATCTTTGGACATGATGTGTTTGAGATGTCAGTTAGATAGCCAATGCCAATGCCAAGCAGGTAATGAGGTATAATAGTTTGGAGTTTGAGGAGAGTTTGGGCTGGAGATATAAACTTAGGCTTTAGGTGAGACGTGGGCACTTCTTAACTCCATGGAGCTAGTAGGATCACCAAGAGGAAGAGTCCGGAGGACTGAGCTGGATATCAGGAGAAGAGAAGGAGTGAGGGATATAGATTTTGTGAAGGAGCACAGATACCAGAGGGAAACCATGAGAGCATGCTGCCCAGGTGGCACAAAAAGAATGAGTCTTGGGAAGGAAAAAATGACCATCTGTGTCCAATGCCGCTGGCGGCCAGCTAAGGTGAAGATGCAGAATCGATGGCTGGATTAGCAGCATGATGGTAAAGGTGACGGCAGCAAGAGCTGTCAGGGAAACCTGCTTTGGGACGATTCAGTAGAAGGAGAGGAACTGAAAATGGCAAGGATGTCAGATGCAACTACAAACAAAACCAGACAAGTGGGTAATCAAAGAAATTAAATATTATAGTTTGAAAAACTGAGAAAGATTAATTGTCATGAGAACCAGAAGACTGGGGTCTCAGAATGAAGGCATGAGCACTCTATGCTGTAGCTTCATGAGCTGTGGTATAAGTAAGGTGCCATCCTTGGATTTGGAGATTACAACAAGAGTTGTGATTTTAAGAGAGAGGTTTTATTAAATGAGAGAGCCAACTATAGTGGGATAAACAATATCTGAGAAGGAAGAAGGAGGACATTGACAGCTGGCTCTATTTCAAGAAATTTAATATCTAAGGGAAAGGTAGAATAGGAGATGCCTTGGCATTGACCTCACAAATACCATTACTTTTTATACTATAAGATGAAGATTTTGTTTTATATTTTACCAGCTCTGAAAGCAGAGTGCATCTTACAGTTGATGACATTTCTCAATGGCAACTGGCAGCATTTTCTGATTCTATGTGGTGCATAGTGGAATAGTTCATTTTCTGATTGATATTGCTCATATTTCATAAAATCTGGGCATAGCATGGGTGAATAAGCCAAAGAAAAGAAATGAGGTAAATGGATGTAAGGGTGCAAGAAGGGGAAGTGTAAAGCTTTGAACAGCACTGCCACTTTGTAAATACTTTTTCTTTCTGAGGTGAAAAGTGGGGAGGTGGAGAGACAGACCCATGCATGTGGCCAACTGGGATCCACCCAGCATCTGCACTAAGGGGCAAGGCTCTGCCCATCTGGGGCATTGCTCCATTTCAACTGGAGCCATTCTAATACCTGAGGTGGAGGCCATGGAGCTTTCCTCAGCACCTGAGCCAACTTTGCTCCAATGGAGCTTTAGCTGCAGGAGGGGAAGAGAGAGACAGAGAGGAAGGAGAAGGGGAAAGGTGGAGAAACAGATGGTTGCTTCTCCCATGTGCCCTGCCTGGGAATCAAATCCAGGACTTCCACATGCTGGGCTGACACTCTTCCACTGAACCAGCCGGCAAGGGCCGTAAATACTTTTTAAGTGAGTGAGGTAAGAATATTGATAGGCGTAGTCAAGTGAATTTTCACCTATAATCCTGTGTCCAGGGCTGGAGGGATAGAGCTGACACAATAGTGGCGTGTGGACTAGAAGAACTGGGGTGATCACAAGTTAGGCAGTGCCTTATGATGGACGGACCTGTTCAGGGAAGGTAAGGACGATGGAAGGGGTGCAGGATTGTCATAGGAGAGGTGCAGTTCTGACAGAGCAGATCCTGGTAATGCCCAGCTCCAGGTGTGCCACTTGAGTGGAATCTGGAAGTGAGCAAAGGTTAAGGTTTTGGGAGTGGAGGAAATCCATAAACCTTGATTAGAGGGTGTTAAGGGGGCAATCAATGTGTACTTTGGCAGATAATGGCAGGAAATATTTGAGGAAAGCCAAGTAAGTTCTCAAAGACCTCAATGCCCCAGCCAAGTGACCCCAAATGTAGTGGCAGCAATAGGGTGAGCAGAAAGAAATCTAAGTTATTAAGTATCTACAGCACTCCTTGGGATGCTCACCAATGCATGGTGGTGTTTATTCCTCATGGAAGCCTGTGACAAGCATCAGCATCTCCAGTTTGCTGGCAGAAAAAAAAGTTCAGAGAAACTGTGCAAACCAATACTGTGTTATAACTCAGCAATGGAGGATTCTCTTTCCTAAGAAGTCACTGTGTCCTGAGATATTTACCACTAAGCCAATTCTGCAATGAAATAGTTCAGAGGACTCAGGGACTGAATGCAGAAATGGGAGTCACTCTTCAAATGCTGCAGCATTTCCCCAAAGGGGCCTTGTATCGGGACATGGTCCTCAGGCCACGGCCTGCCCCGACCTGCTGCCACAAGCCTATAGACCACTCAGAACAGGGTCGAGTAGGGCAGGTGGCCCTCTTTTCTTAAAGGGCTTTGAGTTTGCTTTCTATAAGCTGTGAGGATGGGACTAGAAAGAATAAATACAGAGACCCCTGCCCCAATAATTCTGTCCAGACTTCTTCCTGCCAAATCTTTATTCACTACCAGGGGTCCCCAAACTTTTTACACAAAGGGCCAGTTCAGTGTCCCTCAGACCACTGGAGGGCCACCACATACAGTGCTCCTCTCACTGACCACCAATGAAAGAGGTGCCCCTTCTGGAAGTGCAGCGGGGGACTGGATAAATGGTCTCAGGGGGCCGCACGCACCCGTGGGCCATAGTTTGGGGACGCCTGCACTAGACCGTCCTTTGCAGAGCAGACACCTGCATGAGCATCAATCACTAAAAGCCTCAGGGCACCAGGCAGGGAGATCAGAAGATTCTGGGGATGACTGCCCAGAAGCAGGAAGCTGATCATTATTACATCTGGAACTGTGAATATTCAGGGTTCCATGTTCTACTTAAATCACTGATAGCGTTAATACTAAAGACAAAAAAGTGATGGGCACACAATGCAATCAATAGTTCAAATGCTATAGAGATGTTTACCTGAAACCTATGCATTCTTACTGACCAATGTCACCCCATTCAATTTCATTTCTAAACTTAAAAAGAGAAAGAAAAAAAAATGTTCAAGATGTCCCTATGTGTCAGACTTTTCTGAGTTGTGGTCTGTCTGTCACAATGATAAAAAGATGGTACAAACCTTTGTTGACCTATTATCTCAGAAGGAGTGAGCTTGTTTTGCTCATAATCCCCAAATGTTCTGTTCTAACATGTGGTATTTGATATGAGTCAACATTTGATTATAATATTTTCCTCATTACTTTGTATTTTTATTCCTATTATCTCAGTCAACTTCACAGCCACCTGCAAGGTGGGTCTTTTGATTGATCCTAGTTGCAGGAGCTATGAAAAAAAAATGATCCATTGAACTTGATGTGGGTAGTCAATGGCAGAATTACAACTTGAACCTGGCTAGCTCTTTCCCAATCCAAAACTCACATACTTTTGATCAGACATCATTGTCTTTCTTAATTATGGTTTAATATCTTTTACCCATAATTCACTATTCAATCTGGTCACATGAATATAGGTGGTCAGATCACCAAAAGAATTGGGGGGGGGGATGTTGCATTGTGTTACTGCAAGCTAGAAATACAGGATGAAATATAGGACATAATCATCAAGGCTTCCAAAGGTCAATTTAGCGGGGATATTAAAGAATATAATGCCCTATGCTTAATAAAAATTATTATCCTATGTCAACTGAAAACTGTTCTTATTTATTGTTCATGGAAACCAGCCTAACTAAGAAAAAAGGTAGGGTATAAATCCTCAGGCTTTTCTAACCACACTCCTGTAGACCTTCCCAAGGAGAAAGCGGGCCGTTACTGAAGGCAGCTTCTTCCTTATCCTCCACCGAGGTGTGTTTCCAGGACAGTGTTCTCTAGGCACAAATATGTCCCATTCTAGTGTCTTCTCCTTGACTCTAACAGCCATACTAGTGGCCTTGAAGAAGGATCTCTGTAGGATGAAATCTGTTTGACTAGTGGAGATAAATATAAACATCTAAGAAAAATGACCTTCTTGTCCCATTTAGATGGTGGTTACAATTGAAAAAACATATTTTAGACTCATGTATTTGTCTTTTGTTTTTTTTAAATAGCCTTTCAAATTTATAAATATATATATACAAATTATATATATATATGTGTGTGTGTATATATAAGCATATATATACATGTATGTGTGTATATATGCATGTGTGTGTATGTGTGTGTGTGTGTGTGTGTGTAGTCTTTCTTCCAGTTTCAGCCACATCCCTCAGAGGACACAGAAAATGAAAAAAAATAAAAATAAAATAAAAAAACAGCTGATACGTGAGTGGAGGCAGGGGACCCGGGGCCTGATGGGTTTTATCATATGCCAGTGACCAGGACAGACTTCAGAACAGAAACAGACTTTATTCTGACAATCTTGGGTAGCGTTGTTTTGTGATTAGATGATAGGCCTTTCATGTAAATTGCCTCTGTTTAAAACTTTTACATTCTTGCTTAGGTTTTTTTTTAAGTCAAATATGTCTACTCACAATTATAAGTACAAGTATCAAAGGGTCATTGAAAGCATTTGATTTTTTTTTAAGTGAGAGGAGGGGAGATAGAGAGACAGACTCCCACCTGCACCCCGACTAGGATCCATTCGGTAACCCCCATCTGAGGCTGATGCTCAACCGAGCTATCCTCAGCACCTAGGCCAACACTCAGACCAACCGAGCCACTGGCGGCGACAGCAGGAAAGAGAAAGAAGGGGAAAGGGAGGGAAGAGAAGCAGATTCTTGCTTCTCATATGTGCCCTGACCAGGGATTGAACAAGGGACTTCCACACGCTGGGTCAATGCTTTATCCATTGAACCAACTGTTCAGGGCAAAACTGTCTGCCTCCAGATAGTTCCTACTTCACAGCCTCGGGGAAGGAGGCCTCTGCCCTGTGACCCAGCCAGGAAGATCTGATGGAGACCCCAACAGGTACGGAGGCCAGACCCCCTCAACCTCCTCATGTGCTTTAGTTGCCTCCTGGCTGAGCAGAGAGAGGCCAGCTCAGACCATTCCCTTCTGGAACCATGCACACTCTGAAATAACTTCCTAACTGCCCCCTTTTCCTTCACAAACTCCTTATAGTTTTCTTTCCTTTATCACTTGTTCTCTAATTAAGTTCTCCCCACATGTGTGGGGATGAGACTTACTCCCAGTGACCACTATGGCTGGATGTGAGGTGACCCTCACACATCCTGCCCACCTCTCACTGTGGGACATGAGGAGGGGACATGCCACACCACAGGGACCACATGAGAAAGCCCCGGGTGGGCCAGGAGGCAGAGGGAGAAGGGGAATGTGGGTAAGAGCCTTTATGTGGCCTCCAAATGAGGCAGAATGAGCAGGTTAGGATTGCCTAGTTAAAAGAATTTCAGTGAGCTCTGAGGCACAGGGTCTTAGAGGCCCCTGGTTGTCTGATACCTGTCCTGGTGACCGGGGCAGGGGACAGTGGCCCTGAGTGTGAAGCCCACATTGGAGGGGTTGGGGTGTGAGCTCCTGACTGGCTGGTTTTCATATGAAAAGCATACCTTTAAAGGGGAATTTTGCCACCTTTAAGGAGTAGCCAACCCCAGAGAGGCAGTCTCCCCTATGGCAACAAGGACCCCAGATGTCAAAATTCCAGAAAATGCACAAAATAGAACCTATGTACCTTTGAGCAGCCCGCTTCACCCGACCATGACAATGGTCAAGGAGAATCACTCTGCTCAGCACCAGGAACCCAGGGAGAAATAAAATTTTCTTAATCCCATTAAGCCAGAGGGCTTCCACTTTTATTGAGCATGTAAATCACTGAGAAATCTTGTTAACATGGTTCTGAGTTATGAGGGGAGGGGCCTGGGAGTCGGCATTTGTAATAAGCCCCAGGTAATGCCAGCACTGCTGGTCCAGGGACCACACAAATGGGAGGACCAGCAACTGTAATTCTGGCTGTCATATTTTTCAGGCATGTTTACTTGTTAAACAAAGACTCGGAATATTACTTAATGTGTGCAAATGAGCTTTACCTAAGATTTGCTTGCACTAACACAGTTACAATGAAGGCTTTTTTTCTCTACAAGCCAATTTCCATCTTTGAATAGATGTGATCTCACCATAGGGCTAATCCTATGAGAACTGGCCCAGGGACCTTACTAAGTCTCAAGTGAAAAGTGAACCAGAGCCCCACTTGCTACTCTCAGGGCCCTATGCCCTGGGACAGGAAAGAAGCACGTTTGCAAGGTAGACATAGCTGAAGAAAGTTTAGCAACTGAACCTGTTCTGGTGTAAAACCAGGACTCTAAATCAACCGTGGGATTATTCCAGCAAAGGTAGAAACCAAAATCCTTTCTGCTCATCACTGCAGACTCGGTTTAAACGTCGGTTCCTTAATAAGTGTATGCCGAACATTCAAATCAAAGTCAGGCTTTTTGGTAAAGTATCTCATTGTGCTCATGTTCTTCCTTCAAGCTTCAGCACACTTTACAATTATAGACCCATTGGGATTTTTCCTGTTTGATGCCTGTCTTTCACTAGTCTATAAACTCCCTGAGGACAGAACCGGACCTGGCGGGATTAGTTTATTCCAAGCTAAATTCTAGCTGGTACATGACATTTTTCTAGATATATACAGAAACAATTTGTATTCCATTACATTTTAGCTCAGAATATATTTAATCTCTAGTTAGTTTTGTTTTCCCAGCTCCACTGGATGCTAAAAACTGTGTTTAACATTAAGCTCAGAGTAAATCATAAATGTGTGGTAGCTTCCAGCTCTGTGCCTGGGCAGGGTGAGTGCTTTGTGCCACCATTTCCAACCCCCACCTGCTCACCATCACTGGGGTTGCTTCACCCTCCCAACCCCACCCCTGCTCTGCTCCCCCACCTCCCCTCCCCCACACACACTAGGTCTGTGCCTTCCTCTGCTCAGCCTTACCCAACACAAACAGTATAAAACTGTGAGGGCTGGAAGGAAGACACAGAGGATGCCTAGGAAAAACAAACAGAGATACAGTACAAAACAACGTGAGCTGAGTAGCATCTGGAGACCAACACAGCATCATAAGGTCATATCAGCGTTTAAGACGAGGAGGAAAATAGAAACCAAAAATGTTCCTTTCACCTATTCTTCTCACTTCACTCCCAAACCATTATTCCTCTGCTTATTTCTGGTGAACTTGGGGTTGATCAAAAGAAGAGCAGAACCTGGGCCCAGTTCAGGGGTTAAAGTCAGAGCAATAAATTAATGCTGGGCATTAACAACCAGGATGATAGCTGTTTCTGGGAGGCATCCCACTTCCTGACTTGCTGACTTTGGACCTCCCTTCTCATCCAAGTAGACTCACTGAGGTTGGCCTGGCTTGCTTGTTTGCTGGCTTTATTTATTTATTTATTTATTTATTTATTTATTTATTTGCCTTTTCTTTAAAACTTCACTTCCCAAATGTGGTTGTCTGTTGAAATCACCTGGGAGCTTTGAAAGAAAACCCCAAAAGCACCCCACACCACATACTGTAAATCCAAGCCCCATGGGCCACCAGGATGAGTAGATGTTAAAGCTTTGTGGATTCCAGTGTGTAATCATGTCAGAGGTTCACGGAAAAGGGTCAAATCTCATGCAGATGGAGGAGGCAATGCTCTGTTTAAAATAACCATCACTTATAATGCTATTTCGAAAAGGTTTTACCTAGGGAAAATGAAGCATACATTCAATTCCACTCTTTTTCTCCTAGAATAAATTTTGCTTGATTAGAGTGAACATAACACCAACTGACTCTACAGAAATTGTCTGTTTTCTTGCTCAATTTTATAGCACCTCTGTCCCTGCAGCTATAATTTTACATGATGCCTTGCTGGTATTTGCGGAGCAAAACGTTATATGTAGTTTCTGGTGCCAAAAGGAAGTTTTGTAAAACTATGGGAGGGGAGAGACCAATAGCTTTATTTTAAGATCATAAAATTTTTATTTGATTTCTTTTCCTGCTTTACGCTGGTTGCTGTTACTTTAAAAGTCTTCTGGCATTTAACTGGCAGTATACAGGGCGAAACAAACTGTTCCTTCCTTTAGATTGTGCAATTTTTATTGCTCTGTTTTAGAGCAACCAAATATGCATTTTAGAAAAAGGTCTGTTTAATTTCCTTCTGTCTGTAAAGCAGCGGGGCTATTTGTCAGCAAATCTCAAAGGTGGCTTTCTGTGTGCCTCAAAGACACGTAGAAACCATTTGAAATTAAGTCACATTAATGACACTGGTTCCTAAGCCAGATAATTGCAGGTAAAAATAAAAGGCTGAGCACATTTTGAACCCAATTTCACATAGATTGACATCTCGCTCAAATGCAAAAGTCAGCAAGATCACAGCGACTGGGCTACGGGTATAACTGGAGGGATCACTGTACAATAAATAACCTGTTTCTATAATTTGGCAGCCAGAGACCAGAGCAAGCATTTTCACACTAACTCATTGAACATTTTTTGGATTCCATGGACAATGCTGGCTAATGAACAGAGAGTTTCATTTTTGCTGACTTCAAGCTGTGTTTCTGGTTCTCACATCTTTTCTATACATCACCACGCAATTCTAAAAATTGTCAGGGTAATATGTCAGTAACAAGGAGTGAGCTGCATTCAACATATTACTCAAGCAGGAAAAAATGTTTTGGATTTCATAGCAGTATATATTTAAATGTGTAAGGGCAAAACTTGAAGAATTTGGAAGAGATCCTTATTCTTCTCAGGAGATCTATATTTTTTACAATATGTTTCACCTCCAAGGCAAATAGAGATGTAACTTCCCCCACCAGAGTTTCATTTGCTTTTCACATTTCTTCACTGCCTTCTTTATTTTTGTGTGGTCATAGCAGCCACCTGAAATGAAAGGTTATTATTTCCTATTTGGGATGACTCAAAATAGTCTCCAAACCCCCTACCCCAGTCTCCCTTCCTCCAGAGTTTCCTGTCTCCTGTCTAATATTATACAGTCAATGAGAGTTGTTTTTCTCTAATGTTACTCTATGATGTTACCGCCTTTTCAAGAAAGTATAATAATAATAGCATTTAAATTTATGGCATATTTTCTGCACATTAGACATTTTGCTAAGTCCATTATCCATGTTGTTTATTTAATACAACATTAGAAAGCATTTATTATTTTTATTGTACCATTTAAAATTAGTTTAAGTAACAGCCAAATATCACATGGCTAGAAAGTAGAACCTATACCATTCTTTAAAATATTTCCTAATATAATATTCATATTGGTCAATTTCTTCCTGAAGCTCTGACAGTGTTTGCTTTCTGTATTTAGCTATTGAGCGCACCTTAGTTATATCTTCCACGGGAAATTAAAACATTTATGTTATATAATGACCCTCTTTATTTTTAATAGCAATTTCTGCCTTCAAGTCTCTTTTGCCTGATAAAATAGTATTATAACAGCTTTCTTTTACTAAGTGTTCATTGTGTGTGTGTGTGTGTAGACATTTCAAGTACAATTGACCTTGAAACAGCATGGATTTGAACCATATAGGTCTAACTAATAGGCAAATTTTTTCAATAAACATATTGAAATTCTTTTTGAGATTTATAACAACCTGAAAAAGCTCACAGACAAACCTTGTCATTTTCTTAATAACATTTTATTTTCTCTAGCTTACTTTAATATAAGAATATAATAAATAATGCATATAACATAGAAATATGTGTTAATTGTTTATGTTATTGGTAAGGCTTCCTGCCAATAGTAGGCTATTAGAAATTAAGTTTTTGGAAAGTCAAAACTTTATGCAAATTTCCAAATGCATGGGAACCAGCACCCCTAACCCCATGTTGTTCAAGTGGTCATCTGTAAGTACAAAAACAAAAAATGTACACACATATATCCATATATAATTATAGATATAATTATACATTCATATATATTTTTTAATAAGAAGAAAAATTTTCAATGCCTAAATTTTATAAATTCTCATACTTTGTATGCATCTCTTATAAATAGCAATTAGCTAGATGTTTTTAAATGAAGTCTTGAGCTGGAAGGTTATTCATGATTTCTAGTCTACTACCAGATAAAGAAGTCAAAGCCCATGTTTTCACCGCTGTGTGACTGACTCTGGCTCTTGGTTCTGTCTACACTAAACTCAAGTTTTGCAATTTTCTGTGAAGCAGATATAAACCTGGGGCCTCTTTATCACATCACACACCGAACATTTCAAATAGCCGGTCTCTGGGCAAGTCTCACATAGGCTTTGTTGGGTCCCAGTAACTTCAGGACCCATCTGAGGATGAAGAGGGACATCTGGTGGGGTCCACCAGAGAATCTCCTCCCTCAGGTGGGCTTTTAATCTTTTCCAGTTGCCCTGCAGAGTCATAGCCATTAGTATGATCTTCTCTAGTTTCTAGACAAAGCACATTTCACTTCTCTGAGCTCATCCAGTTTATGTTGCCCACACATTAACTCTATGTCTTCAGATCATCCTGTCCTTTTTACATGACAGGAGTTTACCCTGGTGAGTTGGTAGGAGGTAGACCTAGCTTTAAGTCCTTGCTCCACCATCAACTAACAACAAGAGCCAGAACAAGTCACCTGCACTTCTAGTCTTACTGTAATGGGGATGGTGCTATGAACCTTCTGATTCTTGGGGGAAGGATGAGATGATATTTTGTGTGTATGCATGTGTGCATGTGTGTAGTGTTTCTTTCAGGAGTAGTAGATAGCTCATGAGTGGCAGAAAACATTTTTTTTAACGTACCTGCCAATGTTTCCTGTGTCTTTGGAAATGTAGGAAATATCTGGTGCTCATAGTAAAAGTTCTGATGTAGAATGTCCTGCAGTAATCCACATTGCCCATGTATGCGTGGGCTACACTATCCAGGACCACTGAGTCTTCACCACAGGCAGGCTGCTCCGCATGCCTGGTAAACTCCGCCTAGCCAATGCACTCTGTCATGAGGGTGACAGATCTCCTTTCAATATATTCACAGGTAGATTTGGAAAGGACAGTTTCCATGAGCATGCTTCCAGCTGAGCAGAAAAATATAGGAATCAGCTGTTCATTACTTACAAGGAAAGACTGTTACATTTCCAACTGAAGCCATTTTAAAAACCAGAACATTAACTATGACATATATTTGACTGTAAGTCAGAGGGAAAAACATAAAGCAAAAAACAAACAAACAGAAAACCACCACCTAGCTATCTCCATTTCACCTTGTATTCTTTGGTTTTCAATCTTTTATGAATAAAGGGATTGAGTATTATTCAATCTTCATGATGACCTGAGAGTAAGTTCTTTTTTTAGAATATTTGTGTGTGGCCACATATATACCCATATATTGTTCACATTCATTTTTTGATTATGAAGATCTGTGCCAAACCTGTAGTTTGGTAAGTTGGCCCAATCCACTCCTGCCCGCACCAGTCACTAGTTTCATGAACCTGGAAAATTATTTCAGTTGGTCTGGGTTCATTTACACAATGGGGGCCAGAGTAGTGCCCACATCAGGAGGTTTTGCGAGACTCAGTTTAAGATTGCCTTCTCACTGTTTGCTCACAGGACCTCTTCTTTGTTCCACTCATGGAAAGAAAGAACCAGCAAGCTCTCTGGTGTCTCCTCTTATAAAGACATTCATCTCAGCAAGAGGTGCCCATAGCCATGAGCTCAGAAAGTGTCATTTACAGAACTTTTTCACAAATAAGATAAAGCTCAAGCTGTGAAAAGCAACTACTACAAAGTTTACTTTCTTCATTCTGTAAGGTTGTCGATGACCTTCAGTAATCATTTTGGTTGGCAGATATCCTGCACTAACTCAGATCTTTGTCATGATCTTTTTTACTATGCAGATATCTTCTTAAATTGAGCATTTGACTTCATTCCAGATGTAAAAATAGAGGTTGCCAATGTCAAAGCACTTTTTGCTCTATATTTAAAATGTGCATTTATTTATTTCTTTTATCAAGATTCTACTTTTGAGATAGTTTTTATTTTTTATTTTTATTTTTTTCTTTTCATTTTTCTGAAGCTGGAAACAGGGAGAGACAGTCAGACAGACTCCTGCATGCGCCTGACCGGGATCCACCCGGCACGCCCACCAGGGGCGACGCTCTGCCCACCAGGGGGCGATGCTCTGCCTATCCTGGGCGTCGCCATGTTGCGACCAGAGCCACTCTAGCGCCTGGGGCAGAGGCCACAGAGCCATCCCCAGCGCCCGGGCCATCTTTGCTCCAATGGAGCCTTGGCTGCGGGAAGGGAAGAGAGAGACAGAGAGGAAAGCACGGCGGAGGGGTGGAGAAGCAAAATGGGCGCTTCTCCTGTGTGCCCTGGCCGGGAATTGAACCCGGGTCCTCCACACGCTAGGCCGACACTCTACCGCTGAGCCAACCGGCCAGGGCCTTGAGATAGTTTTTAAACTATTTTTAAAATGACGCTTACCTGCAGATTTTTAATTTGTTCTACAAGTAGCTTTACCTAATCTAATTTCTGTAAGGGTGACTCAAACAACAACGAAGAATTCATAAATGTGATGAAATCCTTTTAATCAGGAAAAGTGTGGCAAGCTTTCTACTGTGGCTTCACCATAAATGACAACGAATGGATCAGCAATTCCTACCGTTTCTTGGATTTAACCAGAGGGACACTGAGATATGGAATCAGTAAGCTGTGGGGAGCCAAGTGGAAAAGCAAAGCCCAGTTAAAATCCTGGCAAGTGAAACAGACCAGGCTGATGAAACAAGGCCTAGAGGAGAGCGTTTTGCCTAAAGGATCCGAAAGATTCAAAAAGAACAGACGTGGTTCCAGACAGAAGCCTTGACTCTTGCGACAGTTCCTATAAGACCTTACTGTGTTTATTCAAACCCTTGAAATCAAACTTCTTTTTGTTTAAGGGAGAGAAGAAAGGAAGAAAGAAAGAAAGAAAGAAAGGAAGGAAGGAAGGAAGGAAGGAAGGAAGGAAGGAAGGAAGGAAGGAAGGAAGGAAGGAAGGAAGAAGGAAAAAGAAAATGTGCTTAAAACTTTCCACGCAGCTTGGTACTTATGAACCACAACCACAAAAAAAAAAAAAAGATGATTAAAAGCATAAAGTAAGTTTTTTGGTAAAAATATTAAATCGATAAAGAAAAAGATAAACAAGTGAAACCACCAATAACTTTACAATTGGAAATAATTTATCTCTAACTGCACCACTGGCTTCTTGCCTTCCCTGTATACATCTCTGTCTCTGGCATTCATGTTTGTGTGTATAGTTTTGCCTGTAGAAATGGGATGTACCACGTAAGATTCATTGCCTCCTTTCATCAAACTATACTGTGCTATTATTACAGCTTAATAAATATGGATGCAGACAAGGTGACTGTTTTTATTGGGGCATAATAGCACACACACATAGCAGGATTTATCTGACCAATCCCCCACTGAAAGGTCTTAATGGCTTCCATTTCCCTTTTTGCCTTTTCTGTAATGATCATCCCTGCTGTTCAATATTTGTAGACTTAACCTGTTATTTCTATAGGACAAATTCCAAGCATTGAACTATCAAACACTCCACCTTGCTATGATTTTGAATCTATACTGCCAAAAGTATGGTGATAATTGCCCCTCCCACTATAATAAGGTGCCAAAGAACTGTAAAACCTAGTATTTGCAACGTCATCTTAAAGAGGAAAAGCCAGGCTTCTTGCCCCCTTCATTCTGTGGAAAATGGAGGAAAAAGAATACAGAAGCTTTCTGGCTTACAGGGACAAATGGGTCATTTAGTTTAACTATATAGTTCTCTGAAAGAATAAAGGTTATCTGAAGAACTTCCTTTCCCTTTCAATAAGAGACAATATTTACATATCCTATACTGATTTTAACTCTTCCCTTCCTGGAGTCCTGAGAGTAACATATATCTCTAGACAAAGGGATGGGAGGTAGACACTAAAAGATTTATGAATGTCTTTAATATGTAAAATGACATTTACCACTACTGTATTGATATGTAAAACAAAATCACTAATGTGTTATCTTGTAAGTTGTAATACATAGGAATGTTTTTTTATAGATCCTAGAGAGGAATAATGATTGATTCTTGTGTCATGCTCACCCTCCTTTAACCCTAACCTATATGTGATCAAGTCTATATAACTAGCTTCAGAGCTATTTTGCACACACACCATTTGGGTTAGCTATACCCTGTGTAAGTCATATGCAGCCAGTTTATTAATAAATCTCCTCCTAAAAATT
Source organism: Saccopteryx bilineata (assembly GCF_036850765.1). Lineage (NCBI taxonomy): Eukaryota > Metazoa > Chordata > Mammalia > Chiroptera > Emballonuridae > Saccopteryx > Saccopteryx bilineata. Next base: position 163,289,887 of record NC_089494.1, read on the forward strand.
CTTCTGTATCCTGCCTTGGTGTCTCTACGTAAACCCATGGAATTAAGGTACACTACATTACAACACCACAAGCAGTACATGAGCATGTCCACTTCCCCAAAGTTTTTCAGTTCTTGTGAATTTGATGGCAAAACATAATGCCTTTGCTGTAATAATTCATGCAGTTTGATTATCAGCCTAAACGGGTGCTTAGGGGGCAACCTCCATGAAGGCATGCCAGCAGAGCTGTGGAGAGTGGGGGCAGTAGACCACTGTACAGAAATAAGTGGGGCGCATACTCCCACTAGGGCTTTCTCTCTCTAAGCATGCGGGGACACAGAGCCCTGCCGCTGGCCTGCGCAGCCTGCCTCAGGAAGGCAAGACCTCCTTTTTTTTATTTTTTTTATTTTACTTTTTTAATGGGGCGACATCAATAAATCAGGATACATATATTCAAAGATAACAAGTCCAGGTTATCTTATCGTTCAATTATGTTGCATACTCATCACCCAAAGTCAGATTGTCCTCTGTCACCTTCTATCTAGTTTTCTTTGTGCCCTGCCCCTCCCCCTTTCCCTCTCCCTTTCCCCCTTCCTTCCTGGAACCACCACACTCTTATCAATGTCTCTTAGTTTTACTTTTATGTCCCACCTACGTATGGAATAATGCAGTTCCTGGTTTTTTCTGATTTACTTATTTTGCTTCGTATCATGTTATCAAGATCCCACCATTTTGCTGTAAATGATCCGATGTCATCATTTCTTATGGCTGAGTAGTATTCCATAGTGTATATGTGCCACATCTTCTTTGATCTTCTATCCAGTCATCTATTGACGGGCTTTTTGGTTTTTTCCATGTCCTGGCCACTATGAACAATGCTGCAATAAACATGGGGCTGCATATGTCTTTATGTATCAATGTTTCTGAGTTTTGGGGGTATAAGTAGAGGGATTGCTGGGTCATAAGGTAGTTCTATTTTCAGTTTTTTGAGGAACCACCATACTTTCTTCGATAATGGTTGTACTACTTTACATTCCCACCAACAGTGGATGAGGGTTCCTTTTTCTCCACAATCTCTCCAACATTTGCTATTACCTGTCTTGTTAATAATAGCTAATCGAACAGGTGTGAGGTGGTATCTCATTGTAGTTTTGATTTGCATTTCTCTAATAGCTAAAGAAGATGAGCATCTTTTCATATATCTGTTGGCAATTTGTATTGTCTGTTCATGTCCTCTTCCCATTTTTTTATTGGATTGTTTGTTTGTTTGTTGTTGAGTTTTATGAGTTCTTTGTATATTTTGGATATTAGGCCCTTATCTGAGCTGCTGTTTGAAAATATCATATCCCATTTAGTTGGCTTTCTGTTTATTTTGTTATCAGTTTCTCTTGCTGAGCAAAAACTTCTTAGTCTGATGTAGTCCCATTCATTAATTTTTGCCTTCACTTCTCTTGCCTGTGGAGTCAAATTCATAAAATGCTCTTTAAAACGCAGGTTCATGAGTTGAGTACCTATATCTTCTTCTATGTATTTAATTGTTTCAGGTCTTATGTTTAGATCTTTGATCCATTTTGAGTTAATTTTAGTACAGGGGGACAAACTGTAATCCAGTTTTATTCTTTTGCATGTTGCTTTCCAGTTTTCCCAGCACCATTTATTGAAGAGGCTTTCTTTTCTCCATTGTGTGTTGTTGGCCCCTTTATCAAAAATTATTTGACTATATATATGTGGTTTTATTTCTGGACTTTCTATTCTGTTCCATTGGTCTGAGTGTCTATTTTTCTGCCAATACCATGCTGTTTTGATTGTCATGGCCCTATAATAGAGTTTGAAGTCAGGTATTGTAATGCCCCCAGCTTCATTCTTTTTCTTTAGGATTGCTTTGGCTATTTGGCGTTTTTTATAGTTCCATATAAATCTGATGATTTTTTGCTCTATTTATTTAAAAAATGTCATTGGAAGTTTGATGGGAATTGCATTAAATTTGTATATTGCTTTGGGTAATATGGCCATCTTGATTATATTTTTTCTTCCTAACCAAGAACAAGGTATATTTTTCCATCTCATATCTTTTTCGATTTCCCTTAACAATGGTTTATAGTTTTCATTATATAAGTCCTTTACATTCTTTGTTATGTTTATTCCTAAGTATTTTATTTTTTTTGTTGCAATCGTGAAGGGGATTATTCTTTTGAGTTCATTCTCAATTGTTTCATTGTTGGCATATAGAAAGGCTATTGACTTCTGTATGTTAATTTTGTATCCTGTAACCTTACTGTATTGGCTTATTGTTTCTAGTAGTCTTTTTGTGGATTCTTTGGGGTTTTCGATGTATAGGATCATATCATCTGCAAAAAGTGATACCTTTACTTCTTCTTTTCCGATATGGATGCCTTTTATTTCTTTGTCTTGTCTGATTGCTCTGGCTAGAACCTCTAGTACCACATTAAATAAGAGTGGAGAGAGTGGACAACCCTGTCTTGTTCCTGATTTAAGGGGGAAAGCCTTCAGTTTAGTGCCATTTAATATGATGTTAGCTGATGGTTTATCATATATGGCCTTTATCATGTTGAGATATTTTCCTTCTATACCCATTTTGTTGAGACACTTAAACATAAAATTGTGTTGTATTTTATCAAAAGCCTTTTCTGCGTCTATTGATAAGATCATGGGGTTTTTGTTCTTTGTTTTGTTGATATGGTGTATTACGTTAACCGTTTTACGTATGTTGAACCATCCTTGAGATTCTGGGATGAATCCCACTTGATCAAGATGAATTATTTTTTTAATATGTTGTTGTATTCGATTTGCTAGTATTTTGTTTAGTATTTTAGCATCTGTATTCATTAGAGATATTGGTCTGTAGTTTTCTTTTTTTGTGCCATCATTGCCTGGTTTTGGTATGAGGGTTATGTTGGCCTCATAAAATGTGTTTGGAAGTATTGCTTCTTCTTCAATTTTTTGGAAGACTTTGAGTAGTATAGGAACCAAGTCTTCTTTGAATGTTTGATAAAATTCACTGGTATAGCGTCAGGGCCTGAACTTTTATTTTGGGGGAGGTTTTTAATGTGTTTTTCTATTTCTTCTCTACTAATAGGTCTGTTTAGGCTTTCTGCTTCTTCTTGACTCAGTCTAGGAAGGTTGTATTGTTCTAGGAATTTATCCATTTCCTCTAGTTTGTTGAATTTAGTGGCATGAAGTTTTTCATAGTATTCTACAATAATTCTTTGTATATCTATGGTGTCTGTGGTGATTTCTCCTCTTTCATTTTGGATTTTGTTTATATGAGTTCTTTCTCTTTATTCCTTGTTAAGTCTTGCCAAGGGCTTGTCAATTTTTTTGATGTTTTCAAAGAGCCAGCTCCTTGTTCTATTAATTTTTTCTATAGTTTTTCTGTTCTCTATTTCATTTATTTCTACTTTGATTTTTATTGTCTCCTTTCTTTGGCTGGTTTTGGGTTGTCTTTGTTCTTCTTTTTCTTTTTTTTTTTTTTATTTTTATTTTTTTATAAATTTTATTAATGGTAATGGGATGACATTAATAAATCAGGGTACATATATTCAAAGAAAACATGTCTAGGTTATTTTGTCATCAAATTATGTTGCAAACCCCTTGCCCAAAGTCAGATTGTCCTCCGTCACCCTCTATCTAGTTCTCTGTGCCCCTCCCCCTCCCCCTAACTCTCTCCCTCCCTCCCTCCCATGTCCTCCCTCCCCCCCCACCCTTGGTAACCACCACACTCTTGTCCATGTCTCTTAGTCTCATTTTTATGTTCCACCAATGTATGGAATCATGTAGTTCTTGTTTTTTTCTGATTTGCTTATTTCACTCCTTATAATGTTATCAAGATCCCACCATTTTGCTGTAAATGATCTGATGTTATCATTTCTTATGGCTGAGTAGTATTCCATAGTGTATATGTGCCACATCTTCTTTATCCAGTCTTCTATTGAAGGGCTTTTTGGTTGTTTCCATGTCTTGGCCACTGTGAACAGTGCTGCAATGAACATGGGGCTACATGTGTCTTCACGTATCAATGTTTCTGAGGTTTTGGAGTATATACCCAGTAGAGGGATTGCTGGGTCATAAGGTAGTTCTATTTGCAGTTTTTTGAGGAACCACCATACTTTCCTCCATAATGGTTGTACTACTTTACAGTCCCACCAACAGTGAATGAGGGTTCCTTTTTCTCCACAGCCTCTCCAACATTTGCTATTACCCGTCTTGTTGATAATAGCTAATCTAACAGGAGTGAGGTGGTATCTCATTGTAGTTTTGATTTGCATTTCTCTAATAACTAATGAAGCTGAGCATCTTTTCATATATCTGTTGGCCATTTGTATCTCTTCCTGGGAGAAGTGTCTGTTCATGTCCTCTTCCCATTTTTTTATTGGATTGTTTGTTTGTTTGTTGTTGAGTTTTATGAGTTCTTTGTAAATTTTGGATATTAGGCCCTTATCTGAGCTGTCGTTTGAAAATATCAGTTCCCATATAGTTGGCTGTCTGTTTATTTTGATATCAGTTTTCTTGCTGAGCAAAACTTTTAATTCTGATGTAGTCCCATTCATTTATCTTTGCCTTCACTTCTCTTGCCATTGGAGTCAAGTTCATAAAATGTTCTTTAAAACCCAGGTCCATGATTTTAGTACCTATGTCTTCTTCTATGTACTTTATTGTTTCAGGTCTTATATTTAGGTCTTTGATCCATTTTGAATTAATTTTAGTACACGGGGACAGGCTGTAGTCGAGTTTCATTCTTTTGCATGTGGCTTTCCAGTTTTCCCAACACCATTTGTTGAAGAGGCTTTCTTTTCTCCATTGTGTGTTGTTGGCCCCTTTATCAAAGATTATTTGACCATATATATGTCATTTTATTTCTGGGCTTTCTATTCTGTTCCATTGGTCTGAGTGTCTATTTTTCTGCCAATACCATGCTGTTTTGATTATCGTGGCCCTATAATATAGTTTAAAGTCAGGTATTGTAATGCCCCCAGCTTCATTCTTTTTCCTTAGGATTGTTTTGGCTATTTGGGGTTTTTTATAGTTCCATATAAATCTGATGATTTTTTGTTCCATTTCTTTAAAAAATCTCATAGGGATTTTGATGGGAATTGCATTAAATTTGTATATTGCTTTGGGTAATATGGCCATTTTGATTATATTTATTCTTCCTATCCAAGAACAAGGAATATTTTTCCATCTCATTGTATCTTTTTCGATTTCCCTTAACAATGCTTTGTAATTTTCATTATATAGGTCCTTTACGTTCTTTGTTAAGTTTATTCCTAGGTATTTTATTTTTTTTGTTGCAATCGTGAAGGGGATTATTTTTTTGAGTTCGTTTTCTAATATTTCATTGTTGGCATATAGAAAGGCTATGGACTTTTGTATGTTAATTTTGTATCCTGCGACCTTACTGTATTGGTTTATTGTTTCTAATAATCTTTTTGTGGAGTCCTTTGGGTTTTCGATGTATAGGATCATATCATCAGCAAAAAGTGATAGCTTTACTTCTTCTTTTCCGATATGGATGCCTTTTATTTCTTTGTCTTGTCTGATTGCTCTGGCCAGAACTTCTAGCACCACGTTGAATAAGAGTGGAGAGAGTGGACAACCCTGTCTTGTTCCTGATTTAAGGTAGAAAGTCCTCAGTTTTATGCCGTTTAATAGGATGTTGGCTGATGATTTATCATATATGGCCTTTATCATGTTGAGATATTTTCCTTCTATACCCATTTCGTTGAGAGTCTTAAACATAAAATTGTGTTGTATTTTATCAAAAGCCTTTTCTGCATCTATTGATAAGATCATGTGGTTTTTGTTCTTTGTTTTGTTGATATGGTGTATTACGTTAACCGTTTTGCGTATGTTGAACCATCCTTGAGATTCTGGGATGAATCCCACTTGATCATGATGTATTATTTTTTTAATATGTTGTTGTATTCGGTTTGCCAGTATTTTGTTTAGTATTTTAGCATCTGTATTCATTAGAGATATTGGTCTGTAGTTTTCTTTCTTTGTGCCATCCTTGCCAGGTTTTGGTATGAGGGTTATGTTGGCCTCATAAAATGTGTTTGGAAGTATTGCTTCTTCTTCAATTTTTTGGAAGACTTTGAGTAGAATAGGAACCAAGTCTTCTTTGAATGTTTGATAGAATTCACTAGTATAACCGTCTGGGCCTGGACTTTTATTTCTGGGGAGATTTTTAATAGTTTTTTCTATTTCCTCCCTGCTGATTGGTCTGTTTAGGCTTTCTGCTTCTTCATGACTCAGTCTAGGAAGGTTGTATTGTTCTAGGAATTTATCCATTTCTTCTAGATTGTTGTATTTGGTGGCATATAATTTTTCATAGTATTCTACAATAATTCTTTGTATTTCTATGATGTCTGTGGTGATCTCTCCTCTTTCATTTTGGATTTTATTTATTTGAGTCCTGTGTCTTTTTTCCTTGGTGAGTCTTGCCAAGGGTTTGTCGATTTTGTTGATCTTTTCAAAGAACCAGCTCCTTGTTTTATTGATTTTTTTCTATAGTTTTTCTGTTCTCTATTTCATTTATTTCTGCTCTGATTTTTATTATCTCCTTTCTTCGGCTGGTTTTGGGTTGTCTTTGTTCTTCTTTTTCTAGTTCCTTAAGGTGTGAAGTTAAGTGGTTTACTTCGGCTCTCTCTTGCTTGTTCATATAGGCCTGAAGAGATATGAACTTTCCTCTTATTACTGCTTTTGCTGCATCCCAGAGATTCTGATATGTCGTATTTTCATTTTCATTTGTCTGTATATATCTTTTGATTTTTGCACTTATTTCTTCTTTGACCCATTCATTTTTTAGAAGTATGTTGTTTAGTTTCCACATTTTTGTGGGTTTTTCCCCCTCTTTTTTGCAGTTGAATTCTAGTTTCAAGGCTTTAGGATCAGAAAATATGCTTGGTACAATTTCAATTTTTCTAAATTTGCTGATATTGTCTTTGTGGCCCAACATATGGTCAATTCTTGAGAATGTTCCATGTACACTAGAGAAAAATGTATACTCTGTCGCTTTGGGATGAAGTGTCCTGTAGATGTCTATCATATCCAGGTGTTCTAGTATTTCGTTTAAGGCCACTATATCTTTATTGATTCTCTGTTTGGATGACCGATCTAGAGCCATCAGCGGTGTATTGAGGTCTCCAAGTATGATTGTATTTTTGTTAGTTTTTGTTTTAAGGTCAATAAGTAGCTGTCTTATATATTTTGGTGCTCCTTGGTTTGGTGCATATATATTAAGGATTGTTATGTCTTCTTGATTCAACTTCCCCTTAATCATTATGAAATGACCATTTTTGTCTCTGAGTACTTTTTCTGCCTTGTAGTCAGCATTATTAGATATGAGTATTGCTACGCCTGCTTTTTTTTGGGTGTTGTTTGCTTGGAGTATTGTTTTCCAGCCTTTCACTTTGAATTTGTTTTTATCCTTGTTGCTTAGATGTGTTTCTTGTAGGCAGCATATAGTTGGATTTTCTTTTTTAATCCATTCTGCTACTCTGTGTCTTTTTATTGGTAAGTTTAATCCATTTACATTTAGTGTAATTATTGACACTTGTGGGTTCCCTACTGCGATTTTATAAATTGCTTTCTTTTAGTTTTGTATCTAGTTTGATTCTTCTCTTTTGTTTTTCTATCATTTGTTTTTGTTTGTTTGTGTTCCATACTTCTTTCCTCTGTTGCTACCTTTTTTAAGTCAAGTGTTTTTGTGGTGGTTTTTTTGAGAGTGGTTACCATTAAGTAATGAAAAGGGTACCTACCATATTCATTGTAGTACCCTATCTTATAAGTATTTCTGCACTTCATCATCCTTTGGTACTGTTAATCTCCATCCTCTCCCCCCTTTTTTTCCTTTGTTGTCACAGTTTAAGTTTGGTTTTATTGTGTTCTTGGTGGAGCTGTTACTTGTGGTGTTGTTTTCTTTTGTTCTTTGAATCTGGTTGGAAAACCCCCCTTAGTATTTCCTGGAGTGGGGGCTTTCTGTTGATAAATTCTCTCATCTTTTCTGTATTTGTGAATGTTTTTATATCTCCTTCATACTTGAAGGATAGCTTTGATGGGTATAGTATTCTTGGCTGAAAGTTCCTCTCTTTCAGGGCTTTAAATATTGGGGTCCACTCTCTTCTAGCTTGTAGAGTTTCTGCTGAGAAATCTGATGATAATCTAATAGGCCTTCCTTTATATGTTGTACTCTTCTTTTCCCTGGCTGCCTTGAGAATTTTTTCTTTGTCATTGGTTTGTGTCATCTTTATTATGATGTGCCTTGGAGTGGGTTTGTTGGGGTTAAGAAAACTTGGTGTTCTGTTTGCTTCTTGAATTTGAGGCTTTAGTTCCTTCCACAGGCTTGGGAAGTTCTCATCTATTATTTGTTTGAGTATATTCTCCATTCCATTTTCTTTCTCTTCTCCCTCTGATATACCTATTATTCTTATGTTATTCTTTCTGATGGAGTCAGACAATTCCTGTAGGGCTTTCTCATTTTTTATTATTTTTGAGTCTCTTTCTTCTTCTCTCTGTTGTGCCTCAAGTTGCTTGTCTTCTATTTCACTAATCCTATCTTCAATCTGGGCTGTTCTGTTAGCTAAGCTTGTTACCTCGTTTTTCAGCTCGTCAATTGAGTTTTTCATTTCTGTTTGATTTGTTTTTATAGTTTCAATTTCCTTGGTAATATATTCCTTGTGTTCATTGAGTTGTTTTCTGATCTCCCTATATTGCCTTTCTGTGTTTTCTTGTATATCTCTGAGTATTTTTAAGATTTCTATTTTAAATTCTCTGTCATTTAGCTCCAAGGCTTCCAATATGTTAAGTCTTTTCTCCATAGATTTTTCCACATCTATTTGTGTTACCTCTCTTTCTTTTGTATCCATAATATTCGATTTCCTCTTTCTTATCGGCATCTGAGGGTGGTCTTATTGATAGCACGCAGGCGCACTCCCTGGCGGCTTGAATGAGCGTCGCTGTGGTAGCTTCCTCCACACCCTCGTCTCTCAGATTCAAGTGATAACAGTCCTTTTGCTTTCAGTTTGTGTGGAACTCCGGAATGCTCCGAGGATAAATTTTTCTGTTTCTAGTTGATAAATTTGTTGTGATTTAGGGGAGAGCTGTCGGACGCGCTTCTCACGGCGCCATTTCCGTGACGTCACTCCTGTTCTTCTTTTTCTAGTTCCTTAAGGTGGGAAGTTAAGTGGTTCACTTGGGCTCTCTCTTGTTTGTTCATATGTGCCTGAAGTGATATGAACTTCCCTCTTATCACTGCTTTTGCTGCATTCCCATAGATTCTGATACGTCGTATTGTCATTTTCATTAGTCTGTATATATCTTTTGATCTCTGCACTTATTTCTTCTTTGACCCATTCATTTTTTAGAAGTATGTTGTTTAGTTTCCACATTTTTGTGGGATTTTTTTCCTCTTTTTTGCAGTTGAATTCTAGTTTCAAGGCTTTATGATCAGAAAAGATGCTTGGTACAACTTCGATTTTTCTGAATTTGCTGATGTTGTTTTTGTGGCCCAACATATGGTCAATTCTTGAGAATGATCCATGTACACTGGAGAAAAATGTATACTCAGTCACTTTGGGATGAAATGTCCTGTAGATATCTATCATATCCAGGTGCTCTAGTGTTTTATTTAAGGCCACTATGTCTTTGTTAATTTTCTGTTTGGATGACTGATCTAGAGCCGTCAGTTGTATATTGAGTTCTCCAAGTATGATTGTATTTTTGTCAGTTTTTGTTTTAAGGTCAATAAGTAGCTGTCTTATATATTTTGGTGACCCTTGGTTTGGTGCATATATATTAAGAATTGTTATGTCTTCTTGATTCAGTGTCCCCTTAGCCATTATGAAATGGCCATTTTTGTCTCTGAGTACTTTTGCTGTCTTGTAGTCAGCATTATCAGATATGAGTATTGCTACGCCTGCTTTTTTTTTGGATGTTATTTGCTTGGAGTATTGTTTTCCAGCCTTTCACTTTGAATTTGTTTTTATCCTTGTTACTTAGATGAGTTTCTTGTAGGCAGCATACAGTTGGATTTTCTTTTTTAATCCATTCTGCTACTCTGTGCCTTTTTATTGGTGAGTTTAATCCATTTACATTTAGTGTAATTATTGACACTTGTGAGTTCCCTATTGCCATTTTATATCTTGCTTTCTGTTAGTTTTGTGTCTTGTTTGATCCTTCTTTTTCGTTTTTCTATCTTTTGTTTTTATTTGTTTGTATTCCATACATCTTTTCTCTGTTGCTATCTTTCTTATCTCATATGCATCTGTGGTGGTTTTTTCAATGGTGGTTACCTTTGAGTAATGAAAAGGGTCCCTACCCTGTTCATTGTAGTGAACTATTTCGTGAGTACTTTTGTACTCCATCGTCCTTTGCTACTGTTAATCTCCATCTTCTCCCTCCCCCCTTTATTTTGTTGTTCCCACAGTTTAAATTTGGTTTTATTGTGTTCTTCTTGGAGCTTTTACTTGTGGCTTTGTTTTTTTTGTTGTTGTTCTTTGTATCTGATTGGAGAACCCCCTTTAGTAATTCCTGGAGTGGGTTTTTTCTGATGATAAATTCCCTCATCTTTTCTGTATCTGTGAATGTTTTTATTTCTCCTTCATATTTGAAGTATAGCTTTGATGGGTATAGTATTCATGGCTGAAAGTTCCTCTCTTTCAGGACTTTAAATATTGGGGTCCACTCTCTTCTAGCTTGTAGAGTTTCTGCTGAGAAATCCAATGATAATCTAATGGGCCTTCCTTTATATGTTATATTCTTCTTTTCCCTGGCTGCCTTGAGAATTTTTTCTTTGCTGTTGGTTTGTGCCAATTTCATTATGATATGCCTTGGAGTAGGTTTTTTGGGGTTAAGAAAACTCGGAGTTCTGTTTGCTTCTTGAACTTGAGGCTTTAGTTCTTTCCACAGGCTTGGGAAGTTATCATCTATTATTTGTTTGAGTATGTTCTCCATTCCATTTTCTCTCTCTTCTCCCTCTGATATACCTATTATTCTTATGTTATTTTTTTGATGGAGTCCGATAATTCTTGTAGGGCTATCTCATTTTTTTTAAATTTTTGAGTCTCTTTCTTCTTCTCTCTGTTGTGCCTCAAGTTGCTTGTCTTCTATTTCACTAATCCTCTCTTCTATCTGACCTGTTCTATAGCTAAGATTGTTACTTCGTTTTCCAACTCGTGAATTGAGTTTTTCATCTCTGTTTGATTTTTTTTTTATAGTTTCAATTTTCTTGGTAATATATTCTTTGTGTTCATTGAGTTGTTTTCTGAGCTCCCTAAATTGCCTTTCTGTGCTTTCTTGTATATCTTGGAGGATTTTTAGGATTTCTATCTTGAATTTTCTGTCATTTAGCTCCAAGTTTTCCAATATGTTAAATTTTTTCTCCATAGATTTTTCCTCATCTAGCTGTGTTACCTCTCTTTCTTTTGTATCCATGATATTCGATTTTCTCTTCCTTAATGGCATCTGAGGGTGGTTTTGTTGATAGTATTAATGAGATTTAATAAAGAATAAAAAGTTAAAAAATAAAAAATCGAAAAGAGTTGTTTTTTTAAAAAAATTAATAATAAAATTGAGAAAAATGAAATAAAATAAATTTTTTTTTTTTTTTTTTTTTTTTTTTTTTTTTAGAGAGGAGAGGGAGAGACAGAGAGAGAGAGAGAGAGAGAGAGAGAGGAGAGACAGAAGGGGGGGAGGAGCTGGAAGAGGGAGAGACAGAGAGAGAGAGAGAGAGAGAGAGAGGAGAGACAGAAGGGGGGAGGAGCTGGATGCATCAACTCCCATATGTGCCTCGACCAGGCAAGCCCAGGGTTTCGAACCGGCGACCTCAGCATTTCCAGGTCGCCGCTTTATCCACTGCGCCACCACAGGTCAGGCCTAAAATTTTTAAAAAAAGGAAATTATTCCCTCCCTCCTTTTTTCCTCTCCTCTCCTCTCCCCTCTTTATTGAGAAAATCTTGTGGTAAATTGTGAATTATAACAAACAATGCCTGTAATGGAGGGTCTGAATTGGGGAAAAGTAATAAAGGGGGAAAAAAAAGAAAAAAGAAGAAAAAAGAAGGGGATATGGATCCACAAAAAGCAAATAAGGAAAAAATTTGGTTCAAGAATAAAATGATTTGCTTTTAGGTGTTGGTTGACTAAGATTTATGATGAGAGGAATAAGAGGGAAACAGAAAAATGGGGGGACAAATTAAAAAATCACTATTGTATTTAGTGGAACAAGAACTAGATAAAATGGAGAACCAGGGATGGGATCACTGCTAGTGAGTTAAAAAGGTGAAGTAAAAACCCCCCAAAATGCCACAAACATAAGTTTGTGTCCCAGATAAGATAATTTGTTTGTTATTGAGGTTTGAATGAGAGGAGATGTAAAGGAGAAAGGAAGAAACTAATATAGAGGGAGAAAAGAAAGAGAGAGAGAGAAAAAAAGAGGGAACCACTAAAAGAAGAAAAAAGAAAAAATAGGAGAGAGAGAGAGAGAGAGTTAAGGGTTTTGGAGTTCAACCCTCATAGAGAGAAAGGAAGAGGGAAGAAAAGATAATGGGAGATGTAACACTTATGGGTAGTGTAGTTCAAGGAGAGGAGTAAGACCGGCAGAGAGTTAATCGGCCAAATTGGAGGAGGAAAAAAAAATATCAAGAATGAAGATAAGAGAAAAGACCTTCTGAAAGAGGAAGTACTAAGAACATTCCTCCAACCCTGTAGCTAAAGAGAAGAAATCATACTTGAAGTGAAGCAGGCCATGGAAGGCGAATAGATTATGACAAGGGTTTGCAGATGGGGAAGAAGAGCAAAGTGTCATTGAGAAAGTCACTACTAGCTGGAAAGATAGTCTGAGCGAAACTCAACACAGGGCCAGGTGCACGGGGAGGGCTGGTGCCAGCAGAGCAGCCACCACGGAGCCCCCTTTAGGCTGCAGCATCTGAGCATGATGGTGAACTAGAACGGTTACAGACCTGAGGGCCCTGACCCCATGAGCATATCAGTCAACAGGTCACTAAAGGTGGTTACAGCAGTGTGCCAGCAGCTCGTTGTTACTCATTTTTCCTCCTCTGGCCTGAACTTGGACGCAGGACTGATGCTCTGGACCATGTGAGCCCAGGATCATTGGATGACTACAGGAAGGTTTCAGGATAGAGACTGCCCTGGTTTCTGTGCAAGAGGACATGTCAGCATTTGAGCAAATTACTGGGAAATAAACACAAACCAAGTTGCTGAAAGGTAACACACTAGCGTCGTTGAAAGAAAGTTTCACATGTTCTTAGGCACTTTGGAATTCTTACTTTGAGAATATCTTATTTATATCCTCAAACTACTTTCTCCCCGGGGCATTCTTGTCTTTCTCAGTGACAGGAAGCTGCTCTTACGTGACTGATGGGGACTGATGTCCTGTGTGCTGAAAATACAAGTGAAGAAAGAGCTAGAGGAGAGACCCAGAAATGCAAATAGAGGCAACTTCTGGTTTTTAAATTTATTTGCTTCCATTCTTACCAATAGTATTTTTAAAACTGATAAATAGAAACAGAATAAACTTTTTTGAAACCTTTCAGAGTGTTACTACATCCTTTAAAGGGTTGTAACTTCCAAGTCCTTTGTGGCTTAGAAGTTTCAGAACATGAGCTAGACAGTGAGGGCCAATAAGGGCAACAGAGAAAGAAGAGGGGACAATGACCACATGTGTCACAGCAAAGGGAAGGTGGTGCAGTAAATAGAGTGTGTGGCCAACTATTTTTCAACATTCTAGCAATCTGATCCAAACTCACTGTTGAAATGTAGACAACAAGGAGCAAGTTGACCTATTTTAGTTACAAAGTAAACCTTGAAACCACCATGTCAAAAAAAGTAAGTCAAAAAGCAGATTTCAAATTGTAGCATGGATTGTTTCTAGTCAAGAAATTATGAGCAACCTTGGTAACCTTGTGCAGTCCAGTATACAGTATGTTGATTACCCTGATTACCAGCTTTGTGCCAGAATGTTGAGTGAGCACCAGAATTTTTTAAAATATAAATGAAATAAATTATCTCCTTCAAGAAGCTCACATTCTGCAGAGATAGCACGCAAGTGTAATCCCATCAGGTACAGAACTCTGACAACAGAGTTCAGCAGACCAGCTGAGACCAGAGGCTCTGAAGAATAACCGAGTTGCAATTATTAGCTACGTGATCTTATGCAAGTTGCTTAAATTCTCAGTGCCTCGCCTTCTCATCTCTAACGGTAGAAAATTATTGAAGCTGCCTCACACTGGTCTAATCTGAGGATAAAATTAATTGATGCATATGAGCGAGCAGAACAGAGCCTGGAACATAGTAAATTCTCCATAAGTGTGAGCTGTTATTGTGTTCATAAACAGCCCTGATCAGCGTCCTCATCTATAACATGGGGACCCCTCAAAGAAGAAGCATGGTACGTAAGTGGGAACATGAGACTGCTTGCGCCCTCAGAAAAGCTGTTTTATGGCACACTGTTACTTCAATAATTAAGTTCCCCACAGAGTGTCTTCCCTACGGAAAAATGATGTGTGAGTTTTCATATTATACAGCAAGTGCCACTTCTCTTCACTGTAACAATGACTCACTTTGTACTTCTACAAATACACATTGGTGATGAGGTTAAAATTGCCATTTGTAATCAACTGCCTATTCCGGCTCTCCCTGTCACTAAATCCAGCTCACACATGACTTCAAACAAAATTCTTTCAACTTTCCAAAATTGAAACACACATGCCTCTGCTAGGTGGCCAGATGAAACACACACAACCAGCGTACAAGGATCAGGACCATAATAATGGATTTCACACCACAAATTCAGGACAAACACAAAGTGCTTCCACCCAAACCCAGGATTAGTATGAATGGAGCAATGGAGCGAAATCTGCTGACCTGCAGCCACCGCATTCATCATTTGCTCCACTCATTAGCCAGCTCAGCTGATTCTGTGCAGAGAAGTCTGATCTGGTGAATAAAAATCTAACCAAACTGACAAATGACCTGCTAGGGAGACCTGATCCAATTAAAGGACACAGTCCATCCTCCCTCATTCCCAGACTTTCTCGTCTAGGCTTCGCTCTCACCTTTTCTGTGCCGAATCACTCAGAAAAGCCCACTTTACATGCACATATTAAAAGCTTTCAGGCTTCACTGCATGTAAGGTTCATCTCTAAACCCACTATCACATATTTCAGTGAAACTTTATAAAACAGTAGATACTAGATGAAGATATAATGAACATACAGCTCTTCCCCAGCCCCTCAGAGATGCTGGAACAGAAGGCAGCTCCTGCCCTGTGTAAACAGAATTTCAGGTAATTGCACCCTCTTAATACCACTTTAAATGTCACTCATCACTAGAAAATCAAATAAGACCATCTATGGATTTCTAGAGTCCAATATCCTCCTTCTAATAATTAGATCCTGGCATGTAAAAATAAAAGAAGCAAGAACATTTTCCTTCTTTGCTACGAATGACAAGTCACAGGCTGACCTTATTATTTACTGACAGTTATTTTTTATTATCTAAGGGGATAAAACTTTTCCTCAGACTAATTGGTAGTTCATCTCTATCCTCTAAATTCATTCTATTATGATGCACTGTCCTATTATTTACATATCTACAAAAATCCTAAGTGAGGCTATAAAATTGAAGTGGTTTTATTTTTCATTTTCTGAGGGTCTCCCACTTGAATTTGTAATGTTTTGGGTACTGAAAATATTAGACAAAGATTGATTAATTATTATTTTTAAGTGTCAAATCAAGTGCTTAAGGAAAACCATTTTTTGGGAGGGGGTGGGGCAGTTGATTGTTTTGTCATTTCTATTATCTCCGAAGTAAGGCTAAATAGACCATAAAGATCAACAGTTGTGGAATTGTTGGCATAAGTGAAGATGGTCCAGGACTGCATGATGGTGCGTTTCAGGATTGAGAACTCAAAGAGGAAAATTCCTGAGAGCTGGTATGAACAGAAAGAGCTTCTTTGGTAGGTGCTTAAGCTGGCCATACCCTCCTAGATGAAAAGGGGGGACAGGAAAGTGTACTGCCATTTACACTGCCAGGACCACCTTCATGTGAGTCTGGGAATGAAGGGAACTGTCTGTGGCCTTTGACCTTGGACAAGACACTAGTTCTCTAGGGCACCAGGGTCAATGCCAGGAGGACACAAACTGGAAGTGGTGTTTGAAGCACTCTGATGCATGCAGTTATTGAACATGTTTGGGTAAGGAGACCCATGAAAATAATTTTTAAGGACAATTAATCTGGCTGTCATGCATCAAATGGAAAATAGGGTTTCTCCGGTGCATCTGGGAGGCTGCTACATGATTTTGGGATAAGTTTCAAAGATACACCTAGAAAACAATGGAGGCACAATAACAAGATATAGTGATCTGCATAACAGTAAAGATGTCTTTTTTGCTTGGAATATGTGGTTTTCAATAATTTCCATAGAACCAACAAATTGCCTTGGAAAAATCAGCTTATGCTGCTGCACTTAAATAAGGAAGGAAGCAGACGTTATATAGGCAGCTGCCTATAGACTTCCTAAAGGAATGACCTAGGTCTTTTAAGGACACCTTATCACCTAATATACCTACCATTTGATTTTATATGAAATGCACCTTCAGCCCTGGCCAGGTAGATCCATTGGTTAGAGCGCTGTCAATATACACCAAGGTTGCAGGTTCATTCCCTGGTCAGGGCACATAGAAGTATCAACTAATGAATGCATAAATAAGTGGGACAACAAATCTATCTTTCTTTCTCTCTCTTAAATTAATCAATAAAAATTGTAATACATACTTGCATATTATTGTGAATAAGCTTAAACAAAAAGCTACAAAGTCCCCACAAACAACTTCACAGCTTCCATGGAAATTTTTCCCAAAGCTGTTAATCTTTGTTCTACACCGCCCCCCCCAATGCCAGAATGATTGGTCTACTGGATCTGCACAGAGCACTGGTCTGTTCATGATGGCTCTTCACTACCCTCATTCAGAGACCCTTCTATGTGCCAAGCCATCTCTCAGAGGGTTGGTTACAACTGTTGATACAACAGACTAATCTTTACCCTCAAGGAGCACAGAATTCACCATCTCCCTTTCTAGATATGCACATTTGGAGGTTTCCTTTTAAAATCATCTCCCAGTTATTGAAAACAAGTCTTTTTTACTATTTTTGACATTATAGGATAGTAATTCTTATTATAAACTTGTTCACTCATATATCTGAAATGCCATTCTAATAAAAATAATAATGTCATTTTTTGTTTATGGTTGAATGCTTCTTAGATGAGGCACAGTTTGGGGCTTTACCATGCATCCACTTGGCTGAGCCCATTCTCAGGATCCCAGCCACTCTAGTTTCCAGAAGGTCCATGCTCACTACTGCTTCCAATGGCTGAATCCTGGACCATGTGGCTAACTAATTAACCAAATGTTAGAAAGCGGTTTTAGGGCTTTGCAAGGAATGCAGAGATGATTACTGGAGTACCTGATGCTGAATATAAATTATCCAGAGCAACACCTTCCTTAATTAACATAGAGAAATAAAAATGAAGGTAAAAATCAGAAGAAAAAAATTAAAAAAGAAAAGCAAATTTTACTTGTAATTCTGGTTTTCTGGCCATCCTCTTTTTGTAAATTAAAATGATGAAAACATCTAATCTGACAGTTCTCCCTATAAATCCTCAATCTGGTGAACTCTTATATAAGTGTTTGCAGGAGTAAATCCAAATTCCAAAGTGAGACTCTACATGCCAGTTTATCTCTTCAAAAAGAGAAAGTACTGAACACTCTAAAATGTACTATAAAATCTGCAGAAATGTTGTTTACATTGAACCTTCATCTTCTTTTGAGCCAGTTTATTTGGATATTGTAGAATGAGCCATTAAACAGAAAGATTTCAATATCAGCGAAAGATATGATCCTTTTCTAAGTTGAAATGTCTATAAATCACTTTGAAAATTGGTCACACGAGTTCATGTTTAAAAGAAATACTGTTTTCTAAAAGGTCATGCTTTAAAAAAACAAAGAGTATCTGTCACATGGAAGAAAATGATGTTATTTAGAATTTAGACTCCAATTCAAAACCTTAAATACCCTACAATGTCCTTCTGGGACTTCCTGAGCGGACTGTGCATGGCCACCGGACTGTGCATGGCCCAGGCAGCAGCAGACACCCGCCTGCGCACATCCCCTTACTCCACTTGGGCCCCTCTCCAGTCTTTCCTCTCTAGGCCTCCCCAAGGCCTCCGTCACTGAGCTTGTCACTGCCTCAGTGAGGCACAGCTCCTCTTGGCGCCCCTAAGCCCTTCCTTTCACAGGAGCAGGTTTTTCTACTTGTTCAGGGGTGTCTGGAAATTCTTGCTGCGCGTGGAAGGCTCCCTCCCTCATCCAATCAGAACAGATTCCAGCTTGTGTTAAGGAAGTAGCCTTGTATTTCCATGGCTAGATCTGGAAACATGGTCTTATTATCTCATAACACAAAAACTACATGTGCCTATTGCCAATCTACTAGTTAATAAATTGAAAGTAGACATAACTTTTTAAATGCTTCATACTGATTAGAATGCTGTGTTTTAACATTTTCTACAAAGATAGAGAAAAAGTTTCAGACAAAATGGAGACTCAACTATCTCATGTGATATTTAGAACATGCTATCACAGATAATCAGATCCTACAACCGGGTTTGCACAAACTCAGGGGTATTGCGATATGCAAACTCTTATCAGAAGCAGAATCTCTCTGCTCGCTTGCCTGTCCCAACACCAATACTGGCCTGCTTATCTCACTCAAATAATTTGGAAGAGTGGGAAGTAAAGAAGAATGTGTTTCACCCAGTGGAGTAGATTTTTTTTTCTTTCAAAATACAAAATTAAGGTCAAGTCATTAAGGTTTTTTATATCATTGATTAAGTTCAAAACCTTTAAAATTTGAGATCTCACTATCTGGAAGAAAGGGACCTGGTGAGACAATAGTGTTTATGTCTCCAAGGTAAGAAAAATGGCAAATAAATATGTCATCCAAAATGACATGAGTTTCAGCTCATATGGGAGTATGTTTTTCCATAACTTCTTTAGACTTTTAAACTCCTTCATGAGAGAAGAATATTGTTTGCAACATGCTAGTTCACCCTTGACCCACTTTGGATGTATAATAATGTGCTTACTAAAACTTCATACCATCCTTAGAATAGTGGGAGGCCCAGGCCGTTTTTAAAGAACCCTGGTTTAAGGGTTTAAGATCCCTGGTGTTATGGGCTGAATCCAAATGCTGAAGTCATACCCCAGTACCTGAGAATGTGACTGTATTTGGAAACAGGGTCTTTAAAGATCTAATTAAGTTAGAATGAAGTCATTGAGGTGGGCCCTAATCTAATCCGATTTGTGTCCTTGCAAAGAAGAGACGATTAGGATGCAGACATGCAAGAGGAGGAATGCCATGTGAACATGAAGATGGTTGTCTATATGCCAAGAAGAGGCCTCAGGAGAAACCAACAACACTGTGATCTTGGATTTCCAGCTTCCAGAACTGCAGAAGAGTGTCTGTTATTTAAGGCACCCAGGCTGTGGTGTTTGTTACAGCTTCCCAAACTGAACAAAATTCCTGGTGTATATGTGTGCCCACCCTGACTTCACGTATCCTGCCACCATAAGGGTTTTCATTATCCCAGGTTTGACAAGTGGCAAGGGCAGGCAGTATTACATAAATCTGGCAGAGGTGTAGACCTCCAAACTTGCCAAGACACTGAAGTTCAACTTCCTCCACCTTCTGACTAGAATGTGCAGAAGACAGAGAGGCCCTGAGATATAAGCAAACAAGGGAGCTGAGCAGAGGACAGGAAGGAGAGAATTAGCTCTCTTCTCACACGAGCACACATCCTGTTTTGGCGAGAAATGGTCACTTGAAGATAGCTGCCTCATTGTAAATATTTCAGTGTGAGAAAATGAGGATCAAATTGATGGGTCAGAATCCAGAGACAAAAAGAAAAGATTGAACTTGATTTAAAGAATATTATAATTTATTTTCTTTTTTTTAGAGAGCGACAAAAACCTTCGGAATTCATATGCTAGTTTTATATTCTTACAATAGAATTTAACTGTCATATCTAATATTGGGTTGGGTTTCACATATGAAATCAAATATATCTTTATTTACAACCAGTCTTAGATAGTGATAATCAAAGATGAGAATTTTAGTTTTTCTCTTTTTTTCCCGGCTCATCTGAACAATTGGTTGCTTTTTCTTTTGTGTTTTCTAAACTGTCCGTATTTTCTCATTTTATTTAAGAGCAAAGTCTCAACAGTTTTAAATTAAGATGGGAAAGAAATATTTTGTTTATGGTAAAAAAAACAAAAAACCTTCCAGATATTTCTCAATCACTGACAAGCTCTCAAGCAGTGTGTTTCTATCAGTTTAAATATTTGAAGCATTTATTTACGAGATAGAAGAAAACATGACCTCATCAGCTGACACTAGTTGGTTGTGGACGTCCAAAATATGCTGACGAGGTGCTGCAGCTTTCTGTGTTCCCTACTGATGAATGAAGGGAGACAGAAATAGAATTTCTTGGCAATTGGTGGCATGTCTCAACATATGCAATCACTTCCTTCTATTGCAGAAAAGGAAGTACTAATATGAGTTGCTACAGAAAGATAAGATGTACAGAGGACTTTGTAGGGGAAGGAGGTGGAGACAAGAGCTGGAAATAGTAATAAACAGAGTCAGCGTGGATGTGGACTGGGAAGACCAACACTTAATGTGTCCTGGGTAGGAGCTATCGACTGGCTAATATCCTTCAATAATCAACCACTTGGACCAGAGGTGCTATTTCTGTTCTCATTAGATAATACTTATTATCTAATGGTTGTTTTATTCCTTTATTGATTATTTTAATAACTCTTTACTCAGAATCTACTGGAGGTTAGGCTGTTTCAGACTTGGAAATTGCAGCAGTGACCAAATAGACAAGCATTCTGCCCTTACAATCTCCCTTTAGCATATCAAACCACGCAGCCTATGAAATGAGATTTCATAATCAAGTTTCCTGCACTTTAAGGTTAAAAATTAAGATCCGAGTTACATTTTGACCTTATAAGGACCCTTAAATGACAATAAAGTAAATGTTGCACATGTTTCTCCCGTGAGGGTTGTATGTGCAACCTGACCAGAGATGACTAGACATCACCCCATCTTGTGTGCAAGTTCTGTTTCTTCAGTCTCATTTAGGACCTCTAATAGAGATGCCCTGTCTCTTCCCCTAGGATAGAATAAAATGTAAATGCAATTGAAGGAATTTTACAGTCATTTCATCACCAGGAAAAACAACATAATAAAAATCAGCCATGGGTTAGGCACATCCAAGAGAAGCACAAAGGATTAATGCTAGATCTCTATTCTAACCATACTTGAATCTTGTCTTACCTACGGATTTATCTGTCATGTGGGCCCATATATTTCATAAATGGCTTAACTACTTATGTGGCAGTTTTAAGATATGTACACAAATT
The DNA here is from genome assembly GCF_036850765.1 of Saccopteryx bilineata. Taxonomy (NCBI): domain Eukaryota; kingdom Metazoa; phylum Chordata; class Mammalia; order Chiroptera; family Emballonuridae; genus Saccopteryx; species Saccopteryx bilineata. The sequence continues at coordinate 163,311,384 of NC_089494.1, forward strand.
CTTTAATACTCGTCCTTGCAAAATTGATGTCTAATTTTATCTTTCCTTGAAAATGGACCAGACTCAGTGGTTTCTTTTTAATGAATGGAATGTGGCAGAAGTGATGGTGTGTGACTCCTGAAGTGAGGCCATAACAACTTTACTACTTCCATGTTGATCTTTCTTAGATGGCTACCTCTGGGGAAAGCCAGCCACCATGTCATAGGGATGCTCAAGCAGCCTGTGCACAAGTGCAGGTGGAAAGGAACTGAGGCCTCTTGCTAATGACCAGCAAAAATTTCCCCTGTATTTGAATGAGCTACAGTGGGGACCTCCAGCCCCAGTCAAGCCTTCAGGCAATGCAGCCCCTGCTGGCATCTTGACAGTGACCTCCTGAGAGGTTCCATGGAAACTTAAAGGAACATAATATCCACTATAACTTTAAATCACTAGATTTTAAGTTAACTTTTTATGCAGCAGTAGATAACTATTCCAGATTTTGATAGTAGAAGTGGGGTGACACTGGAGAATGGGAAGAAGCTTGAAAGGTATCAAGGAGAATGTAAGTGGGAACCAAAAGAACCTCCAAGACCCTGTCAGTAGATGTCTGCTGACCTGGAAGGAGGCTGCAGGGAAATCCGTACCATAAGGTAAAGAATATGCTATCAAAACAAAAGAAAAACAATTCTTTCTATGCCCATGGCAGACAGTTTAGCAATATTATCAATTGTAGTAATATAAAATATAGAAAATATACCTCATGTACTTGGTAATAAGTTAAGAAGGTTTCTAGGCAGAATTTTAGAGATGCCACTGGGCTGGTTCTTGTTAAAAATAAGAAAGTGTGAGATGAGAGAGATCAGCTAAGGGAAGGATAAACAAAAAGGAGCAAGAACTCACTATGATTAAAATTCTCAATCTCTTATGATTGTAAACATGCTACAATTAAAGAAAATATCCCAGGCAAAGAAAAAATCCAGAGCATTGTCAATGACATGTGACATAAAGTTAAAGACAAAGTATGATTCTCAAATCTCTTGTTAAGGCTCAGAAAGATCTAAGGTGAGGTGTCAAAAAATAAAAAATAAAAAGCAAAACAAATGAACAAACAAAAAACACTTGGTCAAACAATAGAGCTCTCAGAAACTTAAAAATATGATTCCTCATGGGCGTGACCTGTGGTAGCCCAGTGAATCAAATGTTGACCTGGAATGTTGAGGTGACCAGTTCGAAACCCTTGGCTTGCCTGGTCCAGGCACATATGGGAGTTGATGCTTCCTGCTCTTCTCCCCCCCCCCCACTCTCTAAAATAAGTAAGAAAAATCTTTTAAAAAAGAAATATGGTTCCTCATAAATCTTAGCAAGAGCTCAAGGTAAATTTGAGATTATATTAAATAAATTTGGGGGTATGGCCTTGGTTGAATAAAATATATCTCAATAAGATTCATGAGAGACCCACACAATTTTCAAGAGTTATAGTAGCAGAAAAACCACCAGCATAGACTGAAAAGGACAGAGGATCTTAAAAAAAATTAGACCTTTGGACCCCAACCTTCCTTAGGCAGGAAGCAGCTGAGAAGACTCCTCAGCTTGGCACACAGGCCACAGTCTTCAGAAAAAGGATGATTCAGGGCAAAACTAATAGCCAAAAGGGCAGTCAGAAGCCATCGAGAATTATTCACATAGAGTCCTAATTAAGAAACTTCAAACATATGTCTTAAAGGATTTCAGAAATTCTCTGCAGCAGCAGCTCCTGTTTGCGTTTGTTATGAATGGAAATAACTATGATGGTTGTCTTGTGCCTGCCACACCATTATACACTGGGGTTATGTGCTTCAGTTAGCTCACAGGTCTTCAAGTTAAGAGGGACTAAATCCAAAAAGCTGAATTCCACCAACAGCAGCAATGAGATATGATGGAAGTTAGTGTATAAATACTCAACTAGTGTATTTTCCATGTGAGAAGATAAATATTTTTCTAACCAAGGTAAGAAATTCATCTAGATTTTAATCAAATTTCATAAAATAACAAGTCTGTACTTTGGTTTTTAGAGTGTTTTATTAAAAGACGTTTATGATATGCATTGTGCTATGAACTAAATTATGTTCTTCCAAAATTCATATGTTGAAGCTCTAACCCTCAATACGACTATTTAAAATAAGAAAATAATTAAAGTTAAATAAGTTCATCGGGTGGGGCTCTGATCTGATAGGATAGTGTCTTTATGAGAAACAGCAGATAGGCTGTTTGCTAGCTTTCTTCTATTGAAAAACACAGTGAGAAGGTAACTATCTATAAGCCAGAAAGAGAGTGCTCACCAGAAACTGAACTGGCCAGATTTCTATTTAAGTTGCCCAGTGTGCAATATTTTGTTATGGTAGCCCCAGCAGACTACACACATGGTATCATTAACTTAAAACACTAGGATCTTTGGGGATAAAATTATTGATGATCTTGGCCTGATCACATTTATTTTATTAATTTTGAGTTCATTGTTCCTAAACTATATGACTATAACAGTCTCCAGGTTTTAACTTGAGACACTATGAAAAGAAGGTACATTTACTGTGAAGTCATAAAGCTAAAGGCATTAACAACAAGTTTATAGGATGCTCTGGAATTTCAGTGAAACAAAAATTTATAAGCCCCTTATTTATACTTATATGATGGGTATGTTTCATCATTCCAAATATATTTATTAAATAGGACACAGATGAAATGCAGGCAAGAAAATAATGGAATATGAAACAAAACAAAAAATGTATATTGAAAATATAATTATTGTTCTGACATTGAAAAGAAAAATGTAATCATTTTTATCAGAACATACTAAAAGCAGTAATTAATCAAAGGTTCAAAAGAAATTTCAAACAGAAGCCATGAAAAAGTTTTAAACTATCTCATATTCCAAATAATAATGAGGCATGCGTTATCTGAACCCATCAAAAATTTTAAAATTTTTGTTGATTTGACACAAAATTCTGATATCAATAAAGTTTCCATCAAACACATAGTATGGTACTAAAGATGGGGCATTTTTGAAAAAATGGTTAATGATTCTAATTAATTGATTCAATTGATCATAAGTAAAATAAACAAGAAATATCTTCAAATGTTCTGGAATCTTGTAGTTTACAAAGAAAGAAAAGAATACAGGTCTTCACCAATTTTACAACATCCTGTGCCATTGCCATTACAAATTGTAAAGCTGAAATATATTTTTTAAACTTTATTTTAATAATATCTTATTAACCATGCTAGAGAAAAAAATTAACTTTTTATTTATTCTATTAAAAACGATATAACAAACCTTTGCATTGAAAAGCCACTGATTGGGTATGCTAACAAATTTTAAGTGTCTCAAAGATATATTAGGTAGATAATTAAAAGCAAATTATATTCATTTTTTGATAATTTTATAATATTTAAATGCTTTTATAAAAATTGCAATTTATGTGATTCCTCTTTTTATAATTGAAAATTCACTTTATGGCGTGCAGGGGTCCCGGGTTCGATTCCCGGCTAGGGCACACAGGAGAAGCGCCCATCTGCTTCTCCACCCCTCCCCCTCTCCTTCCTCTCTGTCTCTCTCTTCCCCTCCCGCAGCGAGGCTCCATTGGAGCAAGGATGGCCCGGGCGCTGGGGATGGCTCCTTGGCCTCTGCCCCAGGCGCTAGAGTGGCTCTGGTGGTGACGGAGTGACGCCCCCTGGTGGGCAGAGCATCGCCCCTGGTGGGCGTGCTGGGTGATCCTGGACAGGCGCATGCGGGAGTCTGCCTGACTGTCTCTCCCCATTTCCAGCTTCGGAAAAATACAAAAAAAAAAAAAAAAAAAAAAAGAAAGAAAAAGAAAATTCACTTTATAATTAATTTTCTAGCTGTTATTTTTTTAATTTTTGAAAAAGCTCTCCTAAGATGTATGTTTCAGGCCCTGCAAAGTGGGATCTGTCATGCGTGGTTTACACTAGTGAGTGGTTATTATTATATCACTTTCAAGAGTTTTTAACAAGTAAAGGAAATAAGGATAGACAGAAATGATTTATTTTTTTATCTTTTTTTTTCCTTTACTTTGTTATGGCTTTTGAGATGTAATTATAATTCTCCTAAATCGATGACATTAGGCTAACTTTATTAAAATAAATACATACAAAAAGACAAAATTATTAAGGTACATATATCTTTAAATAAGAAGAGAAAATTGGTTATTTATTCATTTTAAAATTAATATTTCACAATGGAGAGCTGCCAAAATGAGAGAAAAAGTATTTCCTTGTGGTTGTGGAATGGATGGCAGCTGGATGAGGAAAGGCAAGCGGGGCGGAGGGGCGCTCTCTTCCACCCTTCCGGTGAACCTCACTTTCGAGCCACCGTAACCTCGGAGCATTACACTGGCATTCCCTGTCCCAGCCCACGCAGACACGTTGGGAGAACATACCAGGGCATTAACAGGAGGCACTGGAAGACTTCCATGTGTAGGTCAGTTTTAAGTCTCTGATTCATGTATTTAGATAGAATGTGTTTATGGATTTTTCCAATGGAGTTTAGCTGCAATGGTTATTTCCTAATCTCAGGGTTTCTAATAGTGAGTAAGGTCCTCTGTACTGTGAGTGTAACGAGAATCTCTGCTTTGATCCTGGCCAATAAATGGATTTGCACGTTAAATAATAGAATAAAATATTTTAAAAGTGAATATTACACTTTGTTAACGTCATAGTTGGAACTCATCCACAAGAAACTAACGCATGTTGTTATAAAAAGAGGCTTTTTATTTGTTAGTTTGTTTGTTTTGTAAAATGTAAGTAATTCTCTTTCATGGGTTTGTTCTCCTACCATGTGCTCATAGGCGATTTAATGGCAGGCACACTGGGCCTCAACCCCAGCTTCTGAAGGGCCCACAAAAACCCAGCTTAACACTTTTTTGTAATGACACCAAGTTTGGTTTCATATGTGCAATTTTAACATTAATAGTACATAATATTTTTTATTTACTTAAAAATATGGTTAACATGTATTTTTATTTTCCCTGTCTCTTTCTCTTTTTTTTTAAGAGGCCCAATATTTTCTTCTGCACCCCTGGCCTCAACCGACCTTAATCCGCCGCTGCATGTGTTTAAGACAATAGGCACTTTATTGAGTGCCTGAACAGTGGATGCATTTTAGAAAATTGTCAAGTGGAACTGAAACATCAGAAGAGGAAGAAGAAGGTGAGGAAGAAAAAAGAAGTGGAAGATGGAAGAGGGAGAGGTGATGATTCCATATGACAGGAAGTTGAGGCAAATATAAGTTCCATAAAGTCACATAAACTAATAATCTACCAAGAACTAATAATAGAGACACACAGAGGGTGCTAGTGGGTAGTTGACACACTTCTTCCTTTATATAAATATACCATATATATATAATATATATATATATAATATATATATATTATATATATATATTTTTTTTTTTGTATTTTTCTGAAGCTGGAAACGGGGAGGCAGTCAGACAGACTCCCACATGCGCCCGACCGGGATCCACCCGGCACGCCCACCAGGGGGTGATGTTCTGCCCATTTGGGGCATCGCTCTGTTGCGACCAGAGCCAGTCTAGCGCCTGAGGCAGAGGCCACAGAGCCATCCCCAGCGCCTGGGCCATCTTTGCTCCAATGGAGCCTCGGCTGTGGGAGGGGAAGAGAGAGACAGAGAAGAAGGAGAGGGGGAGGGGTGGAGAAGCAGATGGGCACTTCTTCTGTGTGCCCTGGCCGGGAATCGAACCCGGGAGTTCTGCACGCCAGGCCGACGCTCTACCACTGAGCCAACCGGCCAGGGCTTTCTTTCTTTCTTTTTTTTTTTTTAAGTGAGAAAAGGGGAAATAGATCCCTGCATGAGTCCTGACCAGGATCTATCTGGCATCCCCGTCTGGGGCCAATGTTAGAACTAGTCTCACCACTGGCTGCGGGAGGGGAAGAGGGACAGAAAAGGAAGAGGTAAGGGAAGAGAAGCAGAAGGCTGCTTCTCCTGTGTGCCCTACCAGGAATTGAATAGGATGTCCATACGCTGGACCAACACTCTATCCACTGAGCCACCAGCCAGAGCCAATACCTGCTTTCTAAGTCTAATTTATTTGTCGACATAGATTATGTTTTATTTTATAACAAGTCTGACATTTTTCATATGATTCAGAAAAAGTTTTAAGTACTTCAGTGAAATTCTAAGTTTTCTCAGGGCTTACATCAATTTAAAAAAACCCTATGAATATTTAAACAAAAAGTTTCAGGATTTTAGAGTATTTATATCTTTTGATTTTTGAGATGACTGAATTAAGAACTAAGATGCTTATTTTTTTAGTTTGTTTGTCTAGAAACCATTCCACAATCTGATTGTCTCTTGGGGCAGGGTGGTGCCTTGCAAACATCCATATTAAGAATGTGCCTGAAGCTGCTTTGCTTTGGAATAATGTCAGAACTAAAATTTCCTCTACATGAAGTGGCATCTGTAAATTTTGCTTCATTGGAACCATTACAATGTTGTGTAAAATGTTACCATTCTATTAGATTGCTAATTATGTACCCATCTCTGATTTGACTTATCTTTAAATGATAGGATTTGTTATTTTAAAGGTGTTAAACTTGAAAATACCAGAATCTGAGTTTCACTTAAAATTCTGTAGAATACAAAAAAAAAAAAATTATGTAGAATACCCAGATGGAGTAAAAACTAAAAAGAAAAGGTTTAGGGAAATGAGTAAAAAGTTAAATGCTATTAAGTTTCAATAATAAATACTTTAAACTCAAGTTGTCCACTGCTTGACTATATACATATTATGGAACAGTAAACCTTAAGATTTCCTTTTTTTTTTTTATAATAAATTTTTATTAATGGTAATGGGATGACATTAATAAATCAGGGTACATATATTCAAAGAAAACATGTCTAGGCTATTTTGTCATTAAACTATGTTGCAAACCCCTCGCCCAAAGTCAGATTGTCTTCCGTCACCCCCTATCTAGTTCTCCGTGCCCCTCCCCCTCCCCCTAACTCTCTCCCTCCCTCCCTCCCATGTCCTCCCTCTCCCCCACCCTTGGCAACCACCACACTCCTGTCCATGTCTCTTAGTCTCACTTTTATGTTCCACCAATGTATGGAATCATGTAGTTCTTGTTTTTTTCTGATTTACTTATTTCACTTCTTATAATGTTATCAAGATCCCACCATTTTGCTGTAAATGATCTGATGTCATCATTTCTTATGGCTGAGTAGTATTCCATAGTGTATATGTGCCACATCTTCTTTATCCAGTCTTCTATTGAAGGGCTTTTTGGTTGTTTCCCTGTCTTGGCCACTGTGAACAGTGCTGCAATGAACATGGGGCTACATGTGTCTTCACGTATCAATGTTTCTGAGGTTTTGGGGTATATACCCAGTAGAGGGATTGCTGGGTCATAAGGTAGTTCTATTTGCAGTTTTTTGAGGAACCACCATACTTTCCTCCAGAATGGTTGTACTACTTTACAGTCCCACCAACAGTGAATGAGGGTTCCTTTTTCTCCACAGCCTCTCCAACATTTGCTATTACCCGTCTTGTTGATAATAGCTAATCTAACAGGAGTGAGGTGGTATCTCATTGTAGTTTTGATTTGCATTTCTCTAATAACTAATGAAGCTGAGCATCTTTTCCTATATCTGTTGGCCATTTGTATCTCTTCCTGGGAGAAGTGTCTGTTCATGTCCTCTTCCCATTTTTTTATTGGATTGTTTGTTTGTTTGTTGTTGAGTTTTATGAGTTCTTTGTAAATTTTGGATATTAGGCCCTTATCTGAGCTGTCGTTTGAAAATATCAGTTCCCATATAGTTGGCTGTCTGTTTATTTTGATATCAGTTTCTCTTGCTGAGCAAAAACTTTTAATTCTGATGTAGTCCCATTCATTTATCTTTGCCTTCACTTCTCTTGCCATTGGAGTCAAGTTCATAAAATGTTCTTTAAAACCCAGGTCCATGATTTTAGTACCTATGTCTTCTTCTATGTACTTTATTGTTTCAGGTCTTATATTTAGGTCTTTGATCCATTTTGAATTAATTTTAGTACACGGGGACAGGCTGTAGTCGAGTTTCATTCTTTTGCATGTGGCTTTCCAGTTTTCCCAACACCATTTGTTGAAGAGGCTTTCTTTTCTCCATTGTGTGTTGTTGGCCCCTTTATCAAAGATTATTTGACCATATATATGTGGTTTTATTTCTGGACTTTCTATTCTGTTCCATTGGTCTGAGTGTCTATTTTTCTGCCAATACCATGCTGTTTTGATTATCGTGGCCCTATAATATAGTTTAAAGTCAGGTATTGTAATGCCCCCAGCTTTGTTCTTTTTCCTTAGGATTGTTTTGGCTATTCGGGGTTTTTTATAGTTCCATATAAATCTGATGATTTTTTGTTCCATTTCTTTAAAAAATCTCATAGGGATTTTGATGGGAATTGCATTAAATTTGTATATTGCTTTGGGTAATATGGCCATTTTGATTATATTTATTCTTCCTATCCAAGAACAAGGAATATTTTTCCATCTCATTGTATCTTTTTTGATTTCCCTTAACAATGCTTTGTAATTTTCATTATATAGGTCCTTTACGTTCTTTGTTATGTTTATTCCTAGGTATTTTATTTTTTTTGTTGCAATCGTGAAGGGGATTATTTTTTTGAGTTCGTTTTCTAATATTTCATTGTTGGCATATAGAAAGGCTATGGACTTTTGTATGTTAATTTTGTAACCTGCGACCTTACTGTATTGGTTTATTGTTTCTAATAATCTTTTTGTGGAGTCCTTCGGGTTTTCGATGTATAGGATCATATCATCAGCAAAAAGTGATAGCTTTACTTCTTCTTTTCCGATATGGATGCCTTTTATTTCTTTGTCTTGTCTGATTGCTCTGGCCAGAACTTCTAGCACCACGTTAAATAAGAGTGGAGAGAGTGGACAACCCTGTCTTGCTCCTGATTTAAGGTAGAAAGTCCTCAGTTTTATGCCGTTTAATATGATGTTGGCTGATGGTTTATCATATATGGCCTTTATCATGTTGAGATAATTTCCTTCTATACCCATTTTGTTGAGAGTCTTAAACATAAAATTGTGTTGTATTTTATCAAAAGCCTTTTCTGCATCTATTGATAAGATCATGTGGTTTTTGTTCTTTGTTTTGTTGATATGGTGTATTACGTTAACCGTTTTGCGTATGTTGAACCATCCTTGAGATTCTGGGATGAATCCCACTTGATCATGATGTATTATTTTTTTAATATGTTGTTGTATTCGGTTTGCCAGTATTTTGTTTAGGATTTTAGCATCTGTATTCATTAGAGATATTGGTCTGTAGTTTTCTTTCTTTGTGCCATCCTTGCCAGGTTTTGGTATGAGGGTTATGTTGGCCTCATAGAATGTGTTTGGAAGTATTGCTTCTTCTTCAATTTTTTGGAAGACTTTGAGTAGAATAGGAACCAAGTCTTCTTTGAATGTTTGATAGAATTCACTAGTATAACCATCTGGGCCTGGACTTTTATTTTTGGGGAGGTTTTTAATAGTTTTTTCTATTTCCTCCCTGCTGATTGGTCTGTTTAGGCTTTCTGCTTCTTCATGACTCAGTCTAGGAAGGTTGTATTGTTCTAGGAATTCATCCATTTCTTCTAGATTGTTGTATTTGGTGGCATATAATTTTTCATAGTATTCTACAATAATTCTTTTTATATCTATGATGTCTGTGGTGATCTCTCCTCTTTCATTTTGGATTTTATTTATTTGAGTCCTGTGTCTTTTTTCCTTGGTGAGTCTTGCCAAGGGTTTGTCAATTTTGTTGATCTTTTCAAAGAACCAGCTCCTTGTTTTATTGATTTTTTCTATAGTTTTTCTGTTCTCTATTTCATTTATTTCTGCTCTGATTTTTATTATCTCCTTTCTTCGGCTGGTTTTGGGTTGTCTTTGTTCTTCTTTTTCTAGTTCCTTAAGGTGTGAAGTTAAGTGGTTTACTTCGGCTCTCTCTTGTTTGTTCATATAGGCCTGAAGTGATATGAGCTTCCCTCTTATCACTGCTTTTGCTGCATCCCAGAGATTCTGATATGTTGTATTTTCATTTTCATTTGTCTGTATATATCTTTTGATCTCTGCGCTTATTTCTTCTTTGACCCATTCATTTTTTAGAAGTATGTTGTTTAGTTTCCACATTTTTGTGGGTTTTTCCCCCTCTTTTTTGCAGTTGAATTCTAGTTTCAAGGCTTTACGATCAGAAAATATGCTTGGTACAATTTCAATTTTTCTAAATTTGCTGATATTGTCTTTGTGGCCCAACATATGGTCAATTCTTGAGAATGTTCCATGTACACTAGAGAAAAATGTATACTCTGTCGCTTTGGGATGAAGTGTCCTGTAGATGTCTATCATATCCAGGTGTTCTAGTATTTTGTTTAAGGCCACTATGTCTTTGTTGATTCTCTGTTTGGATGACCGATCTAGAGCCGTCAGCGGTGTATTGAGGTCTCCAAGTATGATTGTATTTTTGTTAGTTTTTGTTTTAAGGTCAATAAGTAGCTGTCTTATATATTTTGGTGCTCCTTGGTTTGGTGCATATATATTAAGGATTGTTATGTCTTCTTGATTCAACTTCCCCTTAATCATTATGAAATGACCATTTTTGTCTCTGAGTACTTTCTCTGTCTTGTAGTCAGCATTATTAGATATGAGAATTGCTACACCTGCCTTTTTTTGGGTGTTGTTTGCTTGAAGTATTGTTTTCCAGCCTTTCACTTTGAATTTGTTTTTATCCTTGTTGCTTAGATGTGTTTCTTGTAGGCAGCATATAGTTGGATTTTCTTTTTTAATCCATTCTGCTACTCTGTGTCTTTTTATTGGTAAGTTTAATCCATTTAATTTAGTGTAATTATTGACACTTGTGGGTTCCCTACTGCCATTTTATAAATTGCTTTCTGTTAGTTTTGTATCTAGTTTGATTCTTCTCTTTTGTTTTTCTATCATTTGTTTTTGTTTGTTTGTGTTCCATACTTCTTTCCTCTGTTGCTACCTTTTTTAAGTCAAGTGTTTTTGTTGTGTTTTTTTCAAGGGTGGTTACCATTAAGTAATGAAAAGGGTACCTACCATATTCATTGTAGTACCCTATCTTATAAGTATTTCTGCACTTCATCGTCCTTTGCTACTGTTAATCTTCATCCTCTCCCCCCTTTTTTCCTTTGTTGTCACAGTTTAAGTTTGGTTTTATTGTGTTCTTGGTGGAGCTGTTACTTGTGGTGTTGTTTTCTTTTGTTCTTTGAATCTGGTTGGAAAACCCCCTTTAGTATTTCCTGGAGTGGGGGCTTTCTGTTGATAAATTCTCTCATCTTTTCTGTATTTGTGAATGTTTTTATATCTCCTTCATACTTGAAGGATAGCTTTGATGGGTATAGTATTCTTGGCTGAAAGTTCCTCTCTTTCAGGGCTTTAAATATTGGGGTCCACTCTCTTCTAGCTTGTAGAGTTTCTGCTGAGAAATCTGATGATAATCTAATAGGCCTTCCTTTATATGTTGTACTCTTCTTTTCCCTGGCTGCCTTGAGAATTTTTTCTTTGTCATTGGTTTGTGTCATCTTTATTATGATGTGCCTTGGAGTGGGTTTGTTGAGGTTAAGAAAACTCGGTGTTCTGTTTGCTTCTTGAATTTGAGGCTTTAGTTCTTTCCACAGGCTTGGGAAGTTCTCGTCTATTATTTGTTTGAGTATATTCTCCATTCCATTTTCTCTCTCTTCTCCCTCTGATATACCTATTATTCTTATGTTATTCTTTCTGATGGAGTCAGACAATTCCTGTAGGGCTTTCTCGTTTTTTTAAATTTTTGAGTCTCTTTCTTCTCTCTGTTGTGCCTCAAGTTGCTTGTCATCTATTTCACTAATCCTATCTTCAATCTGGGCTGTTCTGTTAGCTAAGCTTGTTACCTCGTTTTTCAGCTCGTGAATTGAGTTTTTCATTTCTGTTTGATTTGTTTTTATAGTTTCAATTTCCTTGGTAATATATTCTTTGTGTTCATTGAGTTGTTTTCTGATCTCCCTATATTGCTTTTCTGTGTTTTCTTGTATATCTCTGAGTATTTTTAAGATTTCTATTTTAAATTCTCTGTCATTTAGCTCCAAGACTTCCAATATGTTAAGTCTTTTCTCCATAGATTTTTCCACATCTATTTGTGTTACCTCTCTTTCTTTTGTATCCATAATATTTGATTTCCTCTTTCTTATCGGCATCTGAGGGTGGTCTTGTTGATAGCACTAATTAGAATTAATAAAGAGTAAAAAGTAAAAAAAAAACAAAAAAAAGGTAAAACACCCCACAAAAAAAAACAGTAATAATTTATTATTTCCCCCTTTTTTCTCTCTTCTCTTTCCCTCCTCTCCCCTCCTCAGGGAAATATCGTGCCTATAATGGAGGGCCTGATTTGGGGTGAAGAGTTCAAGGGGCAAAAAAAAAGGGAGTAGGGACCTACTAAATGCAAAAAAAAAAAAAAAGGAAGAAAATCTTAGACAAGCATAAGATGATTTGCTTGTAAGTGATGGTCAACTAAGAGATATAATGAGAGGGATAAGAGGGAACCAGAAAAAATGACCAAAAAAGAATAATAAAGAAGAAAAAATAAAAATAATAAGTAAAAATCTGTTGTATTAAGTGGAGTGAAGACTAAATACAATGGAGACCTTGGGTTGGGAGGACCCAAAATGCCACAAAAATAAACAAACAAGAAAAAAAAATAAAAACAAAAGCAAAAAAGAGAAATAAAGCCAGAAAAAAAGCCTTGAGTCCCAAATTAACTAATTTGTTCGTGATTGAGGATTATATGGGAGGAAAGTAAAATGAGAAAAGAAAAAACGAATAGAAAGGAAAAAATAAGAAAAAGAGAAAAACGAAGGAAGAAATAAAATAGGAAGAGAAAAAAACAAAATAAAGCAAGACAAAAAAAAAACAAAAGAGGAGAGAGTGAGAGTTAAGTGTTTTGGAGTATAACCTTAAAGGAGGGTGAGGATGAAGAAGAGAAATAAAATGCAACACTCATGGGTAGTGTATTTCAAGAAAGGGGAAGCATTAGATGGGCAGAAAATAGAAGGACCGAGGTGGAGGAAATAAAGGCAATAAGATAGAAGAAACAAACAACAACAACAAAATTAGTGGATCAAGTTGTAAAGTCAGTGGATTTTTCTTGATTTTGAGAGGTTAACTTCTTCCTTTTTCTTTTCTCTCCCTCTTCCTGGTCAGTGACTCTGTACCCCAGGCTCTGCCCCTGTGTCACACTTAGGTAGGGATTTGCAATTGTTGGGATTCTATGGCAATGTCATATAATTGGCTTTAGTCTTGCTGGTAGTCAAGGCTTGTTGGCGTTTGCAGGGTCCAACGATGAGAGAATTTGCTTTCCTGGATTCTCTCTCCTAGTCCCCCCTTTCTGAATTAGCAGCCTGGTGATCCAGCTATAAGGCTGCAACTGCTTCTGCCTGGGGAGTAAGAGGCTCAAAGAGCTGGGAAATCCCCACTCTATCCCCACTCAATGCAAGGCTTTGGGAAAGGCTCTGACAGTCAGGGCCTCCAGTGTAATCAGGCGGGGGTGGGAGTCAATTGTTGTCAAGGTAACTGTTCAGCGCCTATCATTTAGTTGGACTTCTCAACCCAGGCTTTCCACACTTTGTAGCCTGTTTTTGCAGGGAAGAAGAGGCACTAGTCTCTGCTTGCGACTAGTATAGTATAGATCTTATTATCTGCCAAGTCCTTCTTGTTAGCGTTTATCCCTGAATATGGAGGCTCTATCAATCAGAAGTTGCCCCCGCCCCTTTAGCGAGAGGCACTAAAAAATATCACGCCTCTTGTCTTGGATCGCTGAACTGAGAGAGATCTTATCAATTAGAATTGAGGGTGCGCAGATTTCATGGGTTAAGCTAATTTCAGTGATTGGGTCGCAGCTGTGCTTCCGAAGGTATTTTAGGCTGCCTGTGCGCGCCCCTCCCCCAACGCTTGATTGTTAGCTTGAATGGCTGGGTGAGGTGCCCCGCCCATGGAGAGAATCTCCCAAGCCTCTCCCGCTCGCCCAGCCGCTGGCGGCTGGACCGCACCAGGCGCAGGATAATGGAGCCCCCTGGGTGTGCAGGCCAGCAGGGCGCCCTGGGCGTGTGGAATGCCCAAGGCACGCGCGAATGGGGCGCTCCGGGCACCGGTGGTCGGCGACCCCCACTCGCAGTGTGCGGGCCGCTGGGAACGTTAGCGGTGCTCAACCGGACCGGGCGCGCGCGCGCGCGGCCGCTCGCGGCGGCGGCTCACAGCGGTTCGCGGTGGCGGCTCACGGCAGCCGCTCGCGGCTCCCAAGTATGGGCTGACTCACCACAGGCGCACTTCCTCGCGGTTTGAAAGAACGTCCCTGTGGTAGATTCCTCCACACCCTCGTCTCTCAGATTCAAGTGATAACAGTCTTTTCGCTATCAGTTTGTGTGGAACTCCGGAATGCTCCGAGGATAAATTTTTCTGTTTCTAGTTGATAAATTTGTTGTGATTTAGGGGAGAGCTGTCGGACGCGCTGCTCACGGCGCCATTTCCGTGACGTCACCAACCTTAAGATTTTCAAAATTGGAATCTAACTTTCAGAGAGGTGGGCTTCCGGGATTGTACCATGTGCTTTTTCCTTGCTGATCTCAGATGTGGCAGCTATTTAATGTACTTTAAAAAGTATATATACATTATTAAAGAAGATAAATGCCTTGTCATAATTGCTAAGGTGTTCTAGTATCATTCACATAAAATTTAATGCATTATCATTTCACTCTATTGTTTACACATCGATTACTCAAAGATGGCTGCAAAGATAAAAGACAAATAGAAGCATGTTGCACAAAGGAAAACGCTTGAATTGATTAAATGCTACATTTACCTCATTCTGTCAATTCAGTGATAGCTGTAGATACATAAAATCACAAAAAATATTTCTATTTCTTTTATTAGGACACAATTTCTAGTTAAGTTATTTTTATTTATTGAATATAAATTTGTGCAATATATTTGTTATTTTGATCAATCTTGTACAAATATTAATTATAATAATAATGCAGTGTAGAAAATGTAACATTTAGAGCTACGTGGGCAAAATTAAAATATCTGTATGTTTTCTTCACAGAAGAAATTATGAAACAATCAATAGAAATGTTTTATAAAGATACAAATTAAAGTAAAATTTGATGGAAAAATAAAACTGGAATACAAGTTTAAAGAGAGAAAAGAACACAGTCCAATTACTTGCACTTGAGTTGCTTGTTTGTGTATTTTTTTAATAGCTGATGGTGTGTACCAAATCACTTTATTATTGAAAGTCTGTTGACGGCCCTGGACAATTATCTCACTGGATAGAGCCTTGGCATTGTGTGCAAACATCCCTGGTTCAATCCTGGGTCAGGGCACCTATGAGAACCAAACATCTACTCTTTCCCTCCCTCTCCCCCTTCTATCCCTCTTTCCTTCCCACAGCCAGTGGCTCAATTGGTCTGAGTGTTGGGCCTGGGCACTGAGGATAGCTTGGGTCGTCTGAGTGACAACCTCTGGAGTTGAGGATAGCTTGTTTTATTCGAACAATGGTCCCAGATAGGGGTTGTGAGGTGGATCCCAGTCAGAATGCATGCAGGAGTCTGTCTCTCTATCTCCCTGCCTCTCACTTAAAAAATAAAAAGTCTACTGACCACATTTTACTTTATTTTTATTTATGTATTTATTTAGTTTATTCAGTGAGAGGAGGAGAGGCAGAGAGATAGACTCTGGCATGCACCTTGACTGAGATCTACCTGGCAAGCCCACTATGGGATGATGCCCTGCCTATCTGGGGCATTCTTCATTGCTCAGCAACTGAGCTCTTCTTAGCGCCTGAGGCACATGCCATGGAGCTATTTTCAGTGCCCGGGGCCAAGTTGCTCCAATCAAGCCATGGCTGCAGGAAAGGAAAGAAAGAGAGAGAGAGAGAAGCAAGAGGGGAAAGAATGGAGAAGCAGAGAGGCGCCTCTCCTGTGTACCCTGACTGGGAATCGAACCTGGGACTTACGCAAGCAGGGCCAACGCTCTACCTCTGAGCAAACCAGCCAGGGCCTTCTGACCATATTTTAAAAGGGAATTTCATAGCTTTATTTTTATGTGTTCATATCATAGTATACTGAAAATTGTATCACTTGTAGTTATTTAAACTTCTAAGAAAAAATTTTATATGTCAGTTTTATAATGATCAAGAGGTTGCAGTTTGCAAAATAACAGGGTAAAACAGTAAAAATATCTGAAGATCACTGCTCTAAAGCCTCATCTTTTCTGAAGCAAAATTGTCTGAAAATTAACTTTTTATCTACTCATTTGGTAGCTTTATCATTTTTTCCAAAACAGTGATCAGTGACAAATATATTTTCTGTTTCTATGATGGACTATATATTATTTTGTTGAATTAATTAATAATTTCATCATAAATTCAAATGGTTTTCTTTCTTGAAGCTATATTTCTGATAAGGTTTATTTTTTTTAATTTTAAAAATTCACTCAGAATATATAATGAACCTTTTAAATGTGTTTTATACATGTTTTAACAGAAACATGCAACATTTTAATAAAACACATGTGTGCACAGATTTAAAGAACTTTAACTTTTAGAGCCTTAGAAAGTTCTTATTGTCTTAAATAATTAGGTTTTTTTTTTAGAAATACAAAAGAAAATGAAATAAATCACCACAGATAGTTAAAACATATAGTATATAGTACATAGCTGTAGCCATCTGGACGCATATGGAAAGGAGAAAATATAGCTTTAACTGATACGTTCTGATCTGAACAGATGTTTCCAAACCCACATGGAAGATCTGAACCTCTGAAAATAAAACACCATTTCCAGGGGCAGGATGCTAATCATTATCAACAAACTGCTATGCATTAAAACCAATAAAGGTGTAAAGACAGAATGTCAGAGTGACTTTAAGGGGGAATGGGTCACAATACACCCTTTAGAACACTGTCTTATGGTGGTAGATGCCAGATAAATATGTGTAAATGCCGATACACTCAGAATTATGTTAGAAAAAAATTCCCAAATTCTGAAAGTGAGGCAAAAGGATGGATTTGTGTGTGTGTGTGTATACATGTGTGTTAGCAGTTATACAATAAAGACATGTAACTCATGCTAAAATCCTTCCCATTTCACCATTCCTCCTGGCAGCTGAAAACTACAAATAACACTTCCTCTTTCAGACACATTCTGTTCTGGTTTTGCCCATGAATTGCTAAGCAATTCTGTTCTTGCCATTTAGAGGTCATCATCTGCCCTTTAGCCTGCACTGACTCCCTCATGTTTTGGTGTGATTAATACTCAGTATCTTATCTGTAAGAACTGTTCCAAATTATTTAAAAGCAAAAATTAATCAGGAATTTATCAGATTTAGAGAAATGAAGGACATGGGAGAAAAATAATCACAAAGATTTGCATCTGTTTTACTTGAAATGTGTCTGTTTGCTCTGTGAGTATATGTCGGTGTTTTTTTCCTGCCACAGGAGTGATGTTAATGAAAGAGCAAATTCCTCTGTGAGGCTGGGGACTGTGGCTGGACACCTGAAGAGGCCTTGGTGCTGGGTGACGTGAGTGGACAGGAAGCAGTGATGGGAAGGCAGGGCCAGAGCTGGGCTGGGGGCTCAGCTGTACCAAAGGCTTAGGGGTCTGGGATGGCACCTTAGAATGCACATTTTAAGAAAAACATGGGACTCTAGCAAAAAGAAAATACAGGTTTAAAGTTTTTGAATTAGAAGGGTTTTATAGCCTATTAAGATGATTGACTTCAGCCACACAGAGGCTCAGAAATTTTAAATAATTGGCCCACAGTTTGCTCAGGCTGTTGCTTCTCTGTTGGACAGACATCTCCCTGCCCTCTCCAATGTCCGTGTGTATGTGTGTGGGGTGTGTGTGTGTATGTGTGTGTGTTTGTGTGTGGTGTGTGTGTGTGTGTGTGTGTGTGTGTGTGAGGGAGGTGCATTAAAGTTAGAAAGAGGAAGTGGAAAATCTACAGTCTGAAGGAACGTGCTTGAAGAAATGTTACCAGTTTTAAAGTTGCCATTTTCACAAAACCTGTGACAAATCACTGAAGACCCACTGAATAAAAGGAGGGTCCGTGTAGAAAAGTGGGAAGCGATACCGGTAACAGTAACATTGGAGTCCCATTCAACACGTGTGTTTCTTTGTCTTCCCAGTGAGCAAAGTGCTTAGTAAAGGGGCTCATTCTTGAGGTAGGAGGACAGAGGCCCCTGGGGGAGGGCTGGAGAACTTAAAACTCTTTAAAGGGCAGATAAATAAGATTCCCCAAACATGCTTAGCTCAGACTCCTGAGAATTTAGGAATATGATTCCCTAATACTGAGCATCTGATTCAAAACAGGAACCAGTAAGCAGAGAACCTACCCCTGGATCCTTATTTAAATAAAGTTAACAGTTTCCTGGCAGGAAATCACATAGAGCACAATTTCAGCAATTTACCTGAAGTTTCCAAGGGAAAAATGTTGCAGTGTTTTGACCTAAAACAGGTAGTAATTCTCAACATGCTAATAAAAGCTCTAGCTGGATTCTCCATGCTCCTGAAAACCCCTTTTTAGATACACTGTAATTTTACCCTGAATATATAAGGAAATAACAAAAAGTAGGTATTTCTTCTCTTTGTGTAGAAATTAAAAGAAGCCTAAAGAAGCTGTACATTAACATCTGACATAGTCTTACCCGACATTAAAATTTGTGCATTTTCGTTAATGTTGCATAAAAAATGAAAGACAAAATCAAATATAAAGACAAGAATCACTCTTGGAAATATCTGCCTATATACTATTTTTTAAATTTTTCTGAAGAGGTGAAGAATTGACGTAGGAAAGTCTGTTTTTCCATTATCACAAAACTGGCAATCGGTATAAATGGTGTCCTTTTTAAAACAATGAAAAACAATTTGCTTTTAGTGATTTTACTATTCTTGTTTCTTCTGTATTTTCTCACAGAATACTGTCCCCAGTTGTCTACCAAGATTAGATGAGAGTTTTCTCTCAAATTAGAAAATACATGATATGTCCAATAGATACATGAAATCAAATTATTCAGCTGCAAAGTTTACTTTTTATTTTTTGTGAATGTCCCTTATCCACCAAACATGATTATGATTTAAGCATAGAAAACACATAGTAAAAGGTAGATAACTGACAAAAAAATAAAATAATTATACAGTTCATTGCTTTGGATTGAAGTCTGATACACAATCTCCTCGTATGTGATGTCATTTGCTGAGAAATGAGGATGGGAGTGGATTGCAAATTGTATATATTACAAATAAATTTATAGCTTTGAATAATGCATTGCTTTTTACCAGAATGAAGTTGACTTAGTTTAAAGTTATAAAAAAGTTAATTCAAGACTTTTTTGCCTTCCTTTTAAGAAAGAATCTGTCTACGGCATCACTGCATTTACAGAATGAAGGAATAAACTAAAATAAATAAGGCTTCCATGGTTCCGAGATGCAACTTAAACATGGTATTTTATTGTCTGGCCAAATATTTGTGGTGCAGAACAAAGCACAGACTTTGAAATACAACTTTACATAAACAACTGGTTATCTAAAACTCCTAAGCTTGTAAACCCAAGTTTGGACTTTCCCACGAAAAGGCAGCAGGCTTTCCTATAAGCATCTGGATGGAGGCCTGTTCTGGGGCTGTAAATCCCAGGAGCCAGATGCACTGGAGGCAGATTCCACCAATACCTCCCTGCCTTTCTCACTAACACCAGACACTCTGCTCTCGACTGTCGGAAACCAGCCACGAGGCTCACATGCAAGACCGAGGCCCCTCACTGGTGTTCATCAGCCTCAGCAAGTCATGCGAGATATCCTCAGTTCAGACGGCTCAGCTGCCTTTACAGTCAGTACTGAAGGATGAGTCTCTAAAGCTGGAAGGGGTTCAGGACCTGACACCCCAACATATGCAGAACAGGCATATTGATTATTTTGAGTGAGCACTTGAGACTCAGCAGATTTCGGGAGGGGTCTCAGACCTCTCTCTTTCTACCTAACAGTGGGCTATCCAATCCCATGAGAAAGATGTCCTCCCTGCACTAGGGAGATTGAGCCATTTCTACTCCTGCCAGAATTGACCTGTACACACACACCTATTAAAATAACTCTAATCTTCCCTTAGTCCCCCTGTATGGGTCTTAGTCCCTGTACAGCAATCTACTGTGCTCAGCCCCAGCCACTTTGTCTTGTCATATCTCCACAGTCTGTTACTCTTTGTGTAAAAGGTAGATAAACTCTTGGGTCTATGGCTTCTATGGAGGTACTTTTGTGTGCTTTTCTCCTGTTAATCTACTCACGACAGTGTAATTCGTAGTCCAGCTGCAGAACCTGAGAAGGAGAAGGAAGTTCTCACCTTCTACAAGCTCATCTTTCAGACACACGGCCCTGAGTGGCAGCTCCTGCAGACTGCTTGCCCATGAACTTTGCTGAGACACAGCTATTTCCAACAGGCAGTGCCTTCAAGGCTCAGTGGATGGCAAGCTGGGTAGGGCACAGGGAGTTTCTGGGGAAGCCTTCTCCTTTGACATCTAAATTGCAACCTGACCTTTGATGTATAGAGATACTGTACAACATGAATTACTCAATGTGTGTCCAGCTCAACTGATTTTTAACTCCCTTCATAGCAAGCAGTGTATTAAACATTGGGTATTGCAATAATGTGAAAATAGATAATATCTAGTTCATGCTTAAGAAGCATAATTATATATGCCACATAGTTTCATCATTATCTGAACCTTGTGAGCTTCAAAGAGCAGTTTGTCTGAGGTCATCCAGCAAGCAACCTGTAAAACACTGAAACAACCACTGTTGTCTATACCCACTATGATAGAGCTAGCATAGAGATTTATAGTTTATTAACAGTCAAGGATGAAAATTCATATTGGATTGCAAGACCTTCATGTGCAGTGATAATGAGGAATGGAAGAGCCTACTTGTTGTCACATGAACTGTCAATGATGAGCTGCTAGAGCCCTATCACAATCACCTTTCCTTTAGCACATTTTGGTAGAACAATCTGACACTATTATAATATATATTATGTCCACATTACTTCACAAGAGCCCATGGTGCCCAGTTATCCCTGGGAAGCCTTTGGTCTCCAGTCCTTTCCCCCCAGTCTTCTCCTGCCCAGGGTCGCTGGTGGCTCCTCTGCTGTTTCCACTCCTTCTCTGCACTCAGACACACTGCCTCACTCTGATCCATCCCGCCACTGGGCTCCCTGTGTCTGATTTGCCTTGCAGCCTCAGAGAGGCTGTTGGATCATCCCAGAGCAAGTTTCACTTAGTGTTGAAATGAAATTGAATTTGTTAAGTCATCACCAGCTGGTTTTCTTTTCCATAAAGTCCCCACATCTCCGCTTTTCCTATCTCAATTCAATATACATAGACACCTTTCAGCCAGTCACTCCAGAAAGACTCGAGTCCTAATAACCACGAAAAGCTCAACATTTAAAAAACTAATATGTACCTAGTAATCAAGATCTAAACTATACCAAGTTGCATTTGCCTATTGGCTAAGATGGATATTCATGTCTGAGTAAACAAACGAGAGGTTAAATAGAAGGCTGAAATGATGAGCTTATAAACTGAGCCTCTGTCCCCAGCCTGCTGTGCCCTGAATATCTGCCATTGTTTACTGCCCAGTGTATCTGCAGATGACAAACTCCAGGGCAATATTGCCCCCCTCAGTATTTTGCTCCTGAACTTTATAGGACTTAACCTATTATAAGACATTTGGGGTGAACTTTTTCTCTGTAAAAAAGCACAGAGAAGCTTACCTAATGTGTCTAAGCTTATAATTCCAATTTCTTATTTTTTTTTTTTACAGATGCGTCCAGAAAAATTTACCCTTAATACTGAACTTATTTGGGTAATAGGTCCAACCAGGTAAAAAAAGTGCTTCTCTCAACCTTTTGTACTCAGGACAGAGCAGGCTGGGGATAGAGGCTCAGGGGATCTCTGGGCAAGCCAGCGCAATTTCGGAGGAAGACAACACTAAAAATAACAGCTAGACTTTCCCTCTCCATTCACTCTCCTAATAAGCTGTTAAAATTCTACCCAAGTGACTGACATCTTTGCAAAAATTATTCTATTTCTCAGGTTCATAGGAGGCCCAGACTGAGCAAAAAACAGAATGTAGACTGCCTTTGAAATGAAGCCTTAGACCAGTGTCCCTGCTAGGCAGAGCAATTTCCTGTCTGCAGCCCCCTGTCTCAGGAGAGCCGAGGCCAGCCCAGAGCAGGGGCTGCAAGCCACCAGCGCCAGGATGAGCCTCCTACCTTGTGATCTCATTATTGTGCTTCTCTCCCTGAGTGGAGGCATTATTTGGCTTCTTCACCTGACTCCCTCATTCTGTCTTTTCCTTATCAGGTTTATCTTGATGCATTCACATAGTAGTTCTTAAAAGTTAGCATCCTGGACTTCCTGTATTCCTGCCTTGCTCCTAGGGGAAACAGTTTTTTGGACAACTTCATACACCTTTATCAAGTAAGAGAAAGGAGAAACATAGCTCCTTACTGCTAGGCTTTGCAACTTTTAACCTTTGATAGAAAAGTGGCCATGGGCCATTAGAGGGGCCAGCACAGCCCCCTGATGGGACAAAAACAACCCCTAAGAATGGGACTGTGACCATAACTAATACTGCCCACAGGCCTGTACAATCAGACTGCATGTGTTTTCATGAAAGGATTGCAAACAGAATGTCAGCACACATGATGGAGAAGTGATCAGCCAAGTAGATGGGTTTAATTTAAAGAAAGAAGGCAAAGACATGCATGGCTGAAATTTGGACACAGCAGGTTTTAGGAACACGAACAGGCCTTCCATGTTCATTCCACACCTATTTCCTGAGTGTCCATTAGAGTTAAGGCACCACAGGGGCTTCAGAGAATGAAGGGTGAAATAAACACTATTTTATACGAACCTACAGAAAGTGATGGTGGGGCAGGGGTTAGAACAAAATTAGTGTACAAATAATACTGTGAGGAGTTATTGGAAGGTGTGTGCCCAAGAACAAAGCATACCAGAGAAGTAAAAAAGAAGCTGGCATTCTTTCTCAAAATAGAAGCATATGTGGACAGCTCTGTACTCAAGATATTGGTACCTGTTTAATACTATTATTATTTATAGCATGATTAACTTATATGGTGTTAATAGCTATCTGTGCAATCTTATCTTGGACAGGTCACTTCTCTGGTTTCTTCTGCCTCTTCTGAATAAGGATGTTAAAAGGGATGAGCTCTAAATTCCAGCATTACATTATGCTTCCAGATCCAAAGGTATTCTGTGCAATAGTAAGAGAAATCAGAGTTATTGTCTCTGGTGTAATTGCAGTGTAATTGGGAAGCAGAGGATGTGGGGTAGCCCGGGGCTCCTGCAGGACTCACTCTCTGAAATATTCTATTTTGGGTTTGGATTAGCACAGCAAATGCCACACATTGTCATTCTTAACCCCACTCTCTGTAAGTGGCATTCAATTAATTGCATGAAATGCTGAAACATTGGTTGCCAAGGTCCTCATTCATAAGAAGAATGTCCATTCAAGTTAGATCGACTAAAATTTATAATAAAACAAGCATTTTGAGCCTTTCCTTTTAGAATGGAAAATGTAGGAAATTAAAAACTGATTTTGCCTACATCAGTAATATAGGGATGTTGTTTTGTTTATTGGCATTAGTATATACATATTCACTTGGTATCTATATGCTTCTTTGCTTTGATATCATTGTTATTATTTTGGGACATCAAGGTGTAACAGGATTCTCTTGGAAAAACTGTAACCCTAGGGAAGAAAAACATATTCTTTTTCTGTCTGAGAATCGAATTCACTTGAGGCTTTGAGGAAGATTTAATTTTTAATAACAAAAAGCATAACTATTATATTTTAGTAATAAAAATAGATTAGAATGCAAGTTTGCCAGAAATGTTAAGGTAAAACAAAAGACTCTCAGAAATTCTCTCTTGTGACAGACAGCCTCTAACCACTTCACAGCCTCCCCAACATTTCTGTTGGTAGAGATCTCCCACTTTAGTCAGCAGAGCCATTTTGATAGAAAAGCCCAAAGGGTGCTGCCTGACCTGCTCATGAAAACATGAGTTTATTCATAATTGTCAAAAGTTGAAATCAATCAGGATACCCTTCAGTAAGTGAATAAATACATAAACTGTGGTACGTGCAGACAATAGAATATTATTTTGTGCTAAAAAGAAATGAGCTATTGCCTGACCAGGCGGTGGCGCAGTGGATAGAGCATTGGACTGGGATGCAGAGGACCCACGTTCGAGACCCTGAGGTCGCCAGCTTGAGTGCGGGCTCACCTGGTTTGAGGAAAAGCCCACCAGCTTGAACCCAGGGTCGCTGGCTCCAGTAAGGGCTTACTTGGTCTGCTGAAGGCCCGCGGTCAAGGCACATATGAGAAAGCAATCAATGAACAACTAAGGTGTTGCAATGTGCAATGAGAAACTGATGATTGATGCTTCTCATCTCTCTCCATTCCTGTCTGTCTATCCCTCTCTCTGACTCACTCTCTGTCTCTGTAAAAAAATAAAAAAATAAAAAAAAAAAAAAGAAATGAGCTATCAAGCCATGACAAACCATGGAAGAAACTTAAATGCACGTTACTAAGTGAAAGAAGCCAAGTTGAAAAAGCTGCATACTGTACGATTCCAACTGTGAGATATTCTGGAAAAGGCAAAACTATGGAGACAGTAAACAGATCAGTGGTTGCCAAGGGGGGAGGGATGAATAGATGGAGCCCAAAGGGTTTTAAGGGAGTAAAACTACTCTGGATGACACTCTAATAGTGGATAAGAGTCATTATACAGTTGTCCACGCCCATAGAATGTACACCACCAAGAGTGAACCCTAAGGACTTTGAGTGACAATGGTGAGTGCAGGTTCATGGATTGCAGCAAATCTCACACTCTGGTGGAGAATGTTGATGACAGAGGAGGCTGTGTATATCTGGAGCAGCAGTATAGCTAAATCTCTACCTTCACCTTAATTTTACTGTGAACTTCAACTATTCTAAAATATAAAGTCTTAATTAAAAAATAAAACAGTAGTGTAATTTGTTATGGAGACAAAAGCTTTGCACTTACAGGTCATAGTTCTCCCATGTCTGCTATAGGCAAGAGTACTTTCTAGGCCTGGCAGTTGCTATGTTATTCTTCTTCATTTGTTTGCTGGCTTGAGTATTTCCAGCTATGGATCCTGATTCATCATTGATAAAACAACATTATAAGATAGAGTCAAATCTTTTCAGGCTCTCAATCTCATCAATAAAACCATCTTGGCAAGAGTGCTGTCTGTTTGAAGGCTAAAGATGCTCTCAAATCAGATAGTCATCCCGCCACAGCAGTGAATGTGGTCCAGCAGGCTCTATGTCGTCCTTCATGGGAAGTCCTCTGCAGTCTGTGCAAAGGAACCCAACTGAAAGAGAAAAATAATATTGCTTAAGAAAAGGAAACTCTGTTTAATCTGTTCAAGTAAAGACCATCCAAATTGGGGAGGGGGGCATTCACATTGATTACATCATTATTGACTATGAACTTTTGGCTAGAATTTAAATACTGAAAAATTTAACTGAAGGACAGCTTGAATAAATGACCAACCAGTTTGGGTTAATGTCTGAGTGCTTGTCTCTGATGTTCCATGACTAGAAAAGTCATCTTTTCATTCCTTTTCCTGCTATTTCTTCACCCACAGGACACTGAAGAATGGAAGTTTGCATAATGCAGTGTCCAGGAAGGACTGCTGATAGACAATGTAGCTTAGTGCTCAGATTTGGCCCCAGTAGGCACAGGGTACAGACTTGGCCCCCAGTAGGCACACCCAAAACTGTACCCGGTTCTGGTTTCTCAGCATCTGCCATGCTGATGGCCACCTCTTCCCGGGTCATCTCTCCCCAAAGCCACTCTACTTCTTATACTGGCTCCACGGTCTCTGACATTGGCTGCATTCTTTTTTATTGCTTCCATCAGTCTTCTCTCCCATTTGTTGGTTCCGTGGATGACCTGAGTGACAACTGTGATTTACCTGGTCCCTGAGGTTGCTGTCTGAGCTCCTGTTCCCAGCCAACTTTCCTGGCTTAGGTCCTGTGTTAAGAAGGTGTTCAGACAACCACAGTGTCTTAGAGATGGCATACAACCACACATGTGAAATCAAGTGATTTTACTAATGAGAAAGTATGAATTACATTAGAATGTATTTTCCAATTTTATCTTTAAAATGTGTGTGTGGGTTGGAAGTGGATTTTGTAAATGCAGTACTCTTGAAAATACATTTGATTTGCTCACAAAAGATGAGCTGGCCATTGTAATCATAATTGTCAAGTTCCCTTACCACATCGTTTTCAATCACCAACTCATTCTGAAATCCCCCTGTTTGTTTTGGAACCCGTGAGTGGATGTCAGTCTGAAGGAAGGTTGACAGGAGCAACTCAAGCCCCGAGCTGGAGAGAAAGGCGTCTGGCTGAAGTTAAATGGAACCAGAAGTTGAACACAGCCATAGAGGCAGGGCTTTGTTTTCAAATTGTTCCTATGAAACCAGAAGTCAAACACTCTAGTAAAGGCAGGGTGTTAAAATGTTTTTGCTACAAGATAAATTGGTTTATTTTGAAACCATTGCTGAAAATTGGAAAGGATGTTCAGAAGTCTTTCAGCACAGTTCATTTTAAAAACAGCTCTGAGGTTAAAAAAAAAATGCATCTGAGATAGCTTTACTCTTTGATTAGATTATTGGTCTTCCAGTTCCCTGTGAAAGCCTTTCCTTGAGCTTCCTTCATTCCCCATTACCCTAGTATTCTGTTTAAAAAGCACATCTGGGTTTAGAAAGTGACTTCCACAGATATGTATTTTTTCAGTCTGATGCTCCTTATTTCCCTTATTTTACGAGTGAAGTGCCTGAGGCCTGCAGATGAGTCCCAGCCAGCCGGCCAGCAGGCAGAGAGGGGCGATCAGTCGCTTGGTCTGGTCTCTTCTCTACTTTTTTAGGATCCTTTTCTGAGTCTCCCTTGAGTTAAAAAAAAAAGTCTTGTATTTCTTCATTCATGCTTTTTTGGAGCATTGGGATGTTTTGGTTATGCAGAAAAAAATTAGCACTTGCTTGTGGATCCAGATAATTGAATAGAGCTACCAAGACTCCCCCTGACATATATATTCATAAATGTTCATATATATGTGACATATATTTATGAATATATGTGTGCATGTATTATATATATATATGTGCATGAATTATATATATTTGTGTATAAACAATTGTATCTGTGTATATGCAGATATATACATATATACACATATGTAATACCACATGCACACACATACATTTCAGGGTTTTCTAGCCTACACACTCTAATGTCATTTGGGGCCACGTGGTTCTTTGCAGAGGGGGTTGTCCTGTGCACTGCAGGTTGTTGAGCAGCATTGTTGGCCTCTATCCACCAGATGCCAAGAGCTTCTCTTCCAGTTCTGACAACCAAAACCATCCCTAGACATTGCCATATATTTCCTAGGGAACAAAGTCTCTACTTGATTGAGAACTACTCATATCTACTCATACTTTTTTCCCAAGAAACCTACATAAAATATAAAAGTACTTCGTACTGCTAAAATTAAATTAGAACTTTGTTTTTTATCGCTGAGTTAGCTATAGAAAAATAACAAAGTAACAGCAGATCTAAAAATCGCTTTGTCTACTGTTTTTTACAAACCACACCACACCACCATTACCATAGTCAAACCTCCTAGCATTTTAACCATATCTTTGCAATTCTTAGATCACTGTCTGATCCATATTTAAATAAAATGATTAGCTTCAGATATCAAAAGGAAATACTGTTCTATATTTTCTCTTCTGATTTCCTTCCAACTATTCTTGGACCTTGACCAAGTAAACATGACTGCCTTGTGACTCTATTTATTAGTGTACCACTTCATTTGTGTCTTGAGATTGCAACAGAAAACATCACTTCAATCAAGAGACTTGTGACTAATCTTTAAAATATTATCATGTGGCTCCTACTCTGTCAGTTAGCAGACATGGGGTATGCAGAACTAAAGAAGCTCCAGGGTACGGGGCGGGGGGGACGACTATCAGATGCACTGTGAGTGGGCAGCCCCTTCCACAGAGGAGATTCACAAAGACAGCCACTTGCCCTCCTCCCATATCCCCCTCTGGACACCAGTGGCCATTATTGGCCTTCCCTGCAGCCTGGCTGCTGCCTGGGCAGACTGTCCCCATGACGTTAGGCTCAGGCCATCAAATAGTCTTGTGAATAATTTCTGCTCCCTGCACTCAGGCATTAGAGATATAATCAAGGTCCAGCCCTGTCACAAAGAATCTTAGTCAGTGAGCTTTGGGCATCCACATTATCAAGTTCCCCAAAAGTCAATGTTTTGTCCCAATCTTATAACTAAGCACTATTCAAGAGGCTGTGCCTTTCAAGGTTGCCGAGCAAGACAGATATACTAAAGTTTTGAAAAATGAACAAAAACAACCAAACAAAACAGCTAGAATGTCTATCAATAATGCAATGAATTTCGAAGCTCTGAAGAGTAACTCTTGCTGAGAGTGAATGGAAAAAAAAGAACCACCACCTTTATTCTGAAAACAAGCATTGAGTGAATAACAAATTAAAGTTCAAGCAGATAAACAGTCCATGACCCCAGGGAAGGAGGAGGGAGGTCATGCTTCTTGCCACATGGTGTTACTGGTGCCAGTGCCCTGAAGGTAGGGCACCCTGTAAGGGCCCGAGGCACACATGGAGACTGGAGACTTTTGTGTTTACAGCTGATTGAACCCAAGGTGAAGGCCCAGAGGCTGCAGCTGAGAACATTGGGGACATTGTAATAGATTTGGCTTTTTACCTGAGAGACAGCTATGTACTTATCACAAACTCAAATGCCCTCAGACTCCTGCCAGACAATATAAGTCTGTATGAGAAAAAACAACTATCTGTCCATCTATATTTAATTTTACCTACTTGTATAAACAGACACTCAGGAAAATACTTTCATGATGACAAAAATGAACACAGCAGCACAATGGAGTGTAGTAAGTCACATGGGACTTCAGAGTCACCAGTGGTGGGACTTAGAGAATCCAGGCCTTTCCACAGGGAAGCCATCACTCTGCTGCTGGGTCTGGTGGTTGGGGGAAAAGGTAGAGTCAATGCACGCTGAGTTTGTTATAAGTATAGTGTTCTCTCTGCTAAAAATGACTAACTTACTACAATGCTCCTTAAGTTCCCTTCTGCTGTCCCCTGAAAAGAGAAGAAATTGGATTTCTCCATGTTTAGCCATTAACTCAAAATTCTTGACAGTGTTCCAAGGAAAACATATCTGCAGGTGAATCTATTCCTTCGTCCATCAGGGTGAGCCCTCTGAGGTCCTCCACCCCAAGTGTGCCATGAAAGAGCCTAGCCGAGCACGGGCTGTGCGCCGAGGGGCTGTGCGCCACCCAGCTGCCTACTGGAAGGATACCATCCCAAACCTGTTTCATTTGCTTCCAAATCTAGAACCTCTTCCTTCTCTATCCCCAGATCATGAATAGAGATTCATCTAAACTGTCACTTGATTTAACTAGTCATCTCCTAAAAAGTGACAAAACCTTATTCATTGAGTATATTTTTCTTTCATTTACCAAAAAGCCATATAAATTCCATGACTTCTTTAAAATATGCATTGAATTTTTTTCTACAGGAAACTTACCTTGAATAATTTTATTTACTTAGAATTTTGAAAACGCATATCATGACAGTGCAGCTACTCTATCCATTTTATGTCAGTTCTACTCTCTAGCTTTTACACACACACACACACACACACACACACACACACACCTTGCTCCTCATTAGAGACTGAATTCTGGCAGACCATATTTTGCTTAAAATAAAATAAGGTTTCGTATGTGTACGTGTTAGTGTGTGTATGTGTATGCACAGTGTTTATAATGCCCACAAGACAGTACAGAGTACAAAAATCTGCACAACAGTGAGTTGATTCAAAACATGGTATATAGACATAGAGAAAAGGGTAACAGGATCAAATCATCCACGATTAAAACAGTAAACATGATCTTTTTTCCCCCAAGAATGTTAATACTGTAAAAATATTATAGCCTTAAAATATAGGTTTCACTTTAACTGTAATGTTGATGGAAAATATATTGCTTTCTTTCATCTAAGATCAAAATGTTCGATGTTTGAAGCTAAAATAAGTCATGACTCCTGCCACAGGCTTATGAAATGAAACACACTCGCCAGCCCAGGTGGCTGACAACTGCAGCACAGAGGCCAAACGTGTATTCTTTAGCCCTGTGAACAGCAGGTCCATTTCATAAACTTTAGAAAATATAAGATTAATTTGTGCACTAGAATCTAATTTTATTCATTCAATCGAAGCCTTCAGACAACTCAAAATATAAAAGAATTAATTTTTAAAGACAAGGATTTGAAATAGGCAGGATGACTCTGCTCCTGGGAAAGGTTAGGTGTTAGGGATGTGGTATGTGCTGAACTTTCCTCCTGGACAGTGGGCAGTAGTTAACAGAATCTGCCTTTCCATTGGAGTTGCAGAAACCGGCTGCAAAAGATGCACCATAATTTATGAGGCATCAGCAATGGGCTCATGACCAGAAGTTACATATCATGGTCCTTCTCTCTCTCTCTCTCTCTCTATCTCTATCTCTATCTCTCTATCTCTCTCTCTTTCTCTCTTTCCTTCTTTCCTTCCTTTCTCCCTCCCTCCCTCCTCCCCTCCCTCCTTTCCTTCCTTCCTTCCTTCCTTCCTTCCTTCCTTCCTTCCTTCCTTCCTTTCTTCCTTCCTTCCTTCCTCTTTCTTTCTTTTCTTCCTTCCTTCTTCCTTCCTTCCTATAAGGATGGGCAAAAATAGATTTATAGTTGTTCATATGGAAAAAAACATGCAGGTTATGATTTTAACAATACAAAAATAAACTCTGTGTTTTATATATTCACAACTGTTAACCTACTTTTGCATAGCCCTGGATAGCTCACATAATTATTATAGGAACATTATATCAATGGTATTAGAAATAAAAAACAAATTGGTCTTAGTTCAATATTATTTTGGTTTCAAAATCGGTGATAACCTATTGGAGGTGTTAAAGATCAGAAAGACAATATTTTTATAAAGAAAATAAAGATCCAAAGAAAGAATGATGTGTCTATGAAAGCCAGTGACTGGGATAGGTAATTTGTTTGGCCGTAAGAATTATCATAAATTAAAACATTTATTCATTCATAATTCTCTTTATGCTCATTTGGGCCAGGCATTGAGTGGCATAAAACCACAGGCATATATTTACTAATACATAAAAGATTGATAGATCAATGAAATATAGGTATTAACTGATTATATATATATTTCATCATCTTAAAGAAGTCATTAATTTTAATGTACCACATTATTATATATGCCATACAGATCTTTAAATCATCAGAGTGGATAAGCCCTCATTAAAATTTCTAACAAGTTGAGTAAATTTTTTCTAAATGGTATAGATCCTGTTTCTGACAATGCTTCTGATTTCAACAAGTGTTTGGTCTACAGCAGTTTCATTTATCTGAAAGCCCAGAAGAGAAAATGACTGAGCCAGCCCCATGCAGTGTCATGTGGTCTCTCCCCCATCTCCCTGCTGAGACTGACTCAGAAACCCATTCTAGTTCTGCTCAAGGTCTGACCTAGTCATTCATTCAGCTATCTCCCTGTCACTTCCCTGTTTCACTTCCTCACCTATAAGTGAGGTTTTGTCAAATGCCCAATGTTTGCTAAATCCACAGATCATTATAAACTCAGCTGTGGTAGCAGAGAAAAAGCTGCACGGTGAGCTGACAGGAGTCAGAGGAGAGGGACCAGGGTCTCCAGAAAGCAGCCCCTACAGTAGCCTGCCTGGAGGGACCCCAACGGAAAGAACCAATGGTTTTAATCTCGAGATGTCTCACATGGCTCCCTATGCCCACTGAGGACAGGAGTGACACATAAAAAACACTCTTTGTCAAGTAACGTCTGACCTTGTACCTCAAGGCAGGACTGGGTGGAAGCTGCGGGGAAACAAAGGGGAAGTCCCGCCCTTCGGCTCCCAGAGTGCTATGCCGGTGGCTGTCAGACACTGGCCTGCCCACTTCGTGACACATACACCCCCTCCTGCAAACTCAGAGGGAGGGAGGGAAAGAAGGGGGGAAAGAAAAGAGAGGAAAAAAAGAAAAGAAGTCGCACTAAATGAATAGAAAATATAAAAGTGACAATGAATAAGGAAGGATTGAAGTATAACAACCATTGCATTTTCTCATTCTAACATGTATAAATAGTTATGATTTCTGAATGCCTATATGCACATTATTTAGATCACTATAAATTTCTTCTTAAATTTAGGTCAAGATAGCTCTCCAGACATTTCTTTTTCTGTTTCCTGCTAATTTATGCAAAAATAATCTATGAGAATGCCATTTGCTTATCTCTCAGTAGCTAGAGATTCTAGACTCAGATCACAACAAGCAGAAATATATAGGAGAAACTTGAAGAACATTTGGCCCACTGTGTTAAGAATGTTTTCTCACTGGTCAGAAAAGTGGATTATATAAAAGAAGTTCTGGCCCTGGCCAGTTGGCTCAGTGGTAGAGCGTTGCCCCAGCGTGTGGAAGTCCCAGGTTCTATTCCTGGTCAGGGCACATGGAGAAGAGACCATCTGCTTCTCCCCTACATTCTCTCCCTCCCTATTCCCCTCCTGCAGCCATGGCTCAAATGGATTCAAGAAAGTTGGCCTCAAGTGCTGAGGATGGCTCCATGGGCTTGCCTTAGGTACTAAAATAGCTCAGTAACTGAGCAACTGAGCAGGCCCCAGATGGGCAGAGCATTGCCCAATAAGGGGCTTGCCCAGTGGATCCTGGTTGGGTGCATGTGGGAGTCTGTCTCTCTGCCTCCCTGTTGCTCACTTAATAAAAAAAGGAAAGAAAGAATAAAGAAAGAAAGAAAGAAAGAAAGAAAGAAAGAAAGAAAGAAAGAAAAAGAAAGAAAGGAAGGAAGAAAGAAAAGAAAGAAAGAAAAAGAAAGGAGAAGCTCTGTGCTGTGCTAATAGAAAGAATATCTGTAGTCAGTAGTGTGTGGAGGATTTGACAGGGCATAGACTCATGGAAATATTAAGTGAATAATTGTGACCTTTGTGTTTAAAATTTTTTTAAAGATACATCAGCGTATATCTGAGCTGTCAGTTTTCTGTGGCTGTTTAAATTTTAAAAATTTAAATTTAAGTAACAGTCAAGGGAACCCTCCCACACTGCTGGTGGCACTATAAATGGGTATAGCCACTATGGAAAACAGTATGGAGGTTCCTTAAAAGACTATGAATAGAGCTGCATTATGACTCACCAATTCCTCTTCTGGGTATCTACCCCCAAAAAGTTTTAAAAGATACAAAAAGTTGCTTATTTGTAAAGATATATGCATCCCTCTGTTTATTGCAGCATTACTCACAATAGCCAAGACTTGAAAACAACCTACTTGTCCTTCAATGGATAAATAGATGAAAAAGATGTGGTACACAATAGCAAAGATCTGAAAACAGCCCAAGTGTCCGTCAGTGACAGTATGGATGGGTCTTGAGAGTATCATGTTAAGTGAAATAAGTCAGATTGAAAAGTACAAAATCATAAGATTTTACTCATATGTGTGATATAAAACAAAAAACAACAAATAAACAGATTAATAAACTGACAGATACAGACAACAGAATGGTGGTCACTAGAGGAAAAAGCGGCTGGGTGAAGGATGAGGAAGGTAAAGCTGGTCAATATATAGTGACAGAAGACTTTCCTAAAAGAAGTGGTTTCAGGTTTCTGGGTTTCTGCACCCTGTGGCACTGTTGGAAGTGACACCCTGAGGTATGAAGGCAAATGTCTGATGAGTGGTGAGCACATAATGGACCATACAGATGTTGTAGTATAAAGTTGTACATCTAGCCCTGGCTGGTTAGCTCAGTCAGTTAAGAGCATCATCTTGAAACAACAAGGTAGTGGGTTCAATCCTCAGTCAGGGCACACACTACAAGCAACCAGTGAATGCATAACTGAGTGGAACAACAAATGAATGTTTCCCTTCCCCTCCCCTTCTTTCTCCCTTCCTCTCTTTGTCTCTAAAAATCAATCAATAAATAAGGTCCTGGCCAGATAGATATTTTGGCTGGACCATTGTCCCAGAGAGCTTGCTGGTTCGATTCCCTGGTCAGGGCACACACAGGAGCACCTCAATGTTCCTGACTCTTTCTCCCTGCCTCCCTCAAACAAAAAAGAGAGTTGTAAAACCGAAGGCTCTTTACTACTATATTGGGCAGGGCAGGAGGAAATTTCCATCGTTACTAAGGTTCTTCTAGACAGCATCAATCCACATACTGATTACTCAGGTCCCCATAGCTCACAAGACACCACAGCTGCTACTGACATCACTCAGCCTGTTCTTACAGATAGTCTTATTTTTTATAACTTATCTCACTGTTTTAAGATCAGAAAAAAAAATGCAGCCCTTCAAGATGTTAGGATGTAATCAGAGATCTCCTCCTTCTGACCAGAATAGAGTTTCTGGGCTGGTTGCTGTTCCAGAAGGTCCTGCCTCTTCCCACCAACCATTCCTCCAGGGGTGAGATTCAGATAACTTCACAACCAGTTCTCTGCCCTAATGACTGGTTTGAGCATGAAAAAATGATATACTGGAAGATAGTTTATTATTCCATGCATTTAATACTTAAATAAGAGCAGTAAAAGAGATACACAAAATTAGATTGTTTTAAGAAAAAGTTTTTAAATTATTAGTGAAAAATATTAAATAATACTTGACAAGAAATAAAAAATCGTTATTTAAGATATTTCCATGTTGCTTTTCATTAGCATCCTCACTTGCAATTTTTTTCACCTATGGACAGAATGAACATTACTATGGGCGCTTATAATATGTTGTTGCACAGGTGAACGTTAAAAAAAGAGGAAGGAATGTAAATTTGTGATTTCCACGTTGGCGGCTGCCCAGGCACCCATCTTAGAGAGGACCCTGGTTACAAGTGCCATGTTAACAACTGGTTCGCTGAACTCAACAAATAATTAGGTATTGGTTCTGCCAAACTGGTGTGAACCTGCTGAATCCCACCACCGCATTCCATCCCCAAGACCTCTTGTTTGTCATTAGTTTATTGATCTGTTGGTGTTTTAGCCTGCCTGCTTGCTACATTTTATAGCTACTATTTCCTGGAAGCCTGAGGGTAAGTTCTGGATTGCACAAGTTGTTTTGTAGATTCCAGAATCTATGCAATTGGGTTGATTCTGTTGTGACTACTGCCTTTTATTATGATCTAAATAATTCCCTTAGATAAGCATTCACGGTATGCAAGATTCTTACTATATTTTACATGATTGTCACTCTTGTGAAGTAAGGGCTTCCTTCTTACTTTTCATCAGTCCTACAGGAGAATGTATTCTAGGTACCACTTTCTGTGGTCTGCATCACACTTATTCTTCACCTTACAGAGCAGTGTCACATACATTATTCAAAGCCTTTTCCTGACAATCTGGGACACACACTGCTCTGGTTGTTGCCTTTGAAAGCTGTGACTCACCAAACCCTAAGCAGATCTCTTTTCTTGTTTATTGGTGTTTTTATCTATCACTTCTATTCATTAAATAATAAGGAGGAATTATTATTGCAAAGAACTATCAGGGTGATAAGATGGAGAAATTGATGCTGATCATTATTCATAACATCTTATTTATTCTTCTAATTGTCTCAATTTATAACCCATCTAGTGTTACTGGATTTGAAGGATTTGGTTTCCAAACTTCATTATATTAGCATTGATTGAGTGATGTATGAGTATGTGTGAGCATGTGTGAGCATATATGAGTGTGTATATGCACTTTCATTCATGATTTTTGTCTGCAAGATAAAATGATCTTAACTGGTCTGTAAGTCTTCCTCCACTCAAAAAAAAAAAGAAAAGGGTGACAACAGCACAGTAATCTGATGAGACAAGTGTAGTATTTAACTTATATGGTCATGGTCAGGACATCTGTAAAGCCAGTATCGATGGCCACCATCACAGCCGCCTGGTCCATGCAGGTTCGCATTGGATTCAGACAGTCGGTAAAGAAACAATGGAGGCCCTGGCCAGTTGGCTCAGTAGTAGAGCATGCAGGAGTCCTGGGTTCGATTCCTGGCGATGGCACACAGGAGAAGCACCCATCTGTTTCTCCACCCCTCCCCCTCTCCTTCCTCTCTGTCTCTCTCTTTTCCTCCCACAGCCAAGGCTCCATTGGAGCAAAGTTGGCCCGGGCACCGAGGATGGCTCCATGGCCTCTGCCTCAGGTGCTAGAATGGCTCTGGTTGCAACAGAGCAATGCCCCAGATGGGCATAGCATCACCCCCTGGTGGGCATGCGGGATGGATCCCAGTCAGGTGCATGCAGGAGTCTGTCTGACTGCCCTTCGTTTCCAACTTCAGAAAAATAAAAAATAAAAAATAAATAATAAAGAAACAATGAAGCCAAAAACTGGTGGGCTATTATCTTTAATCCTAGCTTGTACCAGAGGGCAAGTAAAAACACACACTGGGCTCCAAAACCCATTCACATTCAGTGCTCACAAAGCTACTGACTTATCCAAGTTTTCTAGAATCAAAGGTTTCTAGCTCACCAGACTTATTCACCTCTGTTCCCCATCTCCTTCCTTCTTCCTGCACAAACTCTGCACAAACTGGCATCTCACTCAACACTCCACCATGTTGGCTGCTTCTCCTGGCCTCCACCACGTGGCCTTTCTCTGCTCTCCTCTCTGCTCTCTCCTCTCTAATACTAATTTCAGGAACCAAGAGAGCAAACTCCCATTCTGCCCCCATTTTGTAGTGTAGAAATCAAAGCCTTTAACCCAATATACAAAATAGGGAAGTCTCTAATACAGCGGTTCTCAACCTGTGGGTCACAACCCCGGCAGGGGTCGAACGACCAAAACACAGGGGTTGCCTAAAGCCATTGGAAAATACATATTTCCGATGGCTTTAGCCACTGAGAAGCCGTGCTACCGTCTGCAGCAGCGCTATTCAGTTTGAACGCACGCCGTTATGGGTATCCATTCCAAACTGAATGCCTGCGGTCATGCGCAGACGTGATTGCATCATCCATCCGGGGCCTAAGAGGTAGCAAAATTACAGTTATGAAGTAGCCACCAAAATTATTTTTTGGTTTGGGGTCACTGCAACATGAGGAACTGTATTGCGGGGTCACGGCATTAGAAAGGTTGAGAACCACTGCTCTAATACAAAGTCACTTATCTGGGGCATGAGGGGATTGCACCACCCCACATCAAAACAGGGTGGGAAAGGCTTAATTCTAAAACCAATCCCCAGGCTACAAGGATCCTGCCTGCCCCCAACACACATTAGTATCACCTGGGCGACGGGCTTCCATGTGGGCAGCACCATCTTTAACAAAGTGAGCATAATATATTTTATCTGCCCAACAACATCCTTTCCCTGTCATTTTGTGATGGTACAGACAAAATGTGCCCACTGATCTGTGAGCACCAGGCAGACAAGGGCCATTTTGCTTGTTCACCAATTCCCAGCTCACAGCTCAAGTCTTCCACCCAGAGCAATAATCATATGCTTGTTTTTGAAATATCCAAAGCAAAAAGGTACCTTCTTCAGTTGTTCTTTGTTTGTTTGTTTGTTTGATAGAGACAGAGAGATTCAGAGAGAGGGACAGATAAGGATAGACAGACAGGAAGGGAAAGAGATGAGAAGCATCAATTCTTTATTGCATCATCTTAGTTGTTCATTGATTGCTTTCTCATATGTGCCTTGACGGAGGGGCTACAGCAGACCAAGTGAATCCTTGCTCAAGCCAGCGACCTTGGGCTCAAGCCAGTGACCTTTGGGGTCAAGCCAGTGACCAGGGGGTCATGTCTATGATCCCATGCTCAAGCCAGTGACCCTGCTCTCAAGCTGGTGAGCTTGTACTCAAGGTGGTTGTAAGATATTTTTCCCCGCCAAGGAAGAAGGAAGGGGCGTAGCCATGAAGTGTGGAATAATAAAAGCTTTATTGAGTACAGTGCATCCTGCCCGACAATGTTCCCTGGTCCCGGGGACAGAGGCCAGGGAAGTAGTATGGGGTGACCCAGGGTGACAGGTATTTAAAGGGTCTGCAGGGTGTTCGAGTTAATATGACGTGGTGAAATCTCACTGGCTGGCAGACAGTCGCTTTTTTCCAAAGGGCTTCTGGGAAGTTTATTTTGGCACACCCAAGTGTAGGCAGTTCTAGCCAAAGTTCCCGGATCTGGGTTTCGCACGTGACCATCCCCCATTGCTAAGCACCCCACACTGGTGACCTTGGGATTTCAAACTTAGGTCCTCTGCATTTGATGCTCTATCCACTGCACCACTGCCTGGTCAGGCTTCAG
The DNA here is from genome assembly GCF_036850765.1 of Saccopteryx bilineata. Lineage (NCBI taxonomy): Eukaryota > Metazoa > Chordata > Mammalia > Chiroptera > Emballonuridae > Saccopteryx > Saccopteryx bilineata. The sequence goes on from NC_089494.1 coordinate 163,349,896, forward strand.
TTAGAATTTTAGTTTCTTCTTCTATCATGATGACAATTGTGAAGCAGACTCTAACAATATAATCTAACATGGCTTTCAGTACAGAAAGAGGTGATTTTTTTAAATGAGAGCTTTAGAACATAAATTAGTTAAAAAATAAAAATAGTACTGTTGGGTGAATAAAGTATATTATGCTCACTTTGTTAAAGATGGTGCTGCCCACATGGAAGCCCGTCACCCAGGTGATTGCTTGAGATGGGTGTGATTGTATTAATGTGTGTTGGGTGCAGGCTATGGGCAGGCTGAATCCTTGTAGCCTGGGGCTTAGTTTTAAGACTAAGCCTTTCCCACCCTTTTTGATGTAGGGTGGTATACTCTTATGAGGAATCCCATTATGCCTCAGATAAGTGACTTTGTATCAGAGACTTCTTTGTTTGTATATTGGATTAAAGGTTTTGATTTCTACACTATAAAGTGGGGCAGACCGGGAGCTTGTGCTCTGGTGGTTCCTGAGATTAGCATTAGTGAGAAGAGCAGAGAAAGGCCACATGAAGGAGGCCAGGAGAAGCAGCCAAGATGGTGGAGTGCTGAGGGAGAAGCCAGTTTGTGCAGAGTTTTTGTAGAGAGAAGGAGATGGGGAACAGAGGTGAATAAGTCTGGTGAGCTAGAAACCTTTGATTCTAGGAAATTCGGATAAGTCATTAGCTTTGTGAGCACTGAATGAGTGGGTCTTGGAGCCCAGTGTGTGTTTTACTTGCCTGCTGGGTGCAAGCTAGGATTAAAGCTAATGGCCTACCAGTTTGTGGCTCCGTTGTCTCATTACCGTCTGTTTGAATCTAATGTGAACCTGCATGGGTCAAGTGGCTGTGATGGTAGCCATGCCTATTGGCTTTACAAGTACTATAGATAGAGTTGCTATAGATTTACCCAATAAATGTAATACTGTACACATGCATATACTCACACATATGATCATAAATGAACAAGGCTCTTTCCTCATTAGAAACTATAATTATGTATTAAGCCATAAATGTTCAGTGAATCCTACTTCCTTATAGATCTGTTCTGACCTATTTTACACGCATATCTTTATTGGACTGTGCTGGCAACAGCCGTTGTCAAAACATCCCACAAATTATCTGTGTGTTGGTTCATTATCTGAATAATGGCTCTTCCCAATTCTACAGGAGTTCATTATCATAGATAAGTTACTTAACCTTGATGAATATCAGTGTGCCCATCTGTAAAATGAAGATAAAATGGTACTTAGCATATATGGTTATCATGGGGACTAAATGCAGTAATGCAGCTTCTCAGCACATGGAATTAAAAAAGCTGAACGATTATTAATATTGTTATTATTCACAAATTTTCTAATTCTGAAAGAAAAGAAAATTATTTTATTGTGGAGTAGTTTGCTAGTTGCACTATATTATTTTTAATCCAACTTCTATCTGTTCTACTTGTTCTATTTTGTTGATCACCATAATGGGTTGAAAGCAAATTTCTGCATTCATATCTCTTAAGTTCAAGTCACAGCTCCAAAGCCTATTGACTGGTGGCAGCAATGACAAACTCCAAAATCCCAGCATATCCACACAATTGAACTCTAGGTCTTATTCACATCATGTTCAAATAAGAGGTCTTCATTGACAGGCTGCTTCTCTCCAGGCAGTGATTCAGGGACCCAGGCTCCTTCCACTTTAGTCTCCACCATCTTCAACTTTTGGGCACCAACTCACCAAACTCAACTACAGCACCTGAACAGAGCAGGAATTACAGGTCGCATCCTTCCTGGAAGTTCATATAGTCTGGACTTATAAATGATATCTATTAATTCTGCCTACCTCCCCAGGGCTGGCACTCAACCCTACTGCCTACCTGACTGTGAGGTTCTGGTACTGCTATATGTCCAGAGAGAGGAGGAGATAGGCTTGATAATTGCATAACACCACTGTCCAGAAGAATTTTTCAGGATGATGGAAATAATATAGATCAATTCAGTAGCCCCCAGCTTCATGTGGCTATTGAGCAGTTAAAAAGCATCCACCACAGTGAGAAATTGAGGTTCTACTCTTTTTAATACTGACTAATGTTAAATAAACTTTAATATCCACATGTGCCATGTTTCCATATTCGACAATGCACAAAGCTCTCTCACAATAACTTTGATCCATCAATTTACTTCTCTGTATTTCCTTATCTATAAAGTAGAGAATAATGAGAGTACACATTTTTTTACTTTTTTTTTAATTTTCTTTTATTTTTTTTAATTTTGTAATTTTAATTTTAATTTTTTTGTATTTTTCTGAAGTTGGAAACAGGGAGGCAGTCAGACAGACTCCTGCATGCGCCGGACCGGGATCCACCCGGCACGCCCACCAGGGGGCGATGCTCTGCCCATCTGGTGCATTGCTCTGTTGCAACCAGAGCCATTCTAGTGCCTGAGGCAGAGGCCATAGAGCCATCCCCAGTGCCCAGGCCAACTTTGCTCCAATGGAGCCTTGGCTGCGGGAGGGGAAGAGAGAGACAGAGAGGAAGGAGAGGGGGAGGGGTGGAGAAGCAGATGGGTGCTTCTCCTGTGTGCCCTGGCTGGGAATCGAACCCAGGAATCCTGCATGCCAGGCTGACACTCTACCACTGAGCCAACCGGCCAGGGCTAATTTTTTTATTTAATTAATTGTGTTTACATAGATTCTAGGGTCACCCCAAATGCATCCCCCTCCCCCCTATTCCCCTCAACATCTACCTTGCTCCCCTCCCTACAGCACCCTACCCCCTTCCCTTCAGGTTTATCCCATCCTATCATCCCCTTTCCCTCTGTCCTCTTTTCCTCTGGTTCCTTTGATCCCTCCGCTGTCTCAATTTTGCTCCTCAGTTCTCATTATTCCTTGGATTCCTCAAATGAGTGAGGTCATATGATATTTTTCTTTCTCTGCCTGGCTTACTTCACTCAACATAATAGTTCCCAGGACCCTCCATATTGTTGGAAAAGGTAATATTTCCTTCTTTTTCATACCCCATAGAATACCCATAGGGAAAAAAAAAAGATGTGGTATATTCATACAGTATAATAGTCTTCGGCATAGTACACATTTCAAAAAGTCATTTGACTTAAAGGACCAATACTCAAGTTTTATAGCTACGCTATGTACCAAGCCTGCTTGTAAGAGCATTCCCTCTTCTTCTCAATTAGCTTCCATTCTCAAACTTCTCTTCTGCTTCTCTGTGATGTCCAGTGGTCAAGATCATCAAATTCAGAGTTAGACCTGTGTTTGCCTCCTGGCTTTCCTGTGCATCAGCTGGGCTACATTGGGCTAAAGATACCATCCTCCATTTGCCTATTTGTAAGAAATATAGTAATTCTTACTATGTTGTTTTAAGAATTAAACCAGATTTTATATATATTTGTAATTATATATATATATATATATATATGTAATTTAGCAGAGAGCTCAGCTATTTTCCCCCCTATCACACACAGAGTACCTTAACTGACACAAATTCCAAGGTCAGTTGAAGAAACTAATTCTCCATTCCAACCATTTCAACAATTTGCAAATTAAGAGCTAATACTGGCCCTGTTTCTCTGAATCACTGTATACTGTTCTTGGGCATAATGACCATGACCACATTTTTAATATCTGGAACACCCTATATTTTTAACAGGACCATATGTCTTATTTTTCCAAAATTTTTCCTCAATTTCTAGGCTCCAAGCCTATGAGTTGCCCACTGTGATGGCACAGAATAACTCTTAGTTATTTCCTTCTACTACATGAGACTTGTAATCTCACCTGGATGTGGGCAGGTCCCCTGCCTTCCTTCCCAAAGGCTGATGATGTGATTTCCTGTGTGTCACTGTTCTCAGAAGGGGGAGTAGGCAGTTTCATCTTAAGTAGGGAGGTAAATGAACACAGTTAGTGATGACATGTTTGTAGAGATGAGAATGAGTCTAATACAAGATAATGTACCCAAAATATAATCTGGAGAATAAAGACCAGACACTGAGCTAAATTGCTTTCAGGAAATATTCAACAGGTCTCTGAGGAGGCAAGCAGACTTACTACAGTGGAGTCCCCACTTGCTAAACGCACTCCAACTTCACTAAGTGGGTGATGTGAGGAGGCAGGCATCCTTAACTGTCCAACTCTATGCTTTCCTCACAGGCCTATACTTTTTAATCAACAGTTCATAATGACATGAGCAAACTCATCTGTCTACAGATGAAGGCAAGTAGTTCACCCATTCAGAAAGTTTCAGAAGAATTTTTGTGATTCAGCTGCAAATAATAGCTGGTTTATCATCCATAATCACTACACATATTATAAATCATAATTGCATCAGCTTAGGTAATTATTACATGATTTCATGTCTTTGAGATAAGTGTGTTCTACAATATAATTACATTAATAAGGTGTCCAGGTAGTTATGGTTTAAGTTTCACCTTTGAGGTTTTTGTTTCATAACCGATATATATTTGAATCGTGATGTTGATTACAAGATGGACCATATTCATCTTTCTTTGGCACTGACTCTCTCTGTCACAATAAATAGTTTCTTAAATACATGCTACTTAAAAAACTTTAGATTGAAATTTGCCACAGAGCCAAGTAAATGTATTATACTTGCTTTCGTTCCGAAACACAGGTGCTCTCATTTTCTATAAAAGCACCAATGAGCTAAGTGGGCCTTGCCCGGTGAGAGGAAAAGGAGACAACTTTCAGAAGACAAGAGGGTATATATAGTAAGCTATTTAAAATGAGATTATGAGTGAGTTCTTCCATGGCCATTTTTGGGAAGTAAAATCAACATTTTCAAGTCAAAGAAAAAAAGCAGAAGTCTTTAGTGAAAAATCGAAAGCCCATAGAAGAAGCCGGGAGTGAGGTGCATGACTTTGTAAAGCAATAGATGTCATTTGTGGGTGATTCCACATCATAGTGATGCTGAGACATTTGAAAAATAACATACGCAATTCATTGCAAACATTCTGCAAACCTATACATTTGGTTCCTGCTACATGACAAGAGAAAAGAAATTCTAACAAACAAAAGAAAAAGCTGCACAACTTCCCTGTGGATGAGGCCTTGAAGTCTGATGTGACATTTGGGGGCGGGAGGGCTGAGAGGTGAATTAATAGTTTTGTGATCAACTAGTCAATCTCTACCTTTTCTTATCCCATTTGATTCACCTATTCAGGCCAGCTGCCTCAACTTACTTCAGTCTTTAGGCTTCAGTTTAGGCCAAATTGGTGAGCATTTTTATTCTCTTCCAAGAACCTGGGGATTTGTTCAGACATTTCCACCTTCTAATATGGAAACTCATAAAGACTCCATATAATGGTGTCTTAGTCTGTTGGGGCTGCTATAACATAATACCACAGACTGGGTGGCTTATATTCTAACATAAATTTATTTCTTAATTTCTGGAGGCTGAAAATCCAAGACCAGTGTCTGATGAGAGCTGCTTCCTGACTCATGGATGGCTGCCTGTTTGCTGTGGCCTTGCATGGTGGAAGGGACGACAGAGTTCTCTGAGGTCTTCTTTATAAGGGTGCTTATCTTATTCACAGAGGCTCCACTCTCACATTCTGATCCCCTCCCAAAGGCCTCACCTCTTAATACCATCACACTCAGGGTTAGGATTCAACATAGCATGTTGGGGGAACACATTCAGTTCATAGCAATGGGCATGATCAATCATTTATAAAATACCAATCCTCCTAAGATATGAACAGCCTTAAATATCACTTTCTTTACATAGGTAGGTCCTTAACTCTAAAATCAAATCTCGTTTTGAACCATATGCTCACAGTTACCTGGAGATATTGATGAGAAGGTGAAGTAAGACCCTGTGTTAAAGCCCCAGCCCACTGTGCCTGTAATTCATCTGGCTGCCAGAAATATCAGGTTTGCTACATCCATCCATGTAGGGTTTACTGAATGTCTAAATACTTAAGGATAAATACAACCAGGCTTCTTTCTTTGAGGGGTTCACTTTCTAGAAGAAAAGCTACATGTTTTACAAAAGCTAAAATAGCCAAGACCACTGAAATCTGCTGAATCAGAATGTAAATCCAGCCCAGGCAGCCCAGGTTCTTTCTTCCCAAATTGCTGGGACCTTGAGCTGGGCCTTAACTTGCAGCCCTCACATGTGGGATTGTGTCTTCCAGGGAGAATAAAGCAAAAGGCCTTTGATATCAGTTTTCCTAAAGCAGTTTGAGAAAGGAAGTCATAATCTGCACCCACAACCTTAGCTCTTATGAAGCAGGCTCAGAAAGAGACAATCTTATTAAGTCATATTTTATATACCAGTTTTCAAAGAACAAGTTTTGTAAGTATATGAAAAGTAGATTTTCTTCACCTAAAATTTGGAACTCAGAGTGTGGGGCAGTTGTGTTAGGCTTGCTCTCTGTTTTACCGGCTGCAAGCGCTCTGCCTGATTGGTGCGTGAGCCTACGGCTGCACCAGTGTGTATGGCCTATATAAGGTGATGGGTGGTTGCGCTGAGGGGATTGCAGATGGCGGATTGCCTGCCCGCCACTGTGAGGGGCCATTCTTACTGTTTATTTGCCTGAGAAGAGGTTTTTCCCTGCCTATTTGCTTGTCTGCTGTTGTGAGACTTTATTAAATGGAATGACCTAATGCTTTCCAGTCTGCAGTTTCTCTACTGTCTGCCTGAATCCAATGTGGACCTGCCTGGCCGAGGCCACCAGCAATAGACACAGAAAGGAAGTACTAAAGATTGTAACTGAGTTTTCCATATGGGTCATTCAGAACAATGGGAAGGGGGACAGGGGACCTTGAAATGACATCAGCCCTTAGACTGTGTTAGAAACGAGTACTCTTAGAGTTGAGTCTCACACAACTGCTCAGCCTCTCCACCCATCACTGTCACTGTCAGCTTATATGTATAAATCAGAGCAGAGGGAGTTAAAATTTGGAAAGAGTTACCATGAAGGATATCTGTAAGAGTTCAGCAACCAGTTTAAGGAGAACTTCATAGTTTTTTATCATGAACTTCCCAATCTTTCTACAAGATAATCAAAGTCCACTTTATAAAAATTATGAAGAAAGACGCTTTTTACTCTAGGGTTGTCATGTCCATTCTTCCTCTTTCTTCCACTCCCCAGCTACTCTTCCTTTTTCACTCATCAGTCTCTCATGGAATGCCTTCAGAGAACGAAGCTCTGGGAGGGGAACCAACGTCGGCCCATGAGGGGCCTGCAGCCCAGCCTGCACTCACGCTCTGCTTGCCTTGCTCCCCTTCGGTTCTCCCCTCCCAAACCACACTTTCTAAAGCTAGTCCCCTGTGAAACTGCTTTCATCCAGGGATTTTTAAACGTTTGTTTGTATTCTCGTGTTCTGCTACTCACTTTGTATCTGAATTCCGAAAGAATTTGAGAACATCTAAATCTATTTATTTGTGTCCCATCCCACGAAATTCTCTTACTTGCTTTTTAAAAATTATTTTTATTTTATTATTATGTTTTATTAAGTGAGAGGCAGAGAGACAGATTCTCGCATATGCCCCAACCAGGATCTACCTGGCAAGTCCTCTAGGGGGCAGTGCTCTGGGGCCATTGAGTCATTGCTCAGCAACCGAGCTATTTTAGCTACTGAGGTGAGGCCATGAAGCCATCCTCAGCACCCAAGGCCAACTTTGCTCAAAACTGAGCCATGGCTGTAGGAGGAGAAAAGAGAGAGAAAAAGAGAGAGAAGGGTGAGGATGAGGCATGGAGAAGTGGATGGTCTTTCTCCTGTGTGCCCTGACTGGGAATCGAACCTGGGACTTCCACACACCAGGCCAATGCTCTACCACTAAACCAACTGGCCAGGACCTTACCTGCTTTTCAAAAATGGCTCAGTCTTGATAAAAATAACCAGGAGGACAGAAATGACTATTTTTTTTCAGTTTTTACTTTGTGTGACTCATTGTATGTATATGTATGTAAACCTTACTATAAACTGATGAGACAAGTAGAACTACAGTATTCCCACTTTATAGATAAGGAAAAAATAACAACATAAAATCTGTGCTCATAACAAGTTTTTAAACACACAATACAGTATGCTATCTGAAGGCTTTATGTTACACAGTGGCTCTCCAAAATTTACATTTCCTAGCTGAACCTTTATACCAATGAAAAACATCTCCCTATTTCTCCACTCCCTGCAGCCCCTGGTAACCACCAGTCTATTTTCTGCTTTATACATTTGACAATTTTAGGCTCCACATATAAGTGGAATTATGCTGTTTTCTTTTCTTTATTTTTTTTAAAGAACACTAGTGTTCTATTCAAAACAGTTTAGGGAAACATTAAATTGGCATTATATTACAAATTTAATATTTAGAATAAATATTTGCTATTATACTTTAGAAAAATATCAGTTTTTAAAGACTTTTAATGATATTTTGTTTGATTTTTATTTATAAGAGCTCTTTAGAAGCAAATGGTCTAAAATAATTGAAAAAAATACCATAGGTAACTAATATTGGCTATGTAAGAAATAGTCTTGGTATTGGGAGTAAGTTAAGTGGATATTTAGAGTAAATAAATCAAATAATAAAACTAGAAAAGATGCTGAATTATATTTCTAAGACCATGAATTTTCTTTTTTTACTTCTGAATCTGATAAAAGTAAAGGTAAAAACCACATTTAATTCATCTTTATATACGCAGGGATGTCATACTATTTTGTTTAAAATTATTTTTAATAGAACTACCAAGCCAAGGCAATCTGGTGGTAGGTAAGTATTATGGCATGAGAATGTTTCCGTGAGTTTCAAGTTATGGAGAATAGTGGCTATTTCTTCCAACTTTACTATGATTATTTCATTCAAAAAAATTCTTTTTCTCATCCTGAAAATAAACCTATTCTTTCTGATGAGTAAGACTTTATTTGAGGTATTGTGGTAACTCCCAATTGATTCCTCGGGTCTGATGTAAGCCAGAGTCACAACTTTCCATTCCTTCAATAGCAGCACAGATCATGTAGCTAACATGCAAGATGATGGATGGAGCTGGTTTGGCTCCATCATAGGGATGGTTCTGAACAACAGAACACCAGTCCAATGCAAAAGGTTAACCTCTTTCAACTCCAGCCAAATAGTTTCATTTGTGTAGAAAGGCCAGATATTGAGAAACCAGAAATCCATAGTTTTATGTGAAATCTCATGATTTTTTAAATGTTGGTGTCCAGCCTAGATTTAAAACTCTGTTTGGGCCAACATTGTGAAAAACACTGTTTGAGCCAACAATATGACACCAAGAAACACTGCCAAGTTTGGCCTGTGGGCCACCATCTTATGACCTGGACACAAGGACTCTTGAAAGACTCCTCACTGATACTTTTGGTCTATAACACATTGTTCCCTGGGATCACTCCCTCAGCAATAGGCCAGCACCCCAGCAGCTAGGTATGTTCATCTGCACTTATGACTAGTAACCTCTCTGGGCTATTGGAAGCGAGCACGTGTCCCAGGCCTGAGCTGATTGCTTCCACAGAGATGCAACCACTTCCCTTCAGAGTAGCTAAATCATAGCATACATCCATGGGCATTTTTTCTTTCAGAAATCATTGGTGTGAAACTAGGCCATGACTATATTTTTGAAAAATTTTTTACATTCTCTAATAATGAAACAAAATATAATAAAAATTTTAAATGCCATGATAGTTAAAACACATTATTTACTCACACCTAACTATCTCTACAGTGATCATATGAAGATTCCCTGTATTTTCTCAGAAAGTTGAAGAAGATGAACATAGGAAAAGTTAAGTGAAAATGCTTGCTTAATCATAGCAACACTTTCATACAGAAATGGTTAATTTGATACCACATTGCTTTTGCTTTAATAATAATAAGGTCATAAGGCAGTTCCATTTAAAAATTTTGAAGAAGCTCCATACTGTTTTCCACAGTAATGCACTAGTCTGCATTCCCACCAGCAGTGTACATGGGATCCCTTTTCTCCACATCCTCACCAACTCTTGTTTCTTGATTTATTGATGATAGCCATTCTGAAAGGTGTTTGGAGATATCTCAATGTGGCTTTAATCTGCATTTTTCTGGTGATGGGTGATGTTTAACATCTTTTCATATGTCCATTAGTCATTTATATGTCCTCATTGAAAATGTGTCTCTTCAGGTCCTTTTCCCATTTTTAATTAGATTGTTTGGGTTTTTTTGGTGTTGAGTTATATAAGTTCTTTATAAATTTTGGATATTAGTTCCTTATCAGATGTATTGGTGAATGTATTTTCTCATTCACTCGGTTGTCTTTTCATTTTATTGATAGTTTTGTTTGCTGTGCAAAAAACATTTCAGTTTGCTGTAGTCCCATGTGTTTATTTTTCCTTTTGTTTTCCTTGCCCAAGTAGACAGATCAGAAAAAACATACTTTGAGATGTAGTCAAGATCTTACTGCCTATGTTTTCTTCTATGATTTTTATGATTTTCAGTCTTAAATTTAAGTCTTTAATCCATTTTGAGTGTGTTTTTGACCCAGCAATTTTACTTCTGGACATATATATGAGGAAACCCAAAGCACTGATTTAAATGAATACACGCACCCCTATGTTCACTGCAGTATTATTTGCAGTAGCCAAGATTTGGAAGCAGCCCAAGTGCCCATCAGTAGGTGAGTGGATAAAAAAAAGTTGTGGTACATTTACACCTTGGAATACTATGTGGTCATGAAAAAGGAAACCATACCTTTTGGGACAACATGGATAGATCTGGAGAGCATTATGCTTAGTAAAATGAGCCAGTCAGAGAAAGATAAATACCATATGATTAATATATATGTGAAATCTAATGAACAAAACAAATAAACAAAAAAGAAACAGACTCACAGATACAGAAAAAAGTCTGACAGTTGCTAGAGGAAAGAGGGGTTGAGGTGTTGGGTGAAAAAGGTGAAGGGATTAAACAAAAGAAACCCTCATAGACACAGACAACAGTTTGGTGACTCCCAGAGGGAAAGGGGGTTTGGGGAAGGTAGAAGAGGGTAAAGGTGTGATAAATGGTGAAGGAAGGAGACTTGACTTGGGGTGGTGAACACACAATACAAAATACAATAAGCAATTGATTTATTATATAATTGTATACCTAAAATCTATATAATTTTATTAATTAATGTCAACTCAATAAATTTAATAAGAATTAAAATAATAGTAGGGATTTTTAAATTTTTGTCATAGAGTTTATTTAAAATGTCAAATACAGTAGCAAGTTCCCAAAGTTTGTTGCTATCCTTATTGTTCAGAAGACATTATGCATTTCTTAAGATTTAGAGAGAAAATAAAAAGTATGAAATTAGATACAATACAAAAATTTGCTATCTTTTAATAGAAAAATGACTAAGGGAATCACTGCAGGTTCATTTCCACTAATTTAGTAAATATTATTCCAGTATCTACAATATGTCCACTGTAATGAACACTGCATCGATAAGAAACAACTAAGAATCAATCCAGTAATTAGAATTGCTCATAACACAGGAGTGGAGATTTCCTTTTCAAACCTGCTAAAAAAAAAGAACACAGACCACAGTCCCAGTATGATGAATGTTTCAGGGCCAGAGACAAATTACATTCAGTCTGAAGGCTCACGGGAATATTAGACCCTGAAGCTGTTTGATGCCACTGTCTGTGGAGGACACATTCAAAGACGAATCAAAGTATTAAGCCTGTACCCTGGGAGATATTGGGATCAGCTTTAGAACCAGAGAGTCGGTGGCATGAGGATTAGATATTAGAGGAAAAGTTTGGTGGGGCCTTGATAAATCTTGCAGTGTGGGCAGGTGACTCTGGAATAGATGTCAAAAGATCACTAGAAGTTACAGCTTTAACTCAGAAGACCTCAAAGCTGGAAATTTGTACTGGAGCATTATCCATGGAGAGTATATAACTAAAGTCTTCTATGTGAAAGCCATCCCAAGGTCAAGAGAGAAACTTGAAAGATAAAGTGTAAAAGATTGCTGAAAAAGAATTTTACAAAACTTTGTATTAAGGTTGTAGAGAAAGAATGCCTTAGGAAGCAATAAAAATGAAGGAAAAACAGGAAAAAAGTGTATTTTGATAGAAGCCTTAGGAAAGAAAAGATATAAAGAAGAATGTGAAAATAAAGTTATGTCTGATAATGCCAAATACTGCAGAAATACAAAGACAATAGGGTTGACTTATTTTGGGAAAGAGAAGGTAAAATTTGATAAGTGGTTTTAGCAGCTCCCCAGGGATATTAAGGGACAAATTGTGGATAGGTAGAATGTCACCAAAAGGAAAGAATAGCCAATCCTACTGGGGAGTTTGACATTGAAGAAAGTTTGTTATATAGTGAATGATTAATAAGATCAAGAGAAGGTTTAGTTCCTCTTTTATAGAAGAGAGAAGGTACAATGGAGAAAAAATAAAGTATGAAAAAGGAAATGATTGATTGTTAGATTCTGAGGATGATATTAAGTTAGAGGATTCTTTTTCAGCATAGAGGATATATAAGTAGAAACAGAAAAGCTTATTTCCTTTAAGGTAGGAAAGAAATGTGAGGGTAAGAATATAGAAAAATAGAAATCTGAAACAGAGATGAGTAAAGTTAGAACACTCAGGATAAACTTGACTCTGTGTATAGAAGGAATTGGGTATTATCTTAGAGATGTTGGAGGTGATGAGACAAAGAAGAGCAAGGCAAAAGGAGCAAACCGCATTAGTGAAATGAAGAGGTTGGCAAGTGCTGCTATCATAAATATGATACAACTTAGGAGACCAAGATGGCTGCAGAATAGGTAGACATTGCACTCACCTTCTCCCAGGACTAAATTGGAGTTATAATTTTTTTAGGTGATGAGGAGAGGTAGAGAGGCAGTGAGGCACTCTCTCATGTGCCTCAACCAGGATCCACCCAGCAACCTCATCTTGGGCCTGATGCTAGAGTACCAAGCTATTTTTAACACCTGAGGCTGATGTACTCTGAAAGCACTATTCTCAGCCCCCTGGGTCAGTCTGGAACCAGCTAAGCCACTGACTGTAGGATGGAAGAGGAAAAGAATGGGAGAAGGCATGGAGAGAAGTATATGGTTGCTTCTCCTGTGTGCCCGGACCAGAAATCAAAACTCAGACATTCATATACCCAGCCTGACACTCTATCCACTGAGCCACTGGCCAGGGTCTGGAGTTAACAATTAAATTTAAGAATAGTCATCCTGGCATGACCTGTGGTGAGACAGTGGATAAAACATCAACCTGAAACACTGAAGTAGCTGCTTCAAAACCCTGGGTTTGCCTGGTCAAGGCACATATGGGAGTTGATGCTTCTTGTTCCCACCCCTACTTCTTTCTCTCTCTCCTTTCTAATATGAATTTTAAATAAATAAATAAATAAAAAGAATAACCATCCTGAATAACCACCTCCAGACGAAATAGAGGAGTCTTATAATAAAGGATTCACAGAAGAAGCCACATGGAGACTAGTGGGAAGTGCAGAGATGTTAAAAAAAGAACTCATTCCTCTCCCATGAGTAGCGGCAGAGGTTCTGGACAGACATCTGAGCAGCAGGGGGATTCCCTCTAAGAAGATAGGGCTTTAATCTCAAGTCGAGATTCCAAACCCAGAGCACAAGAGTCAGAAAAAGGTGCCCGCATAATATTTGTCTGTAAAAAGCAGTAAGGGTTCTATCTGCCAAAGAAAGGATGGGAGCCTGCAGAGACACAGGCACCCTTTTAAAGGGCCGCTGTACAAGTGTTGTTCACAGCCACTTACCCTAGGCTCCTGCAGAGGGAGGGCTGAGCTGATTAGAGTTGTGTGGGGTGAGTTAGGGGTTCGCAGTTCTGAGGAGAGACAGAGTGGGGTGAACAGCTACCAGGATTCTTGTGCTAAGTCTTTCTCCATTATCACCTCACCATCTTTCTTGGGTGAAGAACTTCCCTCCAGACCACATCAGCCTGGAGAAAAGCAATTGCCTCAAACTCAAAACTTTTTTTCACCCCATTGTGTGGAGAGTAGGCCCTGCTGGAAAGTCAGTGGCCTTGAGCAGGGAACAGAGTTCTGGACAGACTTGAAGGGGGTGGTAACAGTGACTCGATTTTCTGGCTTTGAGGTGAGAGCCATTCTCTCTACTTTTCAGTGAATCTGACTGGTGCTTCCCCATCACGGGATATTCAGTAGACCCACCCTCCAGGCTCCAGAGTCCATGCCCTGCTGAACTTGGGGCAAAATCCAGGACAGACTGAGACTTGTGGCTCTGGGGTATGGGCCATACATGCCACCTTCCCTGAAGCTTGACTAGCACCTCCCCTCCAGAGGAGATCTACTAGCCCCATCCTCCCCACTCTTACCAGAGGAACTATCAGTGACTGAGCCTAACAAGCAGTCAGCAGGCAGAGGCAGTTAGAAGTGGATCTTGGGTGCATTGGGACTTTTGCTGACTTGCCTCCAGGCCTGGGGCTGGTAGAAGCTAGACTTTGTGTGCAGCATCGTCCTTTCTATGCACACCCAATCCCAGCAGAGGCAGCCACAAACTGTGGATCAACTGTAGCTCTAAACAGGTTGCAGAGGGTCAGACACAGGCAGCATCTTACATTGACCTTCACTAGGTTCCCTCCCAAGAAGTCCAGAACCAACATACCCAGTGGCCAACTTCAGACAACATCAGAGCAGGGTTCAGATTAGGTGATCAAGGAGACTGCACCACTGGACTCAGGAGAGCATCTGCTACATAAGGCCACCATGCAAAGACTGGAAATCATAGCAGATTTTATACACACACACACACACACAAACACACAAATAGAACATAAAGAAGCAGCCAAAGTGGAGAGAAAAAGAAATGGGCCTCAAATGGCAGAACAGGAGAAATCTCCAGAAAAAGGGTTAAATGAAATTAAATAAACAATTTATCAAATATAGAGTTAAAAATAATGGTTATACATATGCTCAAGAAATAAAGTGAGAACTTCAACAAAGAGATAGCAAGCATAAAAGAGGACAGAGAAACCATTAAAATGAATCAGTCCAAATAAAGAACACAATATCCGACATCAAGAATACACTGGAAAGAATAAACAGTAGACTGAATGAAGCAGAGGACTAAATCAGTGATTTAGAAGACAAGGTAGAAATAAACACCCAATGAGAGCTATAAAAAATAAATAAAAATAATGAGGAGAGTTTAAGAGAACTTTGGGATAACGTGAAGTGTAACAAAATCCTTATCAAGGGTTATCAGAAGGAGATGAAAGAGAGCAAGGGACCGCAAACCTATTTGAAGAAATAATGACCAAAAACTTTCCTAACCTGGTGTTGGTCAAATAAGTTTGTAAAATTTGATTTTCATGTTTCCTCACTTACAGTTTGCATTGGGGGCTGGGGAGTTCCAGGTATATGTGGTCTGTGAAATTACAAATTACCTGCTTACTTGGGAAGGGTCATTGTTTTGCTAATGTTTGCTGGAGGAGAGGTTTTCACTCCAGAAAGTTTTGAAGAGAGAGAGAAAAAGGAGAGACAGAAAGAAGCCATGTTTGCTGAGTGAGAGCAGAGAGAATTCAGAGTGCTGAAGAAAGAAGCCTTGTTGGCAGGGAAAGAGAAGGTGTGCAGATGGGGGACCAGAGGTGAGGGGATTTGCAAGCTCCACTGAGACTGGTGAGGCCTTTGATTCTAGGAGGAGCTGGAGAAGATTCTCCTGGTTGTGGAACCGGAGAATGTGTCAGTGGCTCTGGGAGCCCTGTGTATTTTCTAGTTGTCCAGTGCAAGACTTTAATAAAAAAATGGCCCACCATTTTTTGGCTCCACTGTTTCTTTTCCACCTGCCTGAATTCAATGAGAACCTGCATATGCATGGCCAAGACGATCACGACTATTGGTCATACACCTGGTGAAGAAAAAGACACACAAGTCAGGGAAAGGCAGAGAGTCCCAAACAAGATGGACCCAAAGAGGCCTACACCAAGGCATATCATAATTAAAATGGCAAAAGTTAAAAACAAAGAGAAAATACACGGCAAAAGAAAAGGAGGTAATTACCTACAAGGGAGCTCCTATGACTGTCAGGGATTTTTCAACAGAAATATTTCAAGCACGAAAAGATTGGCATGAAATATTCAAAGTGATAAAAAGCAATGACCTACAAATAAGAGTACTTTACCCAGCAAGAATGTCATTTAAAATTGAGGAAGAAATAAAGAGCTTCTCAGACAAGAAAAATTGAAGGAGTCTGTTACCATCATACTGTTATACCAGAAATGTTAAAGGGCCTCTTTTGAAAAAAGAAAACAAAAGAAGAGAGAGAGAGAAAAAAAAAAACAGAGCAACATAGCAACATAGTTAAAGGAATAAAATGACAATAAATATGTACCTATCAATAGCCACTTAAAATAAATGGTTTACATGCTCCAATCAAAGGCATAAGATTGCTGAACGAATAAGAAAGCAAGACTATGTATATATCCTGTCTACAAGAGACCCACCTCAGGATGAAAGATACACACAAACTAAAAAGTAAAGGCATGGAAAAGGATATCATGCAATAGAATTTGGGAAAAAAAGCTGAGGTAACAATACTTATAGTTAACAAAACAGATTTTAGAACAAAGGCCATCATAATACATAAAGAAGGACACTATATAATGATAAAGAGGGCAATCCAGCAAGAGGATATAACCCTTTAAAAATTATGTACCCAATGTAGGAGCAACTGAATATGTAAAAAAAATATATACGTAAAAAAAAAAATCTTGATGAACATAAAAGGAGAGATTGATAGCAGTAATAGTAGGGGATTTTAGCATGTATTTGACATTAATGAATAAATCTTCCAAACAGAAAATCAAAAAGAAAATGGTGGCCTTAAATGACACACTATATTCGCTGAATTTAATTAATATTGTCAGAGCATTTCACCCCAAAGCAGTAGAATATACATTCTTTTCAAGTGCACATGGAACATTATCTAAGATAGATCACATGTTAAGACACAAAATAAGTCTCAATAAATTTAAGAAAATTGAAATCATATCAAGCATCTTATCTGACCATAATGATATAAAACTAGAAATCAATCACAAGAAAAAACACACAAAGACATAGAGGCTAAATAACATGTTACTAAATAATGAATGGGTTAACAATGAGATCAAGAAAAAAAATCAAAATATACTTTGAAACATATGAAAATGAAAACACAACAGTTCAAAATTAATAAGGCACAGCAAAATTATTCTTAAAAGGAAAATGCATAGCATTATGGGCCTACCTCAAGAAACAAGAAAACGGCCCTGGCCGGTTGGCTCAGTGGTAGAGCGTCGGCCTGGCGTGCAGAAGTGTCGGGTTCAATTCCCGGCCAGGGCACACAAGAGAAGTGCCCATCTGCTTCTCCACCCCTCCCCCTCTCCTTCCTCTCTGTCTCTCTCTTCCCCTCTCGCAGTCGAGGCTCCATTGGAGCAAAGATGGCCCAGGCACTGGGGATGGCTCCTTGGCCTCTGCCCCAGGCGCTAGAGTGGCTCTGGTCACAACAGAGCGACGCCCCGGAGGGGCAGAGCATTGCCCCCTGGTGGGCAGAGCGTTGCCCCTGGTGGGTGTGCCGGGTGGATTCCGGTTGGGCACATGCGGGAGTCTGTCTGACTGTCTCTCCCCGTTTCCAGCTTCAGAAAAATACAAAAAAAAAAAAAAAAAAAAAAAAAAAAAGAAAGAAAAAAGAAACAAGAAAAATCTCTAATGAATAATCAAACTTTATACTTAAAGGAATGAGAAAAAGGACAACAAAGCCCATAGTGAGTACAAGGAAGGAAATAATAAAGATCAGAGTGGAAATAAATAAAGCAGAGTAAAAAAAAAAACAACAACAATAAAAATTAATGAAACCAAGAGCTGGTTCTTTGAAAAGATAAACAAGATTGACAAACCTTTAACGAAACTCATCAAGACAAAAGAGGAATATAAAAGAGAAGAAGTGACAACAGACCACAAAATTCAGAAACTTTAAGAAAATATGAAAAACATGCCAACAAATTAAATAATTTAGATTAAATAGAATAAATTTTTAGAAACATACTATCTTCCAAAACTGAATGAGAAAGAATCAGAAAATTTGAATAGACAGATTACAACTAGTGAAACTGAAGCAGTAATCAGAAAACTTCCAACAAACAAAAGTCCTAGATCGGCGGCTGACTTCACAGGTGAATTTTACCAAACATTCTAAGACAAACTACACCTATCCTTCTCAAAATATTCTAAAAAATTCAAGAGGAGGGAAGATTTTCAAATCCATTTTACAAGATCAGCATTCTCCTAATTCCAAATCCAGATAAAGACACTACAAAAAGGAAAATTATAGGTCAATAACACTGATGGACATAGATGCTATAATCTTCAACAAAATAATAACAAACCAGATCCAGAAAATACATTAAAAAGGTCATACACCATAATCAAGTGGGATTTATTTTGAGGATATAAGGTTGGTACAACATCCATAAATCCATAAACGTGATCTACCACATAACAAAAATGAAGGAGAAAAATCACATGATCATTTTGATAAATCCAGAAAAACATTTGATAAAATTCAGAACCCACTTATGTTAAAAACTTGTTGCAATGTGGGAATAGAGAGAGTATAACTCAGTGTAATAAAGGCTATTTTTTAACAAACCTACACTCAACATCATACTAACAGGCAAAAACTACAAGTGTTTCCCTTAAGATTAGGAACAAGACAGAAATGTCCACTATCACCTCTCTTATTCAATATAGTATTGGAAGTCATAGACATAGCAATCAGACAAGAAGGAATTAAAGGCATTCAAGTTGGAAAGAAGTAAAACTGTCATTATTTACAAATGACATCATACCAGATATAGAGAACCCTGAAGATTCCACCTAGAACTGATAAATTAATTCAGTAAAACATCAGGATACAAAATTAATATCCAGGAATCAGTTTCATTTTTATACATCAATAATGATCTATCACAAAGGGAAACTAAGAAAACAATACCATTCACAATTGCTTCAAAAAGAAGAAAACACTAGAAATAAATTTAACCAAAGATGTAAAAGACCTATACTTGGAAAATTATGACATTGAAGAAAGAGATTGAAGATAAGACAAATAAGTGAAAGCATATGCTATGTTTATGTATAGGAAGAATTAACATCATTAAAATGTCTAATTACCCAAAGCAGTCTATAGATTCAAAGCAATTCCTATTAAGATATCAATAGTGTATTTCACAGAAATAGAAAAAATATTCCAAAAATTTATATGGAACAATAAAAGACTGTGAATAGTGACAGCAATCTTGAGAAAGAAGAACAAAGTTAGAGGAATAACACTACCTGATATCAAACTATACTACAAGGCCATAGTAACCAAAACAGTATGGCACTGGCATAAAAATAGACATATAGATCAATGCAATAGAATAGAGAGCCTAGAAATCAACCCATACACATATGCATAATTAATATTTGACAAAGTAGGAAAGAGCATACAATAGAGTAAAGACAGTTTATTCAATAAATGGTATTGACAAGATTGGACAGATGCATGCAAAAAATTGAAATCTGACCACCATTTTATACATGAATAAACTCAAAATGAATTAAAGACTCAAATGTTAGATTCAAAATAAAATAATCCTAGAAGAAAACCTAGGCAGTAAAATCTTGGACATTTCTTGTAACAATATTTTTTCTGATATAGCACCTCAAGCAAGGGAAACAAAAGAAAAGATAAACACATAAGACTATATCAAACTAAAAAGTTTTTGCACAGCAAACAACACCATCAACAAAATGAAAAGACAACCCACTGAATGGGAGAACATATTTGTCAATACATCTGATAAGGGATTACTATACAAAACTTATAATTTACAAAACTCAACACCAAAAAAACAAGCAACCCAACTAAAAAAAATGGGCAAAGGACCTGAATAAACATTTCTCTATAGAGGACATACATATGGCCAATACATATATGAAAAGATTCTTAACATCATTAATCATCAAAGAAATGCAAATTAAAACCACAGTGAGATATCTCTGTGTGAGGTATCTCACACCTCTCAGAATGGCTATAAGCAATAAGCCAACAAACAAGTGTTGGCAAGAGTATGGAGAAAAGGGCACCCTGGTGCACTATTGGTGGGAATGCAGATTAACAGCCACTGTGGAAAACAGCATTGGAGTTACCTCAAAAAATTAAAAATAAAACTGCCTATGACCTAGCAATTCCACTTCTGGGAATTCATATGAAGAAACACAAAACACTAATTTGAAAGAATATATGCACCCTTATGTTCATTGCAGCATTATTAACAATAGCCAAGATATGGACACAACCCAAGTGTTCATCAGTAGATGAGTGTATAAAAATGCTGTGGTACATTTACACAATGAAATACTATGTGGCTATAAAAATTAAGAAAGTTTTGTGACAGCATGGATGAACCTGGAGAGCATTATGCTAAGTGAAACAAGCCAGTCAGAGAAAAACAAGTATTATATGATTTCACTCATATGTGGAATCTAATGAACTAAATGAACTAACAAGTAAAATAGAGACAGACTCATACATAGAGAGCAGGCAGACTGCTGTCAGGGATGGGGGTTAGATGACTGGGGTGGAAGGATTGGACAAAAAAGGATCCAAAAGAAAAAGTGAGAGGGAGAAAGACTAATAGACACAGACAACAACGTGGTGATTGCCAGATGATGGGGCAGTAGGTGTAAGGAGGTGAAGGAGAGTTTAGGGGTGATAAATGATAAAGAACGGAAATTTGACTTAGGGGTGAACACAATACAAAGTACAGAGATGTGTTATAGAATTCGGCACCTGAAACTATATAATTATGTCACCTCAATAAACTCAATTAAATTTTTTTAAAAAGAAATAACAAAAAAGAAGTATGTTAAGGTTTTAGCAATGAATATCTTTTTTTCTCTTTTGCTATGTCATTACATCAGTTTTTACATTCTCATGTTTATATGTTTATCTAATTTTTTTTCCTAAAGTATAAACTCTTTAAGTGTAGGATACAGGAGTGTGTCATCCAGTGTAACTAGCATTGTTCTTGATTTATAAAATATATTAATTCGTTTTATGTATTAAAAGTGTATACAATATCACTAGATGCTTTCCTGCTATGAGCAGGATGAAGGAACCTACAGAAGGACATCTTGGTTGCTTCTCTGTTTTGTTCATTATAAGTAAAGCTGCCATAAACATCCATGTTTTTGTGTGGACATGCTTCTAAATCCTTTCAGTAAATACCAAGGAGTTGAACTGCTGGACCACATGGTAAGAGTACCAAACTCCATGTTCCAGAGTGACTGCACCATTATGCATTCTCACCAGCATGATGAGAGAGAGCTCTTGCTCCTCTACATCCTAGTCAGCATTTAGTGCTATCAGTGTCCTGGATTTTGGGCATTCTAACAAGTATATTATGCAATCTCACTATTGTTTCAAGGTTTATTAATTTCTTAAAGCATATATAATATGATGCATATCTCTTTCAAATACTTCTCAATCTCAAATAAAGAAAATGGAAGTTTTTGTTGTTGTTATACCTTAGTAGAGAAACAGATCTTCAAAAAAAAACAACAAAAGATTTTCTAGTTCATTATCTTATAATATTGTCAAGACATCATGCTTTATTATTGTTATTATTTGTTTCTTTTGGATTTGTAAGAACCACAAATCTATATGAAATGATATTGTATACAACCTGGCCTTATTTCCTACTTTTGTACATAAGCCTAACCTACTCCATGAGAACCATTGACAACTTGAAAGCAAAGTGAATGTTATTTACTATTTTGGTCACTCCAAAACAATTAAAACTGAAATATGTATATAATAGCTTTCCTAAATGTGACAATAATTTAAGAATATTTGGTCATTTCTCATTTAGAAAAGGTAATTTGAGTCAGAGAGACCCTAAGTCAGGGTGGCTAGGCTTACATTTTCTTTTGGTTTATTCAATAAAGTATAAACATAAATTTTGTGTTTAACTAGGTCAACTCATTCTCTAATTGAATAAATGGATTGTATATTTCATTCCACATACTATGCCTTTGTAATACCTTTCCATAAAATACAGCCTCAAAAAGTCCTTGTGGACAATGTTGTCTGAAGGAGAGAGTAAAGAAAGAGAAAGGTAGATTAAGTGCCTGCTATATGGGCCTCTATTTTTGGAGAAAGAATTAGTCTGACTTTCTAGTTTTGAATCAAATTTGTTGCACTTTTGGGAAGATAGGTACTCAGATCTGCAGTTCACTCATCTACACTCCAAACCCAAATTCTTTCTCCCAATTTAAATATGACTCCATGTGATTTCTATTGCGGTACATAATGTCTATGCTCATCTATGACACAATAACATTGTATAAAAATACCTCAGAACTCATTTAGTCTTATAGATATGAGCATTGCATGGGGTGGCTCTGCTTTATGGAATTAATGTTTTTATGTATGTTTGCTGTTGGTATAATAATGCTGTGTAACAAATGACTCCAAAGCTTAATGAGTTAAAACTGCAATCACTTAGTTTCACAGATTTGAGTGTTGCCAGGTTGGCTTGCCTTCAGTCTCTGGGTGTTATTTGGGTCCTCATTACAAGTTCTTTGTGGTTTTTAGACTTAGAGGATAGTCAGAGTATATTTTTCTTATGGTGATGATAGATGTTTAAAACCGTAAGCCCCATCATGTAACCACATTTTAAATCCCTGCTGTGTCCTGTCCAGGAAGAGCCCAATGAACAATGTAAATTACATAATCAAAGTCAATGTAAAGACAGCAGAGATGTGCACTCCATTTTTTGTTGCGAGAATGGAAAAGTTCCATGTAACAGGGTATAGGCACACAGTAAAAAACTGAGCCAATAATTCAATACAATAAGAACTATCAATACTTCTGATTTTGGAATTCTCACATAATTATTCACACTTTTTCAAATGTTTTGTTATTTTCTTTTTTTTTTTTTCTGTTTACCTTATATTCTCAACTGAAATATAAGTGAGAAACTGATGGAGAGAAAATTTCCAATGAAAGAAATTTTAATGTTTTCTTTTTTTAAGCATTCTTTATATAATACAGAAAAGCAGGAAATGCTGAAAATAATAAATCATCTTTATTTTCATTTAATCTTTTCAATTTAGAGTGTATCTTGCTATTATATTAAATGTTTAGTTTTAAGTCTAACTTTATTTACTTTTTATAACCTATGATAATGTACTGATTTGTTCTCATGTATTGTATTAATTGATATTTCATTTATGAGAATAATGAAATCAATGTCTAATTCATTTCAGATTGTAATATTAAATAAGGCATAAAGTTCAAATTTGAATAAATATATTTTTAAATTTTTTTATAAAACAAATTATCTGAAATAATAGAAAAGGAATGAATTTATGGAGCTAAATGGAATGGAATAATGAATATAATGGATTTAAGTGGATATAACTGAAACAATTGATTAGTAAAATTGATTGAGTGGGACACTTTATATTGGCAAACTAATAAGCAGTCCTTTTTCATATTTTGAACTACTCACATTTCTCCTCTGTGTCATGTTCAAGATAGGGACAGACAGACAGGAACAGAGAGAGATGAGAAGCATCAATCATTAGTTTTTCATTGTGACACCTTAGTTGTTCATTGATTGCTTTCTCATATGTGCCTTGACTGTGGGGCTACAGCAGACTGAGTAACCCCTTGCTCAAGCCAGCGACCTTGTGTCCAAGCTGGTGAGATTTGGTCAAACCAGATGAGTCCTCGCTCAAGCTGGTGACCTCGGGGTCTCAAACCTGGGTCCTCTGCATCCCAATCTGATGCTCTATCAACTGTGCCACCGCCTGGTCAAGCCAAATTACTTCTGATGAGGAAAATATCTGTGAAAGAAAACATTCTACCTCAGGTAACATATGTGGTCAAAACTAGAACACCATAAACATTACAAATCTATCAATTATTTTTTATTACCTATATTGTTGGCTGATTATAAATTAATCAACAAAACAATTCTTTGCATACAGAATTTAGATTTAAATGACAGTCCATGCCAAAGTAGAGAAATATAGAAATCACTGCCAATTTGGCCAAAACTGGATAGTGCTCACTGATCTCTAAAAGTCCACTCAGAAATGTGTAAATGTTGCCAAAATGATTGAAACTAACTTCATCAGGGTCACCACAAGGAGGACGACTAAATAAACTAGACCTTATACAAGTCATCAGTATGATATCAATATTAATATGTACGCATGTCACTTTTACATACATGTTCACAAGTATATAAAACAAAACAATAGTAAATAATGTGGAAAAAATTCAGAAGACTATTACCATAAATAACTTATTTGTGTACATGCAAAAAAGGACAAACACAGTAGTTATTTGAACACAGAAAAATAATGTAAATAATTGTTGATTAAGCATCAGGTTGTGAACTAAGCAACTGGATAGAAAAGGACAACACAGAACAGGCAGTAGCAATTAGAGGGGCACCAACTACTGCTTGAGATACGAGGAGAAGAAGGAAATGATTAAATCTCAGATGCTTGTTGGCGTGGCCCTGAGAAGCTGAAATTTAGACTGGTAGGTGGTAGGGTCTACTGCTTAAATTCAGCTGCTGTCCCTGAGCTGCAAGGAGGGTTCTCAGCAAAGTCAAGCCCCTGGGTCTGAAGAGGGGTCCAAGGCGACTGGCACTGATGTTTCTGAGACTGAGGAAACTAATCTTCCAAGTGTTGAAGAAACTTCAAACTGAATTCAGCTGTTCTGTAGAAACTGAATTTGCCTTCCCAGGCAAATTCTGCCCAGGCAAAGAAGCAGTGCTGTGGCCCTCTCAAGCTAACATATGCCAACAGGAAGCAAAGGAGCAATCCCCTCATCCTGTTCAAGCTGTATCTCCTCTCACACTCCCTGCAGGTGGAGTCTACCATGGGCCAGCTAGCCAAGCAGGAATGGGGGTTGCAAAGCCGATCCCATCATCTCCAAGCAGTAGACTAAGGTCACCTTGGAGCGGAGGGACAACTAGCTCAGTACCTGACACAGTGGTAGACAGTCACCTCTTATTTTTCTGCCTGGAGTGCTGGTTTTGGTTCATAGTGGAATTGCTTTTCCTCATCCTTAGGATGTGTCTTGGGTCCCCCCATCCCACCATACCACCAGATTTTCTATGTGCCTGTTCATTTTTGATTCTTCAATAATACAAAGAACTTCCCTAAAGTTGTCTCCCTGACTCCATGGGTTCTCCCTGAATGAGAGCCCCTTTCTATGCTGCAAAACAAACAACACAAACTTTCATAAATTATTAGTACTGAAAAATGAAAGCCACTTGAGCTGTGTTTCTCCCTCATTGGACCATAATCTCTCTGAGTGCAGAAGCCACAGATGTATTTCTACCACTGAGCCCTCAACACATGCCAACACACAGACATCAGCATGTAGCTCTGTGGGATAAAAGGTAAGTGATCACATTTGTAGTCATGATGCTTTGTTCTCCATCATGAATAAGATAATTACAGTGCAATGGGC
Source organism: Saccopteryx bilineata (assembly GCF_036850765.1). Classification (NCBI taxonomy): domain Eukaryota; kingdom Metazoa; phylum Chordata; class Mammalia; order Chiroptera; family Emballonuridae; genus Saccopteryx; species Saccopteryx bilineata. The sequence goes on from NC_089494.1 coordinate 163,375,418, forward strand.
AGAATGTTTATGTCTCCAAAATTCATATGTTGCAGCCATAACCCCCCTTCATGAGTGTTAGGAAGTAAGACTTGAGAGAAGTGATGAACTCATGAGGGTGGAGCTCCCATAATGAGATTAGTGTTGTTGTAAATGAGACCCCAGAGACCTCTCTCACCCTTTCCACTAAGTAAGGACACAGCAAGAAGATGCCATCTGTGAGCCAGGAGAAGGAACTTCAGCAAATAATGAATCTTCCAGAACCTTGATCTTGGACTTTCAGCCTCTAGAACAGTGCAAAATAAGTATCTATTATTTAAGCCCTCAGTCTGTGGTATATCGTTACCCAGCCTGAGCTGACTAATAAAGATGTCAAAGATGTTGCCAAGTGAAGGATGGCAAGCAGCAAAAGAAGAATCCTTCCAAAGGGAAGGAGCTTAATGAGGTGGAGTCATGGTGTAAAACCACATCAAGTGGACTCTCAGTGCTAGCACGTCCTCAGGTCCTCAGGTGAACGCTGTATGCATGTAAATGTAAATGTATGCTTTATGATGTAAACTAATGAAATCTGAAAATAGAGGCACCAATTATGGGTGGAGGCTACTTTCTCTCAGAATTTGGGTGAGCTCTGGGGCCTCCAGTTTACAATATCCATGATGATATCACTCTAATTCATTGCTTGGAAATGCACTTTCTCTGTAACCTAAAGACTTCAATCTGTTTTCATTTGTCCTGCCCCCAAAGTAGCCCTCCAAACACCTTGCTGATTTGTGGCCCTGAGAAGAATCATACAGTGTACCACGTGGTCTACATGAAAGTTAGTGTGAATTACTTAACTGGTTTATCTTGACAGATATCTGATCAAAAGCAGATTTCAGGATGAGAACAAAGGGCACATGATGGAGTCAGGAAAATAAGGCAGAAAAAAATAGAAGATATGTGGAAATGGGGGCAAAATAGATAATGAACCTCTGTCTTCAAATTATGTCTAGAAATAATTCAAGTCCAGATTAAACCCAATTTCACTAGATCCCACCTATGCCATGAGTCTACTATTACTCAGTAATTGGGTTGTATTTAACATTGCCTAAAAGTTTATACTAATTAAAATCAAGAAGTTAGTTTTGCAGATAACTTTTTTCTTTATAGCTTGGGCTCCCCCCCCCTTTTCTTTGTTACTAGCAATGTGTAGCTTCACCTTTAAAACAATGTGGTAAATTGAGATGTATTTGTTAATTAGACCATCAATGAAAGATAATTAGAGCAAACTCAGTATAATATGATAAGTATAAAATTATGAGTAGAGTTTGGTGCGATGAGCCTCAAAATAACCTGCTTGAAAAAAAAATTTTTTTTTTCATTTTTCCAAAGCTGGAAACGGGGAGGCAGTCAGACAGACTCCCTCATGCGCCCGACCGGGATCCACCAGTCATGCCCACCAGGGGGTGATGCTCTGCCCCTCTGGGGCGTCGCTCTGTTGCATCCAGAGCCATTCTAGCACCTGAGGCAGGGGCCACAGAGCCATCCTCAGTGCCCAGGCCATCTTTGTTCCAATGGAGCCTTGGCTGTGGGAGGGGAAGAGAGAGACAGAGAGGAAGGAGAGGAGGAGGGGTGGAGAAGCAGATGGGTGCTTCTCCAGTATGCCCTGGCCAGGAATCGAACCTGGGACTCCTGCATGCCAGGCCGACACTCTACCACTGAGCCAACCGGCCAGGGCCTGCTTGAAAATTTGACTTAAGTATTAACTGACTAGATGTCAACAGAGGATACACAGTATTGTTGAGAACCAAGAAACAGATATCCAAAGTGATTATGGGAAAAGAGAGGTAAAAAAATGAAAAACGAGAATCACACAAAGATATACAAGTAGAGAAATGACTCTGAATCTGAAATATAATAAATCTGGAGGAGAAAAATATATTTAAGGTAGTACTAGACTACATATCTGAAAGTACAGCAATTAAGTTTAAAAGGGACATTCATATCCTGTGCCCAAGAGTGTCATGAGAGTGGGCACCATTATATTAAATAACAAGCACACTGGGGAAGAGGTACAAGCAAATTTACTAAGGTATTTAAAATTGTTCTGGAGAAGCAATTTTTGAAAATTCCAGTGGGAGCAGTAGTTCATTGATGACAATATCAACTTCTCCACCCCTCCCCCTCTCCTTCCTCTCTGTCTCTCTCTTCCCCTCCTGCAGCTAAGGCTCCATTGGAGCAAAGCTGGCCCGGGCGCTGAGGATGGCTCTGTGGCCTCTGCCTCAGGCGCTAGAATGGCTCTGGATGCAACAGAGCGACGCCCCAGATGGGCAGAGCATCGCCCCTGGTGGGCATGCCAGGTGATCCCGGTCGGGCGCATGCGGGAGTCTGACTGCCTCCCCGTTTCCAGCTTTGGAAAAATGCAAAAAAAAAAAAAATGCAAAAACTACTGTCTGCATTTGTAAAATAAGTATGAAGGAAGAACCTTGTCTGACTATCTGCTCATGTCCTAGTGAGTGAGTCTTTACTGTCGGCTCATGATGAGGTGAGCAGCATGAACCGAAGGAAACAATGTTGGGTTTGTCCCACCAAGACCTGCGTGAACTCCCTTTTTCTTTTTGCTCTCTATTTGGCTTCATTCCATATGTATATTTTATATCTAAGAGTAAGGTATAAAAATACCTGCTCTGCTCTCTTCAGAGAAGCTTAGTAAGGACAGAATGAAAGATTAGGTCCTGAGAGCTGTCTAAAAATATTAAATAACTTTCCCAGGGTATGGGCCAATTTTATGAGAGGGCAGAAGAAAGAAACTGAAACATTTAAGTAACAGATAAAATCCAATGTATGATTAAATGTTCAAAAGAGTGATACATACAGAAAGTGCCACAAGGAATGAGGGACACTAATATGGACTGAACTAGACATGATTACACAAGTCCCCAGTAACTCACTTAGTGCCTTGAAATGCAGTCATATCTCTAACCTAGATCCCTTATGTGAAGACTTCAACCTGTTTTCATTTGTTCTGCCCCCCCCCTCAGAGTCACCCTCCAAGCACTTTGCTGTTATTAAGTCATTCTTCAACCTTTCTGCCTTTTGGACTTGGGTTCCAGCACTGGGTGCAAGAAATGGGTTCTAGGTTAATACATTCCACTAGTCTTTTATCTTGAGAGAGTTACTCTTCTTTCCCACTTCAAAAATTCTATGGTTCTCTGATTTCTAAGACTCTGAAAAATGCTCTGCCTATGCCATTAAGCAATTCTGCCGCACTCTTTAATGACTGCCACTTCTCCTCATCAGCAAAGCTTTCCAGATCCCTGAGCCAAGTCTCCACTGTCACAAGCCTCTTTCTCTCTATCCACCCTCACTTTCAGTGTTCTCGTCCACGTGACAACCATAGTACTGTCTCGGCCCAAGAATTCTTTCAGGTTTTCCTGTGCACATGTCATGACAGCTATGGCTTTCCAAATACCTTTACTCTTTACCAGTGAAATATCATTCATTAATATGTTTAAGGTGCAATGACCTTCATTAAAACCTAAGCAAATTTACCATCTGTGTTGTGAGGAACACCTTCCAACCTCTTCTTATGCTACTGACATAACTGAACTTTCCTTGTGCTTTTAATTGAGAATAATGCCACAGTCATTACTTAATTTGTAGCTATAAAAGTATACTTGATAAGAGACAGGCAATTTGAAATAAATTATTCCCTCAGAAGATTGTCCTGTAATCCTCAAATCAGTTGATGGGGGATGGGTAGTGTCCTTGGGAGACTTTCAAGGGGACGAGAGAGAAACAGGTAGAAGATTCTGAATGAATCCTCGGGGCTCAGGTATGGTTAAAAAGTGGACTGACCTCAGAGTACCTCAATCTTACCTCCCTTTTGGGAGGAATTCAAATCCCTCTTTCCTGGGCTATCACTCTTCCCACAACACTGGCTCACTCTCCTCTGAACCCTTATAGCACTTTTTATCTCTACTCCTGCTTTCTCATTAAGAACTTGGCACAGACTGCAGAAGGTAAATATAAACATGAGTTTGTACCCATGTACAGACTTATTCTTACCAAGTAGCTGCCAGCCAAGGAAGTCAGGGAACAGATTTTTTATCTTTTTCCCAGAGTATAAGAATAAACTGCATCCACAGATGCCCCATAAGTATGAAGTGGGGACTGGCAGTGAGGAAAATGGTCATGACCAAATGAGATCTTGCTTACCTGTAAACAGAACTATTCATTTATGAAATAGTTGCTCCATTCTCCATCCATATGTCCTCAGCTTGTGTTGAGCAGTAAAGGAGTTAATACATGTAGATTGCTGACTCCTTTATTTGACACAAGGTCTGTACCCTGCAGATACTAGTGATTGCTCAGATGACTTGTGGCTGCTAGAAGATCAAGGACATGCCTTTCATTTGTTCACACACCGGCACCAAAGTGGAAGCTCAGAAAATAATTTTGAATGGATAAAATTGAATTGGTGTTAAAGATGCACAAAAACTCCATGTTTGATTTTAGAATAAATGATCTAATTCTACTGAAGCAAATAGAAGGAGACATTCTGGTTTAGTTGTAATAAAATGTCATTGCAAATGTTCTGGTAGTAATCTTAGTGAAATTTTGCAGCATCTGAAGATAAAAAAAGAACAAGTAATCAGAAATAAAGGTAACAATAAAGATGTTATGAATGTAGTTCAGGAAAAGGGAAATTTCCATTTTGAAGATGTGGTATAGACACCTAAATTCTTATTTGCACACTAGCTATTGAAACAAAGTCATCTCTTACCTACAAACCAGCAATGTAAGTGAAAGATGTGATAAGTGGTTAGTATATTCTTATCAAAGGGTAATGTCACACCAAGAACACATGCAGCAGAATAATTATTTATAAAGTCAGACTAGGCCCTGGCCAATTTGCTCAGTGGTAGAGTGCCAGCCCGGTGCATGGATGTCCCATTAGATTTCTGGTCAGAGCACACAGGAAAAGTGCCCATCTGCTGCTCCACCCCTCCACCTCCCCTTATCTCTCTTTCTCTTTCTCTCTCTCTCTCTCTCTTTTCCCCTCCCGCAGCCATGGTTCATTTAGCTTGAGGGAGTTATCCTCCAGTGCTGAAGATGGCTCAGTGGCCTCTACCTCAGGCACTAAAAGAATGGCTTAGGTGCTGAGCAATGGAGCAATGACCCCAGATGGGCAAAGCATCATCCCTTAGTGGACTTTCCAGATGAATTAAAGTCCGGGTGCATGTGGGAGTCTGTCTCTCTGCCTCCCCTCCTCTCATAAAAATAAATAAATAAATAAATAAATAAATAAATAAATAAATAAATAAATAAATGTAATATCAGACACTGTAATAGGAATTTTTTATATATCTTCTAATCTTCACAATAGCCTAAAAATCAGGTACTATAATCTACAGATTTATGCCAACAGAGACTCAGACAATTTAAATCATCCAATAAATAGGTAAACTAGAATTTGAAGCAGTATTTAACACTTTAAGATGGAAATTAAAAAATTGGTACTTACTCAAGTTAGATATTATGAAACAAGAACATACTTAAGAAACTTGGGCATAGCTCATCATATGAACAAACAAACTACAATAAAATTAATCATAGTTATCATGAGAAGAACTCATCTTTTCAGAAGTACCATGATGGGTAGAAGACGGGTAACAGAGTCATAATGATGGTGAAGCCAAAGTACATGTAAACCTTAGATTTTAATAATTTATCACTTTTTGTACAGATATCAGAAGGTAAATATTGTCAAGTAAGAATTTAAATGTTGAAGAAATATTAAAGCAATCTACCTATTGAACTAATATTCTCAAGCAAGTAGTGAATATGTTGGGGGTAAAACCAATAAGGCAGACACTGGGAATCTGCTAAGTCTGGGTATCTAGTTCAAATTAATTTCAGTTCAATTACACAACATAATGTATTTAACACTAGTAATGTGGAACACAGGGAAACCAGTCATGATTTTCTTCAGTGGGCTTAGGTAACCTTCCCACCAGAGCCTGTCAGCTCACTCCCAGCAGGGCTGCCATTACTGCACCAACCCTACCCAGCGCCCACAGGTAGGTGGGCCATTCATGCACTGATATGTCCCAAATACACAAGTCATTGACAAATGGCTGTATTTATAATCATGATCAGAATTCCAGTGTGTGTGTGTGTGTGTGTGTGTGTGTGTATTTCCCACACCACCAAGCAGTTCTCTGACATCAGCTAGGTGCCTCCTACAACTTAATTCTGACACTGTCTACTTGGAGATAGTATCTGATTCCACAAGTGCAGGGCTCAGTCCCACATGACTGGCCCACCCACTCCTGATGTCAGTCACAAGTCTAGATGTTACCAGTGCCTTTAGGTTCCAAAACCCCATCTTTGGGTTCCATCATTTTGCTAGAGAACTCACAGAAGTCAGAGAAACAGTTTACTCACTAGATTACTGTTTATATAAAAGGATACAACTCAGGAACATCCAGAGAGGAGAGATGCGTAGGGCAAGGTGCATAGGATGGAGTGGGGGCTTCCATGCCCTCTCCCATCTTCAGGGTTTTTATGGAGGTTTTATTGCATAGGCACGATTGGTTCAAGTATGAACAATGAGCAGTTCATTCAACCTCCAGTCCTTCTCCCTTCCCTGGAGGTTGGGATTGTGGACCCAAACTTCAAACTTTCCAATCACAGAGTAGTCCTCATTGGTATTTTCAAAAAGTCATCTCAGGAACATAACAAAGACATCTTGATCTCTCTTTGCAACTAAAAAATTTCAAGGGTTTCAGAGCTCTGAGACAGATAAGTGGGGAGAAGATCAAATACATATTTCTTCTTAAAAATTACAAGACCATAGCAGGACTAATCAAAGGCTTTGAGCCATGGTGAGAACATTGTTGCTCATCACTCCCCAGTACCAGGGACCGTGTGAGAGCACAGGCACTAAGACACGGGCCTGCAATAAAGAACCTGCTCTTCGCCCTCGGGCTGCTGGTGTAGCAAATCTCTCTCCAATCCCCAGTCCCCTCTCTGTGAAGGACTGTTCTAGAGAGGAAAAGAACACAGTGCATGGTGTTCTTCTCACAGTCTTGGAAACAGAAGGAGTCTTCAGTAAATTGTAACTCTCGGGTCTCTACAGTGGCTCCCACTTCATGACAATTGCCTTCCTTACTTTATGTTATCTTGTTTTATTTTACTTTCTTACTTTTCATATTACAAATATGATATCTAACCAAAAATAGTAAATTCCATCAGACCTCTATTTTATAATCTGGTCCTTTACTTTGACATTGTCTAAAACACCCTGCAGCATACAGAAATGTTTGATAAATCCTTGATGAATTAAAGGGATTTATGTATTAATAGTATTAGCATATGTTATGCATTTTTTTTGTGCTGGGCCCTGTGCTAAGAGTTTTATACAATCGAACTCAGTTAATTTCTACCAAAAGCCCTGAAATATAAATATTCTATGAATGAAATGCATTTTTTTTGGATGAGTTGCAAGGATGCCACCTTGGTTGCCATAGCAACTGAGGTCTGGACCTACAAATTCAATTTAAGAAAATATAATCATTGTTTTGCTCTCCTTTTTTGTCTCAGTTTTAATGTGCCATTAAAGATATTCAGATGAAACCAAAGTAAGAAAATTGATGTGCTTTCAGAAAGTTTGGTTTCACTTCAGGTGTTAAAGAATTAAAAACTTTGGTTTATGGTACAATCAGCCTATTGTAAAATGGAGAATGCAATGTTTGCATGAATATTTAATATAAATTTATAAATTTTGAGCTTACAGTGAACTGCGGCTGGTGGACCCCTAGACTTCCCTGGTTCAGGCTCTATGGCAGGGGTCGAGAAACTTTTTGGCTGAGAGAGCCATGAATGCCACATATTTTAAAATGTAATTTTGTGAGAGCCATACAACGACCCGTGTATGTTACACATTATCCAATAAAAATTTGGTGTTGTCCCGGAGGACAGCTGTGATTGGCTCCAGCCACCTGCAACCATGAACATGAGCGGTAAGAAATGAATGAATTATAATACATGAGAATGTTTTATATTTTTAACGTTATTACTTTTTTATTAAAGATTTATCTGTGAGCCAGATGCAGCCATCAAAAGAGCCACATCTGGCTCGTGAGCCATAGGTTTCCGACCCTGCTCTATGGTAACTCAGATGGGACACACTGAAACTCTGTGTCCATTAAACATACATACTGCTTTCTTCTGTAACAATTACTGCACCAGACCTTCAGAATGAGAATGCTCAAAGCACCCATATACAGCTCAATCTCTGACATTATGAGATATTTATGTCAGGAGATGCACTCTGAGGTGTTTAAGGCATTGTTTGTGGAAATGTGTGTTATGTTAAAATTTATCAGAATAAGGAAGGAACTAATACTTCATTAATAAGGGAATGTGCTGAGGCTTGTTATATTTACCTGAGAAAATAGATACCAAGCTTGAAATCTGAATAAAAATGGCATGACTAGAAAAGAAAGAAAGAAAAAGAGAGAGAGAGAAAGAAAGAAGGGAGGGAGGGAGGGAAGGAGGAAGGAAGGAAGGAAGGAAGGAAGGAAGGAAGGAAGGAAGGAAGGAAGAAAGGAAGGAAGGAAGGAAAGAAGGAAGGAAGGAAGGAAGGAAGGAAGGAAGGAAGGAAGGAAGGAAGGAAAGAAGGGAGGGAGGGAGGGAGGGAGGAAGGAAGGAAAGAAGGAAGGAAGGAAGGAAGGAAGGAAGGAAGGAAGGAAGGAAGGAAGGAAGGGAAAGGAAGGAAGGAAGGGAAGGAAGAAAGGAAGGAAGGAAGGAAGGAAGGAAGGAAGGAAGGAAGGAAGGAAGGAAGGAAGGAAGGGAAGGAAGGAAGGAAAGAAGGGAGGAAGGGAGGGAGGGAGGGAGGAAAGGAGGGAGGGAGGAAGGAAGGAAGGAAGGAAGGAAGGAAGGAAGGAAGGAAGGAAGGGAGGGAGGAAGGGAGGGAGGGAGGGAAGGAGGGAGGGAGGAAAGAAGGAAGGAAGGAAGGAATGAAGAAAGGAAGGAAGGGGGGAAGGAGGGGAGGGAAAGAAAGAAGGAAAGAAAAGTGAAGAAGGAAAAAATAAAGGTAGGAAGAAAGAAAGAAAAGAATTGTGTGTAAAAGAACCCAGAAGAAAAAGTGGATAGAGATGCTCAAGGTAATAACACCCAATAAGAAAATGGTCTGTGTGTTCATCTTGGGCTCAGAATGAGTGATGTAGAGTTACTGTTCTTACTACTGTTATCATTTTATGTTCTACTCTATCACATGCCTCCACAGACTGATTTTATAACTTTGTGGTGATGCTTTAAGCAGGGACAAAATGGAGACAACAAAAGAGTGGGTCTATATCATGGTAGCATGATGAAACCATCCAGATGAAGCTCAGCATTAATCCTGTATTTGCCAAAGGCAGTTGTGTGAAGAATCGTGTCTTTAAAAAAATAAATCAGCCTGACCAGGCAGTGGCACGATGGATAGAGTGTTGGACTGGGATGCAGAGGACCCAGGTTTGAGATCCTGAGGTCGCCAGCTTGAGCGTGGGCTCATCTGGTTTGAGCAAAGCTTACCAGCTTGGACCCAAGGTCTCTGGCTCGAGCAATGGGTTACTCGGTCTGCTGAAGGCCCATGGTCAAGGCACATATGAGAAAGCAATCAATGAACAACTAAGGTCTCGCAATGAAAAACTGATGATTAATGCTTCTCATCTCTTTCCATTCCTGTCTGTCTGTCCCTGTCTATCCCTCTCTCTAACTCTCTCTCTGTCCCTGTAAAAAAAAAAATCATAGAACTAAATGCAAAATATATTTTTAGGAAAAGAATAACTTTAATTCCAGGATTACATTTTCTGTTTCCTCCCAAGCAAATGGACTTTTTGGCTTCTTAGAGTATTTTTCATTCACTATGGACCTATTGTTTTATCTTCTCCTGAGGCCAGTTTAGGAGAGTTAGAAAGAAGAGACTTCCATTACTAAATATTATTATTTTAACAAGATTATATCCAGGAGAATATTAAAGCTCAGTCAATTTAAAAAATTCATTTAACATATGCAACATATTTTTTTTAGCTTGTAATATCTTTTATTATATTCTTCATTTGGGAAAGTAAACATTTTGAGTAATGAATGTTAATTACCCTATGTTCCTAGTATAAGCTCTTATATTCTAACCTACACTTATGTGTAAAAACCCAACACATGGGTTAATAATATAAAGCAAAGATCTACAAAGCTATTTCATCTTTGGTATACAAAGCCCCTTGCATTGCACCTCATTTATTTAAAGAAAAATAGTTGCCAAATGAAATATTTAGAGAATAATAGTTTGGATTTTTTTAAAATAAATTCTGTTAAGGAACTTTTTTTTTTTTTTTTTACCATATCTATGTAGCATTCTCTAAGCTTAAAACATGATGGATGTTATTGATATTATGGAAGTAGTAAAACAAAAAAACAAGAAGTTGAACTAAGCCGAGTTGTCAATTAGGTTCTTTGTCCTTAGTAGAAACATATGGAAGATAAATAGAGGGTAGCTATAGATTTAGTATCATCCAGTAACTGCTTACTAATATTTTTGGAGTTTTTTAGTCTTATACATATTTCATATAGTACTTATCATACTTTGCCTTTTCACCTAACATGACCACATTTTATATTGTCTATGTTGTAATTATTCATTTTTAAATTGTTGAAAATTTAAATTATTTTCTTTATTTTTATTACTATTATAAAAATAGCATGATAAAGATTTTAGTGTATATCAAATTTTTTACATATGATGAGAGATTATTATTTTAGATTCTCCAAAGCAATAATACTGAATCAGGGCTATGAACACTTAAGGTTCTTGTCAATTTGCTTTCTTAAGTAAATTAGTAATTTTCTCAAGTAAATAAAGCCTGTACTTATTAATACTTACACCAGCAATGTACCTGAGCACTAATTTTTTAACTGTAAAATACAAAGGTTAAAAAAAAATTATTACAATTTTTTTTAGATTTTGTTTATTCATTTTAGAGAGGAGAGAGAGAGAGAGAAAGTGGGGAGGAGCAGGAAGCATCAACTCCCATATGTGCCTTGGGAAATGTGCCTAAGCAAGCCCAGAATTTCAAACTAGTGACTTCAGCATTCCAAGTTGACGCTTTATCCACTGCACCACCACAGGTCAGGCAAATCATTACTTTTTAAATATAAGTCTTTTGAGCAGCTACATTGGTTAATTAATGTCTCAAATTGACTGGGCAACAATTCCAGTGTTTGTATAAGGGTGTTCTTGGATGACTTTCACAATTTAAATTAGTGGACTGAGTACGGCAGATTGCTCTGCTGAATGGGGTGGGCCTCATCCAATCAGTCAAAGCCTGAGTAGAACAAAAGTCTAAACCTCCCCTGAGGAGGAGGGTATTTCTCCTGATTGACAACCTTCAAACTGGCACATAGGCTTTTTCCTACATTTGGACGAAGTGAAACATAAACTCTTCTTGGGTCTCAAGCCTGGTCAACTTTGAACTAAAATTACAGTACCAGCTCTCCTGAGTCTCCACCTGCAGATTCACCTGCAGATCTTTAGGCTTGTCAGCCTCCATAATCATGTGAGCTGAGTCCTTATAATAAATCTGCTTATCTAGCTAGCTAGCTATTCATACATATACACCCACACATCCATACACATCCACATTCTTTGGTTTGTTTCTCGGGAGAACCCTAAGAAAACTTTGAGCATTTTTCTGCATATTTACTAATTAGTTGTATGTATTAGGGCATCTTAATAATTACTAATGAACTAAATAAATTGTGCACATTTCTAGAGTGTTTCTAAGTCACTTATGAACTACCTTCACCAACCTGCCATCTTAAATTCCCAAGAAAGTCTATCAGAAACACTAAATTTAAACTTAAAAAAATTCTGCTTCAGACAAAAGAATGAATTACTCATAGAATATGATCCTTTTTCTCTCTGGGTCAGAAAAGTAAAAGGGAAAAAAAATGAAAAAAGCAAGTTCTGCCTCACCAGGTGGTGGCACAGTGGATAGAGTATCAGATTGGGATGCAAAGGACCCAGCTTCAAAACCTGAGGTCACTGGTTTGAGTGTGGGCTCATCTGATTTGAATACAACTCATCAGTTTGAACCCAAGGCCACTAGCTTTAGCAATGGGTCACTTAGTCGGCTGTAGCACCTCCAACCCCCCAGTCAAGGCACATATGAGAAAGCAATCAATGAACAACTAAAGTGCCCCAATGAAGAGTTGATGCTTCTCATTTCTCTCCCTTCCTGCCTGTCTGTCCCTCTCTCTGTCTCTCTCTGTCTCTGTCACAAAAAAAATGAAAAGCAAGTTATGTATTCAATCCACTATGAGTCAGTGAACCATTCTGCTGATCTCAGATCCTCCAGCAGCACATCAGACACCACTGTCATGAGGGAATTTGATAAAAACAAAGTTTTTGTTTATATAGGAGAGATTTTTGTCCATCAAGCAACTAACTATGAAAGCACTGTCAGGAATCCAACACAGGTGACTCAGAGAAATGGCACCATGAGGAGCACTCCTGATACCTCTCCCCAAAATTTCAACAAGTTCTACAACCAGAGACAGAAAAATCTATCCCTGGAGCATCTGGAAGTCCCACACACTGAACAAGAAGTGGTATTAATAAAACCACCCTCAGATGCCATTAAGGAAAAGGAAATCAAATATCATGAATACAAAGAGATATAGCACAGATAGATGAGGAAAAATCTATAGAAAAAAATTTAATAGGCTGGAAAACTTGGAGTTAAATGACAGAGAATTTAAAATAGAAATCTTAAAAGTGCACAGATATAGCACAGATAGATGAGGGAAAATCTATAGAAAAAAATTTAATAGGCTGGAAAACTTGGAGTTAAATGACAGAGAATTTAAAATAGAAATCTTAAAAATGCTCAGAGATATACAAGAAAACACAGAAAGGCAATTTACGGAGCTCAAAAAACAACTCAACAAACACAAAAAAGTATATTACCAAGGAAATTGAAACTATGAAAATAAATCAAACAGAGATGAAAAACTCAATTCATGAACTGAAAAATGAGGTAACAAGCTTAGCTAATAGAATAGGCCAGATAAAAGAAAGGATTAGTGACAAAGAAGACAGGCAACTTGAGGCACAACAGAGAGAAGAAGAGAGAGACTCAAGAATTTTTAAAAATGAGAAAGCCCTACAGGAATTGTCTGACTCCATCAAAAAGAGTAACATAAGAATAATAGGCATATCAGAAGGAGAAGAGAGAGAAAATAGAATGGAGAACATATTTAAACAAATAATAGATGAGAACTTTCCAAGCCTGTGGAAAGAAATAAAGCCTTGAATTCAAGAAGCAAACAGAACAACAAGTTATCTTAACCCCAACAAACCTACTCCAAGGCACATCATAATGAAATTGGCACAAACCAACAACAAAGAAAAAATTCTCAAGGCAGCCAGGGAAAAGAAGAATACAACATAAAAAAAAGCCTATTAGATTATCATTGAATTTCTCAGCAGAAACTCTACAATCTAGAATAAGTGGACCCCAACATTTAAAATCCTGAAAGAGAGGAACTTCCAGCCAAGAATACTATACTCATCAAAGCTATCCTTCAAATACAAAGGAGTAATAAAAACATTCACAGATACAGAAAAGATGAGGGAATTTATCATCAGAAAACCCCCACTTCCGGAAATACTAAAGGTTTTCCACCTAGATACAAAGAACAAAACAAAACAAAACCACAAGTAAAAAGCTCCACCAAGAACACAATAAAACCAAATTTAAACTATGACAACAAGAACAAAAAAAGGGGAGAGGATGAAGATTAATAGTAGCAAAGAATGATGGAGTGCAGAAGCACTCATAACATAGTGTACAAGTACTACAATGAACATGGTAGGTGCCCTATCATTACTTAATGGTAGCCATCCCTGAAAAAACCACCACAGAAGCACATGGCTTAAAAAAGGTAGTAACAGAGAAAAGAAGTATGACTTACAACTAAACAAAAACAAATGATAGAAAAACAAAAGAGAAGAATCAAACAAGATAAACAACTAACAGAAAGCAATATATAAAATGGCAATAGGGAACCCTTAAAGGTCAATAATTACATTAAATGTAAACAGATTAAACTCACCAATAAAAAGACACAGAGTAGCAGAATGGATTAAAAAAGAAAATCCAACTGTATGCTGCCTACAAGAAACACATCTAAGCAACAAGGATAAAAACAAATTCAAAGTGAAAGACTGAAAAACAATACTCCAAGCAAATAACATCCAAAAAAAAGGTGTAGCAATACTCATATCTAACAATCCTGACTACAAGACAGCAAAAGTAATCAGAGACAAAAATGGTCATTGCATAATGATTAAGGGGACACTGTATCAAGAAGACATAACACTTCTTAATATATATGCAACAAACCAAGGAGCACCAAAATATATAAGACAGCTACTGAATGACCTAAAAAAAAAATGGCAAAAATACAATCATATGTGGAGACCTCAATATGCTGCTGATGGCTCTAGATCGTTTATCCAACAGAAAATCAATAAAGAAATATTGGCCTTAAATGAAACACTAAAGCAATTGGATATGATAGACATCTACAGGACATTTAATCCCAATGTGACAGAGTATACATTTTTCTCTAGTGTACATGGAACATTCTCAAGAATTGACCATATGTTGGTCCACAAAATTAACATTAGCAAATTCAGAAAAATTGAAATTGTACCAAGCATATTTTCTGATCATAAAGCCTTGAAACTAGAATTCAACTGCAGAAAAGAGGTAAAAAACCCACAAAAATGTGGAAACTAAACAACATACTTTTAAAAAAATGAGTAGGTCAAAGAAGAAATAAGCACAAAGATCAAAAGATATATACAGACAAATAAAAATGATAATATGACATATCAGAATCTCTGGGGTGCAGCAAGAGCAGTAATAAGAAGGAAGTTCATATCACTACAGGCCTATCTGAACAAACAAGAGAGAGCCCAAGTGAACCACTTAACTTCACACCTTAAGGAACTAGAAAAAGAAGAACAAAGACAACACAAAACCAGTTGAAGAAAGAAAATAATAAAAATCAGACCAGAAATAAATGAAATAGAGAACAGAAAAACTATAGAAAAAAAATAATAAAACAAGGAGCCGGTTCTTTGAAAAGATCAACAAAATTGACAAACTCTTAGCAAGACTCACCAAGGAAAAAAGAGAAAGGACTCATATAAACAAAATTCAAAATGAAAGAGGAGAAATCACCACAGATATCAAAGATATACAAAGAATTATTATAGAATACTATGAAAAACTATATGCCACCAAACTCAACAATCTTGAAAAAATGGATAAATTCCTAGAACAATACAATCTTCCTAAACTGAGTCATGAAGAAGCAGAAAGCCTGAACAGACCAATAAGCAGGGAGGAAATAGAAACAACTATTAAAAACTTCCCCAAAAATAAAAGTCCAGGCCCAGACAGCTATACTAGTGAATTCTATCAAACATTCCAAGAAGACTTGGTTCCTATTCTATTCAAAGTCTTCCAAAAAATTGAAGAAGAAGCAATACTTCCAAACACATTTTATGAGGCCAACATAACCCTCATATCAAAACCTGGCAAGGATGGCACAAAAAAAGAAAACTACAGACCAATATCTCTAATGAATACAGATGCTAAAATATTAAACAAAATACTAGGAAATCAATACAACTATTAAAAAAATAATACATCATGATCAAGTGAGATTCCATTCAGAATCTCAAGGATGGTTCAACATACGTAAAACGGTTAATGTAATACACCATATCAACAAAACAAAGAACAAAAACCACATGATCCTATCAATAGATGCAGAAAATGCATTCAATAAAATAAAACACAATTTTATGTTTAAAACACTCAACAAAATAGGTATAGAAGAAAAATATCTCAACATGATAAAGGCCATTTATGATAAACCATCAGCTAACATCATATTAAATGGCATAAAACTGAGGACTTTCCACCTTAAATCAGGAACAGGACAGGGTTGTCCACTCTCTCCACTCTTATTTAATGTGGTGCTAGAAGTTCTAGTCCAAGCAATCAGACAAGATAAAAAAATAAAAGGCATCCATATTGGAAAAGAAGAAGTAAAGGTTTCACTTTTTGCAGATGATATGATCCTATACATCAAAAACCCCAAAGACTCCACAAAAAGATTACTAGAAACAATAAACCAATAGAGTAAGGTTGCAGGATACAAAATTAACATACAGAAGTTCATAGCCTTTCTATATGCCAACAACAAAACATTAGAAAACGAACTCAAAAAAATAATCCCCTTCATGGTTGCAATAACAACAACAAAAATACCTAGGAATAAACATAACAAAAGAATGTAAAGGACCTATATAACAAAAACTACATAGCATTGTTAAGGGAAAACAAAAAAGATAGAATGAAATGGGAAAATTATTCCCTGTTCTTGGATAGGAAGAATAAATATAATCAAAATGACCATATTACCCAAAGCAATATACAAATTTAATGCAATTCCCATCAAAATTCCAATGACATTGTTTAAAGAAATGGAACAAAAATTCATCAGATTTATATGGAACTATAAAAAACCCCGAATAGCCAAAGCAATCCTAAGGAGAAAGAACGAAGCTGGGGGCGTTACAATACCTGACTTCAAATTATATTATAGAGCCACGACAATCAAAACAGTATGGTATTGGCAGAAAAATAGACACTCAGACCAATGGAACAGAATAGAAAGTCCAGAAATAAAACTACATATATATGGTCAAATAATTTTTTATAAAGAAGCCAACAACACACAATGGCAAAAAGAAAGCCTCTTCAACAAATGGTGCTGGGAAAACTGGAAAGCCAAGTGCAAAAGAAAGAAACTCGACTACAGTTTGTCCCCTTGTACTAAAATTAATTCAAAATGGATCAAAGTCCTAAGTATAAGACCTGAAACAATAAAGTACATAGAAGAAAACATAGGTACTAAACTCATAGACCTTGGTTTTTGTTTGTTTGTTTGTTTGTTTTGTATTTTTCTGAAGCTGGAAACAGGGAGAGACAGTCAGACAGACTCCCGCATGCACCCGACCAGAATCTACCCGGCACGCCCACCAGGGGGCAATGCTCTGCCCCTCCGGGGTGTCCTCTGGCATGACCCGAGCCACTCTAGCGCCTGGGGCAGAGGCCAAGGAGCCATTCCCAGCGCCCAGGCCATCTTTGCTCCAATGGAGCCTTGGCTGCGGGAGGGGAAGAGAGAGACAGAGAGGAAGGAGAGGGGAAGGGGTGGAAAAGCAGATGGGCACTTCTCCTGTGTGCCCTGGCTGGGAATCTAACCCGGGACTTCTGCACGCCAGGCCGACGCTCTACCACTGAGCCAACCGGCCAGGGCTTGGACCTTGGTTTTAAAGAGCATTTTATGAATTTGACTCCAAAGGCAAGGGAAGTAAAGGCAAAGATAAACGAATGGGACTACATAAGACTAAGAAGTTTTTGCACAGCAAGAGAAACTGACAACAAAACAAAAGCCAACTAAATGGGAGATGATATTTTCAAACAACAGCTCAGATAAGGGCCTAATATCCAAAATATACAAAGAACTCATAAAACTCAACAACAAACAAACAAACAATCCAATAAAAAAATGGGAAGAGGACATGAACAGACACTTCTCCCAGGAAGAAATACAAATGGCCAACAGATATATGAAAAGATGCTCATCTTCATTAGTTATTAGAGAAATGCAAATCAAAACTACAATGAGATACCACCTCACACCTGTTCGATTAGCTATTATCAACAAGACAGGTGATAGCAAGTGTTGGAGAGGTTGTGGAGAAAAAGGAACCTCCATCCACTGTTAGTGGGAATGTAAAGTAATACAACCATTATGGAAGAAAGTATGGTTGTTCCTCAAAAAACTAAAAATAAAACTACCATATGACCCAGCAATTCCTCTACTGGGAATATACCCCCAAAACTCAAAAACATTGGTACATAAAGACACTTGCAGCCCCATGTTCATTGCAGCATTGTTCACAGTGGCCAAGACATGGAAACAACCAAAAAGCCATTCAATAGATGAATGGATAAAGAGGATATGGTACATATATACTATGGAATACTACTCAGCCATAAGAAATGATGACATCGGATTATTTACAACAACATGGATGAATCTTGATAACATTATACGGAGTGAAATAAGTAAATCAGAAAAAACTAAGAACTGCATGATTCCATACATAGGTGGGATATAAAAACAAGACTAAGAGACATGGATAAGAATGTGGTTGTTACTGGGGGGGGGGGGGGGAGAGGGGGGAGGGGAAAGGCACAAAGAAAACCTGATAGAAGGTAACAGAGGACAATTTGACTTTGAGTGATGGGTATGCAACATAATTGAATGACAAGATAACCTGGAGATGTTTTCTTTGAATATATGTACCCTGATTTATTAATGTCACCCCATTAAAATTAATAAAAATTTATAAAAAAAGAGAATCCAACATAGTTAGCATGGATCATTAATTAGGGTAAACAGATAAAGAAAAGAATGAGAAGCTTCCTTTTCTCAGGCATCTGAAAGTGCTCAGCCTGAACCCTTGACAGAGTGTCTGGTTTCAGGGCAGAAGGTCCACCCAAAGCTCCTGTACAGGTAGATCTCCTGCCCTGAACTAGACACTAATGTCTCTCATGGTGTCAGTTCCTCCTAGTCCAAGCTTTTGGAAACAGGCACAATATAATGTCACAGCAGCTTTTTCTTCAGTCCACTGCTGGTCCCCATCTAACACTTTCTTATTCATCACAGACTCCTGTCCTTATACCAGGTGATAGCAGGCTCCTTACACCAAGTGATAGGAGATTCCTGCTGGCCTGTTAGTTCTTCTAAACCTTGGGAACTGGAAGAGAAGTAATAGTCTCTGACCCAACAGAACAGTTTCTGTCCTTTGTTGCAGTTCTTAGGGATTTATTTCGCTGATTCTGATTTTCTAGAAAGAATTTCCCTGAAACACTAAACAGACCTCCACTTTTACATAAATCAGACTAAAAAAATGGTTCCTGGCTTCGTTCTCTATTGTTCTTTGTCGTGCACCACAGGTTTGCATGTCACAGGCACAGGCAGCCCAGGGTTTCCCCACCAGAGCCCCTTCTCCCAGGGTTTCCCAGGTCTCTGACTAGATTAGGAAAGGACATTTCTCAAGCTAGTGTTCACAACAGAAACAAAGCAAAGCTGAACATAGAGGCTTGAAATCCACCAATGAAATGAAAAATCTCAGCATGCATCGCTGCCAACATTCACTTACAAAAAAAACAAAATTTGGAGTTAGGGAAGCCAGAAGGAAATAAAATTCTAGCTCTAAAACCCAACTGGCCAATTACTAGCCACAGTAGGTGTAATCATTTATTGTTTTTTCCTGAGACAAAAATTAAAACTATTATTATCTCCCTCACTTAATGGTTTAAGTTTAACCAAAGGTTGTAAATATTTTAGCATGCAAAAAAAAAAAAAGTCTTTTCTTAATAGAAACTCATTCAAAATATAGGATGGTAATTAAAGAAAACCACTGGTGTTTATAGTTTAACTGCTCTTATTAAAATGAGCTATATATAAAAAATTGGGCATTATCAATGGTGATTAGGGTCAGAAAGAGAATTATTTATTTTAATATGAATATAAATAATTATTATGTTTCCCATAATAGCATATTCTTTTTGGATGTTTGAAATAATTTATAACACAAAGAAACTGATAGTATTTGGTAAAAACATAGTCATAAAATATTTCTAGTTTCCATTTTCTACCACAAAAATGCTGATAGTTATTTAGAGTGAGAAGGTTTTTTTTAAAAAAAATATTTTAACAAAACCACTTCCTCTAAGGGTGCATGATAAAGTGCAGGCCACTGCTCCCTGCAAAACACATCTGTGCAACACTGCTGAAGAATGTACCCTGACATTTCATTTCTTTTAAAAAGTGCATATCTTGTGCTATAATGGTCAATGGAAAGTGCTTACAAATTTTCAGGGAAAAATTTTTAATAAAACATTACCTTAGATACAATATTGGTTTGGGAGAAAATATCTAGAGGCTTCCTCAAACTTAAACAGTATTTATTATCTATTTATTAATATATTTATGCAGTAAGTTAAATACTTATTTAACATGTTCAGTCTGGGGCACTATACTAAGTGTTAGCAAAGGTTTCATAGGATGGGGGGAATATTACTTGGATGCTAGTGGTAGAAATAAAGAAAAATGGAGAGATTTGGAAGAGTCACGCAAATGGTAATGGGCAGTGAGGGAACTCAGGAATTCTGAAGGTCTTGTAAGTTTGGAATTAGAGTGATGGTGGGGTTTCCCACTAGGAGAGAGAGGACTAGAGAAACTTACTCTGTTTCTTTACTTACCCCTTTAGCTGAAAGTTTGTCATTTGTACTTGCTAAACCTGTGCAATATATTACATGGCCCAGTGAAGATGTCAAGTAGGCAGTGTATGAATGTGCCTGGAGCTCATGAAAGTCTTGACTAGATATACAAGCATATAAGCAACAATTCATATGCAAAAAGATGATTTTTCCAAAGCTGTAAGTCTAAATGTGATTACTTGGGAGAAGAAAGCTATTAGAGAAAAAAGGGGAAATCAAGAATCTATCTTCTTGAAGTTTAGAGTTTGATAAAATAAGGAAGATCCAGCAAAACAAGCTCAAAAGAAGTAGCCAGTAACTAAGAAGAAAAATCAGGAAATCATAAATGTTTTTCAGGGGAAATGTATGGTCAGTTGTGCCAAATAATTCTAAAAGTTCAAATAAAATAATTCTGGAAATGTGAACATTGGATTTTGCGACATGGAGAACATTGGATTTTGCCTGTGGAGAGTAGTTTTCTGTGGAATCATATAAAAACAGAAACTCCTGATAATGTTCATTGTTAAATTTAAGATATAGTAAGAAAAACACATGATCCATCCATCCATCCATCCATCCATCCATCCATCCATCCATCCATCCATTCATCCATCTGTGCATCCATCTATACATCCATTTATACATCCATCCATCAATACATACATGCATCAACCTATCCAGCTATCTATCTATCCATCCATATAGTCACCCATCTATCCCCCTCTCCAATTATCTTTCTATATATTCATCAATCTATCTCTTTATCTATCCATGACTCAGGAAAGAGCACTGGCTTAGAAAGATAATGATGTCTAACCTACTGTCAAGCAAATGCTAGTTGAAGTATCTACTGCATAGCCAAATGAATATAGTCCATATCTTCCATATCATTACGTAAGAGTGAAAGAGGGAAAGACTTAATAAAAAGTGAGGGAAGGTTATAAGGGAAAACCAAGTGGTCAGGGATAGGAAAGGAGTA
Organism: Saccopteryx bilineata; assembly: GCF_036850765.1. Taxonomy (NCBI): domain Eukaryota; kingdom Metazoa; phylum Chordata; class Mammalia; order Chiroptera; family Emballonuridae; genus Saccopteryx; species Saccopteryx bilineata. The sequence continues at coordinate 163,396,823 of NC_089494.1, forward strand.
GTTAAAGGATCCAGAGATTAAATATAAGTTTTCCTCAAAGACCTAATTCAGGACCAGGCTGATGAATTGCAAGAACACATTTCAGAGGTTATTTAAGCAAATTCAAGTGAAACTGCAGGATGCAGGAAGTAAAAGTGTCCCTGATTATAACTTGTTATTGCGAAAGTCATCACATGCCTGCTGGCTGCAGGCTTCAGCACTTACAGCAAGTGAACCCTGTGAGGCTGTGTTACTGCTCCCACTAAGCCAGGAGGCTGGAGAGAGCAGACCTCCTTCTTTCTGATCAATTATAAGCTATTCTCCTCCTAAGGGTGATAAAAGCATAACATCAAAAGTGCCAGGAGACTATTGTAGTTTTCTCCAAGAAAAGATATGAAGTTTGGAAGAAAAACCAAAGCTAAGAAAAATGGGGCATGGAAAGTGAGGGAAAATATATATCTATTTTTGATATGCTTGAAGTAATTCAAAATTATCCATGAATATTTATTATTCTTCATAAAGTTCCACTTTTGGGCGAGTTAGAAAAGAAGAACTAATTGGATTCTATGCCGTGAACAATGATCTTGCTGTCTTGCCCATGGGAAGACTTTCCAAAAGGTGCTGGATTTCAGACCCCAACTCACACTAGGTACAACCTCCCGGAGTCACAGACATGCCAAGAGAAAAACAAGCTAATAGCTGTCTGTTCTGTAAAGAAGACCCTTAGTCATAGCCCTCTGGGCCAGTCCTTCTCTCCATGCCTGACCCACAGCATCCTCCTCTACACCTTTTTGTCTGAGGGGTTCTCTCTCCAACTTCCCGCTAGGGCACCTGGCACAACCTTCTTCTGGCATCTAGGGCTTGGGAAGCCAAAGTCTGTGCAATTTAACACTTAGTTACCTCTGTCCTTCTGCTTCCTCTTATCTGTGTCCCTCATTTCAGGCAATGGACACAGAGGCAGCCACTGTCCTGTGTAAAGATGGATGAGGAAACAAAAAAAATTATTATTAATTGATATTTCAAAAATTATTAATCTACTATGAAACAAATCCCAATTTCTTTTTTTTTTTGAGATTTTATTTATTCATTTTAGAGAAGGGAGAGAAAGAGGAAAGAGAGAGAAGAATAGAGAGGAACAGGATGCATCAACTCCCACATGTGCCTTGACCAGGCAAGCCCAGGGTTTCAAACAGGCAACCTCAGCGTTTCAGGTCAACACTTTACCCACTGCACCACCACAGGTCAGGCTAACAAATCCCAATTTTAATGTTTCTTCAGTTAAAAATGACCATTGTCTTATCTTCACACTGTAACCATTTTGGGGGGCTTTAGTTTCCTGACCTACTCATATCACTTATCTTCAGGCACCCCATCCTTTTCTATCTCCTCATCCCAACACTTGCTCTTCTCTAGTCTCATTCTGCTACCCTGTAACTTATTTAAAAAAAATGGTGGTCCTTAGACACTTCTTTGGAAAAATACCATTTTAAGTAAAGAAAGGTAGAAAGATTCTCTTCCCCAAAGAGATCGATTCAATAAACACAAACAGCTGAAAATTCACTAGAAAATATAGATCAGTTAGCAAGTCACAACTGAAAAATAATTCACTGAGAGAGGTTCTCATTCAGAAAAATAATATTGCTTAAAGGGATGCCCAGAAGTCATTTCTCCAAATCACTCACTTTTAAAAATAATTATATAAGTGAAAAGTATGCTCATTAGCAAAACCTGCAGTGATGGCTCTTTGTGAACATCCAGACGTTACCTTGATCAGTATCTCTGTTAACTGAAAATCTGTGACTTTTATAACTAGATAAGAAAAATAAAATTTAATTAATTTGACCATAAAATGGAAAAACCATGTTCTTATTCCCATACATACTAAGGCATCCATTTAAAAAAAAATAACTAGGATTACTACACTCAGATCATTCAATTCTGTTTTCTAAGATGTTCTTCTCAATATAGAACATTACTGTCCATCTTTTAAGCTAGCTAACTAGGACTTCAGCAATGGCTTAAATATGTTTTTTTAATTAATTTATATGACTATAAATAAAATTATTTATGGGCCAAAAAGTTTGATCTGAGTTTTAAAAAATAATAGCCACATTTTAGAATCTGAGAATCAAATGATAAATGAGATTAAAAGTTTCCACCATGCTTGAAAGATTTTATTTTTAATTTAACTTAGATCTTTACTAAAATAATACAGAATTTATATAGTCAATGCTATTTGATTTCTTAGAACTATGGCAACTGGAAATTGTTTTAGCAGAACAGGATTTCCTTGTTTTTGAGAAAGCCACAAACATAAAATATGTATTGCTCACCCCAGGCTGTAATCTGCTGGGTAGTGGTGCAATTATGCAGATTGCTTTATTAGTGTTTGTTTTCATGGATTTATTTTTCTTTTATTTAGTGAAGGAGTGATTAGGATGCTTAAGGTTTTGCCCCAAACACCAAAGACCCCCCCTTCCATTCTTTTGTTGTTGTTGTTGTTGTTCATGTTTTGATTTTGTTTCTATTTTGTTTTGTGTTGATATAAAGAAAAACGTAAATGAAACTTTCACTGAAAGAAAATCCTTTGGAAATGTCCCTCTCATTTTACCTTAGGCAATAAGCCACCCAAGTGAAAATTCTAGGAATGACAGAGTGGCTGGAATTCAGGTCCTTGGTGGATCCCCTGCTGGACTGGAGGGAGCTGGCATTCATGATTTACATTGTGCCTCAAGAGGAAGTGGGTTCCTTATCTCTGATTTGCCTGTGCCTTTTTCTTAGTACAATTTGAGCTCAAAGCAAACTGAGTTGCAACACCATGGACAATCAGAAATAGAGCTAGAATAAAAATCCCATTTCAAAGAGATGTTTTACCATTTGAAATTATTGCTTGACCTTACCATTTCTATTTTAATACCAATTCCCTGTCCCCCAATATCAAAGCATACTGTGACTAATGAACTTACAAAACTACACCTGAAAGTGGTGAGGTGTGATAAATATCAAATATGTTGTCTGATATTTCTTAAAAAAAAAAAAAAAGCCAAATTAGGTATTTTAAAAAACGACTTTTTCCATTGCACTGTTTCATAGCCCTTTATATTCTAATTGGAGTCAAGATGAAAAGGCACCTAGCATACAGACCCTTTTAATTTCTTTGATCAATTATTTCAGACTCCTTAAAATTAGTTTGCTTTTATTAATGTTTTTATGATCAGGTAGAATTTGATGCCTAGAATATGGCCTAATTTGACCCAACCCTAAACATCCACCATGTAGAGCAGGGGTCCCCAAACTTTTTACACAGGGGGCCAGTTCACTGTCCCTCAGACCATTGGAGGGCCGGACTATAAAAAAAAACTAGGAACAAATCCCTATGCACACTGCACATATCTTATTTTAAAGTAAAAAAAAAAAAAAAAAAGAAAAAACGGGAACAAATATAACATTTAAAATAAAGAACAAGTAAATTTAAATCAACAAACTGACCAGTATTTCAATGGGAACTATGCTCCTCACACTGACCACCAAGGAAAGAGGTGCCCCTTCCGGAAGTGCAGTGGGGGCTGGATAAATGGCCTCAGGGGGCCGCATGTGGCCCGCGGGCCGTAGTTTGGGGACCCCTGATTGTAGAGAAAGGTCTGGGCGCTGAGTCACAGATTTCATTCATGACATAGCCAGGCCCTGTTTCTCCAAGAAGGCTATCTCACTGCCTTTTTATTTTATTTCCAGGTGACAAATATTTTTATAGAAAACGGGAGGTACTTTTGCAGTGTCTTGACCTGCAGTTTGTATTAGGTTCCATCAGGAGCAAAACAAACTGACTGAAATGAGACCTAATATGAAATTCATGTTTCCTGCACAGGAACCAGTGAGTTTCGTGTAACCAGACACTGTTATTGTCACTCTGTGGAAAGCACTGTGTGGGCTTGTGAGTGCCAATAAATGGGGTCGCAGAATACTTGTCCCCAAGGCTGCTTATAGGAGAGACAGGGACACAGTATACACACTGCTAAGGGAAGGGCAGTTTGGTGGCAGGAGAAATTCATAATGCAGCCTGAGGACCTGTAGGACAGTGACGTTCTCAGTCTTGCCCCTAAGTATGATAGAAGCCAGTACAAGGACTGTTTGTGTTCAGATTTATTACTAACAAAACTTGCCATGATGAAAATACTGATAATGGCCTTTTGCTATGATCCAAGCAAAAATGTACTTAAACTAAGAACAACCATATTTTTTCAAAATAAACTTAAATTTTTCAAAGTCTTAGCCATGATCTAATGTTGAATATTTATTGACCCAATCTTTTAAACAAATCTGGAATTTACCACTTATATTCTCCTTCCATAGCCATGCAGAACTGCTGAAGACACGAACTCCTAGATGGATGATAATAAAACCATTCTTAGGATTAAAAGTCATATTAAATAAGTCCAGAGATGAGAAACTCCATGCATAAATATGTCACATTTTGTTGGTCATTAGAATAGTAAAAAAAAAAATACTGTCTCTTTACCCTAATAAATTTACGAGAAAACATAAAATTTACTTAAACCTTTTAACCTCAGCCAAGATCTGACACAAAATGCAAAGTTATGAGCAAGCTGATATTTTTGTGTAGCTAATAAAACTGCCAGCACACATCACAAAGTTTTGTAGCAAATTTTGTGCTTATACTCATACAAGACTGAATGTTTTGATTCCAAAGGCAAACCAAGGTTACAGAGTGAGAGCGGAGGGAAGCACATGGCCTGGGTGCAGACAGCAATATGTCATCTATGGACAATTAAAAATAATAAGGAAACCAGCTACAATCAGTCTACTCTCCTTTGCCCTATGAGCTGGCAATCACACAACATCAGCAATTATGCCTCTTGGAGAGGACCACTGCCATCCAATATGACACCCAGTCCAAGCCAGCAACTAGCTCTGTCTCCTGTATCAAGTACTAGCACATCTACAGGAGAGAAATCCAAATATTTTTTTAAACATTGTCTCACATTATCACTTGCTGACAATCATTGTTAGCTTAAGGAAGCATAGGAAAATCTCCCTTAAAACGAACAAATATTGAATAATTCTAAATCAGTGATTCGACATGAAAACTGTTACTCTCCACTGTAGTTCAGGCTTGGATTAATACATTGTCTAGAGAACTAGCGTTGATATTAAGTGGGTATTTCCAAAATTTAAAGGAAACCCTACTACTACGTAAATGCATACATTCAGTATTTTTAGTGAACATACTTTTGAATACATTATTCAAAATATTACCACAACTCTATTCTTTGTTTTCTCAGTAAAAATTGTTTCTGATGGGCTTCAACCACAATGATTGAAAGACATACTCCATTCCATGATAATGTTGTTGTATCCATTTACTTTAGGGCAAGCTGTGAACATGTTTAAAGTGCTGTTTTTTTTGCAATTAATTTATTCATTGTAAAATGTGCAAACACACATCCTTGTGTTTCAACCTGAAAAATGTAAGAGAATGCAACATTTCAGGCATGCCACCATGGGCCAAGTGAGAAGTCAGCTGGAAGGAACACAGCAAAGCGAAAGGTGATGCCAGCAAGTCCCTTTGGAGAACACAAGTCAGCATGTGTACATGCACACTGTCGGTGCTTAATATGTATACATGTGTATAGCTGGTTTTTATATATACATGTATACAGTCTGTGCTTCCTATGTAAACATGTATTGAGCCAGAGCTTTACCTGCAGACACTCATGGCAATGATATACCACATGTAAAATGTACATAAAAACTGAGATGTGAACTGTTTTGTGGTGAATGCCTTCTAGCTGTTTTTGTCATTTTGCTGTTGAGACATGAGAGTGAGGAGATAAAAACAAGGCTAGACCAAGGGGGTAATGTTATTCTAATGCTTAATCCTATGCCAGTGAACATTCACCCTATACCCCTGCACTGTTCCCTTTTCAACATAGAAATGTGTTATATCAAAACGCAAAGAAAGGCAGTAGATCATAAAGCACATTTTCTAAGCCTGTGTGCCATACCAGCTTTGTTTCACATACACGCATGCACACATACACAAACACACTGAATGGGTTTTGGACTTGACTTCACAGTCATTTTTTATTCAAAATGTTGAAGAAACATGAGCTATGTGCCAGGCAGAATACTGGGCACTAGAGAGAGGAAAAACAGACAAGCATAGCTGAGGACACTGAAAGGCCCACCGGTGATACACAATACAAGGCTGTTTCAGACACTTGACTGTTAGGATGGAGGATGCTCTGTTCCAGGTACTCTCAAACTGTGTGGCAAAGGACCAGCTTAGAGTTTGTTTGCTTACTTGTCTTAAAAAGTTCTGATCTGGTAACTTTGTAAATTATAAAATGAGTTACTAGAGCCTGCCATGTGATGGCACAGTGGATAGGGTCTCAACCTGGGGCACTGAAGTTGCCAGTTGGAAGCCTGGGCTTGCTCAGTCAAGGGACAAACGATGAGCAATCAGTGAACAACTAAAGAGCAGCAACTATGAGTTGAAACTTCCAATCCCCAGCACCACCTCTCTCTGTAAAATCAATAAACAAAATCTTAAAAAAAATAAATTACTAGAAAAATAAAATTGACCTGTAGTGGCATAGTGGGTAAAGCCTTAACCTGGGGCACTGAGGTCGCCATTTCAAAACTCTGGGCTTGCCTGATCAAGGCACATGTGAGGAACAATAATTATGAGTTGATGCTTCCAGCTCCTCCTCCCACTTTTTTCTCTCTCTCCTCTCTCTAAAACCAATAAATAATATCTTAAAAATAAATAAAAAAATTACAAGAAAAACATATAAAATGCAAGCCAAGATTTTTATTATTATTTTTATTGACGTAATTATTCTGTCAAATTATTACACAACATTTTGAAAGCTAGGTCTTTGTGTTTCTGTACTTGGTGTGTCACAGAACAATAACAAAGAGTTTGCAGACAACCACTGGTCTGTGCATCATACATTAAGTATCCCTACTCTAGACAGCATGGCCTCCCAGGAAAGATTGAGAAATATAAATGGAGTTAAACTTCATAGAGGTAAGTGCAAGCTACAGAGTTGGCTCTATACAACAGAGGACTGATTTGTGGATCCATGTTAAGTCTAAAACAAAGCAGTAGAAGCTTAATTTTAATTGCTGGCAATAAAATGACAGAGTGCTTAGCACATGATAAACACTTAACAAATATATGTTGAATGAATGAATGAATGAATGAGCGAGCTGACAGCCATGGAGATGGAACAGGGCTCCTTGGAGAAGAAATGTCAGGAGAGATCAGATTGTCCAAGAGACACAAATGGGAGCGGAGATATGGTGCCATCAGATAGTAAAACAAAGATGCAAACCTCATAAGCATTACGAGATTCATCAAATGAAATGTAACTAAGGAAAATATAGATTCACTGCCTCTAGAAAAAGTGAACTGCACAGCAACACAATCATGAAGAAAAGAAGACTTAGGGCCACGACTGACAGCAACCTGAACAGGGAGATGAAGCTGCCAGGCTCAAATGTCATCAGGACAAGCACAGTGCCCAGAGCAAGCAAAGCAATAGTCCTAAAACACTCAGTTCAGGTTGAGCCATTTTACAAGAGATTTTGATAGATGAGAGCATGTGTTGGCAAGCATGAGAGCAGAGACAGATTTGAAAATGCAGTGACGTGAGAAGGTGACACTTAATCTAACAGAGATCAATCTGGCTGTGGAGGAGAGCTCTCCTCTAATATTTCAGGTCCTGTCCAGTGGGCAGGATAGTAAGTCTATTTTCCTGATGCTGTAGGGGGAAAGGAAGGTTGGACATAACTAAGTTGCTGTGAGATTTTAATGCCAATAGAAGGAAACATTTTTTAATAATTAAAATGGTCTATAACTGAGGTGAAACATTGTCTTTGGAGGTGGTGGGTTTCTCTCCATCACAAGTATATTCAAGATAAATAGAATATTCTAAAGAGAATCCTAAACTGGGTAGACACTGTGATATCTATTGATGGAAATTCTTCATAACAGATACCAATCTTTTATTAAAGAAATATTACTGAGCAACTGCTTTGGGTCACTGTGGTTCTAGACAATGGGGATACAGTGTGGAAAAATAAATTTCTGAGAGCTCATTTTCTGCTGGGCCCCTGATACACACTCACCTAAACAGGACCAGCTTTTTGCTTCTCAGATCATTGCTTCTGTCCACACCAGCAAGACCATTCTTCAAGGCAGGGTTTGAGGAAAGCAGGATTTCCAAATGACAAAACTTTTCATGCACATCTTAAGAAGCAGATTGCAAGCTTAGATCATGGAGTTATTCTCCAAGTAGTATCCTTCCACACAAGGAAAAGCAGGGGGAAAACTTCTCATATTAGTGCGTGTCGGAAGCGCAAGGGAGACCATGGATCCATTAGATGCCAAATTCTTGAATGATACTCCTTTGTTGGCAAGTGAAAGTGACTCCAGACATGTCCAGGGAAAATTAGGGACATCTGAAGACATAGGCTATTGACAGATGTTCCCTGGGAGACCCAGAGGGCAGCTCACAGTGGAGTTGACCTTGTTATCTGTTGTCAAGCTGGCCAGGCTTTACCTAAGGCTATGTTCCTGCCCAATACAGTCACACACCATGATCCAGAATGGGGAAATAACATATTTGTCCAGGACAAGAGATAAGATATGATAAATGTGAATGATAGAACATTTAACTAAAGATACTGAGTCATCTGAATCAAACTTAAAAATACAAAATCAGATGTGAAAAAAATATTTAGAATAAAAGTGTCACAGCAATTTTTTATTAACCAATACTAAAAAAAATCTCAAAACTCTAGAAAAATAATATAATGTTTTTATTTATAAAATACCTGAAATGTTTTCAATTTTTATACATTTTTAGCTTTGATCAACTCTTTTTTCCATTTTTACTTTTTATTAATTTTAATTTATTGTGTTAACGTGGATTCAAATGTCTCACTCAATATATCACCCCTACACCTGTGTCCCCCATAACACTCCCTTTGCCTCTAATTCCCTCCCCCTTCCCTCTGCAATTTGCTGTCCTCTTATCTATTATCTCTGTGTTATGTATATAAAATTTCACTAATCCATTCACTTTCTCTGATCCCATCCTCTCATCCCCCTTCCTATGACAGTTGTCCCTCTGCTCCCTGTGCCCCTACCTCTGCCTCTATTCTATTCCAGTTCACTTTGTTATTACATTCCACATATAACTGAGATCATATGATATTTTTCTTTCTTTTCCTGGCTTATCTCACTTAGCATAATAATCTCCAGGTCTATCCATGCCATCGCAAAAGGTAAGATTTTCTTCTTTTTCATTGCTGCATAGTATTCTATTGTGTATATGTACCACAGCATTTTTATCCACTCATCCACTGATAGACATTTGGGCTATTTCCAGATCTTGGCTATTGTAAACAATACTGCAATAAACATGGCGGTGCATATCTTTTTTTTAATAGATGATTTGGTATTCTTAGGATACATTCCTAAAAGTACAATGGCTGGTTCAAAAGGCAGTTCCATTCATTTTTTGAGGAAAAGCCAGTGGCCAATTAAGGTTGGTTGAGGCCCCTGGCACAAAAGAAAATACTAGGCCCCTTACATTTAAAAAAAAGTGAAAAATTGGGGTTTTGCAGGGCCCTGCAGAAGTCGGGGCCCAAAGTGTGTACCCAGTGCTACTGCCGTTAAATCTGCCTCTGGGAAATGCCATACTGTTTTCCACAGTGACAGCACAAGTCTGCATTCCTACCAGCAGTGCAGGAGGGTTCCCTTTTCTCCACATCTTCGCTGGCACTTAGTGTGTTTTGATTTGTTACTGAATGCCATTCTGACAGGTGTTAGATGGTATTTGATTGTGGTTTTAATTTGCATTTCTCTGATGATTAGTGAAGTTGAACATTTTTTCATCTGCCTATTAGCCATCTGTATGTCCTCTTTGGAGAAGTGTCTATTCCGTTTCTTTGCCCATTTTTTAATTTGATTGTTTACCTTTCTGGTGTTGAGTTTTAGAAGTCTTCATAAATTTTGGTTATTAACCCCTTATCAGATTTATTGGCAAACATGTTCTCTCATTGTGTGTGTTGTCTTTTTATTTTGTTTGCATTGTCTTTTGCTGTGCAAAAGCTTTTTAGTTTCATATAGTCCCATTTGTTTATTTTGTCCTTTATTTCACTTGCCCATGGAGATAAATTGGCAAAAATATTATTACGAGAGATATTAGAGTTTACTGCCTATGTTTTCTTCCAAGATGTTTATGGTTTCATGACTTATGTTTAAGTCTTTTAACCGTTTTGAGTTTATTTTTGTGACTGGTGTAAGTGGGTGATCTAGTTGTATTTTTTTGCTTGTACCTGTCTAATTTTCCCAACATCATTTATTAAAGACACTGTCTTTACTCCATTGTATGCTCTTACCTCCTTTGCCAAATATTAATTGACCATAAAGATATGGGTTTATTTTTTGGTTCTCTGTTCTGTTCCATTGATCTGTATGCTTGTTCTTATGCCAGCAGCAAGTTGTTTTGATTACAATGATCTTGTACTGTAACTTGATATCAGGAAGTGTGATACCTCCTACTCCATTCTTTATTTTCAAGATTGCTAAGGCTATTCATGTTTTTATTAGGTCCTGTATAAATTTTTGGAATATTTATTCTATATCTTTGGAGTATGTCATTGGTATTTCGATAGGAATTGCATTGAATTTATAGATTGTTTTGAGTAATAGAATGATGTTTATTCTTCATATTCATGAACATGGTGTATGCTTCCACTTGTTTGTATCTTCCTTGATTTCTATTTTCAATGTCTTATAATTTTCTGAGTACAAGTCTTTTACCTCCTTGGTTAAATTTACTCTTGGGTTATTTATTGTTTTTGTTGTTGTCGATGCAATAGTGAAGGGGAATGTTTCTTTAATTTCTCTTTCAGACAGTTTGTTGTTGGTGTATAAAAATGACTGCTTTCTGAATATTAATTTTATATCCTGCCACCTTGACAAATTCATTTATCAAGTCTAGTAGGTTTTTGACTGAAACTTTAAGGTTTTCTATGTACAGTATCATGTCATCAGCAAATAATGAGAGTTTTACTTCTCTTTTTCCAATTTGGATACCTTTTATTTCTTCTTCTCATCTTATTGCTTTGTCTAGAACTTCCAGAACTATGTTAAATATGCATGCTGAAAGAGGGCACCCCTACCTTGTTCCTAATCTTAAGGGGATTGCTTTTAATTTTCACCCATTGAGTATGATGCTGGCTGTCTGTTTGTGATAAATGGCCTTTATATGTTAAGGTATGTTTTCTGCATTCCCACTTTGTTGAAAGTTTTTTATACTAAATGGGTGCTGGATTTTATTAAATGCTTTTTCTGCATCTATTGTTATAATCATGTGATTTTTATCTTTTCTTTTGTTTATGTGATAAATCACATTTATTGATTTCTGAATATTGTACCAGACTTGCCTTTCCAGAATAAATCCCAATTGATCATGATGTATGATCTTTTTGATGTATTGCTGGATCTGCTTTGCTAGTATTTTGTTGAGAATTTTAACATCTATGTTCATTGGGGATATCGGCCTATAGTTTTCTTTCTTTGTAGTGTCTTTATCTGGTTTTGGAATGAGGATAATGCTTGCTTCATAAAAGGAGCTTGGAATTCTTTCCTGCTCTTTAATTTTTGAAATAACTTGAGAAAGATAGGTGTTAGACCTTCTTTGAATGTTTTGTAAAATTCACCTGTGAAGCCATCCGGTCCAGGACTTTCGTTTGCTAGGAATATTTTGATAACTGTTTCAATTTCATTTGTTGTAATAGGTCTTGTTTAGGTTTTTTGATTCTTCCAGATTAAGTTTTAGAAGATTATAAGTTTTTACGAATTTATCCATTTCACCTAGGTTGTCCAATTTTTTGGCATATAGATCTTCATAGTGTTTTGTTAAAATTCTTTGTATCTTTGCAGTGTCAGTTGTTACTTCTCCACTCTTACTTTTAATTTTATTTATTTGAGTCCTCTCTCTTTTTTCCTTGATGAGTCTGGTTAAAAGTTTGTCGATCTTGTTTACCTTTTCAAAGAACCAGCTCTTGGTTTCATTGATCATCTGTATTGTTTTGCTAGCCTCTATGTCATTTATTTCTGCTCTGTTCTTTATTATTTCCTTCCTTCTATTTCCTCTGGGCTTTATTTGTTGTTCTTTTCCTAGTTCTTTTAGATGTAGGGTTAAGTTGTTTACATGAGTTTTTCTTGCTTCTTAAGATCTGCCTGTAGGGAAGACAAGACGGTGCTGGAGTAGGCAGATGTACCAACATCCACCTCCCAGAACCAAAGTGGATTACAAATTTTAAGAACTATCTGGAAAAACCAACTTTGGACTAAACTAAGAGAACTCTTCAACCAAGGAACACTGAAGAAGCCACATCGAAACTGGTTGGAAAAGCAGAAATGTGGAGAGAACAGCAACCGGGAGAGACTTGTGTGGTGGGAAGTGAGTTTAGCAGAGAGGGGAGGGTCCTGAATCCCAGGGACAAAGCCACAGCCTGCAGCCCCAGAGCTGGAAGAGGCATATGCACAGTATTTAGCAGGAAACAAGTCAGGATACTGTTTGTGAGAAAGAGACTGAGTTCTCAGACCCAAGATTCTTCTTAAAGGGACCGTGCAGAAAACCTCACTCACAACCACTCACCTGGGGCTCCAGGGGACGAGAAGAGAGGAGAGTATCAGAGTAGCAGGAAGAGAGTGTAATCTAGGAGGTACAGGGAGAAACATTTTGGGAGACAACCACCCTAACCCCTGGGATGAGTCACTCCCCAAATCTAAAGTGAATATTTTCCCTGGAAACAGCAATACCAGCAAAGGGAAGCAGGACACCAGCCAAACAAGCTCTCCTGCGGCACTCAGAGCAGAGTTGCTTAGAAGGAGGGAGCTTTCGGGACTACAGTAGTGAGTGTTAGGGTCTGAGCTGCAGTGCCCACACCCCCAAGGCTGAGGGCTCACCAGAGGGTGGGCGGCAGTGGGACGTAGAAGCGCGGTTCTGTTGGCAAGGGTGGAAGCTGGCTGGCCACCACTGGGCCCAGGTGTGAGCTCAGTCTTGCCCGGCTAGGGAACTGGGGGTGTGCAAAAGTGGTCAAGCCCAGCTGCAGGCAGCCTGCAATCCAGCCTGTGGAAGAAGGGCAGGAACCCTGGAAGGGGTGGAGACAAGCCCTTAAGCAAGGGCACAGTAGCACAGCCTTGGCCCACCGGTGGAACCAAGGCTTGTGGCCTGACTAGGGAGCTGGCTCCTCCCATGATGGTGGAGCCAAAAACCCAGAAAAGGTAGAGTCCTGCTACTGAGCGTGGGCATGTAGTCCCACCTGACCTGTGGAACCAAGGCTTGCAGCCATCCCACGAGCAGGCTTCTCCTGCAAGGGCAGGATGAAAACCTGGAAACAGGCGGAGACCCACAGCTAAGCAAAGATGCTCACCACTGCCCTCAGGGCAGAACATAATGCCACCCATGGGGGCGGGGCAAAGGCCAAGGCCACCAAGGCTTGTACACCCGAGCATGTGATCACAGCCACTTCCATGAAGGAGAGGCAGAAACCACAGCAACAACCCCAGTGGGCAGGCACGGGCAACGCCCATACCCAAACGCCCTAGGCAGCAATAGCAGAGGAGGTGGCAAGCCTGCAGACATACCATACCTAGGGAACAGAGGCCATACCCAGTGGGCTCCAGTGACCGAAACCTTCCTTTACACAGAGAAAATGAGAAGGCAAAGAAATGCAACACAAATGAATCAAGAGAAATCCCCAGAAAAGGACCTGAATGAATCAGACATAACTAAATTACCAGATGCAGAGTTTAAAATAATAATTGTTAGAATGCTCAAAGATATTAGAACAACAATAGATGGTCATTACAAACACCTAAATAAAGAGATAGCAAATATAAAAAAGGACATTGAAATAATAGAAAAGAATCAGTCAGAAATGACAAATACAATATCAAAAATGAAGAACAAAATGGAAGGAATTAAAAGCAGGATGGATGAAGCTGAGAATTGAATCAGTGAGTTAGAGAACAAGATAAATAAAGGCACAGAAGCAGAGCAGAAAAAAGAAAAGAGACTCAAAAAGTCTGAGGAAACTCTAACAGAGCTCTGTGACAACATGAAGAGAAATAACATCCACATCATAGGGGTTCCTGAAGAAGAAGAGAAAGAACAAGAGATAGAGACTTTGTTCAAGCATATCATAGCTGAAAATTTCCCTCATTTAAGGCAGGAAAACATCTGACATGTTCAAGAAGCACAGAGAACTCCATTAAAGAGAAACCCAAAGAAATCAACACCAAGATACATCATAATTAAAATACCAAAGCTAAGTGATAAAGAGAAAATATTAAAATCTGCTGAAGAAAAAAAGACTATCACCTACAAAGGAGCCCCCATAAGGATGACTTCTGACTTCTCAACAGAAACACTTGAGGCCAGAAGGGAATGGCAAGAAATATTTAAAGTAATGCAGAACAAGAGCCTACAACCAAGACTAATTTATTCAGCAGGCTATCCTTTAAAATTGGAGAAATAAAAAGCTTTCCAGACAAAAAAAACCTCAAGGAATTCACTACAACCAAATCAAGGCTGCGAGAAATGCTAAGGGGCCTGTTGTAAACAGATCAAAGGAGAAAAAGAATATAGCAAAAGAGGAATACAGTTTTAATGAACAAAATGGCAATAAACAATTACATATCAATAATAACCTTGAATTTAAATGGATTAAATGATTTGATCAAAAGACATAGGGTAGCTGCATGAATAAGAAAACAGGACCCATACATTTGCTGTCTACAACAGACACACCTTAAAACAAAAGATGCACTTAGACTAAAGATAAAAGGATGGAAAAAAAAAATTTCACACAAATGGAAATGAAAAAAAAAAGCTGGGGTAGCAATACTTATATCAGACAAAATGGACATTAAAACAAAGACTATAGCCTGACCTGTGGTGGCCCAGTGGATAAAGCGTCAACCTGGAATGCTGAGGTCACCGGTTCAAAACCCTGGGCTTGCCTGGTCAAGGCACATATGGGAGTTGATGCTTCCTGCTCCTCCCCCTGTTCTCTCTCTCTCTCTCTCTCTCTCTCTCTCCCCCCCCTCTCTCTAATAAAAATGAATAAATAAAATCTAAAAAAGTATTTAAATAAAAAATTTAAAAGAACAAAAAAAACCCTAAAAACAAAGACTATAGTTAGAGAAAAAGAAGGTCACTATATAATGATAAAGGGAGCAATCCCACAGGAAGATATAATCATTATAAATATTTATGCGCCCAATATAGCAGCACCTAAATATATAAAGCAGACTTTGATGGATTTAAAGGGCGAGATCAACAGCAATACTATAATAGTAGGGAATTTCAATACCCCACTAACATCACTACATAGATCCTCAAGAAAGAAAATTAACAAAGAAACAACAGACTTAAAGGACATTCTAGATCAACTCAATTTAATAGATATCTTCAGAACCTTTCACCCTAAAACAGCAGAATATACATTCTTTTCAAGCGCTCATGGTACATTCTCTAGAATAGACCACATGTTAGGGCACAAAAGCGGTCTCAACAAATTTAAGAAGATTGAAATCATATCGAGCACTTTCTCTGATCACAATGGCATGAAACTAGAAATCAACCACAACAGAAAAACTGAAAAATACTCAAACACTTGGAAACTAAATAG
The DNA here is from genome assembly GCF_036850765.1 of Saccopteryx bilineata. Classification (NCBI taxonomy): domain Eukaryota; kingdom Metazoa; phylum Chordata; class Mammalia; order Chiroptera; family Emballonuridae; genus Saccopteryx; species Saccopteryx bilineata. The sequence goes on from NC_089494.1 coordinate 163,412,546, forward strand.
CACGTTATTAAATAATGAATGGGTAAACAATGAGATAAAAAAAAAAAATTAAAAAATTTCTAGAGGCCCTGGCTGGTTGGTTCAGTGGTAGAGCGTCGGCCTGGCGTGCAGGAGTCCTGGGTTCGATTCCCAGCCAGAGCACACAGGAGAAGTGCCCATCTGCTTCTCCACCCCTCCCCCTCTTCTTCCTCTCTGTCTCTCTCTTCCCCTCCCGCAGCCAAGGCTCCACTGGAGCAAAGTTTGCCCGGGTGCTGAGGGTGGCTCTGTGGCTTCTGCCTCGGTGCTAGAATGGCTCTGATTGTGGCAGAGTGATGCCCCAAGATGGGCAGAGCATCGCCCCCTGCTGGGCATGCTGGGTGGATCCCGGTCGGGTGCATGCGGAGTCTGTCTGACTGCCTCCCTGTTTCCAGCTTTGGAAAAATACAAAAAAAAACTTTTTTTCTAGAAACGAATGATAACAAACATACATCAACTCAAAATTTATGGGACACAGCAAAAGCAGTCCTGAGAGAGAAGTTCATAGCATTACAGGCATACCTCAAGAAGCTAGAAAAAGCTCAAATAAACAACTTGACCCTGCATCTATAAGAACTAAAAAAAGAACAGCAACTAAAGCTGAAAGCTAATAGAAGGAAGGAAATAAGAAAAATCAGAGCAGAAATAAATGACATAGATGCTAGAGAAACAATATAGAGGATCAATGAAACCAGGAGCTGGTTCTTTAAAAAGGTAAACAAGATCGATGAACCTTTAACCAGACTCACCAAGAAAAAAAGAGAAAGGACTCAAATAAATAAAATTAGGAATGAGAGTGAAGAAATAACAACTGACACAACAGAATTACAAAATATTGTTAGAAAATACTATGAAGAACTGTACGCCAAAAAAACAAGACAACCTAGATGAAATGGACAAATTCCTTGAAACATATAATCTTCCAAAAATTAATCTGGAAGGATTAGAACACCTAAACAGACCAATTACAACAAATGAGATTGAAACAGTTATCAAAAAACTCCCAAAAAAGAAAAGTCCTGGGCCTGATGACTTCACAAGTGAATTCTACCAAATATTCAAAGAAGAACTAACTCCTATACTTCTCAAGCTATTTCAAAAAATTCAAGAGGAAGGAAGACTTCCAAGCTCCTTTTATGAGGCGAGTATAATTCTGATTCCAAACCAGGCAAAGACAATACAAAGAAAGAAAATTATAGGCCAATATCCCTGATGAATTTAGATGCTAAAATCCTCAACAAAATATTAGGAAACCGGATCCAGCAATATATGAAAAAAATCATACACCATGATCAAGTGAGATTTATTCTTGGGAAGCAAGGCTGGTACAATATTTGCAAATCATTCAATGTGATTCATCACATAAACAAAAGGAAGGAGAAAAACCACATGATAATTTCAATAGATGCAGAAAAAGCATTTGATAAAATCCAGCACCCATTCATGATCAAAACTCTCAGCAAAGTGGGAATACAGGGAACATACCTCAACATGATAAAGACCATCTATGACAAACCCACAGCCCACATCATACTCAATGGGCAAAAATTAAAAATAATACCCTTAAGTTCAGGAACAAGGCAGGGCTGCCCCCTTTCACTACTCTTATTCAACATAGTTCTGGAAGTTCTAGCCACAGCAATCAGACAAGAAGAAGAAATAAAAGGCATCCAAATTGGAAAAAAAAAGTAAAACTATCATTATTTGCAGATGATATGATTTTGTATATAGAAAACCCTAAAGTCGCAGTCAAAAAACTACTAGACTTGATAAATGGATTCAGCAAGGTGGCAGGATATAAAATTAATACTCGGAAATTAGAGGCATTTTTATACACTAACAATGAACTTCAGAAAGAGAAATCAAGGAATCAATCCCCTTTACCATTGCAAAATAATAATAATAATAATAAAGTACCTAGGAATAAATTTAACCAGGGAGATTAAAGACTTGTACTCAGAAAATTATAAAACATTGATAAAAGAAATCAGAGAAGATACAAACAAGTGGAAGCATATACCATGCTCATGGTTAGGAAGAATAAACATCATTAAAATGTCTATATTACCCAAAGCAATTGATAAATTCAATGCAATACCAACTAAAATATATACCAATGACTTACTTCAAAGGTATAGAACACATATTCCAAAAATTTATATGGAACCAAAAGAGAACACCAATAGCCTCAGCAATCTTGAAAAGGAAGAATAAAGTGGGAGTTATCACACTTCCGGATATCAAGTTATATTATAAGGCCATTGTACTCAGCCTGGTACTGGCATAAGAACAGGCATATAGATCAATGGAACAGAACTGAGAACCCAGAAATAAACCCACACTTTTATGGACAACTGATATTTGACAAAGGAGGTAAGAGCATACATTGGAGTAAAGACAGCCTCTTCAACAAATGGTGTTGGGAAAATTGGACAGCTACCTGTAAAAAAATAAAACTAGACCACCAACTTACACCATTCACAAAAATAAATTCAAAATGGATAAAATACTTAAATGTAAGCCATAAAACCATAAGCATCTTAGAAAAAAACATAGGCAGTAAGCTCTCTGACATCTCTTGCAGCAATATATTTGTCGATTTTCTCCACAGGCAAGTGAAATAAAAGACAGGATAAACAAATGGTTATCAAACTAAAAAACTTCTGCACAGCTAAAGACAATAAGAACAGAATAAAAAGACAAACTACACAATGGGAGAATATATTTGACAATGCATCTGATAAGGGGTTAATAACCAAAATTTATAAAGAACTTGTAAAACTTAATACCAGGAAGACAAACAATCCAATCCAAAAATGGGCAAAAGAAATGAAGAGACACTTCTCCAAAGAGGACATACAGATGGCCAATAGGCATATGAAAAAATGCTTAACATCACTAATCATTAGAGAAATGCAGATTAAAACCACAATGAGATATCACCTCACACCAGTCAGAATGGCACTCATCAACAAAACAACACAGAATAAGTGCTGGTGAAGATGTGGAGAAAGGGAACCCTCCTGCACTGCTGGTGGGAATGCAGACTTTTGCAGCCACTGTGGAAAACAGTATGGAGATTCCTCAAGAAATTAAAAATCGAACTGCCTTTTGACTCAGCTATACCACTGTTAGGAATATACCCCAAGAATACCATAGCATAGTTTGAAAAGAAGAAATGCACCCCGTGTTTATGGCAGCATTGTTCACAATAGCGAAGATCTGGAAACACCCCAAGTGTCCATCAGTGGATGAGTGGATTAAAAAGCTTTGGTACACATATATACTATGGCAGGGGTCCCCAAACTACGGCCCGCGGGCCGCATGTGGCCCCCGGAGGCCATTCATCCGGCCCCTGCTGCACTTCCAGAAGGGGCACCTCTTTCATTGGTGGTCAGTGAGAGGAGCATATTGACCATCTCATTAGCCAAAAGCAGGCCCATAGTTCCCATTGAAATACTGGTCAGTTTGTTGATTTAAATTTACTTGTTCTTTATTTTAAATATTGTATTTGTTACCATTTTGTTTTTTTACTTTAAAATAAGATATGTGCAGTGTGCATAGGGATTTTTTTATAGTTTTTTTTATAGTCTGGCCCTCCAATGGTCTGAGGGACAGTGAACTGGCCCCCTGTGTAAAAAGTTTGGGGACCCCTGTACTATGGAATACTACTCAGCCATAAGAAATGATGACATTGCATCATTTACAACAACATGGATGGACCTTGATAACATTATACTGAGCGAAATAAGTAAATCAGAAAAAACTAAGAACTATATGATTCCATACATAGGTGGGACATAAAAATGAGACTCAGAAACACGAACAGGAGTGTGGGGGTACAGGGTATGGAGGAGGAGAGGAAGGGGTTTGGGGGAGAGGAGGGGCACAAAGAAAACCAGTTAGAAGGTGACGGAAGACAATTGGACTTTGGGTGATGGGAATGCAGAATAATCAAATGTCAAAATAACCTAGAGATGTTTTCTCTGAACATATGTACCCTGATTTATCAATGTCACCTCATTAAAATTAAAAAAAAAAGATATGCCTGTAATGCTATGAACTTCTGTCTCAGGACTGCTTTTGCTGCGTTCTATAAATTTTGAGTTGTTGTATGCTTATTTCCATTTGTCTTAAGGAAAATTTTGAATTTTTCCTTGATCTCATTGTTAACCCATTTGCTATTTAATAACATGCTATTTAGCCTCCAAGTGTTTGAATGTTTTTCAGTTTTTTTTTATTGTATTTGATTTCTAGTTTCATGCCACTGTGATTAGAGAACATGCTTGATATGATTTCAATCTTAAATTTATTGAGACTTGTTTGGTGTCCTAACATGTGTTCTATTCTAAAGAATGTAATATAAACACTTGGAAATAATGTATATTCTGCTGCTTTGGGGTGAAAGGTTCTGAAAATATCAATTAGATCCTGTTGATCTCATGTGTCATTTAAGGCTGCTGTTTCTTTGTTAATTTTCTGTCTGGAGGATCTGCCCACTGATGTTAGTGGGGTATTAAAATCTCCTACTATTATAGTGTTGCTGTTGATCTTGCCCTTTTTGTCCATCAAAATATGCTTTATATATTTAAGTGCTCCTATATTAGGCACATAAATATTTACAATGGTTATATCCTCCTGTTGGATTGTTCCCTTTATCATTATGTAGTGACTTTCTTTATTCCTTCCTTTATCCTTTGTTTTAAAAGCTATTTGGTCAGATATAACTATTGTTATTCCAGCTTTTTGTTTCACTTCCATTTGCATGAAGTACTTTTTTCATCCTTTCACTTTTAGTATATGTGTATCTTTTGCTCTGAGGTGGGTCTGTTGTAGACAGCATATGCACAGGTCTTGTCTTTTTATCCATGCAGCTACCCTATGTCTTTTGATTGGAGCATTTAATCCATTTGCATTTAAGGTTATTATTGATATGTACTTATTTATTACCATTTTATTCTTTAAATCTACAATCCTCTTTTTCTCGATATCTATTTTTTTTTCTTGGTTCTTTTTACAGCAGGTCCCTTAACATTTCTTGTGGTACCAGTTTGGTTGTAATGAATTCCTTGAGTGTTTTTGGGGTTTTTTTTTTGTTTTTTGTTTGTTTGTTTGTTTTGGTCTGGGAAGCTTTTTATTTTTCCTTCAATTTTAAATGATAGCCTTGTTGGATAAAGTAGTCTTGATTGTATATTCTTGTTTTGCATAACTTTGAATATTTCTTGCCAATTCCTTTTAGCCTAAAGTGTTTCTGTTCAGAAGTTGGATGTCATCTTTATGGAGGCTCCTCTAACTGCTTTTCTCTTGCAGTTTTTAGTATTCTTTCTTTGTCTCTAAACTTCAGCATTTTAATTATTATGTGTCTTAGTGTAGGCCTCCTTGGGTTTCTCTTTAATGATAGACTCTCTGTGCTTCTTGAACTTGTGTGACTTTTTCCTTCATCAATTTATGGAAATATCCAGCTATGACTTATGCAAACAGGTTCTCTATCCCTTGTTCATTCTCTTCTCCTTCAGGAACCCCTATGATGCAGATGTTGTTTTTCTTCATGTTGGCACAGAGCTGTCTTAGAGTTTCCTCAGTCTTTTTGTGCCTCTTTTTGTTTTGCTGCTTTACTTCTGTGCTTATGTTTATCTTGTTTTCTAAATCGCTGATTCAGTCCTCTGCTTCATCCAGCTTGCTGTTGATTCCTAGTGCAGTCTTCGTTTCTAATATTGTATTTATCATTTCTGTCTGTTTCTTTTTTATAATTTCAATGTCTTTCTTGATGCTTGCTGTCTCTTTATTTAGGTGCTCATTATAACCATCCATTGTTGCTCTAAGATTCTTCAGTATCCTAAAAATAATTATCTTAAGCTCTGCATCTGATGATTTGGCTGCTTCCATTTCCTTTAGTTCTTTTTCTGGGGACTTCTCTTGTTGAATCATTTGGGTTGCTTTTTTTTTTTTTGTCTGCCTATTTTGTTTGTGTATTACATAGCGCTGTCTAACTTTGAAATTTTTGTGGTGTTTTTATGACATAGATGGGTTTAGTGGTACTGACCTCCAGGCCACCCATTTTTTTATTTTCTAGGTATGCTTCTTGAGGGTACTATTTTACCTTCTGTTGTATGTGAGTATTGAATGCAGTTGGTCTTTCTATGGGTATGGTTACTCCTTCAGCCTGGCTGGCTCTAACGGTCCACCTTAATCAAGTGTATTACACACTGTGCAATATCTGTCCTGTTGGGCATATTTAATCTCCACAGTGTCTGGTGCCTGCTGGACTCCTCCTTTGGGCATACTGCTTAAATAGCAAACTGAGTCTAGGGTTTGTGCTGTCTGCCACCCACTATCAGTTGTGTTGGTTCTAGGTCTTCTTGGGTTGGTCTCAGCTGTTGTTTGTAACCCACTGTGATTCTCTGTCTGCAGCTACTTCACTTTTCACTGTTTGTGTCTGTGTGTTTTTTGCCTGGGTAGTGTGGGAGGTTCCAACCTGTGTATAAGAATCAGCTTCCTCATGCTTAGAGATGACAGCAGCTTCATAAAAGCCCCAAGCTCCATGAGATTTGCCTCGACGTTTCAGGTGTTCTACTTCCTTTTGCATCTGCCTGGTCTTTTGACAGAGTCATCTGTAGAAAGACTGTTATGAGGGCTCAGACTCCTCACTCAACCAAACCCTCCATAGATTGCAAGCTTGTTGGGTTAAAGCAGCTAAAGTTGGGAATACAATGTTTGTGGGATCTCCTACTTCAGGGGTCTCTTTGTCAAGAGCTCTGTATGGGGAATATGCCTCATATTCCAGAGCCTAATCCCTCAGCCACTACTGGATACTCAAATTTTATCATCTGAGCAGCAGGTTCAGATTGAGTGGGGCTGAGAGTCTCCTCTGCAGAAGTTCTTACAGCTGGTAAGAGCCTGGTCTCAGGGAGGAAGACTGAGAAAGTCTTCTACTGGGGCTGATTGTGCACCCCAGAAAGTAGCTAAGCCCCTTGACCAGATCCAACAATTGACTCACACATTAAATATCCATGCTCCAGGCCTCTCTCCATTCCCCCTGTGGAATCTAGCCCAGTAGGGCAGGATATCCAGCACCTAGGCTGGCTGACTATGAAGCTCCACCCTCTCTAGTGCACATGAGCCACTGTGCCAGTGCTGACCACAGAGAATGAAAATCACCTCAGCTGAACCAGGTATGAAGAGCCCTTCCTTCATACAGTTCTAGGATACAACTCTAGCAAGGGTTGTTAGGTCCTGAACCAATGCTCCCCATAGCTGGCTCATGGATATGCCAGCCCTTGGCCTCCCTGGCAGGAACCCAGCAATGTCCAGTGGGAATCACTACCTGTGACTGATCCTCAGCAACCTTCCTGGAGCTACAAGCAATCCAGAATTTGTGTCTGCCTCTGCTGAGCACAGGTGCTCATGGAAATACCAAGCTGCACACCTAGGTTGGCTTTACCCACACTGGGCCTGGGGCAAGTTCCATTCAAAAGGTCAAGGTTCCCTGAACCCTGCCTCCTGCAGCCTCTATCTGCTGGCTGCTTGTTGGGCTCAGCCACTGAAAAAAATCTCTGCTAGAGTGTAGAGCCTGCGGTAATTCAGGGATTAGGAAGGGTGGTGGGTATAGCTCCGCCCTCGGCCCCAGGTGTTGGTCTGTCCAGACTTTTTCACAGACCTCAGTAGGATATGGCCTCTGAAACCCAGAGATGTGGTCTGCCCACAGTCCAGACAGTTTCTACTGAGTCTCCCATGAGGTGGAATTACCAGTCTTAGAATCGGGAGCATGAAGGCAGGTGGTAGCTTTGGCCTTAACATCAGAAAACTGAGTCACTGACATGCCCCCTGCTTCCTGGGTTCTCCGAATGACCTGTCACCATGACTGGGGTAGGAAAGACTCCCAAGGGTAGAGCAGTTGCTTTTCCCTAGACTGATGCCACACAAAGGGGATACTCTGCCCAAGAAAGATGGCGACTGCAGTATTGGAGAATGACTCAGCACAGGGGTTCTGGTGGCTGTCCCCCATAGTGTCTCTCTCTGGGCCTCCAACTTTATACTCTCTTCATGCAACTCCAATTCTTTCAGCTTTAACTCCATGGGAGCCCCGAGTAAGTGACTGTGAACAAGATTTTCTGTGTGGACCCTTGAAGACGGAGCCTGTGTCTCCGAGAGCTCAGTCTCTTTCTTCCAAACAAAAACCTGGATCTTTTCACCTTCAAATGCTGTGTGGGTGATTCTTCTAGGCTTTGGGCTCTAGTCTGGGGCTCTGGACCTGGGGCTGATGACCCACACCTCTCAGGGCAACTGTTCCCACAATGAGAGTCCCTCCAGACCCTCAGCTGCAGCTCACCCCTGGGAGCAAGGCAGCCATTTCCATGTCTCTGCCCTTCCTACCAGTCTCGGTGGGGCTTCTTCTGTGTTATAAACTCCTCTTTGTTTAGTCCAAAGTTGGTTTTTCAAGATGATTGCTCTTAATTTAAGTTTCAATCCAATTTGGTCCTGGGAAGTGGCATTTGGAAAATTTGCTTATTCCACCCCCATCTTGGAATCTCCTGATCAATTCTTCATGTGCTGATGAATTATAGATATTTTTCTCTAAAGAAAATAGATAATTTATTACAAATTTATGGTGATAGAAGAGTTGACTTTAGGTGGTGAGCACACAATGCAATATATAGATCATATATTGTAGAATTGTACACTTGAAACCTATATAATTTTATCATTGTCACTCTAATAAAAATCAAAAAGAGAAAGTAGATAATTTAGTCTTCTCACTAGCATAATTGATCAAAATTTATTATTGATACAGTAAAAGTTTCTTTTTCCTCATAACTTATTATTGGAGATGTCATGTAAATTATTAGAATGGTTATCAAATTTGGAAAAGGCCAAGTTTCATTTATACATGATCTGTTGGGTTTTGGAGAGTTTACCACAGACTAGCTTCTGGCTCTGTGAATACCAAGTTAGTTTCGACTTTCTTCTCACAAAATTCTGATGATGGGCACCACAGGACATATTTCTATAACAGCATGATGTCTGGCTTTACAACTATGTGCTCAATACCCAGTGAGCAGAGAGGGTTTTCTGGAAGCCAATCTGACAACAGGGTTCACAGAAATGTCTGGCCTCACATAATATCTCCCAAGTCGACTTCTCAGCCAGATCCTCAAAATGCCTGTGTTCACTCTGATACTAGTAAGCACAACAAACGTATGGTGGATGGGAAAACAAGAGTGAACTGAAGATGTGGTAAAAGTATGCAGTTTTGTAAATTTTATATAAGAGTTATGCGAATGTGCGACGTCCTGTATAATCACTCAATTTATTTGCTTTTCTTTTTATTGGCTGAGAATAAAATAACTGGAATTATTAATCATGATGATCTTTGTTCCTTAAGTTATGTAAAGCTAGTGTTTGACCATTAAGATTTGAGTATTAGTTTTAAAAGTTTTTATTATAAATGAGTGCTAAATTTGACAAAAAAAATGTGTTTCTAGAAATTTTGTTATTGCAGAACAATAAATGCCTTTCTGCAGCCCTTCTCAGTACTTTTACAAAATCCAGGTTAGAAAACGCTCTTCTAGAAGGGTCTACCTTTGAGCACTCAGTTACTCTGTTACCTCCTCACAAAATTCTTGTGCCTGACCAGGTGGTGGTTCAGTGAATAGAGCATCAGACTGTGACATGGAGGACGCAGATTCGAGACCCCAAGGTCGCTAGCTTGAGAGCGGGTTCATCTGGTTTGAGCAAACTCACCAGTTTGGGCCCAAGGTTGCTGGGTTGAGCAAGGAATTATTCTGTCTGCTGTGGCCCCACAGTCGAGACGCATATGAGAAAGCAATCAATGAACAACTGAAGAGACACAACAAAAAATTGATGCTTCTCATCTCTCTCCCTTCCTGTCTGTCTGTCCCTATCTGTCCCTCTCTCTGGCTCAATCTTTGTCTTTGTCTCTGTCAAAATAATAATAATAATAATAATAATAATAATAATTCTTGTATTTCCCATCTAACCCAGGCCTTTATCCCCTTCAGGAGCATGAAATGATCTTGAGTCTTTTTCTGTCTTAAACACCAAATTAATGACCTAAAATCCAACATAAGTTGCCTCATGTCCACAGAACCACAGAAATTCTTGCAAAGAGGCACCCTCACATAGTTGACTTCATCCTAAATCCATTTCTCTGTGATAATGACAATCTTACAGACTGAAACATCACTAGCTCAGCTTTCCAGAACCTGAAGATTAGTGAAGAGCAGGAAGAACTTTAAAGCAAAAATAAAATAAAATAAATCAGTAAACAATAGGTCAGAAAAATGAATGCTCTTTTTTATTTTATCTCTCAAAATGGTAGTAAAAAAATTTAGAGAAAGAAAAATCAAATTGTGTGATTTTGTCTTTGAAAAGCTTAGCTTAAGACTGTAGTATCTAAGAGGCATACTCATTCACTTAGGACTCAATTAAAGCAAAGAGAAAACAATCCAGTCCTTCGGATATGTCAAGGCGAAAGTGTTTTAAAGAGGGTAAATGACATTTCTAATACACATGGAGCAGAGTTCTTGAAGTCAACTGAAATTAATCTGTGGCTTGAAAACTACTCGGTCACCACTGCCATCAGTAACCTGGTGAACAGAGATGGGCCAGCTGGTCTAGACAGGAGGTGAGGCTGTAGCTACTCTGAGAACTCTCTGTACTCATGTAAGTGTGGCCAAAATACAGGCTATATGCCAACAGCAGCCTGGACAGAGCAGGGCTGCAGTCAGTCTTAGTGCCTGTACACTTACCAAAGCCTCTGGGGGCTGCTGAGTTTATCTGATTTCTGTATTTTTTATGAAATGACTTCCTCAGGAGGCTGCCAAATGTAGAAAGTTCAGAGTTTCATTATTTATGTGTATAAAATACTTCATCATTTTCTTAACACCAATGTTCTAAGCTGTTGATAGAGGGACAATATCTTCTAAGATGAATTAATCTCAAAGAGGCTTGAGATCATGGTCAAACAGTTCAAAATGCATGGGCTACCATCAGCATTATTTGTCCATTGTCCTTCACATCCATGACAGATCAGGGTGACCCTAGCTGATTCATACCGACTAAGTCAGGAAAGAAAAGCTTTTTCTGGGTTTTTAAGCAACAAGACAGTTTTTCAGCAGGGCTATGGAGACTTGCTCAGCACTAAGTAAGTCTGTTTATCCTAGACTGCTGGTCTGTCTCCTTAATCCTGACATCATTTAGACAACATACTTGAGTTTCTATCTGTCCCCTGTGGAACAGTTTGAATGATAATTATGTACTACAAGATCCTAGATACACATATACTTAAGGTATTATTATTAGTAGGAGCTGCTTTGCAAGATTTTAACCCTTTGCAGAGCCCTTTTTATGATCTCATAACTATTTTCTCAGGTTATCTTATTCATTTTTATTCTCTCAATGTTGATCAGATTTAAATTCAAAAGAGAAACATGTCTGAAGTCTTTCTGTATTTCAAAATGTCTTGATAAAAATACTTAATTTCTGACATTTTTTTTTGTGCAAATATTAACCATTTCCAAACATGAAAAATCAAATATCATTTCCAAAATTGTTCCCAGTTCCAAGGTGCAGGTTGTGATATTGAGGAAATAAGTGCTAATTAACTCAGTAGATTTCATTACACACTATACTGGAGTTTCAGATATGTAACTGAAAATGCTTTCTAGGTTCACCTGGAATTTCAACTTTTTCTACATTACTTCTTAAGTTTCAATGGTGACAATGCTGGATTAGGCCAATCCTTGTTCTAAACTGAGATGACTCTGTTTCCTGTGCTGCAGTGAATCAGGAATGACTCTGGCTGAGAGTATGTCTGTGGCTATTGTTTCTATGTAATAACGATGTTGATAGTGAATAATAACATTATTAATTCCCACCTGGGGAACACCTATGGAAATGGGTGACATGTTGTGTTAGCCAGACATCCTTTCATGATGCAAACACTCTTTCCTTTCTCAGGATCGTGGCATCTGCTGATCAACAGCTGAGTCCCACCCCAGGAACAGCTCATCTTACCCAAGGTTGATCTTCCTCCAAGCGGACAGATGAAATATGATGGTTCTTCCAAAGAGGTGACAAGATCAAAGCACCTTGCCTTTATTCACAAGACTCTGAGAGGTCCCAGCTGAACCACCTGTGGGACTATTAGTAGAGGCCTCTGCTGCTTGAGCTCAGCATCTCTCTCAGTCCATTCCTACCTCCTCACCCCTTCCCGTACATTATTCTTCAGAACCCACCCCAAAAGTTTGCATCTGAGAGCTTCCCAGGAGTCTAACTGTGATACCTACTCTGTGCTAGAACCCTGCTGACCACTTTCTACATATTGTCCCTGTAGGCAGCTATATCTCAGTTAGATGTAGTCTCAAGGTGTCTATCCTTAAATTCATGGGAGAGTCAAGAAAAATAAGACTCAAATAGCATAGGAAACGATCAGAGCAAGGGTTTACACTGGGACAGTGCGAATCTACTGCTGGCACTCTTTCTACCATTTCTGCCTACTTCCGCTTCCAGAAGCTCCTCCAGAATCTTTCTAAAATTTATCCATCATAAAAATTAGTTATGACTCCCAGGGAATATTCATATTAAAGAAAATTAGCAGCCCACTTAAAGAAAAAATAGAAAATATATTCATCCACAACAACGGAGTGGTGGATCCTGGTGAAAGATTCTCTCTCACACGAGTAAAATCATATGGTGCTTGTCTTTCTCTGCCTGGCTTATTTCACTTAGCATAATGATCTCCAGGCTCATTCATGCTGTCACAAACACAAACACGGACAACAGTGTGGTGATAGTAGGGGGTGGGGTGTTGGAGGAGGGTATAAGAGAAATAAATGGTGATGGACAAAGACTTGACTTATAGGGGTGACCTCATAACACAGTGTACAGAGATATGTTGTTAGAAATGGGAACCTGAAATCTATATAATTATGTTAACCAGTGCAACCTCCTAAATTTAGTTTTAAAAAAATGAAAAGAAAATAGTCTCTCTCACTCCCTTTTCCCAATTTAATGGATGTTCTAGAAAATGCATGTAAAGTGATGAGATTTCTTAATAAGATCTTACCACCCAAAAAATGCGGGTTTTGAAGTTCTGTATTGTGGAGAGTCATCCACATTAGCACCCATTGCTAGACATCAAGAATTGTATTGGGGAAGCCAGGCCTTAAACTGATGCAAACAGGCTACAAATCCTTTTGGGAACACTTTGCCAAGCCCCATAAACTCCACCTGACTCAATTTTCTAACAGGAACAGTAAGAGCATCTACATCTTAGTGCTGGTGGAAGAATCAAGACATGAATTGATCTTTCATTAAAGTGGTCCATGCATGCTTTTAAATCATTAATTCAAATTCATAAAAAAATAGATTCAGGTTCAGTCATAACAATTTCTGCTGTAAATAAAAATTAAAATGTTAATGTATGTAGTAAGGATGCTTGGACATGTCCTTAGAAGTTTAACTCAATCAGAAAGCCAACAGAAGGCAGAACTTAACACAGACCGATCCTAGTTAGCTTCCAAACAAGCACCCAAGGCAAGCTGGAGTCAGGATGCCCTCGTCCTGAGCCAGCCTCCTACTACTGAAGAACAGAAGCCAGATCTGGCAGGCTGTGTGAGGTGCAGTGAGTACCTTCTGCTCTAGAGGAGGCAAAATAATAGCCACTGCTTAATAACCCTGGACATTTATATGCCCTTATTTTTTAACAATCCTCAGTAACATTCTATGAGTATATGGAGGGACAGGTGTGAGGGGTGCTAGGTCCGGGAAGAAATCAGAGGCAGGCATTTGTTAGTATTTGTTCTGCTACATGACTCCTCTGCAGCAGGAAGAATTCTTAGATCCTTCTTTTAAAGAGGAAAAAAAAAAAGACTGCAAAATCTCCTAGAAATAATTTTAGGGAGATACAACTATTTTTTATCTTAAAGTCCAGGAGCTAATGTTTGATTTAAAGACAAAAAATAAAAACTGTATTTAAAAAAGAAATGTCAGTTGTATGTTTTGATTTTTTTTTAATTCTCTCTTCAGAGGGAGGACTTGCTTAGTCACAGGAGCCAAAGATGTCTTCCTCTTAAAAGAAATTTAAATCTGCAGCAGCACATTGTTAAGGAAGCTTAAATCCAGTGTCACATCGAAATAAAACTAACAATGATAAATTGAAGTTTACTTTTAAAAAATGGAAACCAGAAGCCATCTAACCACATGCTATCTGTAAAGTCTTTGTGGCACAAAAGGATGTACTTCATGTTTCAGGCCTGGGATGGGAACAGTCTACACCAGAGGTAGTCAACCTCTTTATACCTACTGCTCACTTTTGTATCTCTGTTAGTAGTAAAATTTTCTAACCGCCCACCGGTTCCACAATAATGGTGATTTATAAAGTAAGGAAGGAACTTTACTTTATAAAATTTATAAAGCAGAGTTATAGCAAGTTAAAGCATATAATAATAATTACTTACTAAGTACTTTATGTCAGATTTTTGCTAAGTTTGGCAGAATAAATCTTTATAAAACAACTTACTATAGTTAAATCTATCTTTTTATTTATACTTTGGTTGCTCCGCTACCACCCACCATGAAAGCTAGAATGCCCACTAGTGGGTGGTAGGGACCAGGTTGACTACCACTGGTCTACACAATCCCAGGGGGCCTCAGCTTCACACAGGAGGAGACGATTGGCACATGAATCTGGCAGGTCTCCCACAAGGGACAGGATCATGACAGGAGCCTGGTGTCCCAAGAAGGGGCCCAACACCTCAGATTTCCACCCCAAATATATACTGCATTATGAAAATGCAAGTCACTTCTCTAAGTAGAACTAGTGACAAACATAGCCCCATGTTTCCTTCAGTGGGTCACACAAATTCATATGCACACACACACTCAATAACGCAAGCTTGGTTCCATCTGACTGCAGTCAGAACAACGTGCATTCACAGGCAGGTTCTACACAGAATGAAACACATTTTAATGTGGCTTTTTCCTCCTCTCTCCTTCTATTTTCCCTTCCTGGGAGCATCTGTCTCCAGACTTCTATTTGTTGTGGGTGTTTGAAAGTGAGAAGAAGGAAAGGGAGATTACAGTGCGGGAAAGTAAGAGGGTTTACAAATAATGTTCTTTGGTATATTATTTTTTATGGTCCAAGAAACATAATAGCATATTTCCTAAGCATTCCCCTTTCTAAAAGCGAAATGAATAAAATTCTCAATGAAAGAGGTCCTTTAGAATCTAAGTATCTAATATTTTCAGTAAAAAATTAGTGTTGCAAAGATAATAACTTTGTTGACTTATTTATTTATGTTTGTAAATTTAAACTACAATTATTATATTTTTTATTAAAACAAAGAATGGCATCATTACTCATCAGATTTCAAAACTGCTGAGTTTGAGTTCTGGCATTCTTGTCTTAGGAGAGTATTACAGACAAACTCTCTTTTTCAATTTATTTATTTTTTATGACTCATTTTGTGTTTCTTTTTCTTATGAATAAAATATCAACAACTTCCTGAAAATGATACAAAAAATTAAAAAGGAGTATGATCTTAAAATTAAACTGTATTTGAGAAATTCAAATATTATATTGCTGTTTTGTTTTCTTCCCTACAGCTTAATTTATATTATAAATCTTTTGCATAAGTAGCCTATTAACAAAATTCATAAAGCTCAATCCCAACCAAAAATATTCCTCAGCATGTGTTTTCTTTTCTTTTTTTAAAAATTTTATTTAGAAAATTAAATTTAACAGGGTGACATTGATCAATGAGAATACACAGGCATCAGGTAAACATCCCCATAACATTTGAACTCTTGATTACGTTGTGTACCTATCACCCACACTCAGTCTTTTTCTGTCACTGCATACTTGTTCCTCTTTACTCCCTTCTCCCTTCCCTCCCCACATCCTCCTCTTCCTGGCAACCACTTCACTTTTATTTATGTCCATGAATCTCAGTTTTATATCCCACCTATGTATGAAATTATATAGTTCTTAGCTTTTTCTGATTTACCTATTTCACTCAGTCTAATGTTCTCAAGGTCCATCCATGTTGTTATAAATGGCAATATCATTAATTTCTTATTGCTGAGTAGTATTTCATTGTATATATGTACCATATCTTTTTTTATTCAATCCTCTACAAGACAAGTAATAACAAATGTTGGAGAGGCTGTGAAGAAAAAGAAACCCTCATACACTGGTGGTGGGAATGCAAACTAGTACAACCATTATAAAAGGAATTATGGTGGTTCCTCAAAAAATTAAGAATAGAACTACCATATGACCCAACAATCCCTCTCTACTGGGTATCTACCCCCAAATCTTGAAAATATTGGTATGTAAGGAAGGACACATTCACCCCTATGTTTATTGCAGCATTATTCTCTGTGGTCAAGACATGGAAACAACCAAAATGTCCTTCAGTACAGTATGTATTTTCCTAAACTGTCTCTCTGGAGAGTACATGTTATAATAAAATGTTGTGACCCTTCAATTTAAGAACACTTGAATGTCAATCAAGCAGTATATTTATTTCTTAGAAAGATAAACATATATTTGCATCAGGGAGGTTCTACCAGGACGAGGTTCTATGCCTCTGTTCTGCCCCCCACATTCTGTTCTCCATGAACTTTTACACTCCTCACTTGTGTCTGCGACTTGGTTGTTTGTGTAGAACTGGCTTCTGAAGCAGAAAATAGTTTTATGATGGTCTATCCTTCGGCTTGTGATGTTTATTTAGAAAGTCTAAGGTACACTTTCAGAGGTTTCCCTGGAAGGCAAATCTAGTACACTATGAGTCCTGAGTTTGCTTCTTGAAGGGACAATCATGGCATGTGTGATTTAAATTGTGTCAGAGAGAAAAGGTCAAATAATGTGATCTGTCTAGTGACTATAACTCAGCCTGCTACTTTTCTTTTTTTTTTTTTTTGTATTTTTCCGAAGCTGGAAACGGGGAGAGACAGACAGACTCCCACATGCGCCTGACCGGGATCCACCCGGCATGCCCACCAGGGGGCAATGCTCTGCCCCTCTGGGGCATCGCTCTGTTGCGACCAGAGCCACTCTAGCGCTTGGGGCAGAGGCCACAGAGCCATCCCCAGTGCCCTGGCCATCTTTGCTCCAATGGAGCCTTAGCTGCGGGAGGGGAAGAGAGAGACAGAGAGGAAGGAGAAGGGGAGGGGTGGAGAAGCAGATGGGCGCTTCTCCTGTGTGCCCTGGCCGGGAATCGAACCCGGGACCCCTTGCACGCCAGGCCGACGCTCTACCACTGAGCCAACCGGCCAGGGCAAAATCTTTGTTTCTTTTTTATTTACTTATTTATTCATTTTTTAGAGAGAAAGAGAGGAGAGACAGAGAGAGAAGGGGGGAGGAGCTGGAAGCATCAACTCCCATATGTGCCTTGACCAGGCAAGCCCAGGGTTTCGAACCAGTGACCTCAGCATTTCCAGGTTGATGCTTTATCCACTGCGCCACCACAGGTCAGGCCTTGCTACTTTTCAATTCTCATGAATTTGATTATCTATTTAATAAAATTGTGTTGTTTGAGGTGTACAATATGATGACTTGATATACATATACATGTTAAATGATTACTATGGTCCAGCTAATTAACACATCATCTCACATGGTTAACGTTTTGTGTGTGTGATGAGAACACCTAAAATCTAGTCTCAGCAAATTTACAGTATTCAAATAAAGTATTATTAATTATAGCTATCATGTTATACATTAGATTTTTAAACTTATTCATGCTAGCTACATAAGTGGAATTGTGTGCCTTTTGATCAATAGCTCTTAATTTTCCCCACTTCCACACCCCTGTTCAATATGGAAATCTTCTAATATATACCCAAAGGAAATGAAATCAGAATTTCAAAGAGATATATGCATACTCATGTTTGCGAAAACATTATTTACAATAAGATATGGAAACAACTCAGTGGACACCGATGGAAGAATGAACAAAGAAAATGTGATATATAAATACAACACAATGGAGTATTAGTCATAGAAAAGAAGAAAATCTTGCCATTTGCCATAATGTGCATAAACCTGAAGGACATTACACTACATGGAAACATTTGGACATAGAGAGACAAAATTACTTGATCTTACCTATATATGGGTCCTGTAGATGCAAAAAGTAGAACAGTAGTTATCAAGTGTCTGGGGCACCCAAGGGAAGGATCTCATGTTTAGTGGCTCATAATCACTTTGTATATCTAGCATTGCCTATAAATAAAATCCATGTTCACAGAATTTTGAATGAAGGATCTATTCTTTTCTTGGTTTGGTATGACATTTTTAAAAACTAAAATGCATTAGTTCTAATATTCTGATGGCTATTTGGCCCAGAAATAGAGATATTGAAATTTTAAATAGAATTTATTTGGAAGGGCCTTAAGAAGGAAAGTTACAACTTATACTTTATAAGCTTTGACTAAATTCATCTCCTTTAAAATAATTTAAAATTAAAAACCTCCTGCCCTAACTCTTCTCATGTAGAAGCAGAGAGTGAGCTGGGAAAATGTGTGAACCAAAAACCAAGTTACATTCTTCACACCAGTGAGTCCCCACAGTTATTTTCTTCAGGGGCCAGCAGAGATCTCATGCCCTCTAGGCCCATCCATGTTGTTACAAATGGCAAGATTTATTAAGGCTGAATAGTATAATGTATGCACATATCAAAACATCAAGTTGAGCCTGACCGAGTAGTAGTGCAGTGGATAGAGCGTCGAACTGGGATGCGGAGGACCCAGGTTTGAGACCTCGAGGTCGCCAATTTGAGCACGGGCTCATCTGGTTGAGCAAAGCTCACCAGCTTGGACCCAAGGTCGCTGGCTTGAGCAAGGGGTTACTCGGTCTGCTAAAGGCCCATGATCAAGGCACATATGAGAAAGCAATCAATGAACAACTAAGGTGTTGCAACGAAAAACTGATGATTGATGCTTCTCATCTCTCTTTGTTCCTGCCTATCTGCCCCTCTCTCTGACTCTCTGTCTCTAGAAAACAAACAAACAAAAACCCAAAAAACATCAAGTTGTGCCCTGGCTGGGTGGCTCAGTTGGTTAGAGTATCATCTCAAACATGGAAGTTGCTGGTTTGATCCTTGGTCATGGCACATACAGGAGAAGATCAAATTTCCTCTCTCTTTCTCTCTTCTTCCCTCCTTCCCTTTCTCTCTAAAGTCAATAAAATAAACATTAAAAAACACATATGAAGTTGTACACCTTAAACATAAGCAATTTTAATTTGTCTACTACTGTATTCCCCAGTAAAGCTGGAAAAAGAAAAAGACCAGGTTTAAAGTCATTGGTCTCAGCACTGGCCGGTTGGCTCAGTGGTAGAGCATTGGCCTGGTGTGCAGGAGTCCCAGGTTCGATTCCTGGCCAGGGCACACAGGAGAAGTGTCCATCTGCTTCTCCACCCCTCCCACTCTCCTTCCTCTCTGTCTCTCTCTTCCCCTCCTGCAGCCGAGGCTCCATTGGAGCAAAGTTGGCCCAGGTGCTGAGGATGGCTCTGTGGCCTCTGCCTCAGGCGCTAGAGTGGCTCTGATTGCAGCAGAGTGACGTCCCAGATGGGCAGAGCATCGCCCCCTGGTGGGCATGCCGGGTGGATCCCGGTCGGGCACATGCGGGAGTCTGTCTGACTGCCTCCCCGTTTCTGGCTTCGGAAAAATACAAAAAAAAAAAAAAAAAAAAGTCATTGGTCTCACCAAATAAGTGCTCTGGTGACAAAGGCTCTTCAGAGGACAAGGAAACATGACTCATTTGGATTTCAAACTTTGGGGTGAGTCAAGATTGTAATGCCGCATTTTACTATCTAAGGAAAGGTTCAGAAACTTATTGAAAGGCTATGTTGAGAAGTTCACTGAATTTGCATGGAAATGTTGAATGGCTATTGGGAAAACTTAAACAGAGCAGAAAGAAATCTGTGAAGATTATCCATGTCTGAGTGGATACTTTTGCTACACATTCAGATGACATTTTAAAAGTAGCTGATAAGTAGATCATCACAACTCATAAAATACTCTAGCAGAAAAACACTGTGTAAGAGAGAAATAAAAATAACTTAGAAATGTGTCTGATTTCTCAGGCCTCTGTCCTTCATTCAGTCTTTCCCACAGAAGGTGGGGAGAGCTCTTGACATCCCACTGCTCCCATCTTTGTTCCGTGAATATGGTAGAAGCAAAAAGACTTCACTTGGAATCCCTTTCTAACATTCGTTCACCTTCCTTCGCTCCGACAACACAGCTCACATTTCTCTCAGCCTCTACCTGCAGTAGCACAGGACAGCAGGTTTTTACTAAATGAGGCAGAACTGATCTCCTTGAGCAGAAGCCTTCCAGCTGGGAAGACAGTTTAGGAAGGCAACAGCACGCTGTGACCAGGGCCACTAACCCTTGAGCAGATGTTCCTTTATCTCTGACTTGAACTCTAAAGCCAGAGCAAACCAGAGAATTCCCAAGGCTCTTTGTGCTTGGGAATTGTGTGAATCGTAACTGGAAATGGTTTACACAGAAATGAAATATGATTTAATAAATAAATATTTATTCACATTTCTGATTACTTTGTGTGAGAAGTTTATGAATCCCCCCACTTGTTTGTAGCAGGAAACTGAATGGGAAGATAAACTCTTTCCAGGGTATTGCATATTTTTCTCCATCAGGGACCTCTGTCCAACTCCTGAAATCAGACCAGAGGACTCCAGAGCTTCTTCACTCATGAACTGCTGCTGCTGTTAATAATAGTTCCAGCTCAAAGGGCTGTTCTGTGGATCAAACAAGGCATTGACTTTGTTAGGCTGTTGTTTCTTACTCAGGATGTTATTGAATTTCCTAAACAGTAACTGTGTATCTCTGAATGGTAGATAAAGAGGTATTTCCCATAATTCCACAAGCAGCAGAAGATTTTGGCCCACTTTTGTCAGATATGGGAGGGTGTGTATGACTTACATAGTACATACAGGCTCAAAAATTGTATAACTCTGTGAGGAGAAGCATATTTCTATCATATTTTTAATAATATACAATTATATTGTTCTGGTTAAATTTTATCACAGAAAACTATATATTTTCTTATCATAGGAATAAATAATATTCCTTTTAGTATTTACTCAAAAGAGTTGAAAACTATGTTTACAATGAAACCTACACACAGATGTTTATAGCAACTTTATTCATAATTTCTAAATTTTGGGAGCAACCAAAATGCCCTTCAATAGGTAAATGGATAAATAAACTGTGGTCCATCCAGATGATGGAGTATTTATTATTCAGTGATAAAAAGAAATGAGCCATCAAGCCATGAAAAGACACAGAGGAACATTATATGCATATTACTATGGGAAAAGGGCCAGCCTGAAAAGGCTACATTCTGTGTGATTCCAACTCTGTGACATTCTGGAAAATGGAAGAAAAAACTATGGAGACAGTAAAAGATGAGTAGTTGCCAAGGACTGAGGGGAGGGAAGAATGACAGGGTGAATGAAGCAGGGAGGATTTTTAGGGCACTGAAGCTACTCTGTATAACACTATAATGTTGGGTACATGTCATTATGCATTTGTTCAAAACCATAGGATGTACAACACCAAGAGTGGACCCTAATGTCAACTATGGACTTCGGGTGTTGGTGATGTGTCAATGTAAGGCCATCCTTACTTAAATGTGCTTCATTCAGGTGAATGACACTGATAGAGTGGGATGTTTTGTGAGTGTGATGCTGGAGAGTATATGGAAATTTGTACCTTCTTTTCAATTTTTCTATAAACATAAGAAAATAAAGCCTTTAAAAATAAAAGCATAAAAACTAAATGATAAATATCAACAAAGGTGTTATACTGAGTTCCTAGGGACAGATACTTCTGTAGAATGTATTTTATAAAAGGAAAATCATTATCCCTGTTTTACAGATCTCATCATTTCCGAGGTAAGATAGAACTAACTGGTTTGGACACCAACATTCAAGAAAGTAGTATTAACTCTCAGGAATATCCTTAACTTGTAGAAAAATCTGACACTGAATCTCTGAGAAAATGTATTTCTCATACTTGGGGTTATTATCTAGTTTACACCAATTTGGACACCAATAACTTTCTAGAAACAAAGCATAAACCAAGTCGCTGCACTTGGCAATCAGGAGAGGGCACTCCGACAGGGAAGGGCTTGTCTCTCCATGTCCGTGAGCAGACGACTGAGATGTGTTTATCTCCATGTCTGCAGTCATAAAGTCTGAAATAAAATATGCTTCTAAAATTACTTAAAGTCCCCCACAGAAAGTGAAGAATCCCACCAGCATCTTTACAGAAAGCTACATCAGAAAGATGAAGACTATGCAGAAGAGGGGCATGGCCTGAGAATAAATGGTTCCAAACACAACAGCAGATTAAATGTCAATTTAAAATTTGACGTAATCTGGCCCTGGCCGGTTGGCTCAGCGGTAGAGCGTCGGCCTGGCATGTGGGGGACCTGGGTTTGATTCCCGGCCAGGGCACATAGGAGAAGCGCCCATTTGCTTCTCCACCCCCCCTCCTTCCTCTCTGTCTCTCTCTTCCCCTCCTGCAGCCAAGGCTCCATTGGAGCAAAGATGGCCCGGGCGCTGGGGATGGCTCCTTGGCCTCTGCCCCAGGTGCTAGAGTGGCTCTGGTCGCGGCAGAGCGACGCCCCAGAGGGGCAGAGCATCGCCCCCTGGTGGGCGTGCCGGGTGGATCCCGGTCGGGCTCATGTGGGAGTCTGACTGTCTCTCCCCGTTTCCAGCTTCAGAAAAATACAAAAAAAAAAAAAAAAAATTTGACGTAATCTCCCTATGTTGAACTCTCTTAAAAGCTATTTCTTTGAGTATTTGAATCAGGAAGATACATTCATTTTGAGAGTATATATATATATATATATATATTTCCTAAAAAGCTACAGTTATTTATAAAATATTGGTTATATCCTTTAAAATGTTTCAACATGTGTTCAGTAGGTTAAGTGATGGAACATAAAATGTTCGGAAGAATGTTGGTTGGTTATAGTCATGACATCATGAGGTCATGTTGTACTCTATTTTCTCTTTAAAGATAAAGAAATGAGGTCATGGAGTTGGCCCCGATGGGGAGAATTCTTTTAAATTTATATGTCTTTAACAGGATCAATGTCACAGAATCAGAAACGTAAGGGTGAGCTAATTTAATTTTCAAGTTTTTTATGTATACTATTTTTGTGTGTGTGTGACAGAGACAGAGAGAGGTACAGATAGAGACAGACAGACAGGAAGGAAGAGAGATGAGAAACATCAATTCTTCCTTGCAGCAACTTAGTTGTTTATTGATTACTTTCTCATATGTGCCTTGACTAAGAGGATACAGCAGAGTGAGTAACCCCTTGCTCATGCCAGCTTGGGTTCAAGCTGGTAAGCTGTGCTCAAACCAGATGAGACCGTACTCAAGCTGGCAACTTCGGGGTTTCGAACCTGGGTCCTCTGTGTCCCAGTCTGATGCTCTGTGTACTGCACTATTTCCTGGTCAGGTTATACTTTTTACTTTAAAAGGAACAATTAAATTTTTTTAAAGATTTTATTTATTCATCTTAGAGAGGAGAGAGAGAAAAAGAGAAGAGGGGAGGAACAGGAAGCATCAACTCCTGCATGTGCCTTGACCAGGCAAGCCCAGGGTTTCTAACAGGCAACCTCAGTGTTCCAGGTTGACTCTTTCTCCACTGCCACCACAGGTCAGGCTATTTATAAAATATTTAATTATTTTCTTATTCTTAAGCATAACATGCTTGCAAATTTAATAAATATTAGCTTTCTTAAAATTTTTACAAGCTTTAAAGAGATGTTGGCTTTAAAAAATAGCCTGGAATTTCTAACACAACTCCCATAAGGAATTTGTGTGCATGTCCGTCGACCCCTTTGAGTCTGGGCGGGGTACAGCCGCCTGACTGATAGCATATGGTGGAACAGCCAGGTTCTAGGTCCAGATCCTGAGAAATGACCATCTTCTACTTCTCTCTTGGAAGAAAGTCCAGGTATCCCAAAGAGGCATCCACAGGAGAATAACACAGCCCTCAGCCACAGGTGAGCTCCCAGCCAACACCCCGCACTGACGTGCCAGCCGTGCTGTCTTCGAAGTGAGTCCTCACAGGACACCGCACTCCACATTCTGTGGAGTAAACAAACCTGTGCAGCCAGGTCCTTGCAAACTGCTGATTAGGGACAAAATGCATTATTGTTATTGTTTCAAGCCACTATGTTTTGAGGTGATCTGTAACGCAGACAAGGCCAGAACAAATTTGAGGACCTGGGGGCAGAGTGCTACCATAACAAATGTCTAAAACACGGGCACTGGCTTTGTGCTGGTGGCAGGTAGAAACTACAACAGCCTTGAGAAGAGTTTTAGTAAAATCCTGAAGAGCCTCAAGTGAGAGATGGTAAAGGTCCTTGAGTAGGGGCTCCTGGAAGACTAAGCCCTGAGGCAGCTGTCTGTGACAGCTTAAAGAACAGTGGGGGAGGGGGAGGTACGAAAAGCTTGGGGGAAAGGGACTCTGGTTATGGTATGGTAAAAAGTCTGGCAAGTTCTTTGTTGCCTGAGATCATGTGAAACTGAGAAATATTTTATTAGTCAGCTCAGTGAATCACAGAAGAGGCTTAAACAACTGACATTTATTTTTTCACAGCTCTGGAGGCTGCAAGTTCAAGATTGAAGTCCAGCAGGATTAGTTCCTGGTGACACCTCTCTTTCTGGCTTGCAGATGGCCGCCTGCAAGCTATGTCTTCACATGGCAAAGGGAGAGCGATCTCTGGTGTCTCTTCCTTCTAAGAACACCAGTCATACTGGATTAAGGTCCTACATTTAATGATCTCATTTAACCTTAATTAACTCCTGAAAGGAGCCATCTCTAAATACAGTTACATGGGGGTTTAGGGACTCAACATATAGATGGAAAGAGGGCACAACTCAGTCTATAACATCCACCTAATGAGTTCAATGATCTAGTTAAGCAGAATCCCAACAAAATACTCCATAACATCTTTTCGGTGCCTGTGACAACATGCAAATTGAAATAAATGTGCTGGAGAATAAATTCTTACCTATAAATAATCCAGGGCTGGCTAGATTTGAAAAATAAATGATTTTCTTTCTCTAGCCCCTCCAGATGACGAAAGGATAATATAATGAGCGCCTAGTTTTCTTAACCTACAGCAGAATAAATAGTACAGCAACAGGATCAGTGTTATACAGGTGGAAAAGACAGGTCTTGAACCTGGAAATATTCTGGTGGATTCCAATATTAATAATTTGACCCAATGGTTGGTATTTGCAAGTGTTTCATTCATGTTCTGAGAAGTTTGGCATTTATTTATTACTGCAAGTCATCCTTTCTTGATAAGTATTTTTAGTATTGTTTATAAATATGGTCTTGAATCCATCCCTCTGACCAGTAGTTTTATTGCTGCCAATCAGCTTAATTGGCTGCTATGGCACAGTCAGTAGGGCTCCAGTCTAGTGTTAGACTTTCCAGCTGTCACATGATGATACATCATCCATCATCCAAGTTGGTTAGTTTTCAGAGTCTCTCCTGTAATGCAACTTGATTCAAGTATTATTTATACACTAGAAAGAGCAATAACAGGGCAATTTATCAACACCAGTAATGATAATAAGAGCATCCATGATATATAGTAACAGAGCTAAAGTTTACTGAGTTCTTGTTGCGGACCAGGCACTCATCAAAGCTCTTTTCATGTGTTAACTGATTTCACTCTCAGAACAATCTATGAGTTAAGTATTATTTATCATCCACATTTTACAGAAAAGTAAACTGAGAGAAAGTTTAAGTCACTTGACTAAGTTTACAAAACCAGCAGGTGGCTTAACCAGAATTCTAAACTAACACTTCGAAAACTAAGAATATACAATTTAAGAATTCAAAGGTATTTGGATAGGCAGAAAAATTTTTTTTTAGTATCATTAGCCTAAACTAATAATAAAATTAGTCTTGTGCTTATAACTCCTTGTTATATGAAAAACAATGAGCCTGACCTGTGGTGGCGCAGGGGATAAAGCGTCGACCTGGAAATACTGAGGTCGCCGGTTCGAAACCCTGGGCTTGCCTGGTCAAGGCACATATGGGAGTTGATGCTTCCAGCTTCTCCCCCCTTCTCTCTCTCTGTCTCTCCCTCTCCTCTCTAAAATGAATTAAAAAAAAAAGAAAAACAATGAGACATTTAAGTCCTGATTTGTAGCCATATCACTTTATAAATAATTTACCAACATTTTGTTATAAATCCTTGTTTACAAATGTTTCTATCTCATTGGAATGCCAGACAGACTAGAACTGAATTTACTCAGGACTAATATTGTGATCGTGTAGCATGGTGCCTGTGATACTTACAGTATTTCAATTAATTCATAGTGAAAAAGAAATAAATTAATAACCCAGAGGTTAACTTGGGCATCAGGGCAGGCACCCATAACTCAATCTTTAAGCTCTTTATCGTGGTGAAAGGAGCACTCTCACCACCTCCACCTCCATACCTCAGCATCCTTCTGAGGGTGGGGCAACATCACTTCCCTTTTTGAGGCTTGACACACACTTAAGCCTGGCTAACTTTTCTTTTAAGGTTTATGTTAGAAGCACATTTTCAATAAAACTTGGGACTGATAAAGAGAAGAGAAAAAAATTTAATTAAAATGAATTATAGGAGCTAGGATGCTAGTGCCAACCTATAAAATGTCTTCCCTTGTCTGACTCAATTTCCCCCTCAGACCTACCCAGCACAGAGCTAGTGAACCCAGCCACAATCAGTGGGGATATATCCTGAGAGGGAGAGACAAGATCCAGGGAAAAGGACTCTAAGAGCTGAAGAGAAAAAGAGCTGCCCAGAGAGGAGGCAGGATCCGCAGCGGTCTCTGACCAGCAGAGGGGCGGTATGGTGTGCTGGGAACCCTTTCCTGCCCTGTGCCCGTGCGGTGGAGTCTGGAAGCTCAGGCAAGTGACTGCAGCGATGAGGGCCTCTGCAGTTGCTGCAGATGCTCCAGTGCACTTTGTTAGGTACCTTCTGATGAGGTGCATCACTTCCTGTTCTGCAGACTTATGCAAATTTACACTCAGTCTCATAATGGAGAGTTCAAAACATAGGTGTCATTGTAAAGCTGCATTTTCATCCCTCCTCTTTGTTAAACTCTCCACTCAACCTTTTGTACTGTACCTTCCAAGTATAAATACCCAAAGTCACTGTCAGAGCCCATAGGAGCACTGTCAAAGCCTTTTCCTCTCCTGTTTATTTCACTCATCTTTTCTTGCTACCTGGCTTTCTTGGGCTTGTTCCAGACCCCATCACCAGCCCCTCCGGGGATTGTGAAAGCTTCACCTCACACTTCCATAAGAGTTAAAAAGCAAAGGCAGAAAGGCTGTGAGGGGCCACACTCAAGGTTAAGTGCAGAAAGCAGTGTGCACAGCTAACGAGCTCTCCCAGTCCCATGGGGCTCAGTGCCACCGGGCGGGGCCACACGCTGAGGAGCTGGCTTCAGGAGGAGATGCGGAGGCAGCCAAATGCTTCCCAGGGGGCAGTGCTGGAGGGATGAAAAACTCCTGTCCTTCCTGGCCTGGATTTCAGATGTCTCTGTGCTAACCAGATGCTCTGCACTAGCAGGCGTCTAGCCCTTTTTCTTTTGTAAAAACTAGAAATGGATACAGGGAAAAGGGGAAATTGAAAAATAAAAACCAGTCATCAAATCAGAAAAAAATTCTACCAGCCTGGCAGAGTCCATATACATACAATTTGCTTATATGTTTTTAAAAAAGAAAAGCTTCTTTTATTTTGTGTTTGGTTCACTCTTTCTGAAGACCGTCTGAGGTGTTTTAAAAATCACCCTGCATTATCTAAGAGAAAAATAAGCTAAAGTATTTTTCTGTAAAAAGGTATTTGATTTTATACTGCAGGAAGCAGCCCCAGCAATTACAAAAGTGACCACCACTAGATTAAACTATATTTATATATAGTTTATACTGAGCTGTTTTACAGAGTCAAAATACAGATTAAATTCATTGAACTGTTTCTTAACTGCAAAAGGGACTTTCAGCATTTCAGTTATTTTTCTAATGTTTATTTCTTACTCAAAATGTAATTTCCTGAAATCTTTATGACAAAATTTCCTACATGCATATGTACAAGTATATTTCTTTCTTTATAAGTTATAACAGTGGGGAACTGTACTATAGTGTATGTGCATGCTAAACACTCAATGTCGAAGGTGTTATCTACAAATCTCCTGGGTCATAACAAGAGCTTATGCTCAGAGAGCATTTGCCACAGGCAAAACACCATCCAAGCATTCTGTATCGACTACCTGATTTATGCTTCACAACAGACACTCCCACTTTTCAGGTGAGGAACCACAGGCACTGACCTTTCAGACCCTCCGTCTGGATCTCATAGCCAAAATGTGGCAGACAGGATGAGGGTGCTCATTCGAGGGTCTGTTTAAGGGGCACACTTCCACCCCATACACATCACTGCCCCCCCCCCCGATTTCCTCCTTCATCAAGGTCTGGCCTCCTGCTCATGTCCAAATACTCTGACTCTCTCCACTCTACATTTCATAATGAAGCCAAAAACTCTCAAAAATCATACATGGTGGGCCCTGGCCTGATGCTCAGTGGATAGCACATCGGCCTGGCGTATGGACATTCCAGGTTTGATTCCCGGTCAGTGCCCATAGGAAAAGAGACCATCTGCATCTCCCCCTCCCTCCTTCTCTCCCTCGATTGATTCGAGTATGGCCCCAGGCTCTGAGGATAGCTCCACTGGAGCACATTAACCTCAGGTGCTAAAAATAGCTTGGTACTTAGGCATCAGCCTCAGATGGGGTTACCAGGTGGGTCTTGGTGAAGGTGCGTGCATCAGTCTACTTCACTATCTTCCATCTTCTCACCTAAAAAAAAAATTAAGAAAAAAAAGTCATACAGGGTTTGTGCTGCGTCCTGTATCTGGTTTCTCCTGCTCAGCACCCTGTCTTTGAAACTCATCAGGGCTGCAGACATGACTAGTTGGTTCTACACACCAACATGTCTATGGCAGTGGAAGTCGGAAGGGATTTTAGGTGTGGAGGGGTGGAGTGGCATTGACTGGGAAGAGAAAGGCTTCCTCGAATGATAGACATCTTTAATCTGATTTAGGTGGTAAAAATACAGTTACACAGGTAAACATTCACTGATTTGTGCATTTCACGGCAAAATCTGCCTCAGTAAACAAAATACAGTGGGGAGAAAATGTTATTACATCATTTCCTACCATTAAAATCTTAAATAATTTTCCACCAACCATAAAAATAAAAATCTGTTTCAAGCTTCTACAGACTAACCTGGTGGTGCATTCTGCCTTGGCACGGGTCCTACCTGCTCCCCTTTGACCCAGCCATGCCAGCATCATCACCCTCGGGCACGCCACACTTCGCTCCCTCCTCCCTCTGTCTGGACATTGATTTGATGCCTGGTCAAACCAACTCTATATTTAGATCGTAACTTCCACAGGAAAAAAAATGAGATGACCAATGTTGGGCAAATGAGTTTGTAAAACTTGTGTGTTTTTATTTTTTAGTTTGCTCACTTTTACTGTTAAAAATGGCACTGGGGAGCAGAGTGTGTGTGCCTGCCCTCAGAGCAGGGCAGTTGATTGCAAATGCGATTGCATTCCTGCTTGGGAAGGGCCATTGTTTCGCTAATGTTTGCTAGAGGAGAGGTTTTTGTGCCAGAAAGTTTTGAAAAGAGCAGAGGAGAAGGAGAAGAGGTAGAAGGAAGCCATGTTTGGAGAGTGAGAGCAGAGAGAATGCAGAGTGCCGAAGAAGAAGCCATGTTGACAGGGAGAGAGAAGGTGTGCAGATGGGGAACCAGAGGTGAGGGGCTTTTGCGAGCTCTGCTGAGACTAGTTGGGGCTTTTGATTCTAGGAGGAACCAGAGAAGATTCTCCTGGTTGTGGAACCAGATAATGTGTCAAGGCTTTGTGAGCTCTGAATGAATGAAAGGGAAGTGTTTTCCCTGTGTGTTTGTTTGCTCATAGGCTGGTGCGAAACGTTAATAAAGGAATGACCCACTATTTTTTGGTTCCACTGTTTCTTTACTGTATGTCCGAATCCAATGAGAACTTGCATGTGTATGACCATGACAACCACGACTGCTGGCCCTACAACCAAAAAATAACATCTCACCAGACTAGCTTCCTCTCCATGGTAGCTTTATCATGATTGTAGTTTTACATTGGTTTCACTTGTTTGTTTTGTTTTTCTAAGACTTTAATTTTTAGATCAGTTTCAGCTTCACAGCAAAACTGAGCAGAAAGAAGTGGGATTTCCCTGGTACTCTCAGCTCCCATGTACAGAGCACCCCATTGTCAGCACGGAGCACCAGCTCATTTGCCTTTGTAATTCTTAGATGAATGTCTTTTTCCCTTCTAGCTGGTAAACTCTATCAGGGCAGGAATTTTGCCTGTTTTTGTTCTAATAATTTATCTCTCTCCTTGCTGGCACACAGGTGCTTAATAAGTACATTTATTGGTAAGTGTATTTGTCAAGAAGTCTCTTTACATTCCAAATCCAGTCGTTAATCTAGATCACTTTGCAGTCAGTAAATTTGATTTAAACACTATTGTTTGATATGTGAAGAAAATCTATTTTATTTTTAGAAGGGAAGGTATAGCTGCAAAGTGATTTTTTTCAAAGGCTTAGACCTTTATAAAAATGGTAGTACCAACAGTTGATAAAAAGCCTTGAAGTTTATAAATATATCCTTCTTAATTCATTAAAAGAAAATGTACTGGAAGCTCTACTTTTCTGCCTCTAAAAAAATTACATAACTTTATTAGACTTGGAAGATATATATAATATTACATGTAATAACTATCTTCCTGTTCTGTCTATATCTCATATCTGAGATCTAGTCCACACCAGAGGACTTGAATTCTTTCTTGACTATGATGCACAATAAGAGTATGTGTGTGTGTCTGGGGAGGGAGGGGTCAGATAAAACAAAAATGAATGAAAAAAAGAGAGGGAGGGAAGGAGAGAGGGAAGGAGGGAGAGAAAGAGGAAGGAAAAGAAGAAGGGATGGAGAGAGGGAATGAAGGACAAGTTCCAAGTTAGCATATATAACAGAAAAATATCATTGTTCTTTTAGCCTCCCCCCACTCCGCTGCTCAATTACTAAGAATATCAACTGCCCACATAGTTTTAAAGGACCCTTCTTATCCTTCTTTAAATCATAACCCCTGATATTTTCTATTTTGTTTCATCCTATTTGGCTACATTATATTCCATGATTCTTTAGTTCATTATATTCTACTATATTTAAATTTAAAACTGTCTTACAACCCACTAAATTAATTTACCAATATGTCATGCCTCTTAAAAAGTCTGCAAGATGTAGAAATTGGAACTTTTGAAGTAGAACCAGCTTAAATGAAACAAAACAAAAAAATCCAGCTGGGTCTGCAGCCACCGTGGAAAGTATGCATCCTGATTTTACTGGTTGCATTTCCAGCTGGTAGTGACTTGTTTTGTTTATGTGCCTTTTCATCCCAGAGATAGGAGCTAAAATGAACGCAAAGGCTTAGCATACATCTTGTAAGTAAATACAGAAGAAACCTTTTCCCAAGTTTTCCTGAAGTTTGATATTATTCAAGGATGCAGAAAGAAGCACATGGTCACAGACAACTGTCTGGTGAACGAGAGGCCCTTTCACAGGCAAGAGCTGTTCAGAAACTTTATCCTCAATTATGTAACGTTCAAAACTTGGTTGTCTGCCCTGGCCAGTTGGCTCAGTGGTAGAGCTTCGGCCTGGTGTGCGGAAGTCCCGGGTTCGATTCCCAGCCAGGGCACACAGGAGAGGTGCCCATCTGCTTCTCCACCCCTCCCCCTCTCCTTCCTCTCTGTCTCTCTCTTCCCCTCCTGCAGCTAAGGCTCTATTGGAGCAAAGTTGGTCCGGGTGCTGAGGATGGCTCTGTGGCCTTTGCCTCAGGAGCTAGAATGGCTCTGGTTGCAATGGAGCAATGCCTCAGATGGGCAGAGCATCACCCCCTGGTGGGCGTGCCAGGTGGATCCCGGTCGGGCGCATGTGGGAGTCTGTCTGACTGCCTCCCCGTTTCCAGCTTCAGAAAAATACAAAAAAAAAACCCCAAAAAACTTGGTTGTCTTGGTTGTAGGAAAGAAGGAAATCTTACCTTTTGTGGCAGTATGAATTGACCTGGAAAGTATTATGCTAAGTGAAATAAGCCAGTCAGAGAAGACAAATACTATATAATTTCACTTATATGTGGAATCTAATGAACAAATTAAACTAACAAATAAAATAGAAACAGACTCATAGATACAGAGAACAGACTAACAGCTATCAGAGGGGAGGAGTTGGGAGGCTGGGTAAAAACAGTGAGGGGCTTAAGCAAAAAAAAAAAAAAAAAACCAACAAAACAAAAAAAAACACCTCATAGACACAGATGACAGCATGGTGATTACCAAAGAGAAAAGGGGGTGGAGGAGGTATAAATGAGTAAAGTGGGGATAAATGGTGATGGAAGGACACTAGACTTTGGGTGGTGGACACTCAATAAAATGTATAAATGATGTATTGTGGAACTGCACACCTGAAACCTATATAATTTTATTAACCAATGTCAAAAATTCAGTAACAGTTTTTTTAAAAGTTTGTACAAATCAATTGTCAGATGGAAACCATACATCCATCTGTTCAGCTCTGTGACTCAGATACTTACAGATACCTCCAGTCAACTCTGAACCATGACAAGGTGGGGATGTCCAGGTGACTCAATCACTAATAAAAGTGATACTCCATATGTGCGAGTCTAGACACATTTATTTACTATTTTTCTTGGGGTATTTAGAGACGTTGACTGAATATTTGACTCAAAATCTGTTGTTATGGCAACAACTTAGACAACAGCAGCTAGGGAGCAAGTTAAAATCTTGTATTTAACAACCAATGTCCGTAAGTTGAGAGTTCTCCTATTAGCTGATTTCTAAAGACTGACAGTATTTACTCACGGAGGAGATGACTGAAGGAGTGATCAAAGTTTCTTCAGAGTTTTAGCTGGATGTCAAAAGAGATGAATCCAAAATCTTACAACTCTGAGAACCCATAGCAAACAAGAGAAAAGCTTCTGCCTACACTCACTTTTTCCTGGATCGTTTCTATCAGATGCCTGAGCCTCTTAATCTCTAATAACTTCTGTTCAACTCAAATACAGCTCAACTCAAAATATAGCTTCCAAAAGGTCAACCTCGTAGGTCCCAGGCCTTCCCACTGCATTCTGTTCTGTTTGGAATCTTGTACATTAACTCAAACAATTCTCTTCCATCGTTTTTTAAATTATTATTTTTGTTCATAGTCCTAACACTTTCTGCACATCAATTGTTCTCTTCACTATAAAGATTGACAATTGTCCTTAAATATCCTTTCTCCTAATGGCCCATAGAAATAGAACTCATGAACTTTAGCTTGACAAATGACTGCCCAGAATAGGTCCTTCAACTGGAATCTAAATGAGAACAGAAGTATCATGTGGCAGTTTCTAGGACTGTTTCTTAAAACGTATCTTTTCCACCTTCATTTTGTATCTCCCCTTATCCTGCTGATTGAAACACAGATGTGATTACTGGTGCTCTAATCGTCTTTTTGGATCACGATGATGTGTACTATATCCTTCGGATGGCAGGGTCTAGATGGCTCAGAACTTCGTGGAACTGAGCTGCCCTAGGTCTGGGTCATTTACTTCTAGATATTTATATGAGACCACATTTTCAGCATGCTTGCATTTGGGAGCTACAAGAGGAAGGTTTCGTGGTGGTTCAAAGTGCCATGCTCTGGAGAAGTACCTTTGGGGTTCTCTGCACCTCCGGCGAAGCATGCAGAAGATGTGGGCCAAGAACAGTTCTAGAAACCAAGGAGTTCAAGGGGCTGTCAGTTGCATTCAAACAGTCCATGCCGTGTCCATGTCAAAGACAGTGACCTTTACAGAATGTTGGGATTTGAGCCTTGAATTTATGATTTCCTCTTTTATGTTCTTTATTATCTTTGATTGGTATTTAAAGTTCATTGGCACTCACTGACTCTGTTTATACAAACATGCTTATTCCATGCAGCCCCCTTGTCTGTTCCTCGTTAGCTCTGCTTTAGGGTCTGAAGCTTTCCAGTCAGCCCTTGGCCTTTTTATCTCTGTGAACTCTTTTCAAAGTCCATATAAAAAGAAATCAGTTAACCAAGTTGTCTCTTTTTATGGAACTTGCATTTGATGTGCGAGATCTTTACAGATGAATGGTAACATTTCGTTTTATTACTGATTAGCTTCCACTACTGTTTTCAGAGAACTTTCCTGCTTCTTCCTCAGGAACTTGCTTTTAAATTGGCCCCGGAGATTTCAAACTCTGAGACTGTTAGCAAAGGGCATGTGAAATAGCGTCTGTGTCACTGCCGCCAGAAGAACGGCTCCTTTTGATGTCGTCTTGTTACTGGATGAGCACATCAAAGCTGTCCCTCGTCTGCCCGCCTAGGACCAACGAGGCAGAATCATCCTCAGAGAAACAGAGAAATCACCCCTGGTGAAACATGAGCAACAAACTCTCCTTCATAGACTAACAGTGTCTGTTAGCTGTACTTCTAAAGACTCACTCTTTCTTCTCATTCATTCTTCTGGATAATACCACCTAACTTCCTCTGTGGTTGCAAGATTTGTTTTTATAATGTCATCAAGAGAGAGTAAGTGTGCTCTAATATTTTTCATGTTTCCATGTTTAAGAAATGGAATTGTCTTTGCATTTTTGTTGACAGGCTGGAGGACAGTAATAGAGACACTAAATTCCATATATTGTCATGAGTGGAGATTTGACAGAACATAATCTTGTGGGCATCCACAGCTGCTGTGCTGTGGATCAGTGTCAGGTCCCTACAAAATGCTTTCTAAATTAAGCTAGTTTTCTGTTAACTTCCTCAAAATCTAAAGCCACAGTAATGGTAAAGTCACCTTACAGATCCCTTCACTACGCAGACAGGACTCTGGGCACCAGGCCACGCCTGCAGGGAAAGGCAGTTCTGAGTCTGGACACCCTTTTTCAGGTGACCACTTTGCCCAATGCTCAGCTTGGGTCCCAGGCTATGTCTTCCAGAATCTCACCATGATATGCAAACCCCAAACCTTCAAAAACAAGATAGGAAACACAAATCCAACTGCACTTAAAAGAAGTTTGTCCCCTCTCAAGCTCCTCAGAGAGTCAATTTTGATTTTAATAGCAGTTCTAGTCAAACGAAGTTACGCTCAATAAATCAGTCTTTCATTATTTTATTATTTTATTTTATTTACTTTATTTTGTTTCTTTTCTTTTCTTTTACTTTAATGGAGACCCCTCTCATCACAGGCATGCAAAGGGTACGTGTCCCTGAAGGCCAGACAGAGCTTGACTTCCCAGGGACAGTCTCTGCAGCTAAGCAGTACCCGTATTTCACAGGCGTGAATGTCCTCTAGTCAAAGCGACAACTGCATGAGTCAGGCCAAAAACCAAAAAGCAAGCCTGCCTTTTCAAGGAAAGGAAACAGATTGTGAAGACATGTTTTCCCCTTGATCTGCTGAGGGCGACAGACCCGCCTCCTTGAGATGCGGTGAGTGGTGATAGGTGACAGTGTGATGCCGGCAGCTCTCCGGGCCTGGGTGCAACAGGGCGCAGCCCCAGGTGGGGCTGGCAGCGGCAGAGTGTGCCCAAGCAGGTGTCCAGCTGCTGCAAGAGTCAACAGGGCCAAGCGAGCAGGAAGCCAGGGGTCACAGGCTGGAGCAGCAGGACACAGGACCGGGAACCCAGGAGGCATCAAGGAGGGTGGCGATGAGCTTCTATTCCAGCCCAAAGGAGCCCATGCAGAGCCACAGGCAGAAAAAAGTGAGGCTGCATTCCTCAAAACCAAAACTTATTGGAGGGTGGGCTATTTTTACAGGTGTATTTTTATGACTGTCAATTGACGGGTTATGTTTTCCCCTTTGACAAAATATTGTTGAAAAATGGAGAGAGATGAATAGTCAAAGCTCTGAGTCTGGCTGCAGAGGTTTAATGCCACCTCTGGGGTTCAAGAATCATGCCCCTGGGGGACCTGGCTCCTCCAACCCTCAGGTCCCTCACTTGCAAGGTCCTCGTAACAACAGAGTCACCTCCCAGGGATTGTGGTCAGCATGAGTAACACAGAGAGTGTTAGGGATGCAGCAAGTGTCCAATAATTGTTACACATGTGCCAAAATATTACAGACATTACATGTGCCTGAGTGTGTTAAGAAGAAAGGAATTTACTGGGAAGGCACAACTCATTGAGGACTATCAATGATAATATGAACCCCAAATAAAAATTGATGGTTTTTGTTTGTTTGTTTCTTTGTTTGTTTGTTCTTTCCTCATTCCAAGAACACAGACCAGACATGCTCAGCGCATCCCCATCTGCGTCACTGCATTTGCAGCTGGGAAGGGCAGTGTCAGTGGCCTGGAGCTTCTCCCTGAGAAGGTGGGGACAGGAGCAGGAGCAGGCCCAGTGAGGGAAGGGTATAGAAAGGATCCGTTCAGAGCAGGCGTGTGTGAAGAACAGGTGAGTCTGGATGAAGGGCAGGTAAGGGTTCAGAGGAAGTTGAACTAACCTGCAGAGGGAGCAGTTGGACTCAGTATGCTCTGAGGAGGTGTGTTGTTTTTTATTTTTGTTTGTTGTTGTTGTTTGTGGGTATTTTAGCAGACAGCGAGAAAGAGAGAGAGAGAAAGAGGGAGAAACAGACTTGAAGGGAGAGAGATGAGAAGTATCAATTCTTTGCTGTGGTACCTTAGCTATTCATTGATTGCTTTAGCATATGTGTTTTGACCAGAGGGCTCCAGCTGAGCCAGTGATCCCTTGTTCAAGTTAGTGACCTTGGACTCAAGCCAGTGACCTTGGGCTTCAAGCCAGCTACCTTTGGGCTCGAGCTAGCAACCATGAGATTGTGTCTATGATTCCATGCTCAAGCCAGCAACCGTACGGTCAAGCTGGTGAATCCACGCTCAAGCCAGATGAGCCCACACACTCAAGCCAGCAACCTCAGAGTTTTGAACCAGGGTTCTCTGTGTCCCCGGCCGATGCTCTATCCACTGCACCACAATCTGTTCAGACTAAGAAGGTGTGTTCATAGTTATGATTCTATTCATTGATTTTTGATCCAGACCCATTTCATATTAAACTCTGTCATTCACCATTTCATTGCCTTAACTGAAACTGCTTTAGTTCTTTCCAGCCAGAGCTCAAGGCCTC
Organism: Saccopteryx bilineata; assembly: GCF_036850765.1. Taxonomy (NCBI): domain Eukaryota; kingdom Metazoa; phylum Chordata; class Mammalia; order Chiroptera; family Emballonuridae; genus Saccopteryx; species Saccopteryx bilineata. The sequence continues at coordinate 163,449,872 of NC_089494.1, forward strand.
TACACCAGGGGTCTCAAACTCGCAGCCCACGGGCCGCATCCAATTTTGTGCGGCGCGCAGACTGGCCCGCAGATTAATCCACGGAGTTTGATTAGTCTGCGGGCCGCACAAAATTGGTGGGTGGGCTGCACGGCCGCGAGTTTGAGACCCCTGCTCTACACCCTTGAGCTCTGATTTAGGGAGGATTATCCTTGGAAATCATTCATACTTAAGGCAATGGACTTCATCCTACTCATAAAAAGAAAGTGCTTTTTAAAGTTTTCTTTCTAACAATTAAGATGCCTCAAAGCAAATGAATTTTTCCAAGTTTCCCAGAAGTCTGAATAGTATCACTTTTTAGGCAAAAAGAGACTCTTGGCCCCCTTATCAAAGGTAAGAGCCACCTCAATGCAACACCACGCTGCTCAAGTGCCTAGTGCTCACCTTGGCCGCACCGTCAAGTCTGCTTGGGATCACAGTTTCTCACGTGTGTCATAACCATGACAACACTTGCCACAAACACCACGAGCATGGAACGGGGCTCCCTCATCCTCTGTCCTCTGCAGGACATCCACTCATCCCTCACCACCTGCAGAGATGTCTCCCAGAAGTCCACTTCTCAGTACTCTGGGCTCTGGGCTTTCTAGGCACATCCTTATTCTACTGCTCTCCTGTGATCAGATAGATATACTAAGAGGACATCTGCCAGGCTTGTCTGTGAGCCACTGCTGTATCTTCTTTGTTGCTGCATCCCCAACACTGGGCATGTTGCTTATAAACAGGAGATGTTGGTTTAGTAATCATTTACCTCACTCAACAAATATGTATTGAGTACCCAACGTGCCTGGTTCCAAGAATGTAACTCAGAAACAATAGAAACTGTCCAAGCTCTTACAAAACTTATATTCTAGTCTAAGTTACTCTCTAATTGGTTAATAACTAAGCAGGAGAATGACCTCATACGTTATGGGGAAAAAAAATCCAACCATGTAAGAGATGAAGATGGGGGGACAGGCAGGGGTAGGTGGGAGCTGATTCATGTTGAATTTTGGGAGACTATTTGACTTGAGACCTGAGCAACAGGAAAGAACCAGCCACTTAAAAGACAAAACAGGTCTCCCCTCCCAGCGGAAGGGACAACCAGAAGTTCTGAGGCAGGAATCAGCTGGTGGTGCTCCAGGAACAGGGAGGTATCAATCTCACTTGAGCTTGAAAGCTTGAATGCAGGTCTCCTCATCTCTTCAGACTGCTATAACAAAGTACCCGTGACCAGGTTTATAAACAACAGGCATTCATTTCTTAGAGCTTTGTAGCCTGGAAGTCCACGATCAAGGTGCCGGCAGGTTCAGTGTCTGATGTGGATGTATTTCCTGCTTTGTAGAGTGTGTTTCCTCGCTGTGCCCTCACATGGGAGAGGTAGGGGGACTCTCTGGAGTCTCTTGTATAAGGATTCTAATCATGTTTATGTGAGCTCCATACTCATGACCTCATGACCTGCCAGAGGTCCCACCTTCTAATGCCATTACCTTCGAAGTTCTGTCACCATATGAGTTTTGGGACACAGCATTTGTTTTATAGCAGGGAGTAGAGGAAGGTTGAGGGTCCCAGCAGAAGAGTAGGTGCCATTCCAAGGAAATGAGAAACCATGGGATAGTTATAAACATAAGGAGATGTGATCTCCCTCAGGTTTTACAAAGAACACACTGGAATCATGTTAGAAAAGAGAGTGTTGAATGGATATCACTGAACTGATTTTAAAATAAAATGTTTGATTCTTTCCTATGCATCTTGATGGCTGCACTGAGAACACAGCCAGTCACCTGTGTCTTGGAATTTTCAGCCACTCTCACCACCCAATCCCTGTCCAAGTTGGAGGTTAAGAGGGGCCTGACCTGTGGTGGTGCAGTGAATAAAGCGTCGACCTAGAATGCTGAGGTTGCCGGTTCAAAACCCTGGGCTTGCCTGGTCAAGGCACATATGGGAGTTAATGCTTCCTGCTCCTCTCTCTCTCTCTCTCTCTCTCTTTCTCTCCCCTCTCTTAAATGAATAAAAAATAAATTAAAAAAATAAAAAAAGAGGGAGACGGGGATTCTGGATGGACCGCCATGTAACAATAAGCAGTCACTCCAAATTGAGCATGGAGCTACTCGGCGGTGATGGCAAAGGAAATACATAAAAAGCCTAAATAGGCCTAATGGGATTTTAGTAATCAAATATCATCATTTGTATATTTTCCACATTATGGTGGGAACACTTTAAGGCCAGGCCTTCTCCTCCTGTTTCTGTTAGAATTTCATTGTAAAGTAAATTTACATCCGTCCCACTTGCACCCTGATACAGGTCGTGTCTGCACTTTCATTACAAACCATGTTTACCGAAGGTTTACAACTTGGCTGCAAAACCAGCTGGCACCGAAACTGGAAACTTGGCGTGAACAGTTTGGCATAAACATTGCCCGGAAGGAGTTTTTCTATCTGAATCTGAGAAAAACAGGCTAGGTCATTTTCCAGTTATTTGTGTTATTCATGCGTAAATAAAATGAAGGCTGACAGCTTCACACAGTTGTTTGCTTTTGCACTCCTCAAAAATAGACCCCATCCAAGAAAAGTAACATTTGGTAAACAAATACTCTATGACAGACTGTAAAACTGAAAAAAAAAAAAAAGAGAAAAGAAAAGTGGACTGGAGTACATTAAATGGAAAGGGAAAAGGGAAGTATTTCAAAAGTCACTCTGTGTCAAAAAGTAAGATCTGGGAGAGGTGTTATCAAACAAATATGCAGGTTCTGGAGGCATATTTGGAGGTTCCGATGGACTCCAAATTAAATGTGCAAACAAGCCAAACACAGACTTTCAAGTAAAACAAATTATTCTATTAAAATTTTAGACACAGCTCATCCCCGCACACAAGACAAGTAAATCTATGATGTCTAAATGAGTTTTCTAAAACCAATGGGCTGTAATACAAGCAAGGGGAGGGGTTGAAGGAAAGATATGAATGGTATATTAACTACATTGATTAACAACAAAAAAGAATGGCAATATCTTAATGGTATATTAAAGGTTTAGAAATGCATTTTGTGAGCTTTGAATTCCAGCAGCCAGCACCAACTTTGTAAAACAGGAATGTGACAGTCTAGACCTCTCTCCAAAGAAAGCCTTTCTGGCAAATTTAAAAGTCAGCCTTGACGTCAAGCGACTCCTGACAACACTTTGCTTTGAGCTGGGTGGGGTGTGAGCCAAACGGACTTTCACTCTTGCAGCCCTATCAGTGGGTGAGTAAAGAGAGTGTGTAGGGCAAAATAAAGCCACACCAACTCAAACAGCAAATAAAAATAAGTCAGAGAGGAAAGATTACAGAATGGACAGGACAATGGCAAGCCATGTCCTCATCTGTCACAAAAAAGCCCCATCTGTAACAAGTGCTTTTCCTGGTGTCCCTTTGCGGAAGGAGTTCTTTTTTCACAGGTTTGCTTTTAGCAGATTTGTCTTTCAAATGGATTTTTAGTTGCTGTTACTGCCCAGATCTGATGCAGGAAAATCCATTATGGTTGTTTAAAAAAAAGGGGGATTGCTTTTAGGCAGGCTATAAGCAACACAATAGAATTTTATCTTTGGTAGTGGAAGAGTTTGCCACCTGGTGATTTTACCTAAAGGACACCCTTTGACCATCACCTGACCTGTATAGCCGGTATAGTACAATCCCATGTAATAATTTAAGCTCCTGGGACACATCTTAAAGCTATTTTGCTCTGTAGAACCATCAAATTAACCAGACTCTCCAAGTTCCACCTCACTTTCTTCTAGGGTAGACACTCCTGGTTTTCTCTGCTTCAGAGAAAGTCTATGCAATCATTTGTTTGCCTTAATATCTAGATTGTTCCCACAACAATGACGTGACATTTAGGATTGCTAGTCATCACATGATTTGTAAACAAGTTTTTACACCATAGAGAGCTCACCTCCGTCATTGAGGAATATGAATAAATACATGAATAAACACACAAAATCACCCAACTGAGAAGATTTTTATTATGAAGACATAAGGTCACAAAGACCAGAGACAGAACACTCAGCAGTTTGATAAACCTCACAGACTAGATGGTGAGCCCCGAAGTATTTTCCCAGAGTTGTAATTATTTCTAAATTCTTTAAAGATGCACAATTATTCTAATCTGACTAGTTCTCTAATTTAAAATTTTAAGACCTGAAATGCATTGTATTTTCAGCTCCCAGCACAGTCCCTGACACCAGAGCATCAGTAAACATTTGTTGAATGAATGAATGAACAATCAGCATGAGACAGATGCTATGATATTGGCATTTATGAAGTGGAGTTTTTTTGTTTTTGTTTGTTTGTTTTAAGACTGAAGGAAATGATTCGAAGCTAAAAGAAATTTGCACCGATCAGTATAAATACATAACTTGTCTTTTTTAAATTTAATGTTTAATTTCAATAATATTATATTAGTTTCAAGTGTACAACATAATGATTAGACATTTATATAAATTATGTCAATGTAAGAAATGTCTAAACCTGAAGAATTTTTATTGGTGCTGGTACAAGATACTGAAATTCAAAGTCCACAAAACACATACATATCTGAGGGCAAGGGGACCTCAGATATTTACATTCTTTGGAGTTTTTATTGTTTTCGCTGTTGTTTATCAACACAGTTAAAGCATCATTCATATCTTTTCTTCATCATCCACATCCCCACCCCCTTTATTTGAGCCAAACTGCTCACAGCAGCTGGGAAGCAAAATCTTAACAAACTGAGAAAATGCTCCAGAGAGAGAATGGCAGTTTTTCACCTTATTTTATACTGTACAATCAAAGGAGGAGCATAGGGTACACACATACTTCTTTTCCATTGGTGGGTATAAGATAATTAACAGTTAACAAACAAGATAATAATAACAATGAGTGGTTCTGAGGTCTCCTCCTCTGGTGGAAGATTGTGTTCTGAGGAATCTGAAAGAAGGCAATTACCCTGACCTTCCAAAAATATGTTATCATAGATGCAAAAAGACAAGACAGACTCAGTTAAGGTAAAGGTTGACTTTTGTCAGGAAGGTAGCCCAGGATGTGGACTACCACCATGAATGGCTTTTAGTTGGAAAATTTTTTGGTTTTTTTTTTTTTTTTAATTCAGTGAGAGGAAGAGAGGCAGAGAGACAGACTCCTGCATGTACCCTGACTGGGATCCACCCAGCAAATCCACTAGGGGGCAATGCTCTGCCCATCTGAGGCATTGCTCCATTGCTCAGCAACTGAGCTTTTCTTAACACCTGAGGCAGAGGCCATGGAGCCATCCTCAGTGCCTGGGGTCAATTTGCTCCAATAGATCCATGGCTGCAGGAGAGGAAGAGAGAGAGAGAGAATGAGAGGGGTAGGTGTGGAGAAGCAGATGGGTGCCCTGACTGGGAATCAAACCCAGGACATCCACACACCAGGCCAATGCTCTACCTCTGAGCCAACCTCCGAGGGCCCGGAAAGTTTTAATTTCAGACCATCTGATATACTTACTTTAAGTCTCTGAATTTGTAAGGCCACTATGCTGGCCTCCCCTGAACTTGTCAGATTTAGTATGTGGCCCGTTTTTCCCCCACAATTCCAAAATGATCACCCTGAAAAGTCTACTACTCATCTGGCATCATACATAGTTATTACAATATTATTGATTATATTCATTATGCTGTACTTTACATACTCATGACTGGTTTCATTATAGGTAATTTGCACTTCTTAATTCTTTTCACCTTTTTTATGCCCATCCTCCCAACCACCAATTTGTTCCTTGTATCTATGAGTTTATTTTTATTTTGTTTGCTTATTTTTTACATCCCACATATAAGTGAAATATGGTATTTGTCTTCCTTTGACTTATTTGACTTACCATAATACTGTCTAAGTTCATCTATGTTTTCACAAATGGCAAAATTTCACTATTTTTTATGGCTGAGTAATATTCCATTGTACCTATGTACTATTTCTTTTGTATCTATTATTCATCTAACAGTGGACACTTGGGTTGCTTCTATATCTTGGTTATTACATATAATGCAATGGGGCACATAGGGATTCCTATATCTTTTCAAATTAGTATTTTGGATTTCTTTAAACAAATATCCAGAAGTGCAAATGCTGGATCTTATTTTTAATTTTTTGAGAAATTTCTATACTATTTTCCATACTGGCTGCACCAATTAACATTCTCACCAACAGTACATAAAGGTTCCTTTTTCTCCACATCCTCACCAGCACTTGTTTGTTGACAGGATTAATATTCAAAATATGTAAGGAATGCATGGGTTGTTTTGAAATGTGCATGTCGCATATCTATATGAGGTCTTTGCAGAATGAAGGACTGTTTGCAGACCATATACAGAGGGAACTGATGATTTCTAGAACAATGCACTCAGCTAAATAATTTAAATGTTAAGAAACCAACAATTGGCAAAGTAGCTTCCTATAGACCTCAGGTTTTGGGAGAGTAACTGGCAGTTAAATGATTATTAATGGAAATGCAAGGGAAGTCATTGAAAGAGTGGAAGTATGACTTGTAAAATCAAATGTGCATGATATTTTTTGACAATCTAGAAAAAGTAAAGAGGTAAAGTTTAACAAAATTCTATAGCCAAATGGGATCTCTGCCCTTTCATCTATAAAGCAGACAGATTAGAACTGAAAGTTGCCATCTATGAAAGTAGCATGTGGAGTTTAGGCTGCTCACTTTCCATACCAGGTGTTGGTACACAGTCACTGCCACTTTGCTGTTGGATGAATGTGTACTCTCTGTAGTGAAATTGGAGTATAAAAAATACTCACCACTTTAACAGAGTGAACTCAGCTCAGCATCCATGTCCCCAGGTGACACTGAGTGCCTTTTCTTAATGTTCCTTTAACATAGTGTCTGTGCGTCTTGGAAAATGAAAGAGAAAGCTAAATGCCGCTCTCAAGTCTTGGAACCAAAATGACAATGAAGAGAAGTAGCCTGGTAGAAAGTGCTTAAGTTTCACATTCAAGAAGAACTGAGCTCCTTTTCTCCTGTTGCACTTGCAAGATTTGTGACATTTGGCAAGTCAAGTTACTTAAACCATTCATGCTTCGACCATCTGGACCATAAGATGAGGCTATCCATACCTACTTCCAGACCATTCAAAAGAGATGATATGTAGATAGCAATCCATGTGATACTGGTGCCTGAAGGAAACTGAGTACAATTCCCTAATTACTCTACCGATCAGATTCAGGGGATCCACCTCCAAATGTATTGTGACTCTGGCCTGCACTGCTCCCTTCTTCCACACCTTAGTCAGTCCTCTCAGTGAGCTTGCTGCCTTTCCCTCACTTCCCAGAACCTACTCCCCACAGCACACTTTCAACTGCCTGGCTCTTCTTGATTTCTGATTTTCATATAAGATGTCAACTCTTCAGATAAACCTTGATTTTTCCAACAAAAGGAGTCTCCTCACCTTCCCAAACTCCCTTTTAACTTTCTGCAGCACTCACTTGAATTCTGCTGTTCACTCATGTGTTCATCTCTGTCTCAGCCAGCTGTGGGCTGCTAGTACAATTACCACAGACTGGAGATTTATCAACAGCAGGCATGGATTTCTCACAGTTCTGGAAGCTGGAAATCCAAGATCAAGATACTGACAGATTCAATGCCTGGTGAGGCCCCTTCTTGGTTTATAGACAGTGTTTTCTCACTGTGTCCTCACATTTTGGGGAAGGGGAAGAAGTTCTCTGGGGTCTCCTTTATTAGGACACTGGTCCCATTCATGAGGGCTCCACCCTTATGATCTCATCACCTCCCAAAGGCCCGACCTCCTAATACCATCACCAATGCATGAATTTGGGAGGACACAAAATTCAGTCTATAACCGTATGTCAATGTCATACAGTCCCCCAAGAATGTAAAGGTTGCAGAGTGCAGGACTACAGCACAACTCCAGAGGGCATTATTCCACAGAAGTCTTGGGTAGAGTGCCTCCTGGAGGTGTGCACAGCCTGACCTGTACAGCACGCAGCATCCAGTCTGATGGACCTTATATCCTTACTTCCTGGTGTAGCCTGGGAACACTGAAAGCACTGAATATATTTGAGAATTGAATTATTATGAAATAATTACATTCTTATACTATAAAATTAAAACAAGAAAGAGAATACAGAGCTTTATGAGAAGTTAAATAGTGGGTTATTCAGTTTGGCAGTGGCTCTAATGTGTAGTTGGGGCAGCCTCACCTCTTGTACACACAGAAACAAGTGACAAGGATTTATGGGTGGTTTCAGCAAGTACTCTGGCTGGATCATATTTTAATGGTTTTATAAATTACTTTATTCTTTTTTATGAGTATTAATGACGTGAAGATGTCAGTTAGATTTTCATTTATGCTTTATTGCATTTTAGGGGAAAATTATACATTACAGTCAAATTTGCAAAGTTGAGTGTTTTCAAAGGTCATGGAATGTGTGACTCACACATGTGAAGGCGACACTAAGAAACAGATGCTATATTGGCTGTCTTAAGAATAGCTTTTGGTCTGTTATACACATTCGATTTAATGCTGAGACTTCACAGCCCATCAGCCTCACTTTCTCTGACTGCACACACACCCTTTGGGCAGAGGTAGCAGTCATCTCAGCCACAAGGCATTCTGGGACCTCACAGCAAGCCAGTGGTGAAAGTAGTAGGCAGGAAGGCTACAAGAGTGATTCAAAGTCTGTGACCCCATCTTCATATCACAAAATATAGGAGAAGGTAGAAGCATGAGTTGGGTTGGCCTCATTTCCAAAAAGCCATTCTAGTGAATGCAGAATGCCTTGGGTCTAATGTCTTGGCAAAATGGTCAAGTATAACTTTTATATAGTATCTACCATGTACCTGTTACGAGTCGCCTTGTTAGACACTTTGCATTATACATGTAGATACTTCAAATAGTTTATAAGAGCATTATTCTCTTTAATAGATCAGAAACCTCCAAATTACAGCAAGAAGTAACCCACCAATTACCAGAAGGGACGGGGGATGGGAAGAATAAAGAGAGTAAAGGGGATCAAATATACGGTGACAGGAGACTACCCTTTGCCTACTGGTACATTATAGAATTGTACACCTGAAACTTACATGTTATTAACCAATGTCAACCAATAAATTTATTTTTATTTAAAAAAGAGTAACCCACCAACATAGCTGGTGAGCTATAATGACAAGACTCAAACCCAAACCTTTAATTATCTATGAAATGATGATGGTGAAGATGATTATGAACATTTATTGAGCACTTGCTGTACGCATATGATATATAAGCTGGGAAAACAATAGCCCTATGAGGTTACGTTGTTATTATCCCTATTGCCCTAGTGAGAAACTGGAGCTCCAGAGGCTCAGAATCACAGTGTTTAGACAGCTATGGCATCTGAGTGAAGCCCACTCCCCAGCAGCCCCTGAGAGCAGAACCACAATATTGCCTCACAGTCACCACCAGGTCCTGGACCCTCGGCAGGCTTGGAAACACCGAGTTCCTGAGGAGCTATGGCCCTCTCAGAGTGTCAGGTTTTCTGTGCACCCAATGCTTGTGCCCAAGTAAAGTCCAGATCAGACTCCTTCAAAGCTGGAGTGAGGATGCTGGGGACAGACGGCCAGCTCACCCTCCCTCTTATTGAGAGCCAGCCTGGGACAGAGACATGAATAATACTTGGTGTTATAACCAAATCTTGCCGGTGGGCATTGAAGAGCATCCAGAGCTGAACCGGCCTCCTCCGTACCTACTTTGTCACGCAGCACACCAGGCCTCAGGCAGCACGCAGGGGCCCTTACTCACATCTCAGTCTCACTGCCGGTCCCTTGGCGTTCTGCCATCTCCCCTGGCTGTGGCAGCTCTTTTCCCCTCTCAGACTATAGATCCCCGAGCACTCCCCTCATGGAGAAAGCTCCTCCTCCCCAGGGCTGAGTGAATGCATCTTCCCTGTTCCAAGGAGAAAGTGTGTTTATAAACCTTTCCCAAAATGAATTAACCAAATTATAATCAAAGAAAACATAATCCTTCCTAGGTAGATCAACCACATCAGAGCCTCAGTTTTATATTTACCAGACACAGTTGTCACCACGACCCTGAAGCCTAGGGACGTGCAACTCCCCACAAAGGGAAAATATATCTACACTAAGTTTTAAAAACACATCTACGCTCCTTGACTCTTTGCCTTCTTCTCATAGCTCCCTCCCACCCAGCAACCTCACATACTACCTACAGTTCTGTCTTGTAAAGTCACTTTGAAGGAAGTAGGGTTTTTATTTTATTTTCTTAGGAACTTACAGGCTTACAAAAAGCCCTTTATTTTGACAGCTAGCTACACATTTGCCATATTTATAATGTATGGTTGCTATTTTTCTGCCGATATTCTTTCTCTACTTCTAACATCCTTGAGAACTCAGATGTCTTATCTTTGCATTATCCTGAATAGAATAACTATAAGTCAATAAATGAATAAATTGCATTCATAGATACTTGATGTCTCTGTGATAGATCTTTTCAATATGTAAACAGTTTATAAGTTGCATACAGAATCCAGTTACAGTCAAGTTTACAGTTTATCATGGAAATAATTGAAGTATTAAAAGATGTAAATATATACTTAGCAATCCTTTCTTTAGTTGTTTATGTTGGGTTTCCGTTAGACGTGTTTTCGTACATAATAACAGCGTTAGTCTCAGCTTGATAAAGAGTTTTGTATGTTTATCTGTAGATTTCTATTTTTATCATGAGCCTGAAAGTATACTCATTAAATACCACAAAGGAATCAAGGCTAGTCAAAACTCTGTTAAATTACAAATATATGGTTAATAGACACTGAGACCAAATTGCAGCTTGTGAGTTATTGGGCCCATAGTTAAGAATCCTTAGGCAGGTCATAGAAAGGCTGGATGGTGAGCAAACTGTCTTTGGGTGGACAGTTATAAGCAGGCATTGCTGATTTAAAATACATTGTGTGAGTGTGCATATGTGCACAAGCATGTGTTCACACACACGCTGATATGTGCATTTATTTTTCTGGAAAGATAACCAGCATAAAGAGCACATAGCTATTACTTCTTTTGAATGAAGAAAATTGAATAAAGAGAAGGGTTTATTTTATTTTATTTTATTTTATTTTACTTTATTTTATTACTGCCCATTTTTCTTTTAGGTTCCTTATGAAGGTCATTTATTTCTTATTGTTAAAAATGTCAACAGAAGTTAACTTGGTGATATGTTTTTCTTTATCCATTTTTATATTTTTTGTTAAGCAAGTTATTTTAGAACAACTTAGTTATGACATTTTTAGACTTTAGTCAATAGATGATTATATCACTATAGAGTTTACTTTGATATAGTACATTCTCTATATTTCTAAAAATTGAAACCACCCTGGCTGGTTTGCTCAGTGTTAGAGCATCAGCCTGGCCTGTGGATGTCCCCCTCCCCCTTCTCTCTCTCTCTCTCTCTCTCTCTCTCTCTCTCTCTCTCTCATTCTTCCCTTCTGTAGCCATGGCTCAGTTGGTTCAAGCACATTGTCATGTATGCTGAAGATGGTTCTGTGGAGCCTCTACTTCAGGCACTAAAAATAGCATGGTTGCCAACATGACCCCAGATGGGCAGTGAATCGACCCCAGACAAGGTTCCCAAGTGGATCCCGGCTGGGGCGCATGGGGAGTCTATCTCTGTATCTACCCTCCTCTCACTTGAAAAAGAAGAAAAAGAGGTTTAAACCAGTATTTTAACACCTTGTTTACACTTTTTAGGTTGGCATTACTACTATTTCCATGAACTTGACAACATTCTGTCCCATGAACACACTTCCTTCATGGTGTTCTGAGTTGGAGGTGGATGTCTCCATGTGCTGGCCATGATAACACATTGGGGTTATGTGACACTCTCTGAGTGACTAGTGGGTCCCACTGATTACAAGAAACCTCAGGGAGAGAAAATTACTTTAATTGGTTTCTGGCACTTTTATTACCCAGTAATTTTACAGTTTGTGTGCTAAATGCACTGAAGCTTATAATCACCTCTGCTGTCATTCCTCACTCAACCGCTTTATAGATGCAGGAAGGAAAGCAGGGGTCACGTGCACTGCTGGCTCACGGGGCCGCTGCCAACTACCCTTGGCAGCACGGGCAGCTTTCCCAGCTAAGCCTTCTTCTCCCCATGATCATTTTAACAAGTGAAGGCTGGGAGATACTCAAAGAAGGAAAAAGAGGTTTTGACATAATTTCAAGGTTTTAATGAGGAATTAATCTTGTTGAAAAACAGCTGCCTTCTGGGCCCTTATCTATGCTCCCAGCACTGCACAATCTGAGAGTTTTCTTCTGTTTCCAATCCCCAAAATATATCCTATCACATTACGTCTTTTCTCAAAATGAAGGTCCGTGCATGAGGATAACTCAGGACAGTGCAGTGGAAGGAAAAAGAGATGGTTGGGAGTATAGCTGTTTTGATAACATGTTATTTCTTTGAAAAAATAATATACTGTTTGAAGCAATAATGGCAACGTCTTGATATTTTTGATCTCATAAGTTTTAATCAGTCTAGATTTGCTAATGGTGCATTTCTGTTTTGTGACCCCTCAAGCATATAACTCTCTTGGATTTTACCTTCTAGAAGATGAAAGCTCTTTTTTCTCTCTCTCATCTCTATACCCAGATACTTACAATTTTTCTGTTCCATTTTTCTCTGTAACCCTGATTTATGTTTGTCCCTTCGAAGGGGCTGGATAGACTTTCCTAACAGATGTTGAAGCTGTTGGCCATTGCATGTGCAATACAGATGGGCTTGGAAGGTGATCATACCAGAGAATGCCATCACTGGGGCACATCTGTGCAGGATGATCTCACAGGGGACCAAGCCACAGAGACAAGACTGTCCATCTAATATGACATCAAAAGAAACACATAGAACCCTTGTAGTTAGTATTTAATTTGTGTTCCAGAAGAAATACTGTGTATTCCCAACAATATTGTTGTCTGATATTCAACATTATGAATGTAAAGAATTATAACTTTGTCATGAACAGTGGCCTAGGAACCTACATACCATTTATAAATGGAACCTGGGAGGAAGCTTCTTTCCATAGAAACAAACATATTTACAAACTAACTTTTACTATGTAATTGACGTGTACATTGGGAACTGATCCTACATGATTCCTTTTACTCTAACCCATGAGTCAGAAGGGACAGTGTAACCTCCACCCCCAGGCCACTGAATAGCTTTTGTCCAGACAGAGGGGCTGAGCCACGGCTTTTGCAAACAGCCAACATATCTTGCTCGTGTTTAAGACACATACATTTTCTGCCATCATTGTTCCCTGCATTAGCCCCATCGTCCTTTGCTATACCTGAGTCAGGATTTGTTAGTTGTCTCATTCAAACTCCAGCCAAAACTTAGTCCTCTCTCTCTACTTTTCTTCCTCATGAGAAGGAAAAAGAATAACGTAAGTGGATTAAGAAAAGGATGCAATTAAAGATTGACTAATAGTAAAATCTGAACCTTTGGCCAAAGAACACTAATATGCCTCTACGGAGCTAACATTCTCCCTTTCTCTTCCTGTGATAACCTTGTCAATGTTAGGTCATTGCACCCACAGGTCAAGAATAGAATATGGTCTAAAGGGAGGTGCCAGGGAGACCTTGCACATTCACATAAGTCCCAGTACAGCTCATCAAGACAGTGTATTGGGTCTGAGTGCAAAGTTCTAAGTAGAAATAGAAAGAAACATTTATAAAAGATCTTCTCTCTTCCTCTCAAGAACCTACAGCTGATGATGAAGAAGTTGGGTATTGCCCGACCTGTGGTGGCTCAGTGGATAAAGCGTCAACCTGGGAACGCTGAGGTCGCCGGTTCAAAACCCTGGGCTTGCCTGGTCAAGGCATATATGGGAGTTGATGCTTCCTGCTCCTCGCCCCTTCTCTCTCTCTCTCTCTCTCTCTCTCTCCCCCCCCCCTATAATGAATACATAAAATCTTAAAAAGAAAAAAAGAAGTTGGGTATTCTGTGTTCTGGTCAATTTTCTCAGCTTCTCTTTTTCTACTTTAGATAAGAATAAAACATCTTCTATGGCAGCAGTCACATTAAAATCTTTACTAAATATGCAGAACACTGTAATAATGTTGAGGCCAGATCTGTACTCACCGATTCCACACTGGCATATTTTAGAACATCAACTCGAAAACTTTCTTATAAACAAGCAGCAGAACTAAGACTAACACTAAACTCCATGATCTCCAAAATGCCAGGGACTGTGGTGCTACACCAAGCGTCAGGTCCTACTAGCAACCACATCTGTTCTTTGGTCCTACATTCTTTCATCTTTAAAAGCAACAATTAGCATGCATGACCTGGCATCTCCCCTGTTTACTACAATTTGAGCAAGGACAGCTTCTTTCAGCCATAAAGAAAAGCCTGTGATCCAAGGTGGCTATTCAAGACACATGTACATGTCCCCAAGTCATCATGCAAGCCTCACTGAGCCAATTTAAGCCCCAAGACAGGAGGGTTTGGTAAGGAAACAGGAAATCTCTCTCTCTTACATTCTCTCTCTGAGATCCTGAAATCCTAAGGAGAACATTCTTTCCACCAGATGTACACAACATGTCTAAAAAAAAAAAATCCAGCATTATATGAAGCAGAGTTGCAAGATAAAAGCAGGAAAATAGAGTTCTAATAATATCATTCTCCTGGGTTCAGCTATACCTAAGGATGAGTCACTTTGGAGCTTCCAAGTTACATGGGCTCATGATTCATTTTTGTTTCATCCTGTCTGAGCTGCATTGCACTCACTTGTAACACCAATATTTCTGACTGGTGCCCTATGATTATTTTCAAGCAGTATGTTGTAGAAATCACATAAAAATAAAAACTGCAAGCTATATTCACAAAGGGTCAATATAAATCATGCTATCTGCCTACTCTTCATTTATCACATGTTAAACTCATAATGCAGAAAATTAGTACCCTATTTTTGGAATAATTTTGAGTTATTTTAGAGGTCTTCTAATTAAGTCATTATTCAGTTTAATTGAAACACCAGAAGCACACTGATTTGTCAAGAAGTCAATGGGCATTAGTATGGCATTAATTTTTTAATCAGACTGATAATCTGGATAGTCTGTTTTTTTAAAGGCTAAAATAGAAGGTGAGGTCCCTGTTTTTCTAGAGTGAAGCTATCATATTGACTCTTAATCACAGGTGGCATCTATCCACTTGAACTCATGACTTCTGAAATTTGAGGTGACTAGTTCAAGTGCTTCATCCCCACATGGAAATGAGAGAGTTTGCACCACAGAGCACAGGGAATTTTCTACTCGGCCCCAGAGTTTCCCTGTCTTGAGAAGTGCAGAGATAATATCAGTTTGGAGGCTGCCAAGAAACATCTTTTTGGTGGGAGGAGTTTGTAGACAAAGACAGAAGAGCTCTCATCAGGCAGCTGAAGAAATGGGATGTGTGCGCACAAAGGCAGAGTATTAGGTTAGTAGAGGAAAGGAAGATCTTATCTAGATAAAAGAGGAAGATGATAAAAGGAAATATTTAATGGTGCTAGTTAAAAATAAAACTAAAAAGGATTAGGGGTAGATTTCCTCTATGAATTCACCTGAACATTTTGTCCAACCAGGCACGATTATCCTGACAGATAGCTCCATACATGTTACTGCAGCTCTGACATGGATGCCAACGGTGGAAATGTAGATTGCGAGAGAGAATGTGTTTATGCATAAAATATAGCTGATGCATACAGTGGACTATTCAATACAAAAAAAAAGGAGAAGAGAATGTATAATGATCTCATTAATTCTGTTGTATCTATAGTCTCAGATGACATTATTGAAAATGCTTTAGTGAATTTTTTATTAAGATAAAGAAAAATTGCTACATGTAATCCTGTTTTGGTGGGAATGAACTTCACTTTAGAACCACAGTTCATTATCCCAAGTCCTGTACTCAGATTTTTTTTGAGATGAGAAGCCATCCATGACAGTTGCTAACTGTTAAATGAGAGCTGTCAACCAACTTCTTATCTTCTGCCAGCTAATGTAACAACATAGGGTTTCTTCTAAACAAAATATAAAATGGATTCACTCTTGACTGATACAGGTCTTAAAAGTTTGAGAGTTGCTTGATTCATTCACAGCATTTCAAAAGAGAAACTTTAATAGCCCTTTTAATTAATAAATATTTTGCTTTTTCCTAACACATTACTAGAAGAAGGCCTGAGTTATTGATCATTTCCCAAACATTTTCTCCCATCTATTTACACTGATGTAGGGGACAACATGTATTTAGAAAGTCCCTCTTCTGTATTTATGCAGAGCAGATAGAACAGTTACTACAAATGCTATTTATATAGGCTGTGTGTAGCTCCATTCTGGCAGCCTAAGAATAGCAGAGTTTCAGAAGCTTAGGTGTATTCTCGGAGTGACCTCATTCACTCAATCACTCCCCAGATACCATGCAAGGCTATTGAAAGGTCTGGGACTCTGGCGGATTTAAAGCTTTTGTCCTTATTTCAGGATATCTTTGTTCCCATAACAATAGGTGACATCCCACATAATACAATGCCATTTGTACAACTGCCTGCTGAAACTTCCTGTTTCCAATACAGCAGAGAGATTTCTGAAAAGCCTGGATAAGTTAGTGAGAAAAGAGCCAAACAATGCTGGATTTCCAAGATCTTCCCTTGTTGACTATGAAACCTAATGTGTAGGAGTTAAGGAAAATGATGATATTCCAGAGGGGCAACCAAATGGTGAGAACCAAGGTTACACATAGTAAGCTCATCAAACTGCTGAAAACCTAGGTATGCATTCCAATGCAAGCAAGCCTAAGTGGTTCTTACAGCTCCCAAAGCAACCCTCTGTTTATTTTCTGTAGACTTGCAGCTAGGCATAGAAATAGTCCTTTCCCAAAGACAGTTATTTATGAAAACATAAGAGAGGATTCCCTCTAATTCTTGAAAGTATCTTTTATCAGTTTAAGTTATTTTTGGTAGTTAAAACCTATCAAGTAACAAAAAGAAAGCAATATATCTTCTTAACAAAGTGTTACTAAAGAATAATGCAACTTCCTGGGATTTGCCAATGAGACTTAGAGAGAGATCTAACATTCATACACACTCATCTTGCTCATCACCTACAATGTTTAGGCAAAAGCGGGCGTTGTATCAAGAGTCTGGGCTCCAGCATCCAGGGCAAGTGGCCTCAAGTCCCAGCTCTTTCACTATTATGTAGACTTGAGATCTTCAGCAAATTCCTTGACCTCCCCAAGCCTTTACCTTCCTTATTGGAGTTGGTACTAGTGTCTTGCATTTGGATTGTGGAAAGGATCAAATCTGCAAAATACGTCAAAGTCCCAGACTGAAAAGGTGTAGAAGATATATTTTCCACACCAGTATGCTACAAGAATTTTTAAAACCAAACTATTTAGTCAGGGACATGGATATCTTTTCTCTTAGATTGTCAAATTAAAAAATTACAACATCCAACACAATTGTAGGCTTGTAGTGTGAATGAATCATAATTATAAGTACTTTTTTAGTCAGACTGGTTTATATGTGCCATGAAATGGAAAAGGTTGAAGATAGCTGCTCTAGACTCTCAAACCAGATTTAAGTGACAATCCCATAACATCTGAGTATTTCCAACAGAGCTTTCCAAAAGAGCTTTCAAACAGACCTAAATCCTTTTCAATGGTGACATTTATACAACAGTAGTGTTTGTCTCTGGACTTTACAAGGAAAGTGAATAAGCTTTATTTTTGGTTTGTTGATGCAGTAGAAAGAGAAGATTTTTATTTGGCAACTTTTTCCTAAGAAAGTAATGCAGTTAGGCTCAAAGCCCAAGAACATGCTAAAAATACCAATTGTACTTCTTTATTTGTTAATGATAATAATAGCTTAGATTTATTGAGCAATTAGCATGGGACAGACACTCTCACTCACTTTATATGCAATATCATTCATCTTTCTTCAGTGAGAGAAGCTATGATTATGTTCAGGTACAAATGAGGAAACTGAGGCTGTCAAGAGACTGAGGAGCTTGCCCAAAGCCACTCAGCTGGTTGGTGGAAAATCAATATTCAAACCCAAACAGTACTTCCAACATTTTCATACCTATCAGCTATTGCCTATCAAGAATGCAACATGGAGAAGACAATATTTATGTTCTCAAGAGTGGAGAAGGAGGCCCTGGCCGATTGGCTCAGTGGTAGAGTGTCGGCCTGGTGTGAGGAAGTCCCGGGTTCGATTCCCGGCCAGGGCACGCAGGAGAAGCACCCATCTGCTTCTCCACCCCTCCCCCTCTCCTTCCTCTCTGTCTCTCTCTTCTCCTCCCACAGCCAAGGCTCCATTGGAGCAAAGATGGCCCGGGCGCTGGGGATGGCTCCATGGCCTCTGCCCCAGGCGCTAGAGTGGCTCTGGTCGCAACAGAGCAACACCCCAGATGGGCAGAGCATCGCCCCCTGGTGGACGTGCCTGGTGGATCCCGGTCGGGCGCATGCGGGAGTCTGTCTGACTGCCTCCCTGTTTCCAGCTTCAGAAAAATAAAAAAATAAAATAAAATAAAAGAGTGGAGAAGGGAGAGGGAAGGGTACTAAAATAGAGAAATCGTCCCTGTAACTCCAGCTTTTCCAGACACTCATAAAGCTTGCTATAAGGAGATGGAGAGGACTCATTAGGCAGTGGGGTTTTGGCTCCTGATAGACTTACCATGAAACAGAGAGAGCGAGCACATGTACCTGTAGTACCCAGAAATAGAGGTGACCAAGAGAAAGCAAGCCCTCAGGATTGACAGAACCCTGCTGCATGGTTTGGAATTTCACAGACCATGGAATGGGAATGTGGAAACAAATCTCATGACTTTCCGGAGTGTGTGGGGAGAAGGCCTCCTGGGGCATCCAGGTTTCATAACAAGTTTATGAATCTGGGTGTATCAGGATGATTCCATCTACTGAACTACAGTCAAGGTTTCCAAGGGGACCCAAGCTTCATTCCTAACCAGCCATGCGTCTGCATGTTGCCTACCCTCTCTGAATCTTACTCTCTCAGCTATAAAATGAGAATAATAAAGTAATATGAGAATGATAAAATATTAAAAATTTGGATAGTAATATATTACTCCTACAGTTTTTGTGAACACTGAGAGAAACCCACACAAAATGCTTAACACAGAGCCTGACAGATTTTTAAAAATGCCTTATACTCATTTTTATTCTTGGAAAGTCTGTGTCTTTGACATCTCCTAAGTCCCTCCAGTTTGTTGGTCTTGGACCAGCTCCCTTCATCACTTCACCTAAATCTGCTAGCTTAATAGCCTCAACTACAGAGCAGATAGTTGGCTTTTCAGTGTTTCTCCTTTGATGTATCTCTCTGAAAATTCCCAAATGAGTGCTAGGGACACTTTACGTATATGCCTTGCATAGCCTCACATATCTGTGGACCACTGTCACATGACAACCCATGTTGATTTCAGCCATTGTCCCTTGCTCCTGCCATCTCTGTTGACCACTCCTTGGTTTGTGACTCCCATCTCAGCTTGAGGGGCTTTTTGTCACTATAATTCATGCCTGCGTGTCAGTCTCTGCCAGAATTCACACCACTATTTTAACATCTGAACTAGTCTTGCACTAACGCTTCATAAGGAGTGCCCATGTGGTAATGCAGATCCACTCTTGACTCCTGTCTCTAATCTCTCTCCAGCCAGTGGAAAGTGCTGTCCCCTTCCAGGGTCCTGCTACTGGAGGATAGGCTCATGGGTCATTCCCCACAGCTTGGGTGATCCTACATCACCTGCCTAGGAAAGTCCAAATTTGCAGGCATGGATGCCCCAGTATCCTTTCTAGTTAGCACCCATTTTGTTTTCAAAAGTGTGGTTGGCCCTAGTGCAAAACTTCTTTTCCAATAAAGATTTTTCCTCATAATGATGCATAAACTCTCTAGAGGGTTGGTTAAAATGGAATGTAGTCACATTTCACATTGTTTCTGAGACTACTCAGATCATGGTGAACAGGAGCCTATTAGGGCCATCATGTAAGAACTGACTGTTAGATATTTGGCAAGTGTGCAAGCTAGTTGTTATGCCATTAGTAGCAGCTTGAAATTGGTCACAAAAAGAGCATTCACACCCTAGAAATTGGCAAACAGTACAAATCAGCGCTTTTTTTTTTTCTCTTTTGAGAGTTGGTTAACCAGTATATCATTTCTTTACTTAGTTTAACCAAGGCCACCTCCACAACTTCATCCAGTCATTTATTTATAAATTCTCCTAGTACCTACTGAGGTAACACCATTTTTGGACTTGGAAACTGAGAAATAAACAGGACAGGGAGGTTTCTGCTTTCACAGAGCTTACACGTCAATGGAAGGTGACAAATCAGAAACCAGTAAATCAATGAACATGATGACAACTTCAAATCACATTAAACGGTGAGAAGGACATAAAGAAACAATGGAATATTCCTTGGGGATCAAAGGTAATTTTGTAGGGTGGGTTTATGAAGGAAAGCCCTTTGAGGAGGTAACACCTGCATGAGTAGAGGGAGACCAGGAGCAGCCGGGTGAGGGGATGCTGTGCACAGACTCACAGGAGAAGGGAATGTGTCCCAGCCTCGCCCTGCAGCCAGCGTGCTAAAGTAAGTGAACACAGATGGCTGCGTGAGGAGGCCGTGTATCTGAACCTTGGTCTGACCCTCTAGAATGCTGACTCTATTCTTACCTTATTCTTATGAATTCCAGGACCAATGCAAGCATTTCTCCCAGATAAATGCCAACAGAGATTGTACATGCTATCAAATAATCTAAAAATGAAATCAAAGGAGCTAGTAGATACTTGATCTTGGGCGAGAAAAAAGTTTGAATCTGCTACCAGTGAGCACCATGATGAAATATTTTGCTTATGAAGTTATATAATTAATACTTATTTTACTAATTTGACCAGTAAGGATTAAGTAATTTTGAGTGAATACTTTCAACAGCTATACTTGGGTGGACATATTGATGCAAACTTGGCTCTATCGAATGATTTGACAAGCTTTCATTTTCTTCCTTAACTCAATTCTCACTATGCTAGTTTTAGAACCCCGTGGAACACCTACCACAATTCACTGGCACTGTGACCTCAGGCATCTGCAAAATGGGGCAATAACAATAGCTCACACTGGCGTGGGTATTATAAGAACAGAATTAACAGAGTCCATGTTTTCAAAGCCCAGAGACCAGTGCCTGGTACATAATAGACACTCAGTAAATGTCTGCCTATATATTATTAATTATCACTCCTTTATCTGTTCTGTGTGGAAGTCTCATCTAAGGTAAATAATCACAGAACTCAAGAATTGAAGTACTGCCTGACCAGGCGGTGGCGCAGTAGATAGAGCATCGGACTAGGATGCGGAGGACCCAGGTTCGAGACCCTGAGGTCGCCAGCTGGAGCGCAGACTCATCTGGTTTGAGCAAAGCTCACCAGCTTGGACC
This sequence comes from Saccopteryx bilineata, assembly GCF_036850765.1. Taxonomy (NCBI): domain Eukaryota; kingdom Metazoa; phylum Chordata; class Mammalia; order Chiroptera; family Emballonuridae; genus Saccopteryx; species Saccopteryx bilineata. The sequence goes on from NC_089494.1 coordinate 163,471,358, forward strand.
CAAGGTCGCTGGCTCGAGCAAGGGTTTACTTAGTCTGTTGTAGCCCCATGGTCAAGGCACATATGAGAAAGCAATCAATGAACAACTAAGGTGTCGCATCGAAAAGCTGATGATTGATGCTTCTCATCTCTCTCCGTTCCTGTCTGTCTGTCCTTATCTATCCCTCTCTCTGACTCTGTCTCTGTAAAAAAACAAACAAACAAAAAAAAAAAGAGTTTAAGTAACTGGTGAACCCTCCTGCCCTTCAGGTATTGGCTGGTTACTTCTCTAAGGCAGACCTTACTGTTTCACCCAGAAGCTCTCTAGGAAAGCTATCCTCAGGCTCCTCTCCTGCTTCATAGTCTTTTTCTTTCCTCCTGCTCAACTCTCTATATAGAAGGGAACAGATGATCTAAACAAGGGCAGGCAGGTCTCCTCCAGCCTCCTGGCCCTCACTTTCCTGGATTGTTATTGCTCAGCCTGTATTTTTGCCACTTTCTCTGGAAAAACTGGGGTGTCTCTTCTCTTCTCTTCCAATATTTGCACCTAATAAATTCTCTTCTTGGATTCTGGCTGCGCGGGTTTCATCCAGAGTACATGTGTGTTCATTCCATCGATAAAAATCATATTTTGCCATGTACCAAATTTTTCTCCCAAAGACCATGTGTCCTCTAAATCCTCAATGGCAGACAGTGTTTTGGGTCTAAAGACACAAAAGTAAATAAGACAAAAGGCTTATGTTTGCAGTTTTCCTTGTCTGGTAGGGGAAACAGGCACTTTTAGACAGTTGAAATGAGGAAGTCCTGTGAGTACAAATGAATGTGTAGGAAGCACATAATGGAAGACGTGGGCAATCATCCAACCCCCACCCCTGTACTGATGCTGGGGCCAGTGGGTGAGGGGTGTTATAATGCTGCTGGTACGAGGAGGACAGAGTTTATGCTGCTGCTTCTTTCACTCCTATCCTTCTAAAATCTTGGTTCCTGAGGTAGTAAGCTTGACATTGAAAAGACTGGAAGAGAATGAACCCATTTTTTCCTCCTATTAAAAATAGGCTCAGGCCATGGATTTCCAGGAGGAAAAGTGATTGAAGGGCTCTGAGCAGCATCTTCCTGCAGCTGGGAGCACCTTGAAAACCCTCCAACAGCAGTTTGCAGTCGTGGCTTCCTCACTGAAGGTAAAGAAGTTAGGAGTCAAGACTGAATGTCTCAGCTGAGAGAAACCCACCCAACAGGTCCTCGGTCCCACCCTCCAAGGGCCACACCCACAATCTCTGGGCACATCTGTGAATGGAGTGATTGCACCACTGAAAGTCCTGCTCAGATTGCCATCTTCAGCTCACCAATCAGAAGGCATGCGAGTAAAGAAGAAAATGGAAGGTAATAAAGGTCCCACCTATGTTTTTCCTCTCACTCAAGAAAAGGAGGACATGCATTGTCAGAAACAAGGATGTGTAAGGACTTGCTATATCTTATCTTTTAAATTTTCAAATAGTTCTCATAGTTGGCTGAGAGAGAAAGCAGTAACCCATAATATCATCTATCAAACCTGTTCCCTCCACTCCCTCTGACATTCCTCCATGACTAACCCCTGAACAATAAACTGAGGCGAAGGTAATGGTAAGCTATGTGAATTTAAGAATTGGGCAGCAGTGTGGGAATTAATGTTCCCCAAAAGACAAAGAATTAGATTTTCACAGTCAAGAGTTTATCTTGAATATACACTTACAGGTTTGAGCCCATACACCATAAGAAAAATTTAATGCCTGATTTAAAAACCGAGCCAAGAAGAGAAAACATTCACATCAATGGACATGGTAGTCATCAATAGTCTTTTGAGCTAGTCAATAGGAACTTCAACTGCCCAAGCTTTGAAATAACTTGTTTTGGATCTTGAATAACTCATAGGCTCATGATGGCTGGAGGGTGCCTCTCTGTCCCTGCCCAGATAAATCATGCCTGGACCATCTGTGTGAGATTTCATCAGTAAGTAAAGGGCATGTGATAAAAAAGCATGTCCATGAGGGAAAATTATCTTTTCCTGGCAATCTGTGAGAACTGCTGAAAAAATGTGCTTTTGTGATCAAATTATTAATGCTTTCACATCAAACAGAAATTTCTTGTCTAAACCCTGGGTGAATATTGGATGTCATATTTTTTTTCCTGCTGAGCATTTTGATATAACTATGCAATAATGATCAAATAATTCCATATTTACATACACCAGGTGACAAGCTACATATGTGGAATTATGGCATTCCATAGGAGTTATTAGAGGCATTGAATGCATAATGAAAACTGTATATTGAAACATAATTTTTCTTCTACAGTTTTATATGTACTTGACAAAGAGGCAGGCAAGAGAAATTCATCCCATAGTGGAAACTCCCCTGAGTCCAATTCTCTTATAACAATTCTCTTATTAAAGATGAGATCAAAGATGAAAAAAAATCACTAGAGAATTATCTAAAGAAAACATAATTGCAAAATTATTGCATTAATGGTGTAGAAATCATTTCTGTGGGTATAAAAAAATTATATTAACACTTCCATGTGAAGATAAATCGAACTACAATTGTAAGCCAAGCTGATCTTTCAAAGACAAACTAATTATCATTTTGAACAAAAAGATACAATCAGCCACATGGCATAACATTGCAAATAGGTTTGAACAATTAGTTAATTGAATCTACTCAATATAGCTCATTTAGACCTAAAGGATCTATTTTCTAAATAGCAGGTTCTCTCTCTTAAAATTATCTAGATTGTTAGTTCAGATCTCCAAATTGCTTTACTATCAATCTACCCTTAAATAAATATCTAAGCAAAGAAAACACATGCAATTTGTCTGATTAACTCTCTTCCTCAACAAATTTAATTTAATAGAAGTATTTATTGAGTACCTATTTTGTGCCATGCATTAAAAGAAGCTCTTAGATAATGAGACTTTCCTGATAAAAATCAAAGATACTTGAAGAGGTATGCCAAACTTTCTGCAACTTGGGTCTGGGGTCAACTTTTTCAGTTACCCCTTTGCCCAGTTAAACCCCAACACAGACCAGCTTTCTAACCCTTGTACCCACATCGAGCACCTTATACCTTGGACTGCTATTTCTGCTTTATACAAAGTAACATGTGCTAAAGTCCCTCAAAACTCAAATGAAATACCACCTCTTTTTTCCTTGATAGAATTCAACTATGCTTAATCTGTCAAAGCGATTAAAAAAATAAGTTGCATTCCGTGAACTAACATAGAAATTGCCCAAGATACATTAAATTTCAAAGAAATCAGTAGAAACGTGTGAACATTGCTGCCCATATCTATATTCTGAGCTTCCTGCCGTGGTCACCCCTGGGGAAGGCTAATTCAGTTCAGCCAAGGGAAGATCCAAGAGATGGCTGAGAGGAAAGAGAAAAATGAGGTGTTCCTTCCCTGCTTTGACACATGCTCATGGCAAGGCTGGGTTCCTGCTCAGTTAGTTGATTCCAGTGACCTTTCCTCCACAGTCCCCTATAACTGGATCCTTCAATAAACCAATTACTTTATCTTAACCCTTCTGTCAGGGATCAAATGGCTCTAGGCCACTGAAAGTCCCTGGGTTTAGGTTGGGGAGAAGAGTCATGTACCTCATTCTCTTCACCACTAGGAGTCATTGAACCTAGTTTTGGTTCTTAAGGTCTTTAAAAGTAGTCTAAATGATTATTCATGACTTTTATCCTTCCTTAGAGATCTTCCAAAACCAGAGAAAATATATTAATTTTTAAAACTAGCATAAAACTTACTTAATCTTTTAACTACCATATGGGTACAATGGATTCTGGTATAAAATCAATATTTTATGGATTTTAGTAAATTTATCTTTCCTCTATCTTAAAATGTTTATAATATTAGATATTACATTATCATTACTCATCTTTATTCATAATTTTTCCCAACAATGTTTTTAAAATATTAAAAAAGATAAAAACAATGAGAAGTGGAGGAATAATGAAGGCCATAGAAGAAGAGGCAATTGCGAGACACATCACTATCCTCAGTTTTCATATTTCTCCCAAAGGATTACACAATCCTCTGAGAAGAATAGGAGAGGAAGATGCACCTTTGGGCCCTGTTAAGCATTCATTGACCATAGCCTAGAATTCAGAGCTCTTTACTTTCTGTCTCTAATGGCAAAGAAGAAAACCCACAAGAAAACTGTTTGCACTTATTAACCAGAAGAAGGATGAAAGAGATAGAGACTAGCACTCTAGACTCTAAGAATGATAGTAAAATTGATGTATAAGTGAAAACTCAGGTTATTAACCTTCAAATAATATTTTAAATTAATTTTCTTAAACTCACAAATCATTGAGTGACAGTTACCAGTGGCTGGGGAAAGGAGCAGGAAGACATATATGGGGCAATGATTTTGGTGTACTATAAGTTGATTGGGAATGTTTATACTACATGCATAAAAAATTATATACTTAAAATTGATGAGTTTTATTGTATGTGAAGTATGCCCCAAATAAACTGAAATTATTAATTATCTATGGTTGCATAACAAATATCCCAAACTTACTGGCTTAGAACAGCACATATTTCTAAGCTCACAGTGTCCCTGAGTCACTTCCACAGGACCTTCCACTATGGAGTCTCTCCACCCCTGCAGCCCAGGGAGCTCAGCCAGGGAAGTGGCCACTTCCCAGTGTTTTTGGCATAGTTCAGTTCCTCACAGGCCATGGCAGGAGACTGGACCCATCTCCTTGCCCACTGGGCCACTCCATCGTGGTTGCTGGCTTCCTCAAAGATAGCATGCCAGCAAGACCTATGACACAGTCATGTGGACAAGACCCCAGCACCTTTGCTGTGTTCTGTGGGTTACAAACCCATCAATAAGGTCAGCCCACTCTGTAGGGGATGAGATTATACACGTGCATGAATACTGTCAAGAGAGGTAGTTATTTATGACTGTTTAGAAGTCTGGCTATCACAAATATACTCCTTTCCAGCTTTATTGAGGTATTATTTACATATAACAGATACAAGTTTAAGATATAAATGTGATGCATAGTGATTACCACAAGAAAGTTAGTTGACACCTTCATCCCCTTACATAATTACTGTGTGTGTTAATAAACTCAAGATCTACTCTCTGTTTATTTTTAATCATTTATTTTTTATGACATGAGAGTCAGGGAGGCAGAGAGACAAACTCCTGCATGTGCCCTGGCCAAGATCCACTTAGCAAACCCCTTACCAGGCAATGTTCTGCCCATCTGGGGCCACTCCGTTGCTTGGCCACCGAGCTATTGAGGCGAGGCCATGGAGCTATCCTCAGCACCCAGGGCCACCTTGTTCTCACCAATTGAGCCATGTCTGCAGAAGGTGAAGAGAGAGAGAGAGAAAGGATGGAGGAGGGGTGGAGAAGCAGATGGTTGTTTGTCCTGTGTGCCCTGACTAGGACTTGAACTCAGGGCCATCACACACTGGGCTGGCACTCTGCCCCTGAGCCAACCAGCCAAGGTGAAAGATTTACTCTCTGAACACCTTTCAAGGACAAACAGGGAAGACAGTATTCATGGATGAGAATTCTGTCATTTAGGTAAAAAGATGTGTGACAGAATTCTTTAATCTCTTATAATGTTCGTACCCTGAAATTTCTTTTATACACAGAGACTTTCTTTGTTAAAGTTCTTCTTTTGGTTTATGATAGTTACTTTTCACTAGGCTTCTATTCTTATTCCTGTAAATTACTTGTAAAAAATTTAAAATAAATAAATACAGCCCTGGCCGGTTAGCTGAGTCAGTTAGAGTATTACCCTGAGGAGCCAAGGTTGCAGGTTAGATCCCCTGTCAGGGCACACACAGGAAACAACTAATAAATGCACCACTGAGTTAACAACAGATTAATACTCTCTCTCTCCTCTCTCTTTCATCCTCCTTCATCTCTCTAAAATCAGTCAAATAATTTTTAAAAACTAAATAACATATTTTTTAAAAGACACAGGAAAGAACAAGAACTTGCAGTGAGACCAGGTTTCACAACAGGAGCCACACAGGACGCCTGGAGAATGTGTATGTCCAGGAGACAGCAGCTCTGCATCTTTATTATACAGATGCCCTGCAAGAATCGCTCAGGAAAGATAAGATCTTCCCCTGTAATGATGCTTCTGTTGCTATCTATTCATTTGTTTCCAAATGAAAATCATGAAAAGTGAACACACATTTTGGTGATCGAAAGTTGTGAAGAAACAAAAAATCCACACTTTCTCTGAAAATGACTCTCTTTCCAAACAATGGCTGGTTTGCCTGTTGTCTCACGTTCACTCTTCCAGCTGTTAAAGGAACGTGTTCTTGCATAAAAACCAGGCTTGACCTGTGAGGCACTCTTCTGGTTTCTAAAATTCCATCGACTGCCCACACAACCAGACCCTTTCTCTCTTTCTCTTGGAGTTGGAAAAAGCACTGTCATTTGTCACGATTCATACATTCCTGAGGAAACTGTTTTCCATAATGCACCAATTTTAAGACAGGTAGAGAGAAAGACAGCCTGGAGCTGGAATAATGATTTACCTTTCGTTCTGGGTTCATGAATCATGGTGGAACTCCCAGTGTGAAATCCTGTTAGATCTCTGAATGTTAAGGTAAATAATACTACTCTTCAAATATGGGAGAAATTTTTAAACAAAGACTGCATTCCTTAAGATCTAAGGGGAAGAATTAGGTTGACAGTAAGCCTACCTTGGTCCAAGGATACTTGTTCAGAGATTACTTTTTTAAAACAGTAATTTATTTATTTGGGGGAAAGAGAGAGAGAGAGATCAATTTATTGTTCCACTTCTTTAAATATTCATTTGTTGTTTCTCCTATGTACCCTGACCAGGAATCAAACCTGAAACCTTGGCATATCGAGACAATGCTAACCAACTGAGCTGCCTGGCTAAGGCTAGAGATGACTTTTTAAATGTTATCTGAAATGGTTTGGGCCCCCTCCCTTGATACATTCAATAGTAAACTTGAAAAGAAATTACTGTGGCCTGTTGCCTGCTCTTGCTTTTCTTTCTCTTTTTTCCCTCTATGCTTGCCTAAAAGAATTACATTAATTAAAGAATATTTAAAAGTAAATTATCTTGCCTGACCAGGCAGTGGCGCAGTGGATAGAGTGTCAGACTGGGATGCGGTGGACCCAGGTTCAAGACTCTGAAGTCGCCAGCGTGAGCGGAGGCTCATCTGGCTTGAGCAAAGCTCACCAGCTTGGACCCAAGGTCTCTGGCTCGAGCAAGGGGTTACTCAGTCTGCTGAAGGCCTGTGATCAAGGCACATATGAGAAAGCAATCAATGAACAACTAAGGTGTTGCAACAAAAAACTGATGATTAATGCTTCTCATCTCTCTCCATTCCTGTCTGTCCCTATCTAACCCTCTCTCTCTAACTCTCTCTCTGTCTCTGTAAAAAAATTAAAAAATAAAAAAATAAAAGTAAATTATCTTATTGTAGCTACTTTGGTCAAAGCAAAAAGACTAAAAGGCTATAAAGTGCTCCTAACAGTTTTTTGTTTCCAAGGTAAGGTTGTGGAATCACATCAATCCTTACAGGGCATTCACCACCTTGTTAATTTTACAGATTGGTAAACTAAAGATAGAAAAAAAAGGACTAAAAATTTAAAGACATAGCTGTAGGTACAAAATTAAATCTGTTTATCGCTAAATATATAACTGTGCATCCAAAGCTTAAGTTAAAAAAAATAAAGAAAAGAAGAACAAAGAAAGGTAGGAAATAAAAAGATACAAGGATGCTTGAAAAGGTGAGTGTCGTGTGTGATCAAGTTCTGTTAACAAGCCTGAAAAAAAATTTAAAATTATGTTCCCCTTTCTTTAAAGTTCTCAGCGGGATAATTTATTTCAGAGAATCTCTGACTAAATTATGCTGTGATAGCATCATAGTTTTCTTTATCTAATGATACAAACCCATCACAGGAGAAACAAATTATAACAACTTCAATGTATATTCACCTGAATCCCCAAAATATGCTCGATTCAATCTGCCTACCTGAGGAGTTTTCTCCCCTCACCAAATCTTCTCCCCACCCCCCACCCACCCACACATGGCAGGTACACCATCTTCTGTCTTTCCTCCCTGGGTCATCAGAAACTCCATAAAGATACCATCTTGAAGCACGCTATTTACAGGCAGAAAAATCAGGCTGTCATTTCCAACGTGTTACACAGAGTGGCACATCTCTTATTTCAGTTTTCTGAAATAATGTGATCACAGAATACCCTTTTTGTAAAGCTTTCTGGGCTCTTCATTACATGCAAAAAACCCAAAGTCCTCATCTGACATCAAAGCTCTCAGAGATTCATCCCCATGTCCCTCTCTTGTCCTCTCCACCATTGCAAACCCTCATCATCCTGTATTCTTACTAGTCTAATGCAAATAGATCCCAACTTTCAAGAAGCAAGTCCTCAAGTGTGCTGTCACTAAATGATTTGTTCATTTGAAAACAATCTTATCTTTTAAAACACCTGTACAAACTCAACCCAGTCCTTCAGGCGTGTCCCAAATTCTCAAGGGAACTTTTCTAATCATAAAGCCTCTCTCTTTCCTACACTAATATAACTTGACTTATTGTTAGAAAATGGATCATAGTATCAGAGTTGTATCAGACTAGCTTTCATATGTACTTCTCCCAGGCTGGTTTGCTAGGGCTGCCTAATTGGCTCCCATGGTACTCAGGACAATATATTGGATATGGCAGAAACCTAATAAATATTTCTTGATCATAATTTAAATTTATGATTCTGAATAAGTCACACCTACCTTCAAATTTTGGTCTGAATTTTGGTCCATTCATCATGTTTGTCTAATGCTTTATTTACTTGTCTCTAAATGACTACGTGTCATCTTTGGTTGGATATCAAATAGGAGTTCAAATATCACATCCATAACTGAACTCTTGATATCTGCAGAAATGTTACTTCTTTAGTCTTCTCTATCTCAGCAAATAGCACAGCTTTGCCCAGTTGCTAGGGGCAAACATTAAGTCACCTTGGACCACTTATTAGAAGAACTGTCAATGCTATCTCCAAATCCCACACTTGAAACTATCAACATAATACATTAAAAAACATTTTAATGCAAATAGATCCCAAAGGCGACCTCTTCTCACTACCCTTCTGCCACCCAAACCCCCATCCTCTCTGACCTAGTCCATGCAATAACGGCCCCTAGCTGGAATTCCTGTTTCTGTCCCAGCTCCCCCAGTGCCTTCAGTGCTGAGCAACCACTGAGCACCTTGAGGTATAAACAGAGCCACTCTCCTCTTCAGCGAGGCCCCCTGTCCTTCCTGTTTAACACACTCATTCTGCTTCGTTCTGCAGCTTATTTAGTATTAATGTTTTGTGTGTTTTCACTAACTCTTATTGCTTCCAATATTGTATATCACAGCAGAGCATTTATCTGACTTGCTCACCACGACTTCCCTCATACCTGTCACATAGTCATCACTTAATAAGTATTTATTGAATTAATAAATGGATACTCAACTGCTTCTAAACTGGGTTCATTTTTGTGACCCACCAATCCAGCACCTCCTGCACCAACACACACCCTGACACACTTGTCCTCAGGCCACCCACGAATGCCGCAGCTCGTCTTGTTGCTGCAGTGTACACGCATGTGTACTTTCACCTGGCAGGCTTTTCCTTTTCTCCCTAGAAATCCTCTTCTCTCCCATTCATCCAGACATCACTCGCATTCTTCTCTACAGGAAAACCCCTCCCTCATACCACTGTCAGAGCAATTTCTTCCTTCTTGATATCTACTCCCCTTATTAAAATTTCTTTATTTCTGCCCATGAGTCACACGTTGTTTCATTTTACTGTTAAAAGTAATTTTCTACTAAGCTTGAGTTGTCAGTAAAAGCTGAATCAGAGGGTAGGATCCACCTATTGCTAAGAATCTAGGAGAAAAATATTTACTGTGAAGGGTTATTAACTATTGTAAACCAGCAGAAAGCCATGCCCTACCTTGATGTCAAAATTTAACTGGTGACACATTGTTGTCATTTAAATATTTCTATTTCTGTTTTGCTATGAAAAATAAAAGACAGAGAGGAAGCAAGGGAAATAAGCAGAAAAGGGGCTTTCCAGCCAGAAGGTTTTTAGGAAAGGCTCAGAATGGCCCTCCCCTCTTGCCTGGTGACTCCTAATAGCCCCTGACTTTCACCAACACTGGCCGGAAAGTATGTGGAAACCTCAGGAAAGGCACTTGTGGTTTGCTGAATGGACTTGAGCTTATAATGATCTTATAATATAGAGATTACTAAACCCAGAGAAAAGGTTTCACTATTCTCAACATATCTTGGAAATACCTTAATATATTTTCAATTTAAAAACAAAGAAACAATGACACAATAATAAAAATGAGACCAGCAAGTATTGGTATAAATTAGTTCCAAAACAGTATATATTCCAAATAAGCATTAGACCCTGGCCAGTTGGCTCAATGGTAGAGTGTCAGCCCAGTGTGTGGATGCCTCAGATTCAATTTCTGGTCAGGGCACACAGAAGAAGGGACCATCTGCTTCATTATCTCTCCCCACTTTCTCTCTCTCTTCTCCTCCAGCAGTCATGGTTTGATTGGTTCAAGAGAGTTGGCCTCAGGTGCTGAGGATGACTTCATGGCCTCTGCCTGAGGTACTAAAATAGCTTGGTTGTTGAGCAATAGAGCTGCAACCCCAGAGGGGCAGATCATTGTCCCATTAAGGGCTTGCCAGGTGGGTCCCAGTGAGGGCACATGTGGGAGTCTGTCACTCTGCCTCCCCTCCTCTCACTAAAAAATAAAAATAAAATAAAATAAAAATATTTAGATGCCCATCCAACTTAAGAGTAGCCAATAAGTCACAAAGTCCAAATCAAGGTGCCACTTGGCAACAGCGTAGATGAATTCAGTGTTCCCAGCAAAATAGTAAATTATAACTTTAGGGGTTGGCTCACAAATTCAAGAGCACATATGAGCACTGACAGGCCCATTTTAGAAATCTAAATTAACTGTAACAAACATGCATTCAATGTTGGTTGGATTGATAAATCAAGAGAAAATATATATACTTTCTCATATAATTTATTTAAATTATTTTGTATGTATAGTCAATGGTTAGCTTTCTTAGTGGAGAAATCTATAATGACTTTATTTATTTGGTTCTCAGCACAACACATTGTTAAGAATATGATAAGACCTCAAAATATATTTGTTGATTAACTAAGAGTAAAGACAGAGTGAAAAGGAAATGACAGGATTGTCCTTCAAGACAAGTGAAAGTAATTCAAGAGAAGGAATAGGTGATCTGTGTCATTATTATGGCAGTGAAGAAAATTTGAGGATGATGGAGAAAAAAGTTCTGTCATAATCTAATTCTCATTGTCCTTTCAATATAAATAATGTCTATATTTCCTAATAATGAGAAACCTCTTTTTCCCGTGATGTACTTGAGCAGATGAATGAAAAGTTTGTTTCAAAGCAAACTAATTTCACTGTTAGAATACTGTTGATCATATAGAGATCTATTGGTTAATTTCCATGCAAAATGAGAACTGAACTGACCCAGCAGTAGCCACTATCTTATTTAATAGTTTGTACCCTGACCCTAACAAAAGAGATGATTGCTTACAAAATCACCCCAAATCTCACCACTTTTTTCCTACCAAACTTTAAATTCTTTGCTGAGGAAAACTGATCTTTACAAAAATTTAGGCTTTCAAAATTTGGGGCTCCTGTCCTCAAGGGCACCAAACTGATGACTGCTAAGTAGGCAGAGAGGTAGAGCAAATAGCATATTCTGTGACTTGAATCCTTCATTGGTTCTACTGGATGTGCAATTGAGTCAATATTCAAGTTCTTATAATAAATACATCCTTTTAAATACATGTCTACCAAAGTTTCATCTGTTACATTTGCTTCTTTCTTCCTCAGTCACCAACTAAAATAAATTTAGTCAACATTAATAAAAATTAAAATCTCCCTTAGAAGAGAAAAGAAAGAGCCTGACATGTGGTGGCACAGTGAATAAAGCATCCGACCTGGAATGCAGAGGTCACTGGTTCGAAACACTGGGCTTGCCTGGTCAAGGCACATACAGCCCTGGCCAGTTGGATCAGTGGTAGAGCATCAGCCCAGCATGTGGATGTCCCCAGTTTGATTGCTGGATAGGGCACACAAGAGAAGTGACCATCTGCTTCTCCACCCCTCCTCCACTCATTTCTCTCTCTCTCTCTCTCTTTCTCTCTCTCTCTCTGTCTCTCTCCTTCTTCCACAGCCATGGCTCGGTTAGAGCAAGTTGACCCTGAGGATGATTCTATGACCTCACCTCAGGTGCTAAAACAGCTCAGTTGCTGAGCAACTGAGCAAGGGCCCCAGATGGGCAGAGCATCACCCCATAGAGGTCTTGTTGGGTGGATCCAGGTCAGGGTGCATGCAGGAGTCTACCTCTCTGCCTTCCTACTTCTCACTTAGGAAAACAAAAACAAAAAGGCACATATGCAAGCAATTATTGTACTATGAGTTGATGCTTCCCCCTCCTCCCTACCCCCATCTCTCTCTCTCCTCTCTCTAAAAATTAATAAATAAAATATTTAAAATAAGAAAAGAAAGAGATATGAAAGACTTTTTACACAAGTTCAAATTAAAATTAATGATAAACTAACCAGACTTTGTAGTGATTTGAATTCTCTCAGGTTGTGGGTATCAGACAATGCACTGAGAATACATAGACATCAGAGATGTGAAGTAAGGCATACAAATAAAATAGTCCCACAAAGGACCAATCTAGAATTTCTGGGACTGATGCTTATACACTTTAAGATTTCACTTTATAAATAAGAATACAAAATTTAAATATGTATTAAATCTTATCAAGATGAATTGGGAAGGAGAAATAAAAATAAATGACAAATGTCATCAATCTGGTAAATACCTTTAATATCTCAAATTCCAGAAGAACCAATTACATTGCTTAATTAACTGTCTGATGTATCTACCTTTTTTTACTTACCTATTCTTTGTCTCTTTATGGCATAAATTTTGTATCATACTTTTCTAGAGACAGTAGAAAGATAATTCAGTCTTCCTTCTGACACAATAAAACAAGTTTTTGTTTTTAGGTGGGTGGAGAGGAGATAGTGAGGCAGACTTCTGCATATGCCCTAACTCGGAACCACCCAGCAACTCCATCTAGGGCTGATGCTCTCGAATGGAGCTATTTTTAGTGCCTGGAGCCTTGCTCAAACCAATCAAGTCATTGGCTGCAGGAGGGGAGGAGGGAAGGAGAGAAGGGGAGAGAGAGGGGAGGAGAAGCAGATGGTTACTTCTTTTGTGTGCCCTGACCAGGAATTGAACCTGGGATGTCCATACACTGGGCTGACACTCTATCCACTGAGCCACAAGCCAAGGCTAGTTTTTTTTGTTTGCTTATTTTAATTAGTCACAGCTTAAAGGCTCCTTTCATCTTTAAAACTCTCTGTTAATAATTTCAGTAAAATTTTAGATTTCCTGTCAAATTTGAGAAAACACTATCAGTTTGAATTTTTATTTATTGATCTTAGAGAGAAAAGGAGAGACAGAGAGAGATAGGAACATCAAACTGTTCTTGTATGTGCTTTGATTGGGGATCGAACAGGCAACCTCTATGCTTCAGGATGAAAGTTTCACCAAACAAGCTAACTGGCCAGGGCTCTATCAACTTTTTCATCTTTAAACTGTAAAAATGTCAAGGTATCTTATGTTTTTTCATAGAGTACCTAATTGTAACTTTGTATTCAATACATTTATTAGAAACTTACTTCTTCCTTTTAGTAAATTACTGTTTCACTATGATATGAGAACTTTTTATACAACCAACTTCTCAATGTGAGAATAATTACTTTTGGTGTCTCTGCCCATATTTATTCTTTTTGTTTCATATTCTATTGATTTTTACCTGAAATTTTTATCCTAGTTCTTTTAAAAATAAATTTAAAGATGACTGGAAAAAGTACCCTTTAAATTCACAAAATTAGAAGTCTGGAAAGTCTTATTTTATTGAAACATTCAATAGTGCCTTTCCGCATTGCTATTAAAACGGTATATTTCCAACTTAACTTCCCCTGGAACATCCCACCACCAGCTGACACTGCAGAGCTGACACACGTCTTAACCAGTGTGGTTTTTGTCCCTTTCGAAAAATGTTCACAACGTATGACCACATGGACTCATTGTGAAGGCCAAAGTTTCTCAAGCTTCATGGAAAATCCAAATCTACATAGGTTGCCTTTCACAAAACACAGGAAAATTTAAGTCATAACTATTGGATTCTACTGCCTAGCAATAAAGAAGGCTAGAAAATGCCACAAAACTTTCCAATAAAATTCCAAACCCTTACAGCTTCTTTTTCAAACCTATGGAAAATCAAGCAGACCTCCCACATTAGTAATCAGAAAAGGATCGTTTAGATGGCATATAAGCAGTTTTAGAAGCATCTTGCCTCCAACATTTTCAAATTTGCATTATTTGTGGTTTAAGAAGCAAATGCAAATTTCTTTTGCTCACTGATTCACTATTATTATTATTATTATTATTATTCGTATTAAGCACCAGATTCTGGCAAATGGAAACAAATACAGGACTCACTCACTTCCCTGAGGGTCAGGCTCTAGCCAGGGCGACAGGAGAGCCAACAGTGGACAGCTACACATCAGAAGAGGTGCTTAGGTAAGTGAGCGAGGCGCAAGGCATGGAGAAGGCGGCCTCTGGGGAAAGATTTCCTCCCCCACAGTCACTCAACAATAAGATGTCTGAGCCCTGTGTTAGCAGACAAATAGGCTGAGATAGTCAAAAAACAGTGTGCCAGGGTAGGAGAGAGATAATAATAGCTGAAAGCCTTGTAGGAGAAGTGGCAGCATTAATAGTCAACATTTATTAAGTAACAGATTATTGGGTAATTTGCCCAACTGTCACATGCTAATAAGTCATACAGCTAGGATGAAGCCAGACAGGCTGGAGAGTCATTTTACTGCCTCAAAACTAATAATAATAATGATAGCAATAGTAATAATAATATAGCTATAGGTAAACAAAGATTAATGTAAACGAGGTGCTAACACAGAATACTCCTTATATAACATGCATCCCCAATTTATTTTCATTCAGTTTTCTTCTGGAATTATCTACCTAAATACCTTTATTCCTCTCCATTTTAAAATACTTTTGTATTACCCAACAATTTTTTATTTTTCTAAGAATTACATGATCTCATTTGAAGTAAATTATGACAATCTGTTAAGAAAATATAGCAACAAATTTTTGATCTTATAATTAATGGAATATTCCCAACTTAAAATATTTATAAATAAAAAAATAAAGTAAAATTAAAATTTCAGAAATACGTAAAAGGAAAAATTTAAATACTTTTAAATAAGAAATACAAAACACAGGATTAAATAAGATATAAAAAACATAGGGCCCTGGCCGGTTGGCTCAGCGGTAGAGCGTCAGCCTGGCGTGTGGAAGACCCGGGTTCGATTCCCAGCCAGGGCACATAGGAGAAGCGCCCATCTGCTTCTCCACCCCTCCCCCTCTCCTTCCTCTCTGTCTCTCTCTTCCCCTCCCGCAGCCAAGGCTCCATTGGAGCAAAGATGGCCCGGGCGCGCTGGGGATGGCTCCTTGGCCTCTGCCCCAGGCGCTAGAGTGGCTCTGGTCGCAACAGAGCGATGCCCCAGAGGGGCAGAGCATCGCCCCCTGGTGGGCAGAGCATTGCCCCTGGTGGGCGTGTCGGGTGGATCCCGGTCGGGTGCATGCGGGAGTCTGTCTGACTGTCTCTCCCCATTTCCAGCTTCAAAAAAATACAAAAAACAAACAAACAAACAAACAAACAAAGATACATAGGGAGAAAAGCAGACTGTGCCAAAGTCTTAGGAGGGAAGCCATGCCAGGGCCCAAGTCTCCTGATTCTTAGTCAATTCATCAAATTCATCATTTGATTATCCATTCCTTTGTATCAAATTACTACAATGTTCAGGGGATAAAACTAACCATTTCATTTTTTTTCACTAATTTTGGGGGTCAGGAATTGGAAAAGGGCTTGTTTGGGCATTTGTAGCTTAAATTCCCTCATGGGGCTGTAGTCAGATGGGGGATGGAGCTGGAACAGCTGGTGGAGCTGATAGGGGCTGACCAGGCCTTTCCCCCAAGTCCCTTTCTCTCTCTCTCTCTACCTCTCTCCATCTCTCTCTGTCCTCTCCTACCCCTTCTTCATGTATCTCAGGGCCTCTCCATGTGATCTTTCAGTGTGCACTAGTTTGGGCTTCCTCACAATATGGTGGCCTCAGGGCAGTGTGACTGTTTACATAGCTGCTCAGTCTTCCAGCTTGTGTGTTCCAGACAGCAAGGTAGAAGCTCCTTTATCTTTTCTGTCCTAGCCCCTCAGGCCACATAGAATTATCCCCATCATATTTTATTGGCTATAAATGAGACATAAACCCTCCCAGATTCCAGAGTTCTGACTCTCACCTGCCTAATTTACCCCACTATAGTTTACTTTTCTCTCTGGGCTCCAACTATGGCTCTTTTCTGAATCCTACCCAAATACTGTGGCTTTGAAGAAGAGGACAGAAAGAGAAAATGAGGAAACCAATAACCAGAAGGTAAGATATGAGATAAAACAAATGGGAAAAGCAGGATTGGAGAGATGGGTCTGGATCCAAATGAAATGATTTACACTGAGGAGGTAAACAACAGCTAACACACATCCTGCAGTGGACATCATATTCAGGTTACTTGACTTCATTTTCTTTTGTCTCTAGAAGGTCAGGTTGTAACAACAAATTATGTAATTTATATACAGTGTGTCCGTAAAGTCATGGTGCACTTTTGACCAGTCACAGGAAAGCAACAAAAGATGATAGAAATGTGTAATCTGCACCAAATAAAAGAAAAACCCTCCCAGTTTCAGTAGGATGAGGTGGCAGCATGTGCGCATGCTCAGATGATGACGGAACACCGCGTATACAGCGGAGCAGCCCACAGCCATGTCAGTCAAGATGTGGACGGTACAGAGGAAAGTTCAGTGTGCTCTGTGGCTCGCTAAATTCAAATCCGTGACCAAAGTGCAACGTGAATATCGGCGTGTTTATAACAAAGCGCCACAACATTAATCACTTAAAAGAGAATCACAGACGTTATTCACTCTGTTACACCAGACGTCCTTATCTGTGTGTGGCAAGAACTTCACTATTGTTTGGATGTGTGTAGGGCAACAAATGGAGCCCACATCGAACTGCACTGAATAGGTATGAAACTGGGAGAATTTTCCTTTTATTTGGTGCAGATTTCACATTTCTAAAGTCTTGTTGCTTTCCTGTGACCGGTCAAAAGTACACCATGACCTTACGGACACACTGTATTTCCCTTTTAGAATTTCTATTCTGGTTGATACTACCAAATGCTGTTTCAATGATGAACAAAAGTCAACAGACTTTTTTAAATTAAAATGTTATTTTTGTCTAATAATTGTAAAACGTCTCAGTCAGTGAATCACTTCCCATTTAGTTTAAATTTGAATATCAGTACATATGACCTATAGACAACTCTTTGCCATGGTTTCAAAGCATCTTATGATAATTCCTTACACAATTAAATTGATAGAAACAGTAGTGTCCTCAATGTAGAACCAGCGGGTGGGAGCTGGAGGAGGGTACTTGGTGTGGGTAAAGGAGTGTGACCAGCACATGGAGTGAGTTGATTCCTTAATTGGAATCATGTTCAGTTGCAGGAATTCACAATCAGACTGGGTGAATTCCAGTGTTTTTCAGGAGCCTTGCAAGATTGTGAATTTTCTTTAAAGTACTGAGATCTGAGATAGAAATTATTTTAAAAATTTTAAATGGATAAATTGCTCTCTTCTATAGGATAATTGATTTGTATATATTCAGTTTTCAGGAAGCAACAAATAAGCATTGATTAAGCTTCCTGTTTTTATTATTCTATCAAAAACCATTGTCCAGATATGAATTAGGACACAAATTGGGGAGTGAATCACGTGAATCACATTTTTCCCTTTCTTTTAAATAGATGTTACAAAATATAAGGTCTACCGGAAAGTTCTGTCCGATTCTATCACAACAAGTTTCGACACATAAGTACGTTTATTTGGTGTGTGTGTGTCTCTCTATTTTTATCA
Organism: Saccopteryx bilineata; assembly: GCF_036850765.1. Lineage (NCBI taxonomy): Eukaryota > Metazoa > Chordata > Mammalia > Chiroptera > Emballonuridae > Saccopteryx > Saccopteryx bilineata. The sequence continues at coordinate 163,489,530 of NC_089494.1, forward strand.
CTTAATGTATACATACTGACGTAGCAAATTAACTAAAACAAAGTTGATTCACGTTAGTCTTATGTGTGAAGCCATAGTGTACCCATGGCTACTGATAAAGTTCATTTACGCACTGTAATTTTTATGAATTTCAACAAGGAAGAAATGCTACAGAAGCATGTCTGTTGCATCCACCATATTCCCCGGACTTAGCACCCTCTGACTATCACTTGTTTTTATCCTTACAAAATTTTTTGAAGGGCAAAAAATTCAAAAATGAAGATATCAAACAAGCACTGGTTCAATTTTTCACATCAAAAGATAAAACATTTTTCAAAAATGGGATATACAAATTGCCCTCACACTGGCAAGAAATCATTAATAATAATGGTGATTATATTACTTAATAAAGATTATTGACAGTAAGAAAAATTTGTATTCTGTTTTATTCCAAAAACGGACAGAACTTTCCGGTAGACCTTATATATAATTTAAATATTTGAAACACATCACTATATGTATATATCTTATACTAAGGAAATCCTTACAAAAACCTTAAGATTGTTGCTGCTTTTTTTTATGGAGTCTTACAGACGACATCTTCATGTGAAGAGAGAAAGTCCTCCCACCTGTGTGTGAAAATCCACAGGGAAAGCAGGAATGGGCAAGAAGTACACCCTTTGTCAGTTGCTTTAGCAAAAATGACATTGTCAGTTAGCATATTGACTGTCACTTCTGAAATGTCAAAAGGAAGGGGTGATGGTCTCATTACATGCAGCTGAAAAATAACACAACAGAGCAGAGGGTCTCAGCAGGAAATGGTCCTCGTGGGAGCTGCTGAGCTATGCTGGAGAGCCTGGATGTCTCTGGATGAATGGAGCACATCAGACCTGCTCTACAAGGGGAGGGGTAAAGGATGGTGATGCTGAAGGGTGGAGCTAAGAAAACTGGCACGGGGAGGGCAGCTGATACTCTTTCTCATCAGGGTCCTTGACTGAGCACAGCAGGAAAGTGACAATAGAGAGCAAATTAAGAAGAGCTGTCTTCCTTGGGACACCTTACACCTTCATCAGATGGCTCTAGCCAACTCAGATAAGCACATACAGAAATCCAGCACTCCAACAATTAGTTCTTCATCAATACTTTAAATGGGCTAAAGAAAGGTGGTAATGGTGAAATCAGTTATTTTCGCCACGTATTAGCAACCAAGCACAGAGCTAACCAAGAAAAGATACTTGAATGACAACTTCTATGACCCATTCCAGAAATCACTCACAGTAGTAATTGTTCTCTTTGCCTTATATAAATGCTACTCAGTCTTTGACTTCAAAGATACTCCACTGGAAAATTATAGTGGTCAGTCAGGTCTGCTTGTTTGGCTTGACTTGACAATAATATAAAGAATATTTTAAGTTGTAAAGCTCAGATTTTGCCAAGAAGGTAGCATCTTGCTGTGAAAAGAGGGGGAGTTTGGAAGCCAGTAGCCGCAGATTACGTTTGGGCTCCATCACTTACTGTGTGGCTTTGGAAAGTTACTACCTCCATGAGTTTCTCATCTGTAAACCAGAGATGATAAAATCTCCTTTTCAGAGTTGTCCACAGATTTAAACAATCTTCTGTGAAATACAAAGTCCCATATGAATGTCACCTGCCTGACAGACAGAAAGACTTCTATGAACAAGATCATCTTTCAGGTGTAAAAGTCCGCCAACAACACCAGTTTACCAATGTGCTCTAAGTAAAAGACAGGGAAAAGAATTATATATCTTTGGGATAAAGGTTAAGGGAAATCAATGATATTAATAAAAGCTATTTAGCTTGACCAGGTAGGTGGTGGCACAGTAGATAGAGCGTCAGACTGGGACGCAGAGGACCCAGGTTCAAAACCCCAAGATCGCCGGCTTAAGCACAGGCTCTGGCTTGAGCACTAGCTCACCAGCTTGAGAACAAGGTCACTGGATTGAGCATGGGATCATAGACATGACCACATGGTCGCTGGCTTGAGCTCAAAGGTCACTGGATTGAAGCCCAAGATTGCAGGCTTGAGCAAGAGGTCACTCGCTCTGCTTTAGCCCCCTAGTCAAGGCACATCTGAGAAAGCAATCAATGAACAACTAAGGAGCTGCAATGAAAACTTAGTATTTCTCATTTCTCTTCCTTCCTGTCTGTCTGTCTCTATGTGCCTCTCTCTGTCTCTCTCTGTCTCTGTCACACAAAAAAATAAAAAATTTAAAAAAGCTATTTAGTTGGATTATGTCTACCAAAACTACAAAAGCTAAGATTTTTTGAATAAAATGGTATGTGGGATAGAGGTTGCAATGGTATGGGACATGGGCCAAGATAGTCATATGAGAAGCAAGTAATTCAGGTGGAGAATAATAAAAAAGTAAAGACACACTCACCATCATGTTTGGTAAGAGATACTTGGCCTCATCAGGGGGCAACTGTAAAGGAGTACTGGAGACTGTGGAAAGTGAAAAGCTCAGGTATCCTCTAAAGAAAATAGCAGATACTCAACTCTGGCCAATTGTAGCATCAGGAAAATTTGGATCTAGTCCTGATAGATTGTCAATATTTTCAAGAGAAGATGAAAGTCTAGATATACATCCCTGGCAAGTTGGCTCAGTGATAAAGCGTCGGCCCGGCATGTGGATGTCCTGAGTTTGAATCCTGGTCAGAGCACACAGGAGAAGTGACTAATGCTTCTTTACCCTTTCCCCTTATCTTTCTTGTTCTCTGTTTTCCCTTCCCATAGCCATGGCTCAATTGGTTCAAGCTCATTTGCCCTAGGCACTAAAAATGGCTCCCTGGAGCCTTCACCTCAGGTGCTAAGAATAGCTCAGTTATGAGCATCAGTCCCAGATCTGGGTTTGGGTAGATTCCAGTCAGGGTACATGCAGGAATTTGTCTTTCTATCTCCCCTCTTCTCACTTGGAAAAAAAATTAATTAATAAAAAAAGAAAGAAATCTAGATATACATATAAAGTCTGTTTTAAATGTTAGTATTCCCCCCCCCCCCTAAAATATCACATAGAACAAAATCAGGGTCTAGGAAATACTTGTTCCATTGGGTCTATCTGCTAGTTTGGTTCTAAAGTAAAAAGGCAAGGAGCAGAAAGTGGAGGGGTTAAAGGTGGTGTAGATATCTTACTGATGTCAAGACTCATTACAATTGTTGATTAGTTAATGTGGAATGTGGATGCTATCAAAGAAGGCAGTCATAAGAAAAGTGAAAGCTGAAGTCAGAGCCAGGTCATTTGTGGGAAGTGACTGCTGAGATCATCTGGCCTAATGTGAAACTGACCTTTTCTTTTTTTTTTTTTTCCTTGAGCTAAACATGTGCATGATGATTAAAACCAAACCACCCCCTCTGGCCAAAAGCCCTTGGTAAGAAAAGGGGAGGCATGATTGTGGTCCAGGGGTAAGGTGGGCTGCTGGTGGATCTTATCCCAACCAGGTCAGCAGACCTAGGAAATTGCACTCCCCTTCCGAACTTCTAGACAAATGTTAAATGAAAAGAGTAACTCGGTCCTGTAGTTGTTGTAACAATATTTTTGTGATATCTTAGATAACAAACAAAGAGAATAATGTGCACAAAAAATAATAAACATCAGCCTTTAAACAAAAGCATCCTCCTGGAAACAGACTGGCTTGGATATTGGAAAGAAACTCTCATCAGTTTGTTTGATGATGAGAATCTAATTTCTTAAGCCAGTAGTTCCCAAACAACTGAAGAATCTAGAGGTGAATCAAATGGCAGAAAATTGAATTTATCAACCGGTTTTAATTTAAAATTGTACATAGGATTGGTGTGTGTGTGTGTGTGTGTGTGTGTGTGTGTGTGTGTTTTGCAGATGGTGCTAACAATCCATTAGGAGCTGTTATTCCCTACTTTTTAAATGCAAAATATTTGGGGGTTTTTTGGAAGAATTCCAAATAAAAAATATACATTTAATTCAATTGAGACCACTATTAAGGTAATGATTTTCTTCTTACACAGCTTCTGTGAGATCAGCTGTAGATATAGCAGTAAAAAGGAAATTTGAATAGTTATTCTTGATGTCAAAAGAAACCCCCATAATTTCAGGTTACCTACATACATTTTACTATTGAAAAAATAATGTAAAGATATAATTGTAAGGTATGTATATATTTTTTACCCACATTTTCCTAGTCTTCATCCCTTTGTCCATCTACAACTCATACCCACTATGCTGTTTGGTTTATGAATGTCATAGCACACAAGAAGGTGTCCTAATACTTTTGGTATCCTATCAGGGGGCCCATGCCAAGAGATAAGTGACCTGGAAAATAGCTCTTTATCTTGTTGCTCCAATTCGTTCACGTATTTAAGTCACGCATTTACAGAGAGGTCAATGTGCCAGAGGCAATGATAAGCACACGACCTACAAGACAGAGTGTCCATGACCTTGCCTGCAGGGAATTGTCCCACAACCTGGTCACCTGACTGTCTCTAAGAAGCTGTTTATTTTGTTAGTTCCTTGAAGATTGACCCTGAGGTCAAGGATGGTGATTTTTATGGCGTCACCTTAGTAACTAGCAGATGCCTGTATTCTTCATGCATATTTGATGAATAAATGAGTTAGTAACACCAGAAAAAGAGAGGAAGAGAGCTGGAAACATGTTGAAGAATTTGGGGAGACACATTTGTCTCTGGGACAACCTTAGACTTTTGAGGTACACAGAAGTTCTTCCCACCCAACCCCAGAACTGCCATGATAATATCTGAGCCCAGACATTAACCTTGGAGACCTGAGAGGCTTGGTTTTGCCAGGAAATTCTCCTTCATGAGAAGGATGAATTTGTTTTAATTTACTGCCTTCTCCATCCCCCTTGAATTCACAGGAGTGTGAGGAAATGTCTGGAAATATGAGACAGTAGATAAAATTAAATGAGAAAAAAAGCAGAGCCCTCTGAGAATGTGATCATCAGCTGGTGGCACTGGCCATCAGCAAGCATGAAAGGTGTTTTACATCTGCCTGGCTTACGCAGGTAGGTTTAAGGATAAGAACACCCATAATGAGCTCAGGCATCCTGGAATGCACTGATAAGCATGGGGGCTGAGTCTTCCTACCCCATACAAATTTTTATACATTAACTAGTAAAAAAGAGTAATTTAATTCCCTAATTCTGTGGTTCTAGGAGAAACTTTCACGATCTATTCATATTCCTCATCTGTTGCTGGAAACTGTCATTAAAATAAGTTAACCTCACTTATGTTTTTAATCACCCACTTTGTTGTAAGATACCAAAAAGCTGCAAATTAATTGTTGGGCAGGTAAAATGTATTATGCTCACTTTGTTAAAGTGGCATTGCCCACGTGGAGGCCGTTGCCCAGGTGATATTAATGTGTGTCTCTGTGGGCAGGCAGAATCCTTGTAGCCTGGGGCTTGGTTTTGGGATTAAGCCTTTCCCACCCGTTTTGATGTGGGGTGGTACAATCTAATCATGCCTCAGAGAAGTGACTTTGTATTAGAGACTTCCCTATTTTGTATATTGGATTAAGGGTTTGGATTTCTACAGTATAAAATGGGGACGGAGCGGAGCTTGCGCTCTTGGTTCCTGGGATGATTAGAGGAGAGAGCAGAGCAGAGAGCAGAAGGAGGCCATGTGGAGGAGGCCAGGAGAAGAAACCAAGATGGTGGAGTGTTGAGTGAAAGGCCAGTTTGTGCAGAGTTTGTATCTGGGATAAGGAAGGAGAGGGGAACTGAGGAGAATAAGGCTGGTGAGCTAGAAACCTTTGATTCTAGGAAACTCGGATAAATCAGTAGCTTTGTGAGCACTGAATGTGATTGGGTTTTGGAGCTCAGTGTGTGTTTTTACTTGCCCGCCGGGTGCAAGCTAGAATTAAAGACTATGGCCCACCAGTTTGTGGCTCCGTTGTTTCTTTACTGACTGTCCGAATCCAATGCGAACCTGCATGGGCCGGGCTGCTCTGATGGTGGCCCTGGCCGTGGCTCCTGGCTTTACATTAATATTAATATTCTTTCTGGGAGAGGTCAGGCTTTCCTGTACTTTCTTTGGAAAATGGAGGAAAAAGAATATAAAAGTCTCCTGACTTACAAGAACAATTAGGGTCATTTGGTTTTAGGTTCTCTGAAAGGATTAAGGTTATCTGAAGGACTCCCTTTCTCTTTCAATAAGAGACAAAACTAAAACATACCACCCTACACTGATCCTAGCTCTCCCTCCCTTCCTGGAATCTGAGATTAACGTGTACCTCTAGGCAAAGGAGGAAAGATAGATACTAAAAGGATTTGTGAATGTCTTTGATTGTATTACCCTGAAAGTTAACGTTTCTTGTAAATCCCCTAGACAAATGTTATAATCTTGTTAATGATTGTGTCATGCTGTCATGCCCCCCAACCTGTATGTGGTCAAAGGGTATATAACCAGCCCCTGAAATATACTTGGCGCACATGATTTGGGCCTGCTATGCCCTGTGTCAGCCATACGTGGCTGGCATATTTAACAAATTTCCTCCTTCAATAAAACTCTTCAAAATTCATCTGACTGGGTGTCTCTACGTGGACTCAATGAAGTGAGGTACAGTGCCTTTCAGAATCTGGGGTACGGTACTTTATAACAAGTTCTCTCTTTTACATTTTAAACTGTACCCAGTTTATCTGTGGCTTAGAATTCCCTGTGACGTCAATAATAACTGACCTATTTATCTATGCCCTCGGTTGCTGATCTGAAAGTGAAGATTTTAAAGGACATTAGAAATCATTACCATAGTTGTGTGCACAATTACTAATAGGAAAAACCCAGAGTGGGAGAGAGCAATGGGGGGGAATCCCTTGTGAACCCTGAGTGTAAGGAGAAATCCCTAGGAAAGTTAGAAAATGCCTTCTTTAAAGCTAGATCACTATCTCTGAGCTGACAAGAACCTGCCTTTACAGACCTCCCCAGCAAGTCACCTAAGGATACCAAGTTCAGTTCCATTGACCAGTTAACTAAGACATTACCTCATCTGGAAAAACTCCTATTAACCATGTCCACTCTGAGGCCAAATCCTTTTTCTTGATCTTTATAATTTTCTCAGTTTTAAAACAATTACAAACATTTTCCCCTCCTGAGGGCAGGCAGCTCAAGGCGTCACAGACCTCATCAGTAAGAGAAAGGAATCTCAGGAATTCAATGAAACTTCTGAAAAATGAGAGGAATTATGATTTTAAAAAAATTCCAGTTCCAAATTATATAGAGATAAATGGGGGGGGGGGGGAATCAGTGAGTATTTAAAAAAAAAGAATAAAAGGAAGAGAGAAAGAGAGAGAGAGAGAGAGAGAAAGAGAAAGAGAAAGAAAGAAAGAAAGAAAGAAAGAAAGAAAGAAAGAAAGAAAGAAAGAAAGAAAAGAAAGAAAAAAGTTTAAGAAGGCCTTTCTCTCAGAGTTGATGTTTAAAAGAATGTTAAGGATAAATTTTCATTTCTAACACAGAGAGGGACTGGGTTCTCCTTATGGTTGGGCTGGTCTCCTAGTAACCTGGAAGCACAGTCCACTACACTGTGGCAATAAAGTCACTATCTTTTTTTTTCTCCCCACAGCAAAAGCAGAGCTCACACCTTCTCCTCTACAAGAAAAACTAATGCTAAATGACTAAGGTTTAAAGTCTGCTGGTAGAGGTGGGGGTGGGGATCAGGCTCTGTCCTAAGTAGGATGGGGTGAGATCCTGAGCCGTCCCCCAGGGAATTGTTATACGGGGTGGTGGTAGGGTGTAAAGCCAGGAGGCACGGCCAGGGCCACCATCACAGCAGCCGCCTGGCCCATGCAGGTTCGCATTGGATTCGGACAGTCGGTAATGAAACAAACAGCGGAGCCAAAAACTGGTGAGCCATAGTCTTTAATTTAGCTTGCACCCGGCGGGCAGGTAAAAATTCACACTGGGCTCCAAAACCCAGTCACATTCAGTGCTCACAAAGCCACTGACTTATCCGAGTTTCCTAGAATCAAAGGTTTCTAGCTCACCAGACTTATTCACCTCTGTTCCCCGTCTCCTTCCTTATCCCAAATACAAACTCTACACAAACTGGCATCTCACTCAGCACTCCGCCATCTTGGCTGCTTTTCCTGGCCTCCTCCACGTGGCCTCCTTCCGCTGCTGGCTCTACTTTCTCTGCTCTCTCATGCTAACCTCAGGAACCAAGAGCCAAGCTCTCGTTCCGCCCCCCTTTTATAGTGTAGAAATCCAAACCCTTAATCCAATATACAAAATAGGGAAGTCTCTAATACAAAGTCACTTCTCTGAGGCATGATTGGATTGTACTGCCCTACATCAAAAAGGGTAGGAAAGGCTTAATCCCAAAACCAAGCCCCAGGCTACAAGGATTCCGCCTGCCTTTAGCCCACCCCAACACACATTAATATCACCTGGGCGGCGGCCTCCTCGTGTTATCTTTAACAAAGTGAGCATAATACACTTTATCCGCCCAACATAGGGGAACGGTTCCTGTAGGAAACACAGAAAAAGACTGTGCTTACCTTGACAGGGAGAAATGTGGGCAAGTGAAGCAGGAAGAAAGGGAAATGAGAATCAGAGTGTAGACAGTCTTACTGCATGATCCTGTAGGTAAAGGATAAATGCAAGTAAAAATGGGAACGGTTAGAAGTGAAGATTGAGACTAAGAAAGAGAATGAGTGAAGTTATTGTTGGTCAAATAAGTTTGTAAATATGACATATATGTTTGTTCGCTTATAGTTTGCATTAGATGTGGGGAACAGGCTGTAAGCAGGCAGGGATGTTATACCCTAAGGCAGGGGACCCCAAACTTTTTACACAGGAGGCAGTTCACTGTACCTCAGACCATTGGAGGGCTGCCACATACAGTGCTCCTCTCACTGACCACCAATGAAAGAGGTGACCCTTGTGGTAGTGCAGCGGGAGGCTGGATAAAATGGTGCCATAGTTTGGGGATGCCTGCCCTGAGGCTTAGTTTTAAGACTAAGCTTTTCCACACACCCTTGACAGTTTCATGATGAGGGATGGTGCACTCTTATGAGGAATCCCATTTATGCCTCAAATAAGTGACTTTGTATCAGAGACTTTCTTGTTTGTATATTGGATTAAAGGTTTTGATTTCTAGGCTATAAAAGGAGAGCAGAGAAAGGCCACGTGGAGGGGAGGAGAAGCAGCAAGATGGCAGAATGCTGAAGGAGAAACCAGTTTGTGCAGAGAGAAGGAGATGGGGAACAGAGGTGAATAAGGCTGGTGAGGTACAAACCTTTGATTCTAGGAAACTCGGATAAGTCAGTGGCTTTGGGAGCCCTGAATGGAAAGGGAAGTGTTTTCCCACTGTGTGTATTTCTTGCCCGCCAGGTACAAGCTAGGATTAAAGCTAATGGCCCACCAGTTCTTGACTCTGTTGTTTCATTACCGTCTGTCCGAATCAAATGCGAACATGTGTTGGCCAGGCGGCTGTGATGGTGGCCTTGGCTACTGGCCATACAGAATGCAACAAGCAAAACTGAGCTAGTAGAATTTCCTATCAATTGTCACAAAGACTCACACAAATGTGGCTTAATAGCAAACTAGAAAGAAATCAAATAAAATTATAGGTGTTTGACATTTAAAAGTTATCTGACAAAAGAACAGTCACACGTCACTGACAATCTATGCAGAGGTTCTGTCTGCCAGAAAGTAGGACCCCAGACTGGGAGAAACTCTCCCTGAGAACATGAAGTGACAGAGGGTTAGACTTGAGGAGAATCACTGGGACAAAGATGCTATTAGTGTTATTCTGAATTTATGCTTATGAACGGGACAAACTTAAGGGTTGGTGTTATGAACTAAATGTTTGCCCAAAATTAGTTTGTTAAAGCTATCCCCCAATATGATAGTATTTGGAGTTGAGATCTTTATAGAAGTAATTATAGCTAAATCAGATAAGGCGCTGAACCAACAGGGTTAGTGTACTTATAAGGAGAGTAAAATAGACCAGCTCTGTCTCTCAGCATGCATAGAAAAAAAGAAGAAAAAAAGGCATATGAGGACATAGCTAGAACACAGCCATCTACAGGCCACGAAACTGGTGCCTTACTAGACAGTGAATCAGCCGGCACCTTGATCTTGGACTTCCAGCCTCCAGAATTGTGAGATAGTAAATCAGTTGTTTAAATACCACTGGGTCGGTGGTGTTTTGTTATTGCAGCCAGCAATGACTAAAACAATTGATTAAATGGTTACTATCAAAATTCTGTTGATACTTAAATAAAACCCAGAGTTTAAGAATCCTTTAACATTTAAACCATCTGCTTTATCTTAAAATTTTTTATCTTCTAAACCTTTTCTGAACAAATGGTACCTAACTGATTACTAAGTTCTGTCTAGAATCTGAAATCTTCACATGACTCAGGAGCTCTAGAGTGGCAAAATGTTTGCAAGATTACCAAATCAGCTCTAATAAATTTATAATCAGCTTTGGCAAAATAGGAAGCAACTCATAATACTATAACATATGACCAATGATCTTAATGGCAGTTGCAGGAAACGTTATTCATTTTCTGATAGTCACTAACATGTATTGAGTATTATGTATAAGGCACTTGCTCTAATCAGTTTGTATACATTATATTTATCGTTACAATAACCTTTGGACATTAATTAGGTGTCATCACATCCCTATTACAAAGAGTAAATAAGCTAAGGCACAGAGAGTTAAGGAACCTCCTTAAAGTCAAACAATTTACAAAGGACTGAGCCTGGGTCTAAACCTGGGTGTCTAACAGCTAAGTCAGTGTCTTCAATCATTTTCCTGAGATGCTTCTGGCTGCTGCTCTACAACAAGTCACAAGAATAGGTTATTCTTCTGCTGCTATTGTGTACTTTTAGAAAAACTAATTAATATCTATCATAAAGTATTTTTATACAAGGAAAATACTATGAGCTTCATCTTGGATAAATAAACTGTGGAAAAGCCCCTCAAAATAATGGGAATTTCCTTGTGCATCCCCCATCGCACTTACACAGAACAAACATAAGAGAGTGGTTTCATCATCTCAACAAGGAAGACTGCCCACCAACTGAATGCTTGCCCGTGTGATTTGTAATTGTGGATCAACTTCACTAAACCTACTATTTGCTAAGGGTCCTCTTTTCTTTGTTCTGTGAAAACACTACATTAGTGTTAGAGCTATATAAACACAACCCATGATATGACTGGATAAGATTAAGTTCTAATAAATACAACTAGGAGAAAAATATATATGCATTTCTTGCAGAAGTATATGCACTCATTTGTAGGTATATCATAGGCACAGATTCCCCCCCTCAATTGAGATTCTCTGCTCTTCTATTTAAAGAACTGTTTCTTTATAAGTAATAATCCCCTATATGACATTTTATAAACAAAGAATGGTAATCTGCTTAAATTGGACATTCAAGTTATAATTGTAAGCTTTTAGGGAATATATGAATTATTTCCTTCTACTATGGCAGATTTTTCCACAACTACTTGAGATCTTCACCTATAAAAGAGTACCCTCAAATATATATATATAATATGTAAATATTATCTTAACAAATGCAGAAAGCTGGGATAGGTTATACTATTGCAGTCTTGCTTGTTATAAATACTGTGATAAGATTTTATATAATGAGCTGGAGTCAGGAATAATAGCAATATAAAATAATTACTGAACATTTGGTATGTTCCAGCTACTGTTTGTTCTCAGTGTTTAATTTTCATGAATGCATGTGTTTTCTTTTTTTGCCATGTGAGGATGATTCTATTTTTATCCACATTTTTATGTTTATGTATGTGCATTTTTCATTGACAATTGGGGTAATTTCCATGGCAAATAAGCCACTACTTACAAACTGGCTGGCTCCTCTTCCAAAGGGAATTGATTTTGTTAGAATTGTATTGTTACTTTTGAGAAAGGCAGATAGACTAATCATGATTCATTATGAGGTTAATATCAGTTGATTGAATATATTTAGCATGTGAATAAAAATGAAAATAATTCTGTGTTTGCATATATTTAGTAGAAACCACAATCCTTTGATTCTTAGAAGCTCATACAATCCTGGACCATGATTTCATAAACAAGGAAAACCCAACTGACAAAATTCCCTGGAGAGCCCTGTAATTTCTTTTTTTTTTTTTTTTTTTTGATCTTTCAAATATAATTTCCTTTTAAAGTATGTCACTCTTTCAGAAAAGAGTGAATTGCCATGAAAACATCTCTACACAAGAAACCATTGCTATTAAAATACAACAATTAAAATGCCAACAAGGTTCTAAAGTACAAGAAACCAAATACATTTCCTAAGAAAACTCAGCTGGGTTTGTTATACTGTCACATAACAAGAAAGAACGAGAACACACTTTCTTAGAACATTCTGAAACATTAACTTAATTACATTGCAATTTTTGATGATTCACAATTCAACCAGCTTCTAAACTCATTCATAGATGAGTCATTGAGTTTCTGATTGTGGTATTAAACTATTTCTGATAATCAATTTTAATCCTGTTACACATTTTTCCTAAAAGTTTGGAAGAGCTTCAGATCTGCAAAACAGAATTTAATTACTGATGATTTGAATGGATGCAGTTTTGCACCTTCCTGGAGTCGTCCTCTGTCTAAAAGAAGAAAGTGTGCCAAATTTGTTGTTGGAAAGGACCCAAGAGATTCCAGCAGGCCCAAATTTCTCCATCTTACAAGGAAGTCAAGTTCAACAAAACCGGATGTTTTGGATCTTGTTCTAGAACAACCACCACAAATGGGCCCTCATCAAAGCAGTTTGGGGACTCAGTGTTATGGAAACTGGCCCCTATTCAGGGTCTGAACAAGTTTGAGAAAATCTCCAATTTGCAGATTTTAGATTCTTCCCATTTAAAGTGAGGTCCTTGGATCAGCAACTTCATTGTCACCTGAGAGCTTGTCAGCGAGACAGAAACTCAACCCCCACCCAGACCTGTTCAACCAAAATCTATGTTTCAACAGATTGGCAGAAGATTGTTGACTGTGTGCATGGAAGATTGGAACACACTGGTGAGATTCAGGAGAGGGATGGAGATCAGGAAAGGATCTCTTTTCTCTGGGGTTTTCCATACTACAGGTCTGCTGCCCATTAAGGGCACCCACACAGGTTAGGCGGCTTGTGAAGTCTAAGCACTCATTTACCTCCTCTGAACTGACAAACTAAGGCTGCCTGTAAGGACACAGGAGGCGGGAAGGTGAAGGGGAGGAGTCGGGAGCCCACGGCCACTGCTCTTTGTATGAATACAGATCATTACAGGACCACAGAGCAATCAGGTTCTTTCTGATCCCAAACTTCAAATCAAAGAGAAGAAAAAAATCCAGTAACCATGTCAGTGGTTACCACTTAGCAAGCGGTACCATGCTGGTTATGTATAGTTCAAGGCTCCCAACAACAGTGCAGAGTAGGTGGTATTTTCTAGAGGAGAAAGTTGAGGCTCACAGGAGGCCTGTAACACAGGTGGAAACACCTGAGCTGAAATCAACACTCTCAGTCACCTGACCATCCCCACGCTGCAGACCTGGGGCGTGCTGAGTCAACTTTTATTCATTACTGATTCCTGTCCCCAAAGCAGAACAAACTATTTTGCCTTTACAAGTTATTATATTGGACCCCCATATAATCTTTTTAGGCTAAAATTGGGTGGGGAAACATTTAATGTGTTCTTAAAGAAAGACATAGTAAAGAAAATTGGGGAAATGGGACAGAGTGCAGATTCACACAGCTGAACAGGCCTCTCACAGACACCTGAGGAAACAGCAGGACTGGGCACTGGCAGTAGGGCTCCTCCCACTTATGTTAAATAAGAGTTATTAATATTCACTTTCTCTGCCCAGCACATGGGCCACCTTCTCCCGGAACATGCTCTAGGAATCAAATGCAATCAATCACATACACCGTGCTGGGAGCAGAGGGCTGAGGCACAGCCCCACATCTGAAAAAGTTCACACGGTGTGCTCCTCAGAGAAAAAATCCAGGGTGATGATAAGCAAATTTAAACACGAAAATTATTTTTTATTTTCAAGAAAGTGGAAGTAGTAAAGTTCCCTTGAAGTCTACTTCACAGCCGTTCCTGTGGGGGCTGTAAAATAAAAAGCAAAACAGGCAGAAATTACTTAAAATGCAAAAATGGCAGAGGGAAATACTGCTGCAGATAGGTTATAAATGACTTTAGAGATCTGGGGAAGCTAAATCATGCAAGCCAACTAAAAAACAGTCATTTTAATCTGAAGACAGTCAAGCTCTCCCTGTATATTGCTATGTACTGGAACACCCTCTTATTAAATTGTAGTGTTTTATAACTAGTGAATATAATTTGTATCATGTTTACTATGCAAAATTCCACTATTTTTCAAGTGGATATGTATTTTAATATGAAATTGAAATTTAATATCACAGGCACCAAGCAATAAAACCAACCCACCTAGTTTCAAATGCCACTTAAATTATTTTTTGAATTTTGTCTCTAATAACATAGTACAATAACACTGAAACAAGATTAACACTGTGATATTATTTGTTTAGGAAACCAGGAGTGTTGCTATGGAAACAGAAATACTGCATAACTATGGAGACGGTGACAGTGTTGTAAACAATGACACTGAAAGGAGGAACCATGCAAATGTAACATGAATTCTAAGAAAAAGAATAGAGAATAGAGAATAAGGAGGTGGGGAGAAGGAGATTATATTTTTTGTAGAAGAACCATAATTATATATTTTTGTCTTTTGATAGGACATGTAAGCTATGTTTTCATAACATTAATTATATTGTTTATAATCTTCTGTTCATTTCTCTTCACATTAAATCTCCAAATTATCTTTTTTTTTAATTTTTGTAAACTTCTTAGTGACAAAAATTTTTTAAAACTGTTTTTGACTCAATTTTACCATGATAGCCTTTTATAGGACAAATTATTTTTCCTAAAAATGTTAAAATTGAAAAAAAAATAGCAAAAAGCATATGATTAACTTATTACATTTTGAGGTTCTAAAATTATGCTTTTTAAAGCCCTGTACATAGTACTTACAAAACACAACTTTAAATCGACTGTTAACAGAAGATTGGCTTTGTTTATTTAATGTTATGACCATTGGAAATCATAGCTAGAATACACATTATTTTTTGTTGATTTGTAACTGGTTCCCTGGCTAAGTTTTACTGGCCAGGAAGGTAATAGTCATGTCTTATTCACCTTTGAAATTCCCCTGATATCGACTAGACTTTTACACACACAGGAAATGTTTACATGTTGCGAAACAAATAGACACATAAAATTATACAAGCAATGGAATATAGTAAAACAATATAATACTCTAAACACAACAGAATGGCAATGATTACAGGAGTTTGCAGTGTTCTGAATATGAGAACATTGGCCTCATTGTCATTTTAAAAGGCAAGTGCAGTGAGAACACAAACATTGTGAAAAGAATGAAGCAACTTCTAGAATGGGTGGGAGGCTGGAGGCTGGCCATGGAAAGCAGGTAAAAGGTGCCATGCCTATTTCCGGTCTCCTTGAGATTTCATTATCCTGTTTGTCTCCCAATTACAAAAGGGCAGAGAGAGAGGGACACAGAGCCTTTTTTGCTCCTCATTTGTTAAGTTCCCAATTCTGGAGGAGACTTTGGCAAGTGAAATAGTTCATGTGAAAACACTACTGTGTATCCTGACATTTTTTAAAAACATTGGGGTAATGTTTTGTTTCTTTTCTTTTGTAATTCTGTCATTTTTCAAATTCCCTTAAGAATGCAACACATAAATATACATTTTAAATGAAGATGTCATAGCAGATTTCAAATTGTGTTTCAAGGAGGGAGGGGAGCCCCCCAACCCCCAGCCCTCTCAGAGAGTCTGTAACTGCCTCACCTAAGAAAGCACTCCTTCAAAAATTTTTCTTGAAGAATTGGCCTACAAAAAATTAAAAAGTTAAAATAAAATAAAAACTTGAACACCACCAAACAAGTAATTCCTTCCAGTTTCATATTTCTGTGATTCTCTGCTTACTTTTCAATAAATATAGAATGATGAAATACAGGTAATCCTAAGAAAGTCTTTTTAATTGGAAGACCTTTGGGACCTCTTTGATGTAGAGCTAAGAGTTGCCTACGTATCACAGCACACAGAAGGACATAAGGCCTCTACTGAAAATCTGTCATGTGCCGAGAGCATTTCTGGACGGGGACAGACCATGGTGAGCGAGACCATGTGGTCACGCCATGAACACCCAGGACCTACGGAGAGGCAGGGCAGCTCTGGGGCCACCGGTCTGTGAAGTCACAGGGGCCCACACTCAGGAGGGCCCATGCTTGCTGCTCTGCAGGTTTGAATTCTTAATTATTTTATTGTTAAACTTGTGTTTTTAAGAGAAGTCTGATGGGATAATGGAGCATAAGCACCAGTATAGCAGACACAGGGTGGAAGAAACAGGAAGGGGGTGCTTCATGCTCAAAAGTCCTCTCTTAGATCGGACTGCTGTAACTGAACACAAGACTGGGGGTTTGTAAAGCAGACATTTATTTCTCATAGTTCTGGAGGCTGAAATATAGAATATGATATATAATATATGATATATAATACAATATAATATAATATATACAGTACATAATATACCATACGCACACACATCTAATTTGTATCTTTTGAGAACCCTGATTAATACAACCACCTTTACCATAACTTTTATCTCAAAAAAGAGAGCACTTTATGTTGAAGATAGTTCTCCACAGGTGACTAGAGGCACTTACTGCCTTGCTCTGGGCCTCTTCCCAGAGAGGTCGTGAGGGTGAGCAGCCCTGGAAGACAGTGCATCCAATGGACCCCTTGGAGCAAAGGCAGAGGAACCACCTCATTATAAAGCCTGCCTCCTGCCCCCTGAGTTCAGGAGCGTGTCCTGAATACAATGCAGAGCACGTGGGCATGCACCTGACCCTCTGAGTCACATCTTGGGGAGTAGGGAAACTGAAATTGCTGACAGTTTGGCTACTAGTACTGCTCAGGTCATAGAGCCCATGTGCTCTGACTGGAAGGACGGCTGCATTTCTCAGCATCCATGAGGTTGTGGCCAACCAACAGGGCAGCTTATAACCAGGGGAAAATAGCAAACCCTTCCCTGTTCTGATACAGTTTATATAAAACATTTCAAAAATTTTACAGTCAGAATCCTCTCAAATACATGTATGGTCTTTAAAAATATACCTACAAATCCTTTGACAATTTTCTCAAACGGATGAGTCTGCCCACCTTGAATGTAGGCTGGACTTGGTGACTTACTTCTAACAAATATAATGTGGCAGAACTAGCAGTGTGTGACTTCTGAGACTACGTTGAAAGGCCCCAGGGCATCCTCCCTTCTCACTCTTGAGTCTCTCTCTGGGAAACTGGCTGCCATGTTGGGAGGATGCTCAGTCATGAGCGAGACTTCTTGGAAGAAAGCCCTCCAGCTCCAACCGTACCTCTCAAGGACTGCAACCTCAACAGATTTCTGGACTACGACCTGAGAGAAGCCATGCCAGGACCCACTATAAGCCACACCTACATTCCGGAGTGCAGATTATTAGATCATAAACAGTTGTTGCAAACTGCTACATTGTGGGGGCAATGGTACAGAGCAATGATAACTAATACAGATTGTAAAAAAGCAATCTGGAATAAATTCGTTCTCCTACAGGGTCTCAGAAACCTAATAATCATGAACTGATCATCACGCACACAACAAAAATAGAAAAAGAAAAGTACTTAGCCTGGCCTGTGATGGCGCAATGAATAGAGCATTAACCTGGAATGCTGAGGTCACCAATTTAAAACCTTGGGTTTGCCCAATCAAGGCACATACAACAAGCAAGCAATGAACAACTAAAGTGAAACGACTAAGAGTTGATACTTTTTGCTCCTCTCTTCCTCTCTCTATAAAATCAATAAATAAAGTCTTAAGAAAAAAATTAGTTTTAAAGCATATTTGGGGGACATTTGGCATATAGTTAGTTATAACACTCACCAAGTGGTCTTCCCACGAAGGGTGTAATGAGTCATTCCATGGATTTGGCCAAATAAACAACATCTACCATCATCGTCCATACAGTGTAACAAAACCAGTAACTGGCCCAATTATACAATATTTATATATATAGTAAATATATATTTATATATATATTTTTTTTTAAATAAGAAAATTTGGCTAAGGTATCAGAAAGACCTCTTCTGTCTTTTATTCAGTGTGACCATGGCCAAACTGTAAAATCTCTTTGGTCTTTAGGTGATTTATTTGTAAACAATGAGAATATTGATTCTTACTTGTCTGGTAATTTTCATGACTATGTGAGAAACTTAATAATAACATTTCTTATGTACCAATTATTAGATAAAGGCTCTAGAGCCATAATCTATATTTAACTCACTTAGAATTGTGCTCTGCCTGTGATAGGAATCAATAAACTTTAGTTTCTATCTATCCCAATACTGCAGATTTATGCACAAGCATGGGTCCATGATCTCAGTTTCTGTGCCTTGATATAAAATCTATTATGTCTACCTCTGTTATCATGGCATACATGTGCTTGTAACTGTTCTCTACCTAGAAAAAAATAGTTCATGCTTTGTGATTACAAAGCAATAAATATTAAAATGAATCACAGTAAAATTTATCATTATCCAGTATGGCTTTACTCAGGAGATGGAGGAAACAGCTGTGCTTAGCTAGGGCCGTAAAAAGGGCAGGTCCACTGTACTCTCTCCCTGAGCACTTTGCTGAAGCCCTCAGCTCTCATATTAACTCTCAATTGTGAGTGCACATACCCCAAAACCTGCATGAAATGATGCCCTGGAACACAGGAAATAACTGTTAGAACTTCTACTTTCATGTATTCTGATCTGATTTATGTTATGTTCCATGTGTCTTTATTTTCCCATGTATTTTTTATAATGTTCAAAATATAATAGAAGACTTCCATATCTATAACTTACACATCAATAAATATTAATGTCTTTGGCTATTTGTTTTTTTTGTTTGTTTGTTTTTGTTTTTTTTGTTTTTGTTTTTTTTAATAAATTTTTATTAATGGTAATGGGATGACATTAATAAATCAGGGTACATATATTCAAAGAAAACATGTCTAGATTATTTTGTCATTAAATTATGTTGCGTACCCCTCAAATGTCTTTGGCTATTTGTGATCAAAAACATTTTGATCTTCCTAAAATATTTAGATGGGGTGCATCTTCCCAAAATATTTAGAGAAAATTCTTATTAAATTGTCATTAAAATTAGAGTTGCTACTGAAACTTAGCATTTATATGAACTGAGACTAATTATGTCACCCAATATACAACAAACTTGTTTTACAAAAGTACAAATAAGAAAATGTCTAGACTTAAGAGTGTTTCAGAACTATAGATAGGGCCATTGCTTGATTTCTTTCAGATTAGATATTCCTACGAAAGTGATTGTGAGGTGTGAAGGGCAGGGAGCAATAACCAAGGGAAAACTGCTCCTGACCCAAAGACAAATACTCCTAACACTATTTGCACTACAGTTCAAAATGTATCTGATCTTTGCTGTTCATCGAGGAGAGAACTTTGAGTTCTGTGACAAAGCTCTGGAAAAAGCAAGGGTCACACTCCTTAGTCTTTAAAACATGTTATCACCTGACCAGGTGGTGGCACAGCAGATAGAGCGTTGGACTGGGATGCGGAAGGACCCAGGTTCAAGACCTCGAGGTCGCCAGCTTGAGCGCGGGCTCATCTGATTTGAGCAAGGCTCACCAGCTTGAGCCCAAGGTCGCTGGCTCAAGCAAGGGGTTACTTGTTCTGCTGAAGGCCCATGGTCAAGGCACATATGAGAAAGAAATCAATGAACAACTAAGGTGGGCAATGCACAATGAAAAACTAATGATTGATGCTTCTCATCTCTCTGTTCCTGTCTGTCTGTCCCTAGCTATCCCTCTCTCTGACTCTCTCCCTCTGTGTCTTTGTAAAAATAAATAAATAAATGTGCATTTAAAATCAATAAATAAAATCTTAAAAAAATATGTCATGATAGGACAGCAAAATCAAACACAAACACAAGGGACTATATTAAACTAAAAAGCTTCAGCAGAGCATAAAACCATCAACAGAATGAAAAGGTAGACTCTGGAATGGGAGGAACTACTTGTAAATTATATATATAGTTCATAAGGCATTAATGTTTAAATTATATATATGGGCAGAGGGATCTAAATAGACTTTTTTCCCCCCAAAGAGGACACAAATGGCCGAAAGGTACATGAAAAGATGCTCAACCTCACTAACGACCAGGAAAATGCAAATCAAAACCACAAAGAGATTTCACTTTATACCTGTTAGAATGGCCAGCATCAAAAAGACATTAAATACCATTAGAAGTATTGATAAAGATGTGGTAAAAAGGGAGCCCTCTGTTAATTGGAATATAAACTAGTACAGCCTTATGGGAAACAGTATGAAAGTTCCTCAAAAAATTAAAAGTAGAACTACCATGCAATCTAGCAGTCCCACTTCTGTATATTTATCCAGAGGAACGAAAATCACTCTCTCAAAGACATAGTTGTACTCCGTGTTGAGTGTATCATTATTCACAATAGGCAAAGCATGGAGACTACCTAAGTATTCATTGACCAGTAAGTTATATACGTACATTGACAGATGCGTTATATATATACAATAAACTACTGTATTTTTCACTCCATAAGATGCACTTTTTTCCCCCAAAAAGTGGAGGAGAAAATGCTCGCATCTTATGGAGCAAAAAATACAGTATTTTATTAAATATTTTAACACACCATTTGGTTCAGAATATTTTTTTTCTTATTTGCCTCCTTAAAACCCTAAGTGTGTCTTATGGTCAGGTGCATTTTACGGAGCAAACAATAACGTATTATTTTGGCCACAAAAAAGAAGGAAATCCTGCGATATATTACAACATGGATGGATTTTGAGGTCATTATGTTAAGTGAAATAAAACAGACACAAAAATTAGATACTGTATGATCTCATTTATATGTCTAAAATAGTCAAACTCACAAGAGAGAGTGGAATGGTGATTGTTCTGAGGATTTAATGTTTGGCATGGTGACTAGAGTAATTGATACTGCATTGTACACTTGAAATTTGCTAAGAGGGTAAATCTTGTGTTCTCAAAAAACAAAATCATAACTATGTGATATGATGAATGTGTCAATCAGCTTGATGTGCTAATCATTTCACAATGTGTGTATATATATGTATATATATATCAAACCATCATATTATACATCTAAATATATATATATATACAATTATTTCTCAATTATACTTCAATAAAGCTAAAAATACAATTAAATATGTCACATATTTATAAGACAAATGGTGAGCAGTAGCTTGGTATGCACCATGAGAAACCATGTCCCTTTTAAATTTGTATCAAAACACATTTCTACTGAACTGCAGACAATACATGATAGATTTGAGTGCATATTACCAAAATGATGAACTACTAGGAAAAACACAATGATCCTTTGCTGTCGGTCCTCTAAACAGTACAGGATGTCTCACACAATGTTGTTGGCTTTATTAATTTGAAGATCTATAAACAAACTAAATAGATTATTATTTTATCATCTCTCTATTCAATTACTCCAATGTCTATTTCTTTTTTTTTCTTTTTTTTTTTTGTGGCAGAGACAGAGAGCGTCAGACAGAGGGATAGATAGGGACAGACAGACAGGAAGGGAGAGAGATAAGAAACATCAATTCTTCGTTGCGGCTTCTTAGTTGTTCATTGATTGATTTCTCATATGTGCCTTGACTAGGGGTCTAAGGCAGACCGAGAGACCCCTTGCTTGAGCCAGCGACCTGGGGCTCAAGCTGGTGAGCTTTGCTCAAACCAGATGAGCCTGCGCTCAAGCTGGTGACCTCGGGGTCTCGTACCTGGGTCCTCTGTGTCCCAGTCCGATGCTCTATCCACTGCACCACCGCCTGGTCAGGCTCCAATGTCCATTTCTAAATGTGAAATCAACCTTACTATCTATATTTTACTAACTGCAATATTATAATAAAATTACTTGCTTTTAATTTTTATTTCAATTAGTAAAAGTATGAAGCAAATATCCTTAATAAACACACATGGTCTAGATAAAGCTCATTTATTCTTTTTGGTGCAGTGAGATGTGTAAGATATTATTGTAAACACTGTCATTACTACACACCAGCTAGAGATTTCCATCTCAATGACCACTGGTCGTAGCACACCAGGGAGTTTAAAGAGTAGTGGCTTATTTTCAGTTTATTTCACAATTGCAAAATATCCAAGAAGAAATCTTGCTAAGCATTAGAGAAATTAGAGATGACTAGTTGTTTGAATATAGCGTAACACACGGCAACTTTTAAAGTTTTGGGGTGAGTGAAATTTCCATTGTGGTTTTACACTATCGCCTTATCTCACTATCTTTGATATTTAAACTTACTTTTGAAAAATCTCCTCAGAGGAACGTAAATTATGATGGTGTTGTATTCTGCACAGTAAAAGTGGACCTGATGGAGCTGTTGAAAGTAGGGTCCATATGTCATAGAAAATATGAGCAAGTGGTTATGCCCACCAACAGAACATTGATAGAAAAGCTCTCAAAAACTGGTCAAAACTACATTTGAAGAAAATCTAATTTTATTATAAAATAAAGTTTTTTTCACATTACTTTTGATGGAATATTGAAAATGAATGAGTTTAAATAAGGTATACAAATGGCAATAAATGTTTTTCTCTTTAAGAATAAAATCTATTTTTAAAAAAGATTTTAAATGATAAAGGCATTCCCATGCAATAAGGATGTTCCCATGGCTATTTCTTGCATGTCACTTTTACATTTTTACACTAATTATACAGTTATACAGAATAAAATTTTGCAGTTTTGCTTTTCTATTGTTGTTGACATTAGAGTATAACACAGAGTAAATGCACATCCTCCTGGAAACTCTGAGCATGATAAATGACTCTCTCACTCTCTACAACAGATAAGCACTTCACCTTCCCCAGGGATGCATTTCTGCACAGTTTAAGCTCTTCCCATTTGTGCTTTGCAGACACAGAGGTGGGGACTCAGCTTTTGTCGCAATTTCCATCTCCAAAAACCATGAGCTTTGCTTTCTTCCTCTTGACTCATACCCTTCCTTTGTTTTTTCAGGTTCTTCGGAGACTGTGACTCTTTGGCAGTCTCAGTCTCTATTTCTCGCCTGTCATCTGGGTTCTAATAGTCTTTGTTGTTGGAATTCCTCTTGTGGCCTTCCCTGGATGACTTGTGTTCTATATTATTGCTAAGTGCTCCATGGGGATGGCTTCCTCCATCCACTGTAAGCTCTGAATGGGACTAGATGATATCTGACATAGTTATGCCTAGTATGTTCATTTTCTGGAACTGCCAAAATGAAAAACCAAAAATTGGGTGGCATGAATAACAGAAATGTATTATCTCACAGTTCTGGAGGCCGTAAGTCTGAGATCAGGGTGTCAGCGGGAATGATTCCTTTCAAAGGTTCTGAGCGGGAATCAACTGCAGGCCTGTCCCCTGCTGTGGGTGGTCTCCTGGCAATACTTAGCAGTTTCTTGGTTTGTACTTGCATCACCCCAGTCTCTGACTTCATCTTCACATGACTTCTTTCTCTGCGTGTGTCCTTGTCCTAATCTCCCCATCTGATAAAATCAGCAGTCATTTTGCTTTAGGACCCACTCTAATGACCTCATTTTAACTTAATCCCCACTGTAAAGAAAGATCCTATCTCCAAATAAGGTCACATTCTCAGGTAGTAGGATTAGGACTGCCATATATGCATTTGACACAGTTCAACCCATTATACCTCCTAAAGCCTCTGTGCCTAGAGTTGTCCCCAAATCCTGCAAATGACTGAATTCACACTCACAGAGCCCTTCCAGACCAGTATGCCAACAGTATAGATGGCAAAAGGCAAGAGGAAACATGTAATAAAGCTCAAATTGTGTGAGAATCCTAAGCTCTTGCATGCTTTGTGTGTAAGGTTTAGAGCCCAACAGTCCTCCGTTTTGTTCCTCCACATTCCACCTCCCGCAAGGTGACAAAAGTAGAGATTATGATTTGCTTCACATTCAGCTCTGGGACTTGGTGAAAGGAGTGCTTCTTTCTCTGCCGCCATTTTTCAATCTCACCATTTGACCTGCTGTAACAGTTCTGCCTCACAAACCCAACCCTGGACTAAAAGTCAGGAGAATTCACTTCTAGTTCTAGTTCTTCCTCAGTCATCACTTTCAGCAGTATAAAACTGAGTGGTTTAAAAAAAAAAAGTCAATGTCTTTTATTTAAGAGTTAATGACTTCACCTGGATCTAAAGAGATTTATAATGGATTTTCTAAATCTTTACTATTATTATGTTTTATTATACTGTTAGATTGTTACTTCCAAGCTAAAAATGTCATTCAATATGCAAAATAGAGTGATAAGTACCATTTGACTTTTAAGAAGTCCATTTTATAAGCAGTCCATTATGAAATAATCTCAGGTGATAGCCAGCTCTCTGAAGACCTGGGAAATAAGATTTTAAATCCAAAGCACTTGCTGGCCATTAGAATCACTACATTGCTAAAACATAATAATATTTCAGCATAGTAAGTGCTCCTTAGAAAATAGTGACAAATTCTATTATATTGGGTTTCCAAAAAACACAAAAAAACATTCAGTTGAGGTTGAGCTGACAGGCACAATGATATGAATGCTATATGTGCACCATTCCTAGAAATTGGCAGGCAGAGGGGATGCTCGGTCCTTAGAGTGAGGGTCACCTGATGGCCGTTTGTCGACATTCTTAACAAGTGGCCAAGTGCCGAGTCATCACCTAGGGCTGTCCTCGCAGTCCAGGACAATGACAGCAGGCGCTCTCCTTTTTGCAAGGAAGACAGCAGGTGCCAATTATCAGCAGTGGTCAGTGAGAAATCAGAAAAGGGCAGGAATAAATCAGAAATCTTGACCGGATACCTGTAGGAATAATGGAAGCAAAAGGCAACAATGGCACTGGAGACAGCTGAGGGGACACATGTGCACAGTGAAGGCAGTGACAGTACTGACTCCCGGAGACAGGCAGCAACTGTGTTGCAACAGAATGTTGACAGCTGAGCATGAGCAGCTTTGGCAGAAGGAAGAAATCGCTTGGCTTACTGTAAGTCCTGTGATACTATCATTTACCTCAATTAGCTCCAATGACGAGGACACCAGTGAAGGAATACAAAGTGATCCCTGGCCCACGCTGTGCCCCAAAGTGTCCCTTTCTCATACCAGTGTGAGGAATACTCCACTAAGTGGACGTTAATGTCTGCCAGCAGGTGTGGGAGTGTGCTTAGTGTATGGGAGTGCACTGACAGGGAGGTGACGAGGCTGCTGTTAAAGCAGAGTAAAATAAAATAACATAAAATAAAAATTAAAAAGCCTGACTGTTTGCATTCAAAAGGATATTTTCTCCTGCAGTAATATGAAGAAAGTGCAGTGTGTATGTGATCTATCTACAGTATATATAATCCAACAATGGGCTTATTTCTTTTCTACCTTATTTTTTTCATTGAATAAGTAACAGTCATGCAGTTTAAAATTGAAAACACCTAATGAAAAGGAATTAGGAAGTTCCTTTTTGGGAAATATTCTCAGATTAAATTCATTATACAGGCTCCTGACTTTAGAACCACACTGTAATGTTTTGTTTGATTTTACCAGAATCAACATCTCCCAGATTAATCACCAGCTACCACTGAGAATCATTCATAAAACTGTGCCTCAAACCAAAGTAATTAATTCACAGACCTGAAGGGTGGAAAAACTTTGAAGGACATTCACGAGGACAGTTCCAAACTGTTTTGAACAAGAAGCATATCCATGGCCCGGATTTCTCATTTTCTGGAATTTCCTCAATAAGCTTGACAATTCAGACAAGAGCTGTCTAAGATTTATAAATTTAGCCTTTGGCAAAATCAATCATGCTATTAATTTAATTAACTGTAATTGGTATAGTATTATCCACTGAATTACTGATTTTTTATGACTATTTTGATTGCTCAAATAACAGTAAAACACGCGCGCGCGCGCACACACACACACACACACACACACACACACACACTGTGGGTTTTATATACTCAGGGGAGACAAAGTGCCAAGACAATTATTCAGACAGTTCATATCAAAATAGGATTTTAATCTGAATCATGTTCTTTACCATGTGGCTTACAACACTGGGAAATATTGGAAAATATCTGCTTGAATTAATTTATGAAACTTTGCTCTCATCTATGTATCATGTGACAAATATCTAGTGATTCCTTTAATTATATATTCAGTCTGTCTTTCTGCTCTGTGTTCTAAGAAATCCCAATAAGGGGGAAAAAATCATTCCCAAGGATTATTTGGAAATATGTTTTAACCTGAGAACAAGGAAATAACTGTATGTATATTTTACACAAAATCAGTTATTCATCTACAGTGGCATCTAGAAATGCTAAATACAAATGTCTGAGTATTTAATGCCTTAAAAAAGACAGCATTATATGCATTCAAATACCGTTAATTTTTAATAAATTTATTTTATTTAATACATTTATTTTTAATAAATTCATTTGCTATAAATTCTTGGCAAAACTAGGGAGAATTTTGAGGAGAAAATTTTATTTCTTCTCTCTAAACTACATTCTATTTTGAAACTTCCCAAACAGTAAAAGACTCTGAGTGACTTTAAAGCCTACCTGCTCATGACAATTTGACTCTCCAGGCACGTTAGCACTAGATAGACAGAACTTCTTCAAATCCAGGCTCTGCTGTTTTGAGAATAGCATCAGAAAACTTTCTGAAACACTCTGAGCTTTCTGTTAACCATCAGTAAAATGAGATGAACAGCACCTACCTTAGTGTGAAGATTGGATTAAATTGGGAAATGGGATTACTCGTGATGATGGGATTAAATGGCATTGATAACAATCCTACTTTAGATAATGACTGTGAAGTTCTTCACTGCTGCCGAGTTTTCATTGCTGCTGAAGAAACAAACCACAAAATGTTACTGAAGGAAACTCTTGATGAACCCTGATTTAGTGGTGTAAAGCCAGTAGCCACGGCCACCATCACAGCAGCCTGGCCCATGCAGGTTTGCATTGGATTCGGACAGTCGGTAATGAAACGACGGAGCCAAAAACTGGTGGGCCATCATCTTTAATCCTAGCTTGCACCCGGTGGGCAAGTAAAAACACACACTGGGCTCCAACACCCACTCATTCAGTGCTGACAAAGTGTTGGGCAGATAAAATGTATTATGCTCACTTTGTTAAAGATTACGCTGCCATGAGGAGGCCATCGCCCAGGTGATATTAATGTGTGTTGGGGTGGGCTAAAGGCAGGCAGAATCCTTGTAGCCTGGGGCTTGGTTTTGGGATTAAGCCTTTCCTACCCTTTTTGATGTGGGGCAGTACAATGCAATCATGCCTCAGAGAAGTGATTTTGTATTAGAGACTTCCCTATTTTGTATATTGGATTAGAGGTTGTGAAGCTACACTACAAAATGGGGGCAGAACGAGAGCTTGCGCTCTTGGTTCCTGAGATTATCATTAGAGCAGAGGGAGCAGAGCAGAGAGCAGAAAGAGGTCATGTGACCAGGAGAAGCAGCCAAGATGGCGGAGTGCTGAGTGAGATGCCAGTTTGTGTAGAGTTTGTATCTGGGATAAGGAAGGAGATGGGGACCTGAGGAGAATAAGGCTGGTGAGCTAGAAACCTTTGATTCTAGGAAACTCGGATAAGTCAGTAGCTTTGTGAGCGCTGAATGTGAGTGGGTTTTGGAGCCCAGTGTGTGTTTTTACTTGCCCGCCGGGTGCAAGCTAGTAATAAAGACTATGGTCCACCAGTTTGTGGCTCTATTGTTTCTTTACCGACTGTCCGAATCCAATGCAAACCTGCATGGGCCGGGCTGCTGTGATGGTGGCCCTGGCCCTGGCTTCTGGCTTTACACAAAGATACTGACTTGTCCCACTTTCCTAGTATCAAAGGTTTCTAGCTCACCAGACTTATTCACCTCTGTTCCCCATCTCCTTCCTTCTACCTGCACAAACTCTGCACAAACTGGCTTTTCCTTCAACACTCCACAATCTTGGCTGCTTCTCCTCTCTTCCACATGGCCTTTCTCTGCTCTCCTCTCTAATGCTAATCTCAGGAACTGAGAGAGCAAGCTTCCAGTCTTCCCACTTTATAGTGCAGAAATCAAAACCTTTAATCCAATATAAAAAACAAGGAAGTTTCTAACACAAAGTCACTTATCTGAGGCATGATGGGATTGCACCTCCCCACATGAAAAAAGGGTGGAAAGGCTTAGTCCAGAAACCAAGCCCTAGGCTACAAGGATCCTGCCTGCCCACAGCCCACCTCCAACACTCATTAATATCACCTGGGTGACAGGCTTCCACGTGGGCAGCGCCATCTTTAACAAAGTGAGCATAATATATTTTATCTGCCCAACAAGTTGGAATGGGAAGTTTTATGTCTTCTGGCAGCTTGTATCAGCCAGGATGAGTTAGGTTATGCCACAGTAATGAAGCACCCCCCAAATCCCAGGGCCACACACAACACAATTTTACTTTTCTCTATGACCAGCACTTGAAGTTTTAGTCACAGCCACCACAATGAAGGAAAGACAAAGAAAAGTTTATGAATCATATGTTGGCTCTTAAAGCTTCAGCTGGAAATAACTAACACATTTCATCAGTAAAGCAAGTGACATGGTGTTGGTCAAATAAGTTTGTAAATATGATATATATGTTTGCTTGCTTATAGTTTGCATTGGGTGTGGGGGACAGGCTGTAAGCAGGCAGGGTCATTATAGCCTAAGGCTTAGTTTTAAGACTAAGCTTTTCCCCACACCCTTGACTGATTGCATGTTGTGGGGTGGTACTCTCTTATGAG
Source organism: Saccopteryx bilineata (assembly GCF_036850765.1). NCBI lineage: Eukaryota > Metazoa > Chordata > Mammalia > Chiroptera > Emballonuridae > Saccopteryx > Saccopteryx bilineata. The sequence continues at coordinate 163,518,456 of NC_089494.1, forward strand.
AAATCCCATTTATGCCTCAGATAAGTGACTTTGTATCAGAGACTTCCTTGTTAGTACATTGGATTAAAGTTTGGATGTCTACATTATAAAATGGAGCAGACTGGGAGCTTGCTCTCTCTCCGTTCCTGAGATTAGCATTAGGAGGAAAGAGGAGAAAGGCCACGTGGAGGAGGCCAGGAGAGGCAGCCAGGATGATGGAGTGCTGAGTGAGAAGCCAGTTTGTGCAGAGTTTGTGCAGGGAGAAGGAGATGGGGAACAGAGGTGAATAAGTCTGGTGAGCTAGAAACCTTTGATTCTAAAAAAACTCAGATAAAGTCAGTAGCTTTGTGAGCACTGAATGAGTAGGTTTTGGAGCCCAGTGTGTGTTTTACTTGCCTGCTGGGTGCAAGCTAGGATTAAAGATGATGGCCCAAGAACACACAATGGAGAAAAGAAAGCCTCTTCAATAAATGGTGCTGGGAAAACTGGAAAGCCACATGCAAAAGAATGAAACTGGACTACAGTCTCTCCCCCTGTACAAAAATTAACTCAAAATGGATCAAAGATCTAAACATAAGACCTGAAACAATTAAGTACATAGAAGAAGACATAGGTACTCAACTCATGGACCTGGGTTTTAAAGAGCATTTTATGAATTTGACTCCAATGGCAAGAGAAGTGAAGGCAAAAATTAATGAATGGGACTACATCAGACTAAGAAGTTTTTGCTCAGCAAGAGAAACTGATAACAAAATAAACAGAAAGCCAACTAAATGGGAAATGATATTTTCAAACAACAGCTCAGATAAGGGCCTAATATCCAAAATATACAAAGAACTCATAAAACTCAACAACAAACAAACAAACAATCCCATAAAAAAATGGGAAGAGGATATGAACAGACACTTCTCCCAGGAAGAAATACAAATGGCCAACAGATATATGAAAAGATGCTCATCTTCTTTAGCTATTAGAGAAATGCAAATCAAACTACAATGAGATACCACCTCACACCTGTTAGATTAGCTATTATTAGCAAGACAGGTAATAGCAAATGTTGGAGAGGCTGTGGAGAAAAAGGAACCCTCATACACTGTTGGTGGGAATGTAAAGTAGTACAACCATTATGGAAAAAAGTATGGTGGTTCCTCAAAAAACTGAAAATAGAACTACCTTATGACCCAGCAATCCCTCTACTGGGTATATACCCCCAAAACTCAGAAACATTGATACGTAAAGACACATGCAGCCCCATGTTTATTGCAGCATTGTTCACAGTGGCCAGGACATGGAAACAACCAAAAAGCCCGTCAATAGATGACTGGATAAAGAAGATGTGGCTCATATACACTATGGAATACTACTCAGCCATAAGAAATGATGACATCAGAACATTTACAGCAAAATGGTGGGATCTTGATAACATGATACGAAGCAAAATAAGTAAATCAGAAAAAAACAGGAACTGCATTATTCCATACGTAGGTGGGACATAAAAGTGAAACTGAGAGACATTGATAAGGGTGTGGTGGTTATGGGGGGGAGGGGGGAATGGGAGAGGGAAAGGGGGAGGGGGAGGGGCACAGAGAGAACAAGATAGAGGGTGACGGAGGACAATCTGACTTTGGGTGATGGGTATGCAACATGATTGAACGACAAGATACCCTGGACTTGTTATCTTTGAATATATGTATCCTGATTTATTGATGTCACCCCATTAAAAAAATAAAATTATTAAAAAAAAAAAAAAAAAAAGATGATGGCCCATCAGTTTTTGGCTCCGTTGTTTGTTTCATTACCGACTGTCCGAATCCAATGCGAACCTGCATGGGCTTGGCGGCTGTGATGGTGGCTGTGGATACTGGCTTCACACATGGCTACTCTTGACTTGCAGGAAAGGAAGCAGTATGACCCTACTTGTGTGTGAAAGAAGAGGACCAGCAATATTTGGCCAATGGCATCAAGACAACTCCAATTCTCTGGGCACCACTTCTCACCTCAGCACCTGGCTGTCCAGGGCACTTTTGTGATAACCTCCAGATGAAAAAGTCCTCCTGACTCTCCATCTCTTCCTCACATTACTTCTCATCCCCTTCCATACTCTAACAGAAATGCTATGCCCAACCAAGTAATCTCTGTGGTGTGGGAGTAAATAAAAACCTCAAGGCCTGAGTGTAAAGCCAGTAACCACAGCCACCATCACACCTACCTGACCCATGCAGGTTTGAATTCGATTCGGACAGACAGTAATGAAACAATGGAGCCAAGAACTGGTGGGCCATTAGCTTTAATCCTAGCTCACACCCAGCAGGCAAGAAATACACACAGTGTGAAAACACTTCCCTTTCCATTTAGAGCTCCCAAAGCCACTGATTTATCCGAGTTTCCTAGAATCAAAGGTTTCTACCTCACCAGCCTTATTCACTTCTGTTTCCCATCTCCTTCTCTCTGCACAAACTGGCTTCACCTTCAGCACTCCGCCATCTTGGGTGCTTCTCCTCTCCTTCATGTGGCCTTTCTCTGCTCTCCTCCTAATGCTAATCTCAGGAACTGAGCAAGAGCAAACTCCCGGTCTGCCCCATTTTATAGTGTAGAAATCAAAACCTTTAATCCAATATACAAATAAGGAAGTCTCTGATACAAAGTCACTTATCTGAGGTATAATGGGATTTCTCATAAGAGTGCACCACCCTCTATCATGCAATCCATCAAGGGTGTGGGGAAAAGCTTAGTTTTAAAAAGATCTTAGTTTTAAAATGGTGGGAAGGCTTAGTCTTAAAACTAAGCCTTAGGGTATAACAACCCTGCTTGCTTACAGCCTGTCCCCCACATCCAATGCAAACTATAAGCAAGCAAACCTATATATCGTATTTACAAACTTATTTGACCAATAGCTGCCCTTTCCACAGGCTGCTCCTAGCCTGAGATGAGTAGGTTGAAGGTACACAAGCAGACTTGTTCTGGGAAAAATATAACTCTTTTGAAGGGGCACCTCAACTCAAGAACATTCAATGGCCTTTTCAAACTTTCCTGAGAAATGCACTGTAATCTGATATGATATCTTCCAATTTTTCTTCATTCTCCTCCCTTGATCCATCCATTTTTCCTTTGTTCCTTTCCTCCTTTCTTTCCCTCTCTCCCTTTTCTCTCCCCTTTATTTAAGATTGCACCTATCTTGCCACCTGACAGCTTTCCTATCCCTCCCAGTGCTCTCCCTACTTGCTCTCACATGTACTTATTTTCTCTAATAAATTCCTTGGAACAAGACTAACACAGTGTAAGGCCAGTGGCCACGGCCACCATCACAGCCAGGTGGCCCATGCAGGTTCACACTGGATTTGGACAGTCGGTAAAGAAACAATGGAGCCAAAAGCTGGTGGGCCGTCATCTTTAATCCTAGCTTGCACCCGGCAGGCAAGTAAAAATACACACTGGGCTCCAAAACCCACTCATTCAGTGCTCACAAAGCTACTGACTTTATCCGAGTTTCCTAGAATCAAAGGTTTCTAGCTCACCAGACTTACTCACCTCTGTTCCCCATCTCCTTCCTTCTCCCTACACAAACTCTGCACAGACTTTAGCACTCTACCATCTTAGCTGCCTCTCTCCTCTTCTCCATGTGGCCTTTCTCTGCTCTCTGCTCTAATGATAATCTCAGGAACCAAGAAAGCAAGCTCCCGGTCTGCCCCCATTTTATAGTGCAGAAATAAAAACCTTTAATCCACTATACAAAATAGGGAAATCTCTAATACAAAGTCACTTATCTGAGGCATGATGGGATTGTACCACCCCACATCAAAAAGGGTGGGAAAGGCTTAATGCCAAAACCAAGCCCCAGGCTACAAGGATCCTGCCTGCCCACAGCCCACCTCCAACACACATTAATATCACCTGGCCGACGGGCTTTCACGTGGGCAGCGCCATCTTTAACAAAGTGAGCATAATATATTTTATCTGCCCAACACACAGCTGTGCTCCATCAACAAGGGCCTATTAACTAAGAATAAAAGCAGCTGAAATACCCAAAATAGAGATGAAACCCAGAAGCAAGGTAAATAGGATGTCTATAATGATCATAAAAGAAAATTCCAGAAACAGCTTCTATAGGCAGTCTAGTAAGCATCCAGTACAGAATGGAGTTTTGAGAAGTTCTGTCTGGGAAAGATGTGTCAGGAAGATGAACAATGATAGAAGTGTTCTTGTGTTCACACTTCAAGAGAAAACATCAACCAGAAGACATTTTGGGGGTTAACCAGTGAAAAATACATAACAAGATAAGTAGAATAAACATATAATTATTAACTGTGCAGAAAACAAAAAGCCGAGCAGGGGTGGATAGTGGGAAGGGGCAATTCCTCATCTTCTAGTGGGAATTCCATAAAAAATTACTAGAATTGGAAAATCAAGAAATAGCCATGTCAGCATGGTTTTAGAGCTATGTTAGAAATAAATACCAAAGGAACTAGTTAACAGATTTGAAAATCATTTCCTCTGGGAAGGACGAAATATTAGGGAGAGGCTGGGAATGGCTGTTTTTTTTTTGTTTGTTTGTTTGTTTTTGTTTTTGTTTTTGTTTTTTTTTATAATAAATTTTTATTAATGGTAATGGGATGACATTAATAAATCAGGGTACATATATTCAAAGAAAACATGTCTAGGTTATTTTGTCATTAAATTATGTTGCAAACCCCTCGCCCAAAGTCAGATTTTCTTCCGCCACCCTCTATCTAGTTCTCTGTGCCCCTCCCCCTCCCCCTAACTCTCTCCCTTCCTCCCTCCCATGTCCTCCCTCCCCCCACCATGGTAACCACCACACTCTTGTCCATGTCTCTTAGTCTCATTTTTATGTTCCACCAATGTATGGAATCATGTAGTTCTTGTTTTTTTCTGATTTAATTATTTCACTCCTTATAATGTTATCAAGATCCCACCATTTTGCTGTAAATGATCTGATGTCATCATTTCTTATGGCTGAGTAGTATTCCATAGTGTATATGTGCCACATCTTCTTTATCCAGTCTTCTATTGAAGGGCTTTTTGGTTGTTTCCATGTCTTGGCCACTGTGAACAGTGCTGCAATGAACATGGGGCTACATGTGTCTTCACGTATCAATGTTTCTGAGGTTTTGGGGTATATACCCAGTAGAGGGATTGCTGGGTCATAAGGTAGTTCTATTTGCAGTTTTTTGAGGAACCACCATACTTTCCTCCATAATGGTTGTACTACTTTACAGTCCCACCAACAGTGAATGAGGGTTCCTTTTTCTCCACAGCCTCTCCAACATTTGCTATTACCCGTCTTGTTGATAGTAGCTAATCTAACAGGAGTGAGGTGGTATCTCATTGTAGTTTTGATTTGCATTTCTCTAATAACTAATGAAGCTGAGCATCTTTTCATATATCTGTTGGCCATTTGTATCTCTTCCTGGGAGAAGTGTCTGTTCATGTCCTCTTCCCATTTTTAAATTGGATTGTTTGTTTGTTTGTTGTTGAGTTTTATGAGTTCTTTGTAAATTTTGGATATTAGGCCCTTATCTGAGCTGTTGTTTGAAAATATTATTTCCCATTTAGTTGGCTTTCTGTTTATTTTGTTATCAGTTTCTCTTGCTGAGCAAAAACTTTTTATTCTGATGTAGTCCCATTCATTTATCTTTGCCTTCACTTCTCTTGCCATTGGAGTCAAGTTCATAAAATGTTCTTTAAAACCCAGGTCCATGATTTTAGTACCTATGTCTTCTTCTATGTACTTTATTGTTTCAGGTCTTATATTTAGGTCTTTGATCCATTTTGAATTAATTTTAGTACACGGGGACAGGCTGTAGTCGAGTTTCATTCTTTTGCATGTGGCTTTCCAGTTTTCCCAACACCATTTGTTGAAGAGGCTTTCTTTTCTCCATTGTGTGTTGTTGGCCCCTTTATCAAAGATTATTTGACCATATATATGTGGTTTTATTTCTGGGCTATCTATTCTGTTCCATTGGTCTGAGTGTCTATTTTTCTGCCAATACCATGCTGTTTTGATTATCGTGGCCCTATAATATAGTTTAAAGTCAGGTATTGTAATGCCCCCAGCTTCATTCTTTTTCCTTAGGATTGTTTTGGCTATTCGGGGTTTTTTATAGTTCCATATAAATCTGATGATTTTTTGTTTCATTTCTTTAAAAAATCTCATAGGGATTTTGATGGGAATTGCATTAAATTTGTATATTGCTTTGGGTAATATGGCCATTTTGATTATATTTATTCTTCCTATCCAAGAACAAGGAATATTTTTCCATCTCATTGTATCTTTTTCAATTTCCCTTAACAATGCTTTGTAATTTTCATTATATAGGTCCTTTATGTTCTTTGTTATGTTTATTCCTAGGTATTTTATTTTTTTTGTTGTAATCGTGAAGGGGATTATTTTTTTGAGTTTGTTTTCTAATATTTTATTGTTGGTATATAGAAAGGCTATGGACTTTTGTATGTTAATTTTGTATCCTGCAACCTTACTGTATTGGTTTATTGTTTCTAATAATCTTTTTGTGGAGTCCTTCAGGTTTTCGATGTATAGGATCATATCATCAGCAAAAAGTGATAGCTTTACTTCTTCTTTTCCGATATGGATGCCTTTTATTTCTTTGTCTTGTCTGATTGCTCTGGCCAGAACTTCTAGCACCACGTTAAATAAGAGTGGAGAGAGTGGACAACCCTGTCTTGTTCCTGATTTAAGGTAGAAAGTCCTCAGTTTTATGCCATTTAATAGGATGTTGGCTGATGGTTTATCATATATGGCCTTTATCATGTTGAGATAATTTCCTTCTATACCCATTTTGTTGAGAGTCTTAAACATAAAATTGTGTTGTATTTTATCAAAAGCCTTTTCTGCATCTATTGATAAGATCATGTGGTTTTTGTTCTTTGTTTTGTTGATATGGTGTATTACGTTAACCGTTTTGCATATGTTGAACCATCCTTGAGATTCTGGGATGAATCCCACTTGATCATGATGTATTATTTTTTTAATATGTTGTTGTATTCGGTTTGCCAGTATTTTGTTTAGTATTTTAGCATCTGTATTCATTAGAGATATTGGTCTGTAGTTTTCTTTCTTTGTGCCATCCTTGCCAGGTTTTGGTATGAGGGTTATGTTGGCCTCATAGAATGTGTTTGGAAGTATTGCTTCTTCTTCAATTTTTTGGAAGACTTTGAGTAGAATAGGAACCAAGTCTTCTTTGAATGTTTGATAGAATTCATTAGTATAACCGTCTGGGCCTGGACTTTTATTTTTGGGGAGGTTTTTAATAGTTTTTTCTATTTCCTCCCTGCTGATTGGTCTGTTTAGGCTTTCTGCTTCTTCATGACTCAGTCTAGGAAGGTTGTATTGTTCTAGGAATTTATCCATTTCTTCTAGATTATTGTATTTGGTGGCATATAATTTTTCATAGTATTCTACAATAATTCTTTGTATATCTATGATGTCTGTGGTGATCTCTCCTCTTTCATTTTGGATTTTATTTATTTGGGTCCTGTGCCTTTTTTCCTTGGTGAGTCTTGCCAAGGGTTTGTCAATTTTGTTGATCTTTTCAAAGAACCAGCTCCTTGTTTTATTGATTTTTTCTATAGTTTTTCTGTTCTCTATTTCATTTATTTCTGCTCTGATTTTTATTATCTCCTTTCTTCGGCTGGTTTTGGGTTGTCTTTGTTCTTCTTTTTCTAGTTCCTTAAGGTGTGAAGTTAAGTGGTTTACTTCGGCTCTCTCTTGTTTGTTCATATAGGCCTGAAGTGATATGAGCTTTCCTCTTATTACTGCTTTTGCTGCATCCCAGAGATTCTGATATGTCGTATTTTCATTTTCATTTGTCTGTATATATTTTTTGATCTCTGCGCTTATTTCTTCTTTGACCCATTCATTTTTTAGAAGTATGTTGTTTAGTTTCCACATTTTTGTGGGTTTTCCCCCCTCTTTTTTGCAGTTGAATTCTAGTTTCAAGGCTTTATGATCAGAAAATACGCTTGGTACAATTTCAATTTTTCTAAATTTGCTGATATTGTCTTTGTGGCCCAACATATGGTCAATTCTTGAGAATGTTCCATGTACACTAGAGAAAAATGTATACTCTGTCGCTTTGGGATGAAGTGTCCTGTAGATGTCTATCATATCCAGGTGTTCTAGTATTTTGTTTAAGGCCACTATGTCTTTGTTGTGGAATGGCTGTTTTTTAATAATAGACCTAGTAGAAAATTTTCTTTCTTTAAACTATATGCATGTAGAACTCTTACTAAGTATAATTCATAATAAAAAGACAAACAATACATGTATGATAGAATTGTAAACCTGAAACTTATGTAATTTTTTAAAATAATGCCACCCCAATAAATTGAGTAAAAATATTAATAAAATAAATAAACAGGAAAAACAGACCAAAAAAAAAAAAGTCTTACATTGGATTGGGATGCCTGCTTCAAATCCCAGCTTCTTCACTAACTGGATCCACACTCACTCGGTCTCTGACCTCAGTGTCTTTGACTTCACCGGGGGAAGATAGCAACACCAAGCACATAGGATTGTGCTAGGATTTAGGGAAATGCCACATTATATGGCACATGACGAAACATGCAGAAAAGATGGTTTGTCACTCAGTGTACTCTCATCCACCTCCTGGCTCTCCTGGTGTCACTGACCCGTCAGAAGGAGCTCATGCACCCAGTGTCCAGAGCAGCCCTGGGGCTAGGTGACCAGATCCACGGCCTCTGGAGCTTGGCAGCCTGGATTTCAGTCTCTAGCCTGTCATTTTTCTTACCTCTGTGATGTTTAAACTGACTTCTTCTCTGTGTCTGGTTATATTACCTATAAAGTTGAGTAATAAGAGAACCTACCCCCATGTGGTTTGGAGAGAAATAAACCGTCAAGTGCCTCAAGCACTAGAATCAGTGCCTGGCCCTCAGTGATCACTGCACATGTCCTGGCTAGTTTTACAATTTTTTCTTTAGAAGAATGGAGACATCTTTTAATCATTAAAAGACCTATCTGCTGATACATTTATTTAGAACCTTTTAGAATATAGGTCAGGAAAGTCTTGTGACAAAGGTAACAATTAACACTTCCCTCAACTTTAGAATGCTTTTTCTTAGAGGATGAACAACACATTTGATTTCTCCACCAGCGTCTGTGCAAAGAAGAAGCATGTCAGCTCTGGAGTCAGGCCGCCCTGGCATCTCCTGCTCCCCTCCTGCCCAGAGAGGCAGCACTGGACAGGGCAGGACATTCCTTGTTTTCATTCTCATTCTCTTTCCTCTCTATAAAAGGAGGCTAAGATGAAACTGTCTCCTTATACGGCTATGATAAGGATCAAATCTAAAATTGTTTGTTTAGCACTTATTGTCATGCCTGGAATATAATAAGTTCTCAACAAATGTCAAATATCAATAGTATTATTAGCATTCTCATTATTGAAATAATTCCTTTCAATCAAGACCTTGATCCAGAAATACATGTTAGGTGAAGCTTTCTCCAAACACCTATATTGATTCTTGATTCTTCAAATATTCACCTACTTGATTTTTCATAGAGTTGGTTCCATTATTATTTATTTATAGCCTATAGTAACAAATGCATTATTTCTTTATCGTCAATATATTAGCCAAGATGTAATCCTCTTAAAGAAAAGCTCCATAGCATAGGATGTTAAACAGACTGTAGGTGCCAAGAAAGTGTCTGTGGGTTTTATTTTTTCTAATTGACAAGTTTTTTCATGAATCTGCAAGATACATGAAAAGTAACAACAGCAACAAAAAAAAAAGAAGGAAAAGTAACAAGAACAACAATAATAACATGTCTGAGTGCTTGCTACGTGCCCAGGATCTCACAATCCTGTCAGGTCACTGTGGCAGCACTACTAAAAAGTTAGTGTATCAGTTACCTTTTTATGCCTCAAAATTTATTGTCTTAGACTAACAATACCTGATTTCTTAAAACGTATCTGCAGGTTTCTCATTTAGACTGTCTGCAGGGGCAGCTTGGGCCTATGCACACAGCTGCGTTTAGCTTGCAGGTTGGTTAGGGGTTGGCCTCAGCCTGAAGAGTGAGGAACTCTTTCTTTTCAGAAGGTCTTTCCTGCTGAGCTTCCTCAGAGAATGGGGGCTGCAAAGCACCACCCTTTTTCCCTTGGACAAGCACATTATGCTTGCTGTGTTCCGTTTGCTTGTTTCATGTGTGTTGATGACCCGTTGGTCAAAGAAAGTCTGGGCAAAGAGTCAATGCAATGTGAGAGAGGAACTCACTCAAACAGAGCAATACATCAGGGCTATTCCTGGAGAAATCTACTAAGTGTGCAATCACTTCTTCACGAATAAGGAGACCGGCACCTATAGGCATTATCTTGCCTGGGTCATACAGCTAGTGTGTGAAAGCAGCAGAATTTGATCCCAGCAGAGCTCATTTCTTTTTCTCCTTAGTTCTAGTAAGCTGGTAAAATCAATTAGAATTTTTTTCTGCAATAGTCCCCCCTCATCCTAGAAGGATATATGTTCCACGACCTCCAGTGGATGCCTGAAAACACAGATAGTACTGAATGCTATGTATGCTATCTTTTTCCCTATACACACGTAACTATGATAAAGTTTAACTTGTAAATTAGGCACCGTAAGCGATTAACAACAATGATAACAAATAGAACAATTATAATAATATGCTGTAATAAAAAGTTATGTGAACAGCTTTGGGGATATGAATAAGTAAAGTAAGAGTTACTTTGGCACAAACACTGAGGTACTGAGACAGTAGATCTGCTCACCCAGACAGCTACTGAGTGACTAACAGGTGGGGAACATCTATGGCGTGGAGATGCTGAACTAAGGAATGCTTCATGTCCCAGGCTGAACAGAGCAGAACTGCAAGAAATTTCATCACACTACTCAGAATGGTACACAATTTAAAAATGTAAATTGTTTATTTCTGGAATTTTTCATTGAATGTTTTCAGACTGCAGTTGACCAGGGTTAACTGAAACTGGAGAAAACAAAGCCATCGGTGGGGAGTAGGGGTTTACTGTATTAGAATTCAGGTTGGGTAAAGTCAACAAAATAGCAAGATAAAACCATGAAACTATCACCAAAATTATGATAATAGACATATCCATTTCCTCCAAAAACTTTCTGTGTCCCCTTCCCTCTTTCCTTCTTTTCTTTCTTTTTGTATGGTTATAACACTTAACAGGAGATTTACCCTCCTAACAGGTTTATAAGTGGGCAATACAGTATTGTTCATTATGGGCACGGTGTTCAGCAGACCTCCAGAATTCATTCATCTTGCATAATTCAAACTTTATACCCAATGAACAACAACCTTTCCCCTTTTCTAAACCTGAACATGGAGCTTCTGGGAGAGGCAGCAGGCATACTCACCATGGTAATAAAAACTATAAAGCAGGGACGATGAATTAGAAATCAGAGAAGGAAACTAGATCCTTGAAGATGTTCCTAAGAAGCTACATTAGCCCCCAGTCCTTCATGGTACTTATTTTTAGGTGAGCTAAATATAAACTCAATCACGAATACCACTGTTAATTGCCCTCTCTGTACCTTGCAGCTGAATGTAACCCCAACTGCATTAAGATACCAAGAGTCATTTTTAAAAAATGAAGTTGATATTGCAGAAGTTTTTCCAACAATTGTCTAAGTAAACAACCTAACAGTCTGAGCAAAACTTTTATTATATCAACTACTTGTTCATTTAGCTATTCTGATTCTGCCTTACTGAGGAAGAAGACAGTTGCCAGAATTACTGAGATAACTAAGTCACTGCTGTCCCCTGCTTTGGTTCAGAGACAGAGCTAATGGCATCTGCTAGGTAGGGTTCAGGCCTGTTACATGGCCAAGTTAGCTTAGGATGGGCTTTTTCATTCAGATATTGTAATTTAATGAAATAGTGGCAGAAAAGTTTTTTAAATATATGCCCAAAGTTCATATAGAAACAGGTAATACCATGGATAATAAATTTATGAACATTAGTGTTTAAAAATAAAAATGTCTCAAATATGTCATGTGATCTAAAAAATGATTTTTACAGTATAATACAAAGGTAACATGATTCTATGACCTACATCATGTATGTTAAATTAAGCACAGGCTCATTGCAGGCTAGAAATAGAAATTTAAAAATTATTTTGAATTATTTTACAACATACATACGCTTTCTACAAGAACAATTTTTTAAAATGTGACCTCTGGTAGCTTCAGTCTGCATACTTTTGTTTTTCAATCAAGTCCAGGGCATTGCCATTAATTGAGAATCCTGTTATTACATTAAATCATGTGGCTTGAAGTAGAGAGGTAAGTTCTTTTTTTCTTAAATTTATTTTATCCAGAGTGAAAAAAGGGACACTGTCAGAGTAGAAAGGAGCCTTTTTTGAATCAATGGTTATTTTCTCATTTTACTAAAAAATGAATAAGTAATTATAAAGAAAGAGCATATAAATAAGGAGAAGCACTCTAGTCAAGCATCAGATAATTTAATGACACTTTTAATTTTATTGATAAAACACCCTCTGTTTAAAGAAAACTGAAGTGGGACTTTTGAGACTGTGGAGTCCGGGGCCCCATTTTATGCTTATATGAAGGTTGGAGGGATGAACTATCTGATCATTCCAGGAGAAAATAAACAGCACTCTCACATCTTTAAGTAGCCAAAATGTTATGCAAATTAACTCAATATTTCTTTGCCAATTCTAAAACCAAAGTAAAAATAAGCTCTTTAGCACATCAGGTACAACTTGGTTAATCATCTCTCAGGCTAGTTAATCAATCAATAATATTACTTTCTATGGTCTGAGAAATGTGTTTGGCTAGTACAAATTATTATTAGACAATCCATTGCTGGAGTCCGAACAACATAACTTCTAATCAAGGCAGATGGCTAGGAGCTCACATGCTATAAGAGGACCCAGGCACCACCAAGCAGAGAGGAGTTGGTGAGGGCATTGTATAAATTGCATAGCTCAATGCTGGCACACCATACATGACAGCTACCATAATGATCCTCCTTGATGATAAGTGAAGACTGTGTTATTCACCATCTTGTCCTTAGAGGCAGAACTGTGCCTCTCACTTGGCTCACTTCAGCATAAGTTAACTAAAATAAGTGAGCCTGGTTGAAACATGTAGAGTGTAGTTATCAATTAGACATCAAAGTAAAAAATGCCTCCGTACAGCTGGAAATATGAGTCCAAAATTTGAGACATATCTTGCCCAAGGATGTTTATTTGGGTATTATTCCTATGGGGGGGGGTTCTTATTGGTTTTGTTTTTAAAATAAAACCTCCTACGCAGTGTGTTAAGCCCTTATAAGCATTATCTTCTTTAAATGCAAATGAATTAGAGAGAGTTCCAGCAACTTGTTAAGGCCTCAGCACACTTAGAAAGACAAGGGAGGGCAGGTAGAAGAATGGCGGTTGTGGAGTGGGTGATGTGGATTCCACTCGGGTATTCTGGGCACTGGGACAATGCTCTTGATCATAATCCATTCTATGTTGCTTAACAGAGAGAACCCAGAGGAAAATTCACCTGGACACCAGCTCTTGAGTATTATCTGGGCCCCTCTCTGACTTCTCTTCTGAGCAGACAGATGAGGGTGCAACAGCCTCTTTCTGGTTTCTGCTTTGAAATTCTCTTCTCAACAACTTTTAAATACATTTATTTATCTCTGTGTGTTCAAATAAACTCTTATATGAAAGCAGATTAAAGTAGAGTTGTCCCATTTATAAAATAAATAAATGAGGTGTGGAGAAGTGGGGGGAGCAATGACCCATCTGTCCTGTTGTATCCTCCCTGGGGACCCCTGAGATGTCTCTGAAAATTCTCAGATTTCAGATACAGGACTATAATATTGTGATTGGTTAGCAAGGAAGAAGAGAATTACCACGCAATAAGCCTATTCTGAACCATGACGTATTTGAAATCACTTCACTACCATCAGTACCAACCCCCAACATACTTCAAGTAGTACTTTAGATGAAATTCACTGGGACAATGAACTGCTAGAAAAAGACCTCTTAAAAAAGTAAAGTCCCATGGATTTCCAGAGACTAAAAATTCCAGGGGTCTTTTATTAGGAAACTAGGAGGAGGAAAGAACCACTAATAAAAATTCTTGTTATTGACATCTTGCAACAAGATCTCTGTCCCACAGCAGACATTTGAGTTGCTTTTCCAGAAGTGGTGGCGGGCTTTGCTATGACCCATAGGGACACTTTTGCAAAGTGGTTGGCTGATGTTCTGGAATGTAGTCTGTGGCTGTTCAATGAATTCTTGCCTCTGAGCAAACAAACTGGCCCTGGAGGTGATAGCACATGGCCACTTACCCTGTTAGCAACCCCAGCCAAGCACGCAGCCCTACCCAAACAGTAGAAAAGACTGAGTTATTTTTAAACGGGTTCAGTTTAATGTCTGTCATAATTTGTGATTTCCTAACAACAAAAGAAATTGTACAGCTGTTAAAATCATACGAGAATTCAGAATAAGGCATACCAAGCAGGTAAAGAGGCAAGAGAGGGCAATGCACACATTATAAATGAATGCAAACAATGAAACCTTATTTAGAGGAGAATATTTCCATTTTTGTCAAGTTCTAGTAAAATCTAGTCTGAGAGGAATACAGTTATGACTTTTGGTGATGTTCAGAGGAATGCACTGATATAATATTTTTCTCTCAAATGGCTTCTTGTATTTTTAAAAATAAGTATTCCACAAATTAAGTTCAAGGAATGTGTTTATAAGGAAGCTCAAATGTAAAACCCAAGATTACAGCAAGTCAGGGTGGCAGAGGTTTCTCCGTTTCCCAGGGTGATAATGCCTGCTGAGTCAGTTTAAGTCAACATGACATGGCTGGAAATCCCACAGCCCTGTACAACTGTGACGTCCATAGATATGGTGGGGGCCTCCGGCGCTCCCCCCACAGATGTCCTACACAGATGCAGAGGTAACAGCTACAGCCTCCCCAGTAAAACCTTACACTGATTTCACATTTCAATTAATTGGAAATTTTCCATCATCTTTATACTTCATTATGCAACACAAGCTCTTACTTCTGAATAGGTCTGAAATCTGCAATCCTCACATAGTTTAGAGGGAAAAATAGGTCTGACTTTTAATGTCTGACATTATTTCATAATAAATTTGCTTATTAATAGATCTAGTAACTGACAAGCCAGCGTTACAGTCAGGCCTTGCTTTAAAAAGTCTCGCCATGTATGGCCTGAAGGAAACATTATTTACCTGTGAGATAGGTATTTGTTGGACAATGCCTTTCGTCTGTCAATGAGGAAATGACTCAGCTTTACTAATTATTACCTCATCATTGTTATTCAGCAGGAATGGGAACACATTTTGTTACTCACAGAAGCCTGGATTACCAAGCAAACAGGTCACTGTTAATACCTCCTCTTCAAACAACTACAGGTCTGTTGTCAAAGATCTTAACAGTTTCTTTGAATTGGAAAAGTGCCCAGCTGGTCACAAGATTGTATGACTCATGGCAACTGCTCACATTTAGCTAAACACAGGCTAAAAGAACAAAATCAGCTCAGTGACGTCACCTCTTCTCTATGTATCTTTAACATAGTTTAGATACAGAGGTTGTTGAGAAAGAAAGACACAAGCTTTCCAATGAGAAGAATGTGTCTTGAAGACTTAGGAAAGAAAACATTTCAGAGTTATGTTTGAATGCAAACACCAGACATGCCCCAAGAATTCAGGGTGTGTGGTCTTTGCTGATACAAAGTATCCCATATGGTTTTAAGAGCTATAAACTAGTCACTAGGCTTGGTTAAAGTTTAACTCAACTGAAATATTTTGGGTTTAAGTAACTATTAAGAATATGGTATTTCAGAACACATTGAGGAAGGTTTTTGAAACCTCTAAAAATGTGCAATGAGATTCTAAATTTTTTTTTTTAATCAAGGGAAATATATACAGTGTTTGGGGGTGGGAAATATATACATAGGGGTGGGAGTTATCAATCACTTCTTATCTTCTTTCCATTCTTTCGCATTTATTCAATGAGTAAGCATTGCTTTTATAGTGAAAAAATTAAGTGGCAAGTAATGTTTCAAGTTTTTTCAGAGTTAGCTGTATGTGATGAAAAACACAAAAGCCAAAGAACTAAGTACATAGACAGCTACCTTAAATCTGTGTTGATACCTTTCATTATAATGTCAGCAAAACTGCATGACCCAAAATGAGATCACTGGTTACCCAACAGCCCTATCAGTCTCAAATAAGCAAGTGTGAAAAGAGTTCCCGTACTCTCAGTTGTTGTAATGCTAGCAGCAATCTCCTCTAAGAAACTGGATCACTCATTTGGGTAAAACCCTGCCAAGATCAAAAAAGCATTTTTTTTAATTAAGCTGACAATACCACTTCTCCATGATGGCTTGAGTTGAAAAATTGGAAAATGAAGCAGAGTAAGGAACATGATGTTTGAAAAAGGTACTATTATTATTATTATTATTATTATTATCATCATCATCAATTTACTGAAGAGGGGAGGCAGAGACAGAGTCCTGCACATGCCCTAACATGGATCCTCCCGGATAGCCCAGTAGGGGGCAATGCTCTGCCCACCTGGGGCCCTTGCTCTGTTGCAACTGAAGCCATTTTTTAGCACCTGAGTCAGAGGCCATGGAGCCATCCTCAGTGCCTGGTGCCAACTTGCTCCAATTGAGCCATGGCTGCATGAGGAGAGGAGAAGAGGGAGAAAGAAAGAGATGTGGGGGAGGGGGGGTGGAGAAGCAAATGGGTGCTTCTCCTGTGTGCCCTGACTGGAAATCAAACCTGGGACATCCACACGCGTCAGGCCAACGCTCTACCACTGAGACAACCAGCCAAGGCTAGAAAAGTTTGTTATGTAAAAAGTTATGTTTCTTTCAATTTTAGCAAATCATTGTTTTACTTCTTTTTCAGCATTGACTATTTGCTTCTGGAAGGTCCTAAGAAAACATAAAAGTTTTGTCAGACCTTAAAGAGGAAGTCAAGAATTTGTAATGAGATGGCATACCCTTCTCCCTTACTCCCAACATAGGTAACTTTTTAAAAAAATTTTTTACAGAGACAGAGAGAGAGTCAGAGACAGGGATAGATAGGGACAGAGAGACAGGAATGGAGAGAGATGACAAGCATCAATCATTAGTTTTTCGTTGTGACATCTTAGTTGGTCATTGATTGCTTTCTCATATGTGCCTTGACCATGGGGCTGCAGCAGACCGAGTAACCCCTTGCTGGAGCCAGCGACCTTCGGTCCAAGCTAGTGAGCTTTGCTCAAACCAGATGAGCCCGTGCTCCAGCTGGTGACCTCGGGGTCTTGAACCTGGGTCCTCTGCATCCCAGTCCAACACTCTATCCACTGCACCACTGCCTGGTCAGGCGGTAACTTATTTTTGAAGAAACTTGCTCCCATACCCATTGTCAAACTTATTTCATAAAAGCTGTAGGGTGAAAATCATGTATTTCTGTCAATGAGTTGTTCTTTAATTGAAATATCACCTAAGTGAAAACTCTTCAAAACTCTGTTCTCCATGATCAGATGTTCTTCTGAGTCATCTTTGACCCCCGTCGCTGTGACATAAGGATTGGCCTCCAGAACTTTCTATGTCTGTGATCACATCTATTGTGCTTTTTGAGATGGGTGCCTCCTTGCTTCATGTGCAGAGTAGACATGGTAGCTATTCTTAACTCTCATCTATCACCCTTTCCTTCTCCCACCCATGGAGTAGTTTTGATCATTTTAACTTTGAGTAATTACTAGAAGATATATGATCAGAGGCAAAGACTGGCATCAACAGGCCAGCACCATTTAACAGACAGCAGTAAAAGTAATATATCAACCCAAAATAGTAATTTTTAAATATACTATTTATTTCCAAGAATGTGCTTCTAGACAGGTTTCAATAGTTAATAGCAACCAGATAAATGTTTTACAATAAAGACATTAATTTAAATCACTGAAAAATTAGAAAAGCGGTGCCATAGCACTTCTACATAAACTTATCTTAGATGTGAAAAAACTTAGTTTTAAGGGATGAAACTAATACACTGTTCTCTTTAATCTTGTTTAAAATTTATCTAGTGCTCAAGACTGACATAATAAGATGCACTCCCCTCCAGAATCTAGTGATTTAGTATGTTTTATACAGTCTGCATGAGGCCTTTGTGGGATACAGGTGCCCAAGGGCATTAACACTTTATACAGGGGATGCAAACAACAAATAAGTGGTCATTCCAAATGGGGACAGAAAAGCTCTTCCTCAGCCCAGACTTAGAGTAAGCCAGCTTCTTCTGCTGCTTGAACAATCACATGCATGTTTTCTACATCAAAATGTAATTAATATGACAAATGATTTTTTCAGATTAATAGATATTATATTATAATATTAATGTATAATATATATGATATTAATTATAATAAATTAAATATAAAATTTAAATTACAGGTACTATGCTTTCAATAATTTTCTTCCACTAAATGCAGTAACTCATGGAAATTAGTTGTCTAGTGCAATACAAAAAATTCCTAGTGGCCATGCTGACCAGTAAAACTGGATACCTAAGGAGAGGGACTGTGACCCTCACCATCAACAAGAGCATTCTTCTGGTTTTATCTGTCCTTGGTAAATGATACTCCAAGCAATCCTAACTGACACATTCTCCCTGGTTCTATGGCAAATTTTACTCTTTCATGACCACCCTCACTAGTCTTTTCTTTGATGTGTTAATATTTTTTAAATTCCAATATTTTTAATTGTTGAATAAAATTATATATAAGATATTGAATATCTTATATAAGATATTGAATATTTTATTTATGGAATAAATAAAAGCAAGATATTGAAATTTATATATATGTGTGCTATTATTTATTTATTTATTTATTTTTGAGAGAGAAAGAGAGAGAGAGAGAATGAGAGATGGACAAGAACAGACAAGAAGGGAAAGATATAAGAAGCATCAACCCATAGCTATAGCACCTTAGCTGTTCATTGATTGCTTTCTCATATGTGCCTTGACCTGGGGGTGCTAGCCGAGCCAGTGACCCCTTGCTCAGGCCAACAACCTTGGGCTCAAGCCAGAGACCTTAAGCTCAAGCTAGTGATCATCGGGTCATGTCTATGATCTCATGCTCAAACTGGCAACCCCATGCTCAAGCTGGTGAGCCCACACTCAAGCCAGTGACTTCAAGGTTTCGAACCTGGGTTTTCAGCATTCCAGGCCAGTGCTCTATCTAATGAGCCACCACCTGGTCAGGCTATATATAGATATGCTTTTAGTTGACATTTTGAGTCACATTCTCAAAGCTCTTGGCATATCAATTATATGAATGAGTGAAAATAAGACAAAAAAAGAGAGAGAGAGAGACAGAGAGAGGAAGAGATTCATCTTCCTCCAAAATAAGTAAAGATAGATGTCAACTACTGCAGAGGATGCCAGATTTTCCATAAATTAAATTATTAATGTGTTTCATAAAAGGTACTGATATGTTTCAGTTCATTTCTACACATTAGAAAGTTTGAACAAGTAAAGCAGAGGGCGATGAGAAGGAAAGCTACAGCGACCCTATCACATGCATAAGCAAAACTATAACTTAGTGAGTGTCAGGGAAATATCCTCGAATGATTTATAATTCCCAATTCTTAAGTAGACTTAATACATAAGTACTGACCAAAGGATTAGTAGGAGAATCTGATTTGCTATACTCAAGCCATGCGTTCAAATTCCACGGACACTCAAACATTACACAGAAGACATTAATTCTTCTCTGCACAAATATACGAAATAAAATACAAAGTTCTTTCCAGTTTGGGTCAGATTTGTTAGATCTAAATTAAGTTAAAAGCTTTCTATGATATGAAAAGTTAAATGAGTACATAAAGAAATCTATCTTTTTTTCTTCTTTTTTTATTCAGTGAGAGGAGAGGAGGCAGAGACAGACTCCGCATGCACTCTGACCAGAATTCACCCCGCAAGTCCACTGGGGGTATGCTCTGACCATCTGGGACGTTGCTCAGTTGCTAAGCAACTGAGTTATTTTAGTGCCTGAGGTGAGGCCATGGAGCCATCCTCAGTGCCCCAGGCCAAGTTGCTCCAATCAAGCCATGGATGCAGGAGGGGACGGGGGAGAGAGAGAGAGAAAGAAAAGAGAGGCAGAGCAGTGGAGAAGCAGATGGGTGTTTCTACTGTGTGCCCTTACTGGGAATCAAACCTGGGACACCCACACACCAGGCCGATGCTCTACCACTGAGCAAACTGGAAAATCAATCTCTTAAGCATTATTTTATGAGAAAAATAACTATAAGAGTAAATATGGACAGTAGCATTTACTATATTCAAAAGTCATACTGATTAATGCAGCATTATAACACCAAATAAGAAACTATAGCCTGTAAGGAAGAAAAATCTTAATAATAATGAAAATATTTAAATTTTAAAATATTCAGATTACTACTGTTTATAAAGATAACCTGAATCTCTACTGAAACGCTTGCAATGCCTGATCTGTGGTAGTGTAGTGGATAAAGCGTTGACCTGGAATGCTGAGGTTGCTGGTTCGAAACTCTGGGATTGCCTGGTCAAGACACATATGAGAGTTGATGCTTCCTGCTCACTCCCCCACCCTATTTTCTCTCCTCTTTAAAATAAATAAATAAAATAAAATCTATATAAAAAAGAAAGAAAAATGCTTGTAAGGATGGCAGGAAGACAAATATGTTTAAATATATTTAATGATCATTTTTATACAGTGTTTGAGATATTATCTCAAATATATTTCTATTTCAGGACTTACGAGTTCTACCAATTTTTTTTAAAGAGCTTATTTATTGATTTTATATAGAGAGGAGAGAGAGGGTAGGGAGCGAGAAGTATCAACTCATATTTGCTTGACTTTAGTTATTCATTGTTTGCTTGTTGTGTGTGACTTGACCAGGCAAGCCCAGGGTTCTAAACTGGCGACCTCAGCATTCCTGGTCAACACTCTATCCACTGTGTCACCACAGGCAAGGAAGTTCTATTAATTTTTAATAAAAAATACGATTCCCGGCCAGGGCACACAGGAGAAGCGCCCATCTGCTTCTCCACCCCTCCCCCTCTCCTTCCTCTCTGTCTCTCTCTTCCCCTCCCGCAGCCAAGGCTCCATTGGAGCAAAGATGGCCCGGGCGCTGGGGATGGGGGCTCTGTGGCCTCTGCCTCAGGCTCTAGAATGGCTCTGGTCGCAACATGGTGACGCCCAGGATGGGCAGAGCATCGCCCCCTGGTGGGCAGAGCGTCGCCCCTGGTGGGCGTGCCGGGTGGATCCCGGTCGGGCGCATGTGGGAGTCTGTCTGTCTCTCCCTGTTTCCAGCTTCAGAAAAAGGAAAAATAAATAAATAAATAAATAAATAAATAAATAAATAAATAAAAACATCTGATAATTCAACATTTTGTAAGCCAGACATCTCAGTAATTGGTTAACTGACATACCTAAAATAATTCCCAAAACCCCAGCAATTCAACAACCATGGCTAGTTCAGTAGTTAGACAAATGATAATAGAGAGTTTACTCTTCTAACAAGTGTTTATTAACCTACATATGTCTTAAAAGTGAAAGAGAGAAAAGAAAAGATTCTAAAAACTAAGTAAACCTCAAAGGACTAATTATATAATAAAATATGTTAGAATTTCTAAGTAAAAGTTATTACATTATTGCAATCTTAATAAAGCTGCCTAACATACTGACTTTAAAAAAGTGCAATCTTAATAAGTCTGCTTAACATACTGACTTTCTATCACCAAAGAAGTGATAGAAAAGCAGATATTTTTATATGAATTTTTTTTACAATTTTAAATGTCATGCAGCTTCGATCCAGTGGCCATGTTGATGGAAAATATCCGGACAATTCTTTATCAAAGTCATTCTAAGAAGACAACATTTTCAAAAAAAAGAAATAGAAAATGTGGGTTTTGTAGCACCTGCAACAAAATCGTCTATGGTATTTGTGGATAAAGGGGATTTCTATGTCTCTCCCCAAAGCTTAGTCAAGAATATTTCTGTATGCAACCTAAGCTTCTCTCAGATGGCTGGGAGCTGGAGACCCACTGCACTGAAGTTATACTTGTTCTCTCTTGTCTTCTTGATAATAGCTGTTTTAATACGAGTAAGATGAATCTTATTGTAGTTGTAATTTCTCGGCCACCCATTTTTTGGTCTGAAGTGGATACAGGATGGGCCTCATTTGCAAATACTTCTTTTTCCTTCTTCATTTAAACATTCGATAATTTTCTAATTTAGGCATATATCTCAATCAGTTTTTTAATTTTTATACAAACACATAACCTTGCCCAATATTTTTATTAATTTAAAAGTAAACAGAGTTCTTAATTGCAAAAGAAAAAAGAAAAAATTGTGCATTTGACTACATACGAATTATTGCCAGATAATATGATTGCTAGTTCTCTATTGGTTGTTATTAAAAAGCAATGGGAATTCCAGAATGATTTGAGGGCATTTTAATCCTCTAGATATTCTAAATGATATTCTGAATAGGTCATTTTAATCCTCTGGATATTCTAAATGATATTCTGAATAGAAACTATTAGAAAACGATTAACTTGGGCAAGCTTATTTATAATTCTTCACAAAAGTACTTGATATTATTTCTTTGCCTACACTGATTTGTAAGAAACAACCTACTTGTATTGACAGGAGACTAGAAAATAAAATACGGTATATTAATACAGTGAAATACCGTACATCAGTGCAAATGCAACAATACTCAACATGGGTAGCTATCAGAAACATACACTGACCAGATACAGCAATGAACAGAAGAATATAAATACACCAATTCCATTGAGAAGAAGCTCAAAAACTTGCAAAAGTAAATAATATATTGCTTGGATGTAAATAATATATGGATGGGTGTAAACTAAAAATATACAACAAGGCAAACAATAAGCACAAAACTTTAGTGTGTATAAAGGGGAATGCTGTCAGAGAAAGGTAAAAAGTCCATCTCAAAATTTTTGGCAATGTTCTAATTATAAAGATATAGAGGGAGAGTCTTTGTTAGGATCTTTATGTCGTACATATATCACATATATATGTTTATGAAAAAATTTATATCTATGTAATGTATTATAATAAATGTATTACAATAAACAAGAAAACTGAAGCAGCCTCATTAGATCTCTACCACATGGACTGTGGGGGGGGGACATCACTTTTAGGGAGTCTGCTGGAGACACTCCTAATGGGTCTTTGAACCAGAAAAAGTTAGTGATTTGACTGAGCAAGTTTTGTTTTAAGCTTTTGATCTCTTGGACTAAAGCTTATTTCTTCTTTGTTCTAATCAAAAGAAACATTAGAATCCAGTTTGAGGTTCATCATAATAAACAATAGTACCATCATATTCTGTGCACGTGTCATGCTGACCGTAATCTTAGTCGGACTGCTCCCAGTTTTCCTTAGCAATCCTGGAGCATTGAGCCCATCAAATAACCACTCTCTGGAAACAATCTCAGTGTCTCCTCTTCCCCACTCCACAACTGCCTGTGCCCCGCAGCCCCTCCTCTGCCTCCCTCTCCTCAAGGGCGCACGTGTCAGGTTCATAGAAGTTCTGGCATTGCGGTCAGATGCACAGTGGGAGAGGCTGCAAACCGACTCTGTCGCCCGCTGTAGCAGTGGCGCACCTGAGCTTAACTCAGACGGGATAAGCAACAAGCTTCCGATGTTTCTAACACTCACTAAACTGCTTTTATTAATGGCATTTTTTATTTTTCCTGTATTTTTATAAAATGTTATTCTGGGTAGGCCATCTCCTTGTTAATAATCGTGTAGAGCTACCCATCACCCCCCAATCGTATCCCAGATACAGCCAGGCCTTTGTTAGTGGACCAACCACATGCTTCCTTTCCAGTCCCATTATGGGCCATCCTCCTTCCTCCTAGTCTAGGGTTGGGCATCATCACTAAAGACACAGATCCCATTCCTCCCCCCTGGAGCTGATCAGCTCCATACACTACCTTCCCTTCCTCAGAGGCCTTAGCATCTCCCTAGGAAGTACCACCCCAACATCCCCCTACCCAGCAGAGGCAGTTACTCTCTGCTCTTCGGATCCCCAGCAAAGAGGACTCCAGCCCTCTGCACATGATGTTAACACCTACAGTTTACACTTCACCCCTCCTGGACTAATCTTAGTTTGTCTGTATTTGTGAATGCAAGAATACATTGAAATGTGTATATCTACAGCATTTTAATTCCCTCAGCCTATTAAGGTGAATCTGACAAAATTGTAATAATGCAGTTTAAGCATTTGGAACATCCTAGAAGCCCTATGTGCTCCTATCACACTAATGTCACCATCACATTCAGTCTAACGAACACTATGTGACCTCGTACTTATCTGAACAATCTAATAATGAGCAAAGGAGATTTGTGTTATAATGGATTTATAAGGAATAATTTCTGAAGCAGGTAAAATGAAGGAATGGCTGTGGTTCAAGAGAGCGAAGGAGTCCTCATAGAAGAGAATGCATCCCAGAACTTGGCTCTGAATTACACTTGTCCAGGAGGCTGCATGACTGTGAGGGGTTTTAAAACGGCCTGTACGATTCTGTTCTCTATGAGCTGGAGGTCCACAGAAAATTTCCAGACAAATGCTGAAGTAGGAGAAATGTCAAGAAACCACTGCAGGGCATGATTAAACTAATAACCGTGATTGAAATTACTCACAAGTGTTAGAACGATACCATCAGTCACAAAATCTTTTGCCATTAAAACTTAAACAGATATGTTACATAAAATTTGTTCAAGTGATACAATTTAAATATAATTTTTAAAACCATTCTGGATAATTCTGACACCCCGAGTTTATTATTATTAGCAATACTATTTAGGGGTAAACAGACAACACACAATCCCTAGAAGGTATTACCATACCTTGGATAAGGACACTGAGGCACAGAGAGATGAAGCAGGAATCAGAAATAAACTTCCTGGCTTTAGAGTTCTCCTTTGGGGACCGGTGGTTCTCAAAAAACAGTTGAATAGTTGGGATTGGCAGCCGATTCATTTAAATCAGTTAAAGCAGGATGGGTGACCTGTCATACAGTGAATCTGGTCAAAGAAAACCTGGTCAAAATGCTCAAGTCCACCTTTGATCTGTGGCTATGTGTCTGTACGTGCATTATCTCATTAGGGGAGAAAAAGAATACCAAATTTTTTAAGTTGACCTTTAAAAAATACAAACAATATTAACTACAGCTTTCTGTCATTGGTAGACTTGAACTGACATGGCCTTAGCTATTTGTGACCAGCTTTTGTTCCAAAGACAAATTGGTCTCTCTCTCTCTCTCTCTCTCTCTCTCTCTATATATATATATATATATATATATATATATATATATATATATATAACACAATACTCAAATGAGAATCTAATTTACATGTTGATATAAATATTATGGAGCTGATACATTATGAAAGCCTGACTGGTTGCAATAAAATTGAGGAGCTTTTTGAGAGTGGCATTCTGTAATTCATAAACTATTATTTGCAATTGTAAGAGCACAGGAAAACTTGACAAGTTGTGTGGCTTTAATTTTCAATGTCAAATAGTTGCATCCAGAAAATGTAGACATGCTAGTTTCCAAGAAGTTGAGACTGAAGACATTCTTACCT
Organism: Saccopteryx bilineata; assembly: GCF_036850765.1. Lineage (NCBI taxonomy): Eukaryota > Metazoa > Chordata > Mammalia > Chiroptera > Emballonuridae > Saccopteryx > Saccopteryx bilineata. The sequence continues at coordinate 163,544,121 of NC_089494.1, forward strand.
ATATACAATTAAAACAGTAAAAAATGTGGGATGATTTTAATTTTAATCTAGTCTTAGATATAAATGCTTTGAAATAAAATGTATACACACATATAGATAAATATTAACATAGATATCTTAAGAAATAGATGAGTTTTTTTAGATAGTACTTGAGTATAATAGAAATTCAAGAACAAAAATAAATATCATACTATAGTCTATATAAATTAAGAAAAAGTTAGAACCATATTATAATCTACACAAATTGAAGAGCTTGTAACTGGTACATTGAAAGTCTGTGATATAGATAGAAGTCACTTTCTTTGAAGACTTAGTGAGGTCGGCCATGTACACTAACCCCATTAGGATGCTTCAAAGAACATCTGTAAGTCCTACAAGCTGTCCTGCCCCAGTGGCTGCCCTGGCACTGTTCTGTTTTAACCAACTTCATTGATTCTTTAAAGTATGTAACAGTACAAAGCAGTAACTCAGTAAAACTGAACCAGACTACAGTGGTTTCTAGCCAAAAAGTCCTTCAAAGAAAACTGAGTCGAACTTCTGTGTATCAGCTGTTGACAGAGTAGCTTATCTCTGCCCTGTGGTCTTCAGTCAACAAGTTGTATACTTACTTTTCTGATTCCAGTTGTCTGTAAAATTGGTTCTTGCTGCAAATGGTCAATATAACTTCTGACTACTTTGGACAATTAATTAATCAACTAACTAATTAACTGATCATTTCTCCTTATCCGCAGGGATACATTCCAAGATCCCCTGTGGATGACTAAACTTTATGTATACCATGTTTTTCCTGTACATACATGACTATGATAAAATTTGATTTACAGGCCCTGGCTGGTTGGCTCAGTGGTAGAGCGTTGGCCTGGCGTGCAGAAGTCCCGGGTTCGATTCCCGGCCAGGGCACACAGGAGAAGCGCCCATCTGCTTCTCCACCCCTTCCCCTCTCCTTCCTCTCTGTCTCTCTCTTCCCCTCCCGCAGCGAGGCTCCATTGGAGCAAAGGGCCCGGGCACTGGGGATGGCTCCTTGGCCTCTGCCCCAGGCGCTGGAGTGGCTCTGGTCACAACAGAGCGACGCCCTGGAGGGGCAGAGCATCGCCCCCTGGTGGGCGTGCCGGGTGGATCCCAGTCGGGCTCATGCAGGAATCTGTCTGTCTCTCCCCGTTTCCAGGTTCAGAAAAATTAAAAAAAAGTAAAATAAAAAATAATTTGATTTACAAATTAGACACAGTAAGATATTAACAGTAATAGTTAATAATAAGATAGAACAATTGTAACAATGCACTGCAATAAAAGTTAGGTGAATATGGTCTCTCTCTTTTTCTCTCTCAAAATGTCTTGTTTCACTATACTTATATAACGTAGAGACCCTAGGCAAAAAAAATTATTCATGTGCCAGGTGGGAGAGTGGGACAATGACAGATATCACCACGTTACTCAGAATAGCATACATAAATTGTTTACTTTTGGAATTTTCCATTTAAGACTTTTGGCCTGACCAGATGGTGGTGCAGTGGATAGAGTGTTGGCCTGGAATGCTGAGGACCCAGGTTTGAAACCTTGAGGTCACCAGCTTGAGCACGAGCTCACCAGCATGAGCGCAGAATCTCCAGCTTGAGCGGGGGATCATGGAAATAATTCCATGGTCACTGGCTTAAAGCCCAAGGTCACTGTCTTGAGCTCAAGGTTGCTGGCCAGAGCAAGGGTCACTGGCTTGGTTGGAGCCTCCTGGTCAAGGCACATATGAGAAAGCAATCAATGAACAACTAAAGTGCCGCAACAACAAGTTGATGATGAATTGATACTTGTCATCTCTCTCCCTTCTTGTCATTCTGTCTTTGTCCCTCTCTTTCTCTCTCTCAGAAAAAAAGAAAAAAAGAAAAGAAAAGAAAATTATTTTGAACCATAGTGGACGGCAGATAACTGAAGTCAGAAAGTGAACCCATGGATAAGGGAAGGGGGAGCTACCATAGTTTCATTTTAACTAAAAATTATGATTCAGTAACTAAACAATTTTGAAAAAAATGCCTTTATAAATCAGAAATTAATTTAATTTTTTTTTTATTTTTACAGGGACAGAGAGAAAGTCAGAGAGAGGGATGGATAGGGACAGACAAACAGGAACAGAGAGAGAGATGAGGTGCATCAATCATCAGTTTTTTGTTGCGACATCTTAGTTTTTCATTGCTTTCTCATTTGTGCCTTGACTGCAGGCCTTCAGCAGACCAAGTAACCCCTTGCTGGAGCCAGCGACCTTGGATCCAAGCTGGTGAGCTTCCTGCTCAAGCCAGATGAGCCTGCGCTCAAGCCGGGGACCTCAGGATCTCAAACCTGGGTCTTTCCGCATCCCAGTCCGACGCTCTATCTACTGTGCCACCGCCTGGTCAGGCAAATTAATTTAATTAAAAAAAACTGTGTATTTTATGTGCTAAAGCAGTGGTCTCCAACCTTTTTTGGGCCACAGACCGGTTTAATGTCAGAAAATATTTTCACTTACCAGCCTTTAGGGTGGGACGGATAAATGTATCACGTGACCGAGACAAGCGTCAAGAGTGAGTCTTAGATGGATGTAACAGAAGGAATCTGGTCATTTTTAAAAAAATAAAACATCATTGAGACTTAAATATATATAAATAAAACAGAAGTAATGTAAGTTATTTATTCTTTCTTTGCAGACTGGTACCAAATGGCCCGGTACTGGTCTGTAGCCTGGGGGTTGGGGACCACTGCAATATAGGGATTGCTGGGTCATATGGTAGTTCTATTCTTAATTTTTTAAGGATATGTTCTTTCATAATGGTTGTACTACTTTATATTCCCACCAACAGTGAATGAGGGTTCCTTTTTCTCCACAGCCTCTTCAACACTTGTTATTACCTGTCTTGTTGATGATAGCTAATCTAACAGGTGTGAGGTGGTATCTCATTGTAGTTTTGATTTGCATTTCTCTAATAACTAATGAAGATGAGCATCTTTTCCTATATCTGTTGGCCATTTGTATTTCTTCTTGGGAGAAGTGTTTGTTCATGTCCTCTTCCCATTTTTTATTGGATTGTTTGCTTATTTGTTTTTGAGTTTTGTGAGTTCTTTATGTATTTTAGATATTAGCCCCTTAGCTGAACTGTTGTTTGAAAATATCATCCTCCATTTAGTTGGCTGTCTGTTTGTTTTGCTGTCAGTTTCTTTTGTGGTGCAAAAGCTTCTTAGTCTGATGTAGTCCCATTCACTTATTTTTGCCTTCACTTCCCTTGCCTTTAGAGTCAAATCATAAAATGTTCTCTATAGTCAAGGTCCATGAGTTTAGGACCTATGTTTTCTTCTATGTATTTTATTGTTTCATATTTTTATATTTAGGTCTTTGATCCATTTTGAATTAATTTTTGTACAAGGAGACAAAGCATAGTCGAGTTTCATTCTTTTGCACGTAGCTTTCCAGTTTTCCCAGCACCATTTATTGAAAAGGCTTTCTTTTCTCCATTCTGTGTTTTTGTCTCCTTTATCATAGATGATTTGATCATATATATGTGGTTTTATTTCTGGGCTCTCTATTCTGTTCCACTTGTCTGAGTGTCTATTTTTCTGCCAATACTATGCTACTTTGATTATCTTGGTCCTGTAGTATAATTTGAAGTCAGGTATTATAATGCCCCCAGCTTCATTTTCCTAAGGATTACTTTGGCTCTTCAAGGGTTTTTATGGTTCCATATAAACCTAATGATTTGTTGTTCCATTTCTTTTAAAAATGACATTGGACTTTTGATTGGAATTGCATTAAATTTGTATATTGCTTTGGGTAATATGGTCATTTTAACTATATTTATTCTTCCTAAGAGCAAGGAATATTTTTCCATTTCATTATGTCTTTTTGGATTTCCTTTACCAATGCTTTGTAGTTTTCATTATATAAGTCCTTTACATTCTTTGTTATGTTTATTCCTAGGTATTTTATTTTTTTGTTACAACCGTAAAAGGCATAATTTTTTTTAGTTCATTTTCTGAAGTTTCACTGCTGGCTGGCACATAAGAAAGCAACAGACTTCTGTATGTTAATTTTGTATCCAGTGACCTTATTGTATTGGTTTATTGTTTCTAATAGTCTTTCTGTGGTGTCTTTGGGGTTTTCTATATACAGGATCATATCATCTGCAAACAGTAAAACCTTTACTTCTTCTTTTCCAAAATGAATGCCTTTTATTTCTTTCTATTGTCTGATTGTTCAGGCTAGGACTTCTAGCACAACATTGAATAGGAGTGGAGAGAGTAGGCAGCCTTTTCTTGTTCCTGATTTTAGAGGAAAAGTTTTCAGTTTTTTGCCATTTAATATAATGTTAGCTGATGGTTTATGATAGACGGCCTTTATTATGTTCAGATATTTTCCTTCTACTTTTAACATATTTTTAAATTTACTTTTATAGTTGTATAACTCATACTAGAATAACTAACAAATAATTAATTATACAAATTTTGTACAATAAAATTTTATTAAGTAGATAAAACAATCCCAAGCAGAAAAGAGGTAAGAAGTGTTATACTCATATCATAAGCAATCTTTAGCTAAATATAGATATTAAAGACAGATTTAGCTCCTTTAAGTTTCATTCATTAGAATTTTTTAAATGTGCATTTAATGCTTAATGGTGTGATTAATTCAACTAACTCCATACAAAATTAAAGCAATTTTTACTGTTTTATTCACATATTGCTGAAAACTTCTGAGTAAATATACCATTTGTTTTGTCATTCTGCACTCAGCTGCTCCAGAAACCTCTTATACTTTGGGTCTCCTTAATTCTCATCAAAGACCATCAGCTCTGATTCTTTTCAGTAATTAAATTTAATCTGATAGCAGGAAGAATTTTCGAGGGTCCACACAATGAAGGGATAAGACCAGGCATTAGAAATTTTCTTTATACATCATGAAAACTTGTTCAGCATTATTAAGTGAATATCTAAAAGCCTTCAGCTGGGCCAGATGCTGTCCTTGGCATCAAGCCATTCTTGAAACCTCATTTCCCTAGGCATCCCCACAGCATGATGGTTCTTGCCAACCTCAAGTATTCCTGGTCCACTTCAAGCACTACATGGAAACAATCTTCCTATCTCCAACACTGAAGGATCCATCCAGCCTGGATCCTCTCCTACCCTGCGTAAGCAGAAACTTGCTTTCAGGTTAGGATTTCTATTTTCCTTGGATTGAGAAGGATTTAGCACATCCCATTTGATTAAAGTGGTGATTCACTAGAACAGCAGCATAATTACAGAAACAGCTAACAGTGAGCACTTATCAATCCCAGGCATGTGCATTTCACATGGATTATCTCCTTTTGCCCTCACAATAAACCTATAAGGTAGGTAGTCCTATCATCCTCATTTTAAGCTGCAAAATGGAATTTAGATGAATTACATTATATGCTTTAGATTACACAACTATTAAGAGACAGAAATACAAGGTCTTCCAGAACAGCCTGTTTCCAGATCTTGGGGTCTTAGTGTTACTCTCAGTCAGTTGGCTGAAACCCTGGAAGTGTACTTGGCACATAACAGGCACTGAGAATAGGCCTTTAAAGCCCCATCCTCTTTGAATTAGGATTTCTGAGCCACTGAATTCAAATATAAGACCGTCTAAACTGGTTCTGGGTTTGAGCCAGGGCAGTAGTATTTGAAAGAACCACCCCCACTCTACCTTGGCCCGTCACCCCAATGACTGACTGCACTCAATCTCAGAAGGAAGACCTCTGCCTGAACGGGATGTGAGAAGACTACGGATATGATTTCCATCTACAAATTTTATGATCATCCAGCTCCCATCAGGATTTTGCTGAAATATTTTCCCAGCTGTCTAGTTGTCTACAAACCTTTATTTTTCTGCCTCTCTAAAGACTTGCCTCTCCCAGCAGAATACCCAGAAAGTCAGAAAGTGTCTTCTTACTTGCTCAACACTAGCCACTTTCTCCAGAGAAATATTTTCTCATTGATTTCAAGTGACATTTTATATTTTCATAAGTAGCTTAAAGAACAACACCAAAGAGATGTAAACTAGACTCCAGGCTTTACAACATTTGCCAGTGCTTCAAGGAGAAATACACCAGGACAAAGACCTTACTGTATATCTTAGTGATGGTCAGAAATTTACCATTTGGCAACTGGTAAATAACTTTTATTTCTTTCATTTCATCAGATGTTAACATTTAATCAAGAAAAAGGCTTAAACAAGAAGACATGATACTTTGTCTAAATGTAGGGTCTAAAATCTAAGCGTTTCCATCTCTTCATTCATGAAATGGGAGTTGTAGTACATTTACATCTTCACAGAATATATGGAAATAAGTAGTTAGTATAAAAGTTATGAAAATGTAAACACTGTCACCAAACTGTTGTAAATAAAGATTCTTCTTCCCTTAGTTTTTGAAGGAATTGACTGTATGGTCATTTTATTATAATTAAAGATTCATTAGCATATTCCCATTGCCTTAGACATTTACTAAATGGGCATTCGGCACATTTGGGGAACTGAATTTAGTGGTTATGTTTCTATGATATGCCGTGACTTTCCAAATGCACACAAGAAATCTAAGGCTCTTCCAACCACAATTTCTCCTGAAGGGTACATTTAATTCTGGTTAAATTGAATATAAGAACAAATATCAGATGTAATTTTTCATGCCCAGAATTCTTTCTGCAGTTACATAAATCCATGGCCATATCATTAGGCCACCTATGAGAAGTGTGCAAATGGCACATTCTGAAACGGAAGGGTACAGTTCTCAGTCCTAATAATGATAGAATTGCTGGCATCCCTATGACTTCATGAAATCAAAGAAATGGCTCGTTTGTAACCAAGGTAATTTCTTCATAGAAAAACAATATGTTAAAGGTATTTCATTAATGTAATGCTTAATGCTATTCAGAAAATGTTGATGTAAATGTTTTATTGTAATATGGGACATTATCTTCCTTTTTGTCATCCAACTCTGATGCTATATTCTAAACCATGTCAGTGTAAATATAACAAAAGTGAAATTGATTTAACTTTCCAAAAGGAAGACGACCTATAGCAAAATGAGTAATTTTGCAATATGGAGCTGATCTTTCCAAATAAATGGAAAAAATAAAGCTGTGCATTTTTTTCTAATTATTTTTTATTGTCCCTTTCATCTCCTATTACAAAAGCCCAGGAGTGGAGCTAAATTCAGCTGGAGTTCCACATGCAGAACACTATAAATAGCCCATTTTCAAATCCTTATTTAAGATGCAAATAAAATCTCTTTGGATATGATTTTAAATAGGAATTGCTTATAAATTTTGTTTGTATTTTACAGAGAAAAAAGCTTTTCTTTTGTGGGGAGGAAGTTATTTGTATTGTACAAGTTCAAACGTTCCCAGCCATTTTGAAAACAGATTAAAATCTAATCTCCCTAAAGGAAAAATTGGGTGACCTGATTTACACATTCCACCATCTTTGTTTGGCTCACAGACTGTTGTCAGTTTTTCTGTTTTTGAATTCTGCTGCCAGAATCTTCTGAGCTACAGTCAAGTATAGAATTTCCAATGAATGTGTTGTTTACTTTTGAAGTGTGCTAGGACCTGTGTTCTGGAACCTTCTGTTAATTAGCTCAGATGCTTATTTAGTTCAATAAGAAAAAACCAAATAACTGGCATATTAGTATTTTTCAAAATAGCTGATATTAAAATCCTGATCTAGATGACAGAGATTTAGAGGTACTATTTGGACAGCCTTTCTGAATGCCCTGATACAATTGGTTAAAACAAATAAAGAACTATTTGCCTTTTCACACATAAGTTTTAGCTTTATCTGCAGTCCCATTTTGTGCTGCTACTCATCATATTGAATGTTTAGGCATTCTTTGTTTAAGCATTGTGCTACATTTTTCCTTGTGTGTTTCTAGCTTTGGATTTTATTCAAACAGAAAAGGTTTGGAGAAGTGACATGGCATGCCCAAGGTCACCCAGCATGTGAGGGACTACAGACTTTGGATTCAAACCAGATCTTAATTCAAAGCCTTCAGAGATGACATTATGTCTTCATGACTTCCTGATTTCCACAGGAGCTATTTCCAGGGAATGTTAAGAGATGTTATTTTTTTTAAGTATCCTTGGTCAATTAAATCAGGGAAACACTAAGTAAAACAATGTTTAGTAGACTTTTCAATAATAGGAACTCTTAGACCCCTAAAATACACTAATGCCATTGTGAATTTCCAGGAGAGGGATGCACTATAGTTTCCCAAACTGTTTTCCCCCACAGAGGAGGCTAACCTGGAGAAGCTATCCAGAAGACTTTCTTTGTAGAAGCACACCTTGGAAAGCCACTCCCTAAGGAGCCTTGAGAGATTTTCATCTCTTTATAGCAATCCCACAGCCAAACTCCAGTGACTGGATTAATTCAACCATTTGAAGGTGTTCCTTGTTTTAGGCACCAAAGATCAGAGCAAGGAAATGAGGCTGTCAGCCTGACATGGCAAGTCTGATGTTAGAGGGAAGCTGTAGTTCTGTGAAAGCAGCCTGGGAGGTTAGGGACCGCAGTAAGGAGGAAGGAGGCAGAGAAGGTCCTGGTCGCCAAAGGCCAGGTATCCAGAATCTGTGTGCCAGAAGCACAGGGAACAAGGCCTCCAAAGCTTTGACCCAATTCCCACCTTCGGCTGAGCTCTCTGTCTAGAAGGCTCTCTGTCAGGGAGATCAGGCCCCGCTGGCAAGGGCTCGGAGCAGAGAGCAGAGACTAGTGAATACAAGAGAAGACTTTCCAGAAACTTCCATGTTGGTATCGCTTGCTCAGACAAAAGTATACATGGGCAGCTGCTTCAATATATATTTTTTTGCTTTGCTTTTGAGAAGAGACTCAGATTGTTCTGTTTGTGTGCTCAGCCAAGTGAAGTAGAATTAAACTACTGTCTCAATGTGATGTGTTAGGAGTTATGACTATGTAAAGATCTGTGTTGGCTTCACACTCAAGCCACTGTGGAACTCTTTCAAAATATGTTCACCCTCCTTGGACTTCTAGTATATATGAGCCTCCTCCCTCTCCCCTTTAAAAACCTATGTATGTTGATTTGGGGATTTTATAAATAGAAACTAAAATAATGTTTGATACCAGGTTTTGCAAATATGTTTTTTTTTTTTTTATTGGTGCCTCTTTGTGTCTTGACAACAATGTTAGGATTCGGTTGTGTTTCTGAAGAGCTGACAAGGCTGATACTGAAGTTTTTCATTTTTTCTCATTTCTGTTTCAATTCCTGGTTGTGATTTAAAAGGGAATCAGAAGCCAAAAGACTCAGTGTGGTCATGTGGGGATGTTCTGACCTGGGGAACACCTTCCTTCAGGGGTTAAGGAAGGTCCTTTTCAGTTACTTGTGCATAAACAGCACCATTTACAGCTTGGCTTATTAATTCTTTATAAGTTATTTCAAAATAGGTTTCTATGAATGTATGAATTCATTCACTAGTCAAAGTGGTACGTCCAGGGAAGATCTATATTCTTACTTACTGAATGGGCATAGCTTCCTGGGTAACTACTGAAATGCAGGCAGTTATTCCACAAGCCCAGAGAGCTGTGTGCCCAGTGGTAGTGTGTTTGCATTTTTGGAACACATCAATGGTTGGTCAGCATATTGTTTAGCCACTTCTGCTTCCACTTCTTCCACCACCACACATATGGATGCACACAATTGCACATACACACTCTCTAATATATACATCCCCACACAGATACATGTATGCAGACATAGACATACACACAGGCACACACATATACACCTTCATGTGTACACACATGGATACACACATATACATGTGCATGCATGTAGACATAAGCATACACATGGATACACACATATACATATGCACTCATATGCACACATGTAGAGGTTTTTTTTTCCTGGTAGGAGGAAAGAAAATCACCTCCCCTTCCTCCAGCCAATACCCATTCCGATGTCTTCTCAGGAGGATCACCACCAGCTGTCAAAGCCAGTTATGCGAACAAGGTTCCTGCTGCTGGCATTCTGGGAATGAAGGGAGACAGGCCTGGCCAGGAATGATGAGCAGGGTTCAGACAACAGATAAAGCGTGTTAGGAGGCCAGCTGACCCCTACATCTCCTCTCATCCAGGCACACAGGGTTCTTAACACATGGAAACCTGCTCCCAGATTTTACAAGAAGCTGTCTTTTTTTTTTTTTTTTTTTTTTTTTTTTTTTTTTTTTTTTTTTTTTTTGTGGCAGAGAGACTCAGAGAGAGGGACAGATAGACAGGAGGGGAGAGAGATGAGAAACATCAATTCTTCATTGCAGTTCCTTAGTTGTTCATTGATTGATTTCTCATATGTGCCTTGACTGGAGGGCTACAGCAGACCGAGTGACCCCTTGCTCGAGCCAGCAACCTTGGGCTCAAGCTGGTGAGCCTTTCTCAAACCCGATGAGCGTGCGCTCAAGCTGGTGACCTCGAGGTCTCGAACCTGGGTCCTCTGCATCCCAGTCCAACTCTCTATCCACTGCGCCACCACCTGGTCAGGCAGGAGAAGCTGTCTTGCTAATAAAAGCAAATGTGTGTTAACAAGGTGACTTCCCTTAACCTGTCACCTTAAATAAGGTGACCAACTTTTTTACAATGAAACGGAAGACAAAAATAAATTGAAAAACAATACCATATATAAAGGAAACATTTTATTCATTGCAACAATAATACACTATAATATGATAAATGCATAATAAAAATTTGTAATATTTTATATTATAATTATGCTTATATGCCTATGAATTTTTAATAATAATTTTAAGAAAAAAGTGAAATGGAATCTGTTATCATGGAGTCTATGAGTTTTTGTCTGGTTTTCTATAGGTTCCCTGAGACCCAGGTCCTCAGGGAAGTATTATGCGGAACCACAGCTGGCCAGGTCCAAGGTGAAGGCACATTCTTTCAGTCAATATTGAAGTCGGTCCTCAGAAATGCTTTGAAAGTCAATCTCTCACACACAACTTGGGCCCAGACCCTTGAAAGTGTTAGCTGCCCTCCAAAATAGTCTTTTAAATCTTACTGATACCGAGATTTCCAAATTTGAAATGACTGAGAGATGTCTAAATTACCCTTCCTATCACCAAACTCCTAGGATATGAGCTTAAATATTCCCTATGGTGCCCAGCCCAGTCTCAGTCTACACTTCAGCCTGGAAAATCTGCAGGCCCCTGAAAGGGAAGCCCAGTGGGAACTACTAAAGAGGATGGAAGGAACTTCATAGCCAGTTTACTCATCACTAGAGAGGAGAACTTGAGCCAGTCCCACCAGTCTACAGCCAGCGTGAGTGCCCAGCTAATGCTACAGTCCACTAAGGACCAGCAAGTAACGTTAGAAGGTAAGGAGGAGAGTCAAAACCAAGCTGCATGGCCTCGCCATGCAAGAGATGTGCCCTTATAGGTGACTTTCAGTGGTGAGCAAGCCACATACAACATTTGCTGTGTGTATATCACATATTTTTTTTAAAAAGTCAAGTTAACCCAGAACACAGCAGTTGTGTATTTCAGTAGCACATTCTATACAGCACTGTTAGACCAGTAAGGATTTCAACCTCATGACCAATGTGCGTTTAAGCACCAGGCTTATACTTGGTAACAGTTTGATATACCTCTGTCCTCTCTGAAACTCTATTAATTTTAGGCACATTCACATAAATCTATATACTTTAGATGTATTTGACTAAGTATACTTTTCCTATCATTAAATTATTCTCTATTTTTAAGTTTTTTAAGTGTAACCCCCATCCTTAAATCCACCATTCTCTTTGGCAGAATAGTGAAATGATTGTCATTATTGTCCTTCCCATCCAGAAGGCTGCTCCGCTTTGCAGGTTTTCTCTGATAACTACTCTGCATTATTCAAACACTTTATTTTAGGTAGATTGAACTATCCTAATGAAGCCGGAGGTAAATGTCTGCTGAAGTCAAATTGTTCAGACTAAATTTTAGGGATTCTCATAATCCTGTGACATACACTGTACAACCTGATTTATCCCCCAAGGAACAAACACCTTATTTTCAGATGCGGGGTTCCCCCATTCCCACGTGGCTGGTGCAGTCTGTTCCTGGGGTGCTGGGTTTCCATGCCAGAAGCAAGCAGGGTCTCTGCTGGCCCTTTCACCTCAAGGTGAAATAAAGGGATACTCACTCCTATTTTCTTTTTGCGTTATTTTTTGTTGCTTAGGGATCAAACACCAAAATGGTAATAACGTCCAGCCTTAATGACATCAATAATACAATTTAAATTATTTTATAGCTTAGTCATATATCTGTGTAACATGCATATGTCATTTACATAATATTTTTTTCCTTAACTAAAACTGTTTTCTTTAAAGAAGACTCAGCCTCCATATCTACTAGACTGTTGTTATGCAGACTAAATATTCCACATGTACCTAAATAAAACAAAATAAAATTATGAACAAAAATGATTGCATCTTTAGCCAAAATGTCTTCAGAAAGATTGGAGTAATCTAGTGAAATGGGCTCATGGGCAAAGTCATGAGAATTGCCAAACTGTATTCCAGATTCCTTCTGAAATATTTTCACCTTTTCTGAACAATTATAGAGTTTATAGTAATGATATTTAGAATTGTTGTAAAATTGACCCCCTAAAAATCTAAATATACTAGATGATTGGCTTGTATATGTTATTACATAGGATATTTAAATATACAAAATAATCACCTGGATCCTCAGGCCACTAGATAGTTTTATAAAGTCATGGGGAACCACTGTGCTAAATAGTAATATTAAGCATACATTCAAAAAGTTTCTTTCTTTATACACTAAAGTAAAACTGAATATACCTTTTCTTTGGATAATGCATAGTGACAAATAGAATATAAGTTTTAAAAATATTTGTACTCTGTGCCCATGGAATAGCTCTAACTTCAAATCCTGCACTTCACTAGTTATGTTTTCCCAAGAAAGACATTCATTACATTTCACCAAATTCTGTATCCTTTTCTGTCATATAGAGACATTAATATCTCTTAAACATCCATTGGTTTTGGAATATATTATTGTGATAAAGAGTTTGGAAGCATCTTGATAATTAATTGTATTCTAGCAATTCACACTAACTCTTAAAAACTTCACATCTTACCTAAAAAAAGAAAGTCAGTGTTGAAAAGATAAACTGAAGTTACTTCCATTGAAATGTCAAGATTAGTCTAACATAAGTTCGTATCAGCGGAAATCAACTAGGTTACAGACAAAAAAGTAAGTTCTTAGTACATGTTAGAACTCTCTGTTGTGACCTAATTTCTCCCTCAATTAGATGGCAATGTTTTATCACCAGGGTCTCTTCCTTTCATCTAGACTTTCTTTCTCTTTGAAGATCATAAGGAGTAGCTTTTCTTGATTCAGTGTACTGTTCAACCAACTATCTAATCAGTGTAGCTGACAGTGCTTACATCATCACTTTGATAAACAGGAGAGAAGAATGGTTGCAATTCACAGAAACCAAGTCTGATTAATATAAAAGTGCTTAGCATTCTCCCTTTTCAAACAGCAGTTCACACAAAAGAAACATGTAATTAGAAAGAGAAATAACATCCACCTTGCTCGGCTGCCAGGAAACAAAAGAATCAAATGCTACATGTACCTCCTACAACATGATATTATTCTTGGTTGAAATGTAATCTTTGCTGTGTTGTCTTACCAATGCCACAATTAAGGGTCTTGTAGTTTTTAATTTTTGTGTTTGTTTTAATTGGCCAAATGTAGATTAAGGAACTAAGTTGCTACTTGAAAGAGAGATGACAAGAAAGTCAAATAAGATAACACCAGAAGTATCATGCACACAATTTCACATCATAGGCAGAGAAGATCTAATGTGTTCAGAAATACAACACTTCATTTTATTTGTTTGCTTTTTTGGAGAGACATATATTTTTAGTTAATTTTAACAGTTTAAATATCTACCATCTCTGACTTCAAGTCCTAGACACAGTCTGTCCCCCTAAGCCAACAGCTAGATACACACATGAATTCTTCAGGAAGGAACATTACCCTTAGATACCTTTAGTAGAATTCATGATTAAATGCATATTTTTTATAAAGCACAAAAAATGCTGAAGACATCGCAAAACTGTAGAATTGATTATCTTCCTAAATATTGTAAGATAATATCATGCTTTAGAATAAGAAGCTCTGCAGTGATTTATCTGTGTGTGAGTGTTAACTCATTTGTCCTGTGACTAATGTGCCTCTGAGTGTGCACTTCCTGACTCCATGAATTCATATACATGTCATTGGAAGCTTTCAGAAAGGAAGTTAATTTACAAAAGCATTGTGTCAGCATCCCCACTTTATACTATTTGAATGTGTTTTTGGGGAATGCCAAAAGGTTAGTCATAAGATGAACATCTTCATTTTATTTATTCAATGTACATTATAAAGTTTTTGTTTAACAAATTCACCATATTTAAGATAATATTCTCCAAAAGGAATAGTCATACCACATTATGGAAAATGGATTCTTGTGTTGATTCAAGATCCCAAATTAGTCTCCACTAGACTTTCATCCATAGGGAGGTCAGAGTAGTATAATCCATGCCTTACACAGGAATCCAGTTCCTTCTAGTGATTCAGTTCCTTCTGGTGGTCCTCTGTTAAAAAGAAAACTTTTCTGCCATTAATATGTTTGTAGGTGTGGCTTAAGGATTAATGGTTATTATATATATGTAGGAATAGTAAGTACCAACAACTTTGAGTAATAGATATTGAAATGGCATATATTATACAATAGAATATTATTCAGTCATAAAAAAGAAGAAAAGTCCCCCATTTTCAACAACATGGACGGACCCGGAGGACAGTATGGTAAGTAAAATAAGCCAGGCACAGAAAGAAAAATACTATACAATCCACCTTATACATGGAATCTAATCCAGTCAAACTCATAGAAACAGAGTAGAATGGTAGTTACCAAGGACTGGAATGTCGGGGAAATGGGAAGATGTTGTTTAAAGGGTACAAACCTCCAGCTATAAGATGAACCAGTTTGGGGTGTCTGATGTACAACATTGTGGCTAGTGTTAACAATTCTGCATTGTGTCCTTGAAAGTTGCTGTGAGAGTAGATCTTATGCACACACACAAAAATGTAAACTATGTGAGGTGATGGATGTGTTAATTAGCTTGATTGTGGTGATCCTTTCACAATGTATTATATCAAACATCACATTTATACTTTAAATATATACCATTTTATGTCAACTATACCTCAATAAAGCTAGAAAATAATTGAAGTAGCCTACAGTAAAAATCTACTTTTCCAGAGATAAAAAAGTGATTAGAACTTATACGATTAGCACTCAGGAAGAGAAATTACTTTTGTCACGTGCTGGAGATAAAGTAGAACGCTTAAAATAGATGAAGTTTGCACTCAGTCATTGATTAATGTAGCAAGTATTCGCATAAACTACAGAATAGCAGTGAGGTCAGAAATAGCAGTGGAATACAGCTTAGCTGTGGGGGCCTCAGGACTCCTACCCTACCCATCCTGCATTTCCAGAGATACCTCTAACCCTGAGGGTATCAGATGAGTCTTGCAGATTTGTATTTTAAGACATGAATTTGAACCATCTGATCCTCAGAAGTGGACATGGGACTGAATTATGGGAGGCAGAGACTTTCAAACTGTATTCCAACACCTTTGAAGGGTAAGGAATTTCTCGTCACAGCTGCATATGGCCTCCGTGTTAGACCCTCACCTTGAGGCAGGAGGATCATGGCCTTTTCCATCTGCCTCCCTCGAAAGCAAACTTTCCTGAGTATAATTGTGTGGACAAGCAAAATCATCAATAATGATGGAAACATTTCTTTGTGTGTCCTGGGCTCTGCCCTCCATGAGCACTTCACATCTCACTTCATTTAACCACTACAGTCAACATAAGAAGCAGGCATTGTATTGAAGTGTAATTTGCATACCTTGAAGTGTACCATTATAAGGGTCCAGGCTGATGAATTTGAACAACTGCACATACCCATGTAACCATACCAAAATCAATATAGGACATTTCTTCTAACACAGAGAGTTTCATCATACAGCCCTGCAGACTCTAGATCTCCCTTTGCCCATTCTGCGACTTCTAAATGAAACTGTATACATGGTCTCTTTCCTGTGTGATTTCTTTTGTCAACATCTGATAGTTTCACTCCATTTACATGACATATTTTGGATAATTTCTCCACTAGATATTTCTGTTTCATCAGATATTGCAAATATTATTAAAATTCAAATCCCATCCATGCTTTAAGACAACAAAATGATTTAACATGGTAGACACTGGAGAAAAAAATACCTGGTTTCACTTGTTAAAAACTTTCAATGGGTATATTCTTCCAGCAATGATTATATGATTGTGTAGACTCTATATCGGCAATCACTACATACATGGTAAACATATTGATAAAATATTTGCCGGAAAACAGAAATTTCAGATCATTTACAACTTGGTACCCATTTTTACTGCATTCACAGAAAACCTAAAGTTAAAACATATGCTTTTTAGAACCACACATGTATGGAAAGATATGGTTTCAAAATTGGGAGAAGGAAGAAATGATCACAGGTCTGCATGAGGGACACCAAGGGAGAATGACACCACTGAGCTTTTCCCAACTTCATGTCCTGCAAAGTCACATGCAAAAAAATAAAACTGTTTTTTGAAGTTGCTAAACTTGTGAGTAATTTGTTACACAGCAATAGTGACTGCAAGTCTATTGTCAAAAACACAGACGAGGACTCGGCAGCAAACACATTCCCTCAACTGAGAGGATTTCAGAGCCGGGAGGGGAGGGGCACCCAAGTCCCTGGATCTCTTTTAAAGAAACTCGGGAATTTGAGGGGAACATAGTAAAGGTAACATATTAGATTAAACCTAGAAAGTGTCACTATAATCCTGGTTTTAATTCTACGACCAGATGCCATGCAGCACCAGTGCCAAAGGGATCTATTGCAGGGTCGAGCTTTCCTTTTTTCTCCCAACAGTCACAGTTTAGGGCTTAGTCCTTCTGAAGGTACAGTAACACAAAGTCATTTCAATCATCTGAGCGCATTGCCTGGCAGATGGTAACAAAACTTACCCAGATGTGCTTTTTTTACCATGTGACTCAGAGTGCACACAAGTACATTAAAAACCAGATTCATAATTCTTTGAAAATAGTAATTTTTCCTCTTTATATTTGCATAGCCACAAAGGAATTGCTTCAATTCATTTGTTACATATGTGACTGTCTTGCAGTGAAGAGAAGATACAGTCATGAGGAACTCACCAGAGAGCATACCAGCACATCTAAGATGCTAGACCAAAAATCATACTAAGAACTAGTCCATGAATTCAACTTCGGAAGCATTGGAGACCATTTGCCTTCAAAAGCCTCTACTGCTAGATGCATTAAAATTTACATAGTAATAATGTTTTAAGTGCTCCTGTGAATTTGTACCAGGACCAAATTAAGCAGCTGGAGCTCTCGTTATCATGAACTGCTGGTGGCCTAGGTTCAGACTCCAGAAGCAGCAGGTAGTTCTGATGTGTCCTGGGGTTGGGGCGACTTGAGATGAAGACTGTAGCAGGGTTTGACTGGGGCTAAAGAATCCACCACAGAGATAATTTGTCACATGGCTCTTGGCAAGAGGCCTCAGCTCCCCATGGCATGGGCCTCTCCCTTGGGCGGCTTGAGCATCCCCAGGATGTGGCAGCTGGCTTCCCCAGGTGAATGATGCAAGGGAGCTCAAGGAAGAAACTATAGCACCTTCTAAAACCTGGTCTCAGCATCATACACGGTCCCCTTGGCCACATTGTCGCAAGTCCGAGTCCAGCGCACATTCCAGAAAAGGGGATGTTAGTTCCACTCTTTAAGGGAAGCACTATCAAAGAATCCATGAACATATTCTAAAGCACCACTGAACCCTGTCAAAAACAAGAACATTCATCTCTTATTTCTGACTTAGACTCATAACAAAACATATTTTTCTCTGATTTAACTCAACAAAGTACAGATTTTTTCCAGACTCCTAAACA
Source organism: Saccopteryx bilineata (assembly GCF_036850765.1). Classification (NCBI taxonomy): domain Eukaryota; kingdom Metazoa; phylum Chordata; class Mammalia; order Chiroptera; family Emballonuridae; genus Saccopteryx; species Saccopteryx bilineata. Next base: position 163,562,170 of record NC_089494.1, read on the forward strand.
ATTTAAGCATATGAACTTAAAATGTCTAAACCTCAGATAATTTTAGGAAGAAAAGTAGATTTTAATTGGTTTCTAGAAAACACAGTATCAATAAAGTTAGATCATAGAGCCAAACCTTGGTCATGATTGAGTGTATTACTCCTGTAGTAGATTACCCAGGACAATCTGTGTGTCCACCCTGGACACTTCCATACCAATAAAGAAGCCTGTGGCTGCTGACATCAGTTCAGAAAGATGAAATATGTAAGAAGTTATGAAGGCATGAGATGGCTACACTCAAAGCAAAATATAACTCATTTTATTAGTGCTAGTCTCCTTCTCTCTTTCATTGTCTCGGAGAGTAATGAGAATATAAAAATAGGTTGATAAAAGCAGCCTGTGGAGTCCAGTCAGAGCAGGCTCGAGAAAGAGAAGTCAGAACTACAAACCCAAAAGTCAGCTTCCCATGTGCGCACAAAGGACTCTGCAACACTGCTCTTTTCTTTTGGCCACCTGCACACCGGTAGGACGTTGTTTCCAGAGCAGCTGCTTGTGCACTTACTATACAAGGTGGCACAGGAGATAGATGCCTTTGGGGATGTTAATTCAATATGTATGCGCTCTAAGTCCAGAAGGATGGTGAATGTTGCTGAGAACAATCCAGCATGGTAGATTACAAATGGTTATGGAATCACGATCATTGTCATCCAGACAAGATATGCTGACTTTTTCTAGTGCATGTTCTAACCTCTCAGCTAAGTCCTAGAGAGCGTATATCTGAGTTATGTTTCATCCTCGGGCCCCTTCTGTCAATGAGGAGCTCAAGTCTATAGCACTTCTTAAGAATGAAGAAAAATGCTAGTTCTTATATCTGTAAGGTTCAGATTTATGCTGAAAGGTAACTTTTTTGTTTGTTTGTTTTTAATAATGCCCAGAAATGTATTTATCATAAAGTGTAAGTGGACATTGTGGTTGAGGAATACATCCTGCAGAGTAGCCTCAGCCATGACAGAATTCCGGGGAGAGGTGACTTTCTTGCATTACAGCCCTGTGCCCCACCACTGAGGCACAGCTCTCCTGCAATGCCACACCACCTTGGAGGAGAGCTCCTGTAGAAATAAGAAGTGCTTCTGTGGTGACATGGGCACATGGGAATAAAATGTACACAGAAGCACTGATCTAGACAATGACTGTTCTTGAAATTTTTTTTCATTTTTAATTTTTTTATTGATTGATTTTAGAGACAGAAAGGAAGATGGAAAGAAAGGAAAAGAGAAACATTGATCTGTTGCTCTAATTATTTATGCATTCATTGGTTGATTCTTGTATGTGTCCTGACCGAGGATCAAAACCGCAACCTTGGCATATCAGATGACACTCTAGCCAACTGAGCTACCCAGCCAGGGTTGAAACCTCTTGATAACCATCTACAAAGTGGCCAACTGACCAATACAAGAGAATTAGAATGTTTATCGGCAGAACCATGAACCAGCTGGGGTCAGTGTCATCTGGGATCTTTTAGAGCAGGGGTCAGGAACCTATGGCTTGCGAGCCAGATGTGGCTCTTTTGATGGCTGCATCTGGCTTGGAGACAAATCTTTAATAAAAAAAACAATAATGTTATGGCCCTGGCTGGTTGGCTCAGTGGTAGAGCGTCGGCCTGGCGTGCAGAAGTCCCGGGTTCGATTCCTGACCAGGGCACACAGGAGAAGCGCCCATCTGCTTCTCCACCCCTCCCCCTCTCCTTCCTCTCTGTCTCTCTCTTCCTCTCCCGCAGCCGAGGCTCCATTGGAGCAAAGATGGCCCGGGCGCTGGGGATGGCTCCTCGGCCTCTGCCCCAGGTGCTAGAGTGGCTCTGGTCGCAACAGAGCGATGCCCCGGAGGAGCAGAGCATCGCCCCCTGGTGGGCAGAGCGTCGTCCCCTGGTGGGCGTGCCGGGTGGATCCCAGCCAGGCGCATGCGGGAGTCTGTCTGACTGTCTCTCCCAGTTTCTGGCTTCAGAAAAATACAGAAAAAAAAAAACCCAATAATGTTAAAAATATAAAACATTCTCATGTATTATAATTTATTCATTTTTTACCACTCATGTTCATGGTTGCCGGTGGCTGGAGCCAATCACAGCTATCCTCTGGGACAACACCAAATTTTTATTGGATAATGCATTATGTACACAGGTTGTTGTATGGCTCTCACGGAATTACATTTTAAAATATGTGGCATTCATGGCTCTCTCAGACAAAAAGTTTCCTGACACCTGTTTTAGAGTCTACAAGTTTTCCATACTTAAATACTCAAGACATATATGTTGATAAAGCAATGTGATGAATTTTCATTTCCTCTCCGGGTAGGAAGAATTGGTGGGCTTATACTATTTTTGGCTATCTACCCTAGATCACTCTCAACAAGTGAAGCCTGCTTTTGAAAGTATCTAATAAATATCTACTAAGAAGGTCTAAACTAACCAACTTTATTGTGCAGTTTTCAAAATGATTATTTTTAGATTAAACAGAAAAATTCCTTAATGTATCACTCAAGTAATGTACATCATAGCAACTATAGTTAATGACACCGTAGGCCTTGGCGCAGTAGCTCAGTTAGTTAGAATGTTGATCTGATACACCAGTGTTGTAGGTTCAATCTGCAGTCAGGGCACATGAAAGAATCAACCAATGAATGCATAAATAGGTGGAACAACAACTTTTTCTCTCTCCTTACCTCTCTCTCTAAAAATTAATTTAAAATTTTTAATAGTACTGTATTGCATATTTGAAAGTTGTTAAAAATAGATCTTAAAAGTTCTCATCACATTTTAAAAAAAGTATAACTGTGTGTGGCAAGGGATATTAACTGGACTTATAATGGTGATCATTTTACAACATATACATATATTGAATCGTGTTGTATGTCTGAAATTATTGAATTATATAATGTTACATGTTAGTTGTATCTCAATTTTAAAAAGGAAAAAGAGAAAAAACTCAAATGCCCAGGAATATTTTTAAGTTCATAAAATTCAAATACAAGAGAATTTTTAAAGGAAATTTGTGTTCTACAAGTTGTACAGTTTTAACCAGGACTCAGACTCCACCAACAATTTGTTATGCCACCATCTTTGATAATCAGAACAGAAGAAGTGGTTTATAGCAGGAAATGTGTAATAGCTGCAGGAGGGAACATGGTTATTAAAGACAGTTCTGCCCTAGCAGGCACAGTCACCACAATGAGGGGAAATGTCAGCAGAAAGAAGATGAGTCAAGAACAGTTTGGGTAGTGGAGGCAGCTACAGAAAAGATGGCCTAAGGCACTTCCATTGACCAAGGCTAGGAGAACGGATGTGAGCAGTGGTTGAAAATTAAAGTTATCAGGATATTTTTATTTTATTTATTATTATGTTTTTTTGTGTGGCAGAGACAGAGAGAGTCAGAGAGAGGGACAGATAAGGACAGACAGAGAGATGAGAAACATCAATTCTTCATTGCAGTTCCTTAGTTGTTCATTGATTGATTTCTCATATGTGCCTTGACAGGTAGGCTACAGCAGAGCGAGTGACCCCTTGCTCGAGGCAGCGATCTTGGGCTCAAGCTGGTGAGCCTTGCTCAAACCAGATGAGCCCACGCTCCAGTTGGTAACCTCGGGGTCTCAAACCTGGGTGCTTCACATCCCAGTCTGATGCTCTATCCACTGTGCCACCGCCTGGTCAGGCAAAGTTCTCAGGATTTTCATGGGCACTTAATGCTTCTCTCAATAGGCAAGTGGGTGAATCTCCTAAGGGAAATGGTGGTGAGCTAAGTTAGGAAATTTGCTTCTAATTACCCAAAGTCTATACCTCTCTCTTCTGCATGAGTTTCTCAAAATAGATGATTTTTGACATTTTGACAAAATGGATGGCAAAGAGACAACAGCTGGGTGCTGAATGCGATAGTACCACTCTGCACCTAACATTTGATAATCCATCTATCCCTGAAATCTATGTACATTGCATCCTCAGAACAACATCCTGGCTCACAGTTGTTCCTATGCCTTCCATAACCTGAACTCTCTGCCCCAGTCTCTGCACACTTGGAGACTGAGCCTGAATACCTTAGCACTTCAGAGAGATTATTTTTTATTTCTTAATAATAATAACAACAACTCTCTCATGTATCCATTCATGGTACTATTTTAAATTCTGAGTTTACTCAGATAGGGGTATGCCTCTGCAGCTGTTGGTCACTAGTATTTTTTTTAATGGAGTTTCAGTTGCTCATAAAGAGGGCATTTGCCTGAGGTTGCTTCTCTTGGCTGCTCATCTGCAGTGGAATGCTTTTTTGAAATTGATGAAAACTTCCAGGTGATCATTAAGTATTAAGAACTCCTGGGAGCTCCTACAAAACAACAAATTTGGAACTCCTTCTGGACTCAAACCAACTCCTGACCTGGCTGCCAAGGAAGGGTGCCTGCTGACCAGTTTAGATAATGAAGTCAACTGAGAGCATGCCAAGAAATGCCATATTTGAAAACTTCATTCAGTGCCCACCCCCATATTTGTGAGAAGGCAGTGTATGATCCCACAGAAACGCTACAGAAAGACCCTTAATAACAAACATCGATGAGTCCCCATTGCAATGAGGTCATTTTCTATGCATTTCTTTACATGTTTGTGTTTGCACCGAAAATGCAAAAACATGTTATCTTAGTAAACAATTTAAATTCACTCTTGGAACAAAGTAAGTTATGTAACTAGATAATAGGAATGCAAAAGCAATTTGCGAACATAAAATTGCTTTAAGAAGTAAATGTAGAATGATGGAATTAAGATTATCATCAAAATTTAATTAAATATTTACTAATTTTTAGTTATGAAAAGGAGAACACATACAGAAGTGAGATGCTAGCCAACTGTTAAATAATAGTGGGAACTGTGTTTCCTGATTTGGCCCTGAAAGTTAGGAAGCATTTCAAATAAATTTTATGAAAGCAAGTTTATAAGCTACCTGGAGTTTCATTCAGCAAGGTTTGGGAATTTGAGCTCTTTCACAGATGAAAGTTTAAGCATTTTTCTGTTGAGTACAAAAAAGTTTTCTTTTCTCTCTCTCTTTTTTTTTTTTTTTGCTTCCTGTTGAAATTGTTACTTTCACCCATATATAGTTCCAAACACATAAACCACTGTAGAGTGGCTGAGTTGCTGTTGAAATTTTTCACTTTTGGCCTCGAGCTAATTTTGGATTTTCATTCCTAACAATATCTTCTGGGAAAGTTGTAAATGAAAGTAAAATTGTAACGTTCATGTAAAGGCTATGTAGCATTCTTTAGCAGCAACCACATAAATGTTTTGTTTATTTTGTTTTTTGTTTTTGTTGGAGAACTTTGAATGCCCTTGCTGATTTCAAAGCAAGGCAATATCTTTTTGATGACATCAACTTCCACTCCCTGTACCGGGAACGCAACGTCCTCTGAACTGAAAGCTAGGAGCTGGGTGCCAAAGGTTGTTTCACCTGTGAGTGCATTTCCTGTAAATCCGGTTGACCATGTTTGGGGAGTTGACAGATTTGAAAGTGATACAAATATCTTCAGCTCTTACCTGCATCAGCGCCAAGACTAATTCCGCAATCCTCTCTAGACTCCAGCCAAGTCCACAAAGAATGGCCCCAGCCACCAGCCTGCCACTGTCCTCACTTTGGTGCTCAGTTCCCTGGCAGTCAGAGTAACATTGAATGAGTGACCCAAAATGCTCTGATCCTTGTGAGCATGAAATGTATTGTATGGTGTTTAATATGAGTTGTCAAGTGTGTATATTAAATATTCACAGCCAAAGCTCTCTATGCTAGCCCTCAATAATTATATTATACAATCAAATGTTAATGTTCTCAGGGACCCACATTATTGACAGACCAATGAGTATAAGGAGAGACTTTCCTCAGATTCTAAGAATCATCCTACTGAGAAACCAGATGAGTAGATGAGTAATGTCTCAGACACTCACACACACACACACACACACACAGTTATATACATACATATATATATATATATATGTCTAATTCAGTAGAATGCTCTTCATAAATTCTCATCCTCAACCAAAAATCCTGTCACTGAATAAATCTGATTTTCTTGAACTTTACATATAAAAACAAATTTTAAAATACTCTACAATATCTCTTTTGTTTAAAAATATATTTTAAAAACAATTCTGAATGGAAGATTTTTTTTAAGTTCTCCCATCCTATTTCTTCCATGGGTGGCATCTCACTATGTAAACCTGGACAAAGATCCCAGACGAGCCCTGGCCTGACACAGCCCTTACAGCAAGGCAATGACAAAATAGATGGCGAAAAGAAACAAACCCAGATGGAACAATCCTGGCCCTAAAATAGCAGCAGGGTCCATAACCAAAGCAACAGGAATGGCTGCTATTCACTTATTTTGGTTCATCAATCTTGAGGGGCACAGCAAACTTAAGGACCCAAATCCTTGTCCATAGCACATTATCCAATTGTGGGCCCATCTCCTGAGGGCGATGCATTTTTCAGTAGCTAGAGCCCTTTCCTTAAGAACCTCAGATATGAGCAGAAAAAAAGAGTATTACCATATTCAGTAAGTATGTAGCAGAGTCATCTCAAATGACGTTTATATGACTGATTCCCGGGTGGGAAGCCAGTAACAAAAAGGAGTGTGGGCATGAACCACAAATGTGCATGCCAGTGCATGAAGCAGAGGGCTGATGGGTCCAGTATGCCTGACTCAGCTGTACACAACACTCTGCTCACGGTGAAGGCCACCCTGGGCTCTCAGCGACAGGAAAGTAATGCCGTGTCCATTTAATTTATTCTTTATACCTGTGAGAAAATATTTACTTAGCAATTACAGATGCCTATCACCAGATTAGACAATTGTGTACAATTCTGCTGAATGCCAAGGAGATGTTAATTATTATAGCCCCATGGTACCTCTACAATAAGACTGGATGCATTTTTACTACTCAAAATTTCTACTGCTCACAATGTAATTCTTGGCGGACGGAGCTCTTGAAAGAGAAATCGTAAGGGTTCAGGTACTTCCAAACAGTTCCAAATTTTAAAATCTGGCAAAACCATGAATCTGGTGTTGTTTAAGTTTCTTTTACAGCACAGAAAATCCTTCTCTTCTCTGATAAGATGATGTCTATTCTGATTCCAAGGAGAATGTCACACCTATGAGTCACTCAGATGCCTTCCTGCACGTAAAACTTTGAAATGTGTCTTAGTGCACTGAGTGTCTGACCCTAATCACGTTATCCCGGGAGGAGATTTCAGAAGTCGTCAGAGGAGAAGTCTGAATTCTCTTCCTCCCCGCCCCCAGGTATGTCTTAAGAGCTCTGGATTGTGTCCTCCAGCTTAGCTGACCAGGAGCACTGTCTGGAATCCTTCAGCTCCTGAGTTGTAATGATTTCCAAAAATGATAGCACCCAGGCAATAGCCATCTTGCCCGGAAGGCAGTATGACAATAAATCACCCAGATGAGTCATTTAAAACTTGTGCTGTGAGATCTCAGTGAGTGCAGGGGAGGTTCTAAATTCAGGGGGCATCAGGTACTAACCCTGCAAAGAATGCCAGCTCAGTTTCATGATTCTAGGACGAGAGCCAGAGTGTTTGAATCACTGTGAAAAAGGTCAGAGGTCGTGCTGATGAACATCAGCATTTTACAGATGTGGAAACTGAAGTCCAAGATCAAATAGTCACTTAGTAGCAAAGCCAGGCAAACATTCAGGCCTTTTGATTTGTCACACTGCTGGAGTACAACTCTCAATCTTTGGGAAACCACTGCACATTTGTGTTAGACCTTTGGTGCCAGGAGTAAATCATGACTTCCTCGGGCAGGCGAGCTTACAGCCCCATTTCCCCGTTGCCAGGCAAGCATTCTCTCTTCCATTAGAGGAGCTCCAGTTAAGGCATCAATAATAAACAAGGCAACAGCCCAGCCAAAACTGCTCACCGAAAGTTTCTTTTTTGGTATGAGAATGATGAGTGTATTTTCCCTATGAACGTTCTGGCAACATGTACAAATAAAGCCACACACAGTGACAAACAGTGCTGGTTAGAATTTAGCTGATGACATTCTTGTTATTGAAACAGGAAATGACTCAGCCACTACAGATCTTATATTTTATTCCGTTGTGTTGGCTCATTTGAAAAAAAAATAACCTATCACAAGGCAACAGTGTTTGTTTTCTAAATAACACATTTTCTTTGGAGAAAAATGTAACCTAGAGACGAAAGCTTTGAAATTTTAGTTAATGTTTTCTAGGAAATTAAGGGAGACTTCCTCAATTGATATATCATAATTAAAATATTGCAAAATAGGTTTCACAAGTATATGATAGAATCAGATAAGTATTTTCATGAAAGAAAATGCATTTTAATATTTTAAGGGCTTAGATTCTAGTATTTGATAAACAGTTAATTATAAAACCTTACATTGGGTTAAGGAAACTTTTTAAGACATTCAAAGGCAATGACTTTTTAGATTTTACTAATTTCAGAATTCGTATTCATTATGACCAGGGCTGAGATGAAGTTTATCCTTGTCCATTAAACCTTTGCATCTACACAGTGAAAACTGATAATATAATAAAAATGTATTTCAGGACAATTGCTTATGATATTTCAACACATTTCCATATATACCACTGAAGCCATTTGCCTATGAAATACTGACAATATGTTTACCATTCATGGCCTATCCAAGAACAATGCCTCTACTACTGAAATGTGTTTAAAATAAATTTTTAAAAGATCCTTTAAATTCTATCATTATATTTTCACATGTTCCCCCACCAGCCTTTCAGTGATTCAATAAGAAAACTTCATTAGGTATGGAGTTAGACACTTGATATCTCTTGTCGACTGCTGCCTTTCCTAGTGAGAAAATTATCCACCTGATGCTCTATTTATTGTATAAGGAACATCTCCCACCATTGGACATTATGGAGACACCTCAGGAAGATAGGACCCTGAGACTATGTGTGTCAAGACTGTCTGTGGGCCTTGTCATACACAGGTGACACAGGCGGACTGGAGGCCATGCCTGGCACACCACCAGTACCAGACCACAGTGCACAGTTCTTGCCTGTCCCTTTCTCTCAAAGACTCGCCAGCTCCCTTTGTGAGAGTTACAACTGTGTTGGCTCGGTTATCTAAAGTGTGTTCAGAAGTTAAAAGGCCATATTTTTTTTTTTGCTTTTCCCTTCTTAAATCTCAGAATGAATAGTTTCCATCTGTAATTGTTGGTTTTATATTTTTAAATGGTGAACCAAAAAAAAAAAAACTTGATGTTTCATTATCTCTGAAGTCATTCATATATTTGCTGCATGCAACTATGTTGATAACAGCACAATGCCATCCATCATTTCACTTTGTCTGGAGGGAGGGAGATGCTTAAAAAGAGTTCTTTTTTTAAGTTTTCTATACTAGTCAGTCTGCAGTGCCATTTATCTGCTTTTCCCACACTGCATAGATCTCATTTAGGTATTAAAAAAAAAAGATACCCCAAGCATTATCCTAGATTGAAGTTTCAAAAAATGCATGTGGTTTCAAGCCTTCATTGCAAAACTGAAAAAAAAATGATTTCTGTAAATGTGTGAAATTTTAACTTTTCTAAAAAATGGCTTGTGGTGCAGATGAACTAAAACCTATTCAGGAAACCCGCAGTGCCTGACATTTCTTCTCCATTCTTTTCCTCAAAACATGAAAAGTCCTTGATAATTTTAGTTTCCCTAAATGACAGATTCTGTCAATTTTTTTTTTAGGGTAATGTATTTTCTTGCACACTGTCATGTAATATTTTACCTTAAAACATGAAGAAGGAAACATCTCACTGCTCTGCTATCTGTCAGGGCTTCTGGGCTCAGGAGAGTGGCACAGTTTCTCACCACAGAAGCTTAAGTCATTGTGGTCATCTGCTCACTTCATATAGAGACAGTCCCACCGTAACATTTTCACGCTACCCTGACAACATGCTATTTTCAGTACCACTTTTTTTTTTTTTTTTTTGGCCAGGAGGTTTCAGGATTTAACTCCTAACAAGATGTTGCATTTCCACAAGGCAGCCTTTTAAAATAGTGTTATAAATAGCTCATCACCCAGAAGGTTTTCTTCCTATTGCATGGCATCTGAGGATGGTAATTCTGGCCAAATATGTGCTACCTATTTGGTCCCTAAAATTTGTCATTTAAACATTCTTGAAACCTGGCATGTTTTTATGAATCTGTTTATCACAATAATGCTACACTTTATTCTAAAGTAAGTCAAAAGATACTCATTTAAGCTATAATTTACTAAAGTCAGACACAAACTCTTAGAGCCCATGAGTTGGCCACAGTATGGTAGGAGACCCCGTGTGCACCTGTGTGTCTCTGTGTGTGAGTGTGTATGAGTATCTGCATGTATCTGTGTGTGCTCACTTTCTACTAAGACTTTTCTTAAGGGAAACAAAAGCCAAACAAAGAATCAAAGAAGACAGTGCATCTGGACTAGAGTACATTTGGACAACTGCATGGAGCTGCTACCAGCACAGCCCTGCTACACACTGGCCACCAAGGACCAACAAGGGGCCATACAGGGGGGACACAGGGACATTCCTAGGGTCTGAGGCTGTGTAAAGGGCAGTGTGTGACCAGAGATCTCTATAACCAGGGAAAGAAGGAAATGTAGGAAGAAAAAAAGAAAGAAATCAGTCTTCCCCTAAGAATTCGCCTGCCATCCTCATCCATCGTTGTGACTCTACTGGGCCCCGAAAGGAGAGGGTGAGCTTTGGCAGTTGCTGATTGGCATTACCTCACTTTCTATATCTGTGACTTCTTGCTGGGAGTAAGGTTGGTTTTATCACTATCCTTCAACAAAGTCGCATTTATAATTAGCAAAGCTTTTATGCACTAAGCATACGTTATCTCATCTAATCCCCGATCACTGCTCTAAAGAAAGCATGTTTTTAACTAAATTCAGAAGAGTTGAGAAATGTGCCTGCATTCAAGCAGCTGCTTTGATGTCAGAGATGCAGTTCATACCAGCACCTTCTTCAATGGCTCTGAGAGAGCTTAACTTGTGACACGAATGTGTCTTCTGCTTAAACTCCATAAAGAGACAAACACCTTATTGTTGTTATCGACCCAGGATCACTGAGGCTGGCTTCCAAGTTCCATAATACTAAACAGGGCATGGTGAAAATCACTAAGCCCTTTGCTGTTAAAATTCTAATTCTGAGGAATGACATTTAAATCACTCATCTCAAGCAGCCCTTCCCAGAGCCCTCCCCTGAGGAATCCTGGAAGTATGAAGTGGACAACTGTCTCCCGATCAGGCCTACCCTTGGAGCATAAATGTTACCTGTGGATCGGGAAAAGCCCTGTGACCCTCCCAGGCTGCCAGGGCTGTGAGGGACACATGGCCAGAGCAGGAAGTTTTTCTTGTTCATGTCAGCCACTCTGAGAGAAGAAGAGGCTCATTGACTAAGACAGAAAGAAGCTCCTTCCAGGTACACAGTTGTGCAAACCACCAGACCAATCACACCAGTAGCCCAAGCAATCAGTTTTTACTCAGAAGCCAGCTCATGTTGCAGTATGCTATATCATTCAGCGTAGCATCACCTAAGATATTACCGTCTTGGCCCTCAATTCTTCGGAGCTTTGGCACTACAAGAAATCAACCTTGGAGAACTTTCAAGAAGGAGGCTCAGCATTTGGGTTTCTGGTTCTTCCAGAAGAGCTCCATAGGCATGGGGTTTTGTAGGCTCTTTATCAGATCAAAAAAAAAAACTATAAAACAGGACAGAATCCTAATATATATATGGGAGAGCCGAGGGATCTGAAATGTCTCATCTTTGTGAGGCACGGCTAAACAGCTTTTTGACACAAGATTCAAGTGTTCTTGCAACATGAACAAACAGGAGACTCTTTCCATATACACTTATAAGTTTTAAAGTATTTATTTCTTCTAAGAATTTAGCTCATCATGACCTCCTAGAAGTTTATACTTGAGATTGCCTAAAAACAAATGTTATCTCATAAAAAGAAATGTAATGTATGCATAAGGAATTACCTAAAGGGTTATGAAACCCTTAAATACCTTTTAAAGTTATGGTGGAAGTGAAACTATTTCCACTTAATGATTACAGTCTGCATGTGTTTCCTGCCCAATATCACCATGTCTTCACTGTATCCTTACCTTATGCTCTCTGCGCCAAGCTACTTCAGCCAAGAACCATCCTGTCTAAGATAGCACTCCATAAGCCCATGTCCATTATTTTCCATCCCTTCACAATGCATGACAGCTGCCATCACCTGAGATATTATTTGATACCTATTTGTCCCCCAACTATAACATGAGCTTTGTAGAATAGTTAGCCTTGATCATTGTTGTTTCCTGAAGAGACAGAATGATGTCTAGCAAAGAGTAAGCACTCAGAAACAAAATAGGCTTTTTTTTAAAAAACACTTACGACATTTTTGCACAAGCAAGATGAAATTCCCAGACAGGTGATACAGATTTCTGACTCATCTGAAAATGCTATTGCTTCATAGAAATGAGATAAGAAACACATACGTCCATCTGGATTGAGAGCTAAGTTGAAGGTCACTTTTATTCAGAAGATCTCTCTTTCTAGAGAAAAGTGTCATGAAAATCTGGCCCATATATGCGCTTGCCAAGTTCTCAGTGTGTTTCCTCTGGTTACAAGAAGCTCATTTAGGCTTCCTCCTAAAATATCAAACATGGTGAAAAGTTCTTTGTTTCTTTTTATTCTTTCTTTCTCTTGTCATTTCTCTCCTCCTCCCCCTCCCTTTTTCTCTCTTCAGTTTTTTTTTCTCCTTCCCCTCCTTCTTCTCCTTCTCCTTCTCCTTCTCCTTCTCCTTCTCCTTCTCCTTCTCCTTCTCCTTCTCCTTCTCCTTCTCCTTCTTCTCCTTCTCCTTCTCCTTCTTCTTTTTCTTCCTCTCCTCCTTCTCCTCCTTCTTATTCTTCTCCCCCTCCTCCTCCTCCTCCTTCTTCTTATTCTTATTTTTATTTCATCTTAGGCTTATCAGGCATTTATAAAACCCAGTACATGAAAACGGAAATAAAATAGATGTTTATCATTGGCAGAGTAAGAACAAAATATAACCATGAACACATTTAATTAGATCATTTTATGGGTTGTTAGACTAATTTTTAAGTGAAATTCAAAGCTTTGGTTTTAGCTAAAAGACAAGTCCAATAATTTTGCCTCCATTCTTTCCAGAACCAGTTTAAATTAAAAATGCACTATTGCAAGAACAAATATATTACAGGGATTGGATAGGGGTTTACCAACACACAAGAGATGTCAATAAAAGTCTAGAGAACTGAAAGTTGGAAGCAGTGGGTAACAAGGGAAACAGTAATCTGCAGCATGGAAGAAATACTCTGAAAGTGGGTTTCAGAGGAGTGAGTATCTTTCTACCAACTGAACCCCAGAGATGCCTGTCTTCAGAGTGAACAAACAAAGTAGTATGGGGGTGAAGGAGGGCAAGGATGGAGTAGTACACCAGTGAAAACCTCACTCTCCACTCCCCTTTCTACTTAGCTATGTAGAGTTTAGGCATTTCCACTCCAGCTAATCATCAGACTGCTCTTTCCCAAAGACACCAGAGAAATATTTGCAAACATGTCTGGCTTTGGGTCACTATGTAGCCTGCAGGAGCTCCCTGCCCATTTATTCTAAATGATTTGCTCCTGGACAGAATTCCTACCAGGGCAGTGTAAAGTCCTAGCAAATCATAAGTACCCAGGTATCACCAGACACATGAGAAGAACCAGAAATCTGAAAGAGAAAACCAAATTAAATGAAGAAACTGAATGTGGAACAATATCTTCAGAGGTCTGAGAGAAACTTCATACTCAGTGAAATTATTAACAAAGTGTGTGAGAAGAAAGAAAATTTAGATGATGACTCAGAAAGTTGACCTTCTACACATTTTTCAGAAGTTACTGGAGGATGTACTCCAGAACAACTAAGGAATAAGTGTAGAAAACAAGATAAAATAGATTCACAAAGAGTAGCACAGTTCAGGAACAAGTGTAGAACATCATTATCAAGGTTGGCTATTTGTGACCTAGACGATTCCCCGTCCAATAGTTTATATTTTTTCTTCCTTCAATTTGTCTAGCAAACAATAAAACATCACTTTTATATATTTCTAAGTTAATCTGTAATTTATCCTATGGATGTACATTTACTCAGGACTACATATCATACAGTTGGTTCCTAAGAGCAAATAATTTAAGATGTAAAATAAAATATGCCTTATTTAGGGTAAAAAGGGTCATCCTTTATTTATATTTTTAGATGAGCTGAAAGAGGGGAGAAAAATGAAGCAAAATCATTAAAAGCCCATTTTGTCTTCATTTACTAAAATTAGATATACTTTGGAGTGACATCATTAACCTCTGCATACCTCCCTTATTCACACAATTTCTCATGGATTTATTTATTCAAAAATTATTTATTGAGTAGCTGCTAGATTTTAGGCAATATGTTAAATGTCAGTTTCAAAAAAAAAGAATAAGGACAACTCTTTGTTCAGCCTGTTATAGGCGACAAAGATGTAAACCAGTAACATCAGTCACCAGTATTTGTACTGCTAACAAGTGGTGTACACATCCTAGAAATATGAGGAGGGGTTATTCATTTCTCTAAATTGTGTATTATATATTTGCAGGTGCTCAATTCCTGAAAGCCATTTATACTATTTCTCTCCTATAAAGTTTAGTTTCCTTGGGAAATTTTTAGTAATTGCTAAGTTTTTAGAAGACATCATTGGTAGTTCCTTTTAATTTATAACATAGTAGATCAAAACAAGATTAAAGATATTCACCAGCAAACATAATCGTAATTTATTTAATGTACAAGGACAGACTTTAACCTTACATGCAATTGCCAGTCTTAATTTTTTTTCTCAATGATAATTTTTTCATGATCTCTCTCTTTTTTTCTTTAACAATTTAATGTTCAATGACAGGGTTTGGATTTATACCAAAGACCTCAATAATTAAGCATTGGCAATCTTCCCTTTCCCTTTTGCCTTCTTATAAAACTCTTACTCTGAGTCTTAATCTTTAGAGGCTGCCTTATAGACAGACTAGTTGGCAACAGTATTACCTCTAGAAACTTCTCTCTAGATGAATGCCTGCTGACATTGGCAGAGAAAAGAATGATGCCTGAAGATGCAGTTACTCCTTCCTAGAAGCTGACATTCAAATAAGAAAAGGAAAGTTTCACAGATAGTGATAAGCAGGACAATAGCACACCTCTAGGCAGGTAAATGCTCAGCAAATTTGCCTGCTAAGCACCGTTTCCCAGGAAGTTGAGTTACGTTTGCGACTACTGCTATAGACTCTGTGTGTCATGGCAGTGAGACGTGGAGTTGGAAGTCAGTGTCTCTCTTTAGGTAAAGCTCTCAGAGCTAGGAAGGAGAAAAGCACAGCAACTCACTGTCACTGTCATGGCACAGGGCCATCTGTGCAGAGGTAACGTGGATACGGCACTTTGATGGGGTGCTGGGAAAGGCTGCAGGGGTGCATTCTGGGAGAGCCTCAAAGGACATGCAGGGAGTGGGGAGGACAGTTACAGAAGTCTCTTGGATATTCAAAAACAGCACACACACCCAACAGACCAAACAAGGAAGAGCTTGGAGGAAGCAGAGACATTCCCTGTGTCAGCCCAGCAGTCTGGCCAGAGGGTGCTCACCTTACAAAGGCAGGACTGCACACCCCTACAGCTCGTCACCCGGGCAATTTCCTTCAAACCAGATGATTTTCCTCTGAAACAACTCTGCAATATTTTCCCAGTAGACCCACTGCTGACATCACACAGCATGGCAGTCGTGCCTGTGGGCTCTGGGCTCTGATGGCCAACGTTCAAATTCCAGCCTTGTTACTCTGTCTGTGGCTGCAGAACTTGAGCTGTGAGCTCTGGAACATTCTCCCACCCCATGCACTCCCCACGTTTCAACCTGGGTCTGCTACCCACAACCAAGTAACCTCAGGCAGGTGACTCCACCTCTCCTGACTTGAGTTTCCAGATCTGTGAAATGGGATAGCAGAAGTCTTTATCTCAAAGGGTTTTACTGCCAAACACATACAAAATGTAACCTCTCCTTATTCCTCGGCTGGATGATTTTGAGCATCTAGCTCGAATCTCCTGTGTCATGGCAGTGATGAGGTGGTCATAAGATTAAAGCGAATATAATCTGTTGAAAGCACCGAGCATATTAACTGGGAAATTATGTGGTATTCAACTCTTTTTATTCAGCCTGTCTTATGGGAGTTGCTTAATACTTAGTGTCACTGCCTAGGTCCTTCCCACCTCTTGCTTACCAACTTCGTCATATTCCATTTGCTCATTCTCCATCATCCAGACTCTTTCCAGAATCCATTTTCAAGAAAAATTCTACTCATGTTCTCCTGCTTCACTCTCCTAGGCACGTGCATGGCTCGTGGTCATTCTACCTGCCTGCCACACCCTCCCTCCCCTACACTGTCACCAGCCTTCAGGACTACCACCATGAAGCTCCCCATTCCTACTTCCCACATTAGGCCTCCTTTATACATTTTCTTCACATGATGTGCCTCTGTGAAGGATTACTGCCACTTTCTCTGGGCCGCGGACTTGATGTTGGCATGTGGAAGTAAGGGCACTTTATCCCTAATCTCTTATCTACTAGAATACTGACATTTTCACAAGTTCAGAGATTCTTTGTGTATTTCTGAAACTGGTCAGAAAATCTGTTCTCCTCTGCATTTAGCAGAGTGCCAGCTCAGAACCCTGAACAAAGAGTCCACAACATACTAGTGTTGAATAAGAACAAAATGATTAAGCCCTAAAAGTGATAATAGTATATAAAAATTTTCTAAAATTTCAAGTAACATATTCTCTACTGTATAAAAAGTGTGGAAAAATAGAAAGTTAGGTGGAGTTTGTCATATCCCATTTTTCTACTACTAATACTATCTAATACAAGGTAGTTATATTTTTTCTATAGAACAGTGGTAGTCAACCTGGTCCCTACTGCCCACTAGCGGGTGTTCCAGCTTTCATGATGGGCGGTAGCAGAGCAACCAAAGTATAAATAAAAATATAGATTTAACTATAGTAAGTTGTCTTATAAAGATTTATTCTGCCAAACTTAGCGAAATTCTGACATAAAGTACTCGGTAATTATTATTATATGCTTTAACTTGCTGTAGCTCTGCTTTATAAATTTTATAAAGTAAAGTTACTTTTCTACTTTATAAATTACCATTACTGTGGAACTGGTGGGCGGTTAGAAAATTTTACTACTAACAGAGATACAAAAATGGGCGGTAGGTATAAAAAGGTTGACTACCCCTGCTCTAGAACATGGAAGGTCAATAAAAGCCTCCAAAGACATTTACCTCAGATCCCTGGAACCTCTTAAAATGGGCGTTTGCAGATATAATTAACTTAAGAATCTTCAGAAAAGCTCACCCTGTGCTATCCAAGTGGGTCATAAATCCAATAACAAGTGTTCTTATAAGAGAATAGAGAAGAGGAAACCAGGTGACCAGGAAGGACAGATTCGAGTGCTGTGGCCACAGACAGAAGAGAGAAGGAAGGATCTTCACCTAGTATCGCCAGTGGGAGTGCAGACCTGCCAACACTTTGGTTCAGATTCACTGTCTCAAGAATTGTGAGAGAATAAACTTTTGCTTTTTTAAGCCATCCAGTTTGTGGTGATTTATTAAAGATACACAGGGCACTAATACACAGTTTACAAATTATTTTTATATTCTGACTCATTAGATGCTTTAAATCAACATAGTACTTTCCTTCTTTCTGTGTCTCTTGGTCTCTCGTTCTCTCCCTATTTCAAAGCACATTGCTAGTACACTTCACTTCTGCAGCTTGCACATCATTAAGTAGAGTTCAATATTTGTTTATAGTTCTTTTTGTTGTGTGTGGGGGTGGTAATTTACATAAAGTAAATAAAATCTTAAATGTACCTTTGAATTATTTTGGATAAATACAAACAATGATGCAACCCACACCTCTATCCAGACATAGAACAGACCCATCACCCATCACGTCACCTGTCACTATCATCCATTACTGATCACCATCACCAGCCTTCTATCATTCATCACCCATCACCTTTACTATTCATCTATCACCATCCCTAATTATCTATCACCATCGTCAATCACCTATCACCAGGAAAGTTCTCCCAGACCCCTTCCCAGTCAGTTTTCACCCCTGTCCACCAGAGGCAACCAAACATCAATGTTGCCTGTTCTAGAGCTTAATATAATCTGAATCCTACAGTAGATATTCCTGTGTGCAGGCTTCTTTATCTCAGTTTAGGTTTCTCAGACACATGCATGTTGCTCCATTATAGTAGTTTGTTCTATTTGCAGATGAGCAACACATCACATTATATGGGAGTACCACATTTCCTGGTGATGGACACCTGCACAGTGACCAGTTTTTTACTACAAGATTATGGATAAACCGCTATAAATGATCTTGTATAATCTCTTTGTGAACATATTCATTCAGTACTTTGGGTTAAATGTTTGTATGATGAAAGAGCTGAGTCACAGAATAGTTATATGTCTAGTTCTATTACAAATGGACAGAACGTCTTCAAAAGTGGTTATAGCCCTACATTCCTATCAACAGTGGGATTTTTGTTGTTGTTGTTGTTTTTATTAAGTGAGAGGCAGGGAGGCAGGGAGGAAGAGAGATAGACTCAACTGGGATCCACCCAGCAAACCCCCTACACGGATACTCTGTCCATCTGAGGCTGCTGCTCTGTTGCTTGGCAACTAAGCTATTTCAGTGCCTGAGGCAAGGCCATGGAGCCATCCTCAGTGCCCAGGGCCAAATAGCTTGAACAATTCAAACCGTTGCTGTGGGAGAGGAAAGAAAGAAAGAGAGAGAGAGAGAGAGAGAGAGAAAGTGAGAGAGAGAAGGAGGAGGGGAAAGGATGAAGAAGCAGATGGTCACTTCTCCTGTGTGCCCTGACTGGGCATTGAACTCCTGTACTTCCAACGCACCAGGCCAATGCTCTACCACTGAGCCAGCCAGCGAGGGCACCAATAGTGGGTTTTAATTCATATTTCCTTGATGATGAATAATTAACAAATTTTCATGTGCCTACTAGTCATTATTTATATCTCTTTTTTCATAAAGTATCTGTTTAAACATTTCCCTTATTTTTTAAAAAATATTTTCAGTATTGACCTATAAATGTCATTTATATCCCCTGGGTACCTGTTTAATACTACATATATGTTTTGAGAAATACATTTTTTTTTCAGCCTATAACTTGTCTGTTCATTTTCCTCATGGTGTCTTTTAATAAAGTTTAAATTTTGATGAAGTCTAATTTACTGAGAAAAAATTTTTCTTTATGCTTTTTTGAGTTTTGTCTAAAAAAATTTTGACTACCTCCAAGCCACATAGATATTCTTTTATATTTTCTAATGCAAACTTTACAGTTAGCTTTTGCTTACTGTTTCTTTCTGTTTTGGAGAGAGAGAAGGATCAACTTGTTGTTCCACTTAGTTGTGTACCCCTTGATTGTTTCTCATATGTGCCCTGACCAAGGCTCCAACCCGAGCCCTGGGGGTCAAGCCAGTGCCCTCAGGAATGAGCCAGCATCCTCAGATGGAGCTCAGATCAGGGCTCTTACTCACAACCCCAGAATTGAGCATGCAACCCCAGGTTTGTCAAACCATGCAACCAGCAATCTTGAGCTCTGGATGGCAGTTTATCCACTGTGCCACCTGCCAGGGCAACTTTTCACTTACTTTATAACCTGCCTCATATAATTGTATGTGGTGTGAGATGGAGCCAAAGTTCTTCACCACCCACATATATAGGTATTCCACACTTTTTGAGAGTTTATGGTAGGCTGCTTCTCTTTTACAAAAGGCCTATTTTAGTACCTGTTTTCGATAACTGAAAGAAATAGAAGACTTTTGCTTTAAAAAAAAATGTGTAAAAGCTAAAATAGTGTTCAAAGTTTGTTTAGCAGTAAGCAGAGCTGTTACAGAGGCAGTGCCAACCCACAGCTTTGAGAGTGACCCCGGAGCACTTTACCACCAGCCTCAAGCCCCAGAACTTTGAGCTGTGTCTGCCAGCATCTGTGCATTATCTCGATTTATTTCGTACATCCCTTAGCAAGATGTATCCTAAGGTAATTGATTCCTCACTTTACATCATTTCAGTTTACAAAAGATTTCTTAGGAACAGTACACTTTTCAACCCATGTGACTGAATTGTAAAGGGTGCCCAGATGGTCCCAGGAGAAACAAATTAAGTTGAACAACTATTAAAAACTATCAATAGAGAACTTCCCTTATTAGCTATATTCAGCACTAATAGTTATTAGAAAGAGTAAATCTGTACTATAATGTCATATGGTAACTTATGTTTTGATAATGACATCAAAAATAGAACAAAGTGGCTTCTTGCCCAATGGGAGAACCCCAATGTCACTGGGAGCATTACTGGTGTGGTCCTTGGAAGAAGCTCATGAGACTCCTGTTCAGAGCCCCTCTTAATTATCTGGAAAAATAGGATAATTAAAAATACTCAAAACCAACATACCATTTCATATACCTTTAAATTAAGTTATAACTGAGGTTTAAAATACAAAGTTTATTTTAAACAATAATTATTTATTCTAAATGTGGCAAAGAGAGCTTATGATATAAAATAAATGAGTATAATTAGAAGTATGAGAGAAGAAAAAACAATGTGGTGGAGGAAGTGGACGTGGGTGGGAAGAACATGAGGGAATGACACAAGTTTGCAAGGGGGTCAGATACCTCCTTCATCCAGGAATGTGCAAAGAGCCTGGGCAGTCAAGATGCACAGGTTCTGACCTTCTGAAAATGGTGGTATGGGTAGGTGGGTAGGCAGAACGACAATTGAAAAAAGAGACGAGCAGACGAAGATGAGGGGAGAACAAGAGTCATGTTTACTAACTGAAGTTTACTACAATACTTTCTCTCCATGACTAGGAGAGTGATAAGGGGTGAGGAGTACAAGAATCTTCAGTGCAGGCAAAACAAAGAGACTCTTGAAGTTATTGAACCTGACTTTCCCTGTGATTGGATATGTGTAATTTGCAAAGATGATTTCACTTTGCTGTGCTCATTCATATATTTTTTTAAAAAAAAGGAATTATAAAATAAATATCAACATCACACTTATAGATGAATGAGTGTTGCCTTCAATTTATTGATTGACTATGTGTCATGAACCACGAATTTTAATGAATCATCTATTTCAATTCCACCAAACTGTAATCGACTTTTTTACCTCCCACCGAAAGGATGTGACCAAGGTCACACAGGTAGTGTGGATAACTAGAATCTAAAGTCCATCTTTTTATACCATGCCACACGCCTCCCTCCTTCTATGATGTCTTTGTTACCTAGTATTGCTCAGGATTCAGCATATCTTTTCACATAGGAAGCTGACACTAAATCTTCACCAAATAATGACACACATCAAGAGTGGCCATGGCCTTGTTTTAAGACCTCTACAGACTTTTATCTCCTCTACCACTGGGACTTTTACCTATTTTATGAATGTATGAATCCCAAATACATGACCAGTCAAAGGGTGTGAATAATATGTAATGAATGATTAATGGTGCAGCAGGAAGTCCTAGAATTCTCTTTTAAATTCAACACATTGTACCAACCTGTTTTTATACCTTTTTATTTTTTTCTGAGAATTACCATTTTGAGTGTATCTGTATTATGTCGAATGCAGTTCACCATTTTCCCCCATTTTATTGAGAAATTATTAACATACATCACTGTGTAAGTTTAAGGCATACAGCATGGTGATTTGATTTATATATAGTGAGATTACCGAGGTAAGTTCAGCTAACATTAATTTTCTCATATAGATAACAATAAAAAAGAATTAAAGATAAATTTTCCTTGTGATGAGAACTCTTAGAACTTACTCTCTTAATAACTTTTCTATTTATCAAATAGCAGTGTTAGCTACGGTCATCATGCTGCACATTGCATCCCTACTACTTATAACAGGAAGTTTGTACTAGGTTCACTATTTTAAAAGACTATACAGTCTTCTAAGTACTGGTCAGTGCATGTAAGAGACAAGGACAAATTTACCTTCTAAAGGAATGTATATAAAGAAAAAAACTAAAACAAAGAATAATTATCCAAAAGGTAAGGATAACCTAATCTTAATACCCATATGCATTGCACTGAGAACCATCATGACATCTTGACTTAGAGAACATCTTCTCCCCTTCACCTAACTCTCCTTCAAAAGATCTAGGATGCTGATCTTTGCTTATACAGTCACTGGGTATTTTTTTCCTTTGGTATTTGCTGTTAATAACTGAGGAAACCCTATTTCCAATATAACCACACTCTTGGAACCATATCCCAAATACCACCAGCTGCTGGTCACCAGAGTTGGCTCAACCTGCGGAAGGTTCAAGACCAAACCATTCTGTCCCTGGAAATAGACTCAAGGTGCTTATCCTACCAATAGAGGCCCAGTTATGCTCTTTGTTTCTGTGTAAAATAAGATGAATAAAGGCTAATAATCATTTTTGTCAATTAATTTTGGATTATCTTCATAGACTGTATTACATATAGGTACAATCCTAACTTTTGATTCACAAAGGTCCTTGACTACAATCTTTTTTTTTTTTTATTCATTTTAGAGAGGAGAGGGAGAGACAGAGAGAAGGGGGGGGGGGAGGAGCTGGAAGCATCAACTCCTATATGTGCCTTGACCAGGCAAGCCCAGGGTTTCGAACCGGCAACCTCAGCATTTCCAGGTCGATGCTTTATTCACTGCGCCACCTCAGGTCAGGCCGTTGACTACAATCTTATAGAGTCCTAATCCTGGTATATTCTTTTCTATTCTGGTCTACTAATTTCTATCATACAAAATCCTCTCAAGATTGCATACTCCATTATAAAAAAACAACTTTATTTAAAATGATGTTCATTAAATTCTATTTTGAGAGAAAAATGAAAATATTTAGTAGCTATAATTCAGTTTTACATTTTGAATTAAAAATGCACATTCTTCGTTGTCTTGGCACTTTTTTTTTTTTTGAAAGTGAATACAATCATTTATAGAAAGAAACACACATATACACCGAATGTCAGCTTCAACCTAATTTAAACTGCTTGCATATTCAGGGGGGAAAAGCCTGGTTGTTAACCTCAGTGAGGGCTGAGACTGCAGCTCCACAAGATAAAACAGATTCCTCCCAATTAGAAGCAGACTCTGCATCTTAGTGAGGGCTGTTGCTTGGTGGGTAACAAGTAAAAGGACATTTTAAGTTACAGATCTCTGGTTCACAAACTTATCAGGCAACAGTACCAGCTTGTTCAAACACAATGGCTGGGACAGTCCCCCCCCCACCCCGGCCCCATCTTCTGATTGTTAGGTTTGGAGGTCCCGCAAATTTATTTCCAACAAGAACACAGCTGGGGCAGATGTTGCTGTAGTGCCGGACCCTACTGAGAACCGTTACTGGGAGTCTCATTTCTAAAGGCAGAATCTGTTCCCACAGAATCAGCGTAAAACCTACACTTTATTCTAAAATAAATCCCTGAACAGCCAGAAGTTCCAATATGGATCTTCCAGGCCATGTCGGACGTGACCCTTTCCCCGCAGGTCAGCAGGTGCCGAGGCCCACAGGTGTGTCCCGGCCCCTGCTGGGAGGCGGGGCGGCGCTGCCACTCACACTCGGCGCTTTCCGGTGACTCCCCTCACCCCGACCTCGGCAGCGGGGCCCCCTCACCCCGACCTCGGCCCCCGGCCTCGGCAGCGGGCCCCCCTCGCCCTCACCCCGGAGCCACAGCCTTGGGCCTGAGAAACCGAGGCAGATGGCGAGGGGCAGGAAAAGACCCAAGTGGAAGGAGAAGTACGGAAGTGGACTGAGGGGAGGCCTGAAGCAGGGCGGCCCGAGGTCGGAAGGGGAAGGGCAGAGGTAGAGGTGGGACGGAGGAAAGCAGAACCGCCCCCAGGTTGGACAAGGGGAGACAAGGAAGAGGGGGACAGGGACGAGCGGTGACGGGGACCCGCCGGCTCCCCTCAGCGAGCCTGCGGCACACCGACCTGCCCCGCGCGACGGGCGGTGGGCACCGGGTGACAGGACAGGGGCGGTTGGGGGACGGCACCCGAGTGACCGGCCGGCTTTGAGTGACGACGGCCTGGGTGACCGGTAACCGGCCGGGGTGGCAGATACCGGACCGGGACTACTGGGGAACCAGCTCCCTCGGCCCGGCTACGGGCGCAGTCAGCCGCTCGGTCGCGCACCTCCCAGCGCCGACTCCTCGGGCGTGCGGCGGCCCGCGCTTTAAATACCCTGCTAAAAATAGCCTGCGAGGCCTCTTTCCAATCAGAGACTCCCGAAGTTCGAATTTGGCCAATGGCGAGGGCCGTGATGGAGAGGCTCGGTCACGCCAGGCGGGGCCGCGCTGAGCCGGCGCCCGCCATTGGCCGCAGCTGACATCATCGGCGCGCAGCCCCCGGGCCGGGCGCGGCGTGATTGGGTGGTGTACGGGGCGGGCCAGAGGAGTCACGTGGGGGGAGGGAATGGGGGGAGCTACGCCGGGAGGAGGGGGAGCTGGCAGCGGAGGTTTGAATAGGGAAGTTTTGCAGGGGTTACGTTTGCAGTCAGTCCGCTGTTTGCAAATATTGTGTGGGCTCGCGAGCGCGTCTCTGGGCTCCGGTAGAATCTGAACCCGCGGCGCCTCATTGCTGTGCACTGAGTTTGCATGAAACTTTCCCGGCGCTGCAGGCACGGCCGCTGCGCTCCCGACTCCAGACTGCACACCTCCCTGTTGGAACAACAGCGGGGACTGTCTTTTCCAAACCGACATGGATGTACTCCCAATGTGCAGCATCTTCCAGGAACTCCAGATTGTGCACGAGACCGGGTACTTCTCGGCGCTGCCCTCCCTGGAGGAATATTGGCAACAGGTAAATAGGAATTGTGTGCCGCCAGGTGCCCCGGTGCGCCGCGGAGGGAGTGCGTGCAGGCAGCGACAGGACGCTGTGTGGTTAGAGGTGTATGGCTTTTATTTTTTCTCTTATTTTTTTTTATGATTTAGGTACATTTTTTAAAAAATTAAAATAGTGTTTAAACGTACTCCCGCTCCTCCAGTGCGGTAGGCACTTTAAAGGGGCTTTTTCCAGCGTGGAGCGGAGTTGTCATTCGCGTGGGCGCCGCCGCGCTTGGCCGCTCCCGGCGGTGTCGCCCGTTTCTGGGGTTTCCGAACCGAAGGGCAGACCCAGCGCCGCTGGTCCCGGCCCGAGCCCTTGGCAGAAGTTCGGTGCTTGTACCAGCTCCAGACTCCACAGCTGGAACTTGTCATTTGAACTTGCTTGGATGCCAACGGTATTTTAAGAGATTTGTTTTTGTTTTCCTTTTTGGTCGTTGTACTTAGAGGAGTTGTTTTTTTTTTTTTAATTAGAAATTTTACCACCAAAACATCCACCAGGCCATTTCCAGTTGCTTCTTTGGAATCCTTAACATTTGCCTCCGTCTGCCGTATTTTTCTTACCTTACCTTCTTTTGTTGACCAAAAAAAAAAAAAAAAAAATCAACAGTGTTTGCACAACCAGTGACTTATCAATCATATGACAGTGAGCCCGTCGGAATTGCCTCAAGTCTGAGTTTGGGAAGAAGAGCCTGGGGATCCGGCATTTTTAGTGGAGCCGGAGTTTCGGGCGTTGGACAATTATGAAGCTTAGTGTCTTCCCCCTTCTGATTTGTTCGGATTGCCTGAGGGAGAGAAGTTGACACTTGTCCCATTGTTTTTAAAAAGATCAGAGGAGCTGTCTCTGTGCCCTGGTAGACTTAGCTTTTTGTCACAAAGTACAAATATGTTCTGTGGATTCCGCAGCCTAGAAAGCTTTTAAGAGGGATGAACAGTGTGGCAGCCTTCACTGCCGGCTTAATTGTTCTCCGCCCGTCGTCCCTGCCGCCCCTCCCCCTCCTCCGGGAGGCGCTGCGCCCGAGGACGTGATTGAAATTGATCTAAGTAGTTTCTTTCGGGCATTTGGGATTTGGGCCACAGGCCAGGCTGAGCTCTCCTCCTTCAGAGGCTTTTAAACTCTCCTAGAGCTCTTTCTGGTCCCCAGTGCTCATCAGTATAATGGAGATTTTAAATTAGCCAGATGATTAAAGTTTAACAAGATCTCAATAAATGTGCTTTCGTTTTTCATTGGAACATCCATAAAATATCTAGCAGTCTTTTCTCAGAACACTCTGGTGTGCGTCGTAACCCAGACATCCAATTTTAGGGGTAAAGAGGAAACAGTTGTTGTTTTTCCCCCTTTGCTTGCTCATGCTTGTTCTGTGAGGATCGTCGGGAGGGGGAAGGGTATGTGCTATATTATGATAGCAGGCACGTTGCGAAGAAAGCAGGAATGAGCCCTTTGAGTAGCTTAGCTAGTCCTGAACGTGATTTGCTAAGAAGAGCAGAGTGGGCTGTAGAAATTTCAATCTGTAGATTGGTGGTCATATAGACAACCTTATATAGCCATCCAGGCAGTTGATCCCAGTGAGGAAAAGGGCAGATATAATTTAATCTTGAAATGTTTCCTACCATTTTTCTTTTCCAGTGGCTAGAAAGTTTGAGATGGTGGGGAGAGGGGATGCTGGTCTCTCGGCAGTTGTAGCTTCTTGAAAGGTTGGTTGTGGGTCTGGGGAGGGGGCACTCTGTCCATGACACACTGCATGTATATCTGAAACGGGTCCTTTTTTTGGCTGCTGGTCAGAATTTCAAAAGGAAGTCTCTCTGGCATTGCGTGAAAGAAATAGACGGATGACTCATACAGTTGTACTCTTGGCCAGTAGATAAAGTTCTTGTCCATTGTGGCACTCCCAGCGGGGCCCGAGTAATTTCCCCTCCTGCATCCTTTACAATAGCAGACAGCCATTCTGGAATGATTTCTCCACTGTGTTGTTGACGCTCTTGTTTTTCTCTGACCACTGTGGAAGTCATTAACGTTATAAGTTATAAGCACCCATGGCCCTGCACTTGGGAATGGCACTCTTTGAAAGCCTACTAGGTCTGGGCTAAGCAGGAAATGGGTGGCTTTTGTATGGCTCCATTGATGTCCTTGAATATAGACCATCAGCTTGCTGCGTCTGCTCACTGAGTGTGGCCTTGTGCTGTCAGCTGTGTCTGCAAAGGGAGACACATGCAATGTCAGAACACATTGCATTGTGTGCGGTGCAGCCTTTCTACCTTGTGCCTGAGAAAGGAGGAGGGCTGGGGTTTTTCTTAATGCACATGGTTCTGAGGCTGTCAGATAATCTGGCTAAACCTGTCTGGGGTGTGTGTCTGAGGCTCATTTTCTTTGTGTGGTTTACAGAAACTCATTAGAAACATCGACACTGGTAACTATAACAAAAAACTGGCTTAGTGACTTTTAGTCACTTTAGTCCAACCTGGTATATGTTCTGAACCCATCCCATTCCTAGAAGCAGCTTTCCTGTTGCTCTCCTAAAGACACGGTTCTTATAGTGACATGGCCACAGTCTGTTTGCCCTTCATCCCTGCATGTTTTTGAAAATGTGTTTTTGGTTCCATTTTTGGTTGTCATAATCACGTGCCTTCTTGTGGTTTCTTTTGCACAGACCTGCCTGGAGTTGGAACGTTACCTCCAGAGTGAACCCTGCTATGTGTCTGCCTCCGAAATCAAATTTGACAGCCAGGAAGATTTGTGGACCAAAATCATCCTGGCGCGGGAGAAAAAGGAGGACTCGGAAGGGAAGATTTCCTCCACTCCCCCAGAGGATGCTCTCAGCAGCCCCAATTTTGGTTACAACCTGGAGACCAACAGCTTGAACTCGGATGTGAGCAGTGAGTCATCTGACAGCTCTGAGGAACTCTCTCCCACTTCCAAGTTTACCTCTGACCCTATTGGCGAAGTGCTGGTCAACTCGGGGAACCTGAGCTCCTCTGTCACCTCCACGCCCCCTTCTTCTCCAGAACTGAGCAGAGACCCTTCTCACCTGTGGGGCTGTGCGCCTGGTGAGCCGCACCCTCCAGGGAAGATACGCAGTGGGACTTCGGGGAAGCCGGGTGACAAGGGCAGTGGGGACACCTCTCCAGATGGTCGGAGGAGGGTGCATCGATGCCATTTTAACGGCTGCAGAAAAGTTTACACCAAAAGCTCCCACTTGAAAGCACATCAGCGCACTCACACAGGTCAGTCCCTCCTGCGGCCTGGGAGGTGGGCCGCTGGTAGGCGCCACGGAATTGCACCAGCCCTGGGAGGGGGCCGGGCTCCGCAGAAGGCTGTCAGAGCAGACACATCCTCACCTCACTCTTTCCCCAAAGAGTTGGGTCTCTGGGGAACACAGAGTAGGAGGTGAAAGACTGGACATGTGCCCGATGAATGGTTGACACTTTCAGAGTAAACAGACAAGAGGTAAATCACGTTCTCCATCTCCACCCAACCCCCTACCCATTCCAACCCTCCGGCTTATCAGGGCCTACTGTACTTGGTCTCTAGTGTCCATGATAATCACATGGCATTGCCTCTGATTTATTTGAAATTAAACCCAAGAATCAGGGGAGAGGGTGCTTCCTCTCTGGTGTTGATGGTGGTGTGAGGAGGATTGAGTTTGACCCTAGACTCCGTATGTAGCAGTATTGATCAGTGGGTGCTTATTGGGAATTTTTCTATGGATTGTGAGACTTTCGTTTTGATACCAATTTTAAAAAACCATAAATTAAAAAATATATTTTCATAATGAAATATCACAACCTAGATGAAAGTTTCATTTAAAATTACCATGATAGTCTCTAGGGTAACTGGTGATGAGTCACAGGAAGTTTAGAGCTAGAAGGTATCTTAGCAATCAAGTCACCCAAACTTTTATTTTTTTAGGGTTTTTTTTTTTTTTGGATTCATTCTTCAGCCTGTAATTCAACAATTATTTTTTTAATTAATTTTAATGGGGTGACATTGATAAATCAGGGTACATATATTCAGAGAAAACATCTCCAGGTTATTCTGACATTTGATAATGCTGCGTTCCCATCACCCAAAGTCCAATTGTCTTCCGTCACCTTCTAACTGGTTTTCTTTGTGCCCCTCCCCACCCCCAACCCCCTCTTTCTCCTCCCCCCCAATTTTTAGATTTTTTTTAAATTTTAATTTATTGTGTTAACATGGATTCAAGTGTTCCACTCAATATAACACCCTCACACCCAACCCCCGTGCCCCCCATTAACAAATCACCCAAACTCTTATCTTAGCAATGATGAAAGGAGATGGTGGAGGCCTCCATCAGGGTCCCAAAATGCTCCTGGTAGAGTTGGATCAGGACCCAGTTACCATTTGTCCCAACAGCATTCTCTAGGATTGGTTTTGGCTAAAATGTTTAATATTAATATCCTCAGGTAGCACTTTTAGTGAATTCATATTAATAACCTGACCAAAGAACAGAGCAACTTGGTTATTTAATTGCCATTAAGAAAGCTCTTTGAAGGCTCCGGATGGGGTTTCCCAGAAACTCATGACTTCAGTTCTGGCGAAATGTAGTTTCTCAAAGGAAAGCTCATTCCACAGGGAAGTGAGTAAGGAGCAAAATAAGTGCTTGGGAGAAACCGTTTCCATGGAGAAAGCAATAAAACCCTGCCCTTGCAGAGGCTGTGGGTCCAGTGGGCTGACACATCACCTCCAAAGTATTTCTCTAGTCTGAGTAATTGTCTTTCTTACATGTTAACTGTAAACTGTCATGTGGGCTCTGGGTCCCTTCTACTGCACCTGGAGGCCTGAGGCTAGGTCAGGAAAGAGCTCCTGGGTGTCACCTTCTGAGCCCGGCTGCAGTTCCTGATTGAGATGGGTTAGGAATTCCTGAAGCCACCAGACCTGGAGCCTACTAATGAGTTGACTTTCACCATGTATTGCTGTAGCAGGGCCCTTTCCGCCCTGGTCAGCGAAGTCATGGCATGCTTGTCCTATGCTCTCTTCCCAGGAGAAAAGCCTTACAGATGCTCATGGGAAGGGTGTGAGTGGCGTTTTGCAAGAAGCGATGAGTTAACCAGACACTTCAGAAAGCACACTGGTGCCAAGCCTTTTAAATGTTCTCACTGTGACAGGTATGTGCTTGATGCGCTGGGTTCGGGAATGCCATCCCCACAATGGATTGGGCATATAGATACCTGAAGGAAGGCCCATGTTTTCCTGTCCTGTGTGGGCCTTTTTTTAGCCTAGGACCTTAAAAAAGAGTCCCTATATATGCCAGTTGTCCTCCTTAGGCCGCTCTGTGTCCTGTATATATAAAACTAGAGTGATTCCTACCTTCTAAAGATAGGTCTTCAACAGTTTTTGAATTTGAAGACTGGGAAGTAAGGTCAGGTTACATGCTCCAAAGAGCTGAATGGAGACCTCAATTTATATTCCTGTTGGTTGGAATTTCCTGCCCTTGAACGTGAATTGTGATGACTCAGTGCATTGCTAGCTTCCCTTTGCGAAGGGCTGGGTGGGAGCCTGTAGGGTGGGAGGTCTGTAACCCAGCGAGGGCTGGAGACCTAACCTCTGATGCTGATTGGCTCTGCAGGTGTTTCTCCAGGTCTGACCACCTGGCCCTGCACATGAAGAGGCACCTCTGAGGGAGCAGAGTGTGAATCCTGCGGCTAAAACAGCTTCCAGGCTGAGAGACGGCCGTGGAAGGAGGGTGCGTGTTCCAGCCAAAGCATGCCATTTTGCACCCCACCCAGTTGCCTCTAGGACCTCTCCTTGGAAGGTCTTTTGAGGGCGAAAAAAGTCATGTCGGAAGCGGCAGAGCACCTGTGGTGTGTGGTGTTTGGGTGGCCTGGACTCGCCACTGGTACCTATCTTCTGAGTGGTCCCTAAGCCTTTGCCGTGAGCATGTGCACTGAGAATGTTAATGGTTGGGTTGACTGTATGTGGAGGATCTCTTAGGACTGTGTGATGAGGCAGAGTCTTTCCTGTGCAGTGGCAAGACTGCAAGAGACAGAAAAAAATGTTTGAATGTTGTGTGTGATGAGTAAACCATGAGATGAGATGACCACCAATCATTTCCTGGGGGTGGGGGGAGGGGTGTCTGCGCCTTAGGAAAAAATAAAGAAGGGAAAACATGGAGGGCGGGAGTGTGGGTGGTCAGGACCCTGCGTGGTGAGTGGGTGTGGGAGGGGGCACCCTCCTGTGTGAGAGGAACTTTGGTGTCTGGTGCAGCTATGAAACGTGCAATGTGTCAAGTAGCTTGTTCTACTGTTCTACTGGCTACAACAGCTCATTTGTTACCCGTTGTATAAGCTGTATATTTACAAATATAACACAATGGTAACCTTTCCTTATAAGACAAAAGTAATGCATGGTCTAGGGAACTTTCTGCTTTTCCATTTTTAAATCAACTGCAATTTTGATTCCAGTTACTGAGCAGCTAAGATACAATTTGTCAAAATCAGTGATCCCTAGCCATCTGGGCCTGGCAATACACAGTCCTTCTCCCCCCTTTGATTTTGTAATATTCCCCCTCCAGAAAGGGGGTATGCAGCATAGGATTATTTTATAAATGAGTCTGAATTTGATGACCTTTTTGGAGAATTTAGTGATGTCCTTTAAGACATTGGACACATGCTGGGTGTCAAGAAAGCAAGGGTTGGGTGCACTTGGTCTAACATTATGTTAGACTACACCTAAAATTTTTCTCAGTTGGGTGGATAAAACCACTAAAGCTTAGAAAGTGTTTTCTCATGCAGCTATGTTTCTCTTATTTATGCCTTGAGGACTCATTTCTGGTTTTCTAGCTGTTAATGCACTGTAGATCTTAATAATGGTGCCTTATGCAAGTGGCCCCTCCCGCGGGGTCTCGTACAGGGGTATAGGTGATGCATGCTTTATTCAGGCTCTTTTTTCACCTGGCATTGTACTGTATCAATGTAAAATACAGAAGAACAATCTCTTTAAGGTCCTCCTTCACAAAGACAAATAGAGAGATGAAAACCCCCAACAAGTCAGTATTTACTCTATTTCAGACAACTTGACCGTCAGTGTTAAAGTGGAAAACACGTAATTGGAAAATCTGACCATTTCTGTCACCATGAGACTTTCATATAAACTTTGCACAACAATTGTATAGATCACACACCGGCTGTATTTAATATGTAATGTTTTCACACATATTAAAGATACAGAAGTATAAAAAACAATGTTAATGTATTTACTTAAAAGGCACAAGTTTCACATACCTATCTAGCTATCTGTCGGTAATACAGAAAGTATATTAATTTTTTTAAAGTGGGCAGAATTCTTGTGTATTGTATATTTGTGTGTATAGTATGTATATGTGTGTGTGTGTGTGTGTATATATATATGTATACATATATAATATATAAATATTTTTTTAAGGAGAAATTAGATGTTTAGCTAGGAAATTTTACAACCTGTGAAGAAATATTTCAAAATGGCCATAAAGGAGGTAAAAATGAAAACTGTAACTTTTATAAAGGCTTTATCTTTAATTTAATGATTCGCTACAGACTCTTGGCAGGGACTCGGTTCCAGACTGCTGATTTTGCCCATCCTTATTGGCAGGTCTGTAATGGGGTACTGTCGGCTGTTCAAAAATGTCATGAATGGAATACTAGCCCACAAGTTGGTCTCAGACACACTATGGTTTTGGTTTTAGATTTCAGTCTTATTAGAAGATCTAAGAGTCAGCTAATTACAGGGATTATTTTTAAGAACACTTTTTATGCAGATGAAGATTTTTTTTTAAAGCACATAGCTTCTTCTCGTTTTTTCCAGCGAATAATTTTCCTGAATTGGCACACCACAGTGTGGACAGCTGATATTTCATCCAGCTGCTGGCTTGTGGGTGTGGATCTTTTCTTTATATATATATGTATGTACACACACACACACACACATATATATACACATGTGAGTCTGGCTGGGCTGGTATTTTGTTTGATCTTCCTGGAAATGAGCAATGATGAAAGCTCACATAACTGGTTTTTTATCTGGGCTGATGAGTACACTTACCTAAATAACTCATTTCATTTTGCTAAGGGGGAAGATGCACTTTTGGCAATTCAAAATCCAGGTACTTGATTTGCTGGATTTTGGAAAACTCCTTTTTTGGCCCTGCTGTGCGCCTAGCCATAACAATTCCATTAAGCAAGAAGGTAAACAAAAGACGGGGTAAAAAGCCAACTTGCACTGGCTTGTCTCACTTACGAAACACCATGGAGTTGTTTGATTGGGTGGGGCTGGGTGCCATGTATATCAATGCCTGTAATTTTCATAATAAGCAAGTACATCATAAAGAATTACATTCTGTTCAGGTGATAACTGAGCCTCAATCAAGCAGAAACTTTTTGCTTGACATTAAAAAAATTTCTATTAGTGAAATTTCTTTTTTTTTTGAAACACCCTGTTATCTAAAGAATCTTTGTAAGATTTTTGTAAAATTTTGTTTTACAAGATTTTATTTGAAATTGTTTTTTGCAAGATTGTTATATTTCTGTATGAATGTATTTTTTATTGGAATAACATAAAAGAATTCTTATCAGCATCTTGAGTCTGGCTGTTTTTTGTTTTGTTTTGTTTTGGTGGGAGGGGATTGAAGCAAATTCCTGCTGCATTAATCAACCTTGGGAGATCTCCCTGTGCAGTCCTGAAAACCACTTGGCTGCCTCATTCCTTCTTGCAACTTCACAGCCTGACCTGGGAGCTAATGTGCAAAGAGCAGCCTGATGATGTTGCTACCCTGTCATGCACTGAATTCCCTTCCCCGAGGCTGACGAGAGCCGCTGCCAGGCTGCGGGGCACAGTAGGAAAACATTTGCTGTGTTTTATCTTCCTGTCACTCCAGCCAGGGCAATATACCACAGAGGCATCTGCACAGTGACAGATTTGAATGCCTCCTTTTCCTTCCTTGTGCTCCAGCGACCCTGTTCCAGTGAAGCAGTTAGGTCAGGGTCAGCCTTCTCCGACCTGTCCAACGCACCTGGCCGAGATGTCACCAAGGAAGGCGAAAACTAAAGGAGGGACAGCAGACCCAAAAGCTACCCAGGCTTTCTCCAACCCACTCTTCTGTCCCACTGCCTTCTCTGGTTAGACCAGTAAAACAAGGCAGATAGTGTTGACATGCTCACCACATGATTTTATCTCTTAAAGTCCGATGGGATGCATTCAAAGTAGAGTTTGGAAATAGTACACACAAAAAAATAATAAATAGTCCGCTTTTGGTTTTGTAGAAGGGTTTCATGTAGTGTTAAATTGACCTCGGTTCTGCTGCGTGATCAGTAGTAGCAAGGTTTATGTGCAAGTCCATTTTTAGAACATACTAAACTAATCAGTAATAGGTAAAATTACAACATGTGCTTTCTGGAAGGGGCTGTTTGATGGTAGAAATTTCCATGGGAAGGCTTCTTAATATTCTTAACTGAGGAAGTTCTCACATTTCCTGGCTTTAAGTATTCATGACTTCTTTCATAGCAGATCTTTATTTTGTTAGATGTGCAGACTTTAAACTGGTTGCTTTTAATTTTATAATTGGGGAGGGGAATTTTAAATGCATCCCCAGATTAGGAATGTTAAAATTGACTTTCTATATCTGCAGTAAAAATATCAGCAATTTGGGAGGAGTTGTGGTGTGGGAGGGTGGAGGAAGCAGATGAAATTTTGGCCAGGACTCATGGGTGTGTTGTGATCTGAAACACATGTCAGGATGACTAATAGTTGGATTGCCCTGACTGTACAGCTAAATAAAGGCTTGATAATGCGTTCTCGGCTACTGGTAAGACTGGGCCACTTTGTCATGTGCAGACTATGCCGAACAGCTCAGTTATGTTCAAATAAGGCTGTTAAGGAGAACTGGTGTGCAAGGAATCAGCTGTAAACCCAGCATATTTATAGAAGGATAAAAAGTTTCAGTCTGCTTAACAAATTTTTTGAAACCTAGCTCAAAGAAAGAAAATGTTCCCATTCTAACTAGTTGCTGTGTGCTTGTGGACATTTTGCTGAGCTATGATGGACCTCCATTTTCTTATTGCTGAAATATTTTGAGCAAGGTCACATGTATTTTGCATTTTATATAGCACTACAATTCTGTGGTCTGTGAGTATAAAGTGGACTTCAAATTATAGGTTCACCATCCACAGATACTCAGTCCAGATCTAGAAAGCTTTCTCTCGTGCTACAGCAGAAAGTATTGTTGAGAAAATTGCTCTGACTTAGAATGAAAAACAGAATGTTCTCAAATTGCCCTTTGCCCCTTTAATTACAGTTAAGTTATTCAAGCATTTGGTGCTTTATAGCATGCATT
This sequence comes from Saccopteryx bilineata, assembly GCF_036850765.1. Taxonomy (NCBI): domain Eukaryota; kingdom Metazoa; phylum Chordata; class Mammalia; order Chiroptera; family Emballonuridae; genus Saccopteryx; species Saccopteryx bilineata. The sequence goes on from NC_089494.1 coordinate 163,597,478, forward strand.
TATTTTACTTCAAAAATAAACACAAAACCTCTTTGAAAAGTGCCATTGTAGCCACTGCAGATCTGAGTCTCTCAAATTCACCCGATTCACCAACCTTATTCCACACATCCAGTCTGACCCATGTTCTCAAACAGCAGTGGATGTGAAGAGAATCAAGTTGTTCACCTTTGTATTGTGGTTGCTCAGGGCAAGGACAGAGCTTTCATATGTAACTCCTTACTTAGGTTCTAACCTTATGGCACCATGAGCTATTTTTTAACAACCTTCCTTCCTCAACTAAATTCTTCCTCTCCCCAAATTGGGTGATGATGAAGATGATGATATCTACTACTTCTTGTGCCTTAACCAGGAATTGGGTAGGCAATATGTCATATCTCTGTGTCTGTGTGTCCTATTGAATGCCACCAAGTAGGTGCCATCCTCATTTCACAAATGAGGAATACTGAGCTGCTTTCTCTAGATCATTCAATTAGGGCTCTCAAATGCCAAAGAAAGACCAAGGATTCAATCACCACTGAATACTGCTTTCTGTCTCCTGTCCAATTCACCTTAAAATGAAGTTACATTTATGAAATGGAGACAGAACTTTTTTTACAATTCAAAAGCACTAAAGCTATAAACTGTGCTATAATCCTGAGCAAACAAAGTAACCATTTTGAATTGCTTTCAAGATATGAGACAGATGGCATATATTTATTTTTAATGTTTAAGAAGATAGAGAACACAATTGGGGATGTGACATCCTGCATTAATTAGCAAGCATCACCTAATGTACGTAGTTAAGACACAAAGAGAGGAAAATTAGATCCATGCATCACCCAAATGAGGCAATACAACAAAGTGTATTTAACTAGATTTATTTTATAACATGTTCTCTTTCACTCTAAGTAATTTTAATGAGAATACTCTAAATGACTGTGAATGAAAAGAGACAAAGAGAAGAAGGAGTCTGGGTACCACATGTCCTGATAGGAACCACACTGGGCTGAGCAGTCACTGAAGGATTTTCAATAACAGATATTTAACTAGAATGCCCATGGTCACTGAGCCCCTGTCCAAATAAATGGCTGGCTAAGGCTCGCACTGACTTCCCTGTATTAACCGATGGGCAGAAAAAAAAACACCACATGATCTAAAATTGTTCCATAAATTAAGAGCCCCCAATTCAAAGCTGCTATGAACAATGAGTAACTTTTTTGAAGGCTTAGCTGCTTAGAAAATGGATAGCTGTGTACCATGCCACATACCAGCTTTTTCTGAAGGTTGTACTTGCCCGATGCCCAAGCACATTTATCTATGACTTGCATTTATCAGCTCTTGTTCCCCTCCATTGCTTAAGTTTCACATTACTACATTGCATTTGAGTTGTGCAAGACTTCCCTGCAGATGTGCAAGATAGGTAATGCCATGCACTGGTATTATTAATTAACTCAGTGTAAAAGCAGGTGACATTGCCCAGTGTCATTATTCTGTTTGTGTTGGTGAGGAGATGAAAATGTGCTAGCAACATGGGATAGGTAAGATGGTAGTGATGGCAGTGCGCCCTATAGTCCCTTTCAATTGGAGATGTAAAAAATTCTTCCCTTTCGCCTCCATTTTCACTTGTGCGATCTACTGCCCTTCCCCAAATAGGTCATTTATTCACAAGCTCAAAAGCCAGAGCAAGCCTGCTTACTGTGAGATGTGTGTATGTATTTTAACTATAAAAATATAACTCTTTAAAGTAAAATTGCCTTTGGGAGAAATTGAGACACATAAATTATTTAGTTAAGGTAAATTGATGCAAACATTAGTGTTTGCTACAGGTTTAAAATAGTGAACCATGGCATTTCAGTTTTAAATATCTATCTGTCCTTTTGCTCCATTGGAAGACAAAGGTGAGGTAACAAGAGGTGCTGGAGGACTCCTGGGGCAAGAGGCCTCTGAAGGCCAGCATTTCTGAGGGTGCCCTCAGCAGTAACCCTCGGATCTAAATGGTCTGAAGAGGGGCACAAAAGAGTGACTGGAATTTTTGCAGAGTGAAATCACAGCACCTGCGGATGGTTCTAAGGGACATACCGCCTATTTTTGGGCTTCTCCAAGTTGTGATGTCACACACTCAAACTTCCACTGTGTCAACAGGATGGAACTATCGGAACAGGTTCCCATCCCATTCTGACAAGAAATGTTTACGGGGTTCAAGAGAGGAAGGATTGCCAGCAGCCTCTGGTTCACCCTAGATCAAACATGACCCACCCCTGAGCTTCCTGAAGTTAGGTAATCCAGAATGTTCCTTTTAAAAATACCCGTATTCTAGTGACCAGCTGGAGCGGCACCCAGAAGCCAGACAACTGTACGAGAAGGTGGGGAAGTTGTTGCCCGAGCACCCTGTAGCCATTTCTTTAGGGTGTGAGTTCCCCTGGAACGACAGCACAGTCTCAGGGTTACTGCTTTTTAAAAGGGAATTCTGAGAGTTGTATTTGCCAGGACAGGGCATTTTTACATTTTATGTTCCAGGGAACCTCCCCACGTGAATAGAAGGTTCACTCCTGGCTTCAACCCCTTGAACTTTGTTTTCTCGTTTTCAAAATGAGGGCAATGGGAACCCTTTTGGGAATGTTGGAAAATTAGAGCTAAGGTACGTGGGGATCAATAGTTGGTCATTATTTCACCGTGTGCTGAATATTTATTTCTCCATCGGGGAAATAATTCTTGTTCTTCCTATTAAATTTTTTAAAAATAGAAGAAAAAATAGGATTAGAAAACATTTACTCATGTTTACTTTCTATGACATAATTTTTCAGTGAGTGAAGGACAAGCTGAGACATTATGTGATATTTTTAAGATCAATAGAGTCGTTTACTCTCTCAATACTTGCTGTGCTATTGAAATCTCACAGGAAGGAAGTTCTGCAAGTCTTTGAGTAAAACACTTTCCTGTCAAAGTCGTGAACATGCTGACAAATGGCGGAACTGAATTGACCAACAAATTCAAAAAGTTGAATTCACTGTGTTTTTGACAAATGACAAAGAACTTGGAAACCCCAATTATTACTATAGTTTTCATGAATGGCTGTATGTCCAGAGATTGGTCTTGTTCTCCTGAATCCAGTGGACTGAGCTTAAACTGTACAGATGTCTCATCATGGTTCCTAGTAATGACTGCGGTCAGCTGTGTGCCACTTCAATTTGACATGTAACACTACACAGTAGAAATTCCTAAACTTACATTCATAAACACCTGTTGGTTTATTTTCCTTATGTTGTTTACTCTTTAGTTAAATGATGTTTGCTTGTTTATTATTTTCATCAGTCTTGTTCTTATGTGCATAGCTCCCATGAACATGCATTCTATGCCTTCATTTTCCTACGTTACAAAAAAAAAAATGTCACATATTTGCAGAGCTTTATTTTTCATTTATTTATTTTTTTGGTGTTGCTGTTATTTGTAAAATGGTCTCACTGGCCATCTCCTTTCAACCAATAAGCATTCAGGTAAATTCTGAGGCTGGCAACCACTCTGAGTGACAAAGCTGATGAAAGGGTGATACGGATGCCCCTCATTTGGTCCTCAGACTGCCTGTGGTAGGCAAAGCGGCCATTATTATCTCACTTTACAGGGGTAAAACCTGAAGTGCAGCCTGATCTGGCGGTGGTGCAGTGGATAGAATGTCAAACTGGGATGCAGAGGACCCAAGTTAGAAACCCTGAGGTCACTGGTTTGAGTGCGGGCTCATCTGGTTTGAGCAAGCCTTACCAGCTTGAGCCCAAGGCTTGAGCAAGGGGTCACTTGCTCTGCTGCAGCTCCCCCTCCTCATTAAGGCACATATGAGAAAGCAATCAATGACCAACAAAGGAGCTGCAACGAAGAACTGATGCTTCTCATCTCTCTCCCTTCCTGTCTGTCTGTCCCTGTCTGTCCACCCCCTCTCTGTCACCAAAAACAAAAGCAAAAAAATCTGAAGTGCAATCAATTAACTGACAGTTTGTGTGAGGAAGGAAGACAAGATGAGCACCTCTATCCAGTAGCATAATAAATTGTGCAGCCATCTGATTGGTTTCTTGAATTAGACCTTATAACAAGTGCACCCGTGTCAAGTGTGGCAGAACATTTGTATTCCATTGTCTTCTGGTCGTGCCCACATTCACCTTCTCAACCTGCCAACAGCAGAACTCCATATGATCCAGGGATAGAGGATCTGAGAGCAGAGATCATTTATTCTTTCATTCGTCCATTCACTCAACAGTTGATGAGTGTCAAGGTGATGAGTACTGCTAGGAGTTCAGCTGGAAACCAGAGGAGCATAATACCTGAGTCTGGACTCTTGTCTTCAAGACTTAGCTTACTTATTGACTTTCCCCACCAACCTTCCTGGCCTCGCAAGCCACAGGAGTCTCTTGCCCTGAGCTTGTGTCCTTTTCTTACTATTTGCCTTATTTGATACTTAGTGTGAAGCGTTTGTGTTTTTATTTCTCACTTGTAATGCATGACTAGAGTACAAATTATTTCAAAGCAAAGCTTGTGTGTGCGTGGCCCTCGTGCACAGATCACATCGCGTGTATCAAGTTGGTGCTCATTACTGCTTTCCAGTTTTGACAGTGATGATGTGAATACTTCTATATGCAGCCACAGCTCCTTCACCATCCACCCCCACTGCCCCTCTGACTTATGTTTGATCAGATCCCATAATGTGTCACCAGGCCATCCGCTCAGGCCTCAGAGTTGTCCTGGATGTCAGGAATTCAAGCCCTTCTGCATTAGTTTCCCCCACTGCATGTCCAGGATGGATCCGAACAACACAGAGATGGATTCACTTTTATTCTGCTGTGAGGTGAGTGAATCGCTGTGTAGGACTGTCCGGCACATCATTCCCAGGAGTAATGCATTTCAGAAATAGATGGAAGCATGAAGGACGCCTGGAGCATCTCCCTCTGCTCTTCCTCAGTCTGGATCACTTGCATTTTCTCTGAGCTTCATTACCTTTCTCTCCAGCTTCCTGGAGGAGGCGTCCCTTTGGACCAAGAATTATGTACACTTAGTTTTGCATCTCAGATTGCTCACTTCCTAGTGTGGGTGTTTCAAAAATGCCTGTTCCATGAGTAAATAAACAAAAGACTCCGCTTATCACTATTCCACTCCTTGTGCCAATAGCATGGGTCTCTTGATTCTAGGGATGATCTTTACATAAAACCCAACAACTTGCTGGATCCAAAATATTAGACCTCTAGGGTACATCTTTTGCCTGGAAGGGCTTGAGAAAGGCCAATTATCCATTTTGTGTTTTATTCTTTCTTTCTCCCCTTTCACCTACAATTGAAGTTACCTAAAAAGAAGTGTTTGAAAATCAGAGGAAAATGATCAGGGAAATCCACATACTTGCAGCTGGGTTCTGAGTAGTACAACATTGGCAAGAACTGTCTCCCTCCATCGGGACAGTATTACCCTGTGAGTTGTCTGTCTTTCACCTTCGTACTAATTAAAAAGCCTTTCCCTCCTACAAATGTATTGAGTGTTCCAGAAAGGGCCACATGACTCTGAACAGAGTTTCTCAGGGAAATGAAAGTGAAACTTTATGAAAATATGTTTGGTACTTGTCATGAAAGTTAAATAATCAAGTGTTTTGACATATTACTTCTACAAAACCCTTATAATTCTGAATGATATTCTTTGCTCAAGAAGAATAAATGGGGGGCTCCCAGGTGACTAGTTAAAATGTCTGCAAATCCCAAACCTTGCTGCTCCCAACCTGCTGCCTTTTCCTACATTTTACTCAAAGCCATTTGATGTTGATTTTACTACATTCAATCAGAGTGGCGTCTTTTTCTTCAAGGTCAAATAGATGATTAAGCTGTCACTGCTTATCATGTACTCGTTTTAGACAGGACATTATAAAGTGCGTACCATCATTTTCCTGTTAAAGGTAACATGATTCAGTGAGTGTCTGAGACAAAAAATGAGTTCGTATCCTTCCCTCGTGCAGCTGTGTGAGTGGGGACAGTTGCTGAACCTCAGTTCATTCGTGTCTGTGTGCCGGGATCCCTTCGGGCGGGATGCCGCCCTGGTACCGGAGACCTCACTTCACTTTGCTCCGAGTGGCTAGCTTACAGGCAGGTTGTTTTTATCTTAAGACTCTTGCACAGAAGCTCTTCTCACATGAACTTATTCCTTTTAGTGACTCTTTCCCATTCAATTGATTTTTGTGACCAACCACAGGGAAATGTCCTTTCAGGAAATCACAGCAACAAATAAAACATGACAGATCCTGAAGGCCTCGTCCCCTGCCACGTCCACTGCTTGGCTCAGTGACTTGGGCCAAGAAGCTCCGTCCACTTCCTGCAGTAGAAATGCTTTGTCTCCCAACATCCCTGAGATGCAGGTCTCGGGAGCTAAGGCACGAAAAACAGCTTCATCCGATGGAAACTGTGCTGAACTATTCTGATGCCGCTGCTTTCCTACCTTACTCTGCTTCAGCTTTTCACCTGTCACGCTGGGTTGGGAACAGCCGTGCTGAGATGTTTTAGGATGTGAAATAATACATGGAAGGAGCTTAGACTGGGATCTGGAGGCAAGGTGAGTGGCGTATCTCAGAGTTCACTCCGATTCAGATTATTATTGTAACTGCTTTGTTGTAAAACAGGAGAAATACTTTTAAAATATCCTTGTAAAATTGTTAGGTGGGTCCAGAGACTTAGAGATGCAGAAACAATTTGAGGAAGTCACAAAGAACATATTCAGACACTACTATCACTCTTGGTATGAGCAGAGCCTTTAACTGTTTATTGAAGATGTCTATATGTGACCATCCAGCTCCAGCAATTATCCTAAAAAGTGACAGACAGAAATTAGGATTGTAGCATTGGCCATAAAAGCAGCCCCCTCCTTCCTGCCCTATAGGGAGAAGCTGTCACGGAGTCCTTCATTGGATATGCAGGTCATGAAGATAATAAGTCATAGCTTCTATTATTGGTACATTACACAGAGTTCTTTCCTTACAAATAGGACAGGTATTACTGTACTGGCAGAAGAAAACTTACCAAGAATAATGACGTTACTAAATATTAGTTGAATTGATGGGGGTGACCACCTTGTTTTAAAATGGTTAGGTCCATCCTTATTTGCATAACTCAGGAGTACAGAGTTTATTGTCTACACTGGAGGTTGTCATTTGCGGGTTTGTGTCCACAGTGGTTTAAGAATGGAGGGAATGCTGGATACAAAATAGCCTCAGACACAAGGGCAACAGAACATTGACCAGACTCCTTCATCCCTTTCCTACAGGTAACAACAGTCACAATAAAAGAGTAATAATTTTGCCATGTGCAGATCACAAACAATGCTTCCACCTGTAAAACAAAGGGGTGGGTCATTACTTTATGGAAATTGCTTTTTTGTATCCTAAACATTCTTTCCTTGTCCTTGACATCACAGTAGCCCATATTGGTGGTCCTTCTCTACAACTGCTGTGAAATGAGTGACAGCCAAGTCCAGTGTCCTTGGGGTGCAAGTCTCTGTATCAGTTTTGGATTAGAGATGGATGTATTTTTAGAGTTCGACACACCTGGGGTCGAATGCCAGTTCTGGAGATTTCTCAACCTTGTGAAGTCAAACTCCAGGAGTGTCTAGCTTCAAAGGTTAAAATGGGGATTGGGACCTTGACCTCTCAGATCCACAGCCTAGAGCCTAGAATGCCTCTTCAGAGATAGCCTGGAGGGGAGGAATTTGCCTCCTGGCAAGTGCTCAAACCCCTGAAGACAAGAGTATTCCGTTTTGTTTCAGCTCAGTCCTGAATGGTGATACATCCAGGGACCTGGGCTCTTCAACGTTGTATCTAGCTTCCCCCGAACTTAGACTCATAGAAAGATCAAACTCTTTCAGGTTGCTTCCAACCCTGGACCAATTTTAACTCTGCAACTTTCTTTTCTCTGCCTGGTTTTTCCCCATGCTGTGGGCCCTGTGTCCAAAAAACGAATGTTATCTAATCTTATGTAATAAGAGCATAATATTCGTCAGAGATGAGACCAGTAGTCAGGTTTTCTGGCTCCCAGGTCTGTCTGTTTCCTACTGGATCACCTTCATCAAAGCTTCTGTGACCTTGGAAACCATGGGCTAGTCATGTACAGGGGATGGGGAGTGGATTGCAATGGGGTTAGGACTCACCCTCCTCAGCTTTATCCCCATTGTTACTCTTTATATTTTATACTGCTATGGACTGAATGTTGTGTTCCCCCCAAATTCATATTGCATGCAGTCTTTTGTTCTCCCCAAATCTTGTGAGAGTGGAAATTATTGTTCCTGTTTTATATTAGCAGCCCTTAATGCCCAAGCATGTTAATGTCACCAAACTACAAGCCATATCATCATCAAGATATTTATTCGGCTAAACTGCCCATGACCCTTCAGGACTGTAAAATAATTGGGGTCAGACTCATGGGGAGCAAGTGTTCATCAAGGAGCAGTTCTCTCTACAGGACAATGGAAGAAGGCTGCAGTGACTCAGTTCTCCTGGGCGTGTTCCCACAATGGCCTCAGGGTCAGAAGACGGACATCTAGGGTGGGGCAGTCGAATAAGAATCTATACTTTCCTGGTCCATTCATACCTGTTCTGGGAAACTCTCTCAAGCCCTGGAATGGCAGTCTGACACATTTCACCAGGTTTTAATCTCCTGGGCATGTGCACAAAAGGAACCACACCCCTTAACCTTTTAGTAAAAGGAAGGGCCCAGATGAGACTCCCTGAAGAAATGTCAGGTGTGTCTTGGAAAAACTGGATTGCTGATTGATGACATATCCTGTGGGAGGTGATGTGGGGTAATAGGATGAGGTGGGGTTGAGAATGGAGTTCGAGTCCTGTCTGCCACGTCTGAGCTGTGTGGCTGTGGGTGACTCACTCAATCTTTCTGAGCCTTCAGTGCAGCATTGATGGAGAAAAGACCATTACATTCCTTGCAAAACTTTGTGAGAATTACATGAAATAAATATTCAGTAGATATTAAATCCCTTTTTCTTTCAACTGTATAGAATTTATTTTTTTTCCAGGGAGCAAAGGAAGGAATGGTTGGGAAAGATTGCTTATGAGGTTTGGTAAGTAGACAGGGGCAAGTTGGCTTAAATTATAAAGCACAGTCACAGTGTCGGTCACACACCATGCTGGTAGAGATGCTCCTTAGTGCATTAGACTCCTGTGGCTGGGGTGCTGAAGAGGCAAGAGAGACACGACAGTGCAGAGGTTCTCAAACTTTTTTGAAGTTAGGGCGCATTTAAAATCCTACAAATTGTAGGTGCACTATATACAATTTCTGAGAAATATGTTATAATAATTAAGTCATATAATATATTAAAGAAAAAATATAAAGTCCAAGCATGCTTGTGTGGTAATTAAACAAAATAAATATGGCAAAATTAAATTTATTCTGACATTAAAAAACATTTTTATGTTACATTTTTTGAGTTATGCTTTTTAGAATTTGTAAAAAAGAGGGGTTAAAAAATAAAAAAACGGGCCCTGGCCGGTTGGCTCAGCGGTAGAGCATCGGCCTGGCGTGCGGGGGACCCGGGTTCGATTCCCGGCCAGGGCACATAGGAGAAGCGCCCATTTGCTTCTCCACCCCCACCCCCTCCTTCCTCTCTGTCTCTCTCTTCCCCTCCCGCAGCCAAGGCTCCATTGGAGCAAAGATGGCCCGGGTGCTGGGGATGGCTCCTTGGCCTCTGCCCCAGGCGCTAGAGTGGCTCTGGTCACGGCAGAGCGATGCCCCAGAGGGGCAGAGCATTGCCTCCTGGTGGGCAGAGCGTTGCCCTTGGTGGGCGTGCCGGGTGGATCCCGGTCGGGCACATGCGGGAGTCTGACTATCTCTCCCCGTTTCCAGCTTCAAAAAAGTACAAAAATAAATAAATAAATAAATAAAAATAAAAAACCGACAAAAACGTTATCTTTTTATATAGAGAGATACATTCTTAGTAAGATTTAGTAAATTTGGCAGGTTTCGGTGTGAATATGTTGTGTTTTCATTCTTGTGTTTATGAGAAACATGAGCCTGATGTGTCCTAGGATTTCTTCAATGTTTGGGCATAAATTTAAAAGACAAACTCTCATTTCCTTGTTAATAAATTGAAGAATTCCTCTTTTTATACTCTTAATTTTGTTGAGGGTAGAAAATCCTTATTCACATAAATAGGATGTTGAAAATTGTAGTAAAATGTTCAAAGCTTTTTTAGATATTGCCACATATTCTTCTTTTCTAGAAATCTAAAAGGTTTCAATAGACAATTTCTTATGTTTAATCATCAATCCATGATCAGTGGATATAGCTGCCAGTTCTTCTTCTCTGTTAATGTTAAACCAAAATCACTTGAAGCTTCCATGAATGGGTTTCTAATCCAATCGTATCGTTCAGTGTTAAGTGATGGAAAATGCTATAAATTAAATTCTGCCCGTCAGTCTTCAAGTCCTATTTTATTTACACTTAACTTTTGCTCACTTCCAGAATCAGATTCTTCAATATCACACTTCTTTTTGAGAAATCTATCCATTTTATTTGGGTGTATTTATCTAAAAATAATATAGTGATGTGTGAATAATAAATATAATAATGATGTGTTAACAAAAAGAGTGGTATTTCCATAATAAAATGGTATAATAGAGTAACTATATTTATTTTTATATCTGGGCACATGCCACAATCCAGCACAGAAAGTAATTCTAGGTGCTGAGTGGAAATGGTGCGGAATTAAGAAAATACAGTGTCGGGAGGGCCCTGTAATTGCTGCTGGCAAGAACAAAGCTCGCCCAAAAACTGCATCTTGCTTTATTTATAGGGCAAAGTGAGGCCATTAACAAATCTTAACTTTACACCAAACAAAGGATAGAAGAAACTTGCTTCCAGTCTTTCCAGGGAACATGGGGGGGGTAGTGTAAACAATCCAGCACCACAGCTTAACAACCTTTTGCAACCTAATAAGGCAAGTGAAGTGAGGGGTTGGGCAGACTGTCAGTTTACAGCCAATTCCCCACACCTCTGTCCCCCAAAAATCTAAACTCCAAAAACCCTGTTGGTTTTTTGGTTTCCAACAGGCACATATTTCTCTGGAATACAATAGGGCACACCTGAAAAGCTTCTAGGGCGCGCCAGTGCACCCTGGCACACACTTTGAGAACCACTGTGATAGTTTATTACTCTTACTAGAGTAATAAATAAATAAATTGTTAGCTAGAACAATTTATTTCAGAATAACTAGTTTTTTGAGTAATTTTATATTAATTTACATAACATTCCTAAGTGTTATTTTTATCCTCATAGTTAATCCAATTAATAAACTATTATTATCCTAATTTTCCAGACAGTTGATGACGTTCCTAAGAATTGTCAGGTTTCAATCCAGCCAACTGCCCCTGCCATGGTGCTGCTGCTAAGGCATGAATGACATGATAGGCTTGAAGGAATGTACTTACCTTCAAGCATCTCCCATTAGAAACAATAAAATCTGTAAACAAATTCAAGAGTAGTGCGGCAGTATTGCATAAGTAGGCTTAGGTCCAATAAATAATGAATGCTCATTAAAATATATTGGCACAGTATTATTTTACAGGGTGTGTTCATAACATAAGAGCTTGAGCTTGTAACTCTCTTCCCATCTGAAGTCTCTCTAACTTGCAGTGTTCTGAAAAACAAATGAACAAACAAATGTTGACTCAACAATAGACTCTGATGAGCAATTGGCAGGAAGGTTACATGGAAGTTGATGGTATGAGCTCTCCAAATATTTTCCAAGAACTAATGCTGGAGGAGCCCAAGAATTCGAGTTTAACTATTAGCATTAAAGAGAATTCCAAAGGTTAGAAATGGCCTGTTAACTTTTTCCCAAAGTTCAGAAAAGCATACACATTTGACCTTCGAAGACTTTATGAAGTAGATATGGATCAAAAGTTAGATTCCCAAGGAATTGCCAGAAGTTGTTTGTGTGCATGTCCTTCTCTTTCCTAATTGCTGATTTGGTGAGTCAAAAGCAAGACCACAACCACCCGGCTGAAAATCTTTAACACTGGGGCAAAGATGACTTTGGTTTACAGTCTTCTGTGCAGGCCATTCAGTCTTTCATTTGTAATAAACATGTCCAACTTATTTTTTTGTCCAATTTATTTTTTTGCTTAACATTCCATTCCACAGACTCAATGATGGCTTTATCTCTATTTACTTATTAAGAAAGTCCCAAAGTATTTGGCTTAGAAATGAAACAAAGGGGTCTGAGCTACTCTCCTTTCTCAAATATGCCAGGAGAGAAGATAAAGCTGAGCACAGTTAAGTTAGAGGAAAAGTCCTCAACTCAGGCTCTTTGGTGGAGAAATATCTTTCTAGTGCATTACATGCAGAGCAGGGAAACATGGTGCTTTTACTATTTTATTGCTCTCAGAGTTAAAGCTAAAACAAGAGACAGAAACCAAGATGACTAAAGAGATCCTGGAAAAAAAGGGTCAGTCTCTTACAGAATGGAGTGTTTTTGTACAGCCTGTGCAGAGGAAAAGTTGTGATTAAGGATCTGTACTTTTTATTTGCAGACTTTCAGTTCTGCTCTAACTCGGTCACTTCCGTCTTTCATTTCCTGTATCAAGCGTATCACTAAGACCAGCTTCTTGATATTTGTCGGTGGCCTGGATTGGCTCTGTGAGGAGTAAGGCCTTGCTCGTGGCTTCTGCCTAGATGAAGGACTCAGCTCGTTTTGGGGAGCTGTTCCCAAGGAAAAGCAAGTACTCTGATGGTGGAACACATGTGAAGAGGGTCTCTGCTCATCCCCACAGCCACACATGTTACCAAAGACTTGATACTAAATGCAGAAGTTGCAAATAGGAGAAAATGCCATTTCAACAGCACATGGAGCTGTGGTTTTGAACCAGAATGAAAATCAGAAGATTCAGGGGAACTCGAAAGTCACCAGAGGCCTTTGGCTCAGAGACTAAAAATTCAGCTTCTCTTCATCCCCAACATTTGCCCAATCCTTACTCCTAAACATGCACCCCAAGAGCAAATGTGGGTGTTTTAGTGCAGTTTGTAAAAGAAGAAATAAATCATCACCAGCCTTCAGTATTCTCCTTAATAATAATAATTAAGCTTGAATTCCTTGGTGAAGCCTAAACTGTTTTGGAAAGTGGTGTGAGCTCAGAGGTAGGGACATGAAAATCATAGACTCCAACTGTTGGTCACGTTCTTTGAAGCTCATCATCATCAGCCACATCCCCTGGCCTTCAATGTGTCCAAAGTGTGTAAGAACACTTGTGATCACTCTGGGTGGTATCTAGAACATATTTGGAAAAGAAAACAAAAAGCCCCTCTTATTATAATTTTTTTGTACTGACCTATTATCTCACTTATCTCATTTGGGAGAGGGATCAGAATTCACGAAACACTAGCTTTGTCATCCAGCACTGAGGTGTGCTCTGCCTGAGATCTGCACCTAGAAACCCATCTCAAGGCTATCTGTGTGTCCTGAACCTGGTGCCCAAGGAAAGGACCACAGAAGAAAGAGGGCAATGCCTGGCACCCCTGCACCCGCAGGATTCGGGAGGAGCCCAGAGTGCACATTCTCATCAGACAGGTGGAAACGAGACACACAGAGCTCCACAAACACAGAAAGAGTGGGGGTGTGCAGGGCAGGAGGCAGAAGGAAACCCGTGTTTGCACAGATTGTCCCCTCTTTTTTCCAATTCACATCTGGGAGACTTGATGTTTTCGAGCAGGAAAACAATATGACAAAACAGGTGCTTTGGAAATGTTCATCTAACTGTGGCATAAAGGTAAATCTAGAAATGGAAAGAAAATAGACACTTATTTCACATAAAGGTGTTTTGGAGGTATGTATTATTATTCTCAGTTTACACATAAAGTTACTTGAGTTGCAGTGAAGGAAGGAAGCTGGTCAGAGGTCCCCTCCTGAAGAGGGACTGTCCATGTATGCTGTTTCCAGAGGTCAGAAGCTGGCTGTGTGGGCAGGATGGAGACTGGTGCTGATGCGACATCTGTCTCAGGTAATCACGCCCAGTGAACTGGCCAGGTACACCTGTAGCACAAGCTAGTGAGGGACTGAGAAGCAGAAATCCTCTTTGATGTCCCTGTTCTGGTGCCAGAAGGGTTTTCTACATGGAACCATTTGCTTACATTTCCTGAGAATACACCCAATAACACCACTGATTGAAATAATAAAAACAAATAGCTTTCTGGTTTCTCTTTTACTGCCCTCCCAGGTGACCAGCTCAAACCCATATTTCTTGAGTACACTTCATGGTAGGAAACAGCTCTGCTGTGATGAAGACAGTGTTGGGGTAGGAGCAGGACCTGCCAGCTCCGTCAGACTCAGAGACCTGCATGAGGCACACAGCCAGCCCTCCTCCATGACAGGGAACCTCCCCTCACCTCCTGGGCCTGCCCGGAAGGTTTAATTACTTGAAGCAAGGTGTGGGGCTCTGTACTGAAGATGATGTCTGCCTTTTAGGTAACAGGTGTTTTAGGGTTTTTTTTATTCACACAAAATGTTAGAAAATTTTATTCTCTCTTTTAGGGGAAACTTCTTCACAGGAAAAATAAAAAACAAAAAACAATTGTTCATTCAATCTGGGACTTCATGGTAAGATAAGCAAATTGCGTCCTGTGCCATGTGGAATGGACTTTCTCAGGCAGAAAGCTGAGACATTCAGCTGCAGGGCCCCTGACCCAGGACCACTGGTACTTTTTGGCCCCTTTCAGGAAAAAGATGTTTTCTGGTAACAAAACAGGCAAAGTCCCGGGCAGCACATAGAATGGATCAAGTTCCCTTTTTTCAGGCTGTGCGTCATTCTTATCTAATTCGATTTTTATTCTTTGCAGGGGACTTCTGCTCTGCCACTCTGCAGGACTTCTGTTAGGCTATTGCCATGAAAAACCTACCTGAGGTGTTCTTTTATAAAAACTTGGGGTCGTACTTTTCCTTCTATAACTACTTTGGAGTGATAGAGAGACTCTTCCCATGTATACCTGCTTCTCCAAAGGCAGTGTTGGCATTTTAGAAACAGAATTCCAGGGGGACTGTAGCTACTGAAAGAAATGTGGTTGTCTGGGAACTGAGGAAGCCTTGTTCCAGATGCTGGAGGAGCTGCTGACAAGAGCCTTAGGTGGGGGCCCTGGCACTGCGGCCTCAATCAGCATGTCCATCCACCCGTCTGTCTATCTCAGGAACAGGACTTAGAGATTACATTATCCAGGTAAACAGAACCTTACAGACCTCGGTAGCCAAGCATTTCAAATTTTTTCAAAGAGACTTAGTAGCTCAGTTTCATTGTTTGATTTGTGACTTCAGCTCCATGAGCAGACAGGGGACTTATGTCAGACGTGTGTGCCATTTCTATTAAAATTAGGGACATCATCCCACTGTTGCTGGTTTGGGAGCATATCCAGAGACAAAGTCATCTAAGATCCTAGGAAAAATAAAACTAACCCTCTAGCGTTCCAATAACAGGGATAGAAAGAGGCCAGAGGAAGGGCCAAAGGCATCTCCTTTGAGAGCCACTGGTTTATGCTTTAGGACAATTGTATTCCTGAGGTCCCATTTCTTAGTTTGAAACATGAAATGTGTTGGTGCAAATATTCCAACAGGACTTGCTGGTCAGGAGAAAACCAGATTGTCTTCCATCTTTACTCCCCACTGGGCCAGGGCAGCCTTTTCAGGTCTCAGGAAGTTTTCTCTTCTCTTCCCCATGACTGAGCAAGAGATTCCTCAGCTCTCGTCAGGCTCTAGCGCTGACACCTGTTCCATGTTTCCTGGAACTCTGCTCATCAAAAGTCAGGTCCTGCACAGGAGCTGATAATACTGCATGACCTTTTGTTCTAAGTCTTTAAAACTCTTTCTAATTTGATTTTTTTCTTCTTCTTCTCTTTGGAAAAAAGAACTATTAGAGCATTATTGTTGACTTACCAGTCATCCTTGGAATATATCAGCAGCCTCTTTCTTTTGAAATGTCTGTAAGAAAATCCTCTCAAGCCTGACCTGTGGTGGCGCAGTGGATAAAGTGTCAACCTGGAAATGCTGAGGTCGCTGGTTCAAAACCCTGGGCTTGCTGGTCAAGGCACATATGGGAGTTGATGCTTTCTGCTCCTCCCCCCTTCTCTCTCTCTCTCTCTCCCCTCTCTATGATGAATAAATAAAATCTTTAAAAAAAAAAAAAAAGAAAATCCTCTCAAGAGATTGACTTTAAAATAGCATAGTTTACATGAGTCCTCAAAATGGTTTTTATTATACAGACCACCTGTTGATGAGACCTACCAAACAAATGACATAAAGATGGTCTAAAAATTTACAGCGGTACATTTAAGCATGGCGCTTGCCATTGTGTCTGGTGGGAGAGGCTCCTATCCAAACCACTGGACAGCAGGCGCTCACTCAGAATAGGTTATGCCCTGTTTCTCCAGTGGGAAACAGCGCCTCCTGCCCTTCCTAAGACCCTGGTGGCAGAGAGGAATTTCTCCAGGTCTGTAGGCACCTGTTACCCTTTGGCTACAAGTTCTCCTTTGCCTCCAGTCTTTGTTCTGATATAACATAGATTCATAGTACAGGGATTTCTCTCCCACATCCTGCCTCACAGTACAGTTTTCTGGGTCAATTTCTGCCTCATTAATTGGAAGTATGTCTGAGACTATATCACTATAGTCTTGAGAAAACCAGCAGACTCAAACTTCTGATACCTAAATATAGCCTAAGTGCTTGGTTTTGTTTGTTTTGTTTTGTTAGAATAAACTCTATTTATATAAGGGGGGGGTAAAAAATGAGATCAAATGAAAGAGGATGTATTTAGAAATAGCTTGATATTTCTAAAAGGTCTACATATTTTTAAGATTTCTAAAATCTTCTAAAATAAAGACAAATCTGGAGTAAGATATGCTGTGTTATTTTTAAGTGAAGTGAGGAGAAAGTCCTACTTTTAGATATATTGTTTCTTACAATAAAAAATATTTTTTATGAAAAAGATTGTAAATAAATTTAATGGTAAAATATATTCTAAAATAACTACAAAAATACTCTAAACATTTTGTACCAAAATAAGTTTTGATTAGTAAAAATCAAAGAATAATGTCGTGGAAATATACTATAATGGAAAAACCTGTACAAGGAATCAATACTATGAGATGTCGTCTTCTACCTACAATGATAACTGATGACAGTAATATCTTTTCAAGCTATGCCACTCAAAACTAGTTTAAATATTATACAACTCACAGTCCATATTTTTCTTAGCCATATGATGTTTACACAGTAAAATATGACATTTGTAGCCCTAGGACAGGCCTAATAAAGCACTTAGTACCTAGCTTAGCTTCAATGCTTGATTCTTTAAGGGATTTCTTATAAAATTAAACAATATGGCATCATATTCTTTGCTGCAATGTAATTTGACAGTTCAAGTCTAATTTGTTTCCCTATTTGTCTCTGTTTGAATGAAAACAAACTGAAATGCTTGGAACAACGTTGGAATCCATGAATTTCCTTTCCATAGCCTGGCCGTTATGACTAATCTCAGATATTGAAAGAAATCCAACTTCACAAATTAGATTTTAACCGACCAAGCAAAACACACCACACCAGCCTGTGCCAGCCCCCCCCCCCCAGAGCAGCCCCTCCCCTTCCAGGGCACCAGTTCCTTCAACACATGGTTCCAGCAGAGCCTCTGACTCACTTCTGAGCTGTGGGTAGGAGGTCCGTGTATATGTGAGTGTGTGTGTGTGGGGGGGTGTTTTCCCTGTCAGAAACCATTTCCTATGTTCAAATGTGACTTCTATATTTATCTTCAGTCTCAACTAAGTTTGAAGCAGGAAAATGATAGATGCATAGAAAGCATTCTTTCTCGTGTTTAGAAATAAAGACAATCTAGTTGTGTCAATTAACCCATTCACATACCCTCCTTTTCCTATTCCCAACTTCCTTTCCATATGTTGTCAAAAGCATTAAACAGAAAATGTATGTTTAGCTAAATACTTCATTCCATTTAGCTGAGAATTTTAAATATATTCATGGGAATATGAGTGAAGCAATTCACTTGAAACTTAAAAACTCCTCATTTAATTACTACATCCAAGACAGATAGATGGATAAATACATGGTAGAAAGGTACACAGATGTATAGATAAATAAATAGATGATGGATAGGTAGATGGATAGATAGGCGAATAGAGAAACACAATAATGTAAGTAGTACATGGCCAGAAAAAGACCAATAAATAGCCAAAGTAAAAAAAAAAATATTGGCTTAAATTCCCCTATTTGAGCTACCTTTCCCCGTATTTCAGCAATCATAGGAAGTTCTCAGCACACATAAGTTAATCAACTATTTCTTAAACATTCAAATCCAAACACACAAAAAAATTTTAGTTCCTTTGTTAAATAAATATTAGCTATCAGACAAAATACTTGGGCAAAGTTGTTTTCAGTCCTTGGACAAGGGCCACATAAGCTGTGATTTGTGTTGGGGGAAAACAAATGTCAGCTTTCGCGTTTCCTCCCTGGTTAATTTCATCTGTGTGAAGTGCGCAGCGCTGGGAGAAGCCCCAGCATGAAGAACTGTCTGTGGCAGAATGGGTCCCCCTTCCCTGGGGCGACCTGACCCCATCAAGCTGCTGCCAGCTGGACTGAGGGTCAGCTGTCAGCCCTAAGTGGGCCATTTGCTTTAATTGTTCCTCTGATGTCGCTAACCTGCCACTAATGAGGTGATGTAATAAGATTTCAGACTCATTCTTAAGCCCAAAGGATGTGTCCGGCTGGCTCTTATTTTATTTCTATCCTTAAAATATCTTTACAAATTTAATTAATGGGAAATCAACAGTCACATCCATCTTTTAAAAATCAGATCTTGAGTGACTGGATTTGATTTGGTCATGTATTTCCTGATGGTCCAAGTTTTGCTCGATGCCACTCCGCACTGCACGCTCTCTAGTGTTCCCTGATGGTGTCCAAAAGCTGAGGGACAACTATTTTTAGATCCAGGCAAGCCCCAGGGCATCAGACGGTAAATTATTAGCTGTGGCTTTAAAAATAGCCATCGAGCCACTTTGGAAACATGTATTTCTCCACAGCATATGGGCTTGAATTTACATCCCACCTTACAGTCCAATCCCCATAAATAGAATGAAGCCAGCCACAAGCGATCTTCACAGCTGATGTCGCTAGGCTGAATCTGAGCTATAAAACCCTCCATGGGTGCCTCCTGTGTTTGGTAAACAGATGCTCTGGTTTAAGAAGAACCACATGCCTCTCAGGTTCTTTATTCAGCACTGAATGCACCTACTCTACTTTGATTTCAGAGGAGGACAGAACCTCAAATCTCAGAATGAGCCTGATGCTCCTTGATCTACAGAAGCCAGGTCTGTTGTGAAAACACCTGCCAGCAATTGTTGCCTGTTATATTTCATAAAATTGGCCACTGTCAAAATAATGTCATTACCCACTCTTCATTTTCCAGAAAGGAAATGGAGGCCTGGAGAAAGTAAGTGACTTTTAGCCAAATTGTGGCCAAATCATGATGACATCTGAGCTGTCCAAAATCCCAGGTGGATGCTGTTCCAACAGGATACTTCTGCCTAAGTATGATGGGAGGGGGAGAGCGTTCTCTGTGTAGTCAGCACAACCCAGAAATATTTGTACGTTACAGCATATCTTCCATCGAAGTTTCTAGGGAAGGAAAGGAGGTAAGATAGGAGGAGAAGCTTGAAAATTCAAATTCTTTCTAACAGCATATTTCCACATGGTCAGGTGTCTCCTCTTCAGTTATGCAGGTGGGAGGGGACTTACTACAAATGACATTTTTTTCATCAGTGTCAACCACTGTGCTTTCCAGAAAAGACTCAGCTTTCTGCCGAAGCCTTTCAAAAAAAGGAAGAGGGGAAAAAGGAAGAAAAAGTACAATAATAAGCTTTCATTTTGGTATACTTTTTTTTTGGGGGGGGGTGTGGGGACGTGGTAAGGAAACTCTCTTTCATTCCAGATTTTAAAAAGGAAGGCGTTTTCAAAGTGACAGATGCAAACATCCACCGCCACTGTTTGTTCAGCTTGGGGCATGTTAGAGGTCAACTTCCAGTTGTTGACAGGGAAAAGGCTAGTGAACAAAATACCTTTATCGTTAAATATTATCTTGCAACAATATTTACTAGGGTATAAGTGTAGAACATTGTGCTAATAATGAGACACACAAATTTTGAAACTGTAACCAAGACCCATGAAACAATACCCACTGTAACCAAGATCCATGAAACAATACCCGGGAAAAGGTCCTGTTCTCGTCACTCACTCACTGCTGTGTACGGTGCCAATATTTCAGGGGTGGCTATTGTTGAGAACTTCTGTATTCATGGACTACCAGGTTTCTTGGTCAAAGAGAATACTTTTTATGACTTCCCCAGATTAAGTGTAAAAGAGCTCTGAATTTATATAGCTACAGAAATGTCATTTCTGAAAATCAAACCTGATTAAAATTATATTCCTATATGGTGAACACTCTCACTTTCTTTCCATTTCCCTCCCGTCTTTGCTCAGTCATCCTTCCTCTATGGTTTTCATAGTGAGACAGCAGTATCAACAATCAGACTTAGCATACAGGGGACCATTGAAACGTTCCATTCCCTGAGAGCTTGGATGTCACCCAAGATCCTTACCAGTGGGAAGGAGTCACTTGAAGGAGTTCAGAGCAGGCCTCCCTGAGCCTCTTCAGGGTGTTTCACACTGGGATGTGGAGACCCTGCAGGCTCACAAGAAACTTTTATCTCTTCCTTAAGGAATTTAAATGAGGGGCCCTGCCAGTGATAAGAGTTATCACCCAAAATGCCTTTTTATGACCTATCTGTAGGGCAGGTCCAACTCCTAATTATTGAGTTATTGAGCAGAGGGCCTTGCTCTCCTCTGAAGCTCCAGGATCCTTAGCTCATCCTTAGCTCAGGATGTCTCATACGCCTCACTTCCTGTCTCTGAATCTCTCATGCCTGTGGGCTCCCCGGCTCTCCAGTGTATGTGCAGTTCCCAGATGTACATGTGTGATTAAATTTGGTTGTTTTCTCTTGTTAATCTGTCTCACGTACACCCAGTTATTAGACCAGCTGAAGAACCAGGAAAGGTAGAGAAAAGTTTCTTTCTCTCCCACATAGCAAAAAGTTGGGAGTGGCAAAACTGAAGGAAATTTGAGGAAAAACATTAAGTGACCTATGTTAGTTCTAGAACCTGCTTTTGGACTTCACACAAGAACACCATCCAAGCATGGCACATAGGGGTGCAAGGTGAGTCATCCTGCCTGGGTTTGCAGCCTCACCCTGTTCTCAGGCCTTCATGCCCAGATTCCTGACTGCTTCATGCCCCCTGTCTGGGTCTTGGCCAACACTCTACATCCATTCATCCTGCCTACCCAAGCCAAGCTGACTTCTTTGATGCCCCTTTCACCCTGTCATCCTCCAGCTTGAGAAACAGAGTGTTCCCTTTCCCTGCTTTTCCAGGCTTCACCGTCACCGACTGAAGGCATCCACTGTTCTCAGGGCATGCACCCTCATTCGGAGGGAGGCTGGGCTCCCAGCCCCCCATCCCAGTCTGTGGACCCTGCCATCCAGGCCTTTGCCTCAGCAAGAAAGGCTTCCTTCTGGGCCACACGCATGACTGCACTTCCAAGCCTGTGTGAAGTGCTGTATTCACCCCAGTGGTTACATTAGGGTTCCTAGCCAGCAGTGAGAGAATCAGCCATGTCTATTTACTGAAAATATTCTTGAGTTGACAGTGTCCTCAGAAATCCCTTTCCAAACCCCCCCCCAAAAAAAAGGGCATTTATGCCCAAATTAAAAGTATCTCCCTTAAGTCAAATTCAGTGAAGGAAGAGGCCCAAATGAACAACATCATATTACTGGCAATTTTGTGTCTTGGACTGACAAGGGTGGCCTTGTACGGCTTCTGTACATGAAGGGCACATGGAGGACACATGGGGGACTCTGGGCAGCCACAGCCACCAACAGTTTTTGCTGTGGCATTGCAGAAACATTGGTCACATTGGCTCTGCTGTTTACAGTGCATTTGAGTATATGCAAGTGTTTTTGGATATTGTGTATTGTGAGGATAGATAATATAAAGAGATTTGGAGGTTTAAGAAATCTATCAATCCAAATTTTACAGCATTAGTGAGCTTTTTTTCTTTTTTACATTTTGTAGATTTTATTATTGAACTTAAAAATCCCTTTATTTTTAAAGTGGAACGGAGGCTCGGGCTCATGTGGCTAAATGGCCTTACTAAATGTTCTGGCAACGGAACCAGAAGTAGGATCTGGACCCGCAGGCCACGACCTGAGCTGTCCCCACAACCACCAGTGCCTTTGCATTTCGTTGTATAAATTATAAATGTTCATACATTTTTTACTAGTTACACAATGTATATTCACTCTAGATATTAGAGAGTGTTTAAGGTAAAGGGAAAAACAGAAAACAACTCATCATCCAATATTAACCGTATTTATAGATCCTACTGAGTTCTTCCTTTTCTCCTCTTCCTCATGGCTTTATAACAGAATCTTGTTTTACTTAATAAAATAAATATGTATAGAACCTGACTCTCTCTCATAAAAATCTTAAGTATCTTTTCCAATCAATAGACCTGACTCCACATGACCATTTTTAGGATTGACCTGTTATGTATGCTATTGAGTGGATACTGTGATACTGTGATTTATAAGAAGAAATACTTATTCAGTCTTTGTTCCCTTTTGTGGCACAGCACTGCTAAAACCCTTGGAATTTCCTAAGTGATGAGAGTGATAAAGGTGTCTTTTGTTATATGAATGAGTGACTTTTGGAAATCACCTAAGGATGGGGGCTGGTTGCCATGGAGCCAACCATATGATCAGAGAATTGAAAGTTTCAGTCTAGCCCCAGACCTCTGGAGATAGGAGAGGGTTGGAGGTTAAATTATCACCAATGATTTGAACAGTCATGCCTATGTAATGAAACCTCTACAAAACCCCCCAAGGATAAGTAGGGTTTGGAGAGCTCCCACGTGTAAACACCTTAAGAGCTAAAGAGAGTGGCTCACCTTGGAGAGATACCAGAAGCTTCCTGCCATTTCCCCATACCTTGCCATAGGGATCTCTTCCACATGGCTGTTCTTAAGTTGCATCCTTTTATAACAAACTAGTAATCCAGTAAGTAAAATATTTCTTTGAGTTTTGTGAGCAAATTAATTGAATCCTGAGGAGTATGTTGGGAACTTCTGATCTATAGCCAGTTGGTCAGAAATATAGGTGATAACCTGGACCTGCAGTGGCTTCTGAAGTGGGGCAGTCTCACGGGACTGAGTCCTCAACCTGTGGGATCTGCTGCTATCTCCAGGTAGATAGTGTCAGAATTAGGCTGAATTGTAGGACACAGCTGATGCAAAAGACTTGATCGTGGGTGGTGTGTGTCTGTATATTTCCCTCCCCCACACACACGTTAAAATTTTGACCAGACAAATATATACAATCTAATTTATCTAATTTATGATTATGATTATTATTATTAAGTGAGAGGCAGGGAAGCAGACAGACAGACTACTGCATGCACCCTGACTGGGATCCACCCAACAAGCCCCCTTTGGGCCATGCTCTGCCCATCTGGGACCATTGCTCCCTTGCTCAGCAACATAGCTATTTTAGTACCTGATGCAAGGCCATGGTGCCATCCTCAGAACCCGGGGCCAATAAATTGAGCCATGACTGTGGGAAGGGGGGTGGGGAGAGAGAGAGAAGGGGGAGAGATGGGGTGGAGAAGCAGATGGTCGCTTCTTCTGTGTGCCCTGACTGGAAATGGAACCCGGGACCTTCATACACCTGGCCAATGCTCTATGGCTGAGCCAACTGGCCAAGGCCCTTTCTAATTTATGTTATTATCTCTATGTTAATGGTATTTAGTCTGTTTCCAATTGCCATTATTTTGAAAGTAAGCATTTTCCTCATCAATTTTATATTGGTTTTCTTTCACTTGTGAATGATTTTCTGAGACTTTTTTTTATTTTTTTTATTTTGGGTATCCTGTTGAGATCCATAGTGACATTGTAATATTTCCTAGACTAGGTTCTGATCCTAGTAGTCATTTAAATAAAAGAGTACTTTTGGGAAAGGTATAACACATCTTTCTGAGGTTGGTATTAAGGTATCACTTTATGCTGATATTTATGTTCTTTTTTGTCTGTTTGCCCTGTATTTCTGCTTTGTTTCATGGTAATGCCAGAAGGAACAATGCTTCTGAGATATGGGAGAAGGGATGTTTCTCTGTCTCTCTCACCTCATCACCTAGTCCAAATGCAACAAGGGTAGAAACTTTATAATTTCTACAGTGACAAGATTGTCATAAGGAATGAAGAATTCTGGAAGATAATTTAATTTTTCTTTAAAGGTTAAGAATTTTGAAGCTCATGGACTCCTAGCCCAATGAGAATATTGGTTCTAATGAGTGACATAGGCTGCAATTTAAATATATGAAGAGAATATTAGGGTGCAACTAGCTCTCAGAACATGAATAATGAGCAGATGTGTTTCTGTGGATGAGGATGAATGAAACCATGACTAAATGAAAGAACAGAAATTCTGACTGCCTGATAATCTGATGGCATGCAAGAATTTTAGAAGTAAAGCTTAATATTTTTGCATAATTTAATGAGGAGCTTTATTCAAAGTCTGTGATTGTTTTAATGTGAAAAGGATGGCAAAATAAAATAAATGTTACACTTTCAGTACTAGAGGTCAATGACAAAGCCTTATTCATCACATATCAACAGCACCTAGAATGGATCTGGTGAGCACCCAATCGATGTTTGCCCATGGTTTCTTGAACAGGAAAATTGTCCTTCCTCTCTATTCACTGAAGCTAATTTATGGCTCTCCTAGCACAGTTAATCCAATCAGCATTGTTGGTAAAGGTGAGAGCAAGGAACTGTCATTGTTTCATCTTTCTGTCTTCTCTTATAAATTCTACCCCTGCTATGATATTAATGTTGACTTTCAAAATGTCAAATAATTATTTACATTAGCCTGGGAGATAACTGAGAAAACTACAAATGTGCAGAAAAGGATAGGAAGAGGTAAAATATATAGAAATCTAATCTAGCACATCTAATCCAGGGACAAGGTCACTCAAGAGAAAATGTAAGATCACCAAAGTAACTACAACTCTTAAAGTGTGGTCAGGAAAAAGGGATTCCAAGAATGAATGAAGCTGTGGAATACCAAAGAGGAACAATAAAATTCAAGAGAAAATAAATATATTGCAAACTAAGCATAGAGAGTTTCAGAACAGAGAGACTGGCTAGCAGCATCTCATTTAGCAACGAAAACCAGTAAAGATAATGATAGAAATTTGTTGCATTTTGCAACAAAGAAATTAGCAAAATAAGATACAATAGCCATAAATAACTATGTTTGTATGTTGTAAAGATTTTAGGATATAGCCTTTGTCATCTTTGATTTATGAAATATAGTCATGAATTCTGATGTTGAAACCATTTCATTTAGACGAGTGACAACATTGATGCACATTTCTAGATGTTTTTCTCCTGCGAGAGGAAGAGGGAGATACTATTCCATGTCCACTATCTGCTGTGTTTCTTGACCTCATGCAATTATATAAAACCTGTCTTAAAGAGAAGCGGAAGCAAGAATTGTCATTGCAACCCCTGCCCGCTCGATTTTCAGATTAGAGATCATTAAGATGGCTATACCTCCCCTGATATCCTTCCCTGACCTATCTCAAAGATATTGCCATTTCTCCCCCTCTTATTATACTGAGTTATTTTTCTTCTTCTTTTTTTTTGTGATTTTTCTTCTTTTTTCTTTTCTTTTTTTGTGACAGACAGAAAGAGAGAGACAGAGAGAGGGACAGATAGGGAAAGACAGACAAGAAGGGAAAGAGAGATGAGAAGTGTAAGGCCAGTAACCACGGCCACCATCACAACCACCTGGCCCATGCAGGTTTGCATTTGATTCAGACAGACAGTAATGAAACAATGGAGCCAAGAACTGGTGGGCCATTACCTTTAATCCTAGCTCACACCCAGCAGGCGAGAAATACATACAGTGGAAAAACACTTCCCTTTCCATTCAGGGCTCCCAAAGCCACGGACTCATCTGAATTGTCCTAGAATCAAAGGCTTCCATTCCACCTCACCAGTGTTATTCACCTCTGTTCCCCATCTCCTTCTCTCTACACAAACTCTGCACAAACTGGCTTCTCCTTCAACACTCCACCATTTTGGCTGCCTCTCCTCTGCAATGCTGATGGCAGGATCTGAGCAAGAGTGCCCCCAGTCTGCCTTATTTTATAGTGTAGAAATTAGATTTTAAGCCAATTTACAAATAAGGAAGTCTCTGATACAAAGCCACTTATCTGAGGCATAAATGGGACTCCTCATAGGAGTGCACCACCCCACATCATACAACAGTCAAGAGTGTGGGGAAAAGCTTAGTTTTGAGAAGATCTTAGTATTAGAAGGATGTTGAAAAGATCTTAGTTTTAAAAGGGTGGGAAAGGCTTAGTCTTAAAACTAAGCCTTAGGCTATAAGGACCTTGCCAACTTATAGCCTGTCTCCCACACCCAATGCAAACTATAAGCAAGCAAACATATACATCATATTTGCAAACTTATTTGACCAACAAGAAACATCAATTCTTTGTTGCAGCACCTTACGTGTTCATTGATTGCTTTCTCATATATGCCTTGACCGATGGGGGCAAGGGGGAGGTCTACAGCAAAGCTAGTGACCCCAGGATGACGTCAGAGTAATGGCGGGGTAGGAAGCGATACCGATAAATGTCCCCCAAAACTCAACAAGATCTTCAACCAGAAACAGAAAAACCTATACTTGGAGCTTCCAGATGCTTCGCAATACACCCAAAGGTATGATTGAGTGAAAAATTGGCTAAATATATAACCAAACCCCGAAGGAAATAGGGAGTAAAAAATGCTCCTCCTTCCTCACTAACCTAAACAGGGCAGCTTTCTCTGGTAACTGTGAATATAGAAACTGAGGCGGGCAAAGGGGGTGAATAGATCCAGGCCGCCGCAGCACAAACGGCCGAACCAGGCTGTGGCACAGAGATCCAAGCCGAGGAAAATCTAATCCTGTGGCAACCCGGGCAATACAAGCTAACACTTGCGCCAAACCCAAACAAAGAAAGAAAAGCAGAGCGGCCATTTTACCCGGTCTCCTGGTCGGTGCGCAGTTAGTGGGCGAGAATTTCTTCCTGGGAAAGCCACGCACGGGAGGGAGTGAGAACTAATTCCAACGGTGGAAATTTTCCGTGCTGGAGGGTGTTTCACTCAGAGGGAACCGTGGCCGGCCTCATATCCTAGTTTGCGCACGCAGATAAGGAGTGAGCAATTCCTCCGAATGCCTCGGCAGTGCGCGCCCGTGTTATCGCACAGAGGGGCAGAGTCAGGGGCCTTTGTGTGGGCCAAAGCGGAATCTCGAGCCGCCCCAGCGCCTTGCAAAAGCCGCGCACGGGGACGGAGTGAGACTCAATTCCAACGCTACAACTTTTCCCTGCGGTTGGGGGTTTCACTCAGAGCGTGAGACTGCTGGCCGGATATCCTGGTCGCAGACAGTGAGTGAGAGTTTCCTCCAAGCGCCCTGGAAGTGGGTGCCCGCTTGTGTTACCGGACAGAGTGGCAGAGCCAGAGGTCTTTGAGTGGGCAGAAAGCCCGCCTGATTATGCTAGCAGCTCTGACTGACTGAGCCTTACACAGAGCCCTGTGCTGAGTGGAAATAGAGTGGGGAGTTGCCAGCTCTTTGAGCCTCTTACTATCCAGGCAGAGGCAGCAGCAACCCCATAGCTGGATTATCAGGCTACTAATTAAGGAAGGAAAGACTAGGAGAAAGGCTCCAGGAACACGGACTCTCTCACTGTCGGAGCCTATAAATGCTATTGAGCTTCGACTGCCAACGAGACTAAAGCACAATACATGCCATTGCCATAGAGACTTATCAACTGCAAACCTCTACCTGAGCGTGCCAAAGGGGCAGAACCCGGGGTACAGAGTCACCGACCAGGAAGAGGGAGAGAAAAGAAAAAGCAAGAAGATAACCTCTCAAAATCAAGAATCATCTGCAGACTTTATAACCTATCCCATTTTATTATATTTGTTCGTTTGTTTCTCTTATCTTCATTCTTGAGACTTTTTTTTCCTCCTCCAATTTGGCCGATTAACTCTCTACCAGTCTTACTCTCTCCTCTCCTTGAACTACACTACCCATAAGTGTTACATCTCCCATTATCTTTTCTCTTCTCTTCCTTTCTCTCTATGAGGGTTGCACTCCAAAACCCTTAACTCTCTCTCTCTCTCCTTTCTTTTTTCTTCTTTTAGTGGTTCCCTCTTTTTTTCTCTCTCTCTCTTTCTTTTCTCCCTCTATATTAGTTTCTTCCTTTCTCCTTTACATCTCCTCTCATTCAAACCTCAATAACAAACAAATTACCTTATCTGGGACTCAAACCTATGTTTGTGGCATTTTGGGGGGTTTTTACTTCACCTTTTTAACTCACTAGCAGTGCTCTCATCCCTGGCTCTCCATATTATCTAGTTCTTGTTCCACTAAATACAATAGTAATTTTTTAATTTGTCCCCCCATTTTTCCATTTTCCTCTTATTCCTCTCATCATAACTCTTAGACAACCAACACCTAAAAGCAAATCATTTCATTCTTGACTCAAATTTTTTCCTTATTTGCTTTTTGTGGGTCCATACGCTCTTTTTTTTCCTTTTTTCTTTCCTTTTTCTTTTTTTTTTCTTTTTTTTTTTTTTTTTTTGCCCCTTTATTACTTTTCCCCAATTCAGGCCCTCCATCACAGGCATTGTTTGTTATAATTCACAGTCCACAACAAGATTTTCTCAAAAAAGAGGGGAGAGGAGAGGAGAGGAAAAAAGGAGGGGGGGAATAATTTCCTTTTTTTTAATTTTTATTTTATTTTTCTTTATTTCATTATTAATTTTTTTTAAAAAAAAACAACTCTTTTCGATTTTTTATTTTTTTATTGTTATTTTTTTTAACTTTTTCTTCTTTATTAAATCTCATTAATACTATCAACAAAACCACCCTCAGATGCCATTAAGGAAGAGAAAATCGAATATCATGGATACAAAAGAAAGAGAGGTAACACAGCTAGATGAGGAAAAATCTATGGAGAAAAAATTTAATATATTGGAAACCTTGGAGCTAAATGACAGAGAATTCAAGATAGAAATACTAAAAATCCTCCGAGATATACAAGAAAACACCGAAAGGCAATTTAGGGAGCTCAGAAAACAACTCAATGAACACAAAGAATATATGTCCAAGGAAATTGAAACTATAAAAACAAATCAAACAGAGATGAAAAACTCAATTCACGAGCTGAAAAACGAAATAACAAGCTTAGCTAATAGAACAGGTCAGATAGAAGAGAGGATTAGTGAAATAGAAGACAAGCAACTTGAGGCACAACAGAGAGAAGAAGAAAGAGACTCAAAAATTAAAAAAAATGAGATAGCCCTACAAGAATTATCTGACTCCATCAAAAAGAATAACATAAGAATAATAGGTATATCAGAGGGAGAAGAGAGAGAAAATGGAATGGAGAACATACTCAAACAAATAATAGATGAGAACTTCCCAAGCCTGTGGAAAGAACTAAAGCCTCAAGTTCAAGAAGCAAACAGAACTCCGAGTTTTCTTAACACCAACAAACCTACTCCAAGGCATATCATAATGAAATTGACACAAACAAACAGCAAAGAAAAAATTCTCAAGGCAGCCAGGGAAAAGAAGAATACAACATATAAAGGAAGGCCCATTAGATTATCATCAGATTTCTCAGCAGAAACTCTACAAGCTAGAAGAGAGTGGACCCCAATATTTAAAGTCCTGAAAGAGAGGAACTTTCAGCCATGAATACTATACCCATCAAAGCTATCCTTCAAATATGAAGGAGAAATAAAAACATTCACAGATACAGAAAAATGAGGGAATTTATCATCAGAAAACCTCCACTCCAGGAATTACTAAAGGGGGTTCTCCAATCAGATACAAAGAACAAAAAAAAAACAGAGCCACAAGTAAAAGCTCCAAGAAGAACACAATAAAACCAAATTTAAACTGTGACAACAACAAAAAGAAAGAGGGGGAGAAGATGGAGATTAACAGTAGCAAAGGACGATGGAGTGCAAAAGTACTCACAAAATAGTTCGCTACAATGAACAGGGTAGGGACCCTTTTCATTACTCAAAGGTAACCACCATTGAAAAAACCACCACAGAAGCACATGAGATAAAAAAGATAGCAACAGAGGAAAGATGTATGGAATACAACCAAATAAAAACAAAAGATAGAAAAACGAAAGAGAAGGATCAAACAAGACACAAAACTAACAGAAAGCAAGATATAAAATGGCAATAGGGAACTCACAAGTATCAATAATTACACTAAATGTAAATGGATTAAACTCACCAATAAAAAGGCAAAGAGTAGCAGAATGGATTAAAAAAGAAAATCCAACTGTATGCTGCCTACAGGAAACTCATCTAAGTAACAAGGATAAAAACAAATTCAAAGTGAAAGGCTGGAAAACAATACTCCAAGCAAATAACATCCAAAAAAAAGCAGGTGTAGCAATACTCATATCGGATAATGCTGACTACAAGACAGGAAAAGTACTCAGAGACAAAAATGGCCATTTCATAATGGCTAAGGGGACACTGAATCAAGAAGACATAACAATTCTTAATATATATGCACCAAACCAAGGAGCACCAAAATATATAAGACAGCTACTTATTGATCTTAAAACAAAAACTGACAAAAATACAATCATACTTGGAGACCTCAATACACCGCTGACGGCTCTAGATCGGTCATCCAAACAGAGAATCAACAAAGACATAGTGGCCTTAAACAAAACACTAGAGCACCTGGATATGATAGACATCTACAGGACATTTTATCCCAAAGTGACTGAGTATACATTTTTCTCCAGTGTACATGGATCATTCTCAAGAATTGACCATATGTTGGGCCACAAAAACAACATCAGCAAATTCAGAAAAATTGAAGTTGTACCAAGCATATTTACTGATCATAAAGCCTTGAAACTAGAATTCAACTGCAAAAAAGAGGAAAAAAATCCCACAAAAATGTGGAAACTAAACAACATACTTTTAAAAAATGAATGGGTCAAAGAAGAAATAAGTGCAGAGATCAAAAGATATATACAGACTAATGAAAATGACAATACGACATATCAGAATCTATGGGATGCAGCAAAAGCAGTGATAAGAGGGAAGTTCATATCACTTCAGGCATATATGAACAAACAAGAGAGAGCCCAAGTGAACCACTTAACTTCTCACCTTAAGGAACTAGAAAAAGAAGAACAAAGACAACCCAAAACCAGCCGAAGAAAGGAGATAATAAAAATCAGAGCAGAAATAAATGAATTAGAGAACAGAAAAACTATAGAAAAAATTAATAGAACAAGGAGCTGGTTCTTTGAAAAGATCAACAAAATTGACAAACCCTTGGCAAGACTTACCAAGGAAAAAAGAGAAAGAACTCATATAAACAAAATCCAAAATGAAAGAGGAGAAATCACCACGGACACCGTAGATATTGAAAGAATTATTGTAGAATACTATGAAAAACTTTATGCCACTAAATTCAACAACCTAGAAGAAATGGATAAATTCCTAGAACAATATAACCTTCCCAGACTGAGTCAAGAAGAAGCAGAAAGCCTAAACAGACCTATCAGTAGAGAAGAAATAGAAAAAACCATTAAAAACCTCCCCAAAAATAAAAGTCCAGGCCCTGACGGCTATACCAGCGAATTTTATCAAACATTCAAAGAAGACTTGGTTCCTATTCTACTCAAAGTCTTCCAAAAAATTGAAGAAGAAGCAATACTTCCAAACACATTTTATGAGGCCAACATAACCCTCATACCAAAACCAGGCAAGGATGGCACAAAAAAAGAAAACTACAGACCAATATCTCTAATGAATACTGATGCTAAAATACTAAACAAAATACTAGCAAATCGAATACAACAACATATTAAAAAAATAATACATCATGATCAAGTGGGATTCATCCCAGAATCTCAAGGATGGTTCAACATACGTAAAACGGTTAACGTAATACACCATATCAACAAAACAAAGAACAAAAACCACATGATCTTATCAATAGATGCAGAAAAGGCTTTCGATAAAATACAACACAATTTTATGTTTAAGACTCTCAACAAAATGGGTATAGAAGGAAAATATCTCAACATGATAAAGGCCATATATGATAAACCATCAGCTAACATCATATTAAATGGCACTAAACTGAAGGCTTTCCCCCTTAAATCAGGAACAAGACAGGGTTGTCCACTCTCTCCACTCTTATTTAATGTGGTACTAGAGGTTCTAGCCAGAGCAATCAGACAAGACAAAGAAATAAAAGGCATCCATATCGGAAAAGAAGAAGTAAAGGTATCACTTTTTGCAGATGATATGATCCTATACATCAAAAACCCCAAAGAATCCACAAAAAGACTACTAGAAACAATAAGCCAATACAGTAAGGTCGCAGGATACAAAATTAACATACAGAAGTCAATAGCCTTTCTATATGCCAACAATGAAACAACTGAGAAGGAACTCAAAAGAATAATCCCCTTCACGATTGCAACAAAAAAAATAAAATACTTAGGAATAAACATAACAAAGAATGTAAAGGACTTATATAATGAAAACTATAAACCATTGTTAAGGGAAATTGAAAAAGATATAATGAGATGGAAGAATATACCTTGTTCTTGGCTAGGAAGAATAAATATAATCAAGATGGCTATATTACCCAAAGCAATATACAAAGTTAATGCAATTCCCATCAAACTTCCAATGATGTTTTTTAAAGAAATAGAGCAAAAAATCATCAGATTTATATGGAACTATAAAAAACCCCGAATAGCCAAAGCAATCCTAAAGAAAAAGAATGAAGCTGGGGGCATAACAATACCTGACTTCAAACTCTATTATAGGGCCACGACAATCAAAACAGCATGGTATTGGCAGAAAAATAGACACTCAGACCAATGGAACAGAATAGAAAGTCCAGAAATAAAACCACATATATATAGTCAAATAATTTTTGATAAAGGGGCCAACAACACACAATGGAGAAAAGAAAGCCTCTTCAATAAATGGTGCTGGGAAAACTGGAAAGCCACATGCAAAAGAATGAAACTGGACTACAGTCTCTCCCCCTGTACAAAAATTAACTCAAAATGGATCAAAGATCTAAACATAAGACCTGAAACAATTAAGTACATAGAAGAAGACATAGGTACTAAACTCATGGACCTGGGTTTTAAAGAGCATTTTATGAATTTGACTCCAATGGCAAGAGAAGTGAAGGCAAAAATTAATGAATGGGACTACATCAGACTAAGAAGTTTTTGCTCAGCAAGAGAAACTGATAACAAAATAAACAGAAAGCCAACTAAATGGGAAATGATATTTTCAAACAACAGCTCAGATAAGGGCCTAATATCCCAAAATATACAAAGAACTCATAAAACTCAACAACAAACAAACAAACAATCCAATAAAAAAATGGGAAGAGGATATGAATAGACACTTCTCCCAGGAAGAAATACAAATGGCCAACAGATATATGAAAAGATGCTCATCTTCTTTAGCTATTAGAGAAATGCAAATCAAAACGGCAATGAGATACCACCTCACACCTGTTCGATTAGCTGTTATTAGCAAGTCAGGTAATAGCAAATGTTGGAGAGGCTGTGGAGAAAAAGGAACCCTCATCCACTGTTGGTGGGAATATAAAGTAGTACAACCATTATGAAAGAAAGTATGGTGGTTCCTCAAAAAACTGAAAATAGAACTACCTTATGACCCAGCAATTCCTCTACTGGGTATATATCCCCAAAACTCAGAAACATTGATACGTAAAGACACATGCAGCCCCATGTTTATTGCAGCATTGTTCACAGTGGCCAGGACATGGAAACAACCAAAAAGCCCATCAATAGATGACTGGATAAAGAAGATGTGGCACATATACACTATGGAATACTACTCAGCCATAAGAAATGATGACATCGGAACATTTACAGCAAAATGGTGGGATCTTGATAACATGATACGAAGCGAAATAAGTAAATCAGAAAAAAACAGGAACTGTATTATTCCATACGTAGGTGGGACATAATAGTGAAACTAAGAGACATTGATAAGAGTGTGGTGGTTATGGGGGGGAGGGGGGAATGGGGGAGGGAAAGGGGGAGGGGGAGGGGCACAGAGAGAACAAGATAGAGGGTGACGGAGGACAATCTGACTTTGGGTGGTGGGTATGCAACATAATTGAACGACAAGATAACCTGGACTTGTTATCTTTGAATATATGTATCCTGATTTATTGATGTCACCCCATTAAAAAAATAAAATTAAAAAAAAAAAAAAAAAAAAAGCTAGTGACCCCTTGCTCAAGCCAGTGACCTTGTGCTCAAGCCAGCAAGTGACCTTGTGCTTCAAGCCAGCGACCATGCAGCCATATCTATGATCCCATGGTCAAATAGGCGACCCTGCGCTCAAGCTGGTGAGCTAGCGCTCAAGTCAGATGAGCCTGTGCTCAAACTAGTGACCTTGGGGTTTCAAATCTGGGTCCTCTCAGTCCCAGTCTGATGTTCTATTATTGACTGTACCACCGCCGAGTCAGACTTTCTTTTTCTTTTTAAATTCTCTATGTGCTACTCCTCCCAGCCACTTACTATTATAAAAACACAATAATTTTATTTAAATTTTTGTTTTTTTGCTCATTTGACTTTCCTTTCCCTCTCTGTCCTTCTTTATTTTTTTTGGCAGCTTACATTTTTTTTTTGCAAATAATGTAGACATTTATTGACATTACTTTTGATCAAGGACAGTGCAGTATTTCTTAGGTTCCCTTTTAGAAAATATAGAGATATTACATTTTTCTTTCATGTTATTTGAAAATAAATATTATGACAATGCAAATCAATAAAAAAGAAAATTTTTCTTTTATTTTTGATCTAAATATGCTCTCAGCTACTCCTTTCACTTTCTTTTTTTTTTCTTTATTTTTTTTATTAATTGTGTTTACATAAATTCTAGGGTCACCCCGAATGCATCTTCCCCTCACCCCTATTCCCCTCAACATTTCCCTTTTTCCCCTCCCTATAGCGCCTTCCCCCCTTCCTTTCAGGTTTATCCCATCCTATCATTCCCTTTCCCTCTGTCCTCTTTTCCTCTGGTTGTACCAAAGCTTCTTAATCCACTCATCCACTGACGGACACTTGGGCTGTTTCCAGATCTTCGCTATTGTGAACAATGCTGCCATAAACATGGGGGTGCATTTCATTTTTCAGTGAGTGATATGGTGTCCTTGAGATATATTTCTTTAAGTGGGATGGCTGGGTCAAAGGGCAGTTCCATTTCTAATTTTTTGAGGAATCTCCATACTGTTTTCCACAGTGGCTGCATTCCCACCAGCAGTGCAGGAGGGTTCCCCTTTCTCCACATCCTCGCCAGCACCTATTGTGTGTTGTTTTGTTAATAAGCACCATTCTGACTGGTGTGAGGTGATATCTTATTGTGGTTTTAATTTTCATTTCTCTAATGATTAGTGATGTTGAACATTTTTTTATTTGTCTATTGGCCATCTGTATGTCCTCTTTGGAGAAGTGTCTATTTATTTATCTTGTGCCCATTTTTTGATTGGATTGTTTGTCTTCCTGGTGTTGAGTCTTACAAGTTCTTTATAAATTTTGGTTATTAACCCCTTATCAGATGTATTGTCGAATATGTTCTCCCACTGTGTGGTTTGTCTTTTTATTCTGTTCATATTATCTTTAGCTGTGCAAAAGCTTTTTAGTTTGATATAGTCCCATTTGTTTATCCTGTCTTTTATTTCATTTGCCTGTGGAGATAAATCAGCAAAGATATTGCTGCGATAGATGTCAGTGAGCTTACTGCCTAAGTTTTCTTCTAGGATACTTATGGTTTCACGATTTACATTTAAGTCCTTTATTTATTTTCAGTTTATTTTTGTGAATGGTGTAAGTTGGTGATCTAGTTTCATTTTTTTGCAGGTAGCTGTCCAGTTTTCCCAACACCATTTGTTAAAGAGACTGTCTTTACTCCACTGTATGCTCTTACCTCCTTTGTCAAATATCAATTGTCCATAAAGCTGTGGGTTTATTTCTGGGTTCTCTGTTCTGTTCTATTGATCTATATGCCTGTTCTTATGCCAGTACCAAGCTGTTCTGAGTACAATGGCCTTGTAGTATAACGATATCAGGAAGTGTGATACCTCCCACTTTATTCTTCTTTTTCAAGATTGCTGAAGCTATTCATGTTCTTTTTTGTTTTCATATAAATTTTTTAAATATGTGTTCTATATCTTTGAAGTATGTCATTGGTATTTTAATTGTTATTGCATTGAATTTATAAATTGCTTTGGGTAATATAGACATTTTACTTATGTTTATTCTTCCTAACCATGAGCACGGTATATGCTTCCACTTGTTTGTGTATTCCTTGATTTCTTTTTTTCTGAGTATAAGTCTTTAACCTCCTTGGTTAAATTTATTCCTAGGTACTTTATTTTTTTGTTGTTGCAATAGTGAAGGGGATTGTTTCCTTCATTTCTCTTTCTGATAGTTCATTGTTCATATATAAAAATGCCTTTGATTTCTGTGTATTAATTTTATATCCTGCCACCTTGCTGAATTCATTTATCAGGTCCAGTAGTTTTTTGACTGAGACTTTAAGGTTTTCTATACACAGTATCATATCATCTGCAAATAATGATAGTTTTACTTCTTCTTTTGTAATTTGGAAGCCTTTTATTTCTTCTTCCTGTCTGATTGCTGTGGCTAGGACTCCCAGAACTATGTTGAATAAGAGTGGAGAAAAGGGACACCCCTGCCTTGTTCCTGATTTTAGGGGAATTGCTTTTAATTTTTGTCCTTAACTATAATGTTGGCTGTGGCTTTGTCGTTGATGGCCTTTATCATGTTGAGGTATGTTCCCTGTATTCCCACTTTGCTAAGAGTTTTGATCATAAATGGGTGCTGGATTTTATCAAATGCTTTTTCTGCATCTATTGAAATTATCATGTGGTTTTTCTCCTTCCTTTTTTTTATGTGATGAATCACATTAGTTGATTTACGAATGTTGTACCATCCTTGCCTCCCCAGAATAAATCCCACTTGATCATGATGTATGATTTTTTTATGTATTGCTGGATCCAGTTTGCTAATATTTTGTTGAGGATTTTAGCATCTAAATTATCAGGGATATTGGCCTATAATTTTTTTTCTTTGTGTTGTCTTTGCCTGGTTTCAAAATCAGAATTATGCTCGCCTCATAAAAGGAACTTGGAAGTGTTCCTTCCTTCTGAATTTTTTGAAATAGCTTGAGAAAGATAAGAGTTAGTCTTCTTTGAGTATTTGGTAGAATTCACCAGTGAAGCCATCGGGCCCAGGAGTTTTGTTTTTTGGGAGCTTTTTGATAACTGTTTCGATCTCTTTTGTTGTAATCAGTCTGTTTAGGTTTTCTGATTCTTCCAGGTTGATTTTTGAAAGATTATATGTTTCAAGGAATTTGTCCATTTCACCTAGGTTGTTTAATTTTTTGAGATATAGTTCTTCATAATATTTTCTTAGAATATTTTTATTCTGTTGTGTCGGTTGTTATTTCTCCACTCTCATTTCTAATTTTATTTCTTTGAATCCTCTCTCTTCTTTTCTTGGTGAGCCTTGTTAAAGGTTCATCGATTTTGTTTACCCTTTCAAAGAACTGGCTGTTGGTTTCATTGATCCTTTGTATTGTTTCTTTAGCTTCTATGTCATTTATTTCTGCTCTGATCTTTATTATTTTCTTCCTTCTACTACCTCTGGGTCTTACTTGCTATTCTTTTTCTAGTTCTTTTAGATGAAGGGTTAGGTTGTTTATTTGAGCTTTGTCAAGCTTCTTAAGGAATGTCTGTAGTGCTATGAACTTCCCTCTCAAGACTGCTTTTGCTGTGTCCCATAAATTTTGAGTTGTTGTTTTCTCATCATCATTTGTTTCTAGGAATTATTTCTTCTTTGATTTCATTGTTAACCCATTTGTTATTTAATAACATACTATTTAGTTTCCATGTGTTTGAGTATTTTTCAGTTCTTCTGTTGTGGTTGATTTCTAGTTTCATGCCATTGTGATAAGAGAAAATACTTGATATGATTTCAATCTTCTTTAATTTGTTGAGACTGCTTTTGTGTCCTAAAATGTGGTCTATTTTAGAGAATGTATCATGAGCACTTGAAAAGAATGTATATTCTGCTGCCTTAGGGTGAAAGGTTCTGAAGATATCTATTAAATCCAGGGGATCTAGTGTGTCCTTTAAGTCTGCTGTTTCTTTGTTAATTTTCTTTCTTGAGGATCCATCTAGTGATGTTAGTGGGGATTGAAATCTCCTACTTTTATAGTATTGCTGTTGATCTCACCCTTTATATCCATTGGCTTTATATATTTAGGTGCTCCTGTATTAGATGCATAGATATTTATGATGGTCATATCTTCCTGTTGGATTGCTCCCTTTATCATTATGTCATAACCTTTTTTATCTCTTACTATAGCCTTTGTTTTAAAGTCCATTTTGTCTGATATAAGTATTGCTACCCCAGCTTTTTTTTCATTTCCATTTGCATAAAATATTTTTTCCATTCTTTTACCTTCAGTCTATATGCATCTTTTGTTTTAAGATGTGTCTCTTGTAGACAGCATATGTATGGGTCTTGTTTTCTTATCCAAGCAGCTACCCTATTTCTTTTGATTGGATCATTTAATCCATTTACATTTAAGGTTATTATTGATATGTTGTTGTTTATTGCCATTTTATTCTTTAAAGCTGTATTCCTCTTTTGCTATATTCTTTTTTTCACTTTGATCTGTTTACAACAGGCCCTTTAACATTTCCTGCAGCACTGGTTTGGTTGTAATGAATTCTTTGAGTTTTTTTTTGTCTGGGAAACTTTTTATTTCTCCTTCAATTTTAAATGATAGTCTTGCTGGATAAAGTAGTCTTGGTTGTAGGCTCTTGTTCTGCATTACTTTGAGTATTTCTTTTTTCTTTTTCTTTTTTTTTCTTTTTTGTATTTTTCTGAACCTGGAAACGGGCAGAGACAGTCAGACAGACTCCCACATGCGCCCAACTGGGATCCACCCGGCACGCCCACCAGGGGCGATGCTCTACCCACCAGGGGGCGATGCTCTGCCCATCCTGGGCATCGCTATGTTGCAACCAGAGCCACTCTAGTGCCTGAGGCAGAGGCCACAGAGCCATCCCCAGCGCCTGGGTCATCTTTGCTCCAATGGAGCCTTGGCTGCGGGAGGGGAAGAGAGAGACAGAGAGGAAGGAGAGAGGGAGGGGTGGAGAAGCAGATGGGCGCCTCTCCTGTGTGCCCTGGCCAGGAATTGAACCTGGGACTTCTGCATGCCAGGCTGACGCTCTACCACTGAGCCAACCGGCCAGGGCCACTTTGAGTATTTCTTGCCATTCCCTCTGGCCTCAAGTGTTGAGAAGTTGAAAGTTATCTTTATGGGGGCTCCTTTGTATGTGATAGCCTTCTTTTCTCTAGCAGCTTTTAATATTTTCTCTTTAACGCTTAGCTTTGGTATTTTAATTATGATGTGTCTTGGTGTAGGTTTCTTTGGGTTTCTCTTTAATGATGTTCTCTGTGCTTCTTGAACTTGTGAGACCCTTCCTTGCATCAATTTAGGGAAATTTTCAGCTATGATTTGATTGAATAAAGTTTCTATCCCTTGTTTTTTCTCTTCTTCTTCAGGAACCCCTATGATGTGATGTTATTTCTCTTCATGTGTCACAGAGCTCTCTCAGAGTTTCCTCATATTTTTTGAGTCTCTTTTCCTTTTTCTGCTCTGCTTCTGTGCTTTTGTTCATCTTGTCTTCCAACTCGCTGATTCAATCCTCAGCTTCATCCATCCTGCTTTTAATTCCTTCCATTGTGGTCTTTATTTCTGATATTGTATTTGTCACCTTCAACTGATTCTTTTTTAATATTTCAATGTTCTTTTTTATACTTGCTATCTCTTTATTTAGGTGTCCATAATGACCATTCATTGTTTTTCTAAGATCTCTCAGCATCCTAACAATCATTATTCTAAACTCTGACTCCAGCAGTTTGGTTATTTCCATATCACCCAGTTCCTTTTCTGGAGATTTCTCTTGTGGTTTCATTTGTATTGCACTTCTCTGTCTTCTCATTATGTCTGTGTGTTTGGGTGTGTTGTTTTTAGGGCTGGTTGAGTCTAGGTTTGGTGTTGTCTTGCTCCAATTTTCAGTTGTGTTATTCCTTTGTCTTCTTGAGTTGCATCAGCTGTTGTTTGTGGCAGCTCACTTTTTACAATTCCATTATCGAGTAAATAAAATTAGAGCTTCTTTTCAATTTATTCTATGACCTCCAAATTTGTTCTGTCTTTTTAGTATGCATCTCTTCATTTTATTAGCTTCAAAACTTCTCAGTGAAAAGCTCATGACAAGGAGCCCTGAAGAAAGCAGTTTTTGATGGAAACAGGGCTCACCTTGCACAATAATCATCAGGTGTTTGTTCGGAGCTTACTGTGTGCTGTGCACTCTGATAGACTCTGCTTGGTGATGATATTAAAGATGAAATGAAATTATCACAATTTAATGGAATAAACAATACTACTAAAACTTGTGAGATAACTAACATTATAAAATATAGCACAAAATTGCATAATATACTCTAGCCATCTATCATTAGGAATAAACTCTTGGAACAAAAGAATAAATTATGTAATTATATTTTAGATTATGTTCACACATATTAAATCTTACTGATTCTGGTAAAATGGAAAAGTTTTTTGGGAATTTTTTTAATACCCAACACCCAAATTACTTCTATCATAAACTTAACCACAGTGGCTGGTTCCAACGGGAGGCTGACACTTTGGACTGACACTAAGGGAGCCAGAAGGCACTCCTTAGACATATACAGTTTCTCATTGCCACTTAGTATTCTGACCTTGAAATCTGACTTGTTCTTTTGAGATCCGTATTTATTCTCATGCGAGTCAAAAGGCTATAGCTGTTTCTTCTTATCTGCTAGAGATAAGTTCTAAGACCCCCAGTGGATGCCTAGCATGGCAGATAGTACTAAACCCTATATATACTATTGTTCTTTTCTATATATACATACCTATGATGAAGTTTAATTTATGAAGTAAGCACAGTAAAATATTAACAACAATAATAAGCTAAAATGATTATAATAATACACTGTAACAAGATGGCTGCTAAGAAATTAATAGGGGTGGAGGGAAGTGTGTATAGTGTGAGTATGCTGTATTGAGGGATGCTTCACATCCTGGCATGACGGAGTGGGGACAGTGGGAGATTTCATCACGCCACTCAGAATGGCGTGCAATGCAAACTTATGAATTGAATATTTCTGGAATTTTCTATGTAATATTTTCAGACTGAGTTTGACCACAGGTAACTGAAACTGTAGATAATCTGGGGCTGCTGTGTTTGGAAGGGCCCAGGCAAGCATAAGAAACTTGCTGTCTGGGTAACTTAATTGATCTAGTCATTCCCAAGTACAAGGTGTTTGCAGTCCCTAATACAGTATCAGCATGAAGAAGCAGAAAATTCTAAAAGAGAAAACCTCAGGATGCTTTGCCTTGCAAAAAGGAAG
Organism: Saccopteryx bilineata; assembly: GCF_036850765.1. Classification (NCBI taxonomy): domain Eukaryota; kingdom Metazoa; phylum Chordata; class Mammalia; order Chiroptera; family Emballonuridae; genus Saccopteryx; species Saccopteryx bilineata. The sequence continues at coordinate 163,639,238 of NC_089494.1, forward strand.
AGGCCTTACATCATGGTGTGGATATGGACATCTCTGTTCCTTCAATGTTGCCTGAGGCATCTTTGACCCATTAGAAGGCTTCTCACAACCCTCTTACCTTTAAAAAAAATTAAATTTATTGGGGTGCCATTGTTTAAAAAAATTATATAGGTTTCAAATGTGCAATTCCATAATACACCATCAGTATATTGCATTGTGTGTTTACCTCACAAAGTCAAATGCCCTTCTGCCACCATGTATTTGACCTGCTTTACCCTTGACTACCTCTTCCAACCCCCTTCTCTTTGGTAACCACTGTACTCTTGTTTGTGTCTCTTAAGTTTTTGTTTGTTTGTCTTGTTTGTTCATTTGTTATTTTTAGCTTTTATGAGAGAAATTACATGATTCTTGACTTTTTCTGTCTGGCTTATTTTTTTTAGCATAATAGTCTCAAGTTCTATCTATATTGTCATAAATGGCATTATTTTATCTTTTCTAATGGCTGAGTAGTATTCCATTGTATCAGTATATATGGACCAAGTTTTCTTTATCTAATTATTTATTGAACGGTACTTTGGTTGTTTTCATATCTTGGCCACCGTGAATAATGCTGCAATAAACATAGCAGTACAGATATCTTCACAAACAAATGTTTTCAAATTTTTCAGGTAAATACCCAGAAGAGAGGTTGCTGGGTCATATGGTAACTCTATTCTTAAATTTTTGAAAAACCTCCATACTGTTTTCCATAGTGGCTGTACCAGCAACAGTCCTTATCATGGGATATGGAAAGAGAGGGGATTCCAGAAGACCAATGTGGCAGAGCTAATTGGTCCCCTGTGCCTCCCTCTTTGAATTAAATGTATAATTGAGCTCAGGACCTCAGCATCCACGTTATACACAATAAGGTTTAATATAAGGTACATGTGAAAACGTGGTTCATTATCAGCTCATTCTTGACCATTCAAATTCTGTATATGCCCAGGATGAGAGAACATGTTTATACTCCCTGCAGTCACTGGGACCCTGGACACCTCACCCTGCTCTATTCACTTGGAAAGTAAATTTCAGGAATTGGGAAATTCCATAAAGATAAATATCAGAGAGACATTTTGGCCAATGTGAGATTGCTTTCCAAATGGTTGTCTCTACTCCTGTGCACACATTTATTTTTCTACTCTGGTAATGTTTCAGGCCACTGAACCTTCACAGGAAGGAGATGTGCTTCTAAATGTTAAGAAATTAAGTTTGAAAATGTGAAGGTGGGACAGGTTCCTCAGCTTGAGTGTACTTTAAAATGCTCTAAGCTCCAGGAAATAGCTCTAAGCTCCAGGAATGCCAAGACCATTTTGCTCAATGCAGTCTTTACAATGCATAGCATAATCCTTCACACATAAGAGGTAGGCATGATTTGGCATGACTAGGTGGTGGTGCATTGAATAGAATGTCAGAGGACGCAGAGGACCCAAGTTCAAAACCTCAAGGTCCTCAGTTTGAGTGCGGGCTCATCTGGCTTGTGCGCCAGCTCACCAGCTTGAGCACAGGGTCGCTGGCTTGAGCATGGGATTATAGACATGACCCCATGGTCACTGGCTTGAGCCCAAAGGTTGATGGCTTGAAGCCCAAGTTCTCTAGCTTGAGCCTAAAGGTCGCTGGCTTGAGCATGTGGTCACTCACTCTGCTGGAGCCCCCCAGTCAAGGCACATATGAGAAAGCAATCAATTGATGCTTCTCATCTCTCTCCCTTCCTATCTGTCCCTCTCTCTGTCTCTCTGTCTGTCACACACACACACACGCACACACATAAAAGAGGTAAGCATGATTTGGAAAGAATGGATACACAAATTTAAAGGGAAAATGCACTTAGGGTTTGAGGGAGACTTTTGAGAATGTGCTTAGTAGAGATCTAGTTGCAAGATTGGATTGTTCTGATAGGTTTCTAATGGTTTTTTAAGGCTCTTGAGTGCTGACCTTTGATTAGCATTGAGTTTGAATCTGCTTTGCCAATGGCACTGACTATACCAAAGACTTTGGGCTGAACTCACAAAGACACTAACAATTAAGCCCACCCATGAATTGTTTATTTCAGTTATTGCCTTTGTTTTTGTTCTATAATTTCCTTTTGGTTATTTTCTATTACTTCTATTTCATTGTTGAAATATTTCTATTTTTAAAAAAGTTTATTTTGAGATAATTTGTAATTGATTGCTGGAGCACTCACAATGTCTGTTTTCAAGTTCTTGTCAATAGTTCCAGCAACTAATTCATTTCTGTGTTGGCATCGGTCTTTACCCATTTAAGTTGTGATTTTCCCGGTTCTATGACAGGTGATTTTTTATTGCATCCTGAAGTTTTACCAATCATGGACTCCATTTCAAGCTTGCATTTTGACATGCTGTCACCCTGTTTTGGTTCAAATCACAGGTCCTGGACTAATTTTGTGAGGCATTTAATTCTCAGCCTTTTGTCAAGCCATTGTTGTCTGCTTGGTTTATGTGGTGCCTCTGAAGCTCCCACTGATCCTACTGGGGCCCTGAAGGTATAGAAGGAGCTCTTTAAAGTAAGGAAAGGAGTTGATTTCTGGCACTGGTGCTTATTTGGGATCCCCTTTGCGAAGGCCCCCTGAGACACTCATGTCTCCAGATGAAGAGAGGGGCTCTGGCTCTTGGGGTGTTAACAACCTGCATTTGTGTTGTTCTGTCCTTGGATGCCTAAGCAACCCACCTTTGTCCTTCCACACTTCACTTTGTTTCTTGCTTATCTTCAGATTCTATAATTGTCATTGGTGGGAGTAAGAAGGAAAAGATGGGTCCACATTAACTTCTCTGAGCTGGAACTGGATTTTAGTGATATTCTATGAATCTCCCTCCTAGAAAAAAAAACACCAGAACCCCTGGCAGACAGTGGATCTGGGTCTTTGGGTAGTCAGTAAGAAAACTAATTCTAGGGGTGTGACCACTGTAGATACATCTGGAGGGGAGTTTCCTTCAACATCCATCCTCCTCTCTTCTCTTCCCAGGAAAGAAGCCAGGTGCAGGGTTCAAGGCCGCCTCCTCAGGAGATGGAGGAGTACAGGAAAATAAATTACCTCATCAGGAGGAAACACTTTGCCATATATATAACTTCTTTACTGTTTAATTCTTTCTGGAATCAAGAATATGCTACTGATACATACAAGTGTTGCAAGATTCTTATGTTTAACATGTACTTTGGCCCGGTAGACAGCTCAGGTGACTGGGCCTTCTTTAGTCTGGGCTTAACCACAGGCGGATGACTGGTGTTTCCTGCACCTCAGCACAGCACCGGTTCTTCATTTTCTCTGGCTCGCTCTGTTGGATGCGTTTGACGTCAGCCCCTCTCCCAGTCTTGAAGGAGTAGCCTTCTGGAGATGAACCTTATCATTTCATCTTGCCCCAGCTCTTGGCTAGTTCTCAAACCGCTGTGAGTGTCCCAACCTCCTGCTTTATTTTCAGTGGCTCCCAGGAGCTGGGGCTGTGCCAAGACCTGTCAGTGCCCTAAAGGGGAGGCTTGTTAGCACCTAGATTCAGCTTGACTGGAAGCCAGACCCTCTGGCAGAGTTCTGAAAGTGTGCAAATTCACATAGTCCTGGGGGACCACAGCAGCAGAGCCGGTGGCCACCAAACCCAGTAAAGGTGGATTGGAATGCCATCGGCAAAACCCGGGACCCAGATGTCAACCTGGGCCCCCAAAGTAAAATCAGTGCTGACGTAAAACCCAGGCCCCTAATGTAAAGCAGGCCTCAGACATAACACAGGGCCCCCGATGCAGGTGGAGCTCCCACCAGATGCACTGGCTCTGGAGCTTGAGAACATCTGCCTGTGCCCCACCATAGCCCCTGGCCACCGCAGCGGCCAGACACGGCCCCTCCGCACCGCTCTGAGCAGCAGGCAAGTTCCCGACAGGACCCTGACACCACCGAGGCCGCCCCAGGGACGCTGAGTCTGTGCCTGGTTCTCACGTTGCTCTCAAGTAGCTCTTGGGGATATGTGTCGGGTGTCTGGTGGCTTCAAGGATAGATATTTTGGGGTCTGTCTCTTAGATGCAGGTCTTAAAATTTGGGGTGCTAGTACAGGTTTCACCCCTCCTCAGGTTGGGAGTCAGTGAGAGGAGGTTGTTCTGTGTGTAGCTGCGGAGTGGGAGTCAGTGAGAGGAGGTTGTTCTGTGTGTAGCTGTGGAGTGGGAGTCAGTGAGAGGAGGTTGTTCTGTGTGTAGCTGTGGAGTGGGAGTCAGTGAAGGAGGCTGTTCTGTGTGTAGCTGTGGAGTGGGAGTCAGTGAAGGAGGCTGTTCTGTGTGTAGCTGCGGAGTGGGAGTCAGTGAGAGGAGGCTGTTCTGTGTGTAGCTGTGGAGTGGGAGTCAGTGAGAGGAGGCTGTTCTGTGTGTAGCTGTGGAGTGGGAGTCAGTGAGAGGAGGCTGTTCTGTGTGTAGCTGCGGAGTGGGAGTCAGTGAGAGGAGGCTGTTCTGTGTGTAGCTGTGGAGTGGGAGTCAGTGAGAGGAGGCTGTTCTGTGTGTAGTTGTGGAGTGGGAGTCAGTGAGTCCTGGGCAGAGGTGAGCTCGGGGTCCCCGGGCGTCATGGTCCCTCTGGGCAGCTGCACAGGAGTTGGTGCAAGTCCTGGCATCAGTGTTTGGTATCCACTCAACACCAGCCAGCCATGTGATGGCAGGTGTGAGGATCAGAGTTCAGGTCCCCACACCTCTGACCTCTGGGGACGCTGGCCCTTCGCTGCGGTGGTGACTCACTGAGGTTTTGTGCACTGTGCTGTGTAGAAGCCGTACTGAAAGTGAGGACTGGACTCAGAAGAAGCTGAGGCAGTGGCAGGACCGCTCTGGGTATCTGAGCACCAGTGACAACATGATCCTGGAGAAAAAAGTCCTGAATAGTTGACTGTAAGACAGAATTTTATCAAATAAAACTGGGGTATGATTATAATATCATGATGTTACCAAGTGAAAACTCCTATCTTGCAATAGAAAATGATCCTATTATGAATCTGTTTTGAAGATGTTTAGATTATGCAAAGCATATGTTTGACTTAGATTTCTTCTAGTAGTATTCTCTGTTTCTGCTTACTGTGATGTGGCAATACTGTGTAGTAATTAATGAGGACCACCAGAAGTATAGCTGGTGCTGAGCAGGGGTCTACCTGCCTTGTCACCGCTGTCTCTGCAGCAGGAACACTGTCAATAGTATTGGTGACTAGCTTGCATTGGACTTAACACCCATCCATCACACCTTCCGGTCTTTACAACTTCCCTATGGAATGGATGTTATCCTTACCCTGCATTTAAGAATGAAGAAACAGAGATACCAAGTCCTTGAATAATTTGCCTGAGATCTCCCAATTAGGGAGACATAAAGTGAGGTATGAACGCTGAGGCCTACCTGTGGCCTCTGTGCCAAGGTCCCCTGGCTCAGCCTGCGTACCATCCTCCTCTGTAGGGACTCAGCCTTGGTGTGGTCCCCTCTTTATGAATCCTGTTTCATTCAGTTCATTTGAAGTGCTGCATTAAAGAAAAAAAAAAAAGAACCTTTCCTTTCTCTTTTACTGATACGTATCATTTGGGCAATGTGTTTGACATCTCTGAGCTGGTCATACCTGGAGGACTTGAAGGTGGAAGGGTGGGAGTTTTCTTTTCTGAGCTGCACTTCCTGGGAGCTCTCTTTCCAGAAAGGCTGGTTGGTGAGGGTGGAGCAAAAATCTAATCTCTCAATGCCCTGGCCCTTGTACAGGCAAATTCATTCCCATGTTTATTTCATCATTAATTTTGTTGTGTTGTATTTATCTAGGGAGTAGTTTTTAAACCAAAATATTTATCACAGATTTAATAGGGAAAGAATATATTGACATACCTACTCTAAGTCAACGGATTTATTTGATAGCATTTTTTGTAGGATTATTACAAAGCACAGTGTGTATAGAGTCAGTTGACATAATTCTAGCACTATTTAGTGTTTTATGAAACATACTAACTATAAGAATAACTTTCTGTTTGAAAACTTTTTTTTGTTTTTATTAACTACATTAAAATATTTTTTCTGATTATCAAATATATATTGTATTGTACTTTGGGAAATTCAAAAGGAAGAAAAGAAAGAAAACAAAAACTACCTGAAGAGCCACCATCCACAGGTGGTGTCTCAATACTTTGTTGTACTTCTTCTTATATAAATACATATATGTCTCTTATACTTGGAAGCAATTGAGGTGATTCTTTCCCCTTAACTTTAGATCATGGAAGAGTCTGATTTTATTTTAGCAACTTCAGGAGGCTATTCAGTGTAGTTTTAATGCATAGGAGCTGACTTTAAAATACATTGTCCTAGAAAGTAATCAACATTTCTATAGAGAAATTAGATAGTGAAGAAGAAAGCCCTGGCCAGTTGGCTCAGTGGTAGAGCGTCGTCCTGGCGTGTGGAAGTCCCAGGTTCAATTCCCGGCCAGGGCACATAGGAGAAGCGCCCATTTGCTTCTCCACCCCCCCTCCTTCCTCTCTGTCTCTCTCTTCCCCTCCCACAGCCAAGGCTCCATTGGAGCAAAGATGGCCCGGGTGCAGGGGAAGGCTCCTTGGCCTCTGCCCCAGGCGCTAGAGTGGCTCTGGTTGTGGTAGAGCAACACCCCGGATGGGCAGAGCATCGCCCCCTGGTGGGCGTGCTGGGTGGATCCCGGTCGGGCATATGCGGGAGTCTGTCTGACTGTCTCTCCCGGTTTCTAGCTTCAGAAAAATACAAAAAAAAAAAAAAGGGAAGATAAGAAGAAGACAAATACTTCTCACCATTCCATCACTTAAACATGAAGACTCTTTTTTTAAAAAAATTATTACTTTAGTATTCTTTCCATGCATGTACATTTATATTCTTTAGTGACATTATTTTATTACAAGCCAATATATCATGAATAACTTTTCATACCAAATAATTATCACTTCCATTTATTTCTCCTAGAAGCATTTATTTTTAATAAAAAAGAATGAAAACATTTTTTTTCATTTAATAAAACATCTAATGGCATAACACATGATTGATTATTAAAGAAAAAATAGTCCTCTTAGGTTATCGGAGAAAATAATGACATAATGTAAAATTTGACCATTCTGGAATAGCCTTTCTGATGTGTATACTTCCAGGTATTTTTTCCATATATTATATACATGTAAATATTTTTCTCACACAAATGAGACTATAATACAGTGGGTCCGTAAAGTCATGGTGCACTTTTGACCAGTCACAGGAAAGCAACAAAAGACGATAGAAATGTGAAATCTTCACCAAATAAAAGGAAAACCCTCCCAGTTTCTGTAGGATGATGTGGCAGCATGTGCACATGTGCAGATGATGATGTAACACCATGTATACAGCGGAGCAGCCCACGGCCATGCCAGTCGAGATGTGGATGGTACAGAGGAAAGTTCAGTGTGTTCTGTGGCTTGCTAAATTCGAATTCATGACCAAAGTGCAATGTGAATATCGGCACGTTTATAACAAAGGGCCACCACATAGGAATAACATTACTCGGTGGGATAAGCAGTTGAAGGAAACTGGCAGTTTGGTGGAGAAACCCCGTTCTGGTAGGCCATCAGTCAGTGACGAGTCTGTAGAGGCTATACGGGATAGCTACCTAAGGAGCCCTAAAAAATCTGTGCGTGAGCCCACATTGAACTGCACTGAATAGGTATGAAACTGGGAGAGTTTCCTTTTATTTGGTGCAGATTTCACATTTCTATCATCTTTTGTTGCTTTCCTGTGACCGGTCAAAAGTGCACCATGACTTTACGAACACACTGTGTATACTTTTATGTTACCAGATTTTTAAAATATTTGATCATATATTACAATGAAAATATTTAAAATTAAATCTTTGAGTATAGCCACGTGATTTTTATTACAATAAATCCTACAAAATAGAATTATCAAACCAAAGGATTTACTGTTTTTAAAATTTTTTTTTCTTTTCTTTCTTTTTTTGTTTTAGTGAGAGGAGATGAAATAAACTCCCCCATGCACCCTGACTAGGATCTACCTGGTGACCCCTGTCAAGGGCTGATGCTTGAATCAACTGAGCTATCTGCAGTGCCTGAGGCTGATGGTGAAACCAATGGAGCCACTGGCTGCAAGAGGGAAAATGAGAAAGAAGGAGGAGAAGAAATGAGAGAGAAGCAGATGCTTGCTTCTTCTGTGTTCCCTGACTGGGAATCAAACCCGGGATGTCCAGTCTCAGGGTGATGCTCTATTCACTAAGCTATCCAGCCAGCTCCAAGATTTTCAATTAACAATAATATATATTTATATAAAAATTTTTGAGGGGCATTTAGAGGAGGGGAGATAGTAAGGCAGACTCCCTCATGCTCCCTGGCTGGGATCCACCCAGCAACTCCATTTGGGGATGATCCGTGAGTACCGAGCTATTTTTAGTGCCTGAGGCTGATACGCTCCAGTGGACCTATCCTCAGTACCCAGGGCCACCCTTGAACCAATAGAACCGCTGGCTGCGGGAGAGGAAGAAGGAGAGAAGTGAAAGAGGGAGTGGAGAAGTAGATGGTGGCTTCTCCTGTGTGCCCTGCCCAGGAATCGAACCCAGAACATCTGTATGCTGGGCTGATGCTCTATCCACTGAGCCACCATCCAGGGAAAAACATAAAAATATTTAAAGTTAAATCTTTAAGTATATCCACATTGATTTTTATTAAAATAAAGTAAAATAAAATGATCAAACCAAAAGGATTTATTGTTTTTAAGATTTTTGAGAATGAGCCAATTAGTTTGTGCATAGATTGTGTCAGTATATTTTCCCACCAATAGCATATGAGGCTGTTCACTTTTTCATATGCAGTACAACATTGGGTACTAATACTAGCTTATTAATAATACTGGATAATTTGATAGGTGAAAACAGTATCTGGTATTTCACATTTTTTTGAGAGCCATATCCATTTTCTCTTTCTAAATTACTTGCTCATAGCCTTTGTCCATTATTCTGTAGAGGTGTGTATCTTTTTCCTTACAAATTATATCAGTCATTTATATTATATATAATATATTATATATATATATATTTTTTTTTTTCAGAGACAGAGAGAGAGTCAGAGAGAGGGATAGACAGGGACAGACAAACAGGAATGGAGAGATGAGAAGCATCAATCATTAGTTTTTCGTTGCACATTGCAACACCTCAGATGTTCATTGATTGCCTTCTCATATTGCCTTGACCGGGGGGCTATAGCAGACCGAATAACCCCTTGTTCGAGCCAGCGACCTTGGGTCCAAGCTGGTGAGCTTTTGCTCAAACCAGATGACCTGTGCTCAAGCTGGTGACCTCTGGGTCTCAAACCTGAGTTCTCGGCATCCCAGTCCGACGCTCTACCCACTGCGCCACCGCCTGGTCAGGCTATATTGTAAAACTATTAATTCTTTGTAGCCATATGTGTTGGAAACATTTCCTCCAATTTTCTAATTGCCTTTTAAATTGTTTATGGGGTCTTGGGGGTCCAGAAAATTATAATTTTAATGTCCCTTATTAATATTATGTCAATTTTCTAAATCAGCTTGAGAAGGTAAGCTGGTTTTGATTTATCAAAAAAAAAAAAAAAAAACCCAGAAAAACTCATTGGCAAATGGCATGTCCTTTGCTGTAATTTCTTTCTCTTTTATTTAAAAAATTTTAAGCCTGCTCCAACATTTTTAAATGAAAAAAAAATAATCAGATAAAATAATTGCCTTTGTGTATGCCTGGATGCTGTCAAAATTTCCATGTCAGTAGATCAGTACTGTTATGAATAAAATTATTTTAAAAACTATTCTGTCATCAGGTATATTGAGGAAGAAAGGATTCTTTTGGTTGATGCCAGTATTGCTAATTGCAGGCTTGGTGACTTCATTGTCATTGTAGTGACTTCAGGACCAAGGGCACTGCACTGAGCAGTCAGTCCCAGGAACAGAACCAGAGTTGCACGGTCTATGAATAGGTCAAAATGAGGCCCATTATTCTGATTCCATCTCTAGGCTCATTTTGTTTTGATGGTGTTGTAACAATTTGAATCTAAACATTTTAGATTGTAAATAAACTTGTCAAAAGCTCCACCACTCCCTATTGTCTGATGCCGTTACTTCTACTTTAAATGTTACTTAGTTAATCCCTTACTACATTTAAATTTGGTTTCCTAATCTATAGATTACATATTCAAAGAAGCCAAAAAATAGTGGGTGGGTCAGAGTAGATTAGTGTTTTTCAACCACTGGTCCACAGACCGATCTGCCAGAAATTTTGTGCCAGTCTGTGAAAGAGTTAACCTCTCTGATGTTGTATGAAGATTATAGACCCAATGATCTTAGTTGAATTTGTTTGTGCTCAGGATGATTTCTGCTTATTTGTCCCCAAAATAATTCCCCTATTTTCACTTGTTCCCAAGTGTTAATAGGTTAAAAACCACTGAAGTAGATCATTAATTAAGGGGAGGACAGAAAATAGGCAGTAACCCCTTTCTATAATACACGGCTTGGGGCAGCTCCCCAGTTAGTGAATGGAGATCACACACACACCAAAAAAAGCATATCTTTGAAAGGTGAAGGTGGCAACAGAGATCAGAAGAGGTAGGTAAGGCAGAGGTGGGCTAGGGTGTAGCACAACAGCAGGGATAGCTTCCATAGGGCATGTATGTTCTCAGTGGTTCCCTACCAAGGTAGTTGTGGACTTTATTGGCATCCCCATGCTGGGGCAGACCATGTGCATCTTGTGTACCCTAGGCTTTGTGCTCAGGGTCATTGTGTGTCTTTGGCATCTATCAGCATCTGCGGCTACGGCACCATGGGGCCATAAAGGCAAAGCTCCTGACAGTGTATCTGGCTGGCAATTTGAGTTGTAAATTTCTGACAGGCCACCATCACTTCAGCTGAGTGGTACTTGTCAGACATAAAGCCTGAAGTCAAGGTGAGAGGACAGAGACCCACCTCATGGTGGCCAGGTGACAAAGAATTTTTGAGCTATTTTTTATACTTCTTCTGTGAGCTGGAGCATGGCAGGGTCCTGACACCTGGGTTGACATTGGCTTTGCAATGACAGCTGCATAACCTAGATTCTTAACAACTTTTGTAAAACCCTTTATTCGTCTATGAAAAAGACATATATTAATAGTAGTTATCTTATGAAGTTACTGTGAAAGAATTGAATGGGGTTATCTTACAAATGAGCTTTAGCATTGCACCTGGCCTACTGCGTGCACAGTAAATCTCATCTATCCTAATGTTTCAGTAGAGACCAGTAATTTGGTAGGTTTTTATTAAGGATGATATAGCACCACTATTGCTCCATGCTCATTCTCTCCCTCCCACAGCTTCAGGACCAGACCCTGTGAGCAGGATTTAGGTGAGGCATGCTGATGCACACAATTTCTTTTTCCTAAGCGAGATGTAAAAAACAGTAGTGACGCAAATGCTTCTTTGACAAATATATACTGGAGTGGAATGAATTATCTGGAGATTTCATATCATCCAACTCTAACATTTTTAACTGTGTCATAAAATCCTCAGCATGTTGGCTAGGATAATTCTTTGTGCATGAAGCTGAGAAATGATAGATAATTTTTCACTTCATAGAACATAAAATTGCTGTGTGTTTTACAGATTCTCTTATCTGAACCTCTTAGTAGCACAATCAGGGGGAAAACTGTATTTCTAGTTTTAAAAAGTAGTAAAAAAAACACAAAACCCACTAAACCTGTCATTCTCAATGTACATTTCTGGAAGGTGAATATAATGCATGTAATTATTGTAATATATCTTACTATATATAACACATAACCCCCAAAATTAACCTCATACATGTAAAATACTATCTTCTTACTTGAAAAAAAATGTTGTCTAAATTTTTATTTTCCATGAATAAGCCTAATTTTTCTTTTATTAAATCCACCCTAACATATACATTCAAATTTGGTGTAAAAGAAGGTACAATGTACATTTGTATGTGTAGTTAGCATTGTGTAAACATACTCTGAGAATTTGAACTTACCAATAACTTAGTTAAAATGACCACTAAATTCCTCCCAAATTCAGTGAGTCAATGAGTAAGCTGTTCAGTCCTACAAGTTTGGTAACTGGGTTCCTAACTTTGTACTATACAGCAAGTTCTAGAGGATATGTTGTAAGCAAGAGCACCCTGTGTAATCATTTTAGCTTTTACACACTTCTGGTTTCCTCAGAATTGTTTGCATATACACATATAAGGCAATAATAGTATGTAAGTGCTATGAGATTATTTCTCTGTAGTCATGCATTTTCTTATTTTGATAGTCAAAGGAGTTGGATACAGATATCTTGACCAAAATCTCTAATGGGAAAAACCCCAGGAAAGTTGAGTATGTATGAAGGTATTGAACTATATATTTGGATATTACATAAAGCTCTTTTGGGCCTAAGCAGACATTAAAAGGGCATAGGCATTGAGGCGGTGATTCATTAATTGACCACCCTGGCAGTCTGAAAGCACACCCAAATGTGCTTAATGCACTCCTGAGCTGGGATTTAAGCAAAATAAATGGCTCATTATGGGTAATAACTAGCTGAAACCATTTAAGTCAAATTTATTTTATTATTGAAGGGACCTTATGCTTTAGCAATACTGCATTAAGACACTGTAGATGGGAGTTATAAATCTGAGAACAATTTCACATATGACATATATGCTGTTGGATAATGTAGGCTATAACTGTTAATTGACCTAAAGGGGAAAATTAGTGATTATAATTTTTTTCACTGATCCACTCATTTACTTATACAGCAACCATTTCTAAAAGTTCAGTCTCTTTCAAAAACACAGGTGACAACCTGGATTTTAATTGGCATCTAAAGTGGGGGACAGTCTTATGAGACTTAAATCTTAATCTGTGGGATCTGGTGCTATCTTCAGTAGTTAGTTTGCAATAGAGTTAAATTCAAGGACACCCAGTCAGTGCCTGCAGAGAATTGCAGAATTGCTTGGTATGAGAAAAACACCCACATATTAGAATGGGTGTTTGATCAATGTCACCCCATTAAAATTAATTTAAATAAATAAATATAGTCACTGAGAAAAAATTGTATTGCTCTTCACTTTATTGTGCTTTGTGGATACTGTGTTTTTCACAAATTCAAAGTCTGAGGCAACCCTTCATTGAACCAAGTCTATAGGCACCATTTTCTCAATAGCATTTGCTCTCTCTTTGTTTCTATGTCATATTTTGGTAATTCTCACAATATTTCAAAGTTTTCATTATTATATTTGTCATAATTACTTGTTATCAGTGATCACTGATGTTACTATTGTTTGAGGGCACCACAAATCGTGCCCAGATAAGACAGCAGATTTAATAAGTGTTGCATGTGTTCTAACTCAGTGGTTTTTGGTGGAAAAACTAGTTTTAACTGTACTACTAGCTGACCATTTCCATCTCTCTCTGTCTCCTCAGGCCTCCCTATTCCTTGAGACACAACAATATTGAAATTAGTCCAATTACTAACCCTACAATGGCCTCTAAGTGTTCAAATGAAAGGAAGAGACACACATTTCTCACTTTAAATTAAAAGCTAGAAATGATTAAGCTTAGTGAAAAGGCATGTAGAAAGTTGAGACAGGTTAAAATCTAGACTTATAGTGCCAAACAGACAAATTGTGGATGCAAAGAAAATGTTCTTGTAGGAAATTAAAAACGCTGCTTCAGTGAACACAAAAGATAAGAAAGCAAAACAGCCTTATTGCTTATATGAAGAAAGTTTTAATGATCTATATAGAAGATCAAACCAGCCACAACATTCTCTTAAGCCAAAGTCTAATTCAGGGCAAGGTGCTAACTCTCTTCAATTCTCTGACAGCTGAGAAAAGTGTGGAGACTGCAGAAGAAAAGTTTAAAGGTAAAAGAAGTTAGTTCATGAGGTTTAAGGAAAGAAGCTATATCCATAATGTGAAAGTACAAAAGAAGAAGCCAGCACTGGTGAAGAAACTGTAGCAAGTTATCCAGAAGATCTAGCTGAGATCATTCATGAAGATGGTTACACTGAATAACAGATTTTCAGTGTAAATGCAAGTTATATTGGCAGAAGATGTTACTTGGACTTTCAGAACTAGACAGAAGTCAATGCTTGAATTTAAATGTTCAAAGGACAGGCTGACTCTCTTGTTAGAGGCTAATGCTGCTGGTGACATTATGTTAAAGCCAATGCTCATTTACAATTATGAAAATCTTAGGGCCCTTAAGAATTATGTTAAAAATCTTTACTGTGCTTGTAAATGGAAGAACAAAGCCTAGATGACATTACATCTATTTAGAACATGGTTTACTGAATATTTTAAGCCCACCTTTAAGACCTACTGCTCAGAAAAAAGATTTCCTTTCAAAACATTATTACTCATTGACAATGCAACTGATCAATCAAGAGCTCTGATAGAGTTGTACAATGAAATTATGTCATTTTTATGCCTTTTAACCCAGTATCCATTCTTCCCATGGATCAAGGAGTAATTTCAACTTTCAAGTCCTTATATTTAAATATATTCTGTAAGGGTATAGCTGCCATAATAGTGATTACTCTGATGGATCAGGGAAAAAGACATTAAAAACCTTCTGTAAATTATTCACCATTCTAGATGCCATTAAGAACATTCATGAGTCATGGCAAGAAGTCAAAATATCAACATTAATAAGAGTTTGGAAGAAGTTGATTTGAACCCTCACTGATGACTTTGAGAGGTTCAAGTCTTCAGTGGAGAAAGTAACTGCAGATGTAGTGAAAATAACAAGAGGACTAGAATTTGAAGTGCAGCCTGAAGATGTGATTGAATTGCTGCAATCTCATGATAAAACAAACAACTGAAGAGTAGCTTCTTATGGATGAGCAAAGGAAATGGTCTCCTAAGATGGAATCCACATCTGGTGAAGATGCTGTGCAGATTGTTGAAAATCCAATGAAGGTTTAGAATATTACATAGACCTAGCTGATAAAGCTGTGCCAAGGTTTGAGAGGACTGACTTCAATTTTGACAGAAATTCTACTGTGGGTAAAATGCTATCAAACAGCATTGCATGCAACAGAGAAATTATTCATAAAAGGTTAATTGATGCAGCAAACTTTATTGTTGTCTTATTTTAAGAAATTGTCACAGAAAAGGAGATGACATCAGTGTAATGGTGCGGTAGGAAGCGATACCGATAACTCTCCCCCAAACCTCAACAAGATCTTCAACCAGAAACAGAAAAACCTATCCTTGGAGCCTCCAGATGTTTTGCAATACACCTGAAGGTATGGTCGAGCAAAAAATTGGCTAAATATATAATCAAACCCCGAAGGAAATAGGGAGTAAGAAATGCTCCGCTTTCCTCACTAACCTTAACAGGGCAGCTTTCACTGGGAACTGAGAATATAGAAACTGAGGCAGGTAAAGGGGGTGAATAGATCCAGGCCGTGGCACAAACGGCCAAACCAGGCTGTAGCACGGAGATCCAAGCCAAGGAAAAACTGTTCCTGTGGCAACCCAGTCTATACAAGCTAAGACTTGTGCCAAACCCAGACAAAGAAAGACAAGTGGGGCAGCCATTTTCCCCGATCTCCTGGTCGCTGCGTGCAGATAGTGGGCGAGAGATTCCTCCGACTGCCTCAGCAGTGGGCGCTCGTGTTATCCCACAGAGAGGCAGAGTCAGAGCCTTTGTGTGGGCCAAAAGTGGAATCTCCGGGCAGCCCCAGCACCCTGAGGGAGCCGTGCACGGGAAGGGAGTGAGAGCCAATTCCAACACTGCAACTTTTCTGTGCAGGAAGGGTTTCACTCAGAAGGTGAGGCGGCTGGCCTGATATCCTAGTCTGCGCACAGAAAGTGAGCGAGAGATTCCTCTGACTGCCTCAGCAGTGTGCGCTGGTATTATCCCACAGAGGGGCAGAGCCAGGGGCCTTTGTGTGGGCCAAAAGCAGAATCTCGAGCCGCCCCAGCACCCTGAGGGAACCGCGCACCAGGAGGGAGCGAGAGCCAATTCCAACGCTGCAACTTTTCTGTGCAGAAGAGGGTTTCACTCAGAGGGTGGGACTTCCGGCCTGATATCCTGATCTGCACGCACAGATAGTGAGCGAGAGTTTTCTTCAAGCGCCCCAGAAGTGGGTGCCCACCCGTGTTACCTGACAGAGTGGCAGAGCCAGGGGTCTTTGAGTGGGCGGAAGCCCTGCCCTGCCTGATTATGCTAGCAGCTCTGACTGACTGAGCCTTACCCAGAGCCCTGTGCTGAGTGGAAATAGAGTGGGGAGTGGCCAGCTCTTTGAGCCTCTAACTATCCAGGCAGAGGCAGCAGCAACCCCATAGCTGGATTATCAGGCTACTAATTGAGGAAGGAAAGACTAGGAGACATGGATTCTCTCAATGTCGGAGCCTATAAATGCTAATGAGCCTCGACTGCCAACGAGACTGAAGCACAATACATGACATCGCCATAGAGACTTATCAACTGCAAACCTCTACCTGAGTGTGCCAAAGGGGCAGAACCCAGGATACAGAGTCACTGACCAGGAAGAGGGAGAGAAAAGAAAAAGCAAGAAGATAACCTCTCAAAATCAAGAATAATCTGCAGACTTTATAACCTATCCCATTTTATTATATTTGTTCGTTTCTTTCTCTTATCTTTATTCTTGATTTTTTTTCTTTTTTCCTTCTCCAATTTGGTCATTTAACTCTCTTCCGGTCTTATTCTCTCCTCTCCTTGAACTACACTACCCATAAGTGTTACATCTCCCATTATCTTTTCTTTCCTTTTCCTTCTCTCTATGAGGGTTGCACTCCAAAACCCTTAAATCTCTCTCTCTCTCTCTTCTTCTTTTTTCTTTTTTCTTCTTTTAGTGGTAACCTCTTTTTTTCTCTCTCTCTCTCTCTCTCTTTCTTTTCTCCCTCTATATTAGTTTCTTCCTTTCTCCTTTACGTCTCCTCTCATTCAAACCTCAATAACGAACAAATTATCTTATCTGGGACTCAAACTTATGTTTGTGGATTTTGGGGGGTTTTTACTTCACCTTTTTAACTCACTAGCAGTGCTCCCATCACTGGCTCTCCATTTTATCTAGTTCTTGTTACACTAAATACAATAGTAATTTTTTAATTTGTCCCCCCATTTTCCTGTTTCCCTCTTATTCCTCTCATCATAACTCTTAGTCAACCAACACCTAAAAGCAAATCATTTTATTCTTGACCCAAATTTTTTTCTTATTTGCTTTTTGTGGGTCCATACCCCCTTTTTTTCTGTTGTTTTTTTGTTTGTTTGTTTGTTTTGCCCTTTATTACTTCTCCCCAATTCAGGCCCTCCAGTACAGGAATTGTTTGCTCTATTTAGTACAATATAACTCACAGTTCACCACAAGATTTTCTCAAGAAAGAGGGGAGAGGAGAGGAAAAAAGGAGGGGGGAATAATTTCCTTTTTAAAAAAATTTTTTATTTTATTTTATTTTTCTTTATTTTTTTAAAAAAACTCTTTGATTTTTTATTTTTTAACATTTTATTCATTTTAGAGAGGAGAGGGAGAGACAGAAGGGGGGGAGGAGCTGGAAGCATCAACTCCCATATGTGCCTTGACCAGGCAAGCCCAGGGTTTCGAACCAGTGACCTCAGCATTTCCAGGTCAACGCTTTATCCACTGTGCCACCATAGGTCAGGCGCTAACTTTTTATTCTTTATTAAATCTCAATACTATCAACAAAACCACCCTCAGATGTCATTAAGGAAGAGAAAATCGAATATTATGGATACAAAAGAAAGAGAGTTAACACAGACAGATGAGGAAAAATCTATGGAGAAAAAATTTAATATGTTGGAAACCTTGGAGTTAAACGACAGAGAATTTAAAATAGAAATCCTAAAAATACTCAGAGATATACAAGAAAACACAGGAAGGCAATTTAGGAAGCTCAGAAAACAACTCAATGAACACAGAGAGTATAACTCCAAGGAAATTGAAACAATAAAAACAAATCAAACAGAGATGAAACAATCAATTCACGAAATGAAAAACGAGGTAACAAGCTTAGCTAATAGAACAGGCCAGATAGAAGGTAGGATTAGTGAAATAGAAGACAAGCAACTTGAGGCACAACAGAGAGAAGAAGAAAGAGACTCAAAAATTAAAAAAAAAATGAGATAGCCCTACAAGAATTATCTGACTCCATCAAAAAGAATAACATAAGAATAATAGGTATATCAGAGAGAGAAGAGAGAGAAAATGGAATGGAGAACATACTCAAACAAATAATAGATGAGAACTTCCCAAGCCTGTGGAAAGAACTAAAGCCTCAAATTCAAGAAGCAAACAGAACTCCAAGTTTTCTTAACCCCAACAACCTACTCCAAGTCACATCATAATGAAATTGGCACAAAACAATGGCAAAGAAAAAATTCTCAAGGCAGCCAGGGAAAAGAAGAATACAACATATAAAGGAAGGCCCATTAGCTTATCATCAGATTTCTCAACAGAAACTCTACAAGCTAAAAGAGAGTGGACCCCAATATTTAAAGTCCTGAAAGAGAGGAACTTTCAGCCACGAATACTATACCCATCAAAGCTATCCTTCAAATATGAAGGAGAAATAAAAACATTCACAGATACAGAAAAGATGAGGGAATTTATCATCAGAAAACCACCATTCCAGGAATTACTAAAGGAGGTTCTCCAATCAGATACAAAGAACAAAAAAAAAAAAACAAAGCCACAAGTAAAAGCTCCAAGAAGAACACAATAAAACCAAATTTAAACTGTGACAACAACAAAAAGAAAGGGGGGGGGGAGAGGATGGAGATTAACAGTAGCAAAGGACGATGGAGTGCAAAAGTACTCACAAAATAGTGCACTACAATGAACAGGGTAGGAACCCTTTTCATTACTTAAAGGTAACCACCATTGAAAAAACCACCATGGAAGGACATGATTTAAAAAAGATAGCAACAGAGGAAAGATGTATGGAATACAACCAAATAAAAACAAAAGATAGAAAAACGAAAGAGAAGGATCAAACAAGACACAAAAATAACAGAAAGAAAGCTATAAAATGGCAATAGGGAACTTACAAGTGTCAATAATTACACTAAATGTAAACGGATTAAACTCACCAATAAAAAGGCACAGAGTAGCAGAATGGATCAAAAAAGAAAATCCAACTGTATGCTGCCTACAGGAAACTCATCTAAGTAACAAGGATAAAAACAAATTCAAAGTGAAAGGCTGGAAAACAATACTCCAAGCAAATAACATCCAAAAAAAAGCAGGCGTAGCAATACTCATATCGGACAATGCTGACTACAAGACAGCAAAAGTACTCAGAGACAAAAATGGCCGTTTCATAATGGCTAAGGGGACACTGAATCAAGAAGACATAACAATTCTTAATATATATGCACCAAACCAAGGAGCACCAAAATATATAAGACAGCTACTTACTGACCTTAAAACAAAAACTGACAAAAATACAATCATACTTGGAGACCTCAATACACCGCTGACGGCTCTAGATTGGTAATCCAAACAGAGAATCAACAAAGATATAGTGGCCTTAAACAAAACACTAGAGCACCTAGATATGATAGACATCTACAGGACATTTCATCCCAAAGTGACTGAGTATACATTTTTCTCCAGTGTACATGGATCATTCTCAAGAATTGACCATATGTTGGGCCACAAAAACAACATCAGCAAATTCAGAAAAATTGAAGTTGTACCAAGCATATTTTCTGATCATAAAACCTTGAAACTAGAATTGAACTGCAAAAAAGAGGGAAAACATCCCACAAAAATGTGGAAACTAAACAACATACTTTTAAAAAATGAATGGGTCAAAGAAGAAATAAGTGCAGAGATCAAAAGATATATACAGACAAATGAAAATGGCAATACGACATATCAGAATCTATGGGATGCAGCAAAAGCAGTGATAAGAGGGAAGTTCATATCACTTCAGGCATATATGAACAAACAAGAGAGAGCCCAAGTGAACCACTTAACTTCCCACCTTAAGGAACTAGAAAAAGAAGAACAAAGACAACCCAAAACCAGCCGAAGAAAGGAGATAATAAAAATCAGAGCAGAAATAAATGACATAGAGAAAAGAAAAACTATAGAAAAAATTAATAGAACAAGGAGCTGGTTCTTTGAAAAGATCAACAAAATTGACAAACCCTTGGCAAGACTTACCAAGGAAAAAAGAGAAAGAACCCATATAAACAAAATCCAAAATGAAAGAGGAGAAATCACCACGGACACGCTAGATATAAAAAGAATTATTGTAGAATACTATGAAAAACTTTATGCCACTAAATTTAACAACCTAGAAGAAATGGATAAATTCCTAGAACAATATAACCTTCCTAGACTGAGTCAAGAAGAAGCAGAAAGCTTAAACAGTAGAGAAGAAATAGAAAAAACCATTAAAAACCTCCTCCAAAATAAAAGTCCAGGCCCAGACGGCTATACCAGCAAATTTTATCAAACATTCAAAGAAGACTTGGTTCCTATTCTACTGAAAGTCTTCCAAAAATTGAAGAAGAAACAATACTTCCAAACACATTTTATGAGACCAACATAACCCTCATACCAAAACCAGGCAAGGATGGCACAAAAAAAGAAAACTACAGACCAATATCTCTAATGAATACTGATGCTAAAATACTAAACAAAATACTAGCAAATCGAATACAACAACATATTAAAAAAATAATACCTCATGATCAAGTGGGATTCATCCCAGAATCTCAAGGATGGTTCAACATACGCAAAACGGTTAACGTAATACACCATATCAACAAAACAAAGAACAAAAACCACATGATCTTATCAATAGATGCAGAAAAGGCTTTCGATAAAATACAACACAATTTTATGTTTAAGACTCTCAACAAAATGGGTATAGAAGGAAAATATCTCAACATGATAAAGGCCATATATGATAAACCATCAGCTAACATCATATTAAATGGCACTAAACTGAAGGCTTTCCCCCTTAAATCAGGAACAAGACAGGGTTGTCCACTCTCTCCACTCTTATTTAATGTGGTACTAGAGGTTCTAGCCAGAGCAATCAGACAAACAAAGAAATAAAAGGCATCCATATCGGAAAAGAAGAAGTAAAGGTATCACTTTTTGCAGATGATATGATCCTATACATCGAAAACCCCAAAGAATCCACAAAAAGACTACTAGAAACAATAAGCCAATACAGTAAGGTCGCAGGATACAAAATTAACATACAGAAGTCAATAGCCTTTCTATATGCCAACAATGAAACATTTGAGAATGAACTCAAAATAATAATCCCCTTCACGATCGCAACAACAACAACAAAAAATACCTAGGAATAAACATCACAAAGAATGTAAAGGACTTATATAATGAAAACTATAAACCATTGTTAAGGGAAATCGAAAAAGATATAATGAGATGGAAGAATATTTCTTGTTCTTGGTTAGGAAGAATAAATATAATCAAGATGGCTATATTACCCAAAGCAATATACAAATTTAATGCAATTCCCATCAAAATTCCAATGACATTTTTTAAAGAAATGGAGCAAAAAATCATCAGATTTATATGGAACTATAAAAAACCCCGAATAGCCAAAGCAATCCTAAAGAAAAAGAATGAAGCTGGGGCATTACAATACCTGACTTCAAACTATATTATAGGGCCACGACAATCAAAACAGCATGGTATTGGCGGAAAAATAGACACTCAGACCAATGGAACAGAATAGAAAGTCCAGAAATAAAACCACATATATATAGTCAAATAATTTTTGATAAAGGGGCGAACAACACACAATGGAGAAAAGAAAGCCTCTTCAATAAATGGTGCTGGGAAAACTGGAAAGCCACATGCAAAAGAATGAAACTGGACTACAGTCTCTCCCCCTGTACTAAAATTAACTCAAAATGGATCAAAGATCTAAACATAAGACCTGAAACAATTAAGTACATAGAAGAAGACATAGGTACTCAACTCATGGACCTGGGTTTTAAAGAGCATTTTATGAATTTGACTCCACAGGCGAGAGAAGTGAAGGCAAAAATTAATGAATGGGACTACATCAGACTAAGAAGTTTTTGCTCAGCAAGAGAAACTGATAACAAAATAAACAGACAGCCAACTAAATGGGAAATGATATTTTCAAACAGCAGCTCAGATAAGGGCCTAATATCCAAAATATACAAAGAACTCATAAAACTCAATAACAAACAATCCAATAAAAAAAATGGAAGAGGACATGAACAGACACTTCTCCCTGGAAGAAATACAGATGGCCAACAGATATATGAAAAGATGCTCATCTTCTTTAGTTATTAGAGAAATGCAAATCAAAACTGCAATGAGATACCACCTCACACCTGTTCGATTAGCTATTATTAACAAGACAGTTAATAGCAAATGTTGGAGAAAAAGGAACCCTCATGCACTGTTGGTGGGAATGTAAAGTATTACAACCATTATGGAAGAAAGTATGGTGGTTCCTCAAAAAATTGAAAATAGAACTACCTTATGACCCAGCAATCCCTCTACTGGGTATATACCCCAAAAACTCAGAAACATTGATACGCAAGGACACATGCAGCCCCATGTTCATTGCAGCATTGTTCACAGTGGCCAGGACATGGAAACAACCAAAAAGCCCATCAATAGATGACTGGATAAAGAAGATGTGGCACATATACACTATGGAATACTACTCAGCCATAAGAAATGATGACATCGGATCATTTACAGCAAAATGGTGGGATCTTGATAACATGATGCGAAGTGAAATAAGTAAATCAGAAAAAAAACAAGAAATGCATTATTCCATAAGTAGGTGGGACATAAAAGTGAAACTAAGAGACATTGATAAGAGTGTGGTAGTTACGGGGGGAGGGGAGAGAGGTGAAGGGAAAGGGGGAAGGGGAGGGGCACAAAGAAAACTAGATAGAAGATGACAGAGGACAATCTGACTTTGGGTGATGGGTATGCAACATAATTGAAAGACAAGATAACCTGGACATGTTATCTTTGAATATATGTATCCTGATTTACTGATGTCACCCCATTAAAAAAATAAAATTATAATAATAAAAAAAAAAAGAAATTGTCACAGTCACACCAACCTTCAGTAACCACCCCCCTGACCAGTTAGCAGCCATTAACATCAAGGCAAGACCCTCCACCAGCAAAAAGATTATGACTCATTGAGGGCTCAGATGATGGTTAGCATTTTTTAAGCAAATGAAGTATTTTTTAAATTAGGTATGTGTATTGTTTTTCTAAACATAATGATCTTGCACACTTAATAGACTACAGTGTGGTATAAACATAACTTTTATATGCACTGGGAAACCAAAAATCTTGTGACTTATTTTATTGAGATATTTGCTTTATTGCAGTGGTCTGGAACTGAACCTGCAGTATTTTTGAGGTATGCCTGTACTACTCAGCTATAAAAAGGGATGAGCTACTGATGCACACAACTTGGATAACTCTCAGAATCCTTATTCTGAGTGAAAGAAGCTGGACACCAAAAGGAACATAGTGTTTGATTCCATTTCTGTATATTAAAGCCAGTCTACAGTGGTTGTTGTCTTGGGCCAGTGTAGAAGGAACAATAGATGGTTTGTGAATATGAAAATCTTTCAGGGGTAATGAGATGTTCTGTATCTTAATGTGGTGGTAGTTTTATGGGTGTAAACAGCAATTAAGAGTCATTGAAATATACACTTTAAATACCAAGAAATAACATGTGAAAAGATGTTCACTCTCATTAGGAACCAGCAAAGTACAAATACACATTAAAAGAAGATAGCTTTTCCCTTTGACCAGATTGGAAAGAATAACAAGTTTCACAATACATGTCCTAGAGAAAGTCATTGGCTCTTGGAGGGATATGTATAAATGTAGTTTTATTGTTAGTGATATAGTAAAAAAAATAGAAAAAAGTGGGTCCAAATGTCCACTTTTAGGCAAAGGTAAAATAATCTGTGGTTTATTCAAACTGAAAATATATACAAGAATAAAAATTAATAAAGGACCTGTTTATGTATCAACATGGGTGATTCTCAAACACATTATGTTAAGCAAAAACATAAATTGCATAGAATACTGTTCCATTTATATAAATTTCAATAGCATTCAAATGAAACAACCTATTATTTAGAGATCCATAACACATTTAACAAACCACAATGATAAACACAAAATTTAAGATGATGATTACCTCTGGGAATATGAGGACGTGATGAGGGCGAGAAGAGACTTTCAAAATTCCTTGGTAATGTTTTCTTATTGACTGTGGGTGTAGCATACTTTACTTGGGTATCCTTTTACCATTGTTCTTTTTTTCTCTTTCTTTTCTTTCTTTTTTTTATGTGTGTGTGTGTGTGTGTGTGTGTGTGTGTGTGTGTGAGAGAGAGAGAGAGAGAGAGAGAGAGAGAGAGAGAGAGACAAACAGGAAAGGAGAGAGATAAGAAGCATCAACTCGTTGCACCACTTTAGTTGTTCATTGATTGCTTTTTGTATGTGTTTTGACGGGGAGGCTCCAGCCAAGCCAGTGACCCTTTGCTCAAACTAGTGACCTTGAGCTCAAGCCAGTGACCATGGGATCATTTTGATGATCCCACGCTCAAGCCAGTGACTTCAGGGTTTCAAACCTGGGACCTCAGTGCCCCAGGTTGACGCTGTGTCTACTGCACCACCACCGATCAGGTTTACCGTTGTTCTTTAAACCATTCATATATAAGATACATCATAAGGGATTTTCTTCTTTTAGCTTTTGGAAAAACACAGACATGAGACAGTGTTAACCGCAGAGTAATTGATATAAAATGTATCAATTTTAAAGTGACATAAGTTTACTATGCCCAATAAAAAGAAATGAGAAAAATTTTATATTGAATATATATAAGACATTAATAAGATGACAAAGATACATTTTAATATAATAATGATTATAATACATGTATTTGTGTCAATTTTAATAGAAATATAGGCTTACAGATTGATAGAGAAAAAGATTTAGCAATATACAATCAATAATTGACATAAAAATATTCAAAAAGATTGAAAAATCACAACATGGAAATAAATGCAGATACATCAGGCAAACATAAAACAAATGAACATAAAAGTAGCAATTTTAAGGAAAATACAATGTCATTCAAAATGTTCCTGAGAGATGAATAAAAATGAAATATACTGGAAAAATGAATTATAAAATACAATGCTTATGAATGATGCAGCCTAAAAAGTTCAGAGAACAACAAACAATTCACAAATTTTAGGGAAAAATGATTTTATTCAGGTATTTTAACACATTTGTTGGGAAATTATCAACTCAGGCAAGCAAAATAGATAACAATAACCTAACATACAGCATTTTACTGTTTCTCTGCTTCCTGTGTATATGTGTGTATATATGTATGCACACTTACATACACAATGATAATCACATATAAAAAATAGAAACTCCTATTTTCTCAGCCCAAATGGAACAGTTACACAGAAATTTATATATTGATAGTAGGCTATTCTGCATATATTAATACATTTACAAGAGAAAAGTAACTGAACAATCTAATTTTAGACTTAATTAACAAGTTTAAAAAATCCTCTTCATTTAAAAAGAAACTGAAATCATATTACTGAAGCAACCTTTGGACTGAAAAAGGAAATCATAGGAACAGTACTGAAAATTGAATGACAAAGAAAGCATTACATATCCAGATGTGAGGGGCAGCACTCAACCAGTACTCAGATGGAAAGTTAGAAATTTAATTATAAATATAAAGAAGACTGAAAACAAGCTTAATTTTCAACTCAAAAGTCACAAAGCCTATTTAGTCAAGAATGCAAGAAAACTTCAAAAATTTCAACGTCAAAAAATCTATCAATTAATGTATCACAGGAACTATATAGCACAAAAACCTCAGGATAATCTCCATAGATAAGAAAACTATATTTAAGTTCAAATCGGTTTATTATACATTTTAAAATTCGCAGAAAACTACAAAATATTCTTAGTTAATCCAATTAATATTTATTGAGTACCTACTAAGTTCCAGGCATTCTTTATGCACTGAAGCATAATTTGAGACTTAATCCCTTTATTTTCATGTTATGTTAGTATTCATGTAGAGAGGTATAAGTTTTTCAAAGGGAAGATAGTGTACCCATTTATAACCATTATGCAAATAGCTTATAAATTGGCAAATTTTATTACTGTTTCTCTTAGTACGGAAGCTTCTTTCTTACACATAACTTCACCTTTCCTTACTTCCCTTTATGGATATCAGCAAATATTAGTGTTAGCTAAGAATGTTATCTTAGATTCTTAAAATCAAGGCCCAGAGCTAGCAAATGAACTATAGAACTACAGACTTTAGATTTCAAAGAGTAGACGGTTTTGGTGTTCACAGGTGTGTCTGTGTCTCTGTGTATAGGTGTGTGTGCACATGCATGTGCACATGTATGTAATGTGTTTGTAGTGTGTTTATAACTTGACCTTTATGTACCTTGAAGAAGGACACAGGAGGCATTCCTAGACAGGTTCTTTATATTTCCTTGGTTCAGAAATGACTCAAATCTAATTTTTTTGCAGGTGCTAAATAAATTCAAGATGAAGTTAAACAGATGGTCGCACCTCCCTCTTTTCATCTCAGTTAGTCAGCCTGATTAAAATGACCATTCTTCCAAAACTTGTATGTCTTATGCAAATGCATCAAATATTTCCACAAACCATATGTTCAATATCCTAACTTAAGCATGAGTAGATTTGTGTGAAATGTTAGTATTGGCACCCACTCTCATAATGTATTCTCAGAGATCCTCAAAGGAATTTTGGTGAGGTATTTTTGTTTGACATACACCTGTATAATGTGGAAACTTATTCAAAGGATTAAAAACAGTCAGTGGTGTATTTAACAGGGAACCATCTGTACCTCAGAGTAGTACATTGTGCACATGACAAAAATTAAATGCTTATGTCATATATATCAAAATGTCATTTTAATCTTAAGTAAAATTTTTAAAACTCTCAATAACTTAAAAATATTTCTAATTATTTTTCTTTGTTTATTTAATTTGAATTAAACCAACCCTATTCTTTGCAGGGATCTATGTTAAGCAAGCAACTCTAGAGTTTTGAATGAATGAGTTGTTCATTTTGAAACAGTTTCTACTTATGTGGCAAACATCTACTTGAGATGAATTGGGTAGACCAGATATTCTGGTCTGTATAGATGCAGCTATGAAGGTGTAAGAGTGAAATCATCTCTGCCCCTTTACCTTCCATCCATAACTACAAGTCCACATAGCATATTCCAGAGAGACACTTAACTGTGATTATTGTGCATGCTCAGGGAAGAATATTTTATACCTTGACAACCAGTTCATCAGATTTGCCTATTTTAATATCCTATATAATTTTAAATCTAAAGAGCCTTTTAGAGAACACCAAGAGCTATGAATATGTTCCAGTTTGGAACATGAATTCATTCAGAACCTATAAATATAGTCTGAATCAATATTGTTAAAATGCCCACTCTGTTAAATCTGTTTAGAACTACTTTAAAATAAATTTTAGTACAAAACAGGTATTCAATGAATAAGTAAATAGGTGACATTTTGTTTAGGACACTTTGATCAGGCTGGTGGAAGGTGCTGGGCTGTGGCTTTAGGCTGCAGAGGGCATCCTGGTCCCACCACCCATTCTGGACAATTTTTTGAGCATGTGGGGCCTCAGGTGCCATGCCATTATGGGGATGGTAAGATCTCACTTCAGGGAGAGCTTGGGTTAAACTAGAAAACTAGCTTGTAAAGAACCTCTCCTAATATAGGTTTTAGAAGCTCAGTAAATTAATTCCTCCTGTCTGTAGGAAAATAGATAAAATACTTTAATAATTGACCACTTGTTGAACATTTACTCTATATGCAGAAGATATGAACATGGCTCATGTTTCATATGGGAGATATTGCTATTGATTTCATTGATTTAGATTTCTGAGCAACGTTTTAAGATGTTGGTAAATTGACTGCCCACATTTAGAAAATTCTTAAATGAGATCTGTATTATATGGGAATTCTTGATTATCAGGTTAATTGGGACTGTCAAATCTCTCTTAATTGGTCTGAAATTAAATTACCAATGAATCCCCAGGCATAACAAATGTTTAGTTATTTACACAGGCACAGGTCACAGACTCAGTCCCCTCCTGGCACCCGGGCACAGATCCCTTATTTGATAAAATTATAAATGTGTTCCTATTTTAAATATGAAGGCTCATTACTAGTACTTCTTGATTAAATATATGTGATTGCAGAATAAATCTACAATTAATCAAATATTTTATTAAAGTAATTTAAAGATATTTTGCAAACTACACTATTAACAGATTGGAAATGTTGAATAATGTCCACTTTAATTAACTTACCAAATAGTCCAAGTTTAGTGCCACTGTGATTACTTTCCAACAAGTCCACAAATAGCAAATTCTAAGCCTTCCTAAAGTCAATAGTGGAAGTATATTACAAAAATTCTGCTATACTATTTACTAATTTTATTTTATACTTTTCAATCCTAAGTAAAGTTCTGTAGTATGATTTTGATTAAGTAAATTATCACCTGAATAAGAGCAAACTCTTCTGTGTTTATATGTCTAGTCATGTATTCCTGGCATAATATAGCTCCTATATCAGGCTGCAGCCCCTAGAGTTACTTGTTATTTAAAGTTATAATCTGTTCTTTTTACTAGATCTGAGCCTGATTGCTCACACTATACATACTCTCTTACCATGTAACTGGTGCCTTCAATGTGATTGGTCTGTCTGGGTCTTCTGTCTGGAGATGGAGCATGCTAAAACTACTTGGGCTATGACAAAAATACCATAACTTGTGCAGACTAACATGCAGACATTTTTTTCTCAGGGTTTGAAGGCTGGCAGTCCAAAATCAGGTGCCTGTATGGTAGGGTTCTGGTAAGAAACCTCTAACAGGTTGTGTAGACTGCTATCTTCTTATTGTGTCCTCACAATGCAGAGATCAGAGAGGGGAAGCAGGCTCTCTTATGACTCTTCTAAGGGTACTAATCCCATTTGTAAGGCTTCATCCTCATGACCTCATCAAAACTTAATTGTCTCCCAGGTATACAGTCTCCATGTGGTTTTGACAGGAATTTTCAGGGACACAAACATTTCATTCATTACAAACACCTTCCAGATCACTGTGGCCATAAATTTACATAACCATCAAGCCATTGTCCTTTTACATGATTCACAATAAGTAAAGATGAACAACTTTAATCATCCAGTGTGTACTGCTGCACAGACATACCAAACTGATTAGGAAGTGTGAATAGGAAGTGTGAGCTAGAGGAGGCGTGAATTCAGACTATCCTCAGTTATGCTATAGTGGCACATTGAACCACTGAGGGAGTAAGTGTTTCTGGGGTAAAGAATGTCTAAGTTAAAGATTTCAGGAACTCACTGTGTTCTATAGAATACAAAAATGGTGTGATGAAGGCAGCATGTGCTGGTGATCTGTCCTCCAAGAGGAGCTGAGGTTCTCTTCAGGACTTCAAGAGTATGTGTCATGAATTATTCTCTGAGTAAATTAGTGTGTTTGTTTTTGAGTTACATGAGGCTCACAGACAGCATTCCATCTTTCTTGGGAGACCAGCACTTCTCTCCTTAGCATAGGAATGATTTACATCAACAATTTAGGTAGATTGATTTGGCTATCCTAAGAGTACACATTGCATCTGGTTTTATCCCAATGGGAATGCTGCCTTATCCTACTATGTACCCTATAAGTTTGCGAAATGATTTCCATGATTATCTCAGTATGACCTAGTCTCCTAAACTCTGAATGTTCCCAAATCCCCTTTCCTGGTCAGTACCCATCTGTAACCCAACGACTGCATTTGGCTATTTTTCCCAGTTGGATCATCTCACCTCTACCTTCAGTTTCATGGGAAACATGAACTCATGCTTATGATGGGGTTTCGGACAACCATCTGGACTTACAGTGGCAGCAGTGTATCTATGTGGCCACTGTGCATTATTTAGAAACTACTGGATATATAAAATGGAAAGACATACAGTGGGCCATTCAAATGGGTGCATGTCTATCTTGTGACACTTCCTCTGCTTCCTGGAGTAGAGCTCAACCCCCTTCCAGAACCTCCTGCAGAATATGTGACTTGCATTTGGAGAGTCAGCCCGGGGCATTTCATAACTCTGCCCTGGTAATCGTGTGGTAACGTGATTCACATATTTTGCAAGCTAGGAACTTGGGATGATAAATGGTATTAATAACTCCTACCCGTGCTCTCTATCTCATGACTGAATCAATAAAGGAACCCTCCCACCCTAGAATGTTGGATACAATAGCAGATTAACGTGAAATAGATAAATACAGTTTGGAGTAAGCTTTTACTGGACTGGAATGAACATTTGGCCTGTTTAGCTATAATTGGAAGTTAACCTTTTTACCCAACAGATCCCACAAAGGAAATACTCTTTCTAAGTATGCCTGCTCTCCTGAGCTAATTAAAGGATAGCATCATACTTCAGTCAGGTTTTTTTTTTTTAATGACAAGAATAATAAATTAGTTTGGGGAATGAATAGTTATTTTAGTTATTATTGCTCTCTCGCTCTCTCTCTCTCTCTCTTGCTTAAAACTCACTACATAAAAGCTTGGAACCCTGCATTCCAGATGAAATATCTCAGTTCTGTTCCTGATTATAAATACTGGTCTACTATCACTTATCCCAATTGGTGAGATTGACCCCATTGGGGGCCACTTCTGTCTGCATGGCTTTGGATTTTCCTACCTCTCTTGGGACTTATTATCTCATTCTTCTTATCATTCATCTTTATCATATTTCTTCTATCTCCCCAGTGACACTTTTGATGTTTTCACTGAGGTAATTTCTTGGGGAATCCTCACAGCTCTCATTTCTCTGTCTGTCATCCCTTTACTGTTTCCTGGGCATAATCATACCCCAGAGGATAACCATATTAATTTCTGGTAGCACCACATAGCACCTGCAGGGAGCAGATAACAAACAAATGTGGATGGAGCTAACCTGTGGGCAGATCCGGAAGCTGATTCCAGCTGTTTCATCCCTGGCTAAGGTCACTGCCCAGAAGGAAGGACTATCGGAGATGCACGTGGCCTCTTATGCCAGCAAACTGATGTCTGGCTTGGACCCCTTCTTTGCAGCCTCTTGACCCCTTTTTCTTGTGGTTCTTTCATACCCTACAGACCCTGGACAAAGGCTGCTCCTGAGCAGAGGAGCCTGGTGGCTCAGCGTCCAGCCACCCCAAGTCCTCCTGTCCTCTAGGGCAGACTTCTGTCTTTTCCCTGCAGGCCACCTCATGGTCAATCTGGTATCCAAACCTGATGGTTAGCTCCTTTTTTCTGCTCATGTGACTCTGAGGACCAGAGTCCTGACCTAGCCCCACTTCCCATGACTGGGCTCCACTTTTCCTGAGCGTCCTCTCCTCACCTGCAAACTGGATCGAACGATGACCATTTAATTGGGTTGTTGCAAAGGCTGAAGGAGGTTTTGAGAACAGTGATTGTACAGTAGTAGCACCTAGATTAGGGTCAGTGAACATCAGTTGACTTTCCTTCTTTTTACCTCCTGGTGGTACCTGCCCTATTGTGAGCTCCAGCTCCATGGGTCTACACAGCTTCAGGCCCTTGGTCATTCCAAGGGATCATATTCCATTCTCTGAATTTATCCTTTCACCTACTGAAGACATCTTCAGTGTGTCTAAATTTTGGCAATTATGAATATAGCTGCTGTAAACATCGCTTGCATTAAAAAAAATCTTTGCAGGCGGTATTTAATTCTTGATGTGCCTCCCCACTTCCTGTTCTTCCTGGAAATGCTGACACTTGGGCTTTGAATGGTATTTAAAGAAGTCTAATAAAAGTTATTGGGGAAGTGCCTGCTGAATGAAGGTGATTGTGTAGGAGGTTGGGGTTCTTCTTGGAGGCCCCTGGACATCACTGGGCCCCACTGGAGACATGCTCACAGCACCTTTTAGACCCTGGTCCTACCCTGTGTGTGGCACAGGTGCAAGTCTAAAAATCTTGGGATGCCCCCAGAATGGGCAGAGGCCCAAAGGAGGTTGCCTGTAAACTTAGGGAGCAGAGGCGTGGCTTGTGGTGCCTGCACCTGAGGGACTTGCCTGTGGGTATCCAGTGCACCAGCACCATTTGCAGACTTTCTCTGCAAGTCCAGCTACAGCTGGAGGGCCCACTGCATCGGGAGGCGAGAGAGCAGGTTTGACTGACAGGGACTGGGACTCTGGCAGGAGGACAGGGCCATCTGGGATGTCTAGCTGTCTTTACAAGGAGCATGAAAAATTGTATCTGAGCTAGGCTGGCTTTTCCTTCTTGCTGCCTTTCCAATGGGGCAGGGCCCTTTCCCCAAACTCAGGCCATTTCCCTCTATGCTTCAGACTGCACTCCATTCGAGCTCTAGGAACACACAGCCGTGCTTCATCCTCTTTTCTTCTCCCCAGCTTCTCTCTTTGAAGGACTGTCTTGCATTGGCATTTCAACCTGGGAAGACAGTTCCATGAAGGGAATAATCTCTCTCCCCTGCACTACCACCACCAGAGGAGTTGAATGAATGAATGGACAAATAAATATATGAATGAATACAGAGCGCAAAAATGGGCAAACCCATGCAGTGGCGAGTTAAGGTAGAACTGGATCTCATGTGATAAAAGAATGTTACATACTATTTCATATGCCTTCATGTAGTAAGAACTATTTTTTGAACATTACCATGTATCAGAGCCTTAGGCATTTCTTCACAAGAAATACACCCCAATGAAACCCTCAAGCTTTACCGTCTCGGTATTTGATGTTTCCTGCAGCTGGTTCTAACATGACAATGTTTTTAGTTTTGAGGTTTGCCTGTAGTAACCTAGATGCCTTGGGAGTGAGTCTTCTAGTCTTGCCCTCTCCATACTCCCTGCCCTGTTGAGTGAGGGAGTGAGACCCCACAGTGTGGGCACTGGAAGAGACCTGCCTCTGTTTGCCCGGTGTCCTTGAGAGCCCATGTTTATGGCAAGACAAATTCCAGGAGAGCAGAGGCTGGGTGATTCTGTGCATTCCCGGTGGTAACACATTGTTCTTTCCTTGCCCTTCCATTCTTGACCACCATTACCTGACACCAGACTTTTTTTAGAGATGAATTTGAACCCAAAGAGAGACTTCAAGGGCTAAGAGTAATTGTGCTGAGGACTGGAAATTTGCTGTTTTCAGGAATCTTTGAAGATTATCTCTGTTACCTCATTTTCTTGTGAATCTTTGCATTCTGTCCAGGTTATATTTTGAGCAGGACAATTTATAATATGTCCATCCACCCATCAGCCCCTTGAGGGAAGAGCAGCTCGGAATGTTTTATGCTTTCTCACCCCCCTTCTTTAAAAGCAGGTAATGAGCAGACATTCTGAGCTGTTTGTTCTGTGTGTTTGGGATGTAACATTGTCTAAATCTTTCTTAGACAATGATTAAGTTTACTGAGCTAAGTGTTAACCAGACTAGGATTTGGTGATAGAGACAGACACACACAGGCATGTGTGCATGCACACATATGTATATGTTTGTGCATACACTAACACACACATACGTGACAGCTAAGCGATAAAACTGTAAGCCTACACCCCATATTACATATGATATGAAAATACAGCTCATACTTTATTATAAATGTGCATATATTTATTTGTGTAGAAAATAAGATGTATTGTTTTGCATTTACAAGTTTGCAGGTTGAATGGATTTTCAGATTTTAAGAAGGGCATTTACCAAGTACCCTTGTAGGTCACAGCCAGCTTTGCAGGCCTCCTGGTTTATGCCTGCTCATTGGGTTTCTGATGCTCACTCAGTGGGGTCACTGCTATGCTTAGATTGTGTTTATTGTTATTTTGATTCTATGAAATGTGTTTTCTGTTTCTACTTTGCCATACTAAGAATAAGTCTCTTCTTTTTAGAATATAAAACTCTGGGTATATGCTCACTGTAGAAATTTAAAAATAAAGAATATAGATTAAAAAATTATCAACAATCCATTTTCATACTCTCATTTAATGACTATTCTAACACTTTTATTTGCTCAACAGGAGTTGTGTGTCCTTTGCGTCATTGGCACTTTGCTCAGGTCATAGTCACGCTTATTATACACTGCTCACAAAAATTAGGGGATATTTTATTGCTTCATATTTATTTTGAAATATCCCTTAAATTCTGTGAGCAGTATGCTAATTATTTTATATCTGCCTGAAAACAATTGCTTGGTTTTCGAAAAGAGATGTAGTTTCTTTCTCTGAAGCTACAAAGAGAAGCCATCAATCTTGAAAAGTTTGGCCAAAACTTTAAGTGCCAGCATCATCTGAACACTTTTAGGTAATGGGTTGGTTAATTGGCAGATTGGTTTAATGATCTCTCATTTACCTCTGTTGCAACAGAGGATATTAATTACTAGTTAAGATCCACTGCTATATAGTACTACTTTACTGTATAACTAATACTACTGTAATTAATTGTGGTGACACCACAATCTCAGTAGATACTATTAACTAATATTTACTGTTATTTAACACTAATTATATTCTAAAATGAATACTACTATTAATTATAGTAAAACTATTATTAATTATAGTAATTATAATGTCAGTGTGTATTACTGATATTGCTATTATATAATACTATTATACTATGTAACTAATGGTACTATTATTATTGATTGTAGTGATACCACAATCTCAGTAGATGTTATTAATATTCTATCTGAGGAGAAAGAAGTGTATACATTCTGAAACTAGCAATGCTCTAATTGAAAAATAAACATTTGAAAAAATTCTAAACATAGCGTGTATTCTCTATTGTTTTAAAATAAAACTAACTAAATCTTGGCCTAAGTGGCTCTTCACCCTCTTTTAGAAACTGATTATATTCAGTTCTCCCTTTACCTGTGAGTAGACATAAATGTCTTCCAGTTGCACTCTGAGCTGCTGAATTAAAAAAATAATCCACAAAACTGCACATTCAGGAAATTCTTTTCTTTAAAAGGGACATGATATATATGCATTCTTTCTTCAAACCCTTTAAACTCTGTTAACAGGCATTTTCAGACTCTGCTTCGCAATCCTCAAAAGTCTTCTGGTGAGACTCTTCTAAATATGGTTTGACTAAAAGTAGGATGTGCAGTTTGTCGTTTTCTTGAAGAAAGTAGCTCTAGGAAAACCCAGAAGTACAACCATGCATTGTCATTCAGACTCACGGGCTCCGTGGGAAGGCAGCAGCTTTCCTTCCTTCCCTCTTTTTTCCTTTTTTCTTTCCTTCATCCCTCCCTGCCCTTCATCCCTCCCTGCCTCCCTTCCTTCCTATGTCTCTTTCATTCAGCAGCAGATTTGACTATCTCAAAACATTTTTTCAGACATATGTATTTTGGGAGTTTTCTTGGAATATATTTTTTCGGTAAAACCAACTTTTATTTTTGAAAACAACTCTCAACTTTATGAGAGCTGCAAAACCATTGCTTAGGTTAGTCTTGTTTTCTGAGAAGAAACTCAAGGTAAAACTGATCCTATGCATTCCTGGTATGTTGTCCAGAGTTCTGCAACTGGCTCACAGAAAATCCAGTGCCTTTCCTAGTTCTTACATGAATTGCCCTTTCATTTATGGGGCCGTAGTGGGGGGCAGAAAAATGGAACAGCTCTATATTATTCTTCATGTAAATTCTTATATGCTTTAAAATTTAACCACAGTTGGTGGTTGCATTTGGTGAAACTCCAAGTGAAGGAGACACTGTTTTTGTCCAGTGCTGAAGACACATCCACACTCTGGGAAAAACAGCTGTGAAAACCAGCAACCCCTGCAATGGCCAGAGGTCCAGGTCGGCTCTGAGCAGCTTGTGTGGGCTTTTCCATCCACCCAGTTGCAGGGGCTGCTGTATTTCTACTAAAATTCATCACCCCTGGAAAGACCTACACAGTTCTTGAGTGCGTAGTTACAATGTACACCTAGCCTTGACTTAGGATAATTTGTAACTGAAATGCCCATTCACCAGTTACTCCTTCAGAATCAGAAGAAAGATAGCTAGTACTTAATGTTATTAGAGAAAAAATAGCACAAATTTATTTTCCTTTACCTTAAGGAAAAATACCTGTAGATTCAGTTTCATTCATTCCTCTTATATTGTATCTTCATCATATATTAGGTATTTCCTTATTGTAATATTTTATGTTCATAAACATGGTAGGGCTAGCTAATCAGCATATAATATAAACACAGTAATCCTAACTGCTTTAGCTAGTTAGCATTATTTTATTATCAAAAGGAATGATAAAAAGAAGCTTTTGGCTATTGAAATTTGGAAAGTTTTATATATGTTGTTGAATGAAGAGTAATGTTCGGTGACATGGTCCTTTCACAAACAAGGTGTAAAACTCAGTCGGCCACTGTCCCTGCTCTTGGTACAGTACCCAAAGTCAGAAGACCTTTGGTCCTGCATTTCTTGGATGTTTCTACCTTTGTAGAGCTGGTTGTAAGAACCTGTAGTGCCCATGCCCACTTTGGGCAAAGATTGCTATACACGCTACTGATTGGTGCACCTGATGTCAGAGGCAAAGAACGCTTCAGAACCTCAGACACTTTGTATGGTTACATGTTGGCTTGCTAGTATCTCTCTCTGTGTATATTTGTATCTATATCTGTTTCTATCACTTATTTTCTGGGAAGAATTGGTCTAACATTTACATTCTTTAAAATGATAAAGCATCTATGTTACAGGAATGCTCTTTTGGTGTAAGAATATAAAAAATATACAAAACAACACTTTCAGACATTGGATTAAGGGGTGGCCTAGACAAGAGATTCTTGAGAAAAGAGAAACAAAGTGAGGCCTAAAATTGCCTCCGATTACTG
Organism: Saccopteryx bilineata; assembly: GCF_036850765.1. Classification (NCBI taxonomy): domain Eukaryota; kingdom Metazoa; phylum Chordata; class Mammalia; order Chiroptera; family Emballonuridae; genus Saccopteryx; species Saccopteryx bilineata. The sequence goes on from NC_089494.1 coordinate 163,676,183, forward strand.
CCAGAGGAGTCTCCAGACCACCATGCAGGGATAGGAAATTGAAGCAAAGCCTGGAGTTCTTGCTGAATGAGGAGACTGAGAATGGAGTTTGGGAGGCCAGGCACTAACCTACATGAGGCAGAGTGATTTGAAGAAGGAGCTGCGCAGAGGGTGTGCTGAGCTCAGCAGAGGTCTCCGTCAGCCTCTGCCTGAAAACTGACCTGCACATCCTGAGTTGGGGAAACCCAACGTCCAGAAGCAGCAGACCCAACACTCCTGGGCCTTGATTAGAGCTGGAAAGAATATGTGCTCCATCAGTCAGAACAGAGAGTGCCCAGGGGACAGGGTCTTGGTGGGGGTCCTCTGAAGGGTCTTACCTTAGTTGTGGGCTAACGTAGCTGGAGAGTAAAGACTGCTGATCACTTGCCTACCAAAGCCCCAAAGCAATTTCATTAGGATGAAAATAACCTGAAATCACTTCATTGTGTGCCAGCACAGAGGCCACCCTGTGTTTAATACAAGTGGATTCTCTTGTATTAAAGGGATACAAGAGAATCCACTTTTCAACAATGCAAAGTTCTCAGTGCCGAGCAGCTTATTAGGCAAAGACAGGAAAAGGAAAACATGTCATTGTCAGAGACAAATTAACCATAAAAACAGACCTATAAATGGTAGAGATGATGGAAGTATCAGAAAATTCTTAAAGCAGTTATTACTAATATTCAAACTTTTCCAAATAATGTAAAGGAAAGCATGCATATAATGAAGAGAAAGATTAAGACAAAAAGATCCTGTTGAAACTCCCAACTATGAAAAACTGCAGCATTTAGAAGACAGCTGCCAAGGTGGGCAGACCACACTTCCTCATCTTTATAACATTAGGGCTAAAAATCTTGCTACTGGTAAAACCACTGCATTGGCTCAAGTTGGTCTCTAAATAGTTTGCCATCCTAGTCACCTTTGACCTTTTTTTTTCCTTCTCAACAAGTTTGGACCAGCAAATCCAGATTGTTGAGTACTCTGTTCCTCAGCCAGACGAACCAGGGATCACGAACACTGCAGTGTTAGTCATTTACTGTCAGTCATTAAAGAAGAACAGTGATAAGTTAGAGCATGAGAAAAAGGCGTGTTTACGCTCACTTGGATGGGGATGTCAGAATTAGAGAGTCATAGAGGAGGAGGGGCAGAGTGGTATTTACCAAAACATTCCTGTATGATAAGTGGCTACAAAAATGTTCAATAATATTCTATACAGAGTGACTCTTTTAGTCTATAACTTAATCACCTTTTCTCATTAGTGCTGAATGTGCCAGGAAATTTGATGAAGATTAGTTTAGTTTATTGGCTCATGGACTTAAGTGGAAGGTTTATTTTGCTATATTTCGAGATCCTTTTAAAAATATTGCATTCAGTCAACATATCATAATGTGTTTGACAATCTACTTTGCATTAAGTTAGTTTATTTCTGGGCTTTGCTAGCTTTTCCAACACAGGTCATTTATAGGTACCTCATATGTAGGCAAAGATTTGTTTTTTTCTTATACCATTATTGCCAAATTCACTTTATCATTATCACCACAGACTCCTTTTGTCTAGGCTGTTCATGAAATGTTGCCTGAGGCTGAGAGCAAGCTGACTGTTTTTCTCCAAAGGAAAACACCAGAAAAATCCTTCAACACTTCACCCTTTTCCTTACCAAGGATTTCTCCCCACGGAATGAGGCTTGTCCCTGAGGCTGTTTGGAAATTGACAGTTCATGAAGAATCAATAGGGAGCTGCATTTTTGATGGATGAATCATTTGAAAATTCTATGGCATTCTTCCCATGACCTTATTTGAAGACAGATAAATAGCTTTTCAAAGGTTGCATTTTATTTTAAGTTCAAAAATCCTAGCCAGTCAGGGTATAATAGAAACAGCAGAATCATGTTGGAATCTTTCCCAATGGAAAAAAGTAAATAAAAGGAGAAAGGGTAGTGTAACTGAGAGATATTTTCAGAAGAGGTAAAGGGATTTACAGAGAGAGAAATGGCAACACTAAAACACTCTAACCCAAAAGGATATGAAGAACATAAGGAAGTTCTCCATTTTCTTGAATATGTCTTCTAAAACGGCATTCCCACTGTTAATTACTGTGTACTTAATAAATCTTATATATCTATTGCCCCACCGACACACATCTAACATGGGACTGTTAGAAGGACATTTCTGATTTCATGGTCCATCCTGTAGTACTAAGGAAAAATGTTAACTACATCAAAACAAGAGCATACCAACAGGATGAGGCATGGCATTAAAAAATATCAAGGTTTAAATTATGTAAGTGCATTCTAAATGTGAGGGATGGTTACAGTTATAGCATATGAGTCAGGAAGCACTTCATAGACTATCTTACAGTATTTAAATGTGGAAATAAAAAAAGGATTTTGCAGAATTTAAATAATGATATAAAAAGGAAAGAAACCAGAATGAATGAAACCAGTGATAGATAAAATGTCTTTTAAGAATTAGTAAAAAAAAAAAAAAGATGGTAAGGTACACTTTCTTATAATGAGGAAGACATGGAGCTCCAAAGAATTATATTCCGAAATCTGGCCAATAGTTTGTCAGAATTAATATATTTTGAAATGTTTAAAATATAATAGTTTTTAACTGATGTCTTTTGTTGTGCTGTGTTTTATAGAGTTTAAGTAAGAGATTCATGTGGTCCATTAGTACAGTGAAATTTCACACACGGATATGTCATATGAATTAATGCCTTTAACCAAAATAGAAATAGATCTAGCAGTGGGATTCAGCTGGTTTGCACCAGTTCGGCAGAACCAATACCTAAGTTTTTGTTGAGTTCAGCCATCCGGTTGTTAACATGGCACTTGTAATCAGGGTTCTCTCTAAGGTGGACACCTGGGCAGCTGCCCAATGTAGAAATCACACATTTACATTCCTTACTCTTTTTAACGTTCATCTGCTCAACAGTGTATTCTAAGTGCCCGTACTAATGTTCATTCCGTCCATAGGTAAAAAACAAAATTGCAAGTGAGGATGTGAATCAAGAAGCAATGTAGAAATATCTTAAATAATAGTTTTGTTGTTTTTTGTTAGGTATTATTTAATATTCTTTCATTAATATTTTAAGACTCTTATAATCTAGTTTTGTGTACCTCTTTTATTGTTATTTAACTATTAAATGCATGAACTAATTAACTACCTTTCAGTATGTCGTTTTTTTATACTTAAAACGGTCATTAGGGCAGAGAACCAGTTATTTAATTATTTGAATCCCACAACTGAATAGATCCTATTTACTGAATGTAAATAGGTGTTACTATACGGTGTTATTCATCTTACATGCCATGGCTTATTAATCTCATCAACACTCTAAGGGTGGATGAACTGCTATTTTGTCTATTTTAAAACGTCAAACAGTGATTACAACAACGACTACAAGTGTTTTTAAAAACTCTTCAAGGGGCAATTTGATAACAGCATCTCAGATTCCTATTTTGAGAAATTTGTTATTAGTGTTTTTTAATGTCAATTGTCTTAATGAATTTGCCATTAGTAAATAAAACATGAGGAAATAGAGAATTTTATTTTTCTGGTAAAAAATAGTCTTCATGAAAACAAAATTACACACAAATTATTTACAAAAAAATAATAGGAACTATGACAAAACCTAGTCACTTTTACTTCTTAATTTCTTGGAATGACTTTGGTTTGCGAAATCATACAGATTTGCAAGTGCACAGCTCAATAGAACACCATCTGCATGCTGTATGGTGCACGCTTTGCCCCAAGCAAAGTTTCCTCTCATCCCCATTTTCCTCCCCTTTGCCCATCTCCACTTTCCCCATCTCCAGTCCCCTCTGGCAGTTGCCACCTTGTTGTCTGTATCTATATATTACATATACATTTTTTTGGTTAATCCCTTCCCCTTCTTTCACCCAGTCCCCTCACCCCCTGCTCCTCTGACAGCTGTCGGTCTGTTCCATGTGTCCATGCCTCTGTTTCTATTTTGTTTATTGTGTTCATTAGATTTCATATATAAGGAAGATCATATGGTATTTGTCTCTCTCTGGCTTATTTCACTTAGCATACTAATCTCCAGGTTCATCCGTGCTGTCTCAAAAGGTAAGATTTCTGTCTTTTGTATGTCTGAGTAGTATTCCATTCTGTAAATGTACCACAGGTTTTTATCTACACATCTACTGATGAGCACTTGAACTGTTTCCAGATCTTGGTTATTGTAAATAACACTGTAATGAACATGAGGATGCATATATTCTTTTGGATTAGGTTTTCCAGGTTCTTAAGATATATTCCCAGAAGTGGGATTCCTGGGTCAAAAGGTAGAACTATTTCTAATTTTTTGAGGAAATTCCAAACTGTTTTCCACAGTGGCTGCATGAGTCTGCATTCCCACCAACAGTGCATTAGGGTTCCTTTTTCTTCACATCCTCATCAGTATTTGTTGTTTGTTGATTTGTTGATGACAGCCATTAAATTTAGTTCTGGCAGATGTGAGGTGATATCTCATCGTGGCTTTAATTTGCATCTCTCTGATGATTAAAGACATTGAGCATTTTTTCATCTGCCTGTTGACAATTGTATGTCCACTTTGGAGAAGTGTCTTATTCAGATCCTTCATCCATTTTTAAATTGGATTGTTTGTCTTTCTAGTGTTGAGATTTATAAGTTCTTTATAAATTTTGGATATTAACCCCTTATCATATATATCAGTGAATATGTTCTCCCATTCAGTGAGTTGTCTTTTCATTTTTTTTGATGGTTTCTTTTGCTATGCAAAAGCTTTTTAGTTTGATGCAATCCTATTTATTTTTTCCTTCATTTCCTTTGCCAAGGAGACATATCAACAAAAATATTGTTACAAGAGATATCTTATATTTTACTGCCTGTCTTCTTTAAGGGTTTTTATGGTTTTGTGACTTATTTAAGTCTCTTACCATTTTGAGTTTATTTTGTGTATGGTGTAAGTTGATGGTATAGTTTCCTTTTTTTTTTTTTTGCATGTACCTTTCCAATTTTCCCAACATTATTTATTGAAAAGATTATCTTTACTCGATTGTATGCTCTTGACTCCTTTGTCAAATATTAATTGACCATAAAAGTGTGGGTTTATTTCTGGGTTCTCTATTCTGTTCCACTGATCTATATGCCTGTCTTATGCCAGTACCAAGCTGTTTTGATTGCAATGGCCTTATAGTGTAGTTTGATATTAGGTAGTGTAGTACCGCCAACTTTGTTCTTCTCTCTCAAGATTACTGAGGCTATTCAGGGTCTCTTTTGAGTACCATTTAATTTTTGGAATATTTGTTCTGTATCTGTGAAATATGCCATTGGTATTTTAATAGGAATTGTGTTGAATTTATAGATTGTTTTGTATAGATTGTTTTGGGTATCATGGACATTTTAATGCTGTTAATTCTTCCAATCCAGGAATACAGTATGTGTTTTATTAATTTGTATTCTCAATTTCTTTCTTCAATATTCTATGATTTTCTGAGTACAAGTCTTTTACCTCCTCGGTTAAATTTAATCCTAGGTACCTTATTATTTTTTATTGTAATAGTATATGGGATTGTTTCCTTAATTTCTCTTTCTGATAGTTCATTATTGGTGTATAAAGATGCCCACATATACAGTGGAATACTACTCAGCCATAAGAAATGATGACATATTGCCATTTACGACAACATGGATGGAACTTAAGAACATTATACTGAGTGAAATAAGTAAATTAGAAAAAGCTAAGAACTATATGATTTCACATATAGGTGGGACATAAAACTGAGACTCGTGGACATAGATAAAAGTGAAGTGGTTACGGGGGAGGAAGTTCTTGAGGAGGGTGTTCCGAAGAAGGGGGCTGGGGAAGGGGCATAAAGAGGGACAAGTATGCAGTGACAGGGAGTGATTTGACTTTGGGTGATGGGTATACAATACAATCAACAGTTCAAACGCTATAGAGATATTTACCTGAAACGTGTACTTTTAATGATCAATGTTATCCTGTTAAATTTAATTTCTATTTAAAAAATAATAATTTCCTCAGAACAAACAAACAAAAAAAGAATATAATTGTGCACAAAAATTAGATAATGTGTACATTTTGTTCCAGGGTTGTAGGTCATGAGACTATTCTATTTAAAGAATGTAATGCTTTAGTGAGACTAGAAGAAAGACCTACTTATCTCTTACTGAAGTAAGAATAATAGCTCTGCGTGTCTCTACCAAGACATGCAATCCAAGTCTATGGTTGATGTGCAGGTTGATCTAGCTGAGAAGCAAACCCTAAACTTATTTTTTTAATGCCACAGATTTCCAAATATTAATCTTGTATTCTTTTACTTTTCTGAATTTCTTTATTAGATCTAGTAGTTTTTTGGTGGAGTCTTTAGGGTTTTCTATGTTTAGTATCATATTGTCAGAAAATGATGACAGTTGTATTTCTTCTTTCCAATTTAGATGTCTCTTAGTTCTTCTTCTTGTCTAATTGTTGGAGCTAGGACTTACAGAACTATATTGAATAAGAGTGCAAAAGGTGGACATTCCTGTCTTGTTCCTGATCTTAAGGGAAATGCTTTTAATTTTTGCCTACTAAATATGATGTTGGCTCTAGGTTTGTCATATATGGTCTTTATTATATTATGGTATGACCTCTCTTTTACCACTTTGCTGGATTTTATCAAATACTTTTTCTGTACCTGTTGCTATCACCATGTGATTTTTATCCTTCATTTTATGTGATGTATCATGTTTTTTGATTTGTGAATATTATACCAACCTTGCATCCTTGGAATAAATAGTACTTGATCATGATGTATCCTCTTTTTAATATATTTCTGGATCCAGTTTTGCTAATATTTTCTTGAGGATTTTAGCATCTATGTTTATAAGAGATATTGGCCTATAGTTTTTTCTTTGTACTGTCTTTATCTGGTTTTGCAATTAAGAAAATACTTACCTTATAAAATGAACTTTGAAGTCTTTCCTTCTCTTGATTTTTTAAAAATAGTTTGAGAAGGGTAGGTGTTAGTTTTTCTTTGAGTGTTAGGTTCAATTCTCCTGTGAAGCCATCCAGTCCAGAACTTTTGTTTGCTGGGAGTTTTTTGATAGCTGTTTCAATTTCATTTTTGTAATCAGTCTGCTCAGGTTTTATGATTCTTCTAGATTCAGTTTTGGAAGATTGTATGTTTCCAAGAATTCATCCATTTCACCTAGGTTGTTTAATTTGTTGGCATGTAGTTGTTCATAGTATTTTATTAAAATTCTTTGTATTTCTGTGATGTCAGTTATTACTTCTCCTCTTTCATTTCTGATTTTGTTTATTTGGATCCTCTTTTTTTCCTGATGAGTTTGAAAACCTAGTTGCTTTTAAATGGATGCTGGCTATGTCTACAAAATTCTAAAACACTTATTCCAGACAAGACAAATCTAAAGGCTTTCATTACCACCAGACTAGTATTATAATAAATGTTTAAAAAAGTTCGTGAAGAAGAAGAAAGAAGAAGTTAAAAAATATGATTAATAAAATGTCAATAACTACTTACCTATCAAAGTGTAAAGAGATTAAATTTGTCATACAGAAGACATAGCATGGCTGAATGGATAAGAAAATAAGACCCTAGTTTCAATAAATAGATAATTAGATAAGAAAATTATGGTACATAAAACAGAATGAAATTTTACCATTTCTAACAATGTGGATGGATCTAGAAGGTATCAATGCTAAGTGAAATAAGTCAGACAGAGAAAGACAAGTGTTATATGAATTGACTTACATGTGGAATCTAGAAAACAAAATAAATGAACAAACAAAACAGAAAGAAACTCATAAATACAAAGAACAAACTGATGGTTGCCTGGTATGGGTGGTGTTGAATGGCTGGGTGAAAAAAGTTAAGAGATTAAGAAGTACAAATTGGTAGTTACAAAATAGTCACAAGGATGTAAAGTACAGCATTCAGGGTGGGTACTAGACTTATTGGGGTGATAATCAAGTTGTAAGTTATATAAATGTCTAACTAATTGAAAAAAATTTTATTTAAAGAAATAAAACATATTAAAAAATTGTTTGCCTCAAAATTTTAAAAGAATAAAAAACTCAAAGTTAAAAAAAATAATAGTGAGCTTCTCAGGAATAAAACAAAACCCCAAACAACACATCTTCTCTAAGATTCATAAGAAGAACAAAAAATAATTTTCCAATTGTGACAAAAAGATAAATATCTCTGTGATCTGCAGAAGAGATTTCCTGCATTTGTGATAAGTTAGTCAAATAGTATAAATTGGGAAAAAAAACTCTTATCCTCCTATAAATACTCATTTTATTGATGTTTCCTCTAAATCACTAATTAAAGTTAAAAATAATTTTTTGGGTAGTGGAAATATTTATTAAAATTTCAGGTAGACTTTGAAACATTTTAATTACTACTATTCTTCTTTGGCTGTTTAGCCCAGTGATAGAGCGTTGGATTAGTGTGTGGAAGTCCTGGGATCAATTCCTGGTCAGGGCACACAGAAGAAACAACCATCTGCTTCTCCACCCCTCCCCCTTCCTTTATCTATCTATCTATCTATCTATCTATCTATCTATCTATCTATCTATCTTTTTCCCTCCCTCAACCATGGCTCAAATGATTTCAGCAAGTTGGCCCCAGGTGTTAAAGATGGCTCCATGTCCTCGCCTCAGGTGCTAAAATAGCTCTGCTGCCGAGCAACAGAGCAGCAACCCCTGATGGGCAGATGGAGGCTTGCCAGATGGATTCAGGTTGGGGCGCATGTGGGAGTTTGTCTCTCTGCCTCCCTGTCTCTCACCCTTTCACTTAATAATAATAATAAAAAGAATTACTACTGTTCTTGGCCCAGGCTGGTTGGCTCAGTGGTAGAGCATTAGTCCAGCATGTGGATGTTCTGGGTTCAATTCCAGGTCAGGGAACACAGAGGAATTGACCATCTGTTTCTCCCTCCCACCGCTTTTCTTCTCCCTATTTCTCTCTCTTCCCTTTCCATAGACAGGGCTGATTGGTTTGAGTGCATCTCCCCAGTAGCTGAGGATGCCACTGTGGAGCCTCTGCCCATGTGAGAGCCTGTCTCTCTATCTCCCCTCTCCTCATTTGGAAAAAAAAAAAGAAAAAAAATTACTACAGTTCTGTGTTTATTATGAAATCCTCACTGAGTACAAATTATGAATTAGGCATTGAGTAAAGAAAAGTAAAAATACAAATAGCATTTTATATAGGGTATTCCAGTCTAATTTAAAAAGCAAATTTGCAGTGAAAGTGGTTAGATATATATGATATATATGAAATGTTATGAAACAATATTAATGCTTGGCTTATGGATGTTCCAGTGTATTAAATTTTTCCTATGGTTAGGCTTTAGGAGGTATCATATTATTTAATTATTTTCTGGGGGTGGGGGGGTTGTGTTTTTTTTTGAGAGAGAGAGAAAGAGAGAGAAGAAATGAGAGATGAGAAGCATCAAATCATAGTTGCAACACTTTAGTTGTTCATTGATTACTTCTCATATGTGTCTTGACTGGGGAGCTTCAGCAGAGCCAGTGACCCTTTGCTCAAGCCAGTGACCTTTGGGCTCAAGCCAGCAATGATGGAATTATGTTGATGCTGCCATGTTCAATCTAGCCCTCCCATGCTCAATCTGGTGAGCCTGTGCTCAAGCTGGCAACCTTGGGTTTTCAAACATGGGGCCTTAGTGTCCCAGGTCAATACTCTACCTACTGTGCCATCATTCAGGCATATAAATGGTCATTTAATAATGCTAACATTTAAAGTAATTGTGAAGTTAAGAATACCTAGAAAGAGTAGTGTTTTCTACCATAAAGGTACAGCAAGATAAGAGGACGTTTAAGCCTGACAGGCAGTGACGCGGAAGATAGAATATTGGCCTGGGATGCAGAGGACCCAGGTTCAAAACCTCAAAGTCACCAGCATGAGTGTGGGCTCACCAGTTTTAATGTGGGGTCACTGGCTTGAGTGTGGGATCATAGACATGACCCTATGGTCACTGGCTTGAGCCCAAATGTCACTGGCTTAAAGCCTGAGGTTGCTGGCTTAAGCAAGGGATCACTGGCTTGGCTGGAGCACCCTGATCAAGGCACATATGAGCTACCAATCAATGAACAACTAAGGTGCCGCAATGAAGAACTGATGCTTTTCATCTCTCTCCCTTCCTATCTGTTCCTATCTTCCCCTCTCTGTGTTTCTGTCTTTCTCTCTCACTTGCTAAATAAAAAGAGGGCATCTAAGAACCAGTACAAGACTTAGTGGATTACAGCTTCCAACCATGGGTTAAAACGTTGTTCAGGTTCTTTAGGAAAGAGTAAATTCTTTCACTTTCATTAGGTAATATATGTCCCTCAAGAGACTGGTTACTAGAAGTGAGGAGAAAGGAAGTAGAAAGTATAAGAGCCACTTAGGCCTTAACATGGAGAGGTATTACATGAAGGTTGTAGGTATAGAGAAACAGTCACTGGGTCTTGTGTTTAAGCATCTAGTCAATGTCTATGTAAAGGAGAGGACTCTGGAAGGAAGGTGTAGTGGAGTTAATTAGTCTGCTCCAGTTCAAAGACCTTTGGTTGTTAATCATGCTCCTCTTTGGGAGTACAAGACTTATTGGGGGATAAGTCTCACCTCCCATCTTGATCATCTCAGAAAATTCTTCCCAGCATGCTATTCTCCTCCTTTGGAGGAGTTTCAGTGAAGGGGGTATTCTTCTCTCATTGCATTCCCAGGGTAGAGTCACTGCAGCAATCTTTTCTCACTCCTTGTATTGGCTCCCCAATGAATTCCCTGAATTCATCCTTTAATCCAGCTCTGTTATAGAAAAAAAAAATCAGATTTGAGGCATCATTTTCTAAAGAAGAAACTTGGAACCCTAGTTTTACAAAAGATGAACACATCCTCTCTTCCCAACACACAAATGAAGTGGTTAGGGATAGCTGCATACTCTCTTCCTTCTTGGGTGTTCATAATGAGTTCAAGAGTCTAAAAACTCCTTCAGTAGAGATGTACTGTTTATCTTGATTTGTCCCAGAGTTTTACACAGTTATAAGACCATGGAATCATTTTGGGGGAAGCATATCTCAATGTAAGTTCTATAGATTACAGTCTGGGAAGCATGAATGAGGTGACTATTACGTTAGACTCATTTATGAATCTTCATGATAAACATCCTCCTTCTAAAAGTTGTAAATACTGGGGAAGTCATATTCAGAATTCAAAAGTTTGGTGTCATCAAAAAGTAATGAAAATACGAAATATTCAGTAACCTTTTGTCATATATGCCCTCCTCTTCCCCAGTCTTTAATGTGTATTGATAATGTGAACGACCAATACAGTATTGAAGGTTGTGATGGGGGAGAATTAATGCAGAGGACTGATCAGGTCTCTTGAGCTGTTGGGGAGGTTACAAAATGGAAATAATGGAGAACTCAACGGGCTGAAAGAAAGGGCTATGAGAAGAATTTAATAAAATCTTTAATCGGTTAAACAACAGAGGGTGAGTTTTCCTATAGTGGCAGAAACTAAATTTGATGACCTCCCTGGGGCTTCATACACCGAGAAATTGTCTGATCAACCAAAAGGAGGGAGATGATTTCAGTCCTACTTCACATAGTGTGAGTGACAGCTTGGCTCTTTCAAGTGAAATTCATTTGGGAAAGAAGAAGAAAATCAAAGCACCTTCAATTAAAAGTGAAAGTGGTGTGCTTCTCGAGCTTAGTGGAAGGCCACCAAAGGTGTTAAGAGTCAGGTGCTGTTTTATGGGATGATAACTAATTATTTTGTGTCATCAAGGAGCCAAGTACAGTTTTATCCTCCTTGTGGTTGCATTTTTTTAATGATAGGATATGCCAGGAGATTTCTGGGTGGAACTCAGGGGATAGTGGAAAGAAACCCATTAGCTCTCTGAGAAAATGGAAACTGCATTCTTATAATTCACTCTTAAGTGCTATTCTGGAATTGCATAATCATCCTGTAAAGTAACTCTTCCAATGAACATTGTAACTTCTGTAGTATTTTTCAAGAATGAACATTTAATGTACAATGATCTGTTTAAAATATTTATGACACTTTGTACTTGTAGACCATGCATCCTTTGGAACTCAAGTGGGTGTCACTCTTTTTTTTTCTCCAAAGCTCTTCAGTGTTCACATAGTGACTTTTACTGAGCACTGACTACATGCTCTGTAAGTACATTCTCTATTTCTCCCTCACGAAAAGCCTCTGAGGAGAGCATGGCTAGCATCATCATCAAATCTTACAGGTCAGGCAGCTTGTCATGGCTGAGCCAAGCTCTGGCTCCAGACCAAGAATTCTACATGGTCAATTTATGTGTCTCTCTTCCTGTCTTGTAAAATATACCCCAAAGAAAGAAATACACAACTCTCCTGTTTCTAGATCCTGATATGTGCTTATTATTTATGTGTATACTTATTATGTATTTGTAATTTGTATCTCCTCAACTGAATCCTAGAATTTAGGCTAATTTGTTTAATGACATTTGTCTAAAGTCATTAAGAAAGCACAACATAAAATGTTTAGAAAATCATTCATAATAACGAAAAAGAAAAAGAGAGGAAAGAATGTAGCGTTGTTTTACCATGGGCAATTGGAGACAAACATCTTCATTATAGTTTAGACCAGTGGTAGTCAACCTGGTCCCTACCGCCCACTAGTGGGCATTCCAGCTTTCATGGTGGGCGATAGTGGAGCAACCAAAGTATTAATAAAAAGATAGATTTAACTATAATAAGTTGTTTTATAAAGATTTATTCTGCCAAACTTAGAGAAAATCTGACATAAAGTACTTGGTAAGTAATTATTATTATATGCCTTGACTTGCTGTAACTCTGCTTTATAAATTTTATAAAGTAAAGTTACTTCCCTACTTTATAAATCACCATTACTGTGAAATCATTGGGTGGTTAGAAAATTTTACTACTAATAGAAATACAAAAGTGGGCAATAGGTATAAAAAGGTTGACTACCCCTGGTTTAGACTATTAAAGAGATTAATGACATGTTTAATAACACTGGGGAACATTTTTTTTTCATTTGCTGTTGCATGAGGTTTTAGAACTGTTTCTATATATTTCTGCATCGCTGATTTCAAATTTGAAATTCATTTTTTGATGTATGCTCTAGTTTTTATGCAATTTTAATTTCTTTTTGTTACAGTTAATGGCATGCATTGGTTTTTTTTTTTTATAAATAAATTTTTATTTTAATGGGGTGACATCAATAAATCAGGGTACATACATTCAAAGAAAACATTTCCAGGTTATCTTGTCATTTAGTTATGTTGCATACCCATCCCCCGAAGAGAGATCGTCCTCTGCCACCCTCCATCCAGTTCTCTCTGTACCCCTCCCCCTCCCCCTCTCCCTCCTTCCCTCCCCCCACCCCCCATAGCCACCACACTCCTGTTCATGCCTCTTAGTCTCACTTTTATGTCCCACCAATGTATGGAATCCTGCAGTTCCTGTTTTTTTCTGATTCGATTATTTCACCCCGCACAATGCTACCAAGACTCCACCATTCCGCTATAAGTGATCTGATGTCACCATTCCTCCTAGCTGAATAATATACTATGGTGTATATGTGCCCCATCTTCTTCATCCAGTCCTCTATTTTTTTTTACAGTGATTAAGAGCCTTTAAGCAAACTCTTGGCGAAAACAGCAAGAATCCATAAATGAGTAGTGTCCTTAACATGTTCCCCAAGTCCAAGTTGACCCCATCACCATGCCAAATCCCTGAAAAATGCAACCTAACCACAGTTCAGTCTGTTAGGAACTGTCACAGGGAGCAGGAGTCCAGGAAAGTTTCCCACAGGAAAAGTCCGCATGGCACTGGAATTGTTGTCACCATTCTATACTTTGCAGCTCATGTCCAAGTCCCAATGACCGCTGCTTCTAGCTGGTAATGATTCAGGTAGACTGGAAAAAGCCATTTGCAGCATGCATAGATATGGAGCTCCTGTTCTCCTCTGCCTGGAGAGTTGAGACCAGGTTGCTTTTCCCTGGAGCTCTGTGACTGTGGCCTGGTAAAGAGAACCTTGGGATACACTAAGCTGGGTGGCAAAGGTAAATTCATAATACAAGTTGGCAAAAGGAGGAAGAGAGCTCTAAATTAAGAGTAGGTCCCAGCCTGAAATATGAGTGGGGCATTGAGGTAGGAGGGATAAAGGAAACACTATATATTAAGCAAAGCAGCAGAAAATAGGACTATCAACACCCACAACAGAGATCTTTGAGAGAAGAATAAAAAACCTGACTATTCAGGCAAGACATAGTTAAGTGGCCCTTGTGCAAATGAGATCAGTTTACCTGCTTCTTGGAAGAAATACCCTAGGCTCATCCACAGTGTCGTAGATGGGGCCGATGGCCCTGGGCACCTTCAGTGGCAAACCCCAGCTTTCTGGGCAAAGTTAGGTCATAGGTGGCTGGAGCAGGGCTGGAAGAGACTGAACCCTCCCTTAGAGGAGCGAGGGGGAAGCCCACCTTCCAGTGTCCCTGTTTCCTCACAGCAGAGGCGTGTAAGCCTGGCAGGCTTTAGCTCAATGACCTTCCTTTCCACTATTGAAGCAGGACCCAGATGGCATCCTATGAGACCCCTTTGGGGTGTTGGAGCCTTTAAGGGTGTATCCTAAAAGCTGGTAGTTCCCCCTGATCTCTATTGGGCTTTTTCTGCCTCTAGGTATCTTAAGAGCCATTCTCAGAAGATCTCGCTGAGGGGTTTGAGGATCCCCATCCGCCTATATAAATCTTTTCCATATATCTGGAGCTATTTGGAAAAAAGACAGAACAGTGTTATTAGCTAGATCTAATAAAGAAGGTAGTAGTTTGCAGGCGAAAAAGATTTGGTGTCTCCTGTTCATCAGCATTCAAAAGAAATGTAAATTTTATTTTTAAGTAAAAAGCATGATATGGTAGACCCGTCGGAGTCATTGGCCTGGTGTGCAGGATTCCTGGGTTCGATTCCCAGCCAGAGCACACAGGAGAAGCGCCCATCTACCTCTCCACTCCCTCCCCTCTCCTTCCTCCCGGCCCCCCTCCTCCCGCCCGCAGCCAAGGCTCCACCGGAGCAAATCCACCCTGGGCACTAAGGATGGCCCCAAGGCCCCCGCCCCAGTCGCTAGAATGGCTCCGGTTGCAACAGAGCAACATCCCAGATGGGCAGAGCATTTCCCCCGGTAGGCATGCCAGGTGGATCCCAGTCAGGCGCATGCAGGAGTCTGTCTGACTGCCTACCCATCCCCATCCTCAGAAATATACAAAAAATAAATAAATAAAAGAAAAAATACTAAAAAAAAAAAAAAACACAAAAAGGGGGGGGGCATTCCCTTGTGCTAAAGCTCCAGGGAGCATGGAGTGAGCTTGAGTATGTCCTATGAAACATGGAGCTCTATGTTTACTTATAAGTCTTTGAAGAAGGAGGAACTGCTGAAATAGTTTATCAGCATTTGTCCCTAAGACAGCAGTCTTTATAGTGGAAACACCATAAGTAAATATTTGCAGTCTGTAGATTAAGGGGGGAATATGGCAAATGATAAAAAGCCATGATCTTTGTGCCCCTCCCCTCCCCCAACACCCTCCCTCTCCTCCACCTACCCTGTAACCCCAACACTGTTGTTCATGTCTCTGAGTCTCATCTTTATGTCCCACCTATGTATGGAAACATATAGTTCTTAGTTTTTCTCTGATTTACTTCTTTCACTCAGTATAATGTTATCAAGGCCCATCCATGTTGTTGTAAAAGATCCTATGTCATCATTTCTTATGGCTGAGTAGTATTCCATAGTATATATATACCAAAGCTTTTTAAGCCACTCGTCCTCTGATGGACACTTGGGCTGTTTCCAAATCTTTGCTATTGTGAACAATGCTGCCATAAACATGGGGGTGCATTTCTTCTTTTCAAACAGTGCTATGGTGTTCTTGGGGTATATTCCTAACAGTGGTATAGCTGGGTCAAAAGGCAGTTCGATTTTTAATTTCTTGAGGAATCTCCATACTGTTTTCCACAGTGGCTGCACCAGTCTGCATTCCCACCAGAAGTGCAGGAGGGTTCCCTTTTCTCCACATCCTCGCCAGCACTTATTCTGTGTTGTTTTACTGATGAGCGCCATTCTGACTGGTGTGAGGTGATATCTCATTGTGGTTTTAATTTGCATTTCTCTAATCATTAGTGATGTTGAACATTTTTTCATATGCCTATTGGCCATCTGTGTGTCCTCTTTGGAGAAGTGTCTATTCATTTCTTTTGCCCATTTTTGGATTGGATTGTTGTCTTCCTGGTATTAAGTTTTACAAGTTCTTTATAAATTTTAGTTATTAGCCCCTTATCAGGCGCTATGTCAAATATATTCTCCCATTGTGTAGTTTGTCTTTTTATTCTGTTCTTATTGTCTTTAGCTGTGCAGAAGCTTTTTAGTTTGATAAAATCCCATTTGTTTATCCTGTCTTTTATTTCACTTGCCTGTGGAGACAAATCAGCAAATATGTTGCTGCGAGAGATGTCAGAGAGCTTACTGCCTATGTTTTCTTCTAAGATGCTTATGGTTTCACGGCTTACATTCAAGTCTTTTATCCATTTTGAGTTTATTTTTGTCAGTGGTGTAAGTTGGTGGTCTAGTTTCATTTTTTTGCAGGTAGCTGTCCAGTTTTCCCAACACCATTTGTTGAAGAGGCTGTCTTTACTCCATTGTATTGTCTTACCTCCTTTGTCAAATATCAGTTGTCCATAGAGCTGTGGGTTTATTTCTGAGTTCTCTGTTCTGTTCCATTGATCTATGTGCCTGTTCTTATGCCAGTACCATGCTGTTTTGAATACAATGGCCTTATAATATAACTTGATATCTGGAAGTGTGATACCTCCCGCTTTTTTCTTCCTTTTCAGGATTGCTGGGGCTATTCATGTTCTTTTTTGGTTCCATATAAATTTTTGGAATATGTGTTCTATATCTTTAAAGTAAGTCATTGGTATTTTCATTGGTATTGCATTGAATTTATAAATTGCTTTGGGTAATATAGACATTTTAATGATGTTTATTCTTCCTAACCATGAGCACGGTATATGCCTCCACTTATCCGTATCTTCCCTGATTTCTTTTATCAATGTTTTATAATTTTCCAAGTACAAGTCTTTAATTTCCTTGGTTAGATTTATTCCTAGGTACTTTATTTTTTTGGTTGCAATGGTAAAGGGGATTGATTCCCTGATTTCTCTTTCTGACAGTTCATTATTAGTGTATAAAAATGCCTCTGATTTCTGAGTATTGATTTTATATCCTGCCACCTTGCCAAATTCTTTTATCAAGTCTAGTAGTTTTTTGACTGAGACTTTAGGGTTTTCTATATACAATATCATATCATCTGCAAATAATGATAGTTTTACTTCTTCTTTTCCAATTTGGATGCCTTTTATTTCTTTTTCTTGTCTGATTGCTGTGGCTAGGACTTCCAGAACTATGTTGAATAAGAGTGGTGAAAGGGGCACCCCTGCCTTGTTCCTGATCTTAAGGGGATTGCTTTTAATTTTTGCCCATTGAGTATGATGTTGGCTGTGGGTTTGTCATAGATGGCCTTTATCATGTTTAGGTATGTTCCCTGTATTCCCACTTTGCTGAGAGTTTTGATCATGAATGGGTGCTGGACTTTATCAAATGCTTTTTCTGCATCTATTGAAATTATCATGTGGTTTTTCTCCTTTCTTTTGTTTATGTGATGAATCACATTGATTGATTTGCGAATATTGTACCAGCCTTGCCTCCCAAGAATAAATCCTACTTGATCATGGTGTATGATTTTTTCCATATATTGCTGGATCCGGTTTGCTAATATTTTATTGAGGATTTTTGCATCTAAGTTAATCAGGGATATTGGCCTATAATTTTCTTTCTTTGTGTTGTCTTTGCTTGGTATCAAAATCAGAATTATACTCGCCTCATAAAAGGAGTTTGGAAGTCTTCCTTCCTCTTGAATTTTTTGAAATAGTTTGAGAAGGATAGGAGTTAGTTCTTCTTTGAATATTTGGTAGAATTCACTTGTGAAGCCATCAGGCCCAGGACTTTTCTTTTTTGGGAGATTTTTGATAGCTGTTTCAATCTCATTTGTTGTAATTGGTCTGTTTAGGTTTTCTGATTCCTCCAGATTGATTTTTGGAAAATTATATGATTCAAGGAATTTGTCCATTTCATCTAGGTTGTCTAGTTTTTTGGCGTACAGTTCTTCATAGTATTTTCTTACAATATTTTGTATTTCTGTTGTGTCAATTGTTATTTCTCCACTCTCGTTTCTAATTTTATTTATTTGAGTCCTCTCTCTTTTTTTCTTGGTGAGTCTTGTTAAAGGTTCATTGATCTTGTTTACCTTTTCAAAGAACCAGCTCCTGGTTTCATTGATCCTCTGTATTGTTTCTTTAGCCTCTATGTCATTTATTTCTGCTCTGATCTTTATTATTTCCTTCCTTCTACTAGCTCTGGGCTTTACTTGTTGTTCTTTTTCTAGTTCCTTTAGATGCAGGGTTATGTTGTTTATTTGAGCTTTTTCTAGCTTCTTGAGGTATGCCTGTAATGCTATAAACTTCCCTCTCAGGACTGCTTTTGCTGTGTCCCATAAATTTTGAGTTGATGTATGCTCATTATCATTTGTTTCTAGGAATTTTTTAATTTCTTCTTTGATCTCAATGTTAACCCATTCATTGTTTAATAACATGCTATTTAGTTTCCAAGTGTTTGAATGTTTTTCAATTTTTCTATTGTGGTTGATTTCTAGTTTAATGCCATTGTGATCAGAGAAAGTGCTCGATATGATTTCATTCTTCTTAAATTTGTTGAGCCCGCTTTTGTGCCCTAACATGTGGTCTATTCTAGAGAATGTACCATGAGCGCTTGAAAAGAATGTATATTCTGCTGTTTTAGGGTGAAAGGTTCTGAAGATATCTATTAAATCAAGTTCATCTAATATGTCCTTTAAGTCTGCTGTTTCTTTGTTAATTTTCTTTCTTGAGGATCTATCTAATGATGTTAATGGGGTATTGAAATCTCCTACTATTATAGTATTGCTGTTGATCTCACCCTTTAAGTCTATCAAAGTCTGCTTTATATATTTAGGTGCTCCTATATTAGGTGTGTAGATATTTATAATGGTTATATCTTCCTTTTGGATTGCTCCCTTTATCATTATGTAGTGACCTTCTTTATCTCTAACTATGGTCTTTGTTCTAAAGTCCATTTTGTCTGATATAAGTATTGCTACACCAGCTTTTTTTTTCATTTCCATTTGCGTGAAATATTTTTTTCCATCCTTTATCTTCAGTCTGTGTACATCTTTTGATTTAAGGTGTGTCTCTTGTAGACAGCATATGTATGGGTCCTGTTTTCTTATCCATGCAGCTACCCTATGTCTCTTGATCGGATCATTTAATCCATTAACATTTAAGGTTATTACTGATATGTAATTGTTTATTGCCATTTTTTTCTTTAAAACTGTTTTTCTCTTTTGCTATATTCTTTTTTTCCTTTGATCTGTTTACCACAGGTCCCTTAGCATTTCTTGCAGCCTTGGTTTGGTTGCAGTGAAATCCTTGAGGTTTTTTTTGTCTGTAAAGCTTTTTATTTCTCCTTCAATTTTAAATGATAGCCTTGCTGGATAAAGTAGTCTTGGTTGTAGGTTCTTCTTCTGCATTACTTTGAATATTTCTTGCCATTCCCTTCTGGCCTCAAGTGTTTCTGTTGAGAAGTCAGAAGTCATCCTTATGGGGGCTCCTTTGTAGGTGATAGTCTTTTTTTCTCTAGCAGCTTTTAATATTTTCTCTTTATCATTTAGCTTTGGTAATTTAATTATGATGTGTCTTGGTGTTGGTTTCTTTGGATTTCTCCTTAATGGAGTTCTCTGTGCTTCCTGAACATGTGAAATGTTTTCCTGCCTTAATTGGGGGAAGTTTTCCGCTATAATATGTTTGAACAAAATCTCTATCCCTTGTTCTTTCTCTTCTTCTTCAGGAACCCCTATGATGCGGATGTTATTTCTCTTCATGTTGTCACAGAGCTCTCTTAGAGTTTCCTCAGACTTTTTGAGTCTCTTTTCTTTTTTCTGCTCTGCTTCTGTGCCTTTATTTATTGTGTCCTCTAACTCACTGATTCGATTCTCTGCTTCATCCATCCTGCTTTTAATTCCTTCCATTGTATTCTTTATTTCAGATATTGTATTTGTCATTTCTGTCTGATTCTTTTTTATTATTTCAATGTCCTTTTTTATATTTGTTATCTTTTTATTTAGGTTTTCGTAGTGGCCATCTATGGTGGTTCTAATATCTTTGAGCATCCTAACAATCGTTATTTTAAACTCTGCATCTGGTAATTTGGTTATATCTGATTCACTTAGGTCCTTTTCTGGGGATTTCTCTTGGTTTATTTGTGTTGTATTTCTCTGCCTCCGCATTTTCTCTTCACGAGAGTGGCTGTGATCACGTGCTCGGGTGCACAAGGGTTGGTGGCTTTGGCCTTTGCCCCGCCCCCGTGTGTGACGTTATGCTCTGTCCTGAGGGCACTGGCGAGCACCTTTGCTCAGCTGCAGGTCTCCGCCTGTTTCCGAGCTTTCGCCCTGCCTTTGCAGATGATCCCACTCAAGGAACAGCTGCTAGCCTTGGCTCTACCACCAGGCAGGGCTGCGTGCCCAAGCTCAGCTTCGTAGCGCAACTCCGCCTCTTCTGGGCTTTTGGCTCCACCCTCGCGGGAGGAGTCAGCTACCAAGTCAGACCGCAAGCCTGGGTTGCATGGGCGGGGCAGGGATGTGCTCCTCTGCCCTTGCCCCGGGGCTGGTTTTTACCCTTTCTGGGTTTCCCGCCCTTCTCCCAGAGGCTGGATTACAGGCTGCCAGCAGCTGAGCTTGGCCGCTTTTGCACGCCCCCTTCTCCCTAGCCGGGCAAGATTGAGCTCACACCTGAGCCCACTGGTGGCCAGCTGGCTTCCGCCCCTGCCAGCAGAACCACGCTTTTGTCTCCCGCTGCCGCCCGCTCTCCGGTGTGCCCTCAGCCACGTGGGTGGGGGCGTTGCAGCTCGAACCCTAAGACTCACTACTGTAGACCCGAAGCTCCCTCCTTCTATGCGACTCTGCTCTGAATGCTGCGGGGGAGCTTGTTTGGCTGCTCTCCTGCATCCCTTTGCTGGTATTGCTGTTTCTGGGGGAAATATTCACTTCAGCTTTGGGGAGTGCCTCGTCCCAGGGGTTAGGGTGGCTATCTCTCAAAATGTTTCTCCCTATGCCTCCTAGATTGCACTCTCTTCCTGTTACTGTGGTTTTCTCCTCTCTCCTCCCATCCCCAGGAGCCCCGGGTGAGTGTTTGTGAGAGAGATGTTCTGCGTGGTCTCTTTAAGAAGGATCCTGGGTCTGAGAAATCAGACTCTCTCACAAACAGTATCCTGACTTGTTTCCAGCTAAATACTGTCCTTACGCCTCTTCTGGGGTCTGGGGCTGCAGGCTGGGGCTTTGTTCCTGGGGCTCAGGACCCTTTCCCCTCTGCTAAACTCACTTCCCGCCACACGAGTCTCTCCCTGCTGCCCTTCGCTCCGAGAAGCTGGGCAGCCCTCTCCGCGTTTCCGCTTTTCCTACCAGTCTCTGGGTGGCTTCTTCAGCGTTCCTGGGTTGAAGAGTCCTTTTAGTTTAGTCCAAAGTTGGTTTTTCCAGCTGATAGTTCATAAAATTAGTTTGTAATCCACATTGGTTCTGGGAGGTAGATGCTGGTGTGTCCGCCTACTCCAGCGCCATCTTGTCTCTCCTGCATTGGTTTTTAAATTGGAGTTAAAGGGCAATGGCTCTTGGATTGAACATAATAACCACAAGGCAATTAATGTTTTACAAACATCACTTTTACATAATTGTAGTTGTTTTTAAATGTAAAAAATTATTATCTGATAAAAACACCCTCTTATTTTATTTTAAGATTGAATCATAGCTTCTTCGAGTAGGCATAAATGCAAGAATAGTCCTGACACCTTCTGTTATATATGTGGCTGTTACAAACTTCAACATCAAAGGTGCAATATTTCATCATTTGTGACACGTGCATATTTTGCTTATTTTCAAGTTCCCCTTGGTGATCAAGACAAGAATTGGGCTCCTCATATTGTGTGTCATAATTGTGAGGAAATGCTTTGTGACTAGACAAAAGGAAAATGCAAAGGAATGCCTTTTGGTATTCCCATGGTTTGGCATGAACCTAAGGACCACAGCAGTGACTGTTATTTCTGTCTGATCCATACAAAGGGCATCAGCAAGAAAAAACGGCATATGATTGCATATCCTAATATTCCTTCAGCAATATGACCTATTCCACACTCTGAGACACTCCTGGTTCCAGTTTTCAATGGTTTTACTTCTTCTAAGGACAAAGAAAGTGAACATGGTGATCAAGTGTATTTTGATAAGATGCATAGGAAATGGTTGTAGAATCTGAAGGGTCTTCTTCTGATGCCAAGCAGTCATTAACCCTTCAGCAGTTTAGCCAACCCGAATTAAATGACTTAGAAAGAATGACATAAATATTGTCCTTGACTTTCTGAAGTATGAGGAGCATAACTGGATCATTTCTGTGGATCTTAAAATGGTCAATTTCCTGCTAGGACAACAGAGAGGTCTCACAAAGTATCCTTGCTTTCTGTGTTTGTGGAACAGCCGAGCTCAGGAGAAACACTGGACACAGAATGAGTGGTCGAAATGTGAAGCTCTGGAAGTAGGGATGCAAAATATTGTGAATGAACCTGTAGTTAATTGAGACGGGATCATTTTCCCCACACTTCACATCAAAGTTGGCTTAATGAAGCAGTTTGTTCAGGCTTTGAATAAAGAAAGTGAATGCTTTCAACTTATTATTTCTGTTTTTCCTGCCTTGTCTTTTGAGAAGATAAAGCAGGTATATTCGATGGACCTCAAATTCAAACCCTCCTAAGTGACAAAGAATTTGCAAGGAAGATGAATAAGGAGGAGAAAGCAGCATGGCAGTCTTTTGTGGCAGTTACAAAGAACTTCCTTGGCAACAAAAAAGCAGAAAACTATAAACTTCTGGTTCAAAGGATGCTGTTGCCTTTCTGAGACATTGGATGTAACATGAGCATTAAGATTCACTTCCTGAACAGTCACCTTGATAAGTTTCCCCAAAATCTTGGAGCTGTTAGTGATGGCAGACTACTGCTGGAGCATCAAAAGAGATTGTCCTCAACAAGTACACAAATGCAAGGGCTACAAATGCAAATTTTTGCCTGAATAGAATTTAAATAAGTTTTGTGCAAGTTTTATGATTAAAATAAGTATTTTAATATGTTCCATTTAGAAATTGTAGACAAATTCTGGTGCAATTATATCTTTTAGTGTATTAGTGTATTTACTGCATTATATAAATTATTATATTTTCACAAAGATGATGCCCAAGAAGACATTCTATTTCATTATGTTAAACTAAATGTTAAACATTTTACAGTAAGATGAAAACATAAAATCTTGAATTGCAAAAACACTGTAGCTTACAGAGAAAAACAAAGGTCAGATCTGAGATCAGCACACTCGAATTAGGTAAGAACAAGTATTTTTATAGATGCAACAAAAATTTTGTTCCCCACTGTAATAGGCCAATTTAAGACAAGGTAACATATTGAAAAGGAAGTTAAAAAAAGTATTTGGGAGATGACGTCAGAGTAATGGCGGGGTAGGAAGTGATATCGATAAATCTCCCCCAAAACTCAACAAGATCTTCAACCAGAAACAGAAAAACCTATCCTTGGAGCCTCCAGATGTCTCGCAATACACCCGAAGGTATGGTCGAGTGAAAAATTGGCTAAATATATAACCAAACCCCGAAGGAAATAAGGAGTAAGAAATGCTCCACCTTCCTCACTAACCTAAACAGGGCGGCTTTCTCTGGGATCCGTGAATATAGAAACTGAGGCGGGCAAAGGGGGTGAATAGATCCAGGCCGTGGCACTAACAGCCGAATCAGGCTGTGGCACGGAGATCCAAGCCGAGGAAAAACTGATTCTGTGGCAACCTGAGCAATACAAGCTAACACTCGCGCCAAACCCAAACAAAGAAAGACAAGCGGGGCAGCCATTTTACCCGATCTCCTGGTTAGCGCATGCAGATAGTGGGCGAGAAATTTCGTCCTAAGCCCCGGAAGTGGGTGCCCGTGTTACCACACAGAGAGGCAGAGTCAGAGGCCTTTCTGTGGGCCGAAAGAGGAATCTCTGGGCAGCCCCAGCGCCCTGGGAAAGCCGCGCACGGGAGAGAGTGAAAACTAATTCCAACGGTGGAACTTTTCCGTGCTGGTAGGGGATTCACTCAGAGGGGAACGCGGCCGGCCTCATATCCTGGTCTGCACGCGCAGATAGTGAGCGAGAGATTCCTCCGAGTGCCTCGGCAGTGTGCGCCCATGTTATCGCACAGAGGGGCAGAGTCAGGGGCCTTTGTGTGGGCCAAAGTGGAATCTCGGGCCGCCCCAGCGCCTTGCAAAAGCCACGCACGGGGACGGAGTGAGAGCCAATTCCAACACTGCAACTTTTCCATGCGGTTGGGGGTTTCACTCAGAGCGTGAGACTGCTGGCCAGATATCCTGGTCTGCGCGTGCAGATAGTGAGTGAGAGTTTCCTCCAAGCGCCCCGGAAGTGGGTGCCCACCTGTGTTACCAGACAGAGTGGCAGAGCCAGAGGTCTTTGAGTGGGCGGAAACCCTGTCTGATTATGCTAGCAGCTCTGACTGACTGAGCCTTACCCAGAGCCCTGTGCTGAGTGGGAATAGAGTGGGGAGTTGCCAGCTCTTTGAGCCTCTTACTATCCAGGCAGAGGCAGCAGCAACCCCATAGCTGGATTATCAGACTACTAATTGAGGAAGGAAAGACTAGGAGAAAGGCTCCAGGAACACGGACTCTCTCACTGTTGGAGCCTATAAATGCTAATGAGCCTCGACTGCCAATGAGACTAAAGCACAATACATGACATCGCCATAGAGACTTATCAACTGCAAACCTCTACCTGAGCGTGCCAAAGGGGCAGAACCCGAGTTACAGAGTCACCGACCAGGAAGAGGGAGAGAAAAGAAAAAGCAAGAAGATAACCTCTCAAAATCAAGAATAATCTGCAGACTTTATAACCTATCCCATTTTATTATATTTGTTCGTTTGTTTTTCTTATCTTCATTCTTGATATTTTTTTTCCTCCTCCAATTTGGCCGATTAACTCTCTGCCAGTCTTACTCTCTTCTCTCCTTGAACTACACTACCCATAAGTGTTACATCTCCCATTATCTTTTCTCTCCTCTTCCTTTCTCTCTATGAGGGTTGCACTCCAAAACCCTTAACTCTCTCTCTCTCTCCTTTCTTTTTTCTTCTTTTAGTGGTTTCCTCTTTTTTTCTCTCTCTCTCTTTCTTTTCTCCCTCTATATTAGTTTCTTCCTTTCTCCTTTATATCTCCTCTCATTCAAACCTCAATAACAAACAAATTCTCTTATCTGGGACTCAAACTTATGTTTGTGGCATTTTGGGGGGTTTTTACTTCACCTTTTTAACTCACTAGCAGTGCTCCCATCCCTGGCTCTCCATTTTATCTAGTTCTTGTTCCACTAAATACAATAGTATTTTTTTAATTTGTCCCCCCATTTTTCCATTTTCCTCTTATTCCTCTCATCATAACTCTTAGACAACCAACACCTAAAAGCAAATCATTTTATTCTTGACCCAAATTTTTTCCTTATTTGCTTTTTGTGGGTCCATACCCCCCCTTTTTTTTTTGCCCCTTTATTACTTTTCCCAAATTCAGGCCCTCCATCACAGGCATTGTTTGTTATAATTCACAGTTCACCACAAGATTTTCTCAAGAAAAGGGGAGAGGAGAGGAAAAAAGGAGGGGGGAAATAATTTCCTTATTTAAAAAACTTTTATTTTATTTTATTTTTCTTTATTTCATTATTATTTTTTTTAAAAAAAAACAACTCTTTTCGATTTTTTGATTTTTTTAACTTTTTATTCTCTATTAAATCTCATTAATACTATCAACAAAACCACCCTCAGATGCCATTAAGGAAGAGAAAATCGAATATCATGGATACAAAAGAAAGAGAGGTAACACAGCTAGATGAGGAAAAATCTATGGAGAAAAAATTTAATATATTGGAAACCTTGGAGTTCAATGACAGAGAATTCAAGATAGAAATCCTAAAAATCCTTGGAGATATACAAGAAAACACAGAAAGGCAATTTAGGGAGCTCAGAAAACAACTCAATGAACACAAAGAATATATGTCCAAAGAAATTGAAACTATAAAAACAAATCAAACAGAGATGAAAAACTCAATTCACGAGCTGAAAAATGAAGTAACAAGCTTAGCTAATAGAACAGGTCACATAGAAGAGAGGATTAGTGAAATAGAAGACAAGCAACTTGAGGCACAACAGAGAGAAGAAGAAAGAGACTCAAAAATTAAAAAAAAATGAGATAGCCCTACAAGAATTATCTGACTCCATCAAAAAGAATAACATAAGAATAATAGGTATATCAGAGGGAGAAGAGAGAGAAAATGGAATGGAGAAAATACTCAAACAAATAATAGATGAGAACTTCCCAAGCCTGTGAAAAGAACTAAAGCCTTAAGTTCAAGAAGCAAACAGAACTCCGAGTTTTCTTAACCCCAACAAACCTACTCCAAGGCATATCATAATGAAATTGGCACAAACCAACAGCAAAGAAAAAATTCTCAAGGCAGCCAGGGAAAAGAAGAATACAACATATAAAGGAAGGCCCATTAGATTATCATCAGATTTCTCAGCAGAAACTCTACAAGCTAGAAGAGAGTGGACCCCAATATTTAAAGTCCTGAAAGAGAGGAACTTTCAGCCACGAATACTATACCCATCAAAGCTATCCTTCCAATATGAAGGAGAAATAAAAACATTCACAGATACCGAAAAGATGAGGGAATTTATCATCAGAAAACCTCCACTCCAGGAATTGCTAAAGAGGGTTCTCCAATCAGATACAAAGAACAAAAAAAAAAAAACAAAGCCACAAGTAAAAGCTCCAAGAAGAACACAAAAAAGCAAAATTTAAACTGTGACAACAACAAAAAGAAAGGGGGGGAGAAGATGGAGATTAACAGTAGCAAAGGACGATGGAGTGCAAAAGTACTCACAAAATAGTTTGCTACAATGAACAGGGTAGGAACACTTTTCATTAATCAAAGGTAACCACCATTGAAAAAACCACCACAGAAGCACATGAGATAAAAAAGATAGCAACAGAGGAAAGATGTATGGAATACAACCAAATAAAAACAAAAGATAGAAAAACGAAAGAGAAGGATCAAACAAGACACAAAACTAACAGAAAGCAAGATATAAAATGGCAATAGGGAACTCACAAGTGTCAATAATTACACTAAATGTAAACGGATTAAACTCACCAATAAAAAGGCACAGAGTAGCAGAATGGATTAAAAAAGAAAATCCAACTGTATGCTGCCTACAGAACACTCATCTAAGTAACAAGGATAAAAACAAATTCAAAGTGAAAGGCTGGAAAACAATACTCCAAGCAAATAACATCTAAAAAAAAGCAGGCGTAGCAATGCTCATATCTGATAATGCTGACTACAAGACAGAAAAAGTACTCAGAGACAAAAATGGCCATTTCATAATGACTAAGGGGACACTGAATCAAGAAGACATAACAATTCTTAATATATATGCACCAAACCAAGGAGCATCAAAATATATAAGACAGCTACTTACTGACCTTAAAACAAAAACTGACAAAAATACAATCATACTTGGAGACCTCAATACATCGCTGACGGCTCTAGATCGGTCATCCAAACAGAATCAACAAAGACATAGTGGCCTTAAACAAAACACTAGAGCACCTGGATATGATAGATATCTATATGACATTTCATCCCAAAGTGACTGAGTATACATTTTTCTCCAGTGTACATGGATCATCCACAGGAATTGACCATATGTTGGGCCCCAAAAACAACATCAGCAAATTCAGAAAAATCGAAGTTATACCAAGCATATTTTCTGATCATAAAGCCTTGAAACTAGAATTCAACTGCAAAAAAGAGGAAAAAAATCCCACAAAAATGTGGAAACTAAACAACATACTTTTAAAAAATGAATGGGTCAAAGAAGAAATAAGTGCAGAGATCAAAAGATATATACAGACTAATGAAAATGACAATACGACATATCAGAATCTATGGGATGCAGCAAAAGCAGTGATAAGAGGGAAGTTCATATCACTTCAGGCATATATGAACAAACGAGAGAGAGCCCAAGTGAACCACTTAACTTCCCACCTTAAGGAACTAGAAAAAGAAGAACAAAGAAAACCGAAAACCAGCTGAAGAAAGGAGATAATAAAAATCAGAGCAGAAATAAATGAATTAGAGAACAGAAAAACTATAGGAAAAATTAATAGAACAAGGAGCTGGTTCTTTGAAAAGATCAACAAAATTGACAAACCCGTGGCAAGACTTACCAAGGAAAAAAGAGAAAGAACTCATATAAACAAAATCCAAAATGAAAGAGGAGAAATCACCACGGACACCGTAGATATTCAAAGAATTATTGTAGAATACTATGAAAAACTTTATGCCACTAAATTCAACAACCTAGAAGAAATGGATAAATTCCTAGAACAATACAACCTTCCTAGACTGAGTCAAGAAGAAGCAGAAAGCCTAAACAGACCTATTAGTAGAGAAGAAATAGAAAAAACCATTAAAAACCTCCCCAAAAATAAAAGTCCAGGCCCAGACGGCTATACCAGCGAATTTTATCAAACATTCAAAGAAGACTTGGTTCCTATTCTACTCAAAGTCTTCCAAAAAATTGAAGAAGAAGCAATACTTCCAAACACATTTTATGAGACCAACATAACCCTCATACCAAAACCAGGCATGGATGGCACAAAAAAAGAAAACTACAGACCAATATCTCTAATGAATACAGATGCTAAAATCCTAAACAAAATACTAGCAAATCGAATACAACAACATATTAAAAAAATAATACATCATGATCAAATGGGATTCATCCCAGAATCTCAAGGGTGTTTCAACATACATAAAACGGTTAACGTAATACACCATATCAACAAAACAAAGAACAAAAACCACATGATCTTATCAATAGACGCAGAAAAGGCTTTTGATAAAATACAACACAATTTTATGTTTAAGACTCTCAACAAAATGGGTATATAAGGAAAATATCTCAACATGATAAAGGCCATATATGATAAACCATCAGCTAACATCATATTAAATGGCACTAAACTGAAGGCTTTCCCCCTTAAATCAGGAACAAGACAGGGTTGTCCACTCTCTCCACTCTTATTTAATGTGGTACTAGAGGTTCTAGCCAGAGCAATCAGACAAACAAAGAAATAAAAGGCATCCATATCGGAAAAGAAGAAGTAAAGGTATCACTTTTTGCAGATGATATGATCCTATACATCGAAAACCCCAAAGAATCCACAAAAAGACTACTAGAAACAATAAGCCAATACAGTAAGGTCGCAGGATACAAAATTAACATACAGAAGTCAATAGCCTTTCTATATGCCAACAATGAAACAACTGTGAAGGAACTCAAAAGAATAATCCCCTTCAAGATTGCAACAAAAAAAATAAAATACTTAGGAATAAACATAACAAAGAATGTAAAGGACTTATATAATGAAAACTATAAACCATTGTTAAGGGAAATCGAAAAAGATATAATGAGATGGAAGAATATACCTTGTTCTTGGCTAGGAAGAATAAATATAATCAAGATGGCTATATTACCCAAAGCAATATACAAATTTAATGCAATTCCCATCAAAATTCCAATGACGTTTTTTAAAGAAATAGAGCAAAAAAATCATCAGATTTATATGGAACTATAAAAAACCCCGAATAGCCAAAGCAATCCTAAAGAAAAAGAATGAAGCTGGGGGCATAACAATACCTGACTTCAAACTCTATTATAGGGCCACGACAATCAAAACAGCATGGTATTGGCAGAAAAATAGACACTCAGACCAATGGAACAGAATAGAAAGTCCAGAAATAAAACCACATATATATAGTCAAATAATTTTTGATAAAGGGGCCAACAACACACAATGGAGAAAAGAAAGCCTCTTCAATAAATGGTGCTGGGAAAACTGGAAAGCCACATGCAAAAGAATGAAACTGGACTTCAGTCTCTCCCCCTGTACAATAATTAACTCAAAATGGATCAAAGATCTAAACATAAGACCTGAAACAATTAAGTACATAGAAGAAGACATAGGTACTCAACTCATGGACCTGGGTTTTAAAGAGCATTTTATGAATTTGACTCCAATGGCAAGAGAAGTGAAGGCAAAAATTCATGAATGGGACTATATCAGACTAAGAAGTTTTTGCTCAGCTAGAGAAACTGATAACAAAATAAACAGACAGCCAACTAAATGGGAAATGATATTTTCAAACAACAGCTCAGATAAGGGCCTAATATCCAAAATATACAATGAACTCATAAAACTCAACAACAAACAAACAAACAATCCCATAAAAAAATGGGAAGAGGATATGAACAGACACTTCTCCCAGGAAGAAATACAAATAGCCAACAGATATATGAAAAGATGCTCATCTTCTTTAGCTATTAGAGAAATGCAAATCAAAACTGCAATGAGATACCACCTCACATCTGTTAGATTAGCTATTATTAGCAAGACAGGTAATAGCAAATGTTGGAGAGGCTGTGAAGAAAAAGGAACCCTCATACACTGTTGGTGGGAATATAAAGTAGTCCAACCATTATGGAAGAAAGTATGGTGTTTCCTCAAAAAACTAAAAATAGAACTCCCCTATGACCCAGCAATTCCTCTACTGGGTATATACCCCCAAAACTCAGAAACATTGATACGCAAGGACACATGCAGCCCCATGTTCATTGCAGCATTGTTCACAGTGGCCAGGACATGGAAACAACCCAAAAGCCCATCAATAGATGACTGGATAAAGAAGATGTGGCACATATACACTATGGAATACTACTCAGCCATAAGAAATGATGACATCGGAACATTTACAGCAAAATGGTGGGATCTTGATAACATGATATGAAGCGAAATAAGTAAATCAGAAAAAACCAGGAACTGCATTATTGCATACGTAGGTGGGACATAAAAGTGAAACTAAGAGACATTGATAAGAGTGTGGTGGTTACGGGGGGAGGGGGGAAAGGGAGAGGGAAAGGGGGAGGGGGAGGGGCACAAAGAAAACTAGATAGAAGATGACAGAGGACAATCTGACTTTGGGTGATGGGTATGCAACATAATTGAACGACAAGATAACCTGGACTTGTTATCTTTGAATATATGTATCCTGATTTATTGATGTCACCTCATTAATAAAAAAAATATTTAAAAAATATATATTTGGTCCTGTTTATGCAGCATTCCTCTGCAAGTTCGAGTTGATAATCATTAAACATCTCTACCAAACCTTAATATGAGAACAGCAAAGAGAAATCCACATTTTACTTCTGACTCAGAATTTGTTAAAGCAATGACATAGAACTGCTTTGCTGTGTGTCGTGAACACTTTAGTTTCTCTTGTTTTTCCTGGTGCTTTGCATACATATTAGCATTCTATTAAAGATTAGTATCACTGAATGACTAATGATGAAAGTTTTCCAGTAGCTTTAAGATGGCAGTCTCTATGATGGTTAAGGCTGAGCTCTGGGGTGTGGGTGGCCTGAGGGGCTATTCCTGACTAACTAAACACAAGGTTATACATCTGTTGATGACTAAAATTCTCAGCAATTTCACCAGGGGAATAATAGTATCTGTTTCATAGAGCTGCTCTGAACACAAGCAGGAGAATGCACGTAAAAGACATTGTGCCTTAACAGCTCACCGTATTGTCCCTGTGAGATTAGTGAGTACTGCTATTACCGTTAGTGGAAGTACTAGGATTTTGTGTAAGATCACTTGTTTTCAGGGGCTAGTTAAAAGGTCCATGACTGTCCAATTCTTTTCCACACAATTATTTTAACATTGAGCAAATTGAATGACTAATTTACAACATTTGTTCTTAAAAGTTCATGCATATTTAACACATTTCAGAAATATAAAATACATTTTAAAAGAAAGAAAAAATGCACATACCATGCACTCTCACGTTGTCCTTACTTGTCTTTCTCTCTTCTAATGATGGGAAATTTCCTGACACTCTAGTTTTAAAGGTTTTCTTTCTTCCCTAGTTTTATCTCCCTTACTGTGGTTAGTCACTGTGCTCTTTCCCATGAAGCCTTCTTGGTTTGCTCTGCTCTGTTTAGTTGTCTGTTAGACACCTCCATGCTCACCTTGGGAAGGAATTTCAGGCAGCTGGCCAAATCACACACCGCTTGTCTATGTCAATATTTGTGCTGCTGCTTCTCTGAGTCTACCCAAGTTTGTCTCCATCGGAATTAATTATTAAATTCTCAAAGGACATTTTTGGTTTCATAAATTTTTTTTAAAATGTAAAACTATGCATTTTCTTTCTTAATTTAGGAAAAAATACATAAACATTTTGAATATATTAAAAAATTCGCACTAAGAAATAAAAAATGTAGGCTCAATTTTTGCCTCAACATAAAAATTGTTTTTGTAGACCTTGAATATTATTTGACAGAAGAAAAATCATAAGGCAGATTATTTTAAATTATTACTACTAATAATGAAATATTATTTTTAATCATAATTCAACTATTTTCTCCTTCTATATGGCTACTCTTTATTTACTTATACTCGTTATTTAGAGAGGACGGTATCGGACACGGGGAGGTAATGGTTTAGTGAGTCCTCCTGTGTTCTTAAATGCAGCCTATGTGGGGAGTCATAATCTTGGATCACTGTTTACTGACCAACCTACTGTGGCATACTATCTATCCAGTGTATAATTTATTATCATTCCTGAATTTGTTTGATGAGTCCCCTTCAGACTTCTGTCTTCCACATGAAAGAAGTACTTTTATTTTCCACTTAAGAGCTGTGTCTCAAGAGAACTAACAATTTGATGGATTTGTCTCCTGGCTACTAACTGATCTGCATTCCGAGAGTCAAGGGAATTTGTACCACATGTCAGTTCTTATCACATGAAAACAATTCAGGTTTACAGAAAACTAAATCACTTCTGTAATGAATGTGAGATGCAGAAACCAAAGAATGCCATGTATGTCCAAACAAGTGACTAAAGCCATGGGAATGAATCTTTTTATTAAGCTTCCTCAGAGTCATCTCGTAGAAAACAGGTTTAATAGGCTCTGCGTACCATCCGTCAAGCTCTAGTTTCTTATCCGGGTGCTGTTTTAGGTTCATCTTGATCCTAAAGTTATGGGTAATTAAGTTCTTGTTTTATGCTTAGTTAGCCAAACTCTGCCTAGACATTAATGGTCTTGACAAGTAAATACTACAATCCTATTCACTCTGGAATCCTTGTGTTACTCAACCTCACGTATACTCAGATTTGCCTATCTCTTTGAAATAATTAAAGTCTCAAAGGGATTTAATACATTGATTTCATGCCTAAATGTATGTACTTTAACTATGAATCATAATGTAAAAGTCAGCAGGTATAGAGATTCATGACTGCACCAACTCACAGAAGAGAGAAATACTCTGCATGGATCATTATTTCTGATGTAACCAAAAAAGGCCCAGGAAAGCTAAACATAACAAAAGTTGCCCATTTCTGAATTTCTGGCTATAGTTAGTGTCAGGAATTAAAGGCTGTGAGGTTTAGCAAAAAGAATTCCAGGCTGGCTGCCTTTTTTTTTTTTTTTTTTTTTTGGTGGTAGATGATAGATGTTAATGACTAAACATCTTTTTTTCAATGTTAAGGACCTCAAGACTGACTTCCTGCTACTTCTTATTGTCACAGAAACAAGATGAATATATTGCTCAGGAAGCTTAACCCTTTCAATCAGGCCTCACAGGTATATTGAAGAGGCTTAAGCCAAATTTATGTTGGAACAAACTAAACGAAAGATTGTCAATAACTGATGGCCACTGGCATGTGGATCATAAAAATGTGATAAGAGAGGAGTCAGAATCAACACACATGAAATAAGCTCAAAACATGTTAAGCCATTTGGCTTTTGTAAGATAGAATTATATAACACGAGCAGGGTTTTGTCACATACAGTGCACACTCATCTGGCTTCTGCCCTCAACTCCACAGAAACAGTTCTTCCAAAGGTCACTGGTTATCTCCACGTCACCAAATCAAAGAGGCATTTTTATGTCCTTATTTTTTTGAATTTCCAGCAGCATTTTTTTTTTTTTTTTTTACAGAAACAGAGAGTGAGTCAGAGAGAGGGATAGACAGGGACAGACAGACAGGAACGGAGAGATGAGAAGCATCAATCATTAGTTTTTCATTGCACGTTGCAACACCTTAGTTGTTCATTGATTGCTTTCTCATATGTGCCTTGACTGTGGGCCTTCAGCAGACAGAGTAACCCCTTTCTGGAGCCAGCGACCTTGGGCTCAAGCTGGTAGAATTTTTGCTCAGACCAGATGAGCCCGCGCTCAAGCCGGCGACCTCGGGGTCTCGAACCTGGGTCCTCTGCATCCCAGTCTGACGCTGTATCCACTGTGCCACCGCCTGGTCAGACTCCAGCAGCATTTGATGCAATGGGTCACTTCCTCCTTTCTGAAGTATCTTCTTCTTGCGGTCTCTACAATATCTCCCTTTCCTGGTTTTTCCTAAACCACTCTGGGTGATCGTCCTTAGACCTCTGTGCTGGATCCTCTTTTTTATGTAAACCTTAAATGTTGCCTTTCTACTAAGTTCATATCTGAGTTGAGGTTGATGGTTTCAATTGCCATGTAATTGCTAAGGCCTTACCATTTAGATTTCTGGCTCAGACTCAAGTATCCAAGTGTTTACTAGACATTTCCACTTGAATGTTTCAAAACATCTTAAACCCAACATGTCAGAGATGGGACCTCTGGGTTTTCCCTGCCCCCTTGCTTCTGCACCAACCCCTGTGCCCAGCTCTGGTCCCTGCTAAAGTCCCCAGCTCAGTGAAGGCTCCTGAATCTAGCTATCTCATCAGATGTTTGGGAAAACCTTGGCACTCATCATCAAGGCAGGCCATGACTGTCCCTCCAAGCCTCCCTCAGAAAGACCTGTGGTCTGTTAACAGGACAACTGTACACTGGGAAATGTGGCTTATCTGGATTTTCTAGGGATTATTGGGTAATATCTCGGCTAGGACGTTAATCCCTAGAGACACAAATCATCACTGTGGTCTGTTGGCCAAAGGGGAGCTTAAGGTAGCAGGTGCTGGGTAGACTTGTAGCACAAGTGTGTTTCACAGAAGATTCAGTTAGGCCATGGACTTTATCTTGGGGGCTATCTCCAAAGTCCTGAGGGCTACAAATATATCAATATTTAGTACCTCTTAGGATCCCAAGATCCCATGTGTTTCTTTTTACCATTGGAGTAAGGACTATTATGAAAGGAAAGTCCCAAATGGAAGTTCCTGGAAATGCCCTTATTCTCAAAATAGTAAATCAAATTATCTGGGGGAGTAACAGAGGTTGCTACCTCCACTGAGACATCACAATGCAGAGGTGGGGATTATTATCACCCTTCCATCTAGCTCATCTGTTTCCCTGGTACAAAAGCCAGATGGATCTTGCAGAATTACTTGGATTATCAAATGGTAATCAGCGGTGATGATAATCACTGCTGCTGTACCAGATGTGATATCTTCCTTGGAATAAATTAACATAGCTCTGGTTGTTGATAAGCACCCTGCACCCATGGATTGAGTAAACACTTTCTTTGCAATACCCATTAATAAAAGTAACTCCACAAAGTTTACCTTCATCTGCCAAGGGAGCCATAAACCTTTATTGATATATCACAGGGCTGTGCCCAACCTACTGCTTCTTAACACAAGCCTGGAGGAAACTTGACTTCCCATAGAACATTTTGCTTGTCTATTATACCAGCAACTTCATGGTAAATGGACTTGTAAGGTGACATTTCCAATCAACCTGGTGCTAGCATGGGGATAATCACTGTGGATGTCTAGATGTCCACCAGGTTGGGGAAGTTCCTTGGAGTCTACCTGTCTTGAATGTGGGGTTGTCTCCTTTAAGAGGCCAGTCGAGGGTCTCTCTGGATTTTGGTGCACCATATATCATGTTGGTTTTATTGTCCTAACCTATTTAGGCTTCAATTCCCCAGCTTTGAAAAGAATCTGGAGCAAAAGAAGGCTCTGCACAGACCCAAGGTTTGGTGGAGACTGTCTGCCAATAAAGACCTTATTTCCCAGTAGACTCAGTGGTACCCAGAAGTGCCTGTGGCAGAGGTAGGGGCTTTTCAGAGGCTCTGACCAGCTCCAGTAGAGAATCACACACAGGCCTAGGGATCTTGGGAATATCTTCCCCTCTCCTGCGGACAATACTCTGCATTTGAAAAGCTGCCCTTGGTTTGCTCCTAGACCCTGGTAAAGACTGAATTTCTGGCCATAGTATACCAGAAATTATGAGACACGACCTGTTGAAACTTGGTTTTATACAAAGCATTGGAGCATAAAATTTGATTTTGAATACACACAGCTGCACTTCATTATGACATGGAAATTTTATACACAAGACTGGCCTGAGCAGGTGCATGGGGCACAAGTAAGTTTTCCAGGTTCTGTTCCCACAGAATTTGCTCCTGTGGCTTTGCTCAGATCCCCACAGGACCCACTTCTGTAGCTTTGCTCTCTCTCTCTTAACACAGTTTAAAAATCCCCATAAGGAGTTCCTGATAATGAGTTAACAGAGGAGGTGACAGTGTGGGCCTGGCACATAGTATATCTATAACAGCCAAGAGTTGCTGGCTGCTATATTCCGTCCCCCTCAGTGTGGTCCAGGAAGTACCTGCACCAAACTCTAAGAGTCTTTCTGGTTGTCTGGTTCATAGAGGGGGAAATGGACTAATAATGTTCAGCTCTGATTCTTGGACAGTGACAGTGGCTACTTGGAAAATTGGTGACAAGGACAACTGGGGATGGACCTTTCAAAATAATTACAGAGAATGAAGATATTGTGTCTCATATAAATGCCAATCAGAGCATGTCCACTCCAAAGGAGGCCTTCAACAATCTGTGGACAAAATGACCTGTGTGTAACATTATTAGGCATTCTCCATAGGTGTGCCATGCTTTCCCAGGGCACCTTGCACAGTAGCCTTGTCAGCAGTGATGGGACCATATGTGACTAACAACATGGACTCCTTGCACCAAATCTGACTTCACCACTCTAAGTGCCCAAGCTGCCAATACAATAGGCCAATGTTGAACCCTTGGTAAATTACCATTTCTCAGAGAGGAGACAATATGGATATTGGATATAGATTATGTGAAAACTGTTTCATCATGAAGGGGCAGTGATTTGTACTTACAGATATTCCAAATCTTTTTCTGCCATCCCTACCCATAAAACTTGTGCCAATATCTTTATTTTGTGGACTTAAAGATGCCCTAACTCATTAACAGAATATCACAGAGACCATTGCTTCAGACTGAGGAACTGTCATGGTGACAGTGAACAACTCAAAGACCAGATGACATACTCTGAGGGGCCAAGGGGAGACAACAGCCCCAGTCAGCAGAACAAAGGACTGAAGCCCAGTTCCCAGCCTTACTCAGATATTTATTACCTAGTATAAATAACTCTAGGAAGCAGATAGAAGAAGTTTTCAGGGAGTGAAATCAAGTGCAAGGAACACGCGACTTCTGATCTCTGTTCTGAGAGCCTAAACATTTTCTGTTACTGAACCTTATCCTGCTATTTTGCTGTTTCCAGCATGCACCGTTTCCAGTTTAGATTCAGATAGGCCCTAGGTTCAGAAAGGGCCCTGGACTGTCATTGGCTTAGGGATTTTGTCCTAAGGCACCTCGCTCTAATTGTCATCCTAAATATGAAGATTTTCATACCATATTCCTATAAGGAACTCACTTTTTGACAAAGGGACTTTGGCGATGGATTTACTGGTCTCCCCATTGCTTAGAAGCAGTTGGCAATATGCTTTACTAAGTATAGTAAGCATGATGAAGGCTAAGTCACGCCACCAATTAGTAGACAATACCCTGCAAGATTAGGCCACTGTCTTACAAGTCATTTTATGTACCTGAAACCAGTAGCCAATGTATGGCATTCTTTTCTCCAACAGCAAAACCTTACAGGTACAGGAACTAAGGGATTAGTGCAAGAATGCTATTTCACCATCACACCTTATAACTTACTTACAAAATTTGCTTCTCATCACTGGATCTTGGGCTTGCAAGATCTGGAAACCTAGTGCCCAAGGGAGAAATGCTTCTAGAAGCACCATCTGGTTTTGTTGAGCTAGAAGCTAAGGATGCCCTTAGCCATTCTGAGCTTCTCATTTCATGGACCAAGGGACCCAGAAGGAGGTCACTGTGTAATTCAGTATGATTAATCTCAATCACTGAGGGGAAACTGGCTGGATTTCACACAATGAGGGCCAGAGGATTCTCTCGGAAACCTGGGAATTCACTGAGCTGCCACCTCCTACTCCTATGTTGCTTCATAATGGTCAATGGGAAACAATAGGAACTCAATAAATGCAGAGCCCCTAACCATTTGCAAATGCTTAGCAAATAAGCAAAACCAACCAAACAGCCTGCTAGCTGAGTGCCTGCTTTGGTGAGAGAACAAGCTAGGATGGTGAATTTAGGCCTCGTAGAGAAAGGGTTATAACATCTGTATTGTATGTTTATCCTTTCCTCTCTCACCTATGCCTTTCTTCCTGCTACTTTACATAAAGGGTTCTGAAGATGGATAATATATCATTTTTGTTCTTGGAAGTATGGCTACATTGACATCATTTTATGAGGAGAGAGTGTTGATGGGAAATGAGTTTGCCTGTGTTGGGTATGCAAATTTTTCCATCTAAAAGAAGGGCAAATTTTATGCAACATGGTAGAAAGGACAGAATATGCTGGTGATTGTCATCATGTTCCTCCAAATCCACTTTCTGCTGCTTTCTGCCCTGTGTGAGATCTGAGAGTTCACCTCCATGGAGAGTGCTGGCTGGTCTTCTTGGCTTCTTTGTTGAATGCAACCAGAGGCATAGAAAGGAAGAGGGTGGGGACCTTCTGCCCAGCTCTGTCTCCTGGGCCATGGCTTTGGCTGTGCTCATGGAGTTTTAGCTAAGCCCTCTAGACCAGACCCTCCTCCATGGATATGGTTCTGACAAATCCACTTCAAACCAAGCGGTCACAACTACTGTTGTTGGTTTTCTTAACACTTTCTATACTATTGTAAATATACTTTTCATCAACCTCATCAATTAACCCTTATTACTGTACCATCTGTGCCATCTGTTTTCATTCAGGACACTGAGTGATACACTTCATAAATAGCTCTTAAATTTGTATACTTTTCCCAATCTCTGCCATCAGTGAGCTTTTGCTGCCATAACAGACTACCACAGCCTGGGTGGCTTAAACCACAAGCATGTTTCTTACAGTTCTGGAGAGTGGAAGTCCAACATCAAAGTGCTGACAGATTCAGTTCCTGATGAAAACCCTCTTTCTGGCTTGCAGATGGCCACTTTTTCTCTGTGTTCTCATATTGCAGGAAGTTAGAGAGCTCTGGTGTCTCTTCCTTTTCTTTTAGGGTACTATTATATCATGGGACCCCACCCTTATGGACTCATCTAAACTAATTATTCCCCAATGGTTCCACCTCCAGTACCATCACAGTGAGGACTAGGCTTCAATGTATGAGTTTGGGGGAACACATGCATTCAGTCCACAACACTGTTATTACCAACCTAGCCTGACATTATCATCAGCTCTACTCTTAGTAGTAGCTAAATGCACAGTCTACTCCAATCGCCTCTTACTTCGAGCATGTGCAATAGGTGCTTAGTATTTTGAAGCATCATTCTCTTCAGCAGTAGGACCACATTTTCTTGCTGTGCCTCACAAGAGAATGTGCGAAGTATGAGAGATTTGTGCAAAGCATACACCCGAACCACATGTCTAGCAGCAAAGTTCATTGGATATGCTGGCTTTCAAAGTGGGCAACTGAAAGCTAACTTCCAACAACTTGGGACTATTTAAATAACCTGCTAACATATGCATAATAATCACAGACAGAGGATAGTAATAATGACTATATAATAACATAAGATCCAATGAAAGATATGCCCTTAAGTGGAATAGTTTATTAATTGTATGTGCACAACATAAAAGGTCATACAGAGGAGGTTGCAAAGAAAAAAAAAGCAAAACACGCTAATAGCTGTAGTATTTTTAAACAAAAATAATTCACAATTTCTTCATATGTGAGGCAACTTAATGGAGCAAAAAGAGCGAAAGTTTTGAAATCATGTAGGTCTGGGTTTGAAACTCTGCTTAGATCATCATCAGCTGTGTGCGATTAGAAATTCCTGAGCTCCTTTGGCCCTCTTCTTCCTTATCTGTTTCCTTATCTTTATCTTGATTATCCCCAAAGGATATTGAGTGGATGTTTGAGAAAAAGTCTGCAGTTCTCTGTTTTCTTTTTATTATAACACTTATGTTTTATAAACATATATTTATAAAAAATAGAGAAAAGGAAGAATGGGACGAAAGAATGAAAGATGTTTTTCTTAAATGAAGTCAATTACTGCCCTTCTTGGAGGGACTTGCAAAGTGGACACCTTGGCAGAGATAAACCCTCTCTCTGAGCAATAATAAACCCACAGATTCTCTATTGAGTTGGAATGTCTGGCATCAACACCCACAAATTTATATTTTTTAAAGTTCCCCAGGAATTGCCATTAGCAATATAATGTTAGCATCACTAATCTAAAGTACAGAAGTGCTACCATATTCTTATAGGAAGTTCTAAGGCAAACTCAGCAATAAGTCCTATACATTGGCTGGGGTACATAGGCCGGCTGTAGAATATTTCAGATTAGTTCAAGTTTCTAAGAAACCAGCCAGTCTTTTCCATATATTCATTTGTGAAAAAGAAGAGAAAGGAGAAAAAAGAGTAAACTAAGAATGAGTTCGCAATGCAATAATACCTAATCTATCTTGTTTAAAAACCAAAATCAACAAAATGAATGGGTCAGGTTGGCCTTTTATGCTGGAAGCTGCCTCTTTCATTTTCTGTACTCTGAAGATAGGCAGGAAAGAATGCCATTACAGTAAGAAACCTATCAACCTGATATTTGCTGGTTGAGTTTTCTGATGTATGAGGCTTTGTTGTCCACTGTGTAAAATATTAAATGAGTTTGAGCAATGATCTCTGACCCAAAGCCAGCATGTCCACCATTAGGAACCAATCTGCCAATCTATTCTACACCTAGATAGAATATGTCTATTTTATAAGAGGGTAAGTCCATTTGCCAGTGAGCACCTCATACTCATGGAAATAAGTGGGTTAGGGAATGAGTGGCCATTCTCAGCTGTCCTCTGAGGGACTGCCTTTGTCAGGCAGAATGGATGAAGCAGGCATGACAGCAAGACACAGTTTGTGGATGAGGAGTTACCATACAGGTGTACTGCAACACAGCATCAAGCATGAAGCTGGTGCAGTTACCTATTGTGTAGGAGGAAAATGCAATGATTCCTAGAGATGGAGGTATGAATCCTCAGTGAGCTGAAGATATGACTTGTAAGCAATAGTGTTAGGGTATTGGAGGCTCTCTGAATCTGTCCCCATGAGTCCCTATCTGCTGGAAATCATCAGAATCATTACAATTGTATAAGGGACACACGTGGAATGTTAAATATGATTTGATTAAATGAGAGAATGTGTAAAGCCCCTGTTCTTCATAGCTAATGCATTTTATACTTTAATAAGCCTGTTATGTTGGAACATATTATTAAAGGGAAAGATTTGATTCCTGATACATCTAACTAAAATCACAGAAACATTTCTTTAATCATTATTACTTTAATAATACAATAAGTACCTGAGAAATGTGATGAATTTCTTAAATATGTGCTACAGGTCACCAAGATCATCAGATTTCTGGTCATTCAAATTTGCCATTGTAGCAGGTATGCTGCTTATACTCAGTTATTTTAAAAATAGACATCATAAAAAGTAAATTCAGTGGTTTGAGATAATAATGACCTCTTGGGAAATTTAGCTGGTCTTTATCGTAGTCTATAGGTTCCTTCACTGGTGGAGATCAGAAACGGGCCTCCTTGGTGCTAAACTTTCTGTTGTTCCCTCTTTTTAAGTGAAACAAAGTCCTTTTCTTCATCATGTGAGAGAATTATTGGTCTCTGACTTGTTTTGCAACTTCCTTGAAGACAAAGGTTGCTGTGGCACTTCTCACCACCCTTGCCCCTTGTGAATATTTATCTTCGGTTTTAAGAAAGCACTGAAATTTCTGTACAGAATATTCTGGACTTCCTGAGACTTCCAAAGCAGCTTTAATCTTCCTCCATTGGCAGGCTGCGTGATGAAGCATTGGCCACCTTCTACTTCAATTCCCCTCATTTGTTTGCTGTCTTTATAACTGAAAATAAGCTGTAGAACAGAGTCTCACTGACATCCACACATGAGCTACTTGAACCAAACATCTGACTAAGAAAAAGGGGAGTGGGCATCCATTAGGCTGGGACTAACTGAGCAGTGAGATGTCAACATATTTCTTTGAGTAATTTGGGATTGAGGAGAGGAGAGCTTTTGAGCTGCTGTTCTTATTCTCTAGAAAACCATCCTAGAAAATTATTTCTTTATTTTTTCAGGTAGTCAAATACTTGAGTTTGGAAGAAAAGCAGAGAATTAGCTGATAAACCCTGAACATCACTACATTTTCATTTTGGTTACCAGATAGTAAGTCAAAGTTGACCCCCAGGTTTTGCCACCACTCTTTCCCTGCTCTAGTGAAATCTCATACAACATCTGTTTGCAGAGTAGCACTACAGCCTGCCCATTCCGTGAGCTGGAGCACTCGTTTTTGCGGTCTTCCCACTAAGACCCACATAGAAGCCCATATGCTCCATCAGGGCAGCAGCATGACACTGGAATTAGGAGCTTTGTGTCCTAACAGTGACTCCGTCACAACGAGCTTTGTGTTCTGAGTAAGCTCCCTTATTGCTCTCCTGGGTAGGATAGGATGATGAAGTAGGTGAGCTTTGACCTGCATTCACATCTGGCCATTCATCCTATTCTCATGGAGTTGTTTATTAAGTAAGAAAATGAAGCAGCACATATAAAACACTTTGGGTAGTTCTTGATGTACAGTTAGCACTCCACAAGTGTTACTTTCTTTTTCTCCTGAGACACAGGTTTAGAATTTCTATGTTATTATTGATTTCAATTACAAGGTATGTCATTTAGCTAACTCACATTATCTGTGGCTTTCTGAGCAGGTACACTTGCTATGCTTCAGTAGTTCAAGGGTCAGTGGTGGAAGAGATATTTAGACAAAGAGATAAATATGCAAAGAAGGGAGTTGGTGCCCAGCATATTCACCTGATTCCACGTCAGCTTTATTGTCTGCCTAAGAGGTATTATCTTTCCTTAGAATTCATTTAAATCAAGCTTAGGATCAATCCAGGCCTTGTTTGCAAATTATATGGACTATTTATTTTGTTTTATAGACTGCTGACATCATATTACTGTACTTTGGTAATAGACAGGTACTGAACCATTTCAAACAGGAGCACCTACCTGTGAGGTGGCATTGCTTATTGCATGCTAAGGTTTGATAAATAGGTAAATAAACATGTGTCTTGTTGACCAACTTTTTAGTGTCTCTTTAAATGACAGTAAAACAGTTCAGAATTCTTATTTCCACCAATGATTATATTTAGTTACAGCTAATTTTAGGTATCTATCTGAACAAGGGAGTGACTTTGTTTTACATCTGTTACAATGCACGTATTCATTTATTTTTTGATTACCCTAAATATATGCATTTTATGTATTAAATATTATCTCTAAGAGCTTAACATATTTCTTAAGCAAGGGTAATTTTTTTGTCTGCTTTCCAACACTTGTATATGGTTAAGGGCAGCAGTGGGCAAAGGAAGTGAAACTGTACCAGGGCTGGAGAATTGGACTTTAGCCATAGCTCCATCACTACAAATCCCTTTAAATCTTCGCTTCTCTAGACGTAAAATGGAAGAAAAATCCTCTTCCTGCTCAATAGCCTTACATAATTCTTATGAGAATCAAGTAAAAAATATGTGCACCTGACCAGGCAGTGGTGCAGTGGATAAAGTGTAGGACTGGAATGTGGAGGATGCAAGTTCAAAACTCTCAGGTCGCCGGCTTCAGCGCAGGCTCATCTGGTTTGAGCAAGGCTCACCAGCTTGAATCCAAGGTTGCTGGCTTGAGTAAGGGGTCACTTGGTCAGCTGTAGCCCCCCAGTCAAGGCACATGTGAGAAAGCAGTCAATGAACAACTAAGGTGCTACAACAAAGAATTGATGCTTCTCATCTCTCTCCCTTCCTGTCTGTCTGTCCCTATTTATCCCTCCCTCTGTCTCTCTATGTCTCTGTCACAGAAAAGTAAAAAATAT
Source organism: Saccopteryx bilineata (assembly GCF_036850765.1). NCBI lineage: Eukaryota > Metazoa > Chordata > Mammalia > Chiroptera > Emballonuridae > Saccopteryx > Saccopteryx bilineata. The sequence goes on from NC_089494.1 coordinate 163,720,783, forward strand.
GTGCAAATACCTTGAAAACTATTAAAAACTGCCTAGCTATAAATTATTTTTATTAGAAAAAGAAATAACTGCACAAGGGAGATTCTTTAGTTCTAAGCCATAGGTACAAGATTTCAGTTTTTTATACATGACTGTGACCCTCTGCTTGGATATTATTATTATTTCTATTAGGAAATTGTATTCTAAGGCTGAAGTCTATTTATGTTGATTCCAGAAATTCAGTTAATTATGAGTAATTATAAAACAAATCTATTCCAAAGGCAGTATTAGTAAAGGAGACAGGATATTTTTAGAACAACTGAGCAACTATTTTCATTTCTTTATATCTTTTTTTTTTGTATTTTTCTGAAGTTGGAAATGGGGAGGCAGTCAGACAGACTCCCGCATGCGCCCAACTGGGATCCACCCGGCATGTCCTCCAGGGGGTGATGCTCTGCCCATCTGAGGCGTTGTTCCATTGCGACCAGAGCCATTCTAGCACCTGAGGCAGAGGCCATGGAGCCATCTCCAGCGCCTGGGCCAACTTTGCTTCAGTGGAGCCTCAGCTGCGGGAGGGGAAGAGAGAGACAGAGAGGAAGGAGAGGGGTAGGGGTGGAGAAGCAGTGGGTGCTTCTCCTGTGTGCCCTGGCCAGGAATCAAACCCGGGAGTCCTGCACGCCAGGCCTACGCTCTAACACTGAGCCAACCAGCCAGGGCCTATTTTCACTTCTTTAAAGGTGCAAATTCTCTACTAGAGTTCTGTTTACATCTAACTAATGACATGCTCACCACATGCCAAGAAGGAGTGATCTGTGTTCTATGTGGGGTCCTTAATGTAGACGACATGTATTCCCACTTCTGGCTAATAGGAAGATGTCAACAAAATTGAATTCTAGTGGGCTTTGCTTTGGTTAGCTACAAACAAAAGCATTTGACCTAGACTGTAATTTTTGAGTCACCATCTATTCAGCAAATATTGGCTGCCAAGTATATTTCACATTGAATTTAGGAACTAGGTTTTCAAAAATAACACACATACGGCCTTTTCTCTCCAGAAACCTATGGACAGTGTCATTGATGCACACTGAGTCCTGATGAAATTTGTCCAGGAAGGTTCAGGGCCTTATCTGAAAAAAGAGGGAAGAGGAGGTCATTATACACTACGGGAGCAGCAGGGTGGGGGACACAGTCACAGAATGATGTAATTTCAGAATACTGGGTAGACAAGGACCCGGGAAGGGAATCAGGGGCAGTGTCACAGAAGGGGCTCTATGCAGTAGATCTTTCCCTGTAGAGGATACGGAGACACCAATGAATGGATTTCAACCCAGTGAGATCCAATGGGATCCTGTAGGAAATTAACTGTCATGGGAGTTTGGTAAATAGACTTAAGTAGCAAATGAGTAGAGCCACAATCTGCTGTTGTAACCGCTGACAGAAGTGTGCTATGAGGAGGGGTGAAGCAAGAGTGTGTGGTCAGGGTGAACTTACAGGCTGTAGGGCCAGTCTGTTCCCGCTCAAAGCCTGGCTCAAGTCCTCCAAATGACTGTAAGTCATTCAAATATACCATGCCTCAGTTTCTTCGCCTATAACCTGGGGATAATAGGTATTGGGACAACTCAATTGGTAAACATACAGATTTTCTAAATACTGTATAAATGAATAAAGGAAAACACAAAGGGCAGTGGCTGGAACACATAGGGGCTTGTTACGGATTCTCAAACTGTAAGCATTGAAGCTCAAACTCCCACTGAGGCTATCTTTGGAGATGAGACTTCTAATATGATAGTTATGGTTAAATGAGGTCATAGGGTGAGGCCCTGATCCAGTTCAAATGATGTCCTTATGAAAGGAGGAACAGACACCAGAGATCTCTTTCCCTATGCATGTCTGCAGAGGAAATACCAGGCCTGTCAGCCAGAAAGTGGCCTCACCAGGAACCAGACCTGAAAGCACCTTGATCTTGGACTTCCAGCTTCCAGAATGTAAAAAATACATTTTATTGTCATGTAACCTGTGGTATTTTTGTTACAGCAGCCCGAGCAGACTAATGCAAAACCATGTTGTTATACTTATTTACTTATGGTTACTAAGGCAGCCAAACAGAAATGGAGGAGATAAGCTGGAAATAGCCTCAAGAACTCAATTTTTATATATAAAAAAAGAAAACACAAATCTTGTTGGAGACTAGCCCATCTCTTAGACATATGACCTTGGGAATGTCAACTACATCTTCCTCAATGATCCTTACGCTCCCTTCAAGTATCAGATTCTATAATACCTATATTCACTTATATATTATTTATAAAACTCATCTATTAAATCCTTTATTTTCATAGAAATTGGTGTTTGTTATATCTGTTGCAAATCTCAGTCACTAGCCAAGTTCGTAGTAAATACCAGAAGCTAGAATAATTAAATAAATGTTTTACTGCATAATCCTTACTTTTTATGGAAATGATTCCAGATGTCTTAACACCCACTTAAATAATAAAATCCATCATGTTTTCATAGCTGAAAGATTTTGAGATTATTGCAGATAATGTTGGTCAGTTTTGCAGCCAACATCTTTTAGCACCCACTGTGAGCTGGTAGCCAATAAAATGTGCATCAAATTCTTCAATTTTTTAAATTTATTTATTCATTTTAGAGAGGAGAGAGAGTGAGAAAGAGAGAAGAGAGAGGGAAAGGTGGGAGGAGTAGGAAGCATCAACTCCCATATGTGCTTTGACCAGATAAGTGCAGGGTTTCAAACCGGCGACCTCAGTGTTCCAGATCGATGCTTTATCTACTGCGCTACCACAAGTCAGGCACTGCATCAAATTTTTTGAGACTTTTTATTCAATCCAGGTAAAAGTCTATTCATCCCAAATTCTGCATTCTTAAAAAAGTAAACTCTCCAATGGTCACCAAATCAGTGTTACCTGGTTTTATATAGCTACTGATGTTTTTGTGGGATTTTCAAGAAACATCCTCTATGATGTTAGTGTGCCATTGCTTGTACAACATGCTTATATTATCTTCTTAATTTTAAGCCAGGAAGAATTTGGGTTGATGTATATGACTTCCAGATTTTTCTTGTAGGTCTATATCAGTATTCAAGAAAACCATTCAAAATCTAGTGTGTCTTTACTTGTCCCTTTCTCTCCTCCCACCCAAACTGGACCTCTGTAGAGTGAGTTTGAGTTTTCTTGGCATGCAATCCTGTATTATGGGGTGCATCAGAGAATAATAAAGAAATCCCCATTTCCAATGATGGAGTCATAGATTCCATGAGTTCAAAGTACTTTAAAGCCATTGAGACCTCAGTACTGCCCTAAGGAAGAATCTCTTCTGTTTCTCAACAAGTCCTACCTGAATAACTCTGGTGATGTCTCCAGAGGCCCACAGACCATCTACTTTCTCTTCTAGATAACAGCCTTCAAAATACCAAGGACAACATATCGCCTCTGACTTTTTCTTCTCCAAACAAAGGATTCCCAGTTTCTTCAGCCATTTGTCTAGTGACTTGGTTTACAAATCCCTTTAGTCATTCTAGTATTTTAATGTATTAAGTTACTAATATTTTTCTTAAATGTAGTCTCTTAATTAACAATATTAGATAAAATGATGGAAATTGATAAAAATGAAGAAAAGCCAAACAAAAATCATCAGAGTGGAAGCTAAATTGATTCATGAAGCTACAGAGTCCAAGAGTGGAACAGCCGTGACTAGATTCAGTTCTTCAGGTGTCAACAGGAATTGGTCAACCTTTGTATCTCCTTCTAAGTAGATTGATTCTCAGGCAGGCTACCTCCAAGTAGTGGAATGATGGCATCCTCGAGGTTCAGACAGGCATTTGGCAGCCCCAGAAGAGAGCCCACCCTTGAGAGATCCAGCAAAGGTCCTGGGAGTTAGTTGAATTACAATGGATTGGGTCATTTGCCCAAAAGAATGAGGGCTAGGTCGAATGCCTAGTCTTGGAAATGAGTTGGAATGAATTCCTTCCAAAGCACATGGAGTGAAAGTTAAGGAGGGACAGTTTTAAGTGTTAGAGAGGAGGACTGATGAATGCTTAAAAGGCAAAAGCAACAAATGTTCACCAAACAGCATTGCCAATCTGACCTCCTCTCTGGATAGTCACCCTGAGAAGTGCACAACAGAGAAGCATTAATGACACTCATCATGGTGGCAGCTCCCTCAGAATTTGAATCACTCTAATCCAATTACCTTGCAGTCATGAAAACCAGACCTTGACAAAGAACTAACCTCTCATATTCCTTTGGAAGAACTGTACACAACTGACAAATAATAAAAATGGTGAAAATGGAAGGGACATGAGGGGCTGCTGTCATCTGTGTCTCTGAGCAATATTTTTAATTCTAACTTAAAGGCTTTGAAAAGATGAGTTTTATCACTTATTCTGTTGTTTCTGGCATTCAACAATCTCTATCATTAACCACATTTTATTTAAAAACATTTTAGATGCTTGAAATCACAATCTCATCTTTATCATTCAGGTTTAACTAAATTGATACAAATATTTAGTTATATTTTATCTACTTGTTTAGTTTTTAATGTTTCTCTTCTTTCTTGGGCCCTGTGTTCTTTAATTTCTTTTCCCCTTTACTTTGGAGTACATAGTTATTTTCACTGGTCTTATCAATGCAAGGTATTATTAAAAAGTTAACTTTAAGTCTATGTGGCTTACTCTTGATTTTATTTTCAGGTAGAGAAGCCATGAACACAAAAAGGAAGATGAAATATGCCCAAATGTCAACCTCTATTGACCAAGAGAAAAGTCCATGAGAAGACAATGCATTCTGAACTTGCAAATACTGCAAGAAATTTTGCAAATCTGACCCCATAGTAGGCCATTTACCACGTTTTAAAAGGTGAAAGATTCTTAGTACATTAATTCAAAATTTGAAGTAATAGAGATAGAGGCTGTTAAGTTAACCTAATACCTACAATTAAAGGATTTGCTAAATACGGTTTAAAAGTAAAACCAATAAAATATTTCAGCTATTTAAAGAACAAACTGTTTTCTAGCACACAATGCTATAGAGGACCCATTTAGAAATAATTGAAAGGCTATATAGGAATAAGCTCTGTCTTTTCTTCTTCTTCTTCTTTTTTTTTTTTGTATTTTTCTGAAGCTGGAAACGGGGAGAGATAGTCCGACAGACTCCCGCATGCGCCCGACCGGGATCCACCCGGCACGCCCACCAAAGGGGGGCGCTCTGCCCACCAGGGGGCGATGCTCTGTTCCTCCGGGGCGTCGCTCTGCTGCGACCAGAGCCACTCCAGGGCCTGAGGCAGAGGCCAAGGAGCCATCCCCAGCGCCCGGGCCATCTTTTGCTCCAATGGAGCCTCGCTGCGGGAGGGGAAGAGAGAGACAGAGAAGAAGGAGAGGGGGAGGGGTGGAGAAGCAGATGGGCGCTTCTCCTGTGTGCCCTAGCCAGGAATCGAACCTGGGACTTCCGCACGCCAGGCCGACGCTCTACCACTGAGCTAACCAGCCAGGGCCTGTCTTTTCTTCTTAAAATGTGGATAAGGATTCTCTTTGTCTGCAGGTATCAGAATTTATCTTTAATCCATTCTTACCTGGTTATGAAGTGACAAAGTTCTTCATCCAAGCAGCTTCTGAGAATATAATTTTCTTACTGATGGGGCAACTCCAGGCACACCACTCAGAGAAGAACCTCCCAAAGTTTATACAGTAAGCCCATCAGATTGTGATTAATAGACCTGTTAGAGGTCCAGAGTATTGATAAAAAGTTACTCTAATGCGAATGCCCAAAGAGACAGAAGGGTATTGAAAATACTGTTCTTCACTGATCTTCCAGAGACTTTATTTTTTGTCTCTTTTTTCTTTATCTTTCTTCTCTCCCTCTTATCCCTGCTTCTGTACTCAACTTGTTTCTTCTATCATCCTAAATAACTTTTAAGATAACAGGGAACAGAGTGAATATAGTAACTGTTATATGTATTGAATACATTTTATATCATCTGCTTTTATTTTAAACTTCAGTTAATTTAATATTTAAGTGCAGTTAAAGAAACTGCATGTGTTTGTATCTTTGCTAATTTTTCTCCTGTGGGTCAGTGATTTTCAAGATGAGCAAGTTTCTTAAGATCACCATCATCCCTTGCTTAGATTGGTTCCTGTTACTGTATATGTCTGAAAATAGTAGCAAATTTCAATTAAATAACTAATCATTCAGGTCTCAAATAAACTCAGTCTGGCTGCCTTCTGTATTAATCTCTAGCAGCATGATTATCATGGAAGAGACAGAACACAATTTATCAGATTATTAAAGTCTCCCCTAAAGTAATCTGAATCGGAACCCAATGATTCTAACAGTTGAAACACTTGCTAAATATTAGAACAGTTTTCAAATGTGTTTCAAAGCTATAAAACTCTCTCTTAGAAAGAAATCTTACCCAGAATCTTAATATGATATATAAATTACACAGAGGAGGAGTTCATGCTGATTGAAGTGGGGATCCAGGACCCCAAAAGCTCTTCTTTTAGCCCATATACCCTCTTTTTCCATAAACCCCAAACAATCCCCCAGGCACCACCTTGGGGCACCAGAGAGCCCTGGAAAACTGTGAACTATTTCCTAGAGTTAGGTGGTTGGCGGTTAAACAAAATGAAATCAGGAAATGTCGCCTGTGCCCTGGCTTTGCTTTCTGATCACTTGAACTTGGTAGATACTGAAGTGTTCAGTATGGCTTCTAGTGAACAATGTACCTTTGGGCTTGATTCTGAAGATTATGTTTCGCTATATTCTAGAACCATGAAATTGTACCTAAATAAGTACTGGAATTGACATGTTCTAAGAGAAATGTTGGCCTTCTGAATGACTCTTCCTTTAAAAATAGCATCACTTGTTTCTATTTTCTTTTTCTTTCTAGATTTTTGCTTTGTGGTATTTTTCCATGACCCACCATTCACCACAGCATACAAATAAACAGACACACACACAATCGTGCGCCACAGCTAAGAGTTGCTCCAGCGTAGATGACCAGTTTCAGTCTACGATAAAACACTGCAAACAGAATAAATGAAGTTGTTTCATGTCACCACCCTCACCCTGCTTAGATAGCACACCTACTTATTCATTACTTGTAGTGATGTTAGAGCATTCTTTCTCATAGCCTACCAGGTTTGAATTTACACAAACTTTCCTCAGGTATTTGTTTTTAGCTTCAGTGACAAACAAAAGGTATGGTGATCCAACAGTTGTCCAAAGAAAAACTGGCTAAAACCATGTCAGCTTTCTATTGTCAGATGATTCCATCCTAAGAATACCTCAGGTTTCTGCAGGGGAAGTCGTTGTTCCTGAACGCATATTTAGCTACACCCCACAGACCCCAGAGGAATATCAGTCAATGTCTATGAATGTCTCTGGAAGAATGATTTGGATCTGTAAAGTAAACATTTGGTACAAGCCTAGTGAATTGTTTGGAGTTGTTGAGTCCTGTTGAAGCATACAATGATGGCATTAACATTACTAGATATAACTAAAGCTAGAAATGTCTGCATACAAATCATATTTTCCAGGAAAACGTACTGTGTGAGCTATGAGTAAAAATCTGTATAAAGTAGAAATATCCCCGAGACTTCCTCTTTGAAATCAAGATATGATTTTGACATAGCACTGTGTGTTTCTCAAAAAGAAACACAGAAAAGTTAAAAAAAAACACCTTTTTTTGATAATATATTGTAACATTCTTGTTAAGCAGTAAAAACCAACCTATTTACACATTTTGGTTTTAATTGTATTTCAGTCTCTTGTGAACAGGTAGAATTAAGTATCAGAAACCTTGCCCCCAATCTTTGTTCAGTACAATTGGATCCAATGTAGCTTTCTTTTTTCTTTCTTAATGACCTTATATTTTAGAGCAGTGTTAGGTTTATAGTGAAACTGAAGGGAAAGTACAGAGATTTCCCATATATCCTCTGCTTCCACACATGCACAGCCTCCCCGTTATTAACATCACCCACCAGATGGTACGTTTGTTACAGTTGGTGAACCTACATGGAGATGTCATAATCACCCAAAGCCCATAGTTAACAGTAAGGCCACTCTTGGTGGTGTACATTCTGTGTGTTTGGACAAATACATAATGACATGTATCCACCATTATAATGTCATACAGAGTAGTTTCACTGCTCTAAAAATGTCTGTTTTCAGCCTATTCATCCTTTCCCTTGCCCAACCCTGCGAAGCACTGCCCTTTCCACTGACTCATAGTTATGCCTTTTCCAGAATGTTATGTAGTTGGAATCATACAGCATGTAGCCTTTTCAGATTGATTTCTTTCACTTAATAATATGCATGTAAGTTTCACCCATGTCTTTTTATAGCTTGCTAAGCACATTATTTTTTAGCACTGAATAATACGCCATTGTCTGGGTAGAGTACAATTTATCTATTTACCCATTTACCTATTGAAGGACATTTTGGTAACTTCCAAGATTTGGCAATTATGAGTAAAGCTGCTATAAATGTAGTGTGTAGATCTTTGTATAGCCATTATTTTTCAACTCCTTTGAGTAAATATCACAGAGTGAAATTGCTGGAGAACATGGTAATGGCATGTTTAGTTTAGTATTAAACCACCAAACTGTCTTCCAGAGTGACTGCACTCTTTTGCATACCATGTAGCTTTCTTCATCCAAACTGCAAACTAACACTTGCTATCTGGGTTCTCGGACCCAAATGCTGCTGTCCACTCTGTCTGCAGCAGCGTCTCGGGCTGTGTGTTAATATGCAGACCATTATCCCTTTGCCCACAAGATAGGCCAGCAAGGATAGATATGTCTTTGTGTGTGTCAGCCCTGGCCCTGCACACCCAGAGGAAGTCTACAGCCCCTCCTGCTGCGTGACCACTGGCCCCTTAGTCCCTGTAACAGTGCCCATGAGGCAAGGTATGCTTCTTTTGTTCTTCTCCTGCCCCTTTTGCAAAAGAAAGAAGTGGAAAAGATTGAGATGCTTTATTACTTAATTCCACTACCTGCAGAGCAGCTGATGCAGGCAGAATCCAAAGCACAACTGCTTAGGTCACTGTCTTTCAATGGGTAAGTGCTGACGCCCCTGTGAAAAAGTGAGTCCAAGTACCCAGTTACCTGAAGCCGATAAGAAGGGAAGGAGAGACTATGAGGAGGGGAGGAAGGCATGATTTATCTTGGTCTGTTTCTTTATGGTCCTCTTCTCAACTCCATCACTATTATCGCTCCTAATGTGATGAGCTCTCTGCACTTCGTTTAGGCATTTAGGGTAATAGCAATGGGGATGTGCGCTTGCTAAAGGCAGTGGCTTCAGCTGGCACCCCAATCTCTTAATTATACACCCAGCCTTTTCAAGACAAAAGCCTGTTTCACTGCAGAGCCAACGCGCTTGACATTTTACCACTGACAGGGTGCCCTTTATGTCTCCTTTGTGAGACCAGGCCTTCTTAATTACAGTTTTCCTAAAACTTTCTGCACATTAAGATCCTTCTTATGGAAACGTTACAAGTGGAAACCACCTTGCGATTTCTCCTGAGAGTTATCATCCTGATTTAAAGTTTAGAGGAAATAAAATCAGGATGACAGCAATTACTGGAGGCCTGTGGTGTACACAGCCTCTCCTCCATGCTCTGGTCCTTAATCTAGATTTCCACGGGGAGTGTCGGAGCCTGCAGACTCATCAGTGGTTCAGGTAAAAGCACTTTTAGCCTGCTTGTGCTGTGACTGGACCAAATCTGTTGTGTTCATTGTAAAATAAAGTTTGGGGGTGCTGTTCTTTCTTTCTTTCTTTCTTTCTTTCTTTCTTTCTTTCTTTCTTTCTCTCTTTCTTTCTCTCTCTCTCTCTCTCTTTCTTTCTTTCTTTTAAAATTAAGATGAAATGGAAATATGGCTTTAAAAACATTCTTTTTTCTGCATCTGAAGTGGTTTTTGTGGGATTTTGACATCGTGGAGCAGGAATCATCAGACATGAATGGCTGCATTCAGAACACAGACTCTAGGGACATTCGTAGAAAATTGTATTCAGACAATTGGAATTCTACTTCAGGATATCATTGTGTCAAAAGGCACCCGGGTACCAGGCAGCCAAGTACTTGGTATTCTCATGGCTTTAAACTGTTAACATGGGCTGGATTGTGTGACAGCAGAGTTGCCATTGATAATGACAGGGATACAGACTTCAGAGCTAATGCAGAATTCTTGGCAAACTAATTGAAAGCTGTGTTCAATGCCTGAGAGCTGTAATACCTTCCCGGAAACCAGTAAGTGGTTCCTAAACTCTGCCTGTTGATAAATCCCCATGGTTTCCAGAGTATAGTCCTTAAAGTACTAACATTTCCAGTTAACCTCAAATAATACTTCTAGAAAGATGGACTGTGGCAAGATGGCAGGGATTTATCACAATATTTAAATTTCACTTTTAGTGTGAAAAACAGGGCATTTCATATTACTATAATTTATTCTTAAGTATAAGTACACACATATGGTAGGTAGTTGAAGATATTTTGTGATGCTTTTATATTAGTCACCTCTGAAATAGAGCTTAATCATAAATTAATACTCATATTTACTAACTTATTGCCCTGGTTCATATAAGCAGCTATAACAGAATGCCACAGATTTGGTGGCTTGTAAATGACAGACCTTTATTTCTTATAGCCATGAGACTGGAAGTCCAAGGTCAAGTATTGGCTTCCTGGTTCATAGACAGTGTCTTCTCCCAGTGTCCTCACAGGTGGGGAGTATATAAAGGGGTGCTCTGTAATCCCATCATGGGGACTCCACCCTCGTGACCCCATCATCTCCCAAAGGCCCACCTCATTACCCCATCAAATTGGGGGTGATGTGTCAACATAAGAATTTGGGGGAACACAAACATATATTCCATAACACTAATATATTCACTAAGGAATATACTTTAGTAGAAGGCATGTCTATTTTGGACCTTATTTAAGGAAATTCATCACTCAGAATATATAGTGAGCACATATAGTGAGTGAGATGCAACATGAGGAGCTGTTCAGTACTCTGTGCCAGCCCAGGGCATGAACTATTCATGACTGTCCAGGCCGGCTCCCAAGGAAGCTAGCACTGAGTGGCATTCTGCATGCAGGATGAGTAGTGTTAGGTCTTAGCACCTGTGAAGGGAAGAGTGGGTTGGGGACAGTCCACATACTGGGCAGATGAGGAGGGTACCTGGGCGAGGCAGAGAGACCATTGGAAGTATTTGACTGAGCTGTGAGGCAGGAGTGGGGTTGGGCAGGACCTCAGCAAAAGTCTAAAGACAGGGCTTTCACTTGGGGCACTTAGGAAAAGCCTACTGTTAAGACAGGCCCACATGTCGGCCCACATGCCTACATGTCAGGGGTAGGCTGAGGTGGGGTGGGGCTTGAGGGCTTTACTGGCAAAGTGAGATATCTGGGACCCGCTGCAGGTCATTGGGTGTTCTAGGACCTCCTAGCAGAGTGCTGTGAGTGAGTGTTTCATTAGCAAAATGGCAATGGCAATGCTGGTAGTTAGGAGGTAAAGGAAGCACGTGTGATGTGAAATCATATAGCACGTGGCTTTTACCTTCTGTGAGTTCAGGACATCCTTGAGGGTTCTGAGTCTTCGTTCCTCCATCCATAAGTGACACTACCAGGACTTACCTGAACTCACTCATGGGAATTACTTTGTCAGCATCAAAGTAGCCTCCAAAAAGGTACTTGCATATAGCAGGTGGATTGGTATAGGCAGGGATGTGCTGGTCTTACTACAGAGAGCCAGGCATATAGTAGGCACTGGAGCCGCTAAACTGAGAGATGAAAAGGAAATATTTGAATTGTTAAAAGGTAAGATACTCAAGCCCTAGTCCAAGGGGGAATGGTAAGGTGAAAGGGAGGAAAAGTGAAAGAAGGAAGCATTTATATAACGTGATCCCTCATGGGATAAAGGGGTGAGCTGGAGCTGTTGTAGTCACTCACCTTGACAAGGTCATGATCACTGCCTAAAACTAGGTACTCTCAGCCAGTGCAGCTGTCCTGGTTCTGGAAAAATCTTCTGTTGTTTCTGCCTAACTAATCCTGCCATAATCTTGTTTGTCACCAAGCCTGAGAACCAAAATGATATTGACTATACTGGCACAAGTTAGGATGCTGAGCTCTGGGCCAGAGCTGTGTGGGGCTATAGTAGTTCATTTATAGGTAGGTTGTGTTAGGGATGCTTCTGGAAGTTTAGGCTTATATCTCTCAAGAGAGGTTGACATCCGTTGAACAGACTTGACACCTGTCTGCAAACGGAAGTCTGGAGACTTGATGGACTTGCCATTAAGGTGTTCCTGCTTCCAAATGGTTACCATTCATCCTGGGCCCACCCGACTGCTCCATGCCCAGTGCCGTTGCTCTGGTTCAAAACCTCGTCCTTTTCCCCTGGACCTCTAGAGTGAATGTATACGCAGTCTCTATGCTTCCAATGTCACCATCCCCGCAGCCATTCTTCATTTTGACACCAAAATGACTTCTCTGTATCTTCTGATGATGTGTCTCCCTGGTAAAAGCCACCATAGACCACATTGCTCTCGAACCCTATCTCCTACCACTGCCTTCCTCATACCCTAAGTTTCTACCATGATGACTCACCCACCCTTTGCATTGCACAGCTGGTATGGACCACAGCTCCCTGATGAGAGAGCATTTTCCCTTCTTCACGGGGTAACTGCTCTCCACACCTCAGTCCTCAGCTAATTGTCACTTGCTCTAATAAGCTTTCCTCTCTAACCTGTTAGGTTTCTCACATGCAGGCTCATGTTTTTGGCAAACCAGATTGACACTGGCTATACGAATGTCTGGCTGCTGCTCTGCCCTACCCAGCATAGGCCAGGCAGGCAACTTGGATCTGCAGGCTCCAGGCACAGACTTTGAGGAAGCTAGGTACAGGATGACAGAAAGAGACAAAAACTTTGCAGACTGGAAAAAGTACACATGTTCACAAGTTTAATAAAACAGCAAACCAGAACAAAGCCACAGTGCCATTAAAGAAGCCTTGTGGGGGAATAGTTGGAACCATTGCGTACAAGCTGCAACCCTGAGACCAGACAGAGGCTTTTGAAGGCAAGTACCAGAGAAAAATGCATGTTCTCCATAAATGAGGAGATCAGTCTAAACTATCAAAACATAAAATGTGACCCTGGCTGGTTGGTTCAGTGGGAGAGTGTCAGCCTGGCATGTGGCGTCTCGGTTCTATTCCTGGTCAGGACACACAAGAGAAGTACCCATCTGTTTTTCTACCCCTCCCCCTCTTGCTTTTCTCCCTCTCTCTCTTTCTCTCTTCCCCTCCTGTAGCCATGGCTTGTTGGTGCCAGTTGGCCTCAGGCACTGACAATGGCTTCATGGCCTCTGCCTCAGGTGCTAAAAAGAGCTCAGTTGCTGAGCAATGGAGCAATGCTTCAGATGGGCAGAGCATCGCCCCCTAGTAGGCTTGCTGGGTGGATACTGCTTGGGGCTCATGCAGGAATCTGTCTCTCTGCCTCTCTTCCTCTTACTGAATAAAAAACAAAACAATACAAAACAAAACCCCAAAAAACATAAAAGGTAAAGTCATATGAAAAAGACATAATTCCAATTAAAAAAGAAAAGATGAGAAAAGACTAGGAGACAGAGGAGTTTCATAATTAGCAAAAATGGGGAAATGTTCACATTGAAAATTTGACCATCGCTGGTAAAGAAGTTTCAAAAAGGAGAAAGATTGAAGAAAAAACAAGTTAAAGTGATTTTCTAAGAAAGAGTGTTTTTTATATTTACATGTGTTATATATTTAATAACTTTTATCTACATAATATTTTATACATATATATTTTTACCAATAAAAATGATACCTTCTATTTACAAAAAATTTAAACCGAGAAGTCAAAAGAAAAAGTTTACATTAAGGATGACTTGCTTTGCTATGAGATCACAGAGAAATTCATGAGTGTGGAGGGGGCAGCAGACAGGCTACCAGCGAGCGGACAAGTGGCCTGCGGGTGAGGAGAGGGGCATGCAGCACACAGAGTTACTCTTACAAGAAATTCAGTGGTGAGAAGGAAGAGACGTGTCAAGGCATTAGCTACAGATGGAAGTGGGCATGGGGAACTCAAGAACGTAGGAAGTGAACTTGTCAGAAGAAAGGGAAAGATTAAGGATGTCAAAGAGATAGGGGTGCAGATGAGGAATGATGTTTGAGTTAAAGAAGAAGCAGAATCTTGGAGCAATATTTTGCAGCCACTGAGGTAATAATGATGCAGGCAGTAATCATGGATGCTAGCAGCATGGGTGAAAGGGTGACAGTGAAACAAAATATCAGCATGGCCTTGAACTGTCACCACCTTCCTTACTTGTAAATGACGAGCAAAGGCCCCTTAGGGTGCAGGAACAGACAGCTGCCCTGTCACCATCCACTATGTTACCAAGAGTGCAACAAAATGGCATGTTTCTTTGGGTGGAGGAACTGAGAAGAAAACACTATAGACTATTTTTCCTAAAAACATTTAACCTGACTGTAATCATGAGAAAATAGAAAAGTTCATTTTATGAAACATCCTACAAAACAACTGGCTTATACTCTTCAAAAATATCAATGTCTAGGCCCTGGCCGATTGGTTCAGTGGTAGAGCATCAGCCCAGCATATGGATGTCCCCGCTTCAATTGCCAGTCAAGGCACACAGGAGAAGAGATCATCTGCTTCTCCACCGCTTCTTCTTCTCCTCCTCCTCCTCCTCCTCCTCCTCCTCCTCCTCCTCCTCCTCCTCCTCCTTCTTCTTCTTCTCTCTCTCTCTCTCTCTCTCTCTCTCTCTCTCTCTCTCTCTCTCTTCTCATCACCTCCTGCAGCCATGGCTCGATTGATTTGAGCACATTGGCCCCTGGCTATGAGGATGACTCTGTGGAGCCTTCAACTTAAGCACTAAAAGTTGTTCGGTTGCAAGCATGGACCCAGATGGGCAGAGCATTGGTCGTAGATGGGGGTTGCCAGGTGGATCCCAGTCAGGGCACATAAGGGAGTATGTCTCTCTGTCTCCCCTCCTCTCACTTAAAAAACAAAAGTCACAAAAGACAAAAAGAAGAAAAAAAATTCAGGCTATGTTCTATATTAAAGGAGACTAAAGAGACACAGTGGACAGATGTGATGCGTGGTCTCTGAGTGGATGTTGGGTGGAGGGAAAAACAGCTCTCAAGGCCAAGACTGGAGTAACTGGGAAACTAGAGCACGAACTATAAACCAGGCACTGCCATTGTGTCAGTATTAAATTGTGGTAATGCCTTGTGAGGCAAGGGAGTGCTATTACATGCTAGAATGGTGATCTCATCAGGAGAAAAATAAGTATTTTATCTGTATAGAGATAGATCACATGTGGGAAATGTTAACTACTGGCAAACCAAATGAATGGGTTTTTATTAGGTTATTTCTTCAATTTTTCCAATGGTTTGAAAATTTCAAAATAAAAAGTTAAAAAAATAAAAAGCAATCTGGAAAAGGGGAAAGAAAACATTTCTGAGGGGAGGAGAAAGAGAAATCCAGGTGGTAGAAAGACTCACATTAGTTGATCTACTATTTATTAAAAACTGCATTTGGCGTTTTAAATAAGCTACCTCATTAAATCCTCCTAACACAATTCCAGGGTAGAGGTTATTAACTATCACTTTGCATATGAGGAAACAAGTTAAAAGCTAATATACTATAGCCCATTCTGAGAGCTAGTAATACCGGTAGCAGTGCGTAGGCTGAAATTTGGTTCTAGCTGACTCAAAACCACATTCTTCTCTTCACAACAAGCTGACCCCTGTTGGGTAGGGCTCAGTGGCAAGTAACACCTTCTGTGATTTAAGCAGGGGTAGTTAAGCAGTGAGGAATTAGCTGACCTGTTGCATAGTTGGCAGGACAGAGGAGGAGGCTTTAGGCTGAGCTTCTAGGAATGATTACTAGAGTAACACCCACAGAACATGCCTGCCAGGAGGGCTGCCCTCTCAGCCATAAAATCAGGAGGAGGAAGGACCCCAGCCCAGAGTCCCATGAAGTTTGCTGCTATCAACACTAGCACAGACACCCTCGCCTGTCACTCGAGACCCTCAGCTTGAGCGTGATGCTTATTTCACATGCTGGCCGCAGGAACACCAGCAACAGCAGAAACCTGGATTGTACATCACAGCTTCTCTCCTACCTTCAGAATATATTGTGGGCACATCTGCTGTGGGAAGCAAGGCCATGTGTGCATCTCTGAAAGGAGTTTGTGAACTGCAGCCTTCACCTTTCTAGCCTTAACTATTGAGGAAAATGTGCTGTAGGAAGGGTAGGGGAATTGTTTGAGGCCATTGACCTGTTGGCCACATTTCCCACTGTATTGGCTTGAGTGACAGAAACAAAAGATGCAGTGAGGGAGGAGAGGTTCAAGGTCTGACAGGGGAGGATTCAGTCGAGGTTCAATCAGAGGAGCAGAACCATGAGGAGATGCCTACAAAATGTAGGCAAATATATATATAAGTATTTACTTATTTATGTAGTTATAAGGTTTCAACCTTTCTTATTGGAAGAGTTGGGTGTGAGCAGTCTCTGTAAGACTGTCGTGCTCACGTCTGAGAGTGAAGCTTGAAGGTCACAGCTCAGGCATCAGGGAGGGAAGATGGAGGAAACATGAAGAAGAATGAAGTGAATGGAGGAGATAAAAATAAAAAGTAAGGAAGACAGAGGTAAGTAGAGAAGTGGAGAAGATCAAGTAGAACCCATGAAGATGAGCTGGAGCCACAAGGAGAAGCTAAAATCCATGTCCATCTTTGTGCCCGATGTGGGCGCTGTCAGTATTCTGTGGAAGCTGGAGCCTGTCACCTGAAGCTGAACATACACCTGGCCTAGGAGCGGGAGGAACAGAGGAGAAACTAGGGAAGGCGGGGCTGCCCCACGCCATGCAGTTGAATCCACAGATTAGGGGCAACATGTGGAAGCTACAAACTGGCTACTGTTTCTCTCCTCTGAATCCCACAAAGGAATCTGCCAGGTGGCCCTAACAGGGAAGGGAAGTCTAGGGAGTGCAGCTGAGACTGGACTAGTGGACACTTCAGAAAGCTAACAGAGTTGGCCCTAATCTAGTCATGAAAGTAGAAGGGGGGCGCAGGTGAGTAGCAGTTCAGGAATAACTGGCCTAGTGCTACCAACAGCACCAGGGCCACCAGGACCCATGCCATGCTTTCTGCTCAACCCTACTTAGTACAGTACTTAGTACAGAACTCCCTCGGTTACTGTTAGAGCACTCTTGCTGTTTATGGTCAGAGTGGCTAATCTTCGAGGCCACTCCATGGTCTGAAGGCTGCTCAAGCACCAGCCTTCTATTATATTCCTACAGAATGTAGAGGGAAGGATGTAGGGTATGCAAGGAAGTGTCCATCCCAGTTGAATGGAACACCTTTGCCGAGTTTTCCAGGAGCTGCCCCCAAATGACTTTCTCTTACACCTCTTGAATCACTGCTACTTAGGGTGACCATATAGTTTAAGTTTTTGAATTGGGACACTTTTAAGAAGGAAAGAGAGTATTATTGATAATTATGACAGCTCATCAGGCTGGAAAAGATACTATCATAAGCAAATCAGAAACTATGGCTAAAACCACCCAGCAAGGTGGGAAGCACAGTATTTGAGTTGAGTGCTTTACCACCCCAATAAACCAGGGCTTAATGAGTGAAGGAGGAGGCATAGCCATGGAGTGGGTGACTGGAAGTTCTGCCACAAAGTCCACATCCAGCAATGTGTTCCTTACAGATGACTGAAAAATCAGCTACTTAATATCTTTAATATTTGTAGAACATCCTTCTTTATGTTCCTGTTAAAGAAACAGTACAGTCATTCCTTAACACCTTTGACCTGAATGATTAGGGCAGAGCACTGTCTTCCGTCTGGTAGCAGAGATGAGGCTATTCGGAAAGCATGGGGTGTCCAGGGAGACTGGGGAGTTTTCTCTGTTGCATACACATGGTGTGGGTAGAAAGAGGCCTTGGCAAAGGACGTCCTAACAGGTGAGAGGATAGGCAGTGTTATCTACTCATGTACTTACAAACCTCCCACATGACGTTCTGGCGAGGAGGCAGAGACTGCCAGTTTGGGACTAAGTTAATCTGACAGGTACAGCAGTACCGACCTTTAGGATATTAGTCTAACAGGAGTGCCATGCAGACCACTGAAAGCCATATTGGAAATAATGAATCAATCTGCTAAATCTGTATCCAATTAGAAATGATGATTATCCACCTTGTCTTCTCGCCGGCTGGTTAGGATATGCAGATGCTGGCCTGAGTGGACAGCTCTGTGTAAAGAGCAAGGAAGGCAGATGGAAAGTACATGTTGGCCAAGGACAGGGCTCAGGATGGTGGGGACTCCAGGACTGGCAGCCCCTTGGAGAACGGAGAGGAGACACTGCAAGAACTAAGCCCTCAGTAGACCAGCTCCTCACTCCATGTAGGAGTGTTTTTCTAATTAATTCAGTATTTAAATGACAGATTGGAGACAATCAGGCCCTACAGCTTCTGATGAGGTCAGTGCAAAGCACTCAGCACCCAGTGTCAAATACCCTGCACAAGACCGTGAACCTGAATCTGACCAAGTCCTTAGTGGGACTTACAGATCACGGCAGTACTGGGGAGAAGGGGCAAATCAAGTACACTGTGAGCAAACAGACAGTCGAATCTGGTCAGCAGGGCTTTTCCAGGACGGGTCACCTGGTTTCTGCAGCACTTTCTACCATGAAAGAAGGAAGAGGAGAGACAGGCACTGGCCTAAGTTAAATACGGACTCTACATTAACTCTTACCAAGGAATTGCTCATTTTGTTAGGTATAAAAACAGCATTGTGTTTATATATATTAAAAAGTGCTCTTTTAAGAGGTGCAAACTGAAGTGTGTAGGAATTAAATGATGAGGTCTGTTTTTTGCTTAAAACTGCATCACAAAATAAAGAAAAAGAAAAAAGGGGGTATAATAAGCAAGTGTGAGCACAGTTTGAGAAGTAATGAGTCTGGGTAAAAGGTGTATACAGCTTCATTATATTATGCGTTCAACTCTTGTCTATTTCAAAAAGTTTTTATTAAAAAGCAAAAATTATATCTTTGCCAAGAATTACATGTCAGTCATCAAGATCAGTGTTTTTCAACCACTGGTCTGTGGACCCAATGATTATATAGCCTATGATCTTCATACAACATTGGGCTGGTTAACTCTTACATGGACCGACACAAAATTTTGGGTGGACCAGCATCAGTCCACAGACTGGAATTTGAAAACCACTGGTCTAGAGTATGTGTTTTATGTGCAGTTTTGGAAGAACTCCCTAGGTTACTGTTAGATTACTCTTACTGACTGTTGTTTATGGTCAGAGTGGCTAAGTACGTTGTATGACAGAGTTATACTGTATGCCTAAGGAGTATTTAAGTTCTAAGATTTTATATCTATGATTCAAGTACGGTTTGTCCTGCTGAATCAAGACCAATTCTGGCTATGCAGCTAGAGGTACACCTTAAATTAAGGAGAGCCGAAAAGTCCACCAAGGAAACTGAGAGGTTGGAATATGGGTAGCAATAATGCATATATATTTAAATACTATACAATATATGTATATTTACATGTAAAAACATTCAGGTAGTATCTCACCTGGGTTTCTACCTCTGCTTTTGCAAACACCAGCAGAAAACCGCCCCTGCTCAGCTCTGTGAGCTTAGGAGTCAGACCCAATAAATTAAAATCTCTCTCCCACTGTATCCTGGTCCATTGCCCTGAATAAACTCTGGACAAGCTGAATTCCAGTTATTTTTCTCTCTAGTACAATTATGATAATCCACTGATTTTTGCTGCATGACCAGTGGGGTTTGACATATGTAAACTGCCCAAGGAAGTGCCTGCTTCAAGAATAAGAATTTTCTATTTTAAAATCAGTTGTATTGAGGTGTAGTTTATGTAGTAAAAGCATTCATTTTAGAATTTCAGTCCCATCATGATCAAGAACATTTCTGTTTTCCCTCAAGGAGCCCTTTGCCCCTTTGTTCTTCTGTCCTTGACCCCATCTCGTTCCCAGCAACCACCTACCTACTACCTGTCATTTTGAATGAGTTCACCTTCAGCTAGAGTTTCATATAAATCAGTGATACATAGCTGGAGTTTTTTTGTGTGGGCTTCTTTTACTTTTTTAAATATATGGAGCCCATCCGTGTTTTCAGGAGTTTGTTATTTATTTTAATCAATGAGTAGTATCCCACTACATAATGACGTATATCACAATTTGTTTCTGAGCTCACAAGTTGATGGCTATTTGCGTGGTTTCTTGTTTGGGGCTGTTATGTTTGAGTAAATGTATTAATATGTTTAACTCAATATGATTTAAATGTATGTTTAGTTTTATAAGAAATTCCAGAATTGTTTTCCAAAGTGGTTGTACCACTTGTGTTCCAGACATGGGAGAAGTCCAGTTGCCCACCACTTACACCTGTACTTGTACCCTCAAGTTTCTGATTATTTGTTCATTTGATAGATATTCTAACAGGTGAGTAGTATCCCTTGGGTTTGTCTAATGACTAATGATGTTCAGCTTTTCTTTTTCTTTCTTTTGTGACAGAGACAGAGAGAAGGACTGGTAGGGACAGACAGACAGAAAGAGAGAGATGAGAAGCATCAATTCTTTGTTGTGGCACCTTAGTTGTTCATTGATTGCTTTCTCATATGTGCCTTAACCGGGGGGCTACAGCAGACCGAGTAACCCCTTGCTCAAGCCAGTGACCTTGGGTCCAAGCTGGTGAGCCTTGCTCAAACCAGGTGAGCCTGCGCTCAAACTGGTGACCTTGGGGTTTCGAATCTGGGTCCTCCGCATCCCAGTCTGTTGCTTTCTCCACTGTGCCACCGCCTGGTCAGGCTGTCCAGCATCTTTACGTGAATCTTGCCACTCTCATTTGTGACCTCTTGGTTTGAAGTATTTGATCAAATCCCTTGCCTCTTCCAAGAGTCAAATATCTGTATTATCAATATTTTCTCCCAGCATAGGTTCTGGTTTCTTTGCCTTAATAATGTAGAAGTTTTAAATTGTGATGAAATCTAATTTATCAATCTTTAAATTTATGGTTTACTGTTTTATATTCTACACATGCGATCTTTGTCTATGCTTGGGTCAGACTGAGTCAGAACAAAGATGTTCTATGTTTGCTTTTTTG
The DNA here is from genome assembly GCF_036850765.1 of Saccopteryx bilineata. Lineage (NCBI taxonomy): Eukaryota > Metazoa > Chordata > Mammalia > Chiroptera > Emballonuridae > Saccopteryx > Saccopteryx bilineata. Next base: position 163,741,951 of record NC_089494.1, read on the forward strand.
CAGTCTAATAACTTTAGATTTTATGTTTGATCTTAGGGTTTATTTATTTAAAATATGAGATAAGAGTTATTTTTTATTCCATGTGATTATAACAGTTGTACCACCACAACCTGTTGAAAATATAGTCTTTTCTTTTTTTAAAAAATTAATTAATTTATTTCCTGACCAGGTGATGGCACAGTGTATAGAGCGTCAAACTGGGATGTGGAGGACCCAGGTAGAGACCCCGAGGTTGCCAGCTTGAGCGTGGGCTCATCTGGTTTGAGCAAGGCTCACCAGCTTGAACCCAAGTTCGCTAGCTTGAGCAAGGGATTACTCGGTCTGCTGTAGTCTCCTGGTCAAGGCACATATGAGAAAGCAATCAATGAATAACTAAGGAACCGCAAGGAAGAATTGATGTTTCTCATCTTTCTCCCTTCCTATCTGTCTGTCTCTATCTGTCTCTCTCTCTCTGACTCTGCCACAAAAAAAAATTATTTTAATTTATTGTGTTTACATAGATTCATGTGTCCCACTGAATACATCACCCCACCCCCGTGTTACCCTCAACACCCCATTTGGCCCATCCCTACACACCCTTCCCCATCCCTCCAGGATTTGCTTGCCTGCTCTCTATAACGCTGTGTTATGTATATATAATTTCACCAATCTCTTTCCCTTCTCTGATCCCATCCTCTCATCCCCTTTTCCTCTGAATACTTTCCCTCTGGTGCCTTTGATCTTGCCTCTGTCTCTGTTCCATTCCTTAGTTCACATTGTTCACTGTATTCCTCAAATGAGTGAAATCATATGATATTTTTCTTTTTCTGCCTGGTTTATTTCACTTAACATAATAGTTTCAAGGTCCATCCATGTTGTCACAAAAGATAAGATTTCCTTATTTTTCATGACTGCATAGTATTCCAGTGTGTGTATATGTGTGTGTGTGTGTGTGTGTGTGTACCATTGCTTTTTAATGCACTCATCCACTGATGAACACTTGGGCTGTTTCCAGATCTTGGCTATTGTTAACAATGCTGCAATAAACATGGGAGGGTGCATGTCTTTTTTTTGAATCGATGATATGGTGTTGTTCTTGGGATATATTCCTAAAAGTGGTATGGCTAGGTCAAAAGGCAGTTCTGTTTTTAATTTTTTGAGAAATATCTATACTGTTTTTCACAGTGACTGCACCAGTCTGCATTCCCACCAACAATGCAGGAGAGTTCCCTATTCTCCACATCCTCCTCAGCACTTATTATGTGCTGTTTTGTTAATAAGTGCCATTCTGACTGGTGTGAGGTGGTATCTCATTGTGGTTTTAATTTGCATTTCTCTAATGATTAGTGATGTTGAACATTTTTTCATATACCTATTGGCCATCTGTATGTCCTTTTTGGAAAAGTGTCTATTCATTTCTTCTCATTTTTTGATTGGATTGTTTATCTTCCTGGTGTTGAGTTTTACAAGTTCTTTATAAATTTTAGTTATTAACCCCTTATCAAATGTATTGTCGAATATGTTGTCCCATTATGTCATTTGTCTTTTTAATTTGTTCATGTTGTCTTTAGCTGTGCAAAAGTTTTTTAGTTTGATATAGTCCCATTTGTTCATCCTTTCTTTATTTCACTTGCCCAAGGAGATAAATTAGCAAATATATTGCTGTGAGAGATGTAGGAGAGCTTACTGCCTATGTTTTCTTCTAAGATGCTATGGTTTCACGACTTACATTTAAGTCTTTTATCCATTTTGAGTTTATTTTTGTGAATGGTGTAAGTTGGTGATCTAGTTTCATTTTTTTGCAGGTAGCTGTTCAATTTTCCCAACACCATTTGTTAAAGAGACTGTCTTTATTGTATGCTTTTATCTCCTTTGTCAAATATCAATTGTCCATAAAGCTGTGGGTTTATTTCTTGGTTCTCTGCTGTGTTCTATTGATCTATATGCCTGTTCTTATGCCAGTACCAAGCTGTTTTGAGTACAATGGCCTTGTAGTATAACTTGATATCAGGAAGTGTGATACCACCCACTTTATTCTTCCTTTTCAAGATTGCTGAGTCTATTCACATTTTTCTTTGGTTCCATATAAATTTTTGGAATATTTGTTCTCTATCTTTGAAGTATGTCATTGGTATTTTAATAGGAATTGCATTGAATTTATAAATTGCTTTGGGTAATATAGACATTTTAATGATGTTTATTTTTCCTAACCATGAGCACAGTATATGCCTCCATTTGTTTCTATCATCCTGGATTTCTTTTATCAATGTTTTATACTTTTCTTAGTGCAAGTCTTTAACCTCCTTCGGTAAAGTTACTCCTCGGTACTTTATTTTTTTGTTGTTGCAGTAGTAAAGGGGCTGTTTTCTTAATTCCTCTTTCAAACAGTTCATTGTTGGTGTATAAAAATGCTTCTAATTTCTGAATATTAATTTTATATCCTGCCACCTTACTGAATTCATTTATCAGGTCCAGTAGTTTTTTGACTGAGATTTTAAGGTTTTCTATGTACAGTATCATATCATCAGCAAATAATGATAGTTTTATTTCTTCTTTTCCAACTTTGAAGCCTTTTATTTTTTCTTTTTGTCTGATTGCTGTGGCTAGTACTTCCAGTAAGAGTGGTGAAAGGGGCATCGCTGCCTTATTACTAATCTTTAAAGGATTGCTATTCATTTTTGTACATTGAGTATGATGTTGGCTGTGGGTTTGTCATAGATGACCTTTATCATGTTGAGGTATGTTCCCTGTATTCCCATGTTGCTGATAGTTTTGATCATAAATTGGTGCAGAATTTTATAAAATGCTTTTTCTGTATCTATTGATATTATCTCGTGACTTTTTTCCTTCCTTTTGTTTATTTGATGAACTACATTGCTTGATTTGTGAATATTGTACCAGCCTTGCCTCCCCAGAATAAATCCCACTTGATCATGATGTATGATTTTTTTCATGTTTTGTTGAATCCAGTTTGCTAATATTTTGTTGAGGATTTTAGCATTTAAATTTATCAGGGATATTGGCCTATTGTTTTCTTTCTTTGTATTGTCTTTGCCTGGTTTTGGAATAAGGATTATGCTCGCCTCATAAAAGGAGCTTGAAAGTTTTCCCTCCTCTTGAATTTTCTGAAATAACTTGAGAAGGATAGGAGTTAGTTCTTCTTTAAATATTTGGTAGAATTCCCTGTGAAGCCATCTGGCCCAGGGCTTTTGTTTGTTGGGAGTTTTTTGATAACTGTTTTGATCTCATTTGTGGGAATCAGTCTGTTTACAATTTCTGTTTCTTCCAGATTAATTTTTGAAATATTATTTCAAGAAATTAGTCCATTTCCCCTAGGTTGTCTAATTTTTTTTCCATGCAGTTCTTCATAGTATTTTCTTACAATCCTTTGTATTTCTGCTGTGTCAGTTGTTACTTCTACACTCTCATTTCTAATTTTATTTATTTAAGTCCTCTCTCTTTTTTTCTTGGTGAGTCTGGTTAAAGGTTCATCAATGTTGTTTACCTTTTCAAAGAGCCAGCTCTTGGTTTCATTAATCTTCTGTATTTTTTTAGCCTCTATGTCATGTATTTCTGTTCTGATCTTTATTATTTCCCTCCTTCTACTTCCTCTGGGCTTTACTAGCTGTTCTTTTTCTAGTTCTTTTAGATGCAGGGTTAAGTTGTTTATTTGAGCTTTTTCTTGCTTCTTAAGGTATGCCTGTAATGCTATGAACTTCCCTCTCAGGATTGCTTTTGCTGTGTCCCATAAATTTTGAGTTGATGTATGATCATTTTTATTTGTTTCAAGAAAATTTTTGATTTCTTCCTTGATCTCTTTGTTAACCCATTTGTTATTTAATAACATACTCTTTAGTTTCCAAGTGTTTGAATGTTTTTCAGTTTTTCTATTGTAGTTGATTTCTAGTTTTATGCCATTGTGATCAGAGAAGATACTTGATATGATTTCAATATTCTTCAATTTATTGAGACTCGTTTTGTGTCCTAACATGTGGTCTATCCTAGAGAATGTACCATAAGCACTTGAAAAGAATGTATATTCTGCTGCTTGAGAGTGAAAAGTTCTGAAGATATCTTTTAAATCCAGTTGCTCTAGTGTGTCCTTTAAGGCTGCTATTTCTTTGTTAATTTCTTTTCTTGATGTACTATCCATTGATGTTAGTGAGGTATTGAAATCTCCTACTATTATAGTATTGCTGTTGATCTCGCCCTTTATGTCCATCAAAATCTGCTTTATTTATTTAGGTGCTCTTATATTAGGTGCATAGATATTTATAATGGTTACATCTTCCTGTTGGATTGCTCCCTTTATCATTATGTAGTGACCTTCTTTATCCCTTACAATAGCCTTTGTTTTAAAGTTTATTTTGTCAGATATAAGTATTGCTACCCCAGCTTGTTTTTTATGTCCATTTGCATGAAATATTTTTTCCATCACTTTGCTATCAGTCTATGTATATCATTTGTTTTGAGGTGGGTCTCTGTAGACAGCATATGTACAGGTCCTGTTTTCTGATCCACACAGATACCCCATGTCTTTGGATTGTATTATTTAATCTATTTACATTTAAAGTTATTATTGATATATAGTTGTTTATTACCATTTTATTCTTTAAATCTATTTTTCTCTTTTAATAGATTTTTCCCCTTTGTTTTGTTTACAACAAGCCCCTTAACATTTCTTGCAGCCTTGCTTTGGTTGTAATAAATTCTTTGTGTTATTTTTTATCTGGGAAACTTTATTTCTCCTTCAATTTTACAAGATAGCCTTGCTGGATAAAGAAGTCTTGGTTGTAGGCTCTTGGTTTGCATTACTTTGAATATTTCTTGCCATTCCCTTTTGGCCTCAAGTGTTTCTGTTGAAAAGTTGGATGTCATCCTTATGGGGTATCCTTTGTAGGTGATTGACTGCTTTTCTCTTGCAGGTTTCAATATTCTTTCTTTATCTATTAGCTTTGGTGTTTTAATTATGTAGGTCTCTTTGTGTTCCTCTTTAATGGGATTCTCTCTGCTTCTTAAACTTGTGTGACTTTTTTCCAGCATCAATTTATGGAAGTTTTCAGCTATGATTTCTTCAGTCAGGTTTTAAATCCCTTGTTCCTTCTCTTCTCCTTCAGGAACTCCTATTGTACAGATGTTGTTACAGAGTTCCCTTAGAGTTTCCTCAGACTTTTTGATCCTTTTTTCTTTTTGCTGTTCTGCTTCCGTGCTTTTGCTTATCTTGTCCTCTAAATTGCTGATTCATTCCTCAGCTTCATCCAGCCTGCTTTTAATTCCTTGTAGTGGAAAATATCATTTCAATATTGTGTTTGTCATTTCTGTCTGAATCTTTTTTATGATTTTAATGTCCTTTTTTATGCTTACTATATCTTTGTTTAGTTCTCATTATGTTCATCTATTGTTGCTCTAAGATCCTTGATCATCCTAACAATCATTATTGTAAACTCTGCATCAGTATCTTGGCCATTTTCATCTTATTCAGTTCTTTTTCTGGGGATTTCTCTTGTTGATTTATTTGCATTTCTCTGTCTTCCCATTTTCTTACTGTGTAGAATGCCCCTTTGGATGTATTGTTTATGTAGCTAGCTGAGTATAGGGTTGGTGTTGTCTGCCTCCAGCTTTCAGTTGTGTTGTTTCTAGATCTTCTTGGGTTGGCCTCAGCTGTTATTTGTAATCTGCTGTGGGCTACTTGTCTGCTCCTATTGCTCTTTTTTCTATTTGTGTCAGTGTTTTCTATGTCTTAGCTAGGTCAGGTGAAAGGAGACTTTCCTTAAGATACCTCTCTAACTAGGGTTGTTAAGTTCTGAACAGATGCTCTTCATATCTGGCCACTGGATGTACCAGCCCTGGACCTCCCTGACTGGAACCTGGCACAGACTAGTGGGGGTCACTGATTATGACTGGCCCTTAGCAACCTTCTTGGAGCTACAGGCAGTCCAGAATTTGTTTCTGCCTCTGCTTAACCCTGATGTCATTATAAATATCAGCTTCACTCCTAGGCTGGCTTTTATCTACTCTTGGCCTGTGTGTTTGGCCTCTATATTCCTGAGGTTTGTTCTTTCCACTGGCTCCCCAATGCCATAGCCTTCTCAGGCACTTGGGCACCAACACTGCCAGGTGCACTGGCTCACAGGCTCATGGGCCACAGCTTGGGCTGCCCCACGGGCATGGGGTACTCCTCACCTTGCCAGGCTATACCCCAAGCAAGTACACAGGTTGCCTCTTTGGGCTCCACTCCCCTGTGGTTACAGGATGCCTCTCTGGGCTCTGCCTCTCACCTCTGCCATGCTGGCCACCAGGATCTGCCCCCACCCCGCTGGTGTGAGCACATGGGAGGCCTCTCCGGGTTCTGCCCTTCACCAATGCCTTGTGGGCTACATGGGCTACCCTGCTGGGCTCTGCCCCCTGCCGCCCCACTGGCCGAGCACTGCAACTGCTGCCACAGCCAGGCCCTCCCACCCTTCAGAAGGTACTCAGCAGTTTGGGGGGGGGGGGCGATGTATGCCAGACCTTAGCACTTAAAACCTGTGTTCCTAATGTGCCCCTGCTTCTAAGCATCTCTTCGCATTGACTGGAGCAAGAGAGCCTCTGGTGGGTGGGGTGATTTCTTCCCTTTGCTGGCTTGGTTCTCTCAGGAAAAATGACCAGTTTAGGTTTGGGGAGTGATCCAGTACAGGGGTCAGGGTGGCTATCCCCCACAGTCTCTCCCTGTGCCCTCAAGACTACACTCTCTTCTCATGACTCCAGTCCTCTCAGAGCTCCCTGCTTCTGGAGCCCTGGTTAAGTGGCTGTAAATGAGGTTTTCTACACAATCACTTTAAGACAGAGGCTGAGTCTGAGAGTTCTGTCTCCCTCTCACAAACAGTAGCCTGGCTCTTCTTTCAGCTAAATACTGTCTATATGCCTCCTCTAGTCTCTGGAGCTCCAGATTGGGGTTCTGGTCTGGTCCTGGGGCTGAGGACCCACAAGTCTCCAGGCAACCCACTGTGAGAGACCTTCTAGGTCACCTCTCACCCCTGGGAACAGGGTAGCCCTTTTCACGTCTCTGCCCTTCCTACCAGTCTCAGGGTGACTTCTTTGGTGATGTTTGGTTATATATTCCTTTTAGTTTAGTCCAAAGTTGGTTTTTCAAGATGATTGTTCCTAAGTTAAGTTGTAATCCACATTGGTTCTGGGAGGTGGGAGTTGTAACATTCACTTAATCCATCATTATTTTTCCGGTCCAGAAAATATAGTCTTTCCCATTAAATTAATTCAGTACTTTTGTCAAAAATCAGTAAGCTTTCAATTCCATTTCATCATCCATTTATTATTCATTTCTATCTTTATATCAATGTCATGCTGCCTTGATTACTATATCTTTATAGTAAGTCTTAAAATCAGTCAGAGTAAGTCCGCCAACATTGTTTTCTTTTTTCAAATTTGTTTTGGCTATTCCAGAATCTTTTTGTTTCCATATAAATTTTAGATATAGCTTGTTCATTTCCACAAAAACTCCCGGTGGGAGTTTGATTAGAAGTGTTTTGAATGTACAGGTTAATTTGGGGGAATGCAAATTTTTGAAATATTAAGTTCTCTAATTCATAAATATAGCATACTACCTAAGTCCTCTTTAATCTTTTTTAAGAAAATATATTATGGTGTTTAGTATGCAGTTCCGATACATTTTCTATATATATTTTTAAATATTTTACTTTTTGATGTTTTAATGCCTCAGTAATCAGGCATTAGAAACAACTATTTCAATTGTCTTGCTATTATATAAAAATTAAAATAATTTAAAATATTAACCTTTTATTCTGTCAATTTGTAAACTTACTTATTAGTTTGAGAACTTTTTTCTTTTATGTAAGAGGAGGGGAGATAGTGAGGCAGTCTCCTGCATACACCCCAACCAGGATCCACCCAGCAACCCCATTTGAGGTCAATGTTCAAATACTGAGCTATTTTTAGTGCCTGAGGCTGATGCATTCAAATGGGGTGATCCTCAGCTCCCAGGGCCACACTGAAACCAATCTAGCCACTGGCTGTGGGAGAGGATGAGGGAGAGAAGGAAGGAGGGTAGGGGGTAGAAGCAGATAGCCACTCCTTCTGTGTGCCCTGACTGGAAATCAAACCCAGGATGTTCATACACCAGGCTTCTGCTCTATCCACTGAACCACTGGCCAGGGCCTAGTTTGAGAACTTTTTAAAAGAAATTCTAGATTTGTCTTTGTAAACAGTTATATCATCTGAAGAGCTGCTTATCATTACTAATGGTCTGTGTGACCATGAACAGACTACACCCCTCTCTGGGACAGAGGTCAAAATTTAAGATTTGAGCTGGACTTTAGAGTAACTCTAAGTCTTTACCTATTAAATAATCATGATAACAGTAAGAAGTTATATAGTTACTATCTTGCTAAAGATGATTTCTAGTACTACACATATTACCTGATTTATTTCTCACTTTGATTTTTTTGACTCACATTATTTTTCTGACTTAGAGATGAAAAAACAGAAGCATAGAGTGAGGAAGTAGTTTGCCCCAGGCCACATTGGTTGGGTATGATCAAGACAAGATTGGAACTCTACTTTGTACAGTTGTTGTAAACAGCTAATAAAAGACACAATATCTTGAGGGTTTGACAATTCAACAGTCCCCACTTACCCATGGGTGTTCTTTCCATGGTTTCAGTTAGCCACAGTCAATTATGGTATGAAAATATTAAATGGAAAATTCTAGAATTAACAATTCATAAGTTATCAATTGCATGTCATTCTGAGTACTGTGATGAAATCTCCTTCCATCCTGCCTGGGATATGAATCATCTTTTTGACCAGTGCATACATGAGTTAGTTCTTTAGTAGCCATCTCAGTGATCAGATGGACTGTAAGAGGTATCACAGTGCTTATGTTCGAGTAACTCTTATTTTAAGTAATAATATCTTATTCACCTCACTTCATCTTACCATTTAAGCATGTAAGCAGGGGGCCATCTCACATCAACAGAAGGGTGTGTACAGTAGAACAAGATATTTTTAAGAGAGACTACATTCATATAACTTTGATTATAGCATATTGTTATAGATGTTCTATTTTATTATTATCATTAATCTCTTATTGTGCCTAATATGTAAAGCAAACTTTATTATAGGTGTAAATACATGATTAGGAAAAAACAGTACATATAAGGTTTGATATTATCTACAGTTTTAGGCATACACTGGGGGTCTTTGAACATATCCCCCACAGATAAGGGGGGACTTCTCTATGTGTTGATATACAAATGAGTTATTTACACAACACTGTAAGTTCTCGAGGTATTATTTAGCAATACTAGATGTGTTTCTCTGATAGTAGTAAGAATGGAAGAAGCAGATAGAAAAGAGACCACATGTATATCTGATATACCTGCACCAAAAAAAATACATGATTTCCACCTTTGTAGATGTTCTAAGTATGTGCCTATCTATTTAATTTTACACTGACATACTGACATCATTTTCTTTAACTCAGAAAATCAATATATCATTTTTCTAGGCTGTAGTTGGACAATGGCCCATGACCTGAGAATCAGATTACTTGAAGTCAGTCTCAGCTTCCCTGTGGCTTATGCTTAGCCTCTAAGCATGCTACATACAGCCACACAGAGTATGTCAGTGCCTTGTGGGCTGTGCCTTCAGAAGGCCAATCTTGACTGTTTCCAATATGCAGAACATGCTCAGGGGTCAGATTCAGAAAGCACACGGGCCCCTGTCCGCATGTTATCTAAAATGCTAAACAGTGCATCTCTCCATGTGACATGCAACTTACCAAGAAACTGAGAAACCCACATTCAGCAAGCCATACAAGATACAAATATGACTTTTACTGTATAAAAATATTATTTCTTCCCTAATTTTCTTGATATTTTAGATTTTTTTTAGAGTGGACAGTGGACAGGGGTGTGCTCATCTGACTCATCCTTTCTGTCTGTCAGCCCAAGAATGGGGAAGAGGGTTGCACAACATTGTAGCCAGATCCCAGCCCTCTGATCTGGAAGCCATGAGGAGAGCAAAATGTCTGCTTTTATCTAATTTTCCAGTTCCCCAACTTCCAGAAAAACAGCTCAAGATCTGATCTGCCTGATCACTTCATGGAAACTGGAATTGGAGAGGTGGCAAAGGTAGTGAATCAGTGGGGAAAAAGATAATGAAAAAAGAAAGAGCATCTAAACTTTTTGCTCATTGGCTTTCTGTTAGCCTCATTGTTCTATGCCTAAAGCCACCCTGAGTGTGGTCAGAATTGGGGAGAATTTGGAAACAGAAGAATCAAGTTCTTAATTCCTTGGCCACTCTTTTTTGGGGACACATAGACTGAATATCTGTTGTGGGTTCTGGTCCAAATTCTCAGTGTGAACAGCTCCTCCATTAGTGCTAGGACCTGGCACAATCAAATCTTGGAATCTCTAGTATATCAAAGATGACAATGAAAGCTCATATCTATCACATAAATTAGTAATTATTGCAATTTATCTCCCTCAACACATGGCAACTACTCCACTGGTGCTGTTCCTGTTGGGACGACACCAGCCCATGAGCAAAATGCACATGAAGCACTGTGTGTGGTTCAGCTCGGTTTTCCCAGTGCAATAGGTGAACAGTAAGATTATTTTTTCCCTAAGAGGGAGCACCAGAATAGATAGATGTATTGTACCCTCCAGATGTTTTTGAGAGGAGGAGCAAAAAAGGGAAGAATGCTTAATCTATTTCTCTTAAAAAAAAGAAAGAAAGGAAGAAAAAGAAAAAAGCAGCAGGCTAGTGCAGTTAAAAATAAACTTCAGCTGGATTTCCCTGGTGTCCTGCTGCACACTCATCACATTAGAAATAAATTCTTGGAATGAAGAGCTGAGGAACAATGTCTGCTCCTTTTGACAAAAAAGCCTTTCCAATAGCCCATCTGGTTTGCAAATAAGGTCAGGAGACCAGCTACTGGCACATGTGCCCCCAAGCATGTCCTCAGCCAGCCGCACTCAGAGAACGCCCCCTTCACCTGTATGTGCAGCTGTGGAGAGCCAGACATCTACATGGGACCTTGTAGATATGGAGGGACTATTACTTTGGGGGCTCTGCTGCTGCTGATTTGTGTGCCGTGTATGCTCTGAACAGTCCTGGGACACGTCCTCACTGGGTGTCCTCTGAGCTGTCTGGACATGTGAGGCAAGGATGCTCTGACAGTGAATTCAGGGAAGACCAGGACTGGCCTGGGAAAATAAGCTTGGTCATCAGTGCTGAATTTCCTTGCATTGTCTCAGACCCACTTTGGGGGAGTCAGCCAGCCTAGGTTCAAATCTGCCATCACTACTTAGCTGGAAACCTTCTATGCCTCAGACTCCTTACCAAAGAATGTTCATCTGATAGATGTAAAGATTAAGTGAGATATGTGACTTCCTCCCCAAGTATATTTCAATTACAACTGCTGAGGAACAAGTGCCCAGGACGCAGAACTTAGTGGACAAAACACACTTGTGTGTATTGATTCCATGGCCAGGAGTTGACACGGGCAGACTGACCAGTTGGTCTGGTCCTCAGTGGGTCTGGACACTCCTCACCCTCACACTATAGTTGATGGTGGCTGTTGGCACGGACCTCAAATGGGTTCTTGGTGGCTGTTCTAGGCTGAATTGTGTCCCTCTCAATTAATATTTTGAACTTTGAACCAGTGGTGGAATTAAAATAATTTAACAACAGGTACTTTATCCTAATGATCATTTTGAGTATAAAAAAAGATATAGCAAAAGGTAGTTTATTATTTCATGCATTTGATACTTAAATAAGAGCAATAAAAGAAGTATACAAAACTAGATTATGTTATAAGAAAGTTTTAAAATATTAATAAAAATATTAAATGATACCTGACAAAAAATAACAAAACTGTTTTTTAAGATATTTCCATATTGCTTCTTGATTCGCATCCTCACTTGCAATTTTTTTCACCTATAGACGAAATGAACATTATTCCAGGTGCTTAGAATATGCTGTTGCACAGATGAATATTAAAAAAAGTAAAGAATGTAAATGTGTGATTTCCACATTGGGCAGCTGCCCAGGCGCCCACCTTAGAGAGAACCCTGATTACAAGTGCCATTTTAACAACCGGTTCACTGAACTCAACACAATAATAAGATATTGGTTCTGCCAGACTGGTGTGAAATGGCTGAATCCCACCACTGGGTCTAACCCTCAGGATCTCAGTATGTGATTTTATTTAGAGATAACATCTTTGAGGAGGAGGTTAGATTAAATGAGGTCATGTGGGTGGGCCCTCGTCTAATATGACTGGTGTTTATAAGATCAGGACACAAACATACACAGACAGATGACCCTATGAGGACACAGGGAGAGGGCGAGTCCTCAGTTAAATCTCTAGCTTTGAAAATGACCTCAGTTGTACCCTTTAGGATAAATTGGAGGTGGGACCCCTAACTCTCTAGGCTGCCTTAGCTCCCCCTATAGGTGTTGCCATGAATTTCTTCTCCACTGTACTGTGAGTTCACTGAAGAACATAAATGAGTCACTTCATTCTTTGTAATATATTTAGAGCAGTGTCTGCAAGTGATAAACATGATCTGATTGTTTAAAATTAAATGCAAAGAACTGTATATAGTTTGTCTATGTCCTCTATCCTCAAGGTTTATCCCAGAGTGGGCAGTTAGTGAATAATTGCCAGGGAAATGAAGGAAGCTGGCAAAATAGAAATAAAAATAACCAAAAAAAGAAGTCATTGCAAGCATCACAAAAGGCTTGATTTATGAAGTTTCAGTAAATGCCAGCTGATTGCCTTCAGTGCCTCCTCACCCTCAACCCCCACCCCTCCCCCAGACTCCTGAGGAATGTTCTCCAGAGCTTTTCAAAGAACCTCTCTCTGTGATGTTAAGGGTTGGAGGCTCATTCCGATGCACTTAGCCACAGGGTCTACTTTGGTCTTATTTTGTAAAAACCCTTCACATCAGTCAGGTTTATAATGAAGACTTCTAAAGTGCTTAGAAATAATTTTCTTAAGCAGGTTAAGTAATACACCTATAATTCTGTTTACCCTAATCATTTGCTTATCTAATTATTTTTGTAGTCTAGGTTTTGTTTTGAAATGACTGCATTTGTGATTAGAGGGGTCTGAAGTAATAAGGTTTTTCAGTATCTTTAATTATATGTAAGGGTAGCAAGATAATTCTCTCATTTGGGGCGAGACAAAGGGACTTCATTAAACGTGACAAATGAGACACGGAGGTTAGATATAGAAAAAGATTTTCTGTCTGCAAACGTGGATTCTCGCTCGATCTGGGATAGAAGAGGATAAATATGCAGGGTTGTGATCTGTGAAAGTGTTTGCAATAAGTCCGATTTATATTTGTCTCACCTTGTAGGTGTTTGTGTACTGAAGGCAAAGGTTAAAAAAATCTCTTTTGGACACTGTACAGACCAACATACCTCACGTTTGTGGTTTTCTTATAATTGTTTTTTGAAGAGAGGAGCAGTGAGGTTGTATTGTAATTATCCTCTGCCAGAGAAAGGGTTCATGTCTAAGTGTAATGACTAAAAATAAATATTCTAGGAACTATCAAGTGCTTTTATGTTACATTTGCCTAAAAAGAACCCAAACTAAGCTTTTTTTCACATACAAAAATTCTTTCCAGTGTGGGCTCACATTTTTTCTTCATTCTCTCTTCTGGGAGTGCACTAGTCATTATGAAAACGCCTGTTTTCCAAAGGAAACAAGGCACCTAGTTCTTGCTTAGTAAGATGGGCACCTGCAACCGGGGTATGACTCCTTTGGTGACTACTCTTGTCTGCTCATGCTCTACCCCCGCCTCCCATCCCCAGTGGCACATTTAGACCCTGTGGATTGTGGAAGGTCGACTGTGGACATTTATGACCAAATCTGCCTTCACATGGATCATGTGGAACCGGGAGCCTGAAATTGGCTATGGTGGGAATTGTATATTGTGGAAATTGGCAAACTTCAAGTCAGGGACACCTCCGCCACACTGGATCTGGTTGTTATCCTTGACCCCATGCATGGCCAAGCCTCCTGCATGGTCATGTTCACTTAATATTTGTCTCTAGAAAAGACCAGGCAGATAGTCTACAAACCAAAGAATGTCCTCAACATACAAGCCACAAACCTAGATGGGGGCCAGGACTTGAGAGAGTTTGTCTTAATATCTTCAACCAGCTGATTTTCCAGACTAACACAGTCATAAGGTCAAGTCTGCCAACAAATAACAATTATTCTTGTTGATGTTTTTAAACCACATTTTTTTATTCTGCAATTAAGGTAAAAGGTGACTATATGAAAGCACCTATGTAGTTGGGACTCTGTTTAAATCCTAGCTATTGGTTTTAAGACTGATTTGTTTCTTAGAAAAGAAGACATCATTTCATTGCTGACTACAAAATCAATTTTCAACTCTTTCTCTCTAAATTTCTACTGTATTTTTCATTTGCTGCCAGGATTTTAAATAGGAAATAAGAGAGGGGTAAATCCAACAGTAAGAGATGGGTAAATCCAACATCCACTTGAGAGTGCTGGCTGGTTCATCTGTCACCCAACTTGGACCTCCTCCTTCTCTGGCTAGGTTGCAGAATTTACAATTATTGCATTCCAGCAAGACATTTTTAAACTTAAGTACAAGAAAAAGTATGAGTTTACTATAAAGCAGGTAAAAACAACTTCACCAATACTTTGCAAAATATTACCACAGAATTTTGATTGATATTTTTTTCTGCCTGAAATACCTTGCTTAAGAAACAAAAACAACCAAATTGATAAAAGTATAATCTCCCCCCAAGCCAAAGAAATGGGGGGATTAATTTTAACAACTTTCAAGTGTTTAGAGAATGATATGATAGTATGTTTGATATCTATTTTTTCCTTTTTGATTAGGCTGCAATCTCTGCTTTCTGTTTTCATTATACATTAAAACATCCATTTTACCACCACTATTTTATTTTATGGCTATTAGGATTTACAAAAAGCAACTCAAACACGATATGAAAAAGTTGACTGATGAGCTATATACATATATGTGCTTTAGTATTGCACAGTTTACAAAAAGATACAAGCCTCACTAATGTTCCGCTTTTGTATGAGAGACACTCAATTCTGAACTCAATCATATTTTAAATATATCTTTCTCTTCTTCTCTCTCTTTATATATACACATATATGTGCATAGATATGCGAATGTGTCTTTATTTTTGAAAAATCTCTCTGTTGTATTGAGTACACAGCATATTAAGACCATAGTCTTTCAACCAATGTCCTGATCATGTGTAAATTTATGAGAGAAGAATCATAAGAAATACCAGCAGGTTACAGGTAGAAGAAAAGGTTGTAAGTGTAAAATAAAAAAGACAGAAATGCTTGTTTTTCAAAGAGCAAAGAATGAAATTTGTCTGTAATGAAATGATTCATTTCATTACCTTTTCCTTTCTGAATGATTTTCAGAAACCATGGGACTCCAAAGTCATACTTTGTACTTAGGAACTCTGAATGATATAAATAATTCTCAATTCAAAATAAAATGACTGATATACATAAATAGAAAAGAAGTGTTTTTGAATCGATCTTGCCAAAACTTTTCTAAACAAGCTTCGCATCCTGGCCTGAAAGTATATAATCACAGTTCCTCTCAGCTGACTCAGGCAGCTAGGGCGAAAACAATGGTGGCTTCAACCTCTTCTCATTGCCAAAACACCTACGTGGTCAGAGAATTTGGCAATGTTAGCAGAAAAGGAAAATAATCTGAACATAAAACATGTTGTATAGGGATGGGGAGAGAATTCTAGAATGGACTATTTCACCATGAAATAGTCAGCAGGAAAATTAATGATCAACAGTCATAAAAAAAAAAAACAGAAAAAGAAGAAAAACCTATGACAATTAGATCTGGGTCACTATACAGTGTTATCCTTATGCCACAATGCAAAATGTCACTTCTTCCTTGCAGAGGTAAGTATTGGATGAATGAGCAAAAATTAGTAACAAGTAGGTGGAAGAAAAAATATATTCCACTTCCTCAAAGTTCCTTATAATTCATAGGTTACTCTTTATGGCAAAACACTATTTTTAACAAAGATCCCCCTTTGGAAACTTTGAAATGAAAATAGAAAAGAAATTCTAGTTAGAAAATGAAAGATAGAGATCTCTTTGCACACCTTCCCAGCAAACATCATTGTCACGGTGAAGTAATATTTCAGAGGAAAATGTAACTCACTCTTCAGCTCTATTCTCTCATCAGAATTTGAATGGTGCTTGTGAAAGGAGTCATAGAATGGCTCCAGTGTCTGGAGTGCAGTTTATTATAACAAATCTTGCACCCCAGACACTGTTCAGAGCCATATATATTCCCTGTGGTCTGCACATTTATCTAAATAAAAACAACCTATGATATCAACTGTAGCTGGGTCACCTTTGGTTTCTTGTAGGCTGTAGCAAGAAATAAGATGATGCTGACACCCACAAGTCACTTAACTAGGATTGGAGTTAAATCATCATTTTGAGGGACTCTTGTCTCAGAACTCTATCTGCAGTCAGTTGCGTGAATTCTAGACAAGTTTGTGTAATGAAAGAGAAGCAGTCTGTTGTGCTTCAGGATACTTATCTGAAGGAGATTGACTCCTTGCTTCTAAGGGGACAAGAGGTCAGTGGTACTTATAAGGCATCCCCCAGGTGGTGAATGGTGAACAACATTGTCTTTGTATGTACTTTAAAATTGTAATAGGAGAACATGTCAATAATATTATGTTGTTAGAATGATGTCCCACTCCACCCACTCATCCACTTCCACCAAAGTACTGAGATTCCTTGTTAGAAAACAAGTAAAAATGGAGGGTGGTAGCATATTATAGCTATCCAGAGAAATAGAACCAACAGAAGATTCTATCTATCTATCTATCTATCTATCTATCTATCTATCTATCTATCTATCATATATCTATCTATCATCTATCTATCATCTATGTATCTATCTATTCTATCTATCTATCATCTATGTATCTATCTATTTTATCTATCATCTATCTATCATCTATGTATCTATGTATCTATCATCTATCTATCTATCTATTTATCATCTATGTATCTATGTATCTATCTATTCTATCTATCTATCATCTATCTATCATCTATGTATGTATGTATGTATGTATCTATCTATCTATCTATCTATCTATCTAATTATCTATTATATACACACATATATTTACTAGAAAGCCCAGCAGTCATACGAAATGAACACTGTTCTAGATATTATAAATTATAATTAAAATGATTTGTGCAAAGGAGTCTGCTAATTCAAACTGAATTACCCAGGGCAGGCAGCAAGGACGCCCCTTTGCTTAGTGACCCACAGGGTTTCCCCCTTCTACTTGCTTAATTGGTATATAATTCTCAATTAGTGGAACTATAATGTTTCCGTACTTGCAACATTGAGAAAATCCTTTCTTGCCATGGTCAAATCGATTAGTTTCTAACTTGAAGTTTAAGGACTGACAGTGTTCACATTTAATATTCATGTCACCAGAGGAATGCTCAAAAATTAAAGTTTCTCTGTTTGAAACTGTTTTAATCCTTTTTGTGTTTTGGTCAGCATTACTCTGTCGTTTTTTTGCATTTCTCTCCTGCCTTTGTTCAAGGGACTCATTTTGTCAAGACAGGCTTTTTTGTCTTGCATCTGAGGCAAGCCTTGCTTCTCTATGCTCATCAGTCTCATTTTGCTGAGAAAGACGCATTTGCTCTGCAACTGAAGCAAGCCTTGTCTTTCTCTGCTCAGTGGCTTCTTTTTGTCGAGAAAGCCATTTTTGTGCAGCTTTAGCTCCTTTTCTCTCCTCTTCAGTGCTGTATTTTCTAGGAGGCATTCTTAAAAGAAATTACATTAAGATGTAGTTTTTATGTAAAACAGATGATTGCCAATGCAAACAAATGTTCACCTTCCCCCTGACCTGCTCAATCTGTGTTCAGATTGATGGCAACATCACCCCATTGGCTAGTACAGTTATGCAAGCAACCAATAAGCTATCGGCGACAAACAGACACTTAAGCCGCATATAATAAAGATCTTCAGGAGATAGAAGAAAGACCAGAGAGGCCAGAGAAGAAAGCAGCAGAAAGTAGATCATCCAAGGCAAGCAGTAAAAGGGTGTCAAGAGGTGAAGGGGGTTTAGAGTTCAAAATAGGATAAGAAATTGCAGAGGATGATAGGCAGAGCGAAGGCATGGGACTGGTGATTAGAATGTCGTTGGTGATCTTTCGTGGGAGTACAGGCAGCAGAATGGTGCAGACTGGGGACTGAATGGAAGGTGAGTGCAGAGAGCAAGTAGGGTTCTACCCTTTAAAACAGTTTATAAAAATAAATATTCAGGCATTATACTAACAATAAAACAGCAATTTTTATATTTGTAAAGTGTGGATTAGTATATCCATTCAAAGGATATTTATGAGGCTAACCAAAGATAGATTTTTAAAAAACATACAATATAGTGCCTAGTATATAGTTACAAGTTTCTATCCCTATTTTATATTTTGTTTCTTTTCTTTTTTATGATTGTTATAGTAAAATCAACAATAGGAAAAATTATGATATGGTATAAAATGGAAAATATGTGAGCAGAGGAAAAGATGGACATGATGAAGGAGCTGGGCTGAGTGTGGTGATGGTCGCATAACAAAGGAGTTGAAAAGTTACAGTTGCCACACTGTTTTCACAGCTCGCATCAGTTCTGGCACCAAATGTGTGGGATTCCCACACCAAGCAAGCTTCCTGCTCTCTGTATACCAATTGGGTGTCCTACGATTCAATTCAATTTTAACCAGAGTTAGTGTCAGACCCTCCAGGTAAGGGGTTAGTCCCACAAGACTGTCCTCACTTCAGATAGCAGTCTCAAGCATTGGGCCTCAGGGTACCCACACTTCTCCCTGACTTACTACAAATTGGGGGTTCCAAAAATGCCTCCTCTTTCAGAATTGATACTTTGCTAGGAAATAGAATTCAGGAAGGCTCTTTTCTTACTATTGATGGTTTATTATAAAGGGTACAACTCAGGAACAACAGCCAGAGGAAGAGAAACATAGGGCCAGGTATAGGGGAAGGGGCACAGAGCTCCCGTGTCCTGCCCCAGATCACCACTCCCAGGACCTCAGGGTGTTCACAACCTAGAAGCTCTCAGAATCTCCTTGTTTCAGTGTTTTCATGGAGATTTCATTATGTAGGCTGATTGATTAAATCACTGACTAAAGCAGATTGAACTCGATTTCCAGCCCCTCTCCCCAACTTGTGGTGCTGAGAGTTACAACTCTTTCATCACGCCCTGGTCTTTCTGGCAACCACCTCTTTCCTTGAAGTTATCCTGGAGTCCCCACCCTGCAGGCATCTCATTAGCATACAGAAATATTCATCACCCCAAGATTCCAAGGGTTTTAAAAGCTGTATTCCTGGAACTGGGACAAAGACCAAATATATTTATTATAGTCAGTAGTTAATTTGGGAAAGGAAGAGTGTGTGTGTGGGTGTGTGTGTGTGTGTATGTGTGTGTGTAGGAACATCATTCAGGGGTAAAGGAGATTTGAATAAAGCAAAATGGGGAAAGACAAATTTGCAAAATTTAGGGAAAAAATAAGACAGCAGAAAGTTTGAAAAAGGCCCTATTTTTTTTTTTGACAAACTGCTTTTATTTAAACTTCAATCTAGGATTTAAGACCATTGATTTTGGGTTTTATATTATTTAAATGTATTAGGTATAATAATATTTGCCTTACAAAAAAATTAAAAACTGGTTATATACAGAAATATACAAATTATTCATAAGGTGGTAAGTTGTAGCAAATAAAAAAAAGAAGAAACAAAAGCCTGAATGGCTCTAATATTGGATCTTAATTTCATTCTGGCAACATTTTTATAGAGATCCAGTGTTGATCCTGTAAGAACCGTGGCTGACCTAGTTACACCTGAGGATCACAGTTCTTATATTGGCAGTGAGCTGCAGACCTGGCCTCATGCAGTATCTTCAGCAGAAACTTAATTTCTCTTTGTGTGTGCATGTGTATGCTTGTGTGTGTGGCATGCTTACATGCAAATGTACCTATGCATGCTGGTATGTGTGTGTTCATGCACATGTGTATGTGTTTTTGTGTGGTGTGCTTGCATGCATGTAAATGTGCTTGTGTGTGTGCACATGCTGTGGCTAGTTCCCCAGGTAGGTTTTAATCTCAGAGATTGACTTCTCTGAGTTACAATCGAAACTGGCACCACCTCTTGGCTCTGAGTGTTCAGTCATAGGATTGCATGTTTTTTTAAGACTTTCTCGACACTTTCTCATGTCTTTCTTTTTGATTAGGCATAACAGCAGCTGAATTTGGATTTCCTTTAATCACATTAGAAATAGAGTGATTAAAGAGGACACAGGCCTCATGCTGGGAGAGTGTTATCCCAGACCTCGCAGGTAATCGCTCTCTGCGAGACATGCTGTTTCAAAGGCAGCCTGAGATCGACTTCGATGCCTTCTTCTGGGTGAGAAACTGGAAGGAACAGGTAAATCTTTCAGCACAGAAATCATTTAGTAAAGTTATATTTGCTAAGGTTATTTTATCTGTGCCTCAGCTTCATGTCTGAATTAGGAGTTCCCTAAAATAGTTCTGTCTGAGAGCTGCTTGTGTCTTAGTGAGAATTTTCTTGTAACAGAAAGTGTTAGTGGTTCATACCGGGATAATGTGACATCTCAATAATGTTTTACGTAAACTTTTTATTTAGATATAGCATAACTTACAAAAAAAGTGCAAATATCAGCACACCTCTGTATTGTGAATTCTTTCCATTTCCAACCTTATTATTGAACTTTTGGGGAGTCTTAGACTACTGTTCATTGTAGAAAATAAATTTTTTATACAGCAAATTATTTTATGGCTTTGAGTTTGCCTGAAGAATAGACAATAATTCAATCCTCAATTTATAATATCATAACTCAGCATATTCCCGTGCTTAGAAAGATAAGTATCATAACTTCACTCAACTCTCGTATGTCCTGTGTCCTCATCAATATTGTCAGTGCATAAACATAGAGTACTTGTCTGCACAAGACAAGCTTTTTGTAAAAAGGGGGCTGGTTACTCCTTCAACAAGATGAAAAGAACAGAGGTAGTTTTTATCTTGTGGTTTATCCTCACGGCCCACAGACTGTGCTTGTCTATGCCACAGAAGTGGGCTGTGAGCCCAGCATGGCAGGCAGCCTCAGCACTGTGTTGGAGGCTTTTCCTTTCATGACCCCACCA
The DNA here is from genome assembly GCF_036850765.1 of Saccopteryx bilineata. Classification (NCBI taxonomy): domain Eukaryota; kingdom Metazoa; phylum Chordata; class Mammalia; order Chiroptera; family Emballonuridae; genus Saccopteryx; species Saccopteryx bilineata. The sequence continues at coordinate 163,763,216 of NC_089494.1, forward strand.
CCACCACCTGCACACAGCTCACTTCTCCTTCCTTTGTGTCCTCACCCCCCTGAAACTTCCTCCAGGATCCCATGCTTCCCTTAGAGTCTGATGTGCTTTAACCTCCATACCAGTACCTACACAGCCCACCCACGAACACGGTATCGGGGTGTTCCAGGTGGATCTCTCCCCGGGCGATTCTGCTGTCGGGAGCCAGTGGTTTGACAGAAGCCCATCGTGTCACATCATCGTGGGCTGCGAACAGGGAGGCCCTGAATTATCAGACGTGTCAAACAGCGGTAGAGGGCCAGTCTTTTCTTTTTCTTGGAAGGTCATGTGACTGTAACAAATCTGTAGAGCCACTTAACTCAAATCTGCCTTTTTGTCTGTGGCCCAGCTCCGACACAGGGCCCTTTACTGCAGTGTGCCCACACAATAAATATCTTTTTGTTGTGCGTTGTGTTGATCCAAGAAGAAATTCAGAAAGGGCTCTATTTTATGGGAGGAATAAAACAAATGACATTAGTAAATTTAGGGAACGGGGTCTATCTGCTAGGGAGAGACAGACAGGCAGATGGGAGAGGCTGGCAGCAGCCCAGGGACCAGGAGTGAGGGAGCCCCCAGCGCTGTGGGGGTTGGTCCAGCAGCGTGGGTCCTCAGAGGAGGAGGAGCAGACACTGCATCGTGCACAGGGTGGCGCTCAGTCTGTGGGCATCTGCTCACTGTCCTGTTGCTGGGCCTGCATTCTGGAGGGTATGAACAGACACTTGGGAACATCAGTGAAGACGCTGGCTCCGGTAGAATGGCCTGAGGTCAGCAGCTGCAGAGCTTCTGTATCCTGCACATGTGTTCTCTCTCTAGCTGAACTTTCTGATCAGCATCAGATGAGGCGCCTTCTGTAGAATGACCTGAGCGGCAGCCCCTGAGGTGCCTCATGCTCATTCTCCTGTCTGGTCCTGACCAAGTGGCTCAGGAGGGTGACAGGGGAGCAGTCCGGGGCCAGCATTCCTTGAGGATCAAGCCTGATTCTAGGGCTCCATTTACCTCAAAAAAGTTCAGGTTCCTAGCCCCTCCTCCATCCTTCTGTGCTATGGAATTAGTAGAGCAGATTAGAACACAGATTTTGCCCCAGGTTTTATTTTTTTATAATCACCATTATGCCTGTGATATGCAACAATTTTTTTATTATTATTAAGTGATAGGTGAGGAGGCAGAGACTGAATCCCACATGTGTCCTAAGATCCACCCAGCAAGCCCCCTATGGGGCGATGCTCTGCCGGTCTGGGCTTCTGCTCCGTTGCTCTGCAACTGAGCTATTTTAGTGCCTGAGGTGAAGCCATGGAGCTATCCTCAGTGCTGAGTTCAACTTGAACCATTTGAGCTATGGCAGGGGGAGGGAAAGAGTGAGAAGATATAAAGAGAGAGAGGGAGAGGGAGGGGTGGAGAAGCAGATGGTCACTTCTCCTGTGTGCCCTGAAGAAAATCGAACCTGGGACTTCCACACACTGGGTTGATGCTCTACCACTGAGCCAATCAGCCAGGGCCGCAACAATTCTAACAGTAAACCAGTTTGACCAACTGACTTGCAATTCAACTTTCTAGGTATTATTCTTGTCTTCAGCATCATCTAATAAGGTGATTAAACTAGAATTACTGCAGATTTTTTATCATATTAATAAAATTTTCTTTAATTCTGCTTACATACTTGCATAGTGTATAAACATGTTAAACTTATTAAATGGTTGTGTGCCAACCCTGTCCTACCATCTCAATTCCAGCTCAAATCTTTTTAAGTTTTTTAATTATTTATAAAAATAAATAGAAAACTATAAATGTACCTCTTGTCATTAAATAAAAGCCCTCCTCTTATTCACTAAGGACTATAAGAGTGTTTTCTCCCAGTTATTAATGTACCTTATCAACCATATGCACTCATGCATGCATGTGGTCGCACACAGAAACTTTCATGCACACACACTTAACTTTTAACAGTAGAGGCAGATTAAAATAAACTTCAAGAATAGCTTTAAATAGGAAATAAATGGCATCCTGAAGTCCACCTGGGGACAGGAAGATCTAAGAGACAAGGGGAAAACACCTAGATGCTGGCCATTAACCCTGTGTAAGTATAAGCCGCAGGCGCGGTGTGGAAACTCCCTCCCTTGCTGGGTTTCCCTCCAAGCAGGTGGGGTATCGGAGTGTCTGCTCCCTCTCACTCCTAGGTCAAGATCAAGCAGCAGTTCCCAAACTTTTGTGCACACCTGAGTTATCTGGGGCACTAATTAAAAAGCAGATTTCTGAATGAGTACATCTGGGATAGGGCCCGGGTGTTTGTCTTCCTAAATAAGCTCCTTCTGAAGTTCGGACAGTACCCTCTGAATAGCCTTAAAAACCTGGGGCCTCTGTGGACTCCTGGCCCTCCTCTGCTGCTGCCCTGTGCACTGCCCTCATTCCAAGAAAGGGTAGAATCTCTCAGGTTAACACCAGACTATTCTCTTTCTGTTCTTTAATTTCCATGGCCAACTCTTTTCTCATCATTTTAATTCTGAATTTTCTATTTCCCTAACCTTGTCTCATATTTTTAACTGGTGGACAAGCTGATGAGCCACAGGTGGGCTTAATGTTATGGTATTCCTTTCCTCACTGGGTTTATTAATGTCTGGGAGCTTTGGCAATGGACACTGAGTTGAGTGTTTCTATGTAACTAGATGTTTCTGACTTTGTTTCCACTTGGCATCTACAGATGCTTACTCTAATTATGAATTAATGAAGAAGAAGCCTTCCTGGTTATTACTGAGTATTGCATTTAACTCTGGAAGTAAGTATCCATAAACTATTGATGAAGATAAGCAACTGTCCAGAATTATATCCTACTATATATTTTCTCTTATCTGTATCAAATTTATGTCTTAGTTTGTAGTAATTAGATGAGGGGAAATATTCTTTTCTGTATCATTTCTGCCTTGATGTTTGAAAACTCTTGCTATAATCTACTTGCCAAGGCTTGCCTCATGGCTGGCAGAGTTAATCAATATTTCCCAATTTCAGATTTTGGCATTTTTAAAATTCAAATCTCTATGTTGAACAGGAAATGGTGTGTGCAGATGCAAAGTATGCAACTGTAAGAACAAAAGATCTCTGCAGATTGCTAGTTGGTTCTACAGTATCTGTCTAAGTCTACCAAAAAAAAATTGTGTGTTAAAAAGCAACATCTTTGATTCTCATGGCATTGCTCCTCTTTGAGGTCCAAACACTGCCTGGAGTCGGTCTTCTTTTCTGGGAACCCGGCATCCAGCATCCAGCACAGTGTCCAGCAAGTAACTGATATAATTACATATTTATTAATAAGTCTTAGTTATATTTAAATTAATATGAGCATCACATTGGGAGCAAGAGAAAATCTTACTAGCTTTAGAGAGAGAAAACAGGTCAACAGAAAGCAACCAAGGTGAGAAATGGTCAGAAATGTCAACTAAAACACTAGATGCTGGAAGACAGTAGAGTAATATCTTCAAAATTCTAAAAGTGACCTTGAACCTTGAATTCTGTAGCCAGCCCAACTGGGGATTAAGAATGAGAAAGAATGAGCATTTTTCAGATGTGCACGTTCTTAGTATTTACATTCAAGAATCTCGTATAAGAAAGTACTGAAAAATAGACTCCTCCAAAAGGAGCAAAGCGTTGATCAAAACCAGGGGTTCTAGTGCATCAGAGAGCAGGGCTCTCTTGATCAAAACCAGGGTTCTAGTGCATCAGAGAGCAAGGCTCTCTTGATCAAAACCAGGGGTTCTAGTGCATCAGAGAGCAGGGCTCTCTTGATCAAAACCAGGGTTCTAGTGCATCAGAGAGCAAGGCTCTCTTGATCAAAACCAGGGTTCTAGTGCATCAGAGAGCAAAGCTCTCTTGATCAAAACCAGGGGTTCTAGTGCATCAGAGAGCAGGGCATTGATCAAAACCAGGGTTCTAGTGCATCAGAGAGCAACGCATTGATCAAAGCCAGGGTTCTAGTGCATCAGAGAGCAGGGCATTGATCAAAACCAGGGGTTCTAGTGCATCAGAGAGCAGGGCATTGATCAAAACCAGGGGTTCTAGTGCATCAGAGAGCAGGGCATTGATCAAAACCAGGGGTTCTAGTGCATCAGAGAGCAAGGCTCTCTTGATCAAAACCAGGGGTTCTAGTGCATCAGAGAGCAGGGCATTGATCAAAACCAGGGGTTCTAGTGCATCAGAGAGCAGGGCTCTCTTGATCAAAACCAGGGGTTCTAGTGCATCAGAGAGCAGGGCATTGATCAAAACCAGGGTTCTAGTGCATCAGAGAGCAACGCATTGATCAAAGCCAGGGTTCTAGTGCATCAGAGAGCAGGGCATTGATCAAAACCAGGGTTCTAGTGCATCAGAGAGCAGGGCATTGATCAAAACCAGGGGTTCTAGTGCATCAGAGAGCAGGGCATTGATCAAAACCAGGGGTTCTAGTGCATCAGAGAGCAAGGCTCTCTTGATCAAAACCAGGGGTTCTAGTGCATCAGAGAGCAGGGCATTGATCAAAACCAGGGGTTCTAGTGCATCAGAGAGCAGGGCTCTCTTGATCAAAACCAGGGGTTCTAGTGCATCAGAGAGCAAGGCTCTCTTGATCAAAACCAGGGGTTTTAGTGCATCAGAGAGCAGGGCATTGATCAAAACCAGGGTTCTAGTGCATCAGAGAGCAGGGCTCTCTTGATCAAAACCAGGGGTTCTAGTGCATCAGAGAGCAGGGCATTGATCAAAACCAGGGTTCTAGTGCATCAGAGAGCAGGGCTCTCTTGATCAAAACCAGGGGTTTTAGTGCATCAGAGAGCAAGGCTCTCCAGATGCTGGTGACCAGGCACAGAGCCCAGCCAGTTCGTACTGGGCACGGCACGTCAGAGGGTTCCTGGAGGCATACTTCGACAAGACAAAATGACAAGATACCTGATACATCAAATATGATGGAGAGAAAACTTAGACAATGGGCAGAGTACTTGGGTTAAATTTATGGGGTTCAGCAATCAAAAATAAGATAATTATAAACAGGAATAATAAAATGTATAGGAAAGGAAAAGCCATCATATTATACTTCTTGCCTAACCTGTGAGTAGTGTTTGCAAAATCAAAACAACAGAAAAAAAGAATATTGATAAAACCAAGATTCACTGTAGCAGGAGGAAGGACAGTTAGTGTGCTTTCAGATGAACAAACAGTGGAGTAAGAGAGAGCTCATTCCATGTTCCAGAGTGACAGTTCATAAACTCTGCCTAAATCTGAAATATCAAAAAGTAACAATATAATTTATTTTTAAAAATAGAAACATGTTGTCAATGATATCATAACTATATAGGGCGCCAGGTGGGTACTTAAAATATTGGAGGGACCACTCTGTATACTACAAAAGTGTCTAACCACTCTGCTACACATATGAAACTAATACAGATTAATATTGAATTGAAAATTCAATATTTGTAATTGAAAAATAAATGTAAAATAAAAAAGAAAAAATAGAAATAAATTTACAAAAGAATTAGCCAGAAAAACAAAATTGTTCATTCTGAGAAATAAGGAAAGAGATTGGAGTAATGTTATTTTCTTAATAAGCTTTATGGAATTATTTACATTTTGGACCACCAGTGGGTATAATAGACACACACACACACACACACACACACACACACACAGCGGGGCAAAAGTAGGTTTACAGTTGTTCATATGGGAAATAATAAAATAATTAATAAATAATAATACAAGACTAAACTCTTTTATGTTCTCATAACAATAAACCTTCTTTTGCCCTGCCATGTATGTGTGTGTGTAAAATCCAACAAACCAAGAAAACATTTGCATCATGTGGATCACTTTTAAGGCTGCACACAATCACAGAAGTAAGTTTTTTGGTGAACTACAGGTCAGTTTGTTTTTGTGGGTCTCCCACCCCATCCGCTGCTCTTGGTTACATCTTCCAAAAAAGAACAGTGTTTCTTCTGAAATAGGTACACAAACAATCAGGAATAAAGCTGTCATCTCTGCAGCTGGGCAAGCATGATGTTTTCACGCAGTTATTATGCTATCACTATTTTGACCCCAGGGACATTTTGACATGACCTAAGAAGATATTAAGCTTTCAGCTATTTTTATTCCAAGTAATGTGCTCAAAATGCATCCTCCCCTCTCTTCAGGGTCTCAACCCTACCTAAAGCTCCCAAGTCCCATCTAAGGATGACTGCAGAAGGAAGGTCAGTGAGAGAAAAAAGATCCAGTTGTCTCATTAATAACACATTCTGTGTTGGCATTAGTAATTCGGCACTTGAACAGGCATTGTTAAAAAGAGCTCTGTCAAATGGCCCCAGTAGGAAATAACTGTTTTCAACTGGCCATGTTACAAGAGCAGGCCTGATGAACAGCACCATTGGTCATTCTTGGCTACCAGGAAGCCTTAAAGCACACACAGGGGAAAGAATAAACAGGAATCTACACTGACACATTTGTAGTGCTTTTGGTACCAATATTTTGTTCTGCCTTGTCGTTGGAGAGATGTTTGAAGCAGAATGGTAGAGAAAAGTCACCGTTGAAGTACAACAGTACCTAACTTTCTTAGTGACCGGTTCTATGACAAACTCTTTGTGTTTCACTTTTCTTATGTATACAATTAAAATAACTGTTTTGTCATAGGATTGCTATAATAGTAAAACAGAACCACTGATGTTAATTCCTTAGGCCCACATCTTATTTATCTTTGATTACTTGTTTAGAAACAATCCTTGACCCACTGGAGATTTTTCAATACGAATCTGTCAGATTAATAACATACATTAATAACACACAGCCAGATATCAGGAGGTAAGTAAAAGAACCTATCTCTTGCCTTTCTTTCTGCAGTCCCATCCTCTTTGTTTTGACCATGAAGAAGCTGAGAACCTTCAACACTAAATAGCATATTTGAGTTAGTGGCAGAGATTGAACTTGGACTATTTGCCAGTTTCACCAAATAAATATACTGGATGCCCAGTTAAACTTCAGATAAACAAGAAATGATTAATATTTGGGACATTACACTAAAAAAAAGTCATCTGTCTCTAATTCAGCTTTTACTGGGCAGCATGTCTTCAATATGACAGCAATAATTTGGAAAAAGACCCTTCGTCTCAGAGTTCAAAACTCTGTCTCATTGTCAGAGACAGACACCCGTCTAGAGAAGGAAGGTGATGAGAATCAGAACAATGGATTCTGGCCAGGATAGCAGAGAGAGAGAGAGAGAGAGAGAGATCCAGATGTGCATATATAATCCACATATATGTGGTCAAGCATCCTTTTTCCTGAGCCTCACAGAATTGCTGATTGCTCATTGAACTCTTGTGGAAATATGGCACACCTCCGCCAGATGGGAGTGATATGCCTGGATAGAAAGAACACTTAACACACTCTGAAGGATATGCAACTAATTGCTAATTCCTGTCCAGGTGGCAGTCTGCCTGTAGATCTCTCAGGTGTTGTAAAGGGTAGAGCTCTCAAAGGAACCTACTCATCCGTCACCTTGCCTTCCTTCCATACTGAGACCTGTCTTGTCAGGTCTATGCATTATGCATCTCATTGTTAGTCTAGATTGCTTATGGAGCATGTTGTAAATTGTGTACATGGTATTTCATAGATGAGGTGACAACACCACATTTTTCCTTTGTTGTTTAAATCAGTGTGTGTTGCATGGGGAATGCTGGCCGAGACTGTAGGTGCTGTGGAGTGATTTCAGAATTGGTCATTGGGGTTACCCTAATGCAGCTCAACGGGAGACCACATAAAAACCTCTTTGTTCTTCCCCAGTGACACACGCTTTCCATTAAATCCAACCAGCACCATCATAGTAATGTGCCACAAGTGCTTTGTAAAATCCCCTATGAATACAGTCAAGGCTAAAATACGAGGGACAACTTCATCTGCCCAGAGACATTCCTCCCACCTGTCCCTGCCAAGGAATGACTATGAAACAGGGTAATGCTTGAACCGCAGGCAAGAGAACAAGTTACAGCAAGTGTAATCGAAACTTCCCTCCTGCCAGGAAAGATCAGCAGAAACTATGAATAGAAAGAAAAAAAAAGAACTTTAAGGTAAATGGAAAGGTTTCGGCTTGAAGAAAGGCTGATTGTTTTTACAAAAATCCCCACAGCCCTGGCAGCAATTATCTGAGAAGTGGTTACCAAGGATAAGGAAATGGAGATTTCAGATGAACATGCAAATGACTACAGTCATGTTTAATGCAAAGAGGTAAGCAAACAGTAGGAATAATTAAAAGCTGTTATGGTATATGTCTGGCTGATGCATATGTTATTAAAAAACAAGAGAGTCTGTAGTCAGTTGCCTCTAAGAATCTGTCTTTGCCACAACCCATCTCCACGAGTACGGTGTACAATCATATTTTACATCCACGAAGTGTCTTTCCTCAAAGACATCAGGGTTTCCACACTCCGTCTCACTCTTCAGCAGACATTTTCCGTGGAAGGAACTCACATTTGGCCTTATCAAAAGCAGCCATCTTTGATGACCTCTTCCAGCTAGCTGTTGATTAACTCCAGATGAACCAGAGGACACCAGGAAGCCCATCCTGCCACCCTGCTAAGCAGACACCTGATTTACAATCCATTACTTGTTCCTGGCCCCAGTGGAGATGGAGGGTGGAACAGTTCCTGGCCTGATGGTAACATGTCCTTAGTTTTTTCCTGTTGTTGCTTCTATTTTAAAAAGAAAACATTTTATTTTTATTCATTTGAGAGAGAGAGAGAGAGAGAGAGAAAAGGGAAAAGGGGGAGGAGCAAGAAGCATCAACTCTTAGTAACTGCTTCTCATATGTGCCTTGACTGAAGTAAGCCCGGGGTTTTATTTTTTTGTTTGTTTTTGTTTTTGTTTTTAAATAACTTTTTTTAGTTTTTTATTTATTTACTCATTTTTATTAGAAAGAGAGAGAAGAGAGAGAGAGAACAGAGGGAGGAGCAGGAAGCATCAACTCCCATATGTGCCTTGACCAGGCAAGCCCAGGGTTTTGAACCGATGACCTCAGTGTTCCAGGTTGATGCATTATCCATGGCGCCACCACAGGTTCGGCTGTTGTTTCTGTTTTGAGTTGGCTGAAGTTGACAGTAATATGAAGGATGCCAGATTAAATACCATCTGCCTATAAGAGACCAAAGTCAGTTCAGATTAGGTTTGATAGAAAATAACAAAACCTCCAAATAGCAGTGACATCGGTAAGGTAGCGTTCATTTTTGTCTTACAGAGATGAACTTGAGGTGGTGGTTCCAGCATTGACATGACACCTCCATGTCTCTCCTAACCTGTAGTCCTGCGCAATCTAACAAGTGGCTTCCACTCATCAGGAAGATGGCTCCAGCTTGCAGCAGTCCTCATACCCACACTCCTCCAGCCGGGAGGAGGAGGAGAGGGAAGGGATGCCCACTGCATGTTGGGAAGTTTTCAGAAGCTGCATTCATTGGGAGAGACTTAGCCATTTGATTACACCTCACTAGAAGGAGGGTGCTGAGTGGGGTCTTTATTCTAAATGGCTGTATAACTTCTTGAAAATTTGAAGCTCTATTTTTAAGAGTGCAGATACTGAGAAGCAGCTAACTATATATTCAACAGGATTCTAAAACTCCTCAAATAAATTGAATCTAGACTCTTATGAACTTAGGTATATATACCCATGATGATTATTTATTGAGCATAAGGACCTGAATATAACACAATGCCTAATGTGAAGTGACCCATTCATTTTCCCTGTAAGAGATGAAAAGCATAAACTTTTAGAGCTTTAGATGAAAACTCTAGTATATACTTATAAAGTGGCCAACTTTTTTACAATGAAAAGGACAAAAATAAATTGAAGAAAACAATATAGTAAATAAAAGAAACATTTTTTTCATTGCAACAATAATACACTATAACATGATAAATGCATAATAAAATATTTGTAATATTTTATATTGTAATTATGCTTACATGCCTATTAATTTTTAATAATAATTGTAAGAAAAAAGTATTGATTTAGATACAAATATGTCACATCACACGCAATGGGTTGACTCTGCATCAATCAAATATGGACATTTACAGATTAGTCTTCCAATATCAGAAAGAGGACATGTAGGAGGACACTTTTTGAGGGAGGACAGAACTTACAAAAGGAGGACGATTGGTCACCTTAATACTTATAATAATTGATTAATTAATTAGATTATTAATAGATATTTAGTCACTTATTAGATAAGGTAATTTATTAATTTAAGAAATTTTATTTTCGGCCCTGGCCAGTTGGCTCAGCAGTAGAGCATTGGCCTGGCGTGCAGGAGTCCCGGGTTCGATTCCCGGCCAGGGCACACTGGAGAAGCGCCCATCTGCTTCTCCACCCCTCCCCCTCTCCTTCCTCTCTGTCCCTCTCTTCCCCTCCCGCAGCCGAGGCTCCATTGGAGCAAAAGATGGCTCGGGCACTGGGGATGGCTCTGTGGCCTCTGCCTCAGGTGCTAGAATGGCTCTGGTCGCAACAGAGCGATGCCCCAGATGGGCAGAACATCGCCCCCTGGTGGGCATGCTGGGTGGATCCCTGTTGGGAACATGCGGGAGTCTGTCTGACTGCCTCCCCGTTTCCAGCTTTGGAAAAATGAAAAAAAAAAAATTTTCTATTTATATTTTCTAACACGATTATTAATAATCTAACTGTTCACAAGTCTACTTAACATCTATCTATCGTGAGCTCAGATTTTTAACAGTATCTTTGAAGGTGACCTTGAGTTATCAATGGAATTGCCATTGTCAATTGTTATTCACATCATGACCTCAACCACCACAATCAATGTGATTATATTTATTTAGATTAGATGTGATTGGTACTTAATTCTTGATCTTGCTAAGTGAATCAGGAGTCTCTAAAGATTAAAATATCAGCTTGTTTACATAGCCCAGGACTATCATCACTCTGAGAAAAGAAGAGTTTACAGATGGTCTGTCCTGTCACGCTGTATAAGGAAAGGCATAGTGAGACTAGCGTGTTCTGCTCTTCAGGGTGGTATCAGAGGGATGGTAGAGCTTATCATAGCAATTGCTGTCAGTAGAATTGTTGTAGTAATATAATGTTATAGTAACTAAATATATAGAAATATAAAATATATGAAAGATGTATAAAAGCAATTAAGATATAATATTAAAATTAATTAAGGAAATTAAAGTTATGCTGTCTGGATAAGAATTAATATAGTGTGTGCAGATGAGATAAACAGACTCTGACTTTCAAGCAGGGCTCAGTTAGTGTTTGTATGAAGTTATACATAGTTAAGAAGTGGCTTGATGTCATAACTCTGTAAATTAACATAAACAAGAAGCTTCCCTAAGAACATCTTAAAAGTGGCTTCATGTAACATTTCAATAGATTAACATAAAAAGGGCTCCCTGCAAGAAACTCCCAAAAAGGTGGTTTGAGGTGATAATCCTGTAGATTGACACCTGGCCAGAAAAGGTAAAGCTAAGGGGGCCCCTGCTGTAGTAGTCACCCAGACTCCAACGTTGATGTGGACTGTCTCCATGCTGCTCTGACCAAAAACAGCCCAGAGAGGCACACTGACGGGGGGGGGGGGACCCTTAAGCTGTACCCTGGCCTGCCAAAAGGTTTTGTGAGTAATAGATTGCCTGTGTGATTCTTGCAACTAACTTCTGTGTTGGTCTCGTGTTTTTCTCTGGTCACAGTTGGTGTTAGCACTGATTAGTAGCATCCTCATAGCTGCCTCAAGAGTAGTCTCAAAGAGGCTGCCAGCCCTGCTGATGAGTGGCAGGACTGTCCCCCTGCCTGGGGAAGTTGAGTCAGGGATGCCTGATTGACGTAGAACATGGGCTCTACTGGGACAACAGGCATAGTAGGCACTCTGCCTTAAAAAGGCAATTTTAATTGGAAATTTCTGGCTTAACACCAGAGAGTAGAAGTGAAGAGAAATTTGTAAACTCCATATGGTTTAGTGGCTGTCAACTGAAAGCTAAATAAATCTTTTAATCTCATACAGTTTCAAGGCCGTCTGCTGGAAGCTGAGGGAAACCTCTTCCATCTCCAGGTCTGACCTAGTTGGGGGTGTATACTGATTGGCCAAACTAAGAGGCAAAAATTTAATCTTCCATCTTCGGGTCTGACCTAGTCAGGGTTGTTTACTGATCTAGGAGATAGTACTGATCTCCTATACTAAGGAGAGTGAATGTCCCAAGATGGACTCAGCAGATGAATGTCACTCTTAAAAGGCAACTCTGAGAAAACCGTTCTAAAGCCCACAAATTATAAAAAAATATTATAAAGAGGATCTACAAAATAAGCTCAGGAGCAAATTCATGAAAACATATTGCTTAAAGCTAAAACTAACTAAAAGCTGAAGAGAGTGCTGGAGGCAGTATAGAGTAAGAACTAGTTTCAGATATCCACATACTAAAATATTATATTGCTTAAAGCTAAAACTAACTAAAGGCCTAAGAGTAAACAGTAGTTTCAGATATCCAAAAAGTTTTACCTATTTGGAAGATACAGAGTAGGAATTAGTATTAAGAAGGAAAACGGAAAAGATTACAACTTTCTTTAGAAAAAACCCTTAAGAAAGAAAAGAACCCCTATAACACCACTTCAGAAAGTCCTGGGAGGAGGACGGAGGACTCCCTGAGGAAAAGGTCTAAGGTCCCAGTCACAGAAAATATCTCATGCAACCTAAAAACCCCAAACAACTTAAACCCTATTATAGAGAGGGCAGAAGGAAAGGAAATTACAGGAATTCTCCTCCAAAGCATTGAACAAATAGATGCAGATAGACACAAAGGCAAAGAATTAACAGAGAAAGTATTAGCAAAAGTCAAAGCAGACTCAGTAGTAATAAGAAGGAAAACTATTAAACAAGAAGATGTTAATAATGAGGAAACTATTGAATTTAATTCTACACCCGAACAGAGCTAGCAGATTTAAGAAAAACATTAATTCAAGGAAATAATACAGATGTAGACTGGCTAATAAAAATTTATGAACAGGGAGGACATACAACCCTCCTATCTATAGATGAATTAAAAGCAGTTATAGATGCAATTGAAAACCCAAAAATAAAACACCAACTTGGATTGCTAATAGATAAGAATAAGGACAGAATAGCATCATTATGGAACTGGATTAGGGAAGCATGGAAAATGTCATACCCTACAATAGACCTAACATCAGGAGCAATAACAGCTAGATGGACTGAAATAGGAGATTTAAAGATACAGTTAAGAAAGCTAGTACATTTACTAAGTATATATGAGGATGATTTGGAAAACCTGTGGGAAAATAAAAATATATTAGGGATTATCAGAGCACATATACATGGAGCTCCCAAAATTATAAAATACCTTTACAAAACTTGTTACAAAGGACATCCACAGCAGAGGACATTAGAGAAAGGATACAATTACACGAGGACTTAAATGGGAAAAATCAATTTACATATTACACAACCATGCCAAACCTAGGGAGAAGAACCACAAATAGGTTCCAATATAAGAGAATAAATAATTAAAATAATAACTTTAAATCATCATACAGGGGCCCTACTAAACAAGGAAACCCCAAGTATTTTAAAAAACAAAGGCCCTTATTGGAAAAGAATTCATTTAATCAACAAAATCAAAATAACCCTTTTAAATTTAGGGAACAACAGGGAAATCAAAACCAAAATTGGAGAAAAAATAAGAATAGTCCTTTCTCCGACTAAAATGAAAATATAAATAATTCATTCCAGCAAGAACAGTCAAAAAACTGAAATGGTCCCCTCGAGGAACAACAAGAGGGGCAAATACAAGCAATGGCAAAGAAATTAAACAGTACAATTATACATAAACCAAGAGATAACAGACCTTATATTACCCTTGAAATAAAATTTCCAGATAATAGTAAAAAATTTCAAACACAATGTCTCATAGATACAGGTTCCCAAGTCTCATTATTAAGAGAAATATATAATTCAAAAAGATTAATTGGAGTTGAATGAATAACAGGAGATTCATTAATAGCAGCAGCAAGAGATGGAATTGTATATTATAAAGGATTAGCAAAGGAAGTAACTTTTTATGTAAGCCCAAATTTTCAAAATATTATAGGAATGGATATATTACCATATTTATTAGATCTAAAAATATACACACCAAGATTACATAAATTTTAAACAAATTTAGCACAGTTGCAAATAAAACTTGTATTTTTACCAGAACCTTTAAAAGCCTCATTTACCTCACAATATGCATTAAAAGATGGACAACAAGAAGTGACAGATGCCATAAATAAATTAATAGATGAAGACATAATTGAGGTAGGAAGATCACATATATATATAATACTACAGTGTGGCCATTAAAAAAAAACAAATGGAACCTACAGAATTACCATAGACTATAGAAATATCAATAAAAATTCTCCTAGTATAGATGGAACCTTACCTGATGCACATGAAGTAATTAACATTTTACAAAAAGACAATCCAATATTTATGGCAGCACTTGATCTCTCGGATATGTTCTTTGCAATACCCATTCATGAGGATTCCAGACCAATTACAACTTTCACGTGGCAAGGAAAGCAGTATCAGTTTAAAGGCTGCCACAGGGATACAAAAGTTCACCAGCAGTTGCACACAATTTATTAGCATCTAGCATAAACCGGAAGGATTACCAATCCAAAATTATTACATATATTGATGATATAATAATATATAGTGAAAACAAAGAAAACCTCCAGAAAGACTTAAACCAACTAGTAGAACAATTGAAAGGAGCAGGATGGACAATAAATCCAGAAAAAATACAACCCCCAGGGACAGAAGTAAAATTTTCAGGAATTCAATGGAGCTCAGATGGTAGGGAAATACCAGAAAAGGTAGTAAACAAAATACTTAGCATTAAGGCCCCCAGCAATAAAAAGAAAGCCCAACAGTTAATGGGATTATTTGCATGTTGGAGAAATCACATCCCATACTTGTCAGTATTAATAGGACCAGTATATAAAGTAACTAGGAAGGCAATAGATTTTACATGGGGGAAAGAGCAACAAGAAGCCTTAAACAATTAAAAGAATATTTAGAGCACCATCAAAAATTAGCGGCACCAAAACCAGGAGAAACGATCATATGAGACATAATATTCACTGGAACTCATGGATGTTAGGGCCTATATAAAAAAGGACCAAGTGATAAACAAAGAATACCAGTAGGTTTCTGGTCCCAAAGATTTTCATACTGCCACAATAAATATTCACCCTATGAAAAACATATATGGGTATTATATGCAGCACTTCTCCATACAGAGCCACTAACAGGACAAAAACCAATAATAGTCAGATCCTTACTACCCCTCAAAGCACGGCTTAAAATGTCGGCCAAGGAATTGGCAGGTACCCAAATTGAGGAGAAAGTACTGGCATGGAAATGATACAAAACTCCAGAGAAATCATGAGCACTATTGAACCAGCCCTTCTCACAGAGGAGGTCTCCAAACTGGAGATAGACCCCCCAAGAAAGATTGTCGAGAACCGAAGGGTGCCCCAGAATCTAGGGGCGGTAGGGCCTAAATATAGCCCCTCACTGAAAAATGCCTGGTTTACAGACGGATCAGCCCCCATAGCCGGTGACTCGACCAAATGGAGAGCAGCAGCTTTCAATCCGGCAACAAATACAGTGCTCACGAGGGAAGGAAAGACTGACTCGGCTCAACGTGCAGAGCTAATAGGAGTCCTTCTGGCAATGGAATATGCTATGGAGAAGGGGCTACCCAAAGTATATGTTTTTACTGATTCAATGGCAGTATATAAGGGAATAACAGAATGGTCAGGAAAATGGAAACAAAACAATTGGCAAATTAATGGAAGGGACCTCTGGGCCAGAGAACACTGGGGAAAACTAGATGAATTAACATTACACAGAAAGCTCTACGTAACCCATATATCAGCTCATGCCACAGATAATTCTCCAATCACACTAGGGAATCAAATAGCAGATAAGCTAGGAACAGGAATTAAGGTAGGTGAAGAAATTAATATTAGGGATACAACAAAAACCTATGAGATAAAGTTAAAGTTAGAAAAAGATGAAGATACAGGAGAATATAAAATACCCCCAATACCTACAATAAAGTTAAAAAAGGAAGGGAGTAAATATAAAATACAAGAGAAATACTTAGATTTCTCGCCAGAGTTTATAAAGGAAATTCATATCCAATTAGGACATCCAGGACAAACAGCAATGATAGAATGGTTTAGAACCAGAAATTTAAAGGCAAAAATAGAAGACATAAAGAGAGGCATTAATAGACGTATAGCCTGTAAGAATGTATATACATTCCAGACAACAGAGCCACCAAGGTTAGATAGACCCCCAAATACCAAATTTTCAAGCCCAAATTGAGTTTATTGGACCCCTGCCATGGCCTTTCCAAACAAAAAGTATGCAGGTACGATGGTTGACGTACATAAAGGAATAATGCTCGCCTTGGCAGCAAAACACCCATCGGCAGCCACTACAATTAAGACATTAAATACGTAGAAAACATTCTTTGAAACTCCTAAAATCATAGATTCAAATCAAGGAATCCATTTTGCAGCCAGCCAAGTACAATCTTTTGCTGCTATAAATAATATAGATTGGAATTTTCATATGCCATATAACCCAACAGCATCAGAAATAACAGAGAGACATAATGAACTATTAAAAGCAAAATGTCATATATTATTAATAGATAGGAAATTTAACAATTTACAAGCACTTCACTTAATGAAGAGTAAACAGAAGTTCTCCCCTAGAAGAACTGATTAAATCTCATTTAGAACAAGCCACTTTTAAGATGTTCCTAGGGAAGCTTCTTGTTTATGTTAATTTACAGAGTTATGACATCAAACCACTTCTTATCTATGTATAACTTCACACACACACTAGTTGGGCCCTGCTTGAAAGTCAGTCTGTTAATCACATCTGCACGCACTATTTTAATTCCTATCCAGACAGCATAACTTTATTTAATGTCCTTAATTAATTTTAATATTATATCTTAATTACTTTATAGATATTCCATATTTTTTATATTTCTATATATTTAATTACTATAACATTATATTACTACAACAAGAATCATTCTTAAAATATTAGAGCTCAAAGAAACACCAACATTTAAAGTTAAAATTCCTAATTTTGTTATATTAATATATTTTATTTTACAAATAATTTAAAATTATTCATTGATTCTATCCATTACATGGTCTAGAGTAGTGATTCTTTACTCTGACTGGGTGTCATAATTAGTTGAGCAAATCCATTCTTAATTAAACTTTTGGGCCCCACCTAAGACCTAATGAATGATGATTTCTGGGACAAGATCTTTAAAATCTCCATTTTTCTGAAAGTTTCTGAAGACACTTTGAGGTAACAAATCCGACATTATTCCTTGGACCTGGATGTGGGAAACATTGGCTAAAACTTTTGAGAATATTCTGCCCAGGATTTGGAGGGTGGGGTCAGAATTTAGGAGGCAAGGCTCTTTGGCAAAAGTGCAAGAAAGGACACAAATAAGATGTGATTAAATGAGCCATGACTTGGTTTTTCTTTACAATGAACATATTCGAAGTGATGCCCATAGTTTGAATACTTCCCAACATCTTGATGACTTTCTTTTTCCTTTTTATGCCCTCCCACATTCTAATGTCCATGTCAGTAAGTAACTGTTAGCTCCAGTGAATCAGAAGGTCTCTGTTCACTTTTATAAATGCACCATTCAATCATCGGATCATGATTTAACTGAAATTTGTCAGAGAGTTCAAATGCTCATTTATAAAGTGTGCAGGTTATCAGGTAAATTAGTTATTTCATTTATCAAAATCTCAGAAGTTCCTTCTACCGATGTCCACCCCATGCCTTACTTAATAGTATATCTCAGTTCAAACATGAAACTCTTATTGTTCTGAATGAATGGGAAATTTATGTAAGGTGATCTTTCTTTTTCTTGTTCTCAAATTTCAATTAACTTAGAGTGCTATCTAGAAAACTCAGGAGGAAAGTTTTTACTGTCAGCTAGGTTATAGAATTTTCCACTTCATCTTCATGTAGCCATAAAATCTCCCTTTATATCATTCACATTTGAGAGACTGTGAGAACAGGCAAGAGTGACACTGAGTTTGGTGAGTATGGAAACCTAGGGGACATCTGATAAACCAGCCCTGTGACCTGTATAGAATGGGACCTTCTAGTATCTAACTATAGACTTACTGTTTTTAAGTAAGAAGAAGACGTGAGACTATTTTTTAATATTTTTTTTTCCTTTCTCCTTCAAAGCCCTTCGCTTCTTTGAGAGCCTTGTTTCATTTCTCACACTTCCTAGACTCTCTTTTACTAAAGACTGCCTCCTCACTTGGAAAGCCCTATTTCTAGTTAAACCCAACCTTCTCCTTTCTCCTTAGCTGCCCCCAGGCAGCTTATTACTGATGGATGAAGTCACCCAAAGCTTCCATGTAAATTTATATCCATAAACCACAGTGGGCCCATCCCACCATCCAGCAGCCCAGGTGTGCCTTTCTATTGTTAGTCTACATGGCCCTTCCTTAGTTGTCTCTTCCCTCTTCCTCAGCCCCTCTCCCTACCCCATCACACAACTATTTTAGAATGACTTCTCTAATCTTACTGTCTCCAGTTTCTCCACTGTTCTATTCAATCTGACCTGTATCCCCATTATCACTGAGACCTTCTCCCCACACCCATGGGCCATTCCTTATCCTCTTCTTTTACTGCAACAGTCACACAACTGACCACCTCCCATCACCTCCCACTACCTCCCCATCTCGAATCCCCTGGAACCTGGCTCCCCTGCTGCCCTGCTGATTTTTCACTCTCTCTTGCAGACTCCTTCTTCTCTGTGAGCCCCAGAGCATGGTCTTGGGCCCTCTGATTTCTAACTTCACTTTTTTCTTTTGTTTCCTTTTTTATTAAGTGAGAGGTGGGGAGGCAAAAAGACAGACTCCCACATGCACCCCAACCAAGATCTACCTGACAAGCCCCCTATTGGCCTATTCTCTGTCCTTCTGGGGCCACTACTCCATTGCTCAGTAAATGAGCTATTTTAACACATGAGGCGAGGTCATGGAGCCATCCTGAGTACTCAAGGCCAACTTGCTCCAACCATTTGAGCCATGGCTTTGGGAAGAAGAGAGAGGGAGAGAGAGAGAGAGAGAGAGAGAGAGAGAGAGAAAGGGAGGGGGAAGGATGAAGAAACAGATGATTGCTTCTCCTGTGTGATTTGATCAGGAACCAAACCTAGAACATCCACATGCCAGGCCAATGCTCTACCACTGAACCAACTGGACAGGGCTCACTTTTTCTAAAGGATTTCATCCTAGTTTCTCTGTGCTGATAAACTGCAAGTCTCTATCTCCAGCCTAGGCATGCCAAGACTTCCTTCCAGACTTCTTCTTTGTGACTAATAAGTGTCTCAGAAATGAATTCAAAAACAAAACCCTTAGGTTATGTCTTTCCTTCTCAAAATTATCTTCATGGTTTTCACCATTTTCATATCCTCTTTCAACCATCACATACATATCTTTAAGATGATAATGAAGATTTTATATATATATATATATAAAATAGTGTTATAAATTCTTAGAAGAAATGTATGTCCATCCAAGACAGAATTAAAGAAAACTCACAAAGTCATCATACATGGTAAACAAAGTAGAAATGATATAATGATGACAATTTGCATCAATTAGAAGAGTAAAAACTTTTGCAGTGATAGCCAACATCAAAAAATAGCAGACATGGGTACCTCTGCCAGTGGGCATTCCAGGTGGAGAAACCTCACCACAGATACCATTTAGGTTCCCAGAGGTGAGTTTTCATAAGTAGCTGAACCTTGAATTGTATTAATATGCTCAAATCACAAGAGAGCATTCAGCTTTTAATGGGATGTAATTAAGTTTCCTCCTAGAGTTTTCATGATGCTACCGGGTCAGTGTTTTTCTTTAATAATCTGGCTTCAAATATCTTTTCCCCTTCTCATTACAAACACAAGATAAAATAACAGTGAGAGTTATCTTTTATAGTATCATAAGTCATATTCAAATATGATAGGATAATGGCAAGGAAAGGGAGAGGCTTATAACTATGCGCACTTTGGCATAGGAGAGGTGTGACAGTGACTGCCAGCCGTTGGACTCCAAATGCGTCATGGCTTCAAGGGAATGTGTCTTTGGATAAAGGAATGTATTGTATTATAAACAGGAGGCCACAAATCTATCTTATATATATGAGTTAAATTATATCACAGATGTATATTACTCTGCTCCTTTACATTTAAGATTGCTATCAAGTTTGTAGCTGAATTAAGAAATTATGTATTTTTTTCAAATGACAGTAAAATAATTTCAAAAGACATAACTGTTTTCATGACTTAGTTCATGACATTTATGAATATTCTCTACAGATAAATTTGAATTCAAACGTCATACCTTAAAGCAGAATAAATTTGAGTAAAAAGAGACCATGGGAATATATTTTTTAATTAATCATGGAATGAGGACCTGGCTGATTGGCTCAGTGGTAGAGCATCAGCCCAGCATGTAGATGTCCCAGGTTCAATTCCTGGTCAGACACAAAGAAATGCCCATCTGCTTCTTTACCCCTCCCCCTCTTACTTCTCTCTCTCTCTCTCTCTCTCTCTCTCTCTCTCTCCCTCTCTCTTCTCCTCCCCTCCTGCAGCCATAGCTCAATTAGAGCAAGTTGGCTCCTGGCACTGTGGATGGCTCTGAAAAGTATAAAACATTGATAAAAGAAATCAAGGAAGATACAAACAAATGGAAGCATATACTGTGTTCATGGATAGGAAGAATAAACATCATTAAAATGTCTATATTACTCAAAGCAATTTATAAATTCAATGCAATTTCCATTAAAATACCAATGACATACTTCAAAGATAGAGAACACATATTCCAAAAATTTATATAGAACCATAAAAGAATACGAATAGCCTCAGCAATCTTGAAAAAGAAGAATGAAGTGGGTGGTATAACACTTTCTGATATCAAGTTATACTACAAGGCCATTGTATTCAAAACAGCTTGGTACTGGCATAAGAACAGGCATATAGATCAATGGAACAGAACAGAGAACCCAGAAATAGACCCATATCTTTATGGACAATTGATATTTGACAAAGGAGGTAAGAGCATGCAATGGAGTAAAGACAGCCTCTTCAACAAATGGTGTTGGGAAAATTGGACAGCTACCTGCAAAAAAATGAAACTAGACTGCTAACTTACACCATTCACAAAGATAAACTTAAAATGGATAAAAGACTTAAATGTAAGTCGTGAAACCATAAGCATCTTAGAAGAAAACATAGGCAATAAGCTCTCCAATATCTCTAGCAGCAATATATTTGCTAATTTATCTCCTCGGGCAAGTGAAATAAAGGACAGGATGAACAAATGGGACTATATCAAACTAAAAAGCTTTTGCACAGCTAAAGACAATATAAACAAATAAAAAGACAAATGACATAATGGGAGAACATATTCGACAATACATCTGATAAGGGGTTAATAACCAAAATTTATAGAGAACTTGTAAAACTCAACAGCAGGAAGATAAACAATCCAATCAAAAAATGGGAAGAAGAAATAAATAGACCCTTCTCCAAAGAGGGCATACAGATGGCCAATAGGCATATGAAAAAATGTTCAATATCACTAATCATTAGAGAAATGCAAATTAAAACCACAATGAGATAACACTTCACACCAGTCAGAATGGCGCTCATTAACAAAACAACACATAATAAGTGCTGACGAGGATGTGGAGAAAAGGTGGGAATGCAGACTGGTGCAGCCTCTGTGGAAAACAGTGTGGAGATTCCTCAAAAAATTAAAAATAGAACTGCCTTTTGACCCAGCCATTCCACATTTAGGAATATATCCTAAGAACATTAAATCACTGATTCAAAAGAAGAAATGCACCCACATGTTTATTGCAGCATTGTTTACAATAGCCAAGATCTGGAAATAGCTCAAGTGTCTGTTGGTGGACAAGTGGATTAAAAAGCTTTGGTACATATACACAATAGAATACTATGGGGTCATGAAAAAAAAGGAAACCTTTCCTTTTGCAACAACATGGATGGACCTGGAAACTATTATGTTAAGTGAAATAAGCCAGGCAGAGAAAGAAAAATATCATATGACCTCACTCATTTGAGGATCCAATGAACAATGTGAACTGAGGAACAGAATAGAGACAGAGGTGGGATCAACGGGTCCAGAGGGAATGTGAACAGAGGGAAAGGGAATGAGAGGATGAGATCAGAGAAGGGAAAGAGATTGGTGAAATTATACACATATAACACAGCATTATAGAGAGCAGAAAAGCAAATCCTGGAGTGAAGGGAGGAGGGCGTTGGAGATAGGGGGGCAAGGGGAATGTTGACAGAAACATGGGGGTGGGGGATGTATTCGGAGGGACACTTGACTCTGTGTAAACACAATAAATTAAATTCAATATAAAAAAGAAATACTAAAAAAAGTTTGTAGGCAGTGAAGAATTGAAGATGGACTAATGTGAACAAATGTGGACTTTGACTTGAAAACATTGTTCTGATTATAATGTATGAAATGGATTGATACAAAGAAAAAAAACAGGCAGGATTTAGTTAGAATGCAGGTAGAGTTACAATATTGCAAATATACTTTAAAAAAGTAAATGAAAGTTATTATTTATGTACTGTGTCATATATCAATAAATGAGGAAAAATAACATTAACTTTGCTAGCATATCTAAGTAACATTGGAATTGCTGCATAAAAGCTGTACATTTCTAGGAATGAAAGTATTATTTCTAGAGTTCATTTTAAAGTGCATAGGAATTAGTGCTTTGTAGTGCACCACACCAATTTATTTTGTTTCTTTCTTTTTTACTTGTGTGCTGTTGTGACACTCAGTTTTATATGCCAACTAGGAGGGTGTTTAGGGATGAAATTAAGATTTAAATTGGTAGACACAGAATTAAGCAGATTGCTCTCCCTAATATAGGGTGGGCCATACCCAATTAATTAAAGGCCTGAATAGACTAAAAAAATGGTCCCCTTGAGCAAGAGGGAACTCTGCCAGCAAGCAGCTTTTTTGCTTGATCTGCACCATCAACCCTCCTGGGTCTCCACCTGCTGGCCCGCAGAAGCTGACTCCTCCATCATTCCAGGAGCCAATTTATTATAACCAAGCATATCAAATCACATATATATCATGTAATATAAATAAATTATACATATATTTAGATATATATATTTATTTCTTATTGGTTCTGTCTTTTAAAGGGACCCCAACTGATACAGTTACAACACCTCATAATCTCTGAATTTCTAAGGTGAATTTTTCCCTACAGATAAGTAAAACTCATTCTTTTAAGCTTTTTAAAATATTCTTTAAAATAGTAAATATCAAAAACAGAAAAAAATTTCAAATCCTAAGTGTATGGTTTGATGAATGATCAGACTGTGAGTACACCAGTATTACTCCCTTCCGGATGCAGACAGAGCACATAACCACAGAGAGAAATGACCCCTTCTTATCACTAGGCTTCCAAAATATGACCTCTACTCCAGATCTCTAACAGTGTGCTTTATTTCTATCATCTCACACTTCATACGTATAGAGCTATGTGGTAGATAGACTAATTTTTTCTGGCTTCTTGAGTAACCTGTGTTGCTGTGTGCTGTGTACATTTATAATGTGTTCATTTGTTGCTGTATGTAATTCTACATGTCTGCTTTTTTTTTTTGGTACAAGAGACAAACAGGAAAGCAGAGATGACAAGCATCAACCCGTAGTTGTGTTACTTTACGCAACTTCTTATACATGCCTTGACCTGGGGGCTCAGATCAAGCCAGTGACCCCTTGCTTAAGCCAGTGACCTTGGACTTAAGCCAGTGATTGACCTTGGGCTTCAAGCCAATGGCCATGTGATCATTTCCATGATTCCACACTAAAGCCAGAGACTCCATGCTCATGCTAATGAGTTTGTGCTTAAGCTGGGGACTTCACAGTTTAGAACCTGGGACCTCAGTGTCCCAGATTAACACTTTATCCACTGCACCACCACTGGTCAGGCTGTGTGTCTGCTCTTGATGGGTATTTTCACTGGGTCTATTTTGGAGTTATTATGCAAAATGTTTCTGTGCACATTTTCAACCTGTCTTTTGGTAACATACGTGTACATTTCTGCTGGGTACAGACCCAAGTGTGGAACTGCTCAGTTATAGGACATGAATATATATGATATTAGGACTTTGCTGGTAGTGCCAATGAGTTCTCCATAGTACTTATGCCAAGTTACTCTCTGAAAGGCAGAGTTCCAGCTCCTTCATGCCCTGTCCAACACCTACGATTGTCAGTGCCTTTAATGGAAGGCATTCTAGTAGAATATAAATAAATAACATTATTGGATGCCTAGTCATATTTGAATACCAAATAATAAATAATTTTTGTATGTCCTCAGTATTGCTTTGGACATACTTATAAGTATGTCCCCAATATTGCATTGGACAAACATATTAAAGATTGTTTGTTGTTTGTCTGAAACTCAAGTTTGTCTGAAACTAAATGTCCTATATTTTCATTTGTAAAATCAGACTATTCAATTTCAGTAGATTGATAATGTCTTCAAACAGGTTTTTATTTAGTATCTATGTTTTTTTCCCTTGTTTTTAAGGTGAGGAGAGATAGTGAGGCAGACCCCCACATGTGTCTTGACTGGGGTCTACCTGCAACCCAATCTGAGGCCTATGCTTGAGTATCAAGCTATTTTTAGTGCCTGAGGCTGATGTGCTCCAACAGAGCTATCCTCAGTGCCTGAGGCCATGCTCGAACTGATCAAGCTACCATCTGTGAGAGGAGAAAAAGGAGAGAAGTGGTGGGAGAAGCAGATGGTTGCCCATCCTATGTACCTTGATCAAGAATCAAACCCAAGAGGTCCATATGCCAGACTAGTGCTCTATCCACTAAGCGACTGGCCAGTACTTATGTTTTTCATATATTTAATTCATTGTGTATCTCATTGTTTTGAATTGGGCATTGCTAGAAAGAGAATTCTTTTCACACTGCTTGGATGGAAGTTTTTAACTGACCTGAGAGTTTCTAGTGGCCTGGACATGCCTCTTCTGATCCTCGTTTCCTTAGTGCCTAACACACTGAGGACCCAGAGTAAATACTGGTTATATGGAAACAAATTAAACAATTGCTTTTTACTAATGTTACACACCTATCTCACTTTGCCATTTACCTTGGGTGTTATATCAGTGACATGACTAATCTTGATGAGTGAAGGGCATGAATTACCTTCTTAAATTCAACAGAAAAATTCTTCTGGGATGCCTTTGAGTAGTGTGCCTATTTTTTTTTCTAAATGTTCCGAGACTTGTAATTGTGAAGTTCCTTTTAATAGATGATTTTTTCTGTTTTCTTCCCACTGTGAACTATCTAGTTTTTATTTACTTACTTACTTTTGCTCTATCAAAGAGCAAGTCTACTAGACCATCATGCTCACTATACTGTTACCTAATAGAAGGAGAACTAGGCTTAGGTTAATAATCTCTGCACAGGCCATGCATGGCTTGGAATGAAAGCTTGGACAGCCCCAGTGATTTTATGCTCTGAAGTAATAATGGGTTGAGGACACTTTACTACTATAAGAATGGAATGATCAGTAGCTTAATTGAGCTGAACATAAATGTCCCTATTTAAATCTCTTAAAATCTCCAGAGGACACAGAGCTCTCCCTTAGTGAATGTTAAATTGAAACAAATTGTTAAAAGACTTTCCATTCTTTTTAGCTTATTTTCTCTCTGCTACCGAATCAGAAAAAAAGAGCCTTATAATTTTTTTAAATCCCCTGTAAGTAAAATAATTAGCGTGATACAAAACTCATAGTAGGTTTTATTAATAAAATTTTAGCTCTAAGAAACTTTTTTAGGTCCTAAAATACCAATTAATTTTAATTATAATTTTATAATTTAGGTGGGTGCTGTTTTTGCGTCTGCAGTTCATTAATCTAGCTTTTCTCATGCACCACAACTCCCAGATTGCTGCAGTGCTTTCTTTAGCACATATTTTAAGCTGTCAAAGACTAATTAGGTAAATCATTGCTAGCATTTAGGATCATTTATCGCTTTATTCTTCCCTCAGATGTTGTGACTATCTTTATCTTTCATTCTTTCACAAGTCTCTAGGCTATTTTTTTTTAATACAAACTCAGTGGCTAAAGAAGTTGCCTGTTGTCTCAGTGCACCTGCCTTTTAGGACATTGGTGACCATTTATAGAGACCTTTTACAAGTAAGTACCGTGTAAACACACCAAAGGATCAAGCCTGACTCCTAGAAATAACTACCTCAAATCTGTTACCTGAGGATGTAAAAGCATTGGTTTCTCCTTCCTGATATTTTGAATTTTTTCCCCCCTTAATACTGGGATATTGGTTTGAGAATTAGTATCTCAATGACATTTCCCAAGATAAGACTGTGATGGAATTGAGCAGTTCCTGTTGAGTCCTCTATTCATTACCTCTGTATATACTATAAGAATATCACCTCTGTATATTACCTTAGAATAACAGGAACATTCAAACTGCACCTTTGTCAGAGTTCGGTGACATTTTCATCATGCCACGAAGTGTCAGTTGAAGTTGTAGTCTGAAAGCTCCTGACCTTTCATGCAATGCCAGGACCTCCAGGGGGAAGCCATCTTGGTGCAAACTGTGTTTTCCGGTGCCTGGTGAAACAGCCCCTTTCCCTTCTGTGGCCCCTGTATCCTCTTTGTACCCTACAGTGAATTCCCAATTCTAGGACCTCGATGTACAGGAAATGGGAAACGTATGAAAGAAAGATTTATTTAAGAGTATTATTAAAATCTGCCTGAATGGAAAATAGTACAGGAAGACTTAATCTTATCTTCAAATACAGTTTCTGTTGTATTCATTACTTCATGCCATTTGTATACTGTGAATTCTAAATTTTCACTTTGTCCTATAGCACCTGAAATGGCTGCCCATAGGTTCTCTGTATAGTAATTCTAGTAAAGAGGAAATAAAACATGTTTTCAATGTATTCTTTGTTAAGCCTTCTAAAAGTGCAATTCATGTTTATGGAATGATCTCTTGTAACCTTTTCCCCCGTCCCTCTATTTACGGCATACACATTTTGCAAAGCTTGGGTCAAGAACTATGTGAAAAATTCAAGCAATGTTGCAGCGTTGAATTCCTGAACACAGCTCCTTTCTCTTCAGTGCTTGTTTCATAACCATCGTGTCCTTATGAATTGAAGGTTTATGTTTCTATTTTGGACCAATCTGTTTGACTCACTAGCATTCCCGGCCTTGCCCTACATAGCTGGACCCACTTCCCTGTCGAGGTGTGAGCACAACAGTTGCAGAAAGTATTCACATGAAACTGGTGACCTTGTTAGTAAGGAACCTGTGAGCACATCCACCTCCATTGGAACTATAATTTATAAAAAACATAATTTGGCCACAGAGCTAGTTAAATGGGTTAACAATTATTTTTATTATCTGAGCTGTTCTGTTGTTCCCTATTTGTTATTTCAGATTACCATAATAAGAGCAAGGCATTTTACTGCGCTCATTACAAGCCATGTAATGTCTAACCCAAGCAGAGATTTAAAAGAAAAATTAGAGTGTAGTAAGTGGTAATAGCAATAACTTCCTTTTATGAGTAAAATAAACAAGGATGAAAGAGCCATTTCCACTCCCGCTACGTGCGGCCACGCACCTCTCACGCCCACCATCAACTGTCTTCTGGCTGTTCCCACTGACACCAGTTACCCAGCTTCTGGTTTATCCAGGTGCTTGGGACAAAATTAAAAGTCTTTTGGTGCAGACACAACTGATGCTGCCCCTGTCTGGCTCACCAGCTTCCCAGCAGGCTGTTTTGCCTTTCAAGGATAAGCTAACTTCTGTCTGGTGTAGAGCTTCTCACAGCCTGGTTTCCACTGGTTCCCTCTCTTGTTCTTGTTCTGTGCAAGAGCTCCCGGCTCCACTCTGACTAACTGGGTCACTCCAGCACCTACCTTCTTGGTCTCAGTCTCCTCTACTGTGTTGCCTACACCTGGAGCATGTCCCCCAATCTTCTTGTCCTCCAACAACACCTCCACAAAGACTCATCTAAAGGCCACATCTTCCATAGAAAACATCCTGGCACTGCCCTGCATTTACCTGCTCCTGTAACAACCCATCCTTTGATCCAAGCTCTCCACAGCCCCTTCCCACATTCTGCTGGCTCAGCTAGCCCTAAGTATAGAGACTCAGATGTGTGCCAGTGCTGTAAGGAAGGTACTCAGTACACATCCATAAGCTTAAATTTTAAATTCCATTTTGTTGAATAACAACTAATGAGAGACTCAAAAAAAACTATCTGAGCTACAGAACGTGGTACATTTTCTCTGTTTCTGACGTTCATTGCTGCAGATGTACTGAGAGTGTTTGAGACGTGGTCCCGCCACAGCTTTTTCCTGAATTAGACCAACCATGGAGCTCTTTCTGGATCATGTCATGGTAGCCATCACCCCTGTCACTCACTGCTCTGTATTGTTAAGGGATCTGAGAGGCTGGACTGATGTCCTTCCCCCTACCAGAGTGTCCTGTAGATAGCAAGGCCCCCAGTGTTTCTCTTCTGTAATTCCACATGTTATCTTGGCTGGCTCAGCACTGTGTCTTCCTATGTCTGCTTCTGCTGCCAGCTCACAGTGGTCTGGCCTGGCTGGGCCTGCCCCTCTCTACCCTATGTGAGCCCCCGATGGACTGCCCGTTGGCTCCCCACCTCCAAGGGTGCTTCCCGCACCCCAGCATCCCGGTTCCTTTCCTCTTCTTCACTCCAGCACGTGAGGCCACCGTGGAAGCACTGGACCCGCAGCCTGGGTGCCCAGCTAGCTCTCATCTATACTTTACAGACCACCTGTTTTTAAATCTTTTTACTCATTGGCCTCAGAACGTGTGGGTGTGAGGAATATTAATATAATTTTATATATTCTTTTTTAAAAGTGTACAGATATTATGGGAAATAACTCTACTACTGGTTTGATGTTTTTTCAGATCATTTCAAATTAGCTTTCTTTCAAAGTCACCACCTGCTGGGGACAAATTTTAACAAGAACAGATGACCAGGGTTGAATTTGAAGAAAAATTGATTAGAAATCCTGAAGCTCCATGATTCTAAGGGGAGTAAAATGGCACACTGGTCCTTCTACCTTTTTGGGGAGCTGGTGGCTGGTGTCTTGGTGCTGATGCCTCTCTCTGTTCAGTTTACAAACCCATGAAGGTGCTCTGTCTCCCAGTCAGTTCCCAGCACTTTGTGGATCTTCAGGTCCTGGCAAAGAGGAGAGCCTTGTTTCCTCCCTCCATGCCTTGGGCTCTGCCCTGCATCTCAGCCATCTCATTTGCTCTGATGTCTCTGCTATTTCAGTTTCATCCCAGAAATCCCAGATTGCCATCTGTACACCTGTCTTTCAGGGTTAATGAGGACTATCTTTATCCTGACTTGTGCTACTTGCAAATAAACATTGGGGTGGCCATTACCTTCATCACTCTCTCTTCTCATAGAGTATGTATGCACAAGTGTGTGTGCACATGCCCGTACATGCCTGTATGTGTGTGTGACCCTGTACACAAAAGCACACATATGTGCATTCTGTACCAGTAAAGAGGAGAGACCAAATTCTATGGTCTGACACATGCAAAGCTTTGAGGTTAGTGCATAACACATAGTAAGCATTTTTAAATAAAGAAGAGAGATGAGGTAATGGAAATATTAGCACTAGAAATATTAGTGTAAAGGAAACAAATATTCCTAAATTTGAAATTACCTTTTAATACAATAGCCATCTTTAGTTATCACTAATTTTGGCCTCAAAATCTCAATCTAAAAAGCATATCTCAGTGTTTTCAGCTGATGTTAATAAATGTTGATAAAAACTAAGAAGATATTTAAAATAGGTCCAATGACAAAAATGCATGTGAAATAAATACAATTCAAAAAAATTCTATCCAGCTGGGCTTGACAGTGCTTCTAATCTGATGAATTGCTCTGTGACTCTCTAAGGCAGCGGTTCTCAACCTGTGGGTCGCTACCCTGGCGGGGGTTGAACGACCAAAACACAGGGTCGCCTAAATATCCGATGGCTTTAGGTGACCCCTGTGTTTTGGTCGTTTGACCCCCGCCGGGGTCGCAACCCACAGGTTGAGAACTGCTTCTCTAAGGAGAAGGGGCTTATATTATGGACCATAGACCATATTTATTTGACCACAGAATACTTTTCTAAAATTAGTGTTAAAAAAAGAAATCCTGGACAATAGAAGCCTCAAGTATCCAGAACTACCACAAGTTTGAAAAGATGCATAGACAAAGCTCAGCAACAAACAGGTAAACAATCCAATTTAAAAATGGGAGAGAACCTGAAAAGACACTTCTCTCATGAAGACATACAAATAGTAAGTAGATATATGAAGAGATGCTCATCTTCACTGGGTATTAGAGAAATGCAAAGCAAAACTATAAAGAGATATCAGCTTACACTTGTTAGATTGGCTGTTATCAATATGACAGGTAATAACAAGTGTTGAAGAGACTGTGGAGAAAAAGAAACCGTCATTCATTGATGCTTGGAATGTAAACTGATACAGCCATCATGGAAGAAAGTATGGTAGTTCCTCAAAAAACCAAGAATAGAGCTATCATATGACCCAGTAATCCTGTACACAAAGACACACACATACCCATGTTCATCACAGCATTGTTCATAGTGGCCAAGACATGAAAACAATCAATGTGCCCTTCAACAGAGGATTGGATAAAGATGTGGTAGATATATACAATGGAATACTACTCAGCCATAAGAAATGATGACATAGTGACATTGACAACAACATGGATGGACCTTGAGAAAATTATATTGAGTGAAGTAAGTAAATCAGAAAAATCTAAGAATATATGATTTCACACATAAGTGGGATATAAAACTGAGTGAGACTCATGGACATAGATAAAAGTGAAGTGATTGCCAGAGGAGGAAGTTGTTGGGGAGGGGAGTAAAGAGGGACAAATATATGGTGACAAAAAATTATTAGACTTTGGGTGATGAGCAAACAACACAATCAACAGTTCAAATGCTATAGAGATGTTTACCTGAAACCTATGTACTCTTATTAATCAATGTCACTCCATTAAATTTAGTGTCTAAATATAAAATAGAAGACATGTAGAGAGGACTAGCATAGCTTTCTACTCTCTATTCCCAGGCATCCAATGCTGTTTTCTTTGTTTATCTCTGTGTTAGCTTAGTTCTACTCTCAATTTATGTCGAGACTTTTTCTAACTCTTTTCTCTGAAATTAAAAGATTAACATTTTCCATACTGTAAAGCTCTTTAGGAATCTCTCATCATCCTACAAGAGAAGCTATCTGTACTACAACTTATTTTCTATAAATTCGTCAGAAATGAATGGACCTAGAAGCTGTATAACTCCTTCAGTTATGATTTTATGGAGGAATAAAATAGAATATACAAATTTGCAATAAAGCCACCACAATTTATGGTCACTTCTGCTATAAGAATTGTTAAAAGATTATCATAAATTAAGGATCTTTTCTTCCGGTTGGGGCTCTGTAAGTCAATGGAAGCTGCAGTGCTCTTGATGCGGAGAGGAGCCATTGTGATTCAAGGCCACCTTCACCTGGTCTTATAACTCCTTGTAGTGAAATTAACTTACTTTTAAAATTCCTGTTGCCATAACAACTTGAGGCAGCTGTTCATATGATTTAATGAGATTCCAGAAGAAAAACGATTTTACAGACAGGACAGAATAAACTGAGATTGACCACCTTTAAGCACTGGTATTTACTAATTAAGCACTAATGCCTTTTAGGCATTAGTGGAGGGCTGAGGGAAGTGCTGCTGTGTAAGAAAAGGGCTCAGTCTGGGGTTTCTGTGCTCCTTAATCCAAGGGTAGCTATTGTTTCTTCTCTCCCCTTCTCTCCTCCTTTTCCAAGGGTTCCTTAGGAAGCTCTACATGATATTTGAGGGTTACGACAGGCTGAAATGAAATGGAGATTATTTTGATTACAAAAAGTAAAGATTATTTTATATCAAAATTTCTTCTTTTAATGCAGCCTGCTAGTGTGGTTAAAACATGTTATATTTGAGAGAGAAATGATGTCTGCAGTGAATTTCACTTACATTAGCCTCCTATTATTGTTTCTTCAAACTGTAGGTTGCTCTAAAATATAGATTATCTAAAAATCTAGGGTTGAGCTAATCTTATATTAAGCACCCAAACTCCACTTCTCTTTCCATCTTTATAACCCATTTCTCCAAAAAAAATTAAAAAATGAACCTTTGAATATGACCAAAACATCATAAGAGTTATTTTTAATTTTATTTAGAAAATTAAATTTAACAGGGTGACATTGACCAATAAGAGTATATGAATTTGTTCAGGTTCTCTCCCCATTTATCAATTGGATTGTTTGCTTGTGTACTCCTATTGGTCAATGTCACCCTGTTAAATTTAATTTTCTAAATAAAATTTTAAAAAAGAGTACATAGGTTTCAGGTCAACATTTCTATAGCATTTAAACTAATGATTATGTTTTATACCCATCACCCAAAGTCTAATCATTTTCCATCACTGTATATTTGTCCCTTTTTACTCCCCTCCCCAACAACTACCTCCCCCGGTACCCACTTCACTTTTATCTATGTCTATGAGTTTCAGTTTTATATAACTCAGGTCTGCACTGTCCACTACACACTCGTGCGGATGGGTCATGAACTTAAAAAGATGAGTGCGCTCACAAAATTCTCCAAAGCATGCTTTGCATGACTGCAGGAGATTAGATGTGAAGTCTGCTAGCTGCTGGAAATCAAGATGTTGAGCAGGGTCACTTGCTGTGCATGCATCTTTAAACTCTCCCAGTTTTTCAAAGTGTAGTAAATAACCTGTTTCAATGTCTGGGATGAAGAGTTCCAGCTTGTTTTCAAATGCAAACACTGCTGTTGAAGGGATAAGACTGTAACTCCAACGCCTTGCATTTTCACATTGAGCTGGTTCAGATGTTCAGTCATATTCACGAGATAGCAGAACTTCAGGAGCCACTCAGTGTTAGCTAACTCAGGATGCTCGACATTTTTCATTTCAAGAAAAGTCTGGATTTCACTCAGACAAGCCGCAAAATGGCTGAGCACCTTCCCTCTTGACAGCCAACGCACATTGCTGTGCAGAAGCTACCAGGATAATTATTCCCAACTTCATCCAGCAGTGTTTTAAACTGGCAATCATTTAAAGCTCGGGCAACAATAAAGTTGACCACCTGAATGACTAGCAACATCATCTCACCAAGCTGCTTGCCACACATCTGAGCACAAAGTGCCTCCTGATGTAGGATGCAGTGAAAACTTAGGATGGGTCTCTTTTTATGTTCATGAAGAAGCGCTACAAATCCTCTGTTTTTCCCCACCATGCATGGAGCACCATTAGTACACACCGAAATAAGTTTATCCATCAGTAGATTTTTTTCTTTAGCGAACTCAGTGAAGACTTGAATAAATTCTCCCCTCTTGTTGTCTCTTTCATAGGCAAAACAGCAAGACTTTCCTCACATAGTGTGTCACCGACAGCATACCTTGCAATCACGCTGAACTGGGATAAATGGCTTATGTCTGTTAACTCATCCAAAGCAAGAGAAAAGAATGGTGCTGCATTTATGTCCTTCACTTGTGTTGCCTCAATTTGATTTGCCATCATGATGGTATGATCATGAACAGTTCTTGCCGACAGAGGCATGTCTTTTATTCATGTGGTTATCTTATTACCTTTATCCGAAAAATCATCAAAAAGTTCATTGGCAACATCAAGCATGAATGTTTTGGCATACTCCCCATCTGTGAATGGTTTTTCATTTCTCACAATTGCTAAAGCACCAACAAAGCTAGCTGAATTCCAGTCATCTTGTTGGGTCCAAACAAGGAGTTGCTGCTGACTAGCTTGTACTCTACACAGTAGCTCTTGACATGCTTTCTTCCTGCTGTCCCCCGCTGGATATTTCGATGCAAATGTAGTATGGTATATTTCAAAGTGTCACTTTATATTTGATTGTTTCATCGATGCAATTTTATCATTGCATATTAGACACATTGCAGAAACTGCTCTCTCCACAAAGGCAAATTCCTCTGTCCATTCCTGCTGAAAAGTACGATACTCCTCATCTTTTTTTCTTTTAGCCATCTTCTTCGTCAAAAGGGTTTCTGCAATTAGCTAGCTGACTACTTGATTAAAAGGAGGGAAGTTTACTTCCTGACCTCACTACAACCTGTGTACATTAGGCATTATCCATTAAAAATTTGGTGTTGTCCTGGAGGACAGCTGTGATTGGCTCCAGCCACCTGCAACCATGAACATGAGCAGTAGGAAATGAATGGATTGTAATACATGAGAATGATTTATATTTTTAACGTTATTATTTTTTTAGTAAAGATTTGTCTGTGAGCCAGATGCAGTCATCAAAAGAGCCACATATGGCTCGTGAGCCATAGGTTCTCAACCTCTGATCTATGTTGTCATAAATGGCAATATATCATCATTTCTTATGGCTGAGTAGTATTCCATTTTATAATATATATATATACCACATTTTCTTTATCCAATCCTCTATCGAGAGACATTTTGGTTGTTTCCATGTCTTGGTCACTGTGAATAATGCTGCAATGAACACAGGGGTTTATGTGTCTTTGCCTACCAATGTTTTCAAGTTTAGGGATAGATACCCAGTACAGGGATTGCTGGGTCATATGATAGCTCTATTCTTGGTTTTTTAAGAAACCACCATACTTTCTTTCATGATAGCTGTACCAGTTTACATTCCTAGCATTAGTGAATGAGAGTTCTTTTTTCTCCACAGCCTCTTTAACACTTGTTATTACTTGCTGTGTTGATAACAGCCAATCTAACAGGTGTGAGGTGGTATCTCATTGTAGTTTTTATTTGCATTTATCTAATAACTAGCAAAGGATGAGAATCTTTCATATATCTGTTGGCCATTTGTGTGTCTTCATGGGAGAAGTGTCTGTTCAGGTCCTCTCTCATTTTTTTTTTCTAAAGTTGGAAACGGGGAAGCAGTCAGACAGACTCCCGCATGCACCTGACTGGGATCCACTTGGCATGCCCACCAGGGGGTGATGCTCTGCCCATCTGGGGCATCGTTCTGCTGCAACCAGTGCCATTCTAGCACCTGAGGCAGAGGCCATGGAGCCATCCTCAGTGCCCGGGCCAACTTTGCTCCAATGGAACCTTGGCTGCAGGAGGGGAAGAGAGAGACTGAGAGGAAGGAGAGGGGAGGGGTGGAGAAGCAGATGGGTGCCTCTCCTATGTGCTCTGGCCAGGAATCAAACCCGGGACTCCTGCACGCCAGGCCGACGCTCTACCACTGAGCCAACTGGCCAGGGCTCCATTTTTTAATTTGATTGTTTGCTTCTTTGTTGCTGAGTTTTCTAAGTTCTTTATATATTTTGCATATTATCCCCTTTTCAGAGCTGCTGCTTATAAATATCATCTCCCATTTGGTTGATTGCCCTTTTGTTTTGTTGTTGGGTTTCTTTTGCTGTGCAGAAGCTTTTTAGTTTGATTAGTTCCATTTACTTATCATTGCCTTTACTTCCCTTGCCTTTGGGTCAAATTCATAAAATGTTTTCTACGGCCATGGTCCATGAGTTTAGTACCTATGTTTTCATCTATGTAATTTATTGTTTCAGGTCTTATATTTAGGTCTTTGATCCATTTTGAATTAGTTTTTGAGTAGGGGGACAAACTGTAGTCAAGTTTCATTCTTTTGCATGTGGCTTTCCAATATTCTTAGCACCATTTATTAAAGAGACTTCCTTTTCTCCACTGTGTGTTTTTGGCTCATTTGTCAAAGATTATTTGTCCACATATATGTGGTTTTATTTCTGGGCTCTCTATTTTTTTCCATTTGTTTGTATGTATGTTTTTCTACCAATACCATGCTGTTTTGATTATTGTGGCTCTGTAGTAGTTAGTATAATAAGAAGTAAGTAGTGTGATATCTCCGGCTTCATTCTTTTTTCTTAGTATTACTTTGGCTATTCGGGGTTTTTTATGGTTCCATACAAACTTGGTGATTTTTTCTATTTTTTTAAATGACATTGAGGGTTTAATGGCAGTCACATTAAATTTGTATATTGCTTTGGATAATATGGCCGTTTTAACTATGTTGATTCTTCCAATCCATGAAAATGGAATATTTTTGCATTTCATTGTGTCTTTTACAATATCTTTAAATATACTTTGTAGTTTTTAGTATATAGGTCTTTCATATTCTTTATTTATTCCTAGTTATTTTATTTTTTGTTGCAATTGTAAAAAAAATTGTTTTTTTTGAGTTCATTTTCTGAAGTTCCATTGTTGGCATATAGGAACATAACATTAATCAATCAACGTAATACACCACATCAACAAACAAAGGAAAAAAGTCATATAATCTTATCAATAGATGCAGAAAAAGCATTTGATAAGATATAACATCTATTTATGCTTAAAACACTTAATAAAATGGGTATGAAAAGAAAGTACCTCTACATAATAAAGGCCATATATGACAAACCATAAGTCAACATCATACTAAATGATGAAAAACTGAAGATTTTTCTTCTAAAATCAGGAACAAGACAAGGATGCCTACTCTCTCCACTTTCATTCAACATAACTGGAAATTTTAGCCAGAGCAATCAGGCAAGAAAAAGAAATAAAAGGCATCAATATCAGGAAAAGAGCAAAGGTATCACATATTACAGATGACATGATCATATAGAAAACCCCATAGACTCCACTGAAAAACTATTAAAACAATAATCCAATATATAAAGTCACAGTATACAAAATCAATATATGGAAATCTATAACTTTCCTATATGCCAGCAATAAAACTTCAGGTTATTTTTAAAGTTATCAAAAATGTAACATCAGCAATAGTTTTCTAAATCCTCTTTTGTGCCCTAAGTCTGATGTGCTTAATTCCTTAATGAGTGGAAAGGTAACACATGTTTAATGTAGAAATTTTGAAAAATAGAGGAAAAAAAAAATGAAAACAAATTATTCATAATCTCATCATCTGGAGGTAATCACATTATATAATATATCAAAGATCATTCCAAAATATAACCTGTTCTTTTAATTTAATAATGAAATGTTCTTCTACAATATGCCTTATGTTGGTGTTCTAGATATTTTAATCAATCTTGATTCAGCATTTCTATTATATCAATGTTTTGTTATGTAAATAATTATTTATAAGATATTAGTATTTATATATTTTTAAAGCATCTCCGTTCCTGTAGCTAATTGCCTAGAGATAGAATTCCTGAGTCACCATCCCAAATTATGTTAAGTCTTTTGATACACATGACTAAGTTTCTTTCATCTGCCAAACAGGAAAGGGCTGTTTCCCTCTACTTCTCCCTGGTAGCATTCTTCCTGGAAATATTTTATTATAAATGTTCTCTTATACACCTATTAGAATGGCCAAAATTCATACCACTGCCAACAGCAGATGCTTACAAGGATGTGAAGCAACAGAAACTCTTCTTCATTGCTGGTGGGACTGCAAAATTGTACAGCCACTTTGGAAGACAGTTTGGTGGGTCTCTTATAAAACAAAACAAACTCTTAACATATGATCTAGCATCCACACTCCTTGGTATTTACCCAAAGAAGTTGAAAACTTATATACACATAGAAACCTGCACACGCATGTTTATAGGAGCTTTACTCATAATTGTCAAAACTAGGAAGCTACCAAGACATCCTCCACATTTCTCAATTACTGGGCCTTCCTCTGCTCAAAATTTTATACATGAAATTATTCAATAGTTAGAGGTCAAATCTGTAAATTAACTGAAATAAAAGTGAAATATTTGCCTCTACATCTTGAGATGTAGATTGAATCAGCAGTCTCAATGTGGTGCTCAAGATATCATTTCTGCAGGATGCTAAGGACAGGAAAGAGTAATACTGGGCTGTGTGCTCCCATCTGTTTGGCAAGTATTGGGTTAAATGATGTAGGTCTGGTTTTATATCAGAACAGCCCTGCCCAAGCCTATGTGGATGTTGTCTCCAGTGCTTCCTGGGCTGTTTTGACTACTGCATAGACTCTTTTTTAAGGAGAATCTCATGGAGCTTAGTTTTCCACAGAAAAGACTTTGGAGGGAAGTAAAGAGTACAGTCAGAAGGTATCCCAGGTTCAGTATCTGCCCTAGCATTCAGCAGCCTGATGGCCAGACACCTGGAAATGTCACCATCTCCAACTCGGTCCTTCTTTCAGTCAAGATGGCAAGTAGGTTTACAGACTCCAGGCAGTTCGTGGCCACTCAGCAACTTCCTCCAGTTTCCCTAGCTCAGTTTCATCAACAAACACAGGTTGAGAAGACATTTACAGCACTGTGGTAGTAGAATGTCATTTTATAACTTTACATAATTACATTTGGCGCTTTCTTTTCAGAGTTGTTACCCTTCAGACTTGATGGCTTGACCTGAGTTATGAGTTTGTTGATCCAATAATGATCCACATTATAGCAGTGATCTATTCTAATTATTTCTGTCATGATTTACTATTTTCTTATTAATATCCACTCACCCAGGAGGTTAAAATGTTCCACATACATTATGTATTTAATATAGCCTGTGATTTCTTGACACAAAGCTTTCAAGTTATTTGGTGTATGTAGAAATTAGCTAATGATTACAGAATTTCCTACCTCCAATCCCCATTTTCTTTTAAAAAAATCTCATGTAGCTCACTACATGTCAAAGAATTAAACAGGTTTGTTTTCCGCTGTTCCTCTCCATAGAGTCTTATCTGTACTAGGTACCAATAGTGGGATAGTGGGAGCTGGGGCCGAGTACTTTCCCTAATGCTGTGTCCATAACAGGAGCCTTAAGGGATGCCGTGATTCAAGGGAAGGGGTGGTTCTACCATTGGAGCAATGGGGACTTGAAATAGAAGTTAAACTTAATTTTAAAGAAATAAAAAGACATTTCTTCTGCTCCTGAATTTTATGACTGATACTTGTGCTTTCTGTGCTGTGGGCCACCTGAAACTTCTCAGATTCTTTGTGGGACACATGCGTGTTTTTAGCTACAGAAAGCCTTAGGCTAGAATTAGGGCTGGTATTTAGGTACAGCTGAGGACACAGGTTCAAGACTAGGATATTGTGGCCTGAATTTAAAAATTCTGCTGAGTGCATACATTTCTAGGAGACTTAAAGGACGTGCTAAAGAAGAATGAGAAGAAGGCAGGGCACCCCTTTACACCTTGTTAGAGTTTGTGCAAGGCAGTAATCTGGTCATCTGTGCTGCTGAGTTTTCATTACAAAGGGATTTCCATAAGAGAAGAACATGGCTGCTGAGCCCAGCAAAGCAGAAGGACCTGCAGAAAGCTGTCACCCTGTAAGTACATCCAGAACTGCCCTAGAAGGGGAGGCCCAGATGTTTAAAAGAACCGCTGGTTTAGGGGAAGACATTAACCACTCAGTGGGTAGCAAATGACAGTGTCCTGAGGGCACAGAGCCCTTGTTTGTGTTGCTCAAAGAGAATCCAAATTTTTCTCAGGAGATTATACCCACAAAGAGACCCCACACATGGGAAAGAGGGCTTGAGGGTCTCCAAAGCTTGGGAGAGACCAGCAGATTCTCACAGACTTGGGCTCAGCTAGGAGCCTCTCCTTTCTCGGAAGACCCAGTCAAGACGCAGAGGTGGAAGTGTCACTAGAGCAGTGACGGGGCCTCTCTGGGACTGGAAATCGAAATCAAGGCTATAACCTAGCATGTGTCATTACTGACTTCAAACACAGAAGGATCGGCTCGTTCTTTAAAGCTGTGGACTGGGGGTCTGGAGGGGGACTGCAGTGCTTGTAAGAGGGCTAAACTTCTGGAGAGAAGGGTGGTACAAAGTATAGGGGCGGGGAACTTCAGCTGTCTGAGTC
This sequence comes from Saccopteryx bilineata, assembly GCF_036850765.1. Taxonomy (NCBI): domain Eukaryota; kingdom Metazoa; phylum Chordata; class Mammalia; order Chiroptera; family Emballonuridae; genus Saccopteryx; species Saccopteryx bilineata. The sequence continues at coordinate 163,803,304 of NC_089494.1, forward strand.
ACCCACCAAGGCATAGAACTCCTGACAGAAATACCATTGTCATTGCCTTATGGTGCTTCTGTATGGGATTACCATCTCAGAGAACCTGCTGTGGACAGAGGCCTGCCTCTGGTCCTGGAAGGTCAGACTGTGGTCATACATGGTCACTGGACACAGTCGTGGATATGAGCATGACCACAGTATAGTGGAATTTCCAGAAAATGCACCATGAAAGGCAGAAAGCATATGATTAGAAACTGTCCAGAGGGGCTGCCTGAGGGCATCCTGGGACATCAACAAGCCTGACACATGAGTGGCTTTGCAATTGATGCTTCTTTGTTGGTGCTTTATTAAAATGGCTCAGCAGGCACTTTCTGCCTTAGTGGTAGCAGTCAGGGATGACTGTTACCTGGAGTCCTGGAATAAAGATAAGGAGAATCACTAAAGATAATACCTGGAACTATCTTAGCAGTTTCTCAATTTTCTTATAAAAATAAGATTTCTTCACTACGATCTTCACATCTGTGTGTTTATCTCTTAGACATTGGTAATATTTAATGAAATAAGAAAATATTCTTTACAACTCAAGATCCACAGCACTCAAAATAAAAATATATAAGTATTTGGTTATTAAGAGCTGGTTTCCTTTCATTAGAAGAGTTAAAAAAAACTCCTTTTCCTGGAAAAAAAGAAAGCAGAGAATGAAAGAAGAGGAGCAGGGAGAGGAAGGGAGAGTGAGGTTAGATATTAGTCTGTGTTTCAGAGATAGGACTTCACCTTGCCCCTCTGGGTAGGGTGGGGTCATTTAAGGAGATGGGATTGAGCTATCGGAGATCCTGCAGTGGTACCCTGCAATGTGCAGGAAGCAGCCAACTTTCTCCGGCGTCCAGGAGGGACAGGCACATATTTGTGAAAGATAGACTGCATTTTTAATGAGTACAGCAGACTGTGGGGCCAGTGGCTGGAGACACAATGAAACACAGGCCTCTCACAGGTGTTAGCATGGACAGAACACCTTGTCTAAGAACCAGATTCCTCCCTCCTTACCCCAAACTTTGGCTCTCCTCGCCTTTCTGAAGTGTGGACACAAACCTGTTTAAAATTAGTTGAGATCATCCTGAATTGGTCAAGATTAAACTTCTATTATTTATTGGAAAGGAATTAAATTGAGGATCACATGTTTTTATTTGAAAATCCATACGTAGGAAAGTCTAGCTAAGGAGAAGTAACTACTTCAGGGCTCTTAGACTCCGAAGGGTTAAGAGCATCTATATTGGATGCAATCACTTCCCTTAAAACCTGCTTAAGAATCACTTTCCTTCAAGGTATGTGGCTATTTGAGTGCTTTGGATTAGAAGAAATAGGAGCAGAAAGAAGACAGGAATTTTAAGTAGAGTTCCTGAATGTTTGGGTGGATTTTAAGAGCATCAATATATGGTGATTTATGATACTTGGAAGTTACCAAAATTATTGCTAGAAAGAAATGATTGCCTCTTAATGTCATCCAAAGGCAGTCTGGTCCTTCATGTGAAGAAAGGCAGGCACTTTGCTGTTGAAGGCCCTGACTTTTTCCCTGTGATGTACTTTCTTTTCTCAGGTGCCCACTGGGATTACACTGTCTGCCTTCTCATCCTCCTTCCTCGTGTCCTACGTTCGGACAGAGGCAGATGACACGATGGAAATTGCTTTGACTTCTAAAACATCAGTAACATACGTGTCTAAGTCTGGCTCTTTTTTTTTTTTTTTTTTTTTTGCTCTTGTTATCACCATTTAATGATTTCATTTCCTACCAAAAACAAATCTATAAAAATATAAAAATATTTTTATGTGGTCATGTCTGTTATCCATCAGAAGACCTGATTTATTCAAATACAGCAATAAGAAGTTAAAAACAAGTCATGTGCATTAAAGTTCTGTATTCACTCCTTTTTTCTTTATGGAATTTGGGAATATTACATAGCAAATTGGCATCTTACATTTCAAAACAGATTGGAGTATATTTTGATTCATTAACCTGAAACAGAATTTTAGGAAAGGAGATGTGTTATAAGCTGTGATATTCTCTTTATAATAAAACAAACCACATTTTCAACTTTGGAAAAATACTTAAATGTACATGGTTATTTTGACTTCCCTCACATTGCACTTTACCAAAGGCAAAATTGTAGTGTTTCTAATTCTCAAGGTATTCTATATGATCATAATACCGAGCATGAGAAAAGTCCAGAGTAAATGATGTTTGCTGTTCTGCTAAACATTTCATGGTGATACTATTTGTTGCAATTGTGGTGACATCTTAATGTTTCACTTACTGTTTTCCAAAGGTTTCTCTTTAAAAAGACATAAAATACTCACGGTTAGCCATCTCGATGTTATAATCACTGGTCAGTTATGCGGGAAATATAGCTGCAACCTTCTGACTTAGAGTCTGTGCTTATGAAAAGTGACAGCATTAGGCATACAGAAATGCTTTTCTTCAGGATGAACTGATGAAGAACCATATCCTGCTTAATAATCTGTTCTCACCTCTCCTTTATTGAATGATGTTTCAAATTCAGAAGGAAGATACTGAGATATAAGCATATGATAGTTCTCTTTTTATTAAACTCATGTCTTTGTCATCCACAAGGATAATAAAATTTTTTAAAAATGTCCTCAATTTGTACCAAATGACAATCTGCTGGCTCGACTGAACAGTGTTTCTTCCCTTCTGGTACAATCTGTCATAGGGAGATAGATACATTTCCTTTTCAACTCCTTAGCACTGTCACCCATTCTCTGAGGAAATGTTTCCCAGTAGAACCTTCACATTCAGAAAGCCATCGCCCACTGTGAGGTCCTTATCTTGGCAATCCGGATGACCTGTGGTGGCTTTTTAAAAGACCTTTTGATCTAAAAGAAAATGGATCTATATAATCAAATGGAAGGTTTTTTGTTTGTTTGTTGGTTTGTTTTTTACTATATCTTCTCAACCACTGTCAGAAAAAGAAAAAAGAAATTATAATACAGGATGTTGTCATGGTAACAAAAATACTAAGCTCACTAGAAGAGAATAATGCTTGGAAATATCAGAGATTGAATGCAGTTTTAGGATGATTTGAATAAATGTGTGTGTGTGTGTGTGTGAATACATATATTTGCTTTTTAAAAAAGATGAGCTTAAATTAACTGAAAATGAACTGTATAAGTTTAATTAAAAAACATACATTTTTTTCCAAATTTGCAACTTGTGTAACTTTTTAATTTTGAATGGTATTCTCTATAACCTAGTTTTTGGGGAATTTAGTGTACTTTCATCTTTGGCCTCCAAGTAATCCAAATGAACCTCACAATTTTATTCATGATGGTGAGCAGCTGACCCTGACATGGCAGTTCCCATTTTGTCTTCACTGTTATTAATGTTCTTTCGATCTTTCATGCATTTCCTCACCTCAACCACCTGAATTTTAATACCCTTAAAATATAGCACAGAAGGCATGCCAGCAGCACATGTCCGCAAAAGCTTTTCGTTGGGGTACTGACTTTTTTAAATGATAAATTTTGTTGTGCTGTGTCTTTTCTGTCCCTCAAGTCCCACCTTATTTCTCTAAATATGACACTAATGTACAGTTAAACAAATCTTCCAGTACTTTGCTGAGACCAAGTCAGATTTATCAAAGGAGATGAGAAGTATGTGTAAACAAATTTACATAGGTCCCTGTTGTGTATTTGCCAGGTTCTAAGGAGACAACTGATTTAATAATATAAGTAAATTTATACAAGACAAATGATACCACAGTCATAGAAATGAGAAAACATCATATTCTCTAAAAGAATGAGGTAGAGTTTAATGTAGAAGCTCATAGGATTTCATTTAGATAAAATCCTTAAAATCTTGATTTTAAACCCACTTCTGGTTATTAATGTTAGAGGTATTTTAACCAATGAGGTTGATGTGTTTCCCTCGATATGAAAAGATTGATCTTGTATATTTTTAAAATTGTGGTTAAAATTTACATGCAAAGAAACACACAGGTCTTCAATGTATAATTCTGTGCATTTTGATGAATATATATGCTGTTGACCAGGAACCCAATCAAAAGTCATCCCAGAAACCCATCCCATGTTCCCGTCACTATATTCCCACCCCCTCCTGACAACAACTATTTTGATTTATATGAGAATTTGTTTTGTCTGTTCTTGAAGTTCCTATAAATGCGATCATACATTCCCATTTGTGGCCAACTTCTTAGGTCAGCGTCTGTGACTCACCCGTGTTGTGGCATGTATCAGCAGTTCCTTCTTTTTATGGTTGATCAGTGTCCATGATATGATTATAAACAGCTCATCTGTTCTCCTGCTGATGAAAATTTGAATTGTTCTCAGTTTGGGGCTCTTGAGAATAAAAATACTATCAATTGTCTTGTACAGGTGTTTTAGTGGACATTTGTTTTTATTTCTCTGGAGTAAATAACTACAAATGAAGTTTCAGGGTCATAAGATAGAAATGTGTTTCACTTTATAAAAACTGCTAGTTTTCCAGACTGTTTGTACCATTTTCCACACTCACCGTTAGTATAAGAAAGTTCCCATTTCACATGTCCTTGGTATTTGATATTGTCAGTCTCGTTTATTTCAGTGAGGGCTATCTCATGTATTCATTTTGCGTTTCTCTGATAGCTAATATTGTGGAATGCCTTTTTTGTTTGTGTTTACTAGATACTTGCTTTCAATTTTCAGGACTTTTACCTTTTTTCATTTTTTATGGAATTTTTAAATTACTGGTATGTAGAAATTCTATGTTTCTGTATTTAAATCTTGTTGCAGACACATGGATTGTGTGTGATATATTCTTCAAGTTTGTGTCTTACATTTTATTTAATTTATTTGTTTTTTTTAAGTGAGAAGAGACAAAGAGACAGACTCCCGCATGCACCCTGACCAGGATCCACCTGGCAACCCCCATGTGAGGTCAATACTCGAATCAACTGAGCTATCTGTCAGCGCCTGGAACTGACACTCAAAGCTCGAACCAATAAATCCACTGACCATGCAAGAGGAAGAGGGAGAGAAGATAGAGGGAGGGGAAGAGAAGGGGATGGTCATTTCTCATGTATGCCCTGACTGGGGATTGAATACAGTTGATGTGCATGTGGGACCAATGCTCTATCCACTGAGCCAAGTGGCCAGGGCCATTTTTTTATTTTGTTAACTTTTGTTGCAAAGATGACTTAATTCTGATGAAATTTGTTTTATTGTTTTGATTTGGGGAGGGTTGTTTATTTGTTTTACAGCTGGTGCTTTTTGTGTTCTGAGAAATCTTTGCCTACCCTTAAGTTGTGAAGTTATTCTCTTACATTTTTTTCAAAAGCTTCATGATTTTAGTTTTTATGTTCTTTTCTATGGTGTGAGGTTGCACCTGAGATCCATCTTTTCCACAGTCACATTGATACAGTTCTTCAGTTCTGAGTTGTCCTTTACATATTGTAATGTCAAAGTGCCTTTGTGAGCCGCTATTTCTAGAATTTGTATTGTGTTACTCCGGTCTACTTTATCTTTATGCCAATTCCACACTGCATTGATTATGATAGCTCCAGAAGTCTTGAAATCAGGTAGTTTGAATCTTACAGATTTAGTCTTCAAATAAATATATTATAAATTTAAAAGTTCCATAATTATTTTGTTATAAAAAATAACACAAGAATGAATGCATGTATACATTTATACATTATTCCCTTTCCTGTGAACAAAGCAAAAATATTATGAGCAGTGGTATATTTTTTTAGGGATAGAAATTGGAATGGGAGAAATCTTGCACTTTTGGTTTTAAGCCCTGTGAAAATGTTTGATTCTTTTAAATTAACTCATGAGTTACTTGCATTTTTGAAGTGTGTTCATGATGAGATATGAACTTCTTTCTTTAATATTACATTGTATTTAAATTTTAAAGAGCATATTTCTTCAAATTTACAAATTTACCACTGACAGAGTTGATAGAAAAAGAAAGAAAATTATATTTATGATTTTTTTGTGTGTGTGAGGATCAATGCTAGAGATTTATCCTCTTAACAATAAGATATATTAGGTTGGAAGAGTGGTTAACATTTTCAAGGTAACTAGGTGGCACAGATGAGATACAACCCTGTGACATTTAAAAGTCCACTTTTTAAAAAAATTTTTTGAGGAACCACCATACGTTCTTCCATATGATTGTACTACTTTGCATTTCCACCAACAGTGGATGAGGATTCCATTCTCTCCACAGCCTCTCCAACACTTGTTATTACCTGTCTTGTTGAAAATAGCTAATCTAACAAGTGTGAGGTGGTATTTTATTGTAGTTTTTATTTTAATTAATTTTAATAGGGTGACATTGATAAATCAGGGTACATATGTTCAGAGAAAATATCTCAAAGTTATTCTGACATTTGATTATGTTTAATACCCCTCACCCAAAGTCAAATCATCTTCCGTCACCTTCTATCTGGTTTTCTTTGTGCCCCTCTCCACCCCCTCCCTCTACTTCCTCCCCCTCCAGTAACCACCACACTCTTGTCCATGTCTCTGAGTCTCATTTTTATGTCCCACTTATGTATGGAATCATATAGTTCTTAATTTTTTCTGATTTACTTATTTCACTCAGTATAATGTTATCAAGGTACATCCATGTTGTTGTAAATGATCCAATGTCATCATTTCTTATGGCTGAGTAGTATTCCATAGTATATATGTACCAAAGCTTTTTAATCCACTCATCCACTGACAGACACTTGGGCTGTTTCCAGATCTTCGCTATTGTGAACAATGCTGCTATAAACATGGGGGTGCATTTCTCCTTTTGAAACAGTGCTATGGTGTTCTTAGGGTATATTCCTAAAAGTGGGATAGCTGAGTCATAAGGTACTTTGATTTTTAATTTTTTGAGAAATCTCCATACTGTTTTTTACAGTGGCTGCACCAGCAGTGCAGGAGGGTTCCCTTTTCTCCACATCCTCGCCAGCACTTAGTCTGTGTTGTTTTGTCGATGAGAGCCATTCTGACTGGTGTGAGGTGATATCTCATTGTGGTATTAATTTGCATTTCTCTAGTGATTAGTGATGTTGAGCATTTATTCATATGCTTATTAGCCATCTGTACATCCTCCTTGGAGAAGTGGCTATTCATTTCTTTTGCCCATTTTTTGATTGGATTGTTTGTCTTCCTGGTGTTGAGTTTTACAAGTTGTCTATAAATTTTGGTTATTAATCCCTTATCAGAACTATTGTAGAATATGTTCTCCCATTGTGTAGTTTGTCTTTTTATTTTGTTCATATTGTCTTAAGCTGTGCAGAAGCTTTTTAGTTTGATATAGTAACCATTTGTTCATCCTGTCCTTTATTTCACTTGCCCAAGAAGGTAAATCAGCAAATATATTGCTGCAAGAGATATTGGAGAGCTTATTGCCTATGTTTTCTTCTAAGATGCTTATGGTTTCACAGCTTATATTTAAGTCTTTTATCCATTTTGAGTTTATTTTTGTGAATGGTGTAAATTGGTGGTCTAGTTTCATTTTTTTGCAGGTAGATGTCCAATTATCCCAACAGCATTTATTAAAGAGACTGTATTTACTCCATTGTATGTTCTTACCTCCTTTGTCAAATATCAGTTGTCCATAAAGCTGTGGGTTTATTTCTGTGTTCTCTGTTCAGTTCCATTGATCTATATGCCTGTTCTTATGCCAGTACCAAGCTGTTTTGAGTACAATGGCCCTGTACTATAACTTGATATCAGGAAGTGTGATACCTCTCACTTTATTCTTCTTTTTCAAGATTGCTGAGGCTATTCGTGTTCTTTTTTGGTTCCATCTAAATTTTTGGAATATGTGTTCTCTATCTTTGAAGTATGTCATTGGTATTGCATTTAATTTATAAATTGCTTCTGGTAATATAGACATTTTAATGATGTTTATTCTTCCTAACCATGAGTCCGGTATATGCTTCCACTTGTTTGTATCTTCCTTGATTTCTTTTATCAATGTTTTATAATTTTCTGAGTACAAGTCTTAACCTCCTTGGTTAAATTTACTCCTAGGTACTTTATTTTTTTGGTTGCAGTAGTGAAGAGGATTGTTTCCTTAATTTCTCTTTCTGACAGTTCATTGTTGGTGTATAAAAATGCCTCTGATTTCTGTGTATTGATTTTATATACTGCCACATTGCTGAATTCATTTATCAGGTCCAGTAGTTTTTTGACTGAGACTTTAGGGCAGGGGTCAGGAACCTATAGCTCATAAGCCAGATGTGGCTCTTCTGATTGCTACATCTGCCTTACAGACAAATCTTTAATTAAAAAAATAATAATGTTAAAAATATAAAACATTCTCATGTATTACAATCCATTCATTTCCTACCACTCATGTTCATGGTTGCGGTTGGCTGGAGCCAATCACAGCTGTCCTCCGGGACAACACCAAATTTTTATTAGATAATGCGTAATGTTCAGGGGTCATTGTATGGCTCTCATAAAATTACATTTTAAAATATGTGGCGTTCATGGTTCTCTCAGCCAAAAACGATTCTGACTCCTGCTTTAGGGTTTTCTATATACAATATCATAACATCTGCAAATAATGATAGTCTTACTTCTTCCTTTCCAATTTAGATGCCTTTTATTTCTTTTCCTTGTCTGAATGCTGTGGCTAGAAGTTCCAAAATTATATTGAATAAGAGTAGTGAAAGGGGCACCCCTGCCTTGTTCCTGATCTTAAGAGGATTGCTTTTAATTTTTGCCCATTGAGATGATGTTGGCTGTGGGTTTGTCATAGATGGCCTTTATCATGTTGAGGTATGTTTTCTGTATTCCCACTTTGCTGAGAGTTTTGACCTTGAATGAGTGCTGAATTTTATCAAATGTTTTTTCTGCATCTATTGAAATTATCATGTGGTTTTTCTCCATCCTTTTGTTTATGTGATGAATCACATTGATTGATTTGTGAATATTATAGCAGCCTTGCCTCCCCAGAATAAATCCCACTTGATCATGGTGTATGATTTTTTTCATATATTACTGGGTCTGGTTGGTTAATATTTTGTTGTGGATTTTAGCATCTATATTCATCAGGGATATTGGCCTATAATTTTCTTTCTTTGTGTTGTCTTTGCCTGGTTTTGAAATCAGAATTACACTCACCTCATAAAAGAAGATTGGAAGTTTGCCTTCCTCTTGAATTTTTTGAAATATCTTGAGAAGGATAGGAGTTCTTTGAATAGTTGGTAGAATTCACTTGTGAAGCCATTAGGCCCAGGACTTTTCTTTGTTGGGAGGTTTTTGGGGTTTTTTTGTATTTTTCTGAAGCTGGAAACGGGGAGAGACAGTCAGACAGACTCCCGCATGTGCCCGACTGGGATCCACCTGGCACGCCCACCAGGGGCGACGCTCTGCCCACCAGGGGGCGATGTTCTGCCCCTCCGGGGCGTCGCTCTGTCGCAACCAGAGCCACTCTAGTGCCTGGGGCAGAGGCCAAGGAGCCATCCCCAGCGCCCAGGCCATCTTTGCTCCAATGGAGCCTTGGCTGCGGGAGGAGAAGAGAGAGACAGAGAGGAAGGAGGGGGGTGGAGAAGCAAATGGGTGCTTCTCCTATGTGCCCTGGCCGGGAATCGAACCCAGGTTTCCCTCACGCCAGGCCGACGCTCTACCACTGAGCCAACTGGCCAGGGCCTGTTGGGAGGTTTTTGATAACACTTTCTATCTCATTTGTTGTAATCAGTTTATTTAAGTTTTTTGATTCTTCCAGATTGATTTTTGGAAGATTGTATGTTTCAAGGAATTTATCCATTTCTTCTAGGATGTCTAGTTTTTTGGCATACAGTTCTTCATAGTATTTTTTTAAAATATTTTGTATTTCTGTTATGTTAGTTGTTATTTCTCCACTCTCATTTCTAATTTTATTTCTTTGAGTCCTCTCTCTCTTTTTCTTGGTGAGTCTAGTTAAAGGTTCATCAATCTTGTTTACCTTTCCAAAGAACCGGCTCCTGGTTTCATTGATCCTCTGTTTTGCTTCTTTCACCTCTATATCATTTATTTCTGCTCTGATCTCTATTATTTCTTTTCTTCTACTACATCTGGATTTACTTGCTATTCTTTTTCTAGTCTTTTAGATGCAGGGTTAAGTTATTTACTTGAGCTTTTTCTAGCTTCTTTAAGTATGCCTCTAGTGCAATGAACTTCCCTCTCAGGACTGCTTTTGTTGTGTCCCATAAATTTTGAGTTATTGTATTCTCATTATCATTTGTTTCTAGAAATTTTTTATTTCTTCTTTGATCTCATTGTTAATCCATTTGTTATTTAACAACCTGCTATTTACTTTCCATGTTGTTTGAGAATTTTTGAGTTTTTCTGTTGTGGTTGATTTCTAGTTTCATGCCATTGTGATCAGAGAAAATGCTTGATATGATTTCAATCTTCTTAAATTTGTTGAGACTGCTTTTGTGCCTGAACATGTGGTCTATCCTAGAGAATATACCAGGAGCACTTGAAAACAATGTATATTCTGCTGCTTTAGAGTGAAAGGTTCTGAAGATATCTATTAAATCTAGGGGATCTAGTATGTCCATTAGGTCTGCTGTTTTTTTTTAATTTTTTTTCTTGAGGATCTATTTAGTGATATTAGTGGGGTATTAAAATCCCATACTATTATAGTATTGCTGTTGATCTCTCCCTTTATATCCATTAAAGTCTGCTTTATATATTTAGGTGCTCCTATATTAGGTGCGTAGATATTTATGATGGTTATATCTTCCTGTTGGATTTCTCCCTTTATCATTATGTAGTGACCTTCTTTATCTCTTACTATAGTCTTTGTTTTAAAGTACATTTTGTCTGATATAAGTATTGCTACTTCAGCTTTTTTTCCATTTCTGTTTGCATGAAATATTTTTTCCATCCTTTTACCTTCAGTCTATGTGCATCTTTTGTTTTAAGGTGTGTCTCCTGTAGACTGCATATGTACGGGTCCTGTTTTCTTATTCATCCAGCTACCCTAGGTCTTTTATTTGGATCATTTAATCCATTTACATTTAAGGTTATTATTGATATGTAGTTGTTTATTTCTATTTTATTCTTTAAAGCTGTATTACTCTTTTGCTATATTCTTTTCGCACTTTGATCTGTTTACAACAGGCCCCTTAACATTTCCTGCAACATTGGTTTGGTTGTAATGAATTCCTTGAGTTTTTTTTTTTTTTCTTTTTTTGTCTGGGAAGCTTTTTATTTCTTCTTTAATTTTAAATGATAGCCTTGCTGGATAAAGTAGTCTTGGTTGTAGGCTCTTGTTCTGCATTACTTTGAATATTTCTTGCCATTCCTTTCTGACTTCAGGTTTTGAGAAGTTGAATGTCATCCTATAGGGGCTCCTTTGTATGTGATAGCCTTCTTTTCTCTAGCAGCTTTTAATATTTTCTCTTTAACGCTTAGCTTTGGTATTTTAATTATGATGTGTCTTAGTATAGGTCTTTTTGGGTTTCTCTTTAATGGAGTTCTCTGTGCTTCTTGAACTTATGAGAGTTTTTTCCTTCATTAATTTAAGGAAGTTTTCAGCTATGATATGATTGAACAAAGTTTCTACCCCTTGTTCTTTCTCTTCTTCTTCAGACACCCCTATGATGTGGATGTTATTTCTCTTCATGTTTTCACAGAGCTTTCTTAGAGTTTCCTCAGACTTTTTGAGTCTCTTTTTTTTTTCTGCTCTGCTTCCATGCCTTCATCCAACTTGTCCTCCAACTCACTGGTTCAATCCTCAGCCTCATCCATCCTGTTTTTAACTCCTCCCATTGTGGTCTTCATTTCTGATATTGTATTTGTCATCTCCAACTGGTTCGATCCTCAGCCTCATCCATCCTGTTTTTAACTCCTCCCATTGTGGTCTTCATTTCTGATATTGTATTTGTCATCTCCAACTGATTATTCTTTAATATTTTAATGTCCCTTTTTATACTTGTTATTTCTTTATTTAGATGTTCGTAATGACCATCCATTGTTGTTCTAAGATCCCTAAGCATCCTAACAATCATTATTTTAAACTCTGCATCTGGAAGTTTGGTTATTTTCATATCACTCAGTTCATTTTTCTGGAGGTTTCTCTTGTGGTTTCATTTGAATTGCGCTTCTCTGTCTTCTCATTATACCTGTGTGTTTGGGTGTGTTGTTTGTAGAGCTGGTTGAGTCTAGGCTTGGTGTTGCCTGCCTCCAATTTTCAGTTGTGTTATTTCTAGGTCTTCTTGGGTTGGCCTTAACTGTTATTTGTCAGATTTGGCTTTTCCAGTAGAGCCGCTTTGAAGTCTTGATTTATTTGTTTTCTTCTCAGTTTTTTTTAACCCAGTGATAGTCTTGTTTACTGATTTCAGCAGGAGGATTATTTGAAACTGTATCCAGGAATGTGGTGGGTATAACCTGAGACTCTGAAGGCCTGATCTGCCAGTTACTCTCTCTGGGGGGCGAGGTGTTGTCTCAGCTTCAGTAGGGGGAGGTGTATCTCAGATCTCCATGGAGACCTGAGTTACTGCCCCTCCTCCCCACTTCTTGTTTTCAGCTGTAACTTGTTGGGCTGATTTGAGCTGGAGAGATGTCTGGAGATGGGTCATGCAGAACCACTTTAGTCTTGTATTGTGTAGAAGGATCAACCCCTCCCCCAGCTATGGCCACCTCCAGCACTGGATGAGCCAGCTTCTAATGTCATCCCATGCATTCCTCTGCCCCTCACCATCTGTCTTTCTCTTTCTGCTTTCCTTTTGGAAGACAAGCCAGTCCTTTCAACACACCTCGTTCCCAGGTTCCTAGGCCCCAGGCAAATGGCTGTGAGTTATATTTCTACTCTTTTCCTTGGAGTGAGAGGCCTTCTGGGCACTCAGCCTCCCCTCCCCCCCCTTGTTCCTGTAAGCATGGGAGACCCACCACGCCACTCCTCGGCACTCCCTACCAGGCTCGGTGTGGCTTCTTCTTTGCTCCTTGGTTTTTTGAGAGCTGTTCTTGTAATGCAGAGTTGTTTTTTCAGTCTGATTGTTCCTAAATTAATTTGTAATCCAGTTTGGTGATGTGAGCTGGGAGTCTGTGCATCTGCCTACTCTGCTGCCATCTTTAGGTTTGTCGAAGGTAGGTTTTATTTACCATTGGGAAGAGAGTTAGAAAGGCCAGGAGGAACTCCTGTGGTTCCTAGCAAATGCAGGGGCAGGTTAGGGAAGATGTTGCAGACGCAGACTCCACTTTTTTTTTTAATAAACCACATTACCTCTTTGATGATGATGATGATGATGGTGATGATGATAATGTTGATGATGACATTGATGAAGATGATGACTTACTTTGAGTTACTGTTGTTACTGGCGCACAGGTTTGTACATGGAGGCTGACTGGAGCTAAGTGGGGGGCTCTTCAGTCCCTCAGGGAAGTCTTTTTCACACTCACTAAGATGTGCAGCTCACCAGGAAAGAGGCAGCCTCCTCTCTTGCACCTCCCATTTCATGTCTCCAGCAGTGACCCCAATATCTTTGCTAATAAAAGTGCACAAGTTATTCCAGCTCTGTTGGTTTGCCAAGCACTGTGAAGTATGAAGACCATTTTTACATTCTGGAAAATTATCTGAATTTGGCTTTTAAATGCTCATTTGAAGAATTTTCAGAGAGTGATTTTCTAGACTCTGTGAGCCATCAAACTGTGGGATCCTGCACTGCCCGGGATAAATACTCCTAAATGAAAAACAAAATAATACCTTGATTCAATACCCAGAGAAATACCACATATATCAAATACTGAATGAGCCAATTTTCCAAAAAGCTACAGACTCCAAGCCTTTCTCTCTTATCCATCTTAATTCACAACATACAAGCAGCCATATAAGAACGTCCTCATCTTGCTGTGACAAACTCTCCAACATATGTGCTCAACACCTGTTTAAAAGGACACAATATATTGCCTGACCAGGTGGTAGCACAGTAGATAGAGTTGGACTTGGATGTGAAGGACCCAGGTTTGAAACCCTGAGGTTGCCAGCTTGAGTGTGGATTCATCCAGCTTGAGCACGGGCTCACCAGCTTGAGAGCGGGGTCTCTGGTTTGAGTGTGGGATCATTGACATGACCCCATGGCCACTGGTTTGAGCCCAAAGGTCTATGACTTGAAGTCCAAGGTTGCTGGTTTAAGCCCAAGGTTGTTGGCTTGAGCAAGGGGTCACTTGCTATGCCATAGCCCTCTGGTCAAAGAACATATGAGAAAGCAATCAATGAACAACAAAGGTGCTGTAACAAAGAATTGATGCTTCTCAACTCTCTTCCTTCCTGTCTGTCTGTCCCTTTCTGTCCTTCTCTTTGACTCTCTCTCTCTCTGCCTCTGTCAAATAAAAAAAAAAGGAGGGGGCACAATATAACTATTCCCATGAGAAGCCAGGCATTTCTGCTGCTGGAATGGATCTCAACTTCTCAGATACTTCATGCTTACATAAATTATCCCTCCCTTTTCCTTGCTTCATTTTCATCCTCTCTACATAACGGCCATTTGGGGATGTTTACAAGCTGCTGTAATTTGGTTCATCCTAGTGCACAACCCTTCCTGAACTCTGCCCCTGTAACTGTCACCCCACCCTTCCGCTGCCCTGCTGGGCAGAGTGCTTGAAAATGTTTACAAGTTCTTTTACCTCTTGATCTTGACACACCAACCACTCACCCGCATTTTCTGCTTTCTCTTGGTTATGATGTCAGCAGCTTTTAATTCCATCTGAGTGTCCATGACATCCACATTCAGATCTCTTTCCAAAGAATAAATCTTGATTCTCACCTGAGATTATATTCTCTTATATTTTTCTTATGTTCCTATAGACTTGCACCTTTATATCCCCACATGATCTACCTTTATATTGTGCTTAAGATGAAATCCCAGCATGTCTTTATTAAAATAAAAATAAATACAAGTAGTCTCTTGGAAAATGGTAACTTTCTCGTAGACATGTATAATTGTCTTGATATCATATCATAGCAATTTAGAAAAATGACTTATGATATCAAAAGTCATTTGACTTTTCCCATTGTTCCTATATTCAGCAATGTCTCCTTTGAATGTGAAGTATTTGGGACAACCACAGAGATCCAGCCTTATTTAAACAGAGTTTTCTGAAGGGTGGTCTTATCTGGTCAACCCCCTCCAGATACCTAATCATGGGTACAGTTTTTTATTGGGTTTTTAACTATATTGTATTCCTGTCTTTAAAAATACATGAATACAGCCCTGGCTGGTTGGCTCAGGGCTAGAGCATCAGCCGGGCGTGTGGATGTCCCAGGTTCAATTCCCAGTCAGAGCACACAGAAGAAATGCCCATCTGCTTCTCCACCCCTTCCCCTCCCCCTTCTCTCTCTCCCTCTATCTCTTTCTCTCTTCCTCTCCTGCACCTTGGCTTGATTGGAGCAAGTTATCCCCTTGCACTGAGGATGGCTCCATGGCCTCTGCGTCAGACACTAGGAAGAACTTTATTGAGTGATGGATCAGGGCCCAGATGAGCAGAGCATCACCCTCTACTAGGGTTGCCCAGTGAGTCCCAGTTGGGGCACATGTGGAAGTTTGTCTCTGCCTCCCCTCCTCTCACTGAATAATAAAATAAAAATATGTGAGGCTGCTTTTGCTATTAATTCATGATTTTATGAGGACAATAGAAAGGATTAGTTGGGATTTATAAACCCCAAATTATGCAATGGACTAGAAATTGCACTTAGGTATTTATATATATTTAACAAGTGAACACAGCCTCACAGTAGCCACACCCATGTTTCACTGTGGTGTCAGTCACAACCAGCTCAGATGTGGCTTCAGAAAGGGTGCCTCTTAATACTGGTTCCTCATCTTTTTTCACACTTGCTCTGTGTTCTCTGGTCTTGTTTGGGGCCATTTTCCAAGATTATTTCTCTTTTTTTCACGCCTTTCCTGGTGATTCCAAAAACTTCTCATTGTTTTCTGTGTGTGGGTCTTTATGTTTCAAACTTGAAGTCAGAGATCAGAAGTGGGGGATGGGTTAAATACACCCAAACAAATTTTTTTGTCCCATACATGACTTTATTATTAAAATATGATTTATTTTTCAACAGTTAAAAAGTGAGGCATTTCACCTAAGATAAAAATTTCCAGTTTTTGGTTTTGGGGTTTTTTTTTTTTTTGGAACAACCAGGAACTCTAGGCTAGGCTAGCATTTCCAGAGCAGTAAGTGACTGGAACTGACTGGACAGCACCTCTCCTCTTTCTAGAGGCATGGGTTCCAGTCTCGCCCCCCAGACCACCAGCTATGGGTCTAGATTTCTGTCTTCTCCTGACATCTCTTAGTATTAGAATCCCTGAATTTTGGCTCCTGAAAGGTTTTTGTTCCAACATCTTCCGTCCCATTGCACTTACAAACTCATGAATGATGGATAAGCACAAGGCTCTTCATCCTGTGCTTGTCTCTGCTTCTCCTTGTCTTGCAAAGTGCTTGGACTTAGACAGGGTCACCTCCTTCAGTTGGTGCACCACATAACAGCTACTTGTTTTGTCATTGTTAGCTGAGCACGGCGTCGAGTTTTTCCAGAAGGGGAGTTTATGCAGTCTCCCTTAGCTTTGGGCACTCAGGTTGAGTGCTCCTGAGAATGTCTTCCCTCCTGGCATCACTTATTCCTCTGCTATACCATCAATGTACTCTGGGCACAGTCACCCAGCATGGATTGCTGAGCTGTTCACGCATTGTGTGTGTCTGTAAACTGGAACGAGGGACATATTTGTTCTCAACTTGAAATTACATGGCAGTCTCTCTCATTCTCTCTCCTTTAAAATTTAACTCCACGGACATAAGTACAGCTAGTGCTCGACTTACGAGCACGATTGGTTGTGAAAGACTGGTCATAACCAATTTGGTCATAAGTTGAGTAGGCTATATGTACAGTACTGTGAAATGATGTTATAAAAAATTTTAAGTCATATTTTATCATAATTTTCTTTCATTATTGTTATATATCATAATTTTCTTTGTTCATTTTATGCCATTTGTATCATCTCTACACCATTTTGTTTCTTATTTTTACATTTGTCAGGTTTAATTAAAACACTGCCTTACCAGTACAACTGGTTTAATATTTGCAAAGACAATTTCCTCTTGGTAGACATCTTGGGAGAGGTTTGATGAAATATATCCAAGACACAAAACACAAATTGCTGTACAGAGTCTGGGATAACAGTTGAAATGGTGCATGTGGGGATAGTAGGGCTGCTGGAAGCTGGTCCACACTGTCATACGACCAACGCTTGCACTGCCAGATGCGGAGCAGTCATGGCTAGTGATTGTGGTTGTAAAGTTGAATGGTAGTAAGTTGCATAGGTAGTAAGTCAATCAATATTTGTAAATGTAATGTTTTTATTCAGATAATATTTTTACTCATTATGGTTTCCTGCTATTCATTGCTATATGATTTTAGCCAGACATGTAAAAATAGTGTATGTATCTATTCCTATTGATGAAAAATAACATTCTGATTTTTTCTTTTTGTAAAGGAAGATTTGAATCTATTTTGGATATATCAGACATGCCACCATTTTGAGGATATAGAAAATTACTCTATCTCCACTTGCTTACTTCCATGGCATGACTGTTATTGTCTTTGAGCTACGGAATTAAAGAATGTGCATTTCTATCATTATGATAATATTTTACCAGGAAAAACAAAAGCATTTTTGGCTTCTAAATATGCCCTTTTAATCATGCTGGCCCGGAAGCCAGTTATTGTTAGGCTAAGCCCTGATGGCTGATTAAAGTCGATAGCAACCATCCTTTAGATTTTTGTAAGTTCTGGCAGTATGAAAGAAGAATGCTCACCCTCCCTGATAGGAAAGAATTATAGGCTATTTTAATATTATCAGCAAACAGGCTTATGACTATGTAGTCTTCAGATCACCAAATCTCTGTGAGAAAAGTATGACCACACTGGATCATAAATCCTATTACTATAGTGATGTCAGTCTGCCTTTCCATTAATAACTCAGAATAAGCATGCTTCTTCTGTAAACATTCAGGATGAATTTCACAGAATATCAGGTTGATTCAACAGAAATGTTGTGAGAAGACCAAATAGCACATACCAATTCTAACTTCTCGCATCCAAAAGGCAAACTCTTGTCATGATATTGGCAGTCCTCCTGTGTTTTCCAAGTGAATCCTTGTTCTGGAAGGACCTTCTCAGCCAAGGCCATGACATAGAACTAACTCCCCCCCAACACACACACACACACACACACACACACACACACACACACACACTATTCAGCACTGTGTTCTCATCCCCTATTCCCAAGTTTGTAATTGCTCAATAAATTCCAATGAGTTGTACTTTCAAAACAAAAGGGTTTCTTCTCCATTCTGGAGGCACATTCAGGTTTTACTCAACACAGCGAGCTCACAAGTCTGACCCTAGACACCAGCAGGATCTGGGCCCCTCAGGAGAAGCTTACAGGAGTTACAGAAATGTGTACTTTCAAAGCTTTATGTAGCAGGTGTATGATTCACAGTTACTAGTTATCAAATGTTTACTGTTAACATAGTGCCTTGTGCTCTCCATACACAAGCTGTTGAAGACTTCTGAAAACTGTGTATTATTATTCTGTTTTCACATGAGGAAGCTAGAATGAGCTTGTTGTGGGCGCTAAGATTGGTGTTCTTGGCCACGATGCTTATTGTAATAAATTCAACCACAAACACCTAAAAATATCTAAGAGCCAGCACTCAGGGATCCTACAAGAGCTTCTACAATCACCTCCAGATTCTCCATCACCCACATTCACCTCAGTGATCTAGAGGCAATTCTTTGCACTCTGCTCCCTCTGCCCTGAACATGCTGCTCCCCAGCCAGAGCTAGAAAAGTCAGAAACAGACACATCAGATAAAAATAGTGTCCTGAATAATCCTAAGTGTGTTTTTGAAATTATTTCTATTTTGTACCAGGGGTTAAAAACATAAAATCCACAGGGAAGATTCATCATGTATGAAGGGTTTCTGAGTTTGGAGGACTCTGCAATGAGATCGTTAACAGCCTCTGACTCCCATGGAACCAGGTGTTTCAGCAGACTGCAAAACCTCAGAAGCTGTGCAAACATCTGGTTTCCCACACCCAGGTTCTGAAAACAGGAATACAAGGACATTCCAGAAAGGAGAAATTAGAACCCACAATAACACGGTAAAATACTGTGTTTTGCTGTTAGTCTATACTTTCCTGCACAGAAGTGGAAGGCAGAGTCTGATGCTGGACCTCCGGGCTCAGCATTGTTCAGAGGCAATCATTTAGATTCTCTCTATTATTGTAATGTTAATGTCTATTTGGGAATTCTGTTTCAGTCTTTGTACTTATCATGCCTTAAATTAAAGGCTTTAAAGATTTATTCCACAGTGCACTATTGCTCTCAGAGAGTGGCTGTTATGATTCTGTCTTCCAGACAGACTCAGGAGAAGGCACTTGCTGGGGGTACCTGATGCAGGGGATGCCTGTGAGCTGTGGGCCTGTGAGCCTGATGTCTCTGGTCAGATAGGAGAGAAGGGCCAGACACGCCTTGCTCATTGTCAGTGAGTCTGGGACAGTGTGTGTAAATTCAAATCCTGTTAAATAATCACATTTTATTTCTTTTTTTTTTTAGTGCACAAGAAAGAAGGGGGGAGTGAGAGAGATGAGAAACATCAACTCGTAGTTGCAGCATTTTTGTTGTTCATTTATTGCTTCTCATACATGCTTTAAACTGGAGGCTCAAGCTGAGCTAGGAACCTCTTGTTCAAGCCAGTGACCTTGGGTTCAGGCCAACGACAATGGGGTCATGTCTATGATCCCATGCTCAAGCCAGTGACCATGGGGTCATATTGATGATCCCACATTCAAGCCTACAACCCCATGCTCAAGCTGGATGAGACTGTGTTCAAGCCAGTGACCTCAGGGTTTCAAATCTGGTACCTCAGTGTCCCAGGTCAATGTTCTATCTACTGCACCACCACCAGTCAGGTATTGATTACATTTTAAATGAACTTAAGTCAACACTGGTTCTTTAAATATATTGATTGATTGACTGAACACTTATTAAACACTTGCAATGTGCTAGGTAGATATCTTTTCCAAGATTCTGACTGTAAGTTTGAAAACTGGTATCAAAATCTTCAATTGTTCATACTGCTTGCCTAGTGCTTATCTAGAATTTAGTCTAAGGAAATGTCAGAAATTGCGCCTTAAGATTGATTATGACGGCCTGACCAGGTGGTGGTATAGTGGACAGAGGATCAACTGCAAGGCTGAGGACCCAGGTTTGAAACCCTGAGGTTGCCAGTTTGAGTGCAGGCTCACCAGCTAGAGAGTGGGGTCATAGACAAGACCCCATGGTTGCTAGCTTGAACCCAAAGATCACTGGTTTGAAGCCCAAGGTTGCTTGCTTGAGCCCAAGGTTGTTGGTTTAAGCAAGGGGTTACTGGCTCAGCTGGAGCCCCCAGGTCAAGGCACTTATGAGAAGCAATCAATGAACAATAGTAGTGCTGCAACTATGAGTTGGTGCTTTTCATCTCTCTCCCTTCTTGTCTATCTGTCTCTCTCTATCTCTTTTGCTAAAAGAAAAGAAAAAAAAGATTGATTGTGAGGATCAAAGCATTATTTATTTTAGAATAGAAATGTTACTTAAAAATAAATATCACACACACGCACACAAAATTACTAGGCCATTTGATTGCTACCACATTAAAGGCAAATAACTGATTGGTTAACTAGACTGTCAGACTTTGAACTAGCAGGGCTGGTTGACAGTAGAGAATACATAGTCCTGTGCACTTTCCAGCCAGTTGAGAATGGGCCATAATTATGATTCTCCCTTGACAAGAAAGAAGTGTTGACTCTATTGAGGTTTATTTTTATATCAATTCTCATAAAAATGTGAATATTTTTCTCAATTTGTGCTTGCTTCTTTCTTGACCATGTACATCTCTGTTTCTAAGGAAGCTGAAATTACTCTATTACAGCCTACCTCTCATTAAAAAGCAGCCCCAACATCAATGAAATAAATGCCAATTATGTTTCAATATTGATGTATTCTGGAGCTCACCTTGCCAGGTTGGCAGAGGTAATAAACACTTTTCATAAAAGATTCATATTCAAGACTTTTCAGTGTCTGATTTCAGTGAGGTAAAGGATAAGATTAAGTAAAGAAAAGAAATAGTAGTATTAATTTTAACCATATTTGCTCTTTTCGTGTTACTAGCGAAACAAAATACTATTTTGCAAAAATGTCAGTGCAAATCACATTTAATGAAATCCACTCTAATGTTGAAATATTCTGGTAGAAAATATGGACAACTATCCCACCAAAGAGCTTCAGAGCTTTATTTTTTTTTAATGTTATTTATTTATTTTTCTTACAGGGACAGAGAGAGAGTCAGAGAGAGGGATAGATAGGGAAAGACAGAAATGGAGAGAGATGAGAAGCATCAATCATCAATTTTTCATTGTGACACCTTAGTTGTTAATTGATTGCTTTCTCATATGTGCCTTTACTGTGGGGCTACAGCAGACCGACTAACCCCTTGCTTGAGCCAGCGACCTTGGGTCCAAGCTGGTGAGCTTTTTGCTCAAGCCAGATGAGCCCGCACTCAAGCTGGTGACCTTGGAGTCTCGAACCTGGGTCCTTGCCATCCCAGTCCGACGCTCTATCCACTGCGCCACTGCCTGGTCAGGCAACCTCAGAGCTTTTTAAAAGAAAAATTTTAACTTTTTTTTAACTAAAACATTAATTTTGTGAAACAAAGATTGTAAAATTTATCAATTTTCACATATTAAAATCTGAGCATGGTGTTAGTTTTACTCATAGAAAATTGGATAGATTTCTATTGCAAGGGCTTATTCTAGCCCCAGGACCGCAGCCTCTGAGGGGCCTCTCTGGCACCAACATCTCCAGCTTCCTCCAGAGCCATGCTCTGCACCCCTACCCCTGCCGGGAATCTGGAGTTTTCAGTCTCAGACCTCACTGCTGTGGATTTCGTAGATCCACTCACTTGCCTCCACCCCCACCTCCCCTACGCTAGAACAGACCTAGATTTTTATTTTAGGAAAAGTTTATTTTGCTTCATAAGTTCAAGGCAACCTTCCTCACCCTGATGTAGACACAGGCACACACACACACATGCACACACTTATACACACACATGTACAGAGGTGCACACACAGCCACTACTGCTCAGAGCACTCTCCAGCATCAACGAAAAGTATTTTCTGGGCTTCCTGATTTGAATTCAGAATTAGTATCAATGCAGAAATAGTGTAATGAACAACCAGTTTTGTAAAATATTTGGGCAAACACTGCTTTGAGACATCTTAACGGACCTCAGTAGACAGCTTGTCATTTCAAATATGTCAAGACTACTTCCCTCCACATCAGAACACTTGGTGATGGGGTTAAGGTTTTGGCAACATGGTGGCCATTGATTTTGTCCTTTTTAAAACAGATCTCAATATTTGAGGGTATGAGATGTCTATTATTTTAGAGGCTTAGATTCCCTCTTGGATGTGTTAGAAATCTCACCTCCCTTAAGGAATGGTTAAGAAGCAAGTGGGCCATTAGCTTACATCCTATCCAGATGGCTACAGCCACTGTCCACCTCAGTCCAGCTCCATCACGATTTACAGATGGGTGACTCAGCTGGGTAGCTTGACCTCTCTGGCCCTATTTTCTCAACCTAAAATGTGAACAATGTGAACCCACACATAACAGGACTGGAATGGTGAAATGACATAACCGATAGAAAGGACCCTAAAAACTAAAATGCTTTGAATAGAAGAAGACAGTTCTGTAAGGCAGAACTTTTTATACTTGGGTGCCAGTGAAAATAGGGGAAATTCAGAGATCAGTAAGGCAGAAATCACCCTGATCATAAGGTAATTCTACTATGACCACTAAGTCTTTAATCTTCATGCAATATCAGGGTGATTAACGCTTTAACGGACCAGCACAAAAATTCTGGCCCTCTGGCCCGCTGGCCCGTGGACCAGAGGTTCAAAAACATCACTGCAGTAAGGTGTTTCTTGTCTGTGTTTCAGTATGGCTGTACATATCCCCCCATGTTTTACTTCAAAACATCTCTCTTGTAAAAAGTACATGAAGGAGACACACTGCCTGTGTTGAGCATTGTTTATGCAGAAGTTGGGTGCTGTGGAAATACCAAGGCTGGATTTCAATTTGCCCCTGAGAAGCCATTCTTTTTAGTTGGACTTCCATGTGTCTCCAGTGAGAGGCCTGGCTGACTTCAAAGAGCCCTTTAGTATTTGCAGAGATGACCGTTAGCACTGACTTAAAAGTTGATTGCTATCGTTTGGTAAGAAGGTGGGTATGGCTGAGTGCCCAGATTGCTGAGACCGAGGCTGCCGGCTAGCTTTCCAGTAACCGCTTTTCCAGGGCAGCCTCCCCTGCAGGCCACTGAAACAGCCACAAGGTCATAACGGGTGATCGAGAAGGTCCCTCAAACCCCCTTAAGATAGGAACCACTGCTTCAGCTACATCCAAACTGAAGTGGTTTGCTAAGGTCTCTGCAGAAGAGCCCACAATTGCTGATTAACAGAGAGGGCTCATTCCACAAGCAATTCAAGAGACAATGTGGGCACTACTATGTGGCCATCACAGATCACAGCGTGGCTACTGCTTCAGCCCTCAGAAGTATGTCACGCCAGGGCTCTGAAGGATCAAAGAAAAGTCCACTCCCCAGATGGTTCGGATGCTTGTACTGTGGTTTCTGATTTAAAATAAAACAGAAATGAGGAGGTAATTCATATAATTTTGTGTAATACTAACAATAGCCAGAATATATTGATTGACTACCATGTGTTAAGCCCTGCCTGTGGTCAGTTTTTTGCAGACATGATCAGTTCTACAGTTTTGCAGACAAAAGCTCTACGTGTTTTTTTAACCTGCATTTTACAAATCAGAAAAGTGAAACTGAAATTCTGAGAAATTAACAATTCTGATTATA
The DNA here is from genome assembly GCF_036850765.1 of Saccopteryx bilineata. Lineage (NCBI taxonomy): Eukaryota > Metazoa > Chordata > Mammalia > Chiroptera > Emballonuridae > Saccopteryx > Saccopteryx bilineata. The sequence goes on from NC_089494.1 coordinate 163,827,271, forward strand.
AATACAGATTCATCTGACTGTGATACTTAAGTGATAGTATTTTTAGAAAAATGGTAAATTATTTGAATAAAAAGAGAGCAAATTTATTATTTGTATGTTTACTTGCTCTTTTTTGTTTATTGTTTCCATGGAGATCTGAATTTCTTCTGCAGAGGTTTTGACTGGAGTAATCAACAATCTTAGACCTTTGTTCTCTCTTGAAAAATACCAGGTTGGTTAGGATAGGGGGTGTCTCCTTATAACTAGGGACAACCCCCTGGAGTCACACCCATTCCCAGGCTCCAGACGCCAAAGGATTAAGAAATCAGAAGGAGGGAGTCTGACCAGGCAGTGGCACAGTGGATAGAGCATTTGACTGGGATGCGGAGGTCCCTGGTTCAAGACCCTGAGCTCACTAGCTTGAGTACAGGCTCATCTGGTTTGAACAAGGTTCACCAGCTTGAGCTCACTTGGTCTGCTGTAGCCCTTTGGCTAAGGCATATATCAGAAAGCAATCAATGAACAGCTAAGGAGCTTCAAAGAACTGATGCTTCTTATCTCTCTCCCTTCCTGTCTGTCTTTCCCTATTTGTCCCTCTCTCTGACTCTGTCTCTGTCACACACACACACATACACACACACACACACACAAAAAAAAGAAATAAAAAGAAGAAGAAATCAGAAGGAGAGAGATAGGGCAAAAGAAATGCCAAGACCTTCTTTCTTCATTCTTATTGGCTTCTCTCTCTCTCTTACTTTCTTCCTTTTTCCTCCCTCCCAAAGCTAGTTATTACTAAACTTAGTAGTAGAAGATTACCAGTATCAATAACATAATCTAAGTAAATTCACTCAAAAAAGGCAATGAGTGTTAAACTCATAATAATGAAGGTTGATACCCTTTGAACCAGAATTATCACTTCTTTTTAAAGATATCAGAAAATGAAGCAGACAAAGAAATATGTTTAAGGACTCATTTTTCATCATGACATGGCTTATAAGAACACAAAATATGAAAAGTGGTTTAGAACAGCACAAATCTGTCATCTTACAGTCCAGTCTGTTAGAAGTCCATCAAGATTCTCACCAGACTAATGATGAGGTGTCAGCAGGTCTATGTCCTTTCTGAAGGTTCTGGGGGAGAGTCTGTATTCTTGACTTTTTCATCTTCTAAATGTCACCACATTTCTTCTGTCTTTAAAACGAGTGAGATTGCCTCTCTGACCCTTTGTCCATCATTAGATTTTTATATGGATATAGTTGGGAAAAGATCTCTAATTTTTAAAAAAGTTTAATGACATAGGAAAGTGTTTATTTTATATTAATGAATAAAATGTTTATTATAACAGATATATATATATATATGTATATATTATGGTGCTATATTAAAAAGAACTGGGTGTATATGTGCTTTAAAATGACCAGTAAAGTCTCTAAGTTGTAGACATTAGCTGACTTATTTTCTCTCTATGATGTTACTTTTTCTAAACTTTCTACAAAGACGTTGTCTCTTTTGACAATTAAAGTATCAATAGATGATATAAGTAGATAGATATGTCTCTTGTCTCCTTCCCTCCCTCCTTTTTTTCCTTCCTTTCTTTCCTCCATCCAAATCTCTTTCACCAGGATAAAATCAAGAGTACAGTCTTCTCAAAAGGAAAAAATTGGAAGTTAAAAATGTTAAAGATCATCTACCCTGCGCTCTATTCTGCTGTTCTAAGATAGGATTGTGGAGAAGTCTCCTCCTCCTCCATGTGCCCTTGTGCCCAGTGTTCTGAAAGAAAGGTCTCTAGTTTTTAGGACTCATCTGATTACCTTGGGCTGACCTGGATGATCCAGGATAATCTCCCATTTTGAGTTCTTTAACTTGACACATCTATAAGTCTCAGGGGTTTGGAAGTGGACCTTGTGGAGTTTGGACATCATTTTCCCTACCAGATAGACATTGTCTTTTATTAAGTGAGTTTACTTTGATTGTGCTATTGATACCTAAAATTAATTCTACAACATAGTTTTGTAATTCTCATGTTTTTCCTTTGCTTTTTAAAAATTAGGTCTTCTTTCCTAATTAGCATTGAATTGGTTAACTTCTTTTTCTCTTACCAGTTCTGTTAATTCAATAGTTATACTTCAATTTTTAACTTGTTTTCCTTTGTTGCTTTTTTTTAGAAGTCTAAAGTTAGTTTCTCCAATTCAATGAAACCGTAGTGTGTTTTAATTTTTCTCCAACTTTTACTTGTTCCTTCTCCATGTTATTATTGTCTCAAATTTATTTAAAATTTGGTTTTTCAATGCAAGTCATTGTCATCACCATTATCTTTTATTTAAAAAAAATACAAATACAAATACATCTATGTTTGTGATTTTACTGCTCATTATTGGTTTCTTAATCCTATTTTCTCATTCTGCATTGACTTTTCCTTATTGAAGGATATACTTTACTACTTTGTTCCATGAAGAACTGTAAGTAGTAAACTCTTATCCTTGAGTATATGAAAATATTTTTATTTCAATACCTAATATCAAGTTTCCTGTTAATTTTTCATTTGCCCCTGGAGATATATGTTCCTCCTATGGCTTCTGTAAAGATATATGTTTCTCCTATGGCTCCTTTCTGTTAAAAAAAAATCAAGGGTCAAATACTACAGTGGTTTTATTTTTTTTGGTAGCTACCTTTCTTTTTCCCATAATATGTTCTAAAACATAATCTCTATCCTTTGTAGGCTCACAGTGATGAAAGCCAGTATAGACTTTATGGTTTCTTAAATGCCGAATGCTTGATATATTGTTTCTGTTTGAATGCTCATGAGTTTATTCAATCCTGAAAATTGTTGAGTTATTATCCATTTAAGTATTCTCCCCTATCCTAGTATCTGTTTTCTTCAATTAAAAGTTTCTCATTCTATCTTTAATATTTGTGTATATTTTCCATTTTTTTAAATCTCCTTGACTTGTATTCTGGGTTACATTGCCAGTTGTGTCCAACTGACTATTCATCAAATTTATTTAATTTTTTCAACAAAAACATTATAGTGTTAATTTCAGAATTTTTCTTGATTCTTTTTCATTGTTGCCACTGCTTAGCATCATTTTATGAATGTCATCACTTGAATATATATATTTGTGTATTTTTCCTTTTTCTTTTTCAAGTTGAGAAGAGGAGAGAGAGTGAGACAGACTTCTGCCGCAAGCACCAGGACGGGGACCCACTCGGCAACCCCTGTCTGGGGCCAACGCTCAAACAAGTTATTTTTAGCACCTAAGGCTGATACTAGGGACCAATTGGAGCCATCCTCAGTCCCTGGGGCCCAGGATCTCTGGCTGTGGGAAAGGATGAGGGAGAGAAGGGGAAGAGGGTGGGAGAAAGGAAGAGAAAGAGATGGTTGCTTCTCTTGTGTACCCTGACCAGGAATTATACTCAGGATGTCCATACACCAGGCCAACTCTCTATGTACTGAGCCAACCTACCAGGTCCGAATTTCCTTTTCAGATTCTTCAACTGTCTCTTTTCTCCAGTCATTCTGCCAATTAATCAATTAATTCTATTACTCTGTTCCTGTTCATGACTGCATTACAGTCTCAGTTGAATGTCATCTCCTGTGAATAAAGTCTCTCATGCTAGTGAGCCTTTGGTAGCAGTGACACTCCTCCATGGCTCCTAGGTCTTACCACTCCCACTCCTGGTTTTCACTCTCTGCCCTTTCTACTGCTGCCCCTGGTGGAGCACCAGGACAGGGGCAGATTTGCAGGGGCACTGTGCGAGTGGTCCTTCAGCACCCCTGGTGGAGCACCAGGACAGGGGCAGATTTGCAGGGGCACTGTGCGAGTGGTCCTTCAGCACCCCTGGTGGAGCACCAGGACAGGGGCAGATTTGCAGGGGCACTGTGCGAGTGGTCCTTCAGCACCCCTGGTGGAGCACCAGGACAGGGGCAGATTTGCAGGGGCACTGTGTGAGTGGTCCTTCAGCACCCAGCACTGGCTGCAAGGGATCCAGGCTCTTTGAGAGATTTGTTGTTTCTGGCATCCTACCCTCTGCCCAAGGACTCATTATTTCCCCAGCCCCTACGTTTAGCCATTAGACACTTTTTTGTGGTTTTTTATTCCACATGTTCTGTCAATACACAACTTTTTCCACTTCTTCTCTTGCCACCATGCAGATGTGTGAGTTTATGGTCTTTTATATGGATTTTAATGAGCATACGTAGCACAAGAATAAGAACTGTTGAAATCTACCAAGGATACAGAGTGGTAGATTTTGTACATTTCAAATAGCATCCATTGCCATAGAAACTCAGTGCTCTGGAGCTAAAATGCACAAAAAGATGGTTAGTTAACCATACATAGGAGAAGGTGTGCTCATCCAAGCCTGTAAGACAGAAGGAACTTGTGAGGAATTTGAGCTTGTAGTTAGGACCAAATCTAGACTTATGGTGAGGGAGGTGAAGTAATCTCCTCTCCTGCCCTGCTTTCTTACTGCTGCGCAATGCCCATCCCCCAGGGTCTGTCCTCCCACCCATCCCACAGGTAATTGGGCCCTTGGCTCACTTTATCTCTGGAAAATGTTATCTAACAGTAAAAATGTTACTGTGATTTTTAAAAAAAGCATATTAAAATAACTTTATTACTACAATAATTCCTCAGTTTTCATTGACTTTGGTTATCGTCGGCTTCAGTTTTCATTGACTTTCCCATGAAAATTTTTTCTCAATTTTCGTTGGTTGCCTCGCATTTTTGTTGGCTGCCCACATGACCTCGCTGCTAACTTTGCGAAAACAAAGGGTGACCCATGCGTTCTGCTCAATGTGAAAATGTTTCTTGTTGTGTGAGCATCACCTCGCGCGTCTAGCCAAACAATTCCATTGCTTTCCAGTGTTTTTGTGATTTTTTTATTGATTGAGAGTGCTAATACTACAATTACATGTAAGTGATTACTGTGTATACAGTATTCAGTGTAATGTATTTATTTTGTGTTTTTCGGTTTCAAAATGCACATAACTCACTTAAGATAAAATTACATGTGCTCAAATCTCATTGTCCCTGTTAAGTGTTTCTCTTGCTAATAAGTTAACCCTTTCCTTTTAGCTCCACCATGGGACCAAAGAAAGTGTCCAGAGCCAGCAGCCCTTTGAAGAAGAAGGCCAGAAACACAGTCGAGTTGAAGAAGGACATCATTGAAAAATACTATACAAGAGTGACTTCAAGATTGCTGAAATCGGCTGCATGTACGGGAAGTCACCATCCATGATAAGTTCCACTGTGGCGAAAAAGGAAGCAATAAAGGAGGCTAAAGTAGCAAAAGGCAATGAATGTGCTAACAAAACAGAGATCACAAACAATTGAAGATGTCCAACAGTTATTATTAATTTGAATAGATCAAAAACAGTTGGATGGCAATTCTGTTTCGGTGGCCATCATATGTGAAAAGAACAGACTGTTGTATGCCGATCTCATTAAGAAAATGCCTGGGATGAGTGCTAGTGTACTTAGTGATTTTAAGGCCAGAAGAGGCTGGTTCGAAAAATTCAAGAGGCGCACTGGCATACACAGTGTTACTAGGTGTGGTGAAGGTGTGAGTTCAGACAAGTCTAGGGCCAAAATATTTGTGTCCGAATTAAAAGATTACGAAGAGGCTGAAGGATTCATCCCCCAACAAGTTTTCAACTGTGATAAAACTGGCTTCTTTTGGAAGAAAATGCCAAAGAGGATGTTCATTACACAGGAGGAAAAGGCACTGCCAGGACATAAGCCTATGAAAGGCAGGCTAACTCTTTTGTTGTGTGGTAATGCTAGTGGTGATTGTAAAGTGAAGCCCTTACTGGTGTACCAATCAGAAACTCCTAGAGTGGTTAGCAGAAACAATGTGATTAAAAGTAAATTGTGTGTGATATGGAGGGCAAACAAGAAAGCATGAGTCATCAGGTCAATTTTCATTGAGTGGATAAATGAAGTGTTTGGCCCGAGTGTGAAAAAATACCTCCAGGATAATCAGTGGTCCCTTAAGTGCCTCCTGGAACTGGACCATGCTCCTGCACATCCTCCAGGTTTGGAAGACACCTTGTTGGAGGCGTTCAGTTTTATTACAGTGAAGTTTTTGCCCCCTAATACCACACCACTCATCCAGCCCATGGACCAGAATATCATCTCAGATTTCAAGAAGCTGTACACAAAACAATGTTACAAAGGTGCTGAGGTGATATCAGACACAGAATGGTTCTTAAGAGAGTTCTGGAAAAAACATTTCAACATTCTCAATTGCATTAGTCTCATAGATAAGGCTTGGCAGGGAGTGACATCCAGGATGATGAACTCTGCCTGGAAGAAATTATGGCCAGGATGTGAGAGAGATTTTGAAGGGGTTGAGCCTTCCCCTGATGACCCTACACATGTGGTGCAGTCAACTGTTGACTTGGGGAAGTGCATGGGTTTGGAGGTGAGGGGTGAGGATGTGGAAGAGCTGGTGGATGACCACAGTGAAGAACTCACCACTGAAGAGCTGCAAGACCTTCACCCAGACGTGCAGCAGACGGCAGATGAAGAAGTTGCTCCAGATGAGGAGGAAGATACAGGGAGAATGTGCCTTCTTCAGAGATTAAAGACATCTTCTCCATGTGGAGTAAGGTACAGGGGTTTGTGGAGAAAAATCACCCAGACAAAGCTGTTGCAGGCCGTGTCTGCAACTTGTTTAAGGATAATGTCTTGCCCCATTTTAGGCAAATCTTAAAGAAGTGGCAGAAACAAACCTCTTTGGACAGCTTTCTTGTGCGACATGGGTCCACTGACTCTGAAGCTGGTCCTACTGCAGAAAGATCAAGAAGGGAAGTGACCTCAGATAGTGCCTTGATACCTAAGGTCCTTATGAGGGTGATTTCCCTTCCAAACAATAATATCTGCATCTCTCTCTCCCCTCCTCGCAGTCTTTCATATGCCAAGAAGAGTCTTCAGAAAGGTAATTGTCATGTTAAATGTTCATTTATTCCTTACATTAGTCTTTTAGGTTCATTTTATATTAATTTCTTATTGTTTTTAGTATTAAACACTACATTTATTCTCTATAAAATGTGTTTTTGGTATGTATTTTGGAGTGTATAGAACAAATTAATTGGATTTACATTGATTCATATGGAAATAATTGCCTCAGTTTTCATCTGCTTCGAATTTTGCTGATTGTTTTCAGATAGATTATCAACAAAAACTGATATCACTGTACTTTTTTTCTCATAAAATTCTTACAGGTATAGTGTAGAAATTTTTAAAGATATAGGGAAAGTAAAATAAGAAAAAAACAACTTATATTCCTATTACTCAGAATGAATTTCTTTGCACTTTTTTGTCTCCACCCTGCATATATTTGTGAGCTGTAGGAAACAGTATAACAAACATTGCAGTAAGAAGACAAACAGCACTTTCTTACTGTGCATCCCTGAGCAGGTTAGGTCAACACTCCACTTCTATTTTTCCATTTGTAAAATGAAGATAATATTAATATGCAATTCAAGAGATCAAGAGAACTCAATAAAATAATTTATATAAAATACTTAGAGGACACCTCAAGACAGTAACTGCTTAATAAATGTTAACTTTTATTACTGTTGTAGTATATTACTTTTTATTTTTTGGTTTGCAATTAATTTGCTCTACCTTAACATCAAGGTCAGGAGGAAGTTGCCAGCCCTCTGGCCTCCTTGGATGTCTGGCACACCTCTCAGCCTGCTTGTGACTTACTATAGGATTTATGGAGCCAGGCTGGTCAGAACAAAAGTGATGGAAGTCCTTGCAGAAAGAGCACCAAACAGTGATTTGTCTACGATCCTTCTGAAACCTCCTTTGCTCATTTTCCCTGGAGAGCCTTGAACCAGGAGGGGATGGAAAAATTCTAGACACTTGGCCATGAGTTAGTGATAAATCACTGAATAAATTTGACCCCATAATCATGACGATTATGAGAGAGAGTGTGTTATTTATGAGGCATAGTTTATATATACTGCTCACAAAAATTAGGGAATATTTCAAAATAAATATAAAGCAAAAAAATTGATTTTTTTATTAAACAAGAACATCAGAAAAGCAAACAACAAGTCAAAGAAAGTTGTTTGATTATGCAAATGAAATGCAAAACCAATTTTTATTTTACTGGTGAAAATGTCCTATACAAAAGGCTGAAAGTACTGAAGTATCTGCACATTCCCTGATCCCTTAATTTTTGTGAGCAGTGTACATGAAATTACATATTTAAACCAATAACTCACAAGTTACAATGAACTGGTCTCACTCTGAATATTGTAACATCAACCAGCAATCTTTCTTCTTTCTCTCAATTGTCCCTTTCTGTTGACCCCCAACAAGGCTATTAAACAAATATAAAAAATTATGATTTCAGAAGTTATACCTACTGCTCATCTAAAATAAACAAAGCATACATTGTTATCAGAAACAGAAGTAATTCCAAAATAATAATACTCATGCCTTCCTTTTTAAAGTCTTACTCATCAGAGAGAAAGCCAGCATGTATATTCCCAAGACTTGACAGAGAAAAGCAGAATTTGTCCTTTTTTTTCCTGAGAATTTTTTTAAAACTTCTTTCCTTAATTGAAAGAAATGGGAATTAAATGTCATGATCTTGGTTTACATCAAAATGACACAGATGAGTGGGTTTTATAGCAGGAATTTGTGGGTTACAGGGGCTGATATACCAAAAAGAAGAAGCAATGTTTCTGCTAAAAAGCAACAAACAGGCTTCAGCAACTCTCATTGACAACTACCTGTCGAAGGGGAAAAGAAGAAATAAAATAGTAAGCTTAGAAATGTCATGAATTAATAAATCATAATATTAACAACTCCAAGTATGTGAGGAAGTATAATTAGGCTGCAATGTGGGCTGCCAGCAAGACACACGAATTAAATATTTTAATGCGTCTCTCAAAAGTTCGTATTATTGTTTTTAAAGGAGCGTTCCAATCTGTCAGGTTTATCTAAGATGACTCTGAAGTTGATTTTTATGCTACTGTAAATGGTTTTTATAGTTGCCATAAACTCAGAAACATAATTTGCTAGATACCATAGTAACAAGCGTTCTAATTAAGGTGTTCCATGACTGACTTTAAATAAATGTCAGTTTCTATATCATTACTTTTTTCTTTCCTTTTTTTTCTCTGAGAAAAGGGGAGTACATGTGACAATGCAATTATGTATATTTTCAAATATTGAAATAAAAATAGAGCTTAGCTGGATTTGACATATAGCACAAAAATGAATTCACAGGCAATTAAAAAAAACTTCAATATTTCTTATAAAAGTGACTTGAATAGAAAACAGAAAATGAGTTGTCAGGATGCATTTGAGCTGCTATTTTTGTGTCTGTAATTTTTTTGGCATTGGTATTGGAACTGTGCTAGATCCTCTCCTGCAATAATAAATGTTGAGGCTCTCTTGGACTCTACAGAAGGCATTTTATATTCTAAAGTATGATAGAAATTCTTTTTTAATTTTTTCATTGACTTGAGAGAGAGAGAGAGGAGAGGATAAATGTAGGAAGAGAGAAGCATCAATTTGTTGTTTCACTTAGTTGTTCCATTTTTTTGTTTGTTAGTTTTTAGTTGTGCACTCAATGGTAGCTTCTCATATGTGCCCACTGAGGACCCAACCTGGGACCTTGGCGCACTGGGATGATGCTCTACCCCAGGGGCCCCCAAACTTTTTACACAGGGGGCCAGTTCACTGTCCCTCAGACCGTTGGAGGGCCGGACTATAAAAAAAACTATGAACAAATCCCTATGCACACTGCACATATCTTATTTTAAGTAAAAAAACAAAACGGGAACAAATACAATATTTAAAATAAAAAACAAGTAAATTTAAATCAAGAAACTGACCAGTATTTCAATGGGAACTATGGGCCTGCTTTTGGCTAATGAGATGGTCAATGTGCTCCTTTCATTGACCACCGATGAAAGAGGTGCCCCTTCCGGAAGTGCAGCGGGGGCCGGATAAATGGCTTCAGGGGGCTGCATGTGGCCCGCGGGCCGTAGTTTGGGGACCCCTGCTCTACCCACTGCTCAGGCCATTTTTTTTTTGTATTTTTCTGAAGCTGGAAACGGGGAGAGACAGTCAGACAGACTCCCGCATGCGCCCGTCCAGGATCCACCCGGCATGCCCACCAGGGGCGACGCTCTGCCCACCAGGGGGCGATGCTCTGCCCCTCCGGGGCATCGCTCTGCCACGACCAGAGCCACTCTAGCGCCTGGGGCAGAGGCCAAGGAGACATCCCCAGCGCCCGGGCCATCTTTGCTCCAATGGAGCCTTGGCTGCGGGAGGGGAAGAGAGAGACAGAGAGGAAGGAGGGGGGGGTGGAGAAGCAAATGGGCGCTTCTCCTATGTGCCCTGGCCGGGAATCGAACCCGGGTCCCCCGCACACCAGGCCGATGCTCTACCGCTGAGCCAACCGGCCAGGGCCTCACAGGCCATTTTTTTTAAAAGGAGTTGATAGTCCATCCTATTCAGAGATGGAGGATGTCAGCATTATAAATGTCTCCAGAAATCATGTCTTTTTTTCTCTTTTCATAATGTTGCAATTGGTGGTCAATCAGCCCGAGCATAAATATTTGCAGTGATCAGGATTTTTGAAGGGTTCAGTTCTTAATAGTGTTCTTATTTATATTGATTCAAATAAGTTTGCTCCTACCTAGTGCTGACCCAGGGATCCACACTGGACCACTGGAAGCAGCACAAAGGAGCCTGGCTCACACTTCAGCCCATCACACAAAGAAGGCACTTCCCTGATGTCCAGACCCTAATATTGGAATAAGTTGGGAAACCAAGTCAACTGCCGGTGTGCTGGTGCTCCTTCAGCTCTGGTAGTAAATCTGTTTCTCGCCATCAAGGAGGACGACGGCGTGCACAGTTGTGTTAGCCCTGCACTGCTGGGCTAGCACGCCAGTGTGCTCTTTGTACTCTGCTGGCCTCACAGGCTCCCTCCCTGCACTCAGCTTGTCTCCAGCCAAGTCTGACTGTGGCCAGGTGCTTTCCGCAGTCAGGGCCCTGCGTGCATCTTCCTGTCTCATCAACGGTCTTCAGAGTTGACTGCAGGATCTTTTGCTAAAGACCCTAAAAAAAAGAAAATATATCCACACATGTTGCTGAATTAGAATAAAAAGGAGTGCAGCTTTATTTTATTTCTCCTTCTAAAATGCTAAACATCTTACCACATATTTAATGTGACTTCATCCTGTAGCTTTACTTTGAAATGACACAGAAGACAAATGTGCTGAGTCGCTCACAGCATTGATTTTATAAAGTGCACCTACACCTCTAGACGGAGTCAGTAGAGAATAGAAATGACCATTGTCTGGGTGTCAGGAAAATTAGGTTCCAGTCGTTAAGCTTTTTGCTATTAACTTTCTGAATAACCCTCAGCAGGTGACAGAATTTCCAAGTCTGGCTTCCCTTGTGGAGAAAATGACAGGGATGGCCTTAAATGGTGGCTCTTTCTTTCACTGATTCTCCTCTGTTTTTCTGCCTCCTGGGTGTGGAGCATCCTACCGGATGCCACGAGGTGGTGAAGTGGGAGAACAGACTGAGACGTGGTTGCATGTACTGCTTCACTGCTAGAAGAGAAATCAGAAGTTCGGCAGAGGGACAGCAGGGTTGGCCAGAGCCAGGTCTGGGGGAGAGAGTCTGCAGTGAGTTGACAGCTGTGCATTTAGCTACTGAGAAGTGATGGAAACCGAAATGAGACCCAGACAGAGCAGGGTGAAGTGGCAGGAGCACAAGGGAAGAAGCAGGATGAAAAATGATGGCATTTAGCTCCAAAGACATGGCGTACCTTGTTGACACCCCATAATCCCTTTACCATCATCACATTAACCTCTGCATGGAGCACCAACGTTGCTATCAATCACCAGAATTTGGAAACTGATACATGGAGGCTAGGCCTGTTAACGGAAGCCTGCGAACAGTGTGGTGGGCAGAGCACTGAAAAGCACAGTGGCAGGACCACCCCCAGGGCCAGCCCGACAGGGAGCCGCCTTCTGCCTTCTCCTTCCTGGTGCTCTTTCTGTACTGTTCTGAAATAGCTCTTTCATGAGAAATGGACCAACTACAGCCTCTCTAGCTCACTCCTATTTTTTCTTTTTTCAAATGGTCATTTTTGGTATATGTAAGGAATCTGAGCTAGAAACTATACAAAATCATTTTAAACACTAGACTCTGTCCTCAAGAAATAAAAGATCATAACATTGGTAAATGTTATGTGGTGAATGTGTTTACAAGATTCCCTAAAAGACCATCAATTTTTTCTAACTACTGATGTCTTCTTATGTGGACTGAACTTTTAACTGAGCTGTATTTTTTTTAACAAGAGAGAGAGAGAGAGAGAAGAACAGACATGAACAGACAGAGAGGTGAGAAGCATCAGCTCATAGTTGCAGCACTAATTGTTCATTGATTGCTTCTCGTATGTGCCTTGACCAGGGGGCTCCATCTGAGCCAGTGACCCCTTGCTCAAGCCAGTGACCTTGAGCTCAAGCCAATGACTTTGTACTTCAAGCCAGTAATGCCTGGGCTCACGCCAGAGACGATGAGGTCATGTCTATGATCCCACGCTTAAGCCAGTGACCTCAAGCTCAAGCTGGTTGAGCTCCTGCTTAAGCTGATGACCTCAGGATTTTGAACCTGGGTCTTCAGCATCCCAGGTTGATGCTCTATCCACTGCGCCATCATCAGTCAGGAATGACCTGTATATTTTTAAAATCAAATCTACTTTTAACTGAGAAATTGTTTTCATTATTGAAGAATTTAAGATTATGTCATTTAAGTGATAAAGGTAATTTTAAAAGGGAAGTTTCAAAATTATTCTTTAACATATGTTTATAACCTTCTGAGTAGATTTTGAAAATATTACACCAATCTATGTATAAATTATTATAAATTTAAATGAATACTTTATTCTATTTCCATTATTATGGAGTAGGACAGAAAGGAAAAGAGGAACAATGAGAGAGAGAGAAAGAGAGAAACACAGAGTTAAATGTCAAAAATTAGGAAGTTAAAATATAATGGCTTTTTAGACAAAATATTTCATACATATTTTCATTGAAATACTTTTTTTTCTTTTAAGTGGCTGGAAAGGAGACAAAAAAACAGATTTTCATGTGCACCCTGATTGAGATCCACCCAACAAATCCAGTATGGGGTTGATGTGCTGCCCATCTGGGACTATGCTTGCAATTGAGCTATTTTTAGCACCCGAGATGGAGACTCCATGGGGCCATCCTCAGCATCCAGGGCCAACTTGCCTGAACCAATAGAGCCATGGCTGTGAAAGGAGGAGAGAGAGAGAGAGAGAGAGAGAGAAAATGGAGGAAGGGAGGGGTGGAGAAGCAGCTGGTCATGTCTCCTGTGTGCCCTGACTGGGAATCAAACCTAGGACATCCACATGCCAGACCAATGCTTTACCACTGAGCCAACTGGCCAAGGCCAAATATGCTTTTTAAATCTGATAATGCAACAGCTTTGATCTATAAAATGACATTTATTTATTTATTTACTTACTTACTTGAGGGTCAGGAAGAAAGAAACAGGAACATCAAGCTGCTCTTGTATGTGTCCTGATCAGGGAATCGAACCAACAACTTCCACGTTCTGGGATGACACTCCAACCAACTGAGCTATTTGGCCTGGGCTTAATTTTTTATTATTATTTATTGATTAATTCTTAGAGAGACAGAGAGATGAAGGGAGAGAGAGGGGAGGAGGAAAGGGAGCATTTATTTGTTGTTCCACTCAATTATGCATTCATTGGTTGCTTCCCATGTGTGCCCTGACCAGCGATTAAACCTACATCCTCGTCATTTCAGGGGGACACTCTTAACTGACTGAGCTAACCAGCCAGAACCAGATATTTTTTCTACTCTCAAGAAAATTATTTTTTGACTCTTATAGAATTCATTCATTGGTGATTCAACTAGATTAAGACCTAAACAAATGGTCATGTCTACTCATTGGAGGCTCTGTTGGGAACTGTCTTGGATTCATAGTGGCAACAGACCTCTGCATTGCAAGTGCTTTTGTAAACTTAAAGAAACTTTGAGGAGTTCAAGTTAAATGAGGTGTTTTATCTTCTCATTGGAGTGTTCTGACAATAGACATCTGTACCTGAATGTTGTGTTCTCATGGAGGAGAGAAGCTGAATGCTTATTTACAAGCAGATTCTTCCAATGGGATCAGACCTGCTATACACAGAGAATGAGGAACCCGCAGATATAGTGCTTAAAGGCCATCATCATATCTGCGTTATGCAGACCCAATTCATTGATGGGGAGCTTGAGAGCCCCACTAAGCCCAGCACTGTCTTGGTTACAGTGAAGATGGATGGAAAGGGAAGATGAAAACTTAGGCTGTAAGTACCTTTCAAGCTAATTGGGAAAATATGGCAAACCTAAAATAAATAATGCGAAAATAGTTGGTGAATAAGTGCTGATAAACATAGTAGAGAATATAACAAGAAAACTGGGGCTCCCTGCCAGAGCTGTGATAAAAGCCAAATGGAAGGAAAGAGGTTGGATAGGATGGTCCTTGGAATTAGTCAGGATTTGGGTAGATTGAGGGAGAGAAAAACAAGAAAAGCAGGTTGTGTAGCTCTGAGGGTGAATGAGCAAGGCCACAAACTACAGGACAGCTAGCTAAAATCAGATGCCTGGACAGAGACCTAATTGTGAAGGGCTTTGATGACTAAACCAAGGAATTTGGAAATTTTCCATTAGCAGTGAAAAGCTCTAAGAAATCATTCTTCAAAATGTTATGGGGCAATTTTCTATTTATTTATTTGCCAATATCACTGCTGTGCATTCCTTATTCAAAATTTGTAATCTGGAGAAGCATAGTAGAGGTGCTGTTTAAGGAAAGACACTGATCTGGTCTCCTATGAAGAAGTAATGAGAAGAGAGTAACAATGTGTCCAGACCGGTTAATACACCAGACATGCACCAAGGAGCTCTGACCTCCTGTCAGGGGCAGAACAGATGCAGAGGGAACATTGTGAAAGATGAGACATTAGGGCTTGTGGACTGAACTGTAGAAGGTAAAAAAGAGTGAGAAAAAAGCAAGTGGATTCTGAAGTTTGATCTCAGAGAAATAAGTTACTATGGCTGGTAAGAGGATCAAAAAGAATCTTCCAGCCTGCCAGGAAGAATGATTCATCTTGTTTTTTAATCTAGTCCAGCAGGGGTCAATAGGCATACACAATTTTGAAATTTCTAGTAGACACACTAAAAAATGAAAAGAAATGCAAATTTTTGTTAATGTATTTTATTTACCCTTATAAATACAAAATGTTATCATTTAAAATGTAATCAACATAAGCAATTATTAATGATATAGTTTACATTCCTTTTTTTCATACAAAGTCTTTGAAATCTAGTGTGCATTTCATATTGACAGCTCATCTCAGTCCAAGCATTCGGCAACCCCGTGAGGCAGGTGGCCACCATCTCGGACAGTTTATTTCTAGACTTAGAACTGAGGGTGTCAGAAATTTAACACCGTCCCTAAAGGTACTAGCATTCTCCTATCTTAGGTGTTTAAGAGTCGAATTTTATAGTTGGTGCTTATACACAAACGCTGTTTTATTTGGTCTCTTGACCCATGAGAAGCCTTGAGAACAATAGATCCAAGAAAGCATTTCTAGAACATTCTTCAAAGATTGCTTGACTATCATTTGCCAAACTCATGACTGCTCATTTTGAAAGATGTCTTTATGGAGAATTTCCTGAAGTATCAATCCTTTTGGCCACTCAGAGATCATAAGCTGAAGTGTTTTTAACTCAAATGTATCCTGCAGCCTACAGCTTACAGCTGACCTCTGCTTGGGCAGCCTAGAGTGTAAAAGAAACATCCAAGCACGACATCGGCCTCTCTGTGCACAGTATGTTCTCTCGTGCTTCACCTCCCATCGCCTACATCCCAGACCGCTGCGTGTTTCCATCACCTGCCATCTCTGAAGGCATTTCTGCTTCAGATGTTCCAAATGTCCATCTGTAAAAGCCAGGCTGAAAGGGAACAAAAGCACTTCAGTTTACTGGTTGACCGACTCTCATGGAATTGCTTTTGTCTTTAACCCATCAGCCTCTATTATCACACTCACTCTTAGGACATTGTTAGTGTCATTTAATACACTCCACCCTGACTCCTGGACTCAGGAGAGAGATTGTCTCTCTTCTTGGTATTGGAATAACTGAGCTGCTCCAGAGCAATCAATCAGGAGACTGAATCATTTTCTCTTCTATTTACATCTTGCAAAGGCAGTCTGAAAACTGACAGCCAGATTCTTACTCTACTTCTGCTAATGAATAGCTATAGGTGGAGAAGGTCTCTGATACTTGCAACTCAAGTCATCCAGAGGGTATCCAGAGGAATAACAGGTTTCTAAAGATGACTACATTCCTGAAAAAAAAAACAAAAGACTGAAAAAACTCTTATTACTACAAATTGGTGAATTTAAATTCTGTCCATGTGAAACTTATTTTAAAAAATATGAGTTAGGATAATTGAGAAGAAATATAAACCCTAATTAGTGGTAAAAGACAAAATGGTTTTTATAATAAACTATCTTGCATAACTAATCACAAATTGGAGAGAGCTTTACATAAGTATGTAATTAAAGAAAAAGATACCATTTCCTTTCATGTCCATGCAATCTGCTTTGCTTTCAAATGAAGTCTTTCACCATGGTAGTCTTCACAGAACAGACATCTTACTTTGTACATAGTAGGTGCTTAGTAATTTTTTTTTAATTAAAGATTTTAATTGTAAATCTTATCATTTAAAATGATCTATTATAGGTTAGAGGAGATATTTTGTTATAGACTTAGTGCCAGTAGCACCAATTTACAGTATGCAGAAACAAAGGATGCAAGAGACAGAAAAATGAGCTCCTTTTTGATTAACGTATAAAGCGAAGCATTTTCTAGGAGGCCATCAGTGCATAAATATTTTAAATATAGTTTATAAATTATCTGGTGTAAGAGAACATCTTCCTAGTTCAGATTCTATCACCAACAGTCTGTGTAAAGTCAGTGAATAAATTTAACCTGCCTATACCTGAAGGTCATCATTTGGAAAATTAACATTAGCAGGCTGTGATGTGGACCTATCCTCAATTCTGTGGTGATCCAGAGTTCAAACAGCCCTGACATTCTACCAGTGGAAAGAAATCTCATAGCATCTGTAACATACTACCAACCAGCTCCTTCTCTTTCCTTGCTCATTCAAAAACGTTTTAGATACTGCTCTCCCATACCCCCACCTATCTGCTTCTGAGCTGTAAGCACTGGGAACTGGAATTTGAGCTCAAGTGAGGGGGTTGAAACTGCTAGTTTTGGTGTATCTGAACATATCTCACCACTGGTGGGACCAGAGAGGTGATGGGGTGAAAAGCGTGGAAAGGTACACATGCCACTCACCAAGATGCTTTTCATTAAGGGTGCAGTGATCATTCTGAGGACTTGTCCTCTGAATTGTGTGAAAGCCTGGGCTATGAATGAAAAGAAGAAGTTGGTTTACTAAACAAAGACTCTACAAAACATTGGAGAACAAGTAGCTCTGATTGGCAACTGTAATGCCAGTGACTTTTAGGCCAGGTACGTTTACATTGGATTTGGGCAGATGGTAGAGGAACTGCAGAGCCCAAAAGTGGTGGGCCATTCCCATTCAATAGATTCTTGCAAAGGTGGGGGAGCAAACAGGCAGAGGACACCACTTCTCACTGCAGCAGGCAAACACACAGCAAAATGGCCCCTCACAGTGGCAGACAGGCAATCTGCAATCTGACCTGAGTCAAACCAACCATAGCCTTACACAGACTGTACACATGTGGCTCTGACACATGCTGTACTAATCATGCAGAGTGCAAGCGAGCAAGCCCAACATAGCTGTTTTCCCTACGGGAACCCTTCAAAACTATTACAACTTGAAGTGGAAAGACTTTTTTCCTCTATTTGGTCAACTGTTGACACTAATTTTGGCTTTCCAGATCTGTAATGTTTTGCTGAATAACAATATCAGCAAAAGGAAGATTTCACTTTTGTGGCCCTAAACTAGATAGGTCTTGATGCTCCTAAATAAGATAGAAAACTCTCCAAGATGCCATAATTCCTGTGTGAACAAGTAGGAATATAAGTTATTTTTAGGGACATCCATGCAAAGATACTGAAGCCAGATAAAACACATGTTTTTTATTAATATTTATTTCTCTACTCACACTAACTCTCAAAGCTTAGAATTGCATTTGTTGCTTATAGTCGATGCTCAGTTTTAAAATGAAAAGTGTTTCTTCTAACTCTATGATTGTAAATGTCTTTATATTTTAATCTTAGAGATAAAGCTACCAAGAACTATTGCAGGAGAGGAAGGGAGTGGGAGATAAATGGTGATAAAAGGAGGCTTGACTTGGGGTGGTGAACACATAATGCAATATACAAATGATGTATTATAGAATAGTACACCTGGAACCTGTATAATTTTTTGAGTATTTATTACCTCTATAACAATATAGTTTCCTTCATTGTCAGCATACAGATTTAATTTTCAATAATAGGACTCTTTACCAACTAGCTCACAAAATTCCTTGAAAGTTAACAGTCAAATCTTGCCAAGGAGTACAAGATAGCTGTAGCCCACCATGGCTCTCTTCCTTTCCCAGATTACCTTTTTAAAAATACCAGATGTTATATCATCATAACCATAAACATTTCTACATGAACCGCTAAAACATAAAAGCTCTTCTTTTATTTTTTTAAAATTAAATTGAATGGGGTGACATTGGTCAATAAGAGTAAAAAGGTTTCAGATGAAAATCTCTATAGCATTTGAACTGTTGATTGCGTTGTGTGCCCATCACCCAAAGACAAATCATTTTCCATCACCATATATTTGTCCCTCTTTACTCTCCTTCCCCTAACCCCTTTCCCAGGGGGCCATTTCACTTTTATCTCTCTCCATGAATCTGTATAATTTTATTAACCCAATGTCAACCCAATAAATTCAATGAAATATTTTTTTAATGAGTAGGAAAAATGGCCTATACTTTCAGTGTGGACAGGTGGAAGTAGGTTCTTGGAAAAAGTCATCCAAATTGTAGTCTTCAAGTGATATGAGTCATGGGTTTGTACCACACGCTCTCAGTCTAATGTGCTCTACTTCAGGAGGAAATGTTAGCAGTTCTTAAAATAATGAAATTTGATTTCTAGTTATAAACAACATATTTTCTACTCTTCAAAAACGTATATGGAATCCATAAACTGAACAAAATGTGTATGCATGATTTCTACTCTTGACTATACAGATAAATAGGTAGACGATAGATATATTATTATAATATTGAAGGGACAGAGGAACAAGGATCATAATAAAGTGGATGGAAGGTCTTCGCTGTAATAAGAACTACTAAAGGATTAGAGCTGTCTGGTCTGAAAGAAGATGAAGGCTCAGTTGAAGAAATGATCCAAGTTTATCAATTTCACAAAAGATATGGCTAACATTATCATGGATCTATTAGCCACATTCCAGAATATTTGAACTATAAGGTCTTTGAAGTGACAACAGGGTAGTTTCAGAGCAGATGAGAGAAAATACTTTTATACAGCAAGAAGGAAGTGTATGGACATCTTATAAAATTACAGACTGAAAATACTGTGTAAACATTTTCAGGGGAAGTGCTAGATCCAGAAAAGGTTTATGTAGGGAAGCTTAGGTTATATGCAAAACCTTTTAAGATAATAGAAAGTAACTATGAACTTTATAACATTCTTTTTGTTTCACTTTGTAAATTATAATATAGATATAGAAAAAAATCTTTTATTTTAAGGTGTTTGTAGTCATTTATCTTTTTTTTTTTTCATGCAGGCTCTTAGTGTAACAAAACTAACCTTGGACACTGACATAATCAAACCTCATTTGCCTCCGAGTTGAGGGGTGGAGGCAATAAAACCCATATTCTCACTTCATTTTTCTTTTATATTGTAATACAATTGCAGGCAAATAACTACATCTTAACAACCCATTCTTTTCACATGTGGACTTTGCATCCTGACTTAGGGGATTTCTGTGGAAATACTTTCCTTCCTCATTTGCCATCTATCTGAACTGAGCAAACACTCACTGAGGCTCTATCCAGAGCAAGAAACATCTTTTTTTTTAATTTCTTTCTTTCTTTTTTTTTTTTTTTTTTTTTTTTTTGTATTTTTCCTAAGCCAGAAACGGGGAGGCAGACAGACTTCCACATGCGCCCGACCTGGATCCACCTGGCACGCCCACCAGGGGGTGATGCTCTGCCCATCCGGGGTGTCGCTCTGTTGCCACCAGAGCCACTCTAGCGCCTGAGGCAGAGGCCACAGAGCCATCCTCAGCGCCCAGGCCAACTTTGCTCCAATGGAGCCTCTGCTGCGGGAGGGGAAGAGAGAGGCAGAGAGGAAGGAGAGGGGGAGGGGTGGAGAAGCAGATGGGCGCTTCTCCTGTGTGCCCTGGCCGGGAATCGAATCCGAGACTCCTGCACGCCAGGCCGACGCTCTACCACTGAGCCAACCGGCCAGGGCCGGAACATCTTTTTTTTTTTTTTTTTAATAAATTTTTATTAATGGTAATGGGATGACATTAATAAATCAGGGTACATATATTCAAAGAAAACATGTCTAGGTTATTTTGTCATTAAATTATGTTGCATACCCCTTGCCCAAAGTCAGATTGTCCTCTGCCACCCTCTATCTAGTTCTCTGTGCCCCTCCCCCTCCCCCTAACTCTCTCCCTCCCTCCCTCCCATGTCCTCCCTCCCCCCGCCCCTGGTAACCACCACACTATTGTCCATGTCTCTTAGTCTCATTTTTATGTTCCACCAATGTATGGAATCATGTAGTTCTTGTTTTTTTCTGATTTACTTATTTCACTTCTTATAATGTTATCAAGATCCCACCATTTAGCTGTAAATGATCTGATGTCATCATTTCTTATGGCTGAGTAGTATTCCATAGTGTATATGTGCCACATCTTCTTTATCCAGTCTTCTATTGAAGGGCTTTTTGGTTGTTTCCATGTCTTGGCCACTGTGAACAGTGCTGCAATGAACATGGGACTACATGTGTCTTCACGTATCAATGTTTCTGAGGTTTTGGGGTATATACCCAGTAGAGGGATTGCTGGGTCATAAGGTAGTTCTATTTGCAGTTTTTTGAGGAACCACCATACTTTCCTCCATAATGGTTGTACTACTTTACAGTCCCACCAACAGTGAATGAGGGTTCCTTTTTCTCCACAGCCTCTCCAACATTTGCTATTACCCGTCTTGTTGATAATAGCTAATCTAACAGGAGTGAGGTGGTATCTCATTGTAGTTTTGATTTGCATTTCTCTAATAACTAATGAAGCTGAGCATCTTTTCATATATCTGTTGGCCATTTGTATCTCTTCCTGGGAGAAGTGTCTGTTCATGTCCTCTTCCCATTTTTTTATTGGATTGTTTGTTTGTTTGTTGTTGAGTTTTATGAGTTCTTTGTAAATTTTGGATATTAGGCCCTTATCTGAGCTGTTGTTTGAAAATATCATTTCCCATTTAGTTGGCTGTCTGTTTATTTTTACATCAGTTTCTCTTGCTGAGCAAAAACTTTTTATTCTGATGTAATCCCATTCATTTATCTTTGCCTTCACTTCTCTTGCCATTGGAGTCAAGTTCATAAAATGTTCTTTAAAACCCAGGTCCATGATTTTAGTACCTATGTCTTCTTCTATGTACTTTATTGTTTCAGGTCTTATATTTAGGTCTTTGATCCATTTTGAATTAATTTTAGTACACGGGGACAGGCTGTAGTCGAGTTTCATTCTTTTGCATGTGGCTTTCCAGTTTTCCCAACACCATTTGTTGAAGAGGCTTTCTTTTCTCCATTGTGTGTTGTTGGCCCCTTTATCAAAGATTATTTGACCATATATATGTGGTTTTATTTCTGGGCTTTCTATTCTGTTCCATTGGTCTGAGTGTC
The DNA here is from genome assembly GCF_036850765.1 of Saccopteryx bilineata. Taxonomy (NCBI): domain Eukaryota; kingdom Metazoa; phylum Chordata; class Mammalia; order Chiroptera; family Emballonuridae; genus Saccopteryx; species Saccopteryx bilineata. The sequence goes on from NC_089494.1 coordinate 163,849,262, forward strand.
TATTTTTCTGCCAATACCATGCTGTTTTGATTATCGTGGCCCTATAATATAGTTTAAAGTCAGGTATTGTAATGCCCCCAGCTTCATTCTTTTTCCTTAGGATTGTTTTGGCTATTCAGGGTTTTTTATAGTTCCATATAAATCTGATGATTTTTTGTTCCATTTCTTTAAAAAATCTCATAGGGATTTTGATGGGAATTGCATTAAATTTGTATATTGCTTTGGGTAATATGGCCATTTTGATTATATTTATTCTTCCTATCCAAGAACAAGGAATATTTTTCCATCTCATTGTATCTTTTTCGATTTCCCTTAACAATGCTTTGTAATTTTCATTATATAGGTCCTTTACATTCTTTGTTATGTTTATTCCTAGGTATTTTATTTCTTTTGTTGCAATCGTGAAGGGGATTATTTTTTTGAGTTCGTTTTCTAATATTTCATTGTTGGCATATAGAAAGGCTATTGACTTCTGTATGTTAATTTTGTATCCTGCGACCTTACTGTATTGGTTTATTGTTTCTAAAAATCTTTTTGTGGAGTCCTTCGGGTTTTCGATGTATAGGATCATATCATCAGCAAAAAGTGATACCTTTACTTCTTCTTTTCCGATATGGATGCCTTTTATTTCTTTGTCTTGTCTGATTGCTCTGGCCAGAACTTCTAGCACCACGTTAAATAAGAGTGGAGAGAGTGGACAGCCCTGTCTTGTTCCTGATTTAAGGTAGAAAGTCCTCAGTTTTATGCCGTTTAATAGGATGTTGGCTGATGGTTTATCATATATGGCCTTTATCATGTTGAGATATTTTCCTTCTATACCCATTTTGTTGAGAGTCTTAAACATAAAATTGTGTTGTATTTTATCAAAAGCCTTTTCTGCATCTATTGATAAGATCATGTGGTTTTTGCTCTTTGTTTTGTTGATATGGTGTATTACGTTAACCGTTTTGCGTATGTTGAACCATCCTTGAGATTCTGGGATGAATCCCACTTGATCATGATGTATTATTTTTTTAATATGTTGTTGTATTCGGTTTGCCAGTATTTTGTTTAGTATTTTAGCATCTGTATTCATTAGGGATATTGGTCTGTAGTTTTTTTTGTGTGTGTGTGTGCCATCCTTGCCAGGTTTTGGTATGAGGGTTATGTTGGCCTCATAAAATGTGTTTGGAAGTATTGCTTCTTCTTCAGTTTTTTGGAATACTTTGAGTAAAATAGGAACCAAGTCTTCTTTGAATGTTTGATAGAATTCACTAGTATAACCGTCTGGGCCTGGACTTTTATTTTTGGGGAGGTTTTTAATAGTTTTTTCTATTTCCTCCCTGCTGATTGGTCTGTTTAGGCTTTCTGCTTCTTCATGACTCAGTCTAGGAAGGTTGTATTGTTCTAGGAATTTATCCATTTCTTCTAGATTGTTGTATTTGGTGGCATATAATTTTTCATAGTATTCTACAATAATTCTTTGTATATCTATGTCTGTGGTGATCTCTCCTCTTTCATTTTGGATTTTATTTATTTGAGTCCTGTGTCTTTTTTCCTTGGTGAGTCTTGCCAAGGGTTTGTCAATTTTGTTGATCTTTTCAAAGAACCAGCTCCTTGTTCTATTAATTTTTTCTATAGTTTTTCTTTTCTCTAAGTCATTTATTTCTGCTCTGATTTTTATTATCTCCTTTCTTCGGCTGGTTTTGGGTTGTCTTTGTTCTTCCTTTTCTAGTTCCTTAAGGTGTGAAGTTAAGTGGTTTACTTCGGCTCTCTCTTGTTTGTTCATATAGGCCTAAAGTGATATGAACTTTCCTCTTATTACTGCTTTTGCTGCATCCCAGAGATTCTGATATGTCGTATTTTCATTTTCATTTGTCTGTATATATCTTTTGATCTCTGCGCTTATTTCTTCTTTGACCCATTCATTTTTTAGAAGTATGTTGTTTAGTTTCCACATTTTTGTGGGTTTTTCCCCCTCTTTTTTGCAGTTGAATTCTAGTTTCAAGGCTTTACGATCAGAAAATATGCTTGGTACAATTTCAATTTTTCTAAATTTGCTGATATTGTCTTTGTGGCCCAACATATGGTCAATTCTTGAGAATGTTCCATGTACACTAGAGAAAAATGTATACTCTGTCGCTTTGGGATGAAGTGTCCTGTAGATGTCTATCATATCCAGGTGTTCTAGTATTTCGTTTAAGGCCACTATATCTTTATTGATTCTCTGTTTGGATGACCGATCTAGAGCCGTCAGTGGTGTATTGAGGTCTCCAAGTATGATTGTATTTTTTTTAGTTTTTGTTTTAAGGTCAATAAGTAGCTGTCTTACATATTTTGGTGCTCCTTGGTTTGGTGCATATATATTAAGGATTGTTATGTCTTCTTGATTCAACTTCCCCTTAATCATTATGAAATGACCATTTTTGTCTCTGAGTACTTTTTCTGTCTTGTAGTCAGCATTATTAGATATGAGTATTGCTACACCTGCTTTTTTTTGGGTGTTGTTTGCTTGGAGTATTATTTTCCAGCCTTTCACTTTGAATTTGTTTTTATCCTTGTTGCTTAGATGTGTTTCTTGTAGGCAGCATATAGTTGGATTTTCTTTTTTAATCCATTCTGCTACTCTGTGTCTTTTTATTGGTAAGTTTAATCCATTTACATTTAGTGTAATTATTGACACTTGTGGGTTCCCTACTGCCATTTTATAAATTGCTTTCTGTTAGTTTTGTATCTAGTTTGATTCTTCTCTTTTGTTTTTCTATCATTTGTTTTTGTTTGTTTGTGTTCCATACTTCTTTCCTCTGTTGCTACCTTTTTTAAGTCAAGTGTTTTTGTGGTGGTTTTTTTAAGGGTGGTTACCATTAAGTAATGAAAAGGGTACCTACCATATTCATTGTAGTACCCTATCTTATAAGTATTTCTGCACTTCATCGTCCTTTGCTACTGTTAATCTCCATCCTCTCCCCCCTTTTTTTCCTTTGTTGTCACAGTTTAAGTTTGGTTTTATTGTGTTCTTGGTGGAGCTGTTACTTGTGGTGTTGTTTTCTTTTGTTCTTTGAATCTGGTTGGAAAACCCCCTTTAGTATTTCCTGGAGTGGGGGCTTTCTGTTGATAAATTCTCTCATCTTTTCTGTATTTGTGAATGTTTTTATATCTCCTTCATACTTGAAGGATAGCTTTGATGGGTATAGTATTCTTGGCTGAAAGTTCCTCTCTTTCAGAGCTTTAAATATTGAGGTCCACTCTCTTCTAGCTTGTAGAGTTTCTGCTGAGAAATCTGATGATAATCTAATAGGCCTTCCTTTATATGTTGTACTCTTCTTTTCCCTGGCTGCCTTGAGAATTTTTTCTTTGTCATTGGTTTGTGTCATCTTTATTATGATGTGCCTTGGAGTGGGTTTGTTGGGGTTAAGAAAACTCGGTGTTCTGTTTGCTTCTTGAATTTGAGGCTTTAGTTCCTTCCACAGGCTTGGGAAGTTCTCGTCTATTATTTGTTTGAGTATATTCTCCATTCCATTTTCTTTCTCTTCTCCCTCTGATATACCTATTATTCTTATGTTATTCTTTCTGATGGAGTCAGACAATTCCTGTAGGGCTTTCTCGTTTTTTATTATTTTTGAATCTCTTTCTTCTTCTCTCTGTTGTGCCTCAAGTTGTTTGTCTTCTATTTCATTAATCCTATCTTCAATCTGGGCTGTTCTGTTAGCTAAGCTTGTTACCTCGTTTTTCAGCTCGTGAATTGAGTTTTTCATTTCTGTTTGATTTGTTTTTATAGTTTCAATTTCCTTGGTAATATATTCTTTGTGTTCATTGAGTTGTTTTCTGATCTCCCTATATTGCCTTTCTGTGTTTTCTTGTATATCTCTGAGTATTTTTAAGATTTCTATTTTAAATTCTCTGTCATTTAGCTCCAAGGCTTCCAATATGTTAAGTCTTTTCTCCATAGATTTTTCCACATCTATTTGTGTTACCTCTCTTTCTTTTGTATCCATAATATTCTATTTCCTCTTTCTTATCAGTATCTGAGGGTGGTCTTGTTGATAGCACTAATTAGAATTAATAAAGAGTAAAAAGTAAAAAAAAAAAAAAAAAAAGTAAAACACCCCACAAAAAAAACAGTAATAATTTATTATTTCCCCCTTTTTTTCTTTCTTCTCTTTCCCTCCTCTCCCCTCCTCAGGGAAATTTCGTGCCTATAATGGAGGGCCTGATTTGGGGTGAAGAGTTCAAGGGGCAAAAAAAAGGGAGTAGGGACCTATTAAATGCAAAAAAAAAAAAAAAAGGAAGAAAATCTTAGACAAGCATAAGATGATTTGCTTGTAAGTGATGGTCAACTAAGAGATATAATGAGAGGGATAAGAGGGAACCAGAAAAGAGGACCAAAAAAGAATAATAATGAAGAGAAAAATAAAAATAATAAGTAAAAATCTGTTGTATTAAGTGGAGTGAAGACTAAATACAATGGAGACCTTGGGTTGGGAGGACCCAAAATGCCACAAAAATAAACAAACAAGAAAAAAATAAAAACAAAAGCAAATAAGAAAAATAAAGCCAAAAAAGCCTTGAGTCCCAAATTAACTAATTTGTTCGTGATTGAGGATTAAATGGGAGGAAAGTAAAATGAGAGAAGAAAAAACGAATAGAAAGGAAAAAATAAGAAAAAGAGAAAAACGAAGGAAGAAATAAAAAAGGAAAAAAAAAAAAACAAAATAAAGCAAAACAAACAAAGAAAAAAAAAACAAAAGAGGAGAGAGTGAGAGTTAAGTGTTTTGGAGTATAACCTTAAAGGAGGGTGAGGATGAAGAAGAGAAATAAAATGTAACACTCATGGGTAGTGTAGTTCAAGAAAAGGGAAGCATAAGATGGGCAGAGAATAGAAGGACCGAGGTGGAGGAAATAAAGGCAATAAGATAGAAGAAACAAACAACAACAAAAAAAAAATTAGTGGAACAAGTTGTAAAGTCTGTGGATTTTTCTTGATTTTGAGAGGTTAACTTCTTCCTTTTTCTTTTCTCTCCCTCTTCCTGGTCGGTGACTCTGTACCCCAGGCTCTGCCCCTGCGTCACACCCAGGCAGGGATTTGCAGTTGATGGGATTCTATGGCAATGTCCTATAATTGGCTTTAGTCTTGCTGGTAGTTAAGGCCTGTTGGAGTTTCCAGGGTCCAGTGATGAGAAAGTTTGCTTTTCTGGATTCTCTCTCCTAGTCCCCCCTTTCTGAATTAGCAGCCTGGTGATCCAGCTATAAGGCTGCAACTGCTTCTGCCTGGGGAGCAAGAGGCTCAAAGAGCTGGGAAATCCCCACTCTATCCCCACTCAGTGCAAGGCTTTGGGAAAGGCTCTGGTAGTCAGGGCCTCCAGTGTAATCAGGCGGGGGTGGGAGTCAATTGTTGTCAAGGTGACTTTTCAGTGCCTATCATTCAGTTGGACCTCTCAACCCAGGCTTTCCACACTTTGTAGCCTGTTTTTGCTGGGAAAAAGAGGCACTAGTCTCTGCTTGCGACTAGTGTAGTATAGATCTTATTATCTGCCAAGTCCTTCTTGTTAGTGTTTATCCCTGAATATGGAGGCTCTATCAATCAGAAGTTGCCCCCGCCCCTTTAGCGAGAGGCACTAAAAAATATCATGCCTCTTGTCTTGGGTCGCTGAACTGAGAGAGATCTTATCAATTAGAACCGAGGGTGCACAGATTTCATAGGTTAAGCTAATTTCAGTGATTGGGTCGCAGCTGTGCTCCCGAAGGTATTTTAGGCTGCCTGCGCGCGCCCCTCCCCCAACGCTTGATTGTTAGCTTGAATGGCTGGGTGAGGTGCCCCGCCCACGGAGAGAATCTCCCAAGTAGAAGACCACCCTGGTGCCTCTCCCGCTCGCCCTGCCGCTGGCGGCTGGATCGCACCAGGCGCAGGATAATGGAGCACCCTGGGTGTATGGGCCAGTAGGGCTCTCTGGGCACGTGGGATGGCCAGGGCATGCGCGCGAATGGGGTGCTCCGGGCACCGGTGGCTGGCGACTCTCACTCGCAGTGCGGGGGCCACTGGGAATGTTAGCGGTGCTCGCTCTGCAACCGTACTGGGCGCACGCCCGCGGCTGCTCAGGGCGGCTCGTGGCGGCGGCTCGCAGCTCCCGAGTGTGGGCTGACTCACCACAGGCGCACAACCTCGCGGCTTGAATGAATGTCCCTGCGGTAGCTTCCTCCACACCCTCATCTCTCAGATTCAAGTGATAACAGTCCTTTCGCTATCAGTTTGTGTGGAACTCCGGAATGCTCCGAGGATAAATTTTTCTGTTTCTAGTTGATAAATTTGTTGTGATTTAGGGGAGAGCTGTCGGATGCGCTGCTCACGGCGCCATTTCCGTGACGTCACCTCCGGAACATCTTTTGATACCTGTCCTCACACCAGGGAAGGTACACAGGTGGACTTCATGATAGGGCCATGTGGGCTGTCCCACCGCCCTGAGCTCAGAAGGCCCTATGCCAGATTGTGTAATGCTCTCTTGTCACTACCTTGACATTCTTAATCTTACTTGTACAGAGGCCCCGTGTGTTTATGTTTCACTGGGTCCTGTAGATTATATAACCGGTCCTGGAGAAACAGGCTTTGACCCCAGTTTTGCAAGTGAAGAGAGTGATGTTCAGAACCTTAGGTCAGGTATCTCCATAATGAGACAGAACCAGGGAGGGGTTGAGACATGTTGTCAAATTCAGGCTTCTCACTTCACATGTTTCCATTGGCTATCACTCACCATCCCATTGTCTCTCTGAAGACTCAGCTCGTTGGCCTGTTATTGCCCTGGAGAAGGAGAACAGGGTGCATTCTGCAGCCTCACAAGGAAAGCATGGCCACCTTACACTTTTCAGTGAAAGATGCATTCCTCTCAGTGACCTTGAATTGGCCCTGGCCTGAAGGACCAGAGGTGATAGCTGAGTGGTGGGAGGGGTGTGGGGGCAGACAACGTGCACACACACACTTTCAAACCAAGGCACCAGCTCCGATGAAGAGAGGCATTTTGGCACTCTCTGCCACAGAGCTTTTTATGTGGAAGGATGATTTCTTCTCTGTGCAGACCCTTTCCCGTTGTCCCCTCCCCCTGCCTCTGCCTAGAGTGAGCTGGGGACCATTACCCAGTAGTGATGTCATTGTTCAGGCAGCCACAGCTCATGGCCCATCATTAGGAGCAGAACAATGATGCCATTTTAAACTGGAAGGTCTTTTTTCAAAGCGAAATAAAAAGTCTGAGGCTCCACTGCCTTTGTGTTTTGCTGAAGTGTCCCTGTCCCCCAGTGGTTGCTGGTTTGAAGGTTTGTTCCAGATCCTGCAGAGGGGTCACATCGTGTGGCTCGTGGTATGTCTCTGGGCCACCTACAGGGACAATCTGCTGCCTGTTGATGAAACACCAGGAGCTGCCCAAGGCTGTGGTACTCTCAGGACTCTTGTCTTGAAAGTGTCTGTCTGCGAGGCATCGCTTATTTAGCTACAGCTTCTGTTCATATGGATAAAAAATATTATTTTACAACAACAACAACAAAAAAAACCCTTTTCAGCTAAAGGTGGAAGCATTGAAGTTAGAAGATGTGAATGATTGGTGCAACCAACCGAAAGTTCTTTACAGTTAAGGGTCCTGACAGAACACACCAAAAGAAATTGATTTTCCTGAAAAGAGGAGGGGGGATCTTGCTTTAAAAATTCCCATGCTGGGGTTGCCTGACCAGGCGGTGGCACAGTGGATAGAGCGTTGGAGTGGGACGCAGAGGGCCCAGGTTTGAGACTCCGTGGTCGCCAGCTTGAGCACAGGCTCATCTGGATAGAGCAAGGCGTTACTCGGTCTGCTGTAGCCCCCCCCCCGGTCAAGGCACATATGAGAAAGCAATCAATGAACAACTAAGGTGCCACAAGGAAGAATTGATGCTTCTCATCTTTCTCCATTCCTGTCTGTCTGTCCCTATCTGTCTCTCTCTCTCTGACTCTCTCTGTCTCTGTCACAATAAAAATAAAAGGAAAAAAAATTCCCATGCTGGGCCATATAGCATATATCACAGTGCAGGATGACACTGGGTAGCTTTATACAGCTGTCCCTGAAGTTTTCTCTGCCTGGTGGCTCCACTTCTGTTCTGTGTTTGGGAGGTGGGAGCAGAGGAGAGAGACACCGTTACTTCATGGGCTTCTAATGTAAACTAAGTTTAGTGCTCACCATCATGACCTTCTTAATAGTTTCCTGACAAGGGGCCCCACATTTCCATTCCCCTAAATCCCACAGAGTAAATAACTGGCCAGGCCCATCGTAACTTTCTCCTAACTAAAGCTCATCATTAAATTCTCAAAATCTCTAAGATTATAGGGGATCACTTTGTTCTTTACTTAAAATATGAATGTGTGTGTGTGTGTGTGTGTGTGTTTAAACAGGTATGCATGAATCAGAGCAAAAGTCTCATAGTTGTATTTTGAATTAGAAGTAGGGTTTCCCCCCCCAGGAAAATAAAGTTCCTGAATCAATTTGATATCCATTCATAGGTATATTTGTTCCCACTTCTCTGTTGTAAGTTAATATCTGTCACCTAGGATATACTGACCTTGGATTACACTTCAATTTAATCAATTAGCACATGTTATACTGGGTGACCTGTATTATTTAGATATTTCATATTGGAATTGGGGGTATTTTGTTAATATTATTAATATCACTTTTTTTACCTTTAGTGCCAGTAAGCAAAAGGCCCACATTTTTGTAAATTGTAAGATTTGGAAAATTTAGTTTAATTGTCCATTACAAAAAGTTGAAATCTTGTTGTATTGAGCCATTGGCAATTCCGTTTTTGTGTCAGGAGATTGCTTACTTTATTCGGCTTCCAATCATAATGGACCCCATAGATCTTGGAACACATACAAAGCACTGAATAGCTACTTATATACTTAGAAGGAAGAGGGCTGGAGAGTAAATATCCCTCACAGTTATATGTGTAGAGAGCTAAGCGACTTAGAATTGTCTAAGGGAATTGGGAGCCTGACCGCTTCATGTTTGTCCAGCAGTTCTAGGGGCTGGTTTGCAGCTTCTAATAATAAGGGTTAGCAAATATTTTCCACACAAGGCAAGACAGTAGTTAGTTTAGGCATTGGGGCCTTAATGTCTCTGTGACAACTACGCACTCAGCTCTTCATTTTGGGAGCAGAAGCAGCCACATGGAATATGTAAACAGATGCACATAGCAATGGAAAAAAAAGAAACAACAGGAGGGGGCTGAGTCTGACCCACCTGCCATGGTTTGGGGTCCCCTGGCCCATTCGTGCCCTTTGTATATGCTCAATCCTCACCCTTGGGAGACAACTTGGCCCTGCATAGGTCAAGCACAAGAAAGGCAAACTCTCTTTATTTTCTGCCCCAGTATTGGGAAAGGACCTTAAAAAAGTCCATGAACAGAAGTAAATGGTTAATAATGCTTATTAATTCATAATCCTCTCTGAGGCATGTATGTCTGTGTGTCGGGTGGTAGGGTAGAGGGGTTAAGAAGAACGCAAGAAGGAGATGTGCTCTGGCTTTACCTAAAGCAAATGAATGCAGTCAGCAAGTCGAGGGTGGGGGTTCCTGAAGTCTTTCCATACCCAGTTTCCACAGCACACGGACTGTATGCTCACCTTCCACTAAAGACTTAATTACCTCCCAGGTGAACGGAAGGCACTCCCACAGGGGAATTCTCTAAAAAGACCAAACCTATTGGCTGCTTTATTAAGGAAACCAGATTTAGCAGGAGGCGATAAGAAAAAGAACTTCCCTCTTCTCTTACACCAGTGGTCCCCAACCCGCGGGCCGCGGACCGGTACCGGTCCCTGGGCCATTTGATACCAGTCCACAGAGAAAGAATAAATAACTTACATTATTTTCGTTTTATTTATATTTAAGTCTGAACAATGTTTTATTTTTAAAAAATGACCAGATTCCCTCTGTCACATCTGTCTAAGACTCACTCTTGACACTTGTCTCGGTCATGTGATACATTTATCTTCCCACCCTAAAGGCCGGTCTGTGAAAATATTTTCTGACATTAAACCAGTCCGTGGCCCAAAAAAGGTTGGGGATCACTGTCTTACACTATTCCTCTACTCAGGTTCCTGTCCCCATGGGAGAGATTTCAGGCAGGTCCATAACTTCTCTGCTCACTTACAGAGAAATAAATATAGGATAATGTATTAGTCAGGGTTCTTCAGAGAGATAGAACGGGGGGGGGGGGGGATCGATGGATAGATGATAGATAGATAGATAGATAGATAGATAGATAGAAGATATAGGAGTAGCTTGCATAGTTATGAAGGTTGATCTTTTATCTGCAATTCATCTGCAAGCTGAAAAATGAGGAAATCCAGTGGTGTGATTCAGTTTGAGTCCAAAGTCTCAAGAACCAGGAGCACCGAAGTCTGAGGGCAAGAAAAGATGGATGTTCAAGCAGAGAGTAAATTTGCCTCTTTCTGCTTTTGCTTCTATTCAGTCCCTCAATAGCTTAGATACTGCCCACTCAGACTGATGAGGGTGGCTCTTCTTTACTCAGTCTGTTTACTTAAATGATCATCTTTTCCAGAAACATCCTCACAGATCTACCCAGAAATCATGTCTTCCCAGCTTTCTGGAAACCCTTAAACTAGTAAAGGTGACACATAAAATTCACCATCACAGCTGAGATCACTGTCCTAGGCAGTGATTCCAAGGCACCATGTGGGGGATGAGGTGTGACTACTGGAAAGGAACACCTGGTATCTTCAGCCTTTACGGTGATTGTGGCTCTGCCGCACGGAGACCTTGACTCTGGGCATTTCCTCTCATGGAGAAAGAAGGTTCAAAGGCTGCAGGGCCAGAATAGAAGGGAAAGACAGTCCCTCATTCTGTCCATGGATCTTTCTGCCTTGTGCAAGTTTATCCACCAGGCACAGGCCTAGAAATGGGATATCTGGACCAAAGGTTTCTATGTATTTCTAAATTTGATAGTATTTCCAAATTGCTCTCATAAAAAGTTTGTACTAGTTTATAGCCTTGCCAATACTGCACAAAAGTTCTGATTTCTTCACTCCCTTCAAACATGGATATTTTCAATTATTTAAGTGAAATGTTTTTACAAGAAGCACTAAAAAGAAATTGCTAGTTGGAATAGTCTAACCTCTCTCTATTTGTGTTTTATGTACTTACACATGAAGTTTTTTCCTTAAAACAACAAAAAGTAACATTCCCAAATAAAAGTATAACTGTTGAGATGTTAATAAATTTAATTTGAATCTTTCAGAAAATGCTAAATTTATTCCATGTTATTGCGTATGCATTAATAAACTTCAAAATGTACCTATATATAATAATGTGTGTAAAACACTGCAATGTGTGTATATATATACATATATATGTATATAGTTATATATACATAAAAAATAGCAAACTAATTTAAGAATATTTTTTCCTGTAGTGAGATACATTTCTAGTTACTATAAAAATGTATTAATACATTATCTGGCTAGTGTACTTTACCAAAGAGAAATAAACTCAGCAACATATATATGCTAAGTAAGTCATCTTTCATATTAAAATATATCCTGTAGTATTTTATTGGTACCTCTTTTAAGACATCAGATTATACATTAAATATACATTTCCTAAAGATGTGGGTGTTTAAAATCATATTCAGAATAATAATGATAAAGGTAAATAATCTGAAAGTATGAGAAAACCTGGGTTTAGCAAAATTAAACAGATTTCCCTTGTGTGAGGCATCTACAGGCCTTAATATGATAAAAATAATTTTGTCTCCAAATGGAGAAAATGAAAGTGATTTTTCCCCGTTGATAAAATAAATGTCTTTTATCATGCTATTGCATCTGTTTCTGCAATGTGTATTAAAGTTGCTAGTGTTAGAATAATTGGACTAATAAATGTCATCCAGCCCATGTTCTGTTGAGGACAATATCTGTATTGTTTTCCTGTGTGAGCATCCCCAATTTAATTGGGAATGTTCACTACTAACTGCACAATTTCTTACTTGATGTAAACACTCTTCATAACACCAGACTGACTGGACATGCAAATGGATTAATTCCATTTAATTGGAATCCAGATAATTGACTTATTTATAAACAATGTCAAGTCAGGACTTGTACTAATGCTTGTGGCATCTAGAACCAAATTCACATTTACATATTTATTAGTAATTTTAAAAGTCCCTTTTGATTATGCAGTTATTATTTAAGTTCATTCTAGCACCTTATATTTTAATTCAATCTTCTAAAATTTTGTAATACTATTATTTCTCAAGGATGCACGCAACTTGACTCCTCTCTAGGCCGTGAGGTTTTTGGTGGAGAGAATAGAGATTGATTACTCAAACGTATTTGTATTTTCAGTTTGCTCAAGTCAGTGGGTGCTGTCTTTACATTCTGTCTGAGTCATACCTGTTCACAGTTAAAGAAAAACAAGAATTCTTTATGGACTTACAGTGCTGATTTAAACAACTTATAGGGTTATATATGTACATACAAACTAAGCTAGATATGAATACTTTAGGCTTATAAATCCAATAAAACAAAAGCTTACATAAATTTATACATAAATATAAGATTTAAAACCAATAACATTTAAAGTAACGTTATATAATATGGCAAAGGTTTTACTATTAAGAAACTGCCATTCAAGATGTATGTATGGTATTGTACTTGTGGTAGAGTCTTTTGACTTCAGCACAACCACTCTAGTTGCTGTGTGATGCTTTAATTCTCCCATGCTTTTCTGTATTCAAACTTCTGCAACACCTTAGTTCTTTCGGTGACATAGCATTGTCATGTCATTTTAATTTCACTTTGTGTAAGCATACATCAATTGTACCTCTGCCATTTCAGCTTTACATTACAATTAAATTACATTCATTTGATTAAAACTATAAGCAGAAATGTATACTCAAAAATCTAAAGGCAATATTCATTCATGAGGTGGTTTGATATGACCATAAATATACTCATATCATTAATAAGATTAAATCATAGCCTTCAAAATTCTCACTATTAAAACAATTTACTAAGGACATACACTAGTTTGAAAATTATTTCTGAAGTCAGAGGTCTTTTTGCATTCTTGCCAAGGACAATTTTGCCCATATTAATTTCAGATAGTAAAATTATTAACTTAAAGTAAGATGAGTGATTCAGTTCATCAGAGTACATTATTTCTTGGCCATAATTGATTAACCGTGGTGTGTTTCTGGATTTCTCAATACAAATACAATGCTCATCATCAATAAATAAAAATTTTATAGCATTTTCCATTAATTTTTTTAAATAGATTTCTAAACATCAGTTTTGTTTTTCAGCTACAACAAAGGGAAATTCTGTCAGCCTCAAGGTAGCTATGAGTCATATAAAAATTAAATGATAATTTAATGCAAAGCACTTGGTATAGTGCCTGGTACAATGAGGAGTCCAACAGAGCTGCCTCTCCTCTCCTTCCATCAAGACAATGGCCATTTTCACCACAACTAGGTTCCTCTTTTTTGTCAGTTCCTGCCTACACAGTCCTGCACTGTTAGTTTACCCCTTGTCACTGCCTTTATTCTGTAAACTTGTGACAACAACAGGAAACTTTCTTAGAAATACTCCCATTATTCAAAGGAACAGAGAGCTCTGAGACCCAGGTACTGTCTGTGGCCTCTGTGCTAAAAAGTGGGTCCTTGAGAAAGTCAGATTGTTTCTCTGACACTCATATGTCCTTCTCTTTAGAGATTACTGGGACTGCTTCTCATTGTTAATGTATATCAGAACTTGAAAGAGTTCAAAACAGGAGTGCTTGTAGAGGGCCATAAAGCATCGTTCTTCATGTCTTCTTGAGTGCTCTTTATTTCAATGCTTACAACATGGCAGAAATAAAGGAATAAAACACTTAGAACGACCGTCAAACATGTTGAGGAATAAGTTTATGAGTAGAGTCAACCTTCTCTAGACTCCCAAGCCAATTTAAAGAGTGTGAAGCTCGAATTGTAGGTAAATGGGGAAAGCTTTACAGCCTCAGAAATCCAGTCTAAAGTCAACAGCTTAGCTAATAGACAACCCTGAAGAAATGAGGCAATGAAGTCTTGTGCTAAATTTGGAAGATAAACCAAGCATTGAATATAAAGAATACTGTAGTAAAAGGAAGAAACAGCTGGAGGAGTCAGGAAAGAAAGATTTCTCTGAATAGATCTTGGTTTATAGACTTGATTTTTCAACTTATTCTTACATAAGACAAAACTAAACCAAAATTTAAAAAGCAATTCCCAGGTATTGAAAACAACAACAACAAAATAAATAACTCTATGTAGCAAAGTGGTTGCTAACCTTCAAATAAAGAACATCTTAAATAATTTCAATATATGATTTAACTGCACAACACTAGTGGGATATGTACTTTGAACAAAAGAACACAAAGAAATCTTAAACTCTTTTTAGTACTCATAACATCAGTGATAATATTGGTATTTTAATTATGATATATTTATAAATAGTTAGAATGAATAATTTTAATGTTTTTAGAAACCAAAAATTTTAGGATGGGGGGAAGGGTCATATAGGTAAAACAACTTTAAAGTTGAACAATCATCTATAACTATAAATTTAAATTAAACATATCATTATGTGCTTATGATGTATTTTCTCTTAAAAAGAAAAAAAAAACATTTCTAAGCTCTGTCCACTGAAAAAGTTTAGAAAAACTGTCTCACCCAGAAATAGTTAGCACTGCGAGCATCCTACTGTGATTGCCAGGTACCATTTCCCATTTCCAGCAGCCAGTGCTCTTTGGAGAAAACGCTGTTTCAAGGTCTGGGCAGAAGATGTGCAACTGATCCTGGAGCAGCTTGTTGTTCCAGAAAGTGAGAATGCTTCCTGGACTACTAGAGTCATGACAGAAGAATCAGAAGAAAAGGATTCTTACCAGCCACACTGAAACAAGTTAAGCATAAAAACAGTAATAATTGTAATTGATTGCAACACATCAGGTTGTCAGAATCCATTAGATTATTATGATACTGAAACCAAAAACTGAACAGAAACAAAAAATAGGAAGAAAAATATGTTCAATTTTTTTTCAGAATAAACTAGTATTCTGAAAACTAGTAAATATAGGGGCAAAACAGGTATTTATTCCACTGTGTTTGACTTGTGTTTCTGGGGGTTAAAAAAAAAGGTTGTTAAGAATAATTATAATATAGAAGAAATTTGGGCAACAAAAGACAGAATTATAGAGCTAGGTTATCATGACTTAGCAAGCTCCCATGACACAAAAATCAAGGTAATAGTCATTAGTACTGCCAAAACTATCAGGCGAAGATCTGAGAGAGGACTTGATGGTGACATGCTGAGGGCTCAACCATCGTAACAATAAAGAGAAACAGTGGAGTCCTGGGCATCTGATGTGATAAAATATGTGTATACGTCACACACAGACTTTTCTGTTCTCTAAATGAATGTCATTCTGGTCAGTCTCTGCATCAGTGCCATTCAATAGAATTATAATGAAAGTCAGTGGAAATTTTACATTTTATAATAAACACATTAAAAGATAAAAAGAAATAGGTGAGAGTTAATGTTAACAGTGTATATTATTTATTCATGTAGCCAAAATATAATTTCATAATGTTATCAATATAAAAAACTAACGAGCTATTTTAGAATCTTTTTATCATACTGTCTTTGAAATCCTTGTTATTTATTTATTTATTTATTTATTTGTATTTTTCTGAAGCTGGAAACGGGGAGAGACAGTCAGACAGACTCCCGCATGAGCCCGACCGGGATCCACCTGGCACGCCCACCAGGGGCGATGCTCTTCCCCTCCAGGGTGTCACTCTGTTGCGACCAGAGCCACTCTAGCACCTGGGGCAGAGGCCAAGGAGCCATCCTCAGCATCCGGGCCATCTTTGCTCCAGTGGAGCCTCGGCTGCGGGAGGGGAAGAGAGAGACAGAGAGGAAGGAGAGGAGGAGGGGTGGAGAAGCAGATGAGCGCTTCTCCTGTGTGCCCCGGCCAGGAATCGAACCCGGGACCTCTGCACGCCAGGCCGACGCTCTACCACTGAGCAAACTGGCCAGGGCCTGAAATCCTCTTTTTAAAGACTAAGTATTTTAGACTTACAGGGTATCTTACTTTGATTGCTAAATCGTCATTGGAAAAACAATATCTGTATTTAAATTTTATAAAATTCGCAGTGAAAAGTAGATTTGTATACCAAAGCTGTTCCAATCATACTTGAAAGTTTCCTAATAACTGAACAGTCAGTTTTAAATTTTACATTAATTTAAATTAATTGAATCACCTAAAAATAAAAATTTATTTCTTTAAGTGACAGAAGCCACATTTTAAGTGCTCAATAGCTGCATGAACTGGTGGTGATTTTACTGCACAGCACAGATGCGGTCTCTGTGCAGCATCACAGGGACTGAGAGAGGGTGTCAGTATATGCAGTCACCGCATTCCAGAGCGGGGGAAATGCTACCGGATAGAGAATCTGGTGATCTGCAAGTTAAGAAAATAAATAAATAAAAAGCAAATATTTTTAAGAGACTTATCAACCTAATGCAATGTTTAGAATGTGTTTGGAATCTGATTTTAAAAAGCCAACGAGATATAAACATGTGCTTATTCACATATATATATACACATATATATTTACAATAAGGTAATTTGAATTATATATTTACATGTAATAGAATTGAGTTATTGCTGATTGTTATTCTTGATCATGGTACAATGGTTATATTTTAAGAGAGAAAGGGTCTATTTGGCAAAGACACAGACTGAAGTGTTTATAAATGAAATCTGAGATTTCCTTCAAAATAATCCTGGAGAGAGAAAAAATGGTTGTTTGGGATTTTTAGGTGAAACAGTTGGCCCTGTGTTTATACTGGTTGAAACGGGGCGATGGGGACTTGTGGGTCTTACTTTTAAATTCACAGCATGTCAGAGAATATTAAGAAATGCCTTTAAATATATTAATAGTGTATGATGATATTTTTTTATATAAGGTTCTTTTGAAGTCTTAGATTTGGCTTTAAAATTCCAGAAAAAAATGTTGGGGTGGGGAATGGAGAAAGGATGGACACACTGAGCTCATCTAACATCCATGAGCCTGGTATAAGAAGCAGTAACCACTGCATGCACCCACCCCCCCAATACCCAGTGTCAGGGCCATCACCAGCCTCTGCAAATAGACTCAGGACCAGAAGAATGCTCAGATATCAGGAAAGTCTGGGGGAGAAACAGCGCCATCTTTGGCATCTTTCACTAGGGGTCCAGGCTCAATAATCTGTTTTCTAGTTTTGCTTTTCAGAAATCTAAACTGCCTTTCTCAAATTCTATCCTGTAGTAATCTACAGTTGAGCTCAACTGATTGTTCCTGAGGCTGGACTAAGAAAAATGGTTTGAAAAGTTAAAACTTGGCCCTGTCTCATGGCTTAGTGTATAGAGCATCAGCTTAGCATATGGACATCCCAGGTTCAATTCCTGGTCAGAGCACACAGTAGAAGCAATTATCTACTTCTCCCCCTCCACACCCCACCTCGACTTTTCTTCCTCTTCCTCTCCCATAGCCAGTGGCTCAATTTGTTCAAGCGTTGGCCCCAGGTGCTGAAAATAGCTCAGTTGATCTGAGTACATCATCCTCAGGTGCTAAAAATAGCTTGGTACTCCAGCATTGGCCCCACCCAGATGGGGTTGCTGGGTAGATCTTTGTCAGGGCACATGTGGGAGTCTGGCTCACTATCTCCCCTCTTCTTACAAAAAAAAAAAAAAAAAAAAAAGAAAGAAAGAAAGAAAAAAAAATTTAAGCTCTTTATTATAATCCCCCAATAAAAAGCAACACCTGGATTTGTTTATTGTTATTATGTGTGAGAATCATTAAATCCCAGTGGATTAATGCTGATTACTGTCTGGATTCTTTCAGAAATCTTGACCTGAACTACAACTTTACAACTTTACCTACCATCAATTTGAATTACTGCCACTTGGTGTCAGCTCTATTTTAAGAGGCTCCATGAGGTTTATAAAGAAAATAAAGCCTTGTCGCCTGCTCGTAAATGGACTAAATTTAATTGCTGGAATCAAATCTATGACACCTTCTTATATTGTGACTTTTTATGGGTCAGCAGCTGACGTTGATTAGAATAAAAAGATGCCCCTTTTCCACTGGGTGCAACAGATGTTTATCAACAAGCAGGTATTCATAATTTAACTTTCTTAGTTGCCAGAATGAGATACCAAAGGCATGTTTCTTATAACAATGGTGTGTAGCTCCCAGCATGTGGCAGGATACAAAATTTAAGCTAGAAGTTGTTACATGAATGCATTGTGTGAAGGCTTTATAGTTTAGGTCAGAGAGGTTTTGATACAGACAAATTCAAAACTATAGCTACCACTGCATAGTAGAAATCTCCCTACTGCAGATTCTCTCTGTCCCTAGTGGTAGTAAGTCTTTCTTCCTCCTGCACAAAGGTCAGTCTTTTTCTTCCTGTTATGTGTGGAGCTGTCCCTCTGGATGGGAAAGCTTGGGGGAGATCTGGCCTGGCTCCCTCAGCCTCACCATGTGGTCCTGGCAAAAGGATAAAGAGAGATGTATATATATTTGCATTTCTTAATATCACCTTTCTGTGTCCCGAAATTTCCTTTTAAGCTAGATATCTCTGAAAGGTGGTAAGTTAAAAGGGCAGTGAACTGATTCCCAGTCTTTTTACTATGGTTCTATTAGTCACACAAGGCAGCAAGCCACTAACATCTCTTTTCAGAAATCAATTGGTAGAGTCTGACACCTCATCACAAGAGTGACACGCTGCTCAAATACACCCACTTTGGAAGCAATTGAACTACATAGGTATCTCCCACCTCCTGTTTCTTCCTTCAAGTCTTGCTCTGAGTTGCTTTAAGTTGAATAAACTGATCTGTGAAGCTAATTCAAAATGGGACACCAATAGTTGACAATAGGCTTCTGTATATTTTGACAAATTTCTCCTATTAATATTATAGTTACCACAATGGTGGATACTTTGAACATTGTAATAGACCAAGGAAAGAGAAAATTGAAAGTAGGGGAGTCTTTCCAAAGGCCCCTTCAGATGTCTTGTTTGGGATGCAATTCACACCTTACTTTAGAGCAAAGACCCTGCCTGCTCTTCTGGTAGAAGAGCTTGTTAAGAAAATGTGGTTTCCCTTTCTTCTGTCACCATTTGAAGCTGCCCCAAATGAGGATCAACAGGGTTTGGATTGAACCAGTCAGTACATCCCTTGTGTAACATTCCCCCCCATCCCACAGCGGGATGGCTCAACTCTGGGGACACCATCCCAGCAGGGCCAAGGGGACAGGGGGATGGAGAGGTAGCCAGAGGTGAGTCATGCAAGGAAAGATCCAGGACTGGAGATCAGAGGCCAGTGAGCCCTGGCGCCTGGGGAACCACCTTGCTCTGTTCCTGAGTGAAGCCGGGAGTTCCCTCAGTGTTTAGTCCAGTTTGAGTTAGGTTTCTCCTCACTGACACACAAAGGGTCTCCCCTGATCCATCAAATCTTATCCACAATGCATCACAGTAGGAGCAAAATGACTGGAGCAAAACAGCTGGAACTTTATGACTTAATGGCACTTTCTCTTCTCAGCTTTTGTGCAGCATCTGCAGATACCAGGCACTGCAACACCCACGAGCCTGCTTTACCCTGTTTTCCTGGGTTATCCTGAGTTTGCCTCATTTGTTCAGTACCTGAGATCTTTTCAAATAAGAATGGAAGGCATAATGTCCATCCCTGTGTTACAATCACTAGTCTCATTTGTATATCGCACACATTAAATAAATAGAAATGTATAATGCCCAGGGCCCTTTATAATTGGAAAGGGTTGTGACACATAAAGTGTTAAATTTATCAGGAGAGCACTTCTGTTTATGGTGAGCCTTTGTCATCTCACCCATATAAGGAACAGCCATGTTGTTTTGACAGCTACCTCATACCAGCTCCCTGTTCAGGTTGGGCAAAAATTCCCTGTATACACTTTTCCAAGTTGCAAAGTTCCCTCAACAAAGTGAAAGGCCCCCCCAATACATTATACATAGGATGTGTGGTAGCAGGGTTGGGGGGGGCTTAATTCTTCTATTTTAGAAAAACCATGCTCACACACAGTAGGTCCTAGGCATGCAGGAGAAGAAAGACTCAAAACCAGAAGATTCTTGGGGATGGTGCTGACAATGGCATGTGAGGCTGAATAATGTTACTCTCTGTGGCTACAATGGCATGATTCTATTTGGCATTACAAGAAAAAATACAAGTGTGTCTCACCTATGTGACATGTATGACTACTGCTTTCAGAATTAGGAAGTTAGCCCATTGGAAATAAATTTGAAGACACTATGAATGCGATTTGCATAGCTTTTTCCTGGAACTGCCATCTTTTCGAGGCTGTGTTTTCAGCAACAATGAGATACTTTTAGGATGCCTATGGCACCCTGACAGCCAGAGTTCCTAGGTATGATTATAAACTGAAAGATAAGAACCAGCTCCCACGTCCAGTTGTGAATGTGGAGTAACACAGTGAGCCAAGTAGGTTCATGTCCCAAAGAAGTAAACTTGGAAATTAAGAAATCATGAAGTTAACAACAGCTTATATTCCTACACAGGCTTCTGTTGTGATAGAGTGAATCTTCCCTATTACCAGCATCTTTCTCTATGACCCGGGTTGACTGGAAGCCCTAAAACTCTAAAGCCCTCAGATTGCTCCTAAAGCTACACTGTCTCCTCTTACTGGTTGCTGATCATTGCTTGTCATTCATGTTTGACCCATTCTCAACAGTTAGTAAGACATTATCACAAACATAATTTCATCTGATCTTCATAAAACTCTGTGAGGTAAAAAGACATCTATTATTATTCCATTTTGTAGATGAGGAAAACTAATTCTGAAATGTTAAGGGGTTGCTTACATAGCTGTTAAGTTCTTGTGGCCCTTAAACTGGAAGCCAAAACCTGAAGTCAGGACTTTAAGGCCCAAAACCATGTGCTTCTTACATAAGCGGAGTTCCAACTCTGGGTAGACACACAGCAGGGTGTAGATGATGGGTGAGAGAGAGTCCATGGGGCCGGGGCCTGAGTGTGTTCAGGTTAGAAGACCTGTTTTGTATTGGAAATAGATTGAGTTATGTCAGCTAATACTGGTAAGGAATTTCATCATTCATTCATTCATTCATTCATTCTTTCATTTTTGCTGGCCAAGGAAGTGACTCAGAAACAATAGGTTCTACCTTAAGAAGACACTCATTCTAGGTCAGCTCCTGGCCTCCTAAGGGCAATTCCCACTATCTTCCTTTGCTCATTTTAGTTTCTTTTGTCCCAAATTTTTTTGCTCAACATCTCACCAAATTCTACTAACTTTCTCATACCTTCCTTCACTCAAGTCATGAATATTCTGACTTTTTCTTCTGCTATTTGATGTGGTTGTCAGCCACCCACCTTGGGTACAGCTCACCTGCAGGCAGGCAGGCCCCCCTGCCACACGTAGGGGAATTATACAAGTGTTGCCAGTGCACACCAGCACAGAGAAATATCTTTGGCCAAACTCAGGGTCTTGCAAATCATTTAAAGCTACACTTCTGTGCTCATTTTCCTAACAGAGATTTTCCCGTAGCTGAATGGGAAAAATCCCATCTTAGGAAATGGAAAATAGTACTAATTCAGTTTTGGGTTAAATTTAAAAAGTTTAAATACATCATATTCCCTAAACAGACTTGTTTCAAGTTACAAAAGGTATGGAAGGAAAATCCAAGCCCATGTTTATACAAGAATACCTTCTTTCTCTATTTATACAATAGCCAAGATTTGGAAGCAGCCCAAGTGCCCATCAGTAGATGAGTAGACAAAAAAGTTGTGGTACTTTAACACAATGGAATAGTACTTAGCTATAAGAAAGAAGAGAATCTTACCTTTTCCAATAGCATAGATGGATCTGGAAAGTATTATGCTAAGTGAAAAAGCCAGTCAGAGAAAGACAATACCATATTATTTCACTTATATGTGGAATCTAATGAACAAAATAAACTAACAAACAAAATAGAAACAGACATAGATAAAGAGAACAGACTGACAGCTGTCAGGGGAGTGAGGTTGGGTGACAGGCTGAAGAAGGTGAGGGGATTAAGCAAAAGAAAACTTATAGACACAGACAATAGAGTGGTGATTACCAAGGGGTGTGAAGGGAGGTAGAAAAGGCTAAGAGGTTAAAGGGGGATAAATGGTGATGAAAGGAGACTTGACTTGGTGTAGTAAACACATAATACAACATATAGATGATATATTATAAAACTATAAACCTGAAACCTATCTATATACTTTTATTAACCAGTGTCACCCCCATAAATTCACTAAAAAGAATTAGGCCCTGGCTGGGTGGCTCAAAGCATAGTCCTGGTGCACCAAGGTTGTGAATTTGATCCCCAGTCAGGGCACATACTAGAAGCAACCCATGAATGCACAACTAATGGAAAACTAAGTGGAACAATGAATGATGCTTCTCTCCCTCTCTCTCTCTCTCTCTCTCTCTCTCTCTCTCTCTTTCTCCCCCCCCCACCAGTAGAGAAAGGGATTAGCAGTGAGTTATTAGGAACTTTTATTTTTTTGAGAGTGTTTAGGGTAGAACAGGCAGCTTTAAAAACTATCTATCTAGTTCTAGTTAAAATAGTCATAATTAGTGTGCACTTGACCACGAGGCCCACCAGCTGCCTTCCCTTCCACTGGGCCCCCCAGTTGACATTCTGACTTCATATCTGTTTTCTAAGGTGACCTTTTCCCTCTTTTTTAAGGGAAAAATTGAAGAAGCCTTTTAAAACGGTAGATTAATAAATAATTATTTCCAGAGAGGATACTTAGGTATTTAATTTTGTTACATTTTTTTGTACACATTTTTATAGGGTACTTGTTTTAGTTAAGAGAAAATAAATGTGACTGCTTTAAACCACAGAAGCCCCAGTTCATTTTTGGATGTGAGTTTCTTTAACATTTTCAAGTACAAGCTAAGTCACTATGGGCATTGATAGATTATAGATAGAAAAATATTCTCAGTTTTCCTCCTCTTGGATTTCTTTGCTTTTTATAACCACAGATCTCTTTTAGATTTTTTAATTCTATCTTCCTTTGATATCCAGATTCTGCTGTTATTACCTGATTATTAACTAGTATATAGTGACAGTGGTCATAATGATAACTATTTTTTCCTGTCTTTCTCTTTCACTGGTTTCCCAGACAGCTTCTTACTCTAACCATCCCCTAAAAAGGTAAGGACTGCTGCCATCCTTCCACGTTCCAGAGACTTTGGCTGCTACCTTTATTTCAATGACTCCAACCCATGTCTTTATTTTCAGCCTTTACTAAGACATTGGTGAGGGTCGGGATGAAACCAGTTGGTGAATGGATATGATGAGTAAAAAGAAAAGAGGGTAAATAATAGTTTCCCCAGGAGATCTGCCAGTCTTCGCAGAAGCCTTCAGAATGGAGAAGCAGAGTAGGAAGTGAAGGTATATAGGCGTTGAACCTCCCCTTCTTGCTGTAAGGCTGCGCTATACAATAAGGAATCTATGGACGGGGTTTGTGAACTGTTTATAACTGACCTATGTTGAGATACGTACAGAAATTGAGAATAAGTGTTTAGAAACCTTTAACAATGTGTGAGGGAAATTTTAAGTCTTTTGAGTCTAATAAAAATTTGGGATTTAAAAAAAAGAAAATTGTTTCAAGGAGAACTAAATAGAAAGTACACTGTACTCATGATATTAGGGGGAAACACTATTATTAACTTATAATCATTGTAGTGTCCTCTTGTCCTTTTCATTACTTCTGAAATATTATGGCAAAATGATTTTCTAAATCATGGGGACTATTACAATGAGATGTACATTAAAAAGTTATGAAATGGGAAAAATACTCACTTCTAAAGTAATATTTCAGAGAGACCTGAAGATGACAGCAGAGTAGGCAGATGCAGACTCCAAGCTCATACCACCAAATTGGATTACAAATTAATTTAGGAACAATCAGTGTAAAAAACCAACTCTGGATCACAATACTAGCTCTCAAAAACCAAGGAATAAAGAAGAAGCCACACTGAGTCTGGTAGGGAGTGCCAAGGAGCAGTGAGTCTCCCCTGCTTACAGGAACAAAGGGAGTGTGAAGCTGAGATCCCAGAAGAGCGCTCATTCCAAGAAAAAGGATAGTAAATGTCACTCACAGCCACTTGCCCGGGGACCTTGGAAAGAAGTGTGTTGAAAGGGCTGGCTTATCTTCCAAAAGGAAAGGGGGGAGAGAGAGAGACAGACAGTGACTGGCAGAGGAATGCATGGGAGGACGTGAGAAACTGATTCATCCAGTGCTGGAGGTGGCCATAGCTGTGGGAGGGTTGATCCTTCCACATAACACAAGACAAGTGGTTCTGGGTCACCCATCTCAAGATACCTTTTCAGCTCCAATCAGCGCAAGAAGACACAGCTAAAAACAAGATAGGGGGAGGAGTAGTAACTCAGGTCTCCATGGAGATCTGAGATACACCTCCACCTAATGAAGCAAAGAAAGCACCCCGCCCCAAGAGAGAGTAACTGGCAGATCAGGCCTTCAGAGTCTCAGGTTATACCCACCACATTCCTGGATACAGTTTCAAATAAGCCCCCTGCTGAGATCAATAAACAAGACTACCACTGAGATAACTCAGAAGAAAACAAACAAATCAAGACTTCAAAGCAGCTCTACTAGAAAAGCCAAACCTGACAGTGGATTACAAACAACAGCTGATGCCAACCCAAGAAGACCTAGAAATAACACAACTGAAAATTGGAGGCAGAAAACACCAAACCTAGACTCAACCAGCCCTACAAACAATACACCTAAACACACAGACATATTGAGAAGACAGAGAAGTGCAATCCAAATGAAACCACAAGAGAAATCTCCAGAAAAGGAACTGAGTGATATGGAAATAACCAAACTGCCGGATGCAGAGTTTAGAATAATGATTGTTAGGATACTTAGGGATCTTAGAACAATAAGGAATGGTCATTACGAACACCTAAATAAAGAAATAGCAAGTATAAAAAAGGACATTGAAATATTAAAAAAGAATCAGTTGGAGGTGACAAATACAATTTCAGAAATGAAGACCACATGGGAGGAATTAAAAGCAGGATGGATGAAGCTGAGGATCAAATCAGTGAGTTGGAGGAAAACATAAACAAAGCCACAGAAGCAGAGCAGAAAAAAAAAGACTCAAAAAGTCTGAGGAAACTCTGAAAGAGTTCTGTGACAACATGAAGAGAAATAACATCCACATCATAGGGGTTCCTGAAGAAGAAGAGAAAGAACAAGGGATAGAAACTTTATTCTATCAAATCATAGTTGAAAACTTCCCTAAATTGATGCAAGGAAGGGTCTAACAAGTTCAAGAAGCACAGAGAACTCCATTAAAGAGAAACCCCAAAAGACCTACACCAAGACACATCATAATTAAAATACCAAAGCTAAGCATTAAAGAGAAAATATTAAAAGCTGCTAGAGAAAAGAAGGCTATCACATACAAAGGAGCCCCCATAAGGATGACATTTGACTTCTCAACACTTGAAGCCAGAAGGGATTGGCAACAAATATTCAAAGTAATGCAGAACAAGAGCCTACAATCAAGACTACTTTATCCAGAAAGGCTATCATTTAAAATTGAAGGAGAAATAAAAAGCTTCCCAGACAAAAAAAAAACAAAACTCAAAGAATTCATTACAACCAAACCAATGCTGCAGGAAATGTTAAGGGGCCTGTTGTAAACAGATCAAAGTGGGAAAAGAATATAGCAAAAGACGAATACAGCTTTAAAGAATAAAATAAAAATAAACAACTATATATCAATAATAACCTTAAATGTAAATGGATTAAATGATCCAATCAAAAGACATAGGGTAGCTACTTGGATAAGAAAACAGGACCTGTACCTATGCTGTCTATAAGAGACACACCTTAAAACAAAAGATGCACATAGACTGAAGGTAAAAGGATGGAAAAAAATATTTCATGCAAATGAAAATGAAAAAAAAGCTGGGGTATCAATACTTATATCAGACAAAGTGGACTTTAAAACAAAGACTATAGTACGAGATAAAGAATATCACTACATAATGATAAAGGGAACAATTCAACAAGAAGATAAAACCATCATAAATATCTACACACCTAGTATAGGAGTACCTAAATATATAAAGCAGACTTTGATGAATATAAAGGGCAAGATCAACAGCAATACTATAATAGTAGGAGATTTTAATACCCCATTAACATCACTAGATAGATCCTCAAGAAAGAAAATTAACAAAGAAACAGCAAACTTAGAGGACACACTAGATTAACTTGATTTAATAGATATCTTTAGAACCTTTCACCCTAAGGAGCAGAATACACATTCTTTTCAAGTGCTCATGGTATATTCTCTAAGATTGACCACATGTTAGGACACAAAAGCAGTCTCAACAAATTTAAAAAGATTGAAATCATATCAGGCATTTTCTCTTATCACAATGACACGAAACTAGAAATCAATCACAACAGAAAAACTGAAAAATACTCAAACACATGGAAACTAAATAGCATGTTATTAAATAATGAATGCATTAACAATGGAATTAAAGAAGAAATAAAAAGATTCCTAGAAACAAATGATAATGAGCAAACAACAACTCAAAATTTATGGGACACAGCAAAAGCAGTCTTGAGAGGGAAGTTCATAGCACTACAGGCATTCCTTAAGAAGCTTGAAAAAGCTCAAATAAAAAACCTAACCCTTCATCTAAAAGAATTAAAAAAAGAACAGCAAGTAAGGTCCAGAGGTAGTAGAAGGAAGGAAATACAGTGTGTCTGTAAAGTCACGGTGCACTTTTGACCGGTCATAGGAAAAAAACAAAAGACAATAGAAATGTGAAATCCACACCAAATAAAAGGAAAACCTTTCCAGTTTTTGTAGGATGATGTGGCAGCATGTGCACACGTGCAGATGATGACATAACACCGTGTATACAGCAGAGCAGCACACAGCCATGCCAGTTGAGATGTGTACGGTACAGAGGAGAAAGTTCAGTGTGTTCTGTGGCTCGCTAAATTCGAATCTCTGACCAAAGTGCAACGTGAATATTGGCACGTTTATAATGAAGTGCCACCACATAGGAATAACATTACTTGGTGGGATAAGCAGTTGAAGGAAACTGGCAGTTTGGTGGAAAAACCATCAGTCAGTGAAGAGTTTGTAGAGGCTATATGGGATAGCTACCTAAGGAGCCCTCAAAAATCTGTGCGTGAGCCCACATCGAACTGCACTGATAGGTATGAAACTGGGAGAGTTTTCCTTTTATTTGGTGCAGATTTCACATTTCTATTTCTTTTGTTGCTTTCCTGTGACCGGTCAAAAGTGCAACATGACTTTAGGGACTCACTGTAATAAAGATTAGAGCTGAAATAAATGATATAGAAGATAAAGAAATAATACGGAGGATCAATGAAACCAAGAGCTGGTTCTTTGAAAGGGTAAACAAGATCGATGAACCTTTAACAAGACTCACCAAGAAAAGAAGAGAGAGGACTCAAAGAAATAAAATTAGAAATCTGAGTGGAGAAATAACAACCGACACAACAGAAATACAAAATATTGTAAGAAAATACTATGAAGAACTGTATGCTAAAAAATTAAACAACCTAGGTGAAATGGAGAAATTCTTTGAAACATATAATCTTCCAAAAATCAATCTGGAAGAATCAGAAAACCTAAATAGACTGATTACAACAAAAAAGATCAAATCAGTTATCAAAAAGCTCCCCAAAAACAAAACTCTTGGGCCCAATGGCTTCATTGGTGAATTCTACCAAATATTCGAAGAAGAACTAACTCCTATCCTTCTCAAGCTATTTCAAAAAATTCAGGAGGAAGGAACACTTCCATGTTCCTTTTATGAGGCGAGCATAATTCTGATTCCAAAATCAGGCAAAGACAAGACAAAGAAAGAAAATTATAGGCAAATAAACCTGATGAATTTAGATGCTAAAATCCTCAACAAAATATTAGCAAACCAGATCCAGAAATACATGAAAAAAATCATACAGTATGATCAAGTGGGAGTTATTCTGGGGAAGTAAGGATGGTACAACATTCGTAAATCAATTAATGTGATTCACCTCATAAACAAAAGGAAGGAGAAAAACCACATAATAATTTAAATAGATGCAGAAAAAGCACTTGATAAAATCCAGCACTCATTTATGATCAAAACTCTTAGCAAAGTGGGAATACAGGGAACATACCTCAACATGATAAAGGCCATCTATGACCAACCCATAACCAACATTATAATTAATGGACAAAAATTAAAAGCAATTCCCCTAAAATCAGGAACAAGGCAGGGGTGCCCCCTTTCACCACTCTTATTCAACATAGTACTGGAAGTCTTAGCTACAACAATCAGACAAGAAGAAGAAATAAAAGGCATCCAAATTACAAAAGAAGAAGTAAAACTACCATTATTTGCAGATGATATGATACTGTATATAGAAAACCTTAAAGTCTCAGTCAAAAAACTACTGGACCTAATAAACGAGTTCAGCAAGGTGGCAGGATATAAAATTAATACACAGAAATCAGAGGCATTTTTATACATGAACTATGAACTGTCAGAAAGGAAATTAAGGAAATAATCCCCTTCACTATTGCAATAAAAAAAAAAGTACTAGGAGTAAATTTAACCAAGGAGGTTAAAGACTTGTATTCAGAAAATTATAAAATATTGATAAAAGAAATCAAGGAAGACACACACAAGTGGAAGCACATACCGTGCTCATGGTTAAGAAGAATAAACATAACTATAATGTCTATATTACCCAAAGCAATTTATAAATTCAATGCAATACCAATTAAAATACCAATGACATACTTCAAAGATATAGAACACATATTCCAAAAGTTCATATGGAACCAAAAAAAAACACGAATAGCCTCAGCAATCTTGAAAAAAAATAAAGTGGGAGGTATCATACCTCCTGATATCAAGTTATAGTACAAGGCCATTGTACTCAAAACAGCCTGGTACTGACATAAGAACAGGCATCTCGATCAATGGAACAGAACAGAGAACCCAGAAATAAACCCACATCTTTATAGACAAATTGATATTTGACAAAGGAGGTAAGAGCATACAGTGGAGTAAAGACAGTCTCTTTAAGAAATAATGCTGGTAAAACTGGACAGCTACCTGCAAAAAAATGAAACTAGACCACCAACTTACACCATGCACAAAAATAAACTGAAAATAGATAAAGGACTTAAATGTAAATCGTGAAACCATAAGTATCCTAGAAGAAATTTTATGCATTAAGCTCACCGACATCTATTGCAGCAATATCTTTGCTGAATTATTTCCACGGGCAAATGAAATAAAAGACAGGATAAACAAATGGGACTATATAAAACTAAAAAGCTTTTGCACAGCTAAAGAGAATATGAGCAAAATAAAAAGACAAACCACACAATGGGAAAACATATTTGACAAAACATCTGATAAGGGATAAATAACCAAAATTTATAAAGAACTTGTAAAACTCAACACCAGGAAGACAAATAATCCAATCAAAAAATGGACACAAAATCATTTTATTCTTGACTCAAATTTTTTCCTTATTTGCTTTTTGTGGGTCCATACTGCTCCCCCCACTTTTTTTCTTTTCTCTTTTTCCTTTGCCCCTTTATTATTTCTCCCCAATTCAGGCCCTCCATTACAGGTATTGTTTGTTCTATTTAGTACAATATAACTCACAGTTCACCACAAGATTCTCTCAAGATAAAGGGGAGAGGAGAGGAGAGGAAAAAAGGAGGGGGAGGAATAATTTCCTTTTTTTCAAATTTTTATTTTATTTTATTTTTATTTAATGATTAATTTATAAAAAACCTCTCTTCAAATTTTATTTTTATTTTTTTTAACTTTTTATTCTTTATTAAATCTCATTAATACTATCAACCAAACCACCCTCAGATGCCATTAAAGAAGAGAAAATCGAATATCATGGATACAAAAGAAAGAGAGGTAACACAGATAGATGAGGAAAAATCTATGGAGAAAAAAATTAAGATATTGGAAACCTTGGAGTTAAACAACAGAGAATTTAAAATAGAAATTCTAAAAATACTCAGAGATATACAAGAAAACACAGAAAGGCAATTTAGGGAGCTCAGAAAACAACTCAATGAACACAAAGAGTATATCTCCAAGGAAATTGAAACTATAAAAACAAATCAAACAGAGATGAAACACTCAATTCACGAAATGAAAAACGAGGAAACAAGCTTAGCTAATAGAGCAGGCCAGATAGAAGAGAGGATTAGTGAAATAGAAGACAAGCAACTTGAGGCACAACAGAGAGAAGAAGAAAGAGACTCAAAAATTTAAAAAAAAAATTAGATAGCCCTACAGGAATTATCTGACTCTATCAAAAAGAATAACATAAGAATAATAGGTATATCAGAGGGAGAAGAGAGAGAGAATGGAATGGAGAACATACTCAAACAAATAATAGATGAGAACTTCCCAAGCCTGTGGAAAGAACTAAAGCCTCAAATTCTAGAAGCAAACAGAACTCCAAGTTTTCTTAACCCCAACAAACCTACTTCAAGGCACATCACAATAAAATTGGCACAAACCAACTGCAAAGAAAAAATTTTCAAGGCAGCCAGGGAAAAGAAGAATACAACATAAAAAAGGAAGGCCCATTAGCTTATCATCAGATTTCTCAACAGAAACTCTACAAGCTAGAAGAGAGTGGACCCCAATATTTAAAGTCCTGAAAGAGAGCAACTTTCAGCCACGAATACTGTACCCATCAAAGCTATCTTTAAAATATGAAGGAGAAATAAAAACATTCACAGATACAGAAAAGATGAGGGAATTTATCATCAGAAAACCCCACTCCAGGAAATACTAAAGGGGGGTCTCCAATCAGATACAAAGACCAAAAAAAAAGCCACAAGTAAAAGCTCCAAGAAGAACACAATAAAACCAAATTTAAACTGTGACAACAAAAAGAAAGGGGGGAGAGAGGATGGAGATTAACAGTAGCAAAGGGTGATGGAGTGCAAAAGTACTCACAAAATAGTGCACTACAATGAACAGGGTAGGAACCCTTTTCATTACTTAATGGTAACCACCATTGAAAAAACCACCACCAAAGGACATGATTTAAAAAAGATAGCAACAAAGGAAAGAAGTATGGAACACAACCAAATAAAAACAAAAGATAGAAAAATGAAAGAGAAGGATCAAACAAGACACAAAACTAACAGAAAGCAATCTATAAAATGGCAATAGGGAACTCACAAGTGTCCTTAATTACACTAAATATAAACAGATTAAACTCATCAATAAAAAGGCACAGAGTAGCAGAATGGATCAAAAAAGAAAATCCAACTGTATGCTGCCTACAAGAAACTCATCTAAGTAACAAGGATAAAAACAAATTCAAAGTGAAAGGCTGGAAAACAATACTCCAAGCAAATAACATCCAAAAAAAAGCAGGCATAGCAATATTTATATCTGATAATGCTGACTACAAGACAGCAAAAGTACTCAGAGACAAAAATGGCCATTTCATAATGGCTAAGGGGACACTAAATCAAGAAGACATAACAATTCTAAATATATATGCACCAAACCAAGGAGCACCAAAATATATAAGACAGCTACTTATTGACCTTAAAACAAAAACTGACAAAAATACAATCATACTTGGAGATCTTAATACACCGCTGACAGCTCTAGATCGGTCATCCAAACAGAGAATCAACAAAGATATAGTGGCCTTAAACAAAACACTAGAGCACCTGGATATGATAGACATCTACAGGACATTTCATCCCAAAGTGACTGAGTATACATTTTTCTCCAGTGTACATGGATCATTCTCAAGAATTGACCATATGTTGGGCCACAAAAACAACATCAGCAAATTCAGAAAAATCGAAGTTTTACCAAGCATATTTTCTGATCATAAAGCCTTGAAACTAGAATTCAATTGCAAAAAGGAGGAAAAAATCCCACAAAAATGTGGAAACTAAACAACATACTTTTAAAAAATGAATGGGTCAAAGAAGAAATAAGTGCAGAGATCAAAAGATATATACAGACTAATGAAAATGACAATACGACATATAAGAATCTATGGGATGCAGCAAAAGCAGTGATAAGAGGGAAGTTCATATCACTTCAGGCATATATGAACAAACAAGAGAGAGCCCAAGTGGACCACTTAACTGCACACCTTAAGGAACTAGAAAAAGAAGAACAAAGACAACCCAAAACCAGCCGAAGAAAGGAGATAATAAAAATCAGAGCAGAAATAAATGAAATAGAGAACAGAAAAACTATAGAAAAAATTAATAGAACAAGGAGCTGGTTCTTTGAAAAGATCAACAAAATTGACAAACCCCTGGCAAGACTTACCAAGGAAAAAAGAGAAAGAACTCATATAAACAAAATCCAAAATGAAAGAGGAGAAATCACCACGGACATCGTAGATATACAAAGAATTATTGTAGAATAGTATGAAAAACTTTATGCCACTAAATTCAACAACCTAGAAGAAATGGATAAATTCCTAGAACAATACAACCTTCCTAGACTGAGTCAAGAAGAAGCAAAAAGCCTAAACAGACCTATTAGCAGAGAAGAAATAGAAAAAACATTAAAAACCTCCCCAAAAATAAAAGTCCAGGCCCAGACGGCTATACCAGCGAATTTTATCAAACCTTCAAAGAAGACTTGGTTCCTATTCTACTGAAAGTCTTCCAAAAAACTGAAGAAGAAGCAATACTTCCAAACACATTTTATGAGGCCAACATAACCCTCATACCAAAACCAGGCAAGGATGGCACAAAAAAAGAAAACTACACACCAATATCTCTAATGAATACAGATGCTAAAATACTAAACAAAATACTAGCAAATCAAATACAACAACATATTAAAAAAATAATAC
Source organism: Saccopteryx bilineata (assembly GCF_036850765.1). Lineage (NCBI taxonomy): Eukaryota > Metazoa > Chordata > Mammalia > Chiroptera > Emballonuridae > Saccopteryx > Saccopteryx bilineata. The sequence continues at coordinate 163,882,279 of NC_089494.1, forward strand.
ATCATGATCAAGTGGGATTCATCCCAGAATCTCAAGGATGGTTCAACATACGTAAAACGGTTAACGTAATACACCATATCAACAATAAAGAACAAAAACCACATGATCTTATCAATAGACACAGAAAAGGCTTTTGATAAAATACAACACAATTTTATGTTTAAGACTCTCAACAAAATGGGTATATAAGGAAAATATCTCAACATGATAAAGGCCATATATGATAAACCATCAGCTAACATCATATTAAATGGCACTAAACTGAAGGCTTTCCCCCTTAAATCAGGAACAAGACAGGGTTGTTCACTCTCTCCACTCTTATTTAATGTGGTACTAGAGGTTCTAGCCAGAGCAATTAGACAAGACAAAGAAATAAAAGGCATCCATATCGGAAAAGAAGAAGTAAAGGTATCACTTTTTGCTGATGATATGATCCTATACATCGAAAACCCCAAAGAATCCACAAAAAGTCTACTAGAAACAATAAGCCAATACAGTAAGGTCACAGGATACAAAATTAACATACAGAAGTCAATAGCCTTTCTATATGCCAACAATGAAATATTTGAGAACGAACTCAAAAGAATAATCCCCTTCACGATTGCAACAAAAAAAATAAAATACCTAAGAATAAACATAACAAAGAATGTAAAGGACTTATACAATGAAAACTATAAACCATTGATAAGGGAAATCGAAAAAGATATTATGAGATGGACGAATATTCCTTGTTCTTGGTTAGGAAGAATAAATATAATCAAGATGGCCATATTACCCAAAGCAATATACAAATTTAATGCAATTCCCATCAAAATTCCAATGACATTTTTTAAAGAAATGGAGCAAAAATCATCAGATTTATATGGAGCTATAAAAAACCCGGAATAGCCAAAGCAATCCTAAAGGCAAAGAATGAAGCTGGGGGCATTACAATACCTGACTTCAAACTATATTATAGGGCCACGACAATCAAAACAGCATGATATTGGCAGAAAAATAGACACTCAGACCAATGGAACAAAATAGAAAATCCAGAAATAAAACCGCATATATATAGTCAAATAATTTTTGATAAAGGGGCCAACAACACACAATGGAGAAAAGAAAGCCTCTTCAACAAATGGTGCTGGGAAAACTGGAAAGCCACATGTAAAAGAATGAAACTGGACTACAGTTTGTCCCCCTGTACTAAAATTAACTCAAAATGGATCAAAGATCTAAACATAAGACCTGAAACAATAAAGTACATAGAAGAAGACATAGGTACTAAACTCATGGACCTGGGTTTTAAAGAGCATTTTATGAATTTGACTCCAAAGGCAAGAGAAGTGAAGGCAAAAATTAATGAATGGGACTACATCAGACTAAGAAGTTTTTGCTCAGCAAGAGAAACTGATAACAAGATAAACAGACAGCCAACTGAATGGGAAATGATATTTTTAAATACCTGCTCAGATAAGGGCCTAATATCAAAAATATACAAAGAACTCATAAAACTCAACAACAAACAAACAATCCAATAAAAAAATGGGAAGAGGATATGAACAGACACTTCTCCCAGGAGGTAATACAAATGGCCAACAGATATATGAAAAGATGCTCATCTTCTTTAGCTATTAGAGAAATGCAAATCAAAACTGCAATGAGATTCCACCTCACAGCTGTTAGATTAGCTATTATTAACAAGACAGGTAAAAGGAAATGTTCGAAAGGCTGTGGAGAAAAAGGAACCCTCACCCACTGTTGATGGGAATGTAAAGTAGTACAACCATTATGGAAGAAAGTAGGGTGGTTCCTCAAAATACTGAAAATAGAACTACCTTATGACCCAGCAATCCCTCTACTGGGTATATACCCCAAAAACTCAGAAACATTGATATGTAAAGACACATGCAGCCCCATGTTCGTTGCAGCATTGTACACAGTGGCCAGGACATGGAAACAACCAAAAAGCCCGTCAATAGATGACTGGATAAAGAAGATGTGGCACATATACACTATGGAATACTACTCAGCCATAAAAAATGATGACATCGGATCATTTACAGCAAAATGGTGGGATCATTTTTTTAAATTTTTTTTAATGGGGCGACATCAATAAATCAGGATATATATATATTCAAAGATAACAAGTCCAGGTTATCTTGTCATTCAATTATGTTGCATACCCATCACCCAAAGTCAGATTGTCCTCTGTCACCTTCTATCTAGTTTTCTTTGTGCCCCTCTGCCTCCCCCTTTCCCTCTCCCTTTCCCCCACCATAACCACCACATTCTTATCAATGTCTCTTAGTTTCACTTTTATGTCAAAATGGTGGGATCTTGATAACATTATACGAAGTGAAATAAGTAAATCAGAAAAAACCAGGAACTGCATTATTCCATACGTAGATGGGACATAAAAGTGAGACTAAGAGAAATTGATAAGAGTGTGGTGGTTACGGGGTGGGGGGGAGAGGGAGAGGGATGGGGAGGGGGAGGGGCACAAAGAGAACTAGATAGAAGGTGACAGAGGACAATCTGACTTTGGGTGATGGGTATGCAACATAATTGAACAACAAGATAAACTGGATATGTTATCTTTGAATATATGTATCCTGATTTACTGATGTCACCCCATTAAAAAAATTAAAAAAAAAATAAAATGGGCACAAGAAATGAATAGACACTTCTCCAAAGAGGACATACAGATGGCCAATAGACATATGAAAAAATGCTCAACATCACTAATCATTAGAGAAATGCAAATTAAAAACACAATGATATACCACCTCGCACCAGTCAGAATGGCGCTCATTAACAAAAGAACACACGATAAGTGCTGCTGAAGATGTGGAGAAAGGGGAACCCTCCTGCACTGCTGGTGGGAATGCAGACTGGTGCAGCCACTGTGGAAAACAGTATGGAAATTCCTCAAAAAATTAGAAATGCAACTGCCCTTTGACCCAGTCATCCCACTTATGGGAATATATCCCAAGGACACCATATCACTGACTGAAAAAAAGAAATGCACCCTCATGTTTATGGTGGCATTGTTTACAATAGCGAAGATCTGGAAACAGCCCAAGTGTCAGTCAGTGGACAAATGGATTAAAAAGCTTGGTACATATATACAATAGAATAATATGGGGCCTTGAAAAAGAAGGAAATATTACCCTTTGCAACAATATGGAGGGACCTGGGAACTATTATGTTGAGTGAAATAAGCCAGGCAGAGAAAGAAAATTATCATATGACCTCACTCATTTGAGAACTGAGGTATGAATAATGAGAACTGAGGTATGAATTAAGACAGAGGAGGGATCAAAGGGACCAGAGGAAAAGTGGACAGAGGGAAAGGGGATGGTAGGATGGGATAAACCTGAAGGGAAGGGGGGAGGGTGCTGTAGGAGGGGGGTAAGGAAGATTTTGAGGGGAATAGGGGGGAGGGAGGATACATTCAGGGTGATCCTAGAATCTATGTATACAATTAATTAAATTAAAAAAATAAAGAAGAAAAAAATAAAGTGATGTTTCTTCCAAGCTGTTAATTAATTAATTTATTGATTGATTGATTTTATTGATTTTAATTTATTGTGTTTACATAGATTCTAATGTCACCCCAAATGCATTCCCCCCTTCAACTCTCAATTTAGCAACAAAGTTGAGTGGTTTGTGTGGCAGAGAAACAGGATGGGAGTGAATGAGTAAAAAAGCGAATTTTTGATAGGAAGGTGAAATACAGAAGCTTTTGTTTGAGTAAAATCTGTTGGTCCGGAACTTTGGAGAGTATCTGAATCCAGAAGCCCTGGCCAGCAAAAGAGCGCCTCGCTCGCTAACCCTAGTCAAATAACAAATATGCAGTCAAATGGCATCAATGGACAAAGTCCTAAAGCTTCTTACCTAAAATGAAAAATGTGCCTCAGTAAGAGCAAATTTCTATTATATTTATCTCTAATGAAGCTGAAACGTAGGGGCATTGCCATTCTGTGCACAAACGTTGCTTCTCTCTCGGGTTTTTATGAGCTTTTACATTTTCCATGAGCTGCAATATGTCTGGGCTCTCTCCTCCGGTTCCAACTAATCCTACTGCCTGGCACCGTAACTCAGTGACATGTGAATGAGCAAACAAAAACAAATCGACACATAGCATAATCTCCATTTAAAAAGTCCATGTCATCAATAGGGATGAGCACTGAACAGCTGAGCTGATGGAGATGGGAATACATGTGGCTGAGGAAGTGGGTCGGTTTATGCACTGCACAGGGGTGCCATGAAGCGGGTGACGAGAGTAGTAATCAATGCAGTGGGTGCAGGCCTCTAAAGGTGCCACCATGTAATTCACACAAAGCCCCCCAGGCCATCTGTGACTGGATGAGGAGATGATCATATCTGGGTCGGTTGTTGGAGTGGAGGCTTGTGGGGGCCAGCCCCAGTCGGTGCATCCCTAACGGGGAGGAGAGAGACAGAGTGAGAATTTATGATCTGGCTGAAGGGTTGCCTCTTGCCTGTTTAAGAGCTCACAGCTCATGTCAGTTCATAGTAAATGCCAAATCAGCCAGTCAGAGGCCAGCCTGAGACTCTGCATTTCTTTTCTCACCAGCTGTCAGGGGGGTCAATGCTGCTGGTTCAGGGATATACGGAGGAGTCAGACACTGCAGGGCACCCAGCATTGACAGTAACTACATGCAGCCTGTACCAGATGCTCAGAACAGGCAGGTAAACTGGTGAACTCCATTCATCAGCGGCCCCAAATAAACTCAGCCAGGTATCGGCCGTCCTCATTCGTGGGTCCTCATCCCTGAGGTTGGCCAATGTTGAATGCAGGAGCTCAGTTCACAGGGGAGGATTTCTCCCTGAAAAGTCCTGATGAATCAGGATAGAGAACGCTTAGCTGAGGTCTCGAGTAAGCCACCGGCAGCCAACATCCCTAAGTGGGTTGGCTCCTTGCTTATTGATCTTTTATTTTTGTCCCTTCAAAGAATTCAACAGCATTGAAGAGCAGTTCATTCTTTCTTCATTTCTTTCTTTTTTGTTGGTGAAAGATATTTGTGCAGGTTCCTCTGTTTTGATAATTTGGGGAAAATCTTATTTCAGATTCCACATTCTCTCTACTCTCTCTGTGACAATACAATCGGATGGTTCTAATAATGACTGTGATGAAAAATAAAAGCAAGAGGGAAATGTGATGAATTGCAGCCTATCAGAGTTTACCAAGCACCTTTTTTCATGCGTTCTCTTTTCATCCTGGTAACACTCTAGGATGATTTAGCATTTGCCCCATTTCACATTCCAGGGCAGTGTCCAAACCAAACGTGGTATTTTCTGAGAATCTTACATTTCTCACCCCAGGCACCAAATAAGTAGGCTGACATTTTAAAATATGTTTAGGCCCAAACTAATGAAGTTGCACAATAAATGGGAATGCAATGTGCAGGGTTCTGGCCCCATGGAAGCTGCAGGACAGGGAGGCAAGCCCCAGAGAGACTAATGCATCCAGAGCAGGGTTTATCTTTCCTCGTGCAAGTATGGGACAGTGGTTTGAAAGTTACTTTGGTGTTTCTGAGGAGGCCAACTGACCACAAGGAAGGAGGGTGTCCTCTGCCCACTGGGGCTCAGTGGGGCTGCCTGGGGGACTTGATGTCTGCATCAAAGTTAGTTGGTGGAGCTCACTCAGCTCCCCTTCAATACATCCTACAAGTGCCCTCCTGGTTGCTTCTCTGAAGGTCCCCCAAAGAATGTATCTGCAGCCTTTATTTTGTTAAGAGTTCATGTGGGCATCTACTAAGTCTACTTGGAAGGAATCCAATTGCAGATGGACCCTAGGATATCATAAAAATCTTGGCTGCTCAGTATCTGCTGAGCATGAGTTAAAAGAAGCAGGCAGACAAATGACCATTTGAGTCTCAATAATGACTCAATGTTTTAGATAGAATTGCATCACCAAGTTATACAAAGTCTGAATTTTTTTTATTGTAAATTTTACTTGTAAGCCATTCTTGTGATATGGTAATATGCCTAGATTATAAATATCTCAGGTATTTTGGGATTGTGTAAAGATTTTGTGACTATTAAAAAGGCTATGGTGCAAATATTATTGGGCACTTTTATTTGAATCAAACAGAACCGAATCTTATAGAAAAAAAGAAAAGATTGTTTATTCTTGGTTATCCAAGCAAAGTCCTAAGGAACCAGCTATCTGGGAGGTGCCCTGACTTGGAGGTGAAGGTAGCAAGGAGATTGACCTTTGATGCAGCCTGTGTTTAGGACCTGTAACAAGGATAAAAGGGTACCTGTCAGATGGGAGGGTGGAGGAAAAGGGGAGAGAGAGATCTCAGGGTGGGTGGGAACCAGAGGGCTCCTAGGGCCCTGACAGGAGATGAGTGAGGAAGGGGGAATACAGGGAGGATAGTCATGTGGGCAGAGCTCGGTCCTGAAAGGCCAGAGTCACCCTGAGAAGTCGGCTTCTTGTCCTCAGTGCACAGGGGACTCCGGAGGACTGAAATTGTGTGTGGGAGGTGAAAACCTATGTTGGCCATGGTGGGGGAATCCAGGAAGCAGGAAGGACATGTAGGGAAATAGCACAGCACACGTATGGACTCAGACATAAGGCTATGAGCCCGAGCAGGGTCATGACCACTCAGACTAGAACACACATGACAGGTCCAGATTTGAGGACAGAAAAGACAGGGACCCAGGATGGATCCTGATGTGAGGGCAGGGAGCCAACATAGATCCAGATGTGAAAACAGAGACACAGGGACCCAGGATGGACCCAGATGTGTGAATGAATCTCATTTGTCCCTGGATGCTGGGAGCACACAGGTAGAGTTTGTCCTTGGAACTGTGTGCTGAGCTTGCTTGTTGGAGGTGCTGCGGAGGCAGGTGCCATTCAGGTCTGGACTTCTGTGGAAGGGTCTGTGGGGAAGCTGGAACCACCTGAGGGAACTGTGGGAGAAGTACAGTGCTCAGGACAGGGCTCTGAGGAATGCATCTGCTCACAGGGGAGAGATGACTGCCAGAGAGACAGGACAAATCTCAGGAGAGCATTTGTCAGAGCCCTCTGGCGAGATGGCATTTAAGGATGGAATGATCAGCAAGTACAACCTGTTTAGAGGTCAGTCAAAGTAAAGATACAGTCTTTTTGATTTAACAACCTGGTTGGTGAAGGTCATTTCTTAAGGAGGTTGGAGCTGTGAGATGGGAAGAAATGGAAAATGGATAGAAACATGATCTAGGCCCTGTGGGGCGTATATGGGAGATGGATTTGTGTGGTCATGTGTGTCTGAGTGTCAGTCTGGGAACAAGTGGTCTCTTGTGTCATATCCTCTTCAATCAGTGCCTTGTGTGTCCCCTGAAAGTCATTATGCGTCAAAGGTTCTCTGCAGGGACCAGGCAGTATGGCTGGGTAGGGATCAACTTCTTACCAAGTCTATATCATAATGCTCACTAGTCATGTAACTAGCTTAAATTAAAAAAATAAAAACCTAAAATTTAAGTAAGCAAGATTCAGTTGCTCAGCCTCATTAGCCATATTTCAACTGTCCTGTGGTTTCATGTGGCCTAAGGCTTCGGTATGGGACAGTACAGGTTATAGGATGCTTCTACTGGACAATGCTAGGCGGGAAGCGTGAGGCAGCCCAACAGTAATTAGACAACGTTTAGGGAACAAAGCACTACTGTTCTGAGATAGAAGCCAGGAATTCAGCAAGATACATGAAGCATCAGGTAGAGATCTGATCACCCTGGCTACTCAGAAGTAGATCAAAAGAAAGAGTAGGTCCCTAAGCAGTGGTATTACTGCACCTGAGACTTTGGACCAGGTCTCCTTGACAGTCCAGGATGGTCCCTTCTGCCTAAGGACCATCTCATTTTTCACCAGGTTCTAATAGCCTTTGGCCAGTTTTTCTTATCAGTTGTCAGGTGGTAGGACCATAGCCTCATAAGCCATTAAGTGACTCACAGAGGAAACACAAGTTTCAAGGTAGATTAAAGGAAAAATAAAAATAAAAAACTATGAATGAGTAAGGAGGGAGAGTCAGCCCTGCTGGATCTACAGGAAATACAATTCCGAGGCCCTGGCAGAAGAGTAAATATTTCAATCATTGGAAAAGATTAGCTTTCCCAGAAGCAAATGCTAATAGATAAAAACCCAGTGGGTGACAAACAGATAATTAATTCAATAAATGATGTTTAAAAATTTGTAGACTCAGTTGGGAGAAAAATCAATTAAGATCTTTAATTCATACCATGTACAGAAATAAGTTGAAGAAGATTTAAATGGAATACGTAGCAAGCTGAAACACTAAAAATAGCAACAATTTTAAAAAATCAAGAAACATATTCTCAAGAATAAAAAAATTTTCCGAGAAGACATTCAATGGAAGAAATTATAAGAAAGATATTGACGCATTTAATTTCTAATTAGCATCAGTGACAGCATCACAAAAGTACTGATTTTTTCCTCTGATCACTAATTTTTGTGAGTGCTGGACCTAGTTTGCCTTATGACCCATCACGACCCAGCCCCATGTGCCTTTTGCTGACTCACTGTGCTCACATCCGACCCACAGTCTGTGTACCATCTGGGCTTTCATACACTTGGATAAAATAAAAAGCTTCAGTAAATTAAAAAAAAAAAGTCTTGGCTGGTTTGCTCAGTGGATTGAACATTGGCTTGGTGTGCAGATGTCCTGGGTTCAATTCCCAGTCAGAGTACACAGAAGTGACCATCACTTTCTTCCCCTCTTGCAGCCAGTGGCTCTGCTAGTTCAAGGGTCAGCCTGAGCGCTGAGGATGGCTCGGTTGATTTGAGCATCAGCCCCAGACGGGGTTGCTGGGTGGATCCTGGTCAGGGCACATGCTGGAGTCTGTCTCTCTATCTCCCCTCTTCTCACTTAAAACAAAAAAAAACAAAAACAAACAAAAAGAAACAATCATTGTAAGGTAACTAAACAGTATGTAAGAAATAGGGGAACTACATGCCACAAGAATTACAGGTAAATTATTTCTCATAGGAAAATTGCCCGTGTTACTCATAAGATAAGAAATTCAGAGACTGAAGAGAAAAGAAAAAATCTTCAACCTCCCTAAATAACAAAAAGAAATTCAAATTCTTAAAACACTCATTTTTTGCCTAACAAATTTGCAACAATTTTTTTCTTTCTTTCTTTCTTGTTCTTCCTTTTAATAAAACCGTCATTTCTGCTAGAATTCCTTATAGACAGACATGCTCATTCACTCCTGGTCAGAGTGTAAATTGGCATAGAATTTCCAGAAAAGTTTCTCAATTTATAATAACAGACTTCTTGTGTGTGTGTGTATTTGTGTGTTTGTGTGTGTGTGTTTGTGTGTGTGAAAGAGAGAGAGAGAGACAGACAGACAGACTGAGAGGGAGAGAGATGAGAAGCATCAACTTGTAGTGTGTTACTTGTCACTTTATTTGTTCATTGATTGCTTCTCATATGAGCCTTGACCAGGGTGCTCCAGCTGAGCCAGTGACCCCTTGCTCAAGCCAGCAACCTTGGGCTTTAAGCCAGCAACCATGGGGTCATGTCAATGATCCCATGCGCAAGCCAGCAACCCTGCACTCAAGTTGGTCAGCCTGTGCTCAAGCAGGCGACCTCGGGGTTTGGAACCTGGGTCTTCAGTGTCCCAGGTCGATGCTCTATACACTACACCACCACCAGTCAGGCTATAACAACAGACTTTAAACATCTGTGCACCTTGGACAGGTAATTCCATTCCTAGAAATATATCCTAATACATAATGTGACAAGTATAAAAACCTATATGCAATGATGTTCACTCTAGTTATGCAGAACTGTTAACATCAGAATTGGTCAAGTCACAAAGAATGACTACTTTTGGCGCATTATTAAGATAAAATAGTATGTAGTCACTAAAAATTATAGTTTTAAAGAATTTTAAATTATTTGGAAATGCTAAGTGTACAAAGCAGGATGTACTGTTAAGTAGGCTCACCATCATGTGGGTTAGCTGACTTTACAAAGGGGGTTGTCTACTCACATTACCATAGCAACAGATACTGGCAGGTCCCCACCTACAAAATAACAACAGTAATTACTGCTAAGTTTAGCAAACATAAATAAGCGTAATTTCCTCTGATATATTTTGTCATATTTTCCAACATTTTTCCAAAGGACTATTTATCATATCCACCAAAAATGTCAATACACAGATTTTTAAAAAGAAGTTTCAGTAGTTACCGGTGATTTAAGCCTATGGAAGTCTCCCCCTCAGTCTCATTTCAGTCTTTTTCTAAGTGGTCTAAGGATGTCTCATTTTGCCTAATGTGAGAGAACACAGAGCCCTATAGTCTCCACCAAGATAGAAGGCAAGGCATAAATTCTGGCCTTTGGCAGGAGAGAAGACCTTCAGAAATGAGGAATCCCGTGTGGGATATCAGTCAAGTTTGTTTGTTTTTTACCTTTTTAAATTGAACTATAGTTGACTTACAATGTTATATGAGTTTCAGGCGTGCAACATAGTTATTGAACATTATATACCTTATAAAGTTATTTCTTTGATAAATCTAGTAACTTTGTTATTGTACACAGTTATCACTATGCTATTGACTGTATCCCCTATGCTGTAGTTTACATCCCCATGGCTTATCTGTCCTATAACTGGAATTCTTATTCCCCTTCACTTTTCTCTCCCAATCCCTACCCTTTCTCCTCCGGTAACCATCAATTTGTTCTCTATGTCTATTAGTCTGTTTTGTTTGTTTATGTGCTTGTGTGTTGTTGTTGTTTTTAGATTCCTCATATAAGTGAAATTGGAAGGTATTTGTTCCTCTCTGTCTAATTTATTTCACTTAGCATTATACCCTCTAGGTCCATTCATGTTGTCGCAAATGACAAAACTTTCTTATTTTTTTGGTTGAATAGCATTCCATTATATATATGCACCACATCTTCTTTAGCCAGACATCTATCAGTGAACACCTAGGTTGCTTCCATGTCTTGGCTATGGTGAATAAGGCTGCAATGAACATAGGGGTACACATACCTTTTTGAATTAGTGCTTTTATTATCTTCAGGTAGATACCCAAAAGTGGAATTACTAGGTCATGTGGCAGTTCTAGTTTTTTGAGGAACCTCTATCTTGTTTTCCTTAGTGTCTGCATAAATTTCCCATCCCACTAACAGTACACAAGGGGTCCATTTCCTCCGTATTCTCATAAAAACTTATTATTTGTTGTCTTTTTGATAATAGTCACTATGACAAGTATGAGATGATATCTCATTGTGGTTTTGATTTATACTTTCCTGATGGTTAGTGATGTTGGTCATATTTGATCTTCTTTGAAAAATATCTATTTTTCAAAAAAAATAGAAAAATAACTTCTTTGAAAAAATGTCTATTCAGGTCCTTTGCCCATTTTTAATAGGATTATTAGGTTTTTATGTTGAGTTGCATGAGTTTTTTATATATTTTGGATACTGACTTCTTACCAGATGTATCATTTGCAAGTATTCTTCCTACAGTAGGTTGCCTTTTTGTTTTGCTGATGGTTTCCTTTGCTATGAAAAATCTTTTTAGTTTAATGTAGTCCCACTTGTTTATTTTTTCTTTTGTTGTTCATACCTGAGGAGACATATCAAAAAAATATTTCTTAGCCTGATGTCAAAAAGTTTACTGCCTATGATTATTTCTAGGATTTGTATGGTTTCAGGCTTTACATTTAATCATTTAATTCACTTTGAGTTTACTTTTTGTATATAGTGTAAGAAGGTAATTTATTTTTATTTTTTTGCATGTATCTGTCCAGTTTTGCCAACACCACTTATTACAGAGACTGTCTTTTCCCCATTGTATAATTTTGCCTCCTTGTTTATAGATTAATTGACTGTGTATGTGTTGGTTGATTTCTGGACTCTCTATTCTATATGTCTGTTATTATTCAGTATAATGCTGTTCTGATTATTACAGCCTTATAGTATTATTTATATGAAGAAGCATTATACCTCCAACTTTGTTTTTCTTTCTCAAGATTGCTTTGGCTCTGTTGAGATTTCAATGCAGAGGCAGAAGTCATTTAGAAAATGATGAGTAGGAAAGCTAGATAGAAGGTGACGGAGGACAATCTGACTTTGGGTGATGGGTATGCAACATAATTGATTGACAAGATAACCTGGACATGTTTTCTTTGAACATATGTACTCTGATTTATTGATGTCACCCCAGTAAAATTAATAATAATAAAAAAGGTTGAAAGTAAAGGGATAGAAAAATATACCAAGTAAATAGTAACTGAAAGCAAGATCAAAATCAGACAAAAGAGACTTTAATGCTGAACGTTTTACTAACAATAAACAGTGTCAATAATTATAAACAAGGCAATTCAAGAAGATAAAAACAATCCTGATCTGGAATACACCTAACTTCAAAATATATTATTCAGAAGGTTTGATACTTTGTGATATACTCTGAAAGCTCAAAATAGTTGGTTTGTTTAGATAGTGATTTCCCAGGTAGCATCCTACTAAGGTTTTCCCTCAAAAGACTGAACAAGTCCATTTACTTTCACAATTTAATTTTTCTGTTTCTCAAAGCCATGAGTACACAAAGTATCTACTAGTTCCATAAGATTTATTAATAAAAATAACTGCACTCTTAAAAAAAAGAAAATGATGAGTATAATTAATCAATACATTGTCATTCAATAAACCTTCATTAAATGTCTTTTGTACATTTTGAGTATTGCTTCAGATGTCAGATTCATTCAGCTATTCCATACTTACTAGATCAAGAGAAGCCAGAGCACACATTAAGTTCTCAGAAAACATAGAATGATAAAATGCCAAAATTAGAATGATTAGTATTTGAATCCCAAGTGTTCAGTGAGAACCTAGTATATGCTCATCCTTATCCTGGAACCTATGAGAGAAGAAATAACAACCAGCCATCAAACTGCTCATCACCTAGTAAGCCAATACATAAAAACCAGTGCAAAATGTTTAAATAAGAGTAAAGAACTACATACAGCTTAGAGGGGCATTTCTTAAACTCTTAACTTCCTGAATACTATTTCCTGAAGATTTGAAAAGGAAATATAGATGTGGACATATACTGTTATGGGCTGAGTTAAGTTCCCTCAAAAAATCATATTGAATCCTAACCCCAGGATCTCAGAATGTGACTGTATTTGAAGATAGGGTCTTTAAAGAGATGATTAAGGTAATATGAGGTCACCATTATTATCAATCATTTGGGCCCTAATTCCATATGACTAACATCCTTATGAAAAGAGGAGATTAGGACACAGAAAAGCCCAGAGGGAAGACAATGTGAAGAAACAGGGAGAAGATGGCCATCTCCAAGCCAAAGAGAGAGGCCTCAGGAGAAAAAGCCCTTCCCACACCTTGATCTCAGACTTGCAGCTTCCAGGACTGTGAGAAAGTAGATTTCCGTTGTTTAAGACACCTAGAGTGTGGCACTTTGTTATGGCCACCCTAGGAAAGTAATCCATCCTGTTTCAAAGTCAGTATGTCATTTTGCATTGCTCTAAAAGTGGAAGTTTAACTTTCTCACCATACAAACTCCACTCCTTCCTTCTCAGCCGACACCTGACTCTGCCGATAGGACAGCTCTGACATCTGACCAAACTCTTGACCTAGAAGAGTGATTTTTCTGTTCAATATGCGTATGATGGAATGGGCGCTCTCAAGGCTCAGTATATATTTTTAGGTCAAAACCAGAAGGATGGGGGAATTGCAGTTCTACTTTCCATCTCTGTCCTTGCACATTTCAGATTCCACACCGAGGACTTTAGGAAACAGTGGGTTAGAGCAATACCATCCCTTTGTGGCTGGTGGGCCCTGGGGCAGTGATCTCTTGACCAGCTCTCCCAAGTAAGGTTGGGCTGTTTACTCAGAAACAGACCCATTGTGTATCAGAGGTTCTGGGCATCCTCCACAAGTTCAGAAGGCTGTGTTAAGGAAGACAGCAGAGGACACAGAGCCTTCCCAGATTATTAAAGGGCCTATGGCCCCAAACACTGAAAACTTCCAGGGAGCTTTGTGCATATATTTGATATGAAACATTTCAGCTCTGTTGTTTACTGTTTTCTGTGTTCTTTCCACTTCAACAACCCCCACCCTGCAGTCTTGGAAGGTGTAGCTGGAAGAAATGAATTGCATCACATATGTGCCTAGTTTAAGATTTCCAAGGAAATGAAAGTGTCATACAAAATGGTCAATGTGGTTTAAGCCTTTGGTCAGCCAACATCCGTATCTGCATTTGACTTGAAGCTTTTTCTAGGAAGGGAGCTTGGGGCCCTCCACATCCTCTTCCTCTGCTGAAATCTCCCCTTTGATCAGCTAATGTGACTCATTGATTCCAGCTCTGACAGATGCCTCAAATGAGGGCCAACTAACAAGAAGCAGAGTGACTACTTTCTTTAAGTATACTCCAGAAAGTTCTGGCAAGTTGGGAAAAATTGTGATGCCATTAGGTCATAACAGAGGACACAGCTCTGACTGAAGCAGAAAACAAGCAAATGAGAGAGGCAGGCAGTAGGGGCACAGGCTACAGTTGAACCCGTGAAACAAATGGTTTCCTGGAGCCAGGTGCCCTGCACAATTATAGAGTCTCTGCAGCTTTTTCTGAAGAACTCACAGCAGCCATTGATAGAAATGGGGCCCTGTCTGACCTCCTCGTTAAATGAGAATACAGGAATCCAGGTTCTAAAAAATCTGCAGCTGGACAGTCTTAGAGATGTGTTGGCATCAAAGGAACAGGGGACAGGCGTTTTATGTAATGCTGAGGGTGAAACTCTTATTCATGGTGCTTGCACTAACTGGTCATGCCTCAAGGGTTTTATAATTCAAATATAATTTGGTTGCAAAAAAAAATACATTTTATTATGGGGTTTTTTCCAAACCCAAGTGTGTTTATTTTTATTCTAAAGAGAAAATAATGCTCAAAATGGTACCATTTCTCTTATCATATACAGTGTTGTTTAATCAGATCCACTTCTGTGACCATCCAATGATTTAATCTACAAACATTTATTGAACAGCTAGAAGAACACATGTGTGCAAAACACTGCATCGTTGATGTAAAGCAGTGACAAATGTGAAAATCAGTGTCCTTGGTCTGGCATCATTGTATCATCATCATCATAACAAACGTGTGTGTGTCTCTCTCTCTTTGCAGCTTATACTCCAATAAAACGATGGAATCACATTCTCAATCTGAACTAAGCTTTAGAGGAGCTAAAAGACATGCCAGGATCACTTGGGTAATAGACCTCAGAATCAGGGTCAGACACCCACTCACTGTGTGCACCATCCCATAGACACACTGCACAATGGTGACAAACAACCAACACATCAAAACCAAAGCTGCTGCTTATACAGAAAATGCTGCTGCCACTCAGTTGGCAGTTCCTGAGTTTTAGCCCCTATTTTACACTAAGTACCTGAGTGGTATTGGGAAAACAGCCACTCTGATCACGCCTCAGTCTCCTCATCTGTAGTAGGATGAATAATAATAAAATATCTTATTTGAAAGGATTTAATGAGTCAAAATATGTAAAGGGCCATATTATGCCCTACATCTATACTGCTCACAAAAATTAGGGATATTTCAAAATGAATATGAAGTGATAAAAAAGAAGTATTTTTTTATTAAACAAGAACATCAGAAAAGCAAACGACAAGTCAAAGAAAGTTGTTCAATTATACAAATGAAATGCAAAAACAACTTTTATTTTATTGGTAAAAATGAGCTATACAAAAGGCTGAAAGTGCTGGAGTACAATTTTTTGTGAGTAAACCTTCAACTGGAAGAGATACTCAGAAATAGAGTTTACTGCAGCCTTGGAGACAAATGGTCAAGAATAGAGGATACTGTTGTGGGAGGCAACCTGGAAATGTGTAGAATACAAGGAAATAGATCATTGTATACACTGTGCTATCTTTGGGATGCTGTTTCTGGAAACCAAACAGTTGTCTAGTAAGTTTCATGTCTAGCAAAGTGCTAGGTATTGTGAGGATACAAGATCATTATAATCCTTACTTCAGAGTAGCCCAAGAGAATAAAGCTATCTTATAATAATAGCTTTACCTTAGAGTCTCCCACCCATCTGGTGGGAGGACCAGATATATATTAGGTGTCATGATACAAATACAGTAAAAGTGCTGGAAATAGTTGAAGTAGTCAGGAAAGTCTTCTTGGAAGAGGTAAAATTTTAATAAAGTCTTAGAATATAACTAAAATATTGTGAAAGACAGTGATTTGAATAGGTGTAAGGTCAGAAATTAGAATACTGAATCTAGGCAGTACTGGGACTTAAACTAAAAGAAATATCTAAGAAATAGTCATCCCCAAATTGAAGATTTAATTAAATAACCCAGTATTAGAAATAAAAAGTTCAAAACATTGTACTGAGTTGACATAGAAGCATTACTTTGTCCCTAAATGCCACTATAATATTGACACAAATTTGATGCTTTGCTTTTTGAATTAATTTAGTCTTGAGGATCCAAATTGCCAATTTGAAATTATGTTGGTATTAGTTTAAAAGGCACATTAAGCCACATAGATGCAGTTATGCATAGAATAAGTTTAGGAATTCCAGACTCAAAATACTGCTATTGTTTTTATTGTAATTGCTCCATTGTTGTGGGACTATACATGTTTTATATTTCATTTCCTTTGTGGGAAGCCTCTATTTCTGGGTTTTCAGCAAAAAATTATTTCATTTATTCCTACAACTATCTTTGGAGGGTCTTGTAAGAACAAACACATCTGCATTGTTCTAACAACTGATTATAAAATTCTACATTTTATAAACTTTATTTTTTAGAATAGTTTTAGGCTCACAGCAAACTTGAGGGGAAGGTACAAAGATTTCCCATACACCCCCCACATACATGGCCTTCCCCATTATCAACATCGTAAGTCAAATGGAATGTTTTTTACAACTGATAAACCTACACTGACAGGTCATTGTCACCCAGTCAATAGTTTACATTAGGGTCACTCTTGGTGTCATGCATCCTGTGGGTTTGGACAAATGTATGATGACATGGAAGGATCTGTTTTTAACCTTACATATTTCATGTCTCTGAATCGAGTCATCTTCACTATATGATTCAACCGTTGTCTGTAGAAGCTTTTGTTATATAAAGAAAGAGAAAGGAAAATTGGGAACAATAATGGTTTCTTACTCCCAGAGAATTGAAAGCCAACACATGAACGGCATTTGAAACAAGACCCTGCATGTGGTATGAAGGCTACAAATGTTAGTGGTTATTGTGCCTGGGAGTTAAAAAAACAGAGCAACACTTTTTGCTCTGTTTGACAAAAATTTCATGAAGGACTATACAGCAGAAGCTATATTAAAGGCCTAGAATTAAAAAGTAAATAAATGAATGCCTAAGAACTTCATTATTTATTGGGGTAAAAAGAAATGTAAACAGTCTATTATAATTTAAGGTAAAAGGTAATTAATAAAGTGTCTTTAAGGTGCTCTAGATGTACAGAGAAAAAAATCATTTTTTAATTCATGTGAAAGTAAATTTGTGCAGCTGCAGAGGAATGAATGCTTGATCATGTTCTAGTAAATTCAGTATCAGAAACATCCAGATAGAAATTGTCTTAGTCCATTCAGGCTGCTATTATAAAACACCACAGACCTGGTGTCTTACCAACAACAGACATTCATGTCTCACAGTTTAGAGTTGGAAGTTCAAGATCAAGGTGCCAGCTGATTCAATGTCTGGTGAGACCTACTTCCACGTTCAAAGATGGGGTCTTCTTACTGTGTCACTGTGTCCTCACATGGAGGAAAGGGTCAGGGAGCTCCCTCACCTGATTAGGGTGACTTAATCTTCTCCCAAAGGCCCCACCTCCTATCATCATTCTACTAGATATTAGGTTTCAATGTATGAATTTGGCAGGTGGAGGTGGGACGTGGGCACAGACGTTCAGTTCATAGGAGAAAGGTACAAACTGAGAGGTAAGGGGCTGTGGTGGGTTTCTGAAGTAGAGATGAGATGCAGACACCTGGACATGGATCTGACCACCTCACAGAAGAAGTAGGCCTGGCTGGCTTGGAGTTTGCTCACAATCAGGAAAAACCTCTATGGCAGCACACGGATAGGTTTGTGCAAGGCTTGCACGAACGTTACACACACCCTGTGGGAGGGAGTGAAAATCCACCAAACTCAGATGACCTGGGTTTCACAGATCTACAGCCCACCTGAAATGTTACTGTCCTTCAGTTAAAAGTACTATTGCTAGGCCAATTTTTTATTAGATTTGAGCTCTAGCCTTACCTTTGTCTGACCCACAGGATGGTGTTGTTCTCAGGACTGGGCCTCAAATACAGAACCAAAGAGCAAGGACAGCATCACCTGTGAGCCCAGAACACCTGTTAGAAAGGAAGGCACATCTCTGTAGGATAGCTACCTCTCAATTCCCAAATGGAAAGATGCAAAAGGAATAGCGTGAGATCAAATAAGGTGCAGGCTGCAGGCCCACTGAGAAGGTTGAGGGCTTCTACAGACAGAGATTATAGAGATTATACCTGGCGAGGGCAGGGGGTTCAGGGGGCTGTTCAAGCTGCCTGTGCCTAGTACCTGTGCTTGCTACCTGTGTGTGGTGTTGAGCGTAGGGATATGCCAAGGGCTATAAAGAGCTGCACAGTGCAAATAGACTAAAAGTAGCCATGGGCTGTCCCAAATTACTTGCACTTTGTCTGGGCACTATTGCTTGGGACAATGGTCATTTTTAGAGCCATACATGTGGCAGTTTAATCCTTTGTCATGGGTCAAACTTTTAGAATCTAACTTGTGATGGTGCCATGCTCTAAATAAGAACTTTCCAATGTTTTTCACATAGAAGTAGACATAGGAAATGTTGGCAGTTCTATAGCCCATGGGATAATTGGATGCTAATGCTCCCCATTCAGTTTCAAAGACTGGAGGTATCAACACCTGGACACACCTGTGATCAGCTCATCAAGCAGCTTGCCTGGCTGTGTGGTCTCCATCTCTACAGCTGACCCACAAAACGCTCTGATTTTCTTCCTTACCCAGTTTTCATTTATCCCATCATGTTTCATTTTAATCATTTTTACCAGACTTCTTAGACCCTTTTTGAAAGAACAAATATAAAACTTTAAGTAGCCCCAAACTAAAATTCACATATAAGTATGAAAAAATGTCTGCAAAATGTGTACAGAGGAAAAGGAGTAGAGGATTAACTCCTCTTCCCTCCAATTTCCTCATTTCTGGGTCCCCAGTGACGTGAAAGAAAAAACACCAGTTGATTCTGCTCAGATGCATCTTCTTAGGGGTCCCCCATTCTTTTCTTTATTAGAGAAGAAATGTGCCCCCCACACAAACCGTCCTCTGTCTAGAACATAACTGGAACTCCTGAAGCAGCACCCCGCGTTAATAAACACACAGCCAGCTGAAGAGCTCGAGGCGAGCCGGTGCAATTTCTGTCTCATTGGTGTTAAAGAAAAGGACTGAGGGTGTCCAGTGGGCAGCAGCCACCCTCAAGGGAAACCCCTGGAGCTGGAGGCCATGGCACCTCTAAGGCAAAGGCTTAACTGCTGGGATTTTTCAGCAGCACCTGAGAATATCATCTGATCGGAAGGGATTATGGAACGAGGCAGGAATTATGACAAAATTAATTTTTATGTGTTGTCCCAGGTCCTGTTGCAGCTGAGGACCATGGTCCCATCTGGGCTGTTTACATTTGGGCAATTCAGTGAACTAGATGCTGTTAGGTTCAAAACCTTATGCTTCTGGGTCTCTATTATTTGAGGTCAAACCTCAGATAATTAAGATTCCTACCACAGGTTCCTGCGGAGGCTAGGTTGGTTTCTAATAGCTTAGCAATAACACTTTTTCCGTGTGTGTGTGTGCAAGCGCACGCGTGCTTGGTGGGTTTATTATTTTAGGTATTCTACTCCACTTCAGTGTGAAGTAGACTTTGTTCCTTATTAAGCTTGAGATGTTTTTATTTCTTAGAGTGGCATATGAATGTGGAAGTTTCTTTTTCCTTTCTCTGTGAATTATTTTTTCTGACTAAATAATGGAAATATAAAAAGTCAGGCACTGATCCAAGTGACTAGGAAGTGTGTGGGTCTTTGTTTCCCATCACGTGGGTAATTTCACTCCCTAAATTCGTCAGACACCCACAGGACCAGGCTGATGATGCGCCAGGGGATGGGAGGCAGGATGAAATACCAGGCCTGCTGCAGGTGAGTGCACAGATTATTGAGAAATATGCAACCAAATTAATTTTAATTTTTTTTCAGTAAATTGTCCAATTAGAATCCTATTATGATACATTCATCAAAATTGTTAGTGCTGTATAGACTTAGCTCTTTGCTTTTTTTAAATAAATTTCTGATTGTGTGACATTCTGAGTGAAACATGACAGATGAAGAGGAAGGTTATCAGGAGAACAGGGAGAGTGGCAGGCACAAACACATGTGCACACATATATGTAAAAAGAAGCTAACAGCATGGACAACCAGGGACCATCTCCAGAAACAACTAAGAATGTAGTGTTACCACTTTCGATTGTGCAATGAATGTCTTCAAACTTAAACGACCCATAAAGGCTGCAGATTCAGGTTTCAGAACATTCCATCACAATAAATAAGACTGTTGGATACATGGGTTTTTACACTCGTCTGAGCCTCTGCAAAGGGATCCAAGCTCTGCAAAGTGTGAACCACTTCTACCTGGGCTACATTTAGTTGGAGAAACTGAATGTGGGGAACTGAACATTCATTAGAGAAAACACACCAATGGATTTATTTTGAGAGCTTCTTAGGGATGGCCATCAGTATTCTCCCATTCTGGACCAGTAATTTACATGTATCTTTTTAAATCTTTTGCACCCTTCCCTCTGGATCATGAAACGCCATCAGTGGAAGCTGGCCAACACCATCACCCAGGACTTCCCCATGACCTGGACTGTGTCTGTCCCACCGAAGCTCATTACTTTCTCACCTCCCTCACTTCCACTAAGTGTTTGGGGATGTGCTCTTCTCTCTGCTTCCATTATAGGGTCTTGTGTAGTAAGAGAAGGATTTCTTCTCCTAGCCCACCTTCAGGAAAGAGAGGCGAAATCTTGGAAAGCAGGGAAAGAGAGAGATGGAGCAGAGCCTGTCAAAGTGAGCCAAGGAGCCCGAAGGAAGTAGATGTTCCCAGAAGTGTCTCCAAGAAGATCAGCTTGAATAAGACAAGAATGCAAATAAAGGTGCAAGTAGGAAGCTTTTAGGAAGGCATGAGGCAATTGCCAAAAATGTAGATGATGAGAAGTTATCAGTCAGGAAGCTCACTCGGGAGGCAGTCAAGCCCCTTTGCCTGTAGTGGATACTGCTCTAACTTCAAAGCCTTGGTGAGAAGAACGGTCGCTACTATATTGGATGGGGTTGGGAATGGGCAAACAGTGAGAAGCACTTAAACATCCCATAGACCAGGCACCCATGGGGTTCCTAGATGCCTGTGTATGTGGTTACTCCTCTGGGACCCGGTCAAAGCTCAATAAGACAAAAGAAAAATATGTACACAGAGAAGGGAGAGATGTCATCAACTGCCTGATGTAGACACAGCTACAGACCACGCTATTCATAATCATTCCAGTTTCATAGGAAGAATGACCAGTGTAATTTTCAGAGTGTTGGATAACTGACTCACTATTGTACTATATGAAGATTTCTCATCCTTAATCAAATCACACAAATAAGCAAGTCAATGTTTTATATGGAATTAAATGATGGGGACCTTTTTCTATACATTTGAACTTCTGCTAGAGGTAATGAATAAAAAGCAACACTTCCCATGCCACAATTTTTAACCTCTGGATACAAATAAACTGCACCTCTTCAACACTGCAAATGAGTTGCCACTATTACTGAAATATTAATTGTAGTATAAATATCCTTAAAATGAATGTGTCAATTTATTCCAGTAGTAAACCCAAGATTTACTTAGATCTTCATCATATCAATTGCACTGTTTTCTAGGAAAAGTGAATATTAAGAATTGATGGTTCAAACAGCTATGGCAAAGATTACAAGAGCTTACCAATATCCATCAAAGACGTATCTACCTTAAGCTTCTACAAAAGAAGTTTTTGTTTTTCCCACAACAGTACATGTTACACATACATAAATGATCAATATTAAACAGAAAATGTGGATCCACACAGAACTGGGATGGGATTGGGGAAAAACTTGTTACTTTGTAGTTTCATAGTCCTGAGATGTGATGGACCTGAAGATATCTCAGACAGCAATTGTCCAAACGAGAGACAGGCGAGTTTAGAAAATGTGAGCTGCATATGCATCCACATGCTATTCCTGTCCCTGGAAAGCATATTTCTCCCTCATTAAAAAGATGTAATTAAATGGAAGGGACTGGGGCAGCTCTCTTGAGGCAACAGAGTAAAGGGGACCTGAGGTACAGCTTATACAGTTGAGACAGATAGCTGCCTCTTCTCCTATCTGAGTTCAAAAGACAGAGTGGGAGAGGTCTGCAGTAATAGAATTGAACAAAACCAAAAAGCATGAGGGTAAAGTTGTCTCTGATAAGAGTCAACACTGCAACTAGGCCATCAGAAGATATGACAAGCTGCTGCTGCTGTCTTCCTCCTGTTTCACAGTTCTGGGCCACTATGTTTGCATTGGGGGTTCATATAAATGAAAGGGTATGAACTCTGCATGTGCAGGAATGTGTCTTCAGCTGCAGGAGCACTTGCTCTTGTGCATCCTAAGTGTTCAGGAGCAACTATCAGGCAACCAGCCTCTATTTAGGAACCAGCTTTCATGGTAAAGGGTCCAGAAACCATTCTGTGCAAATGATAGCATTGAGGCCAGAAGATCTATCACATGAAAATTCATAGATGTGAAGTGGAATCTAGTAACTCTCTTCTCATATTTTAAGGGATGCCAGGTAGAAGAGGAGGCTCCAACATTTTGGGAGCAGTGAGTTTTATGTCCCTGTTTATCTCCAAACTGAAAATGAGTCACTCCATGTAACACCTTCTAGGATGCTGTTCCAAGCAACAAGATAAGCTTGCAAGATTATTAAGGATTGTGTTTTTGTATATAAATATTTGACAAATGCATCAAAATCTAGTCAAATAAGTAAAATAATTGAACTGTTGTCAGATAGCCTGAACATTAAGTGAATCTATTTGACTTTATACTAGTCTGTAGTATCAGATAATTAAAAAAAGATTGGTAGTTTTCAAGTTACAACTATAAAACCTAAAAGAGTTTATCATGGAATGAATGGATGGCTTTCTTTAGCAAGGCTCTGCGTCTATACGCATGTTCCTCATCCTTACTGACCGGCCATCTAGTTGTCCATGATAGAGTAAAGTGCCAGTGTGGTCTGCTGGCACAAGACTCAGACTTACCATGTTCTCTCCTGTGAGGGCATGTGGCAGATGGAAGTCATGGTGTGGTGGGAGCGTCTGGCCTCTGACACCAGGCTTGACATGAGAATTCTTTGGCGTCAGAGAGCAGGCTTGAGAGTGGATGGCCAGTGTGATTTCTGTTTTGAGAGCAGCCTGATAAAATTACTATATACCAAACCAGATACTCCTAATTTCAAAACAATCCTGTTAGGAAAAATCAGGTTTTTAAAACATCATTCAACCTCAAAAGCAATGATCCCTTGGACAAATGCTGACTTTTCTAAACGTCTGCTCAATCAGCTCCATGAGGGAGAAGCTCCACTACTGAGCCCTGGTCATAAATAATGTAAGGTAACCAAACAAATGAAACTGTCTCTAACAAAAACTTGACTCCACACCAAAGTCACGTATCCCAGGAATTCAGCTACGTTTGATATAAACACAAAGTAGGCAGTGAAGATTTCTGTTGTGTTTACGTTTAGTAGTCATGAACATTTAAAGATATATCTTATGGCCCTGCTAAGATTTCCTCCGTCTGAACCAGAGGGTGCTGAATGTGGAAGGGAGCCAGAGGGGGGCTATGGAATGCCTTCATGTTGATGGGGACTTATGGTACAAGATTAGAGAAGGAACAGAAGCAAGCCCTAAGAACACCCAGGCACACCGGAAACTCGAGAATGTGCTGTTGACCTCCTTATGGCCAGAGAGCATGGGTCCGTATTGACTTTCATGAAAAACTTGGAACAGATCTGAGAATAGTAGCTCATGATGTTGGTGTTTTTAATCGCTTAACTGGAGCAGTTGGTTATTTTTATCCTACTGTTATCTTGGAATCCACAGGGAGAAGCAGGTCAGAAAGCCTCTCAAAGATGATAAAATTTCAGGAGGAAATATGTGGGAAGGATTTGTGAGTAAAGCAGTAGACTTGAGACTCAGCTAAGGAATGCCTTTCTTTTCTTCACATGGATTTGGAGATGTTTCTGCTACTCTGTTATTTCCTGTTTCTTTCCTATTTATTTATTTATTGGTGAGGATGAATCATAACTTCTTATGATCATGTGCCATTAGTTCTGGTTCATTGCTTAGAAAATTTCTTTTAATTTATTTCTATAACCATTACATGAATTATTAGTAGATGTTGGTTATTTACATTTATGGACTGGGTTCTTCCTAAATGTGTTGTTGTCTCTGGCTTTCCTTAGAGACAAATTGCAAGCCACACATCTTCATTCGAGTCTTTCCCTATAACTGCCTACGAGTGAATAGAATAACCTAACTGCGCATACTGGTAGGGTCACAAGATGTGAAGAGATCATTTTTATTCAGAACAAAAGAAATATTGCATGCAAAGAATACAACAAAAAGTACAAATTAAGCAAAACATTTTGCTGGAGTGTTCTGACAATATACTTATACATTCAAAAAAAATAGCACACAAACAGAAAAAAGAAAATGCCAACAGAAAAATTCAGGAAGACAAAATTTTCAAGTGAAGAAATCAAAGACAAACAGGTTTTAAGTGTAAAATTGTATTTGAATTTAAAAGATTCCAGAAGTGAAAAATAATAGGATATAACTTTGTAACAATAGGAAAAACACACTTCAGAAAACCTGATGTGAAGTAATATATCTCTGTCTTAAAAACTTTAAAGGGGAAACCACAGGGGCAGAAGTACCCCAGAACTGCTCACATGCACACACACTATCACACTAGGGGTTGTCCTAGAATACCTGATTGTGCTTGTTTGTTGTTAATCATCCTGTTTCACTTTAGTTAACTCAGGCTTAGGGATGAAGGAGGAAGTGAGTGTTGTGTCACAGTCAGAACGGGGTACACTGAGGGCCCAGGGAGGGCTGCTGAGCGTTCCAAAGTGCACTGATTTCACAGTTGTTTGGAGCTACCATATACCCCTATGTGATGGCAAAAATGGTCTGGGAAACAAAATGAAATCACTTATTTTATTGTTTCCATTTATAATTTATGGCTCCCGTTGCTTCTCAGATGGATTTGGAGTCCTATGGTCCTAGTTGAGTTGACTAGCTGGGAACTAAATTATTAAATAATCCTTAGAAAATTAAAAGAAGTTTTTTATTTCTCCCTTTCCTGTGACTTGTTTCTTTTGGGTGGTTCTCTTTTTTTATGACATTTCAGATTTTAATCTAAATAACAGCAATAATGATCTTTGGTTTCCCAAAATATTATCAACCAACAGTTATTTCATGTGACAGTTTGCTGGACTCAGATGACAGAAGCCACATACATAACATTTAACAGGCTCTCATACCATGGGACAGAAAAGCTGCCTGTCCGCTATAGAGCTCTAGAACCACTGGGAAACAGCAGTACAAGAGGAAGTTAATAATAATCATAAAATTTATGAATTCTTCTTTGTGGAATTGGAGGACCGACTCATTTGAGAAAACTTCCAGTTGCTGTGAGAGGAGGAAATGAAAACAAAACCACTTAGAAGTGTCTTAGAAGATAAATGCTGGGCACTGACACTCAATGTCTGCATCATTTAACAAGAACTGTGAAGAGGGAGGGGAAAAGATATATATATATGTATATATATATATATATATATATATATATATATATATATATATCATATTTGAGACTGGATAGAGCAAAGTTTGATCTCAAAGGCCAAAAGACAACTTTGAGAAAGATTCAGAAGTTACCCTGGAGCAAGATACTCTTCTTGGACTTTGAAGTCTTCATCTTACTCCAGGAAAATTGACAATTTCTTAGAAATGAGCTCCACTGGAGCTCAGCATAAAAAAAAAAATGTCTTCACCACAAGTAAGTTCATTGGAAAAGCAGCTCAGTTTCTGGAGTATGTGGAGCCATTGATGCAAAATGCATCTGACTCATCATTGGAGGGGGAGAGTTAGTGGTAAAGCTAGTGTGATATTTGTAGAAACAGTAAAGTTCACAGAATTTTTAAAATGTTGAATGTCTTTAGCAGATGACAGTTTTAAGGGATATGGAGAAGTGACCACACCACCTGGGCTGGAAGCCTTAGTAGCTCCTGTCTTGCTAACCGTCTGCTATGCAGGCCTCTTTGGGTGGGACCTGGGAGGGGCTCAGCCCACTCAAGAGAAGACCTGTGGCTGGATGTGCAAATCCCCTGGGCAGCCCACTTCTGAATTCTTTCAGATTCTCAAGTAATATTTGGTTCCCTTTGGAGAACACTGAGTCAGAATTTCAGAACTGGGGAGGACCTTAGTTATCCATCCCCTCTTCCAATCTCATCTTAAACCTGAGGAAACTATGGTGCAGAATTCAATAAGCTCGCCCCAGTCAGCGCGGAGCATTGGCAGGCTTGCAGCTAGATCTACCTCCATCTCCCCACACTTTCCCTCACAACAGTCTGCCTCTCGTTTTTCACCAGATGAAGCAACAGAAAGATGCCAGGAGCTGAGAGCTCTCACTACTTTACAGGAATACATTTTTGACAGAATCTGGGTTGTGGTTTCCTGAGAAATGTGCTGTCTGGTCATCTGTGTCTTCCCTCTCTGAGCAATACAGTTTTTCCATGGAGTGGAGGCAAAGATGTGTCACTCTTCCAAGGAAGAACTACAGGTGGCCAAACATCCACCTGGCCACTGCTTTCTGAGAATCTTTCCCTCCAGCCTTCCTCTGGACAATTTCTCATTGCCCCTCTACTCTCCGTGGCCCATGATCTCATTGACAGGTGTGCCCTTTACTCAACATATCATATGACAAGTGACCCCAGTCACCCTGGCAGTGAGAGGGCAGGTGGGACAAAACCAAACAAAACCCGTGTGCAGAAAATTCATCTTTCTGTCCTTTAAATAAAAAACCCTATTTTAACTTGATTCAACAAAAACTTGATCTCACTTGTCAGCGTTTTACTCACTATAAATTGGCCTTTAAGAAGGTGATTCTTACAGGTGAACTAAATAAACAAACAAATAAACAAACAAAAACTACTTGCAAGCCAGCAGCTCACAAAACCACATAAAAGATAGACTCTAAAGCCATCCCTCAGCCTGATGGTTTGAACTTGATATTTTGGCATCTTTTTTAAAATTTTATTCAATTGCATTCTAATTATTTTTCACATTTTATTTTTTTTACACAAGTAAGATATGAGTATATCATAATATTTTGAATCCGTTTAATTATCAGAGGCACTAAGTATCTGCACATTCTAATGGGATTTCTGAAACATTCCACAGAGAGTGCTGTGTGGCTCCCAGAACTGTGCCCTCCCCCGAGTAAGATGTCAGTGTCCTACCTTCAACACACTCTAAACCCCACCCCATCCAGCTTATAAAACCAATAAAAGCTGGGGCTAGAATGTATTTTGCTTGAGTTCAGGATTTTTTTTATAGTTCTTGACCCCTTTGGGCTTTTGTAACAAATGGGTTCTCACGGTCCCAAGACAAGGACTGGGTTCCAAGAGAACTGCTCCTGGACATCAAGGTGCTGGCATCTCATGCCCCAGGTAAGCTCTCTGAATGTTGAAGGTTGTAAGTCTTTCCCACATTGGGAAAGTATTCTTCGAACTCCGACAGACGCACATAACAGCCTCTTTAACTGAGATGGGAAGTGGGCAAGGAGAGAGGACAGGCAGCACTGGGCAATCCATGTGTCTCCTCCACCCTCCACGTTTGATGTAGAAACAAGCACCGAAGGGACATGATTCAGAAGGTGGCCTTGAGTGACAGCCCACCATCCCAGACCCAGATGATTCTTATACATGGCAGAATTTTTTAAAGGAAGGACATTGGCAGCTTATTTGTTTTTATTACATACAAAGTACTGCTGTTTGATAAAGTTCTATCTTAGATGATTAAAACAAATATTACTGAAAAAGAAGAAAAATGCCTCTGGAAGACTGAACTTCAGAGTCAATGGAAGTATGACAAATGGCTATTTACGAGTCATAGGGCAGTATCCTTTTTCTTTTTATCTGTTTCCCTGGAGCACTGAAGTAGGATTATTTGCTGTCATCTCATGACATGATATTTGACAGAAAAGATGTTTTAGCATTGATCAATCTATACACAGTGTCTATACAGCCTGTGTAAATAAAGTGTCTGGAAGTTTTAGGCTTGAGGAAATGGGTATTTTGCAATAAACACTATTTATAGGACATCTCATCATGTAGGACTTGTAGGCATGTAAAGTGTCTAATGTAAACACTTTAAAAAAATAAACATAACTCAATACCATAGAAAATCACACACAATAAGTTCCAGTTTATTTAGAAGACAACTACACAAATGGTGTAATATTCTCTTCATTAATATGGTTTCACTGGTAAATGCTACGTCCGAAACAACTCAGAGTAAGAGAGTATCTATTCTCTTCCAGATGCATTTTTAATAAGAAAATAAAGGAGTGATTCATGTTAAAAATAACATCTTTATTGGGTGAAATTGCTTGAATTATTAAAAGCAAACTCATTATAATTTGATTTAAATGTTTGCTCCATCACCTCGCCACCTGTATAAGACTAAACTTTTGAGTTTGTGTCTCTTGGTTAGAGCAGAATGAACAAAATTTTGCAACCACTTGGTTCAACTCCCTCATTTATACTTGGCCCAAAGTAGGCATTGTCTTCTTGGGTGTACAGAGTAGGTTGATGCTCAGAAGTGCCCTTCTCCCTGTTAGGGATTTTTCATCATCCTTGTTGGTACCCCAAACTCTGTTGTTTATTAGCTGTGTGTCCTTGGACCTCAGCTTCCTCACCGATTAGATGGAGTCCAGTTCATCTCTGAGCTATCCTCCAGCTCTGAGATCTAGCTATCAAAGATAGCTAGACTCACAAAGATCCTTGTAATGGGCAAAATCTTGCATAATGAGAGTATCTTATCCAACAAAAATATTACAAAATTCATTCATTGTAAAATGTATTTTCCTTTTTTTTCAGGTATCCATCAATTGCTTAACTTATGTTTCTTGTGCTTTCACAGTAACCATATATTGTATTATATTTTGTTCCTCTTCCATCCAAAGACACCTGCTGAATTGTTTTTTGAGAAGCCTAAGCAACCACCCATGGAAGTCCTGCACCCTTACTGGGTTAACTCAGTTCCTGAGTAGTTTATTTATTTTTTAATTGAATTTATTAGGGGTGATATTGGTTAATAAAATTACATAGGTTTCAGGTGTACTATTTCATTATACATCATCTGCACACTGCATGCACTGCACATTCACCACCCAAGTAAAGTCTCCTTCTAACACAGCTTATCCCCTCTTACCCTCTTCTACCTCCTCCACCCTTTTCCCTCTTGTAATCCCCACTGTTGTCTGTGTCTATGAGATTTTTTTTTCTTTGCTCAATCCCTGTTTCATCTAGTTCCCAACCCCCTTACCTTCTGCCAACTGCATGTCTGTTCTCTGTATCTATGAGTCTGTTTCCATTTTCTTTGTTAGTTTATGTTGTTCATTAGAGTCCACATATAAGTGAGATTATATGGCACTTGTCTTTCGCTGACTGGCTTATTTCACTTTACATAATACTCTCCAGGTCCATCCATGTTGTCACAAAAGGTAAGATTTCTTGCTTTTTTATGGCTGTGTAGTAATTCATTATATAAATGTACTACAACTTTTTATCTACTCATCTACTGATAGATATTTGGGCTACTTCCATATCTTGGCTATTGTAAATAATGCTGCAGTAGACATAAGGATGAATATATTTTTTTCAAATTAATGTTTTGGATGAATTCCCAGAAGTGGAAATACTGGGTCATAAGGAAGTTTTATTTAAAAAAATTTTTTGAAGATTTAATTCATTGATTTTTAGAGAGAGGAATGAGACAGGGAGAAAGAGGGGTAGGGAGGAATGGGTAATATCAACTCATAATACTTGCTTCCCATATGTGCCTTGACTAGGCAAGCCCAGGGTTTTAAACCAGTGACAGCAGTATTCCAGGTCAAATGCTTTACCGACTGCACCACCACAGGTCAGGCTCATTTTAAATTTTTTTAGTTAACTCTACATGGTTTTCCACTGTAGCTGCATCAATTTACATTCCCACCAACAGTATATGAGATTTCCCTTTTCTCTACATCCTTGCCAACACTTGTTTGTGGATTTATTGATGATAGCCATTCTGACAGATGTGAGATGATATCTCATTGTGGTTTTAATTTGCATTTCTCTGATAATTAGTGATGTTGAACATCTTCTCATATGTTTATTGATCATCTGTATGTCTTCTTTGGAGATGTGTCTATTCAGGTCCTTTGCCCATTTCTTAACTGGATTGTTTGTTTTTTGTGTTGAGTTTAAGTTCCTTATAAATTTGGATATTAAGCCTTTATCAGATGTATTGGCAAATATATTCTCCCATTCAGTAGGTTGTCTTCATTTTGTTGATGGTTTACTTTGCTATGTAAAAGCTTTTTTGTTTGATGCAGTTGCATTTTTTTATTTCCTTTGCCCAAGGTGACATAGCAGGAAAAATATTGCTATGAGAAATGTCTGAGATTTTATTGTCTATGTTTTCTTCTAGGATTTTTATTGTTCCAAGTGTAACATTTAAGTCTTTAATCCATTTTGAGTTTATTCTTGTATATGGTGTAAGAAGGTCTAGTTTCATTTTTGTGTGTGTATCTATCCAGTTTTCCCAACACCATTTATTGCATAGACTATCTTTACTCCACTTTATGTTTTTGCCTCCTTTGTCAAATATTAATTGACTATAAAGCCATGGGTTTATTTCTGGGCTCTCTATTCTCTTCCATTGATTTATATGTCTGTTTTTATGACAGTACCATGCTGTTTTGATTACTATGACCATGTAGCATTTAGTTTGATATTAGGTAGCATGATTCCTCCAACTTTTTTCTTCTTCCTTAAGATTGCTATGGCTATTTGGGGCCTTTTGTTATTTCATATAAATTTTTGGAGTATTTATTCTAGTTCTGTGAAATACCTCATTGGTATCTTGATAGAAGTTATATTGAATCTGTAGATTGCTTTGGGTAGTATGCACATTTTAATTATGTTAATTTTTTTGATCTGGGTCAATTCAGTCCCTGAGTAGTTTAGAAAGCCCTCTTGGTCTACTCCTACCATAACTGTACATTCCTCTTATAAAATCAAGTTAACGCACAGATATGTTGGCATTCAGAATAACAATTGATCCTTTGTCACGTTAAGCTTTCTTATATGGAGCTACTAGTATTGTGTATGTCTGCGTGTTCTTTGCTTAGTCTTCCAATACAGGCTATGAGACAGGGTGTGATGTTCTTATCTACCATGTAGCCTCACCTCAAGGTGCCATAGAACTAAAGCATTGGTTGAATAAATGATAGAGTGGTAGATGCAGAAGTTTGAAATGGAGGGTGAACCATGATGTTAGAGATGGCTGAAGAAGGTGAACCTCTCAGTGAAAGAGGCCTCCTCTGGCTTAGCACTGATTGCCATGGTAAGTCTCCCATGATTCAGTCTGGCTTTTAGCCACAGTGACCCAGAAGTTATCAAGAACGATGATTTATACATGCATTAAAGATTTCTAGCTCCAAATACATCTCAGAAAGGGAAACAAAATTAGATGACATAAAGGGACATGTTAGGAACTGCAAGTTATAGCTACATTGGTTGAGAGCCAGGTGATACAACAGGGTTTTGCATAAATTGTTTCTATAAAGTAGTTTCACACAAGATAACATTGGTACAGCTGGTACATCTGGATCTCCAACAACAAAGCTCAGGCTTGCTTGATTGCTTGATTACACCACCTCACTGGGTCTCTCACCAGAGCTGCCAATGAAAAACATAAGCCATCTTAATGAAGGTACGAGGGTGAAGTATGTATGAGGTGTTTTATATGCATTATCTCATTTGGTCTTGTTAACAAGGTAGTGTTTTCTTCATTGTAGAAATGGGATAACCTTCTCAAAATTACACAGTCCATAAGTGGGTTAATACAGATTAATGAATGCAGGATTTTCAGAGTTCCAAATATAGTCAAAGTGGGTCATGCAAAGATCATTCACAGAAATAGTGCCATAGTTATATCAACTTAAAATGCAAATAGAAACTGGAGATGAGAGCCACCTATTAACTTTTTTTAAAGGAAAATAATACCTGCCCTTGAGATAAGAGCAGGTAATTCAAAAAGAAAATCGGGTTTACTCCTGCAGACCCAGTGGAGTTGGAGACAGTTTAAAGTAAATTCTTTTTATTTCATGCCCAGCTTCAGACTGCATCTCAGCCCCTAACTGGTGATCAGCTAGGAAGTAGAAACATTGCCGTGGAGGCCAGGCCTGGCATGAATGGATCCTGTGAGGAACAAATCCCATCAGGCAAACTTGATTTTTTTTCATGATAGAATTATAATATTACTGGAGCCTAACCAGGTGGTGGTGCAGTGGAGAGAGCGTCAGCATGGGACACAAAGGACCCAGGTTTGAAACCCCAAGGTTGCTGGCTGAGCATGGGCTCATCTAGTTTGAGCACAGCTCGCCAGCTTGAACCCAAGGTCACTGGCTTGAGCAAGGGATCACTCGCTCTGCTGTAGCCCCTGGTCAAGGCACATATGATAAAGCAATCAGTGAACAACTAAGCAGCTGCAACAAAGAATAGATGCTTTTCATCTCTCTCCCTCCCTGTCTCTCTGTCCCTATCTGTCCCTCTCTCTGTCTCTCTTTGTCATAAAAAAAAGAATTATAATATTGGTGGATGGGAAACACCATAGGTGCCTTATGTGTTTATACTAGCAAAATATTTGATAGCCCTTTTTCATGACATCTTCCCTTATAAAGAAATTCAAAATGACTTGAAAGAAATGACCATCATCTGTGTCTGAAAGTAGCTACATTGGGGTAAATAAAGGGGAATAATGAAAAATCCAAAGGCAATACGTTTCTCCCATAAGGATGAGAGGATTAAACTCCGAATGCCCAACCTTACTTATAGACAGGTAGGTGGAAGGCATGGGTGATATGGAACAATGATTTTAAATATATTGGAAAAAAGATGAATTCTAGAAGTAACTTTAAATGACAGAATCAGAAATAATTCACCAAATGAGTTCAAATCCAAAGGCTCTGAAGGTAGGTGCCTGCCAGATTAGAAGCACACTGAAAACGCAGGGGCACAGCAGAATGCCAGTTCCAGTTGTTAGCTGCTGGACAGTGGCTCTGTTGTCTCTTCTGAGAGGAGCATCCCAGACAGGGGGCTAAGGCATGCATCTTCAGTCACTCCAACATGTCTCTGTGGCCCATCTGGCTATGCATTGTAGATATTCAGGTTTTTTGTTTTATTTAATAGTTCGCCACTGGTTTTATTCCTTCTTTGTCCATTCAATACTATTTTTCTCTTTCTACTATAAAAATGTATTGGAAGATTCCTATTCTCTCATTTAAAGAATAAAAATAATTGTTCCTGGGTTTCAGTGATTTCTTGGAAAGTGGAACATATTGAAAGAGACATGTCAATAAAAGTGCCATTTTCATTTTTTTTAATGGGTCAAAGATTTTTGTGAGGAAAAATTATTCAAATGATTCATTTGTATAAAGGCCTACTTTTTGTTGTTGTTGTTCTTTAAGTATACTCACACTATTTAGGTTCTCTAGAGAAACAGAGCCATAAGAGATTAGATTATCAATCTCTCTATCATTAGCTATCTGTTTATTTACCTACAGCTAAGACCAATATATTCTATTTGTTTATACATACATATGCATCTATACACAGTTAATTCTTAAATAACTGGGGCGTGAGGGGTACCACACCTCTGCAGTTGAAGAAGTCTGCATATACTTTTTGACTCCCCAGTTATCTCATGGTATCCATGAGGATTTGGTTCTAGGACCCTACATACTCTTATCTGAGGTTGTTTGAATCACAGATCTGAATCTAGGGGATTTGGAAGGCCTAGTGTCTATTTACTTTTAGAACTTGTATATAAGTGGGCCTGTGAGTTCAAACCTGTGTTGTTCAAGGGCTAACTATATCTTTCTCTCTCTCTCTCTCTCTCTCTGTGTGTGTGTGTGTGTGTGTGTGTGGAGTGAGAGAGAGAGAGAGAGAGAGAGAGAGAGATTTACTATGAGGGATTGGCTCACATAGTTATAGAGGCTGATAAGTCCCATGATCTGTTTGCAAGTTGGATACACAGGAAAGTCAGTGGTTTATTCAGCCCAAGTCTGAAGTCGTGAAAACCAGGGGATCTAATGGTGTAACTCCCAGTCCAACGACAGGAGAAGATGAGATGTCCCAGTTCAAACAGTGAGATAGGAGATAGAAGGGCAAATTCTTCTTTCTTTGACATTTTGTTCCAATCTGAACCTCAAATGATTGGATGATGACCACTTACATTGGGGAGAGCCACCTACTGTACTGAGCCCACTGCCTCAAATGCTCATCTCACCCGGAAGCACCCTCATAAACACACCGAGAATAATGTTTAATCTGGGCACCACCACGGCACTCCTTATTCTAAAAGCTGTCTTCATCTTTTGACATCTATAGCAAAAAATTTAACAAAACAAAAACTTGCAATATTTCCTCCCAAATATATTAAAGTAGAAGATAGAGTCACAGGCATTTAAACTTGGAAGAATTCCCAGGGATCACAGGCTGGGTAATAGAACTTTCTCTGCCATTTATTCTGGTCAAATGAAGTAATTTGCTGTCTTAGAATCTCATGTCAAAATGTCCTATATAAATGACCACCATGTTTATTAGGGTAGTAGGTGGGGTTGACACAAGGTTTACAGAGAACAAAAGTCTCATGTAATAGTCCAGCCCTGTTCCTTGAGGTCATCCAAGGACTAAGTCCCTTCTCTCTTCTTGGCCCACCTCCTCCAGGATGTTTTTCTGGTCCACAGAGTGGAATCTGGCTCCAGCGCCAAGCCCTGGCCCCCGTCCATAAGAGGAGAAGGAGGAAGTGAAGGCCAGTGGAAACTGCATACAGGTCTTCAATCACTCTATCTGAAAAGTAGTCACGAGCTCCTACCTCGCTGTTCTTTCTAAAATCCGGTGGCATGAGGGTGAAGTAGGAGGCAGCTCTGTTACTAAAAAGAGAAAGAAGGAAAGGTCCAGGGTGAAGAGAGCCTCTTTCATAATCCCCCATCCTCATGCAGCAGCACGATAACATGACAAAAAGATGATGTGGTTGGGACTGGTCAGAAACAGGGGTGAAATGACCATTCAAAATTATGCTGTGTTTCATTTTAAGATAAAATATAGGAAACTGATTGAAAATAGAAGGCAGTAGTAAAACGGCCTCCATAACACAGATGCTCCTTTCTCAGCGTTGGTGAAACGTCCCATGCTTTCAACCTGACAGCCCCACCTGGCGCTTGTCAATACCCATTAAACTCCTGCCAACGACCTCCCAGTGGTCTCCCTGCCTCCTGGTGCCCCCACATCTGATCTCTCACACCCAGCGCCCATTCCTCATCTTACTCAGCACCCCTACAGAGGCCACAAGAAGCTCTGAGTACCTCCACATTTCCTGCCAAAGCCCAGAGCCCCAGCCCCTCTGGTCCTCCATGCCCTGGGCCCATGCTGGCCAGCTATGAAATTTTTTTTCTCATTCTTGTTCACGGACTTCAGGCAGAAATGCCTACAAACATGCCTTTGAATGCTAGGCTCCTAATCTTTGTATCCTTTGTTACATACACACACACACACACACACACACACACAAAATGCTTTTTATTTTAATGCTTCTATACTTTGCGTTTGAAGTCCTTTTCCTGTTAATGACCTCATGGTGGAGGTTTCCTTTAATTGAAAAAAGAACAACAAAGCGTTAGCCATCACCACCCTGCAACCCTTGCCTGTTGGTTTATTATTAAAGTATCACACAATGCACAAACAGCTGTTTTCAGGAGGTTTTTACTTTCAGCTCCTGAAACCAAGAAAGAAAAATGACAAATCACCGTGAGGGGCCCCGGCTGGCAGAACTAGCTGCTTTCCAAAATAATCACTCCTGACGGGGTCCCAGACAACATGTATGTATATTTAGGGAAGCAAATAAGTCAAGAACATTCCTTTTTGACCAGTTGGTAAAATAGAGACTTAACATAATGGCTTTGGTCCTAAAAGTGGCTCCCCGCGCCTTTCATCTCAATTAGCTACTGCACCAGCCCAAGCAAAGACAACAAAAGCTCTTTTCAGGGGGCCAGGTCTAAGGGCAGAAGGTAGCTTGGTAATTGGATGCTTCTCAGTGGCAGAGGCCTCACAGATAGAGAATGAGGAGCCAGCTGGTGGCTGCTGAGCAGAGACAAGAGCAGTGTTTGTTCTGGGCGCTTCCTTCTGCCTAGAGTCTGAGCGGCATTTTATTATAGATGGCCAGTGGTCAAATGCATCTTTGATGTTTCTCTCCTGCTCTTCAGAGAGTGCTTTGTTCCTTTCCTCCTAACATCTTATTAATATTTTCTTTTAGGAAGGCCCGGGATGTGAATGCATTCTCGGTGTGGGTGAATTAGGTCAACGTGCCCCCTCCTCTACAGTCTTTTCTTCTAGAATCTCACCTGATGTTGTGGAATAGAGGCTCCAGTCCCAGGTCTGCACTCTTCTGGCCAACAATGAACTAGTGCAAAGTATTTTTTCTGAGTTGTAATGGTAATAATAAAAATAGAACTATTCAATTTTTGTGTTAAACACGTTAAATCTATAGAACTTGGAAATAAGCACTAAGGCGCAGCTGGCCAGGTGAGAGTTTGAGTGAAGATTGAGGAATAGTTTAACCACAGGCATGCCATGTCCATGGTGGGGCCTAGACCTCCCCTTCCCTCTCCTTGAAAGAGCTTCAAGACAGGGTGAAACTCCCAATTCTATTCTGTGGGCACTTACAAAGCTGAATTGACTTGAGAAGCTGTGAGGAGGGTCAGATTTCCACAGGGGCATTTCCTACGATTGTGAGAAATCAATAAGGCAAGCAGCCTTATCCAGGGACAATCATCTAGTTTGTGTTTGTTTTTTTAAGCAGCAACCTATATTAAAACAATGATACCTTCCAGTGCTGTTGCAAATCACATCTGCAGATATTTGTTCATGTTGTGAACAAATTTAGCAAAATTCTTGGATACCAGTAAAGGACATCTTTTATCTCAGCTTTTAAATTTACTGTTACTTATAGTTCCTCGGGATAGAGAACAATAGGAAATTGTGTGTTTGTTTTATTACATTTTTTTTGTTGTTACCATTCATGGATATCATACAATTTTAATCAGTTGAACTAGTCCCTAAATCTAATTGGGGGAAACAGCAAAAACACCTCTAAAGTTAGTTAATGTTTAATAACTGCTCGAGCTGCTACCTCAGCCTGAGGAACTGCACCCACCCTGCCTGTCTCCCAGTTTGGTGGGTGAAGCATTCTGTCCCGCAGGCATCCCAGCAGGCATGGCTCTCCCACCCCTCTCCCTGGCTTGCTCCTCCCCCTGCCCCATCCCCCCTTCAGCAACCTTAAACCTCAAGCATTGCACTGAACACTACCCATCTTGTATCAAAATGCATATTTATGTTTCCACCAAAGTCTGTGTCTTTTTGTCTTTAGCACCCGGCACAGCAGTGTAGAGACAGGCCACACATGCTCAAGTAAATATGTGAATGGTACAGGGAGCTGTGCATGAAACATGCTATCCGTTTGGCTGGCGAGGATGTGGATGAAGAAATATCCACACAACTATGTACCAGCTCTGGAGACCTCAGCTCACAGTTTGGGGAATTACCAATCAGAATGAGTCTATACAAAATAGGATTATTTATAGCATTTACTCCCGTGGCCCCAGGAAGCAGTGCTGGTGTAACTGGTTTGATAGGAATCTCTGTTCTTCCCTAAAACAAGGCTCCAAGCACCAAGATGGAACAAGAGCTTCGTGGAGTCTTTATTGAGATTACCTCAACCTAGCCTGGCAACACCACACAGCATTCAGAGGCTCTTCCCTTCTTTACATGAGAAAGCTGGCTTTTTGGAGAGTGGTCTGGGACCGCAGTAATGCTCTAAGCTCACAGCATAGGGATGATCACTATTTATTAACCACTTCCTTCCTGTTAGGGTGGTACTTGGTATATTATTTTATTTAAACTTTGCAACAACCATTCTTATGGCATAGGTGTTATTATAATACCAATTTGGCATATGTGAAAGTTGAGGCTCAGAGGGGCTAAGTAGCTTAACTTTTCATGGTGTAGCCAAAACTTCAACTGACATTTATTATTCTTTAGAGTCCACCTCATTTACAAGGGAATCACTCAGTCCTGTGAGAGCTTCCAGCATTGCCACGCAGGTGCCCCTAAGATCACAGGGTGGATCTCACATGGAGGCGTCCAAGGTCAGCAGCGCCTTCAGAGAGCCTGCCCCTCGGTCCCTCTCCAGCCATCATCTTTCTCAGCTGAGTCCTGGGTGCAGTAGGGAGGTGATGGATCCGGAGGACTGGCCACCAGCATCTATGACTTGCCTCAGCAGCTAGCTTCTGATGGAAGAGCTTGGCTGAGTCACTTAACCTTTCTTCCTAAAACATGAGAAGGTGGCTGAGAATTATTTGCAAGGGTCTCTGAAGAGCTAATATCCTACAATCTTCTTGTTTTAGTTTGGTTTGGTCTTCCTGAGTAATTAACAAGAATTATTGAATGGATTCTGCCTTTTCATCTTGTTTTATGGGAGTGAGCTGAATTTGGGAGAAAGATAAAAAAGACTAAATAGAAAACCAAAGCTGATTGTGCTAAGTATTTACAGTAAGGCTTTCTGGAGGTTTGGTTGTGTGTGTTTCCTCTGCCATGTGACATATTTGGTGGGTCTTTCTGTGACGATCCAGGATAGCAAACACATGGTCATCTCCAGGCTTGTGGGTAACACCAGGGCTAGAAGACCTTGAGGCACTTAGGTTGTTGGTCATTTCCCAGGGACCTGACTGAAGAATATCACAAGCAGATGCTCTTTAGTTCCCTCTTCTCTAGTTTCCACTGAAGGAACTATCCCACATTATTTCCATCATTAAACAGAAACCTGTGGTCATTCTACCCGCTACACTGCTTCATAAGTGCCTCGTATGCTGATAGGTGCATTAAAATCACCATTTCCTGAACCACCTGGTGCTTAAAAATGTCTTAGGCTCTGAGATGTCCACATTATTTTTCTTACTTGCCTTTTCAATTTTAATCCTACAGATTTATCCTGACCTTTTACAAACAAGAATATATCATGTACACTCAGTTTTCTATCAAGGCTGTGTCAGGGAAAAAAAAAAAATACCCTCTCAGCCTAAGAAGAATGTTGTATAAATAAGCAAGTATTTCAGATAAGTATAGTTTTAGACCCACCCCATGGTGTTTGTCTCAAAGTAGAATAATAATTCAATCTGTTTTCTTTGTTAAGTATGTGAGAGGATCATGCTAATGTGATTGTACTCCTGTAGCTTCTTGGACTGACTGATTTGTTTCTGTCACATGCATAGGCTCCCTGCTAGGTTCATCTTTTTTTTTTTTTTTTTTCTTTTTAGTTCCTGGTTCTTTAAGGCTGGCAATCCTCAGGCTCTCAGGCTCAGGCTGGGACATGTGCAGGTATCCATTGCAGCTCAACGCTGACCTGGAGTGGCTTCCTTCCCCTGTCCATGTCCCGTACAGTGCTACTGCCCCCAGCTGCCATTGACCTACTCAACATCTCTTCAAAGCTTTTGGTTGGTCAAACATTGCTTATAAAGAGGAACTGCTTCTTCTTTATAAACTATAGCACTTAGTACATCTATTTTACAGGAGAATGTAGGGCGATCAGGACTCATGTTAAAGGTTATTGACAATCTGGCTTTGGTAACCCTGCATGTTTACCTTATTACTGATGTAACAAATGCTTCATGGTTTAGAGCAGCACGAGTTTATTATCCTACAGTTCTGGAGGTCAGTGCGGGAAATGGGTCTCACAGAGCTAAAAGCAAGATGTCCGCAGGTGCATTCCCGGTCAGAGGCTCCAGGGGAGGATCGCTGCCTGGCCTTTTCCAGCTTTGACAAGTCACCTGCATGTTTTAGCTGATGGCCCCACTCCTCCATGTCCAAACCCAGCAACAATGCCAAGCTAATTCCCTCTCATGCTAGCATCTGTATTTCTTCTTCTTCGGGCACCTTCTTCCACTTAAAAAGCCTTGTGATTACTTTGGGATCCCTGGGATAATCTGAGATGATTGCCTTGTCTCAAGATCCTTAACTTAATCACAACTGTAAAGTCTCCTTTGCCATGTAAAGGAGCACATTCACAGTTTCTAGGGATTAGGGCACAGACCTCTCTGTGGTCATTATTCAGCTTACCACAGTTCTCCCTCTGGTCCGCAGATTCATGTCTCACATGTGTAGAACATGTTCACTCCATCCCAAGATTCCTAAAAGTCTCAATCCATTTCAGTATATACTCAAATCTAAAATCCCACCTAAGTCTCATCAGTTCAAAAGTCTCAAATTTGTCATCTGAGTCATCTAAATCAGGTACGAACGAGACTCTGGGATTGGTCCATCCTCAGCCAAAATTTCTCCCCATCCATGAGCCTGTGAAACTCAGGAAGCAAATTAGTAACACATTCAAAAAAGTAGACTTCTTAAGAAAGGCAGAAAAACATCCCACCAGCTTCAAATAATTCCAAAATCCACTGGAAAAACTCTGCTAGGTTTTGAGGCCTTAGGAGGACCCTCTGGGCCTGAGGCTCCCCCCTCAGAGCCACCCTTCCTGAGAAGTAACGAGTAAACCTCCAAAAAGAGTGGGTACAAAAAGCTCTCATGCTACCATCTAAGAATTGTCCCATCTCTTTTCCTCCACTGGGGAATTATCTGGGTTATCAGAGTCCAAATTGCAGACTCAGAAGATCAATTGTGGGACAAAATCCCACATGTAGTGTGGAGAGAATTCTCCACAGGTCTCAGAGGCTGTGAAGGCTGCGAGTGTTCCTGCTCTTAGCTCAAGTTCCATCTCATCAGACCAGGAGACAGCTAAGGTGAAGCCTCCTACAAATCAAAGACAAACACTGGCTCAGAACCTTTATTTCAAAAATACTCCAGTAGAGTTTGATACTTTTCCTAAAAGTGAAAAAGTCTGTATCCAGACATCAGAGAACAAATTACACTCATCTAAAAGAAAATTAAATTTCTACCTGTTCTAATAATTTAGACAAACAAATCATAATACATTTTCTAGCTTTACACTGGTCTTGAAGTTTAGGCATCACATAAGTCATGTAAGAAAATTTTAGTTTCTCATGTCTGGACAAACAGATACAAAAACAGAGGATACGCATTTAGAGCCAACTAGAAATATAATTTATACTTTAATCCACTATTTAATCACATAAAAATTAGTTTTGTTTGTGTGCAAGAAACCTGAAAATTCACGAAGGATTTTTATATTCTGAAAAAGAAACTATAAAAGCTGGAATATGTTGAGTTATGGCCTTGAGACTGTGTCTCTGAGGCTCTGCTTTGTACATCTGTGAATCTTCACTCACATTCTAGATGTGCCTCTGCTGATCTCAGTCCCCATGTGAAGGAGAACAGAGAAAGCCCGCAGTGCCTCTGAGCTCTTCGTGGCACTAACAGCGAAGGCAAGCTCTTGAAAAGTGCTCTTAACATATCCCTGCAAATGCCGATGAGCATTCTAAGCTCCCCAATGCATAACAAGAATTTTTTACAATCTCAAAATAAAATCACTGAAGGGGATTTTAAAGATTATGTGGCTTAATCCACTAATTTCACAGATGAGTGTGGAAGGTACAATTCTTTAGTAATCACCAGTCCACTTGCACAAATACCCTTAATGAAATATGTATCTCCTTTTAACCAATGCTCAAGTACCATGAAATGGCACATTCCTTTTTAAAGCAGGCTGTTTGCACATATCAGCAGTGTCAGGAATTTGAAAAACTGTAACCAGTATTAACTTGCTAGCAGAATTTATTCACCGGGGCAATCCAGTTGACAGAGGTTATAGAGTCATGCAAATTTTAAATGCCATTTCAAAGCCAACCAGGGGCAGAATAAGTACTGATCTATGTTTATGATAATGACATTTAAAAGTCTAAAAATTATAGGGTTGTTTACAGAGATGGGCTATTATAAAATAATTGCATCCAACTTTGCATAAACATAAAAGAAAGCCAATTTGTTGTGGGTGGTTGAATGAAAAAAATTTTCTTAAAAGAATGGAGAAAAGAAGACTCAGTTTTAGACAAAAAACTTCAAAGGCTATCGGAATATTTGTGGAATTTTAAAAAGAGAACCTCACTCAAAGATTTCTCTAAAATTTCCTAAACTTAATAGCCTTATTTTCTTCAGACATCTAATTTTGATGATATACCAAACCCTATAATAAACCTCCCACAAAGAAATAATAGTAGCCTGTATGCACTATAGATGGTTGGTGTTCATTCCATTTAAATACGATTATCGACCTTCTACCAACAGTCAAGATGCCAGTGCACCATGGCAACAGCAAAAGAAAGGTCACGTTAATGTATTCCAAGGCAATTTCTGGTCCCTAGGGGGGATTCACTGTTGTACTTAGAGGTTCTGTCAGCTGAGAAATAACGGGTAATGATACAATTTCACCTTGAGCAAGTTCCTGTTCTCCACATTGCTGATCGCTTGCACCTCGGTGACATCTACCGCTGTATGCATCACTTCCTCCCCATGTAGATGTTATGCTGCCACAGTGAAGGTGTGGCTAGTCTATGAGTATCTTGCTCTCTGATCTCCTGAACAACCATTAGTCTCAGAGGCAGTATTTGGGGGTGATTTAAAAAAATTTATATTTGTTGATTTTTAGAGAGAGAGACATTAATTTATTTTTCCCCTTATAGTCATTGGTTGATTTCTGTATGTGCCCTGACCAGGGACTGATCCTGCAACCTTGGCATATTGGGACAATGCTCCAACCAACTGAGCTACCCAGCCAGAACTTTTAGGGAGAATTTTTAAAGCTCCATTTTTGGGATCAGCAAAACCTGAGTCTAACATCCAGGTCATTCTGCTTGAGCCATCAATTTAGTGGTCTCTGGCCCAGTAAGTGAGGAGTAACCGCACTCACTCTTAAAGCTGCCGAGGGAGTTACAGGCGCTAATAATTGAGAAGCCTCCAGCCCAATGTCTGAACTAGTGTAAGCGATCAATGAGTGCAGCTATTCCTATTATTGCTACACACTTACCTTAATTATCTCAGTAGTTTGTCTATATTGCATTTTTAGTAAGTGTGAGCAGATGGTGGAAAGCATTTTAAAATACAAAATATGAGTGTATTATTTTTAAAATTTCCCCTGGGCTTATGTAACTTAAAGTAGATATTATTTTATGGGTTTTGAAGTTGAATGAGATTCATTACTAAGTTTTTATATATCATAGGAACACTAAATATTATTATACCATTAGTACATATACATATATGTTTATGTATGTATGTATAGATAAGTTTAGTCATTTTAAAGATTTTGGTAAAATGCATTGATGTTGAATTCTCCACATATATAAACAAAGCTACAGTATCAGAAGATATTACTTTAGCAAATTTGGGGCTTATGATAAAACTTTTTTTTTGTAGGCTAAAATCACATCATTCACACTAGTTTCAGTGAAAAATCTGCATCTGCAAATTCAACAATTTCAATGCCTTCTAGATTTAGGAGTCCCCTTAAATCAATATACCATCTTCATTATGAAATCTGTTTTTTAAAAAGCAGAACAAGTAATCTGTTTCTATGGCCAATGGTAACATGTAAAATATTCAATTACTGGGGATTTGAACAGGGTCAGAGTGGAACTTTGGGATTCTAGTGCTTTCTA
Organism: Saccopteryx bilineata; assembly: GCF_036850765.1. Classification (NCBI taxonomy): domain Eukaryota; kingdom Metazoa; phylum Chordata; class Mammalia; order Chiroptera; family Emballonuridae; genus Saccopteryx; species Saccopteryx bilineata. The sequence goes on from NC_089494.1 coordinate 163,926,443, forward strand.
TGGAACTGCAGGAAGAGAAGTAAATCTTTGACAACCATTAGAATGCTCATGAAACATTTTCCTTTTTTTAAAAAAATCCACAGTTTCTGTAATATATTATGTATTTTTTAAATTTTTAAAAAGTCTTAAGAAATCTATGCATGTCATATAAATACGTATATTCATACCATTTAGATGTTTACAAAACAGTCCTTCAGCCCTCACTTCTCCCTTCAGAGTAACTGGCTCAGGATCAGTGTCAAAGATCTCAAGGGTTTGGGCAAATAAATTCTTTTGTCCACAATTTCTTCTTAACTATATACAAGAGAAAAATAGATATTAATGAATGCCAAAGGAAAGCCTTATTGTCTAAGTGATCTGACACATTAAAAAAAAAACTGGTTTGTAAAAAAAAACAAAACGAAACACACTTTTAAATGAAGTTATAATTCGCAAGCATAAAGAAATACACAATGTGGACATATATATGCTCTGCTTCCTTCTTTTCTCAGAGACAGAGCATCCTCTTCTCAGGAGGTGCTCCTTGCTTGCTAGCCAGTGCCCTCTTTCTTCTTTTTTTATCATTCAAGGCCTCGCCCTGATATCTGACATCACATGATATGGTTGCTATAGAAACAGTGGCTTTTTGTGTCCCTGAGGGAAATAAAGGGTGATTTTCAAAGAAGGCTAGTCCCCTGTTGGTAGATATTGTGGAACCAGCATATTAAATGTTATCAGCAAAATTCCCCTCATATTTCACATGTCCTCTTCATAGCAACTGCTTCTTACAGCGGTTACATGTCATTACACAACCTGAGGATGGCTGCACACGCCGGGACACAGACCAGCTCTGGCAGTATTGGGAATGGTCACCAGTCAAAGCAAATAGCAGGGTTTTGAGTCACGGCTTTTGTCTTCTGAGTCCCAAGTCACAGCTGTTCCCAGAAGCTATCAGATTATGCTGTCATTTTTTTTTTAACCTTGGTACCGATATGACCAATTTTAAAGTAAATGAGTCAATCAGATAGTCATCCAGCTTTCCTGACTCCTGCCCAGAGCTGTTTAGCTAAACTCAGGTGACTGGTTTACTTGTGTAGACAACCTTCGGGAAACTCCAGAAAAATTCAAAATCTCTATTAATAAAAAAAAGACATTGTTGTGATCAAAGTTACAGTTACTATGTCAAAGTTTTCTTATGCAACTATGTAATTATTTACAGATATGCTGTATTTATTTAGTCTATTCCTTTTATTCATTCATCCTTAAAATAGTTTAACATTTTTTACATACAACATTCATGTTGTAAAGTATACAAATCATAAGTGCATAATTCATTATATTTTTTAAATGAGCACATGCATATAACTACCTTCCAGATCAAATGATAAAGCATTACCAACTTCCAGTACCTTCAAATTAGAGTTTTACAAAAGCTGTTGTTCTGACAGCTTCCATTATAAATTCATTTTACCAGTTCTTTTAGTTTATATACATAGAATCAAAAAGTATCACAGAAAGTGTATACTCCTTGTGACTAACTATATGGTATGTCTGAAGGGCGTGCACACACAGTTTATTTCTTCTTCATTGCTGTCTGAATTCCATTGCATGACTATAAACCAGGTTATTTGGCATTATATTGTTAATAGGCATTGAGCTGTTTCCAGTTTGGGATTGTTGTAGAAGCATTTGTGAATCCCAAGCATTCTCACAAATATCTTTTTGTGGACATCTCCACTCTTTTTTTCTGGGGCAACATCGTTAAATTTACTTTATTTATTCTAATTGTTAGCTGTATATACCAATGAATATTCTATATGTACAGCTATACTATCTATGAAAAATGACAGTTTGGGTTCTTTCTTTCCAATTCTCATGAGTTATATTTCTTTAGCTTGCATTATTGCACTGGATAAAAGCTTCAGTATACTATTGAATAGAAACTATTATAGTGGATTCTTATTCTGAAGTTTTTAAAGTTTTGTTATCAAATATAATATTTCTGTAGAGTTTTTAAGGAGTTCTTTATTAAATAAAGGAAATCTCCCTCCATGTATAGCTTCCTATTCCATGAATGGTTTCTGAAATTATAAAGTACTTACCTATTGAGAATCTCATGTAATTTTTCTCAATCATATTGTTTGAATTTTAAGTCTTAAACATTCATTTATAGAATAAACCCAACATGGCCCTGGCCTGTTGGTTCAGTGTATAGAGCATCAGCCCAGAGTATGGACATCCTGGTTCAATTCCTGGTCAGGGCACCAAAGAGAAACAACCATCTGTTTCTATCTCCTTCTTCTCCTCATGCAGCCAGTGGTTTGGTTGGTTCAGATGCTGAGAATAGCTCAGTTGGTCCAAGTGGGTTAGCTTTAGATGCTAAAAATAGCTTGGTTGATTTGAACGTCAGCCCCACACGGGCCTTGCCAGGTGGATCCCAGTTGGGGCGCACACGGTAGTCTGTCTCACTGTCTCTCCTCTTCTTACTTCCAAAAATAAAAATTAAAAAAAAGAATAAACCCAACGTGATTTTGATGTGGTATTTTTTTAGACATCATTTTGCTTTATTAATATTTTGTCTAGAATTTTTATATCTATGTTCATGACAGTGATTTACCTGTATTTTCCTATCTTATAACACAGGAGTCGGGAACCTTTTTGGCTGAGAGAGCCATAACGCCACATATTTTAAAATGTAATTCTGTGAGAGCCATACAACGACCCATGTATGTTATGCATTATCCAATAAAAATTTGGTGTTGTCCCTGAGGACAGCTGTGATTGGCTCCAGCCACCTGCAACCATAAACATGAGCAGTAGTAAATGAATGGATTGTCATACATGAGAATGTTTTATATTTTTAACGTTATTTTTTTTATTAAAGATTTGTCTGTGAGCCAGGTGCAACCATCAAAAGAGCCGCATCTGGCTCGCGAGCCATAGGTTCCCGACCCCTGTTATAACATGTTTGTTAAGTTTTGGTATTGAGGTTATGTTGGTCTCATAGAGAGTCTGGAGGTGTTCCCTCTTTTTCTATTTTCTGGTTGAGTTTATGTAAGATTAGTGTGAGTCTTCCTTAGCTATTTTTAGTGATTTAATACTGTAGTCCCCTGGGACTTGAGTTTTCTTACTGGGAATGTTTCAAATTCCAAATTCGATCCCATTTGTAAGATTATAAAGATGTTATATTTAGTCTTGTTTACAATCTGAAAAAATTGTTTTTAAGGAATTTTGTTTCTTTCATCTTAAATTTCAAACATTGTTGATAATATGCTGTTTCCTAATCCCAGAGACTGTGTCTGTGTTGCCTTACATGGCAAGAGGAACTTTTCAGATGTGATTAAGTTAAAGATCTTGAGATGGAAAGATTATCCTGGACTATGTAATGAACTCAATATAATCCTTTTAAGTGAAAGAGGGAGGCAGGAGGGTTTGAGTCAGAGAAGCAGCTAAGATGACAGAAGCTGAGGTCAGAGTGCTGCCATCGCTGAAAAGGACAGAACCCAAGGAAGGTGGGTGCTTCCAGAAGCTGGAAAGGGCCAGAAGGCAACTCTCCCTTAGGGCCCCAGAAGGAGCACATACCTGCCAATACCTCATTTTAGCCTCATAAAATCAATTTCAGACTTGTGATCTCCTGAACTGTTAGATAATAAATCTGTGTTGGTTTTAGCCACCAAGTTTGTGGTAATTTGATACATCACCAAAGGAGACTGATACAATCTGCCATTATTTTTAATGTCTTTAGGACCTGTAGTGATGTCCCCTCCTTTTCATTTCTAATATTATACATTTGTGGTTTTCCCCCTTTTTTGATTGGTTCAATAAGTTTTTGTCTGTTTTATCAGTTTATTAAAAAAACTTTTTGGATTCATTAATTTCCTCTACTGCCTACTTTATATTTCTATGATAACTGTTCTGATCATTATTAATTACTCACTTCTGGCTTTTCTGGTTTTAGTTGGGTTTTCTTTTCTTGTATCCTAAAATAAATTATTTTAGATCTCTGATTTTCAGCCTAGGTATATATCCAACAGAAACAGATACACACAAGTTCTGAATGACACATGTTAAAATGTTTATAATAGTCTTGGTACAATAGCCCCAAACAGGAAATAGCTTGAATGCTCACCAATAGCCTTGCATATTTAAGTGTTAAATTTGTGTGCTAAACTAAGGAGTTTGATTTTTATTCTGAAAGACAGTGGGGTGGTATAGGTTGGCCACTGACAGATTTTGAGCACTTGGATGACATGCGTAGCAGGTGTTATTGAAAGTTCCTCACTCTGGCAGTGTGTAGGAGCCTTGGAGGGGCGAGACTGGATGGATCTCAGGCAAGAAGAGGTGGAGTGTAACCTAGGTGCCTGGTGCACTGGTAACAAAATGATGAGGATGAACAGGTGCACACAGTAATATTAATGTTAATAAGAGAAAAAGTTGTGGTGTGTGGTTGAATATGAGGTAAGTGATGTCCACAGTCTGGATTGAGTTTGAGGCTCCAGCATCCGTCTTGTCCATCCATCTTCAATTTCCTGCACCTCTCACATCACTACACACCCTCGATGGCTCCCATTGGAACCGTCTTCCTCAGTGATAAGAAGCTCTCTTAACTTCCCTCTGCTTCTCTGGTCCAGCCTTCTTTGCCTCTTCAATGGCTTCTCAACTTGAGCTCCAACTATGGACTTCTCAGAGAATAATTCTGTTCACCCTGGTTTCTTGTCTACCCTCTGTTCCTAAGTGTGCCCATTTCTGTCACTTTAAATATCCTGTATGTGCTGATGATTCTCAAACATGTATATCTAATTCAGGGGTCTCAAACTCAACTCAGCATGTGGGCCGCAGAGCAAGATCACAGCCATTCGGCGGGCCGCACTAGGTCTACAAAAGGCAACTGTTACGCAACACTTTTCAGTGTCACAAAACAACCAGAAACTGTAGTTCGCATCACAACTGCTGTTAACTAAGCTAATATCTAGCTAGGATGCTAGAGAAATGAAAAATACAAGTAGGCCCCTAGGCTTACTTAATTTTATCCAAAATATTTTGAACTTCGTGGATTAGTCTGTGGGCCGCACAAAATTGTTCGGCAGGCCGCATGCGGCCCGCGGGCCACAAGTTTGAGACCCCTGGTCTAATTCCACTCTCTCCTCTCAGCTGCAAAGTCTCCCCGTCCCCTCAAACACACACCATCTCCGAACAAGTGTCCTAAAATCACAGCTGCCCAATACGGGGGAACCAGCCTTACTGTCCCTGTGTCGACACCAGTCCTTAGCTTTTTTAGTGAGAGTCATTTATCTCACTTTAAAGCCAGTGGCCACGGCCACTATCACAGCCGCCCAGCCCATGCAGGTTTGCATTGGATTCGGACAGTCGGCAAAGAAACAATGGAGCCAAGAACTGGTGGGCCATTACCTTTAATCCTAGCTTGCACCCGGCGGGCAAGTAAAAACACACACTGGGCTCCAAAACCCACTCACATTCAGTGCTCACAAAGCTACTGACTTATCTGAGCTTCCTAGAATCAAAGGTTTGTAGCTCACCAGACTTATTCACCTCTGTTCCCCATCTCCTTCCTTCTCTCACTCAACACTCCGCCATCTTGGCTGCTTCTCCTGGCCACATGGCCTCTTTCTCTGCTCTCCTCTCTGCTTTCTCCTCTAATGCTAATCTCAGGAACCAAGCGAACAAGATCTCATTCTGCCCTCATTTTATACTTTAGATTCATAACCTTTAATCCAATATACAAAATAGGGAAGTCTCTAATACAAAGTCACTTATCAGAGACATGATGGAATTGTACCACCCCACATCAAAAAGGGTGGGAAAGGCTTAATCCCAAAACCAAGCCCCAGGCTACAAGGATCCTGCCTGCCCACAGCCCACCCCCAACACACATTAATATCACCTGGGTGACAGCTTTCACGTGGGCAGCGCCATCTTTAACAAAGTGAGCATAATACATTTTATCTGCCCAACACTCACTAAACCTGATCACCATCCACCCAGTTACTTAAGCCAAACCTGGGCTCATTTTCTCCTTTATTTAAAGGATTCATGTTATGTCAGAAAAAAAAAAGAAAAGAAAAACAATAGAAGTCCCAACTATGGTCTGAAAAACCTTGAGAAACCTAACTGTATCCATCTACATCTCAAAACTCAAGTCCTGTCACTCTCTATTTGTTCAGTAAGTACTGTGGGCTATGCTCTGCTCCTTAATCCACCACACTCTTTACCAGGCTGGGTTTTGATTCACAACTCCCTCTGCCGGGAAAGTTCTTTCCACGTTTCTTATTCCTGAGGCCTCTGCTTAGACACTGCTTCCCGAGAAAGCCCCTCCCCGGTGCTTCTCTCCAGGAATCTTGTCTCCTCTGCCCTTGTTTCTCCATTTCGGCAGCAAGGCTGTTTCTTCCTGCCTCTTACTACAGATGATGATAACACCACATGTTCTGTCTTGCCATGTGGTCTGCATTCCTGGCTGAGATGCTCACAGGGACCACATCCTTTGTCTTGCCCCAGAGTGAGACGTGTCAAGTGAATCTGGGAACAAATGTTCAGAATGCTCTTTACCAAGTCCAGCGTAAAGGGTGGTTATTTCTGGGTTTTGAAACAAAGAAAATTTTGCTTCTCTTGTTATATTTGACTACATTAACCCAATTTGAACTGTATTGATCACATTACTTGTATAATCAGAAAAACAAAACCAAGAATTAAAAAAAGACATAAAAGAAACATTTATGATTGGAGTATTATCATTGAAAACCTGTTTTTGAATGAGGATGCTCAGAAGGGTTCACCCTTGCCGCATTGAAAAGCCTGAATCACCCAAGGCCCAATCACTCCATTAGTTAGTTTTACTCTCTGGGTTTTATGTCCATGAGATTGTTACATCTATACGTATACTGCACATGGGTAAAAAGGACAGGAGGACCTTCTAGCTCTTTTTGAAATCTTGGGTCTAAATCAAGGGTTTTCGTTTGTACTAGTTGGTCTTTTTTCTCATTCTTCCTTGATTTTTAGAAAGAGAAGTTTTGTGTTTTGTTTTGGCTTGTTAGCATATATCCCACCAGGCTTCAAATTGACTTAAGGGGCATGAGGTTAGATGCAATTGCCTTTCTGCCCAGAGAGTGTGAACTCTTTCTTAAGGAAACTCCCCAGTGACTTCCCAAAATAGCAGGTTAAATGTGGCTGAACATGTTTTCAGCCTAAATAGATCCATTCATGTGGGTTCATAAATGAGTCACATCTATACTGTTATTTTACTTAAAGCAATTGGCAGGGTATTAAAGGGCCATTCTATTGACAGTTACCCTACAGATATTCAGGTGAAAATTCTCTTGGAATTGTAGTAGCCCCTAATAACAAAATAAAATTTTATTGGACACTGACTTAGTGTGAAGGACACCTCTGCAGGTGAGTGTTCCGTGTTCTCATATAACATGTGAGAAAACTGAGCTCTAGCAGTCACGTCACTTGCAGCTGGTCTCAGGTCAGTATGTGCCACCCACTGGCTGTCCTTCCTCTTAACATGTGTATGTGGGCTTCTTCTCCTTTCTCCATGTCCCCTGCCCTCTCCCAACTATGTCCCTCAGGTTTCAGCCTCTAAAGTGGGAAAAAACAAAATTAGAGCCAAACCAGTGGGGATGACTCACTTGTGAACCAAGCCTAATTTAACTTCAATATTACACAGTATATATGACTAAGTTTGAGGCTGCTTACTTTTTCCGCAGTGGAATAGCCTGGTAAAGTCACTTTCTTAAGGAAATATTCGCTGCTCAAAAACAGACGGGAAACCAGTCCCTCTGTTCCGGTTGTCCACGCGGAGCTCGGTCCCGCGGCACCAGGGCAGCCGCGCTGCGATCTCCGGTCCACTGCTTCCTCCACCTGGAGAAACCACATGAGTCAGTTGGGAGTGTGGTTTCATCCACGGACTTCTTTCTCATGGATTGAAAGTCTGCCTTTACTGCAAAACACCCTGATAAATCGCAGAGTTAACTACTTAGAATGTATTTTTATTTCAACAAAACAGAACTTGATGGCAATGATTCAGGCAAAGCCAAGGAAAGACAACGTAGTCCGCACTGCTAACAAGAACAAAAGAGTTCACACTAATGTACTATAGTGTGTTAAGGAAATCTTGGGCCAGCAGTGCAGATGGAAAAGCATTAGGCCTGCAGAAAACAGAGAACTGTGGCTCAGCCGGCTAAATGTCTTGTTCATTGTTATACAGGGAACAATCCACGGTAGCTACTCTCGCTCCCTGAAAATGGTGTCTGACTCATTTCCCAGTGTTAACAGAAACAGTGACAGCAGTTTTCAGCCATTATTTTATCATCCATGCTTTGATATATGAGTTGAATTCCTGGAAGTTGTGAGCTTTGGAGTAGATTATTTCATGAAGCAGAGAATTTATACAATGGCCTGATTTAATTCTCTCTTCCATGACTGAAGTGTTCTGAAAGGCAGTCTATTTCTAGGCAAGGCAATTGATGTGGAAATTGATGGAAAAGATTAACCTCCTCATATAAACAAATAAGCAAGGAATTGAAAACTATAACAGGCTTGGAGGGAGAAGTGTTCAAGGGTGGAGGTACCAGAGAGAAGTGTGAGCTCAAGAATGTCGCTTAACTTCCCCAAGCTCTTATTTACTCACGTGAAAATGAGGATAATGATACCTGTCCTGGCATCGTCATTGTTATGAGACCAAATGAGATATTTTATGTGAAATCACTTTGAAAATTCTGTATCACAATCAACTGTAAGATAGTATTTAAGTTCACTGCAGTACCTTCCCTTCATGGAATTTGGTGTAGAAATTAGCTATGCCCAAAGAAAGCAGTCTAGAAACATTAGAACTTGAACTCTACAAATGCAGTTTGTATTCTGTTCCCAGTACCTAAGTAGAAATACTCAAAATTTATTGATGTAGAGTTTGTTTGCATTATATTCCTAGAAACAATGTTTGATTTTCAAAACAACACAGATAATACTCTGGCTGTAACAAGGTAATTGTGTTTCCAGGAAAGCTTAAACTGTTAAAGCTGCTTTTACAAACTATTGTTTCAGTGGGGAAAGTGGGGGGTGGAGGTTAGGGTGTATCAGACTTACAATTGCAAAGTTGTGTTTTGTCAGAGGGCATTCTAATTGTCAGCTGTTCAATTATTGTCTGTGTGTAAATTTAAGCTTAAACATCATTGAGCAAATCCCGCATTTGATTACATCGATGCTTTAAGAGGGGCGACCTTTTCATTCCCTCACCACCATTCAGCCATTTACATGGTGCTTCTTACACATTCTAAATAATGTTGTCACTCACTATTTTAATGTTTAATGCTCAGAGCTACTGAAAGTGTGCTGCCCAGATGATAACAATGAACAACAACCGATTCTGGCTTCTAGTATGAATTCTTTCCCCAGAATAATGAACCTCTTTATATCCAATTAAAAGAATAAAACCTCTTGCTGTAGAATTAATACCTGTATTTTACTTTTATTCCATTTTTTAAATGAAATTAAGCTCCTGAAAACACATTTCCACGTTAGGTTTAGTAATAAAAACAGTATTGAGAATAATAATAGTCATAGCAGCTCCCATGTTTGCATTCTTATTGTAAAGCTTCAGTCTCATTTCAGTGTCGTTTGGAGTGGAGATGCTTTACAGTGAGAGTGTACCAGATAATCTGGTTCGCTGCAGCCTTCATCTCCCAGGCTACTTAATGGTAGCTCTAAACCCAGGATCAAAATAATAATAACACCTTCCCCTTTTTAGTGCTCAATGTGTGCCATACTTGTTAAATGCTCTGCATACAGTTATGTTGTTGAATCTGCACAACAAAAACTGACAGGTACTGTCACACTCATTGTATAGATAAGAAACCGAGCTTCAGAAGGATAAAGTAACAGCGGCAAATTTGTCTGATCATAATTTTAACCTAGGTAGATATGACTTCAGGGTTTGAAGTCTTAAGCATGGTTTCATTTGACTTAAAAGCCATTACAAATAATGCCGAGTGTCCCAACAGAGCAGGATTTTCTGTATCTATTAAACATATACCACCTTAGAAAGTGAGGTATGAATGATAAAGCGGACAAACAACCCTACCAGATCTAGGGTGCACTCAGTTTGTCATCAGACAGTCAGCATCCGTGGGACATCTGTGACTCAGTGGAGCACTCGAACTCGCTAGGAGCTGACAGGGATTTGCTTATGGAGAACCTGCATCTTCTTCCATCAAAGAGAAACTTAGGGCAATTGGAACCGTGTTCAGACAGATTTGGGGTCATAAAAACAAAACCACCTTCCAGCCCATTGATTTTTTTTTCTTCAGTTTTTAACTTGTACCTTGATTTGAAAGCACTTCTGAATGAACCTCCCTTGGCTCACTGAATCCAGAGAGAGAATGAGGCTATTCTCTCTGCAGCAGTCTGGGGAAAAGGGGTGATTAATCAACTGCCCTAAAACCAACATTGAATTGTCTATGTCAGGTAACTCTGTGGAGCGGATAAACTCATTTGGTTAAATATGGATATGTCTGCCAATTTATTAATCCTCACAAATAGATTGGGAAACCACACTACTTAAAAGTTGATCATTATGGAGATAATTTTGAGATTTCTTTTTGTGCCCACAAGAATAATAACTGTTGACACTTCTTAAAAAATTATTTATAAAATTAATTTTAATGGGGTGATATTGATCAGTAAGAGTACATAGGTTTCAGGTAAACATCTCTATAGCATTTGAATTGTTGATTACATTGTGTGTCCATCACCCAAAGTCAAATCATTTTCCTTTACCATATGTTTGTCAAGACTATACTTTCAGGGATCATTTCTATAGTTTGTTACCATATGTTTGTCCCTCTTTACTCCCTTTTCCCCACTATTGATTCAATGTTCCAGGCTGGCTTGTTATAGTCATGTTTCTATACATATTTTGTGGGTCATAAACAATGTGCCCTGATTTATGATAGAATAAAGTTCTTTATACATAATATCTCACTTAGTTCTCACACCTCTAAAACTATAGTTACTAATATTTTCCCCAATCAATAGGTGAAGAAGTTGAAGCCTAGGCACATAACTTGCTTACGGACACAGAGTGAATTTTTAACCAGGTGGTAGACCTTCAAAACTCTTTTTTTTTATGTTCTCTAATATAGACTTTTGAGCTTAGATTGTCCATTTATTAGTGTATTATAGGATATTATCTTTTAAGATACAGATGTCTGTGCCGACTGTAGCCTTCTGTTGCCCACCGTCACATGAAGTGAGAGATGGCTTCTACTCAAGTTGGAGTCTTGGACAATCCATGAGTTCCATGAGGCGACATCAGTGATATCTCCAGCTCATATGTTTACACAATATTACTGACACCATAAGCTTAAAGCATTTGTTCTTTCAAAAGCCTGATTTTGAGAAATAAGATTTCTTGAGGATTTCCCAAAAGACATGCAGTTCACACATCTTCTAGTCTAAATTTGATAATTAAATAAAACCAGACCAATTGCAGGCTTGTACTTTACCCATTTGGCCCTGGATGGACCTGTTTTACTGACTATTCTTGATATTATGCCTACTTACTGCATCAAGGGGTGCTCTAAGCATTTAGTATTGGTGTACTATTCAGAAAGGTTTACACTTCATCACCCAGTATTTTCCAGGGGAAACACACCTTGATTTCTCTTTTTACTGTTTTATATTGATTCTTCATTTTTTCTGTTTTCTACCTGAGCATTGACTTCAAGGTCTCTTGATTGACCCAGCAATTCACAACTTATACGTTGCTTCTAGTAGACTTAGCATGAACACACATTAGACCTAATCAAACTGAGTCACTACAAAGTTCTCATCACCTCTCTTCTCACCCCAGGGCTGGTGACATCATTTGCTGGACATGGTGCGAAATGAGTGTGGAGTTGGTTAAAAGCAAGTAGTTGAGTTGATCTCCCCTGCTCATGGGCCTTCCACCCCAGCCTGCAGAGGGTTCCAGATCATGGGGCAAAACTGAAAATGGATACTCCAAACACTGGGGCCTTCCTGGGGAGAGGACCATCTTGTGGACAGATCATTCTGGGGACAAGGTCATTTCAAAGATGGACCCTCTAGGGTTTGCAGTCCTCATGGATGAGGAGCCCTCCTAGACTAGGGGTCCTATTGGATGTGGGACCTTACTAATTATAGGATGTAGTATGGCTGTGCTGGCTCCATGCCCATGAAGCCATTCTGACCTCAGCCCCCTCTCAGTTAACCCAGCATTTTTTTCTCACTAGCTTCTGCTTTCATCTAACCTGAAATTCATGACAAAATACTTCAACTCAATGTTAATTTATGGTTCAGTGCTGTCCCTACCATGGTCCACTTGTGGGTACCCACTGCTTTCCAGCTATCCAGGGCAGGAGAAAATCAAATACCTTACTGTTTCTGGGACCTTGTTCTTTTTCCTCCAAATTCCCAGAATTTGATATGAAAGGTGTCACTAGCATTTCTGCACAATCTTTCAGCATCCCTAGTTTGTAACTAAAAAATGTTGGCCATGTGCTTGCTATCTTCTCCCCTATCTGGGCTTCAATTTCCTCACTGAATGAGTTTTGCCCTTTTTAGATTGAAGGTTATTTTTTTTTATGAAAGAAAGGCAAGTAAAATAGGAGTTGAAGCTTTGCTTTCTGTCATCTGTTCTCTGCCAGGCATCTCTCAACATCACACCGTATGCTGGCAGTATAACTTTTATTTCTTCTCCTACTCTCCACACAGCTAATAGAGCCACCCCTGACTTCCCAGAGAACAAGAGTAAGCCCAGGCCTGTCCTGGGTTCGGTGCTTTTGATTCTGTTCTTAAGGTTCAGTCATTCTGCCAACCATTAAGCTTGGTCTTGTGCCAACTTCTTGCCATCCCTGACACATCAGCAATGCCATGTGTCAGGGAGTTTTTTTTTTTTTGAGAAACTATTTTAGTTCCTATTGATAACCCTCTTATCTGTCTCCATCAAAATCTTCCATGATAGTAGTGTTCAACTGTCTCAACTCTATGTGTGTTCTCAGATACAGACCCTGGAGGGGTCAAATGTATTGTAGGTGCGGGTACTCTGCACTGAATGTGCCCTCAAAGTTCCCATGTTGAAATCCTGCCCCATAATGTGATGGTATTAAGAGGCAAGGCCTTTGGGTGGTGATGAGGTCATGCAGGTGGAGCCCTCATGATGTATTAGCGTCCTTATTAAAGAGACCCCGGAGAGCCCCCTTTTCCTTTGCCATGTGAGGACACAGCTAGAAGACACTGTCTGTAAATCAGGAAGCAGCTCCGCCAGACACCGAATATGCCAGCTCGCTGCTGTTGGACTTCTAACTCCAGGTTGAGAGAAAGGCATGTCTGTTGTTTAAGCTGCCCAGTCTGTGCTGTCCTGTGCTGGCAGCTGGAATGAACAATGACAGCAGACACTGGAGAGAGACCTGGCTCTGGCTCCCAGCTCTGCCACCAACCAGCCATGTGATCCTTGAAAATCACTTAACTTCTCTGCACCTCAGTTTTCATCTTTAAATTGGGGCAGTAGGAGGACTTGACTCAAAGATTTGGAGTGAGGTTTAAGTAAACAAATAAGTGAAATTCTTGACCAGAGCCTGGCACAGAATATAGGCTCAATGAATGCCAGTTAGTATTTTTAGTTTGGAGGGCACATACCTTAGTCACAGGCCTCCCCAGTCTTAATGGCCTCACTCTTGCCAGAGTTATGTGGTTCCTGCCAGGCCCTAGAGGACCTAGGCTGTGACAGCTCCCTGCAGTCATCACTGAGTGTACAAGCCTGTCACTCCGAGTTCTGCCAGAACCAAGTTTCCACCTCACAGAACAAGCCTGTCTCCATTTGAATCCAGAATTTTCCCATCATGTTCACACTTTACAAGGGAGCAGGGTCCTCTTGGGCCTTGCGGTAAGGTGTGCGCGGGCGGAGTGCTGATGGTGGGGGCCAGGCTCGTGCGTCCCTCTTCCAGGCCAGTCTCCCTATGCAACTTGCAGCAGCTGCACGAAGAGCAATGTCAGGGAAGCACCCAGAAGGTCTGTCAGGGCAGGGGAGGCACGCCTGGGAGAAGTTCTGGTCTGTCAGCAGAGAAGCCCGCAATGCGGCAGCTGCTTCCCACCACCGCTGCCGCTGGGCTGCAGGTCCCGTCTGACGCGTTTCCATCCAGGCCTTTCCCTCATGGTTTCCTCCGACGCGTCACAGCACAGGTATCCTTTCCGAGGGCAAAGTCCCCTCCTTATTCTTTTCCAACACTTGACACTTCACACCTGGCAATATATCTGTTTAAAAATATGTGGGTGTTTTATTTTTCTAAGCAACATAGAATGAACTGGGCAGCCCAGGAATTTAGTTGTCACAAATAAACATCTCTGGGAGCTAACGTGGGGAGCAGTGCCACCAGTTTAAACACAGATTCGGCAAAAGGTAAAAAGAAGGACCCTGAATCCCCAATCTGCAGCCCTTCTCACTGTGCCTGCCATGCAAGAACCCTCTGGGAAAACCTGCTGTTGCCATGGAGACCAGAACCTTGGTTCTCGCATCAGCTCCTGACTCCTTACCAGGACACAGGCTTAAACTTGTGATGCTTGGCTGGCACTGCCCTGGGTCCCAGGCAGCCAGGGTTTGGTTTTGCTTTGCTTTTTTGCTTTATTTTTTTTATAAACGACTGGGACCTCAAATACACACTTATTGAAAAACACACACAACACAAGCCCCCCCACACACACACACACACCTGGATAAACATTCTGGGCAGACAGCACAACCTTAATCAAGTATAAGGAAGTGGGTCATGTGCTCACAGATTGAACAGTTCAAGGGAGTGTCCAGCCTTCCCTTACAGCTGCTAGAGAAGCCTTTTCCCAGGTGAGTGGAACTTTGAGGACGTGGATGCTGTGACATTTCCTAAAGAAGCCCCTTTACAGAGACACCTGTGATTAATTATTTCTGCTGATCTACTGCTGAAAAATTAGACCCCAAGGGCTTCATTCAGCCATGGTTAGATGGTGTGTGGGAAACGGCACCCAGCCTCCAGGCTAAGTTGGAGACACACTGCCCAGAGCCAAGCAATAGTGAATGTCTAACTACTTACTGCTCTGTGCACCAACCAGCACAATCTTTTTTTATTTTTTAAGACTTTATTTTTTAGAATCATTTTAGGTTCAGAGCACAATTTAGGAATTGAAGTGAAGGTACAGAGACTTCCCATATGCCCTCAGCTCCCACATATAGACAGCCTCCCCTACCACCATCAATTCCCACCAAGTGGGACGTTTGCTACAGCCGATGAACAAACATATTCCGTCACGTCATCATCACCCAAAGTCCACAGTTTACATTAGAGTCACTCTTTATGTTGAACATCCTGTGGGTTTGGACAAATGCATAATGACATGTATTCATAATTTTGATATCATAAAGAGTATTTTCACTGCCCTAATATCCCCTGTGCTCTGCCTATTCATCCCTTTCTCCTCTCAACCCCTGGCAACCACTGTCCTTTTTACTGACTCCATAGTTTTGTCCTTTCCAGAATGTCATAGAGTTGGAATCATATAATATGTAGCCTTTTCTTTTTGTATTTTTCTGAAGTTGGAAATGGAGAGACAGTCAGACAGACTCCCGCATGCATCTGACCGGGATCCACCCAGCACACCCACCAGGGGGCGATGCTCTGCCCATCTGGGGCATCGCTATGTTCCAACCAGAGCCGTTCTAGCACCTGAGGCAGAGGCCACAGAGCCATCCTCAGTGCCCAGGCCAACTTTGCTCCAATGGAGCCTTGGCTGCGGGAGGGGAAGAGAGAGACAGAGAGGAAGGAGAGGAGGAGGGGTGGATAAGCAGATGGACGCTTCTCCTGTGTGCCCTGGCTGGGAATCGAACCTGGGACTCCTGCACACCAGGCCAACGCTCTACCACTGAGCCAACCCACCAGGGCTAATATGTAGCCTTTTCAGATTAACTTCTTGCACTAAGTAATATTCATTTTAGGTTCCTCCATGTCTCTTCATGGCTTGAAGGCTCATTTCTCTATAGCGCTCAATGATATTTTATTTGTCTGGACTGACTACAATTTATTTATTCACCTACTGAAAGGCATCTTGGTTTCTTCCAAATTCTAGCAATTATGAATGAAGTGCTATAAATATCTGTAGACAGATGTTTATGTGGACATAGGTAGCCAAACTTATCTGAGTAAATACCAAGAAGTTTTGATTATTGGATCTTATGATAAGAGCATGTTAAGTTTTGTAAGAAATTACTAAACTGTGTTTCAAAGTGTTCCCCCTATTTTATGTTCCCACCAGCAGAAACTGCGAGTTCCTATAGCTCCACATACACCTGTTTGTTAGTTAGTTTTTACCATCTGCCCATCCCGTTTCCTCAAACAAAATACACCAGAATGGAAGTCATTTTAATTCGATTTATCCAAAGCATTCCCAAACTGTAAGCTCATTACTGTGATCTGACAATCTCAGTCATAAACCTCACTCACCTAGAAAGGAAAATGTATTTCTTGCCAGAAATAAAAACACAAGGTGTTTTGGAAATTAACGTCAGTCACTCTGAACTTTAATCAAATAATCCAATCTGTTACTTAAAATTTCTGTGTTTATTACATTCTCAAAAAGATACCTAATATCAATATAATAAGGGCATTTTAAACAATAAGGTGTCCTTTTGGTTGACTAGACCACTCTGCTAAATATTATCCTAAGACAAATATGTTATATAATAGCTTATTGGAAGCAATGTTATTTTTAAGAACCTGATTTGAAATTGTTTCTCTTTGGTTGGACAACTCTCCACTGAGGTCAATAATCCAATGCCAGCCTGATGAGGAGCAGTGAACCCAGCATGAAGAACCTCACACATGGTCCATTCCTGAATCTCTTTTATAATGACAGCTGCTGTGATGCTATAAAGACATAAGCTGCCCTATTAAAGCAAAGATGTCAAAACTGAGGGGAGGACAGAAATATCAGTACAGCGACCCCAACTTCTCTGTAGCTCAGAGAACACAGGATGGACTCTCTGGCTTCCCACATACACTGACAGCTGCACTTCACCAGTGAAAATCCTTAGAACGTAGAATGAGTGAAATGGACTAGTGCAAATGGACTGACAAACACGTGGGTTCCGTCTGGTTTATAAGCAACAGGACAGCAACTTTTCATTGGCTACGTTTAGATAATGCCAAGTAAGGATTTAAAATTACTCTCTAGCTGCATTACAGCCTCAATAGAATGTACTCAGTGGAGTTTGTTGTAAGTGTCTCAATTCTGGCTATAAGTTCAAGTGTGCAAGCTAGGAGAGAGGGAGCCTAGGCTGTCCTGAGCTGTTTCCAGGACTGAGAGGAAGGCCCAGCTCTCGGTATGCCTCCTTCAATCTGTGAGACAAGGGGGCAAGGGAAATGGTACCGTGTCCTGCTTGCTGCCTTTGCTGCAGGAACACAGACCAAGCATGTGGAGATGATCACATGATCACATTGTGCCACTCAGGTGACTTCCGGAGCTGGTCTCCAAAGTTAAGAGGGGAGGGCACAAAATGCCATTTATTTGGAAATTTATAAAGTAAAATAAGCATGAGAAAGTACAGGAATAGATTATTTGGGCTTGATGATAAGAACAAGAGGAACTCCAAGAATTGGGAGGCATGAAAATGTTTCCAAGTTCTCACGTGGATAGGTACTTCCAAAATCTGGATGCTGCCCAGAAGGCCCCACCCTGCGGGCCCACCAGGGAGAGTCCTCGGAGAAGCGGAGCCTGGCCCCACAGATGGGGGCGTAACACGAAGGCCACAGTGTCCCTGCTAGCTGTGCCCCCAGATGGGGAGGATAATCTGGGCTAAATCATTTCCCAACCAGTGTCTGTGGTGTTCCAAAATCCTGCTAATTACAGCAAATCAAACCTCCCCCCCCCATACCTACAAGGGCTTTCTATGGTGCCTCCAAGGGCTGTGAGCTTCCTTCTCCCAACACACTATTATTCTTCCCTATAACGCACAGAAATTTTAATTGATGCAAGCTATATATCTTTTTCTTTGAAAAGGAAAGGCAACCTGCAGTGATGCAGTGATAAAGCATTGACCTGGAATGCTGAGGTCGTGGGTTCGAAACCCTGGGTTTGCCCAAGTCAAGGCACATATGGGAGTTGATGCTTCCTGCTCCTCCTCCCCTCCCCTCTTTCTCTCTCTCAAAAAAATAAATACGAATAAAAAATTTTTTAAAAAGAAAAGGGTATTCACACACATTAGTTTGTCTATTTCAAACCCTCTCAAAACTCCTCATATTCTTCCTAATTTCAAAGGGAAAAAAATTTTTATTTCCTTTATGTAATTCTGTATGAGATATTCAAGAGAGAAAGAAGTCATGTCTCAATTAACAGTTAGACAAAGGTTTCAAAAGTACTTGGGCAAGGTAAAAATAGGGTTGCCACGGGGAGGGCGAGGCTGCAGAGAAAGCATGTGCACTCCCTCTAGGCACTTTCCCTGTGCAAATAATTTCATTTTTTTCTTTGTGCTAACAGTGATCTACTTAGCGGGGTCCTACTCTACCTATTTCTATTCTTTCACTGGCCCAGGTGACACAAGTGCACACATTTCAAACACTATTAAAATAAGCAATTACAGTCTTCACATTATCTTTATACACATTTCCCCATTTCATGTAAGGAAAAGCACTTTTCTATTTAAATCATGTGTATAGCTCCTAATCTACAGCATCTTCCTAATTTGCCTTTGAATTCTTACCAAATGGCAATTAAAAGGACTGAGTAAAGCCCAAAAGGCAAACAGCAAAAGGAAACAGCCAGATGGAAAGTGGGAACATCGGTCTGGGAATGAAGCCGGTCATGGTAAAGGTAGGTCCCAAGAAATCACAGAACGGAAAATAACAGCTTCTTCACAGCAAAGAATAAACTTGTGAGAAAATAGTTGCTGCAGATTTCATGAAATCCCAAAATAAAACACAGGGAAGATCTCATGTGCATACTGCAATGCATAAAATCTTGACATTTGTGACAAAACACTCAAAATATACATGAGGAGATTGGAGCTAGTCTTCAGCATTTGACTCCAAGTTATTTCAGTTAGCCGTATTTGTGGAGTCACATGGACCACGTGTTGAGGAGCAGAATAAGCAGAAGCAGACGCTGCTCTGCCTTGACCGCGTGTCCCAGAAGGTGGTTTGCGAGCAGCGGGGACGCGGTGGGCGGTGGAGGGGAAAAGTCTCATTGCTCAGATGCAGAAACAGCAGCCAGAACAGATGAAGGATTTGGCCAAAGGACCCCCTTCTGGGAGGCAAAGACTCAGAGCTTCTATGACATAGCTCTCTGGGACAAGGAGAGGCTGCTATCTGCAGTAATCACAAATGATTGTTTATTATCCTGGAGTTCGAAGGAGGCTCCTGCGAAGATTACATTCCAAAGACTTGATCACTGGAAATGCTGGGGTTGAAATTATAATTACCAGTTTGCATAAACCCATAGCCTAGAGCAATTCCTGAAAACAACAGTCCCCTCCATGTTGTTTTCTTGCATGAAGAAAGCTTCCTAGGTTAAGACTTGGGCATACACTTACTTACCAGCCTCTGAGTGGCAATATCTTTATAAAAATATAAATATGTTTCTCTGTCCTTAATTACAGAATATATGGAATAACAAAGACCACCCATGAAGGATGTAAGCAAGGTGACACTAAGCCTGTCAATTTCCATCACATGTGGACAGGGATGATAGTGGAATTGAAACTCACTTTATTTGAAAACGGAAGGTGGAGGAAACCAGAGCTGGGCTTTGGGGGGATAAACTTCAAACAGCCTCGAGGTTGGAGTCAGAGGATACAGAATTTGAATCCCAGCCACCTGTTGTGAGGGTCAGATGGTATAATGAGCTGATACCAACCAGCAATACTTAATTGGTATACATTCTAATAAACCAGATCCTCTATGTTAGAGAATGGAGAAGAAAGGATGAAGAAAAGTAAAAACTGGGACAACCAGAAGGAATTTTTTGGTGGCTTTAACAGAGAAAGTGGAACATCAGAATTTGTCCATGACACAGCCTTACAGTTCCCTCCCACTTCCAAAGTCGCTGGTGCCACAGATTTGAAGAGGTTCTGTGTGTCAAACAGAGTAGGCCAGTGGGAAATGAGACAGGTTTTTAGGAAAGGTTTGGATGCAGACGTTAAGTGGAAAAAGTCTCCCTCCCTTCTGCACAGGTCTTATAAGGGGGTGATTCTTGGGGGAGATCGCCTAGGCAGGGGCTTCTTCCCAGGGTTGCCACCGTGCCTGGTTCACAGGTAAACCAGAGTTTTCCAAGGACTTCTCTTCTCTGAATGAGGGACCCTCCAGATGTGGCATAGTGATGGCATGTTCTTTATTATAACTCCCTCTTCCAAACCCTATACACACACAGCATTCAAACTGATTTTTCCCAAGCATCCCCACACTCAGAAAAGAGACCACTAATTCTGAATATTAATTTGACTTCTACTAGTAATTGTTTGCTTAAGAGTCCATTTGCCTCCTAATTTCTGGTCTCATAAGCAAGGAACATCTAGCTCACCGTCTGTCATAAATGACCCACGAAAGCTTCTGAACTATTTGGTTAACCTCAACTTTCATCTCCAATCACCTCACCATGGGACACTCTTTAATGCCCTCAGTAGATCTACAGCAGAGTTAATTGCATGTAAATTTGCTATATAAATATAGAACAATTAAAGAAATACATGAGTGTTTCCTGAACTGGTGCTGACTCAGGGGTTTATCCAATGGCACAAGAAAGCAAAAAATGACCACACACACAAGCATCGCAATATTAAGTGATTGCTGTAAAGGGGACCCGAAAACACACAGTGACTTGGGCTTGAAGGAAGCATAACCCTCTGAACATTTTCCTCTGTCTTGCCTGGGGCATGTAAATAATGTCCCAAAGTCTGCACTGTAATATTTTAATATGATTTCTCTTCCATCAGTTTTATTTAACCAGGCAAGATCATTCATGGCAGGTTTTTCAGGTTCCTCGGGGTGATGATCTAATTACAAGCTCAATGCAAAACAGGGCCAGTTACAACAGGTTATGGATTACACAGACGAGATGTGAACACCCTTCTCTGACTGAGGTGTGATAATAACTAAGCAGTCGCTGACCACAAAGGCAGGACTCTTCCATGTTTCAGCGCCACCGTGACGTGACTCCGTGTTCCTTTACCAAAAGTCATCTCACGCTCTGCCTGACAGTTTGAACTTGGCAGTTTAAATGGACACAATGCTGATTCTTCTATCCCATCCACTGCCATCCTGGGTGGTGCTGCTGGGAGACGGGGCCTCCTCAGTGCCCATGGGCAGATGGCCCTCACTTCCTCCTTCGTAGTCTTTGGGAGGTGACAAATTCATCCTCCATGTTCTGTTCTGTCAAATTTCTCACAGAAGAATGCTGATGTATGTCTTCTCCCAGGAAAAGGGGGATAGTGAGTGAACATAGCTTCTGCAGACCTCCAAGGAATTCCCATCACTTCCATCTCCAGACTGCTTCCTAATGAATTTTCTAACATTCCTACCCAATTCCATCATTAGAAATCTTTTCTTCCATGCTTTCATTTATTATTTTTTATTGCACTCCCCCAAAATTCATATGTTTAATCCTAAACCCAAGGCCTCAGAGAATATGACTGTATTTGGAGGTGGGTCTTTAAAGTAGTAATTAAGTTAAAATGAGGCCTCTAATCCGATATTAGTAGTGTTTCATAAGAAGAGGAGATTACGACACAAACACACACACAGATATGACCATATGAGGACACAAGGAGAAGACAGCCGTCTACACACCAAGGAGAGAGGCCTCAGGAAAATCAGCCCTGCCCTACCTTGGTCACAGACTTCTGCTCCAGGACTGTGGACAACAAATGTCTACTGTTAAACCCGACCAGCCTGTGGTATTGGGTATGGTGACCTGAGCAAATTAACAGAAGCTTCTAAGGAGTACCAGGAATTGTTAGAAATTATGGAGGTACATTGATAAACAAGACAATGAAAGCTCTCTCGCTCCTCCTTCCCAATGAGTACAAAGAGAGAAGATGCCACCTGGGAAGCAGGAAGAAAGGCTTCGTAAGATGCTGACTCTGTGGACATCTTGATCTCAGACTTCCAGGCTCCAGAACTGTGAGAAATAAATGTTCGTTGTTTGTCACCCAGTCTATAGTCTTGTATGATGCCTTGAATGGGCTAAGACATCCTCTCTCATGCATTTATTTTATGATTCACAGAATGAGTGAGATCTTAAAAACAAAGTCACATGCTGCTTGTCTCCTCTGATGAGTAATTTCAGTGCTTCTGTCATTAATGACTTGTGAAAGGTGATCATCATGTAGTCCTTTTGGGAAGCCAGTGAGTTGGTATTTTGATGAAGCCATAATTCCTATGTTCCTTGTGGTTATACTGAGGACTAGAACAGTGGTTCTCAAATTGGCTTCTCTGTGAAATCACACCAGAGCTTCAGCGATGCTGATATCCAGGTCCTCCCCCCAGACACCCTGACATGATTGGAGTGAGGCTGAAGCCTAGGAATGTTTAATCCTTCCCTAGGGAATCCAGCTTGCAGCTGAACTGAAAAGTTCTGCTCTGGAGCACTCTAATACAGTGGTTTCTATCACCGGTCTGCAGACAGGTCTGCCAGAAATTTCAAGCCAGTTCACAAAAGAGTTAAATAACCTCATAGTGTATAAAGATCATAGACCTAATAATCTTAGTTGAATTTGCTTATGCTCAAAATGACTTCTGCTTTAGAATTCATCAAAATAATTTTCTTATTTACCCCAGTCTCCAAGTGTAAAAAGGTTGAACACCACTGCTCTAACAAACCCATCAGCTTCTGGCAGACTTTGAGAAGATGCTTTGCCCATCCCCTCAGATAGCCAAGGTGTGTCACGTCAACTGATGACTGAGTGGAAATCTAGTCAATTCAACAGATACTTCCTTAGAGCCTGTGGTAGTGGACACTTCTGAGGTGGAACCTGGAACTGAAGGCATTTACCGTTTTTTTTTGGGGGGGGTAGAGTATAGGGGTTGACATGAAAAGGGGTTAGGGCATATGCAGTCAGCACTCAGTAGTTTCGGTGGTGTCTCCAGAATGAGATTGATGTTTGGAGGACACCTCATCTGCATCCACACACTTGACTTGCTCCCACTTCCATAGATGGCACCTGTTCTGTGAGGTTGTTGCCACCATCCCCACTTACACTGAACACGAAGGCCCAGAGACTTTCCCAGAGTTGCGTAGCCATTATGGCAGAGCTATGCTTGACCCTGGGTCAGAGTTATCTCAAGACCTTGCTCTTTCAATGGCATATGTTGATAGTTATAGTAGGTTCTAGAAGAGTTCAAAGAAGAAAGTCACAAGTGCAAACAGTTGAGCTGCTGCATCAACTCCTTTCTAACTACTTACTCATAAGGCTTCTTGGAAGTATGATCAAGTCCCAGAGATGGCAGGCTGGAAGCAGAGGTCATCTCCCAGTTCCCTTGATGGGTTTTGATCCACTTGCCCCACTAAAGTGACTAGCAAATATCATCCACAACAAGATACTCCAGACTCTTCTCAACGAGACTTTGTCCCCTGCTCTAGCCTCCACACCTAATCTTAATTGACTTGCCTCTCAAGTCCAGTTCTTTGCATTTAAAGTTGTGCTGGACCCATTCACGGCCTTGCCTGTGTGTTCTATGCCCGTGCGGATGGCTCCAGTTCCTTTCTAGCCGCTTTCTCAGGCAGACAACAGTGTTATTCATAACAGCCACAGATTTGAGCACTTTTCTGGCCTTTTGTTATCTTTTTACCACACTCTTTTCATAAAGTCCAAATACTCAACAATTCATGTCTGCTATGAAAATGACACGCCTTAATCTTTTTTTTTTCTTGTCTTTATAGGTTAGCCATTCATCTTCACCCTGCTCTTTTTCAGCTTTGACTTATGGCATTTTTTTTGTTCCTGAACTTCGAAAGTTTCAGTGGGATACTAGTTTATTGAGCCCTCTACTTTATTTAACCAACTTTTAATTCCTGAATTTCTGTTTTCTGGTTGAAGCTTTCTCAGGCTACTTAAAAGGACTCAGTGCTTTACACAAACACATAGTTTCCATAATCACACAGTAATCCATTCATTGTGGATCTGGTCTTGAACAGCTGGTTGATGGCATATAATAGTTTATCAATATATATTCTTGTTACTATGTTCAGCCGGCAATATAATCTATGTACCAGCATGTCTTAGATTCTGAACTCAGACACAAGTTTACTCTTCTATTCCTTACCACAATTCCTAAACTAGGTACAAAATTGGAATATCAGTCAGAGGTCCCAATAGAATTCACTCAAGTCATTCAAATGAGAGATCTTCATGAAAAGGCCTCCTAGCAAGAGCTTAAAGCCAGAAAGGTGGCCGTGGCCGGTTGGCTCAGTGGTAGAGTGTCGGCCTGGCATGCGGGAGTCCTGGGTTTGATTCCCAGCTGGGGCACATGGGAGAAGCGCCCATCTGCTTCTCCACCCCTCCCCCTCTCCTTCCTCTCTGTCTCTCTCTTCCCCTCCCACAGCCGAGGCTCCATTGGAGCACAGTTGGCCCAGGCGCTGAGAATGGCTCTGTGGCCTCTACCTCGGGTGCTAGAATGGCTCTGGTTGCGGCAGAACGATGCCCCAGATGGGCAGAGCATCACCACCTGGTGGGCATGCCGGGTGGATCCCGGCCGGGCGCATGCGGGAGTCTGTCTGACTGCCTCCCCATTTCCAATTTCAGAAAAATACAAAAAAAAAAAAAAAGCCAGAAAGGTACCACACCATCCTGTCTCCAGGACTGTCCTTGACCAAGCCCAACAAGAAGCTGTTCAGCAAGGGAGCAGGCTCACCCTGTCCTTAAGGGTCAGCCTATTAGGACAGGGATGAGGATAATGATCATGGGAAAAAACAACACAAACAATTCTCAACACAACCAACTGGTAGAGTTTGAGACAATGAAGAGAGGAAAGCACTTTACCTTCAATTGAAGCAGCAAAAACCTGATTTTTCATATTTCCTGGCATGGATTCTCAAGGGGCACCCATTTCTATATGGCTCTCTTCTCTAACAAGGCCTGACATATCTCAGAGATTTAGTTCATTGCTTAGTTAATTGATTAAGCATGTGACATATCTTTTTTTTTTTTTTTTTTGTATTTTTCTGAAGCTGGAAACGGGGAGAGACAGTCAGACAGACTCCCGCATGCACCCGACCGGGATCCACCCGGCACGCCCACCAGGGGCAGATGCTCTGCCCCTCCGGGGCATCGCTCTGTTGTGACCAGAGCCACTCTAGTGCCTGGGGCAGAGGCCAAGGAGCCATCCCCAGCGCCCGGGCCATCTTTGCTCCAATGGAGCCTTGGCTGTGGGAGGGGAAGAGAGAGACAGAGAGGAAGGAGAGAGGGAGGGGTGGAGAAGCAAATGGGTGCTTCTCCTATGTGCCCTGGCCGGGAATCGAACCCGGGACTTCTGCACGCCAAGCCAACGCTCTACCACTGAGCCAACCGGCCAGGGCCAGTGACATATCTTTTAATCAAACATCTTCTGTCAGATGTTCAGTGGAGGTTTCCTGAGGAAACAACCAGTGGTTGAATGACTACGCGACACACAGGCGTGTGACATAACAGAGTGGTTGTTTGTCCACACTCTCCCACTTCTGCAGAGGCAGATGTTGTCCAGAGCAAGCGAGACTTGTAAAGGTCACACCTATAGGTGGATGATGGCTGCCTCTGCGATCGGGGTCATTGCGCTTTTCTGAGCCAGGACATTCTTCCACCCTCATCCCCGATTTCCAAGCATTGAATCCAGCTGTGCACTCAATACCCTCCCCTTTGGCGACTTCTCTGGCCCATTTTGTGGACCAGAGAACCTCATCCAGGAAGCGCTCTACTAAATAAAGCTTTTGCTGTTCCACAAAAAAAATAAAATAAAAAATGCCCTTCCCTTCTGTGGACATGGGATCTGTTGGTGAAATAACTATTTAGAGTTTGAGACTTACTTGATTTCAAGAAATATGTTTCAAAGTGAATACATATCACAAATGTATGTCAGCCTTAATCTTTAGGCTCCACAACGAAATTTCTAATTAAACCTTAGACCTCCCTCGGTACCAAGCCTTCGAAGTAGTATTGTATAAAACAGTTGCTGTTACATGTAAATGGGTTTCTCTTGTGCCATACAACTTCCTCATCTATTACATTCACTGTCATCTCTGCCTCCATCAGCACCACTTCCTCATTTTACCTGACAAAACATCATCTATGGAAGACAGGGAGTGGGACTCTTTGGTGTGATGGTGTAACCTGAAGAACTAGAACAGCGTCTACCTCATCACAGGTCAGCAATAACTATTTGTTGGACAAAGGAAAGGACGGACTCCAGTGTTTATTCTACATGGGACATTTTCCTAAATGTAACGCATACCAGAATGAGAAACACATAACCCAATGTATTAATGTGTTTACAATGCACACAGGCTGGTGTAACAGGAATTGATTCTGAATTGTCCCCTACTTTGTGCAAGAAGAGAAAAGGTAAAATAGTAGGAAAGTCAGAAGAAAAGAGGAAAGGCATTAGGGGTACTTTGGAAACCCCAGTGCATGAGCTGCTCACCGGCCATTCCTCAGCATCAGTTCCTGAAGGCGTTTGGTCTTCACGTGTTTGGTGTTGGCAGTCATGCTCACTGTTAATTTCAGCTCCCTCTCTCTGTAGCTCCTGAACACCCCACCCCATTCACATTTCCTCTGTCGAATCCCTTTCCCTCTCCTCCACTTCTGTTTGCCTACTCATTCTTCAAAACTCGTTCAGCTTTCTGATGTGAGAGTCTCCATGCCACCTGCTCCTATAAGGCCTTTTCCTATGACTTTTCTCACCCATGAAATAAATTGTTTCTTAAACCAAATTATCTCTATTTATCTCCAAATCTCCCTGATTCTACAGAATAAGAGTACCTATTCCAGGGTGACACAAAATGCTCACCCTCAGAAGGCCACTCACATCAAGGTAAGAGACGTGTGTGGTGACCACAGGGAGCAGCTCTCTTTGCAGAGGATCCTGAAGGGCCCTTCCTTCTCACAGCTCTCCCTGCACTCCTGTTTAACTGCTGTCACTGCACACTTGACAGCTGGGGGGGGGGGGTAAACTCTGATTGCTTTATAAAGAAGACGTATAAAATGTATGTATTAGAGGTCTCGGAGAGGACTTTTCCTTATGGTTAGTATAAAAAAATCGTAGGAGAGAGTCACACTCATCCTAACAGTGAAACATAACCCGACAGTCTACGAAATCAGAGAACTTTAAAACCATCTAGACTCGAGAGCTGAAGATGTAGAAGTGCAAAGCCCTGCACCTGGGAGAAGATACTAACGGCATCCAGGCTGCAGAGCAGGGAGAAGAGGGGCAGGAACCTAGCTGTGACAGAGGAGCCACCAGCTGGTTTCTCTGGCGTTGGTGGCCAGAGAGGATGGGCCCGATGGGCCGGATTCCCAGGGAGCCCCAGCAGCACCCACAGCTCTGCCGCACGCCCTCACACAGCAGTGAGGAGGAGCAGATCATCCATGCCTGCAACAGCAGTGAGGAGGAACCGCTCATCCATGCCTGCAACAGCAGTGAGGAGGAACCGCTCATCCATGCCTGCAACAGCAGTGAGGAGGAACAAATCATACATGCCTGCAACAGCAGTGAGGAGGAACCGCTCATCCATGCCTGCAACAGCAGTGAGGAGGAATCGCTCATCCATGCCTGCAACAGCAGTGAGGAGGAACAGATCATCCACGCCCTCACACAGCAGTGAGGAGGAACAGCTCATCCACGCCCTCACACAGCAGTGAGGAGGAACAGCTCATCCACGCCCTCACACAGCAGTGAGGAGGAACAGCTCATCCACGCCCTCACACAGCAGTGAGGAGGAACAGCTCATCCATGCCTGCAACAGCAGTGAGGAGGAACCGCTCATCCATGCCCTCACACAGCAGTGAGGAGGAACAGCTCATCCACGCCCTCACACAGCAGTGAGGAGGAACAGCTCATCCATGCCTGCAACAGCAGTGAGGAGGAACAGCTCATCCATGACCTCACACAGCAGTGAGGAGGAACCGCTCATCCATGCCTGCAACAGCAGTGAGGAGGAACCGCTCATCCATGCCTGCAACAGCAGTGAGGAGGAATCGCTCATCCATGCCCTCACACAGCAGTGAGGAGGAACAGATCATCCACGCCCTCAAACAGCAGTGAGGAGGAACAGCTCATCCACGCCTGCAACAGCAGTGAGGAGGAACAGCTCATCCATGCCTGCAACAGCAGTGAGGAGGAACCGCTCGTCCATGCCCTCACACAGCAGTGAGGAGGAACAGCTCATCCACGCCCTCACACAGCAGTGAGGAGGAACAGCTCATCCATGCCTGCAACAGCAGTGAGGAGGAATCGCTCATCCATGCCTGCAACAGCAGTGAGGAGGAATCGCTCATCCATGCCTGCAACAGCAGTGAGGAGGAACAGATCATCCACGCCCTCACACAGCAGTGAGGAGGAACAGCTCATCCACGCCCTCACACAGCAGTGAGGAGGAACAGCTCATCCACGCCCTCACACAGCAGTGAGGAGGAACAGCTCATCCACGCCCTCACACAGCAGTGAGGAGGAACAGCTCATCCATGCCTGCAACAGCAGTGAGGAGGAACCGCTCATCCATGCCCTCACACAGCAGTGAGGAGGAACAGCTCATCCACGCCCTCACACAGCAGTGAGGAGGAACAGCTCATCCATGCCCTCACACAGCAGTGAGGAGGAACAGCTCATCCATGCCTGCAACAGCAGTGAGGAGGAACAGCTCATCCATGCCCTCACACAGCAGTGAGGAGGAACCGCTCATCCATGCCTGCAACAGCAGTGAGGAGGAACCGCTCATCCATGCCTGCAACAGCAGTGAGGAGGAATCGCTCATCCATGCCCTCACACAGCAGTGAGGAGGAACAGATCATCCACGCCCTCAAACAGCAGTGAGGAGGAACAGCTCATCCACGCCTGCAACAGCAGTGAGGAGGAACAGCTCATCCATGCCTGCAACAGCAGTGAGGAGGAACCGCTCGTCCATGCCCTCACACAGCAGTGAGGAGGAACAGCTCATCCACGCCCTCACACAGCAGTGAGGAGGAACAGCTCATCCATGCCTGCAACAGCAGTGAGGAGGAATCGCTCATCCATGCCTGCAACAGCAGTGAGGAGGAACAGATCATCCACGCCCTCACACAGCAGTGAGGAGGAACCGCTCATCCATGCCTGCAACAGCAGTGAGGAGGAATCGCTCATCCATGCCTGCAACAGCAGTGAGGAGGAACAGATCATCCACGCCCTCACACAGCAGTGAGGAGGAACAGCTCATCCATGCCCTCACACAGCAGTGAGGAGGAACAGCTCATCCACGCCCTCACACAGCAGTGAGGAGGAACAGCTCATCCACGCCCTCACACAGCAGTGAGGAGGAACAGCTCATCCATGCCTGCAACAGCAGTGAGGAGGAACCGCTCATCCATGCCCTCACACAGCAGTGAGGAGGAACAGCTCATCCATGCCTGCAATAGCAGCGAGGAGGAACAGCTCATCCATGCCCTCACACAGCAGTGAGGAGGAACAGCTCATCCATGCCTGCAACAGCAGTGAGGAGGAACAGCTCATCCACGCCCTCACACAGCAGTGAGGAGGAACAGATCATCCACGCCCTCAAACAGCAGTGAGGAGGAACAGCTCATCCACGCCCTCACACAGCAGTGAGGAGGAACAGCTCATCCACGCCCTCACACAGCAGTGAGGAGGAACAGCTCATCCACGCCCTCACACAGCAGTGAGGAGGAACAGCTCATCCATGCCCTCACACAGCAGTGAGGAGGAACAGCTCATCCATGCCCTCACACAGCAGTGAGGAGGAACAGCTCATCCATGACTGTAACAGCAGTGAGGAGGAACAGCTCATCCATGCCCTCACACAGCAGTGAGGAGGAACAGATCATCCACGCCCTCAAACAGCAGTGAGGAGGAACAGCTCATCCACGCCTGCAACAGCAGTGAGGAGGAACAGCTCATCCACGCCCTCACACAGCAGTGAGGAGGAACAGCTCATCCATGCCTGCAACAGCAGTGAGGAGGAACCGCTCGTCCATGCCCTCACACAGCAGTGAGGAGGAACAGCTCATCCATGCCCTCACACAGCAGTGAGGAGGAACAGCTCATCCATGCCCTCACACAGCAGTGAGGAGGAACAGCTCATCCATGCCTGCAACAGCAGTGAGGAGGAACAGCTCATCCATGCCTGCAACAGCAGTGAGGAGGAACAGATCATCCACGCCCTCAAACAGCAGTGAGGAGGAACAGCTCATCCACGCCTGCAACAGCAGTGAGGAGGAACAGATCATCCATGCCCTCACACAGCAGTGAGGAGGAACAGCTCATCCATGCCTGCAACAGCAGTGAGGAGGAACAGCTCATCCATGCCTGCAACAGCAGTGAGGAGGAACAGATCATCCATGCCTGCAACAGCAGTGAGGAGGAACAGATCATCCACGCCCTCGCACAGCAGTGAGGAGGAACAGCTCATCCACGCCTGCAACAGCAGTGAGGAGGAACAGATCATCCACGCCCTCGCACAGCAGTGAGGAGGAACAGCTCATCCATGCCTGCAACAGCAGCGAGGAGGAACAGCTCATCCATGCCCTCACACAGCAGTGAGGAGGTACAGCTCATCCATGCCTGCAACAGCAGTGAGGAGGAACAGCTCATCCACGCCCTCACACAGCAGTGAGGAGGAACAGATCATCCACGCCCTCACACAGCAGTGAGGAGGAACAGATCATCCACGCCCTCACACAGCAGTGAGGAGGAACAGATCATCCATGCCCTCACACAGCAGTGAGGAGGAACAGATCATCCACGACCTTACACAGCAGTGAGGAGGAACAGCTCATCCATGACCTCACACAGCAGTAAGGAGGAACAGCTCATCCATGCCTGCAACAGCAGTGAGGAGGAACAGCTCATCCACGACCTCACACAGCAGTAAGGAGGAACAGCTCATCCATGCCTGCAACAGCAGTGAGGAGGAACAGCTCATCCATGCCTGCAACAGCAGTGAGGAGGAACAGATCATCCATGCCCTCACACAGCAGTGAGGAGGAACAGATCATCCATGCCCTCACACAGCAGTGAGGAGGAACAGATCATCCACGCCCTCACACAGCAGTGAGGAGGAACAGATCATCCATGCCCTCACACAGCAGTGAGGAGGAACAGCTCATCCACGCCCTCACACAGCAGTGAGGACGAGCAGATTGTCCATGCCCTCACACAGCAGTGAGGAGGAACAGCTCATCCATGACCTCACACAGCAGTGAGGAGGAACAGATCATCCATGACCTCACACAGCAGTAAGGAGGAACAGATCATCCATGCCCTCACACAGCAATGAGGAGGAACAGATCATCCATGCCCTCACACAGCAGTGAGGAGGAACAGCTCATCCATGACCTCACACAGCAGTGAGGAGGAACAGATCATCCATGCCTGCAGCAGCACGCGACCCTCCAGCGCCTGTGTGCCACGAGGGCAAGCCAATAGGAAGGATGCCGAAACCGGTTTGCGGGATTTGCAGAAACGAGTGACAGGGCAACTTTTCAGGGTGACAGATAAATTCTATACGTTGTTTGGAGTGATGGCTACACAAAGTGTAGTTAGACAGCATTTTATTGTCTGTAACTTTCACTTCAGTAAAAATGAAGTATTGATATTTGAGTATAGAACTTGTATGTTTTATACACATACAAGTAAATTTTTTAAATTACTTAATAATAATTTATTACCTGCCCATGAGATTATATTATTCTATAGCTTAATTTAACTTAAAATGTTTTGCACTTCTAAGAATGGAAGAGGATAAAAGCTTTAATTTACAGGAATTCTTGTTTTTATTCTTATAAAAATGGCATAACAATTAGGTTTTGATGGGAAATTTTTATTTTTCAAATGTGTAATTAAAATTTCCCTTTAACATTAATAACCCGATTTCATGGTCTGACACAATTTAAAATCCATCATTTTATTTATCTTTTCACTTGTAACTTTTTCTCACAACCCCATATTTAAAGTTCACACTAACCTCCTCCCGTAACGTAACGATAAGCCCAGTAAGGAAGAGTGTTAGTCTGCATAGAGCTGTCAGATAAGTCATCCAGTGAGATACAAAAGATGTGTTTGTGTGCAAACGTTAGCTTCATAACTTTGAGTCACGAAGAAATTCAGTGATTTAATGAGAAACAAGCCAGTTCAGAAAGTAAGCTGGAAATTGTTAGAAGAGAAGTGAATAAACATATTAAGCAATGTGACAACGAAATGGAACGTGGAGATTTCTAAGCCATAAGACGCTGAATTTAAATTTCACGTGGGGAGGAATTCGCCAGAGAGATTTTTTTTTTAAATTTAGCATGTCATTTTAATTAAGTCACAAATCTGAATTAGACATAAATCAGCCAGACCCATTTGGGTTTCATTTTTAGCACAAAGATCCTATCATCTTCAGCATTTCATTCAATGCTAATTAAATATGGATTTATGGCTCTCGGTACCTTGAAACAAAAGAGGACGTCCAGAACTCCCTGAGCCACGGAGAAGGGAGTTATTCTGGGGACAGTAACCGAAAGTCAGACATTTGCCGCAGCATGCTGTTTGTGAAAGTTACGCTTACTTTCTGGATATGTAAATAAGGCTCATAAAACTCTCATTGTTTCCATCCCTGGTAACAGGCTAAATTCACCACAAACTGAGCATCTCTGTTTGTCACCAGCACTGGGTCACAAAATGCGCCTGGTATCACCTTCAGAACCTTACCTCCAGCCAAACCAATGTGCACAGAACTTCCTCAGTCAGACTGTCTCGCCACCCCCTCCTCCGTGTCCCCAGCAAAAATTTGCTGTTGAGGATTTGCAGTTCTGGCTGTGGGTCAGTCAGTATACTTTAGCAAAGTTTATTGAACACCTTGGAAAATCAAAGTGCCAGCTCTGTCTCCTAATAACTATAATGTTTCCCCTGGAGGTGCCCCTCTGTTTTAGCTCAGGATTTAACACTTTCAGGCTGGAGAGAAGAAATATACCAAATAAAAATGACAACTTACTTCTTTCCACATCAAAGATACACACCATTTAATGAGATAGATAAACGCTGTCCTGGAAGTAATGTGCCAA
Source organism: Saccopteryx bilineata (assembly GCF_036850765.1). Classification (NCBI taxonomy): domain Eukaryota; kingdom Metazoa; phylum Chordata; class Mammalia; order Chiroptera; family Emballonuridae; genus Saccopteryx; species Saccopteryx bilineata. Next base: position 163,959,693 of record NC_089494.1, read on the forward strand.
GGATTTGAGAAGAAAAATATTGTTTTCAATAACTAATGGAAACTAAGAATAGCAAATTATTTTTTTTTGAAAGGGAGTTGGCGTGTGTATTGGTGTGTGCCTTGGGAGCGCAGTGGCAGCTTTGACACATTTGGAAACAGGCAGCGAATCCAGCTTCCAGCTTCCTTATACTTCCTTACACTTTTTGAGACACACCAGGATGCCTCAAGGTAAGGTATTTTTGGATTTTTTAAAAAAAACAACGAAGAGCATGATCAAAAAACTTTTGATCAAGAAGAGAGACTTGATGGAGAATCCATTTGAATAGAGGAAGTCACCACATGGAGCAAGGGTGTAATGTGAAAAATAATGAGAAGAGATGCCATGCTTGGAGGAAATCTGGCTCCTGCCTTGGTCAGCGGGTGGCACTTGGTGGCGAGGCATTCTGAGCTGGGATCAGGTTGTCTCGTCACTTGGTTCTGAGATACAAGATTACCAAAATGCATGTATTAACTGTTCTTTAGTTTGGGCTTCACACACACACACACACACACACACACAATTTAAAAAGATTTATGTTGGTTAGTTAAAAAAAGGAATTAACGTAATGGTTCCCTTTTGAAACTCAATGTCTACCTTATACCAGAAAAAAATACATACACATATGTATATATAAATATATATGTATGTGTGTGTGTGTGCATGTGCATGTGCGCTTGCATATTGTCAAGGATTTGTTGCTTCCTAGGTCTTGGCTCTGGTTCTGGTTCTGGGGCTACGGCGCAGGAGCCCCTCTCTAAGCTTCACTCTCTAATAGGTATGAGCTCACCCAGAACAAATCTATATGTATCGTTGGGACACAGATCCCGATGACAGGGATGTCTGGTTGGCTTTTTGACACTACCATGTTGCAGCAGTGCAGAGACAGCCCAGATGACCCAAGAGCAGCCCTCAGCTGCCGGCTCTCCATAGGTGATATAGGTAAATGCATGCGATGCTTGGCTTGGGCGCTGTCGTCAGTCACACTTACTGTTCTGGAAGCTAAAGTCAGTCACCCCGGAGGGATTGCTGTCATGACTGTGTTCACATAAGGGCAAATAGGAAGCATGGGTCCCTGACGACACAGGGCCAGCAATCTAGTTATGCCAGAACTTGGACCACAATGGATCATTGGGCCAACATCCAGTTTTCAAGGTGGTATCACTGGCTGTGTGAAGGGAAGGTTGCCTTTGTTTTTGCTTTTTTTTTTTTTCTTTCTGAGCTGGAAGCAAAACGCTTTCTTACTTGGGGTTCACACTGTAGAAAAAAACTGTTGTCTTTTTTTTCTTAATAACTCAGGTGTTAGTATTCCTCTCCCTCCTCTGCCCACATCATGCTCTGAGCCAAATTCTTCCAATAGAGAAAGCTCTCTGCCAGCTGGGAGAGTTATAGGCGGGATAGGAATTTCGATCATGGGACATGTCATAGAATTCTCCTTGTTGGATCTGTTTCTTTTCAAGACAGAGAACAATCTTTGAGACTGGAAGCAGAGACCCTCTACTCCCACTCCTTCTGGACCTGGGTGGGAAAAACTGGCTCAGCAAGTGCCTGAAATACTAGACTAGCTGTGGTTTGTCTTGCCCTGTACTCTGCGGAACTTTTTTGGCTGTTTGCAATAGCATGATGAGTCATGCATTTCACAAGCATTTTTTGAAAAGGGGAAACACCTCCCAGCTTGAAATGTGAGTCTCCTATGAAAAGAAACACCAAACAACTCATCCACTCACTGTGTTCCTTCGCTTTTCCTGATGGATTCTATTTTGAAGACTAGTTTGAACTGTTAGAAACCTGAAATGCAATCCTGTTATAAATCAAAAAGCCAAATTCTCTTTGGGCTTGTGTTTGAGCAAACAAATTATCGCCTCCTCTAATCTAAGGATCAGGTCACAGGCCAAAAGAAACACAACTTGCTTTTGTGAATTTAAAGAGAAATATGCTGAACCTGAGCTTAAAAAAAAAACAAACGCTAACTTGGTGTGTACCTTGTGATATGATGACATAGAGATGGAGAGAATGCAGTTCCCTTCCCCATAAGTTGTCATTCTTAGCAGCAGATTCCTAATACAGTCATTTTTCCATAATAGTATCTCTATTGTTTGAGTTTTGATATCCTAAGACCATTGGCAGGTTTTATCTCAGGCACTGACTTTACCCTCACAATGAAAAATCCCTCAAGTTCCCAGTGCTCACATTCTGCTTGGACTTTCTTCTCTGACTTGAAATCAATGTCTGCATCCCTGTTCTTACGTCTGACTGAGGTTGAAAACTTTCTCCGGGGACACAAGAGAGCAAGATTCAGATGTGGTATGGGCTGTTTGGGGTTAGATGACTCAGCCTGTTTTTGTGGATTTCCCAAGATGCTTTCTCAAACTTTGTTGAAAATATCTTGTGTGATCTTATAGCCAATTAAACAAAAGACAAACCACCAGGGGCCTGCTTGTTTGAATAACATAACCACAAAACTGTGATTCACGGAGACCTGTTGTGGAGGAGAAGCCGAAGCTCCTCGGTTAGATTCTAACGTTCGCAAACTCTTGCTCACCACATTCCCTTTTTGAGGCTTAAATGAAAGACCAAGGGAAGGTTGGATATATTTTTAATAGCCCTCAGGATCGTGACAATAAATATCTGTAAAGGTCTTAGGAAGCTTGCCTGCCTTAGCTGACTGCACTGGGGTTCCATTTGGCCAATGTCTGTTTTAAATGCATTGAGGGATGGAGGCTACATGCTTGGTTTTTTTAGTCTTTGTTTTGTTTTGTTTTTTTAAGTTGTTTCAATGTTAGAAACTAAATAATCACTTCACATATATTCTCTCTGACAATGAAAAACGATTCCCACGTTCTGTTCAAGTCTGTATTCTTCCAGACTGCACACGCCCACATTTCTTCGCCGACTTGCTCAGAGAACAGAACAATAAACAGCAGAAGCTGTTTTCCACCAGCCATGATCACTGGCCGGCTTTCCCCAGCATTCTTCATGCAAGTGGAATGTCAAACACACCCACTGTTCCTACCCTTCTTGTTGGTGTTGGTGTTGTTGTTGGGGGTGTCCTCCACTGGGCTTGGGAGGAGGGGCACTCTGAGTTCTCACTATCTCCAGGGAACGACCATGACAAAGGAACGTGTATTTCCAAGATGCACAACCCTGCCCAGCCCAGGTCTGTGGTAGATCCAGCAGAAGACACAAACATGCTCATTCACAGACAACTTCCTCTTCTGAACAATGGCTGCCTCCCTCCCGCTGGGAAGGTGATTCCCCAGCCTCTGGGAAATGTCCTGTCCCCAGGTGGGTTTTGAATGAGCAATATTTGGTGAGGAGCCACAGAGGTAGTATTTGTGGCGCATCCTCAGGAAGGTTGCATTGCTGCTGCTGTTACTATTCCTTATTATGAAATGGATATTTCTGTTTTTATTTTATTTTATTTTTTATTTTGGGGAATTTCTATCTTTAGAGAATTCTGACTTGGAATGTGCAGACTGGGGAAAACTTTACCACACACTGAGAGGAGGCAGGGCATGGTGTGTTTTGCCAAAAGCCATCTAGAATTTCCTGTTTTCCAAGCCTTAGATGTAACTTTACCTTTTTGGGTCAAGTTGTCTCTGTTCCTGGGATTCTGGAGAACTTTCTATTTCTGATTCCTCTAAGGAACCATGAAAGATATTTAATAGGCTTCTTATAAAAAGTTCAAAAGTGCTTTTTGAACACAGTTCTTTGTGAGCTGGACTCAGGGGATCTGAGACCACATGCACCCAATTTCCATTCAAGTATTTGTCAACTTATCATAACAGTGAAAAAATTCAAACTATAAAGAATTTCATTTGATCTTTAAACAGGCAAGAATTTCAAACACTTAATAGTCTGTGAACAATTAAAAAGTTATACTAAATATCTTATATTTAAAATGACTTAAGTCAATAGAAACCAAAATACTATAATTTTCATTTTATATCGTCCTTAGCCATGTATGAATGGCACAACATATACTATGCATACATACTATATTATAAAACACTTTAATAGTCATAGAAGGAAAATGGCAAACAAATAGGTATTTAAATATTTTAGAGAACAAAGGCTCAAATAGCTCCTTAAAGAGGTATAAATTGTTAGTTATCTCCGAATAGAGAAACAAAGGCAAACACAAACTCTCACTAACATAAAACTGGATTCTGGGGAAACTCCCAAAGAAGTCAGTCTCAAGTCTTCAATTGGCTTACTCCTTCCTTCAAATCTCCAACCAACTTAGTACTAATTTTAGTAGAAATGTAGCTTTATGAGCGAGACCATTTACTTTTAAAATCTCCATCACACTCAGAGTCTAAAATAGAAACCCTGCACACTTCCGCTGAAAAATCACCCTCTAATTATCCTGGAAAATGCTTAGACGTGTCATCTATTGTTACGGCAGCGCAGCCCTGTGAAATCTGGTAGTCATCCTCCGGCTACCTCCTTGCTTAAAAATGGGAGATTCAAACGCTCTGTGACAATGCCATTAGCTGCAATGACACGAAGTCTCCTATTTGCATCTATCATTCTTATCTCCTGCACGGATCCCAGTGAAAGTCGTAATTGGCTTCTACAGGTTCCCTATTTATATACACTCATCTCTCTCCTGGTAAGTTTTTATTCCTGAAGTTTGCTTCGTGCTGAAGTTAAAATTCTACAAGAAGCATTGAAAATCACTTCCTGCCTTAAATTTCAGCTTACTGCTGCAAGCTCTATGCCTGGGTCAGCAGTGCCTTTTTCTCTGCGGAATTCTGTCTTGTAAGTATGAGATTGCCTTGTATCTGTGTGGCCAGGAGAAAGTCTGTCATCAGGAGATTGTTTTTAAAAATGCATATCAAGTTAATAATTATAAGATTATAATATTTTCACTTCACCTTGCTGATGACGGAAAGTTAGAATTTAAAAAATAAATCTTGGCCCTGATAGGTTGACTCAGTGGTAGAACATCAGCCTGGCATGTGGAAGTCCTGGCTTCAATTCCCAGCCAGGGCACACACATCTGCTTCTCCACCTTTCCCTCTCTCCTTTCTCTCTATCTCTCTCTTCCCATCCCGCAGCCAAGGTTCCATTGGAGCAAAGTTGACCTGGGCATTTAGGATGGCTCCATGGCCTCTATCTCAGGCGCTTAGAATGGCTCCAGCCACAAGGGAGCAATGCTCCAGATGGACAGAGCATTGCCCCCTGGTGGGCATGCCAGGGAGATCCTGGTCAGGCACATGCGGGAGTCTGTCTTACTGCCTCCCCACTTCTAACTTCAAAAAAATACAATCAATCATTCAATCAATCAATCAATCAATCAATCTTTGTTAACTTTTGAATGCATTCCATACTAGTCAGATATACAAATCGATCCAGGTAAACTCCAGAGCCCAACTGCCATTTTATCTGCATGTTGCTTGGAAAAGGTGGTGTTGTGACGCTAACTGCAGGGCTGGGTGCAGCAAGGAGAGCTCTCCTGACTGAATAGGCAGGAGGGACAGTAGAGTGAACGAGCAGGGAGGCAGCCTCTGCAACAAGGCTCTCTTTCCCAGGAGACACAGAGACTCATTTGTGAAGTTTCTATGTGTCAAACTTTCCTGCCTGATGAAATATTGATAATCGTTTGCCCTAACAAAGCCAAGACAGGTGTCGAAAGAAACCCTTAAGCTAATGGTTATGAAAGTACTCTTTGAAAAATGCTGTATACACACAACGTGGTCACCATCTATGTGTGAGATTGGGAAGGGAACAACCGGTTTCAAATACCAGATTAATTTACCTTTCCATTAGAACTTCATTTCAAAGCTATTAATAATTTCTGATCATTAAACACACATACACATCTAAAAGATAATTTTTAGAAGAAAGTAAAATCACCTTTGGAATATGGATTTTAAGCCTGTTAATAAGAAACAAAAGAATCAGAAACACCTTTGACTCTCCCGTTTTCCTGCTGAAGAGATTCAGATAGAAATATATGCTCCACAAAGATGGCCCGGGCGCTGGGGATGGCTCTGTGGCCTCTGCCCCAGGCGCTAGAGTGGCTCTGGTCGCAACATGGCGACGCCCAGGATGGGCAGAGCATCGCCCCCTGGTGGGCAGAGCGTCGCCCCTGGTGGGCGTGCAGGGTGGATCCCGGTCGGGCACATGCGGGAGTCTGTCTGGCTGTCTCTCCCTGTTTCCAGCTTCAGAAAAATGAAAAAAAAGAAAAGAAAAAAAAAAAAGAAATATATGCTCCAGGAAGGAAATCTTAACATATTCACCTTAGTCTAATTTGTATTAATTATGGTAGATGGGAAGGTGCCAAGCAGGGGCCTGTCACCAGATCACCCAGTGTGTCTCACTGAAGCAGAACTGTGCCTGCCCTGTATGTTCATCTCTTCCTCATTTACCTGTAAATTGCCAGTTCCTACTTCTGAAATCTAAGACCTCATTTCTCCCTTTTTCTTATTTGTCCAAAATCACATATACCCAACATTACCTCAACTATCTTTGGAATTTTCATGCATATGTAAATTCTACATGCATATGTATTAAAATTTAATATTCTCCTGTTAATCTGTCTCTGTTCATTTTAATAACTTAAAAGGTGAGAGCAGGCCCTGGCCAGTTGGTTCAGTGTCTAGAGCATCGGCCTGGCGTGCAAATGTCCAAGCTTCACTTCAGTACCCGATCAGGGCACATAAGAGAAGTGACTATCTGCTTCTTTCTTGCTTCTTCTCTCCCTTCTCTCTCTCTTCCTCTCCCACAGCCAGGGGCTTGATTGGTTTGAGAGTTGGTCCTGGGTGCTGAGGATAGTTCGGTTGATTCGAGCATTGGCCCCAGAAGGGGGCTGCCAGGTCGATCCCAGGCGGGGCGCGTGTGGGAATTTGTCTATCTTCCCTCCTCTTACTTAAAAAAAAGAAGAAGGAAGGAAAAGTATTAATTTTTTTTAGCTTCTACACATCACTCTACACAGATTTAAAATAGATACATGTTAAAATTTTTATTTAACTCACATGATGTGAGGGAACCAGGCAGCTCTGACAGTCCATCCAAAGAAAATCAACACAGTGTAAATGTATGTAGAATGAAGAATAGTTGAGATCAATAACAAATGAGGACAAAACTGGAGGGGAGGGGAGAGAAAAAGGAAGTCAGTTAACTAAATCACTGCCAAAAATGACAGAATTTGCACATGTGTATCAATTACTTATAACTTACAAATAATTGCAAAAACAACTCAAAGACAATGCAAAAAGTTAGATTCTTTAAGTCAGGGACTGGCAAACTAGGGTACCTGGGCCAAATCAAGCCCAGAAGTATTTTTATAAATAAGAGTTTGTTGGAAGACAGCTACTCTTGTCCATTCATGTCTTATCTGTGGCTGCTTTGGCTGTCACAGCCTTGTTGAAAAGTCTCTTCGGAAACCATTTGGTTCACAAAGGCTAAAATATTTACTACTTGTCCCTTTATAGAAAAAAAAAAAGTGCTGACCTCAGCTTTACATCAATACATAGTGTTCTAAACCACATTGAGCTATTATGCATTTATATCTTAGTTAAAGAGTATGCAGGCAGAGCACTGGTATTCCCACATCAGTGAAATTTTTCTTTACAATGGACATTTGTCTCCAGAAAGCCAAACATTTACGATTATCATTAGATTTAATACTACATAAACCCAGCTGCCACCAACCTTTTTATTATTTAGGGATTTGTTAAATATTTTAATGTTAACATGTTGGCAAGTAAAGATATTGCTGTCTTAGACCTGTGGAGACATTCATCTAACTGTGGGAACTCTATTATGAATGGCCAGACTTAGGTAATCCATCAAACCTAAAATGGCATAAATTATGTCCTTAAATGTATGAGAGGTATTTTAGCCACTAAAATCTCTGTTGTCTTCATTTCCCTGAATTCTGTATTTTAATCAACTTTATATTTTGCTATAGAGAGGAATTTAAAATCTCTACAGTAGATTTCACCTACAGTACCAAGGACAGAACGGAGGCTTTGGAGAAGCTAAGAGACAATTCCACATTCTAGCAAAATCACTCCTAACCAATACAACATTCTTGTATAAACTAGGGTTGGCTAGTTGCTATAATAGATAGTTTCCAAAATGTATAAAATAGGTTAAGCACAATAAAGTAACATAACAGAATTAAGTCAGTGAATGAATGAATGAATGTTCAACTTCTACAAAAGACTCACCCTGCTTCCCCGTTAGCTTCTAAGACAGGGGTCGGGAACCTATGGCTCGCAAGCCAGATGTGGTTCTTTTGATCACTGCATCTGGCTCGCAGACAAGTCTTTAATTAAAAAAATAATAAAGTTAAAAATATAAAACATTCTCATGTATTACAATCCATTCATTTCTTACTGCTCATGTTCATGGTTGCGGGTGGCTGGAGCCAATTACAGCTGTCCTCCAGGACAACACCAAATTTTTATTGGATAATGCATAATGTACACGGGTCGTTGTATGGCTCTCACAGAATTACATTTTAAAATATGTGGTGTTCATGGCTCTCTCAGCCAAAAAAGGTTCCCAACCCCTGTTCTAAGACTCCATATGACCATGCCCACTTTTGCCAGCCAAAAGGAAAAAGATGTGGAAGAGTGTTCGTGAAGTCGTTCTGAGCCAGCTCTGTAAGTAGCTCACATCCCTTATGTTCACGTTCCTTCCAAAAACTCTTTAATGTGCAAACCTCTAACTGCAAGTTGTGCTAGAAAATGTGATGTCAGCCAAGAATGACATGAATTCTGGTGGGCAATTACCCCACTTCTGCCACTGTGCCTACAATACAGGCAGGTGCCCTGGCTCCCCAAGCCATCTCCATCCACCCGATAAGGCTAGAGAGTTCTGTAAGAGCAACACAAAACCTCCCATTCTACAGCGAGCAAGCTGAGTTTTAAATATAAAAGAGCTTAAAGAGGAGCAGTGATAAAAGGAAAATCATTCTTATTATGGTACAAATACCTTATTTTAGCCTCTACTTTTGATGTGATGCCATAGATTTAAAGAGGAAGAAAAAGTGTTGGAAGACAATTCTTCATGGACCCCTTGAGTTCCTGCATAACCTGTGAAAGAGTATGTCTTATTGAGTCTGTCTGGGCTGATCAGCAACCCAATGCATGTGTGGATTGCCTGACCCTGGTCACGCTGTTCCTGGACACTGGAACTTTGAGGAACCTACACAAACAAAATGATGATATTCAGGCAACTGCAATTTCTGTGAATAACGCATCATCCTTTACCTTCGACCTAGGAATGTTACATCTTCTGTCAGCAAAACGAAGCTGCAGCAGGCTAACATTTTAGCTTGCAAGTTGAGTAAAATTGCAGACCCTTCACACTCTTGACAAGAAGGAATCATCACAGAAATAGAAAGAAGTGACACAGAGGAGGATTTTTTTTTAAGTCTAGAGCCAGGCTGGCCACACAGGCATTTTAGGATAAATGTTGCAATGCGTATTTTGTCTGCACACTTGTGTAAGAGCTGAAATCCATCTTCTCTGCATAGGGCACAGAAGCAAAGGGTGCTACGAACATGTTGCTTGCTATGTGTTCTTATTTTAGAGGCAGTCAGTTATACAAGATGACTTATTTAGACTAAGGCTAGTATTTCCATCTTGCTATTTCTCTATTACAGTTTTATGTGTATCAGCTACATAGAATTCCAAATGATTCTGTAGAAGTTAATGAAACTGCTACCCGTGATACTTCTTAAGCATGGACCGTCTTAAGAATGTATAGAAGGAGTGACGTCACGGAAATGGCACCGTGAGCAGCACGTCCAACAGATCTCCCCAAAATCACAACAAATTTATCAACTAAAAACAGAAAAATTTATCCTCGGAGCATTCCGAAGTTCCACACAAACTGAAAGTGAAAGGACTGTTATCACTTGAATCTGAGAGACGAGGGTGTGGAGGAAGCTAACTACCGCAGAGACGTTCATTCAAGCCGCGGAGGGAGTGCGCCTGTGGTGAGTCAGCCCACACTCGGGAGCGGCGAGCAGCTGCCGGCGCACGCCCAGTCCAGTTGCAGAGCAAGCACCGCTAACGTTCCCAGCTGCCCGCGCACTGCGAGTGAGAGTCCCCAGCCACCAGTGCCCGGAGCACCCCATTCACGCGCGTGCCCTGGCCATCCCACGCGCCCAGAGCGCCCTACTGGCCCGCACACCCAGGGTGCCCCATTATCCTGTGCCCGGTGCGCCCCAGCCGCCAGCGGCCGGGCGAGCGGGAGAGGCGCCAGGGCGGTCTTCCCTACTTGGGAGATTCTCTCCATGGGCAGGGCACCTCACCCAGCCATTCAAGCTAACAATCAAGCGTTGGGGGAGGGGCACGCGAGCAGCCAGAAATACCTTCGGGAGCACAGCTGCAGACCCAATCACTGAAATTAGCTTAACCCATGAAATCTGTGCACCCACGGGCTCTAATTGATAAGATCTCTCTCAGTTCAGGATCCAAGACAAGAGGCGTGATATTTTTTAGTGCCTCTCGCTAAAGGGGCGGGAGCAACTTCTGATTGATAGAGCCTCCATATTCAGGGATAAACGCTAACAAGAGGGACTTGGCAGATAATAAGATCTATACTACACTAGTCGCAAGCAGAGACTAGTGCCTCTTCTTCCCAGCCAAAACAGGCTACAAAGTGTAGAAAGCCTGGGTTGAGTGGTCCAACTGAATGCTAGGCGCTGAACAGTCACCTTGACAACAATTGACTCCCACCCCCGCCTGATTACACTGGAGGCTCAGACTGCCAGAGCCTTTCCCAAAGCCTTGTGCTGAGTGGGGATAGAGTGGGGATTTCCTAGCTCTTTGAGCCTCTTACTCCCCAGGCAGAAGCAGTAGCAGCCTTATAGCTGGATCACCAGGCTGCTAATTCAGGAAGGGGGGACTAGGAGAGAGACTCCAGGAAAGCAAACTCTCTCATCGTTGGACCCTGCAAACACCAACAAGCCTTCACTACCAGCAAGACTAAAGCCAATTATATGACATTGCCATAGAATCCCATCAACTGCAAATCCCTACCTAAGTGTGACACAGGGGCAGAGCCTGGGGTACAGAGTCACCGACCAGGAAGAGGGAGAGAAAAGAAAAAGGAAGAAGTTAACCTCTCAAAATCAAGAAAAATTCACAGACTTTACAACTTGTTCCACTAATTTTTTGTTGTTGTTGTTTGTTTCTTCTATCTTATTGCCTTTATTATTATTATTTCTATTTCCTCCACCTCGGTCCTTCTATTCTCTGCCCATCTTATGCTTCCCTTTTCTTGAACTACACTACCCATGAGTGTTACATTTTATTTCTTTTCTTCATCCTCACCCTCCTTTAAGGTTATATTCCAAAACACTTAACTCTCACTCTCTCCTCTTTTGTTTGTTTTTTTGTTTTGCTTTATTTTGTTTTTTTCTCTTCCTTTTTTCTTCTTCCTTCGTTTTTCTCTTTTTCTCATTTTTTCCTTTCTATTCGTTTTTTCTTTTCTTGTTTTACTTTTCCCTCCATTTAATCCTCAATCACGAACAAATTAGTTAATTTGGGACTCAAGGGTTTTTTTTGGTTTTATTTTTCTTTTTCGCTTTTGTTTTTGTTTTTTTTTGTTTGTTTGTTTATTTTTGTGGCATTTTGGGTACTTTTTACGTTGCTTTTGAACTCACTAGCATTCCTCCCAACCCAAGGTCTCCATTGCATTTAGTCTTCGCTCCACTTAATACAACAGATTTTTACTTATTATTTTTATTTTGTTCTTCTTTATTATTCTTTTTTTTCTCTTTTTTTCTGGTTCCCTCTTATCCCTCTCAGTATATCTCTTACTCGACCATCACTTACAATTAAATCATCTTATGCTTGTCTAAGATTTTCTTCCTTTTTTTTTTTTTTTTTTTTTTTTTGCATTTAGTAGGTCCCTACTCCCTTTTTTTGCCCCTTGAACTCTTAACCCCAAATCAGGCCCTCCATTATAGGCAGTTTTTGTTCCATTTAGCATAATATTATTCACAGGTCATCATGATATTTCCCTGAGGAGGGGAGAGGAGGGAAAGAGAAGAAAGAAAAAAGGGGGAAATAATAAATTATTACTGGGTTTTCTTGTGGGGTGTTTTACCTTTTTTTTTCACTTTTTACTCTTTATTAATTCTAATTAGTGCTATCAACAAGACCACCCTCAGATGCCAATAAGAAAGAGGAAATCGAATATTATGGATACAAAAGAAAGAGAGGTAACACAAATAGATGGGGAAAATCTATGGAGAAAAGACTTAACATATTGGAAGCCTTGGAGCTAAATGACAGAGAATTTAAAATAGAAATCTTAAAAATACTCAGAGATATACAAGAAAACACAGAAAGGCAATTTAGGGAGATCAGAAAACATCTCAATGAACACAAAGAATATATTACCAAGGAAATTGAAACTATAAAAACAAATCAAACAGAAATGAAAAACTCAATTCACAAGCTGAAAAACGAGGTAACAAGCTTAGCTAACAGAACAGCCCAGATAGAAGATAGGATTAGTGAAATAGAAGACAAACAACTTGAGGCACAACAGAGAGAAGAAGAAAGGGACTCAAAAATAATAAAAAATGAGAAAGCCCTACAGGAATTGTCTGACTCCATCAGAAAGAATAACATAAGAATAATAGGTATATCAGAGGGAGAAGAGAAAGAAAATGGAATGGAGAATATACTCAAACAAATAATAGACAAGAACTTCCCAAGCCTGTAGAAAGAACTAAAGCCTCAAATTCAAGAAGCAAACAGAACACCGAGTTTTCTTAACCCCAACAAACCCACTCCAAGGCACATCATAATAAAGATGACACAAACCAATGACAAAGAAAAAATGCTCAAGGCAGCCAGGGAAAAGAAGAGTACAACATATAAAGGAAGACCTATTAGATTATCATCAGATTTCTCAGCAGAAACTCTACAAGCTAGAAGAGAGTGGACCCCAATATTTAAAGCCCTGAAAGAGAGGAACTTTCAGCCAAGAATACTATACCCATCAAAGCTATCCTTCAAGTACGAAGGAGATATAAAAACATTCACAAATACAGAAAAGATGAGAGAATTTATCAGCAGAAAGCCCCCACTCCAGGAAATACTAAAGGGGGTTTTCCAACCAGATTCAAAGAACAAAAGAAAACAACACCACAAGTAACAGCTCCACCAAGAACACAATAAAACCAAACTTAAACTGTGACAACAAAGGTAAAAAAGGGGGGAGAGGATGGAGATTAATAGTAGCAAAGGATGATGAAGTGCAGAAATACTCATAAGATAGGGTACTACAATGAATATGGTAGGTACCCTTTTCATTACTTAATGGTAACCACCCTTGAAAAAACCACCACAAAAACACTTAACTTAAAAAAGGTAGCAACAGAGGAAAGAAGTATGGAACACAAACAAACAAAAACAAATGATAGAAAAACAAAAGAGAAGAATCAAACAAGATACAAAACTAACAGAAAGCAATTTATAAAATGGCAGTAGGGAACCCACAAGTGTCAATAATTACACTAAATGTAAATGGATTAAACTTACCAATAAAAAGACACAGTAGCAGAATGGATTAAAAAAGAAAATCCAACTATATGCTGCCTACAAGAAACACATCTAAGCAACAAGGATAAAAACAAATTCAAAGTGAAAGGCTGGAAAACAATACTCCAAGCAAACAACACCCAAAAAAAAGCAGATGTAGCAATACTCATATCTAATAATGCTGACTACAAGACAGAAAAAGTACTCAGAGACAAAAATGGCCATTTCATAATGATTAAGGGGAAGTTGAATCAAGAAGACATAACAATCCTTAATATATATGCACCAAACCAAGGAGCACCAAAATATATAAGACAGCTACTTATTGACCTTAAAACAAAAACTAACAAAAATACAATCATACTTGGAGACCTCAATACACCGCTGACGGCTCTAGATCGGTCATCCAAACAGAGAATCAATAAAGATATAGTGGCCTTAAACGAAATACTAGAACACCTGGATATGATAGACATCTACAGGACACTTCATCCCAAAGTGACAGAGTATACATTTTTCTCTAGTGTACATGGAACATTCTCAAGAATTGACCATATGTTGGGCCACAAAGACAATATCAGCAAATTTAGAAAAATTGAAATTGTACCAAGCATATTTTCTGATCATAAAGCCTTGAAACTAGAATTCAACTGCAAAAAAGAGGGGGAAAAACCCACAAAAATGTAGAAACTAAACAACATACTTCTAAAAAATGAATGGGTCAAAGAAGAAATAAGCGCAGAGATCAAAAGATATATACAGACAAATGAAAATGAAAATACGACATATCAGAATCTCTGGGATGCAGCAAAAGCAGTAATAAGAGGAAAGTTCATATCACTTCAGGCCTATATGAACAAACAAGAGAGAGCCGAAGTAAACCACTTAACTTCACACCTTAAGGAACTAGAAAAGGAAGAACAAAGACAACCCAAAACCAGCCGAAGAAAGGAGATAATAAAAATCAGAGCAGAAATAAATGAAATAGAGAACAGAAAAACTATAGAAAAAATCAATAAAACAAGGAGCTGGTTCTTTGAAAAGATCAACAAAATTGACAAACCCTTGGCAAGACTCACCAAGGAAAAAAGGCACAGGACTCAAATAAATAAAATCCAAAATGAAAGAGGAGAGATCACCACAGACATCATAGATATACAAAGAATTATTGTAGAATACTATGAAAAATTATATGCCACCAAATACAACAATCTAGAAGAAATGGATAAATTCCTAGAACAATACAACCTTCCTAGACTGAGTCATGAAGAAGCAGAAAGCCTAAACAGACCAATCAGCAGGGAGGAAATAGAAAAAACTATTAAAAACCTCCCCAAAAATAAAAGTCCAGGCCCAGACGGTTATACTAGTGAATTCTATCAAACATTCAAAGAGGACTTGGTTCCTATTCTACTCAAAGTCTTCCAAAAAATTGAAGAAGAAGCAATACTTCCAAACACATTTTATGAGGCCAACATAACCCTCATACCAAAACCTGGCAAGGATGGCCCACACACACACAAAAAAAAACTACAGACCAATATCCCTAATGAATACAGATGCTAAAATACTAAACAAAATACTGGCAAACCAAATACAACAACATATTAAAAAAATAATACATCATGATCAAGTGGGATTCATCCCAGAATCTCAAGGATGGTTCAACAGACGCAAAACGGTTAACGTAATACACCATATCAACAAAACAAAGAACAAAAACCACATGATCTTATCAATAGATGCAGAAAAGGCTTTTGATAAAATACAACACAATTTTATGTTTAAGACTCTCAACAAAATGGGTATAGAAGGAAAATATCTCAACATGATAAAGGCCATATATGATAAACCATCAGCCAACATCATATTAAACGGCATAAAACTGAGGACTTTCTACCTTAAATTAGGAACAAGACAGGGTTGTCCACTCTCTCCACTCTTATTCAACGTGGTGCTAGAAGTTCTGGCCAGAGCAATCAGACAAGACAAAGAAATAAAAGGCATCCATATCGGAAAAGAAGAAGTAAAGCTATCACTTTTTGCTGATGATATGATCCTATACATCGAAAACCCGAAGGACTCCACAAAAAGATTATTAGAAACAATAAACCAATACAGTAAGGTCGCAGGATACAAAATTAACATACAAAAGTCCATAGCCTTTCTATATGCCAACAATGAAATATTAGAAAACGAACTCAAAAAAATAATCCCCTTCACGATTGCAACAAAAAAAATAAAATACCTAGGAATAAACATAACAAAGAATGTAAAGGACCTATATAACGAAAACTACAAGGCATTATTAAGAGAAATAGAAAAAGACACAATGAGATGGAAAAATATTCCTTGTTCTTGGATAGGAAGAATAAATATAATTAAAATGGCCATATTACCCAAAGCAATATACAAATTTAATGCAATTCCCATCAAAATTCCTAGGAGATTTTTTAAAGAAATGGAACAAAAAATCATCAGATTTATATGGAACTATAAAAAACCCCAAATAGCCAAAACAATCCTAAGGAAAAAGAATGAAGCTGGGGGCATTACAATACCTGACTTTAAACTATATTATAGGGCCACGATAATCAAAACAGCATGGTATTGGCAGAAAAATTGACACTCAGACCAATGGAAAAGAATAGAAAGCCCAGAAATAAAACCACATATATATGGTCAAATAATCTTTGATAAAGGGGCCAACAACACACAATGGAGAAAAGAAAGCCTCTTCAACAAATGGTGTTGGGAAAACTGGAAAGCCACATGCAAAAGAATGAAACTCGACTACAGCCTGTCCCTGTGTACTAAAATTAATTCAAAATGGATCAAAGACCTAAATATAAGACCTGAAACAATAAAGTACATAGAAGAAGACATAGGTACTAAAATCATGGACCTGGGTTTTAAAGAACATTTTATGAACTTGACTCCAATGGCAAGAGAAGTGAAGGCAAAGATAAATGAATGGGACTACATCAGAATTAAAAGTTTTTGCTCAGCAAGAGAAACTGATATCAAAATAGACAGCCAACTAAATGGGTAATGATATTTTCAAACAACAGCTCAGATAAGGGCCTAATATCCAAAATTTACAAAGAACTCATAAAACTCAACAACAAACAAACAAACAATCCAATAAAAAAATGGGAAGAGGACATGAACAGACACTTCTCCCAGGAAAAGATACAAATGGCCAACAGATATATGAAAAGATGCTCAGCTTCATTAGTTATTAGAGAAATGCAAATCAAAACTACAATGAGATACCACCTCACCCCTGTTAGATTAGCTATTATCAACAAGACGGGTAATAGCAAATGTTGGAGAGGCTGCGGAGAAAAGGGAACTCTCATCCACTGTTGGTGGGACTGTAAAGTAGTACAACCATTATGGAGGAAAGTATGGTGGTTCCTCAAAAAACTGCAAATAGAACTACCTTATGACCCAGCAATCCCTCTACTGAGTATATACCCCAAAACCTCAGAATCATTGATACGTAAAGACACATGTAGCCCCATGTTCATTGCAGCACTGTTCACAGTGGCCAAGACATGGAAACAACCAAAAAGCCCTTCAATAGAAGACTGGATAAAGAAGATGTGGCACATATACACTATGGAATACTCAGCCATAAGAAATGATGACATCAGATCATTTACAGCAAAATGGTGGGATCTTGATAACATTATAAGGAGTAAAATAAGTAAATCAGAAAAAAACAAGAACTACATGATTCCATACATTGGTGGAACATAAAAACAAGACTAAGAGACATGGACAAGAGTGTGGTGGTTACCAGGGGTGGGGGGAGGGAGGACATGGGAAGGAGGGAGGGAGAGAGTTAGGGGGAGGGGGAGGGGCACAGAGAACTAGATAGAGGGTGGTGGAGGACAATCTGACTTTGGGCGAGGGGTATGCAACATAATTTAATGACAAAATAACCTAGACATGTTTTCTTTGAATATATATACCCTGATTTATTAATGTCATCCCATTACCATTAATAAAAATTTATTAAAAAAAAAAGAATGTATAGAAAAGCACAGAGATATTAAAACTTGGACTGGCTGCAGGGCCACTTCTCTACAGAAAGAAGCAAAATAGCTGATCACAACACATCATCACCTGCCGTGTATATTCAAGTTTTTCTGAGGTATGGGAACTAGATTTTAAACCAAATTTTTCAATCACTCTTATCACATGTTGATGACATTACCTCAAAATAAGGATTGTGCTAAATAATTAAAGTGGAAATAAACACACTGAGTTAAAAAAATTTTAAAAGCTAAGATTACCATGGCTGGTACAACAAAGGTCATCTCACCAAGGTGACTCCATGAAAACTCCTGGGCTTCTAGTGAGGGAATAGGTTGGCTAGAGTAACAGAAGAAAGGAAAGGCATTTTGGAGTCCTGTGGATTCAGTCAGTTAGCTAAATGGAATCCCTGCTGGGCTCGCTTCTCTAGAAATCTACTTGATATGTGTAAGGACAACAAAGGTCATTTTCCATAAGCAGCTTCATCGTTTTTTACTTTAATCTGAAGCAAATTATCCCTCTTTAGTAAAAGTGAAGAAGTTTAATCATGCAGGGTACTTTTCAAAGTCAGGAATATTATATTATGCAGGCATATTAAAATCACATTTGGCTCATGTCTCAGCATTTTTGGCTATAATACGGCCCTTTTCAGTTTATGTAATCACTCAATAAGACAACTGTGAGCTTATTATCAGCTAGGAGAAACAGAACCAGGACCTGTGCCTCGATAAGTCTATGGCCTTTGGTCCTTAGAGAAATGAAGGCCTCCATCTCTCATTGGCTGAACACTCTCTGAGCATCTCCAGCCATGATGAGCATTCACTGGGTCAGTTTTTCTCAATGTCACCTCGAATGGGAAATACACAGAGGCGAGAGGCTTTCAAAGTCTATTGCTTTTTTTTCATCTCTGTTTGATCAGATAGTCTGTACCAATGAGGTAGGGATTCTCCCACAAACGTGTGAAATAAATCCTAGGATTAACCCACATTGTCAGTGGAAACGGGGGCACAGAATGATGAACAATTTTCCAGACAAGATTCACATCCATGTTTCCTGCCCCTTAAGCAGTATGGGACTCCAAAGGGGGAATGGCAGTGACACATCTGAAGAGACCAGAACGTGGTGTCTGACAGGATGACAGAGGAATAACAGGAAAATGGAAAAGGCTGGAATTTTGACTCAGCCATTTGCCATCTCTGGGGTGGGCAGACCTCTTGACTTGCCCATTGATCGCCTTGTGAATTAGTCCCGAAGACCGAGACGGCCCCTTTCAGGCAGGCCTCTTATCAGGGGGTTGCAAAGGAGCGCTCCTTGTTTACGGAATTCATTGGGAGTGACTGCTTTCGTGAAAAGCAACATCATCCTGGTCAAGTTTTTTAGGAGTTAATGACTGTGGACCAAGGCAGTCTGGAAATCATCTGGTTTGAATGTTGAAGATGGTTCTGCGCAGAAGTGAGGAGGGCACTGTGTCCCTCAGGCCTCACAAGTACACCTTCCAGAGAAAGTCAGAGAAGCTGGGAGAAAGCCGAGCTCCAGGGGTGAACGTACTTCAGGATTAAAGAAGGAGGCTGAGTCTTGTTTAGAAATTACAGTAAGTGAGCCTACTACTAGTAAAGCTCCTTCCTCTCCTTAGAGTGATGAACTGCCTTTGCAGGGCAGTTGCAGATCGGAAGTAAAGAGCAAATACCGCAATAGCCAAGTTACAGTGAGGTGAGCGACAACCCTGGTGTCTAGTGCAGGGACATTGCCCAGGGCACACTGAGAACTTCCTGTCTGGGAAGAGCTGTGGGGTTTGAGTGTGAGGCAGGGCAGTGAGACCTGGAGTCACAGGGAACACAAATGCATGTCACATAATGGCAGAGTGACAAGAGAAAGAGACAGGCAATTCCCTATTTGGGGCTTTCAGATCTCAGAATAAGTCGTGATTTGAGGAACAGTGGTGTCACAGCCAATCACAGGACTGATCCAGGGCAAATCTCACTGTGGCTGGCGTGCACTTTCCTCTCATCTTGGGAGGAAGAAACACCCACAATCAAAGACACTTTATCAACCATCAGGAGCATTTCAGTGGTCCAGTGCTGTCAGGAGATAATAACCAGGCTTTGCAGCTTCTTTGTTCCACTAGGTCTCTTAGTGTCTTTAAATCCATTTTTCTTAATAAAAGAAAAAAAAGTCTAGTCAGATGTGAATAGTTAATTTGTTCTAAGAATATTTCAGAAACTCACCTCTCCACCCTGAAGCCAGCTCTAACTACACCCCAGAGTTCTCCAAATTCACCCCAGAGTAACTCCGCTCTCACCTGATTATTGAAGAAGATACAGTTCCCATACTCTGACAAGGAAGTTAAGTTTCCTTGGTAAGAAGGTGTAAAGGGGAAGAAACATGTGAATTTGAAAAGCTTCATCTATAAAATTGGGAGAGGAGGAATCAGATCTACTAAAAGTTAAAAGCATCCATGAATGACGTATTTTATGGGCTAAAAACTTTGATCCAAAGATCTCAAGTCACTTTAAATGCTTAAATAAATGATTATGTTTTGTTTTTGTTTTCTTTACAGTGAAAAATTTTTATATTTAGAATTAACCAGCTGGATTCAGTTCATCCAGTTTTGTTGGCAATATCCAAAGCATCATATTCGGAGCTAATCAAACATATGCCTTCTTTACTCCAGAAGGTCGGATTAGGGTGTTGAATTTAGCCATGTCAATGTGGTAGAACTTCTTCACAGCCTGTTTGATCTGATGCTTGTTGGCCTTGACACCCATAACGAACACAAATATATTTTTATCTTCTGTCTTCTTCACGGCTGATGCAGTACTCAGGAGAAACTTGATGATGACAGTGATCAAGCTTGTTTCTCCTGAGGGTGCTCTTCAGAGGATATTTGAGCTGCCTTCTGCATGGTTTTGGGCAGTCGGAAAGTGAGTGATGTGTAGATCCTTTTGTGTGTGGCTGTGGACACTTTTCAGCATGGCATTCTTTGCCTCCAAAGCCTTTGCTTTGGCCTCAGCTTTGGGAGGGGGCTTTCTTCGCTTTCAGCACCATCTTCATGAAAAGCTGAATGATTGCATTTTAAAATAGCCATCTGAAAGACTGATGCTGTCATAGGACAATTTTGTCAGAATCACTGTATATAGATGCTCCTCGACTTAAGATGGCTTCTATCCCAATAAATCCACCCTAAGTTGAAAATATCATTAAGTCAAAAATGCATTTAATACACCCAATCTGCCAAACATAATATAATAGCTTATCCTTGCCAACTAAAGCTTGCTCAGAATACTTACATTAGCCCACAGTTGGGAGATGAACTTGCTTTTCATCTCAGTAGTATTTGCCTGCCTCTTCTTCTCACCAGAGACAGGAGACACAGATGAGTGTTTTGAAGACATTTTGGGATGGGAAAGCACAAACACAGTATCCAAAAAATGCTGGCAGCACAGCATACTGTGGTATAAGTTGTTAGATCCACATTATTGTGTGGCTGATGGGGTTGGGTCGGGGGTGTGGCGGCTCTCTGCAGCTGTCCAGCATCACAAGAGAGTGCTGGGCCACATGTCACTAGCCCAAGAGATGCCAAATTCAAAATTCCAAGTATGGTTCCTACTGAATGTATGTCACTTCTGCACCATCATAAAGTGAAAAAAAATCATAAGCTGAACCGTGATACATTGCAATACAAACCCAGAGTCCCCCAAACCCTTGAGCCTAACATGTTTCAGAGTTCATTTATTGCCTAATTTCAGTGAGGAAATATGATGTGCTCACCATATTTTATATGACATCACCAGCAGAGGCTGAGGCAAAATTCTGTTTTCTAAACACATGAATACTTCCGTACCTAATTGTTTACACATTCAGAATAAAAGGCTTAAACGATTATTAAAAATATGCTCTAAATTCTGGTTAGTTTTTCCTGCCAGCTTAGTTTTGACGTAAATAAAACTGTGTTTTCTGCCCTGTTTTGATTCCAAGATTGTTGATAAGCCCCGCGGTCTAGGTTTGGATCAGGCATTGCTGGTTTAACTCTCGCCTCCCCCGCTGACGGCTGTGCCCCTAGGCAAACGTTCAACTGCACTTTCCTCACGTGCAAATGGTAGTTGCTAATAAATATCTCTTTAGGATGCTAAGGTGGGGCCAGAAAAGCTGCCGTGTGCTCCTGTGTGACAGCAAATGGCCAGAGTTCTCCTCGGAAGTAAAAGTGTCGTGTTTGCACCATCAGATGAAAAGCAGGGCAGCTCACCAGAGGCCGCACTGCTTCCTGAACTGAGAGTGCGCGAAGTGGCATTTGTGCGCTCTTGTTTGTATCCAGCACTGTATACTCTACTCTCCTTAAATTAAGTTGAATTATATAGAAGAGAGAGAAATTTGGTCAAGAGATGAAAAGGCTCCAGAACATTTGCAAGGCTTTTATGGAGAAGCCCTGGAGTCCACGTGATGCTGTATTAAAAATACGCTTTTCTGGCTCAGAGTGCCCTGCCGGCAGCAGGTACTGGAAATGGTGATACTGAGGCCACTTCTTTCCCTGAGTTTTTCAGAATTTCCAGTTCTGTCCTTTGCAGTAGCAGATTGCAAATTAATAATAACAATAGTAATAAAATAAGGATGATGGTGATAATAACAATAATACTAATCATGATTATGAAAACAAAGACCTAACTGATTTGCCAACACACTGCAATAGTTTGTGTGATTCATTTGTACCAATTTTCTGAATATCTTCTTATACTTGTTTACAAATTCTTTTCCAAAGCTGAGTGTTTTTATCGTCCAAAGGCGGTAGCCTTTGCCATAGAGAAGAAAGTGCTGATCTGGAGCCAGATCCCCTGCTGGGAAGACAGAACGTTGTCTAAGGCAAGACCTTCCATCAAAAAGAAAGTTGTGTTGCCTGTGAGATGGATTTGGGAGCTGAAGGCATGCAGAAGCTCTCTGTAACCTGGCTTCCTGGCTGGATGAAACACTCAGCAATGCAGAACAGACCTCCGAGTGTTATTGCAAGAAAGACTATTTTAATCTGCCCTCCTCACTCTTGGAATGTTAAATTTAACTGCTGTTTGGAAACTCCATGCTTTGATCTCCCCTCACTGTGGATTTGCCCATGAAGCAGAAGCTGGACATCTTCCAACGTAATCTTGTACATCAAATACGCTAAGCACCCTTGCTGATAAGAGAAAAGGCAGATTTTCATCCCTCGGGGTTCTGTGCTGATACCAGGGCACAGTGGGCAGAGTGAAGCACACAGTATGGGGCTGGTTTCTCTCATGCTCATGGGAGATGGTCAGGGTACTGACCATTGCTGCACCGTCTGTGGGGGTAAGTGCTAAGATCTTTGCTGAGATCCACAGACAAGCCCTGTCCTCTTGGGGCCTAGGGAGAGTTCTGAACTAGAAATGGCAGCACTGGAACATGGAATTTGGAGAAAAGAGAAAGAGGGATGGATCAGGCAGGAATAACTTCATTGATATGTCCTGTGAATGCCAGCCTCACCTCTTTGCACAACTCTAGGCAGGCTGTGATCAAGCTGGGCCTCTGTGCAGAGATCAATGGATTCTTCAAGGCCTTGTGGATCTTTGCAAGAAGATGCAGGACTGTTCACAGTGGCCAAGACATGGAAACAACCAAAAAGCCCTTCAATAGAAGATTGGATAAAGAAGATGTGGCACATATACACTATGGAATACTACTCAGCCATAAGAAATGATGACATCAGATCATTTACAGCAAAATGGTGGGATCTTGATAACATTATAAGGAGTGAAATAAGTAAATCAGAAAAAAACAAGAACTACATGATTCCATACATTGGTGGAACATAAAAATGAGACTAAGAGACATGGACAAGAGTGTGGTGGTTACCAAGGGTGGGGGGGGGGGAGGGAGGACATGGGAGGGAGGGAGGGAGGGAGAGAGTTGGGGGAGGGGGAGGGGCACAGAGAACTAGATAGAGGGTGACGGAGGACAATCTGACTTTGGGCGAGGGGTTTGCAACATAATTTGATGACAAAATAACCTAGACATGTTTTCTTTGAATATATGTACCCTGATTTATTAATGTCATCCCATTACCATTAATAAAAATTTATTAAAAAAAAAAAGAAGATGCAGGAAAAGAGAGTTGTTCCTCTGAGATCCTGCCCAAACCTGCCCGGGCACTGTGTTCCTTCACATCCTCGATAGTCAGGGTATGTGGCAGTGCAGAGGGTCATGGCATCTAGCTCTGTCAGGCTAATCCTTCTCTCCACAGTGTCACCCAGTTCATATATCTGTGACATTCCACGAAAAAGAGTTTGTTTTGCAGTTGTGATTATGGTAATGACTCTGTGCTCCTCCGTGGCCACTTTCATCTGAGGAACTTCAAGTACCTTCTAAATAATAATTAGTCACACCACTGTGTGGCCTTGGCAATTGACTAAATGAGGCACAATCAGCATGAACTCTCTGAACCTTAATGACTTGCACTTATTCGTTAGTGACAAACCAAGAAGAAGAAAGAATGTCACTGTCTAGTCCCTTAGTAGCTGGAGACAACAGTAAATTGAAAGAAAATAAAGCAGTATTATTTGAATCTTATTTTTTAAAAATACGTTCCAATAACAGCTCAGAAAAGGATGGTTCATTGAGTTTTCTCTGTCTTAAGTGGGGAAAAAAATGGAGAAAGCGAAGAAAAAAAATATTTGGAGGAAGGGAAGAATGAGAAGTAAATGTAAGTTGAAAAAAAAGGAAAGAAAGAAGGAATGGAGGGAGAGAAGGAGGGAGGAGAAAAGGAAGGAAGGAAGGAAGGAAGGAAGGAAGGAAGGAAGGAAGGAAGGAAGGAAGGAAGGAAGGAAGGAAGGAAGGAAGGAAAGAAGGAAGGGAGGGAGGGAGAGAGGGAGGAGGGAGGGAAGAGAAAGGAAAGAAGGAAGAAAGGGAGGGAGGGAGGAGAAAAGGAAAGAAGGAAGGAAGAAAGGGAGGGATAAAGGGAGGGAGGGAGGGAGGGAGGGAGGGAGGAAAGAGAGTACACTCAATGGGGCAACTTGACTCCATCCTTTTTACCAAATTGTAGAGCCTCTCTTCTCAGTTTTCTCATCAGTAAAATGAAAATTATAGCAGTATCTTCATTTTAATTATGTTTAAAAGATTAAATGAGATGGTATATTATTTTTAACCTGCTGATTGACATATAATTTTAACCATTGTTTCTATTCATATCAATAATAATTATAATTACTAGTAATATCTTAGATATTATAGATATTTTAGTAATGAATAATTTTAACAGTATACTCTTATAGCAGCTAAAAGGAAACAGATATTCACAGATGGACTTTCAGCAGAAGCAGAGAGGCAGGTAAAAGAAGAAAGAATTTTGATGGAGGAAGACTTCTTTTTAGCATTTTTTAACCCTAAGCATATATATATAAAGTGAACTTTGAGAAGAAAAATAACATTAAATCTATTAAATATGTTGTAATTAATAGCTCCAACCAAAGGTTTTATGAGCTGAAATACATTATTGACTAAGATGTAATTCTGAATTATGGGTAGATATTGTATAACATCTATTTGCCTGAAAATTGAAAAGCAGACAATGACTCAGTGAATGCTTTATGTGTATTAATTGATAATAATAAAACTATGTACAGATTTAGATATTCAGAGCATTGTATTATCTTATCTTTCACTGTAAAGCTTTCCTAGAATAAAAAGGCCTAGTTTTTATTTATTTATTTATTTATTTTCTTCTTTTCCAAGTGAGAGAAGGGGAGATAGAGAGACAGACTCCTGCATGCACACCAACCAGGATCTACCCAGCAATTCCTGTCTGAGGCCAATGCTCTGCCCATCTGGGGCCATGCTTACAACTGAGCTATTTTTAGCACCTGAGATGAAGGTTCCATGGAGTCATTCTCAGCTTCTGGGGCCAATGCACTCGAACCAATAGAGCCATAGCTGTGAGAAGGGAAGGGGGAGAAGGGGAAGGGGAAAGAAGCAGATGGTTACTTCTCCTGTGTGCCCTGACTGGAAATTGAACCCAGGACTTTCACACACCAGGCTGACTCTACCACTGAGCCAACTGGCCAGGGCTAAAAAGACCTAGTTTTATTGTTTTTTTTAATTATTTTATTTTTCCATTATCATTCATCTGTTTTTTAAACACCTTGAAATGATGACCTCTACAGGTGTTCTACTTGTGTGGAAGACAAGTAAATGTGTTCCGAATTGCTCAATTCTGGATTGTCATCCCAAGGGATCTCAGTACAGACTTGGAGTGGCAACAGTGGGCATTCTGCATAGGTTCTCTCCCTGCTGCTGCATCTAACTGCCATCTCAGTTTAAACATTAGAACAAGAAGTGCCCTACATTATTACTCCAGAGAAAGACACAGCCACGGTCTCAAGACAGTGGATTAATCTGAGGTCTGCACATAAAGCTTAGGTCTTGTTTTAAAGACCCTTTCATTGAATTGGGGGATAATTTTTTTCTCTTCAAGAGTAACGGATGGTTAGCTTAACTCTCTCTCTCTTTTAAACTGAAACATCAATTGATTTCCAGAATGTAACTTTTCTGAGTTCACCCCCAAACATTTCCATCCAGAGGTTAACCCTTGCATTTCTAAATGCTAAGTCATCACAGGCTCACTGCTGTTCTTGTTGACACTTCCAGTTACACAGTCCAAAACACAAACCTGCAAGTAAACATTTTCCATCAAATGCTGTTTATTAGCATTCTTCATTAAAATTTATTTTTTCAATTTTAATAATGCCATTATGAAAAACAACAATCATCTATACTAAAGGCTATTTACAATATTTGTGTGGTGGTCAAAGTCTCCTCTAACAACACCTGAGCACTTAGCCAGCTGGAGTCCTATCGACAGCAGCAATTAATGGGAATATCACTAATAAACTACAGATGCCTCTTCTCTTGCATGTGCGGGAATGGGCTGTTAGGACTTCCCTGATGTTCTTATACAATGCTGCCCATGCATATTTAAAACCAACATGCCCTGTTTACCAATGAGGGAAATCTTGAGTTTGGGGAAATTTATGTTTATTTATTGTTAGAACAAAAGCAGTCTCACATATTTTAGCTACTTAAAAAGAATGATTACTTCCACATTATGGGTGAAAAGGGAGGTGAGAAAATGGAGACCATAATCTCTATCCTTGATTTCATCATTTCTCTCATCCTTTGTAGCCAAGTAGCCACTTTCTGTCCTTAAAGCCCAAAAAAGCTGGAGCTTGCTGAATGCGGGAGATGATCCAAGGAGAGCCAGGCTGCCTGGGTTTTCAGAGCAGAGAGTTAGTTATCTTTGAGTCACCCCTGGAAACCACACAAGCCTTGGGCATGGATAGAATGTGGAGGTGCCTGGGTCTGCTCACCCGTCCACTGGTGATGGTCATCCTGAGGAGCCTGCGGTGCCAACATCCTGGGGTGGCATCCACACCCTAGGTGCTGATTTTAATCACAGATGTTATTAAAATTATTTTTATGTTCAGTCTTCCCATATAGTCTAGTTACTTTTCATAGTTGCCTCCCTTTGTTCAATCTAGTGTGAAAGCACGTAGGCTCTGCCACTTCTCTGAGTCTTTGTTTCCTTATGAGGGCTCCTGCGTCACATAAGAAGTATATTCAATGGACCTGTATGCTTTTCTCCTGTTGCGATGTCTTGTGCCAATGTAATTCTCAGACCCAGGTGAAAATGCTATGAAGGTAGAAGTTAAATTTTGCCTCCCGTACACTTTCACCTCTTCCTCTCAGAAGTCTCAAATTTTCCATTACACCAACCTACATACTTTCTCCACTTCCCCTACTCTCTTATTCCACTTCTACACAGAAACTAGTGAAGTTAAACCAGAAACAAGCATATAGGGGTGATATTGGCACAGCCAAGTCCACAAAACCCCTGCGGGGCACTGTTGACTCGGGAAGTCCACCCTTGGGGCTATTTTTTTGCCATGCAAGATCAGATGCTTGGTTTAAGTGAAGGTAGCTTTCTTCAAGGGAAGACTTATGTCAATCAAACTCTTAGGGGTTGAGGTGGATACTGGCTTACTGCCATAAATGTTGTATGTAACACAAAACACCAGATCCGGCTGGGCTGGTGTACATAAATGCACATGACAGTCAACTGGTGGTTTGGGGGACATAGAATCTGAGTAAGATAGGGGAGTTGTTAGTTCAACTATATGTGGCCTCAGGTGATAACTAACTCTCAGTACCCCAACGAAGACATGAGCTCCACAGGAAACCATGCTCACTCCTTAGTGGTCACAACCAGAGTGTGATAGTCTCCTCTGCAGAGTCCCCTGAGCTCGTTCCAGAGGTCCAGTCTACAGTCCAAGGTACAGAGACATCACACTGTAAAGTCAGAAGCACATCCTCTTGGCCTATTGTTTTCTCAAGGACACAGGCTAAGGAGGGTGATAGAGGGAACCACGCCCTTTTCCAAATACAGTCCTGTAACAGTGCCATCGGTGTAGTGAGAGCACTACCAGATTCCCCAAACTCCACCGTGTACACTTACCAAACTTACAGTCTTGCTGTATTATCATGGGAGTATACACTTTTCAAATTTTTATTTATTGATTTTAGAAAGAGAGAGAGAGAGAGAGAGAGAGACAGAGACAGAAACATCGATTTGTTGTTCCACTTTTTTATGAATTTACTGTTTGATTCTTGTAGTGCCCTGACCAGGGGTTGAACCAGCAACCTTGGCACATAGCGGGGGTTCTCTCACCAACTGAACTACCCAGTCAGAGCTATGCTGGAAATATTCATTTACTCATTACTGCCTGGAAACTTACTTCTTCTTTCCAGATTTATGTCATCACCCAGCTTCAATGAATGTGATACTTGGCTAAAATGAACAATAATAGAGCTATGAGCATTGACTGTCCCTGGATTTCTTATAAATCTACCCTCTGAGTGGGACTTCCTTGGCAATTCTATCAGCAAGCCTATATTTCTCTTGAGAAGAGCTTTAGAATGACCTGTATTTGATAGTAATCTGGGTTCAATTTTAATTAGGTTATAAGTGGTAGATATTTGCAAATAGACTTGGAGTGAATAATTAATTAGGACAAGACTGCTATGTACTGACAAATATGACTTTAGTAGATCAGATCCAGAAGAGTCTTAGTAAGGCAGTTCTTTCTAACTTAATTGTTGAAAATTTAAGGTACTATAAAACTCATTGTTTAAAAAATAATTGTGTGATTTTTTTAAAAAAATATATTCTTATTTTAATGGCTAATATGAAGAACATATATTTTTTATTTTGTTACATTAGTCCAAACAACTATCATATTAAAACATAATAAACTAGAATTAGATAAATTCTTTATGGTACTTGAGTGTATTTCTTTAAAAGAAGCTAGCTTTTATTTTATTCTTCCAATGTATAAAGGTTGTGCAAACTGAAAGTCCAATTATTTCTAACAGCTTTATGGAGGTTTAATTTACATACCACAAAATTCACCCATTTTAAATTTACCATTTAATAATTTTTTAGCAAATTTACAGTTATGAAACCATCACCATAACCCAATTTTAAAATCACAAAAGGACCCCATTGACCATTTGCAGTCGCCCCTGATTCCCACCCAACCCCTCTGAATGCAACCAGGAATCTATTTTCTGTCTCTACTGATTTGCCTTTCCTTGGATTTTTTATATTAAGGGAATCATATACTATGTGGTCTTTAGTCTGGCTTCTTTCACTTAACATAATATCTTTAAGGTTCATCCAAGTTGGAGTTTGTATAAGTAGTTCATTTTTTTATTGCCAGATAAAGTTCTATTATATGGACAATACACATTTTGTTTATCGAATTACTAGTTGATGTAAATTTGAATTGTTTCTACTTTGGGGCTATAATGAAGAAAGCTGCAATGAACATCCCCATGCAAGTGTTGGTGTGAATATATATTTCTATTTCTCTTGGGTAGATTCCTAGTGTTAGAATTGTTGTGTCCCATGATAAATTTATATTTAACTTCTAAAAACACTTCCAAACTGTTTTTGCAAAGTGGCAGTACAATTTATATTCCCATTCATAATACATAAGAGGTTTAAGTTTCTCCACATCCTTCTGAAATTTGTTATTGTCTGCCTTTTTGATTGTAGTCATTCTAGTGGGTGTGCAGTGGTATCTCATTGTGGTGTCGATGCTCATTTCCCTGATGACTAATGATGCTGGATGGCTTTATATGTGCTTGTGAGTCATGTTATATCTTCTTTGGTGAAATACATATTTAATATGTTTATATAGTATTGAATAAGCATTATGTTAATAGCAACTCATAGATTTCAAAAATGCATTTGATTATATCAGAATAAATATTTACTATGTGCAATGTGCTGGCCTATTTGTAATATTAAAAGAGCATCTTCTATCTGAAATGTGTTGAACTAGTTGCTTTATCACATACTTAAATAAAATCCTTAAGCTCTTAAAAAGTATATAGAAATAACCCACATCAGAAGGAAGACAGTCAATGAATTTTGAAGGCTATAAGAGATCATTTTAGACAGTGTTTTAGTAGTTTAAAGGAAAAAATTATGTCTTCCCTCTTGATACAAGAGAGGTATCAAGAAAAGCTTAGAGAGGAGGCAGCATTTGGGCTTTACTTGTAGAAAGATTAAAAGTTCGGACATGTGGAAAGTGAGATGGAAAGAAAGTACCCTCCAGATTGGGCAGTGGCAAAGCCTAGAGCAGGGAGAAAGCACTGTATACACATAAAAAACAAACAAAACTGGTTTGGCTGTGCAATATATGGAAGGCAGTTGTTAGAAAGTTAGACAAGTAGTGATCTTGACGTGCTTTACAATGCTTTTTTAAAAAGAGTATATATTTTAGTTGCAAGAATGAAGAGCCATTCAAAAATTTTTCAGCCATTAAGGGTTAGTATTAAGAGAATTTTTCCGGAATATTATTTTATAACGTATATATGTAAGACTGAGAAGAAGAGAATGGAGAAAAAGACATCACCTGAAAAGACATGATTTTTGAGAGCATTGATAGTAATAATAATAAAGAGACAAATGAGATAGAGGTTGGGATTATTGATTCTCCAAGACTCAGCAGTTGTTGACTTGTGAAGGCAAGCGGTGGAAGAGGCCCTGGGGTTTGAGTGGTTGATGAGAAACTGTGTGGCATTCGGTTCCTAAAGGAAGGCACCATTCACAGGGGTTTGAAAAAGCAGGCAGAGACATGACGGGTTTGGTTTGGAGCTCTTAGACTTCAGTTGCTAGTGATCACCAGGTCTCGGGTGAGTGATGCTGGAATCCTGAAACCACAGTATAGCGGAGCTGTCAGGGTGGTGACACGACAGAGAGGAAGTCACTGAGGTCAGGAGATTAGCACAGAGTGTGTAGATGTAGAGCACACCCCAGGCCTTCCTTCATCTGAAGCCCAAAACTCCATTTACGCTGGACACTCTGAATACTTTGTGCTGGAATCATAAACTCTAGTTCTGAAGATGCATGGAGCACCAAGATTATAATCTTTTTCTTATTCTTTTCATTCTTCGGGGATTGCAGATAACCCTTGAATACTCATTCATAAGCCTTCCAACATTCTTGTCTAGTGTTTCCTTGATGTAATCCGTTTCAACAGCTTCTATTTCCCCTCTAGTTTAACTATCCGTTGCACATAACACCTTAGAATTGTTATCCTATGTATTTTATTCTATATTTCAAGACACAATATCTACTGAGTCCAAGTATTCAAACTAGAACTCACCCTGGTCTGTCAGTATTTGAAACACAGCCATTTATATTAAAATATTTATTGTCACTCACACTTGACATGAAGATTAGCGTTAATGAGCATATACATATATAATATAAAGGTCTACTATGTGCCAAGAACAGTGCTAGAACTGTCTCAGAAATGCGGCCCCCCGCCTGACCAGGCAGTGGTGCAGAGGATAGAGTGTCAGACTGGGACGAGGAGGACCCAGGTTTGAAACTCTGAAGACACCAGCTTGAGCACAGGTTCATCTGGTTTGAGCAAAGCTCATCAGCTTGAGCCCAAGGTCACTGGCTTGAGCAAGGGGTTACTCGGTCAAGGCACATATGAGAAAGCAATAATGAACAACTAAAGTGCTACAATGAAGAAATGATGCTGTTTATCTCTCTCCCTTCTTGTCTGTCTGTCTCTATCTATCCCTCTCTCTCTCTCTCTCTGTCTCTGTCAAAACAAAAAACAAAACAAACAAAAAAAAAAGAAATGTGGCCCCCATTGCTCCTGATACCAATCCAGTGAAGATGTGATGTATTTCTCATTCATTCATTAAATATGTGGGTGTGAAACTACTTTCACAGTTTCCTTGCCTGGTACTGCTTGCTGAAACTGATTCTGGAGTCCAAGGTAGAATAGGATCTAATATTATCCTCAGTAAAACCCTGAGAAATCAAAGGAGGGAATGGCCTCATGAAGTGACTGTGATGGCCCCACAGAGTCCACTGAGGCTGGTGATGCTGCTCTAGGACACAGAGGCAAGCTCCTCTCTTGCACGGGGCTTCTCAGGTTCCCATCCGTGCCATGGGCTCTATCCAGGGTTGACTATGGCACCAAGATTTCACTAGCTATCTTTGTCCTCTTCCTAACAAACCCCAGAGAAAAACAGAACAAAGAAAAACCAAGAAAGACTTCTGAATTTCGGTCCTATCTCCCAGAATTGTAAGAATTTTTTGTAAACTGTAAATTGATAAATTGCTATAACAGAATTGTCAAGTACTATTTATTGCATCTGATGGCAAAATAGCCAGTCTTGGAACCAATTCTCTATCAAGGTTGTTAGTTGCAATGATTTGAGAAGAAAATAAAATTTTTAAGGGCTGTTGAGTGGTTAGGAAATGGGCCAGGACAACAGAGGCTCAGCAGCCAGAGCCGCAGCCAAACTCATCCCGCAGATGGGTCTATGGAGGCAATTCCTATACCACCCTATCCCCTGGGGGCCAGGCTTGGGGTCCAGCACCATCAACAACGCCCACAGGAGGCTGCTGGTGATGTTGTGGCACCGGGACTGAGTGTTGTTACTTCTTCTACTGAAATTCTGTCTCCATTCTCTATCTTGCATCACTAGCTGCACTATTCTGCTAGGGCTAGGGCTGCCACAACACAGAGCCACTGACTGAGTGGCTTAAACAACACAAGATCACTCTCTCCACTTGGAGGCTAGCAGTGGAAGATCAGGGTGTCGACAGGGTCGGGGAGCTTTAAGGTGAATCCAGTCCAAGGCTCTCTCGTTAGCTTGTAGAAGGCTCTCTTCTCCCTGTGTCTTTTTGCATAGTCTTCCCTTTGTGTTTCTGTGTCCGAAGTTTTCCTTTTCATAAGAACAACAGTCCTACTGGCATAACGCACACCCTAGTGATCTCATTTTAGTAACCTCTGTAAACACCTTATCTCCAAATAAGGACACATTCTGAGATACTTGGCCTAGGTCTTGACCGTGTGAATTTGAGGTGGGGGTTGCAATTCAACCAGTAACACTATTTCCATATACAAAGCATCAAATAGGGCTTATGTAATCCTGGTCCATTAGCCAGTTTGGGGAGGGTGGAGTGAAGAGAGAGTGGATGCAGACTTTGGGTCTTCTTTAGTGTCCCCAACACTCACATGGAGGAAATTCTCATCCAGGAGAAGAGGTCAAGTTTCTGATGGCTAAAATTATATATATTTGTGTGTGTTAGTGTGTATAGTGTGTGTATGTGTGTATGTGTGTGTGTGCATTGCCATCTGAAAGAAGAACACTCTTACATAAAATTCCTGATGATGTGTACGCTTACCCCTTATTCCCGCAACCCAGGCACCATTAAATCACCTTTCACTGATAGTTAATAAAATCTGTGAGATACACAGGCATAAGATTAATAAAGCCACTGAATAATACAGCTATTAAAATAGAATAAAGAAATATCATCTAATAAAATGTGTACTTGACAGTGAAAAGTATAAGCCAACTTTACGGAGGCTTCATAAATGTCATATTATTTTTTGTACCTGTACTGTAGATAGCCAAAATTTATTGTGATGCTAGTACATTTTTTTAAAAAGCATATTTAGGCCCTTTTATGTCTTTGATATTACTGCCGATCTCAACCTGAGCTGGTCATCTATATGAGGAATTTGGTCTCCTAAAAAGTTTTCACATTGTTAACATGTTTTTAAAAAATACTGCTAACATTATGATTCCAGTGGAAGCACTATTTCATCAAAATATAACGTGCTTCATCATGTCTCCAGAAAGCATGCGTTTTGTGCACAGCTCTGGAATGCTGGCCCTGGGTTACAGAGTTATCAGAGCAGGAACTTTATGCCAAACCAACATCTTGTAACCAAGGCTTTCATCAAAAATATACCTGAAGCATGACGAAAACAAGTACAAGATAACTTGATACAGAAGGTCACTCATATGTCAAGGTCAGAATAAATAACAGAAATAACCAAAGAAATGTGGAGTTGGTCCATGAAGACTTATAGCAATTTTGACCTTGATTAAATGAAAATTGAAGGTAGGAAGAGTCATGGCTTTGTTAAAATTAGCTCCATTTTTGACCATTCTAAATCCCACCTGCCCATGAGAAGGCACCTTCTCAGGCTCTTCCTCACATAGCTAAACAAAGTCCCAAAATAGTTTTTGATATTTACAGATTTCATAATCTTGTTATTACCCAGGCAAATATTGACTCCTCCACACGGGACACTCAATTTTGCGTCTCAACGAGACTTTGCAAAATCCCCATTCTTGCCCATTGCCTCCCAGAAATGCCTTCCACGTGGCCTCTGTGGACCAGAGTACAGGCCACCTTTCCTGGCCCCTAAAATATGACAAGAACTGCTTGGGGAGTAGCTAGACCAATTTTGAGAAATATAATGTGGGTCAGTAATTTGAGGCTAGTTTCAAACCTTTCAGTAAACATCATTCCTCCCAACATTAAGAGAGAGATAGATATGGTTTCAAAAAAATATGTAAACATGTTTTTCCCTAAGATTGCCTTACTTCCTGTGTCCAGTCAAGCCAGAAATACCGCAAGTGCAGCCTTTCTCTCGGTATTTTTCCACTTCTTGGCCGGGTCTTGGCCAGAACACATCAGAACAGAAATAAGCAATAAGAATAAAAACTGGTCCCCTTCCAAGAAACGTGTCAAAGGAATTCAAGCTGTTTCTGCTAATTCACTAGCAGTAATGAGTATACAGTAGTAGAACTGGCCCATTATCTGAGTCAGAATGGCTGGAGAAAGTGACAGCAGAGAAAACGTACCTCTTCTTCACGCTCCTCAGATCCTATGTAACCAGAACCATGGGCTCTGTAGGTTTCTGAGTCTAAACCATGGACTTTGAGGGAACTGAGGTCCAGAGAAATGGACTCAAGATAAAAGCCAGGCTAGGGAAAGAGGCCAGGGCTTCTGGCTCGGCATCCGGGCCATTCTCTACCCCTTCACTTAGCTTCTGGCTCAGACCTGCAAGAGTCACATGAGTGAGAAGTAGCCTGCAGCTGCCAGCACAGACATTGCCCATCACCCTCCCGGATGTCCAGTGTGGCTGGAATCTGCTCCGCAAACTGCAAGGGACCGAGACTACTCGCCCAGTTTCACCTGATCACTTAGAAATTCAGAGTTTGGGAGCAGCAGCAAACATTTGAGCACTCACTTCTCTGTTTTCCTGTTATTACGAGGCCATGCAGTCAAGAGGACACCACCATGAACTTGGAGTTCATGGTGTTTCTATTTTTTTTTTTTTTTGTATTTTTCTGAAGTTGGAAACGGGGAGGTAGTCGGACAGACTCCCACATGCGCCAGACCGGGATCCACCCGGCACGCCCACCAGGGGGTAATGCTCTGCCCATCCAGGGCTTCACTCTGTCAAGACCAGAGCCACTCTAGCACCTGGGACAGAGGCCAAGGAGCCATCCCCAGCACCCAGGCCATCTTTGTTCCAATGGAGCTTCAGCTGTGGGAGGGGAAGAGAGAGACAGAGAGGAAGGAGAGGGGGAGGGGTGGAGGAGCAGATGGGCGCCTCTCCTGTGTGCCCTGGCCGGGAATCGAACCCGGGACTTCCGCACGCCAGGCCGATGCTCTACCACTGAGCCAATGATGCAACCCACTTCACACAGGTGAGGTAGCTTAGCACAGTGCCTACACACATCACCAGTAGTATTAAATCATTGGTATTATACATCGTTGGTATTTTTTCACAGATCTCATTTGCTGATAAACTGAACAATGAGTCAATGATAGAAATACATAATCACCAAAGGAGCAGGAAAAGTTCATTGTCCCGGGTTCGTTGGAGACAGTGAGTGAGGAGTCAGGAAGAGGTGGTGATATAACTCATGCTGCTTTCATTCAGCGTTGGGAACTTTCTGGAGACTCTGGAATTCCCATGAACAATGAATGAGTTCAACAGAAATCTCCTCCTAAGAATCCACCTTTTTATATCCATCATTTAAAAAAGAACCATCATGAAAAAGAACTGAATACAAGCCATGCTTTTTTTAACACATTTAAGTGCTCAAGAAAAAGATAATTTACCATTTACTTCTTGTAGCCTTAAAAGCAGGAAGGTAGATATTTTAAAATATCAAAAAAACAAAACAAAATGAGAAACTGTGAAGCTTCATATTAGTGTGTTTGGGGCATTCCTTTTACTGCTGAGATTTCAAAGCACTGGCTTTGAACTGAGGAAAAGCCGCTGTCAGGAAGTTCATCTACAGTGTAGATTCTACACGCACTGAGCTGAAAAAGTCATGCTCTTTCTCTCATAAAATTTCAGAACAGATGATTAATACAGCCCAGAACTGAGTTAGATTAATTAATTTGGCTAATTTGAAATAATACGGCATTTTGACAGCATAATTTAGTCTCAGCTCAGTGATGAAAAACGGACTTCAAGAGATCTTTCTCCAAGTGTTGCAGTCTTGAAGTCATTTTAATTTTATGTTCACCTAATTAGTAATTCCAATCACAGGAGGAAGGAGAAGAAAATACATTTCCTCAGTTCATGGTCAATAATCTTGTGCTCATGTGGACATTTGTGCTCCTGAGTGATCACTGGGGGCTGAACTGCTTCCATCTGATAATGGATGATAATGGATGGCTGGGGCTTTCACTCGGCTTGCGGGTCTCAGGGGAGGAGGCGGGGCTGACGGCTCCCAGGATGGCGGAGCTTTACCCATCACACCACTCTGCTTCCAGGAGCACTTCCGCCCGAAAACTGGCAGCTACGGAGTTTATTTCTAATCAAAACAGGGTGTTTCCGCCATCTTCAATATTGTATAAGAGAAACAAGCAGAGAGCCTGTCCTGAGGGGGGAACAAGAAGCAAGGGCCTGAGCCCTGCAGGTATGCAGCCGCTTCCACGTGGAGGGGGCCGCGCTCCCAGACTCGCACAGTGACACAGAAGAGGGACGGCTAGCATGAACTTGGGGTCTGTGGTTAAGAAAGGGAGAAGAGGACCGTAAATGTCAGTCAACATCAGTGGATAGATAGCAGTGTAGCAAGGAGAACGGGATTTCGCAAAAGGGCAACTGGCAGCCGGAGGGACAGGAACAAAGGATATCTGTCTGTTGCTTCTGCTGTTTCAGACAACGGCCCTGAGCCTGCCCTCACGAGACGGGTGCTGCCCATGTAAAGAAATCAGTGGGATCGCCCTGCTTTCTGTGCACTACATGTTGCTTTGCTTCTCTACGTGTTGTTTAAAATCAGGGGAAATTGCTTGTTTTCAGGCAGATAGAAAATATTTATACTTGAGAGTTAAGAGGTCATGAATATCACCCAGCTGACTCTTTTGTTTTTTACCTAAGAACACTGAGGTCCAAGGGGTTAAATGAGTCCTCCAGGCAGTGATGAGACCCAGGATTGCAGCCCAGTCTCCTAAGCAGGGTTGCCTTCCTACTGGTGTTTTTTTGGAGTGGGAGTTCATTGGGGGAAGTAAAACAAAACCGACAAGAATAGTATCAGTCAGCACCGGAACCAAAAAAGTGAAGGGGTGCTCAGTTCCAGGGGGTGCTCAGTTCCAGAACCTGGACATTCAGTGGTGGCCGAGCTGCTCAGAAATAGAGGGGAGTGGACTGACTCTTTGCTGTCATGTGGCCCTGCACCATCAGCTGGATGGTGGCCCTTGGGTGTCACCTGTTTCCTCCATCTGAGCTCTTTTCACAGAGTGAGCACCACTTTCCATCAGCAGCAAGGCCTTTCTCAACCCCCTTCACATCCCCATCCCTGTCCATCTAGACTTATCTCACGTGCTTTCATTCTGAGGGCTTAGTGTCCTCACCTGCGAAGGTCATGGCTGCTCTAAATGACCTGTGAGGATGTTGAGGACTACAGATGTGTGGCGTGTTGTTTTTTTGTTATAGTCACTGTTCTTTTGATCTTTGCTTTGAAATTGATTGCCCCTTCCATTCACTGGCGTAACTTTGTAGACCTTCATCCTTAAGGTAGCAATTGTCCTAACTCCTCTCTCCCTCTTGTCCTCCATCCCTCCTGCATTTCCCTGTTAGATGAAGCTCTTCTATGCCCATTTCCAGCAGGCCGCTTCCTAGAGGCCCTGTTCAGACACCTTATGTGGCTCTCCACCAGTCATACACACAGTCAGTTCTCTTTCGTTGGCACTCAGGCACATGCACTATGTGACTATCAGCCACAATCCGGATACATCAATACCTGTCCCCAGCCAGCTGGGTCAGAAATATACATTTTCCCTCCTGTCTCCTGCCCATGAGGATGGAGTTTCGAGAATGCATGTACCTGATCAAACCAGCCCACACCAGCCCCTGACTCTCACCCTCCTCCCACCTTCTCTTTGAGTGCCCAGCGTCTGCCTGTCCAAAACAGGAAACCTTTGGTGTGAGAGCTAAACAAGGTGTTGAACAAGGTAAGCGTGACAATTGTCCTGTTCCAACAGCTCACTCTGTCCCTCTTTCTCAGTGGCTGACCCCCGGGGCTTCTCCCACTTCTTCCTTCCTATGCAAGAGCTCAAGGATCCCCTGGAGCAGTGCTTCTGCCGTATCTTCCAGGTGCCTCATTGCTTCTTTGTGCTCCCCAAGCAGACAGCCTGAGTCAGCATTACCAAGCCAGTGGGCTCAGGCCCCTCGAAGAGCAAGCAGGTTCAAACTGAACTTTCACTGAATTTTATCACCTTTTCCCTTTGCAGTCTCAGAACTGAATAGTTCTCTGAGGGTAAGGACAAGATTGCACTCAAGGAAACACTGGATAGGTAAAGGCAGAGCAATGTCCCCTATACCCAAGAAGACATAAATCCCCAGTGCTGCACTGGCTATCAGGGTCAAGGGGTCAGGGAAGGAGTGAGGAGGACAGGAGCAAAGCAAGAAGGAAGTGAGGAGCTCTAGAACTTGGGACTTGACCAGGGTAGGTGCTCAGACATCTATTTTTTTCTTTTTTTGGATGGTATATTAGTCTTGGATGTTTATTCCCCAGAGCATTAACTAATGGGATTATGGGTCTGGCAAATCTGAAATTTGCAGGCTAAATCAGCAGACTGGAGAGCCAAGATGAACTGATGTTGCAGCTATAGTCTAAAGGCCACCTGCTGTCAGAGTTCCCTCCTGCTCAGCTGGGCGGGGGTGAGGGGAAACAGTGTTTTGTCTACAAAGGCCTTCAACTGATTGGTTGAGGCCCACTCACGTTGGAGAGCAATCCAATACACTCACAGTCTACTGATTTAAATGTTCATTTTATCTTAAATATACCTTCACAGTAACATCTAGATGCATGTGTGACCAAAATCTTGGGTGCTCTGGCTCAGGCAAGTGGACACACAAAAGTAGCCAGCACAGGTACTAATGTGATCATGATGCCCAGGTGAGCCAGGTTAGATCAAAGGCTACATCAGGACACGCAGTCCCAAGTACCTCCCTACAGCTGTCTGGGCTCCCCACATTCTCCTCTTGCAGCTCTGCTCTCCCCTTTTAACTGCCTAAACTAGTCAGTATTCTTACGTTTCTGCTTCCTCACACTTTCCCTCTGAATCCAGTCTTGTCTCAAAAGCCCTTGACTTGTCTTTCCTCTGAGCCTCTGCAGAATTTACAATCTACACCACTCCCAAAGCCCATGCCACTTACTGAATTATTTCACCGTCTGTCGTTCTATGTGCATAGACTCATTTTATCATCCACAGAGTGGAGCTGAATCATATCTTCCAAATTTGTGAAAGCGCCTAGCCCCTTGTTCTCTCTCGTCAACGTAGTGCGCTTTTCTGAATATCTGCACTGAGCTACTTGATTGACTCTCAAACACTAATAAAAGTAGAGAGGTGCTGGCACTGGCTTGAATATATCATACTGTTCCTTTTCCAACAGTACATTGGTACATTAACATTAGATCCCGGGATCAACAATTTAGATTCTAAATAACTCAGATATGGTAAATTGTAAAATGTACCTGTGACCTCAGGAAATGTTCAAAATATAAAGCAAGGACTATACTTTTGGTAGTGAATATAGAAAACCATACTTATGTCTTAGGAGGGTCCATCAGCTATGGGTTATACTTCAGTAGGATTTTCAAAGGATCTACTCTGTGTATGAAGTGCACACTTGGAAACTGGTGGCTATCATCTGGGACAGGGGTCCCCAAACTTTTTACACAGGGGGCCAGTTCACTGTCTCTCAGACCATTGGAGGGCCGGACTATAAAAAAAACTATGAACAAATCCCTATGCATACTGCACATACCTTATTTTAAAGTAAAAAAAAAAACAAAACAAATACAATATATAAAATAAAGAACAAGTAAATTTAAATCAACAAACTAACCAGTATTTCAATGGGAACTATGGGCCTGTTTTTGGGTAATGAGATGGTCAATATGCTCCTCTCACTGACCACCAATGAAAGAAGTACCCCTTCCAGAAGTGCGGCAGGGGCTGGATAAATGGCCTCAGGGGGCCGCATATGACCCGTGGGCTGTAGTTTGGGGACCCCTGATCTGGGACAACCATACAAACAGGGATATGTGTAAGGCTGGGTCTGTGAACCCTGGTCATTTGGGGACATGAGGACACATGAACAGGAAGGAAGATGATACCATGAGTACAGAATCCACAGCAAAATTCACCACTAGTGCGCTGGAAGAATGTGCCGACCACACCAATTTAACCCTGTATATTCCGGTCTTGTTCAGGATAAAGTTCTATTTACATTCTGATTTTGGTATTACCCATTTTTCTTTTCCCTCTTCTCTATAACTTAAATTTTTGTCTCAACTATAATCAATGCCTTTTCACACAAAACATCTATCCTAATCATCCTTTGGTCAACTTTCTCGAATCAGTATCAATGCAATAGTCACATTAGAATGATCCTTATCACACCAAAACAGTAATTGGCAATTAAACATCTTCTAATTTCAAAGGAGGAAAAAACAAAACCAAAGAAACAAAACTAACTTGCTTGTTCTGGGACTATGGACCAAGTTGTTCTTTTGTATATCTTTTCATTGTGAATAACATCAGCGCAACAAGGTTCTGGCAGAAAGTTGAGCAGGAGGAGAGAACAGTTGACCTGTTGGGTCTTCAAGGCAACTGGTCCCAGACCTCACCCACGGGTATCAGACCCAGGAGGAGGCTGCTGCCTCTGGCTTTCCAGGCCTCCTTGGGAAGGCTGGGCAGGAATAGGCTCCTGCTCCCTGACCCTGAGTGGGTCTGACCATCCTTCTGCCATGCTTAATGCTGAGAGAGCCTGATCACACCTAGAGAGCCACACTGCTCCCCGAATGGTGGGACTTCGTCTCAGTCAGAAACTGGTGCTGCCAGGGCCCACGGTGTGTCCCCCGGCCCACTGGGCATGCTCTGTACCACACACTTCTGTGCCCAGCATCCCCCAGAATTGCACTGTTTCCTGATATTTTGACCCATTTCTCTCTGAAACCAGAAAGGGAACAAAAGAAAAGGAAGCCTCATTGGTAACTCTAGGGAAAACCTTTTATTTCAACCTTCCCATGACCAGGGAAAGTGATTATTATACTGATGTTTGCTTACACTGAGGAAATTGTGACTCAGAGAGGTTAAGGTGTTGGTACAGAGCTGCACAATTAAGTGGAAAAGCAAAGCTTTGGTCCAAGAAATAGGTAACCCCCATGCCCATGGGGTGTCCTTGCCCCATGCAGCGCCCTCTGCTGGGCTCATGCTCCTACAGCTGTGGGTCAGCTGGTAGGACACCCAGTGAATTTCTCACAAGGATGGTTTTGTCCCCACTCCAGGCCCACCCACAGGCCACAGCCACATAAACATCACCAGGCTCCACTCCACCTCCTCTTCATGTGATGGATTTGCACCAGCCTCGGGGCCGTGCTATGTTCTGGCAGTGACAGGCACGCTGCTGAGGCTGCAGGCCTCGCTGTGAACAGTCCAAGGCTCTCTCCTAATCTGCAGCCTGGCTCTGCCGTCTGGCTGGATGGGGCAGATGCTGACGCTCCATCCAGAGCTCACTCCAACCACACCAACCTCTGCCACTGGTGCCTCTTCCTGGCTCACTCCTGCAGGAGATATACTGCATGAAGAGCCAGATTCAAAAACTTGCATTTCTTATAAGATATGACCTAGATTAATGAAAGGCCAAGAGCGGAGAAGATACCAGAATGGCAGCCTTCCCCGAGAGAAGACATCTGTGAACCAGCTCGCATCATACACATAGTCCCTATTGTGGCAAGTGTCATGAAGGGCTGTGTGAAGAGCTGAGTCTTGGTCTCCCCTGTGGGTCCAGTGAGATGTTTTTCCTACAACAGCACGGGCCTGATATCCACCCACATCTCTAGATCTTGGTCCACCACTGCCTCAGGCTGAAGGGCCACCATTTGGGACCTGCACTGGTCCCATAGTTGAGTGCCTCTCTATGCTGTACTCAGGCAAAGGACTATGCTCCAAGGAGCACCACCCAAACACCACTGGATACAGAGTGCAACCATTCCCTTTCTCTCAGTGGTCTCCAGCCTTTTTGGGGCCACGGACTGGTTTAATGTCAGAAAATGTTTTCACGGACCGGCCTTTAGGGTGGGACAGATAAATGTATCACGTGACCGAGACAAGTGTCAAGAGTGAGTCTTAGACGAATGTAACAGAGGGAATCTGGTCATTTTTATTTTTTTATTTATTTTTTTACAGAGAGAGAGAGTCAGAGAGAGGGATAGACAGGGACAGACAGACAGGAACGGAGAGATGAGAAGCATCAATCATTAGTTTTTCGTTGCACATTGCAACACCTTAATTGTTCATTGATTGCCTTCTCATATGTGCCTTGACCGTGGGCCTTCAGCAGACCGAGTAACCCCTTGCTCAAGCCAGCGACCTTGGGTCCAAGCTGGTGAGCTTTTGCTCAAACCAGATGAGCCCGTGCTCAATCTGGTGACCTCGAGGTCTCGAACCTGGGTCTTCCACATCCCAATCCAACGCTCTATCCAATGCGCCACCACTCGGTCAGGCGAATCTGGTCATTTTTTAAAAAATAAAACATCGTTCAGACTTAAATGTAAATAAAACGGAAATAATGTAAGTTATTTATTCTTTCTCTGCGGACCGGTACCAAATGGCCCACGGACCGGTACCAGTCTGCGATCCAGGGGTTGGAGACCACTGCTTTAGTTAGCTTTAGTTCCCTCTGTTACATCCGTCTAAGACTCACTCTTGATGCTTGTCATGTGATACATTTATCCATCTCACCCTAAAGGCCGGTCCGTGAAAATATTTTCTGACATTAAACCAGTCCATGGCCCAAAAAAGGTTGGGGACCACTATCATAGAGGACCCCCATTCTCACCCAAGCTTCCCTGGGGGCTGTGGCGACTGTACAGTCACCTGTTGTCTCCCATAGCCTAGCTGTACACCCCTCACCCCTTTCCAAGGCCTCCTTCCCCAGGCGTCGCCCGTGGACCAGCAGCAGGGCACCGCCTGTGAGCTGGTTAGCGGTGTGGACCTCAGCCTTCACTCCAGCCCTACTGAACCAAGACCTGAATTTTACCAAGCTATGACTCGGGCCAAAAATTAGGAGTTATTTAGATATATTCTTAGAAAATGTGACAAATAAACAAAGCAAGATAAAATAATGATGCTGTCAGATTTTTTTTTAAATGGGTATCATTCTGAAAAATGATGTCTAGTGTTTAAAGAAAGAGAGAGGCAGACACAGCACATTGCAAAGTTGTTTCTTAATTTAAGTGAAAACTCAATTTAACTTTTTATTTATTTGACCATCAGACCAGACCTCTATAATTTCTGCTTGGCTGCTGTGGCATTCTCACAGTAGAAAATACTGCAGTAGTAAATTAGTAACTTTTTAGCTTCTGCAGCACAGGAGAAATAAGTTTCAGTATAAGGAATGCCTGCTGCCATCACGCCCAAGCCGTGAGCCAAGTCCAGTCTCGCCAGGGTTTGCGCTCTTCACAGCACTGGAATATTCCACTGCTCTCCGAATTCCTGGAAAAGGACTATCAACTTGACGATCACTTAAGGCTGTAAGTACAACTGAGATTCCAGAAGAGATGCGTCTGTGAGCAGTATCTCTTCCCAACT
The DNA here is from genome assembly GCF_036850765.1 of Saccopteryx bilineata. Lineage (NCBI taxonomy): Eukaryota > Metazoa > Chordata > Mammalia > Chiroptera > Emballonuridae > Saccopteryx > Saccopteryx bilineata. Next base: position 164,003,796 of record NC_089494.1, read on the forward strand.
ACTCAGAATCTACAGAGAAAAAGTTAAAGAAGGTCTGCGTGTATGAGACAGAAACCTGCAGGGTGGGAGATTTACACAATCTACTTCCATCTCGGTTTTTATTCTTCAAAAGCTGTCTAAGAAAACAATAACTCTTATGGTGACATTGCCACCTCTGTCTTCCATCTCTAAGGAACAGACAATAGATTGGAGTAAAAAATTAAGTTGAAAAAGTGGAAAATGTGACCTTATTATGACAAAATTCACCCCCCTCATTATTCTAGTGGCTCAAACCATAAATGTAAGAGTCATTCTTAATTCTTAAATCTTCTTGTTTTTCCCTCTCCCTCCATATCACAAAGCCTTGTCAGACCTACCTTCTCTCCAGTCTATCTGTCTCTCCTCGTGCGCGGGCCCCTCTCCGTCCCTGGACTGCCATATTTAGTATCCAAATGGCAGGCACCTCGTTCATGTCCCTGCTTCCATTTATGTCCCCTGGAAGTTATTATTCACACAATTTGTAAAGCTTATGAAGAAAATTCAATTAGCTGCTTCTTCAAAAAGTTTTTAAAAAGAGACCATTAAACTAGAAAAGACAATAATTCTATTAAGAAATATTAACTGCGTTACTAAGGTATTCCTTCTAGATGAGGAGAAAGATTTTTAAGTTGTGCCTATAAGACATGTCTGTCCCTTTGGAAGTGTGCAGTCATCTTACTGGGGAAATAAAACTTTAATTCAAACAGAACAGATTCTGATATAAGACACTCCAATATAAGTGTCAAGGTTAATAGGAAAATAGAAAGGCATTTCTCAGTAGGACTATGAGATGTTTGGCTGAAGTAGTGGAATCGGACACAAGGGTGATACTGGTGTCCCCACTTAGAACAGGATCCCAAGAGGAGAGAGGACTCATTCATGTGTGGCTTGGAGCCTGGATCTGGAGACAATCTGTAAATCTACATATTATGTTAGCCTTAAACTTGTCAAAGGTCTTAGTTAGAAGCATAATATTCTAAAATTCCTCAGAGGCCAACTGAGTCTGGTGCAGACTCCTGTGACGTTGCATGTTTGCGCTCCTGCAGGGAGGAGGCTGGTATTGGGCTCCCTCTGGCCCACCCCTTCTGTCATTCTGACATCTGCCGCACCCTCAGCAAATGTACATGGGAGGCGGATAAGGAGGGATCATGGCTGAGTCAGACACAAACTGTGCAAATGACTCTAGAGAGTCATTCCCACTTAATTTTGCAATATTCCAGAAGCAGGAAGGACTAGATATTGCTTTGTTTTCCCTCTCTTTTTCATATTCACCCCTCCCCAACACATAAAGCATTTCTACTTCTGGCTGAGGGAACACGTCCTTGTGCTCCAGAGGACAGCATCTTTCTGAGGAAAGCAGCACTGTCTTCCGGGCTTATGACAGTGAGAGACTGATGTTACTCCTCCCTTTTCTGTGGTCACTCAATAACTCAGACAGTAGTTGTTAATGTCTGATTCATGCTCTGCATTAACAGCTGGCTTATTCAACACCGACCAGACCAACTTAACCTATTAAAATGGGAAGATTTGGGACACCATTATCAGTATCATTATTTGTTAGAGCCAACTCATTTTTTTTTTTGCAGGTAGATAGGATGTTTCAGTAGGAGATTCAGCTTGTAGAAGAGTGATGACACAAGTCTTCTATGGTGCCCCTCCTAGCACATCCTCCCAACACCCACTGGTGCTCAAGGGAACCTTCCAAAAGCAGAACGTTGTAGGCTAGAAGCACCCAGGAAAGTGGCAGATAAACTTGGTCTTCTGAAAAGCATGCTCTTTCTGAATTACACATTAATGAAAGAAATTACCCTGTACTAGCCACAGTAAGCCAAAACCTATGGGGGGAATAACCTCATTCTCTAGCTAAGTTAGACAAAAAACAACAGCCTTCATCTCCATCATGCTGGGGTGCAATGCTCGGAAAGTTTGGTGTAGGCGCGTCGCAAATGCCTTTAATGTTATCCTGGAAGATGCAGCCCCGATGGGGTCTCAGGCCTGGTGGGGTCTCACCCCACCACAAACAGCAGGCTTCCATGAGAAGAACATGACAACTGTACTTACTGGAGATGCCAATCATTCTGCTCTCAGCTGATCTCTGTCACCGTGAGCCAAGGTCCAAAGGAGGGAGAAGATGAAGGAGGATGAAGAGCTCACCTGGTGATGACATAAACGCAGAGTGCTTGTGCCATCTTTGTCACTCTCAAAGGTTTGTGATGTTCTTTTTAAAATGAAGAACAGAAAAGAGGCTGTTGTGGGATAAATTGGGTATCCCCAGAAATTATGTGTTGAATCTTCAATCCCAAGAACCTTGGAATGTGGCTGAATTTAAAGAGGAGATTCAGGTAAAGTGAGGTCACTGGCTTGGGCCTAATCCAGTATGACTGGAGTGCTTATAAAAAGAGATTCAGGGCCTGACCAGGTGGTGGCGCAGTGAATAGAGCATCCAACTGGGACACAAAAGACCCAGGTTCAAAATCCCGAGATCACCAGCTTGAGCGTGGGATCATAGACGTGACCCCATGGTTGCTGGCTTGAACCCAAAGATCACTGGCTTGAAGCACAGGGTCGCTGGCTTGAGCCCAAGGTCACTGGCTTGAGCCCAAGGTCGCTGACTTGAGCAAGGGGTCACTTGCTCTGTTATATTCCCCCTCCCCTCATCAAGGCACATACGAGAAAGCAGTCAATGAACAACTAAGGAGCCTCAACAAAGAACTGATGCTTCTTATCTCTCTCCCTTCCTGTCTGTCTGTCCCTATCTGTCCCTCTCTTTGTCTCTCTCTCTGTCTCTGTCACACAAAAAAAGAGATAGGATACAAATGTACACAGAGAGACAACCAAGCGAGGCCACTGAGAGAGGATGGCCTTTTACCTGTTAGGGAAAGAAGCCTTCTGAGAAACTAGCCCTGCCCACACCTGACCTCCAACTTTCTGCCTCCAGGACTGTGGGAGAATAAATGTCTGTTGTTTGAGCCCCCAGGCTGTGGTATTTGTCATAAAGCCTGAGCATACACCTGGGCTGGGCATGAAGACTAGAGTAGTCTAGAGTGGCCAACAAGAGAAATGTCTTAAGTCTTGGTGTCTTCATTGATGAAATCATGATAATTCCTACCTCATAGGGTGCCAATGAAGATAAAAATAAATAACATAATGTATGTAAAAGATTAATTTAGTGCTCAACAAACTGGTCACATACCATAAGATCCAAAATACAATTATGGAAATCCATCCATAATTTAATGTCATAGAATGGTCTATATAACCGCAGGCATGACTGAAACTCATGGTGTAGAATCCCGAACTGCAAGCCATCAGAAGCAGAAGCAATGAGTCTCTAACTTAAAATAGACATTTGTGATCATGCTTGAATTACAGACCTTACAGACCTGCTAGTCCAGGCCTCTTTCTTAATAATTCAGTCTGTTTTAAACAAGGATCAACTTTATGTCCTGTGTGCATCTAGCTTTACAACTCTATTATCCTCATTTTAATTATGATGAGCTTCAAATCAATTTTGTCAGGGAGCAGGGGATAAAATGCATACATATGTGTGTACATGGACAGAATTATTCACATGAAATCTATCAATGTCGATTCTATTCTAAATTCTCTTTGGAAGAGTAGTCACAGTGGAAGTTAGCAATGGGCTGTAAGTAAAATGCATCTTCCTCCTGGTGTTAATTTCTTAAATCAGGAATTCACGCTAGAATGAAAAGCACACTAGCTGTGGGTGAAGCAGAGCCGATTAGGGTTCAGCTCTGCCCCCTAAGCCACTGATCAGTTTTTGAAAATCAATTAACCTTCCTGAATTTAAGTTCCTTCATCCCAAACATCTTTTTAACTCACCATGGTGTTGTTAGGATAAAACAACCTACATAAAAACACTTTGAAAATGTAAAAACTATACAGATATATGATCTTATCAAGTATGTGTGTGCACTTCAGATATGAAGTTCTCAGATAAAAGATATGTTTACTATTGCCCAAAATCTATGTACTCTAGTTGACCAATGTAACCCTGTTAAATTTAATCATCTAAAAAAATAAATTAAGGAAAAGAAAAAAAGCAAAGACCAGACTCTAATTTTTGGCTTTTCATCTTTTATCACACATAGTATAAATGGCATTTCAACAACTAGCTTTCCTAATGAAAGATCATATCTGACAATTACTTTAATAACTGTCCTTCCAGATGACCTTAAACCTGCACCTCCAGAAACACCTGGAACGAATGCATGTGGTTTCTGCACACTGATGGAGGTTGTGATGAATGCAAAGTGTCCATTTCTAAATCTCCCTCATTAAAATAACTCACAGACTGCTCAACACCATTTTGCGTTCTTCCTTCTTTCAGCGCTGATGGAAATGGGAGAGGGAAGTAGTGCTTACTATGTATCTACTTGGTGCCAGGTACCACCCCATTCATTTTACACACGAGACCATGGGGATTTTGTGGTAAGAAAGCTGAGGCTCAGACAGCCTACATCACCTGCTCCACCCCCACCCACACGGGCAACAACCCAGATTCTAAACCCCATGTGTGGACTTCTTCAGAGCCTACTCTGACTCCCAGGACTAGAAATAAGAAGATCCTTAACACAGCATGTGTTTATACAGGGACAGAGCATTTGTGCAGTGGGCTGAAGGTCTGTGTTCCTCTGCAATTCACATGTTGAAACCTAACCCCGATAGGATGGGGTTAGGAGGTGGGGTCTCTTGGAGATGATGAGATCATGAAGGCAGGACCCCTATAATGGGACTAATGGCCTTATAAACGTGACCCAGTGAGCTCCTCAACTCTCATGAGAGGGTTGTCACAGAACCCACCATGCTGCCCCCCTAATCCTGGACATCCAAATTCCAGAACTGTGAGAATGCACTCCTGCGGTTTAGCCTTCGTCCAGCCTGAGGCCCTATTTCATCGCAGCCTGAATGGACTAAGACAGTCGTACTGTTCAGTTTGCTCCTCAAGGTTATCTTCACCTTTTCCCCTGGAAGCTTAAATAAATGAAGCCACATATACAGTCCTAAATCTAAATCCCACATAGTCCTAGAGCATGACATTTTCTCCATTATCTAAATAATTACAAATAATCCAAAAAATTCTGTATTTAAAATTCAATTTTTTTCCCTTTTCTTGACTGCTTACTATATGTCACAAAGAGCTTTGGGTGGCCATTTTCCAGATTTTGGCTAAAGAAAATGTGATAATTTTTTTAATAAATGTGAGAATTTTGAGCCACAAAAACTGTGCAGTCCCTTCCCATTGGCCTGTACCCTGATGGCAGAAAAGCACTTAGGTTCTCGCCCTGTTTTGGTCCCTGCCTAACTAAAGCCTGTATACTTTTGGGCTGGTTGGAGGCTAAGGTAAAAACGGTGGGTCCATCTGGTCACCCGTGCAGAAGAGACTGAACAAGAGGCTTTGCACCCTGCCCAGGCCCAAATGAAAAAAACAGATTGAGGGGAGGGGTTCCACTCAAGACCCCCTAGTTAGGGGGTCAGCTACCTAGGTTCATCTAGGCAGGTGGCTCCCTGCTTTCTAGTTGGGCTGGTTACTTTTCCAGGTTCTGATCCTGTTTACTGAAGTTAAACAGGGAACCACTGTTTGTACCAGGAAGGGCAGCCTATTGAAAGAGTTTTCCCAGGTTAAAGGACAAGTTCTCCTCGACAATTGGACTTCAGCTAGTTATTGCCACTAGCAATTTACCGTCTTTTGAACTTAAATTAAAACTTTGATATGTATTTTTTTTTATGAAATAGCCTCCCCCACATAGAACATAATCACCGTAATGATGATGTATGGCTTCTCTTGGGGATTTATGCCAACCTATTTTGTTTAATATTATGAGGAATGTCAGAATGGAAGGAGCAGAGTAACTCCCGAAGAGAAACTATGGGAGATAATTCTTAAAGAGAAGAGATGGAACAGAGCAGGAGGGCAAGCAATTATCTGCGCAGTTAAATCTCAGAGATTCTGAGATAGGAGCACAGTGCTCTCATCAGCTGAACTGAGTATCCATCAAAGTGCATTTTACTTTCGCATATTGATGGTGTCTCCTAATAAAATAATAATTTGCATTTCTATTGTTCTTTTCATCTCCTAGGACTATACAGGTGCTAAATTATTTAGCTTTCTCATAATTCTGAGAGGTGCGTGTCTTTCTATGCTAACCTGAGGTGTTGGTAAGCTGTCTGACTTCTCAAGGGCACAGCTTAAAACAGACCAAGAGGAACAGCTTAACTGTGCGCCTTTCCTGCTGCCTTGTTTGTGAGGGTTAAAGCCATTGGACTACTTTTCTCACCCTCACAGATGGTTCTTTTTAAACTCCAATTAGAATCAGCCCATTATTATGTGGCACGGAGAATTATAGCCAAGAAAATCCCTTTGGAAAATAGCATACTTTATATGGGATTTCTTTTTCCCATTTATTTCCATTATTAGCAAAGGGTCTACCTGCCTTCCTCAGCCATCCTCACAAGGTAGGGAACTAGGAGAGAGTCTGGGGTCTCTTTTTCCAGGGGGACACCACTCAGCATGCTTCGCTAAACTGTCACTCTTTTTTAGTAATTTTTTTTCATTTATGAGAATAGTTCAAGATTGTGTACTCAAACTTTACAATCTCTATTTGGATAATAGAATAACAATGCCAAACACAGTTTTGTATTCAGCCTTCCTGACCTAGGTCTCTAGGCAGGATTTGTGAGGCAAAGAGAGGAAGAGATTAGGATATGACAGTTACAAAGGCTGAAAATGAAGACATACATTTAATGCTTGGGCCTAAGAGTACAGAACTAGGGCCTAAGGGTGAGAAACAGATATTCATTTGCTAATTTAACCTTATCCCCAGAAAATATTATAGTATCTTTTCCAAAAATGATTTTTACCTAGGTCAGATTTTTGAAGAACAAATTTACACTCTTAACAGATATGCACCAAATCCCAGTTTCTTACAATTCTCGTTGTGAACGTGACTTTTTTGGTTTGGATTGTAAAAGAAAACACTGGGTCCACTTAGTTGTCTGGGATGTAACCGTGAGCTAAAATGATCCTAATGAATAGTTACCCCATGTCCTGTCCTTTTGAGAAGCGTGACCCATGGTGAGGACCAATGGCCAGCACAAAAGCTGTGGATCAATAAACCTAATGGCCCCAGGCAAATGGACACTGAGTGTCAGCTGTTGGAGGGAATTTCATTCTGATCAGGGTGTAATTGGGTATTATGGGTAAGGACAATTTCCCTGTACTCTGAAAATCATTGAATACAGCAAACCAAAAATAAAGAGGAGAGCCACACTCTCTGCCATTGTCCCTCCTCTTCAGCCCTCGGGGGCACAGCTGTCTCTGGGAGTGGGACAGGGTCCTGGGGTTGCGCACAGTTTGAGTCCTGGTCACAGGAAATTGCTTTGTTTGAAACATAGAATTGCTCATGGTCACAGGGCTTCACTTGCCAGACACAAATGTTTTGGAGATGATGTAATGAGATGTATTTGAATAAACTGTTTACAGGGGCGTGAACATCTTTAAATGAAAAGGAATTTCTTTAATTTCTTTTCAGAGGTGAGCTTGGCCTCCTCTGAGCACAACCTCTCTGCTCTTTTCTGCAGAGACATCACTCGGGCAGTGACACCTCCTGAATATAGTCTCGGGAGAGCGGGTGGGGAGCGAGCTGCTGGATGGAGTCTGGGATCCTGCTCTCCTCAACTCCATCCTCATCAGAGAACTCCCTGGAAAACTTTTGCTCTACCTTTCTGAGGTATTTTCCTTGCTGTGGTGTTTCTGAGTTCACTTTCTGATTTATAGATATTGATAGTGAATGCTCTAAACACAAGCACATGCTGTCCTTGTGTGGATGGATCCAGGTGAGATTGTCATCAGGCACCTCTGCCCATTTCAGATCAACACAGCGTCACAGGTGGGTCCTCTGACCTCCAGGAAGGGAGTGACCAAGACAACATCTCTCACATTTATTCCTCCTTCCGAATATCGCCCTTTTCACCTTTTATCCTATTTCTTTATCAACGCTCACTACACAGGAGGGAGACGGTTGAATTAGGATGTGAGAGTTTTGATATCAGTGTGGCTGTCAGTCTTTTTTATGGTGTCAAGTGTAGAAGTGAAGGGAGCGGAGCAGTTCGGGCTATTTTTTTTGCACAAAAACCAGGATCAGGAGCTCATGGTTGCAGAAGCATTGTTTAGTTCACTGGTCTCCAACCCCAAACACACACACACACACACACTCACACATACTACATTAAAGCCCATGAGGCTTCTACCATGTTGTGGTCTCTCCAATTCAGGCACCAAGAGCCAGATGACTGCACTGTGGCCAGCAAGCAGGGTGCTGGGCTTCCTGCTGGCTCCACCACTGCACAGTATTTGATGTCATGACAGGGCCGCTCTACTAAAGACATTACTAATTTCTGAGACCATTGTGTAGCACAGGGGTCAGGAAACTTTTTGGCTGAGAGAGCCATGAATGCCACATATTTTAAAATGTAATTCCATGAGAGCCATACAACGACCCATGTATGTTACGCATTATCCAAAAAAAATTTGGTGTTGTCCCAGAGGACAGCTGTGATTGGCTCCAGCCACCCGCAACCATAAACATGAGCAGTAGAAAATGAATGGATTGTAATACATGAGAATGTTTTATATTTTTAACGTTATTATTTTTTTTATTAAAGATTTGTCTGCGAGCCAGATGCAGCCATCAAAAGAGCCACATCTGGCTCATGAGCCATAGGTTCCCGACCCCTGGTAGCAGGTAAAGGTGATCACTGGTCACTGATGTTCAAATTGTTGAAACGTCATTTTGTCATCCCACCCCAGAACAAAAACCCCTGGGTGGGGCAGCAATTGATATTTTAACAAGACCTCCAGGTAACTCTGATACACACTCAAGTTTGAGAATAAAGGGATTAAAATTATATTAAAACTGAAAGCATCTTTTTTTAATTTTAGTAAGAGGAGGGGAGGCAGAGACACATGCCTGCATGCTCTCCAACCAGAATCCACTTGGCAAGCCCACTAGGGGGTGATGCTCTGCCCATCTGGGGCCTTTGCTCTGTTGCAACAGAACCATTATTTTAGCACCTGAGGTGGAGGCCATGGAGCTATCTTCAGCACTTGGGGCCAGCTTGCTCTAATTGACCCATGGCTGCAGGAGAGGAGGAAAAGAGAGAGAGAAAGAGAGAAGGGAGAGAGGGAGGGGTGGAGAAGAAGATGGGAGCTTCTTCTGTATGCTTTTGCCAGAAATCAAACCCAGGACATCCACATGCAGGGCCAATGCCCTGCCACTGAGCCAACTGGCCAAAGCCTGAGAACATCTAAATAACTAGCAGGCACAGAAAGAAATGTTATCTAAATTTAAGCAGATACTCCTCAAAATATAGGTACAATTCACCATTCCTAAGAGTCTCCTGTTTAGAAAGATAACTTAGCACGTGAAAGTGAGAATTCAGAAAGCCCACTAGAACCTGCCATACTTTCCAATTGAAGCCTTAAAGCCTCCTTTCTAAAGTTAGTATATTAACCTTTATCTCATCACTGAGTTCACACAAGTCTATACATAAACATGTAAATCAACTATGTATTTTCCCTGTTAATTTCTCTGTTGTCAGTTAATTTCCAAGCCCACATCTCTGAACCTAAATGGTAGAGGAAGTTTACTTACCAACAGAACCTAATAGTCTACTCATCTGAAATATGTTCATTCCCAATGCCCATTTTTTTAAGGCAACTGATAAAAACTTGATTGAAAAATGGCATAAGACCCACATTTCTGGGTCAATACAGCACTGCCCTAAAAATCTCATCTGAGAGATTTTATCTCATCCTCACAATGAACTTGAGAGGTAGAAATTGCTCACACCATTCTATCAACAAGGGAACAAATTGACAGAGGTAAAGAGCCAAAGCATTTTAGTAACTTGTAGATTTTCTCTGCACTGCTCTACAATTAATAAGAAAAACATTAAGGACTTACATAAACCATTTAGGAACATCATACTATTTGTTTCCACCTATCTCTTAAATATTTCTTTAGGTCACATAATTGATATAGATTGAATGTGTATCCCCCAATTATATGTTGAAGCCTAACCCCCTATGTGATGGCATTAGGAAGTGGGTCCTCTGGGGTGTGAGGAGGTCATGAGTGTGAAGCCTCCATGATGGAATTGGTGTCCTTATAAAAGGATCCTAGAGAGCCCCCTGGCCCTTTCTGCATGTGAGGACACAGTGAGAAGACACCATTTGTGAATCAAGAAGTGGATTTCACCAGACCCCAAACCTGCTGGGACCTTGATCTTGGACTTTACAGCCTTTACAACTGTGAGAAATAAATGCCTATTGTTCATAAGCCACCCAGTGTGTGGTATTGTTTCTAAATTAAGAAACTCTAATGGCTTCAGTGTCACTTAGGTCTTCTCTCCTCTGAACTGGGAGCAGATTCACAATAATGGGTAACGGGGATGGCATTCCGTAATTCTAAATAGTGTAGTTATTTGAACACTTCCTCCAGAAGGGAGCAATGCTTTAGTTTATTGACAGAGCAACGCTGCATTGACACAGAGCCAGCGGTGAGTGGCAGAGGCCAGGAATCCACCTGGAGGCTCCAAGCCTGCCTTGTAACTGGGAATGTTGCCTCTCCCCACCTGGCTCAGCCATATGGGTTGAAATGTGCCATGCATAATTGCCTTTGCCCGCATTTCCACCACAAGGCGCTATGACATGGCCTGGTGTTGAGCCCAGGAAAGGAGATTTCCCTCAGAAATTGGAGGAAAAATTTCTGTTTCTCATGTCTTTTCTGTCCAGGGGGAATGTGAGAAATACCTCAACAGATGTCAGAGGGCAGGGACCTGAGAGGGCATTGCTGGATCCCCTCCCATTTATCCCTTCTAGTGCAGGACTCACCCTGATAAGGAATCTGACAATTCTCCAAGTGGGACGAGCTGAGGAGAAGCCGTACCCACGCACACAGGCATCAGAGCCTTACCAAGTTCTCTGTGCACCGATGCACTCTGAGCAGAGTTGTACTACTGAGTAGGTTATCTCCCTGAAGACCAGGTTAAAGTTAATGTAAGACTCCTACCATCTAGTGTTAGTCAGATTTTCTGCCCAATAAAAAAAGATGTCATTAGGATGCAAGCTCCTTCCATGCTTAGCACATTGTTTTCAATCTCAGTGTGTCCGTATGGTTCCAGGATAGTCACCAGAGCACCAACCTTTACAGTGGCCACTCTAGGTAAAGGGAAAATAGGAGAAGATAGAAACAAAAGGGTGCATGACAGTTCCTTTAAAATTCCTTTTCCAGAAGCCCTACAAGTGATTTCTGTTAACAGCTCTTTGGCTAGAAAGAAGAAGACAGCTCCAAGGGGAGGGCACTGCTAAGTACCCACTTCTGGGCATGTGGCGGCCATGTGGGGATTTCTTCTGGACGTTTTTTGCTCATAGACAATCAACCTGAACCATATCTTTCTATTCTGTAAAAATGCTAGGCACAATTTAAAATTTTGGAGCAAGACCCAGGTTACTCCTATTTACCTCCCATTCAGTAGTTAAAGCTAGATGTATATATTTAGACCTGAGTGGTGGATGGGGCAGGGGATGCTACACCAGCAGCATGAAGTGCTCAAGAAGGATGGGTTGTAGCCTTTCTTACAAAATGAAAATATATCCAAAAAGCTGGGATAAGGAAAATATCCAAGACCATCCAGTAGAGCCTGCTCATTTTGCCTGGAGTGCTTCCAAAGATCTGAGGCTTATGTAGACCCTCACACCAATGGCGACACTTCCTAACCCTCTTTTATCTCCTTATCCCAGATTATGGTATAATGTCCCACAGCCTCCATAAGACAGACAGAACCCTAATGTTGTGACTTGAATAAGGAAGGGAAGATAACTCTTGAACCGTCTATCAAAGCTTCTTCAAAGGTCTGCATTTCCAGTCTCAGTGCTTTGTTGCAGTCAGACTGGGGTGCCGCTGCCGACAGCAATTGATCAGAGAAGTAGAGCCACTGAAACATGCCCATATATACTTAAAGAATGTATTAGAAGGAGCTGAGCTTAGGCCATTGTGCAGGCTGGTCAAATAATCAAATTGAGACTGTTATTTTTTGCATCTGTTAAATACCTAGGGCCAAGAGCTAGGAAGGGGAGGTGAATACCAAAGAGGGGAAGTGAAGAAGACCAGCTCAGACCTGCAAACTGAGTTGGAACCTCCGAGGACAGATTGGATTTCACCTTGGTCCTCACTGCCTCCATCCTTCAGAAGATGGTGGTGTCCCCACAGAAGAAGCAGGCATCCTTCAACATGGAGCAAAACACATCCCTGGACTAGAACAGAAAAGCTGGCTCAGAACCCCCCATGGGAGCTGGCAGAGCTGTGGGCCCACCTGGCACCCCAGCCCACCATTCCGGCCAACATCTGAGGAGCAATGTCAAAGAGCTGCACCAGCACTTCCTGCCGTGCCCTGATCTTCTGGCACATAAAAAAGCATACTGTTTTTTCAATGCCCATTTTTTAGTCTTTCCTGGAATTGGGTTCTCCCCCAGTTGAGCCTGCAGGTGAGAACCAGCCTGACCAGTCTTGTGAGAGTCCGAGCCAGCCAAGACACAGAAATCCCTGAACAACAGAAACTATGAAATAAGTGTTTGTGGTTTCAACCTGCCAAGTTTAGGAGCAATTTGTTCCATGCAGGAACTAACACCAGCACTCTGGTCTGTTTGTCAGCCTTTGTACACATCATATTGTTACCTTATTTTATACTGTTTCCTTCACTAAAATTGCCATCAGCCTTGCTCAGTGTCCAATTCTATCTATTCTTCAATATCCACGTCAGTGTCTGTGTTCTCTTTGAGCCTTTCTGATTATTTCAGCCCATGATGATTCTTTTCTTCCACAAGACAGAAAATTTATTTTCCCAATAAGGCCAGAATGCCTTTGAACATTCACCCCTGGCTTTGGGTGGCACAGGCCAACACAGTGTACAGCTGGGATCAATACCAGAGAAGTGGGTTGTCAACACGAGTAGGATTCGCCTTTCTTTAGAAGCAAAATGGGAGAAGATCTGAGGTTGGAAATTGAGTCAACATTAGTTGGCCAAGTAGGATAAAACTGAGCTTGAGAATAAGGAGAGAAGCATGAGCAACAACTCCTAGGTATCAGTGTTGAGAATTGATAAAGTGGGAGCAACCCTAAGTATAAGTGAGGGGTAGACTGCTAGGGATAAGGGTTGCTTTGGTTTTTGAGTTTTTCTTGAAGGACCTTTTTCACCGCCTCTGTGAATACAACTCTATGGATCTCAAAGCAGTTCTCTGGGTCAGGGCGCTCTACATTGTGACATTGTGTGTGTGTGTGTGTGTGTGTGTGTGTGTGTGTGTGTGTGTGGTGTATTTCCTTTAAGTCAGTGGTGGCCCCTTGAGGAAACAGTAAGCTGGCAGAATGCATTGCTTTTCCTCCACACAGCAACTATTCATTGAACCCTTATATGGAAATACAACCTTTGTTCATCCGTTTCCTTGAAAAACAGAAAGAATCTCTGTATTCATGATAAACCATTCATTTACAGAGCCAACCCAATTCCTAAAGATAACAGAGCAAAATTAAAGTGGGCTACTTCCTCAAGACTCATTTTATTTCTGTGACCATTTAAGCTTAGTTTATATTCCATTGAACAGGAATTAAAACAATTAAAGTAGCAAGAGAAAGGTATTTTAAACCTTTTAATAAAAAAGATGTTTTCATTTGGTTAATGTTGAAAGTAAATTTAGATGAACCATACAAATTCATACTTCATAAGAAATATATGTGTATCTGTACATTAAATTTCCCACTCACAAGCACATGAAAGCTTTTAGAATGAGGTATTCGTTGCCTGACACAAGGCACAGTTCTACTTACGCAAAAAGGTTCAGGAATATCAGGCTTAGTGAATTTACATATAAAAAAGGCTTTAACTCAATTAATTGAGTCTCACAGAGACTTCAGTTCTACAAAAGCAAATATTTGCGATTGTACTTGTGCTGCTGTGTTTGTCACATCAAGCACCTGGTTTGACTAAAGTTGTCACCGCTTTGGCATTGGTGATAGCCAAACGGGGAAATGCTTATTCCAATGGTCAGCCAGTATGGGTTCCCAGTTCATCACAGCTCCTACAGAATTGAAAACCAGGTGTCTTAGAGGAAAATTTCCATTCTAGTGGCTGCATCCACATGAGAATAGAAATAGCCATTTACTAACTATCATGTGAGTATACACAGTCAATCTGGTACATTTATTACCACCAAAATACTTAGAAGATTCAGTGATCTAATTTTGTGACCAATACAGCTCTGTTTGTCCTGGCCAGTTGGCTCAGCAGTAGAGCATCAGCCTGGTGTGTGGAAGTCCTGGGTTCGATTCCATGTCAGGGCACATAGGAGAAGCGACCATCTGCTTCTCCACCCTTCTCCCTCTCCTTTCTCTATCTCTCTCTTCCCCTCCTGCAGCCAAGGCTCCATTGGAGCAAAGTTGGCCTGGCACTGAGGATGGCTCCATGGCCCCTGCCTGGGGTGCTGAGGATGGCTCTGGTCGCAGCAGAGCAACATCCCAGATGGGCAGAGCATCGCCCCCTGGTAGATATGCCAGGTGGTTCCTGCCCAGCAGCCGCATGCAGGAGTCTGTCTGCCTCCCTGCTTCTCACTTCAGAAAAATACAAAAATAAATAAATAAATAAATACATACATACATACATACATACATACATACATACATACATACAGCTCTGGCCTGACCTGTGGTGGCACAGTGGATAAAGCATTGACCTGGAAATGCTGAGGTCACTGGTTCGAAACCCTCGGCTTGCCTGGTCAAGGCACATATGGGAGTTGATGCTTCCAGCTCCTCCTCACTTTCTCTCTCTCTGTCTCTCCTCTCTCTCTCTCTCTCTCTCTGTCTCTCCCTCTCCTCTCTCTCTAAAAAAAATGAATAAATGAATAAATAAAATCTAAAAAAAAAATACAACTCTGTTTGACTACACTTAATGTCTACTGTACAAGTCAGACCTCCCACTAATTAATTAACTTAGCCAAAAATCTAAGATAAACCAAATTGAATGGAATCCTGTGTTTCACATAATGAAAAATAAAAATAATGCAGTATAGAAACAATAAGACACACAGAAACAAAACACATTTTTCTCATACATCACAAGCTAAGCCAAGAGTGTTTGGGGAACACTGAGGTTCTCAGCCTGAATTTTCTGGAAGTTTCTCCACTGTTCTCAGTTTCACTTAGCAGCCTCCATGCAGCATACAGTTTAACAGGTCTCTTAATGTGGTTAAAGGGTTGTAACAACACATTCTTATTATAAAGGCCTAATTCTCAATTGAAACTATTTGTCACAATAATACCCCCATAGTGAAGACTTTTACAAGATAATTATGTGGTGAGTAAACAATGTGATGTTCCCTTTTATCTGCCTTAAATGGGCCTCCTTCTCCTTTAATCACCTGCCTGCTGTTCATATATTATTGAGCAGAGTGAATGAGACCCACAGAACAGCCTTTCTCAGTCATTGGTTGTTATGTATCCCATTATATCTCTAGGTTAATGAGCACTATTTAGTGTTTACCATCTCCCATTTTATAAACATCAGTTTCCATTGTTGATTTACATAGAGTGGAAGAATCATTGAGCCCAGTCTTCGAGTGTTTTAAAGATTGCTTTGCAGCATGTTCTTCTGGTAACAGCCTGGAGAGAACAGTATCTTCTGCATACTGCATTTCACCTCTGCTCCCTGAGGGTGACCCAGGACGGGGCCAGTAGTGGCTTGGCTTGCTTTGGTTTTTGAGTTTTTCTTGAAGGACCTTTTTCAGCGCCTCTGTGAATAAAACTTGCTTTTCTTCTTTTCTCCTCCCTTTTTACCTTCTTCTTCTTTACCTCCCCTCCTCCTTCCTCCCTTCTTTCCTTCCTTACCCAACATTTATATAGAGCAATTATCATAAACAAAGTAGATAGTGTTGTTAATCCCATTTCTGTTGGTTTTTAAATATACTTTTTAAATTTTATTTTTGTTGAGATATAATTGACATGTAACATTATACTAGTTTCAGGTGTATTACATAATAATTTGACATTTAAATATATTACAAAATGATTACCACAATAAGTTTAGTTAACATGAATCTTCACAGGTAGCTAGTTATTTTTTTCTTGTGATGAGAGCTCTTAAGATCTATTCTCTTGGCAATTTTCAAATAGGCAATGCAGTGTTATTAACTATAGTCACCATGCTTTATATTACACCCCCATTACTTATTTATTTTATAACTGGACATTCCTTGATGAAGAATGTGAGGTTATGAGAAGTTAAATAACTTATCTGTTGTTATATATCTAATAGGTAAAGAAGCAGGAATTTTTAACCTAGGACCATCTGACCCTGTAGTGTGTGTATGACCCATCCCTTTACGGCTTTTAGAAAACTCTTAGGATGGCAACCTGTCATCATTTAAGGGAACGGTAAACAAAGTCTCATTGGAGACTGCCTGGGCAGCACCAGCTAGGGGACTCTCTCCTTACATAACTCCATTCTCACCCCTGAATACCTTCGATGGCTTTCTTCATCCACAGGGGCCATCCTCTCACTCACACAAGGACCAGTAGCTTTGCACGCTTACAGCTGCTCCAGGAACAGAAGGGAAAGTTGACTCTCAGCTCCTGGCAGTGCTGTGCAGTAACAGCACTCCAGAACACCACCGTCCACCTTTCCCACCCCTAGGATTCCACCCTCCTGGTTCCCATAGGGCTCAGCCTGTCTGCCCTCTAGGGAAGAAAAACCTTTTATTTTTGTTGTTAGGAGGCTCCTGATGATTTAAGCTCTGGTTTTTATGGGCCATTAAGTTGAGTTGTTCAGATTGGAAAAGAAGGGAATAGAGCATTTCTTTTTCTTTCTTTTTCTTTTTTTTCTATTTTTTTAAAAAATTTTTAATTAATTTTAATGGGATGACATTAATCAGTCATGGTACATAAGTTCAGAGAAAACATCTCCAGGTTATTTTGACATTTGATTATGTTGCATACCCATCACCCAAAGTCATATAGTCTTCCGTCACCTTCTATCTGGTTTTCTTTGTGCCCCTCCCCTCCCCCACCCTCACCTGCCCTCCCCCCTTAACCACCACACTCTTGTCCATGTCTCTGAGTCTCATTTTTATGTCCCACCTATGTATGGAATCATAAAGTTCTTAGTTTTTTTCTGATTTACTTATTTCACTCAATATAATGTTATCAAGTTCCATCCATGTTGTTGTAAATGATCCAATGTCATCATTTCTTATGGCTTAGTAGTATTCCATAGTATATATGTACCACATCTTCTTCATCCAGTCATCTATTGAAGGGCTTTTTGGTTGTTTTCATGTCTTTGTCACTGTGAACAATGCTGCAATGAACATGGGGCTGCATATGTTTTTACGTACCAGCGTTTTTGAGTTATGGGGGTATATTCCCAGTAGAGGGACTGCTGGGTCATATGGTAGTTCTATTTTTAATTTTTTGAGGCACTTCTTAAGTGCAGGTCTGAAGAGTGAGTGGAGACTAGACCTGGGAAATACCAAGGACATGCACAGGCTAAAGTACAAAGTGGGATTTTTATTCAAATAGCCAACAGCTTCCAGAATCTCAGACACACATGCCGCAGTCCATCACCATTTAGCTTACAAGTCAGCACGCCTATCCCTAGAAGTAAAATTGTGCCCCACACTTGTTGGAGGTCATCCTGGATTGTGCATTAGGGAGGTGTTTGGTTGAGCTATAAGCTACCCAAGATGTCACATAACTCCCTATGTGTCTACCCATCCTTGTACAATACCCCAGAACACCCAAAGCAGGATGCCAGGGCACCTGAAAGGTGAGCATTGTGGTGTTCCTGAAACGAGCGAGCATGAGACCCTGGCACTGGACCATTGGGAAGTTAGAGTCCCCAGAGCAACAGCAAGTGTTCGTTAATTATCGGAGTGGAGACAGTTTCATGTCCAGCCTGCCTTCAGAAGTGTTACCCAGGTATTGTCTCTTGGGCAACATGGTTGAAATGAAGTCGTGCAATGTCAGGAGTGTGGGGTTCCTCAGCCAGTCCCTGAAGTTGTCCCTTCAAACCTTTCTTATGGACCAACACTCCAGAAAGTAGAATGCTTGTCTGTCTACCAGTGATGTTTTTCACTGGGTCAGCCATGGGTGTGTATGTGTGTATGTGTATATATATGTGTACACGTGTGTGTCATGATTGAGGAATGCTTTTTGAAAAATAAAACCCAGGCAATTTGCAGTCCCAATGCCCCTTGGGAACCTCTGCTTTGTAACAAACCTCAATATAAGGAGCTCAGATCAGAGGTATCCGGATAAGGTCCGTTTAGCTCATTAAATCACTCTCTTGTGACAACTAGTGTCGAGCACTGTGCTAATTATCACAGACATATGCAGGGAAACACTGATACCCACCATCAATTTTAGATAGGAGGAGCCTTCTATATCTCAAATATACACTTTGAATAAATACATATACAATGCTCTCCTGTCCAAATGTTAATTGGCATATGGAGTTTCCACTGAATATGGTGTAAGCAATGCTTGCCCCCTGTCCCCCACTCATCTATTTTGTTTGCACATAAGTGTTTCCCACTGAAAGATGGAGGATGGTGTGCAGGGGGCCAGCCCAACTACACACCTCGTGTTGTTAATTGCTTAAAGCCACTGTTTGTTAAATGCTATTATTGCCGATACTAGTGTTGAAAGCTTTATCTCCTGCTTCAGCTTTACCTTCATGCATTTATTTAATAACTACAGAGGGCATATGGTGTTCTGGGCACTGGTCTGAGATGCTGGGGGAAGTTTGGAGGTGATAGAAAATGTGACCCAGGTCCAGCCGTTGTCCTGGAAGAACAGGATTTGAACTCCTGTCTGTTCAATGCCGACATCTCTCCCTTAGTCTTCAAGGTGCTAGAGCTAGGGCTTTTCCACCTCTCGACGGAACAAGTGTAACTACGCTTACTAGAGAGACATAATTTGATTTATCTGCCACTTTAAAGAACACCTTATTATAGAACACTTTAAACATGCATATGTTAGAGAAAATAATATAGTAAATTTCCATGCACTCATAACCTGTTTATGACCGTTTTCAATGTTTTTCTTTTCCAGTTTCATCAATCCCTACCACTTTTAACTATAAAACTTCAAAGCCAATCAACACATCACTTCATCCATAAATGTTTTATTATGTTCCAAAAAACATTTTTACACTTAACCACATTCCATTATCACTCCCAATAAAATTGGCCATAATTCCTTAATAATATCTAATGCCCAGTTGGTGTTCAGTTTTCACTGATTGTCTCAAAACAAACGTCTTTTTACCATCGGTGTGTTTATATCATGATCCAAAGAAGGAGGACCACATGTTGCATTTGGTTGGTAGATTTCCGTTATCTCTTTTAGCCTGTAACAGTTACCATTCTTCACTTCACCTTTTATTATGACATTTATTTGCTGGGTCATTGAAGAAACTGGCTCATTTGTGCTATAGAATTTCCCAGTCTAGGTTTGGCTGATAGTATCCCTGTGGCTCTATAATCAGCGGGGTCCAAGAGTGGGTCTAGTATTTGATCTGACAGGTTTTTCCATGATAAGAACTCTGTTAGGCATTTCTGTCTATAAACGACATTACACATGATGTATTCATTTAGCAGATGGTGTGCTGTAATTATCTTATGAAGATAATCTCTGTTTCTTATTTTGCTATCACTTGAGCACTAGATAAACATCATTCTTTCTCAGTTTTAACCTTAAAAATAGATAAATAAAATCAAAGTGTCTTTACTTCAAATTCCACCTTCCACTTGAGGACTGGAGGGTGGTACAGGTAATAGGGCTGCTGAGTAACGTGGGGTCTCCCTAAAATCAGCCAAGCACCCTTTTTTTCTCACACAGCCTCTTCTCTTGAAGATCTATTCTACCTCACTTCTATGTGACAAATGTTTAGTTTCAGAATCGAATTCACTGCAGATCATATTCACTTTCTAACTACCTTCCTGATTCTTCCACTGAAATGTAAAGTGACTACTATCAAAATCGAGACTAATCTCCAGTAATGAGTCTAAAATCCCCAGTGCTTATCAGTGGCACCGTCTCCTAAAGACTGAAAACCTTTAAATACCATCGTTTCCTTACTAATACAGCTGCTCACCATTGTTCTACCAGCCCTTTTTTTTTGTACCTACTGAAAATACATGCCCAGGAACAAAGGGAAAACAAATGTTGACAAAGATGTGGCATGTCATTCTGTTTGCATGCATTTGAGAAGACCTTGACTCAGAGAGCTCATGGAAATGAGAAAGAACTTCAGTCCCAGGCTGCTGATTAACAAGCTTATCAGAGCTGAGCATCCAAACGAGGGCCATCTTTTAAAATACTCAGTTGCCTACTTATATCAAGGGATTTTGTTTCAAATGACTTTTAACTATTTATAAAAGCAAAACTCAATTTCCAACACAGAGATTATTATTGAAATGGATCAGAAAAATGTACTGAGTCTTAAAAGTAGTTTCAAAAAAACAGTTCTGAAATATTCAGACTAATTCTTTGGAGTAAACTATACCTATAGGACAATTATAAATAGTTTATGTTCCCTATTAGTGTTTATGATTCAGGATTTGGTGTCTTTTTAGCTCCTGTCAAAATCAGTGCTTCTCTAAACCAAAATATAATGTGAATGATATTATTGACTATGAGACTGTTCTAGAGAGAAAGAAAATCTATTGCTTATGAAACCACTAATATTCAAGGACAGCCTCACTATTATGCACTATTATGGATATTTTTCAAGTTGCAATATCACACCTTTGGATAGCTTGATCTCAACTATAATTCTTAAGTGTTCACTTGGATATATTTTGGTAATTGTATATGCTTATATAGCCACAAACACAGTTAAGACATAGAGCAATTCGGCCCTGGTTGGGTGGCTAGTGGATAAAGCATCCTTCTGGCACACTGAGATTGTGGGTTTGATCCCCAGTCAGGGCTCATAGGAGAAGCATTCAATGAATACACAGCTAAATGGAACAACTAAGTGGAACAATGAGTTGATGCTTCTCTCTGTTCCTTTCTCCTTTCCTCTCCCTCTCTCTCTCAATCAATGGAAAAACTAAAATAATAATAAAAACAGTTTTATCACCAAATATTTCCTATTTCCTTTTATAATCAATTCCCTCCCTCACTCTACCCCAACCAACATTAATCTGTGTTTTATGATTGTAGCCTTGCTCTTTCTAGAATTTTATATGAACAAAATAATACAGTGTGTATTTTTTTTGTTTGACTTCTTAATGAAATCTTTTGACATCTATCCAAGTTGTGGTATCACTATTTTTCTCCTTTCTAGTAGTATTTTATTATAGGGCTAGATAGTACTTTATGTTTATTCACTCACCAGTCAGGTGTGTCAATTCTTATACTTGTCTATTAAGAAAAATGCTGCTGGACATGGAAACAACCAAAAAGCCCATCAATAGATGACTGGATACAAATGCGGCACATATACACTATGGAATACTACTCAGCCATAAGAAATGATGACATTGGATCATTTACAGCAAAATAGTGGGATCTTGATAACATTATACGAAGTGAAATAAGTAAATCAGAAAAAAACCAGGAACTGCATTATTCCATATGTAGGTGGGACATAAAAGTGAAACTAAGAGACATTGATAAGAGTGTGGTGGTTACGGGGGGAGGGGGGAAAGGGAGAGGAAAAGGGGAAGGGGGAGGGGCACAAAGAAAACTAGATAGAAGGTGACAGAGGACAATCTGATTTTGGGTGATGGGTATGCAACATAATTGAACGACAAGATAACCTGGACTTGTTATCTTTGAATATATGTATCCTGATTTATTGTTGTTGCCCCATTAAAAAAATAAAATTATTTAATAAAAAAAAAAAGAAAAATGCTGCTATGAAAATTAGCATGCATATCTTTGTGTAGACACATGTTTCTATAGGACATACCTAGGAGTGAAATAGTTGGGTCACAGACAAGTGAATATTTAACTTTATAATATTCCACCTTACTATTTTCCAAATTTTGCACTTTCACTAACAATGAGTGGGAATTCCATTTACTTCACATCTGCACCAATGTTTGCAATTGCCAAGTATGGGCACTGACTGGTTGGTTCAGCAATAGAGCATCAACCCAGCGTGTAGAAATCCCAGGTTCAATTCCCGGTCAGGGCAACACAGACAAAGTAAACATATGCTTCTCCACACCTCCCCCCTTCTCTCTCTCTCCATCTCTCTTTCCCCTTCCTTCAGCTGTGGCTCAAATAGTATGAGCAAGTTGGCCCTGGGCACTGAGAATGCCTCTAGGGCCTCACCTCAGGTGCTGAAACAGCTCAATTGCTGAGCAACAGAGCAGCAGCCCTAGATGGGCAAAACATCACCCAGTAGGGGGGCTTGCTGGGTGGATCCCGGTCAGGGCACGTGCAGGAGTCTCTCTGCCTCTCCACCTGTATTTAAAAAAAGAAGAAGAAATTGCCAAGTATATTTAACCTTTTCAGCAGATGCAGTGGTTTCTCACTTTGGTTTTCATTTGCTTTTCTCTAATGATTAGTGGTGTTGAGACTCTTTCCTGTGCTTGTTGGCCATTCATATATCTTTTGTTCTGAAATACCTACAAATCTTTTGATCATTTGTAGAGGGATTTTTCTTAATTCTAAGAAATTATTAAAAATACTTATATATTATTTATTATAGTTGTATTTTTTTTTTCATTTTTCTGAAGCTGGAAACGGGGAGAGACAGTCAGACAGACTCCCGCATGCGCCTGACCGGGATCCACCCGGCACGCCCACCAGGGGCGACGCTCTGCCCACCAGGGGGCGATGCTCTGCCCATCCTGGGCGTCGTCATGTTGCGACCAGAGCCACTCTAGCGCCTGAGGCAGAGGCCACAGAGCCATCCCCAGCGCCTGGGCCATCTTTGCTCCAGTGGAGCCTTGGCTGCAGGAGGGGAAGAGAGAGACAGAGAGGAAGGCGCGGCGGAGGGGTGGAGAAGCAAATGGGCGCTTCTCCTGTGTGCCCTGGCCGGGAATCGAACCCGGGTCCTCCGCACGCTAGGCCGATGCTCTACCGGTATTTATTATTTTTTATTTTATTATATTTATATCTTTATATTTATCCATTATAGAATAATTATACTATTTATAAATGTATAAATATATATGCTGAATATAAATATATTATAATAAATAATATATAACAATAAAGAATATGAGTTATGCAGATATAAACATAATAAATCAATAATTAGTATAAATATAAAAATTTATGAGAGAAGGAAGAAAATATCAATGTACATATAAACACATAAACAGACGATTTCTTTACGCTCTCTGGACAGAGCCCTGTGTTGACTTATGGTTTGTTCCCACTGCTGACTGTCCTCTTGACCGCCAGTCACACTCTTGGCTTCCCCTACCCCGCAGTCTAGCACAAAGGGCTGTGTACACAACTAACCCAGGAGGCATGTGAAGTGCTAAGTGTGAGGATTCACAATCACTGTCCTAGTGGTGTGTTTGCGCTGCCTAAGTGTCATTAGATAAAGACCTAACTACTTGTAGTCTCATTTCTTTTTTTTTTATTTATTTAGAAAATTAACTTTAACAGGGTAACATTCATCTATAAGAGTACATATGTTTCAGGTGAACATTTCTGTAGCATTTGAACTGTTGATTATGTTGTATACCCATCACCCAAAGTCAAATCATTTTCTGTCACCTTATATCTGTCCCTCTTTATCCCTTCCCCCCACTCGCTTCCTCATTTTCCTCCCCCACATTTCCCTCCCCCTGGTAACCACTTCACTTTTTCTATGTTCCTGAGTCTCTCAGTTTCATATCCCACCTATGTGTAAAATCGAAGAATTCTTAGCTTTTTCTGATTTACTTCTTTTACTCAGTATGATGTTCTCAAGGTCCATCCATGTGGATGTAAATAAATTATTTTGGATGGCCAGCTTTAACTGAGTTTATGAGTACAAGTAACATAATCCATTGCAGGCATTGCTTTCATTCAGCTACAAAATGTCTTCCATGAGGACAGATTTACCACAAAGCTGGTGAAGCGTGAGCTTCGAGGCCCCTACTGTCATGGGCCCATGTCCAGGTCCTGGGAAGAACCTCACAATGTGTTCATATATTTATTCTAAATAAAGTGTATACTTCATTTTAATTTTAAGTTGCATATTCTTATTTTAAAGAAGACCCTTCCAAATGATGTATTTCAAGCTCTACAAAGAAGGGAAAGGCAAACTGACCTGTTATTTGGATGACTTAGAAGCTACGTTACCTGACAACTTCTTCTGAATGAGAGTAAGGGAGTGTACAGTATAGGGTGGGTGCATGTGGGGAAGGGGCTGTGTACATGCACATTGCTTTTCAAAACACCTGCACTATTTTATATTCCACAAGAAATATAACAGAGCTTTAATTTTTTCACCCTTTTCAACTTTACTCATGCACACCTGACTTATTTAAACTTAATCAGTTTACTACATTTCTTGAAAATAATTCAAGAATCAAAATAGATGGCTTTAAATAGATAATCCATTGCTTTCTTACATATGATGATTGGGCCATATTTTTTTTTCACCTTGTTTCTAGAAGTCCCAAAATCAGAATTTGCCGTTTTTATAATAGTCAAATTATGTTTCTATTCTAGTCACATGTTTACCAGTTTTTTTTAATTTTTTTAAAATTTTTCTCCTAGAATTAATTTCTTTCCCCTTTGGTAAGTCTTTCATCAAGAGTGTGCAAGTGGGAGATTTTCTCCCTTCTCTCCTGCCTTCTTTCCTTCATGACTGCCTGCTTTGTTTTCTCTTCTTTTCCCTTTTTTGATTAAAAATGTATTTATTATATGGTCATTCATAAGTGATAGTACAAGGAAGCACAGAGATTTAAGATCATAGCTATTTTTTTTTCATTTTTAAGTGGTTGTATTTAATGTTAGCACAATAACATTTTTTCTACATTATATGTATATTGCGTTGTGCATTCAGCACCACAAGTCAAGTCTCCCTCCATCACCATTTATTTCCCCATTCTCCTCCACTTCCCCTCACCCATTTTTCCTCCTGCAATCCCCAGACTGTTGTCTGTAGATCACAGCTATTTTTACTCAGATTGTCTCTAGAACCCTTTGGAAACAAGGGATTTCAGTCTTTTATCCAGGTGGCTTCCCACTAGTAAGACATCTCTCATGGTCCATGTCACTTGTGGCTTCTTTGTCTCTTCTGGCCTTTTCCATTGATTAACCACCCAAGCTATATGATTGATGAATTGTTCTAAAGCCTGCCCACCCCGATTGCTGGTTGACATGGGGCCACTTCTCCAGGGGAGCTCATTTGGAGCAGTCTTGTCTCTGTTGAAGTTGTACTGGTGAATGGGTCAGGTACTCCCACAGGGTAGCTCCAAATCTTAAGGGTCAGTAACCAAGAACCTGTCCTGAATCTCTGGAAGAATGAGCAAACTTGAATCTGTGTGACCTAACCCAAGTTTCATAGCAGAAATGATTCTTCATGAAGGGGTGACTGGTTGGGGACTGAAAGCCAACAGGGTCTTTGCAGTTTAGATTTTTGGGGGACAGAGGTGTGGGGAACTGGCAGTAAAGTGACAGTCTGCTCAACCCCCCACCTTACTCGTTCTGTGAAGTTACTAAAGGCTATTTTTTTCACACCTTCATATTAGTTGGGGTGCTGGATTGTTTATACTTGTCCTATTTCCCATGTCCCTGGAAAGACTGGAAGCAGTTTCTTTTTATCCTTTGTTTTGTGAAGCTAAGATGTTAGGTATGGTGGGAGTTTTCTGCACTTGGTAGAATTCTTGGAATGCCTTGGAAATGTGACTTTGTTTTAATGATCTCTTTGATTTGCTAATGGATCGCTTTGATTTGCTAATGGATCACTTTTCCCTATAAATAAAGCAGGTTTGCTTTTTGCAAGCTATCTCTTGCTCTGCAAAGAAATCTCTGGAGCCCATCCTTTTTCTCTTTAAAACTATTTTCTTAATTCTGCACCATTCCACTCAGGACCTGGAATTACTAGCCGTACTGGTTCAGGACAGTGACCAATGACACTTCTGGGTTTTTAGGGGCTTTTCGGGAAAGATTCTACACTTTGTCTACAGTTCAACTTCCAGCACAACTTCAGGTCTTTCCCCAGGAGAGTTACAGAATTGTCAAGCTCATCAACAAGACTACATAACTTTTGAAAAGATTCACTTACCATAATCTTTTCTAAGCTTAAAATTGGCACCCTAGTTGGTGCTCTATTTAAACAAAAATATCAAGGTTCTGAGGACGAAGAGTTGGAGAATGGCAATGCCTAGAATATTCTCTAAAAAAAAGAAAGAAAGAAAACACATTCTCACAGAAAATGATGATTCTATTTGGCACCCACATCTATAACCCAATCTGTTAGGCAAGTATAATTTAAAGTTTGATTTTTTTTACCCTTTCCTAAGAAAATTCAAATGGAAAAATAGCTGTTTTAGAGCATAGTGATTAAATCTGAAAAGCAGAGCCTCCTACCCAAAAAACTGTGGTTGTTTAAATCTTGATAATTTTAACAAATTGTTGACAGTCCTATTTCTTGATTCTTATCCTCAAAAAAAGAAAAAGTTGGGTTTTTTTTTATCAGTTTGGTCAGGTTTAGTTCTTTCTCCTGAAATATTTTTATTGTACAAAAACAAGTGCACTTTATGGTCAGTTGAAAATTGAATAGAAGACTTAGGCTTCTGCTTTATTAGAAACGTGAGTTTGATGTCATAGGGAAGATCTTCCACGGGAGGAGAACATGAGAATGCAGAGGGCTGCCTCACATTGTTGCAGAGGATGTAAAGATGCTCTCTACCTGAGGTCATGCCCACGCAGCCCCCTGCCTTGGGCCACATTAGGACTATTATCTGGATGCCAGTACATTCCTGTCTCCTTCCTCTTGCCTCACAAACAACTTCTTCTGGTGACAAGCAGAAGGTTTGGACTTGCTGTCTTCTGTGTGTGCCTCCCGGGAGCTCTGCCCAGTGTGAGTGCCACCATGGCCACTGCCTGGAGCATCTGACGTCCTTGCAATCTTTCCTTTTGTTAGATAATTCCTCCTATTTATGTAGGATCTTTCTCAGTTTGCTTCTCCCGCATAATGAATGAACCACTCCCAGTGTTGTTTCTTGTACCCTGCTCTTAGAAGGTGTACAAGAAAAGGATGTTCTCTTGTCCAGACTTTGAAAGTTGTAGTGTGAGGCTGTGTTGCTTGAAGCTGCTACAGATACGATATGAGGATTCTTGAGGCCTAAAAAGAGAAACCACAATAGAAGTCAGCATGGTGGAGTATAAAGATAGAGGCACAGGGTGTTTGGGTCTGTCACAGTGCTATGCAACCAGAGGTGGGCTTTGTGTCTCATTTTTATTGAGGCAGCGCACTCCCTGTACTATTGAAACTGATTCTACTTTAGTTGGTGTTCTATTACTTATAGAACCTGCAGCATTTGTGTTTGGAGTCACTCAGCATGGCAGGGTCTTCTTCAGAGGGCAGACCTCAGGACTCCAAGGATGGGAGCATCCTGCCTGGAGATTCCCCTGCCTCCTCACTATTCTGGGAGAAGACAGGAGACACAGGCCAAAATCCAGTAAGACCTCCTTCTGCTTTGTTTGTAAGAAAGAAGGATGTGGATAGGTGATCTATTTAAGGGAGCCATTATCTTTAAAATTTTTTGATTTAAGCCTAAATCAAAGGCCTTGAAGAAATTTGTGTCTGGTTTTCACTCCCCCACCTCCACACACAGTGCCTAATTTTTCTTAGGAGCAATGGCCTGATCACGCACCCATCCTTACCTTAGGACAATCTTCATGTGGGGTGCAGGGGGTGCTGGTCCAGCATGTTCTAAAAGAATCTGAACCATGGTGGACCTTGAGTGGAAGCCCCAGCTGCTAACAATGGGACTGCTGTCAAGAGGTCAGGCTTAGGGCTGATGGGGTCTGTCAGAGAGACAGAGAGACAGCTGAGAGACTGGAATGTGTGTTTATGTCATTGGGTGGTAGGTCTTCACAGGGTGGTCCAGTTATTTTTTTAAATTTCTCAGTAAAATACATGCCAAAGGTACAAAATTGTTTTTATTTTTATGGCCAATAAGTATAATGTCAAACTCCCCTTTTCCAGGAAGATTAATCTCTGAAATTATAGAAGGAATGTAGAGATTCTCCCTTCACTTCCTCTTATTCTCTGTTTCCTGAAACACGACAATTATTTACCAAAATAGTGGTGTCACAGAAGGCTTCACTGGCTTAAGAGGAGAAGCCAAAGTCCTTGCATCACAGATGAGTCCCGGGCCAGTGACCTTCTCAGACCACAGGAAGTGTCACTTTCCTTGCACTAAGAACAGGGGTCCAGCCCTGCAGCAGCCCCAGGATCTCTCCTGCAAGTTGCAGGAGCCAGGCAGGGTGTGCAGGTTCCCTTTGCCTCAGTCCATTGCCGTGGTCTCATCGTACGGAAGAGTGAGGAGAACACAGCTGAGAAACCGTGCGCATCCTTACCTGAGAAGAGATTACCTGAAAAGAGAGCTCAAACTTGGGGAGGTGCCACGGCCTGCCCTCCATCTGCCCTGTTCAAAGGTTCCTGGACACACGGTCCCTCATTTGTCCAGTTGGACACTCAGCTTGACAGAGTGCTAGTGGAATATTAGTTAACAGCAACCAAAACCTTTATCCTCGTTACTCTTGTTGGCCTCATTAGGAAGAGAAGTTATCTTTAAAAACAATTTAAAAGTTTTTAAAAGTTCTAAGACTCAAATTGCTCTTATCCAGAATAATTTAAACAACCACCTGATTGCATATGCCAAGTCCTGTGGGGCATATTAATATTGGTTACCTCAAATCCCCCTGTGTAAGAATTTTGGTTTTATCAGTCAGAAGATGTCGGTGTTCAACTGAACAATGACATCTTTGGGAAAAGTGGGCCGTGCTTATTTTTATGAAATATTATCTACTAGTGGGGAATGCTGGTCTCACAAACAGTTTTCTTACCAAGCTACTAAAGAAGAGAATAAAATCAACAAATTGCATAACTTTCTCTTTAACACAGAGTCATCTGTCTGCTCCCATAGAAATGGCATGCTATTTTTCTTAGTGTAACGGCTTCCTCTTTAGATGAAACAAACCTTTTGTATTTATGAAAGTTGTGGATCATTTTGGCTGCTGGCTGGGATAACTTCACAAGGTTCTGACTTCAGATATTTTTAGAGTGCATATAAAACAGCAGTCAGTAATTAATAGGATATCGATTGGTCCAGCCTCACCTAATCACAGGGTGTGTAATAAATCATAAGGTATTTTTCAATTAGGAAAATCCATATGGAATAACAAAATACTGTTAACAGTAACCTTAACAGTGTGAACTACAGCATCGCGGAATAATTGCCATGGAACAGGCAGATGTGCGTGTGTAGAACCACTCTCCATTTATCACTGGCGACGAGCGCTTGTTTTGGGGGACATAGCTGTTCCGGCTAAAGGTCACTGGTGAAATGTTTAGCTAATATCCCCAAAATGCATGTTTGTCCTCCAGGGATTTTCCATGTTATTGTTCCGTTTCAAATACCAGCAGAGCCCTCCCTTTCCTCTCTCCCCAGGTCGTGATTGAAGGTTGTGTTATTTCAACGGTGCCAAGCAGCATTATGGCCCTTACAGGGTTTTCAGCATTCCTGTTACCAACCCCTAATAAATAACTGGCTGGGAAGTAAATTTTAACAAACTGGGACAACACTGGCAAAAAAGATTTCCACAAGAGCCAGATATTCTTTTTTATAAAGAAATTTCCCCATTTATTTTTAAAATACAAAGAATACTTTTATTTGCATTTGCCATCTATTTCATAGAAAAAATATGGAAGAGAATTATGTTACTTTCTTTATTTTGACTTATATTGCCTCTAAAAAATAAGACACTGAAAACTTGAATGATTGCCTGGTTATTAGGGGTTTTCCCCTCCCAATGGTCAATTTGTATCTATGAAAAGTCAAAAGGCTCTGAACTTAATATCATTATTTGGTTGAAAAATATTTATCACCTGTCTCAAGAAGAAAAATTTAGTCAATAATATTGTGATGAGTTAGCATGGAGGCTGATGGTCACTAAAATTAGTATGATGATCACATTGTAAGGTGTAAAAATATCTAATCACTATATTGCATACCTGAAACTAATATAATATTGTATACCAACTATACCTTAAAAATTAAATACTTATTTTGGAGCTGGAAGAGAACTTCAGGTCATTTCATCCAGTAGTCATTGTGAGATGAAAGAGTTAAGGAGAAAATAAGTAAATAAACAGATTTAGGACATGCTGCCCCCAAATATACTACTTTGGTGTTTTGAGCTGAAGCCACTTGAAAGACAGAAGATTCAGAGAGAGATTTTCTGTGAAGTCCCCTCATCTGTCTAAACACAGGTCCTCCAAAAGAAACTCAGGTGACATAAGTCCCCTGCAGGGAGTTTCATCCACCAGGACGGTTGACTCGTCACAAGAGAGGGAACTAGAAATCAGTGCCACACCCAGACAAACTGCCATCATATTACTTGTTCTTCTAAGCACCCAGTTATCTTTCCTAGAAGTCACTTACTCTCTCTGCAGAGGCTCACACCCAACTCCCTTGGTAAGGCAATATATAAGGTCTCAAATCTCACTGCACTTTGGGGTGCTCACTTTTTTTTTTTACCTCTGATGCCCTAGAGCATGCCATATTACAAATGCATAAATTTTTATAACATTCCTCTAGTTAATCTGCTTGTTGCTAGTTTATATAATAGACCTAGAGGAGGGTAAAGGAAACTATTTTCTCCCCTACATAACTTCCCAAGGTCGTTGGCATTGTAACTACAAAGCTAAGATTCAAATGAAGATGTGTGGACCAGGCCTAAATTCAAACTACCCATAATTTCTAAATTATCCCAGGCTGCAGCACATCTAAAACTTTTCTCAAAGGCACCTCTCAGTTATGGAGCAAGATGGGTAAATAAGCCAGTCATATCAACGAGGTACTCTCTGGTTCATCAAGAATTACTTTACAAATACCACTATTAGGTTGTCACTTTTCAATTACTAAAAAGGAGACAAAGCAATAGAACTTCAAATAATATCTTGCACAATTCAGTGTTGTTTCCATGATGGATCGAGGGGATATATATAAAGGCATTTAATAATGTACTCTGTGCATCTCTATGTGGGTGCCAATGACTTAAACCATATGTCATTTCACAGTGATCTTCATTATCTTTGCACTAGAGTTTGATCCATTTTACTGCTCCTGTTTTCCTATTCTGACATGGCAGCTTATTATTGAGTATATTAATATAAATATTTGCAAAGTTTTGTTTGTTTCTGAAAACAAATCTAGGAGAACGATTTGACTGTCATTTCCAACCTCTGGATACAATTTGTTATGTCAGATGCATTTCCTGTAATTCATGAATAATTCAGCAACATGAAAATATTCTTTATGCAAATAACAAAGATGTTACAAACACGTGTGGCCAATATTGAATTTTTGAAAACAGTTTCACACTTATTATTTTATTTCTGAGATAAGTGTTTTGATCCCAAGATGACTAATAATGAACATGCCAGAATTAGAACCGAAACCTGCTTTTCTGGTTTATTGTTCCTTATTCTTCAATAAGATGGTCACAGTTTCTTTTTCCTAGTGAGACCAGACCAACTAAATGCAGCCATCTGGAACCTCATATGTGGAAGACTTACATTGCTCCTAAATTAAGAACATTGGTAAATTTGGTAGTTTCAAATCTCACCTATATTTAATTTGCCACTCAGATATGAAATTATAACAATATTAATATACTATAAATATAATATAAAAACTATACTAAGAAGATTGATTGCCTGTGTGCTTTGTCAGCTCATTTAGAAAGCAGATATTAAGAATCTGTGCCAGCACCATGAAGGACACAATAACGACCAAAAAACATGGTTTCTAATTACCAGACATTTGCAATCAGGGTGAACCAGATGAGTCCTAGGGAAGAAAGAACCTTAACTTACCATCAAGACACAAATCTACATTCCTATTAATAAGAGTACTTACAAATTGAATTATTAATTTAAGCAAGGATAAACAAGGTTTACTCTTTTTTCATAGGTTTAGAAATTAGAAGTTGAAGAAAGCTATGGACATAATAAAGGAGGTTAATACTATTGTTTTGTTTCCATCTACTACTCTAAGGTCCATTCTTCAGTGCTTCATATAGATGAATCTATTTAATAGTAATGGGAATCACACTTGGGTCTTGGAAAGACAATTTTTCCCTCTAGAATTTGTACAGAAAATCCCCAAGGGAATAATTTTTCCTACAACTCAGTCATAGCCATATTAACCCAGCAAGTTTCTCTGCACAGTAATTAAATAAGCACAACAGGCAAATTCAGATTTCAAGACTCTGAGTTTTATGGTTACAGATGTTCTTTTCAGCATAGTCTATTCAGCAGTTCCTTGGGTCATAAATGTTTAATTTTTAATCTGTTTTTTATCGGTTTCATGTAATGCAGACTGTTGGTATACCAAAAGAATTTTTACTCATTCATTTTTATGTGTGGGAAGTTGCTGGTAATAAAAGCTTTAGTGAAATAAAATAAGGTATGTTCCCTTAAGAAAATGAACATTGTTGTAGCTCAAAATACAGGCGAGTGTTCTTTGCTCAGGACAAGGACTGTATGGATTTCAATTACAATATTGTTTGCAAGTGACAGTCTATCTACAGACTTAATATGACCCTGGGAAATCACGAGATTTGCAGGTGTATTACTGAGGTCACACTGGGTTACATCATCTATTTGCACTGGAAGTGTCCTTTGAAATGATTCAGGGAACTCAAAACAATAGTCATTTCAGGATATATTTATCTTTTATGACTCAAACAGCTGCCCCACTTTTCAGAAGACCTTGTGATAAAGACAGTACATGCTGTTGAAAGGTAAGTTGTTGTTACAGCACCACAAACAGGGCCTGATGAAATCACCAGTGACATCACATATTTATATTTATCAGTAGGGATAAGCCTGAATTTTAGTTGTCCTGAAAACATAATAATTGTTGCAATGTACTCTCAGTATGAAATTTTGAAGTGAAATACTCTGTTGGGTATTTAACGTACAACATAGCACAAGGTCTGACAATTTTTAAATGAATGCTGTATCTCCCATTAAACTTGATATATCCAAAATCTTTTCTTAATTTCTCCTTTTGATAGGACTGTCTAGTGCACCAACAGGTAAGGTAAATTAATCATTACTTTTTGCAAAGCAGACTTAATGAAAGGGAAAACAGACAGCAAGATCTTTGATCAAAGACACTTGTAGTAAAGGAGTGAATGAGCATTAACTATGACCAAAAGGAAGTATCAGCCCCTTCAAGCAAGCTATGGTCACTCCCAGCACCTAAGTACATGTGAGTCCAAGTCAAAAACCTAACACCCTCACTGTCACTGCCATTGTTCCTGACTGGGTCTCTTGTCTATTTCAGAATTGGCTTTGGAATATTAAACTAAATGATCTTGCTTCCCACCAATAAAAGCCCATTTTCCCCAATTTTCCTAAAACCAAAACATCACTCTCTCTAAGTCTACAACTAAAGTTGATTCCCACCTTATTTTGTCATGGCCTGTCAACTCGACCTTATCTATCAGGCAAATTTGGGCAGAGACGCGGCTCCCTTTGCTGCTGCCGTTCTCTCAGGCTCCTGTACATTTAGCAAATGAAAAATGTGGTCTCTTCTCTGTGGAGTCCTTCTAGGGCTGTGCCTTTCTCTCTGCTCGGTGTTCATGGCAGAGTATGTCATTTAAAACTGACTAGCTGGTAGAAATTTTAAAGACACTCTCAATAGTAATACTTGGCAATTATTTTATGGCACTTCATTAACTTACGGTTTACAAATAATTCTACAACTCTGGAAGGTAGAACTGAGATTCGAAAGATCTGTATTTGAATTCTCGCTTGTCATTAGTTAGATGAGTCGACTGAATTTGCTAAGTCTCTTTCTTTGCCTGTCTCCACGGTTATGATGTGAAAGTGTTCAGAATAGAGGTGAAGCTCAGAGAAAGTAGCATATAACTTGTTGTTGAATCTACTACTCCATGTAGGAAAAATAGAAGATTTTAGCACTGGTTAAAAAGACAGCAAAGCTAGTTGTTTGGGGACTGACCTGGAGTTGTAGTTCTCCAGCATCAGCACTGGGACCCTGAGGATCCCATGGCACGTTCAGGAGGCCTGTTAGGTCAAAACTGTTTTTATAATTATTCCAAGACTTTTTGCCTTCTCACTGTTCTCTTATGAACGTACAGTAAAGTAATGCTAAGGCCATGTGACTTGTACTATTGTAACAGATTGAACTTGGAAGAAGATATGAAAACTCTGCCGACTTGAGTTAAACCAGAACTGAAAGTGAATTTGCTGTTTCCCACAGAACATGAGATAATCCCATTCATCTCACTAACTTACATTTTGTGAGAAGCATAGGTACTTTTCACAAAAATATTGTACTTACTCATATTAGCATGGAATGTGTTCATTATTCTAATTTCTAAATAGTGTAATAAATAAATATGTTAAAAATTCTACAGTTTAAATTTCTCATTTGATAAATATAGATAAGCATAAGTTATATAAACAAGAACTCTTGGAAAATTCGGTAAGATTTAGGAGGACAGACTTTGAAAAACCGCTGAATTTGAGCAGTATTATTTACACTTTAATGAGCAGATAAATGGCCTGGGGCCTTGTCAGGTGCTAGCTCTGGTCAAGCAGGGCCAAGCGAGGCCTGAGAATAAGCATTTCTAACCCATGCTTGTGCATGGGCATATACACACCTCAGGTGACACCACGGCTGCTGTTCCACAGTGTGACTAAAACAGTCTTCTGCCTTTGAAACAGCAATTTTCCCAGAGTCGCTAAAGATAGAGGATCTCTTCTGGCCTTATCCACTGTAACTGGAGTTATTTCCTTCCAGAGCTAGATGTCAGACCTGAGATATGTAAAAGAGTTCATTTTCGCCACAGCCTGTTGGCTGAGCCTAAGTCCTACAGACATGCTCAAAGGTCCAGCAGTGACCTTGTGCATCGGGACACTCGGTGAGCCCCGGTGGGTGTGAGGGGTGAAGACCAAGTCCACAAAGACAAGCTGGTTTCAGGTTGAGAGCCAGGGCTTCTGAGAGCCAGTGGACACATTGGGCGTGCGAGAATTTTTAATTTGGTAGTAGATCCCTTCTGTTCTCATTGACTTTGTTGACTTTACAATATTTTTGTTATTGTTGTTCCTCAAAGGATGCTGTTCTTTAAAAAAACGTTAGTTTTCCCTTATTTATTTAGGTTTATTCCTCAACTAAAAATGATCTCAAATCATTAATAAACATAGACATGTTGCCTCTTTAAACACTTTAGTAGAATTGGTTTACAGAAGGTGGGCCTCAAGGTCCTGCCCACTGAATGGATCCAATGTGAAGATGGTCAGGTACCCACATAGCATCTTACAACCTCTCAGGTGGTGCTCAGAAGGTAGAGAAATGGATGTTTGTCGTCCAAAAACAAAAGACAGGTGTGAGAATTGGAGGAGAAACACCAAACTCACACACTCCCACATACCAGTTGTGTCACGAACATGCGATGTTCACAGATGTTCTTCATCAGCTGTTGGTCCAGAGTCAGGATTCGTAAGAATGGGGATAGGAATTGGTCTTGGTGTCTGCACTAACACAGAGGCAACCGGTGAGGACACTGCTCAGCCTCCACCAGCAAGTGCAGATACAACACGGTGAAGGGGAGGGCTGTCACTTGAGCACACTGAGTTTAGTTCGTGGGAATATATTTTGTTCCTTGTAGAATAAGTCTCTCTACTGAGAGATTCAGTGCATTGCTCTCGGTAAATGTCCTATTTCCTGTGCTCTCATTGTAAATAGTCCTTTTGTGTGCCTCTAAAAATGGCTTATTTTAAACAGGTCCTGTGTTTGGAGAAAGTGATACCCCTAGAGCAAGTTTTCTGTTTTGCTGACTGAGTTTGGGGGAGCAGTGGCGTATCTGTCAGTCTGCGGGAACAACACTTGCACCCGCGCAAGCCCCCTGCTCACACCGCACTATATTGTCAACACGCTGAATATGCTTCAGGGGGATCATGTCACAACTGGAGGGGGGGAGGTTCAAGACTCAGTGCCACGATGCAGCTTACAACAAATCTGAGGGTGATAGAAACATTTCTGTGTGGCCAGTGAACTCAGTGCTCATTCCTTTTCATTTCTAGTAAGTTTCCAGTATGAAGCTTTTCAAATGTATTTCAGGACAGTAAAGGAAAAAACCTGATTTAACTAATTACCTTTGTAATAATTCATACTTATTACATTTTAAATAGAAAGAAGGACCATGAGCTTGAGAAGTGTTCAGATACGAAGCACCCCACCTCACCCCCAAACGTGGAACTGCATCTGAGCTAAGAAAAGATAGGGCGTGTAAGTGCTTTGTGGGTAGAACACCGGGCTGGAAGTAGCAAACACTAAAGCAGTGGGAACCCTGACAAGTCCTTACAAAAAGCAGATGTTGAGGGGTAGGACCATAATCAAACTCTAAGAAAAGTTTCTAAATCTAAACTTTAGAAAAGCTTAACAAAATAAAAAAAACTAGTAGCAACACTGCAGCTTTCTAGGTGAGACTCCCACCAAAACAGCCTGCATTTCCCCCAACTGCCAGCTAACCATCCAAGTCCAGCCTACTCCACCCCAACACATCAGGGGTGCTCGTGTAAGATTACACGCCTTAAAAAGCGTGTGTTTGTTGTTAACTCATAACCTTGTGGGGGAAAAAATAATGATACATATAAGTTTTAAAGTAAAATGCATTAGTAGAAACTTTGAGTGATGATAAGACTGGCAAATCAGGATACAACTGCAAATGAAAAGCTAGTCTGTTACAGCTATGAGAGGTGAGGGTACACTGTGCTGTGCAGGGCCGTGTGAGGAAGCACCTGACTCCTTCAGGAGGAGGCGGTCAAGTCTTCACTGTGGTTTCCAAAGGAAGAATGGATAAGGCAGGACAAACAGGTTAGGATTCGCTGGTTTGGTCATTTCCACAGGGGCTGCCCCTAGGTGTTTGGTACCAGTCCTGGATGACAAAAGCAGAGAAACAGTGGCCTGGAGTGTGAGAACCTCACAGAGGAGGGGTGGAAATGTGGACTCCGGACTGTTTAGCTTGTATTTGTAAATACAAGCTCCTTGCGGGAGGAGGCCCAGGTGTGGGGACTCTGACATGTTATCAGCTTGTCCAGAATGAGGCATGTTAAAGTAAGCGGTTTATAAATGTTAAATACATGGTCAACCCAGTGACATCGATAGAACAGCTGTTAGGGAATACAGAAAAAAAGAACAAAACAAGACAATTGTATAAATACAATTATGTCACCACAAATAGGTGTGGATACCAGAGCACTATTAAAATAGCAGAAAGCTACTACCTCTTTTGGAAATAGGACATCAAGCCTGCCACCTGAGCACCATCCTCTTCTGGCTTTGCCCTATATACAGAAGCCAATTTGCAAAGCTGCAGGAAGGTAACAGGTGACCAGATAGATCCTGATTGTAAGTGAAATTAAATGTAACTACAACACTGAGCCCATAACTGTGGTAGTAAAATAAAATGAAGTAGAAAAAGCCATGCTGTGATAACAATTTAATATTCACTAGATTGCAAAGCTAATCTAGAAGGAATCATTGTACATGCAGGAAGAAAATTATCACCCAATAAAATACGCAGTAATATACATTTATGGTCACCTAGAGAACCCCCAAATCTGAATGGTGATTTTTCTTTTAAATGATGGCTAGGTGCTGGTGGTACTTATGCCATTTCTCCTTGTTCTCCATTCTGTCCATAGCAGAACCAGTAGTGCTTGGTTCAAACAAGTCTCATTTGGAGGATAAAGTGATGTGAGTTGAGCGATTGCAGGAGGAGATGGGTTTGGGTGACCTCCACTGGTGGATCACTGAATGGTTGAATATTAAAAAGATTTAGGCTGAAAATCAGAGACCCAGGTTTGGCGGGGGGGGGGGGGTGTGTGTGTCATTTTTTATTATTTATTTAATTTTTTTTTTAATGAGAGGAGAGGAGATAGACAGACTCCCACATACACCCTGACTGGGAACCACCTGGCAAATCCTATATGGAGCCAATGCTTGAATCAACCAAGCTATCTCAGTGCCCAGGGCCAACATTCAGACCAATCAAGCCACTGGCTGCGAGAGAGGAAGAAAGAGAGAAAGGGGAGAGGGAGGGAAAGAGAAGCAGATGATTGCTTTTCATGTGTGCCTCTGACCGGGGGTCGAAGCCTGGAGTTCTGCATGCCAGGCCTGTGCTCTATCCACTGAGCAGCCAGGGCCAACAGAGGCCCAGGTTTTAGTAAGAGCTCTAGCTGTAGGTGGCTATTAAACCCTGAGCGAGTGACTTAGCCCTCTTTTTATCTGTCAGTTAGTGGAATGTTCCACCATCAGAGGGGCGGGTGAAATTAAAGGATTTTTAAACTTTTCACTGAAACACTACATTTGTTTTTGGTAGTCATGACTGCATGTTGCAGACTCCGTCATTTCCTAGACTATCACTCTTTCTCCTTGGTTTATTGATAGGAATGCCTCCAAATCACTCCATTGTACTTTAGAACTTATGCAAAACACTCATAAGCAACTGGGAAGCTATGTGAGCATGTCCATTACCAGCAAAAAATATTTTATTAACGGACCATCTTGAGTACACATAGCATTCAAAGCATGATGAAAAGTTGCTCTTAATTTTCCCCGTTGAGTTCCAACTTGTCCACTTAGAAATCACTTCATTTGGACACCCAGGAGGTGTCCTCTCATCCCCTGCTCCCGTAAAACTTATCTTTACATGTCTGATTTCCCCAACATCCTGGCTTGGTGCTGCACAGGATACCAGGTACTGTGAACACCAACATTGCACAGCCCTGAAGACTTCGGGTTCTTCAGAATTCCACACTCTGAAAGAGGCTGGAGGAATGGAAAGAAGAAAGGAAAGAAGGAGGGAGGGAGGGAGGGAGGGAGGAAGGAAGGAAG
This sequence comes from Saccopteryx bilineata, assembly GCF_036850765.1. Classification (NCBI taxonomy): domain Eukaryota; kingdom Metazoa; phylum Chordata; class Mammalia; order Chiroptera; family Emballonuridae; genus Saccopteryx; species Saccopteryx bilineata. The sequence goes on from NC_089494.1 coordinate 164,043,019, forward strand.
GAAGGAAGGAAGGAAGGAAGGAAGGAAGGAAGGAAGGAAGGAAGGGAGGAAGGAAGGGAGGGAAGGAGGGACAGGAAAGGACAGGAAGGAGGGAGGGATGGAGAGATAAAAGAGGTAAATGAAGGAAGAGAGCCCATCTTCTAGGCTGTTTGAATATGAACTTTTCCTAATATTTGCATTTTCGTAACTTACACCTAGAATCAGCTAGGGAGCTCAGTTCAACCACGTATAAGTATAATCTATTCCCTAGGGTGGTAGGTGAGAGCTCTAACCATGATTCTAGTTTTTTGTGAAGAATCTTCATGCTCTGGGCCCCCACTATTAGATTCCAGAAAGTCTGCAAATCTTTGCTCCTAGTGCTGCATGGCCAACTTACGGCCTGCAGGCCGGATCCAGCCCACATAATGAGTTTATGCAGCCTGCGATTAAATTTTTAATATTCTCCACTACTTTAAAATCTCAGCTACTCAGAAGTGGAAGCATCTTTGATTATTGGAAATTGAGATATTTAAGAAGATAGTGATACGTGGAAAAGAATTCCGCATGTGACTAATCTAGCGTTAACTTAAAAAAATTGGTTGAATGGATTCACGATACTTCTTTATTTTTTTAAAAATTCCATTATAAAGATTTACAACTTTTGTACTCGTCTGTACTTGATATGAACTGTTTGACGTTTAGCGGTGATGTGAAACCCACATTCTTTTAGGCGGAGTTTGCCAGTGCGCACCCAAGGTCAAACAATTCGTTATTTTTGTGGGCAAGTGTGCTGAATCAAGTGGTATTATAGCAAAGACAATAGCTGCAGTTGATAACTGAAAACGTGTCCAGGCTGTTTGTAAAACAAAATAATTGTTTTACTTGAGGTATAACTCTTTCAAGCTCATTCTATTAATTAAATATTGTTTCAATTGATTGCGATACAGTTTGGATATTTATACGGTATGTAATTATATTTTTATTAAAATAATATTGTATATTAAATTTTTTCACTCATTTACATTTATTCATAAGTAAATTACATAATAAAATTTTGTTTACTTAAAGAAATCTTTTTTGTTTTTTTTTTTGTTTTTTTTTTTTTTATTTTATTATTATTTTTTTTTTAAATAAATTTTTATTAATGGTAATGGGATGACATTAATAAATCAGGGTACATATATTCAAAGAAAACATGTCTAGGTTATTTTGTCATCAAATTATGTTGCACACCCCTCGCCCAAAGTCAGATTGTCCTCCGTCACCCTCTATCTAGTTCTCTGTGCCCCTCCCCCTCCCCCTAACTCTCTCCCTCCCTCCCTCCCATGTCCTCCCTCCCCCCCCACCCTTGGTAACCACCACACTCTTGTCCATGTCTCTTAGTCTCATTTTTATGTTCCACCAATGTATGGAATCATGTAGTTCTTGTTTTTTTCTGATTTGCTTATTTCACTCCTTATAATGTTATCAAGATCCCACCATTTTGCTGTAAATGATCTGATGTCATCATTTCTTATGGCTGAGTAGTATTCCATAGTGTATATGTGCCACATCTTCTTTATCCAGTCTTCTATTGAAGGGCTTTTTGGTTGTTTCCATGTCTTGGCCACTGTGAACAGTGCTGCAATGAACATGGGGCTACATGTGTCTTCACGTATCAATGTTTCTGAGGTTTTGGGGTATATACCCAGTAGAGGGATTGCTGGGTCATAAGATAGTTCTATTTGCAGTTTTTTGAGGAACCACCATACTTTCCTCCATAATGGTTGTACTACTTTACAGTCCCACCAACAGTGAATGAGGGTTCCTTTTTCTCCACAGCCTCTCCAACATTTGCTATTACCCGTCTTGTTGATAATAGCTAATCTAACAGGAGTGAGGTGGTATCTCATTGTAGTTTTGATTTGCATTTCTCTAATAACTAATGAAGCTGAGCATCTTTTCATATATCTGTTGGCCATTTGTATCTCTTCCTGGGAGAAGTGTCTGTTCATGTCCTCTTCCCATTTTTTTATTGGATTGCTTGTTTGTTTGTTGTTGAGTTTTATGAGTTCTTTGTAAATTTTGGATATTAGGCCCTTATCTGAGCTGTCGTTTGAAAATATCAGTTCCCATATAGTTGGCTGTCTGTTTATTTTGATATCAGTTTCTCTTGCTGAGCAAAAACTTTTAATTCTGATGTAGTCCCATTCATTTATCTTTGCCTTCACTTCTCTTGCCATTGGAGTCAAGTTCATAAAATGTTCTTTAAAACCCAGGTCCATGATTTTAGTACCTATGTCTTCTTCTATGTACTTTATTGTTTCAGGTCTTATATTTAGGTCTTTGATCCATTTTGAATTAATTTTAGTACACGGGGACAGGCTGTAGTCGAGTTTCATTCTTTTGCATGTGGCTTTCCAGTTTTCCCAACACCATTTGTTGAAGAGGCTTTCTTTTCTCCATTGTGTGTTGTTGGCCCCTTTATCAAAGATTATTTGACCATATATATGTGGTTTTATTTCTGGGCTTTCTATTCTGTTCCATTGGTCTGAGTGTCTATTTTTTTGCCAATACCATGCTGTTTTGATTATCGTGGCCCTATAATATAGTTTAAAGTCAGGTATTGTAATGCCCCCAGCTTCATTCTTTTTCCTTAGGATTGTTTTGGCTATTCGGGGTTTTTTATAGTTCCATATAAATCTGATGATTTTTTGTTCCATTTCTTTAAAAAATCTCATAGGGATTTTGATGGGAATTGCATTAAATTTGTATATTGCTTTGGGTAATATGGCCATTTTGATTATATTTATTCTTCCTATCCAGGAACAAGGAATATTTTTCCATCTCATTGTATCTTTTTCGATTTCCCTTAACAATGCTTTGTAATTTTCATTATATAGGTCCTTTACGTTCTTTGTTATGTTTATTCCTAGGTATTTTATTTTTTTTGTTGCAATCGTGAAGGGGATTATTTTTTTGAGTTCGTTTTCTAAAGAAATCTTTTTTGTATTTAACATTTTTTAATTTTAATATTTTGTCCGGCCCTAGAAAAAAGTTTTTTTTCTAATCTGGCCCAAGGGCAAAAACTGTTCACGCCTGTCCTAGTGGATGTGCAAGCGTGTTCTTTCTTCTTCCATGTCTACATTAGTACTGGTCATTTAGGATGGTCATTGTTTGAACACAGAAGACTGTTTACCCTTATTCAGCATTAAAGTCCTCCTTATATTTTGAGTGATCATTACTCTACACCTTTTTTGTCCTTGGCAAATATTACCAGAAATTTTTTTAAAGAGTTGGAAGTATCCTTGTCTTGAAAGTTTGTCTTGGTTCCCACAGATGGCCACTTCTCTAAAAGCCCATTAACTGCTTGAATCTCCTAAATCTATAACCACATGCTCTTAACTCAGATCCTTCTATTTCCATTCTAACTACACTGTTACTGAAGGAACCTTGGCTGTCTGTAAAAAATCAGCTCAGTTTGTTTGACTATTTTGCTAGTTCCCTCCTACAACAGTCCTCTGGCAACCTCATAGCCACATGTACCAGGACCCGGAGCCCACTCCTCACCCCTTAGAAGGCTGCCCTCCTACTTCATAAACCCGAACATTTACAAACTCACATGTAGTTTGATTTTCCCTGCTTCAAATATGCACTTAGATCAATATTTAATTAACATTTATATTCTCCAAAATACCTAGCATTTAGTTATTTCTAAATAAACACTTATCAAATTGACATAAATTACATCTGGACATGTGGCAGCATCCCCAATAGTGTAAAGTTTATGTCTTCAAAACTATGGACAGTATAGCAATCCTGTTTCTACCCCAACTCTTATCATTCCTCGGTGATTCCATCACCAGGGTCAGGGCAGTGACAGGTTAGAACGAGGGATTAGCACTGGAGTTCTAGTCTGCCATCTGTCACTAATGGGCTGTGTCACTGTAGAATAGCTTTGTGCCCAACTAAAGAATTAGAGATTGTGCCTGACCAGGCAGTGGCAACAGTGGTTAGAATGTCAGACTGAGATGCAGGACACGGAGGACCCAGGTTCAAAACCCTGAGGTTGCTGGCTTGAGCGAGGGCTCATCTGGTTTGAGCATGGGATAATAGACATGACCTCAAGGTTGCAGGCTTAAAGCCCAAGGTCGCTGGCTTGAGCCCAAGGTCACTGGCTTGAACAAGAGGTCACTCATTCTGCTGTAGCCCCTGCCCCCACCTCCGGTCAAGGCCCATATGAGAAAGTAACCAATGAACAACTAAGAAGCCTCAACAAAGAATTGATGCTTCTCATCTCTCTCCCTTCCTGCCTGTCTGTCCCTATCTGTTCCTCTCTCTAACTCTCTCTCTATCAAAAAAAGAAAAGAAAATTAGAGATTGGTCCAGCTCTGCAGTTTCTGAGCATATTCATGGACAGAGTCCTGGTGCTCATCCTGGGTCCTGGGTACCAGTGGACAGGTGCAGACAACCTTCACTTTCACCTCCTGCAAAACAGCCTCCATTGCTGTGCCATATGCACATTCCCACCATGATCTCATTTAGAAAGAAGCATGTATAAGAAACTCAAAGGTTTGAAAACAGTGGTCTAGGGGAGTGGTTTCAACCTTTTTACACTAAGAGACCGGTGATCTAGCCAATTGGAAATGGCAACACGCAACAAATCAAGTTTTATTATACTGCGCATAATAGTGCAACACAATATAAGCTGGTGCTTGATTTCCAGACTCCATATGTATGGTGCACTGAATACTACATAAGTTTATCTGAATACTTTTTGTCTATTGTGTATGATTTGTAAACGTTCTGTGTGGTGCAAAACATTCTTCAAATGAGCCTATACATTCCAAAGATATCTAAGACAAACTCAATGGTATTTTCATCAATGATACAGGTTGACACGTGGTATTCATCCTGAGCATAAGTGAATTTGACTAAGATCACTGGGTCTATAATCTTCATGCAACAACAGAGAGGTTAATTCTTTAGCAGACCAGCACCAGTCCATGGACTGGCAGTTAAAGAACGCTGGTCTAGGTGACTCCCTCAAGTCCAACCAGATCCTGGTTTGAATGTGACAGTTAGGATGGCACTTTGATGCCAGAACAGAGGGGTCCTAATCACAATTTTTGTAGGAGCTTGGTTGGACCCACTTCACACGCAGACCAAGTCAGAGTAAGGGGAAACCAATAAACAGTGTGCCCACTGCTGTAATTAGCCTAAAACCAGAGTAATGGATTGTGCACCATGGGTGGGACTCCCCCAGGTCTGGAACGGGGCTCTTCTGAGCCAGAGTGTGTGCTGACTCTGCATGGGGGTGTCAGCCACTGTTAGTCTGCCCACAAAATGGCCAATTTCAAACCAAGGAACATTCAGAGTTAAATGCCTTCTGACACATGAGAAAGTGCTCAACATCACTAATCACTAGGGCAATGCAAATCAGAATCTTAGGCCCATAAGTATGACCACTGTCCAAAAAAAAAAAAAAAAGAAGTGTCAATTGTTGACAAGACAGTAGAAAATTTAAACACTTGTGTGCCATTGGTGGGAATGTAAAATGGTGTATAAGTAATATATGTGCACAAAAAATATACAGTAGCATGAAAATTCCAAAGACAGTAAAGTAAACTTGGGTATATATCTCATTTTGAACAAAGGAGAAATGGGGAACAGTGATGAGATTTTAAAGGAAACAGATAATTTACAGGTAACTGATGAAGAGCAGAACATATATGGTGGCAAAATTTGCTTTAATGGGACACAGGGGGTGATCTGCTACCAGGCCCCTGCTTGGCGCCTTCCTATCTACCATGCTTCATTCAAATTAAACTAAGGTGAATATCCTGAGATTTCCTTCCTGGAATGGGTTTTTCTATTTGAATCTCTTGGGTAGGAAAAAGAGAGGGTCAAATGTTCTTTCTGAGTCTTTTGTTTCTTAATAACCAGCTTAAAAATCAAAACCCCAAAAGGCAGCTTGAGGGTGACAAAACTTTAGTCTTCTGTGGACACCAAAGGAAGCCTGTACCGTCATGTCTCACTTATTCCTGACAAAAAGCTGTGTGCTCACTACACAGGTAAGATACTGGAAAGGCAGAGGAGGCCATGTGCCCAGGCTCACACGGTCAACACACAGCTAGGTCCAGAGGGACATGCAGCTCCAGCTGTTGGGATCTACCACCCTCCTGTGCTTCTCTCCCCATTGCCTTCCCAAAGTTCACTTACCTTTCACAACTATGATTTATTTAGTGGGCCCGCTGAAGGTGTGGAAGTAGATGATCTCTAAAGTCCCAACCAGCCATTCATTTCCTTCTTTCTCGTTTCCTCTTTGTTGCCTTTCTAAAACTACCAGTGACAGAAAGGAATCATTATAAGAATTCTGGGGGGAAAAAAGTAATGGTCAACCAAGGTTAAGAGAAAGGAAGATTTTCTTTTTTATCCAATCATTTGAGATAATAGAAGAATGTAAGAGTCGTGGATTCAAGGAGCAATGGAGTTTTTTTTTTTTTTCCTTCCAAATAATTTACTTCCAATGAAACTTCTGAGATTTAGCCCTAAAGAAAAATAAAGTTATAATACATAAGGTTGAAAATGGCTGTGCCTGATAGTATAAAATACATATATTTAATATAATCATAACGTTTTCTTTCTGATTAAAAAATGTTAAGTCAGAATCCTGTAGCTGGTGATATAAATTTCTATTATTTTTTAAATACTGTAGTACAGTTGTTTTCATAATTTAAAATATAATGCTTCTATAAAACTTTCTCTAAAGAATTTTCACAAAGAATTTGTGTAATTTTTTGCTATATCCATAAAGAATATAGTAATATATAGTGTAATTTAAATTAATTTTTGCTTAGATATACTGTGATAATTTTTCCTGGCAAAGCTTTCTATTGCTGAGAAAAAAACTGTAATAGTGCATAATTATATTTATTTAGATTTCTTACCTAAATCCTATTTCAAATTTTGTATTACTAAAGCAGAAGGTACTGGTAAAAATGAACGGGAAGAGTGTAGTATTACACTAACAGAATATATTTCTAATTTAAGAGACATTTTCTACATTCTGAAGTTCTAATGTGGATTATGTATATATTCAGCTACTAAAAGTAGATATTCAACCTGAGTTTCTCAACTTTAAATGTCAAGTGATCTTCCTTATACTTGTTGTCGGTTGAGATGCTTTCAAACACTGGTACTATAAAAAGAAAATGTACCTGTAATTATGGTACAGGAAAAGGAAAACACACATGCTAGGGGAACAGGAAAAAATTGTTGGGTTATCAAGGAGGAAGTGGTCTCTGTTTCACTGCTTTTTATCTCAGAACTTCATTTATCTGGTAATAAAACATTACTCATTAATTGCAAGCTTTCCACTTAACGAAGATAAACTTATATAAGAGTCCTATATTTTGTTTATTTTCAGTAATGTATTGCATCATAAAATAAGTATCCAACCATATTAGAATGGACTGTGTGACTTTGTTAATTAATAGAAGTATCAATACATTTCCCACATGTAAAATAGACAAGTTCCTTTTCTTCCATTTGCTAGGTCTGCATTTGTACTTCCCAACTGGAAGACTTAAAGAAAGTACACTTGGAAGCACATGATATTCGTGACATTTTAGGAAGTTGTAAAAGTCACAATGACCCAGGTGAAAGGGACAGTTGTGACACATCTGAGGATTATGAGTGCACAGTCAGTTCTAGTCTCAGAGAATTCTTCAGATTAATTAGTCTGCTGACATCAGGTACAAGGTTGGCCCCATATTTAATAGACTTTGCTCGTGTCAAATGTACCAAAATCTATGGGATTGCCAAGGCTCTGCTGATTTAAAGCACCTGGGATCTCTACTGGCCATATGTTTTTATTTAAGGCCCAATTTACCTCAGCAGACCTCAAACAAAAGTTTCAAAATATATTGCTACAACATTAATTTAACCGGTTGGCATGCACTTAAGCCGTATGTAGACATTTTCATGATATGTGTAAATCCTTGATTAACAGTGTCAGCTGTTGACAAATCACATGTACTTCTGGTGCAGTGGGAAACATCCCCACATGCCACACTGAGGACTTCTGCGTCATTCAGGGAGAAAAAGTGCACTGCGTTCAGGGGCTCAGTTCACTAAGAACCGCTTGAAAGGACCTTATTTAAATGACAATGGCCTGTGAATATCTCTCAGTCTTCAAAACTGCCCAGATCTGATTCCTAATCTGCAAAGCAATCTTCCTACAGGGTTGGGGATGGCTCCTAGCCACTCAGCTCTGTACTTGAATGTCTTAGGCCCCAGAGGAGGAGGAGCTTTGCAGCGTTGCCACTGGCAGTCTACCAGCCTTCCGCAGGCCTCCTTACTGGTCTAAAGAAATGTGGCAACAAAAGCCCCTTTATGGCCATCCCGTGCTCACTGTCTTCACACTTCAAATGCTAGATCAAAATGAGCATAACGAATGGAGCCATCAAAGCAATTGGTGGAAAGTCCTGATTGGAAAACACCCACACATTGCATATTCCCTACCAGGGCTTTTCCCAGGGGAAAAAGGGCCCGGAAAGGCAGATGGGACACAGCCAAGAAGGCTGCAGCCTGCTCTGTGCCAGGTCGGCCTCTCCGAACTTCCATCTCGCTGAGCTCATTCTGGGGAGTCATGGGGATTCTGAAGCAGACAGAAGGAGGCTGAGGGGTGTCAGGGTTTCTCACATACCCCAGGGAGCACTGTGACAGGGGACATCCCCGGGCATTGTGTCTTAAGAGGGCTGCGAGAAGACACACATTCAGATGCCTGCGGTGCCCAGATGAAGGGTGTAGAACGCAACAGCCCATACAATGGAAGGTGTGGGTCAAGATGAAAAGAAGCTCACATTCAAAGGAGGAAACAGTGAGCAATTTGGGGTTAGAAGGCAGATTCCCACCCCATGCAAATGCGCAGAATCAGCTGCTGAAGAAAGGGGCAGTAACCATGGTACTTGTAGGAACTTTACAAATCTGGTCTGAGAAAACCAAGTCTGGGAAGCTGCTCTTGAAGGCGCAGTGGTCCATTTATCCCGACGGGTTCACAACATTCCTTGTGAGTCTGAGCAAGAGGCAAGAATGTGAAAATCTAACCTAACAAGAACCAAGCAAGTCAGGAAAGATCAAAAGAAATCAGTCACTTACAGACAAATGGAAAATTACATTAAAAGACAGACACAACTTTATTACATTGTGCAATTTCTTAAGAATGATGCAAAAGTCTTAATAATGGATCAAATTTTTAACAAACTGTAGGATTTCTTAGGCACTGACTACAACGTACTTCAACTAAATAAATAAATTTAACAGAATTTCCTGCATGAGATCATGCAGCTGATGACACCCATTTTTCTAGATGGCAATTCCAAATCACACCACATTGCTCTGCTGTTTTATTGGTTGCTTCTTCATATAGTAAGTAGTATGCATGTTTTAAAATGTGAAGTAGGGAAAGCTGATGTTGCCTTTTCAGGGTTTTACTCATTCCCCTTTCACTTTCTTTGCCATTTTCCAAATTACAAGCTGGGAGGGTATGTTGGGTCCCAACATGCTTTCCTAAACCTTCTCCCTCCTTCCTCCTGAGAAAGAAGTCCAGCCCCTGCCATCCCAGACCTGGTCAGGGGCTCCGGCTAAGCCTTGGTGCTCTCTCCGTGAACATGAAAACAATTGCACTGAACGTCAGGATCTGTCAAGGCCACTCTGAGACCAGCATGGACAATGACACAAACAAGACGTCCATGTAATTATTTCTGAACACAAGTTATGAATGTTCTGTATAAGCCACAAAAATGAGCATACATCCCATTATTCAGATGAATCAGAGAGACTGTTACTTCTGTACTAATCATAGGTTTAGTCCTGCTGCAGTCTATTCTACTTCTAAAAAAGTTTATGAAGAGGCCCAGTCAGAGAGTTTTCCTGCCTCCTGCCAGCACCAAGTCCAGAGTGGACCCTCACATCCTCGACCATTCCCCAAGCCACCTACTATAAATGTCCTTCTTGACACCCCGTTGCTGAGATACCCCACAGCTCCCAGGGTGCATTGCACCTGTCGCAGCCCGCCGGATCCTAGAGGTGTTCGCAGAATTGATGGGAAGCACCACCGCACAGCACGTCCGCCTCTGTCTCTGCTGACAGCTCTCAAGCCTCCATTTCTAGCTTTGACCCCCTTCTGAATTCTACTCAAACTTTCAATTGCCTGTCAAATTATTCCCAGATCCCATGCTGCTGGAAATCCAGATTCAGTTTGTCCCAATCTAAAGTCATCATCTTTCGCTCATAAAATCTTCTCTAGTTCCTAGAACTCCCATCTCACTTAATGGTACTGATCAATTTTTGGTCTCTGAGGCTCGAAATAGGAAGTAAAACCTATAGAAGAATTAAAAGATGCTGGGTAATAAATATATCAAGAACACTAAAGCACTTAATTGACTGTGAAGTTCTACTTGGTCTTGTCCAAAAAAATTATTCTGATGCTTGTTAAAGATAGTAAGAAATACTTTATTTAAGAAAGGACTGTTGAATTACATGTGTTCTTTCATTACTGTGTTCCCACTGTATTTAACAGCATCTTACCCCCAGTGTGTGTTGACTATTAAAGGAATGACTAATAAGTAAATGAACAGACTTCCATTCAAGTAGATGAGCCTGATCTTCACATCAGCACCATACATCGTAACTGCCTTTTCTAACCAGAATGAAGCCATTTGCCCTCTCAGATGTAAAAACATGCCTTACTGCTATCTATAATAATTTGAAAAGTTTAAGACAATGCTATATAAATGTGGAATCACATGATGTCATTAAGTACTAGATCACTAGTAACAAATACATGTCTGGCTGACTTGGAAACATTAGTATAGTATAAAAAACAGGCATATCTGAAAAATCTACATTCTAGATACATATGTCACTATTTGTTTGTTTGTTTGTTTTAGAGAGAAAGAAAAAGACAGAAACATTAATTTGTTCTTGTATATGTCCTAACCAGGGATCGAAAATGCAACCTTTGAGTATCAGGACAACACTCTAACCGACTGAGCTATCTGACCAGGGCATTTGTCACTAATTTTATTGTGGAATGTTTTACTCCACCTTTCAACTTCATGGGCCTCAGTTTCTTCATTTTCAAAGTAGTATAAATTACCTGAAGCATTCTCAGCATTCATTGCTCGTTTTATAATAGAAAATTTCAAACCAAATGGCAGAAATGATGACATAAATTCAGTCATATGTATGTGTATGTGTGTAAAATAGAAGGAAAAACAAGATATCTGTAGTCATCCATTGAGCTTATATAAAATGGACTTCCCTTTCTCTGTTACTTTTCCTCTTCCCATCTCTATGTTTCTTGTTCTTTATATTATTTCACTCTGTTACAAATGCTGTTTCTATGAGTTACACTCATCTCATGATCCTATGCTTATCTAGTCCTACCATATATTTCCTCCTAAACTTTAAGTTTGGGGAGATCCACAGAAGGCTCGTTTATTTCTTTACGCTGTGTGGACCACTGTTGTTGATGTACTGTTGGAGCTCAACACAGCATTTAGGACCAAATGAATGAATGAACAAACATGTGAGTGAAGAATTGTGTTGTCACTGAGAAAGCAAGACAACAAAAGAAGCATGTCACTACCTCACTATTTTGAAACATGAAAAGACTTTATTAGTATACTTTATATTTTTAAATTTTAGTAACATACACAGAACACACAATTTACCATCTTAACTATTTCCAAGTACACTGTATAATTCACATTGTTGTGCAACCATCACCTTCATCCAACTTCAGAACGTTTTCATCTTCCCGAAGGGAAACTCTCCAACTCTACAAATACTAATTCCTCATTCTCTCCTCCTCTAGCCCCTGGTAACCACAGGACTCTTGGATTGCTTCCATGATTTTTATATTATGTAGAATAATGCTGCTATGAAGATAGATATAAAATAACTGGTCAAGTCCCTGCTTTCAACTTTTTGGTTAAATACCAAGAAGTGGAATTTCTAGATCTTATGGTAGTTTTATGTTTAATTATTTGAGGAATGTCCATTCTCTTTTCCATAGCAGCTGCACCATTTCATTATGTTCCTACCTACATTTCACAGGGTTCCTATTTCTCTACATTCTTGCCAACACCTTATATATATACACATTTTTATACTAGACATCCTAATGAATGTGAGGTGATATCTCATTGTGCTTTTGATTTACGTTTCCCTATGGCTTAGTGATATTGAGTATCTTCTCACATGCTTACCAGCCATTTGCTATGCTTTATCTTTTTAATGAGGCCTTTAGGATCATCACCCCAATAGATGGTTCTGAGCTCTGGGTCCTACCATACTGGCTTTATGACTACTTTGAATGGTTTATCACTAATGTGTGTGTATGTGTGTATGTGTGTGCATTCTCAACCAGTGTGTGTGTGTGTGTGTGTGTGTGTGTGTGCGCGCGCGTGCGCATGTACATTCTTAACCAGTTGTCACCGTGGTGCCTGGAGGTTTGTATCTGCTACCTCATTCAATTCTCACAATAACTGGAAGTGGTAAACACTGGAATCCATTTTACAGATGAAGCTGAGATGAGCTAAGGGACTTCTCCAAGATAGCATAACTAGTTACTCGCCCTGCTAGAAATAAAACTCTGAGTGTCTAACATCAAGATAGTTTGAGTGAACAAATGGTGTTCTCTGTTTTAATAAACTTCACAGGCACTGACCATTATAAAAAAGTCAAACTCCCCAATCATCTGAATATTGAGACTCATCTTAAGTAGGAGAGAACCTTGAGAAGCTAATTATGTCCCAGGTAAGCCTTTTCATCTCAGGGCCCTCCTGGCCCACACTCAAACCCAGCAGCTTTATTTTATACCTACATACAGCTAAAACAATTTCTTAAGTTTTAATACAGATGGCTCTCCAGTTTGGTTAATGCTGTTAAGTAAAATGCTATTATGAAGGAAATAAATAAAAGGGCCTAACTTAGCACTTTTTTATTAGCCTTAGGACAAATTCATTAACCATGCTGAAACTGTTTTGTGTAATTGATGCATTGTAGATAATTTACTCAATAAAAGCACCATTGCCTATCCTGTTGGGTGTAGGGACCTACCAGAGTTTCTCTGAGAAATCTAATCTTCAACAGTTTATGCATGGAGCCACCTTCCAATAGGAAGCATACATTTATTTGGGTTTGGAAAATGTCAAAGTGTCTTTTAAAGCAGAAAATGCCTGAATCTTATTGCTCAGTGTCCCATCAACCCCATCACCACCTTAAAAGCTGTGTATTTGGGTTTGAAATCAATTTCCTGAGCTGCTTACTTTTCTGAATCTGCTGGTTTAGCAGCCTCATTGCATTCTTTCAGGCCAAAGAATCTTTATTAAAAAGAAGCTGCAGATAATTTCTAGAGTTTTATCACATGAGGTTTCTTCTCTAACACCTTTTAGAAGGCCCTCAGCTCTCTGAATCTCTGAAGTGGGTCTCTCCTTGATTTGTATTTTTTATTACAATAGATTAATTCCATTTAGAAAGCAATTCACTACTTTTGGGGGTATCTTACTAAGTGTATACAAACTAGTGAGAGTTGGGGTGCACATCTCCCCACCTTCCTCCAAGAGGTGACCTTGACCATTGGGGAATGGAACTGATCAGCTTAACACCTAGGAAGTGGCAGCACCAAAAGTTTACGCATACAAAACGCCTTTCCCCACTTGTCCCCCAGGGGGCCCATGTTTCATTGTGGATGTATCCTCTTAAGTGCCTAGTCCCTGTCAGGAAAAATTAAATATGAAATAGCAGGTGAACAGAGGTCTGATCTCAAGCTGGAGACCAGTGCAAGGTCTCTCAGCAGAGAACTACAAGGAGCAAAGAAATTTGATGAAAAAACATCACCACCGAGGACCCTGAGATGATTGATGTCACTGAGTTTTTTAGAAAAATGATTCTTAAAGAGCAAAGGGGACTATAAGAAGACATCGTAATTAGAAGATAAATTTTTAATTTCATACATCGGCCCAGCATTTGGAGGCCTTCCTACAAATGACCTCAGTATAAAGGAGGGTCCAGAGACAGTCTATAATTTTCGAAACAAAAGCGGATATTGGTGCTGGGAATGATGGAGATTGCTCACGTCATGCACGGTGTGAAATGGTCGCTGCTTCTATAAAGGACTGCATGGCCACCTATGGCTGTGGAGGTTATGAATGTGGTCGTTTCAATTGAAATGCTTAAAGACAAACATGGAATTTCTGAGTCTTAATATGGAAAAAAATGTAAAATAGCTCATTAATATTTTCATATTGATTATGTTCAAATTCATTTTACCTGTTCCTTTTTTTTTTTTTTTTTTTTTACTTTTCTCAACATGATTATGAGATAAACCTAAAAGGCATTTGTGATTCCCGTTGCATTTCTGTTGGACAGCCCCCATGTAGGACGTCTCAGAACCTGGAACATGAAGTTTCTTGTGTGGCCCTAATAAAAGACGGACTACCCAGACTTTCCCAAACTCATTAGACCTCTAAACTCCATTTTGTAGAACATTTATAAATCTTTTTTTATTTATAAATGGCAATTTTTCACAGTAAACAATTTCAGAAACCTGTCATAATAACATTTCTGTATTTGTCTCAGTCTAATTCCGACTCCACTCCCTATCACATTGTGTCTTCTGAAAAATCCACAGGTTTATACACACTTGGCATGTCTGTTAGCTGAGTGGATTCAGCTGCAACCTGTCAGGCAGATTCTGCTAGTGATGCACTTTATGATAATCAATGTATTTATTTTACAATCTATTAAACAACTTATATTCTTTAAATAGTAAACTACCCCTTCTAAGTATTTGTACATCTTTATAGATATTTAAACAATGGGAGTAAATATCCAATTAATCTCACTAAGCCATAATAAGGCCACTAATTTATTATGTAAAATTATTTTAAATGCTTTAATCATCTTAAAATACAAAAAAGTGTAAAATAGCAAATAAATTTCAAAAGTCATTATTAGAAACCTATAATTTAATTGATCTCAAAAGACTTAACTTAGATCTTTTATCTTAACTATTCAATAAATGACCTTGATTGTCCCAATAACTAACTCATTATCTTCATTTTTAAAATAGAACTAATAGCCTGAACAGGTGGTCTCACAGTAGATGGAACGTTGACCTGGGAGGCTGAGAACCCAGATTCAAAACTCTGAGGTCACTGGCTTAAGCGCGGGTTCACCAGTTTGAGCACAGGGACGCTGGCTTAACCAAGGGGTTGCTGGCTCAGCTGGAGCCTCCTAGTCAAGGCACATATGAGAAAGCAATCAATGAACAGCTAAAGTGCTGCAACTATGAATTGATGCTTTTCATATCTCTCCCTTCCTGTCTGTATGTCTGCCTGTCTCTTTCCCTGGCATAAAAAAAAACTAATACTAAAATCTCTGTAACTTATTAACAGTAGCACTAAAATATTAATGCTTGAGCAAGTCTTTGAGATATCCTGAGAATTTGCTAACATGCTTTTAAGGAATTCACTCATTCTTTAGATCTATTTTAAACAAAACAAAAAAACCTAAGAAACACAAATGCATTTTAGATTATTGAAGAAAATAGACCTGGCCTATTCTTGATTGTTAAGTTTACATGTTCATGGAAACTTCTTTTGCAACCTGTTATGTGCTTTTGGAATATTTTTTCTTGCTTCTAACATAGAATAAAATTTTCTTAGAAGTTAAATTCTCACACTACATTGCATCTTTGTGCTATTTCTTGAGGATCATGCTGGGGGAAATAGATTCTAGCTAAAGCTGTATTTGAGAAGAAGTTTTCATTTTTCAATTGGCATCTAATTTTGTGCAAATAAAATTGTTTGTTTGGTATGTGGGTGATTTTGGGATTTCTGACATTGTGGGAATATGAGTCATTGCCTTTCTTCATTTATATCTATCTCTGGAAGATTGTCGATGTGTTGGAGTTTCGTGAATATTGTTTCTTCTTAAGAGAATTGTGAATATTTGTGCCTTACCTTGTTTTATTTTGTTTTGTTTTTCATTTTTAATTCTGATAGACCAACTAGTTGATTCATGGTTTCAACAACTATTTTTGAAGCAAAAAAATTCCTAATGTTTAAATTACTTCAAGTAGGAAGTGCCTTTGCACAGATGTTAGGTAGAGCTGGAGAGTGTATCAGCAAAGTGGAATGAACAAGGACACAAAAGAAAAAGCCATAAGCACATTTAGAAAGCATAGGGTCAAGGGGAACAGGGCCATACCCACATCTACTCACAGGGATAAGAAAAGAGAGCCCCAAGTCTGCCAGGCAGCCCTAAAAGACCTGGGAACAGTCACAGCATGCTTAATAATGTGATACTACAGCTTACACTTTGCAAAGCTTCACAGAAAGACATAAAGAAAAATGATGTATTCGTTTTTTAAGAGATTAGAATAAATATTTTGCAACACAAAATATTCAAGAAGATGTTTTGTGTATTTTGCAGCAGGAAAAAAAGAGAAAGCTTTGAACATTTACACAAACATCAACTGACAAACTAACATATTGATGCATTAAGTGGGAATGACATTGGAATATGTGGATTACATTTCTTTTTAAATGCATGCAGCCTTTCATCCTCAAAGTAAAAAAAGACATAAGCACAAAATGCTTGGGAGTTTCCTGAACCTAAAATGTTTCAGATGTGCTTGAAGGAGTTTACCTAAATCTATCATTTACAACAATTTCTACCTAAACCACGATGAGTAAACTAGTTTGAGAATGACTCATCCTGTATGTACATGGAATCTTTTTCTTATAATACACTACTTTTTATAAATCCAGCTGCAACAAATAAACTAGTGATCTAATCTGTCTCTTTGACCAGTTCTGGATTATTAAATCAGACCTAGCAGAGCCCGGGCATGACCGTGAGATGGGTTGGGTTTGATCAGATCAGCTTCTGTTCAAATCCAATTCTTTGCAAAGTTCTTCATCAGCCAAAGAGCCAGACTTGGAAGCCAAATATCTGGTACCTTCTTCTACTTGCTCTTCACCAAGTTATCTGCCCATTTGTGCCTTATTTTCTTTGTCTGCACAGCATGATGATAATACTCACCATATAAGTGTGCTAAACTTCAGTTTCCTGGGATAATATAATGATGGGATGGCCTCATGGAGCATTGCCTGATAAAATATATCATGCTTAGTTGCATTTGAATTTCAGATTAACAATGCAAAATTGTTTTTAGTATGAGTACATCCACCACAATATATATATATATTTTATTGCTGACTCTGAAAACCTCACCTGGAACAATTCTTCTCAAATTCAGATTCCAGGGTCAATAGTGCCAATAGCCACAGTCACATCCCTGTAGATACTTACTCATTTCTGCCAATATGACCTACGTAATTCACAGGGCCCAATACAAAGTGAAATGGGGGTTCCCTTGTACAAAAGGTGTTAAGAATCTTCAGACAGAAGGAGCAGAGCATTGCATCAAGCCTGGGGCCTAAGAGATGCTCTAGGAAGCCAGCCTTACTCCTGCCTTAGACAGTTCTTAGTGTACGATTTTATTTCTAGGGTTCTTGTAAATAAAGCATTCTTTTATTCTTTGGTACAGTGATATTTCTGTATTGGCCCATTAATTTCATGTTTTTTGTTTGCATTGCTAGACTGTGGAATTGGAGTAATGAAGACAGCTCTTGTGTACTGAGCACTAACAAGCCAGTTTCTATGTTTCTTTCACCTATGTTGCATTTAATCTCTACATGACACCTGAACAGTGAAAACTGTCACCACTATCCTCAACACGTCTCGTCTCAGATGCAAAAACTGATCTGAAGCAGTTGAGTGAAAGGCCCACCATCAGCATTTTCTGGCCCTTCTATGATAAAGCAGGACTTGAATCCATTTCTTTCTGTGTCCAAATTGTGCTCATCATCACACCACCATGTCATTGGAAAAACTGATTAACAAGCAACATCTTACTCTCAATTCCTTGTCTTACCACTTTTGTTTTTATAATACAGAAACTCACCTTGGAAAATTTTTTGTCAATGAACAAAGACTGACACTGTGACTCTCTGAAAGGGAGGACGCTGGAGCAACCATGAGGCTGAGTCTGCAGGGAAGGGAGCCGGAGAAGAGAACACTTTCCATGGCCCTCCAATTTTATTTTATTTCTTATGTGAGAGGAGGGGAGATAGAGAGACAGAGCATGCTCCCTGACTGAGATCCACCCAGCAACCCCACCTGGGGATGATGCTCAAATCAACCAAGCTATCCTCAGTGTCTGGGGTCAACGCTCAGAACAACTGAGCCACTGGCTGTGAGAGAGGAAGAGAGAGCAGAGGGCAAGAGGGAAGGGTTGAAAAGCAAATGGTCACTTCTCATGTGTGCCCTGAGCAGAGATCAAACCTGGGATGTCCACATGCCAGGCCAATGCTCTATCCACTGAGCCAACCTGCGACAGCAACCCCAAGTTCTTAGAACATAATCTCAGGTCCATCTTGTGCAATTCCGGGGTCTGCATCCATTTCAAGCTGAAAGGCCCCCTGTTCCTTCTTCTTCCATGGCCCTTGTTAAATACATGAAACTTCATCGCATCTTTTTACTTGTTTTTTTTAAATGGTGTATGAATAGAACCAATTTATTATACCAGTCTTTTAAATGTATCCAGTAAAACATAAATCCCATATTAATTTAACATACATTACCATTTATTTTTAAGTACATAAAGAAGCGTTTCTGTATTTTTTTACATTCAATATTACTTTCTATCAGTTTCAGGCGTACAGCATAGTGGTAAGGCGATCAGACACTTTTGAAAGTGTCCCCCGATATTTCCAGTACTCAACTGGCACTATACATAGTGTCACAATATTATTGACTATATTTCTTACACTGTGATTTACATCCCCATGACTGTTCTGTAATTATCAATGTGTCCTTCTCAATGCCTTCATCATTTAATAATGCTATTCATTTTCTAAGCTGATTAATTCCAGATAAACATTCCTTTTACTTATTTATTAACATTTATTGCCTTTCTTATCAAAAAGTAGTGGCAAAGTTAAGAATTTTTTTTTCCTGAAGCAAATCATTAGTCCTCCTTCCCACCCTTCTCCATCATTTTAGCTGTTGATGAGGAGAGTTCCTGCAGGTGGGAGGGGCCGACGTCCCCGGAAAGTGACACTGGAGCTGAATTTGGAGTGTGGCTCAGCTTCCAAATCGGCTCATCAGCAAAGAGGTTTGAAAGCCTTGTAAATAGCTCTGTCAGCAAGAACCTCCCTGTTCAAATGGCCAAATAAAGTAAGATAGACCAACTTGATTTGTTTTGATGATTTAAAATTTATATTTTTTCAGTTATAGTTGACATATAATATTATATTAGTTCAGGTGTACAACAAATGGTTGAGATATTTATATACCTTACAAAGTGATCACCCAGTAAGCTTTTGATTTATTTTATAATGGCCTTTTAGAATAGAAAAAAAAATCATTAATCTCTATAGGGTTTATTTAAGTTACCTACTTAACCAACTAATTTATTTATGACATATTTGTATAGAAATGGCATTTCCTTTAAGTACCTTTGCATGTAAATAAGCAATTCAGTAAACCGGGGTCCTCTCTGATCAGGGTCAACTCTATCCTTTACTCAGAGAACAAGTCATTGCCTCCCTTCCTCCTCTCTCCATTAATCCATAGAATAACAACTTGTTCTAATTACATTCCCACATCCCAACCTAAGACACAATACATTTAGACTCCAGTAATAGAATCCAGATCTGATAACAGACTTTCTCATTTAGACTGGCAGGTAGAGCTTATGCTGCTTTCCTACAGACCAAAGTAAGGGTTTATATTTTTTATTTTATCTCCAAGGCTGTCGGCTGATAACAGAGTTGTTCCAATTATAGGCACTGCCTGAAAGTGTAACCATGTACATCAGAGAAGCAAAGCCGTGAGCCTACCAGTTCAATGGCTGAAGTTTATTCAATTATTATATTTATACAACATGCTTTCTTATGTTTGTTGCAGTATTACCCTGGTAATCTGACAAGAACTCTATAAAGCAAGAAGTTGGGAGGAAAAGAGGGAAGGAGAGAGGGGAGAGGGAAGGAAGAGAGAGGGAGAAGAGAGGGAGAGAGAAACTAGAAAGAAAGGATGATACTTGAGGCAACTTTTGACCTGAGTTTGCTAACCAACAAGGGGGGGGGGGTTAACTGTAAGTTTCAGGAAATGAACAGAGACCAAAAATTAAAAAGGCGAAGAATAAGGGAAGGAGAGAAGACCACTGGGAGGGTATTTCTTTGGGGCTGTTTGCCTCTGTGCAGAAGTGGATGAAACCATTTGGGGAAAGGCCACACGTAAGGTAGGGCCTAAGAGATGGACACAGGACCAGACAGACCTGGGTCTTGGGTCTTTAACTTGCTAGCTATTTAAACCCTGTTTTCCTACTTTAAAAGTGAGGATACCAATTGTTCCCTTCCTTAGAGTTCACTGGTCAACATTAAATTGGGACATTTTATGTAAAGCACTGTGTATAGTTCCTGGCCCAAATTAAGTGCTAAATAAACATCCCTTATACTCCCTCCCCATGTCTTTTCCTTTCTCCTGAGCAATATGGAGAGTCAGGGCTGAATTCTTGCTCTTCCAAGAAAGTTCTTTCCACTTGATCCACAAAAAAGAGTGTCTCATTTAGGCTTAGATCCATACTTGGCCTTCAGTGCTGTAAAATATTATAGTCTCAGGCTCCAAAAGGGGAGAAAGTAATAATAATCTGATGGTGATATCATACATTGCTAAATATTGAGAAACAAAAAGCATATGGAATAATGCACAGAATCATCTATAAAACCAACATCACACGAAAAGAGAAAAACGATAAATAACATAGTATATTGTGCATTGCTAAATTCAGAAGAATATATAGTCTATGAGATATTACATAGAGCAGAATGTGAAATAGATATCACAAGAGAGAGAAAAGCTGTGTGGCTGCAGCTACCCTAGCAGGATTTCACATCATCTAAGTGGTGTTGCTTACTCACCTGCTCGCTCTCCAGCTGTGTTGAGATTGTGAAGATATAGTTATGGGTGATGGGGTCTGATGAGATCCGTGGGTCTGCCATGTGATGCAAGCACTGGGATCAGCACTGGTGAGGAAGTCACTGCCTAGCTCCAGTGAGACCCACACTGGGGAAGCCAGAGAGGTAACACTGAAGGATAAGAAAATCTGTTATTCTGGTTCAGAGTTAAAGACCTACTGACTTTTATCAACCTCCACAGTCCATCCCCAAATCGGTCATTCAATTTCCTGAATGAGCACTTTTTTCTAAGAAAGCCTGAGCAAAAGAGCTGCTCAACACCCTATATAAACTGCCTCTTTTATAAGGAAACCCCATGCAAACTGCCTCTTTTATAAGGAAAAAACTGAAAACACTATGAAAAGTGTGACATAATATCCCATACAGTCATTTAAAAAAGTTAAATTCAGTTGAAATTAAATGATTATACTACTTATCAGGACAGAGATAGATATAGATATTACAGGTATCATCTATAAAACCAGTGTTCATTTTCTGAAGAAGAGAGCCACCAGACATCACTTCAGGTTTTAGGCCCCTGAGGGACCTTTACTTCACTGTGGGTGGGCTGCTGTTCTGTTCGTGGAACTTCCATCTGGGAGCTCTGCACCCCCTTCCTTGC
The DNA here is from genome assembly GCF_036850765.1 of Saccopteryx bilineata. Classification (NCBI taxonomy): domain Eukaryota; kingdom Metazoa; phylum Chordata; class Mammalia; order Chiroptera; family Emballonuridae; genus Saccopteryx; species Saccopteryx bilineata. The sequence goes on from NC_089494.1 coordinate 164,064,700, forward strand.
ATCTGTGCTGTGTATCATGTATTTATTTCCACTGTGGCCCTTCAGGTATTTCTGCAGCCAGGACATTGGGTTTCCCACAACTGTGCTCTGCATTTATAGATGACATCAAATTTCATCTGCAGGGGACATCACATTTCCATAGCAACTAATGTATAGTAGTTCAACATGGGAAAAGTGTGTGGGGGGGAGGTCATCAATTATAAATAGAATGAAGATTGAGGAAAATGCATGAGAAAACAGACTGTGGGTGATCGGCTGTGCTTGTGGCAGAGAGAGGTAGGGACTGGGCATCGGTGTGATTTTTAAGGGAAGTTTCTGTGGCTGGTCACATCTCAGTGGGCAAAGTCCAGGTTAGCCTCTCTCTCTAATGCTATCCTCATCAGTCCATGGTCCTGTTCACAGGCACTGAGTCCATGCAAGACCTTAACTGTGTCCAAGGGAAGCAACTCTGTCTAGATATTGTTTTGCTAGATTAAGGTAATAATGACAAAAGACTCTGAAAAATTTTAATATTGTCTGTAAATTACTGAGGAGCATCCAAATGAAGATGGAAATAAATGTCTTTCTTCATGATCCATTGTTTTTTAAGAAAAAGAGGAAGAAAGGAACAAGAAAACCCACTATTGATTAGTTAACGGCAGGCTGGCTGGTGTCACAGATGATGTGACCTGAAGCAAAGTTGCTTCAACACATACAGTGTCTTACAGCCGATCTAAGGAGGAAATCGCAGCATCTCAATGACTCCCTGGAGTGTTTGAACAATATTTCTCCACAACTGCCTTTGTGCGTAGTCTGCCCTGAAGGAGAAAAAATAATTATAATTTGGAGCATCAATTATTCAGACTAATCACAGAATCACAGGTTTGGAGGGACCTTGAAAAGCTGTCCCGATCCTCTTCAGTCCCCAGGCTGAATTGTATTAGCGCCGTACAGGACGGACTGGTCCCATCGGCTCCATCATGAAAAACTATCCATCATAATAATCACTTCCAAACAAAGACTCCACAGCTCCTCCTAGTTCTACACAAACTCTCTATTCTACCCTCACTTTCAAAAATGTTAATCCAGATATTTCTTGTGTCTTAATAAGAATTCTTGGCCCTGGCCGATTGGCTCAGCAGTAGAGCGTTGGCCTGGCGTGCGGGGGACCCGGGTTCGATTCCCGGCCAGGGCACATAGGAGAAGCGCCCATTTGCTTCTCCACCTCCTCCCCTCCTTCCTCTCTGTCTCTCTCTTCCCCTCCCGCAGCCAAGGCTCCATTGGAGCAAAGATGGCCCGGGTGCTGGGGATGACTCCTTGGCCTCTGCCCCAGGTGCTAGAGTGGCTCTGGTCGCGGCAGAGCGACGCCCTGGAGGGGCAGATGGGCGTGCCGGGTGGATCCCAGTCGGGCGCATGCGGGAGTGTGTCTGACTGTCTCTCCCCGTTTCCAGCTTCAGAAAAATACAAAAAAAAAAAAAAAAAAAAAAAAGAATTCTTTGCCACTTAACTAACATATTTTATTCTCAGACATCTGGGGTCCATTTATTTTTTTTCCTTCTTTTTGATTATCATTTTACATATTTGCAGCTCTTGTTAATTCTCCAACATTATTTTATGACAAAGAAAAATATTCACAAAATGTGGGTCAGTGACAAAATAAACTCATATTTCCATGAGGGTAGGGAACAGCAATAAAGAAGAGAGGATTATATTCATAATTATATCCTGGCATGGAGAAAGAAGACCAAGAGGTGGTGTCACAAATGTCAGTCATTGCTTCCTCTGGATCCTCAAAATAAAAGTGCAGGATAATTTGTCAGTCTTTTGTTTTTCTATATTTTGAAAACTGAGAACATATTTCAGCATGATAATATTTCTACTGTAATAACAAAAAGACTCTGATAAACAGGAATAAAGAAATTTACTAAAGTCAAAGACCAAAGAAGCAACAGAACCAGAGTTCAAATGTGGGTGGGCTGATTTTTAAGGTTGTCCCATGCTACCCTGTTGCATGTGGACCAAGCGCTCACAAGCTCAAGAGAAGTAAGAGGTATGGCAGCTGATCCTTCACTGAATGAGTGATTCTCCATTTCTATACTCCCTTTTGGGATGAAAATTACCACCTAAAAGACCAAATGACTTAACTTGTTTTAAACTAAAACATCTAATTTTAGCCAACAGGATTGTATTTGACAATCAATAAGGCTATGATTGAGGTTTTATTTGAAGAGGAAATGAATGGGTAATTGTGGATACATCTTTACCAGGACGAATTTGCCCTTTTCCTGGTTGTAAATGTTTTTAACAAATTGCCTCTTCCAGTGGGAATAAAAGATGAAGTCAAGTCTTTGGCTATACCAAAGGGACACTTCTAAATTCAGTCTCATACACATCTTTTAATGAAGCACTCTAAAAAACATAAAGAATAAAAGAAAGAGAGAGAAAGAATGAGGGAAAGTAAATGAGAGCGAGGGAGGGAAGGGAAGGAAAAGAAAAAGAAAGGACGAAGAAAGTAAAAAAGGAACAGAGGGAGGGAGGAAGAGCTTACTTTGTAATACTGACTACTGCCCATTTGTCCCTCGTCCATGGCAAATTTCAAGCCACCACAGTGACATCACTGACCTTATTTTGAGGAGAAATACACACAGTTGGTCCTTGTGAGTTGACATTGTGGACAAAGAAAAAAAAGGAGGGGTCACATACTAAACCTGAGAAGCTCAAGTGAGAGTTGTATGGTGGCCTTATAAACTCGAACACTGAAAGTAACCAAACAGGATGGTCTCAAAATTAAAACTTTGTAACTAAAAGCAGTTCATGGCAGGTAGTCATGTCTTAGGGTGCTATTTTTCCTTAACAAAGTCAGTGTTTACCTTAACTGAGGCTGTCTGTAAAGCCAGTAGCCACGGCCACCATCACAGCTGCCTGACCCATGCAGGTTCTCATTTGATTCAGACAGATAGATGGTAATGAAACAACGGAGCCAAGAACTGGTGGACCATTAGCTTTAATCCTAGCTTGCACCCGGCGGGCAAGAAATACACACAGTGGGAAAACACTTTCCTTTCCATTCAGGGCTCCCAAAGCCACTGACTTATCCAAGTTTCTTAGAATCAAAGGTTTCTAGCTCACCAGCCTTATTCACCTCTGTTCCCCATCTCCTTCTCTCTGCACAAACTGGCTTCTCTTTCAGCACTCCGCCATCTTGGCTGCTTCTCCTCTCCTCCATCTGGCCTTTCTCTGCTCTCCTCTCTAATGCTAATCTCAGGAACTGAGAGAGAGCAAGCTCCCGGTCTGCCCCATTTTATAGTGTAGAAATCAAAACTTTTAATCCAATATACAAACAAGGAAGTCTCTAATACAAAGTCACTTAGGGTGGGAAAGGCTTAGTCTTAAAACTAAGCCTTAGGGTATAACAACCCTGCCTGCTTACAGCCTGTCCCCCACACCCAATGCAAACTATAAGTGAGCAAATCTATATATCATATTTACAAACTTATTTGACCAACACTGTCTCTTGTCTATTTGCATCTACAATCACATATTTGATAACATAAATTTAAGCTATAACAGTAACATGCCTTTGACATGTAAGAGTAATCTTCTTTCCCAGACCCCTCAAGGCACAACCACCCCGTTGGAGCAGAGGCCACAAATCTTCTCACTGTTGTTATTATTGTGTTAATTGTTAATTATTAACCATTCTTTGCCTTCCTATATGCCTATTCCTTTTATTTTTTATCCAATCCCAGAGCTTGCCCCCACCCGTGCTTCCTCCCCCCACCCTAATCTGTCACCAATGGATTTCCTGGAACCCCTTACATCTTTTCCTTTGATACTGATGTATAAAATAAGTGGTGAGACTGCCATTTTCCGGAGCATCTTCTTAATCAGTTGAGATTTTACTTCCCAGAAATTGTCATCAGTTTGGCTTAAATAAACTTATAAGAAATCTCTACAGGCTTGAACTTTCTTAGATTGACAGTATGAGCCATTTCCAGCATATCACTGGACACAATTCCAAGGTTGTTACTGAGAATTTTCTGAATTTCAATCTATCTATAAAAACAGAAGAATTATGTGTAATTAAAAATCAGTTACAAATCAAAGAAGATCTACATAAATGACAAACTATGCTGTGTTCAAAGATTGAGATATTCAGCTAATAAAGATTCTATGTTCCCCTAAATTGACCTCAGCAAGTCTTACCAAAATCCCAGCACAATGATGTGTCAATAATACAGACAAGCTTATTCTAAAACTGATATGGAATGATAAAGAAACTACAACACCAAAAACTATTTTTAAAAAGAATGAAGTGGCCCTAGCCAGTTAACTCAGTGGATCCAGCATGTGGCCATCCCAGATTCAATCTCCCCCTTTTCTCTCTCTTTCTTTCTCACAGCCAGTGGCTCCATTGATTTAAGCATTTGTCCCAGGCACTAAGGATAGCTTGGTTGATTTGAGCATCAACCCCAAACTGGGTTGACAGGTAGATCCCAGTTGGGGCTCATGCAGAAGTCTACCGCTTCTTCTCTCACTTAAAGAAAGAAAGCAAAGAAAATAAAAGGAGAGAAGAGAAAAAGATAAAAGAAAGAAAAGGAAAGAAAAGAAAAATAATGGAGTAGATGCACATTGTTTAACTTTAAGACTCAATAAATAGCTAAAATAATCAAGGCAATGTGCTGTTGGCCAGTGGAACAGAGTAGAGAACTCAGAAATAGACCCACACAAATACACCAAACAGATTTTTGTTGAAGGAGAAGAAATAATTTCATGGAAGGATAGTTTTTCAAAAAATGGTGCTGGACCTTTGGATTGGTTACACCTCTTTGCAATTGTGAACAATGCTGCTATGAATATAGGTATGCAAATACCTCCTTTAGATCCTGCTTTAAAGTCTTGAATAAACAAAAAGTTGTCTACACATACAATGGCTTATTATTCACCTTTAAAAAGAAAGAAAAACATGCTATATAACACATAGTACTATATGGATGAAACTTGAGGACAATGTGCCAGGTAAAGTAAGCCAGTCACAACCAATAAATACTGTTGTGATTCCCCTCCTATGAAGTACTTGGAGAAATCAAATTCCTAAAGACAGACACTGGAGACCAGGGCCTGGGGGCAAGGGTGTGGGGATGAGGAGTGCTTGTTTCAGTTTGGGAAGTGACCGAGTTTCAGTTTGCAAAGATGAAAATGTTTTTAGAGATTCATGGTGGTTGGTGATGGTTACACAACATTGTGAATGTACTTAATGCCACTGAACTGTACACTTAAAATGATTAAAATGGTAAATTTTATGTTATGTGATTTTTTTTTACCATAATTTTAAAAAATGGTGCTGAAACTATTTCATATGCATGGGGGATGGGAATCTTGACCTGAACCTTACACTGTATAAAAAAGTTAATTCAAATTGGACACAAGATTTAAATATAAATGTAAACTATAAGACTTTAAGAAGAAAACAAGATGAATAAAAAAATAGTTAATAAGGTGGATTTTGTCAGAATTAAAAACTTTGTTCTATGAAAATTCTTGATAAGAGGATGAAAAGACCAACTGCAGAGTGGGAGATATTATCTGCAAGTCCCGAGAAAGGACTTGTGTCTGGAATATGTGAAGAACTCTCAAATCTCAATGGTAAAAAAAGTAACAGCCCATTTAGGAAAGGGGCAAAGATACAAACAGACAGCCATTCACCAGGAATGATCTGGTGGCAGATAGACACATGAAAAGATGCTCAGCACCACTGGCCATTAGGGATGTGCAAATTAAAAACACAGTGACATATTACTATACACCTAGCAGGACACTTAAATAAAAAGGTGTTGTGGATGTCAAAAAATTTTTTTCCTCACACATTTCTAAATTATTCTGGCTGGGCTAACAATCAAATTAACATGAGACAGATTAACAGGAGGAAATTTCCAAAACTCATTACATATGTACGTGTATGGGTTCCATAAAAATTTGGAACTCCAGGAGATATTCTAGATAAAAGGGAAGGAGACAGGGGTCTGGGATTTCCAAGGAAAAGAAGGAAGGAGACAGTTCATAGGTAGATGAGAAGCAGCTAATACACAGTAAACAAATTCTTACAGGGCCCCATGGGAAACAATGGGCACGGAGGGGAGTCCAACAAACAGACTTTGCTAGATCTTTCCCTGTCTGCCAAATATAGTTCACAGATGCTAAGCTGACTATGCCAAGGTTCCCTTTCTGAAGCAAGTCTGTATTCCTTTAGGCAGATAAAGGGGAAGTGTCAAAGGATATTTTGGAGTTTTTTGTTTGTTAATAGACAGTTTAAAATCAATATTCCAAAAGGCCTGTTTTGGGACGGGCCTTTGGTCCCCCTCATAGTCATGACCCACATGCTGGGGAAGATGTGGCTCTCCCACCCAGTGCTCCTGGGGTTGATGTGGTCCGGCAGTTCCTTGTAACACTCACTGATAGGCACTAACATCCCCAATAACCCAGCAATGGACTCTTGGGCATTGATCCCAGAGAAATAAAAATTGATACATACAAAGAGCTGCCTATAAATGCTCATGGCCACTTTCTTCATAATGTCAAAAAAACTGGACATGACCCAAATTTCCCTCAGTGGGTAAAAAGTGACACAACTGTGGTTCATTCTAGGATGATGGAATGTTGTTTGGCAATGAAGAGGAACAAACTTGTGATGTACACAGTGATCTGGATGAGGGTGCAGGTATGAAGGAGCAGCACAAGGGGCTCCTCTGTGGTAATGAGCAGCTCTGCGTTTTTATTGTGATGGTTACAGAAGTCTACTCCTGTGCTAAGACTGCGTGGGACAACACACACAGACACACATAGATACACACACTGACGCATGTGAAAGTGTGTGATCACTGAGCAAGGTCTGCATGGTCTGCTTCCCGGCGCCGCCTTGTCAGCATCCTGGTTTTGAACTTGAACAGCACTCTAGTACCTTGACATCTTAGGGGAAGGTGGGTCACAGGCACCTGAGACTCCATAAAACTATTTTTACAATTTTCTCTTACTCCATAATGATTTCCAAATACAAAGTATAAGAATTAGTCAAATTACAAAGCAGTACATGTGAACAGCCAGATGAATGATACTATACTATCTATAAAAGCTAACTGGATCAAAGATAACCATTCCCCTCTCTCCCCACAATTCTCTAATTTCATAATCTCAAAGTTTCTTAAGGTTAAAAAGAAGGACATTCTACCATTTGTGACATGGCAGAATCTGGAGGGCGTTATGCTGATTGAAATAAGCCAGACAAAGACAGTCACTGTGTGACCTCACTGGTGTGCGGATCGAGAAGAGTTGAACTCACAGAAACAAAGAGCAGAAGGACGGTTGCCGGGACTGGGCACAGGAAGGTGGGAGATGTCTGTCAAAGGGTACAGGTTCTGGGATCCTAACATACAGCATGGTGACTATAGTTAACAGTACTGTACTGTACACTTGACATTTTCTAAGATAGTAGATCTTAAATGTTCTCAGTGCACATACACCAACAAAGTTCCCATGGGAGGTGATGGATGTGCTAATTACCTTGATCATAGTGATCATTTCAAAACATATATCAAAATATCAAACTTTACACCTTAAATAATACAATATTTTATGTCAGTGTTATACCAATAAAACTGTTAAAACAATGGTAAGGCAAAATAATTTAAATGTATTTATTTTAAAAACACATATAAGTGGCTTTTATGATATTTTTAGGAGTCGTGGCAATTGACGCTCTGAAACCTACTGGAAACGCCACACCTGAAGCCCTGGGAGGTTGTTTCCTTGACATCCGGTGGTTGTTTCCTTGACAAGGGGTGTTATTTACTAATGTGTGTTAAGTAACCCTTGGGAGAAAATATTTTGGTAGTTTATTCTGAGATTCCACTTTTTGCTGGATTCAAAGTTTTCTGCACTCAGACCAAATGACTCACCAGACCTCCCCAAGCTTCAGGGCAGTGTCCCTCCCTAAGCCAGAGTCCAGTCAACTGTTCCACTGGGGGTGGAGAACAGAGGACGGGAGTGTCCCCCCGACAAGGGCACACAGGCCTTGGCAAGTCCCCCAGTCCCCGAGACAGAGTCCAATCAAAATCAGGAGGTGAGAAAAGACTCAGAAACCAGCAGATGGAAGTGTCCCTTCCACTGGAGGGCTGTCCCTTCAGTTTCTTCTGTAGTTTCCCTGGAGGGGACACGGCTCTCCGCCTGGGCCTCCAGCTCTGTGTTCTCAGCTGTCACCCCAACAACATCTCTGCTCCCTCTGCTCCTGGCGGCATCCACCATTGTGCTGGCAGCAACAGGGCTGCTAAGTCTGATGAACAAATAACCTTCTGATTCAGACATGTGACACAGCTGGCAAGGGACAAATGGTGCATTTTTCAGTTAAGTGTGAAAACATTGTCAGGGCTACAAGTGGCAGAAATGGCATACCAATGACACCGGGGAGCCTCTTGTGATGCGTATTCCGAAAACCATCTTTTTCCTTCCTGAAGATATTTGCATGAGGCTCCTAAAAATGCATGTTACTATTACTATAGTATATATAAAATAAAATCTTTTTATGTATATGTCAATAAATAACATATGTTAATAAACTTATTTGAGAAGTAACCAGGAATATTTCCCACCTCTGTAAAAGAGACCAAGGGCTGGAAATAGATGTGAAAAACACCATCTCACCACAGAGAATTTTTCCCTTTCATTTTGGGAGCAAAGGAGCTACAGGAGAAATGTCTTAGATGTAAATTTTTATCTTCCCAACAGTGACTTTCAGAAGATAAGTGCCTATAGTCCTTCAATGGATAATAACAAAACGGATTCGCTCTGACCCGCAGGGAGCTGTGTCTGCAGCTCACACAGACTCTCCTTGCAGCACGACCCAGCACAACGTGCAGGAATCTAATTACCTTCCGCGCGAGCCGGGCCCTGCGAGCTCAGCTGACGCCAGGCAGAGAACACCACCAGACAGCCATATGGCGTGTCTTCTCCCACGGTGATATTTTTATCCAGAAACTGCCATGCAGGCCATGATTTTCAGCTGCCCGGTTGCCAACTCTGCTTTGTGAGGCCTCCTTTCACTGGTGCTTTGGAGGGGCTGTCTTTGGATTCAGGGGAAAATGATTCATAATTCAACCAAAGAGATTCTTTTAATGAACTTGCCCCATGAGATAGCAAGCTTTTTTTTTGTATGAGCAAATTTAATGAATCGTGATGAATTTTATCCTGTGAAGTGCTGTGGACACACCATGAAGAAGCCAGGAAGGGAACTAGTCCAGACTCAGAGGGGAAAAAATATAAGACCTACCTGTTAGGAGAAACACATGTCACAGAAAGACAAGGTATGTGTTCTATATAGATCTTAAATATTAAGAAGGTGTGTCAATATTATAAACACGGTCTCTAAAATAATGTTTTTATGCACAAATTATTTATGGGACTTTTCTAGAAGAGCTCTTAGAGCTTTTTCTCAAACTTTGTTTTTTAGAGAGAAGAATTATTTCTCTTTAAAACTCTATTCAAATGTCCACTCCATGGCAAAGTCCTGTCCAGCACGCCTAGAGTCTTCAAATACCTGGGCCCCCAGCCTCAGTCTGAGGCATGGGCTCTGCCACCGTAGGGATGCACAGAGTGCAGCCTCCCCTCCAGGCCCTCACTGGCCAGGGAGGAGCCAAGACGCGAATGCATTTGTGTAAGTACAATGATGGGTGAGCTCAGAGAGAGCCTTTCCCCTCCTCGTGAGAACACATGGAAATCGTACTTGATCTGAAACATACTGGGTGATGTTTGTCCACCAGACTCACCATTTCCTCCACCGTCCTGTACAGCCCTGGAAGCTGGGCTGTGTGCCCTGTGGGAATGGGCTGCAGGGTCTTAGGGGGCCCCCGCAGAAGACAGCGCAGGGGGTCTGGAGGAGAGAGGAAGACAGTGTGGGGGTATGTGTGCTGCTGTGGAAGAGTCTGAGCCTCCCCTGCAGGCTGGACTCCGATCACAGGCCGAGCTGGTGCAGCAGTGGCTCCAGGGATCAGCCTGTGGAATGACTGGAGACAAGCTGCCCACGAATTGCTGCTACCACCGTTTTCCCGCCTTGGAACCTGGGAGACTGTTCCTGAAGCAGCCGGCCACCTTGACAAACCAGCAGTTAGTGAGCCTCACCGAAGCCACCTTCCGCCTATTTAGACGGAGATGTGGGTAGCATCCTGGTGGCACCTAATTCTGGACTTTCAATACAGCTGCAAGACTTTACAAATATAAAAATAAAAAATTTAAAAGAGCACTGAAGAGAGGTGACACATGTTTTGTGAATATGGAAACACTGCAAAACAAGAGAATTCTATATAAGATTATTTGTTAATATTTAGTGCATGTAGTAAATCCCTTGTGTATAGAACAGGAGATACTCTTTGTTTAAAGGCCATCATTTCATTATTAAATAAATGCTGTACGTTTTAAAGAATCCATGTAAAGGCTGCCAGATGACCAGTTTAAGTGGGGTACTTGTGTGTCTCGTGGTGGTTTTACTAAAAGAAAAAGGGAACTCATTGGAATATTTCAAGAAATAAATTAAAAGCATCAATTTTAATTTTAGGAAGACTGTTGGAGCTCCCCATGAAGAGCTGCTGAGGACATGAGACGAGTTAGTTAGGAGGCTGTTGTCTTTGTCCTAAGGGTGACTAAATGAAGCTTGAGACAATGGAAATAGTGACAAGTATGCCGGCAGGAACCAAGGAGGTCATGCTGATGGAATCAGTGGCGACTGACTGGCTGGCTGCGGAGGGAAGGCTACGTGAAGGCTCCAGGATGGACCCAAGTTCTGGTCTGAGCACCTGGGGGAATTTCAACATGAACCCAGAGAAGAGTCCAAAAGCAATTTAAAAACTCAAATACCTGGGCACAAACAGGAAGGTGGGATGTTTTCTACTTTGTAGTTAGATCTACAAACAACAGACGTTTTGGTCCCTTAGATGGTTACTTTATCTCAACATCTAAGAAACATACAGTTGTTATAAAGTTGTATCTGCATTCCCATAGTTTCCTACCTAAAAAAGATGAAAGCTGCTGGCATTCCGGCTTACATTACGTACCTTTTACAAAAAAGAAGAGAAATACAATTGAATTTAGAACTCCTTGAATAATGGGATCAAAGATGAAAAGCTGCAGGGACCATAGTGGGATAGAGGACAATGGAGCAAAGATGAAAAACAGGAAGTATCTGGTAGGGGCATTAGGACTGTAGGTAATGCAGGTGCACCAATCTGTTGACAAGAGAGCGACGTCAGCTTTGTTGTAAAGAATAACAAATCCCAAAGCATCGGACACGAGGTGCAGCTGCAGAGCTGAAGACAAAGAGTTTTTGCTATTCTATTATTCTGGAATATAAAAAACTCAACAGGAATTCAAGGCAGAGGATGTACAACTCTTTCTATTGCCAATGTGCAATAATTTGTCTTTGAAATTTGTATTTACGTATCTTATACAATATGTAGCTTTGGGGGATAAGAAGCAAGAAGATTTAGGTTATTGCTTTTAAGTTGGTTTGTTTCCTTAGGAAAAAATAATACTTTTTAAAAGTAATATTTCTTTGGGTAAAAAAAAAACCCAACATAAATGCATTGTCCTGACCATTTGTAAGTGTACAATGCAGTAGTACACATTGTTGTACAAGAGATCTCTGGAACTTCTTTCTTCATCTTGCAAAACTGAAACTCAGAACTCATTAAATGACAACTCTCCCTTCCCCTTCCCTGGCCTCTAGAAACCACCATTCTACTTTCTGTGTCTATATTAACTACTTTAGATGCTTCAAATGCGTAGAATCATATAGGATTTGTCCTTTTTTGACTAGTTTATTTCTCTTAGCATAATGTCCTCAAGGTTCATCCATCTTATAGCATATGGCAGAATCTCTTTTTTTAAGGCTGAATAACATTCCACTGCACGGATAAACCATTTCCTTATAAGTTAACATATTCTATAACTATGGTCCGTTAATCAAATTTAAGAAATCAACATTTATAAGGAACCCAAACTTTAAGACTTTGTTGTTTTCTATTCATGTCCTTTTGACATTCCAGAGGCCAGCCTAAGTACCACAAGGTGTACAGTCATCACAGCTCCTTTCATTTATGACAATTCTAACCAGACTTCCCTGTTTTTGATGATTCAAGAATGTGGAGAATACCTTTCAGGGGTTTCAGAGGATTTCCCTCAGTTTAGGTTGTTCTGCTATCTTCCCGGCAGTTATAGTATTGGGAAGAATCCTGCAAGGGTGAGGACCACTCCCCATCATGCTATGTTTGGGTACAGGAGATCAGCTCTGCTTCCTATTGGTAAAGTCGACTCCACTGTGATGAAGATGGTGAAGGTTCCTCCACTGTAAAGTTATTGTTGTTCCTTTTCATGCTCAACTCATTAATGTAATGAAGGACAGCCCTCAATCAAGGGGCAAGTATCAGGAGTCTATACTGACAAAGGAATGTCGGGAATTTTAGAATATATGTTAAAATCACCACAGTATTTAACAAATATTTGGGGGAAGATACTTAACACCATGCAGGCATCCTGCTTCTCCTTAAAGTCTTGCCCATTAATTTTAGCATCATTAGCATGTTTTGCCTGTGACAGTTATTACTATGGTGTGTTATAGTGATTTTCTGTTTTTATCATTCCTCTATAAGAGTATTTGTCTCTTTTCTCCATTTATTTAGTTAGTTAGTGAGTTATTTATATATTTAAAATGTTTTTTAACTTTTCACAGTAAATTAAGACACATGCATTTGACTTACCAGCTAGAATATACTACACACCAAAGTTTATACATTGAAAATTACCAAGTGGATTGATGTTGTCATCCTGCAGTATTTAACCACAGGATGTCTTTGTTTCTATTTCTGGTTTTGAGCTCTTTAAATAGGACATTGATTAAGAAGTTCACAGCTTTTGTCCAAAGGGGGAGTGTGTGTATGTAAGTGTGTGTGTTAAGATAAGCATGACCACCATGCAACAGAGCAAGTATTTAACTATGTGCCCATGTGAATCATGACCGTCTTGATATAGTGTGAACACAATACATTGCAGACAAAATTTGGAGGCTGAGGTTGACATAAGAATTTATCAATCATTCATAAATCCTGCTACCAATGGAGGATAAATAACAAGGGAATATTAGAATCATGAGCATATAAGACATCTTATTCTAGAATAAAGGGGAAAAAATAAGGAAGGAATGCAAAAAGGAAAAAGAAGAAGGAAAGGAAGAAAGGACTAGAGAAAGGAGGGAGAAAAAAAACAAAATTCTGCCTTATCTATGCTTCATATATTAGGATACCAAGCAAGAGCTAACAGGAGGAGAAGGTTCCATGGTAAAAACATATGTGAACATCATGGTACTGGACCATTCAGTCCCCCTAGTGGAATACTTGTTTTCTTATTTTTACATCTCCTTCTTGAGATGGCAGTATTTTATTGTATTTTGCTTACTTTCCAGTATGGTACTCTTCAGAATTGTCATTTCTCAAAGTTCTCTGAATATCCATTGTTATGCTTGGACCAACCATTTTCCAAGCTCTGTAACCCTCTTTAGTTTGTCAGCCTGAACAATTCCTAGGAAATTAATTTAGATTAACCTTTAGCAAAGCACATTTGCCATAAAGGAACAATATTTGTGAGTGTGCCTGGCTCTCTTCCTCTACATGCCAAAAGGTAGACAGTGTTTTAGAGGGTATTTTTTTGTAAGCACTAAGACTTCATAAAACAAATAACTTGGACAATTTTTAACAATTTACAAGGAAGGGAGGTTTAGGCATAAATTGTTCTTGAAAGTAGAAAATGTAAAAATTGTTCAAACTTTATTTCTATATAATTTAATGGGAAACGCATTTTCTACATTTTTGGCATGAGCTTTTCAGAAGATAAAACAATTACTAAAAATAAATCTACAGTAAACAATGTAGAAATAAATTTGACATTCAGTAGTAGCTTAATTTCCATAAAGGCAGAATTATTTTTTAAAAGATTAAAATTAGTGACTTATTTATGAATTTCTTAAACACAATTTGAAGATTTTCTTGATTTGACTTTTTTAAATGGAAATTCCTGGGTTTTCTATTGTTGTTAGAAAAAGCAGATAACACTAGTCAGGAGAACAGCTTGAAAGCTCTAAAGCTACTAAGAGTTTTATGACTTGGTCCCTGCTATAGACTGAAAATTTGTGTCTCTTCCCCACTTTATGTGTTGAAATCCTGATCCCCTGCATGACCTGTGGTGGCACAGTGGATAGGGCATTGACCTGGAGTGTTGTCACTGGTCTGAAACCCCCTGCTTGCCTCATCACATAGAAGAAGCAACTCTTATGAGTTGATGCTTCCTGCTCTTCCCTCCACTCTTTCTCTCTTTCTCTCTCTCCCTCTCTTTCTCTCTCTCTCTCTCTCTCTCTCTCTCTCTCTCTCTTTAAAAACAAACAAAAATAAATAAATAAAATCCTTTTTAAAAAAGGAAAGAAATCCAAATCCTCAATGTGTTTGGAGGTGGTTCCTTTAGGAGGTGATTAGGTCTTAAGATGAAGCCACAAGAGCTGAGGTATTTGTCTATGGTACCCTTAGCAACCTAAAAGGACTAGGTAATGTGTATCTAGTCTCCCACCAAGAACAACTAAAGAAAGAGAACAAATCTACTCAATGTGTTTGAAATCACTGAAGAGATAACAGGGCAAGAAAGATAAGATCCAGGAGAATATATAACCCACACTAATGAACTTGACATTTGGGGCATATTCTGCCAACAAACAATTGAGAAGTTTAGAAGCTGAACAGTGCTTTTGTCAAGCTCTCAGATGTTGTGAGTGAAAATCAGAGTCCACTGTCTACAAAGAGCCGATACCTGAACAACTGCACTCACATAATAATGAGAACAAGAAAGAGGTCAGCATCCTTGAGAATGAAAGCTCACCTTAAAATCTCATTAATTCCACAAGTGGATCAGATTGTTCCAGAATGTCTGCTGCCCCCAGACACTTGAGAAAAGCCTGAACATCTCCATAGAGAAAGAAAACATTGTCTTACCCATCAAATTAGTTTTAATTGTTTTCACTTACAATGTCTAGCACCCAATCAAGAATAATAGAGTGCACACCAAAAAACAATGGACAATAAAAACAGATAGATAGGACATTCAGATGAAGATGTTACTAGACATGATTAACATGTTTTAAGGAGCTAAAAGAAGAGTTAAAGTGCTGAAAATTATCAAGAAATAACCAGAGACACTCTAAACAAAAAGGAACAATAATCCAAATTAAGAACTCAGTGGGTGACTTTGAGCAAACAGGAGCTTCCTATAATAAGAACTGAGGAAAGTTGAGGAATTAGTGAACTGAAAGATAGATCAAAATAAAATATTCAGAGGGCAGCCCAAAAGGACAAAGGTGCAAATGGGATCTCAGAAGAAGATAGAAAAGGGGAGAGACTTCTCTGAAAAAGTTATAAAACTGACCAACAACATTCAGCCACAATCTCTAAGTCATATAAGGTCCAACCACATTAAAACAGAAGAAAATCTAATTCAGACCGACCACCAGAATCGTCTCCTGAATTACTGGAGGCCTTAGCACAACCTGCCATGGTGAAGGGCTCACCTAGGAAGTGCATCCCTCTGACTTGCCTTCTGCAGCAGTGTGGGACAAATGAGCCCCCCGATGCTGGACAGGGACAAGGTGCTAAAACAAAAAGGAAAGACAGGCAGCATGTGCCTGAGGTGGGAGCCTATCACAGCAGTGAGCTCAGTGAACTGTGCACAACAGCTGAGTAGAAATCATGAGTGGGCCAAGAAGATGTGACATGAAGAACCAGAGGTGTTTGCTACATACCTCATCACAAATTGTTATTTTTAAAAACTTACTAATATTATTTTAGACCTCTATATACAGAAAACCTCTTCACAAATTCCTAGCCTCCATTTCTTTTGGAGAATAGGTCTCTAATAATAACATATATTCCTCACTGTAACTAGAATGCTATATTGGACACATATGGAAATATCCTAGGTAGGACCAGAGAACATCAAGAAAGTATAACTGACTCTTCATCATGAGCTATTCTGTCACTGTAAGACCTAAATGTATCCTTGGAATCATGCTAATCATCATCTAAGAGTGTTTACTGAGTGGAATGGAATATCTTGGAGAACAAATGAAAACTTAGTCCTTATCCACTGGGAGATTAAATTATTCTCATTTGTTTAGCTACTGACTGTTTTTCTGACTATTGCCAAATTTATCTAAACATTAAATGAATTGAAAAACTGAAGTTTCAAGTAATTTTTAAATAGCTAGGGAAGAAACCTAAGCAGGAAACTATAGATCAAGTGCCATCAGCGGAGTCTGTCATAGTCACCTACTGTGGATGGTGGCACACTCAAGCCAAGATTTCAGTCTATCAAATGTCTGGCAGATGCTCAGAGCCACCTGTGCTTTTTATTTTGTTTTTTTTCTTATAACAGAAGCAGCCAAATTAATTCCAAATTAGTAATAAAATTAAAAGGTTTGCAACCAGGTATCTCCTGAAGGGATGGTGATTCTCCAAGTACCCAATCATTTTGTACTTCTTTCCAAGTTCATATTACTTACATTGAAGTGCTCGTTCATATGTATGTCACATTTATAAAGAGAAAAATTCAGCAAAGTATTCTGGGAGTAAATTTTGCTCAAGAGAAAGGTTGTCATAAATTCTGCTTGTGTCAAAGACAGCATTCAGGCTAAGTCATTATTCCATCTCTGCTGCTTGTGGTACCAGTTAGAAGGATGTTTTATAAGTACATTTTTTGGGGCTGCCTTTCTGTATCTTTCTTACAGGTATTATTCTTGTTACACAGAATGTCCTAATGCTTAGCTCACAGGAAGCTCTTCATATATTATAAACTATTTCAAGCATCACAAAAAAACATGAAGAACAATAAAATGAACACTCATAAACCAGCATCATTACAAACAATATTTTACATCATTACCTCAGTCCTTATTATTTCAAAGAAATAAATCAATATAGTTAAAGTTTAAATCACTCATGTATGCTTCTCCAATTCCTTCCATCTTATCCTTCCTAAAAGATAAATATTATCATAATTTTGATGGTTAATTATCTGCAAAAATGCTTTGATGTTTTTATTATATGTGATAAAACGCAGTCATAAAATGTATATAAAAACTATATATATGGCATGATACTGTAATGTCATTCTACATCTTACATTTTTTGCTCACTATTTTTTGTGATGTAGCCATTTTGATACATTAAGCTCTAATTCACTCATTTTAACACCTGAAATATACCACAATGTAAGCGTTCATTCACCTGCCCATGGCCACTTTAAGGTATTTCTAGTTTCTCTCCAAGACAAGTGAGGCTGCAGCAAATACTCTCATATGTGTCTCCTTGTGCATGTGTGTGAGACTTTCTCCACGGGTCAATATCTAGAAGGTGACTTTGAGTTCTTAGGTGTGCACTTTCAACTGTATTAAATTTTGCCAAATTGCTCTCCAAAGGAGTGGCAGGATGTCACAGTTAGCTCTCAGTGAATATTTGTTAGCCTGATTAGTAGCATCCAAGCCAAGCAGACACTGCCAATTCCAGCCTGGCCAGACCCTAACTGGGCAGGTGGCAGTCATACCTCCATCAATAACCTCAGCAGCAGAGTGAGCTGACCCTGCCCACAGAAGACCCTGACAGGGAGCTGGAATGTGTTCAGGATTCTGTGTGATGAAATATTTAATCCCAGTTTACCTTATATGGCAAGCAAGTGATTAACTGGCTGATGTGTATCTAGAACTCATCTGTCTGAAAGTCAACCCACTTTGTTACATAATTGAACTACATTCTGTAAGTTTAATTAGATTGTCACTAGCCAAGCCCGAGAGTTTTATTAATTTAATGGCATCAGAATTAAATGATCCTTGTCTTCTTATAAAAACACTTCTGGTTGTCTTTAAACAAGAGCACTCATGATTTTGAGTGTTGCCAAGAAAGAACTTCCTTCCTGCCCCAAAACCTATAGGGCAAGAAATTTTATTGCAAGCCGTAGCCACCAGGAGCAAGGTGGCAGGAGGGACCCCTGACACCTGAGATAGACTCAGATCTTTGTGACAGACTGACCTGAGTCCATTTCTGGCCACACAAATAATTACCCCACTCTCTGTGTATCCTACAGCAAATGCTGTTACTTCGTTGGCCTCAGTTTCCTCACCTATAAAATGGTGATAATATTGATAACACTGACTTCAAAGATGTGTTGTAAGAACTGAATGAGTGAAGTGCTCACATGTTGCCTGGCACATGGCAAGAGCAGCTACACAACTGTGGTTCTAATCATCACTTTGATTAGAAGGAAGAGTATAATGAAAAACCGTGTCAGGACAGCCTGAGGGTACGTCACCTCTCTTTGCTGCTTATGGAAGGAGTGAGCTTACACACCTCACGCTGTGTTCCTGGGTCGCGGG
Source organism: Saccopteryx bilineata (assembly GCF_036850765.1). Lineage (NCBI taxonomy): Eukaryota > Metazoa > Chordata > Mammalia > Chiroptera > Emballonuridae > Saccopteryx > Saccopteryx bilineata. The sequence goes on from NC_089494.1 coordinate 164,083,178, forward strand.
CTCCTCTCTGTGAACCAGGCTGCTCGTCCAGAGTGGGACACACAGTGCGGGTGAGCAGAGCAGGCCCTGGCCGCCTTTTTGCTCCAGGTTGAAGTTCACATTGAGTTGGCTCTACTGCCTCTCATGTGTGGCTGTGAGCCAGTACCAGGAAGTATGAACCAACCCAAAAAAAACAGAGATTGGAACTGAAAACACGTGGAGCAGAGCACTCTGTTAAATGCAACTAACTACAGGAGGCACAGGGAACTCCCCTGTCTTCTGCCAGGCAGATGGACACCATGACACATTGGCACATTCCTCCTAGAATACAGTGCCTCACAAATGCCTGTGCCTGTTACCCATCACATTCCCTGACGCTCATCACACTGCCGCTATCTCCTGGTTAGGGAAGAAGCAGTACGTGTGCAGGGCCCTGGAAACAAGCAAGCCCTTTTCATGCTTGATGCCTGAGTTATATGTCTACTGTGGCTCATCGTTACAGCTCACCCCAGATCTGCCTTAGAGGGGAGCTGAGTCTAAATGTCTATTGCATTTCTAACAGTTTTACTTCCTGTCTTCACTCTGCATTCTGGAGGAATGGCATTTTGATAGAGATTGGGGAGTATATTAAATATATTTTTAATTTTCATTATATTATGATGCTTCAACATCTTAAAAAACCTTTCTGGCTGGAGAGACCACTCCAATTCTTAGGACAAAAGGGCTCATGGAAGCATGCCCATGATCTACAAACCATCCATCCAGAGTTGGACCACTCCTGGGGGCCCACACACCTCAGGAGGAGGTATTCTTCTGCTTTCATCATGCAGGGCCAAGGGCCAGAGAACCAGAGACCACCATGCAGCCCAAATCCCCCAGAGTTCGTTAAATTATCCCCCCTAAACTGTTCCCCTGCCTTGCCTTCCCTTCTAGTGGAAACCCCAGTAAAGGTAGGGGCTGAGGTTTCTCCCCATTCCTGTCTCATCTTCTGACCACCCTGCGCTCCCCCATGTGGCCCCGTCTGGTGGGTGTGCCTCCTGTCTCTAGCACCTGCCAGTATAGTATAAACTTTGTTTTCCTGAGCCCCTTTTCTGTCTCTTCTTTGGCCTCACCTGACGACCATCCCACAAAAGGATGCAAAGCAGAATGATGGTGAAGCAGAAAGATGTAGTGGGCACATGATCAGTCTTTGTGAAAAGTGAAGAAAAGGAGATTTCTAAAAATAGAGAAGAGCTACCTTCTGGTGACTTCTCCCTGAATCCTTCTGGCTTCTAATCATGTTGTTTCCTCCTTCTTCCCTCTGATAACCTAAAAGTAAAAGGCCAAAGTGAGAGGCAGCAAGCGTTTGAGATCTTAAAAAAAGAAAAGAAAAAAAATAGCTACTAGAGAAGCAATGAATCAGGCAGAAAGCCAAATAGTGTTCCAATTAGCAGACAAAGGCAATGGATATTTATGAGAAGGGGAAGGGGAACAACAACTACATCCATAGAACGAAGGCATTGTTATTGGTGCAGGTAAGCTAACATAGTGACGCTAATTCTAAACAATGTTTTTAATTTTCAGTTCAGTAGTCATCAGCCTAGTAGTCATAATAACTGCTTTCTTATTATCCTTGCAAACAGTTCTCTGGGAAACAAGGCTGCTTAGGCACAGCCCAAAGCTTATTTTGCCATTTTAACATTCCAAAGGTTTGAGGCGTAAGATGTACGAAGCAGTTTCTCTGGGATGGCAGATCTAGCTCCAATTTAAAATGGCTCTGGGGGAGGGGAGGTAACACTTCTGAACATGATCGCTTGCACAGCACCAGTGCTGCCTACCCTGGCCTGGCCCCCGCCACAGTGCTTGGTCAGGGCCCCATGCAGGAACCCCCACATGATCTCACTCTCCACCCACCCATTCTGCAATGGCTCATCCCCAGGGAGGCTGTGTAATTACTGTTTATTGTCAGACAGTTGGTATTTTAATTAGTCTGGTAACTTTTAATTATTGCTACTATGTTGTTAGCATATTGTACTGTCTGTTTCTGCCTCAAAATGCTATCTTTTCTCTTTACTTTTGCAAAGTGAAAATGCTTCCCAATTCTTTGCATCCACTTAGGAGAAATAGAGATAGAAAGCATATTTTTGGTTTGTTTGTTTGGTTTTTTTTTTGTTTTTTTTGTTGGTTTTTTTTTTTTTTTGCAGTATGAATCATCATCACGATAGTCTTTTTTATTTTTTTAGGTGAGAGGAGAGGAGATCGTGAGTCAGAGTTCCGCATGCATCCTGACTGGATCCACTTGGCAACCCCATCTGGGGCTGATGCTTGAGTACCAAGTTCTCAGTGCCTGGAGCCAGCGTGCTTGAACCAATCGAACCTCTGGCTGTGGGAGGGGAAGTGAAAGAGGAGCGGGGAGAGAAGCAGATGCTCACTTCTCCTGTGTTCCCTGACTGGGAAACAAACCCGGGACGTCCGTATGCCAAGCCAACACTCTATTCACTGAGCCTCCAGTCTGGGCCATGATAGCCTTTATTGTGATTTGATGATGACAGAATTCTCTAATAACAAAGATTTAGGAAGTACTATAGGGAGGTGTGACATCAAAAGCAGCTCCTCCTCCTGGATTAAACTGGACTACTATGCAACACCTGTTCCTCCCTCACTGATTCCAGTCTTACCCAATGCAAAGCCCACCCCCACCCACGTTAGACACTAAATAAGGAGACCTAATACTGAATCCTAAATACTGAACTCAAATACTAAAATAAAATGTTGGGGGGGGGGGGAAGAGCCAATATGGCTCAGTAAGTATTAAAAGCCACTTCAGTAAATTTTGCTTTAAAAAACAAACAAACAAAAAGCGATAGTTTATTTAGTGTTGTGTCAGGGGCTTCATGGAGAAAAATATGGAAAAATTACACTATAGATAGAAACTTCCACTTTTACAGCATACAGTGGGTGTAGGAGCTGAGACCAAGCCCTGTCCACATGCCAAGTGGAGCCTTCCAGACTCTGACCAAAGACAGGCCTGTCTGTTAATACTTCTAATCATTCAGTTAACCTTCTCAGTCTTCTAACCCAGTGGTCGGCAAACTCACTAGTCAACAGAGCCAAATATCAACAGTACAACGATTGAAATTTCTTTTGAGAGTCAAATTTTTTAAACTTAAACTATATAGGTAGGTACATTCCTTATCGAGGTAGCGCCTGTACGTGGTATTTTGTGGAAGAGCCACATGCAAGGGGCCAAAGAGCTGCATGTGGCTCACGAGCCAGTTTGCCGACCACTGTTCTAACCTATAGCATGGGGACAGCTTACTAGCTCAAGTCAGCATGATAAAGATATTCATGAGTCCAAAGACTTCAAGAGATTTTTGTACAGTCCGTGCCCCTGAAATGCATTTTTTTCCTACTTCCTTATCTTGTAGGCTTCCCACCTAAGTCCAACCCTAGACAGAAAAATTAACTAAACATCGACTAACCTGTCCTCACTTTCGTCATGAGAAGTTTGTTTTTTTCTTTTCCCTTCTCTTCTTCCCTCTACCTTCCCTTCATTCTTCCTTCCCTTCTTCCTTCCATAAATAAGAAATGCACATAAGTTAAAAATAAAATATTATAAAGAGGCTTACCCTTAAAAAAACAGCTGCTGCAACATCCCTCTCTCCAATCCTGTTTTCCAGAACCAATGTTGCCCTCACTCCTCTAGCTGTTCCTGCTGGATTTATCTCCATTCTTCCAAATACCAAGCTTATGTCACTGAGTCTTGGCTTATTGGTTTTGGATTGATCACTTCTTCACTTTAGTTTGTATTCCTGATTTGCTGCATAAGAAATGCAGGCCCTCTTAAATCTGCCTGCCCCCCATCCACCACTCACTCATTACTTGTGTAGCATTAACATCATGCAAGACAGACTCAACGGAAAGGGACTGGAACGTGGAGCTCCCATGGCTCTGTGTGTGCCTGAGCCAGGGAGGGCGGGGCTAGGGAAGGAGAGACCTTGGGAAGCATCCCCATGGAGCTAGTGCGTCCATTTAGGAATGCCCTTCCTTCATCCTGCGGCTGTCCCTGGGAAACTGGACTTCAGGAGCAGGATCTTGACCCCCTAGTCACACACTGCAAGTCAGTCTGTTTCTTACTTCCCTTCGCCAGCACTCTCCAATGGATCGCAACAACCATACCTCAAATACCGTCTTGGATGGCACTTGGACCTCACAGGCACCTCAACCTCTGGCTCTCTTTCTGATTTTAAAGTTTATATAGAAACTTGGGGAAATTTACCTCCTTTTTTTTTTTTTTTTTTTTTTGCTTTTTAATTTTCTCAGCTGGACCCATTGTTGCAGGACTCCCAGGGGAGATCTGGTTTCATTGAAGGCTTACTTATCTTTAAATCAGCAAGTTGTAAATGGAATGGGAGGTTCCTGTGTCTTGCTTGCTCAGACTAGGCCTGTGAAGATGGAAAGTGTGTTCTTGCAAAGATGCCAACACCAGGGAGGGGTGGAAGAGCAGGCGTCCAGGTGCAGTTCTGAGGATGGTGAGTGTCTCATCTTGACCTAATGGCAAAGCAGCACTCCTTCCCGGCTGCTCCAGGAAGCACCTCCCCCTCCTGGGTCATCATTCGTGTGGGGTCTGCAGAGGACAGTCCCTGGTTTCCACGGGCAGTCACTGTCCCCACTGGGCACATATGGACCCAAATGAACTTTCTGCCATTAATCACTCTGATCCTTCAAGAGCTGAACAAGTAAGGCACAAAGAGCTCAAGCAATCTTCCTGCTTTCTTAATAAAGTTTGGAAAACTCAGTTTGAAAGCGTACAATTCCCTTAATGTTTCTGGGGAATAAATGAGCCTACATATTCCATGGCTGTTCAAAGGATGATTTCATTGGCCTTGGTCGTTTTGTAAAAGCAGCGGATCTTTTTCAGAATGCCCCTTCTGGAAAGGGCGGAAGAACACTGGCCTTGGGCCCAGTCCTCCTGACATCACATTTAGCTTCCTAGGTTTCTGATGAGACCCATCCAATGGCGTGGGAACAATCTTTCCTCTGTGAATTATTTTTCACCTGACAAGTCTCCTCCATTTACGTGTTCTTTCATATAAAAACTGGAATGAACATGTCCCCTTTATTGGATCATAAAAAACGTCAGACTATACAGGACACCTGTTTCTGTAATGTCCTATGTATGGAGCTTCTTTCTTTGTTAATTTCCACAGGAGCCAGGAAACAGTGAGGGCTGCTGTTACGTGTTTTCAGAGACCTGCAGCGTCATTGCTTTAACACGAAATGCTGCTGTGAGTTGTGGCAGTTCTGCCCTTTTTGGTCATTTCTGGGGTAGAAAACTTGACTTTGTCATTAATAACTGCTATACACTAAGTGTGTCAACCCCTAAAATTCACATGTTGAAATCTAACCCCTAGTGTGATGGTATTAGAAGGTGGGAGCTTGGGGAGATGAGGAGGTCGTGAGAGTAAAGCCTTCCCGAATGGAACTAGTTTCCTTTCAGAGACCCAGAGAGCTCCCTTGCCCTGCCACCATGTGAGGACCCATTAAGCAAACACCATTGGCTAGACAGGAAGCAAGTCCTCACCAGACACTGAATCTGCCACTTACCTGATCTCACACTTCCAGCCTTGAGAACTGTGAGAAATAAATTTCAGTCGTTCATACACCACCCCATCTAAGCTAGTGTGTGATAGCAGTCCACACGGACTAAGGCAGCTCTAGACTGGTTATGAATACAGAGGCTTATTTGGAAAGAACTTAAAAAGACAATGTATACAAATATGTCATGAAAGCCATCATGACACATCCCTTTGTAAACAGGGCTCAAGTTTTGTTCCTTTAGTGCTGCTTTTGGCTTTTCGGGCATCTAACTTTCCATCTAATGCCATCTAAAGCAGCAGCAAAGTTATTACCCTCAAAAATATCTTCAGTTTGCCTGACCGGGCAGTGGCACAGTGGATAGAGTGTCGGACTGGGATGTGGAGGACCCAGGTTCGAGACTCCAAGGTCGCCAGCCTGAGAGCAGGCTCATATGGTTTGAGCAAGGCTCACCAGCTTGGACCCAGGGCCCCTGGCTCAAGCAAGGGGTTACTCGGTCTGCTCAAGGCCCGCGGTCAAGGCACATACGAGAAAGCAATCAATGAATAACTAAGGTGTCGCAACGAAAAACTAATGATTGATGCTTCTCATCTTTCTTTGTTCCTATCTGTCTGTCCCTAACTATCCCTTTCTCTGACTCTCTCTCTGTCCCTGTAAAATATATATATATATATATATATATATATATATATATATATATATATAATCTTCAGTTTCTGATTGTTTTTGTATCATAAGAAAGAGAATTGTTCTCTCTTTATTCTCATTTGCAATATTCCAAAATAATAATAATAATAATAAGCAGAGCAAAATCACATAAAAAATAATCCCTCTGTTTGATGTCATTTACCTTTACCTTGGGAAGTTAAGGTAGCAGGGGTGTCTCCTGGCTTGCATTTGCACCCCTAGCTGCTGGTACATCTCCAAGTGCAGGCCCTGAGATACCTGGCTTGGGGAACCTGGCTTACACATGACACAGCTTTCTCTCATGTCCCCTGCATAACCTGTGTCTCCAGACAGAAGCCATGACCCTACTGGCACGCATCTGGTCAGCAGGATGCCCCCAGGAGCCAGCATGGCCTGGTGACAGCACCATGTCTCCTCAACCCAGGCTGCCACCTGGCAGTATTCCTTCCTCTCCATGATCACTATAAATCAGTCTTCTCCACTGGAGGGAGGGGGATCCTGTTAGGAAGAAATCTCAGACTGCCAATATCAGATGATGACTTGGGCCTCTCCCAGCCCCCAGAGGCGTAACTCCCTGAGAAATTAGCTGCACGTTCTATGTCATGTCTGCACCTAGTATCCAAAACAAACTGGAATTTAAATATGTTTCCTTTGCAAAGTCTGGACACCTACAGAATGCTTTTGGTAGATCAAGACTGTGAGTGAGCTTCTTCTGCAACATCTCCTTTTCTAGAAGATATATGCAGCACGGATATCATTAAGGAGGAAGCCTTTGAAATCACAGCAAGGCTGTTTCTTCTCAAATGTTCTTTTCCCCAGGATGCAGGAGAGATCGCTGAACCAGCTGTAAATGGGAAGAATTATTATTCCCTGTCAGCTCCTAGGAGTAAGGGGAGTGAATTTTTAAGAAGATGCCCAATTTCAGAAGATTTTGCTGATTAATTTTCTTACTATCTCCATTCAGGCTGCTTGCTTGACCTGGAAATAGATTTCTAAACTGGAAAAAGAGGAGTACAACATGTGACCAAGATGGAGCCCGTTTCCCAGGCAGCATTTTGCAACAGAACAATCACATCCAAAGGTCTCCTGGGTGACTAGGGCACCTCAAGCCCTCAGTCCCTCAGCTTCTTCAATGTGCAAATGTGTGGGCTTCGCCCTGCTTGCACCTCCTTAGTGGTAAATAAGAGATGGAGGGGTGTCAGGCAAAGCACGTTGAGAAATGTCTTTCCTCCAGATTACAGAGTAGAAGAGCAGTAACTGTTATTTATGTTGCTTTGGTTCACAGCTTGCTTGCTGCTTACAGTTAATTACACAGATCCAACCCATCATTTACCAGAAAGCTTATAAAAATCATTCACCTATAGCGATGTTACTTAACGATAATCTCACTCACATCCCCACCATGGTGAGCGTGCACACACAGGCACTCACACAAGTACACACACATCCCAATCCTAAAGGTAACAGACAGCCTTGAATGAACAGAAAAGCAAAGTCTTCCTCTATTTGGCTTAGCATTTGTAACCTCAGTTACTCTGTCCAGGTTTTCTGAACCCTAGCATTGTCTGATCTTGGAAGTTTCTTAGAACAGTGGGAAGACACTGGGCTTGGGTACAGTTCTATTAATGTCGGTGCAAACAGCTCTCCCAGAATCTGTTTCCTCGTCTGTACATCATGACTTTATAAGTCCTGCTTCTCTTAACTTACAAAGTTCTGTTGATGATGCAATGAGATTACAGTTTTAAAATTTCTTTAGGAAAATAAATGGTAGTCAAGTATTGTTAGGTTTACTGTTACTTTAAATGAAGCAAGAGGATCTTGTGTATCGGACAGTTCAGGTACTATGGCAACAAAATAAGTTACATCAGAAGAATTGATATGGTTGGTTTTATCCCTGACCTCAATAGTGGTTTTTTCTTTATCACTTAATGTGAAATAAAAAATGTACACTGTATTTCTCTTCACTTAGCCATTATAAGTACCACTCATACTTTGTTATTACACTTAGAAACAGTAATAAAATACTTATACTGATGGGTAATGATTGTAGCAACTGAATCTTATGACAGCTTTCAACTTGCTAAACACTGTTCTGAGCCTTATCAGAATACTTTTTCATTCTTTTCGAAACCCTGTAAGTACTTGTATTTGTCTTGCAGTAGGGGAAACTGAGGCACTGGAAATTTAATTAGCTTATTTATGGTTGTACAGCTAATAGTGATAAAGCCAGGACATGAACCTGGGCAGTCACATTCGAGCACCTGTGTTCTTAACTAGATTTTCTGCATATTCTTTTTTTCTATATCATCAAGGAAATTCAGAATCTAAGTTTGTATCATTACATATGGGAATTTCCAAACTGTTTTTGAATAATCTTAATTAATTCATTCCTTCTGACACTTCTTCAAAGTAAAACATTTATTTTATATTAGAAGAGAAAAAAAAAGAACTGTAAAAATAATAAAGGTCATTAGTGAATCCAAAATGATTCACTAATAATAATAACCCAGGGATTAAAAGTTATGGTTTCCGATACTTTGGTTTATTGACTGTTTCAATAGCCCATTAAAATGGTTGATTATGGGCCATTTTATTCTAAGGGGTAGATGGAGTTAAGACGTCCAGTGGTGGCACCTGAGTGGACACAGCTGCCCTATTTTCTGCTCAGACTTGTTCCCAGCAACATGACTGTCTCTGTCGGTGTTGAGTCACGAAGAAGAGGTTTAAAACAGGAGACGGGGACTTGCACAACTGCAGGGAGGCCAGCCTATGAGGCCAGGAAGGCCACAGGGAGAGTTATTCATTCTCAGAAAAATGCCCCATGGCTTTGAGCAAAACCCTGCAAGCTGCTGTGGTCTCTCCAGAGTGTAAGAATTTCTCCCTTTCCTCTGCCTAGAGTGAGCCTGGGGACAGGGGCCTGGGGACAAGGGCCCGGGGACAGGGGCCCGGGAAGGAAGGTGGCAGGCTGAGTCTGCTTTGAGGAGGCTGTTAAAGGATGGGTGGTGCCCGCCTCAGGAGGAACAAGCAGAAGCTGCCGTGATGGGTGGAGGTGCACACAGAATGCAAACGATGACCTGAAGTTCACCCTCCTGAGTCTGAAAGGCCCGTCCACCCCAGGTCACTGCAAGGGTCACCTTGGCAAGTGTGGTTGCCCTTTGATTCTCCACATGTCCTCCCACGCTGTCCTCATCCCCCCACCACCCAGCATAGGAGACTCGGGAGGCATGGGCCGGGCAGAGACAAGCTGGGGCTGGAAGGGCACATCAGGCCGGAGCTCATGTGGTGACAAGGATTTCACTGTGAATGAGGTGGGCAGGCACTGAAGTGATGTTCGAAGAGGAGTGAGGAAGCTGTTCAGTAATATAAAAGGGCTACACTGACTGGCATTTAGAAACAGAGGTGATGCTGGGGTGACAGTGTGGAGGGGACGACCCTACCTGGGTATGTCCTGGAGGCAGCAGGAAGTGACTCGCAGGTGGATTGGACAAGGGTGTGAATGGGAACAGTCACAGCTGATAGCCAGGCAGGGGGCCTCATAGGAGGGTACACGGAGTCACTAGGCGTTGGCATCTGCATTCAGACTGGCCCGGGGCCTGGTCTGAGGCTTCACGGTGTGATCTTGATATCCTGAGTTCTTCACACAAGGTGCTGTATTAGTCACATCAGGCCAATGTAACAAGTACACAGTACGAAAGACCTAGAGGCTTCAACAGCAGACTGGGGGCTGGATGCTGAGAACAAGGCATGGACAGTCCCGGTTTCCCCTGAGGCCTCTCTCTTCGATGTGTAGAAACTGTGGTTTTCCCTCTGTGAGTGTCTGCTTCCCACTGTTTCCTACACTCTTCTTTTTATAAGGACACTAGTCATATGGGACTAGGGCCCACCCTAATGACCTCATTTTACCTTAATCACCTCTGTAAAGACCCCCTGTTAGGCAAATAAGTTTGTAACAAATGCTTTTTAAGTTTGCTCGCTTGTATTAGGGCAGTGCCATGTGTGTATAGTCTATGGAAGGCTGATGCTTGGCGGTGCTTGCCCTCAGAGCGGCAGATTGCAAATTGTGAATTGCCTTCCTGCTTGGGAGGGGCCGTTGTGTGCTATTGTTTGCTGGAGAAGGGGTTTTCCCCAGCCAGTTTTGGCTGGTGAGAGCAGAGGGAGAGAAAGAGTGCTAAGGGACTTGTGAGCCCTGCTGAGGCTGGTGAAGAGCTGTTTGCTCTGTGGGTCCAGAGGGTGAGTCCAGAAAATGAGTCCAGATTGTGGAACTGGAGACCGAATCAGGGATTGGGAGCCCTGAGGAAAGGGAAGTGGTCTTCCCTGCCTGTTTGCTCATCTGCAGTTATGAGACTTTAATAAATGGAATGGCCCACCATTTTTTGGCTCAACTGTTCCTTTGCCATCCGCCCGAATCCAGTGAGAATCTGCATCTGCATGGCCACAACAAGGTCCCCATATGGTCACATTCTGAGGTTCTGTGGGTTGGGAGTTTACCACATGGATTTAGGGGCCATAGTTCAGCCCATAACAAGGGGCTTTTCATTTCCATTCTGCCCCAGGGGTTCTGGCCGGAGCAGTTGGAAGCATAGAGGCTGGTGTTAACCTGGGGGGATGGAGAGGCCAGCTTTTCTGGGGAAGAGGGAAACCAGATGTTTGGACCTGCTGAGTCTGAAACCTCAAGTGATCCAGTTGGGTAGGTGGGCATCTGAGGGGACATGTGAGCTGCAGCAAACGTGGAGTGGGGGTGTGTGGAGAGGAGCCTCAGGGAAATCCCTAGAAATGGACCATGACAAGCTTCAGTCTAAAAACAGGGAAGGAGGACGATCCAGTCAGAAGTGTTCCTGGGGCATCTGGTGGAAACCGGGATCACATGTGTCCCATGCTAAGGTGGGCAGATGTTTAAGAAGGAGCAGGGACTTTGTCAAATGGTAGTGATGTTCTGAAGATGAGGACTGGGAGCATCGATTGGCTCAGGTCCTGGAGGAAAGTGGTGAGTAGAAAAGGGCATGTCCGTGGAGAAGCAAAGTGGGCCTTGGGTGGGCTGACAAAGGGTAAGAGGAGCATGGGAGCCCAGGTGAGGCTGCCTTACCCACATCCTAGCAAGCCTCGACGAAACCTCCTCTCCTCAACCACTCACAAAGTCACTTTAGAGATAGGTTTAACTAATTGTTTTAGTCACCGAACAGCACAGTTTGATATTTTCATCAGTCGCAGTCACACCTTATGCCACACCTGGCCGTGTTATGACAATGAGCCTGACCTGCAAGCTGAAAACAGCTGTGAACAGTGCCTAGGTGTTGTGCAAAGTTTATGTTTGCACACGGCCCTTGTTACCTGGGTGAGGGAGAGGTGTAAGGAGAATTCTCTCACTTGTCACGTAATATAGACGTGAGCTGGAAAGCTGGCACAGTGTGCTCAACAATTCTGGTTTTGTCGACAGAACTGTCTGCAGGGTAGCAAGCAACAAGGAAACCGTGCTCTGGGGTTCCTGGATGGCATGTCACAAGGGCCACAGGCGATACAAGCGCCAATAAGAGCTGAATTTCAAAACCAGATAAATGTTTGTGGAGAGCTAAAAAAGAAAGAATGAATGAGAGGGCTATAGAGGCACACAGACCACATGCACAGATGTAACACCATGTGTATACACACCCGTAAACACACACACACAGCTGGAATGTATTGGCCACTGCTTTTTCGGTTCTATTTGTGACTTTTCTAATAATAAACTGCCCTCTGGCACAGCAACACTAGAGCCCTTATAAATATTTATAGTGACATTTAGCTCCCCTGAAAGCAGCCCCTTGAGCCATGTGACAGAGCACTTGGGCAAGTGACAGGCAGGTCCCCAGTTGCCTTTCAGGCTGATGTGGCAGTAAGCCACGGCCTGTGTCGGCAGACACTCTCGCGTGGCTGTGCTGCGTCTCGCTGCTGGTGGGGTGAGGGGTCCCGCATACAGCACTTGCACACAGAGTCAGCTCTCGGCCGTTCTCTTTTAGGCACTGCATTGGAGCAGTTCAAACACATTTCTGATTTATCTGCTGTGTGTTGCACTAAATCACACTTGGAAATACTTGCCGGATGCTCTTGCTCCAGGGACTTGAAGAACATCTGAAGGAGAAAACACATTTGGTGCTGATTTTTTTGTTTTAAATCATAATATTAACTAAAATTTTGAATATTCAGAATAATATGAAGAACAAAATTAAAATCATCAGCTATCCAATCACTTTCGAAATAAGCATTCTAGTGATTAGGGTATTTATTATTCCTCAGTGTTTTTCTCTGGGTACCTGTATATATTTTACCATAGTTAAGATGACACTAAATTTGCAGTTTGAATGAGTTCTTTCTTTGCATTTGCCATTAATTACATGGCAAGCATTTTTTCATAGTATAAAATATTCTTAAAAGTACAGATTTCATTGGCTGTATAGGCAGTCATCAGCTGTATCACAATGTGTCTAACTCTCCCTTCTTTGTGGATTTCTAAGTAACTTTCAGGGTTGGATTATTATGAACCATCCTGCCATACATGTGCCTGTCACAGGTGCAGGCATCTATCTGTGTTTCTAAAGGGTGAGATGATTGAGTCAAAGATAAATTCTTAATGCTCTTGATAGATATTGCCAAACTGACCCTTCAAAAGATACTAAACAACCAATAAGCTGATAGAACACTTAGCATTCAATGTGAGGCATTTTTAGAATATATTTTTAATGTTCATTTTATTGATTTTTAGAGAGAGGAAGGGAGAGAGTGAGACAGAGACAGAGACATTGGTCTGTTCCTGAATGTGCCCCGACCAGGGATCAAACTGGCAACCTCCGTACTTCGGGACAATGCTCTAACAACTGAGCTGTCCAGCCAGGGCAACACTATTTTCCAATTTAGTGAGTGAACACTGATATCTTCTTTTATATTTTATTACCTTCAATTATTATTGCAGTGAAACGTATTTTCAGCGGTTGGTTGGCTATTTGCTGTTCTTACATGAATTTCCAGTTATGGTCATTGTTGACATATGTGTCTATTGAAAAAAAAATATTTTTTTTGGCTTGACAGTAGCTCTTTATACATCATCAAATTTTTGTACTTTCTCTACTCTGATTTTACTTGCTTTTGTACGCTGGCTTTCTACGAACTTGCAAATAAACCAGGAAGGCCATGGGTCCAAGGAAGAAACCATACAGGACATCCCTTCTCTTTGTCAGTGAAAGATTTATGTTAGAGACTTCACATAATTCAAAACCTTAGAACCACATAGTGACAAACTAGAACTAGAACTCAGCACTCTTGGCTACCAAATCAGTGATCTTTATACTAAGCTGTGTAGCTTGGCACGCATGCGAAGAACCAGGCTTGAGTGCACTGTGTAAAACTGCCGGCTTTCAATGGAACCCGAGTGGTGGCTTCCCAGTTGTGGGGTACCCCTGCTTCCCAAGATAGAAATGAAAAGGATTCAAAGCCCCATCCCAAATACTTTTCAAGAAACACATAAACCAAACGAAATCCACCTAACCACCTACCTGTCATTGTGAGGCTATTTGTCAGGGTCTCTAATTTCCTGCTTCTGTAGAATTCTCCTGGCTTTTAGTTGCTCCCTTTTCCTGCTCTGCATTAACTGAAATGATGAATACTCAGACATTTCATTTCCATTTAAAATCGCTTGCACTGTGTAGTTGCTTGAGCACCCCGAGCCCTTCCATAAAAATTGCAAAAACAAATAAACCAAATGAAACCTTGAGCTCCTTCCAAGCGCTCCACATTTACTGAGAACCACAGTGTGCTAGGTCTTCTGCCAAACACAAGGGTTGATGAAGAAGAAAAGCAGCTCTCGCCCCTGTTTGGTGGCACAAACCTAGTGCTTTGAAAAACAGAAGGAAAAGACATTGGAGGAAACTAAAATTGAACTAATTCGTTGAGTTGCTCAGATTGTGGTAGAGTTCTTAAGAAAGATCATAGGATAATACCGAGGGGTTGAGATGGAGCATAATAAAGGCTTAGTAACAAATACCAGTTTCTGAAGGTTCTCACCACTCTCCCTCTATTCTTTGGGAACTTGGAAACTGCACAGGTCCCCTCCTCTTCTCAGGCCCAGCTCCAGCCAGTCTGCCTGGCTACCTCTTCCTCTGTTCCCTCTGCTCTCACCCTCACCTCTGCCCTACACCCTCACCAACCACCCACATCCACAAGGCAGAGGCAGTATCCTGGCTCATTTGACCTTCCTGTTGATGACTTGAAGGCAATTTCACATGATCACAATACCCAAAATGTTTTAAGTTTCCCCAATCAATAATCGTTTTTTCTCCCTAAATAATTCCGTTGCCAATTCTTAATGTAAAATTTTTTTCCTCCATTTGGACCATGTAATACACATTCCTCTTTTATTCCAAAACAATATGTACAGCAATAGGCCCTAAGTACTGACTACTCGCTAAGCACCATGCTAAGAAATTATGCTAAGTATCATCTATTCAACTCTGAAAATAGCCATGTGAGATAGGTATTATTATTCCTATTGTACAGATACAATAAATAAATTGCCTTCAGTTTCACAGACAATAAAATGCAGAAGCAGCATGTAATCTAATCACTAGTGTGTCTTATTTCAAACCCCTTAAATTCCTACAAATATTCTCATGAATGTTTAGATAATTCTAAGAAGTAATTTTTTCATATCTTTAAGCCTCAGTTTTCTCACCTAAACACACACAATACTAAAAGCTCTCCTTTGAAAGTTTGGCATGAAGATAATATGGGGTGATAGATGGAGGTAGATGTGTGTGTGTGTGTGTCTACAGAGGTGGTTGCCAAAAACTCCCTCCTCCTTGCACAGGAATAATCCTCCTCCCGCTGGGGTGAGGTCTAGTTATCTTCCCTTGAATTCAGCTCACCTGTGACTTGGTTTGACCAATACGATGCAGTAGAACTAACCTTGTGACATTTTGGAGCAAGCGCATAAGAGATACAGATTTACTTTCATGGATGCCTGAGCACCAAAGAAGAAAGCCATCTGGTCTACCAGAGAGTAGACACATGGAGGAGACTGGAAGGACACAGCTGGGGCCCTGAGATAGAAAAGAGGTGTTTCTCTAGATCTTGCATCTTCACCCAGCTGCCAGCCAAACACAGTCTTGGAATGACACCCCCAAGGCCAGCAGCAGCAGGACTGCCAATCCACTCACACATGAGTGAGAATGGATAAACTCTTGCTTAAAGTCCTTATATATGCAGATTTTTTGTGTGCGCATGATACACACCCATAAACGTCTTGCCTAGTGGCCAAGAGCAGATGTCTAGTGAATGGAAGTGTCATTCTCATTCCCCTCCCTTCCCTTCTTTAGACAGACTGGACCACACTCATCAGGAGGGCAGGAAATGTGTATGTTGTTTTCCCTACTCTATCCCCAGTACTTAGCACTATGCATGGCATCCTAAGATGTTTGAACAAAAGCTGAGAACTCAGCTCTCTATAAAAAGGACTAAGCTTTAAGCTATGTTTAAATGTTCAGACTGGCCTCCAATCAACTTAAGTTTGAGAAATTATACAGCAGACCTGTATAAACATAACCTTAAGTATTACTTGTCCATTAATTGCATTGTAAATGCGATGTACAATTTTATATGTTGCTCGCCACAGATATTTTTATATGGACTCATGGGCAGTTACTTTAAAGCAAAACCCAGGACCAATCTCAACATCTGTGGTGTTAAGCAGACTTTTCTGTATTCCTTTGTCAATTATGTACTGTCTCGCACCAGCATTTGCATGATTCAGAAGCTTTTATGTTTTTCCATTTAAATGTTCACGTGTCTTTGAAGGACTAACTCCTTGAGAACAAGGGCATGAATTATGATTTCTCGACACTCATCATAGTCTTTAGCAGAGGCCTTGGCACATAGAAGGAGCTCAATAAATGTGTTAAGAGATGAGAATTAAGGAATATTTACTGATGATCACAAGTTAGCACAGGTTATTTCAAAGCAGGAAAAGATGTGTAAGGCTTGCTCTAGGCTCAAAAAGGGAAAATTTTTTAACAAAAACAAAAAAGGGAGCAGACTAGCTAATTTTATTTTTTAAAATGGATGGCAGAATTTTGTGTGTCTGTGTCTGTGTGTCTGTGTGTGTGTCTGTGTATTTGCCTCACTGATGGTGTCTTTTATGAACATAAGCATGACCTTAGCCAGTGGTGACAAACACCAATGTTGAAAATTTTGGTTCCAAATGTTTCCTCTTTACTGATGCAGGCTAAGCCAGCAGTCCTTATTATGCCTCATAAACAACGGCAACAACAACAACAAAACACCCCATAAAAATTAAATTGTGAAACCTAAATTATTTATGTGATTTCATTTGTTGGATGCATTTTGTGCCATCGAGCCTCACTCCTTTCTAATGTCATAAGACTATTAGGAGCCGTAATAATCTTCAGGGGCTGTAAGATTTATCAGCCCTTGCAGAATGGGAGGAGAGCCAAGGAAGGAAATTAGGGATACAGCTGAAATTAATCATGTTTCTCTCTGTGCACTGGCCAAGAAAAGGCAGTAGGTGATTATTCAAGCATTTTACACAGTAGGAACACAATTTGACCACGACCATATGTTGAATTTAGAGTTACATGTTAGGCTTTTCCAAAAACAATCCCATAAAAATGTCAATACTTTTGTCTGCTAATAGCTTTATCCACTAAAAGGGCAGTTTCCATAGAGAAAGTGAGAGTGTTGGTATTCACTAGCTCACTGGGACGCATTACACTTTCCTCCTGCTGCAGAAGCCAGGCTGGCCAATCTTCAAACTGAGAAGACTGATGGAGAAGCATGGGCAGAGAATCTGATGCATCACTGTTTTCTTTACCATAAAATGAACTGGCATATGTTCCCTTGTGAAATGTGAATGGCTTACAGTCAGTGGCCTTGAAATATGAGGTTTCCTTTTTCACTTGAGGCAACACTGAAATTTTCTGGAACAGATAGAGGCCATCATTCCAGTCCTAACACAAAATGAAAGCATCATTGGGGGACCAATTTTGAAAATGTATGAACTTCATAAAATGTCCCGTTTTCCACATTGTGAGTTTGGCTGCACAATCAGATCATCGCAGCTCAGGAAAAATACCTATTAAGGCCTCAGCCCTTGATGCCTACTTGGATAATACTAACAGAATAAGGTATTTGCCATATAGCATATTTATCAATCATGAGAGAGGAAATAAATATATCACCCTATAGGCAATGCGAAATATGGCACCTTATATTCCGTGCAAAACCAAATTTCAGTTATTTTTTCAATGTAGTTGTTTCATATTTATTGCTAAAATTAGCCTGACCTGTGGTGGTGCAGTGGATAAAGCGTCGACCTGGAAATGGTTCGAAACCCTGGGCTTGCCTGGTCAAGGCACATATGAGAGTTGATGCTTCCAGCTCCTCCCCCTTCTCTCTCTCTGTCTCTCTCTCCTCTCTCTCTCTGTCTCTCTCTTGCTCTCTCTCTCTTCTCTAAAAAAATATATATATATATTGCTAAAATTATATCTTTAATTTCCACATGAAAAAACTTTAAAAGATTCTTCATTAGGTCCACATTAAAAGTGATTGCCACATCATATTAGAAAAAAGTATTTGGCATATAATTTTTTTAATTTAGAAAATTAAATTTAATGGATGACATTGATCAGTAAAAACACATAGGTTTCAGGTAAACATCTCTCTAGTATTTGAACTGTTGATTGCATTGTGTGCCCATCACCCAAAGTCAAATCATTTTCCAACACCATATATTTGTTCCTCTACTCCCAGCCCCCTCTCCCTGGGAACCACTTTACTTTTATCTATGTTCATAAGTCTCAGTTTTATATCCTACTTATGTGTCAAACCATATGATCCTTAGCTTTTTCTGATTTACTTATTTCACTCAATATAATGTTCTCAAAGTCCATTCATGTTGTTGTAAATGTCACTATGTCATCATTTCTTACAACTGAGTAGTATTCCATTGTATATCTGTACCACTTCTTCTTTATCTAGTCCTTTATTGAGGGACATTTTGGTTGTTTTCATGTCTTGGCCACTGTGAATAATGCTGGCACATAAAATTTTTGTTACTATTTTCATTCCAGAACGAACCAGCAACTCAATTCACTACAAAAGGACATCAACATCAGAAACAAACACCATTAACTATCTGTGGCACATTGATGGTAAAACTTCCAGATTTTCTGCAGATTTCTGCATAAAATAAATCTGGGTGAATTTGAAAGAAAACCAGACTATATTGAAAAACTCTGGGCCCTGGCAGGTTGGCTCAGCGGTAGAGCGTCGGCAAGCCTGGCGTGCGGGGGACCCGGGTTCGATTCCCAGCCAGGGAACACAGGAGAAGCGCCCATTTGCTTCTCCACCCCCCCCGCCTCCTTCCTCTCTGTCTCTCTCTTCCCCTCCCGCAGCCAAGGCTCCATTGGAGCAAAGATGGCCCGGGCGCTGGGGATGGCTCCTTGGCCTCTGCCTCAGGCGCTAGAGTGGCTCTGGTCTCGGCAGAGCGACGCCCTGGAGGGGCAGAGCATCGCCCCCTGGTGGGCAGAGCGTCGCCCCTGGTGGATCCCGGTCGGGCGCATGCGGAAGTCTGTCTGACTGTCTCTCCCCGTTTCCAGCTTCAGAAAAATACTCTGACTTTTGGGATCACCAAAAATGCCAACAATATTACATTTTCTCTCCTGACAGAGTCAAGAGAATCTTAATGCTTCTCAATCAAGGACCCAGCTTGTAACCAGTTCTCTGTGGGTCAGATGAATGGCTAATAACCCACTGACCAAGTGTTAAAATAAATAGATATATGACGGGCAAGTGAGAAACCATGAAAAGTGTTTCCGTTTTGTGAAGTACTTTGGAATTGTTTTCCATTCACTGTTTCTTCACCCGAGCTGTGAATTTCCTGTGTTCTGCTAAAGAAATACCCACATGCCCAACATTCATGCCAACCCTCAAAAAATAGGGATGTGCGTGTGCGTGTGTGTGCGCGCGCGCGCGCACCTCCTACACTGCAAAGATTATATACTTAATTCAACCTGTGGGTGCAGAAGGAGGGGAAGGTAGAAATAAAATGTTTTGTTTATTGTTTTATTTATGAAAGACTATTTTTAGAGCAGGTTTAGGTTCATAGCAACAGTGAAGGGAAAGTAAGACGTTTCCCATATGCCCCCTGCCCCAACAAGTGCACAGCCTCCTACACAATCAGTATTGAAGATAGTAGCTTTGTTCTAATCGATGAACCAATATTGACATATTATCATCACCTAAAGTCTATAGTTGACATTAGAGTCACTCTTGGTGTATATTTTGTGGGTTTGAACAAATGTCTAATGACGTGTAGCCACCTTTATGGTCTCATACAGGTTAGTTTCACTGCCCTAAAATTCCTCTATGCTTCCATTTACCCCTTCCTTCTCCCCTCTGTGGTAACTACTGACCATTTTACTGTCTCCATAGTTTTGCCTTCTGCAGAATGTCATAGGCTGAAATCATACAATATGTAACCTTTTCAGATGGACTTCTTTCACTTACTAATGTGCATTTAAGGTTTCTCCGGATTTTTTCATGATTTGATAACTCATTTCTTTGTAGTGCTGAATGATGCACATTGTCTGCATGGACCTCAGCTTATTTACCCATCCACCTCTTGCAGAAAATCTTAAATGCCTCCAAGTTTTTGATAATTATAAATAAAGCTCTATAAACAGCTGTGTGTAGGTATTTGTGTGGACTTATTTGCTCTTTTTTCTTATTTTGAAATAGTTGTAGATTCACAGAAAATTGAAAAGATAATGCAAGGAGGTTCTGTGTACACTTCACTCAGTTTCCCCCAACAGCTGTATCTTAAACAACTACAGTACAATATCAAAACCAGGAGACTGACATGGGTACAATGGCGTGCCTAATTCTATGTCACTTTATCATTTGTGCAGATTTGTGCAACCACCACTGTAAATAAACAGGATATCTAATCACCATAAAGATCTTCCAGGTACTACCCTGTTAATGTGTATCTTCCAGAAAGATATATTCAATTCTTCACTCCTATACCTGTGGACATGACCTTATTTGGAATAAGATCATTGCAGATGTAATGAGATGAGGTCATACTGAATTAGAGTGAGCTCTAAACCCGATGACTGGTATCTTTATAAGAATAGACACAGACTCACACACAGGGAAAAGACCATAGAAATCTCAGTGAGGCTACAAGTCAAAGAACATCAAGGATTGCCAGCAGCCACCAGAAGCCGGAAGAGGTAAGGCAAGTTCCCAGTTGTCCCTGGAGCCTTCAGACAGACCATGGCCCTGCTAACATCATGATTTTAGACTCTTAGCCTCCAGAAGTGTGAGAGAATAAATTCTCATTGGTTTAAGACCCCTTGTTTGTGGTCATTTGTTGTGGTAGCCTTAGAAAATGAATGTGTACCTCTTCGGAGTCACACCCACCTCCCCACTTACCTAACCCTGGCAACCACTAATCTGTTTTCTATTTCTCTCATTTTGTCACTTTGAAAATGCTATTTAAGTGGAATTATACAATAAGTGATCTTTTGAGACTGGCACTTTTTTACTCAGTGTCAATGCATTCACTCCTGGTTTGTTACTATTTTTAGCTGAGTAATGAAAGGTCCCTGATATGATGTATCATGGTCTGTATAAGCATTCGTCTACTAAGGGATGTTTTGATTGTTTCCAACTTGGGCTATGACAAATCAAGCTGTTTTGAACAATTATTTATCTTTGTTTGTGGAGGCATAAGTTTTCATTTTTGGAATAAATATCCAGACTAGTAGTTGCTGGCTTATATAGTGTGTATTTAGTTTTTTGTAAAACTGTAACACTATGTTTCAGAGTTGGCCATACTAGTTATATTCCCCCCCTGCAATTTATGAGAGGTCCAGATTCTCCTTATCCTTGCCAGCACTCAATTCCGACACTGTCTTTTATTTTAGCTGATCTGATTGGTGTGGTGCTAATAACTCATAGATTTTAAACATTTTCCTAATAACAGGTGATGTTATACTTCTTTCCATGTGCTTTTTTTTTTCTATTCTTATTTCCTTTTCAGGGAAATGTCTTATCATGTCATTTGCCATTTCCTAATTGGATTGCTGTTTTTAATGTTGAATTTAAGAGATTTTTACCCATATTATAAATACTAGTTCTTTGTCAGACATGTGATTTGCAAATATTTTCTCCAGCCCGTAGCTTGTCTAAACAGAGTCTTAAGTCTCTTAACAGGGTTTTAAGGCTTTTAATAGAGGCCTTCAGAGAGTAAACATTTTTAATTTAACAAAGTCTAATTTATTCATTTTTTTTCTTTATGTATTGGGCAATTGATGTTTAATCTAAGAACTCATCAGCAAATCCTAGGACCTAAAGACTTCTTCCTATGTTTTTTTTTTATAATTATATAGTTTTATGATTTATATTTAAATCTATGATTCATTTTTAGTCAATTTTTGTATAAAGTGTGATGTTGAGTTTCAATTTACTTCTTTTGTTTTTTGGGTTTTTTTGGTCTATAGATAATTTCTCCAAGGTTTTTTAAAATTTATATTTTTTTATTCATTTTTGAGAGATGTATATTATTTCTTATGGCAATAAATGTAAGAGCCAGTGAAATTTGGGTGTGTAAGAAGTAAATAACTACATGGAGCTTTTGATTATTTTTACCTTTCACTTAATGACTCTAACCAGTGCAGCTTTAGAAATTCACACCAACTCAGTGAATTTTTAACAAAGTTTGTATTGCCCAGGAGATGATCTGATGCAACTTTAGAAAGCTAAGACTCTCTCGCTCTGGCCAGATATCTTGGTTGGTTTGAACATTGTCCCAAAATGCAGAGGTTGCCAGTTTGATCCCTGGTCAAGGCATATATGAGAACAGCTTGATGTTCCTGTCTCTCTCTCTCTCTCTCTCTCTCTTTCTCTCCCCCTTCATTCCTTACTAAAATCAATAAATAAAATTTTTTAAAAAAAAAAAGAAAAAGAAAGCTAAGACTTTCACCAAATACAGACAGTTATGAGTGTTTTCTTTATCAAGAAACTACTTCTGGAACAAAGAAAGATATGAGGGAAAAAAGGGATTCTTTTAAAATATAGAAAGTTAATGAGACAGACATCCAGGACGTCATGAGATTATGGTGAAGAATGATCAGAACAGTGGCAAGGGAGAGGGCTGATGGAACATGGTGGACTTCTTCCTAAGGGAGCACGAAACATACATTGTTGGCCTCAGTCACCTCTGAAGGTGAAACCAATGATTTTCATCAGATTCCCAAACATTCCCTTAATGACTATCAGAGCCCCTTTTAGAATGACTCTCAAATCATATAAGAAACTACCCTACCAGTAATTGTATTTCATTAAATTTGCACACACCCACATGCCCATGAACATATACATGGTTATCAAAAATGCTAACATGCCAATTAGGTATCTTGTCCACCATAATTGACTGAATTTGATTTTTGACTGTTTTCAAAAAATCAACTCCACTGTCATGTGATACACTATCAGGGCTAAAAATCTGAAGAGATTGGACCTTAATTAAAAGGAGGGAAAGGAAGAAAGAAGGAAAGAAACTATCTCCACAAATGCATTCTAAATGCACCCCCATATTTATGGCAGCATTGTTCACAATAGCGAGGATCTGGAAATAGCCCAAGTGTCCGTCAGTGGACAGGTGGATTAAAAACCTACGGTACATATATACAATGGAATACTATGGGGCCATGAAAAAGAAGGAAATCTTACCTTTTGTAGCAACATGAATGAACCTGGAAACTACTATGATAAGTGAAATGAGCCAGGCAGAGAAAGAAAAATATCATATGACCTCACTGAATCCAATGAACAATGTGAACTGAGGAGCGGAATTGAGACAGAGGAGGGATCAAAGGGACCAGAGGAAAAGAAGACAGAGGGAAAGGGGATGATAGGATGGGATAAACCTGAAGAGAAGGGGGGAGGGCACTATGGGGAGGAGGACAAGGGAGGTATTGAGGGGAATACAGGGGAGGGGGGATGCATTTGGGGCAACACTAGAATCTATATAAACACAATAAATTAAAATCAATAAAAAAGAAAGAGTAGGCATTAAAATATATATATATATCTACTTTTAAAATCCAGGATAAAAAAAATGCACTCTGTGACACAGCGTGCCTCATCTTGGGAGTATAAGAACCTCCTCTTCCAATGGTATTATTTTGAAGGAGACCACCACTTTTTAGTGTATGAGTCTGTTCCTTTAAAATGCACAAACATTGCTTTATTTTAGTTTTATTGAAAAGTAGTCATATTTTATTAAACATACTTGGGAAAACTTACCTGGTTCCTTTTTTTTTTTTCTTCAAAAAAATAATGCTTTCTTTCCAGGTTTCAGTTTGGCTAGAGACCCACCTCATATTATTTCTGGAGTGTCACCTGCTTTCCTTGGCCAGGAGAACACTGCAGTGCAGGGAAAACACACACGGCCTTTTACATAAAGAGAGCGGGCAATGCACACATTTATTTTGGCCCTTTCTTGAACTTCCACTATAAAACATGGAAAAAGATCTTATAAAAGATATAAACTCACAATAATTAAAAAGAATATAGGAAAGAAAAGCAGTTACATTTTGGAAGCTAAGCAAAAAGAGTTCCGTTTCCAGAAACAAGACACACCAAGCGACGCCAATCATCTTCTCCTTTGAAAGTAATAAAACGATGATGAAATACTAAAGAAATTTGTTTTAACTTATTGACAAGCTGACAGGGTGATGAGTCATTATCAGGACTAGATGCCTGGAACCCAAAGGGTTTTGCTAAGCACGGAACAGCTTTGGTCCAAGCTGAAACAGGCAAAAATAAACTGAAAGTCCACGGTTGGAGACGTAAAAGTGGGGCTTCACAGGAAAGCATGCCTCATAAATCTGGGGTCAGAAAAGGCCATGTTCCCAACAGAAGATTGAATCTGTAAACCCCACCTGACACTTGGAATTGACATTTGCACTTGGAATGAAAGGGAATGCCCCACATCTGATACACTAGGGTGACCAATCGTCCTCCTTTAGGGAGGACAGTTCTTTATAAATACCGTCCTCCCTTGAAAAGTGTCCTCCTACATGTCCTCCTTTTTGATATTGGAAGACTAATCTGTAAATGTCCATATTCAGTCGATGCAGAGTCAATCTATTGTGTGTGATGTTACATATTTGTATCTAAATCAGTACTTTTTTTTTACAATTATTATTAAAAATTAATAGGCATGTAAGCATAATTACAATATAAAATATTACAAATGTTTTATTATGCATTTATCATATTATAATGTATTATTGTTGCAATGAATAAAATGTTTCTTTTATTTACAATATTGTTTTCTTCAATTTATTTTAGTCCTCCTTTTCATTGTAAAAAAGTTAGTCACCTTAGATACAGGGCAGATACAAAATAAAATGACATAAAGGCAAAACCAGAAACCTACAGCAGAATCTTATTTAGTGTTTGTTGGGCATATAAATTTTACCAAATGTTATTTTAAGTTTGTGCGCTTATATTTTGCAATAGCCTGGGCAGCACCTTGTGTATGTAGTCTGTGAAAGGCTGCCTGCGGTGCTTGCCCTCAGAGCTACAGATTGCAAATTGTGGATTACCTTCCTGCTTGGGAGGGAACATTGTATTGCTAATGTTTGCTGGAGAAGGAATTTTTTCCCCAACCTGGGTTTTGCAGGAAGAGCAGAAGGAGTGCAGATGTGGAGCTGAAGCTGAGGGACTTGGAGAGCTCCACTGAGGATGGTGGGGGCCTTGGGTTCCAGAGGAACCAAAGAAGATTCTCCGAGTTGTGGAACCAGGGAACGCATCAGCGCTTTGGGAGCTCTGAATGAGAGGGAGGCGGTCTTCCCTGCCTGTTTGCTAGGCCGCCAGTCCGAAACTCTAATAAACAGAATGGCCCACCAATTTTGGCTCCACTGTTTCTCTATTATCCGCCCAAATCCAGTGAGAACCTGCATGGCCCCGACGGCAGCAGCCACTGGCCCTACAGTGTTCAGTGTTGAAATCCAAGCCCTTCAGATCAGGAACATGTCTGCCCACCCTCTGTGCAGCATCACACGGATGTGCCAACAGCCATGAAGAAGGCGTGCTTGTAGCACAAGGACCGGAAAGAAGACGAGACTGTTTTCCTCTTTCAACTATTTGACTGTGCATGTAGAAAAATGTTTTAAATGCCAGAATTAATAGGAGAGTTTATTGAGTGTGTGGATGCAAAAGCAGGAGCAGAATGAGGGATGGGATAGTGACAGAAGATGATACTGATGGCTGATGAGAAGGAACTTGGGTTGAGTTCCTAGTTTGGACGGAAGAGGGGAAAGGATTTGAAGAAGAGAGTGATGTTACGTGACTGTTGGGCAAATGAGTTTGTAAAATTTGTATTTTTGAGTTTGCTCACTTTTATTGTTAAAAAGTGGTGCTGGCAGCCATGTGTGTGCTTGCCTTCAGAGCAGGGCAGTTGATTGCAAATTGCGGATTGCATATCTGGTTGGGAGGGGCCATTGTTTTGCTAACGTTTGCTGGAGGAGGGGTCTTTGTGGGCCCAGTCAGTTTTGCAGGGAGAGCTGAGAGAATGCAGGGTGAAGAAGAAGAAACCAGTTTTTGCAGAGAGAGAAGAAGGTGTGCAGATGGGGAACCAGAGCTGAGCAGCCTGTGAGCTCCACTGAAACTGGTTGGGGCCTTTGATTCTAGGAGGAATCAGAGAAGATTCTCCTGGTTGTGGAACCAGAGGATGAGTCAGGGCTTTCGGAGCCCTGAATGAAAGGTAAGTGTTTTCCCTGCCTGTTTGCTTGTCGACCAGTACGAGACTTTAATAAAGAAATGACCCACCATTTTTTGGCTCCACTGTTTCTTTACCATCTGCCCAAATCCAGTGAGAACCTGCATGGCCCCAATGGTGGTGGCCACTGGCCATACAGTGACTTATGTCTTTAACAAAGTAAATTAATTTCTTTGCTCCAGGAAGGCAAGCAAGAAAGTGGGTAGGAAAAGAGTGAGGGTAAAAGCTGCTGTCAAGAAAGAAGAGGGAACTGGGATGAAGTTGACTCGTGGTGGGCTCAACTTCAGGGTCCTGAGAGCTGCCAGGAAGTTGGGTCTCAGGGAAGTCAAGAATAATTTTTAAGTGTGTCTCTTCAATAAAATGTAGGTACAACACTATTACAGAAGTGGAGAGGAGCCTGACCAGGCAGTGGTGCAGTGGACAGAGCAACAGACTGGGACGCAGAGGACCCAAGTTTGAAACCCCAAGGTCGCTGGTTTGAGTGCGGGCTCATCTGGTTTGAGCAAGGCTCACCAGCTTGAGCCCAACGTCACTGGCTTGAGCAAGGGGTCACTCGGTCTGCTGTAGCCCCCCAGTCAAGGCACATAAGAGAAAGCAATCAATGAACAACTAAGGAGCTGCAACAAAGAATTGATGCTTCTTATCTCTCTGTCTTCCTGTCTGACTGTTTCTATCTGTCCCTTTCTCTGTCTCTCTCTTCTCTCTGTCTCTGTCACACACAAAAAAAAGTGAAGAGGATTGAAACCTGACCTGTGGTGGCACAGTGGATAAAACGTCAACCTGGAACTCTAAGGTCGCCGGTTCGAAACCCTGGGCTTGCCTGGTCAAGACACATATGGGAGTTGATGCTTCCTGCTCCTTCCCTCTTTCTCTTTCTCTCTCCTCTCTAAAATGAGTAAATAAAATCTAAAAAGAAAAAAGAATAAGTGAAGGGGACTGATATATAGATACAGTGAGGCAGCAAACACCAACGCCCTTGTTTTGTTGAGTCACCCACTAAAATCAAGTGGGTCTTAAATAAGCAGCTATGTCACGAGTCTCAAAGTCAGGGAGGGGTCTGGACTAGGGACACATATTTGGGATTTTTCAGTGTGTAGTGGATTATTAAAGTCATGGGCTTAGGTGAGTTCTTCATAAGAGAGTTTGTGGCAAAGAAGCGAGGTTCTGAAGAAGTTCACCTGCACATGCCACCCACTGGCTCCTGAGAGAGGAGGGAGTGTCCACAAAGAGAACCACGAAGGAGCCTCCAGTGGTAGGAGACACCAGCAAAGACGCGGCCAGGGAGGCACAGTGGTCCACTGTTGTCAGCGCTGCCGCCAGGCCACAGGAAGAGGATGGGGAGCACCAGTGACAATCAGCAATGGGGAGCACCCAGGGAACTGACCCATAGTTTGTGAAATTCTGGAAATGGATGCCTGGTGACAATGAGTTCAGGAAAAATGAGGAGAGAGGAACCAGAGACCCTGAACACAGACAAATGGTTTATGGTGTGGGAAGCAGAGTGGAGAAGCGGGGCCCTGCCTGCAGGGAAATGGGGGCCCAGGGAGGACACTTTTTGCTGAGATAGGAGATGTTAGAACATTAGAGAATAAAGAAGAGAAATGTAATTTCAGTGTCTAAGACTTTGAGAAAACAAGAAGGACAGAGATCCTAGGTCAGTCTGACAGTGCCCAGAAGAAACTGGAGGGAAGCGGAGAATGGGCACAGAGCCCTCAGTAAACACTCTCCCCAGTGCAGGGGCGCCCGTCTCATCCTTCAGGGCCTGCACAGAACCAAGGCTGTGGGAGGAGAATTCGCCTTCTGTCTGTGCTAGAACATCTCATCTTCTCTTACCACTGGACCAGGACTTACACCATCGCCCCCTCCTTCTCAGAACCTCAGACCTGGATAGAACTTCTCTACCAGCTTTCCAGGGTCTCCATTTGCAGATGTCAGATTGTGGGGCTTCTCAGCCTCCATAAATTGTGTGAGCCAATTTCTCATATTAATCTCCATATGCAGTATATATGCATGTATAATCAATCTATCTACCTATAATATATATATAACCTCTATATATGCATAACAAATAAAATATGTCTTCGATTGGAGGCCCCTGAGTAGCACATCTATCATCTCCTTCCCTGCTTGTCTTCAAAAACAACTTGAACAAGGATGTCCCCACAAATGGCTCCTTCCTGTCCTGCCATGGACTCATGCTATGATGTCACGCAGCTTCTTTTTGGATTTAAACTTCCTAACCTGTGAATTAGACTTAACAGCATCCTAAACTATGTTAGCTAGCTGTTGTAAAACCATAATGGAAAAGCAATGCAAGGAGCCTTGGCGAAGATGAGGTGCTGCACAAAGACAGGCTATTACACAGGTTACCCTTACAGCCGGGATGGTTTTGTGTTTAGAGATTCATAGAGCAAGTGAATTAATGTTTCAGATTGTACAGCAGTCATTGGTTCATCCACTTAATGTATTCAGTCTTGGCAGTTTTGTTCTTTGTATTCATTGTGGGGAGTACTGCTGTAAAACAAAATATTTTTACTGAAGAGTTCATGTAAACATATTTAATAAAGGACTGATTCCAAAGAGAATTGAGCGAACAAATTCTTAAAATCAAGAGCACGGGAGATGAAACATGTATTCCTTTGTGGACTTATCTGTGGGAGAGGCACAGCTCCCTTATTTAAAACTGAAGAGTCCTCAAGTGTCCAACAACAGAGGGAGATAACCGGGTGCCTGAGATATACCTGCAGGTAAATGTATAGGAAACTCACAAGAACAGGACAAGATGAGACAAAACTTAGTTTAGGTTGCAGGACTTCTGCAAAAAAGGATTTATTTATTTTTTATAGAGACAGAGAGAGTCAGAGAGAGGGATAGATAGGGAAAGAGACAGGAATGGAGAGAGATGAGAAGCATCAATCAATCATTAGTTTTTCGTTGCGACACCTTAGTTGTTCATTGATTGCTTTCTCATATGTGCCTTGACCGTGGGCCTTCAGCAGACCGAGTAACCCCTTGCTCGAGCCAGCGACCTTGGGTCCAAGGTGGTGAGCTTTGCTCAAACCAGATGAGCCCGCGCTCAAACTGGCAACCTCGGGGTCTCGAACCTGGATCTTCTGCATCCCAGTTCAATGCTCTATTCACTGTGCCACCACCTGGTCAGGCAAAAAAAAAAGATTTTAATCAATGAATCTTATCAGATTCTGATCACTGCCCAAGGCCAACTTGAGGCAAAAGACTTTAGGAGTTTTATACCAAAGAAAAGCTTTTATCAGCTTTATATACCTTCAGTTTCACTTGCACTAATGATTGGAGTTTTCTGAGGCTAGGATTTTTCATGTGTGTCTGAGAGAGAGGGAGAGATAATCCAAATGTAATAAAGATGAAACTTAAATTGTTTTTATTTTATAACAATTTTAAAATAATATCACTTAAGTGGGTTGTGTCTCTCATGCCTGTTTTTAACAGTATTTCTTTTAAATGTAAATTTATTACAAGCAAATATTATGCTTGTCATTATTCCTCAAATATCACATATGCATTAAGTGAAAAGCATGCATTAATAATTCATAAGACTCCAATTTCATTCCCTTTTATCATATTGTCTAATACTTAAAATGTTAATGTAAGAGAATACAAATTGTGCAAATAGCATTCTACTGTGACAATATTAAAATAATGGATGAATATGGTCCATCAACCCTTTTACGATAATCATGAGCGGTCAAGCAGGAAGGGGAAGTGATGCCAGTCACATTAGAATAATTCTCTGATTGATTCTGGCCTCTTATCAATCAGTCGTTGGCTTTTGCACAAATGGTTGCTACTAGTGTGTACATTTTTCCCCCTTCCCTTCAGAAGCTTGTCCCTAGATGCTCATAAACCTTTGTGTCTATGAGTTAGCCAAGAAACCTTCTCAAAAAACATTGCAAATGGCACAGCGATTTGCCCTGCCCCCATCCACAAGGACCTCTCTATTAACAAGTAGGAACAACATTTCAGTTTTCTATCCACGATATCATTTGGTCAGGAGTGAAATCTGTGCAAGATTAACCACAAATGACTGTAACAAGAAATGATCTGATTTACGTTGTAACGCATGTGCCAGGAAGTCTCGCTGGGAGGACTCTGGTCTGTATGCTTCCATAGCTGCAAAGTCATGAATTGTCACTTCTCCAGGAAAGAATTACGAGAGGAAATAAATTCCTTCCACTGGAGTAATGTGATGCTCCACTTGACCAATTCAAATATGTTGGGATTTAGCTAGGTACTTTTTGTGCCTTTGTTTTTTCAAGTAGATGGTCACCTCTCTGGAGCCAGATTTGGGAACATTGCATGGCTATGTGAAAATCTGACCAGTTTATGTGTCACCGAGACCTCCACCTTTTGTCTCTATGGAGAGCTCTGAATACTTAAATCCATATAGATTTGAATTGTACCCCAGAGACTTGTTACATTATGCAGCACTTGCCAAGCCTCTGCTTCTATGCAAATAAAAGATTCTTTATTTTGACCCAAACTGTGAACTTAATTAGCCATTTTTCTGAACTAGCTCCAAGTTCATAAAACTGGCCAAGGTCTTTCTTTCCTCAGTTGTGCTTAATAAATGCAAGTGGAGACGGTGAGGAGAAAGAAAGAGAAGCAAGTGCAAGGAAAGCCAGAGTTAAGGAGGACTGATTTTCCACAGCCACAGGGATGTGCACTGCTCGTATAATCACAGAATGGTGGCATTTAAGAAGAAATGGGGGTTTTACTTTAACCTAATGAAGCTTTGCCATTTTTAAAGGATGCCACACCGTGATCACCATGGTTGCATTAGAAGATAATGGTAACCGGTGTTCTGTGTGTAATTTTTTAGCATGAAGCATGACATAAGATCTAAAATTAGGAGCCATGATCCCCATGACTCCCAAGAGGCTTGTTAACATGAGATGTTTCCCTCCAGAGGGTAACTCAGTAAGCAATGTTTAAATTTCTTAATTAGGCTACATGGAGTTGCCATACAAGAAATAGTTTTAAAAGCAAATCTTTGGTCAGATGGTGGCTTGTGCTATGACAGTAAATTCCCAGTGACTTAAAATGCAGGGAGGAAATGGTTGGTCTCTGAATAAAAAATGTATACACCGTTCAGTGTTCTAATTAAGAAATATGAAGGTATCTATTCAGCTAGAAAGTAACCATTGCCTCCAATTATACTCTCTTTTGAATAAGCCAATATCAGCTTAATAGCATTTTACTATATAATGAAATTTTGAATATTCATCCTCATTTTGAACCCCAGTTGAGTATTAACTGCTTCTAATAGAAAAGGTTGGGATTCTTAGAAAAAGGTCCATTTTAAATTATGGAAAATTGTTTTTATAACTGGCAGATAGGCAAACCTATGATAAAACAGTGCTCACTCCCCCATGCTATTGCAATGTCTTACGTGTACATTTTCTCATTGCTGAAAGCACTTCCAGTGTCTCCTCATGAATAAGTCCCTGAAATTCCAAATAAATAAAAACTGTTTTATGATGAATGCAATATTCTATTTCCTGCAGTTGGAATCACAATTTTTTATTTTATGTTTTTTGTATTTTTTCAAAGTGGGGGTGGGGGGCAACAGACAGACTTCTGTATGCGCCCGACCAGGGTCCACTCAACATGCCCACCAGGGTGATGCTTGGCCCCTCTGGAGTGTTACTCCACTGCAATCTGAGCCATTCTATCACCTGAGGCAGAGGCCATGGAGCCATCCTCAGCACCCGGGCCAACTTTTGCTCCAGTCAGGAGGGGAAGAGAGAGATAGAGAGAAAGGAGAAGGGAAGGGTGGAAAAGCAGATGGGCACTTCTCCTGTGTGCCCTAACTGGGAATCAAACCTGGGACTTCCACAAACCAGGTCCACGCTCTATCGCTGAGCCAACTGGCTAGGCCCTGAAATGACAATTATTTCATCTAACTGTGGTGGAGTGAGTTTCCTGGCTCACTGACCCATCTCCATCACCACAGTCTTTACATGAGAAGGGCTTGGGAGCCCCGTTCTTTGTGGAGGAAGAAGATGATTCTGTGTGGGGCTGGGAGTTATAAATGCTGACGCAATCTACCGCTTGTGAGGTTATAGACAGTGGCTCAACCAGAGACCAAGCTGCCAAGACTTTTCCCAGGTTTTTCTATTAATACTAATGCTCTCTCTCAGAAAATTGGTCTATTTGCTAAAACACAAAGTCATCTAATGGTGACTTCTGTTTAAAACCACTCCCTGACTTTCCCAGTTGATTTAATTCTTTTAAAACTGTCTTGGATAACCAACAATCTCCTAACAGATCAGATGATCAATGGTGCATGACCCAAGTCAACAAGGAGGTGGGGAAAACTGAGTCCGTTAGTCCAGCAGGTGGACAGATAGATGAGCTACTTAACCCTACAAGGCCAATGTCCTTGTGTTTGAGTCATAATTTCTCCTGAGCTTTCCAAATTGGTGGTAGTAACACCAGATTATTGTCATGAGAATGATTTAGTCAGAACTGTGCTCTTCTTGGGAATAAATGACTTCATAGCAAAGGTGATGTGCTCCAGGATTCCCAGACCAAACTGAACCCTACTCCCCATAAACAGCCATCCCAGGAAGGCATGCACAGGACACTAGCTGAATTGAATAGACTAGTGGTGAAATTCAAATAATTTAACAACTTGTTCTTTGCCCTAATGACCGTTCTAAGTATAAAAAAATGATATACTGAAAGGTAGATTATGATTTCACGCATTTATTACTTAAATAAGAACAATGAAAGAGGTATGCAAAACTAGATTATGTTATAAGAGGTTTAAAATATTAATGAAAAATATTAAATAATACCTGACAAAAAAACATTAAAACTGTTATTTAAGATATTTCCATATTGCTTCTTGATTGGCATCCTCACTTGCAATTTTTTTCACCTATGGATGAATGTACATTACTATGGGTGCTTAAAATATGCTGTTGTGCAGATGAACATTAAAAAAGAGTAAGGAATGTAAATTTGTGATTTCCACATTGGGTGGCTTCCTAGGTGCCTGCCTTAGAAAGAACCCTGATGACAAGTGCCATTTTAACAACTGGTTCCCTGAACTCAACAAAAAATTAGGTATTGGTTCTGCAGAACCAATACAAACCGGCTGAATCCCACCACTGAGAAAGACTAGGAACAACCTGGACTCCAGTTAGTCACATGTCAGGTCAACTGACAAGAGATTCATCTACCTTGGGTGTGCTGATTTTGTCACATCCAGGGACAATTTCTACATTTCTCACTGCGCATGTCTGCATTTCTCTAGGAAGCTTCAAATTTAGTAAGGAAATCAAGTATATGTGTATATATAAGGTCTACCGGAAAGTTCTGTCCGTTTCTATCACAACAAGTTTCGACACGTAAGCACATGTTTATTTGGTGCATGTGTGCCTCTCTATTTTTATCATTTAATGTATACATACTGATGTAGCAAACTAACTAAAACAAAGTTGATTCACGTTAGTCTTATGTGTGAAGCGATAGTGTACCCATGGCTAATGATAAAGTTCATTTACGCCACTGTAATTTTTACGAATTTCAACAAGGAAGAAATGCTACAGAAGCATGTCTGTCGCATCCACCATATTCCCCGGACTTAGCACCCTACGACTATCACTTGTTTTTCTCCTTACAAAATTTTTTGAAGGGCAAAAAATTCAAAAATGAAAAAGATATCAAACAAGCACTGGTTCAATTTTTCACATCAAAAGATAAAACATTTTTCAAAAATGGGATATACAAATTGCCCTCACGCTGGCAAGAAATCATTAATAATAATGGCAATTATATTATTTAATAAAGTTTATTGACTGTAAGAAAAATTTGTATTTTGTTTTATTCAAAAAATGAACAGAACTTTCCGGTAGACCTTATATATAATATTAAAACATGTACATACTTATTCCAGGTGCTTTGGAGAGTCAGGTCAGACTAATTCATTCTTTCAACAAACTTCTGTTTTCTCCTCATTATACAGCAGACACTGGAACGAGATGAAAGATATAAATGTTGACACATTCCATATTAAAGCATTGCTCAAGGTCCCAGGGCTCGGAACATGAGATGAGCGTGGACTGAATGGAACTGCTAATTATACATCTCCATTCGTGTGGACTACCTGCTATGCTCACTCACCGAGTATAGATGAGAAGAACATTCATGTGAGTGTTTGTGTCCCCACCTTTCATGATGTTTGGGTTCATCTGAAGCCCAGAACTCTGATCAGGACCAGATCAAATTTACCCAGTGAAGCAAGGATGAAAAGCAGATGTGAATCCATCTGTAATTCAGGAATATTTTATCATCCTGGGAAATAACATGTAGCTCAGTAATTTAGACCAAAGATATCTGACCCCACCTCACCAAATTGTGTTGAAGTGTATTTTAACACAATGAGAATATTTCTACTTGACCACCGGAACACAAAGTCTAGGCCCTCTCTTTAGACAAGAAAAGAAGAAGCTTCTATTTGTACCCTCTCAAGGTCAAGTAGGAGATACAAAGTACATTGAAATTTGAAAAAAGGATAACTTAACAGGAGCAACAAGAGAAAAGCTGCATAAATGAAATATTGTTCACACCAGGCAAGCCAAAAAAATCTTTTCTCTCAAAAATTCTTAGGATTTCATTAATTCTAATCCTATTCTGTTCTTCCTACCATCTCATGTATAAGAATTCAGAGTGACTGAATCTCTATTTTATATATAGTATTGTTAGCTCTTTGATTGTCACAGAAAGGATTTTTCCAACTTTTTTTTAGTGAGAGAGAAAGAGAGGGGTGTGGGTGGGGAGGGACAGAGATGAGAAGCATCAAATCATAATTGTGGCACTTTAGTTGTTCACTGATTGCTTTCTCATACATGACTTGACTAGGGAGCTTAAGCTGAGCCAATGATCCTTTGCTCAAGCCAGTAATCTTGGGCTCAAGCCAGTGACCTTGGGCTTCAAATCAGCAACCTTTGGGCTCAAGCATGCAACCATAGGATCATGTCCATGATCCAATGCTCAAACTGGCAACTCTGTGCTCAAGCTGGTGAGCCTGCACTCAAACCAACAACCTCAGGGTTTCAAACCTGAGACTTCAGTTTTCCAGTTTCACATGCTATCCACTGCACCACCACCGTTCAGGTGGGTTTTCCCAGTTTGTATTTGCCAACCTCCTTCCATGGCTCTAGCTGGGTTTGCTGTGCACTTCAAATGCTATTGATGCAGCTGCTGTAACAGGATACACTGCTTGGGGCTTAATCATTGGTGCTCACAGTTCTGGAGGTTGAAAGTTCAAGATCAAGGTCCCAGCAGATTCAGTGTTTGTTGAGGATCCTCCCTCAGGTTTATAGATGGGATCTTCTTACTATGACCTCACATGGTGGGAAGGGCAAGGTTGCTCTCTGGAGTCTCTTTTATAAGGACACAAATCCCATCATGTCTTCATCACCTCCCAAAGCCTCATCTCCTAACACCATCACTTTGTGGGCGATAGATGTCATCATATGAATTTGGCGGGGACAGAAACATTCAGCAAGCAGCTTTGCACTGTGCACTTCATCAAAGTGCACTCTGATAGCTTATGGGCGGCTCCTTCCATATCCGGTCCAGAGAAGAGCACCTTTGCCACAGATGTTCTTGTTCACTGGGTCCTAAAATGGCTTTGGGCCTTAAAGTGACACAGAAGACTTCTACCCACAATCTCTTTTTTTTTTAATTTTTTTTTTTGTTTATTTTTTTACAGAGACAGAGAGTGAGTCAGAGAGAGGGATAGACAGGGACAGACAGAAAGGAACGGAGAGAGATGAGAAGCATCAATCATTAGTTTTTCGTAGTACATTGCGACACCTTAGTTGTTCATTGCTTTCTCATATGTGCCTTGACCGCGGGCCTTCAGCAGACCGAGTAACCCCTTGCTGGAGCCAGCGACCTTGGGTTCAAGCTGGTGGGCTTTTTGCTCAAACCAGATGAGCCCGCGCTCAAGCTGGCGAGCTCGGGGTCTCGAACCTGGGGTCTCAAACCTGGGTCCTCTGCATCCCAGTCTGATGCTCTATCCACTGCGCCACCACCTGGTCAGGCACCACAATCCCTTTTTCACCGTCAGTTGCAAACTAGGCTGGGAGGGGCAGTGATGGAAATGATGTCTAGCACGAGCCATGCCCATCACAGCCCTCTCCCACTGAAGCATGGCCTCTTTGTGTAAGAAGAATGAGCAAAAATAGAAATCAGACTGATAAGGGAAAACTAACACAACTTCAGAGATTTCTCAAGATCTTGGACAAACTTATTAAACATGGGACATTTTACAAGTTAGGATGTTGGTCAGTCTTCCTGCAGCCCCATGGAAGCACAGCAAGGGTACTCGGTGAGGTGAGCACGGCTGCACAGAGCTCCCTCCATCATGCTAAGACTGACCTCAGTGCTCCTCAGCAAGGTGACATCCACATTGCTTAAAACCCGTCCTTCTACTTACATATTTTTACTGCTCATATTCAAAATTTAGGGAATGCCACTTAATTTGGGGAAGAAGAAAATACCTCATAGGAGAAACAGACTTTTACTCAAAGTTGGTTTTTTAGAAGGCTATGTGAGGGCTATGCTCATATATGTTTCATGTGTGCTTTGTAGTTTTACTTCTCAAATAACCACAGAAAATAAATGTTTTTTAGTACCAGCGAGAACCCACCCAATCTTCACCTCTTGTCCTTGAAACGCTTTTTTGAGTTAGCAGGTACCACCTCCTACACGTCTACAGTTCCAGTCTATGAAGATCAAAGGGAAACACACACCTACAAGGTGTAAATGCTTTCGAGTCCTGTTTCTGCTCTTGAAGAAGTCACAGTGTTGAGATGCACATACCATACACAAAAAGTGTTTCTCAAAGGATACACGAATAGCAACCTGTCAGAGAGACCACCTGGTCGACCAGCTGTCTGCTCTACACAGCACTGTCCCCATCACTCACTACCCAGCCACCACGTCTAACTCCACTGCCCTGCTCTACTTGTTCAATTGCTGTTTTCTCTTCCGTGCCCACATCACCACCATCCCCAGGGTTGTGAGGCCCATGGGACAAAGCCTTATTTGTTCATGGCATTACCAACAGCCTCAACACTTCTTTGTATGAAGTAGGAATTCAATAATTGCTGTTGAATGAGTGATGAACATTTGCAATGATTACACTGAGCAAAAGAAAAAAAAAACTAAGAGTTGAGGAAGTGAGATTTATTACTTTTCACTCTGAGTTCTATGAAGTTCAATTTTTTTAAAAAAAAATCTTGGCCCTGGCCAGTTTGCTCAGTGGATAGAGCATCAGCCCAGTATGTGGACATCCTGGGTTCAATCCCTGGTTAGGGTACACATGAGAAGTAACCATCTGCTTCTCCACCCCTCCCTCAACACCCCTCTTCTCCTCCTGCTGCACCAATTGGTTTGAGCATCAATCCCAGGTGCTGAGGATAGCTCACTTGGTTCGAATATTCTTCATGGGCACTGAGGATAGCTCAGTTGGTTTGAGCATCAGCTCCAGATGGGGATTGCTGAGTAGATTCTGGTTGGAGTGCATGAGGGAGTCTGTCTCACTATCTCCCTTTCTCTCACTTAAAAAAGAAAAAAGAAAAAAATCCATAGCAGGTATATTACAATTTTTAAAACTTTAAAAATGACAAGTTTGGGAAATCAACAACCCTAAATCCAAAAGGTGAACCTTCACTAAAAGCGTTTTTTCTGTCCTCAGGCTAACAAAGGAGGCAGGGGTAGCTGGAGGAGCTTTTGATTATGCGCCTAAGTCCTTATGCCTCTCAGAAACATGGCCAAGCCCATATTGACTTCTGATATCAATCTGAAAACTTCTCTGTTCTTCACCCTAGCTGGATGGCTTGGTTGGTGAGAACATCATCTTGATGAACAAAGATTGTGAGTTCAATCTCCGGTCAGGGAATATATAGAAATAGATTAATATTTCTTTCTCTCTCTCTCAAAATTAATAAACAAACAAACAAAAACTTCTCTTTCCTTCAAAGCAAGAAGGAGAGATAGATATTTACAAACAGGAAGGATTTGAATTTGTGCTTCCAGATGCACTCCTGCAAGTCACCCAGCCTGTGACATTCCCACCGTGGGAGTCACTGACCCCATGCTCAGACTTTCAGCATACAGCTATGTGACTACACACAGATGCTAAGGACACTGTGAAAAGGAAGTTGCCAGCCCATGCTGGGCCTGGAGCCTGCAGCTGCCAGCAGGTAAAGGAACCTGCCTGCATGTGGCAAAGAGTAAATGCCAATATAAACACAGACTGGCAGAATCACAGTGTGGGTCATTCCAGTGAATCGATTTCCATTTATGCCCCAGCTAGAAAACGGACGATGTCTTATTGTGAAGAACTGGGTTTCATGGGTTGGCACTGTTGGGAAAAGCTTTGTAGGAGAAAAAGAGTTGAGATATTAAACAACGGAAAGTTTCTGAGAACGGTCAATACTCTACATTCTGTTATTGTTCTGTGATCCCCCACCCCTCTCAAAAAAAACACAACACTTCATGAAGGGGCCTTGCTGGAGGCCTCAAGTGTGTGTTCATAAAAGTGTGAGTTACCAGAGGAAGCAATTAAACCAGTGGGTCTGAAGGAGGTGGTACCCCCATCCCCATGAGTCATTTTGGGATTGTGTGTAGCAGCCACAGGATGCAAATTAGAAAAGGAAAAAAATGTGTAAGTGGCAGAGGGTAAGCAAAAGCAAAAGCCACATTCTTCTCCTTTAAAGGCCACTGGGACTAAATAGTCTGCATGTTTTGTAGGAATCGATCTGGAAAACACAGAAACAAAAAGTTTGGCAAGCTGGCAGTTTGGGAGTTCATTTAATGGCTTGATTTTTACCAGAAGTGAGTCCACAATGCACCCAATGGCTTAATTTTGCTGGAATTGATGCATGAAAATTGTGCCCCACCCTTCTTTGGTGACCAAAACTGTCTCAACATTGACTTCTTAAGAGGAGGGCTAGGTGCTTTGCCTGTTGTCCAGTTGCCCTCTCTCATGAGTCCTGGGTTTATAATATCACAGCACTAACTGCCCACCCATCTACCAGAACTCACCAACTCCACCAAGGGTCAGAGATGTCCCTAGGCCTGCTAATACGGGTTCTGGTAGTGTTTATAGAAACTCTTCCTTTTTTCCCAGAATAGAGAACAGTAAAAGGTCAGGGACAAAGCAAGATACATGTACCATAGTGTTGCAGTAATATAAGGTTATAGTAATTAAATATATAGAAAAATATGAAAGATATATAAAAATAATTAGGATACAATATTAAAAGCAATTAAGAAAATTAAATAAAGTTAAGCCATCTGGATAGGAATTAATATAGTGTGTACAGATATGATAAACAGACTCTGCCTTTCACACAGGGCTGTTAGTGTGTGTGTGAAGTTACATATAGATAAGAAGTGGCTTGATGTCATAACTCTGTGGGTTAATATAGACAGGAGGCTTCCCTAAGAACATCTTAAAAGTGGCTTGATGTAACATTTCAGTAGATTAACATAAAAAGGGCTCCCTGGGAGGAACTCCCAAAAAAGGTACATTGACATCTGTCAAAAGGCATTGGCCAGAAAAGATACTAAAGCTAAGGGGCCCCCTGCTGCAGCAGTCACCTAGACTCCAACATTGAAGTGGACTGGTCAGCACACTGCTCTGACCAAAGACAGCCATGAGGAAGACTCCGACTGGGCCCCTTAAGCTGTACCCAGGCACGGCAAAAGGATTGTGAGTAATAAACTGCCTGTGTGATTCTTGCAACTAACTTGTGTGTCGGTCGTGTCTTTCCTCCAGTAGCAACTGGTCTTGGTACCAATAAGTAAAATTCCTCATAGCCGCCTCAAGAGTAGTCTCGAAGAGGCTGCCAGCCCTGCTGATGAGCAGGAGTGTCCTAGGGTATGGGGAAGTCGAATCAGGAATGCCTGATCGACATAGAGTTTGGGCTCTACTGGGACACATAGCTGCCAGCCAGTTAACCAGCAGCAGAGGTCTACTGTGTAAGTACCAAATATCACTGCAAACCATGATCAATATTGCAGACCAGTATCAATATTGCAGACCACAGTCAATACTTCAAAACAGGATCAATACTATAGACCAGGATCAATACTGTAGACCAGTATCAATACTAAAGACCAGGATCTATACTGCTAATCAGGATTAGTACCGTAGAGCAAGATCAATACTGCAGATAAGGATCAATATTGTAGACCTGGATCAATGCTACCCTGAGCTGCTTCCCGTGACCTTTTTTCCCCCCTGATGGCCACATACTTTGATCTTTCTTAGGGATAAGTGGTGTGTGCTTCCTGTTAATATCATCCTTGGCTCCTCCTTGGTTTTCTGTGTGTGGTGGGGACCAGTGATGAGAGAAAGTTAGTATGAGTTGATTCTTTCCTCTCTCGCTCTGGTTAACCTCTCCAACCTGCCAGCATGTCCCCTCCCCTGCAGGGTGACAGGCTGTGCCTATGTCCTCAGAATATATCCTTCATTGACTCAATAGATTGCTGCAAGGATAGTCATGCTGTTTCAAGATCACATGGCTTGTGTTTGTATAAAACACCAGAATTGTGGTGTGTGATGTGAAGGTACATATTGCTATGACTATGATAGTCATTTAGCACTAATCACTACCATACCTTAACAAGTGGCAAAGGCAGCCTAACTGTTAGGTCCTTAACTTTAAGATGAGGAGGAGATAAAGGGGATCAGGTGGAGGATTAGGAAAGAAATTGAGTTCTGGAAGAAGATAAATATGTTGACATTTGGTCAGCCTAGACAATCATTACTCTATGAGTTTTTTAACCCTCTTGACATAAAACCTTTGCCACTTGGCTGCATCAGATTGTGGTGTTGTGATATAAAAATGAATGTTTATTTGGTCTTTGTACCTATTATTGGCAGAGAACTCCTAAAACTCTTGGAATTTCTTAAGTGATAAGAGAAATGAGGGTGTAAGAAGGGTCTTTTGTTATTTAAGCAACCCCCTTTCAGCCACTGCAAATTAATGCTGGTGACTAAGGATGAGGTCTGGTTGCCAAGGGTTGTAATTTGCATTCCCACCCCACCCTCCATCCCCTGGGAGGGGCGAAGGGCTAGAGGTTGAATCACCCTTCAACCTCTAGTGATTTAATCAATCTCATCTAAATAATAAACTTTCCATAAAACCCAAGAGGACAGAGTTCAGAGACCCTGCTGGTGGGTCTTTTTGAGGTTTCTCAACTCTCCAGAGTTGAACCTCCACCTAGCCACCTGAGCCACCTGATTTACTTGGATTCCCTAATTCAGGGATCTTGGATATCAGTTAGGATCAGATTAGGCTAACAGATAATGGGGGGGGGGGTTATTTCACAAAATGGAAATGTTGACAATGAGAACTGCACCAGGTGTCAGACAGGTGGAGTTAGACTGGACTAGCAATCTTGGTACTTGATTTCTGGCTAAGAAAAAAATTCAGCCAAAACTCAAACTATAGCAGAAATTTTGCCTGACCAGGTGGTGGTGCAATGGATACAGCGTCGGACTGGGATGCGGAGGACCCAGGTTCAAAACCCCGAGGTCGCCAGGTTGAGCACAGGCTCATCTGGTTTGAGCAAGGCTCACCAGCTTGGAACCCCCCCCAAAAAAAGAGAAAGCTTATTTATTGTAGAAAGTCACGTAGTAGAAGTGAGCTGTAGAAGAAATGGGTTCAGGAAACAAGTTACAGGAACAAAAGAAGGGCCCTTGGAGTTTAGGAGAAAGAGAGAAGCAAGGAAAATGTATGTGGGGGGGTGTGTGTGCTCCACAGGGTAAACTGCACAGAACTAGGTCCTCCCTCTTCAGGGTATTTATCTGGAGGTCTCAGGGGAGGATCCCAATAGAATAATCATATTTTCCAGGTGTGTCTTTTCAGGGTGTGGTCTTTACTGATTGGTTGGCACCAGGGCAGGGGGTCATTAGTCAGTGCAGCTGGGCCTGAGGTCAGCCATGGCATTGCTTATCTGGTTTTGCTGCTTTTCTGTGCCTGCACACAACTGAGGCCTAGATGTATTTAATGCGTGTCCAAACCTCATTGTCCTGGAGGCTTAATGTTTAAGGGCTATTCTCTGGTCCCCTTGTTTACTCCCCCTCAGAGGGAGTCTAATCTGAATCACCAGCAACATGCCAGGGGAGGAGAGGTCAGGAGAGTCAAAAGCATATGAGCAGTAATATAAAATGTCAGGGGCTCTAAACCATATGACCAGCGATATGCTGGGAGGAGAAAGGTTACCTTGGGGATGAGATCTTTGTTTTCCCAGTTTTGCCATTGCTAGGCACCCGGGCTTGTCGCCCTGGTGACATTTTGTATCTGGTCCATCATCCTTGCTCTGCTCATGTCTGTCTAAAGAACTGCCCACCAAAGAACATTCTTTCCCTTAAATAGCTAGCAAGTCTAAAAGTAGCACGTAAATGCTGGGCTGATGAATTCCTGGACAGCAGAGAGCCCCAAGCTTTTTCACCTTTCTGCTCTGCCATTCTTAGCCTTCTGCCTCACGGTCAGAAATGGCTGCCCAGGCTCCAGCCATCACTTCCCCACTGCAGCCAGGAAATAGGTGGAAAGGGAGGCTTTTACCCAGTCTTTTAAAGAAGCCCCATCCATTGGTTAGGATTTAGTCCATGCCATACCTAGTTACAAGGAAGGTTGGGAAATGCTTTCTTTTACTAGGAAGAAAGGGAAAATGCATTCTGTATAGCAACCAGTAGTCTTTTGACAACCCCCTTTTCTCCTTACTCTATTCAACATTCTGTATCTCTTAACTAATAATTAATATCTATTGTGTGTGTACATGAGCCAGGACTATGTTGAGTGCTTCATGTCTATGACTGTTTAATCCTTAGGAGGGAAGTCAGCTTAGTTTAGGTAACTTGCCAGAGTTACCAGCAAGCTGCTGATGTAAAGATCTAAACAAGGTGCATCTCACTCCAAAGTCACCACTCAACTGATTCTCACATGGATTTGAGGACAGACCTGGAACTGAATGGAGATATACCTAAACCTTCTCATTGTTAAGTAACTGAGCCCTACCCACAGATTAGACAGATCATAAGTGTCAGATCACATTCCTGGCTACTTGCATATCAAAGACTCCTTACTCACTCCATATTTTACCTGTGTTTCTCTTCTCCTTCCTTCTTTTAAGTGGGTACGCAT
This sequence comes from Saccopteryx bilineata, assembly GCF_036850765.1. Classification (NCBI taxonomy): domain Eukaryota; kingdom Metazoa; phylum Chordata; class Mammalia; order Chiroptera; family Emballonuridae; genus Saccopteryx; species Saccopteryx bilineata. Next base: position 164,126,474 of record NC_089494.1, read on the forward strand.
AGCACATGCTGTGGCCTCCCTCTCAAATCCATACTCCATAACTTACCAGCTTGAGCAGGTGACTCCTCTTCTAAGATAATATCCTTAGAGGACTCAGAGCTATACTTTGTCTCTTGAGAATTTATTTCTTACAGTTAATGGAGGGGGTATTCTAAATAGTCATGGTGTCTTGGTTGATTGTCACTGAATTGTTTTCTTTTACTAGGGAAGTTCTTTGTAAAATGTGAGTTTATATCTCTATTCTGTCTCAATAAACAGAAGTCAGTGAGCCTAATTAAGCATTCCTTTAATGATTACAGACTATTTGATACCTTGGGTCATCAATCTTAATACAAACCTCATCAACCTTTAAAGTAAACAGAGTAGGAGCTTATTCTAGGAAGACCAGCCTGGGAATACACACTCCACATGGTTTCTGAGAGCAGCCTGCAGCATGACCTATTTTTCCTGGAATTTTGCTCTTGCTTCTAATTATGGAATGCAACAAGCAAGCAAGCACGTGGGCAAATTGATCATTCTGATCAGTTGAGTCTGGTTTATTTGAACAGATGTCCATTTCATGTCAGCCCTTAACACATGTAAGAGCCATACTTTCCGAAGAACCCTTACTCAGAGCAGGACAGTTTTTCATGTGGCTTTGTTTCTAGCCGATGCCAAAGGGAGGAGATGCAAGACAGATGGCTCCTTCCAGCTGCCATTCTTCTCTTTAGATAACTATAAATAATCTTTAGATACCCCTCCACTGCAGAGAGCTTTGATTGACATCTTTTCTATTCTCAAACTTTTGTTTGAAAGGTCAACTGCTCCCTTAGCAGTTCTCTGGTGTGTGCCCAGCTGTGTGCATCTGATACAGAACGAGCCTGGGTTATAACCGTGGACCCCAAGTCAGCGTCGAAGAAATGACATTCAGAGCAAAGATGAACAAGAGCTGAGTATACTTTTAATGATGGTTATAATAAAGCTCTGAAACCGCCCCTCCCTCTCTGAGTGCAGAAATATTTGTGTAAAATCAGATCAAATAAAATGTCTCTCCCTGGTCGCTTGGCCAAATCATCTTTTACTTAGTGTAGTTAAACAAATATTGGCATAAATATGCACTCTGAGTTTTAAAAGTGCACTCTGAGTTTACTTATCCTTTGATTTAGAAAAAAAAAAAAAAGCATCCTTCAAGGCTGTGGGTTGAAGAGGGATGGACACCCAAGACTTGTCTAAGCACCATGGCCCCCTCCATCCAGGTGCTGAAGATTGAGTGTCATGCAGGCAGCTTGGAGAAGGACAGTATTACTTGAGATTCCTTAATAGAGCCATGTATTATACCTTGCGATGGAATTGGTTCGTCTCGTCTTGGCTAATGACACCGCCACTGAACTAGCACTCAGGACTTAAGGAAGATCCCGGGGGATCTCACACCATGACAGAACTCAACTCCTTGTCATGTTCCATCTTCTAGGAAGATCCCTATAAGTGAGACTTTTAAACATTTCAAGGCAAATTTGGTGAGGAGGTTTAGGATGCATCTTCATTGACTACTGAATTGGGTAGAAATTAGAAATGAAAACAGAACTCCATCCGTCCAGGTGGAGGAAAAGGAAAGAAAGCCTTATTCTGAGTGATATTCCAGCACCTGGCATCCTCTGCACAGCTGTGCTCATGTTCACCAGTGTCCTCTGATAGGCTGAGGACATCTTGCTGTAGGATGTGGATGCTCAGGACCAATGATACTGATTTCTTTCAGATTCATTCCCTTGAGCTGCTGTAATTAGGAAAAAAGAATAACATCCCTAAGCCCTGCCTGTCCTGTGCCCATTTTCTTGGCAGTTCTGTGGAATAGTTAGTTACTTTAACTGAATGAATTTTACTGCATTCTGAAACCTTTGGTCCTCTAAGTGGGGACTTTCCTTGGCATCTGCAGTAGGAAGGAGGCTGTGGATTAGGACAAGCTCAGACCCAGAGCTGTACCATCACTGATTCTCTCTGCAAATTCACAGGAATTCTGGGCTTTCTGCTCTCAGTTGTTCTTATCTATAAAAATAGTCTGCTTGATCCAATTATCTCCAAACAATTCCTTCGAACTCTAAGAAGAATTCTTTTGGAATAGTAATCAAACTGATGATCATTTTACAAAAGGATCTCTCGTTGTGGCGCTGATAATGTCAGTTCACAGAAGACTGCCATGCACGTGGACACAGACATGGGCATGGACGCGGGGGCGGGGGGGGATAGGAAAATTAGGCTAGAACAGAAAGAGCTAAACCTCAAGCTGAGGAAATGGCTGGATGTGAGTATGCTTTACTCTTACCTGCCTAGGTTCTGGGTTCTGTCCTTCCTTTGGAGTAGAGATTTAATGAGAGGACAATGTGTGCAGAGGGCAACTTGCAGTTTCTTTGAACAATTTGCACACGAGGAAGGAATTCACACCTGTAACCCAGGATAAAAGCCACCTAGACCTCTGCTTGTCCCTGACAGAAGGGGCATCCCAGGTCCAGGCTGGGCCAAGGAGACATTTTCCTGCCAGAAGGCACACTGTTACTTGACACACAGATGACAAAGTAAAATTGTAAAAGTCATTGTACAACGTGGCAACGGCAGTCTCTTCTGGTGCCCATTTATTTTTAACATTCTTCTGGCAACGCTGCATTACAGACAGAGTCTCTCCCATCCCTACCACCACTGCCTCCAGAAGATGTCATTTGAAAGGACATATTTTTAAACCCTCTGGAAAAGTGTTCACTCTGGTCACTGAATTCCAACTTTGAAGGCAGAGCCCAAATACCAAGAATATGTGGCTGTGTTGGTGACAGTGAGGAAAGGTCACTCATGCCTCATTAAAATGGAAACAGAGGTGAAACAAAATCAAAATTCTGCTACCACCCTGTACCACAAGACAAGGAGTAACCATAGTAACGGGATGCCTAGAAAACAGGGAGTGAGTATGAAAGGCCAGGGAAGAGAGCCTCTTGGCCTGGAGACCCCACGTCCACAGGCCAGTCTACGAACCAGTGTGCACCATTTACTCACCTGCATTTTGAGGGCAAATATTTTCCTCTTTTTCTCAAAATTACTAGGAAGAGAAATAGAAACAGAACCCATCTTACAAATGGTGTATTGAATAAAAAAGGAAATGAAGACAGGAAAGATAAAACAAGCCTTACCACACACACGTGCACACACAGCAGATTGAGAAAATAACCTCAGTTTTGAAAACAGAATTAAAGTTTGCTAAAAATAGGATTGGCTACAAGTACACCCAAAAAGATCAGAGACAAAAAATCAAACCTTTGGAATCATTTTACAAGAAAATCTCTCACTGCGGCGCTGGTGATAATGTCAGTTCATTGAAGACTACACCTGCACGAGGGCACAGACGTGGCATGGACGCAGGGGCTGTGCTGGCACTAAACCCCCAGCCCAGCTGTCCTGTCTCTTCTGGGCCAGAGGGCAGACTTTTCCTGGAGAGAGAGCTCAGGAAACCCACCCTTCCGCACACCCTCTTAACAGACTGGGTTTCTTAAAAACTGCAAAATGTTGGGAAATATCTTTTACTGAGTGTATTTCATGAAGGAGGAGACATTTCAGGTTTCAGGAAGTAGATTTGCTCCTGGGGACAATAAAATGCTCGCTGAAAGGACATGAGATGGGCCAGGGTTGAGTTTGAGGATGGAACGCTGGAATGCTGTAGGCAGAAGGCTGGATTCCTGCCATGAACCAGGTTTCTCTCTCCCTCTCTCTCCCTTTCTCTCTCTCTCTCTCTCTCCCTTTCTCTCTCTCTCTCTCTCTCTCTCTGACCAGGCTCAGTTGAATTTAAGAAAGCCCTGTTTATCAGCATGCTCTTAAGCAGGAGTAGATACATGACACATTATTTTCCTGAATGTTTCAGCAAGGCCTGCATATCCAAGGCCATTTTCACCACAAGAACAGCGCTCAGAGCTGACCTGTCCACCTTGTGTGGCCAGAGGCAGCTGTGATTCTGTAGGTCTCCATTCTAAATGCGGAGGCCACAGGAAGCTGCCTAGAAATAGGTGGCATCTGTTCCTATCTGCAAGGTCAGATCTCTTTCATAAATATTTGCATCCTTTGGTTAATTACGTGAAGTGTTAATCTAATCTCATCCTGTGGGAGTTAAATGTGTTGACTTCTGCTGCCAAACCATAGGCTACATGAAATAGTACAAAATCATTTCAAAAATCAGTGAAAATAAAATATAGTGAAAATTACTTCTAAAGAACAAATAGCTAAACAACTTTTGACCCCTTTAAAAAATAATAGAAGTAGCTAAAAATAACAAAAGACAGGAAGGATTATTCTCTGTAACCAGAAAAGAGTGGAAAGGCTACTAGATAAAAGTGCACACTTGGAACACTTGGATACTGTTCCTTTAATATTTAAATAATTATTTTTCTGGATTGAAATGTAAGAGTTCGCCATTACTTTCCCATTCCAAATCACATTCTTTTAATATGAAAAGAGGATCTAAGAACTTCACTATCTATGTGTAGCTCGCCAAAAATCGAATGTTTGTTTGTTTGTTGAAAAGTAGAACTACTCTAATTATTTTATTAGATTTATGCAAAGTAACATAATTGAATTACCTTGATTTTAATTCTGGTTATCTAGCCTTCAGCACTTATCTGCGATTTCTCTTTGAGGTTGTGTTTCCTCGTTGTAATGAAGGTATAAGGAAACCAAAAGCCCTGTAGCACAAAAAAGTGGAACAGCTGGGTGCATGGGATCATTGAAAAACAGAAAAATGAGAGCTTAGGTCTAGATGATAAGTAGGTGATAGATAAATAAGTAAGTAGATGGGATAGATAAATAGATAGATGATAGGTAGGTAAATAGATGATAGACAGACAAACAGACATGTTAAATGAGCTCTAACAGTCATTCTTACTCCATGGCATGGCGATCAGTATTCATAAAGAAAGCTGTCAGCAACCCTTCTTCAAGACTTGTAACCCTTAAAGTTACAAGTCTTCAATACCAGATAAATCCCAAATGTTAAAGCTATTTATCCCTAATTATAAACTGATATAAAAAGAAAACAGGCCAATAATTCTCTTTAAAATATTTTTAAAAGAAAACACTACAGATATTTTTAACCAAGTTTTCACAAATGTTAAAATATATATATATTTTTTTTTTTAGTGAGATAGACAGGAAGGGAGAGCGATGAGAAACATCAACTCATAGTTGTGGCACCTTAGTTGTTCACTGATTGCTTTCCATATGTGCCTTGACTGGGGGGCTCCAGCCAAGCCAGTGACCCCTTGCTCAAGCCAGTGACCATAGAATCATTTTAATGATACCATACTCAAGCTGGCTACCTCAGGCTCAAGCCAATGGCCTCAGGGTTTTGAGCCTGGGACCTCAATGTCTCAGGTCAACACTCTATGCATTGCACCACCACCAGTGAGGCTGAAACATTTACTTTTGTCCAAAGGATCACTATGCATGTGAAAGCATCTCTACTTCATTTGCACCATTTCAGATATGACTGTGTATAATGAAGGACTTATGAACATACTGGTGGGAATAGGAAATATTTCTTCTGTCACATGTACTGTCTGGTTTTCAGTCTCTTAATTTATGGGTTAAGATTCTCAAATGAGCCTGACCTGGCGGTCGCACAGTGAATAGAACATTGGACTAGGATGCAGAGGACCCAGATTTGAAACCCCAAGGTCATCAGCTTGAGCGCAGAGTTGCTAGGTTGAGTGCAGAGTCATAGACATGACCCTATGGTGGCTGGCTTAAGCCCAAAGGTCACGACTTGAAGCCCAAAGTCGCTGCCTTGAGCCCAATGGTGGCTTAAGCAAGGGGTCCCTTACTCTGCTGTAGCTCCCCGCCCACCAAGGCACATATGAGAAAGCAATCAATAAACAGCTAAGGAGCTGCAATGAAGAATTGATGCTTCTCATCTCTCTCCCTTCCTGTCTGTCTGTCCCTCTCTCTGACTCTCTGTCTCTATCAAAAAAAAAAAAAGATTCCCAAATGAAGAGTGATTATGTTCAGCCCAAGGATGGTGGCATGTGCTTTCAGTAGAACTATAAGAGAAAACTATTTTTTGAGGGATAAAGACAAAATTTTGATAATAATATTTGACTATTCAAAGGTTCTGAGTTTCTGTGGCATAAATAGAATTAAACACAGAAAGGAGAAAGAAAAGTGTTTGTTTTCCAACAAGGTTATTTTCTGACTTTGCAACGAACTCTATCGAAATAGTGAACATCCCAAACCCACATAGTCAGGAGCCACAAATTGGCGAAAGAAGCTGATTTCCAGGGCACTAGAAAGGGAGGAAGACAGACTGTATGTAGTTGATTCCTTTTTCATATTTCTTTCACTAGCAATTGCGAATCTAGATTTTATTTTCTGATTTGCATATTTTTTCAAAGGCTGACGCACAGGATTAGACAAAGATGAAAATTTAAATTGACAAATAGGTTTTCATTATTTATAAGAAATACAAAATTTAATTTCTAGTAGCATGTGAAGATCAGTTTAGTTTGTACACTCAGGAGACTAATATTTAGGGAATTGGATTGACACATTTTGTGATCTTTCATAAATACCTGTGAAAACAAAATTTCAGTGCTTATAAAAATTTAAAGTTAAACAAAGCAAGAATTAAAATATTACTATTAATAATGTTATCAACTTTCTAACTCAGACTAAGAAAAAAAATCCCGTTGACAAACTAGACTGTGCTGGAGGTGACTTTCATACACATACCTTAAGTGTCACTGGAGCATGTGAACTCTGGATGTGGCAGCCACTTTTATGTCACTGTTTAAACAGATGCTTCAGTTATGGGAAGTGGAATTCGAATTGCAGATGCCACTGGGCACTGGACTGAGAGCCCTCATTATATAAATATCTGCAAAAGAAGTAAAACAAGAAAACAAACAAAAAGACAGTTGGCCTCTCCAAGCTTTAGACATCGTTTTAATGGTGCCATCTTTTCTCAGTTGACTTTGTCTCCGGCAGAGACACACTGAGGTTCACTTCACTGTGCTTCCCACCAGCCATTTCTGTTTCCGATTTAGCAGAATTGGGAAATGACTAACTGCTTCCAAACCTTCCAAACGAGGCCATGTGACCATCCATTTTGAAGAGCCTCCACATCCGCCATGGTTTGAGGGTTGGAGTCGAGAGCAAAGGAAGCTGTGGGGCTGCCTGATGTGACGGAACCACAGCCAAACCCACCGGTGGGTGAGAGAGGGATCCTGGGGAAGGCCACCCTGGGATGAAGCGAGGAGATAGAAAATTAGTACAGGTGTTTGTGGAAGCTCTAGAAACTTTGAAGAACGGTGGTGCAGTTAGGTTGGGTTGGGAAATAATGGTATAATGCTTATTTTCTCTTTGCCTGCTCCCCCTTAATTATATTCACAGGCACAGCACCAGAACCAGGAGAGCTCCGTGGAAACAGACTGTCACTTCACCATCTGCCTTTTTTCTGCTCCTTGGTCCCAGGGTCATGCTGCCCGACCCAGATGTTTCATGCGGCCCAGAAACACTGTAGCTCCTGTCAATGGGGGCCAGTGCAGGAGCTAGGACTTATCAAAGCCTTAGAACAGGCCTTGATCCCTTTCTGTGCTTTTGGCAAAGTCACAGTTTCTCATCTCTCAAACGGAGTTGTACACCTGCCCATCTCATGAGGTTGTGCTGAGGATCTAATGAGCAAAAACACTCAGGGCATCTGGCAGCTCCGTGAAGACTGACTTAATGTAGAGCTTCCCAATTGCTAGTTCCTGGGCAGGATACTGTCACAATGTCTGGTAGACATTATCCTCACTATGTCTGTGGCCCCAGCACGTGAAGCTGGAAATTTTGGCCCCTACCCAGCATTGAGCTGAAAATGGGTAAGACCTGAAGGCTTGCCACTAGCTTATCACCTTGGAAGCCACCAGGTTTCAGACAAAGGTAACAAAATGATAATAAAACATTCATGCCACAGAGCATAACCTGACCTTTGCCTCAATGCAAAAACCAAGGTTCTGTTTTACATGTGGGTCTATATCATACCTAACAGTATATAGAACATAAATAACTGACATTAAGCTGGTTACTACATCCTCGAGATTTCTAGCCTCAAATGGATTAAACTGTGAACTCCTATAGTCAGACATTCGCAGTTAGGAATGTCTTTAGATTTGTAGAGGGAAAATAATCACTTTAGTAATTTCCAAAACTCGGCCAATTATTTAATTGCTCCTCAACGCCCTTACGATTGATCCGAGAGTCCTAGTAGTCACACCCATTACAGAGTGGTGCCCAGAAGTAGTTCTTAACTGAAAATAACACTGAGGAGAAAGAACTCAGTTGTAACTGTCTAACTACTTTTCTCTATGAAACATATGACTACTAATTAAGCATCACTGAGTTGTTTTAGAAAATTAAATGTAACCAGGAAATACAGGTAGTTTTACAGACTGATCAAATCTGATGTCATTTTATACCTCTAGAAAAGAGCTTTGTTTTTATAGTTTCTATTGCTTGGGTTTTCTCTTACATTACTTAATCCTTCCTGTGTGTCACAAATATTCTGTTTTTTTAAATGAATGCAGGTCATGAAAGACCAATCTGCTGAGCTGGACCTCACCTTACAAACCTGACTATTTCTGAGAACTCTCAGGCCAAATATATTCTACTTCACATGAATTGAGCCAGGTTTACTCTTTCAGGGAAGTTGTGTAGAATCCGTCAGTCAAATAAATGATCATATTTTGTCATTATGGCCATCATCAGCTCCTCCCACCCACTATGACTCTGTCTCTACAGATCTTATCATTGCAACTACAAACCTGATTTTGCCTTTTTGATGAACTGTTTTGCTCGTGTTCTCATATACAAACATGAGAAACCAAAGGGAATTACAGAATTATGTAAGAAAATGTTTACTCCCCCCCCAGCTGAGTCTTAATTTTTTAATTTAAAATTGACTCTTTGGGAAGCAAAAACTGTTCCTCATGCAAGCAGCCGTTAAGGTACAATAACCCTAAACCACAGCTAGACCGGACACACCTCAGGTTGGGCTACCACATCCACCCACCCACTCACTTTTTCCAGCACTTTCCTTGGTTACTATGAAAACAACCAGATGCCCTGGCCGATTGCAGAACACAAACTGCAGCGAAAGACAGCTGAGTCACAGTTTCCTTCCACTCATCTCCAGATTGCTGCTTCACTCTCAGAGGAAAAAAAATAAAGAACAAATCTTTGCGAACTGCTCTAATCACAGGTTTGTGTCAAGTGACTATATTGTGAAATGGGTTCTTTCTTAAAGTCAGAATAAATTTACAACACATTGCTGAAATGAATATACTGAAAAAATACTGTTTAACCTAACAAAGGAAAAAGAGAGTGGAAGCAGAAAGGTCACTAATTTATTCACTCACCAATGCAGCAGCTCAGACTCTTGAAACATCACATAGGAGATGGAATCCAATACTCACCTCTGGAGCCTGACTCACTGCTCTCTGTCCCATGCTCTGTTCTATGTCTCATATAGAATAAAATGTGCACACACTCACATGAGTCCTTACTAGGAAGATACTCATTGGGTAGGTGTCAACATTAGCTACCACTTTATTATTATTAATATTATTATTATTAGCAAGAGGGAAAGAAAGATAGACAGGAAGGGAGAGAGATGAGAAGCATCAACTTGTAATTATGGTACCTTAGTTGTTCATTGATTGCTTTTCATATGTGCCTTGACTGGGGGGCTCCAGCTGAGCCAGTGACCCCTTGCTCAAGCCAGCAACCATGGGTTCAAGCAAGTGACCTGGGCTTCAAGCCAGCAACCAGGGGATCATTTTGGTGATTCCACACTCAAGCCAGTGACTTCGCACTCAAGCTGGTGAGCCAGCGCTTAAGCTGGATGAGCTCATGTGCAATCAATCTGGTAAACTCAGGGTTTCAAATCTCGATCGTCACTCTCACAGGTCAGTGCTGTAGCCACTGAGCCACCACCTCATCAGGCTAGCTAGCACTTATTACTAAAAACACTACTCATACTAGATGAGAAATATTTTCACAAACACAAAAGGTAGAAAAGAAAGGAAGAAAGTTGATAGGAAAAGTCCTATTGAAATTGTAAAAGGTAATCCAAATAAATATAAATTTCTCATATTTTTACATATATTTTAACCATATTTGTGATTCAATCACTTTTTATCTTAGGGAAAATAATTCAGATGCAAAAGCCTTATGTATACATTATTTGGAATATATTGCATTATATCAATGTCTGTCAAACCCTTTTAATTAGATTTTATATCATGAGTACACATATGCAGCTATATAAAAGCTCATGAGGTAATAGTTTATGTCATTGCACACTGCATATTTTTTTCTTTCATTTTAACCTATTATTATTTTTTTATTAAGTGAGAGGTGTGTAAACAGAGACAGACTCCTGCATGCGCCCTTACCAGGATTCACCAGGCAAGCTGTCTACCAGGCGATGCTCTGCCTATCTGGGCCGCTGCTCCATTGCTCTGCAACTGAGCTATTTTAGCTCCTGAGACAAGGCTATGGAGCCATCTTCAGCACCTGGGGCCAGCTTCACTTGAACCGTTTGGGCCATGGATGCAGGATGTGGGGGAAGAGAGATAGATAGAGGGAGAGAGGAGTAGAGAAACAGATGATTGCGTGTCTTTGTGACCTAGCCAGGAATCAAACCTGGAACTTCCACACGCTGGGCCAACGCTCTACCACTGAGCTAACCAGCCAGGACACAGTGCATATTTTCTATTCTGTTTCCTTCCTTTTTCCTTTTCTCTTCCCAACCCCTTTTCTCGTCCTCAGGTTCCATAGAAGCCCACTAAATTAATTTCATGAACCTAATGGGTCATAACTCACAATTTGAGACACACTCCACCAAATGAAACATTGACCAGATGGAGGCCTCGCGTAGATTACCCACTGCTGCGGCTGGTGATGGTGTCTGCATCAGCGGGAAGGCGCAGACCTCCTCTGACTTCGTGCAAGGCTCTCTGGTGGTCTAGTGAATCCCGGGTGGACTAGGAACGCTCAGTTCACATGAGGAAAGCAGAGAGACTGGAAGCAGAGCAGATGGAACAGACATTCATTGCGTTGTTGGTGGCTTAATAGACATCTGGAAAAGCTCAAGATAAGCTGGTACCCTTGCACACTCAGGCTGGAAAGTAGGTCTTTGGTACTGAGGCAAGACACATCCCCACTGACTTCCTCCTGGCCCTGTCTCTGTCTTCTCTATATCAGAAGCCCTGCATTCTCAGGGCAACTGTCCTCGGAAAAGCTTTGTCTTGTATATAGCACATTCAGAAGTTGGTAATGAGCTTCATTTCAGAAAAGCCACATCGCAGCACGGTTACACATCCATCTCTGCATTGAGACTGGTGTGCAATTCCAGCCTCCATCTGAACTAGAAAGTTAACTTAAAGGCTCTGAGACCCCAAAGAAGAACGCTTTAGCACTCAAGCCCCACAGGCCTGCTCAGGCATGTCCTCAGTGAGGAAATGGGTCACCCACTGCCTCCATTTCCGCCAGCCACAACACAGACACACACAGAGCACATGCTACAAAGCATTCTGTGGAACAAAAACACAAATGTGAGCGTGCTTTCCTAAAACACTGACTTCTGCCTGGATGGACCTAGAGGACAGTATGCTGAGTGAAATAAGCCAGACACAGAAAAACAATACTGTGTGATCTCACTTATACGAGGGTCTAAAACACTGGAACTCACAGAACCCAAGGAGACACATGGTCACCAAAGGCTGGTAGAGGAGGAGATGGAGACATGTTATAAAGAGGGTGAAAACTTCCAGTTATCAATGAATAAGATCTGGGACTCCAAGGCAAAGCTATCATCATGATGATGATAGTTAATATTGTATTGTTTACATGAAACTTGCTAAGAAAGTAGGTCTTGCATGTTCTCAACACTTAAACAAGTAGTAACTGTAAGGTGATGGATGTGTTAATTAACTTGATTGTGGTGATCATTTCATAATAATACATATATCAAATCATGACATTATATGCTTTAAATGTATACAGTTTTATTTGTCAATTGTACCCCAATAAAGCTGGAAAGAAACATTTTTTCTGTGTTCTTTCGGTTCAAATGGTCCAAAGGAAGACCATTCAGTATGTTTACATTTTGTTACTGTGCATACTACATGGAGATGATACATTAAAATGCTGCACATTTAGTTCATTGAGAACTGAGACCAGGAAAAGCAATTGTTTCACACAGCCCTAACTGAAGGAGCTGAAATTCAATGTGAATCTGATGACGATCTGGGAAGAAACCTGGGTGCCCTTCATGTGTGAAGACAGATTCTGTTTCCCACGACCTCGAAGGACAGGTGTGGTTACTGTCTTTATTTATTTATTTGTCTATTTATTTTAGATAGAGAGGAAGGGAGAGAGACAGAAACATTGATCTGTTCCTGAATGTGCCCTGACCCTGGGTCAAACCTGCAACCTTTGTGTACCAGGACAATGCTCTAACTAGGTGGTCCCCAACCCCTGGCCCGTGGACTGGTACCGGTCCGTGAGCCATTTGGTACCGGTCCGTGAGCTATTTGGTACCAGTCTACAGAGAAAAAATAAATAACTTACATTATTTCTGTTTTATTTATATTTAAGTCTGAACAATGTTTTATTTTTAAAAAATGACCAGAGCCTGACCTGTGGTGGCGCAGTGGATAAAGCGTCGACCTGGAAATGCTGAGGTCGCCGGTTCAAAACCCTGGGCTTGCCTGGTCAAGGCACATATGGGAGTTGATGCTTCCAGCTCCTCCCTACCTTCTCTCTCTGTCTCTCTCTCCTCTCTCTCTCCCTCTCTGTCTCTGTCTCTCCCTTTCTCTCTCCTCTCTAAAATGAATAAAAAAATAAAAATAAAAAAAAGAAATCTTAAAAAATGACCAGATTCTCTCTGTTACATCCGTCTAAGACTCACTCTTGACGCTTGTCTCGGTCACGTGATACATTTATCCATCCCACCCTAAAGGCCGGTCTGTGCTGGTCCGTGGCCCAAAAAAGGTTGGGGACCACTGCTCTAACTGACCAAGCTGTCACTGTCTGGCCAGGCCCAGGCGTGGTTACTTTCTGAAATGGCTTACATCCCGCCTGCTGCTCTGTCCTGTCTGTTCTGTCCCCTGGTTTTCATAAAACACTGAAGTGAGATGGAAGGAAGGCCAACCCACCATTTCTGAGTGGTCACCATTGCTGGGGGAGGAATGAGATTGTGCACTTCTATTTCTCATCGAGGCCACAATCACCAGACTTCTGACCTTTACTGACTGAGTTTACCGGACATCCAGATGGACAATAAAACTGACTTTTACATCAGAAAGGTCAAGTCCAGATTAAGCCAGTTATAGAAACACAAAGGACTATCCCTATCACTGCTCATAACATACCTGTGATGTTTTGCTTCTTTTCTGTATGCGAATGAGGCATGGTTTATAAAACTGGGACTTTCAGATATTTATTAAATTAATGAATTTTTAGAAGTAATGTAACTAATATCTCTCCCCATCATACTCTCATACTGTAGAGTATTATATATCTATCCTAATTCCTCTTGCATCAGAATTTTAACATATTGTGATGACTAATTTTCTGTGTCACCTTGATGGCATTAAGGGATGTTCAGAGAGCCGGTAAAATGGTTTCCGGAGTGTCTGGCACAGTGTTTTGGGAGAGACTTGTATTTAAATCAGTGCACTGAGTACAGGAGATTGCCTTCCCAGATGCAGGGAAGCCTCGTGTGGTCCATGAGGGCCTGAACAGAACAAAAAGTCAGGAGAAGGAAAGATTTGCTCTCTCTGAACTGGATGTCCATCTTTCCCTGCCCGTGGACATTAGTGGCCTTGGTTCTGGGGCTTTGAAATCGGACTGAACTACACTGCTTCCTGTGTCTCCAACAGCAGAGTGCAGATGGTGGGACTTCTCAGCCTCCATAACCATGGAGTCCATTTCTATCATATATCTCGTCCAAAATACCTCTGTCTTATTGGTTCTATTTTTCTGGAGAACCCTGACTGGTACACTTATAACCCTGGGCCTCATCAGCGTCGGCCCTCCTACTGAGAAGGAAGAATGGTTTGAGTACCTCTCCACTCCACACAGCAGTGCATCTCATGTGATACAAGCACAGTATGTGTTTGATAAATTGAATTAAAGTTATTTTCTTTTTAAGTAAGGAGCTGCATTTTTCTCACTCTTTCACAAAACCTATCTTTTAGTATCCTCTTCTGATATCAGGTAACTACCTATAACATAACAAAATGGATATTTGGCATGGTTGTGCTTGGCTCTTGCTTTCTGAGGATCAATGGCTTTTATTAATGTCAAACATAAAAATCAGAATTCCATACTGATCACCGTCTCTTTGAGCTCAAGACTGCAATACCAGCCAGTGACATTGGAATGTTGATCAACGTTAACTGGAACAATGTAGCAATGAGAATATTACAAGCCAGTCAGCCCCAGTAGCTATGTGCACACCTTCCTTTGTGCCCACTGGGCTGTGGACACCTGGTCCTCTCCTCAGGTCATCTGTGCTCCGTCCTCACTCACTAATCATCTACAGTCACTCTTGGGTTTACCTGTGCCCATCAGACATACTCTATCTATGGGCCCTTGGGAAATTACACAGCCTGCTGGGTTGGCCCTTACACCCACCTCCATGCCCCTCACCTAATGCTTTATATGGCTTGGTGATGTCTGGAAACCCCTCCAGCTCTGAGATGTTTGAGTGAGGCCCGGGTTTTCCAAGTTGACTCTTCTTGGGTCCGTGTCCACCATTAGCACCCATTACCATTCAGCTGCAAACAGTAGCAGGTCTTCTGGGCCATCGCCCCAACTGTGGCCTTTAGTCTTCAACTTCTCCTTGGGATCCCTTTTCTTCTGGTAACTTAATTTATCCCACCATGTTCTCATCTGCTCTTTGATAACTAGACCTTTGTATTCTGTGTAGCTTGGAGTTCGATGGTTTAAGTGTTTTCCTAGGTTTTCACATCACACAGTGACTGTTGGGCAGTTTCCTGCCCCAGTTTTCATAGTACAGTGTCCCAGCCCTCTTCCAGTCCCCATGGGAGGAGGGAAAGTTATAATTCTATCACCCAGTGGCTGCTATTATCTAGTAAGCAATTTGTGCAGTGGACTGTACTTTCTAAAGACTTAATGTTTTGGTTCAAAGGAGTAAATTATCTAGTGGAAATGCTGGGCAGATGTTTGCAGATAGATTTTTGTCACCAATCAAAAAGACCACCCAGTACATCTAAGGTTAACTCATTAGAGTCAAATACTTCTGAAGTTAAGGTCCCTCCTCTTCAATAGGGTGTAGGAATTAGGTCAACCAATGAAAAAGCTTCGCAAAACTGAGTGGTTGAGAATGACCTAGTTCTAAGCATCACAACAAGATTAAAAGGTTAAAAAAAAAAAGTAGCCACTTTAAGTTCTTAGAGACCAGCACTTCATAAAGATTTTGTCGAAAGATTTCATTTATCTTGAAAGTTGAGGAACACATATGGACCTGACAGAAGATTGATGCTATTATGAACATTTGCTAAAATAAACAAAAAACTCGTGCCCTGCAGGAACGGTGAGATTGCCCGTAATCACCAAGTGAAGCAAGTGGAAAGCAGGGCGCAGCCAGTAATCATCCAGCTTACAGAAGGTGCCCTGCAGGCAGTGACCTAACCATATAAAGAGAGGGTACGGCTTTCATTTACAGATATTAAAGGAAGTAATAACAGGGACGTGTGAATATAAAAGCTCATCAAACAAAGAAGGGTGGTTAACCCAGGAATTGAGTCCATATGTGTTATTTGAAAAGGCCTTTGTTAAATTCACAAGGCAGCTGGGTGGCTTTCCTAAATGTCACATTTAGGGAGGAGAGTGCCGCGTGAGGAGTAGGTTATCTGTCAGGATTTATGCCTTCGTGGTCGCCACCAGGGATCCCGAGAGACATCCATGGGGTACCTACTGGCTTGAGCATCTTCTATTGGTGGGAAAGGTATCAGGCATTTACAGGGACCAGACCTTCTTATTCCACTCCAAAAACAGTATTATATATATAAAGAAAGATGAGAGTTACATGACCTACACTGAGGAACGCCATTGTTAACCCACACAAGGTGGGCGTATTCCAGGTGTACCAGGCGTGTGGCAGGAAGCGGGTCAGAAATAGATCTGGAAGCGCCTGCCTGGCTGCTCTGGGGAGCTGACTCCCACTCAGGCCAACTTCTTGGGTAAAGTTTTGTGAGTCTAAGAATTGAGGTGTTTGGTGTTTTGTGGACAAAACATTGGTATTTGGAATGTGTGTTTTCTCTAGAAACATTGTTGATAGACACAGCTGAACTGTATCATCTTAGCAAATTATTTCATTCCTTCAGTTTTCACTTCCACATATTTCCCTCCTAGGTTATTAACTAAGATGTCAAGTCTCTCCAGGAATCAGTGTAACCTATAACCAGTTTAGATATTTTATCAGCTTCCTGATGCCTTGGAGCCACAAGGGGTTAAGTCATCTGCACTTTCATTAATTCACTTAATGGCAATGTGGGTTGGGAATAAAGGACGCCTGAGTAACTAGCATGACTGTATTCAAAAATTATAAATATATATACTTTTAACTATAGGAGAATGCTTTCTGCTGTTAATGTGTTATTTCTTTTAGGGGGGGGGCAGGGAGAGGGAGTCAGGAACATGGAGCTGCTCCTGTATGTGCCCTGACCAGGGAATCAAACCAGCAACCTCTGAATTCCAGGAGGTCACTCCAACCAACCGAGCTAGCGGGTCAGGGCTTAATTTTTCTTTTTTCTTTTTTTTCATCAGAGACAGAGAGAGGAAGAGAAGCATTCATTTGTTGGTCTACTCAGTCATACATTCATTGGTTGCTACTCATGTGTGCCCTGACTGGGGATTGAATCCACAACCTTGTTGTTTTGGGACAATTCTCTTGACCGACTGAGCTAACTGGCTAGGGCCTAGTCTGCTATTACAAAGTGCATAGACTTCCAATCATTTTTCACTTACGTTAAAGGTAGTGATGAGGAAATGGCTCACTTTATTTGGCTTCTTTAGGAGAAGGCATTTCCTAGGTTCCCAAGGAAATGGTTGATAGACAGACTGACAGACCCCTGCAGAAGGTTCATGTGCACTGAAACCCAGTGGGAGTCCAGGCCTGGTGGGGAAGATCAGCAGGATGGGCTTTCCTTGTAAGACTTGAGAATTACTGTCTAGACCAGAGGTAGTCAACCTTTTTATACCTACCGCCCACTTTTGTATCTGTTAGTAATAAAATTTTCTAACCAACCACCGGTTCCACTGTAATGGTGACTTATAAAGTAGGGAAGTAACTTTAATTTATAAAATTTTTAAAGCAGAGTTACAGCAAGTTAAAGCATATAATAATAATTACTTACCAACTACTTTATGTTGGATTTTCGCTAGGTTTGGCAGAATAAATCTTTATAAAACAACTTACTATAGTTAAAGCTATCTTTTTATTTATACTTTGGTTGCTCTGCTACCGCCCACCATGAAAGCTAGAACGCCCACTAGTGGGTGGTAGGGACCAGGTTGACTACCACTGGTCTAGACCATCTGATCCTATCCCATCAGAACTCAGGGTCATCCCCTGGGGGGTTCTTGCTGCTCAGTGACAGCTGAGCCTGATGAGAAGTCAGCCAATAAGTATTTAGAGCTTTCTGATTCAAAAATAATAATCAAAACCTGTGATGGAATGTGGAGAGGGCAGCACAGGGCTCTCCTCACATGAGTTTCTGCATCCTCCTTTTGGGGTCACCGAGGAACCTACCCACCCATCTGAACACCTCCCTCCTCCTCTTCAGGTCTCCTGTCTCTCCTCCCCTCCCCTTTCCCTCCCTCCTGACATCACGCAAAACACATGCATGCAACACACACAACACAGCACCTACACAGAACCTACACACACACACAATGCCGGGCTTTCTTCAAACCAGGCTTCCATCATTTTCAAAGAATGCTGGGACGGATGGCTGGCTGGACCGAAAGAGGAGGTGAACAGAAGTGACTCCCGTGTCAGTGTGACTGCCCGGCTCTCCCCCACCAGACTCCTCCTTCTCCACAGATTGGACTCTCTCCCTCAGTCTCTCTTCCAAGATAACACAGGTTGTTTCACAATGTTCTCTTTACACAACAAGACATGGCTTGCAGAGCAGGGCTATTTCGTGTAAACCTGATTTTCACAAATCTGTGTGTGAGTGTGTGCCTGTGCCTATGTGTATGAGCATGAGTGAGCCTTTGAGTGTGTGTGTATGTGTGTGTAGGTGAGTCTCAGAGGCAGAGCCCGGGGCTAGTGGCTGAGTAAGTGTGTGTAGGTGAGCCTAAGGCAGAACCCAGGGTTAGTGGCTGAGTATGTGTACATATGTGAGTCCCAGGTAGAGCCCAAGAACTTGGGCTCTCACAAGCACTTTGAATATGAAAAGACAAATTTGTACAATATCGGTGCATGAGTCAGTCATTTGCAGCTCACTAATTGTCTATTTTATTTTAATGCTAATGCTTCATGAACGTGCAGTAAATTGCCATAATAACAGAGTCAGAAGCATTCTCAGCACACATGCCATTTGGAGCCCTAACAAGCCTGGCTTTATTCTGTGCACAGACACATGGGCTGCTAGGGTCTCCAAATAAATGAGGACTGCTGGAGACGGGCTGGTCTCAGAAACAGCAGGACAACAAACTACGAAGGACTTTGTTACCATGGTAACGTGGAGGTTCACCACCAGCATCTCAAGGATACACCACCAATTTAGTGCTCTACTAAACACAAAATGATGCCTTCTTTAATGTCGTTGGACTGTGGTTCCTAGAAATACAGGGCCTCCTGTAGCAAAAGCCAAACTGCAGAAGGAAATGACAGGAAAGGAATCTCCATTTATCGTGCAGAGTGTTTTGGGTTCCACCACCCGCAAGTCTGCCCACAGTTATTTGTGATTGCTCTAAATAAGTAACAGCTTGGCAAATCATGCTTGTACTCTTTGGCGGCCATTTTCTAGACCTGGGTGAGGTATCTCCAACTTGTAAGCTGATTGAAGAGCAGCCCAAGCCTGAGAGTTGTGGCTGATAATGACACAGTCCTCCCAGTTCCTGTCACCCTGGACTGTCATTTCTGTACCTGAGGGGCAGAGGACGAAGCAGAGTCTGCGTACCTGTGCATGAGTGACCCGAAGCCCTCACAAGGCACAGCTTGGAAACAACAGCAAAGACTCCCAGCTGATTCTACTTCCACTCCCCAATGATTCGTACTTCCTGAACGAGAAGCGTCCCACTTCCTCCTGCTGTGGCCCTTTGTTCCAAACTCATTCTCATTTCATCTGGATTGGGTCAGAAAACATCCTATTCAGTGAACCTGCACTGGCTTCCTCCCGTCACCAGCATGGGATCCCACTTCTCAACAGGCAGCTGACACGTGCTGAGGGAGCAACAGCTGAGCCCAGCGCTCATATTGGGTGTTTCCTGTTTTTCCAGTGGTCCCTGTCTCATTCTGTCACAGCTGGCCACCTGAAGGACAGGGACTTGGGGTGGGGAGGGGAGGGGGTTCTGAATGCAGAGCAAAAAGCATGGGTCTGGAAGCTAAACAGATCCCATATTTGAAACCCATATTGACTTGGAGCTTGGTTGTGAGTGAGACACAAAATCACTCTGAGCGGTTGCTTTCTCATCAGTGAAATATAGATAGGTTGTCCAAGCAGCAGCCAGGAGACATGAAAACAGCATGTGGCCTCCTGACCACACCACAAAGTCCCCAGATCATGGGCCTGCCTTTCAATCCACCAGGAGAACCCTGTGGGTCTTTGTTTCATTCTGTGTGGTGTGTTCTTATCTGCCCCAAGCTGCTTCGGAGAGGTGCTGGGCCGGCAGGGCAGGGGCTGCACTGTGCAGCCTGCACAGGACAGGTGAGCCTGCTCACCTCTGCCCAGATGCCTCTGCAGCAATGAGGATGGCCAGGGGACAGGACACAGGCATCAAGCATGGCCACAAAGCAAAGCAGGGACAGAAGACTGCACATTTTTATGTGCTTACCGAAGGGGCTAGAAAAGAGCAGGGTTTTGCAGTTCAGAATAACAGTTTTATTAAGTGAAGGAATCACTTTATTCCGTTTACCCTACATCTCTTTACTATCTATATTAGAAAGGATGGCTTCCTTGAAATCTAGTAAATTTCTCTCGGTGTCCATGTTTGCACTGGTTAGGGAGGCGGCGGCTTCCATTCTGAGGATGACAGCGACACCTCCTGGGCTTTCGGGGAACATGTCACATCTTCTGTGGCTGGAGGTGCTTCACTATGCAGGGCGTGCAGTCCCGGTCCTTACTGTTATCTGAGGCACTCGCAACATTATTTAATTGTGGCAAGTAAACATCTAGATGCAAATGTGCACATCGGAGAGAACAACACGCCCCTCGGTCTTGGAAACCTTGGCTGCTCTATGCAACCGCTCTTTGTGCGCACTTGCATCTCAACCCTGCACTTATGTCTGTCTCCCTCGTCTCCCTCGGCACTGGAGGAGAGTGAACCGCACATCACCTGAGGCAGAGAGGAACCTTTTCGCGCTCCTCCCTCTGGCTCTGAGTGGAAAAAGGAGATTTTCTTTTTGCTCTGGAATTCTCACTGTAAATGAAAGAATGAATTGTGTTTTCAGCATCTCCCTAAATGACAGGTGTTGGTATGTTGAATCCATTTGCCCTCCATACATAGACAAGGAAAAACAGAGACGACTAGGCTAGGTGTCTGACTGAGATGGTGGGGCCGCAGAGCCGGAGGCCCTCCTGGGAGGGACTGGGACTGTGGTGAGGGCCTCGAACAGAGCGGGTGCTGTGTGTGTAGGAGGACAGCAAAAAGAGGGCCCGAGCCTAGAAATGACGCGCCCTGTACTTGTTCTCCGGGCGAGCCTTGTTTTCCCGCAGTGGCATCTGCGTTGCTCTAAGGAAGAGCTCTTGCATGATGACCATCCCATCACTTCCTCTTCCAGTCCCCTACCTGCAGAATTGGGCAGCCAGGTGACAGGTCACCTGCTTGAGTGGACACTGTGCCTTAGTACCACGTGCTATGTGCCCTTTAGGGACTATCTTGTTTGTGCTATTTAGGGACCCTCTGCTTGTGATGAAAGCCTGACCCGCAGTCAGGAGACCTGTACTTAGGTGCGAACCCACCCGAGGACCAGGACAATGCCTGGAAACAGCAGTGTCACGGGCAGCCCCTCCACTCAGCGTTCCTAAGAGGATAGATGCTGCTCCTGCAGAGCCTGCTGTTGGGAGGGAAAACGGTGCAGAAGGGACGCCCTGCCTCAGGTTTCCTTCGTAAACGCACTTTCCTCCTGTAAGGCGACGATTCCACTTCCAGACAGGGGGTTTCTGCGCAATGGTCACTTCCTGGCAAATCAGCAGTGACAGTGTACATTGCAGAGTCCTGACCCAGCCACATGCTGAGCATCCCCAATGACTGTTCCACTGCAGATTTTCTTCCAAGATGTCAGCGAGCCCGAGACAGAGCTTCACCAGGGTGTCCCTGGAGCACAGCCGAGCTCAGAACTGCCGAGAAGTCCACCAGCAGGCACCAGTTCTGGCCTAAGATCTCTGCTGGAGTCCACCATTTCTCCTTCATTCTCCAATTAAAATAAAAGTCATGCAATCATTATTTTTCCATTTCTAAATTGGACAGTGACCATCCTGCCTGATGAGAAGCTGTCTGCAGCAGAATGAAGGTGTTCTCAATTGGTACTAAAACTAAAAACAACTGAAAGCAAAACTAGCAAAGACATTCTCTGCACAGAATCCACCATGCCACACCACCACCAATGTCCCCTCTTCCTAGTCTTAGAGATGGTTTTTGGTATACAGCTTGCCTGGACTGGATCTGGACTCAACCCCTTGTCTGCTGTAGTCCCCTCTCAGCCTTGAGTTCAGTGCTCTAGCTGCTGTGTTCTAACTTGGCTTCCGATGAGTGGTCACCTGCAATCACACCGCTGTACACAGATCTGCGCGCAGCAGGGCAGATGTGTAGTGGCAGTAGATGGCCCTATATCCTGGGTGTGGTCTCTAGCTGGCTGACCCTGCCCACCTCCCCCCAACTCCTCCCCCCCACTTGTCATCAACTGAACACATGGTCCACTGAGTGCAGCAGCTGGGAAACCATCAAGATGGTATTTCCCTGAGTAGCAAAAGACACCTGTACAACCCTTTCCACCATACAGACACGTGATTGTGTTGGTGTAAAGATTGAGGGGGTTTTTTTTTCTGTTTTAAAATAGATATAAATAGATGTCACATCATGCTGTTTCATTCTTAGATGGCTCACTGCCAGAGCTTGCTACTGAAAACTTGCTCCTTGGTAAAAAAAAAATAAAATAAAATAAAATAATGCAGCAAATACCAGGTACCTGCTTATTGTGAAGCGCATGTTATACACGTCTCAGGACATCAGTGGGATCCCATCAGGAGCAGAACACTTGCTGTAAATGTAACTCTGCCTGCAGCCTGAGCAGTGTGTTGGTAAAAAGGATTAGATGCTATAAATAGCTGTCCCGCAGGCTAGCAGTGGTATGGTTTATGAATGATGCACAAGCTTGACTCTGCCCTTGGATTGGAGGACCTGTGTCCCTGGTCTCAAGAGAGAGAGTGACCTCTATTTCCTTTTAATTCTTGGCTTGGAGCCAGCCTGTCTGCTCCTGAGGTCATCCACCCTGAGCTGACTCCCTGCCCGTGTCTCCTCTGTCCTCCTCAGAGGGAAGGTGACCCATGCAGGAAGTCTTCCCCACCCTCAGTGACACTGCCATCCCAGGGCTTGCCCGCTGACACAGGGGGTCACACAGTCATAGGAAAGGGAATGCTTCACCAGCACCTGCCCTCCATCATGGCATTTCCCACCCCAACTCCAGGGATGCCCCTTTCCTTCTGGCCTTGGTGACCCCAGCCCACCAGGAGCCAGCAGCGTGGTCAATAGACCACCACCCTCCAAGACAGAGCAGGCAGCCGAGTTGGCAGACACTGTGGTGCTGGCCTGCTGATGGCCCTGGGGTCTGACAGGGAACCTCAGTGCCCTCCGTCCGGGAGCCAGGAACGAGTAAATGAATGAAGGAATGAGCAAGTGAATGAATGAACAAATGAGTGGATAAACAGATGAAATATCAAGTGAATGAGTAAACAAACAAACCAAGAGAACAAAACAGTAAGCGAACAAATAAAACAATGAATGAATGAGCAAATACGTAAACACATTAAGTGAATTAATAAATAAATGAATAAACAAAAGAATGAAAAGATTAATGAATAAATGAATATGTCTGTGCCAACTGCCTATCTCCCAGATCCCTGGCCCCAACTAATAAAAGCCCTGGTGCCACACCTACCTGAGCTCCCTGCTGCCACTGTGGAGAACTGGAGAGAGAAGGGGGCCCTCGGGGACGCCCCCAAACAGGACACACAGATGCTTCTCTTGTAGAGCCAGCCGTGAGTAGGGAGAGGAGAGTAAAGCACAGACATTTGTCATCAAGGTAACAACATTTTAATGCAATATGTTTAAAAAAAAATCAAAATTAATGTAAAAACCCATGACCAGGAAAAAAATTAAATCAACATTTTAAAGACAGGATTGCTATTCCTGATTTTTTTATTTTATGTCAAATGTTACCTTCTCATTATTTTGCATTAATTTAGGTGTTTTAACGTGCTGCGTTAAGCTAATTTTTTCTTGATTCCTGAGGGTATTTTTCTTTGTTTGGTGCCTCCTTGTATCTCACTCTTGAGGTGTGTCATTCGCCCCTCACAGATCACACCCCGTTTCTGAAAGACAGCAGTATTTGAACCCTCGGACTAAGAAGGAGCCATCAAACAATCACCTCCCCCATTTCTCATTCCCCCTCCCAGTTTCCTACTTAAAGCAGAAAAACAGTGTGAATGGGCTCTCTTACTCGCTCTCTCTTTGAGAGCTGGAAGTGAGCAGAGAGCCACCTTTCTTTTTATTTTAATTGGCTTTATTGGGATGACATTGGTTAATAACATTACACAGGTTTTTAGGTGTGCCATTCCATAATACATCCTCTGTACCCTGCACCACGCATTCACCACCCAAGTCAAGTCTCCTCCCATCACCACTTATCCCCTTCTACCCTCCTCTGCCTCCCCCACCCCTTTTCCCTCTCATAATCACCACACTGTTGTCTCTGTCTATGAACTTTTTTTTCTTTGCTTAATATCTTCATCTTCTTCACCCAGCCCCAACTCCCTACCCCTCTGGCAGCTGTCAGTCTGTTTCCTACATTGTATCTATGAGTTTATTCTTATTTTGTTTGTTTATTTTGTTCATTAGATTTCACACGTAAGTAAAATCATATGGTACTTGTTTTTGTCTGACTGACTTATTTCACTTAGCATAATAATTTCTAGGTCCATCCATGCTGTTGCAAAAGGTAAGATTTCCTTTTTCACAGCCAAGTAATAGTCCATCATATAAATGATTTTTTAATCCACTCATCTACTGATGGGTTCTTGCACTACTTTCAGATTTTGGCTACTATAAATAACACTGCAATAAACATAGGGCTGTATATATCTTCCCTAATTAGTGTGTCTGGCTTCTTTAGATGTATTTCCAGAAGTGGAATCACTGAGTTATAAGGCAGTTTGATTATTAATTTCTTGAGGAATCTCCATACTGTTTTCCACAGTGGCTGCACCAGTCTGCATTCCCACCAGCAGTGCTGAGGTTCCCGTTTCTCCACATCCTCATCAACAGGATTTATTGATGATAGACATTCTGACAGGTATGAGATGATATCTCATTGTGGTTTGATTTAATAAGTGATGTTGAGCATCTTTTCATATGTCTATTGGCCATCTGTATGTCTCTTTAGAAAAGTATTTATTTAGTCCTTTGCCTATTTTTTAAATTAGATTGTTTGGGTTTTTTGATGTTGAGTTCCTTATAAATTTTGGATATTAAGCCCTTATCAGATACAGTTGTACCTTGAGATATGAATTTAGTTTGTTCTGTAACCGAGCTTGTAAGTCAGCCAACTCATATCAAACTGCCAATATTGGACCCGTGCGCCAACACACCAACTAGCGTCAGCTTCCCGAATCATGACTCATGCCTCGGAATTTTGCTCAGATCTCGAACGAAAATATGGACTGAGTCACAGCTCATATCTTAAATTAAAAAAAAAAAAAAAATTTGTATGTTAGTCTGTTCGTATCTCAAGGTACCACTGTATATTGACAAATATGTTCTTCCATTCAGCAAGTTGTCTTTTTATTTTGTTGCTAGTTTCCTTTGCTGTGAAAATACCTTTTAGTTTAATGTAGTCCCATTTGTTCATTTTTTCTTTTGTTTCCCTTGCCCAAAATGATATATCAGAGAAAATATTGCTATAAAAATGTTTGAGATTTTATTGCCTGTGTCATATTCATGGGCAAAAACTACAAGCATTTCCCTTAATATCAGAACAAGACAGGGATGTCCACTATAACCACTCTTATTCAGCATAGTACTGGAAGTCTTAGCCATAGCAGTCAGACAAGAAAAATAAAAGAGGCATTCAAATTGTAAAGAAAAAAGTAAAACTGTCATTATTTGCAAATGACATGATAATGTATATAGAGAACCCTAAAGATTCCACAAAGAGAAAAGAACCTACTAGAACTTATAAATAAATTTAGTGAAGTTATCAGGATAGAAAATAAATGTCTAGAAATCAGTTGCATTTTATACACCAATAAGAAACTATCAGAAAGGGAAACTAAGAAAACAATCTTATTCATAATTGCTTGAAAAAGAAAAAATACCTAGGAATAAATTTGACCAAGGATGTAAAAGACCTATAATTGGAAAATTATAAGACACTGAAGAAAGAAATTGTAGAAAGTATAAATAAGTGGAAGCATATATCGTGTTCACAGATAAAAAGAATTAACATCATTAAAATGTCCATACTACCTAAAGCAATCTATAGATTCAATGCAATTTCTATCAAGATACCAATGGTATATTTCAAAGAGCTAGAACAAATACTCCAAAAATTTATATGGAACCACAAAAGACCCCAAATAGTCATAGCAATCTTGGGAAAGAAAAACAAAGTTGAAGGAATCATGCTACTTGATATCAAACTATACTACAAGGCTATAGTAATCAAAACAGCATGGCACTGTTATATAAATAGACATATAGCTCAGTGGAACAGGGTAGAGAGCCCAGAAATCAACCCATACTTTTATAGTCAATTAATATTTGACAAAAAAGGCAAAAACATACAGGGGAGTAAAGATAGTCTATTCAATAAATGTGTTAGGAAAATTGGACAGATAGGTGCATAAATAAATAAAATTAGACTACCTTCTTACACTATAGAGACAAATAAACTCAAAATAGCTTAAAGACTTAAATGTTAGACTCAAAACCAAAAATGTTGTAGGAGAGCCACTTGTCTTAATCAGCTTGGGCACACAAAAAAAACTTTAGATGGGAGCGGGACATAAACGAGATGTTCCTCATAGTTCCAAAAGATAGAACTGCAAGATTAAGATGCCAGTGGATCAGTGTCCAGTGAGGGCCTGCCTCCTGATCTCTTGGTGGGTTTCATGGGTCAGAAAGTAGCATCCTGTCTACAGAATCTTGGAATATTAAAGCACTTTTTAAAGTTGCCTCTTTTCTCACTTCAGCCCCTGGCCTTGCTGGCCTCTAGAAGCTTTGCTCTTCACCTTCCCAGCTAGAGGCTTCCTGCCTTATCCAGTGGCTCCCTTCTTCTCCAAGGAATGCCTCTGCCCCAGCGGTGGTCCTGATGTGACCTTCTGCAGTTGCATCTGACTACCTCCCCATGAGCAAGCGCCCCCTGCACCAGGGGCTCCATTCACTGTTCTATTCCTTTCTGCAACCTTTGCTCTCCACTTGGGAAAAAATAGCAAATGAATGGCCCTTTTGCTCCTCTCTCTTTTTTCCCCAAGAACTTTCATTTTATCAGTTTTTGTAAAATATTAACTATGACAGAAGGGAGAGTTTCATCGCTCTGCTTTCACTGTGTTTCCGACCTGTCTCTGCACCTGCAGGTCACCTATCTCCAGCTTGATGTCCCAGGTAGCTTTAGGTCATTGTTGTGCACAAAATGCAGTTCCTTCACTGCCTTTTCTTGAAAATAGGTATCTCTTCCTGTGTTCCCCAAGTCCATTCAATGGTGAATTTGCATATACCTAAGCCCTTTGAGTTTCATCTCAAATAGTCTTTACCATGTGTACAATGTGTGTAAGGGTTATGCCTCCTTAACAATCAATACTCTGCACCCCTTCCCACTAGAATATCAACCCTGTGGACACAGAGAGCCTGCTGGTTTTGTCTTCTGCTATGCCTGGGACACAGTAGATGTTCAATAAACATTTGTTGAGTAACTATATAACTCAAAGGTGAACCAATGGCTTGATCAAAAAGACCTCATATAAACTCTTTTCCAGGCATGAAACTCTTTGTAGAAAACATGATGTGTGTCAATCCCTGTGCAGAACACAGATGGATACCCTCTGTCCCTAAACCTTTATGCCAAACACCATAACTTGAACAACACATATTTTTTTAACTTAGAGAAAAAATAACAGATCTTTACTTCCTGGAAATAATGTGCTATTTTGAAAAACCACCCCACACTATAAATCTCAAGATTCTTGTGTAACTCTGTGGAAGATGAGTCAGTGTCACCATGGTGGTCACTGTGGTTTGAGGGGAGCTGGGGACTCCAAACAAGCAACATGGGTCATTTTATGGGGTGGGTTGTTTGTGCCCTCATGGCAGAAGTGCACATCTCTGGGATTTCCTTTTAAGTAATTTAAGTGGACAAAGGGAGGAAAGAATAGGTTGAGCATGGATGAAACAAAATCAGCCATGGACTGACAGTTCAGATTGCTGGCTGATAATTACATGGAGCTGATTGTTCTGTCTGCTTGTGCATATGCCTCAAATTTTCCATACAAAAGTTTTTTTTAATTTACATCTGTCTCTGGGGTAGTGCCAGCAGCTCCCACCCCTATGATAGCAACACATCCCATCTGTCTCCCCTCATGATGTGTCAGAGCAAATGTTGAGACTGCTGTATCCCATCGAAATTCCATAAATAGCAGAGCACTGCACCTTGTGAGCATTGTACCTGAGATCATTAGAGAAGGAAGTCTGTGCTCACACATTCTTGCTAGAATGACTTTTGAGCTACTCATCAGCCTGACCAGGCTGCTATCATGAACGTGTGAAGAGTTATTATAAAGGCAGAGCCCACCGCAGCCGCTCGGGAAAGGCCTGAGGCCCAGGCCTGCCGGAGCCCTCCTGCGGTTGGATCACTTGGGACTGGTGAACAGATTCCTGAACTTACACAGAAAATGGGAACACAGACGCAGTGGCGCCACCTTTACAGGAACAAAAAGTAAATGTTGAGGCAAAACATGACTCTGGGGAGCTGAGGTGTGATGTGTTACAAAACAGCATTTCTAGATGAAAGAGAGACGGGGACAAAATGTTTTGAGCAGGGACCATGCTGCTCCTAACATGTCCCTTCCTCTATCTTTATTCTGGCTGAATTTAGGATTCAGCCAAGTACTATTCACTTAGTCTTTGTCTTTTGCAAGAGTTTAAAGAGGCTTACAAAAATACATGGACTTCAAAAGAATGCAATGAATGATGGAACCAGAACTCGAGGAAAAGAAGCAGCAGCAATATGCCTAGCTCACAAAATGCACACAAAATATCCATCTAGCCTTTATAGGGGGGCTGTGGGCTAGGCCCTGAGCTGTCTATAGGCACTCCGAAGAGGAAACCATATCAGCAATGGGCCATGGAGGGCACAACAGAGAAATCTAAACTGGCTTCTTGGGAAACACATTAGTATTCCTGGAACAAGATAACAGAGAAATGCCTCTTGAGAGTCTGCTGTGAGAGAAAGGAAGAGGCTTTCTCATTCTTATCTTTCAAGAAATATGTCTTGCAGTGGATGAGAAGTTGTGAGAATGGCAGAGTTAATGGCACAAAGATACAAAATGCAAAGAAATTTTAAGTGATTATAATGGGGTTTTTTTGGAGAATAGTGTTTGCAAGCTGTAGCAACTGTAGGTAATCATTGGTTCTACCTCGCAAACGTATGTACTGAACTTTAGACTCCTTCTGGGATATATTCTTTTGTATGTGCATAGGCAACTGGTCTTATGTTTCTGGGTGTTGTTTTGTGAAATGGCCTACGCAAAAGGGCCTACTACCAACCCATCACCAATGACATTGCCATTACCAGCACTTTCACCATCAGTAACACAATCACCAACACCATCACCAAAACCATTATCAACACCATCAGTAAGGTCATCACTAGCACCAACACTGTCACCAAATTTATCACAAAAAACAACACCATCAACAACACAACCAGAAATACCATCACCAACACTGTCACCAACATCACCATTACCAACACAATCACTAGCATCAATGATACCAACATCAACACCATCACTGATATCATTACCACCATCAACACGGTCAATAATACCATCACCATCACCAGCATGACCACCATCACCATCACTGACACCACTGTCACTGCTATTTACAGCACTGAGGCAGGGACTAAAACATCTCAATAATCAAGCATGTGAGGGAATTAGGCATGAGCTCTGATTCTTTAATACAAAATTGCACTGCACAGTACTCTCTATGAAGACAATGATAGCAAACTATTAGTAACAGCAGTAGTCTACTGGAAATTATGTTTTTTAATGTAAATTTTAACTTGATGGGATAAATATGAACATGCTGCCTCAGGGAAGTAGAAAATGACTGGTAAAGGCAAATGGGAATGGAACCAACCAGCAGACAAGATTGAGCCCCAGGCAATTGGACTACAGTGTCCAAGCCAAACCATTCACCTCATAGTCGACAGACACCAAGTCTGCCTAGATCTTGCTTTTGTGAAGATGAGCAAAGACAGAACAGATGACACAAGACCTAAAAAGTGTGCGTATGTGTGTGCACTAGTGGTGGAGGGGAAGGAACTCAGAAGAAGAACAAGGATAGAGTCTGACCACAAGGATCCAGGAACAGTTGCTCAGTTGAGTGAAGGGTCACCTGGTCAACCAACTATAGAGAGCGATTTCACTTGGTTTTCATAAGCTCCTTTCCACCCCTTTCTATTAGAAAGTTCGGCTTGGATAGCATGCCTCACACACACAGTGAGCCAGAGCGTGTCTTTCCATCTCATCTCCAAAGAGGAAGGTTTATTTAAGTTGTTAGCAATGTGTAACTTTGTTTAAAGGAAAAATGTCAAAGGCAATTACAGTAGCACCAGAACTGACCTATTTTAAAATTAATTTAATTTAAGAGTAATTTATTTTCTCCCCAACTATTGGTATCTTAGCAAGAAATTTAGAAATAATAAACAGTTCTGAAGCTACATTAAAAAGCTGAAAGAGAAACCATATTTTTTGGCCCAAATTTCTAAACCGGGGACTTACCTCAGCGATGACAACATCTGTGGGCTGAGAATAAGGGCAAAAATAAATATGAGGAATAGCATGGACTGCCAAGAGCTCACAAAAAATTATTAAGGGTAAAATTTGCTCTCCAAATAGAAGAGGCATGACAACCTCAGGAGTTTCAAATCACTTAGTACTAACCCAGCTCCAAGCGGCCAGGTCAGGAGCGCTCTTGATGAAAGCAGAATCTGATTCAAGGGCATGAATCTTGCTGGGGGAAGGAGCTGTGTCCCTCAGCTCAGAAGATGCTCAGGGCCTTGGGGGCCATGCAGAGGGAAGGAGAGCCTGGTGTCCAGTTCCTCCCATTGTGGGTCTTCACCCAGGTCCCTTGGTGTCAGGGAATAGGCTGCTAAAAGTTTCAGCCCCAGCCATATATGTCCCACATGAACCCATAGTTGGGGACTCTTCTCTCTATCTCTGGTCTTTTCAGAGGGAGAACTGCACCCCTCATATGCTCATACACACTCAATAAGTTTTTCTGATTATGTATAGGCGCCAAGCCATACACAGTTATTTACTTGTAGATTCACCTCATTTGTGTTTTATGAACTCACACTGGCTGACAAGATTTCAACACATAAGAAAGCATAGCCTATAAAATGTCCCCAAGAGTTGCAGAGGCATTGTGCAAGCACTGGCTGAAATGGGCTGAAGTGACAGATGCTCCACCCATTTTTCCATTTCCTCCATCGTCCAGCCTCCACAACAGGGCCAGACCGAGTATGCCCAGCGCCATCTACTCTCTGAGTGGCACCGCCATGACTGTCTCTGTTAGGTTGCACCCAGCTGCTCTCTACCAAACACAAGAGAGAGAGACAGACAGACAGACAGGAAAGGAAAGAGATGAGAAGCATCAGCTCATAGTTGCGACACCTTAGTAGTTCATTAATTGCTTTCTCATATGTACTTTGACTGAGGGGGCGCTCCAGCCTAGCCAGTGACCCCTTGCTCGAACCAGCAAGCTTGGCAGCAAGCCAGTGAGCTTAGGCTTCAAGCTATCAAACTTTAGGCTCAAGCCAGTGACCATGGGGTCATGTCTACGATCCCATGCACAAGTGGGTGACTTCGCACTCAAGCTGGTGAGCCCATGCTCAAGCTGGCAACCTCAAGGTTTCAAACCTCAGTCTTCAGCATCCTAGGCCAACACTCTATCCACTGAGCCACCGCTTGGTCAGGCCACCCAGCCCACTTTGAAAGTCTTCTCAGGCATTTCTATTATTCTCCCAGGGGTCTGGAGTCCACATGCCCGGACCCCTGGAGAACATAGACACTTGTCTTCCCTTTACTTGCCTCTGAGAGATGATGTCTTATACAGCTCAGGCTGATATAATGATAATACTACAGGCTGGAAGTCTTATCAGCATTTGTGTCTCACAGCCTTGTAGCTTGAGAGTCTAAGATCAAGATTTCAGATGCTTCCATGTCAGCTGAGGACCCTATTCCTTTCTCTTAAATGGTATCTTCTCACTGTGTCCTCACATGAAGGAAGGAATGAGGGAGCTCTGTGGGGTCACTAATCCCATTATTAGGGCTCCACCCTCATGACTCAGTCACCTTCCAAAAGCCACATCCCCTTAAACATCACACTGGGAGTTAGGTGTCAGCATGTGGATTTGGGGTGGTGGGGACAAAAAACACTCAGTCCATAGCAGATGCACATTTAGGCTGCAATGTTTTTAGTTTATGTTAGGGGTCCCCAAACTACAGCCTGCGGGCCACATGCAGCCCCCTGAGGCCATTTATCCAGCCCCCACCGCACTTCTGGAAGGGGCACCTCTTTCATTGGTGGTCAGTGAGAGGAGTACAGTACTACTTCTGGTGATACGGGACGCACGCATTACGGCTCCGGAAGCGAATCATACCACTTGTTACGGCTAGCAGTGACAAATATGGAACCGGACATTGACCATCTCATTAGCCAACAGCAGGCCCATAGTTCCCATTGAAATACTGGTCAATTTGTTTATTTAAATTTACTTGTTCTTTATTTTAAATATTGTATTTGTTCCCGTTTTGTTTTTTTACTTTAAAATATGTGCAGTGTGCATAGGGATTTGTTCATAGTTTTTTTTATAGTCCAGCCCTCCAACAGTCTGAGGGACAGTGAACTGGCCCCCTGTGTAAAATGTTTGGGGACCCCTGGTTTATGTCTTCAGAGATGCTTCAACAAAATAAGTAATTAAGCAATATGTTTTATAATACAACTACTGATAAAATTCCAACCCAGCTGAATCACTTCTGCAACCAGCCCCTTAAAGATACCTAACCAGCACACACAGCTGGGCTGTCACACTATACCAACTGGGAGAATTAGCCGGGCTCCTGAGAGGTGACTTCAGTTTCAACGCACTGAAACTGTGGCCGCCTTCTACATTGCAATGTATCTAATGGGAAGGGAACTCCCAGGGAGAAAACTGCAGTATTCTCACAAATGTTCTGTCCTCCTTCTAGATGTTGGCATATTTGAGCTCAGCCATCGCCATGTGACTTGCTAATTAAATGAGAGTGGAAGTGACATGGGCTCTCTTATGGGCAGAAGTTTTAGAACCCACTTTGTTCACCTCATTCTTTCTCTGCCCCTGCAGTCATGTGAACACAGGTTAAGAGAGGTCAATAGGTGGGTGACTATCCAGGGCAATGCCCCCACGCCAAACCCTGTGGACATGGTGCACATGTGAGAAACAGACCATGCTGTATCCCCACAGAAAACCAAGCCCACACCCTCTAATAACAGCTCATTATGGTAACACATAACCCTTAGAACAGGTGTCCCCAAACTATGGCCTGCAGGCTGCATGCGGCCCCCTGAGGCCATTTATCCGGCCCCTGCCGCACTTCCGGAAGGGGCACCTCTTTCATTGGTGGTCAGTGAGAGGAGCACTGTATGTGGCAGCCCTCCAGTGGTCTGAGGGACAGTGAACTAGCCCCCTGTGTGAAAAGTTTGGGGACCCCTGCCTTAGAACTTCATACCCAGGAAAAACCAGTCCATCATCTCTGTGTGTAGTTTACAGGTCCAGTACAAGTTCAGATTCACAGCAAAACAATGGGCTGAAAAGGGGCAAGTTGGTTACTTGAACAAAGAGAAAGAAAGAAAAAGCAACATCATAAAGTACATCTTGCTAGTGCTAATTGTGGTGTACTTTAATTGGGCAAGTTAAGTGGATACGTGAGTTCCATAAGTAGGATCTGTCTTCTTCAAGTTGGTGATATCTTTATGTGACCGTCTCATGTAAATCCTACATGAAAATATGATTTCTCCTTCCTTTTGCCTTTTGTCTCTGGAGAGAGTTATGTAGGGGTCCACAGAGCCCCAGGCAGCCCTCTCTGCGTCCCTGTGTCCCTCTGATCGTCTCAGAGTAAGCTGTCCATAGGCAGGTGCTTTGCTGCCAGCATCTCGGGGCCCCGCCTCGTCCTCTCACAGACAGGAGACCCAATGCCTGGAAGCAGCTGCTTCTTTTGACTTGTCCCTATCTTATTGCTGTGCCCCCCTTTAAAGTGCTCTGTTCCACATGTACTGAGCCCATTTCCCAGTTCCTCACCTCCAGCCTCTCACAGGAGGGCTCCCTTAGTTGAGTATGAGCTGGGAGGCCAGCTGTAAACTGGACTTCCTTTCTTCCCTATAGTGTTAGTTTGTATTATGATAGTGACTGTCAAAGCCTGGGCATTCAGCTCCTCTCTCCTAGAAAAGATTCCTCCAAGGCTTAATTAATATTCAGACTGGTGAGCCAGGAGTCCTCCTGGGCCACGTTGGCTTACCCTAAGTCACAGCCTTAAAGGAACAGGGGGCAGTGACGGAGGTCGTCTGTCTAAACTGTTGATCCTCCCCTTGGCACTGTCCCCCTTTCTCTTTCTCTGCACATCATCCCCATCTATATCTGTATGGAGCTGCATTTCTCCTCGATGATTCAATATGGAATGACTATTGCTGTGGGATGAGTAACCTCTATATCAGGGGCCGGGAACCTATGGCTCGTGAGCCAAATGTGGCTCTTTTGATGGCTGCATCTGGCTCACAGACAAATCTTTAATAAAAAAAATAATAGCGTTAAAAATATAAAACATTCTCATGTATTACAATCCATTCATTTCCTATCACTCATGTTCATGGTTGCAGGTGGCTGGAGCCAATCACAGCTGTCCTCCGGGACAACACCAAATTTTTATTGGATAATGCAAATGTATACGGGTTGTTGTATGGCTCTCATGGCATTACACTTTAAAATATGTGGCGTTCATGGCTCTATCAGCCAAAAAGTCTCCCAACCCCTGCTCTATATCCATCATCAAAGGCAGCCTCTCATGCACTCTTTATTTTGTGTGTGTGTGTGTGTGTTTTTAGTATTTTTTAATTTAATTTTCTCACTTACAGCTGATATATAATATTCTATCAGTTTCCGGTGTACAACATAGTGGTTAGACATTTATATAACTTATAAAGTAGTTACCCTGATAAGCCTAGGACCCATATGGCACCATTCACAGTTTTTATTATATTATTAACTATATTCCCTATTCTGTACTTTACATCCTCATGACTGTTTTTATAACTCCCAATTGGTACTTCTTTTTTTTTTAATTTTTTTTAATTTATTTATTCATTTTAGAGAGGAGAGGGAGAGACAGTGAGAGAGAGAGAGGAGAGACAGAGAGAGAAGGGGGGGAGGAGCTGAAAGCATCAACTCCCATATGTGCCTTGACCAAGCAAGCCCAGGGTTTCGAACCGGCGACCTCAGCATTTCCAGGTCGACACTTTATCCAGTGTGCCACCACAGGTCAGGCCCAATTGGTACTTCTTAATTCATTTCTCCTTTTTCACCCATCCTCCAAAACCCTCTCTTGAATGGAGACTCTCAATGTGTTTTCTGTATTTAAGAGTTTGTTTCTATTTTGTTTATTTATTTTGTTTTTAGTTTCCATATATAAGTAAAATCATATAGTATTTGTCTTTCTCTGTCTGACTTATTTCACTTAGCATAATATCCTCTTAGGTCCATCCATGTTGCCAAAAATAGCAAGATTTCATTCATTTTATTGCTGAGTATTATTCTATTTTAAATATGTACCATATCTTCTTGATCCAATTGTCTAATGATGTCCATCTATGTTGCTTTCATACCTTGGCTATTGTAAATAATGTTCCAACAAAAACAGGAATACATATGTCTTTTCAAATTAGCATTTTGAGTTTCTTCAGCTAAATATCCAGGAGTAGAATTGCTGGGTTTTAAAGCAGTTTTACTTTTAATTTTTTTGAAGAAACTCCATAGTGTTCTTCATAGTGGCTGCTCCAATCTGCCCTCCCACCAACAGAGCACAGGGGTTCTCTTTTTTCCACACCCTCACCAGCACTTGTTGTTTGTTGATTTATGATGACAGCCATTCTGACAAGTGTCTGGTGATATCTCATGTGTTTGTTTGTTTTTAGTTTATTTTTTCATCTATTTTTTATATAAATAAATTTTTATTATAATGGGGTGACATCAATAAATCAGGGTACATATATTCAAAGAAAACATTTCCAGGTTATCTTCTCATTTAGTTCTGTTGCATACACATCACCCAAAGAGAGATCATCCTCCGTCACCCTCTATCCAGTTTTCTTTGTACCCCTCCTCCTCCCCCTCTCCCTCCATCCCTCTCCCCACCCCCCATAACCACCCCACTCCTGTCCATGTCTCTTAGTCTCGTTTTTATGTCCCACCAATGTATGGAATCCTGCACTTCTTGTTTTTTTCTGATTCACATATTTCACTCCGCATACTGTTATCAAGATTCCACCATTCTGCTGTAAGTGATCCGATGTCATCATTTCTTCTAGCTAAATAGTATACCATGGTGTATATGTGCCCCATCTTCTTTATCCAGTCTTCTATTTTTTTTTTACAGTGATTAGAAGCCTTTAAGCAAACTCTTGGCCAATACAGCAAGAATCCATAAAAGAGCAGTGTCCTTAACATGTTCACCAAGTCCAAATTGGCCCCATCACCATGCCAAATCCCTGAAAAATGCAACCCAACCACAGTTCAGTCTGTTAGGAGCTGTCACAGGAAGCAGGAGTCCAGGAAAAGTCCACATCCAGGAAAAGTCCTCATGGCACTGGAATTGTTGTCACCATTCTATACTTTGCAGCTCATATCCAAGTCCCAATGACCGCTGCTTCTAGCTGGTAATGATTCAGGTATACTGGAAAAGCCATTTGCAGCATGCGTGAATATGGAGCTTCTGTTCTCCTCTGCCTGAAGAGATGAGACCAGGTTGCTCTTCCCTGGAGA
Source organism: Saccopteryx bilineata (assembly GCF_036850765.1). NCBI lineage: Eukaryota > Metazoa > Chordata > Mammalia > Chiroptera > Emballonuridae > Saccopteryx > Saccopteryx bilineata. The sequence goes on from NC_089494.1 coordinate 164,163,291, forward strand.
TCTGCGACTGTGGCATGGTAAAGAGAACCTTGGGATACACTAAGCTGGGTGGCAAAGGTAGATTCATAATAGAAGTTGGCAAAAGGGGGAAAGAGAGCTCTAAATTAGGAGTAGGTCCCAGCCTGAAATATGAGTGGGGCATTGAGGTAGGAGGGATAAAGGAAACACTATATATTAAGCAAAGCAGCAGAAAATAGGACTATCAACACCCACAACAGAGATCTTTGAGGGAAGAATAAAAAACCTGACTATTCAGGCAAAACATAGTTAAGTGGCCCTTGTGCATATGAGATCAGTTTACCTGCTTCTTGGAAGAAATACCCTAGGCTCGTCCACAGTGTCGTAGATGGGGCCGACAGCCCTGGGCACCTTCAGCCTTCAATGGCAAACCCCAGCATTCTGGGCAAGGTTAGGTCATACGTGGCTGGAGCAGGGCTGGAAGAGACTGAACCCTCCCTTAGAGGAGTGAGGGGGAAGCCTACCTTCCAGTGTTCCTGTTTCCTCACAGCAGAGGCATGTAAGCCTGGCAGGCTTTAGCTCAATGACCTTCCTTTCCACTATTGAAGCAGGACCCAGATGGCATCCTATGAGACCCCTTTGGGGCGTTGGAGCCTTTAAGGATGTATCCTAATAGCTGGTAGTTCCCCTGATCTCTATTGGGCTTTTTCTGCCTCTAGGTATCTTAAAAGCCATGCTCAGAAGATCTCGCTGAGGGGTTTGAGGATCCCCATTCACCTATATAAATCTTTTCTATATATCTGGAGCTATTTGGAAAAAGAGAAAACAGTGTTATTAGCTGGATCTAATAAAGAAGGTAGTAGTTTGCAGGCAAAAAAGATTTGGTGTTTCCTGTTCATCAGCATTCAAAAGAAATGTAATTTTTTTTTAAAGTAAAAAGCATGATATGGTAGACCCGTAGGAGTTCCAGGATATGACTACCCCCTTTAATTTTTTTTTAATTGACCTTAAAATGTTTGCTGAGTACACTTTAATAATACCTTAACTTTAAAGATTGTAAGCATGACAAAATACAGTAAATGCTTTTGCTCCATATGCAGGAGCATTTTCAGTTTAGCCAGTTTAGGAAATCCAGTAATAGAACAATGCATACAGACAATGAGCTATAACGTGCTTAGCAGCCTCTCCTGTTCTGACAGAGGTTACTATAGAACCGGAATATGTATCTACTGTAATGTGGACATACGACTGTTTGCCAAATGAAAGTATATGAGTAACATCCATCTGCCAAAGTTGTCCTGGTAGGGGTCCTTGAGGGTTAACTCCAAATGAAGGGGCAGTATAGGACCCCTTGGACAGGATTTCCCAATTTGCTGTGCTGCTTCCCGAGAAAGTTGAAACTGTTTACACCGGGCTGCAGCGTTCTGGTGATAAATAGTATGAGACTGACTGGTTCGGTCTGTCATGGTTGCTCCATATAATTTTCTTTTGGGTAGCTTGATCAACAAGGGCATTCCTAGGCCCTGGCCGATTGGCTCAGTGGTAGAGCATTGGCCTGGTGTGCAAGATTCCCGGGTTCCATCCCCAGTCAGAGCACACAGAAGAAGCGCCCATCTACTTCTCCACCCCTCCCCCTCTCCTTCCTCTCTGTCTCTCTCTTCCCCTCCTGCAGCCAAGGCTCCACCAGAGCAAAGCCACCCCGGGCACTAAGGATGGCCCCATGGCCTCTGCCTCAGGCACTAGAATGGCTCTGGTTGCAACAGAGCAACACCCCAGATGGGCAGAGCATTCCCCCCTGGTAGGCATGCCAGGCGGATCCCAGTCAGGCGCATGCAGGAGTCTGTCTGACTGCCTCCCCATTTCAATCTTCAGAAAAATACAAAAAATAAATAAATAAATAAATAAATAAATAAATAAAAGAAAAAATACAACAACAAAAAAAAAAGAGAAAAAAAAGAAAAGAAAAAAAAACCAGGACATTCCCTTGTGCTAAAGCTCCAGGCAGCATGGAGTGAGCTTGAGTATGTCCTATGAAACATGGAGCTCTATGTTGACATATAAGTCTTTGAAGAAGGAGGAACTGCTGAAATAGTTCATCAGCATTTGTCCCTAAGACAGCAGTCTTTATAGTGGAAACACCATAAGTAAATATTTGCTGTCTGTCTATAGATTAAAGGGGGAATATGGCAAATGCTGAAAAGCCATGATCTTTGTGCCCCTCCCCTCCCCCAAATCCCTCCCTCTCTTCCCCCCACCCTGTAACCCCAACACTGTTGTCCATGTCTCTGAGTCTCATCTTTATGTCCCACCTATGTATGGAAACATATAGTTCTTCGTTTTTTCTGATTTACTTCTTTCGCTCAGTATAATGTTATCAAGGCCCATCCATGTTGTTGTAAAAGATCCTATGTCATCATTTCTTATGGCTGAGTAGTATTCCATAGTATATATATATATACCAAAGCTTTTTAATCCACTCATCCTCTGATGGACACTTGGGCTGTTTCCAGATCTGTGCTATTGTGAACAATGCTGCCATAAACATGGGGGTGCATTTCTTCTTTTAAAACAGTGCTATGGTGTTCTTGGGGTATATTCCTAACAGTGGTATAGCTGGGTCAAAAGGCAGTTCGATTTTTAATTTCTTGAGGTATCTCCATACTGTTTTCCACAGTGGCTGCCCCAGTCTGCATTCCCACCAGCAGTGCAGGAGGGTTCCCTTTTCTCCACATCCTCGCCAGCACTTATTCTGTGTTGTTTTATTGATGAGCGCCATTCTGACTGGTGTGAGGTGATATCTCATTGTGGTTTTAATCTGCATTTCTCTAATCATTAGTGATGTTGAACATTTTCTCATATGCCTATTGGCCATCTGTGTGTCCTCTTTAGAGAAGTGTCTATTCATTTTTTTTGCCCATTTTAGGATTGGATTGTTTGTCTTCCTGGTATTAAGTTTTACAAGTTCTTTATAAATTTTGGTTATTAACCCCTTATCAGACGCAATGTCAAATATATTCTCCCATTGTGTAGTTTGTCTTTTTATTCTGTTCTTATTGTCTTTAGCTGTGCAGAAGCTTTTTAGTTTGATAAAGTCCCATTTGTTTATCCTGTCTTTTATTTCACTTGCCTGTGGAGACAAATCAGCAAATATATTGCTGCGAGAGATGTCAGAGAGCTTACTGCCTATGTTTTCTTCTAAGATGCTTATGGTTTCACGCCTTACATTTAAGTCTTTTATCTGTTTTGAGTTTATTTTTGTGAATGGTGTAAGTTGGTGGTCTAGTTTCATTTTTTTGCAGGTAGTTGTCCAATTTTCCCAACACCATTTGTTGAAGAGGCTGTCTTTACTCCATTGTATTTCCTTACCTCCTTTGTCAAATATCAGTTGTCCATAGAGCTGTGGGTTTATTTCTGGGTTCTCTGTTCTGTTCCATTGATCTATGTGCCTGTTCTTATGCCAGTACCATGCTGTTTTGAGTACAATGGCCTTATAATATAACTTGATATCTGGAAGTGTGATACCTCCCACTTTTTTCTTCCTTTTCAAGATTGCTGAGGCTATTCGTGTTCTCTTTTGGTTCCATATAAATTTTTGGAATATGTGTTCTATATCTTTGAAGTAAGTCATTGGTATTTTAATCGGTATTGCATTGAATTTATAAATTGCTTTGGGTAATATAGACATTTTAATGATGTTTATTCTTCCTAACCATGAGCACGGTATATGCCTCCACTTATTCGTATCTTCCCTGATTTCTTTTATCAATGTTTTATAATTTTCTGAGTACAAGTCTTTAATCTCCTTGGTTAGATTTATTTCTAGGTACTTTATTTTTTTGGTTGCAATGGTAAAGGGGATTGCTTCCTTGATTTCTCTTTCTGACTGTTCATTATTAGTGTATAAAAATGCCTCTGATTTCTAAGTATTGGTTTTATATCCTGCCACTTTGCCGAATTCATTTATCAGGTCTAGTAGGTTTTTGACTGAGACTTTAGGGTTTTCTATATAAAATATCATATCATCTGCAAATAATGATAGTTTTACTTCTTCTTTTCCAATTCGGATGCCTTTTATTTCTTTTTCTTGTCTGATTGCTGTGGGTAGGACTTCCAGAACTATGTTGAATAAGAGTGGTGAAAGGGGGCACCCCTGCCTTGTTCCTGATCTTAAGGGGATTGCTTTTAATTTTTGCCCATTGAGTATGATGTTGGCTGTGGGTTTGTCATAGATGGCCTTTATCATGTTGAGGTATGTTCCCTGTATTCCCACTTTGCTGAGAGTTTTGATCATGAATGGGTGCTGGACTTTATCAAATGCTTTTTCTGCATCTATTGAAATTATCATGTGGTTTTTCTCCTTTCTTTTGTTTATGTGATGAATCACATTGATTGATTTGCGAATATTGTACCAGCCTTGCCTCCCAAGAATGAATCCCACTTGATCATGGTGTATGATTTTTTTCATATATTGCTGGATCCGGTTTGCTAATATTTTGTTGAGGATTTTTGCATCTAAGTTCATCAGGGATATTGGCCTATGATTTTCTTTTTTGGTGTGTTGCCTTTGCCTGGTTTTGGAATCAGAATTATGCTCACCTCATAAAAGAAATTTGGAAGTCTTCCTTACTCTTAAATTTTTTGAAATAGCTTGAGAAGGATAGGAGTTAATTCTTCTTTGAATATTTGGTAGAATTCACTTGTGAAGCCATCAGGCCCAGGACTTTTCTTTTTTGAATTTTTGGGAGTTTTTTGATAGCTGTTTCAATCTCATTTGTTGTAATTGGTCTGTTTAGGTTTTCTGATTCTTCCAGATTGATTTTTGAAAGATTATATGATTCAAGGAATTTGTCCATTTCATCTAGGTTGTCTAGTTTTTAGGCATACAGTTCTTCATAGTATTTTCTTACAATATTTTGTATTTCTGTTGTGTCAGTTGTTATTTCTCCACTCTCGTTTCTAATTTTATTTATTTGAGTCCTCTCTCTCTTTTTTCCTTGGTAAGTCTCGTTAAAGGTTCATTGATCTTGTTTACCTTTTCAAAGAACCAGCTCCTGGTTTCATTGATCCTCTGTATTGTTTCTTTAGCCTCTATGTCATTTATTTCTGCTCTGATCTTTATTATTTTCTTCCTTCTACTAGCTCTGGGCTGTACTTGCTGTTCTTTTTCTAGTTCTTTTAGTTGTTTGAGCTTTTTCTAGCTTCTTGAGGTATGCCTGTAATGCTACAAACTTCCCTCTCAGGACTGCTTTTGCTGTGTCCCATAAATTTTGAGTTGATGTATGCTCATTATCATTTGTTTCTAGGAATTTTTTTAATTTCTTCTTTGATCTCAATGTTAACCCATTCATTATTTAATAACATACTATTTAGTTTCCAAGTGTTTGAATGTTTTTCAATTTTTCTATTGTGGTTGATTTCTAGTTTAATGCCATTGTAATCAGAAAAAGTGCTAGATATGATTTCAATCTTCTTAAATTTGTTGAGACCGCTTTTGTGCCCTAATATGTGGTCTATTCTAGAGAATGTACCATGAGCGCTTGAAAAGAATGTATATTCTGCTCTTTTAGGGTGAAAGGTTCTGAAGATACCTATTAAATTGAGTTGATCTAATATGTCCTTTAAGTCTGCTGTTTCTTTGTTAATTTTCTTTCTTGAGGATCTATCTAATGATGTTAATGGGATATTGAAATCCCCTACTATTATAGTATTGCTGTTGATCTCACCCTTTAAGTTCATCAAAGTCTGCTTTATATAGTTAGGTGCTCCTATATTAGGTGCGTAGATATTTATAATGGTTATATCTTCCTTTTGGATTGCTCCCTTTATCATTATGTAGTGACCTTCTTTATCTCTAACTATGGTCTTTGTTTTAAAGTCCATTTTGTCTGATATAAGTATTGCTACCCCAGCTTTTTTTTTCATTTCCATTTGCATGAAATATTTTTTTCCATCCTTTTATCTTCAGTCTGTGTGCATCTTTTGATTTAAGGTGTGTCTCTTGTAGACAACATATGTATGGGTCCTGTTTTCTTATCCACGCAGCTACCCTATGTCTCTTGATTGGATCATTTAATCCATTAACATTTAAGGTTATTACTGATATGTAATTGTTTATTGCCATTTTTTTCTTTAAAACTGTATTCCTCTTTTGCTATATTCTTTTTTTCCTTTGATCTGTTTACAACAGGTACCTTAGCATTTCTTGCAGCCTTGGTTTGGTTGCAGTGAATTCCTTGAGGTTTTTTTTTTGTCTGTAAACCTTTTTATTTCTCCTTCAATTTTAAATGATAGCCTTGCTGGATAAAGTAGTCTTGGTTGTAGGTTCTTGTTCTGCATTACTTTGAATATTTCTTGCCATTCCCTTCTGGCCTCAAGTGTTTCTGTTGAGAAGTCAGAAGTCATCCTTATGGGGGCTCCTTTGTAGGTGATAGTCTTTTATTCTCTAGCAGCTTTTAATATTTTCTCTTTATCATTTAGCTTTGTTATCTTAATTATGATGTGTCTTGGTGTTGGTTTCGTTGGGTTTCTCCTTAATGGAGTTCTCTGTGCTTCCTGAACATGTGAAATGTTTTCCTGCCTTAATTGGGGGAAGTTTTCCACTACGATATGTTTGAACAAAGTCTCTATCCTTTGTTCTTTCTCTTCTTCTTCAGGAACCCCTATGATGCGGATGTTATTTCTCTTCATGTTGTCACAGAGCTCTCTTAGAGTTTCCTCAGACTTTTTGAGTCTCTTTTCTTTTTTCTGCTCTGCTTCTGTGCCTTTATTTATCGTGTCCTCTAACTCGCTGATTCGATTCTCTGCTTCATCCATCCTGCTTTTAATTCCTTCCATTGTATTCTTTATTTCAGTTATTGTATTTGTCATTTCTGACTGATTCTTTTTTATTATTTCAATGTGTTTTTTATCTCTTTATTTAGGTTTTCGTAATGGCCTTCTATGGTTGTTCTAATATCTTTGAGCATCCTAACAATGGTTATTTTAAACTCTGCATCAGGTAATTTGGTTATATCTGATTCACTTAGGTCCTTTTCTGGGGATTTCTCTTGGTTTATTTGTGTTGTATTTCCCTGCCTCCGCATTTTCTCTTCATGGGAGTGGCTGTAATCACGCGCTCGGGTGTACAAGCGTTGGTGGCCTTGGCCTTTGCCCTGCCCCCGTGTCTGACGTTATGCTCAGTCCTGAGGGCACTGGCGAGCACCTTTGCTCAGCTGAGGGTCTCCGCCTGTTTCCTGGCTTTCGCCCTGCCCTTTCAGGAGGAGCCCACTCAAGGAACAGCTGCTAGCCTTGGCTCTACCGCTGGGCAGGACTGCGTGCCCAAGCTCAGCTCAGTAGCAGAACTCCGCCTCTTCTGGGCTTTTGGCTCCACCCCCGCAGGAGGAGCCAGCTACCAAGTCAGACCGCAAGACTGGGTTGCATGGGTGGGGCAAGGCTGTGCTCCTCTGCCCTTGCTCAGGGGCTGGTCTCCACCCTTTCCGGGGTTCCCGCCCTTCTCCTGCAGGCTGGATTACAGGCTGCCGGCAGCTGAGCTTGACCGCTTTTGCACACCCCCTTCTCCCCAGTCGGGCAAGGTTGAGCTCACACCTGAGCCCAGTGGTGGCCAGCTGGCTTCTGCCCCTGCCAGCAGAACCGCACTTTTGTCTCCCACTGCCGCCTGCCCTCCAGCAAGTTCTCAGCCACGTGGGTGGGGGCGTTGCAGCTCGGACCCTAAGACTCACTACTGTAGACCCAAAAGCTCCCTCCTTCTATGTGACTCTGCTCTGAATGCCGCGGGGGAGCTTGTTTGGCTGCTCTCCTGCTTCCCTTTGCTGGTATTGCTGTTTCCCGGGGAAATATTCACTTCAGCTTTGGGGAGTGGCTCGTTCCAGGGGTTAGGGTGGCTATCTCCCAAAATGTTTCTCCTTGTGCCTCCTAAATTACACTCTCTTCCTGTTACTCTTGTCCTCTCCTCTCTCCCCCCATCCCCAGGAGCCCCGGGTGAGTGGTTGTGAGAGAGATGTTCTGCGTGGTTCCTTTAAGAAGGATCCTGGGTCTGAGAAATCAGACTCTTTCTCACAAACAGTATCCTGACTTGTTTCCAGCTAAATACTGTCCTTACGCCTCTTCTGGGCTCTGGGGCTGCAGGCTGGGGCTTTGTTCCTGGGGCTCAGGACCCTTTCCCCTCTGCTAAACTCACTTCCCGCCATGCGAGTCTCTCCCTGCTGCCGTTCGCTCCAAGGAGCTGGGCAGCCCTCTCCGCGTTTCCGCTTTTCCTACCAGTCTCGGTGTGGCTTCTTCAGTGTTCCTTGGTTGAAGAGTCCTCTTAGTTTAGTCCAAAGTTGGTTTATCCAGATGATAGTTCTTAAAATTAGTTTGTAATCCACTTTGGTTCTGGGAGGTAGATGTTGGTACGTCCGCCTATTCCAGCACCATCTTGTCTCCCTCTCATGTGTTTTTAGTTAACATTTTTCTGATTAGTGACGTTGAGCATTTGTGTTTGTTAACCATCTGTTTGTCCTCTTTGCAGAAATGTATATTTAGGTCCTCTGCCCATTTTTAAATTGGATTTATTTTGTTTGTTTGTTTGGGGGTTTATTTGTTCATTTTTGTTGTTGTTTCCCTTGCCCAAGGAGACATACCCCAAATATATTACTAAGAGCAATGTCAGAGAGTTTACTGCCTGTGTTTTTTTAGGAGTTTTATGGTTTGGGGTCTTATATTTAAATCTTTAATTCATTTTAAGTTTATTGTTTTTTTCATATTTCAGAATTTGTATTTATCAATATTCACTAGAGAGGAAAGGAGAGAGAGAAAGAGACAGAGACAGAGATGTAGATCTGCTCCTGTAAGTACCCTGACTGGAGGTCGAGCCAGCAAATTACACTTTGGGACAGTGCTCTAACCAATGAAGCTCTCTGGCCAGGGCAAGCTTATTCTTATATATGGTGAAAGACAGTGGTCTGGTTTTATTTTATTTTATTTTATTTTATTTATTTTATTTTACTTTTGCATGAAAGTTTTTTTTTTTACTGGGCATTCGGCGTTTTTTGAAGAGATTGTCTTTACCAATTGTATATATTCTTGTCTCTTTTTTCATAGATTAATTGACCACATAGACATGGATTTATTTCTGGGTTCTCTATTTTGTTTCATTGATCTGTGTGTGTGTGTGTGTGTGTGTGTGTGTGTGTGTGTTTGTGCCAGTCTTGTGCTGTCTTGATTTTTATGGCCTTGTAGTATGGTTTGATGTCAGGTAGTGTGATACTGCCAAATTTGCTTATTTTTTCCTCAAGATTGTTTTGGCGATTCAGGGTCTTTTATGTTTCCATATAAATTTTAAAATTATTTGTCCTAGTTCTGTAAAATATGTCATTGGTTATTTGAGAGGGATTGCATTAAATCTATGGGTTGCTTTGGGTTGTAGGAGCATTTTAACAGTGTTAATTCTTCTTTTTGTTCATCTCACACCTTTTGATAAGAATCCACACATCTCATACTATAATTGACATGCACTAGATACCCAAAGAAATAGTTGTCAACTGAATGTATAAATTGAAATCGATTAAATTTTTGGAAGCTACTTTGTAGGGAAAGTTTGTCAATTCATGATTAACTTTGCTTCTTATCATTTGCATTTCATTTCACATGCCATTATTAATGAGGGGCTGATGTAACATTAATGTGATTGGAATCTGAATTAATATATTTTAATAAGCTATTGTTTTCATAAGTTCAAGATAATAAGGTCAGACCTCGTGTTCTTAAACCAATGGAACTCAAAATGCAAAGCCTGTTTTCCCTGGTAGTGGCAAGTCAGTGAATTTTCTCACTGTGGTCAAGGAGGCCCTGTGTTTGAAGATATGGAGTACTGTCAGTGGCAGTGCCTGTGATTCGGTGGGCTGATGAGGTTGAAATTCAGTCTCCAGTCTGGACTTAAAGATGTGAATTGTTATCTGGCTCCTGACACCAGCAAACCCTCAGCTAAGCTATGCTCTCAGTCTGACTACCACTACTGCCCAGTGTATTTCTCCTGTGTACATAGCACTGAGAGTGTGGTGCATAGGATCAATGCTGTTTGCTGCTAGTGGTCAATAAAACCTCTGTGTCGTTTTCACTGTACACAGATAGAAGCCACACAAAGTGAAATTTAAATAATGATCCTGGTGAGATGAATCAAGTTCAATGATCATTTCAGTAGTACACTGAGCGTTGAACAATCTACAAGAATATGTTCAGTCCACAAACTGAAGTTTGTATGGGGACAGCTTATTTTAAGTTTATTGAGTCAAAAGCCCCTTGAGTTGTTATAGGTATTCTGTCACTGAGTTATGACTATTACCACAGCTATAGCTATTAGCATGCTATAGTTCTTATCACAGATATGGTCGAAATTCTCGATAAAATTCAGTCTACTTATGACTTTTTTAAATCTGTGTTCACAGGAAAAAACAGGCTGGAAAGAAAAATGCAAAAGGAGAACACAGAAGATGTTTAGGGTAGTGAAACTACTCTGTATGACACTGCAATGGTAGATATGTGTCATTATACATTTGCTCAAACCCTTAGAGTATACAACACCAACAGTGACACTAGTGTCGATTCTGGACTCTGGGTGGTAATGATGTGGACAGTCAATGTAGGGTCATTGATTGTAAAAATGTAGCATCTGGCAGGGATATTGGTAGCAGGGGGCTGTATCTGTGAGACTAGAAATATTTAGGAACTCTCCGTACCTTCTTCTCAATCTAACTATAAACCTCAAACTGCTCTAAAAAAGAGTCTTTTTAATAAAAAAAATCAAAATCATTATGATAGGAAGTTAAATATCAGAATATCTCACTTTTGGCAATGGTATGATTAGAAGATGCAAAGGGGGAAAATGAGAATGTTCTATAGCTCTGAATAATCTATAGCTATCTATAAAATTATTCATTGAACTATTTATTTTCTATAGGGAAAAAAATAAATAAATAAATAAGGTAGTACTCTATAATTGAAAAGAATTACTTCAGCCAATTTTCTTCAAAGTCAATCAGAACCTCTTATTAATGTCTACCTTCCAACATAATGCCTTCCTTTTCTCCCGACAATTTATGCTTTTGTAAGGTGACTCGTTCTGGTCACCGTGGCTGGCCATCTCCTGCTGATTCTCACCTCCAGCTATCAAACACACTCACACGAATAAACAGTCAAGCCAGTGGCAGGTCTATAATGCTGAAGGCCATGCCTCAGGGGTCATACAATAGAAATGCTTCATCAAGGTTATCTAGAAACCCATGGAATAAAGAGTGTTGTGCTTTACTTTTAATCAATGATAACCTGTGTTTTTTATTGTATATCATTTTTGAGTCTGTTGATAATGAGGAAAATCGGTAGAGTACGCATATACCAAATGGTTAATAAAAATGAATTAATTAATCAGCTTGTGTTAATTTTGTAAGGACCATTATTCTTTCACAATGTCTATTAGTTGGAGTTTCGTGTTTCTACTATAACTTTTTTATTTTATTTATTTATTTATTTATTTTGACAGAGACAGAGAGAATCAGAGAGAGGGACAGATAGGGACAGACAGACAGAAAGAGAGATAGGTGAGAAGCATCAATTCTTCAATGCGGCATCTTAGTTTATTCGTTGACAACTTATTCATTGATTGCTTTCTCACACATGCTCCGACAGGGGGGTACAGCAAAGCTGACCCCTTGCTCAAGCTAGCTACCTTTGGGCTCAAGCCAGAGACCTCTGGGCTCAAACCAGTGACCATGAGGTCATATCTGTGATCCCACGCTCAAGCCAGTGATCCTGAGCTCAAGCTGGTGAGCCTGCATTCAAGCCGGATGAGCTCGCACTCAAGCCGGCAACCTTGGGCCTCAAACCTGGGTCCTCCGTGTCCAAGTTCGACCCTCTATCCACTGTGCCACTCCCTGGTCAGGCTCTACCATAGCTTTTAAAAAGAGATTATTTCTTTGAGTTCATTGGAATAACCTTATTCTGTTTCTATCTACTTCATGCCCTTGTGGGTTTTGTCTTTTTATTTCTTTTTCTTTCCTCCTTTTTTCTCATATTATCTTTAGTAGATTCCAAGGTTTTTTCTTTCTAATTAAATTCATCTTTTAATAAAAGACCAGCTTTTTACACAAGATACAAGTGGAACCAGGTTACAGTTTCCCCTGGTTCAAATAAAGCTCCTTTTGACTTAGCTCTATGTGTGCACACATCCATATGTGTACATATGTGTAAATATGTGTGCACATGCATGTGTATGTATGTGTTCATGCATTGTGCATATGTGTGTGTTTGCATTTGTATGTGTGTACATGTGTGTATGTGTGTACATGTGTGTATGTGTGTGTGCATTATTTTTGTCATTACTTTCCTACAACTAACAGAAAATAAGGGTTATGAGCTGCTCACAGTCTGAAGTCTTTGTCCTCCTGATCTCACTACAGAGGCCATTTGTTAAAGTCACATCTAAAGTGCTTGCATAATGTCTGATACATTGTGAATTCTCAGAAAGTGCAGTCATTATTTTTTTTTCTTTGTACCGTATCTCCTGCTCCTATGTGGTGCTGGCGGAAATTTCTGCAGCATCCTCACATAGATCCCACTCTTCCAAACAGAAAACACCTTTTTTGCCCTGAACTTGCAGCATCAGGTGACAAAACTCAAGGGTTACTGGCCCCTGTGCCTGGGCAGGGCACCTTCTCTCAGCCTCGTTCAGTTCCCCACTTGTTCTCCCCTGCATTTGGCGGTGGTGCGTGTGCTCTGTGGTCCACAGTTACACATAAACTTCATGAAAGACAGAGTTTGCTGTCTGGCTTTTGTTCTTATTCTCTGGGGATAACATTAGAAAGGAGAACAAAACACAGATGTCTTTACTCTGCTGCCTTAATGTGGAGACAGCATCTTGTTTTGTTTTTTGTTTTTAAGAGATTAAAAAAGACAAGCTATTATAGGACATTAATTTATTCACATACCATGCAACAAAAGTTGATTCTGTGTTTATGTTGGTAACTTTGGTCAGTGGTAGGCATACAGAAATAAATAAGACTCTGAAGAATCAAAAGCAGGAACTGGCGAAGGTAGTCCAGCTTCAGGGATCTGGCAGGGTTCACTGACAGTCCAGAAGAAACAGGTGAACATCTGAGTTCAAACTGTGGAAAAGGAAGCAACCACATTTCTAACCACAATGTGGCAGACTGAATAAGTTATGATACTTAAAAAAAAAGCACAGCCCTGGCCGGTTGGCTCAGCGGTAGAGCATTGGCCTGGCGTGCGGGGGACCCGGGTTCGATTCCCGGCCAGGGCACTTAGGAGAAGCGCCCATTTGCTTCTCCACCCCCACCCCTCCTTCCTCTCTGTCTCTCTCTTCCCCTCCTGCAGCCAAGGCTCCATTGGAGCAAAGATGGCCCGGGCGCTGGGGATGGCTCCTTGGCCTCTGCCCCAGGTGCTAGAGTGGCTCTGGTCTCGGCAGAGCGAGGCCCCAGAGGGGCAGAGCATCGCCCCCTGGTGGGCAGAGCGTCGCCCCTGGTGGGTGTGCCGGGTGGATCCCGGTCGGGCGCATGCGGGAGTCTGTCTGACTGTCTCTCCCCATTTCCAGCTTCAGAAAAATACAAAAAAAAAATACAAAAAAAAAAAAAAAAAGCACAGACTTGAACAGATATCTGCACACCTCTGTTTATAGCAACATTGTTCACAATAGCAAAAACGTGGAAAGCACCCAAGATCTTATCACAGAAGAATGAATAAAATGTATGAACACAGGATCGAATATTATGCAGTCTTAAAAAAGAAGGGAACTGTAAAAAATGCTACAACTTGGATGAACTTGGAGGACATTATGCTGAGTGAAATAAGCCAGTCACAGGAGGACAAATGTATGTTCACTCATATGAGCTCCCTAGAGTAGTCAGATTCATGGGAAAAGTAGAAATGTGGTTAACAGAGGCTGGGAGTTGAGGAGAATGAAGGGTTATTGTTTAATGGTGCAGAGTTTCAGTTTGAGATGATGGAAACATTCTGGAAATAAAAGATGATGATGTTTGCACAACAATGTGAATGTACTAAACACCACTAATGGTACACTGAAACACGATGCAGGTGGTAAGTTTTATGTTATGTGTATCACCACAACTAAAAAGCAGTAAGATGCAGCCCCAGCTCACTGGGAGGGGCCTCTTGCTGTCTAGCTGGCTTGTGCAATTTGGACATGTCACCCATCCTATTGGAACCACAGGTCCTCCGTCACTAGCACAAAGGGTGGCACTGCATCTCCAGGTTCTTTGATATTCTGTTCCTTATGTTGCACCCCTAAGAAAGACTGTGAGTGTAACAGAGTTGTTACCACAAAACTCAGGATTTCCCACACGCAGTTTCCTTCTAAGTGTGGACAGCTCTGTGCACACAGATGCGAACCAAGAGGGAAAACAAAGGGATTTGGAAATCCATGCGGCAAGCAGACCAGAGGCGTCCACTGTGCTCATGGCCTTGTGGCCCAGGGACCAGGGCCAGCCTCCAGGTTGACCTCAGCAGTCACAGGGTCCTGCTGTCCACATCTGGAGCCAGGGGGCCTGCAGCCTGACGTTGCCAGCTCTGGGCGGGCTTACCCCACGGAGATGAAGGCGCCCTCAGTGTCGCTTCATTTTCAGAGAAATCCAGCCCTTTGTTTTGCTATGAAGACAGCTGAGCAGGGCTTTGAAATACCCGAACGGACAGCATCCCAGAAACCCATAAACATGTCAGCGACAGACAGTCGAAGCTCTGCTTTATGACGCTAGAACCCGCAGCCAGGTCTGGAATGAAGGATGAGTCTGGGAGTTGGTTTAAAATGACTAAACTCAGCCTAATTTACATCATTTTTTGACCTATGCTCTTGCCTCTTCATTAGATTATAATTCTGTTCCACTTGCCTCTCCCTGAAAGGCTCTTCTCTCTGATCACAAATAGGTTTTTACAAGCATTTTTGAGAAGAGAAAGGAGGAAAGGAGAGAGGTTAGGTGGCCAATGTCATTTTGGCTCTGCTTGAGATGGCCATGACTCACTGAAATTTGATATAAATAGTTAATCATCTGGAAAGTGAAGAAAATAAAAAGCACAGCACTGATTCAGTATCTTTTAGAGGCCAACCCGGGCACCGTGTGTACTCTGGGGAGCCCATCCACAGCATAAGAGCTATGATATGCAGGACTGAGGGGTTGGGACAACAGACAAACCCCCAGCCCAGCCGTCTCCCTCCTCCCGGGCACGAGGCTCACCAGCAGTCAGAATCCGCTCTGTCTGTTTCCCACTCTCCCTCCAACAAGCTGAGTGATGTGTGGTATCTGAGACGTCTCACAGCCTTGGTTTTCCTGGTTGGAAAGTGGGAACCATTCACAGATTCTCTGTGTTAGCATCCATGCAGGTTATAGGCAATAGCACACAGAGGAACCCAGAGAGACCACAAATGCCATACTCAACAAGACACGTGAGGGACACTAGAGCCTTCCAGTAAGGTAAAGCGTAGTTGTCACGTGGGAGGCACATGTGCACAGAATTCCTGTGTCAAACTCCTCAACTAGCCTTCAAGACTTACAATCTGGCCTTAACTAGCCTTTCTGACCTCTTCTTCTACAACTTGGCCGTTCCAGAATATTTTCTGACCACCTCCGTGGAGACCTGAGCATTTCATGCTGTCCCCTATGCTTGGAACCCTCTCCCTCTGAATTCTCAATGTCCTTCTGATGCCTCAGGTCCTGTGTGATTGTTTCCATGGCTACAAAGCAACTTACTACCAATTTAGTAGCTTAAATTGAGGCCTCTTGATTACCTCTTGCTCACAAGCCAAAAGTCCAGCTGGGCTGGGCTAATTCTCTGTTTATGGACTCTCATGGCCAACCTGAAAGTGTTACCTGGGCTTTGGGCGGAAAATCCACTATCAAACACAATTCTTGCAGACTGCGACAGTTAATTTCATGTGTGAACTTAGCTGGGCCACAGTGTCCAGGTATTCTGTCAAATATTATTTTGGGTGTTTCTATGAGGGTGTTTTTGGTTGAGTTCAACATTTAAATTGGTGGACTCTGAATAAAACAGATTGTTTTCCCTAAGGTGGGTGAGCCTTGTCCAATCAGTTGAAGGCTTGAAGAGACCAGAGACCTCCCTGAGCAGAGGGAACCCTCCAGCAGATGCTGTCAGACTCAAACTGCACCATTGACACTCCTGGGTCCCCAGTCGGGCAGCCCACTCTGCAGATTCTGGACTTCCCAGCCTCTATAATGCACAAGCCAATGCTTCACCCCAAATCTCATTCTCTGCATGTGTACACACCCTATTGCCACTTCTCTGGAGAACTCTGCACTGACAGCTCCCTTGCCCCTTTCACCAAATAAGGTCACAGAGAGGAGACACTGTCTATGGACCAGAAAACAGGCTCTCACCAGGCACCTAATCTGCTACACCACGATCCTAGACTTCCAGAACCAACTCAATGTGGAAACAACTCAAGATCTTATCATAGAAGAATAAATAAACAAAATGTATGAACACACGATCGAATATTATGCAGTCTTAAAAAAGAAGGGAACTGTAAAAAATGCTACAATATGGATGAACTTGGAGGACATTATGCTGAGTGAAATAAGCCAGTCACAGAAGGACAAATATATGTTTCCACTCCTATGAGCTCCCTAGAGTAGTCAGATTCATGCTGTTTATAACTCCCCAGTTTGTGATGTTGAATTATAGCAGCCCAAACCAACAAAAACATGAGTTACACATATATTAGAAGGCTGTAAGAATGCCATGGATATATGTCAGAAGTCAATGGGGGAAAAGATACTGCTCTCAAAAGTTCTATGAAGCTAACAGCTAAAAGTTTATGGAGCTAAGAGACAGTACTTATTGATGGCACCATGCCACAAATAGGCATTTAAATGTTTATTAATTTTTTTTTTTTTTTTGCATTTTTCTGAAGCTGGAAACAGGGAGAGACAGACAGACTCCCGCATGCGCCCGACCGGGATCCACCCGGCACGCCCACCATGGGGCGACGCTCTGCCCACCAGGGGGCGATGCTCTGCCCATCCTGGGCGTCGCCATGTTGCGACCAGAGCCACTCTAGCGCCTGAGGCAGAGGCCACAGAGCCATCCCCAGCGCCTGGGCCATTTTTGCTCCAATGGAGCCTTAGCTGCGGGAGGGGAAGAGAGAGACAGAGAGGAAGGCGCGGCGGAGGGGTGGAGAAGCAAATGGGCGCTTCTCCTGTGTGCCCTGGCCGGGGATCGAACCCGGGTCCTCCGCACGCTAGGCCGACGCTCTACCGCTGAGCCAACCGGCCAGGGCTATTAATTTCTTTTTATCTGATTGAAGAAACAGTGTTCTCAATTTTATTCTCATATACCAGACTCATTTCTAAGTGTCTTTGGACCATGGCACGGGCATTCAAAATATTTTTTAATACACTTGTGAGGCTGGGGTTTGTACCCCCTTCATAAGCAAGGCTAAGGATATTTTTTTTCTCTTTAGTGTTTAAGGAAAGCTTAAACTACACGTTAATGGGACCCAAAATATCTTTATTTTATGTTATTAAAGGTAATCTTCTTTAATTAACACAATTAGAAGAAAATAATATAGTTTGGAGGCAAAAAAAGTGGCATATCTTAGATCAAAGATTTCTCCTGGTGACTGTGTTTGATTATGTTTTAAAAACATGCATCATGGGAGTTTCTAGAATATAGCTCTTTGATTCTCAATTTTATTTACCTTATGTAATACTTATTCTTACTGTTAAATCATAAGACAATTAGGTTGTCCTTTCATAGTGTTGATAATGTTGGCAATTCAGAGGAGAAAACTCTATGTAAACCGTATTTGTTTTATATTTTTTTAATACAATTATGTCTAGAATGGTTAAATACTTGTTTATAAACAGCTTCATTGAGATCAGAGCCCTCTACCTCCCATGATGCTCATATACATGTGTTTTGAAGAACAGGAAATGCAGATATAGCTGCCACTTTGCATGTCCCATGGAAGTTCTGTCGAGTGAGGCCTCTGCATCTTATCCACCAGCCTTCCGAGAACCTGAACTGCTATGTCTGTGGGGTATAGTGGGTTCAGTGAAGGTCCTTGTTAAAGTAAATGCCATAACAGGTTTGGGGTGGGCCCGGCCTGTTGAACACCCAGTGAATAACATCACTAGGATCACAACTGAACTACAGTTCATGCTTCCAGAGATGGGTGTCTCAGAGTAGCCATCTGTCATCCACAAGAGAACAGAGCTTGGGAAAAGAAATATAGGGGGCGAAGAAATATTTGTGGGCCTGAGCATGGCTGGAGGGTAGGGTACAGAAGGACAGAATGGATCCTGAAGGGTGTTATTGCCTAGAAGACAGACAAATTGATTAATCAGTTCATCGAAGTTGTCCCATACCCTGCAAGCAATCTAGAGTAATGTTGTTATTTCTAAAAGAAAATGTTGGCCCTGGCCGGTTGGCTCAGTGGTAGAGCATCGGCCTGGTGTGCAGGAGTCCTGGGTTCGATTCCCGGCCAGGGAACACAGGAGAAGTGCCCATCTGCTTCTCCACCCCTCCCCCTCTCCTTCCTCTCTGTCTCTCTCTTCCCCTCCCGCAGCCGAGGTTCCATTGGAGCAAAAGATGGCCCGGGTGCTGGGGATGGCTCCTCGGCCTCTGCCCCAGGCGCTAGAGTGGCTCTGGTCATGACAGAGTGATGCCCCTGATGGGCAGAGCATCGCCCCCTGGTGAGCGTGCCGGGTGGATCCCGGTCAGGCGCATGCGGGAGTCTGTCTGACTGCCTCCCCGTTTCCAGCTTCAGAAAAAAAAAAAAATGTTTAGGACCTCAAGGAAGCTTTGAGGTTTAGCCTCATATTCAACCAGTTTGACATGCTTAGTAGCTTTGTTTGTGGTTTATTGTGTGTTTTGTTCACTGGCCTGGCCTGGTGAGACCATATGGAAGGCTTCGTTAGAACACAGAGACCCAATCTCAGCTTGAGAGTTCAGTCCGGTTAACAGTGGCACAATGAGCACTGAGGAGATGAAAACAGATTCAGCAAAGGTCTATTTTATACTGAAAATGCTGGACATACCTAAGTGTACTTAAAGAACACCGCTGGAGTCCACTTGTGCACCACAAAGGGTCCTTGAAGGCTTTTCAATGCACATTTAAAGAACGCCTGACAAAAACAAGGTTTGGGCAGAATTGTAATGGGAGAAACCTTGCCTTCAGAAGCTATGCCAACCTGGACCATAAAGCTTGGCAGTGTTTCCTGTTGTTAGGTGACCTAACAGCTGCGTTTCATGGTGAACCCTAGAGCTATAAATGGTGTGTCTATAGCAAACACAGTCAACAAACAACATGACAGTCATAAAATGTCAAAAGGCAGAAATGAAGACAGAACAACACACCTCCTTGCTCTCACGTGAGACCAACTGTCTGGTGAGTGGCAGGCGCTCCCGCATAGCCTGGCCCAGGACGGGCAGAGAAGATCTGCAGGAGCCGGGCAGTCAGGGGAGAGAGGGAGTTCTACACCAGACTGGGAGGAATACTGAAGGGAAAGCATCTGAATGAAAGCTTTGGTCCAAGTGTAAACTGGGTGAAGGAGGGAATTTCAGATTTAAAAGGCAGTTGGAAGAATGCCTTTCCATGCCATAGAAAAAGGGTGAAATTCTTTACTGCATATATCATAGAAGCTAAAAATACAAATGTTCTGAAAGAGTGTTTGTGTAAGATAATGAAAGATGACTCCACCACAGACTGTTATGACGCAGCACGGACTTGGGCATGGAGAGAGAAAGGAAGCCCCGAGAACACGGGCCTGGACCCTCCATTGATCTGTTGCCATGATATTGTTCCTCATGCTCCTTCAGATCGCAGCAGAAAGCAAAGCAGTTTAATTGGAGCAGTATCACAATAGCATGTGGCCAATGTGTTCAAAGCAGAGCACAGTGTGTGGCTTGCACAATCCCACTTGCATTACGGGCTGCAAAGAGCCGGCTGCTATAGCCATGTCTGATTCAGATGGCAGTCACAGGGATGTGGTTTCCTGGATGATTTGGGATGTATTAAAGAATTCTTCTTTCAATACTTCATTTATCATTGGCTTGAAGATGCCAGTTTTCTTTCAAAGTAATATGCTTTTTTTTGTTTTTATAATATTTTCATTATGAGACCTGACCCCAAACTTGAAAGCACTAAAGAGCCCACTGACATGTGCATTACAGAAGAATGACTGGAGCCCTCGCTGCATTAGGATTTCCAGTGAAGGGATCCATTCAGAGAAAATGCTCAACTCAACCTCTTCAGCTATGGATGTCCCCTGGGTCCTTGGAAGAGTTTTGTTTTGTTTTGGTTTGGTTTTTTGTGCCAGAGACAGAGAGAGTTAGAGAGAGGGACAGATAGGGACAGACAGACAGGAAGGGAGAAAGATGAGAAACAACAATTCTTTGTTGTGGTTACTTAGTTGTTCATTGATTGATTTCTCATATGTGCCTTAACTGGCGGGCTACAGCAGACCGAGTGACCCATTGCTCAAGCCAGCGACCTTGGGCTCAAGCTGGTGAGCCTTGCTTAAACCAGATGAGCCCGCACTCAAGCTGGCGACCTCGGGGTCTCAAACCTGGGTCCTCCACGTCCCAGTCCAACGCTCTATCCACTGTGCCACCACCTGGTCAGGCAGAAGAGTTCTTGAGCCAGGATGTGAGATTCTAACAGAACACCTGTGACACCTTCCTGGGACACTAGCAACCAGAGGCTAATGAACCACTGGGCTGCTGCCATTCTGGTCACCTTTGCTAGAGTATCCTGGTGAGTCCTTAGAGCACTGAATCTTTTATAACAGAGATTGATTAAAGCTATTTGACCCTTACCTTAGAAAAATGTGGATATAAACACATGCAAAAAAATTGCAGCTCATTTTAGGAAGCTCAAAGTCCAATGACGCTTGAATAATTTTTGAGATTTCCACATTGAAACAATTTGAGTAAATAAATTTCAACCCCTTACAAAAACCTTGAAGGAAATTTTTGCTAAATAGTTTTTTTTTTTGTGGGCTAACAGTGGATAACAATAAACTGTTAGCTGGTTGATGCCCACTAATTAACCCTCACTTCCACTATTGCCTGGGAGGTGTTAGAATCACATGTTGGCAAGAATTATAGCTGCGAGAAGCACACAATTATTGAAATATTGACTGTGGCTGCTGGAGTATTTTATTGCATGAGGGAGCAGCTCGGTGTCCCTAGGAAAGTGCCCACAGGGCTGCCAGCTACTGCACAGTTCCTGTCTGAGCGTACAGGGATTCTGGGAGAATTTGTCTTGTTGAATCTTCTTCAGGGCCACAGAGTTTTAGGTCTTCTATTTATGTCAAGATGCCCTGAGGATAGGAGACCAAAGATTGTGGGGGGGAAACTAGATCATTAACTAGCTGGAGTTTCAAAGCATTTTCTAACCTAAGAAAGAAGCCATAAATAATATTGCAGTACAAAGAGAAAGGTACAAAGGGGGAGGAGCATCAACTCATTGTTCCACTTTGTGCCATTGATTTATTCTCTATGTGCCCTAACCGGGGCTTGAACCTGCAATCTCAGAGGTTGAGCCAATGTCCTTGGGATTGAGCCAGTGACCTCAGGATCAGTGACCTGGGGCTCAAGCCAGCAACCCCGGGATTAAACCAGGGACCTCAACGCTCCAAGATGACACTCCATCCACTGAGTCACCAGCCAGGGCAGGACTTTGCATGTTTTTAAGAAAGATGTTTAAGACTGAAGCTTCAGTTAACAAAACATCTGTTTTTAATAAAACTAAACAAACTATTTCTACTTCAGCATCTCCCTACGTTATTATTTTATATTTTACTGCATTTGGTTTCTTTATGTTCTTTTTGTGGACTGGCGGAATAGGCAAATCATCTATTAGCAGAGAGAAAATTAGGCAGACAGTCAGCACTTCCCGGAGGTTTTGTCAATGGACTGGCCTGGCATTTGAGGATGGCCTTCTTCGTTGTGTACTTATCTCCTTTAATTATACTATTTTAATGATGCCCGATTTTCAAATTGCCCCAGTGCTTGAATCTTCTCAGGGTTTGTACTGCAGTTAGAGGTTTCCAGATGCCCCATTGTTATTACCTGAAAGAAACAGCCTCATTCTTGTACCTAACTTTGGACACTGAAAAATGACAGTTTCCAATAAGGAAGAAATCTGGGAGATAGTCAGCTCTTTTATCTTTTTGTTTGGCAAACTTTTTAGTGACCACTCCATGAAATGAAGTCTACCCAGGTGACAGAAATTCATGAAAACAAAACCCTCCTGAGAAGCAGGTAAAGAGAGTCTTTGGGAACAGAGAGCTTGGCTGAACTGGAGCTCCGAACACATGTCACCCGTCTTCCATCAGTGGCATGTCATTATCTGCACGCATCCAGACAGTACCTGGGGCTGCATACTTGGACTCCTCTGAAGACCAAAGCATTATTGTATTGCAGATTTTATGGCAAACATTTTCAAAAATAATATGTAGGTTCATCTTTTTCCATATTAGATTGTTTACCCATACACTGGCTTCAAATCTTGTCACATCACAGCCAAACAAGGACTATAGCCAGAAACATGTTCAAGCCCTGGAGCAGCATGGTGAAGCCAGTGCCCTGTGCAGTGACTGCTCTGACATCGTCTACGTAAAGGTCGCCTGTGATTCTTTATGTGGAGCGGGACTGAGGGCGCTGGCTGCGAAGGGGCAGCTAGCTATAGCCATCACTGCTGGGATATATTCAATAGTAAGCAGCATAACTATCATCCATGCCTTTTGTAGGCATCTCAGCCTTGAGACCTTCTCCGAGTTCATCGCAACCTTCCCTGGACTCCCAAAGCACTTTCCACGTCTCTCTGATATGGCCTCAGTCAGACCTCAAGTACCATCTCATTTTACAAAGCACATTCCCCTCATTTTTTTTATCTAAGGCACTTCCTTTAAGGCCCCAACTTTAAATACAGCTACATTGGGGCTTAGGGCTTTAACATATAAATTTGAAGGGGACACAATTCAGCCCATAACATGACCCTTCAGTGTTTAGAGGGCCATGGACTGAATGCTTGTGTCCCTCCAAAATCCATGTATTGAAGCCCTAACCCCCAAATGATAGTGTCAGGAGGTGGAACCGTTAGGTGGTGGTGAGGTTACGTGTGGGACCTACAAAATGGTATGAATGCCCTTATTAGAAGAGACACCAGTGCTCTTTCTCTTCCAAGTAAAGGCACAGAGAGGAGGCTGCTGTCTGCAAGTCAGATAACGGGTCTCCATCAAAAGCCTGACCCTGCTGGTGTCCTGACCCTGCACCTCAGCTCTGGGACTGTGAGAAATAAATGTCTCTTGTTTAAGCCTCCCCCAGTCTCGGGGTTTTTTTTGTTATAGTAACCTAAGCCAACTGAGACCACCAACTGCCTTTAAGTAACGATTTCCATGATAAAACCCAGTGCTTCTGGGAAGCCAGCTTGGCCCTCAGCACATTTCATCTGAAAAGCTGGTTATTTGGTTATTTCGTTCCCAGGCAGCAGTCACCTGTCCTTGTGCTTCTGTGCTTCTGTGCCAAATAGTCAACAAGGGATGCGACAACAAATGAGCAGACAAAAAAAGCAAACAGAAACTCATAGACACAGAGGACAGTGGTCACCAGAGGAAAGGAGTAATTAAGGGGAAAGGGGGGTCAGATCGATGGCGATGGAAAATGATTTGACTTTGGGTGGTGGGCACACAATACAATATATAGATCATATAACCTAGAAACATACACTTGAAACCTATAAAATTTTATTAACCAATGTCACCCCAATAAGTAAAATTTTAAAAATAATTAAAAGAAAATAAAATTTGAATTATAACAATAGCCCACAAATGTACAATTGACTGAATTTTCACATTCTGAAATGGTACTTTGCGCACGGCCCGCAGTGGTCCCTGGAGCACCGCGCACGCGGTGGGAACTGTAGTCCCGAGTATCCTCAAGGAATTGCGAGCCACCGGACACACTCCCTGAGGTCTCTAACCGGCAACCAGTCCAGAGTCTGTGTCATAGAATCAAACATTGAGTGGACAGTGGGATTTGATCCAGTCGTGATGACAGAAGAATGAGCTCATTCTGAAGGCTCTTTCCTCCCTTCCTATCTCCAGTGACCCTAAACACAGACCTTTGCCCCCGATAAGCCTCCTTCGTCATCATGACTCAACTCTAAGAAATCCCCAAACGGGAGAATGCCTCTTAAATCACCTCATTTTTGAGAAGGTCCTGGGGGAAATTCAAAGCCACTGATGCTTCAAACCTTCCTGGGAACATCTTCTCCAGCTTGTTTCCTGAAGCATTAATGAAGAATTAACCTTTGTCCTGAAGGAGGACCCAGGACAAGCTAGTCTTGTTGGACCACAGATTTTCCCAGCACCTCCCGGCCTTCACCTTAACCGGCAGCCAGCTAGCTGGGCCTCTGCTGCCACCTAGTGTCCTTTCCCTGGAAGGCCTAGAGACACCTGTTAATTGAGGCCTACGGCTGCAAGACCTGGTCAGAGCTGCTGGCTTCTCGGAGGGGCAACATGCCGTAGCGTCCCCAGGGGGGGTGGGACTAAAACAAACCACTCTGCCCTCAACCTCTGGCTCTCCCTTTTCCCATACTTGTTTTTCTTGGTGAAACCCAAATGAAACAAACAATGAAAAAGCAGAATGGGGACAGGGTTTAGGGCGGTGAACTCTCTAGGCTGGCCAGGGATGGCATTGCCGGTCAGTAAGGTCCTGAGCAAAGTGAAGGAGTAAGGCATAGGTAACTGGGGAAGATAGTTCTGAACAAAGGGAACAACAAGCAAAAAGCCCTGAGTATTGGGAGTGCTGGGCGGTGATATTGATCTACCTATAAATTTATTTTAGACTCTAGGCTGTCACCAAAAAGTCAGAATGCAATGGTGGCTTTCAAGTGTCAGTAAGATGACCAAAATCAGGAGCTAGCCTGACCAGGCAGTGGCGCAGTGGATAGAGCGTCGGACTGGGATGCGGAAGACCCAGGTTCGAGACCCCGAGGTCGCCAGCTTGAGCACAAGCTCATCTGGGTTGAGCAAAAAAAAGCTCACCAGCTCGGACCTAAGGTCGCTGAGCAAGGGGCACTCGGTCTGCTGAAGGCCCACGGTCAAGGCACATATGAGAAAGCAATCAATGAACAACTAAGGTGTCGCAATGAGAAACTGATGATTGATGCTTCTCATCTCTCTCCGTTCCTGTCTGTCTGTCCTTATCTATCCCTCTCTCTGACTCTCTCTCTGTCCCTGTAAAAAAAAAATAATAATAATAATAATAAATCAGGAGCTATTGAGATAAAGACGTGAGGTCCCAGAAAACAAGCTCTTCCACATGCAAAGAACATGTTCTCCATTTCTCTATTCTCACTTCTCTTGATTTCCCTCCATGATATCTGGGATATGAAGCTGTCAGGGCACTGAGAGTGAGCACTACACATATACACCTGGGTTAGACCACAGCCCAGGATGGAGACAAACACGCCCATACCTGGGATAACGGTGGAGATGTTTCTGTGAGTCTACTATGAAGTTGTCACCCAACAATTAGGTGCCCCATTCTGGTGCCCAGGACACACCAGGGACCTTGAAAATACATGTAAGTAAAAGACAAGAAGGGGTGGCATTTCCAAGAACAAAGCTGTTAGTTCAAAAGCACAAGAAAGTAGTCAGAGAAGCATCAAATAGATTTTGTTTTTGAATCCCCAGGACTTTGTGTTGCCATTAAAAGAAATTGTCTTAAAGCTTGACTAGGTGGTGGCACAGTGGATAGAGCATTGCTCTGGGACACAGGGAACCCAGGTTCAAAACCCGGAGGTTGCCGGCTTGAACAGGGGCTCACCAGCTTAAGCGCAGGCCCACTGGCTTGAGCGTGGGATCATAGACATGATCCCATGGTCACTGGCTTGTGCCCAAAGGTCGCTGGCTTGAAGCCCAAGGTTGCTGACTTGAGCAAGGGGTCACTCGCTCTGCTGTAGCTCCCCAGTCAAGGCACATATGAGAAAGCAATCACATATGAGAAAGAGATTGGTGAAATTATACACACATAACACAATGTCATAGAGAGCAGAAAAGCAAATCCTGGAGGGAAAGGGGGAGGGCGTTGGGGGGGGGGGAAGGGGGGTGTTGTGGGAACACGGGGGCAGGGGGATGCATTTGGGGAGACACTAGAATATATGTATACACAATAATTTTTTTTTAAATCCCAGGTACATTTTAAAACATCTGTGCCAGTACCGTATTGTTTTAATTTCTAAAGCTTTGTAATGTTTTAATGGACGGGAAAGTCCATGCTCACTCTTACATTTTTTCAGGCTTTTCCCGAACATTTTTATAGCTTTCTTCTTTAAATTAACTTTAGAACTGCTTTGCTAAGTTTTAGAAGAAAGCCTCTGGGGCTTTTTAGTTTAAATATGT
The DNA here is from genome assembly GCF_036850765.1 of Saccopteryx bilineata. Taxonomy (NCBI): domain Eukaryota; kingdom Metazoa; phylum Chordata; class Mammalia; order Chiroptera; family Emballonuridae; genus Saccopteryx; species Saccopteryx bilineata. The sequence goes on from NC_089494.1 coordinate 164,189,681, forward strand.
AATTTTTTCAATTAATTTGGGGAAAATAAGTGGATTTTAAGCATTGAGTGTTTCTGTTCAAGGCAAGGATCTCCACGTCTTCTTCCATGTCTCTCAATGCACATATTTTCTGTAAGTTTATTTCCAGTTATTTTCTGTCTTTATTGTTATAAGTGAATCTCTTCTCCATTGCATTTTTCCTTCTTCTTTTTCCAAGTGAGAGGAGGGGAGATAGAGAGGAGGGGAGTGAGAGGAGGGGAGATTCCTACATGCACCCTGACTGGGATCCACCCGGCAACCCCTGTCTGGGGGCGATGCTCTGCCCATCCTGAGTCCCATTGCATTTTCTGCTTTGTATTGTTCAGTGGGAATGTTATTAATTTTTGTATATGTATTTTGTAATTGGCCATGTCCTTGGACTCACTTAATATTTTTAATAAGTTTTGAAGAGATTTCCAAATATATAAGCATAAAAAAAGAGAAAGTAATCTGTGAACAACTAAGGTGCTACAACAAAAAATTGATGTTTTTCTCTCTCTCTCCTTTCCTATCTATCTGTCCCTATCTGTCCCTCTCTCTGTCTTTCTGTCTGTCACAAACAAACCAAAGAAAAAAAGAAAGAAAGAAAAGAAATTGGCTTAAAATGATAAAACTGTAAAAGCCACAGATAGAAGTTGTTCAAGCCCAGCTAAATGCAAGGGTGCAGAGAACGTTGGAGGCAGCTTCAATGAGGGAGCCTGGGTCTCTTCTCTTCTCCCAGTTGAAGAATCAAATATCTTTCCTTAGAGTTCCCTCAACACAGTATTAGGAACATGAGTTTTTACTGACTCCTTTGTTGGTTGCTTTAGCAATTCTGTAGCAGGAGGGCTGGACTGCTCTGGCTGGCCAGGCCTGGGGGTGTTGGGTGGACAACCTCTATCTGCGTAATGATTGGGAGGATGGATCCTGGGAGGGACAGGAGCAATGGGTTCTTCCCTCAGACCTCAAGTCAGGCTTTTCCATCATAAAACACAGACTGTGCATTTATTCACTACTGAAGAAGATCAAACAGCAAAGTCCAACATTAGTTCCTGCTCGTTTCCAAGCTCCCTGTCACTTTTCATTTATTTGCAGGGGCAATTGCTTAGGTTTCCCTCATCCTTTTTAAAAGGCCCGCCAAGCAGCGTGACGTTGTAAGTCTGAATAACTGTCAGGAAGGCAATTTCAGGAAAAATAAATAAACCACATAAAAGATGGTTACTCAAAAGCAGAATTCTTGCCAAAAACACTGTGGATGTTAAAGAAAAAGGCGCCATCTAGTGGCTAAATTTGTTCACATTGTTGCTGAAAATCAAATTAGAGGACTTGGGAATTTAGCACTCTTTGGAGGGGAGTCATGACTGAAGAATAGGCATTATTTCACACCTTTAAGAAAATCTGAGATGTAACTGAGAACAATTTACTGATGTTTTAATTCTAGAGAAACTTTTCATCTCGTTTCATTGTGTCTATGATAAATTAAACCCTGTCCCTGCCTTATTACGAGACGCTGAACATTTCAATATATGACTGGAAAAGTCTCCAAATACTATATTTAAGTGATTCTAATAGGCGTATTTCTCATTCACATTCATTTGACCCAATAATGCAAGCACTAGTTTGACTTTGACAGCCAAGTGAATAAATCTTAGTTATATAATATTAAGCAGATAGGGCAGTTTCCCAAAATTTATCTACCATGCGATATCATTTTAAATAACATCATCATCAAAAGTAAGGTTAAAATCAACCAAAATAAGAAATATATATACATACTTTAGAATGGCATACAGATGAGATAAAAATTTGTGAAAAGTAAAGCAAAGGCTTTATTTTTTCTTGGGTCGGAGAGTGAAGGCATATTATCAGAGAACAAATTATTATAGTCAGGATTTTAAAATAATACAAAATACACAAATATAAGTATATGAAATGTATATTTGCACAATAGAGGTCTTTCCATCAAATCTGTTTCTCAGTAGACTTGGGGTTGTGTTTCTAAGGTTTAACCAGCTTAAAGCTGCTTCAGGAGAGATGGTGGAGGTCAGAGATATGCACGACTCATTTCCTGCTAAAGGTTTCAAAGATAAGGGTGGTGTTTGATTGTAAATTGGGGTCTCCCCCAGCCTAATCACGGTTGCATAATGAATTTCTAGAATGACAGGAATGTTAGGATAGAAAAAGAAATTAGAGGCCTGCATGAATCTCTTTGTTTTTCAAAAAAAGGACCTGAAGCCCAGAGAGGACATGTGCATTTCCCAAAGCCACACAGCTTGTCAGGAGCAGGGCAAGGATTTGAATCAGGTGCCAGTGCCTAGTGCTTGTGGACTCACACTGTGATGCCCCCTGCCAACTACAATTCAATATCAGAATTATGTCCATAACCTTGTTTTGTGTGACCTTATCAACATTAATTGACACTTATAAAATGCCTGCCAAAAACATGGGAGAGAAGAGTTTAGCTGTGATATCACAGATGGCACATATGCTATTCACAGAAAAGCTTTATTTTTATGGGGAACTGAATGAAATTTATGGTTCACAGAGTACTTTTCTTTATTAAATGTTTTGTTAAAATATTTCAAATTACACATCTATTGGTGTTAGATTGCCTTTATTAGGGGTTTTTTGTTTTTTTGTTTTTTTTAGAGAGAGGGATAGACAGGGACAGACAGACAAAAATGAAGAGAGATGAGTTTTTCATTGTGCGTTGCAACACTTTAGTTGTTCATTGATTGCTTTCTCATATGTGCCTTGACTGCGGGCCTTCAGCAGACCGAGTAACCCCCTGTTGGACCCAGCTACCTTGGGTCCAAGCTGGTGAGCTTGCTCAAACCAGATGAGCCCGTGCTCAAGCTGGCGACCTCAGGGTCTTGAACCTCGGTCTTCTGCATCCCAGTCCGACGCTCTATCCGCTGCGCCACTGCCTGGTCAGGCGCCTTTATTAGGTTTTGATATAAATTATTGCCTATCAACTATCCCATAGTATGTTTAAATATTCATCATTTAACTGTAACATAATATTTCTTCAGGAGAAAGAGCAAATGGCCTATCACAGTGAATATTGGTGGAAAATAAAATAAAATGGTACTGAACATAAGAAACCAGGTAATATATGATCACGACCCATATAGATCTGCCATCTACATTTTTATAAAACATTAGGCTGAACATTTTGTTATTAAATGCATACAAAAATTTCATAAAGGAGAAAGAATTCATGATTTGCATCGCCTTTATTTTGAAAAAACTGCAACACTTTCATTCAAAACAAGGGAGCTCCTTGTGCCTTTGACTGACTCAGTGCTGACATTTGATAGTTGGTTCAATTTGCTTATGTTGAGCAAAAGGAATAGAGTTACTACTGTTGGACCAAGGAAGGAGGGGTCCATTGTGAGCATGTGTGAGAGACAATAAACAAACTGAATCTCTGAGACAGTTTTAAAAAAGAATCACAAGAGAGCCCTAGTGTGTGCAAGTCAACACCAGAGAGGGACCATGGGCCCACCCTCTGCATGAACAGGATTCAGTTCCTCTGGATGTTCTGATACACTTTTTTCTTACTTCCGACTGGCTTAATCTTAGGTTTTGAATATAATTACTGGGAGACAACTTCTAGGCTCAGTTAATAACTAACAATCAATAACCTTTGGGTGGAGCCTTTAGCATCAAATCCTACCACAGACCTGAGACCAGCCTGTGAAGGAACAGTAATTGGGTCAGGGGCCCAATCTCTAAATCAAAGACCAGACCTATTGAATGAAAATAAATCAAAATTTTGAAATCCAGTCTAATGTCACATAATGATTGATCATGGACAAGCAATGCAATCCTAATCAGTTTTTCCAATGAAATAAATTAATCTATAAATCTACTGCGTACTGATTTGGGGGCTATATATACAATGCAATCAAGAAACTATGTTGGAATTAATTTAGAAGATCCCAAGGTAATTAATTCTATAATAATTACTTGTTCCAAATCACTTATAATAACAACAAGATAGCTCAACAGGTTCACCAATAACATATATACTTTCTCTGAATATTAGGTTTCATAGTCTTCTATGTAATATTTTAAGAATTTGGATATTCATAATGTCTTTTAACAGCCAGACTCTGTGTTTAAATAGTTTATATACAATTTATATTTAAAAAGAAAAAAAAAACCTAAGGCATATCAAGTTAATGGTTAGATTATCTAATACAAATAAGTAAATAAATATACAACAATGAGCATAATGATTCATTTAGTGAAGATTAGTGGAGATCATTACATGGACTACATGTGTATTCCTAGTGGGAAACAATTTATTGAATCTGGGCAGTTTTCTAAATACACCCCTCTGTAGGTTAACATTGTAACTAAAGCCTCAGAAAACAGTTCTGAAGTCTTCCTAAGGCATTCAAGCAGTGGATATCCTGGAGAGAAGCTAAAATACTAGAAGAAAGGAAGATTACAAAAGGCTCTGAACAGAGTAACAAATAAAATATTATTACATGAGCTATTTGTGGGGCACTTTGTTTAGCATTTTAAATACATAATCTCCTTACATTTTAGCGAAATTTGGTAATATAAGTTTTATGATGTTTAGCACTGTTTCATTTTACAAAGGAGAGTAGTTTTATGTAATGGCATTTAAAGGGCTAAACATATGTCCTGGAAAGGCTATGATAACATATTCCTTTGGTTTAATGAAAACTACCTCTCTAAAATGTAAACTACATATTTCAATCTTGCCAAGAAAAGAAAGCTTTTTATCATTTATCAAAATTGTGAAAAATAACTGATTATAAATGGCTGTGTTTTGTTTATATTCATTTGAAAGTGATTTCTTCACTAAGTAGTAGAGCCTGTAAAAAATCTCTTTGGAGCAAGTTATATTATTAGAATGACAATTATCATCATAACAGTAGTAATTGGTAATATGGGCTTTAAAGCTTTTAAAGTGCCATTTATTTAGCTCTTGCTATCTAAGACACTATGCTAAATAGTTTATGTATTCTATCAATATTATCGATAAAGGAGTAACTTTAATGATTAGTATGCTGAGAGGTTGTTGAAATGAATCTATTTTAATAATATGTTCTATGAATATAAAAAAGAATTGATTGAGAGGTACAGCTGTTCCCCACCGAGGTTTATGCTGTAGAAGTGTGGCAGGAAGCGATACCGATGGAGGAGACACTCGGACAAGTTGATTAATAGTGGAAAGAGAATTTATTAGTAGCCAGCAGAGCATGTGAGACTAGTAGCACCAAAGCATTAGCTCCCTGAATTAGATTTTTCTTACAGGTTATGTACCCTTACAGTATCCAAGCAATGGGCGCATGATTCCTTTGTTTAAGGTTTCCCAGGACTTGAGGAGAGGGGTGGGGGAGTTTGGGTGGGGTCAGCAAAGGGGAAGGGGTTTCCAGATCACTGCTCGGTCATAGCTACATACACATCCTGCTTTTCATGCTTTGTGTTGCAAGAGGCTCTAAGCAACCACTTAGAGAACTATGGAATGTAGTTCATTTAATAACTGGCTGACTCACTTATCCCTCTTGGCTCCTTTCCCCTTGTATTCTTCTGGTTTCTCACCTCTCAGAGCAGAACGGAGGCTTGCTCCCTTCTCATCTCCCCTTTGAGGCTCTAGAAATTCCATTTTACTGGAGTCTCACATTCTTCATCTAAGCCCTGGGGTATGCCTGATAGTGGTGGGTAAAGTATACATGGGCCATAGTGCGTTGCTGTACTGTGGATTCTATTGTGTTTCTTATGCTGTTCATTAACAGTGACAGCAAACACAGACCTACCTAGCAGATTCCTATGAGCAGTAAAACTTCTCCTATTAGAATTTTTTTTAATATTTTTTTATTCATTTTAGAGAAGAGAGAGTGAAGAGAGAGAGAGAGAGAGAGAAGGGCAGAAAAGGAGCAGGAAACATTAACTCCCATATGTGCCTTGACCAGGCAAGCCCAGGGTTTTGAACCGGTGACCTCAGCATTCCAGGTCAATGCTTTACCCACTGTGCCACCACAGGTCAGGCTCCTATTAGAATTTTAAATCCACCAAAGGCTGAGAAACATCCCCCAAAGGGGCTACTGGGGTTCCATCTATGCCAGACTTGCACAGGCACGTGTGCCAGTTTTGTCATCTTTTTGACAAGGTCTTCAACTGCCTGGCCCTGGTTGTCTATCTGCAGGCAACAATTAGTGAGATTGAATTTCCCACACACTCCTCCTTCTGCTGCTAGCAGATAGTCTAGTGCCAACCTGTTTTGGTAGATAGCGTTTCTCATCTGAGTTTGTTGGTGTGCAAGGAGGGTTAGGGCTCTCCCAGTCTCATTGGTAATGATTTCTAGAACTACCTGCAATCGGATAATCTGGTTTAGCATGTAAATGGGGGTACTGTATCCCCAGGATCCATCCTCTGCCCAGGTGGCAGGTCCATAGTAGTGGATTATCTGTTCTGGGGCCATTCATCATCTTTCCAGTCTCCTATCTGGAGTTCTCTCTTTACCTATTGTAAAGGCTGTGGGGCCAGTCGCCAAGCAGCTCCCCTGTTTTCAGAGGCAGGAGGAAGAAGGAGGGCTTTATCATACCAATTACATAGCTTCCTTCCCAATTCCTGGGGAGGCAGGTATAGGCCCTGTTTCTACAGATCCAGTAAAGCCCACGTGGTGGTATTCAGTCTCGGGCCCTGCCTGGGTCCTGCCAAGCTCCAGTTAGTTCTAGGAATCTGGCCAATGAATTTCTCTCTATCTGGTTTCCCCACCACATGCTTTGCTCGGAGGTGGCATTACAATACTGTTGCCCAAGACAAGTCAGTTCCCCAATTGATCCAGTCAGATCTCCTCCTCCTCTGGCTACACAGTACTGCCCTATCATAGTATGTTTCAAAATCCGCTGACTGGGGGGCTGTGGCGTTAGGTAAAGCCTCGATGGAAACCAGTTCCTTGGCTTCCCATGGCCACCGATCCCCTACTAGTGTACCTCCACACACATAGCAGGAGGTGCTGGTTAGGGAATGAGCTCTCTCTTCTGCTAGCCTCAGGAATAAGTTTTTAGTAGATTGGGGTGGTGGGGGCGGAGGCTTAGTTGCTTCTTCATAAAAAGATTTATATACTTGGAAGGCTCAGGCTGGGTGGTTCCGCACCTGGCTTTGGATGACGGGCTGAGCATAGGGGTCTAGGTCAGCTCCATTAAAGCTAAGGGTTAATATCTCATCATTCTTCCAGTGGGGGTCCAGAGGATTGGTTATAACTCACTCTAAGGGATTGCAGCCATGGCTAGTGCAATTTGACAGGGCTGTTCCTTTTCTCAGGTGTACTTCCCTTTTCTTGGAGCTATCCTTTTCCCAGGTTGCCCATAAGACACATGACCAATATACACAGCTGGTTTCCCAGGTGAAACAGTGTGAGCATGTATACTTTTCTTCTACCCTGTAGCTTCTCTCCCAGCTGAGAGGCCCGCAGGTCCTCCCTTCATCCCATATTGCCTGGCTTATGGCTGCATATGCAAGTGTAACTTGTCTGGGGTTTCCTTTAACTTTGGTCTGGGCTATTGTTGGTCCTTCTATCCATTTTCCTCATTCTCCTGCCACTATTTTTACTTCAAATACTATTGTGGCAGGAGGATCTGTAGAATTATAACAGACATAGGGCTGGTTATCCCCTGGGTCACACACTGAATATTGAGTCTGATTATAGATACAGGTCCCTTTCTGAGTTCCCTCACACTCATAGAAGCTGTAGAAAAGCAAGGTGGAGACCTTTTGGCCTTCCTTGGTGACATGGATACACAGTTCACAGTCCTCTGCCCTAGCTCCCCTCCCTCCCAGAGTCCAATTATAAGGATTCCCATGGCAACGTTCCTCAGGCTTCAGACATACACGAACCAGCCAGCTTCTGGTTTGTGGCTGGAGCAGGGCATGTTGTCTTCCTCAGGGTCAACTTACAAGGGTTGGCGGGGTCTGTCTCTGCTGTCCACGAGGGTGTCTCCACAGGGGCCACAGGCTTCGGGCTGCTGTGGTGAATCCAGTTGGGTATGTCTTCTACCTTGGCAGCAGTGGGAGTGGTCAGGATCACAGTGTAGGGTCCTTTCCACCTGGGTCGGAGGCGAGCTGGATTCCAATCCTTAACCCACACCTGGTCTCCTGGGTAAAAACAATGAACGGGGCAAACAAAACTGATCTGAGCCTTACCTAGTACCCAACTGGATATAGTACAGGCCACTTGCTTAAAGCCTCCAATTACCTGGGTAGTTCTGTTTCTCGTAGTTCTCGGGAGGTCACTGGCAAACTATGTAATATTGGGAAAGGCTTATTGTATAATATCTCATAAAATGAGTACTCAGTGTTCTTGGGTGGGGTACATGAATTTTGAACAGAATTAAAGGTAAAGCTTACACCCATTTAAGACCTGAGTCCTGACGTAACTTGCTAAGCTCTAACTTTAAAGTTCTATTTACGCATTCCACCTTTCCTGAACTGGAGGTCTGTATGCCGCGTGGTTTCCATGCGATCTTCAGGGTTGAGCAGTCTCTTGCACAACTTTAGCCACAAAGGCAGGACCATTGTCAGAGCCTATCCGAAGTGATAGTTCAAATCTTGGAATAATTTCTCTGAGCGATGTCCTGGTTACTTCTCTAGCCTTTTCAGTCCAAGTAAGGCAGGCTTCTACCTATCCTGAATAGGCGCATACTAGCACCAGCAGGTACCGGTAGCCTTGGCCTTGGGGCACCTTGGTGAAGTCTACCTGTACATCCTCAAAGGGGCTGCCCGGTAGCACTAGATACCGGTGGGGTAGGGCACTGAAGGTCCTTGTTTTGCGTTGTTCTGGCGGCAGGCTGGGCAGTACAGACTGACTTTCTTGGCTAAGGTTGCTAGGAGAGGGATGTAGAAATACCTCCCTTGAAGTTTTTCTATCTTTTCTTGTCCCCGATGGGTGGCAGTGTGTAAAGCCTGGACAACGGCCACTCCCAATAGGTGGGGGGGTGACAACTCTGCCATCTGGCAGCTGCATCCAGCCATCTTTCAGTTCTTTTCTCCCCTTTTTTTTTCCATCCACACTTTTTCTCTCTCAGAATATTTGGGTGCAAGATCTGGGGCCCATGAGATGAGAGGGACTATAGCAGCCTTGTGGTAAGGCAGAGTAGAAGACCTCTATGTCTCTGCGTCTGCTCTGGCATTTCCTTGGGCTTCCACCATTCCTCCCCTCTGGAGTCTTCAGAAGTGGATCATTGCTACGTGTTGTGGCTTCCAGACTGCTTCCAGCAGCTGCAGAATTTCTCCTGTATATTTGAGGTCCTTGTCCCCAGGTGTCAGGAGCCCTCTTTCCTTGTATATTGCCCCATGAACTTGCAGAGTAAGAAAGGCAAAGTGGGAGTAAAAAAGTTTGCTCTTTTTCCTTCACATAGCTCTAGGGCGTGAGTCAGGCAATCAATTCTGCCCATTGAGCAGAAGTGCCTTGGGGTAGAGGCCACACCTCTACAGTCTATTAGAGTCACTACTGCATACCCTGCCTGCCTTTCTCCCCTTGAGTTGACAGAGCTGCTTCTATCCACATACAGCTCTGAGTCAGGCTCCCTTAGAGGTTGATCTAGCAAATCCTGCTGGCTGGAGTATACTGAGTCAAGTACTTCTAAGCAACTGTGCTGCGGCTTTCCCTCATTCACTGGAAGCAGTGTTGCTGGATTTAAAGTGGTACACACCTCTATTACCAGTCTTTGATTTCACATAACAAGCTCTGGTACTTAGTGAGGTGGGCATTAGCGAGCTAGTGATGTCCTTTGACATTCATCAGAGTCACTACAGCATGTGACACCCTTACTTTCAGGTCTTGTCCTAAAGTTAGTTTGCCTGCCTCTTGTACCAGCATGGCAGTGGCTGCTAGGGCTCTCAAGCATGGTGGCCAGCCCTTTGCAACCCCGTCTAGTTGCTTGAAGAGGTAAGCTAGAGGTCTAGGCCATGACCTCAAATCCTGGGTTAATGCACCCACCGCTGTCTTGCTCTTCTCTGAGACATACAGCACAAAATGTTTTGCTAGGTTAGGAAGACCTAGCACTGGGGCAACTTGTAATTCCTTTTTAAGAGTTTGAAATGCACAGTCCTGTTCCAGCTCCCACTCCATGGGCTCTTTTTCTCTCCCCTTTGTAACTTCATAGAGGGGTTTGGCCAGTACTGTAAAGTTGGGGACCCACAAACGGCAGAATCCTACTGCACCCAGGAACTCTCTAACTTGTCTCCTTGTGGGAGGACCGGGATGTTCTGAATAACCTGTTTTTGTTCCACTTCTAGCCTCTTCTCCCCCTGCTGGAGAATGAATCCCAAATATTTTACTTGCCTCTGGCAGATCTGGGCCTTCTTCATTGAGACCTGTATCCATTCTTCCCTAGAAGACATAGAAGCCTGTCCATTCCTTGAGCTCATCCTTGGAGAGTCTCGTGACCCAACAACAGATCATCCATGGACTGAAGGAGGACACATCCAATGTCCTGTGCAAGAAACCGCTGGATGTCCCGAGTGAGGGCCTCCCCAAAGGTGGGGGGGAGTTCTTGAACCCTTGCAGAAGCCTAGTCCAGGTGTACTGCACCTTTGCCCTTGTAGCCGGGTTCTCCCATTGGAAGGCGAACAGCTCCCGGCTCTCAGGAGCCAGTCTTGTACTGCAGAAGGCATATTTCAAGTCCAAGTAAGTGAACTAGGAGAGTCAGGCCAGGAGGAGGCTTAGGAGAGTGTAGGGGTTTGGTAACATCAGGTGCAGAGTCACTGCTTCCTCATTAACGACCCTCACGTCCTGTACTGGCTGATAATCATTGGTTCTCAGTATTCCAGGGTGACTGCCACAGGATAGTAATGCCATGTTCCTTGAGCTTCTATAAATGTACCTGGATTCCTTACAAGGCTTCTCTAGGAATTGGGTATTGTTTCTGGCTGACAGGCAGTGCCCCAGGCTCTACCTGCACTGGCTCTTGGTTTATTGCCAGCCCGGGAGGATTGTCCTCAGCCCATACTCTGGGCCGTTTCTGGGTCAGTCTCTGATTGGGCGGCTTCCCAGACTCAGTAGTAAAAATCCTCTGTTCCTCCTCTCTGGGGATGGTTAGCATTAGAACTAACCTAGGCTTAGGCACCTGCAAGTCTAGCCAGCCATTGTCAGCAAAAGATATAATAGCCCTTAGTTTACTTAGCAGATCGCATCCCAACAAGGGCACTGGACAGTCACGCATGTACAAAACTGATGCATAACCTCATGACCTCCTATTGTGCATTTATGAGGCAGGCAGCATGGCTCCTACAATGTCCACCCTACAGGTTGACAGCGGTGCTGGCCATGTCACAACCAAATATTTAGCCCCTGTATCAACCAGGAAGTCCATCTGTTGGCCCCCTACTATCACATGGACTATAGACTCATCGGGGGGCCCTGAGTCCAGTCACTCTCAGTCCAGGAGGGACTCCCCAGCTACAGTGAACAGTGTGTCATCCCCTTTGGAAGCAGCTGGCAGGCGCGCCTCCCCCTTGTCCCAGTTGGGACATTCATTTTTCCAGTGACCGGCTCCCCAGCAGGTGGCACACTGATCACATCAGAAGGGGGTCTTGCCTGACTGTCCTTTCTTTCCTTTGCCTGTCTCCTTTCCCTTTTCGAATGGCAGAGGCTTTCCTTTGTCCTTGTGCTGAAGGGCAGCAGCTACGAGCTCAGCCTTTTTCTTCATTCAGCACTCGTCCTCCTGCCTGCCTGCAACCTCTCTGTTCATACAGACCTTATTGGCTACTTCCAGGAGTTGGGAAATGTTAATTCTGGCAAAGCTTTCTAATTTCTGGAGCTTCCTTTTTATATCTCCTGCACTCTAGCTGACAAAGGCCATATTAAGCATTCTCTAGTTTTCTGGACTTTCTGAATCAAAAGGAGTATAGATCCTGCAGGCCGCACATAACCTCTTGTAAAAGTCACCTGGACTTTCACCCTTCCTTTGCAAAGTCTCTGCCACTTTGTTTATACTAGTGGCCTTCTGGCCTCCCTTCTAGAGGCCTTGGCGAAGAGCCTGTCTGTATCTCCTGGCTGTCTCAGGCCTTCCTCTACATTTGGGTCCCACTCAGGATCCTCTCCTGGCATCTGGACCCTCACATATTCCTGAGAATTCTGGTGTTCCTCAAGGGTATTCACTTCTAGCCATTTAGTTACCTCCTGTATTATTCGGTATCTTTCCTCCATGTTGAACAGAGAGGAGCAATTGATGGCAACAGACCCATGTGGGGTTGTGGGACTGGAATATGGATTACATAAGATCTATTAAGGCCTGAGGCTTTTTTGTATAAGAGAGAGTGTGGTGCTTCCAATTGAAGAGGTTGGTGGTGGGGAAAGGTTTGTACACCAGCACCTGCTATTCTACCATGTGCCCCTGTTCATTCATCACTGTGATCCTCACTTTTCTCAGAGGCATCTGCACTCGGCACTGTGTTTGAGTGCGATCTCCTAGCGAGGGAGGGAAAGCCTGGACCTGGTTCTGGAGGGGAAATGAGAGGCACCTACAGCTTGGGCAAGCTTATGCTGGGACTTGATAGATCCAGCAATGATGGGCCTGGATCAGTAGCAATCTTTGGGGTAGACAGGGAGCCAGGAATGGAAGAGTAAAGCCTTGCAGGTACATAAGGTGGGAGACCCAAAGTTTTTGCTTCTTCTGGCTCACTAGGGGTTAAAATTTCTGTCACTGGCTGTGGCAGCTGCTCTCTGGATTTATAGGAATGATTCCCTGCCTTTGCTATCGACACAGTAGGAGCCTGACTTCTAAGCCAAGGGGGAGGGTACAATATCGCTATGAACCAGGTGTCTATGTAGGGAAACTGGTTGGGGTGGCCTAGATCTCTACTAACTATCTGCCACACTTTTTGTACAAGGGACCTATCCTGGTTCTCTTCTTCTGGCTACCCCACCCTAAAAGTGGGCCATTCTAGTTCACACAAGGTCCTCAATTTCCCTAAGGACATAGTAACTCTGTAACCCCCTGAGAATCCATTCTTAAAGTTCTTGATCATGGTGGCCAGGGGAATAGGTTTTCCCTGTGAACCTCCCATGCCTCCCAGACAAACAGCAGTCACCCACAAGAAGGAATGGGGGGTAAGGTAGGAGAAACTTGGAGGGGATGCTACTTGCTTCCTCCATCACTGGCCACTCCCCTTGCAGAGAGAGTAGACCTTCTTGGCTTACGGCAGGCTGATATAAACCTGCAGCACACAATTCTCCCTCTTAACCATACAAGGCACCCTACGGAACCACGGTTTGGGATCAACACTCACGTTGACCCTGTGAGAGAGAGTTTGAACCCTCTCCTGGTGTCTGTCTTGTTCACTCTGCACTCTCTTTCAGACAACCTCCCACAATCCATGGAGGGTGACAAGTCACCACTCCTAACCTGTCCTATGGCAAGTGATTAGTCACCACTCCAAACCTATGGAGAGTGATTAGGCTTCCCTTCTGTACATGGGGCAGGACCTCAGCTAGCTACCCTGTGCCTGGTATGCCTTACTGTGGCTCTGATTCACCCATGTTTTCTCATTCCTCTGTAGTCTGATCCATGCTGGGACCAGCAGATGGGGTTTCTCCTTCCATCCTGTGAGCCATCCACATGGGGAAATCCCTGGTGTGCACTCAGCAGGCATGTCTATAGGGCAGTTTTGGGGCTCCCCAGTGGGGTACCCGAAGTCTGCCAAACACAGGCATCATTTCTCCTCACTTCTTGGCCAATGCACCAAAAATCTGTTGCAGGAAGCGACACCGATGGAGGAGACACTCAGACAACTTGATTAATAGAGGAAAGAGAATTTATTAGTAGCTGGCAGAGCATGTGAGATAGTAGCGCTAAGGCACGAGCTCCCTAAATTAGATTTTCTTACAGGTTATATACCCTTACAGTATCCAAGCAATGGGCGCGTGATTCCTTTGTTTAAGGTCTCCCAGGACTCAAGGAGAGGGGTGGGGGAGTTTGGGTGGGGTCAGCAAAGGGGAAGGGGTTTCCAGATCACTGCTCGGTCATAGCTACATACACATCCTGTTTTTCATGCTTTGTATTGCAAGAGACTCTAAGCAACCATTTAGAGAACTATGGAATGTAGTTCATTTATAACTGGCTGACTCAGTTATCCCTGCTGGCTCCTTCCCCTTGTATTCTTCTGTCTCTCCCCTCTGAAAGCAGAAGGGAGGATTGCTTCCTCCTCATAAATATGTTATTGCTTTTGGCTTGTTTCCACTAAAGAGACATTTCACTAATGAATATTTATTTCACTGCCACAAACAATAATGCATAGAAATGCTATATAAATGTCATTGTGGGTATTTTGTCCTTTCCTCTGTCTTCTGATATGTGCCCCTTTATTTTTTATCTAACTGACAGGTATTTGTTTCAAAGCCCTAAAAATTGATATCTGAAAAATTCAATTATAATATTCATTTCCTTCTGTTTCTGGCATGTTAAAAATTCCTCCTTCATACAATAAACTAGGATATTGTAGAATATTGTGCCAAAAAGACCAGCAATTGGCAATACAACTTCACATTCATTCTGTGAAATAATTATTTTGACTAGTAAATGATACTCAAGAAAGAAGCTCAGGGAAAAATATAGGACAATATATATGAGTGAATGAAATAAATAAGAAACCTGACAATTTTATACTAAAATAGCAATAACAGATTAGTAAGACTAATTTTACTAATTAGTAATTTTATCAAGTAATTATTTTATTTTTAATGACTTCTAGGATTTCGTCATGCCAAAAGGAAATTTATTTTAGCATTATGGTAGATAGCATAATGACCCCCAAATATGTCCCCATCCTAATTCCTGGAATTTGTGACTATGTTACGACTCAAGACAAGGAAGAATTAAGGTAGCAGATGGAACTAAGATTGTCTATCAGATGACTTTAAGGTAAAAGGATTATGTTGAATTATCTGGGTGAGCCCATTTTTATTATTAGAGTCATTAAATAGGGAATCAGAAGCCCAGTAAAATGGCATTGGGAGAAGACTGGAAGGAGGATGAAAGAAAGATGGATAGAAAGGTCACATGCCAAGAAATGTGTGTGGCCTCATGAAGCTGGAAAGGAGAGAGAACAGAGTCTCCCTCGAACTTCCAGAAGAAGCGCACGTTGCTGACCCTTGTGACAAGGTCTTTGCCTTAATGCAGTGGTTCTCAAAGTGTGCGCCAGGGCGCACTGGTGTGCCCTAGAAGATTTCAGGTGCGCCCTATGGTATTCCAGAGAAATATGTGCCTGTTGGGGATCAAAAAACCAACAGGGGTTTTGGAGTTTAGATTTTTGGGGGACAGAGGTGTGGGGAATTGGCTGTAAACTGACAGTCTGCCCAACCCCCCCCCCCACCTCACTTGCCTGATTAGGTTGCAAAAGGCTGTTAAGCTGTGGTGCTGGATTGTTTACACTGCCCCCCCCCCCCATGTTCCTGGAGAGACTGGAGGCAAGTTTCTTCTATCCTTTGTTTGCTGTAAAGTTAAGATGATATGTATGGTGGGGGTTTTCTGCACTTGGTAAAATTCTTCGGTTGCCTTGGAAACGTGATCAGAGACCATTGATTTGCTAATGGCCTCACTTTGCCCTATAAATAAAGCAAGCCTGACCTGTGGTGGCACAATGGGTAGAAAAAGCATCCACATGGAAAGCTGAGGTCGCTGGTTCAAACCCCCCCCCCTTGCCTAGTCAAGGCACATATGGGAGTTGATGCTTCCTGCTCCTCCCCCTTTCTCTCTCTCTCTCCTCTCTCTAAAATGAATAAATAAAATCTAAAAAAAATTTTTTTAAATAAATAAAGCAAGATGCAGTTTGGAGTGCGCTTTGTTCTTGCTAGCAGCAATTACAGGGCCTTCCTGAACCCATGTTTTTTTAATTCTGCGTATTTTCATTCTTTCTTTTTTTCTTTTCCTACAGAGACAGAGAGAAGGACAGACAGACAGGAACGGAGAGAGATGAGAAGCATCAATCATCAGTTTTCCATTGTGACACCTTAGTTGTTCATTGATTGCTTTCTCATATGTGCCTTGACCATGGGCCTTCAGCAGACTGAGTAACCCCTTGCTCGAGCCAGCGACCTTGGGTTCAAGCTGGTGAGCTTTTTGCTCAAACCAGATGAGCCCGCTCAAGCTGATGACCTCGGGGTCTTGAACCTGGGTCCTCCGCATCCCAGTCTGACACTCTATCCACTGCGCCACCGTCTGGTCAGACAATTCTGTGTATTCTCTTAATTCTGCACCGTTCCCACTCAGGACCTGGAATTACTAAATTGTACTGGCTTGAGGCAGGTGCCCCGATATAAAAATAAATGTAGTTACTTTTTATACCATTTCATTATGGAAATACCGCTCTTTTTGTTAACACCTCATTATTATATTTATTCTTAACACATTATTGTATTATTTTTAGATAAATACACCCAAATAAAATGGATAGATTTCTCAAAAAGAAGAGTGATACTGAAGAATCTGATTCTGGAACTTAAGTGTAAATAAAATAGGACTTGAAGGCTGATGGGCAGAATTTAATTTATAGCATTTTCCATTACTTAACACTGAACAATATAATTGGATTAGAGACCCATTCATGGAAGCTTCAAGTGATTTTGGTTTAATATTAACAAGAGAAGAACTGGCAGCTATATCCACTGATCATGGATTGATGATTAAACATAAGAAATTGCCTCTTGAAGCCTTTTGGATTTCTATAAAAGAAGAATGTGTGGCAATATCTAAAAAAGTTTAGAACATTTTACTACAATTTTCAACATCCTATTTATGTGAATTAGGATTTCCTACCCTCAACACAATTAAGAGTAAAAAGAGAGGAATTCTTCAATGTATTGATGAGGAAATGAGTTTGCCTTTCAAATATATGCCCAAACATTGAAGAAATCGTTAGGACACATAAGGCTCATGTTTCTCATAAACACAGGAATGAAAAAACAACACATTCACACAGGGACCTGCTGAATTTACTAAATCTTACTAAGAATATATATATATATATTCATATATATATATATATGAAGATAATTTTTTTGTCATTTTTAAATTTTTTAACCCCTCTTTTTTTATGAATTCTAAAGAGCATAACTCAAAAAATGTAACTTAAGAATGTTTTTTAGGCCCTGGCTGGTTGGCTCAGTGGTAGAGCGTCGGCCTGGCGTGCGGGGGACCCGGGTTCGATTCCCAGCCAGGGCACACAGGAGAAGCACCCATTTGCTTCTCCACCCCCCTTCCTCTCTGTCTCTCTCTTCCCCTCCTGCAGTGGAGGCTCCATTGGAGCAAAGATGGCCCGGGCGCTGAGGATGGCTCCTTGCCCTCTGCCCCAGGCGCTAGAGAGGCTCTGGTCGAAGGCAGAGCGACCCCCCCTGGAGGGGCAGAGCATCACCCCCTGGTGGGCAGAGCTTTGCCCCTGGTGGGCGTGCCAGGTGGATCCTGGTCGGGCGCATGCGGGAGTCTGTCTGACTGTCTCTCCCCATTTCCAGCTTCAGAAAAATACAAAAGAAAAAAAAAGAATGTTTTTTAATGTCAGAATAAATTTAATTTGTCGTATTTATTTTGTTTAATTATCATAAAAGCACGCTTGGACATTATATTTTTTCTTTAATATTTGACTTAATTATAACATATTTCTCAGAAATTTGTATATAGTGAGCCTACAATTATTTGTAGGATTTTAAATGTGCCCCAACTTCAAAAAGTTTGAGAACCACTGCCTTAGTGCTTCCCTAGAGCACTGCATTAGACAGCAGTCATTTTCCATTTACTTATCTGTACCTGTGCTATACCAAGGGTCCATGTCTTTAATCTCTGCCTGAAGAGCTCATTTCTGAACTTTTATCCAAAACTCGGAAGCAGCAAAATATGTAGCCTGTCTTGGAAGTTCATACACAGTATATTCATCCAACCAGAGTGATTCTGAACACATTGCAGTCCTGCCATGGAAACCAATGACAAAAGTATACACTGCTACAAGTGTTAGAAAAGGACTTGTCACATGAACCTGTAATTCATGACCACAGAGCAAACACAAGGTAAACACAATAGTTCTGTGTTGAAACCAACTGAATGAGCTGTGGATTAGTTACCAAGTCATTCACAAGAAAACAGTATGCTGTTAACATTTCTGAACCATACATAATGTTTAGAATTTGAGTAATGGCTAGCTTAGAAAAGAAACCTTTGATGCAAATAATGTCTTTGGAAGTTTCCAGGTTTTATTTTTCTCTGTTTTATAATTTCTACCTGGTGATGATACCCTTTCTCCATATTCTCTGATACTTGCTATCTCTTTTCCCTGTCAGTAATTTTCCTTACAACATTATTCAATAAGTCATTCACTCTCAACATTAATTTAAGAAAGTGAGTATTGCATTTCAAGCATTTTTCTCAGTTTGGAATACAGTTCTGCCTCCTGCTAAGGTATTTCAGGCATCAGCAAATACATGCTATGGATGATGTGTGGGCGGAGAGGTCCTTTCTCTGCTTCAACTCCAACCCTAACATTGTGCCATGAGTTGGGGGGTACAACTTAATGAGTTATTCTATCATTTTAATCTTGAGGATTTTCTACTACAAGAAGTAGAAACAAAATTCAGACCATGTATGTAAAAAGCACAAGTGAGAAAAAGAAAATTTTTAAGTTCTTAGAAGAAACAGATCATGATGGCCTGGGGGTAGGTACAGAGTGATTTGAAGTAGTGATTAAGTTTTTCCCCATATAATTATAAGATTTATTGATTCTGTTCTTCTTCTACTGTCTATTCATTCCTGGAGTCCTCTACATTCCTTTAGCCTCTTTGCCCCTTTTCTGTGCTAATACACACTGTCTTATTTGCTGTGGTTTCAAGACTTAGTAAGTCTGAAAGTCCTGAATAATATTTTTCTTAATTTCTGCTAGAATAAGTTTCCTACATTGTCTTTCTTCAACATCGTTTTGCTTGTTCTTGACTCTTTTCTCCATCAGCTGTATTACAGGGTCACTTTGTGCTCCTAATCTGTTGGAATTCTTGCTGAATTTGCATTGCATATTTTGGCAACAAATGACATCTTGATCATACTGGGTTTTCTATCTATGAACATAAAATGTCTTGCCATTTATTTACGTCTTTCTACATGTCTTTCATTAAAGTATTATGTTAGGTTCATAATTAAAATCTCTTTTAGGTTCATTCCACTCAAGTGGGAGAATATTTTTCCACTCAAGTGAGAGCATCAGCCTGCATCTGGCTTCCTTTCCCCCTACTACTTTGTGATAGAAAAATATGTGTGTATATCACTATTTTTTAGTGTCTAAATAGTATTTAATTATATGAACATGTTTTATTTTATTTAAGAAAATTTTATGTGCTTTTTTTTTTAAGTGAGAGGAAGGGAGATAATGAGACAGACTCCCACATGTACCCAACTGGGATCTACTCAGCAACTCCCAGTCTGAGGCCCATGCTCAAACCAAACAAGCTATTTTTAGCACCTGAGGCTGACCTGCTGGACCAAGCGATCCTCAGCACCCAGGGCCGGCATGTGAACCAATCAAGACACTGACTGAGGGAAGGGAAGAGGAAAAGAAGGGGGAGAGTGAGGGGAAGAGAAGCCGATGGTTGCTTCTCTTGTGTGCCCTGAACAGAAATTAAACTCAGGATATCCACACGCTGGACCAACACTCTATCCATTGAGCCAGGGGCCATGTTTTAAGTTTTAAGAAGACTTTTACGTTGTTCAGTATTTGTTATAATCCAAACTGCTGTAGGAAACATCTTTATACATCACTGTGCCCTTGTGAGACTATAACTGTAATTTTCATGAAATGAAATTTCTGCTGAAAGAGTGCATGAATTTAAAGTTTACATAACATTCCACATTTTTGTATAAATAAGTACCACAAACTGGGTGGCTTAGAACAACTGAAATTGATTATCTCATAATTCTGGAGGCCAGAAAATCAAGATAAAGGTGTTGACAGATCTGTTCCTTCTGAGGCTGTGGGGAGAACCTGCTCATGCCTCTCTCCCCGTTTCTGGTTTTGCCAGCAATCCATGGTGTACCTTAGTGTGGAGATGCATCGCCCCCATCTCTGCCTTCAGGTTCAATGTGTCTAAATAGTCCCTTTTTATAAAGACACCATTTAAATTGGATTAGGGCTCATGCAAATGACCCCATTTTAACTTGATGACCCCCCTAAAGACCCTATTTCCAAATGTGGTCCTATTTGGAGGTTGTGGGGTTAGGAGAGGTTAGGACTCCAACATATTTTGGAGGAAACACAATTCAACCCATAACACTTCAGTATTTACTTGATTGCTTTTATAAGTCCCAGTCACAATCTATTCTGACCAGTGCTCCCTTGCTAATCTTCCTGAAGCAATGAGTTTCATTATAACAAAGGGTACATTTTTGTAACATGGGATAGTGTATAGACAATTTTTCATTTCACATTACAAGTATTTGTGTTAATATAACTCAAGATTACATAGGGGTGGTATAATGTTGGGTGCTGCTCAAAATAACTGTAAATTCGTATTTTCTAGGTGTGCGTGTGTGTGTAGGGCATCCATCAATGAGGTTGTATCCTGTGGGAATATATTAGTAAGTGGCAATTACTGGATTTAACAGCATCTATTCTTCAAAGATCAAAACCTCTTAACCTCCCACCCAGTGACTCAGTTTCCTGCATAATCACAGTAGGGTTAATAATACCCAACTGTCTCCCCCAAGATCACAGAACTGCTGTGGTGAGTCAGGAACAATTATCACCCAAATTCTCACTTGAATTAAGGTACACGGAAGGACTTCTATCAGTCACTTCCCATCATCACTTTTGTTATGGTTTATCAGTTGCTTCACATCATCGCTGTTTGTTATGGTTTAGTTGGGCTGTCCTCTGAATAGAGAAGTACTTGGCTAACTGCAGAATCCGCTGCACTGTAGACAGTTTTTGGTAGACTTTTGATGGCTTTCTGTCACAGTATAGCCCTTTACATTGCTGTTAACGCAACGCGTGTCTGTGTCCAGACCCATCGCACCTGACTAGTTGGCGATCTCTTCTTTAGGGCCTGTAAGAAGCAGAGATTTGGCCCGTTTAGGTTGTAGGCCAGGGGAAGAAATGAGGAAGACAGAGAGGGGCCAAACTTTGAAAACTGAAGTTAGACATGGGTGCTGCTTTCTTCCGAGCACTATCCCTGTAGTGCCCAGGTGTGGTTCATCTCAGATGCCCCTCCCAGCCCACCCACTGATGCTCTGCCCTCCTCAAGCCTCCATGGGGTTCAAGAAGGGGCCCTGGGTAGTGTTAGATTCAGGAAGGGGTGCTGAGACTGCCAGAAGTAATTATTGAAGGAGCCAGAACAGGGAGGTGTTGATAGAGCCCCTCTGAGGCTGAGAACAAAGAAGATCAGCACAAAGGAGGAAAACTTTTGCATTCCATTGGTCAGAGACCCTTATCAGAAGTTTATGTTTGAAATTCACCACTAAGCTAAACCCAGCCCCTGTTGCTATGCTGCGTGCGGACCCCTTAACGAATAGGTAACTGCCACATCTGCTTCTGTATAATACTTGCTTACTTAGGATATATAAGGACCTGGCTGTAAGTGCCAGGGGCGACTCCCATTTGCATCTCCCTGTGAGTATGGTGTCTCAGGACACTGGGGAGTTCGCCCCCTGCGCAGGTTAAACTTGGCCAATAAAGTACGATCTAAGCTCCTGAAAGTCTCCGACGTTTGTTCTCGTATCCGGTGGATCCAATATTTTGGGGTCTCGCCCAGGATTCTCCCTTGGCGGAGTTTTGGGTCAGAGACTGGAGGGACAGCAGTTCAAACAACTTGAGCTGGGTAAGTATTCACCTAGGATCCTTATTTGGGTTGGCTTTTGAGCTCTAGAGCGCACATTCCTGAGGTGGTAGGTGGGACGCTGCTGGTAACCTACCCAGGGCTTTCAGAGGCGGGACGCCGCCCTCTGAAATTTGGATATTTGGATTTGTTAACTCTAGGAGTGACCGGTCACATTAGGAATCCTTTTTGCACTGCACTGCGTTTTGTCTGAGCTTGAATGACTGAGTTGAGTGTGAGAGAAACAAATGTGTTCCCTGTGTTAATAGTGTGTTGCCTCTATCCTGCCCTTTCTCATTATTCCTGAGTCATCCAGGATGGGACAACAGGAATCTGTGCCTGGATCCCTGCTCGAGTGCCTGTTGAAGAATTTTTCTGATTTCCAGAAGAGGGCTCAGGGGTATGGAGGTCCGCCTCCGAGTCCAGGTTTCCTCCGAACCTTGAGCCAGCTGGATTGGCCTGTGTTTAATGTGGGATGGCCCACAGAAGGCACTTTTGACCTTCCAACTTTATTTGCTGTTAGAGCCACTGTCTATAGAGCACCCCACCCAGACCAATACCTGTATATAGATGTGTGGGTAAATATAGCCGCTGAGCAGCCAAGGTACATCAGAAAGTGTCTGAAGGACAGCCAGCGAGGCAGGCAAGCAGTTTGTCTCACTATGGGGGATAAGAAAGTTGGGAGGGTCAAAGAAAAGGAAAAGGGAGAAGCCCATTGCCCGACGCAGCCTGGTGAACCGTCCAGACTTTATCCTGTTTTGCCTGGACTGCCGGAGGACCACCTAGACCCGGTGGATTCCCCTCCACCCTATCAGTGGCAGGAGGAACCAGATTCCTCGCAGCAGGACGTGAGTGGGCTCCCGAGTCCGCCCCACACCCGAGGAGGGAGGCGTGGCCATCCCTTCTGGTAGGAGGCGTGGCCGTTCCTCCTTCGGCAGTGGGCACGGCTGGTTTTCCTCCTGCGGCAGGGGGCACGGCCATTTTCCCTCCTTCGGCAGGAGGCGTGGCCGTTCCTTCTTCGGCAGGAGGCGTGGCCATTCCTTCTTCGGCGGGGTATGGCCATTTTTTCTTCTTCAGCGGGAGGTGCGGCTATGCCTCCTTCGAGGGGAGGGGCAGCCATCTTGCCCCTCCGGGAGGAACGGGCACCTCCTCTCCTCATCTATGTGCCTTTTTCCACCAGTGATTTATACAATTGGAAGCATCAGAATCCCCCATTTTCCGAGAAACCTCAGGGATTAATATCTCTCCTTGAGACCATTTTTAGGACCCATCAGCCTACGTGGGATGATTGTCAGCAGATTTTACAAACCCTCTTCACTTCTGAAGAAAGGGACAGAATAATGAGAGAAGCTGCTAAGGCAGTATTGGGGGAGGAAAGGGAAACTCGGGAGTGAAGAAGGGAGGTAGAAGATGTTCTCCCGTCTCAACCTCCTACCTGGGACCCTAATACCGCTGGGGGAAGGGACCAGCTCATCCAGGGCTCTGTTGAGGGGGTTCAAGGCAGCAGCTAGAAAGCCAACCAACTTTAGCAAGGTAAGTGAGGTCATCCAGGGGAGGGAAGAATCCCCGGCAGCTTTCTTAGAGAGACTCATGGAGGCATATAGAGTGTACACCCCCTAAGACCCAGAAGCGGAAGAAAACAAGAGGCTAATAAACATAGCCTTTGTGACTCAAGCCGCTTCTGATATAAGGAAAAAGCTTCAGAAGATTGAGGGGTTCGAGGGAGAGAATAGGAGTAAGCTATTAGAAATAGCCCAGAAAGTATATATCAACAGGGATGATCCAGAAGTTGGCAGAGCAAAGGAGGTAGCCAAGATCCTGATCGCTGCTCAAAAACCTCCCCCCAGAGGAAAAGGGGGACAGAGGAAGGGCCAAGGACAGCGAATAGACAAGGATCAATGCGCCTATTGCAAGGAGAAAGGACACTGGAGGAGAGAATGCCCAAAGTTGAGGGCCGACAGCCAGAGGCCAAAACAAGCCCCAGAGGTCTTGCTCCAAACCTTAGACTGACGGGGCCAGGGCTCCATTCCCGATGGCTCCCAGGAGCCCATGGTCACCTTAATAGTCTAAGGAAACCAATAGACTTCCTAGTCGACACAGGAGCCACCTACTCAGTCCTAAAGAAACCACAGGGCCAGATGCAGAAGGCAACTACTAAGATAATAGGGGCAATGGGCAAAGCAGAAGCCTACCCATGGGCCACCGCAAGAATCACTGACTTAGGTCAAGGCACCATCACCCACTCTTTCCTAGTCATTCCAGACTGCCCTTACCCACTGCTTGGCAGGGACTTATTGCAGAAACTACAGGCTACTATAACCTTCCGATGGGAGGAAAGCCCTATGGGGAGCAAAGAGGCAGAGGTCAGCATGGAAGTAACTATCCCACTGTCTGAAGAACACTTACTTGCCACCGTCCTAGAAGGTAAGGAGGCTGAGGAAGGGGTTCCAGACACCCTGCGTGCCCGGGTACCTGAGGTTTGGGCAGAAACCAACCCCCCAGGTTTGGCCGCTCACCAACCGCCTGTCCTGGTGCAACTGCTTAGCACTGCTAGACTGGTTAGGATCAGGCAGTACCCAGTCCCAGCCCGAGCTAGACAGGGAATCACCCGGCACTTGCAACACCTGCTAGAGGCAAGCATCCTCCGAAGGTGTCAATCAGCCTGGAACACCCCACTGCTTCCCGTCCAGAAACCAGGGAGCCAAGACTATTGTCCAGTCCAGGACTTGCGGGAAGTAAATGCGCAGGTAGAGACTATTCATCCCACAGTGCCCAACCCGTATACCTTACTGAGCTCATTGCCTCCAACTCATACCTATTATTCTGTCCTGGATTTGAAGGATGCCTTCTTTTGTATTCCCCTGGTGCTTCAGAGCCAAGAGATCTTTGCCTTTGAATGGAATGACCCAGATAATGGACTGGTGGAGCAGTTCACTTGGACTAGACTACCACAAGGGTTTAAGAATTCCCCCACCATTTTTAATGAAGCCCTCAGCAAAGATCTGCAGGCTTTCCACTCCTCCCATCCGTCGATTGTACTGCTCCAGTATGTAGATGACATCCTCATAGCTGCCAAGGATGAAGGAGACTGTGAGGAAGCTACCTCGGACCTGCTACAAGATCTCAGGTGAATGGGGTATTGAGTCTCCGCCAAGAAGGCCCAGATTGTGACGCAAACTGTAAGTTACTTAGGGTATAACTTACAGGGAGGGCAAAGGACATTGTCCAGCCAGCGAATCCAGACGGTCTTGCAGATCCCCGAGCCTACTAGCAAGAGGCAGATATGAGAATTCCTGGGTGCAGTAGGATACTGCCGACTGTGGATATTAGGCTTTGCAGAACTAGTTGAACCCCTGCACGAACTGATCAGGGGTAAGGAAGAGCAGTTCACATGGACAGATAAGGAGAAGCAAGCATTCCAAGCACTTAAAGAGGCCCTGGTGGCTGCCCCAGCTTTGGCCCTGCCAGATCTGGCCAAACCCTTTCAGCTATTTATAGCAGAAAAGGGAGGGGTAGCTTTAGGGGTACTGAACCAGGAACTTGGGCCGTGGAAGAGGCCCGTCGCCTATTTGTCCAAGAAACTTGATCCTGTAGCCTCGGGATGGCCAGCATGTCTGAGGGCACTTGCTGCCACCTCCATACTAGTCAAGGAGGCTAGTAAATTGACTTTAGGGCAGGACATCCAAGTCTTTGGGGAACACTACGTAGAGCAAGTGCTGCGAGCACCTCCTGACAGATGGCTATCTAATGCGCGGCTAACGCAGTATCAGGCTCAGCTGCTGAACCCTCCTTCTGTTCAGTTCCTCAAAACAGTGGCCCTGAACCCAGCAACCCTGTTGCCAATGCCAGACTCTACTTTGGTTCACAGTTGCAAGCAAATCCTTGACACGGTGACTGGCTCCTGCCCGGACTTAAGGGATCAGGCCTACGAGAAGGCAGACCTGACTCTCTTTACTGATGGGAGCACTTTTATCAAGGATGGACAGCGGTATGCAGGGGCAGCAGTGACCATGGGAGATAAGGTCCTATGGCAGAAAGCCTTGCCCGCAGGGACATCTGCACAGAGGGCAGAACTAATAGGACTAACCAGGGCCTTACAGATAGCGGAGGGAAAAGTTACCAACATCTATACTGACAGCCGTTATGCACTCGCCACCGCCCATGTTCACGGGATCATATATAACAGAGGTCCCCAAACTACGGCCCGCGGGCCACATGCGGCCCCCTGAGGCCATTTATCCGGCCCCCACCGCACTTCCGGAAGGGACACCTCTTTCATTGGTGGTCAGTGAGAGGAGCATACTTCCCATTGAAATACTGGTCAGTTTGTTTATTTAAATTTACTTGTTCTTTATTTTAAATATTGTATTTGTTCCCATTTTGTTTTTCTACTTTAAAATAAGATATGTGCAGTGTGCATAGGGATTTGTTCATAGTTTTTTTATAGTCCGGCCCTCCAACGGTCTGAGGGACAGTGAACTGGCCCCCTGTGTAAAAAGTTTGGGGACCCCTGATATATAAGGAGAGAGGCCTCCTGACAGCAGGGGGAAAGGACATTAAGAACCGTAGTGAATGGCCAGGGCACACAGGAGAAGCGTCCATTTGCTTCTCCACCCCTCCGCCGCACCTTCCTCTCTGTCTTTCTCTTCCCCTCCCGCAGCCAAGGCTCCATTGGAACAAAAATGGCCCGGGCGCTGGGGATGGCTCTGTGTCCTCTGCCTCAGGTGCTAGAGTGGCTCTGGTTGCAACATGGCGACGCCCAGGATGGGCAGAGCATCGCCCCATGGTGGGCGTGCCGGGTGGATCCTGGTCGGGCGCATGCGGGAGTCTGTCTGACTGTCTCTCCCTGTTTCCAGCTTCAGAAAAATGCAAAAGAAAATGCAAAAAAAAAAAAAAAAAAAAAAAAAAGAACCGCAGTGAAATTCTTGCCCTCCTCAATACCATTTGGCTACCTACCAAAGTTGCCATCATCCACTGCAAAGGGCACCAAAGAGGGGACTCTCCTATTGTAAAGGGTAACAACCTAGCAGACTCAGCTGCAAGAGAGGCAGCCCCTGGGCCACAAGAAAGCCTTCTGCCATTACTGCCTAAGCCAACATTACCTCCGGATCCTAGATATTCCCCAGAAGAAGAGCAGGAAGGGATACAATTGAAGGGAAAGAGAAACCAGCAGGGATAGATAGAGCTTCCTGACTCCCGGCTCTATTTACCCCAAGGAATAGTAAGAGAAATAGTAGGAGATATTCATACTAGCACTCACCTAGGGCAGAATAAGCTAGAACAACTTATCAGGAAGTATTATGTAGGGCCCAACATCAGGGATATTGTCCACTCCATTGTCTCGAGGTGCAGTATCTGTGCCAGAGTAAATGCGCAGAATAAGAAGCTACCCCCCTTTGTGAGGTATTGTGGGAAAGCTCCGGGAGAACTGTGGGAAATAGATTTCACAGAGATGACCCCTAGGAAGTCAGGTTATAAGTATCTATTAGTATTAATAGACCACCTTCTCAGGATGGGTAGAAGCATTCCCCACGCGAGGAGAGGCTGCTTCCACAGTTTGCAAAGTCTTATTAAAGGAAATCACACCTAGATATTGCATTCCCCTAGCCCTAGGGTCAGACAATAGACCTGCATTCATATCCAGGATATCTCAAGAATTAGCCACTAAATTAGGTATCAATTGGAAATTGCATTGCAATTATAGGCCCCAAAGTTCGGGACAGGTAGAAAGAATGAATAGGACTCTGAAGGAAACTATAATTAAGCTGAGAGGGGAGACCGGCGAAAACTGGGTTGAGCTCCTCCCTTCCGCCCTTTTTAGAACCAGATGTACCCCCTATCTCAATAAATGGATCCCTTATGAAATCTTATTTAGGCAACCTGTGCCCCTTGTACCTCAATTGACCAGAGGGGAACTAGAGGTTTCTAATCATAATTTCCTCAAGTCCTTGCAGGCCCTGCAACACATCAGAAGCGAGGTGCGGGCCTCCAGAGATCAGCCCATTCGAATGAGAAACACAGCTCCTGACTACCGGAGCCACCGGAGCCTGGACACTGGGTGTGGATTCTCAACCACAGACGGGGCAACCTTAGCCGCGTTGGAATGGACCATTCCAGGTGATCCTGAGTACACCCACAGCTATCAAGGTAGCTGAAAAACCTTACTAGATCCACATCTCCCACATAAAACCAGCCCAGCTTGACGAGGTAACAGGGGCCCAGGACTCGGACCTGAGAAAATAGAGAGTCCACGCAAATCCCAAGGACCCCTTAAGGTTGTGGTTCTCGTCCACATCCTAGGAGGACTACTGTGTCTATTAAATTTTACAGAGGGAGGATTGGGGCCGGTACCAAAAGTGGAAGAGCTACTCAGGACACTGTATGTCTCCCCTTGTGAACTGCAGAGGAGGAACCACTACCACTAGACCGGAGAAATACACAAGGCAGGTTGATTGTAATAGCAAAATAGCGTACCTTGCCGTGACACCAGGTATAGGGGGAGGTATCACCCAACAGTGGGTCTGCAATAATAAACCCCGCATAATTCCCCCTATTCAAGGCAAGCCAGGACCCTGTCCTGCTGAGTGCACTAGTTTGTATGATCAAATGCACTCCTCCTGTTACAAGGAATTTCAGGAATTGCACTAGTTATGATACTACCTACTTCACTGCCATCCTTCAGAGAACTCGAGTGGGCATTAGCTCGGAGATAGGATCACATGGCTGCATGCAGGCTTCATGCAAAGGGACACGCGGCAAGCCCGTATGTTAGTCTAAGAAATCCCCTCTACATGGTTCAGATGGAGGAGGAGCCCAAGATACTATCAGAGAATCTATAGTGCAAGAAAGAATTGAACAAATTATTAACCTTATGTACCCCCAAATTAATTATCATCCTTTGGCTTTGCCAAAAGCACGAGGTGTCGACTCAGACACTCAGTCCTCTGATATACTCCTAGCTACCCATCGGGCACTTAATGCCTCGAATCCTACTCTAGCTGCGGATTGCTGGTTTTGTATGACCCTAGGCACACCCATGCCAATCGCTCTACCAGCAGCATTCAATGAGTCTATGCTTACCCAATATCCTAATTGCAGTGCTAACACTCCTTTTAGAGTTCAGCCCATAGATTTCCTCAATGTTTCTTGCGTCCTAAGTCATCCACACATACTCTGGTTTCTCTTCAGATCGCATAAATCTTTCGCCTTTTACTAAGTCATCCACAAAATAACAGTTCTGATATAGACATTGGGTTTGCGGATTTTGCTAATTGTAGCGAATTCATTAACTCCAGCTCTCCCCTCTGCCCTGGCAGGGGACAAGTGTTGTTATGTAGAGGTAATCTAGCTTTCTATTTGCCCACCAACTGGATCGGGTCTGTGTGCTAGCCACTCTATTGCCAGATATAGACATTATACCTGGGGATGAGCCTGTCCCCATCCCTATTTTAGACTCTATCGCAGGTCGCTCTAAGAGAGCTGTTACACTCATTCCATTGTTAGTAGGCCTAGGTATTACCGGGGCTGTAGCTACTGGTACTGCTGGACTAGGGGTGGCCGTTCATTCCTATACTAAGCTTTCTAACAAGCTAATAGATGATATTCAAGCTATATCCAGTACTATCCAGGATATTCAAGATCAATTAGATTCTCTAGCAGAAATGGTCCTGCAAAATAGAAGGGGCTTAGACTTACTTACAGCAGTGCAGGGAGGCATCTGTTTGGCTTTACAGGAACGTTGCTGCTTCTATGTCAACAAATCTGGTATAGTGCGAGACAAAATCAAAAGGCTACAAGAAGATCTAGTAAAGAGAAGAAGAGAGCTCTTTAAAAGCCCCCTGTGGAGTAGCCTCAATGGTGCTTTCCCTTACCTTCTCCCTTTGCTAGGTCCGTGCATTGGTTTCTTGTGCCTATTGTCCTTAGGGCCCATTTTGTTCAACAAGCTACTCAGTTATGTTAAAGAAAGAATAGATGTAGTAAAGTTAATGGTTCTGTCTCAACCTTATACCATTCTTCCCACTGATGAAGAATCAAGGGTTTGATTTATGCCCAAAAGAGATGGGGGGATGTTAGATTCAGGAAGGGGTGCTGAGACTGCCAGAAGTAATTATTGAAGGAGCCAGAACAGGGAGGTGCTGATAGAGCCCCTCTGAGGCTGAGAACAAAGAAGATCAGCACAAAGGAGGAAAACTTTTGCATTCCATTGGTCAGAGACCCTTATCAGAAGTTTATGTTTGAAATTCACCACTAAGCTAAACCCAGCCCCTGTTGCTATGCTGCGTGCGGACCCCTTAACGAATAGGTAACTGCCACATCTGCTTCTGTATAATGCTTGCTTACTTAGGATATATAAGGACCTGGCTGTAAATGCCAGGGGCGACTCCCATTTGCATCTCCCTGTGAGTATGGTGTCTCAGGACACTGGGGAGTTCGCCCCCTGCGCAGGTTAAACTTGGCCAATAAAGTACGATCTAAGCTCCTGAAAGTCTCCGACGTTTGTTCTCGTACCCGGTGGATCCAATAGGTAGTACGGAAATTTTAGAAATCATGTATGTTGTTTTCCCACACACAAGCAACGCAGGTTGATAGTTAATATCCCTCAGCCGCATAAATGGTCCCCCGTAGCCAGCCACAGCTCTCCATCGTACAGACCCGCCTCTCGCCTGTGAAAACGCACCCCTCAGCTGTGTAGGCTCGCCCCTCAACCATACAGCCCCGCCCCTCAGCTGTGTAGGCCCACCCCTCAGCCGCACAACCCCGCCCTTCAACCACACAGCCCCGCCCACCAGCCGCACAGCCCCGCCCATCAACTGTGTAAGCCCGCCTCTCAGCTGCACAGCCCCGCCCCTCATTTGTGTAGGCCCGCCTCCCATCGGTACCGGTCCTACCCTCGCTAGCACAGGCCGGCCTTTCGCTGTGCCCCGCCCCTCCTCGCGTAAGCCCCTTGCTGTGCACTCAGCCCCGCCCCTCTCCGTGCCCCGACGCTCTCCCCGCCCCTCCAAAACTGCGTACGCCTCGCGCTCCTCAATCCAGCCCGGCCCTCCTCGCGTAGCCTCCGGCTCTGTGATCAGTAAATCTCGAATGCCCTGCTCATCCGGTGCTGGTTGCGGCCTAGGGCCCTGGAGTCCCGCCCCATAGCAGCGGCGGCCCGCCCTTTTCCTCACCAGCCTATTGAAGAGGGCGTCGCATTAGGCTCCAGCCAATGGGATCGCGACCAGCACAGTGCGTCGGAGTAAGTGGGGGATAAGTTCATCGCGGCGCTGCCCCAGCGCAGGGCACGCACCATGTGGCGCTGCAGCGGGCGGGTCGCGGTCACCCTGCGGCGGCCGAGCTGCGGGTGAGACTTAGGCGAGCGGAAGGAAGGAGGGGAGGTGGTAAAAGGGCCAGCAGGGGCGCTGGGAGATGGCGGGCGGCTGACGCGAGCCTGGCGGGTGGGGGGATGGGGGCTTCAGGGTCTTGTCCGGGCAGGAAGTGCTGGACCACAGCTCTCTGCTTCGGGGGCTCCGCCCCCTCATGCCCCTCGGCGTGGGCTCCAGTACCGGAGGCCTGTCGCCCTGGGCTATTGCACCCCGAGACCTCTTCCCTGGGGCTTTCGTTCCCCGAGACCCCTCTCCTTGGGCTCCAGGACTCCTGGACCCCCTCGCCGGGGTTCCCGTACGCTGAGCCCCTTCGCCCGGGAGCTCCTGTGCCCCGAGACCCATCTCCTGGGGCTTTTGGGCCTCGAAATCCCTCCTCTGGCGTTCCCGTACCCTGAGGCCCCTCCACGGGGCTCCCGCCTCCCGAGACAGTTATGAGGCTCTCAAATCCTAAGTCCCCTAACCGGTGTTCCGGTTTCCTGATACTACACCCCTGGGGCCACTGGACTTCTGGACTCCTCTGCTGGACTCTTAAGACCTCTCTCGGGACCCGTACGCAGGACCACTCTCCTGGGGTTCCTGAACATTTGGACCATTCTTCTGAGGCTCCTGGACTCAAAGAGCCAGGACCTCGGCCTGAAAACCCTTTCAGGGCCTGGGTGACAGCCTCTTAGCCCCTTCTGATAGGAGTGCAGCCACCCTCCCTTGGCTTCCCCTGCCCAGTATACACTCCCACAACCCCCACCTCCCTTCCAAGGAAGGGAGTTCCTGTCCAGGAGCCAGGGTTGATGTGATGCAGCCCGGTAAGTGTGAAGTAAAGAAGGGCCAGGCCCATGTAGCTGTCCTCTGACCCCTTTTCTCTCTAGGACCTCAGAGTGGGTGTCCCCCTATGCAGGCGGTCAAGGCTTTTGAAGTGAAGATAGTCATTGATGTGGATTTTAATACATGTGATAAAAGTAACTGGTAGTTTATGGGTCTCATTAATATGTTTGCCCTCCTTTTTTGTTGTGTGCTGAGAGTCCTTAAGAGACTTGGCGCTTCCCCAGGAAGTACTTACATTTAAGCAGCTACGTTTTAATAAAGTTGTAGCCTCCAGGATTTGAACTTTTTAAAATGACTATAATTATGGAAAATGTTTACATTTAGTTTACAACTGTGGATGAGTGTCATGTCCTATGAGTTTGTAAAGTACAATTTATTTTTGAAAAACTAAGTTTAGTTTCATCCTAATTCACAAAACCTTTCTTAATTTATGGTGCTGTTAGCCCAGGTGGGGAATATGGGAGTATGTGTTGGGGTGTCCTCATTGGTGTGGGAGCATTTTCATCCGTGTAGTCCCTTCCCAGGAAGTATGGGGGGAGAGTGCATGTTATCCCTCACTATACATACACTTAGCTATTTTGCTTTTTGTGGTTGGGTTCTTGATGATAAATAACTTCTCTTTTTTTTTTTAATTTTATTTTTTTACAGAGACAGAGAGAAAGTCAGAGTGAGGGATAGACAGGGACAGACAGGAACAGAGAGATGAGAAGCATCAATCATTAGTTTTTCATTGCGCATTGTGACACCTTAGTTGTTCATTGATTGCTTTTTCATATGTGCCTTGACCATGGGCCTTCAGCAGACAAGGTGAATTTTTGCTCAAACCAGATGAGCTCGCGCTCAAGCTGGTGACCTTGGGGTCTTGAACCTGGGTCTTCCGCATCCCAGTCCGATGCTCTATCCACTGCACCACTGCCTGGTCAGGCGATAAATACCTTCTTAAAATGTACCACAATTCTAGAATTTGCTAAATCATTAAAGAAAATGTTGGTTGATTATAACAATCTCCATAATATTGCCTGAGTTTTATTCAGTACAGATCTTTAAAAAAATATTTTTTGTGAGATATATTAATGTAGAAAATTTTATAAAAGATGTAATGCAGCTGAGAGAAATTTTATTTAAAAATAAGTTGTGTCACCATTACCCAGTTTAAGATTATCCCTAATTGATCATAACTCTCACTCCCTCTTAGATATAATCTCTCCTCTCCTGGTTTACAGAAATCATCTCCTGGCTTTTCTTTTTCTTATCTTTCTTTTCTTTTTTTTAGCAAGAGAGAGAGAGGGACAGATAGAGACAAACAGGAAGGGAGAGAGATGAGAAGCATCAATTCTTTGATTCTTTGTTGCGGCACCTTAGTTACTCATTGATTGATTTCACCTACATTCCTTGACTGGGGAGGCTCCAGCCAAACCAGTGACCCCTTGCTAAAGCCAGCAACCTTAGGGTCATGTCTATGATCCCACTCTCAAGCTGGTGAGCCCGTGCTCAAGCCAGATGAGCCTGGGCTGCAGCTGGTGACCTCTGGGTTTCAAACCTGGGTCTGATGCTCTATCCACTGCGCCACCACCTGATCAGGCATTTCTTTTTATTTTTTAAGTGAGAGTAGGGGAGATACAGAGACAGACTTGCATATGTGCCCCAACTGGGATCTCACCTGGCAACCTCCATCTGAGGCTGTGCTCGCAGCTGAGCTGTTTTTTGCGTCTGAGATGGAGGCTCCACCAAGCTATTGTCAGCATCTGGGGCCAACATGCTCAAATCAATCAAGACATGGCTTTGGAGGGGAAGGGAGAGAGAGAGAGAGAGAATGGAAAGAGAAGCAGATGGTCGCCTCTCCTATGTACCCTGACCGGGAGTCAAACCCAGGATTTCCACATGCTGGGTTGATGCTCTACCACTGAGCAAACTGGCCATGGCAACCGACATCTTTGTTACACATAGTTGTAGTCTGTTTGTTCTTATGTCTGCATGTTGAGTTATTGACTGAATAGTTTACAATTTATCCATTCTCTATTGGTGGACATCTGGGTTGATGAACTCTTAGGAATAGTGCCAGCTGTGTGGTATATGTGTGCTGGTCTTCCAGTACAGGTTTTCCCACAGTCTGAAAGTAGAACATGCCTGTGAAACATTACCTAAGCCAAAATGGCATAAAGCAAAAAGCAATTACTGTTATTTCATATGGGAAAATTTTTCAGCTACCCTAAACCTCTCAAGTAACCTACTAAATCATACCAATTAACACAGAAAGTAAATGAACACTAACATATAGTAAAAGCCAAAATGTACAGAAATAAGTTGAGATACAGTATAGATCAGTGGTAGTCAACCTGGTACCTACCATCCACTAGTGGGCGTTCCAGCTTTTATGGTGGGCGGTAGCGGAGCAACCAAAGTATAAATAAAAAGATAGATTTAACTATAGTAAGTTGTTTTATAAAGATTTATTCTGCCAAACTTAGCAAAAATCCGACATAAAGTACTTGGTAAGGAATTATTATTATATGCTTTAACTTGCTGTAACTCTGCTTTATAAATTTTAT
Source organism: Saccopteryx bilineata (assembly GCF_036850765.1). Taxonomy (NCBI): domain Eukaryota; kingdom Metazoa; phylum Chordata; class Mammalia; order Chiroptera; family Emballonuridae; genus Saccopteryx; species Saccopteryx bilineata. The sequence continues at coordinate 164,224,231 of NC_089494.1, forward strand.
AAAGTAAAGTTACTTCTCTACTTTATAAATCACCATTACTGTGGAACCGGTGGGCGGTTAGAAAATTTTACTACTAACAGAGATACAAAAGTGGGCAGTAGGTATAAAGAGGTTGACTACCCCGGTATAGATGTTCATAGATACAGCTTGATGCTGAGTATAGTTCCCAGGGAAGGAGTTTGGTGGGGCCACTCTGCTCTGGGTGTGCACTGCCTCTGATAGCTCCTACAGAACAATCAGAATGCTATTTCTGATTTTAGCCCTTTTTTCATAAAAGCGAAAAATCCCTTTGGGATTTCTTTTGGTTAGTGAGACAAATACAAATGTGAATGTGGGTCTTTCCTAAAGTGAAGTGGCAGAAGGTGAACTTTGAAAAGCAGGATACCTGCTTGTCAAGGTGAGTAAACTGCTATTTAAGTCATCCCTATTGCTGTTCCAGTCACTGTTCTAGTTTTCACTCCCAGGAGCAGTGTGAGAGTGTTTGGCAACACTAGACTTCTTAATACTTTTGAGTAGTGAGTTTTTTTCATGCTTGCTGACCCTCCGGAAGTGAGTTTTTTTTTTTTTAATTAAATTAGTTCCAGTTACAGTTTTCTTTTTTTAACAGAGACAGAGAGAGTCAGAGAGAGGGATAGATAGGGACAGACAGGAACAGAGAGAGATGAGAAGCATCAGTCATTAGTTTTTTGTGGCGACACCTTAGTTGTTCATTGATTGCTTTCTCATACGTGCCTTGACTGTGGGCCTTCAGCAGACTGAGTAACCACTTGCCCAAACCAGCGACCTTGGGTCCAAGCTGGTGAGCTTTTGCTCAAACCAGATGAACCCGCGCTCAAGCGGGTGACCTTGGGGTCTCAAGCCTGGGTCTTCCGCATCCCATCCGACGCTCTATCCACTGCACCACTACCTGGTCAGGCCAGTTACAATTTTATTAACTTAAAATCATGCTTGTTTGATAACCAATTTATGGAAACAAAAAGAACATACATTTGCCTTTTTTTAAATGTTGCCTTACACATTTTTAAAATAAACACTTTTCTTACAATTATGCTCTGTATGGTCAGGAGGCATGAGGATATACATGAAGGTTTGTACTGCTCCAAGGGTTACTTTTTACCATTTGATAGGTGTGGAATGGGACTGCACGGTAGTTTGGGTTTATTGAGATACTGTGATGGAAAAAGCCATTTTGACATGAGAGTTTTTATACAACCATGGGAAATTGGTATCATAATTGTATTATAGTTATTAACGAACCTGTACAAAGATTTTCAATTTTTTTTTTTAATTTTACAGAGAGAGAAAAGAGGGAGCATAGAGAGAAGTATCAATTCATAGTTGATTTACTTTAGTTGTTCATTGCTTGCTTGTTGTATGTGCTTTGACCAGGCAAGCCCAAAGTTTTGAACCAAGTGACCCCAAGGTTTTGAACCAGCAACCTACCTCAGTGTTCCAGGTCAACACTGTATTCACTGCACCACCACAGGCCAGGCTCAGTGTTTAATTATAAGTTGATGTTATGAAGCATTTGTTGGGTTGAGATAAAATATCATTAAAATTGGAAGAACTTTGCTAGAAATTAGTTTTTTGGAATGTGTTTGGAAAATGCAAGGCTTAATTTTTCTTGGAGTTATCTTTATCACATAACAGTATTTTCATTATGTCGCTGCAAATCCTCTAACTTTGGTGACTTTTATAAATGTAGCTGTACCGACCTCCGAGCGTGGAGGTGGAGTAGCACCAGAGCCTGTGAGAAGGCACTGCAGTACCGGGTCGGAGAGAAGCTGCATGGGTTCACCGTGAGCCAGGTAAGGCCTGTCCTGCTCTGCAGTGAGAGAATGTGAGGGCCTCTGCGGGGGTCCCTGACCCGGTTTTATCTTTGTGTCCCTGAGCCCTGGCTCCTTCCTACTTCACAGTAGGTGCTCAAGTGAGTGGAATTTGCAAATGAAAGGACTTCTTAAATACAGATTCCCAACCCTTTCCCTGAACTTCAGATTTTAGAAAGTAAATCAAACTCATTAATGTTTCTGTACCCTGACACCTGAAAGTTCACATTGGGTGTGATACATAAAGGCTCTGAATGCCCCATCTCCATTCAGGTCAGATTTTGCCATCAAATGAGTTTGCTGCAAACTTATGCAACAGCTTTCTGTTTTTGAGCCATTTGTATTTCAGAATTATGGGAAAGAGATTGTGGTCCTCCTATATTGACTTAAGTTGATATTAAATTGGATTTTAGTTTTGTTCTTGTTTGCTTAAACTTTCACATTGTGTTTTTTTTTTAATGCAATAATAGAGAAACATCTACTTCACATAATTGGCTGGCTATTGACTTCATGCTTTGTTGACATGCTTACACATACAAATGTAAGCTGCTCACAGTGTAGTGCGGTGGTCCCCAACCCCCCGGGCCGCGGACTGGTACCAGCCTTTGGTACCGGTCCACAGAGAAAGAATAAATAACTTAACATTATTTCCATTTTATTTATATTTAAGTCTGAACGATGTTTTATTTTTTTAAAATGACCAGATTCCCTCTGTTACATCCGTCTAAGACTCACTCTTGACGCTTGTCTTGGTCACGTGATACATTTATCCGTCCCACCCTAAAGGCTGGTCCGTGAAAATATTTTCTGACATTAAACCGGTCTGTGGCCCAAACAAGGTTGGGGACCACTGGTGTAGTGGACCTGTGCTGCTGTGATTCAGGAATAGTGTGGTGAACTTCATAGTGGAAGTGCAGAGAGCAGAAGAAAGACAGGAGGAGAGGGTAGCTGCTTTGTGTCAGTATATGAAAGGTTCCTGAGAAGGGAGTTGTCGGTCAACTAAGTTTGTAAATATGATATATATGTTTGCTCGCTTATAGTTTGCTTTGGGTGTGGGTGACAGGCTGTAAGCAGGCAGGGTCATTGTGGCCTAAGGCTTAGTTTTAAGACTAAGCCTTTCCCACCCTAAGTGACTTTCTATCAGAGACTTTCTTGTTTGTATATTGAATTAAAGGTTTTGATTTCTACACTATAAAATGGGGCAGACTAGGAGCTTGCTCTCTCTCGGTTTCTGAGATTAGCATTAGAGAGGAGAGCAGAGAAAGGCCACGTGGAGGAGAGGAGAAGCAGCCAAGATGGTGGAGTGCTGAAGGAGAAGCCAGTTTGTGTAGAGAGAAGGAGATGGGGAACAGAGGTGAATAAGGCTGGTGAGGTACAAACCTTTGATCCTAAGAAAACTTGGGTAAGTCAGTGGCTTTGGGAGCCCTGAATGGAAAGGGAAGTGTTTTCCCACTGTGTGTATTTCTTGCCCGCCGGGTGCAAGATAGGATTAAAGCTAACAACCCACCAGTTCTTGGCTCCATTGTTTCACTATCATCTGTCCGAATCAACTGCAAACTTGCACAGGCCAGGCGGCTGTGATGGTGGCTGCAGCAACTGGCTTTACAGGGGTGTTTGTAGAGAAGGGGGCGGTTAAGTTTAGAAGGAAAATCGCCATCTGTCTCTAGGGCAACATAGGCAGAGCCATAGATGGGGGGCTGCTTCAAGGCAGGGTCCTGAAACAGTCACTATGGGGTGAGCCCTAAAGGCCACACGAAGGGATTAGGGTTTCTACAACAGTGTGGTAATGAGTGCTTTACTCAAAGGAGTGCATTTTTTATTTTTCAGGGTTTTTTTCCAGTTTTATTGAGAAATGATTGACATCCATCACTGTATAAACTTAAAGCATACAGTATGATGGTTTGATTTACTTGTAATATGAAACAATTTTAACAACACATTCAGCTTCTATCTTTTATTATTTTTAAGTTTTATGGAAACTATGATAAACCACGGTAATCTTTGTTTGAGAAATAATTACCATGAAAGCTGTTATGAGGCAGACATCTCACTGTACTACTGATTTTAACACACTGATCATCTCTTATAAAGTGTAGTAAGTTCTGAGATATAAGTAATTTAATAATGATAAATTACTGCTCAGGCCTCCCCAGTTCTAAGCTCTGCCCTCCCAGTAACTTGCTGTGTCATTGTGAACAGGGTGCTCTCATGGCCTCTGAAAAGTGGGGAGGGTAGCAGTGTGCTGGTCACGGAGACACAGGGTTGTGCTTGAAGAAGAGAGGCTCTGGCACGGTTGGACAAGAGAACAGCTTTTTCAGTACTGAGGACTGTGGGGATTTATGGGGAAGCTGACACAGAAAGAGGTGACCACCCTTGGGAGGCTGTGTTTCTTTTCATTGTACCATCCTGGGCCCTCCCACTAGGAACAAGTAACTGGTGGCGTTCTCAGCTCAGCCTGGGAAGTTCTCATAAACTAGATGAGAGCAAGACTAGTCCCCACGCATCCTAGCTGCCCCAGACCAAGGCCTGTTCCAGCCTTTACCTCTTGGGAGTGTTCTTGTTATTGTGTTGGGGTTCTTGGGTTCCCCAAAATAGAAATTGAGAGGAAACCATAGAGAAACTTCCAGTTAGATTTTTTATTAAGCTTATGCTCAAGCTCAAACTCCCGCATGGTCCTGTCCAGGATCCACCTGGCAACCCCATCTGGGGCCGATGCTCGAGTACCGAGCTATTTTAGCACCTGAGGCTGACGTGCTCATTTAGGGCCAGCTGAGCTAACCTCAACGCCCAGGGCCACCCTTGCACCAATTGAGCCACTGGCTGCAGGAGAAGTGGGAAGGAAGGGGGAGAGTGAGGGTGAGAGAAGTAGATGGTCACTTCTCTTGTGTGCCCTGACCAGGGATTGAACCCAGGACATCCATACACCAAACCGATGCTCTACTCACTGAGCCACTGGTCAGGGCCTATGCTTGGCTGCTTTTATAAGCTGGAGACAGAGTGAGCTTGCGTGAAAAGCTGGACTTTTTGGGAAAAAAGGCTACCTTGGGGAATTTTCCAATGAGGGTCAGTTGACTTCCTCCTATCAGGTTACTTGGCAGCTATCTCTGTGTCTGTCTGTAGGGGCAAGATGGCAGACTGCTCTTTCTGCTGCCCTAGGAAGGTTGTATAGAGGTCAGACCTTGAGCACCTGTCTGTGTGGGTCAGTGGGTTAAGCAGGCAGTTCGTTAGAAGGGATCTGAAATCAGCTACCTCTGAGTTTTCAGTAGGGAGTTGAGGGGTGGTGACATTTTTGCAGTCAGCTTATCCCAAATTCCTTCTAAACACCTGGTTTTAACTTGGCTTCCCAGCCACCTGGTATTTTTTATTCTCTGACCCAAGTTCCCATATTATCTCATTCTGACATCCCAAGTGAGAGCCCTCATTCCTCAGACAGCCTGGAATGACAAAAAGGCTCTGAATCTCAAAAGGGTGGCTCTTTGAGCCTCAGTGTTTTCATCATGCCTGAAGGAGGGCATGAACATTTCCTTCACTCAGTGACTGAACTGTTTAGAAAATGTCTGACAAGTAGTAAGCATTCTAAAAGGACAAGGTATGTATTATTGCCAGCCTAACTCTTATATTCCATGTCCGTAAGATTCGGAGTTTGGACAAAGTGGTTCCTGATGGGCCTCCAGCACCCACATGCAGGTGTTCCAGTATTGTCCTAGTTTACGACACAGGTCCCTAATGGATTTGACATAACCATTCTGAATGTTTTTCCTGTTGAATTTAGCCTCATGTTTCTTTTTTCTTTTTTTTTTTAATTCAGTGAGAGATGGGGAGGCAGAGACTGACTCCCGCATATGCCCCAACCAGGATCCACCTGGCAAGCCCAGTAGGGGGGTGATGTTCTGCCATCTGGGGCCGCTACTCCATTGCTCAGCAACCAAGCTATATTAGCTCCTAAGGCGAGGCCATGGAGCCATTTTCAGTGCCTGGGGCCAACTTACTGCAATCAAGTCATGGCTCCAGGAGGGGATGAGAGAGAGAGAGAGAGAGAGAGAGAGAGAGAAATGAGGGGGAGGAGTGGAGAAGCAGATGGGTGCTTCTGTGTGCCCTTACCAGGAATTGGACCTGGGACATCCACACTCTGGGCCAGTGCTTTACCTCTAAGCCAACTGGCCAGGGCCTAGCCTCATGTTCTTGTTGTCAATTTAGGTAACGTCTGTCCCTGAACTGTTCCTGACTGCTGTGAAGCTCAGCCATGATGGCACAGGAGCGAGGTACTTGCACCTGGCCCGGGAAGACACAAATAACCTGTTCAGGTGAGTGGGCACCCTGAGAACACATTCTTGAATGTTTCTCCTCACAGCATCTCCATAGTTGAAAGTAACGGCACTATAGGGCACTGAAAATATAAGGAAAAGAGTAAGTGAATTTACGTTCTTGGCCCTGTACAGTAAGGTTACAGTCAGAATCATTGCTTTAATTATCATCAGCAGACATTGTTGTGAGAGATTATCACGTTAAAATGGTGGATTTCAGTAATCCTAGGGAATGGCACATTGGCAGCTGCTGGGTGGTGTGACCTAATGTGCCGTGGCTCTGTTCTGGCTGCAGCTTGCAGTTCCGCACCACCCCCATGGACAGCACTGGGGTCCCGCACGTCCTCGAGCACACGGTCCTGTGCGGCTCTCAGAAATACCCGTGCAGAGATCCTTTCTTCAAAATGCTGAACAGGTCGCTGTCCACTTTTATGAACGCCTTCACAGGTAAGACCAACATCCTGGCCCAAACTGGGGTCGCCTCTCTTCCTAAGATAAAGGAGGATGGTCGGGTCCTGAAGATGAGAATAAACTCGTCATCCTCGGGTTTGGTAGAAAGCTGTTAGAAACCTAATCCTTTAGGAAAACCGCATTGTGATTGGATTAGGAAGAAGGCGTTTGAGGTTTTTCCTGAAAGAGTCAAAACAATTTTCATTGGGGAATACTGTAAACTTTGGCCTTTGTAGCATTGGGCTGTGTTGATGGTTTTGATATTTAAGTTTTATTTTTGGGAAATAGAGTGAATAGGCTGATGGTGTGCACAGAAATGCTGTTATGAGTGTGGTTAAAGAGCAAATTAAATGGGCACCCTCACAGATGAGCCACCTCTCTAGGCCTGTGAGGTGACTGGGGGTGGATGTGGTTCTGTGGGAATCTCGTGTATTAAAATCTTCCGTTTCATTTGCACTCAGCTAGTGACTATACTATGTACCCGTTTTCCACACAAAACGCCAAGGACTTCCAGAATCTCCTGTCCGTGTACTTGGATGCGGCCTTTTTTCCGTGCTTGCGAGAACTTGATTTCTGGTATGTAGTGACCAATTGATTGTAGACTTTGATATAAGAGGTACGGTCACTGTGTAATTAATTACTATTTTTTAGGCAGGAGGGATGGCGACTGGAACATGAGAATCCAAGTGACCCCCAGAGTGCCTTGGTCTTCAAAGGGGTTGTCTTCAATGAGATGAAGGGAGCATTTGTGAGTTTTTTCCTTTTTATGTTGTGTTAAAATCATCTTACTCTGTAAAATATTGAACTATAAGTAGGTTTGAAAGGTAGTTAATCTGTGGCCATATCACCCTGAATGCACAGAATCCTCTGATCTCAGAAGCTAAGCTGGGTCAGAAGGTAGTTGACATTCTGTTAATGTCATTTAATATTCTCATTGTGTGGGATTTATTAAATTAGCTGGGAGTCAGATTAGCTGGGCTAGGCTTCTGGTCATCCTAGAACCCAATGTTCCAGATAAGCAGTTCTAACTGTCCTGGGGACCCATGTGTGCTCTGCAGGGGTCTGAGAGAGAACACTTCATGGCAGTGCTGAGACGGCCTGTCCTCACCCTCAGTCCTACCGAGCACACTGGGCGTTTCCCCAAGGCCATGTTGCATGGTGTGTGACGTCAGCACGGAAGCAGATAAAGAAGCTAGCTATTTGCTATGAAGCCAGACAGTAAAGAGATTCATAAAATATGTAAAACAGTTTTAATTTTTTCAGTTTTTTTTTGTTTTGTTGTGAAATGTATTTTTTAAAAATATTGATGGGTTACGTGAATAAAGTCAGTTTACAAAGTTTCAGGTTTTTTTTTTTAATTTTTTTTTTTTGCAAGAAAAAGACAAGGGAGAGAGATGAGAAGCATCAACTTGTAGTTGTTTATTGGTTGTTTTCTCATATGTGCCTTGACCAGAGGGCTCCAGCTGAGCCAGTGACCCTTGCTTAGGCCAGCAACCTTGGGCTTCAATCCAGCGACCTTTAGGCTCAGGTCATCGACCATGGGGTCGTGTCTATGATCCCACGCTCAAGCCAGCGACTGGGCACTCAAGCTAGATGAGCCTGAGCTCAAGCCGACAACCTTGGGGTTTTGAACCTAGGTCTTCAGTGTCCAGGTCAATGCTCTATCCACTGCTCTACCATCTGGTTAGGTTACAAACTTTCAGTTTTGATTTCTAACAGAAATATTATACACACACACCCCTACTTGATCAAGAAACCTGCATCATCAGCTCTTTGGCGACCTCGTTAAAGTTTGAGAGAATGAAGTGTCTGAGGCCAGACAGTTTGAGCACCCTTGTTCTGGGCCTTGTCCTCCTAGCCCCTGACTTTGGAGACATGCCCTGATGTGTGATACTGCCTGTGTGACCTGTGCTGCTCCCTTCCCCCTTGCTGGCTATCTCGTGCAACTGGCGGCTAGTTCTTAACCTTCAGTTCTTGGTATGGGCATCTTTTTTTCCAGACACCTTAAAACTTGAGTTAAGGTGACCGCTTTAAAAGCCCTGTGAATGCCCACGGGACCACACCTCCCACACAGCTATGGCAAGAGTGAGCCTAGGACATCATTCTTATGAACCTTGGCCAGTGCAGTTGTTCATCACCCAGTGCAGACTGCAAAGTGGATGTGCCGCCTCTTCTGAGAGAGCCAGCCCCTGCGTCCCGCACGCAGATCAGAAGTGAACTGAGTGCTTTGTTAATCAGTGTTTTGTGTACCATTAGGGTGGTTTTACTTGCAAGGTGTTGTATGTTCCCAGACTGTGGTTTACTTGCAGTGCTGTAATAATGTGTGTGTTATGTCACATGTGTATATTTTTTAAATTTGAAGACAGATAACGAGAGGATATTCTCACAGCACCTTCAGAACCGACTCCTTCCTGACCACACATATGCGGTGATCTCTGGTGGTGACCCGTTATGCATCCCAGACCTCACATGGGAGCAGCTTAAACAGTTCCATGCTACTCATTATCACCCCAGTAATGCCAGGTGACATTTTGTTTTAAAGTTTGATGGTGGCTTGATTAGGAGTTGACTTGTTTACGTTTTTCTATACTAAATGATAGGCTTTTCTCACATTTAGCAGGGAAGTGTTTGCTTAAGAACCATGTAAATTTAGGCAAGAGTCTTCACTTTACAGATTGCCTGTCTAATTAACTTGGACGCTCACTTGGAGTCTGCAGCAAGCACTCACACCCTGGCATGCGGTGCCATTACCGCCTGGAGGAGGGCCCGGCCCCTCTCCTCAGGGTAGAGTGACAGGGTGCCTGGAGAGCATCATGCCCTCCGTCCCAACAGTGCTTCAGGCATGGCAGCTGCAGGTATCAAACCTTGGATACTTACTTTTTGATAAATTGTTTGTTTCAGAGATCACTTAAAACGCCAATGCTGGTCTTTATAAATTAAGCACTAATGTAAAGTCAGATTTTCAAGGTTAAGTGTAAAAAGATTATAATTATGAAAACTTTTATGCACACAGAAAAGTAGAGAGACTAGAATGATTATTCACACACTTGTCACATGGATGTCTCCTTAACCAGCATAATTTAAAGGAAATGACAGATATGATGGTTCATCCTCATATATAGATTTGTGACCTTAAAATATAAGGCTATTTTCTTGTGTAAGATAATATCATTTTCACATTTAAGAAAATAAAGATTTGCTTAAAGCCACCTACCACTTACCTCACATCCAGACTTTCCAGTTGTCCCCAGAATTTGTGGTTTAAGTGAGGCCCACAGATTGCCTTTAATTGCATCTCTTTAATGCCCTTTTATGGTGTCCTCCCTTGTTTTCATTGTAATTGAAGAAAGTAGGCAGGATGTCTTTGGATTGCCTCTCTGTGGAGTTGGGGTATGTGTTCCTGTGTTTCCTGAGAGCTGCACTCGGCTCCAAAGACTCGGTTCACTCTCACAGGTGATGCCTACATACCTTCTGCATCCTGACGTCTCGGACCTGCTTATCACAGTGGGGAAGTGGCAGCTGGTTTGCTGGCTCCCACAGAGATGGTGACCCAACCCCTCACTCTAAAGCTGTTTCCTAACAGACCCCTGGCGTGTGCCCGGTCAGTAACCTGGCTGGCACCTTGTGGACACTAAGTTCCTCATCAGCCTGTTCATGGTTCTCATATTCATTGATGATTGTTGCCTTCAGTAGAGTTAGCAAAGTTTTCTAAAGAATTCTCCTGCATGTGTTAGCTGGACTTCTGTAAAGACCAGCTGTGCCCACCCATGGACTGGGTTCTGACGGGAAAGGCAAGGTGCTTGTTTCCCTTGGCTGGCCAGTTCTGGGCAGATATGTGGCAGGCACACCTCCAATGAAGATAGGCCTTTTTTAGCCTTGTTTTATTTTTTAATACCATTATGACCTCATATGCATATTCTTTACATATATATCTGAGGTGTGAGATCAAAAGGATTTAATTAATTTTTTTATACTTACATTGTCTCAGTTATGGCCCAAGAAAGTTCCCTCAGGCTCATCCTATCTTTCTGACAGTTTTTAGTCTTTAGTAACTTCTTTGTTTCTGTCCCCCTACCCAAAATCTAGGCTCATCCTACTCCAGATGTGCAGGTTGTCATTTCTCAAGGTGTTCTGGCCTTTACAGACCAGTGTCTGTGTGGCATCAGGGTGCTCGCAACTACTGGTTACCACTTTATAAACCTTTGAGTGGAAATTAAGATACTCATTTCCAAAATTTTAACTAGCTCAAACAACATTGTATTGTATTAAATAACATTAGCTCTGTCATTATAATCTTTTGCCTCTGGCTAAATATGTTGGTTTCAGAGCATGTGTAACTAAATTTGTAGCCTAAAGTTGAACTTTTTGAAATTCTTTATCTTTTGGTCTTAGATGGATTATTGTGTTAGTGTAGCCAAGGTCACAAAGTAGTTTAACATAGAACTTACTTAGGTTTTGTAGCATCTTTATAGTAGATTTAAAATAAAAAGCAATTATTGCCAAATTTACATTTAATTAATTCATTCTGTACAACTTGTGTTTTGTTTGAACCACCTATGTTATAAAAAGAACAAAAGCCTCTGTTTGGTGTTTATAGTTAAACTACATGAAAAAAATATATTGATATTTCTCTATGAAGCTCATTTCTGCTTGGAAGCTGGCATGTTATCAGCTGCTATGTATATGCATACCTCTGCTTCATACAAAAAGCCATCTGTTGACTTCTATCTTTTAATCTGAAGTAGACTAATATATTCTCTCAAAATTTTAGGTTCTTTACTTATGGTAATTTTCCACTGGAACAGCATCTGAAACAAATTCACGAAGAGGCTCTGAGTAAATTTCAGAAAATTGAGCCAAACACCTCAGTTCCCGCTCAGAAGCCTTGGGATAAGCCGGTGAGTGCCGTCCAGAGGATGATCAGTGTGCTACCGAGCTGTGAGTCTAGGGAAGTGAAGTCTCCAATTGTGTGCTAATAATTGGATTTTAAATGTGATGTGAGCTCTGCTATATATGTAAGATCTCAAGCCAAAAGATACTTATGTGTTTGGAAAAAAAAGTCAACTTAGTGAAAAACATCTCTTGGACCATTTTATTCATTTAGATAATATATACTAGTTTAAACTCATTCATATGTTGTGCCTACTTCATGCGTCATGTGCTTTTACAGAGGGAATTTCAGATCACCTGTGCCCCAGACTCTCTGGCTGCAAGTTCCTCGAAACAAACAACTGTCAGTGTCAGCTTCCTCTTACCAGAGTGAGTATCTGTGAAAGTAAGACATGCAGGTGAGCAGGGTCCGAGGGAGTTCTGCAGTCCGGTGTGAATGGGTGGGTGGTTAGGACTCAGGGTTACAGCAGGTGTTGGGTGACAGCGGAGTTTTTAATAACGTTTTTGGGATGGTTTGAGGGGAGATCACTTTGGGTAGCTGCCGAGAAGTAAAGTAACTTTCTCACCGCCTTTTAAAGCTCATTCCTAAAGAAAACGCTGGCTCGGAAGAGCAATTGTTACCATTGGAGTCTAGGTGCCTCTGAGTGTGAGGAGAGCCCTGTGAATGCTGCCTCGGAAAAATATGTGGCGCACACACCTGTAAATCTAGAGACCTGGGCACCGAAAGGGGTGTGGACGGGCGGGAGCCCTGCCTCGCTCCATCCGCTGGGCTGTCTGCCCGTGGAAGCCGCAGGCTGACTGAGTTGCCCAGTCTCCGCAGTGTCTCTTGTCCTCTGTGTAGAGTGACAGTGCAGTTAGAATGCAGTCATATATGTCAGAGTGCTTGGCACACACTCCTGCAATAGCATTCCACTTGCAGCTAAACTGATCCTATCAAAAAATAGTTCCTCTGTTTTGGTGATATAGCTATAAAATAGAGGTTGACATGCAAGCATTTTTAATTGAACTCCAGCTTCTTTACAAATAAGTGTCAATGTAGTGGTGATTTTAATGATTTTGAAAATATTTATAAGGGACAGTCATTTCCTCTCTTCTCCCCTCCCCCCCTTTAAATGAAGCATCACTGACACATTTGAAGCCTTCACATTAAGCCTTCTGTCCTCACTCTTGATCGGCGGGCCCAACTCCCCCTTCTACAAAGCCTTAATTGAATCTGGACTTGGTACAGACTTTTCTCCTGACGTTGGGTAAGTTTTAATTGTCAGATCAGATCAGTAGTTCACCATTGGGGGCAGTTTTTACTTTTGACAATGTCTAGACACATTTTTGTTTGTCTCAGCTGGGCAGAGAAGATTACTGCCCTCTTGTGGTTGGGTTTAGGGAAGTGGATGCTTCACATCCCACAGTCCCAGGAGCCGCGGCCCCTTCCTGCCCCAGCACAGAACTAACTGCATTAGAGTGCGGTTTCAGTACAAGTTGCTCATGGCCGCTGAAGGGGGTGTCTGGGAAAAGGCAGCTCTTTAAGATCTCAGAATGGCACACTGCTGTTTAAAAGTCAAGGCCTTAAATATTCTTTGAAATCTTAAGGTTTTGTAAAACCAAGTAGTTCTCTTTTAGATTTATTTTGCCATAACTTTGAAGTTTAAATTGTACTGATGTTTAGGTTATTGCTTTCATTGGTTTTGTCCTGGAGGACTTGGGAGTTCAGTGTTCTTAGCTCTATTCTGCAGCATATTTATTTGATCTTTAGCTGGGGCACATGGTAAGCGCGTGATGAAAGCCACATGCACTCTAATGCATGATCAATTTTCCTGTTCCAGATACAATGGCTACACAAGGGAGGCCTACTTCAGTGTGGGCCTGCAGGGGATCGCCGAAAAGGACATTCAGATAGTCCGAGACATAATTGACAAGACGATTGACAACATCATCACGTATGTGTGCTTTTCTTGCCAATTTGCTTGCCTTCTCAGTTTTTTAATACTTTATAGCAAGAGGTCAGGCCTTCTCCATTGTTTGATCTCCTCTAGAAATAATAAAACACATATTTCTTCACATTTAGTATCTTAAATATTATCTCTGCTCCCTTTTTGCAATGGGAACCTGCATGTGAATGGCCACAATGGCGGCTCCTGGCCTTACAACTAAAACACTTATTTTAGTACTTCAGTCCTTTTTTTTATAACTAAACTATATTCCATGTATGAATATGCCACATTGTTTATCCATTTAGCTTCTGATAGATGTTGGGGTTGTTTTCACTGTTTTTGAAGGCTAGGATTAATAATGCTGCTGTGAACATTTATATACAAGTTTTTGTTGGAGATATGTTCTCTTTTCTTTTGGCTAGATAACCCAGAATTTCTGGGTCATATGATACCTCTATATTTAATTTTTTGAGGAACTTTTAAATCAAATTGTTTTGCAAAGTGACTACACCATATTATATCCCACCCAATGTATGATAATTCCAAATTTTTCAACTTTGGGACAGCAGATCCTCACAGATCTAATTTTCTGGTTTATGATTATTATAGCTACCCTGATGGATTTGAGGTAGTCTTGATTTGCATTTCCTAATGATTAGTGATGTTGAGCATCAACATCATGTGCTTATTGACCACTATATATCTTTGGAATAATATGTATTAACTTTTTTTTTTATTAAGTGAGAGTTGGGGAGGCAGAGAGACAGACTCCTGCATGTGCCCCAACTGGGATCCATCTGGCAAGCTTCTTACAGGGCAGTGCTCTGTCCATCTGGGGCATATGCTCCATTTCTTGGCAACCTAGCTATTTCAGCACCTGAGATGAGGCTGTGGAGCCATCCTCAGTGCCTGGGGCCAACTTGCTCGAACCATTCGAGCCATGGCTGTGGGAGGGGGAGAGAGAGAGAGAGAGAGAGAGAGAGAGAGAGAGAGAGAGAGAGATATGAGGGGGTGGAGAAACAGATGGTCATATCTCCTGTCTGCCCTGACCAGGAATTGAACTGGAACTTCCACACATCAGGCGACGCTCTACTGCTGAGCCAGCCTGCCAGGATCTTAAATTCTTGATCCATTTTTTAATTGGCTTATGTGTTTGTTTATTCTGCAGTTGTAAAACTTGTTTTAATATTTTTTATTCAAGACCCTTAATGAGATACTTGGTTTGCAAATATTTTCTCCAATTCTTTGGCCAGTCATTTTGCTTTCTTGTTTGTGTCCTTTGAAACACAGAAGGTTTTACTTTTGATGTTGTCCAATTTACCTATTTTTTCTTTAGTTACTTGTGCTTTTTGGCATCACTTAAAACCATTGCCTAACGTAAGGTTATGAGGAATTAACTCCTATGTTTTCTTCTGAGAATTTTGAAGTACCTTTTTTTTTTAATTTTATGGGGATGACATTGGTTAATAATGATGTGTAAGTTTCAAGTGTACTGTTCTGTAATACATCATCTATATGTTGCATTGTTTGCTCACCGTCCAAAATTTAGTCTCTTCCCATCACCATATATTTGAGCCCAGTCATTTTTTTCCCACTCACCTTCCCCTCTGGTAAGTTTGTTTTTTTTGTTGCTTTCTATTTTATATCTATTCTACTTACGAGTGAAATCATATGGTTCTTGTCCTTTTCCACCTGACTTATTTTGTTCAGCATGATACTCTCAGATCCATCCATGTTACAAATGGCAGTATTTCATCTTTCCTTATAGCTGAGTAGTATTCCATTGTACCACATCTTCTTTGCCCAGTCAACCACAAAAGGACACTTTGGTTGTTTCTGTCTTGGCTGTTGTGAATAATGCTACAGTGAAAATAGGGTTGCATATATCCCTGTGAATAAGTGTTTTCAAGGTTTCAGATAGATACACAGAAGAAGTATTGCTAGATCATATGGTAGCTCTATTCTTAAAATTTTGAGCAACTTCCAAACTGTTCCTGTGGCTATACCCAGTTTGCATTTCTTTCAACAGTTCACGAGGGTTCCCTTTTCTCCACATCTTCTCCAACACTTGTTCTTTCTTTTCTTATTGATGATAGCTATTCTGACAGATGTGAGGTGATACTTCATTGTGGTTTTGATTTACATTTCCCTTGTAGCTACTGAAGTTAAGCATCTTTTCATGTCTCTTGGCTATTTGTATGTCTTCTTGGGAAAAAGTATCTATTCAGTTCCTCTGTTCATTTTTTTTTTTAATTAAAAAAAAAATTTTTTTTTTTTTATAGGGACAGAGAGAGTCAGAGAGAGGGATAGATAGGGACAGACAGACAGGAACGGAGAGAGATGAGAAGCATCAATCATCAGTTTTTCATTGCGACACCTTAGTTGTTCATTGATTGCTTTCTCATATGTGCCTTGACCGAGGGCCTTCGGCAGACCAGGTAACCCCTTGCTCAAGCTAGCAACCTTGGGCCCAAGCTGGTGAGCTTTTTGCTCAAGCTAGATGAGCCCGTGCTCAAGCTGGCGACCCCTTGGGTACTCCACATCCCATCCGACACTCTATCCATTGCGCCACCACCTGGTCAGCTCTGCTCATTTTTTAATCTGATTGTTTTGTTGTCATTTTTGCTTTGTGGAATTGTTTGATCTGGCTCTCTGCCCTTCTTTTAAATTGGATTTTTTTATTTGTATTTTTGGTGGAGTTGTATGAGTTCTTTATATTGTGGATATTAGTCCTTTATTAAAGGTATTGTTTGTAAATATCCCATTTGGTTGGTTGCCTTTTTGATTTGTTGACAGTTTCTTGCTGTACAGAGAAGCCTTTTAGTTTGATGTAGTCCCGTTCATTTATTTTTGTTTTCATTTTCCTTGCCTTTGGGATCAAATTCATAAAATTCTCTCTGAGACCAGAGTTTATAAGTTTAGTAATTATGTTTTCTTCTATGTATTTTATTGTTTCTTATATTGAGATCTTTAATCCATTTTGAGTTAATTTTGTGTATGATGTCAGGTAGCAGTCTAGTTTTATTCTTTTGCATGTGGCTGTCCAGTTTTCTCAATGCCATTTATTAAAGAGTCTTTTCTTTTTCCATTGTTATGTTCTCAGCTCTTTTGTCAAAAATTAGTTGCCTATAAATGTGTGGGTTTGTTTCTGGGCTCTCAGTTCTGTTCCATTAATCTGTATGTCTCTTTTTCTGCCCATACCATATTGTTTTGATTATCGCCACTTTGTAGTAAACATTTCTTTTTAATGTCTCTGTTTTTAATACTTCTTTAGGAAAGGATTTGAAGATGATCGAATTGAAGCTTTACTTCATAAAATTGAAATACAAATGAAGCATCAGTCTGTCAGCTTTGGACTCGCCCTGACGTCTGTGTGTAATTTCTCAGCCATCTTCTTTCTTTCTTTTTCTTTTGTTTTGTTATTTTTGTAATTAATAGTTCTTGAAAATATAGTGTGGGGCAAGCATAGGCTTACAGTTGTAAGTACACAAAACACAGACTTCTTGTATTTTTATTAATTGTATTATTTTCTGTACTAACAACTGTAAACCTACTTTTGCCCCACCCTGAATAGATTGCTAATCATAGCAACTTTCATTTAGACCTTGAAAGTTACGCTGTTTTGCATGTGATAATTTTAAATTTACTCTTAATTTAGTTTTATAATATTTTAGCTTTTTACTAGGTTGCTATTGGCTTTTTTGTATCTTATGTTTGTATGTAAAATAGATTTACACAAAACACTTTATGTGGGTAGAGATTTATAATAACTGTTGATTTGTTGGTAGTTATATTTCCTAAAAGTGATTTCTAAACCTGTGCTTTTTATATTGTATTAGGATAAATAAGTTTAAAATAGGTTTAGTTTTTCTTTTAATCAAAGAATGACTTAATTTTCAATCTGTGGTATTTTTAAATATAAAAACAGATTTTAATAAAATGCCAAGCTTTTGAAGTTGGCTGAGCTGATGTAGCGTTCATCGTGTGATGTGCTGTGTGATTTAAACTCCCTGTTGCAGTACATAGCTTCCTGCTGGAATCATGACGGGGACCCTGTGGAGCTCCTGCGGCTGGGGCAGCAGGTGGCTCAGTTCAGGCAGTGCCTGAAGGAAAACCCAAAGTTTTTGCAAGAAAAAGTGAAACAGTATTTTAAGGTAAGAAAATTGGAGAATATAAGCTTTGAATTTTGAAGGTGAATTTTATAATGAAAGGAACATTAGAAAAATCTACTTTATGTAAATCAATTTCTTTTTTTTTTTTTCTTTTTTTTTTTTGGTGACAGAGACAGAGAGAGGGACAGACTGTAAGGGAGAGAGATGAGAAGCATCAGTTCTTCACTGAGGCACCTTAGTTATTCATTGATTGCTTTCTCATATGTGCCTTGACCAAGGGGCTACAGCAGAACCAGCGACCCCTTGCTCAAGCCAGTGACCTTGGGCTTCAAGCCAGCGACTTCTGGGGTCAAGCTAGCAACCATGGGGTGATGTTTATGATTCCATGCTCAAGCTGGCGACCCTGTTCTCAAGCTGGATGAGTCCACACTCAAACTGGCGACTTTAGGGCTATAAACCTGGGTCTTCTGTGTCCCAATCCAATGCTCTATCTACTGTGCCACTGTCTGGTCAGGTAGTCAATTTCTGGTAATGAATAGGTGATGTGATTTCTTAATGACTTAATTAAAATTTTAAATGCTCATATGGACTTAATAATTTAGTTTTCCAGATTCAGATGTGAGTTGGTTTTTTTTATGACTATATGCGTATTATTTTTATATATATATATTTGTATGTATATATATTAACAAAACATCTGCATAAATTTTTGTTCTGTTTTGTTAATAGAACATATAGATTATGAGAATAAGTCACTGACATGTTTGAATATTCTGGTTATTTTTATAAAGGATTCTTTGGATGCTTGCTCCTTGTTTCTGTGGGATTCTGTGCATTTGTACTTGGTGTGTGTTCCTGCTAGATAGTCGTCACTGCGGTAGAACTTAAAAGACCCTTGACCATGGGGAGGGGGCTGTTGTAGGACTGCTGTCTGTTATGAAGAGTGACAGTTGTACTTGGTGCCATTGTTTTGGACATGGAGCATGATTAGATCATTTGACCTGTGACTTAAGTTATGTATGTTTTTGGGGGGAGATTGTGGGGGTGCTTTTTTTTAGATTTAAACCTTTTTTAATTGTAAAGGTTTCAGAAATCAGCTACAATAGAAATTCTTAAATGGAAAAACTGAAGACCAGCAAAATTGAAAAAC
This sequence comes from Saccopteryx bilineata, assembly GCF_036850765.1. Lineage (NCBI taxonomy): Eukaryota > Metazoa > Chordata > Mammalia > Chiroptera > Emballonuridae > Saccopteryx > Saccopteryx bilineata. The sequence goes on from NC_089494.1 coordinate 164,242,891, forward strand.
TTAACTAGATAAAAAAGCATTTGTGGTTATTTTACTCATCCTGATTATAATTGTAGAATAGCTGCCATAAATAGTGAAATTTTTGGTAACATGCATAATTGTACATGTTTACTGATGACTCTTTGTTTAGATTTTATGAACTCTTTATAATTCTTAATGAGTTTGCTTTTTTTTTTTTTTTTTTAAATCAAGTGAGAGGCATGGAGGGAGAGAGACAAACTCCCACATGCGCCCCGACCAGGATCCATCTAGCAACCCCCATCAAGGGCTGATATTCTGGCCATCTGGGGCCGCTGCTCCATTGCTCAGCAACCAAGCTATTTTAGTGCCTGAGGCGAAGCCATGGAGCCATCCTTAGCGCCCGGGACCAACTTGCTCATTTGAGCCATGATTGTGGGAGGAGAAGCAAATTGTCTCTTCTCCTGTGTGCCCTGACCGGGAATCCTACCCAGGACTTCCACATGCTGGGCTGACGCTCTACCACTGAGCCAACCAGCTAGAGCAGTGGTTGACAAACTCAGTCAACAGAGCCAAATATCAACAGTACAATGATTGAAATTTCTTTTGAGAGCCAAATTTTTTAAACTTAAACTATATAGGTAGGTACATTGTTATTACCTTAATTAGGGTACTCCTAAGCTGGCCTTTGCTAAACACTCAAGGGGCCAAAGAGCCGCATGTGGCTGTGAGCCGCGGTTTGCCGACCAAGGAGCTAGAGCAACATTTTCTTTGTGAGTTTTATCAACTCACAAGCATAACATTTTGCAAAGAGTATTCTTTGTTATAATACAGTCTCCTTCCTGTGATAGATAGAGGTAAAGCTTAGGAACTTTCTTTGCTGTTACAGATATTTTATTGATTGATTGGATTTTTATTTTTTTATTTGTTATTTTTATTTTTTGTAAATATAATGGGGTAGCATCAGTAAATAGGCTCATATAAGTTTCAGGTGTAATCTCTATGGTACAGGATCTGTATATTGCATTCTGTGCCTATCACCAAAGTCAAACCATTTTTCCTCACCATATATTTGGTTTCCTTTACCCCCCTTCTCTCTCATAACTACCATACCATTATGTATGTCTGTGAGTCTAAGTTTTATATCCCATGTATAAGTGAAATCATAGTTCTTTGCTTTTCTTTTGATTGACTTATTTCACTTTAACATAATATTCTCAAGTCCATCCATGGTGTTTCAGATGGCAGTATTTCATCTTTTCTGATAGTTGAGTAGTATTCCATTGCATATATGTACCACATCTTCTTTATCCAGTTTCCTGTTGAAGGACACTTTAGTTGTCTTTATGTCTTGGTCACTGTGAATAATGCTGCAATGAACATGAGGGTGCATATATCTTTGCTAACAAATGTTTCCAATTTTTTCGGGTAGATACCCAGTAGAGGGATTGCTGGGTCATATGGTAACTATTCTTAATTTTTTTGAGGAACCACCACAGTGTCTTCCATAATGGCCACACCAGTTTACATTTCTGCCAGATATTTTCCTTGTACAAACAAAATATAAAGGAAATACTGAGTATTGATACATTAATGACTACAACATAACAATAATCATCCTAATGATAGTAATAATAGCATATACAAATTACATAGTTACATAGCAGATATGAGGGTAAGAATCTATTCCAGCTCTCATACTTTCTGCAGGACCACCATTAGGATGAGTTTTGTTGTCATCACTGTTTGAAATGGAAGGTGGGACTCAGGACCAAGAGCACACAGGCAGAGAAAGGCTAGTTTATCATGTTGGGCTTTAATAACATCTTGTTTTAATTTGACTTTTTTGTTGCTATGGTTGTTTCAGAATAACCAGCATAAGTTGACTTTATCAATGAAACCAGATGACAGGTATTCAGAGAAACAAGCACAAATGGAAACTGAAAAACTGAAGCAAAAGGTCAGCGCTCTTTCCCTGGAGGACAAGCGGCAGATCTACGACAAAGGTCAGAGGCTCACTTTTGCTCCTGGTCATTCCCCAGCCTTTGCCCAACGCTGTGGTGAACTTCTTACTGAGAAAATAGTTGCAGGCAAGTCTTATTTCAACCAAGCAAGCATTTCTTGGTCACCTGCGAAGTTCTACATTGGGAGCAATGGGTTCAGCCTCTAGTTGGGCAGGAAAGGCAGGACTAGTGGAAATGACACAGCTTCAGAGGTGTAGTCACCTCACAATTTTATAAGTACTTCTGTTTTCAGGTGCTGTATCATGCACCAATGTGTGTGTTGTGTTGCCACGTGTAGTAAACTGCCCACTGAGCACTGTGGACGTGTGAGCTATGAGATCAGAGGAGCAGGTCTTGTCTCGGGTGGGGAAGGGCATGAGCTGTGTGAGACACACTCGGGTCTGTGGTGCAGGCGCAGTGAAGACAAAGTGTAGAATTCCTTACAGCACTGAACATACACTCACTTTATAGCCCAGTACTACTACTCTTGTTTACCCAGGAGAAATGAAAGCGTATGTCCCCACAAAACCAGAAACGACTCACATCTTCATCGACATGCTATGTTCACAAAATAAAATGCTCCTCGGCCATAAAGAGGAACAAAATTTAGATGCATTCATTATTGATGAATCTCCAAATTTCCTTGCTAAGGGAAATTAGCCAGACACAAAGAATACCTACTGAGTCCATTTATACGAACCCTAGAAAAGGAAAAGGACAGTGACAGAAGGCATGTGAGGCCAGCGTGGGGACAAGGAATGGCCCACAGGGAGCAAAGAGAGGACTTTATGAGGTGTTGGAAATGTTCTGATTCATGACGTGGTGTTCCATTACCTTATATATCTGTCAAAACATAATGAATTATATCTTTAAAATAGTGAATTTCAACAAAAATATGTTATATATTAATGAAATATGAAATATACTTATTAAAATGTCCTGACAGGCAGTGTCACAGTGGATAGAGCGTTGGCCTGGAACACTGAGGACCTAGGTTCAAAACCCTGAGGTCGCCGGCTCTAGCACAGGCTCACCAGCTTTAGTGTGGGGTCACTGGCTTGGCTGGAGCTCCCCAGTCAAGGCACATATGAGAGGCAATCAGTGAGCAACTAAGGTGATGCAATTACGAGTTGATGCTTCTCATCTCTCTCCCTTCCTGTCCCTCTGTCCCCCACCTCGTGTGCGTGCAAAAAGATATATATGCACACACACACACATACATATAGTACACACAAATATACCCTCCTATTTTGATCAAGTTAAGTTTGAGGTGATTTAATATAGTAAAGACAAAATTAGTATCAATATGCAACCTTCATCACTGAATTCTTTAGAAATAAAGCTAGTAGGTCTTCTCATGAATTTGACATGTTAAACAATAAACACAAACTTCTGTTTTTTGAGTGCCAGTTGACCAAGATCCATCTTTTATTTTTTATTTTTTGTTTTGTTTTGTTTTTAGCAAGAGAGACAGTGGGATAGATAGGGACAGACAGGAAGGGAGAGAGATGAGAAGCATCAATTCCTCATTGCAACACCGTAGCTGTTCATTGATTGCTTTCTTTTTTTTTCTTCTTAAATAATTTTATTTTTTTAATGGGGCGACATCAATAAATCAGGATACATATATTCAAAGATAACAAGTCCAGGTTATCTTGTTGTTCACTTATGTTGCATACCCATCACCCAAAGTCAGATTGTCCTCTGTCACCTTCTATCTTGTTTTCTTTGTGCCCCTCCCCCTCTCCCTCTCCCCTCTCCCCCGTAACCACCACACTCTTATCAATGTCTCTTAGTTTCACTTTTATGTCCCACCTACGTATGAAATAATGCAGTTCCTGTTTTTTTCTGATTTACTTATTTCACTTCGTATAATGTTATCAAGATCCCACCATTTTCCTGTAAATGATCCGATTTCATCATTTCTTATGGCTGAGTAGTATTCCATAGTGTATATGTGCCACATCTTCTTTATCCAGTCATCTATTGATGGGCTTTTTGGTTGTTTCCATGTCCTGACCACTGTGAACAATGCTGCAATGAACATGGAGCTGCATGTGTCTTTACATATCAATGTTTCTGAGTTTTTGGGGTATATACCCAGTAGAGGGATTGCTGGGTTATAAGGTAGTTCTATTTTCAGTATTTTGAGGAACCACCATACTTTCTTCCATATGGTTGTACTACTTTACATTCCCACCAACAGTGGATGAGGGTTCCTTTTTCTCCACAGCCTCTCCAACATTTGCTATTACCTGTCTTGTTAATAATAGCTAATCTAACAGGGGTGAGGTGGTATCTCATTGCAGTTTTGATTTGCATTTCTCTAATAACTAAAGAAGATGAGCATCTTTTCATATATCTGTTGGCCATTTGTATTTCTTTTTCATTTTTCTGAAGCTGGAAAAAGGGAGAGACAGTCAGACAGACTCCCGCATGCGCCCGACCGGGATCCACCCGGCCCGCCCACCAGGGGCGGTGCTCTGCCCATCCTGGGCGTCGCCATATTGCAACCAGAGCCACTCTAGCGCCTGAGGCAGAGGCCACAGAGCCATGCCCAGCGCCCAGGCCATCTCTGCTCCAATGGAGCCTTGGCTGCGGGAGGGGAAGAGAGAGACAGAGAGGAAAGCGCGGCGGAGGGGTGGAGAAGCAAATAGGCGCTTCTCCTGTGTGCCCTGGCCGGGAATCGAACCCGGGTCCTCCGCACGCTAGGCCGATGCTCTACCGCTGAGCCAACCGGCCAGGGCCCATTTGTATTTCTTCCTGGGAGAAGTGTCTGTTCATATCCTCATCCCATTTTTTTATTGGATTGTTTGTTTGTTTGTTGTTGAGTTTTGTGAGTTCTTTGTATATTTTGGATATTAGGCCCTTATCTGAGCTGTTGTTTGAAAATATCATTTCCCATTTAGTTGGCTTTCTGTTTATTTTGTTATCAGTTTCTCTTGCTGAGCAAAAACTTCTTAGTCTGATGTAGTCCCATTCATTAATTTTTGCCTTCACTTCTCTTGCCTTTGGAGTCAAATTCATAAAATGCTCTTTAAAACCCAGGTCCATGAGTTGAGTACCTATGTCGTCTTCTATGTATTTAATTGTTTCAGGTCTTATGTTTAGATCTTTGATCCATTTTGAGTTAATTTTAGTACAGGGGGACAAACTGTAGTCCAGTTTCATTCTTTTGCATGTGGCTTTCCAGTTTTCCCAGCACCATTTATTGAAGAGGCTTTCTTTTCTCCATTGTGTGTTGTTGGCCCCTTTATCAAAAATTATTTGACTATAGATATGTGGTTTTATTTCTGGGTTTTCTATTCTGTTCCGTTGGTCTGAGTGTCTATTTTTCTGCCAATACCATGCTGTTTTGATTGTCTGGCCCTATAATATAGTTTGAAGTCAGGTAATGTAATGCCCCCAGCTTCATTCTTTTTCTTTAGGATTGCTTTGGCTATTCGGAGTTTTCTATAGTTCCATATAAATCTGATGATTTTTTGCTCCATTTCTTTAAAAAATATCATTGGAATTTTGATGGGAATTACATTAAATTTGTATATTGCTTTGGGTAATATGGCCATCTTGATTATATTTATTCTTCCTAACCAAAAACAAGGTATATTCTTCCATCTCATTATATCTTTTTCGATTTCCTTTAACAATGGTTTATAGTTTTCATTATATAAGTCCTTTACATTCTTTGTTATGTTTACTCCTAAGTATTTTATTTTTTTTGTTGCAATCGTGAAGGGGATTATTCTTTTGAGTTTGTTCTAAAATGTTTCATTGTTTTCACATAGAAAGGCAATGACTTCTGTATGTTAATTTTGTATCCTGCGACCTTACTGTATTGGCTTATTGTTTTTTTTTTTTTTCTTATTTTTTTTTAATAAATTTTTATTAATGTTAATGGGATGACATTAATATTTCAGGGTACATATATTCAAAGAAAACATGTCTAGGTTATTTTGTCATCAAATTATGTTGCAAACCCCTCGCCCAAAGTCAGATTGTCCTCCGTCACCCTCTATCTAGTTCTCTGTGCCCCTCCCCCTCCCCCTAACTCTCTCCCTCCCTCCCTCCCATGTCCTCCCTCCCCCCCCACCCTCGGTAACTACCACACTCTTGTCCATGTCTCTTAGTCTCATTTTTATGTTCCACCAATGTATGGAATCATGTAGTTCTTGTTTTTTTCTGATTTGCCTATTTCACTCCTTATAATGTTATCAAGATCCCACCATTTTGCTGTAAATGATCTGATGTCATCATTTCTTATGGCTGAGTAGTATTCCATAGTGTATATGTGCCACATCTTCTTTATCCAGTCTTCTATTGAAGGGCTTTTTGGTTGTTTCCATGTCTTGGCCACTGTGAACAGTGCTGCAATGAACATGGGGCTACATGTGTCTTCACGTATCAATGTTTCTGAGGTTTTGGGGTATATACCCAGTAGAGGGATTGCTGGGTCATAAGGTAGTTCTATTTGCAGTTTTTTGAGGAACCACCATACTTTCCTCCATAATGGTTGTACTACTTTACAGTCCCACCAACAGTGAATGAGGGTTCCTTTTTCTCCACAGCCTCTCCAACATTTGCTATTACCCGTCTTGTTGATAATAGCTAATCTAACAGGGGTGAGGTGGTATCTCATTGTAGTTTTGATTTGCATTTCTCTAATAACTAATGAAGCTGAGCATCTTTTCATATATCTGTTGGCCATTTGTATCTCTTCCTGGGAGAAGTGTCTGTTCATGTCCTCTTCCCATTTTTTTATTGGATTGCTTGTTTGTTTGTTGTTGAGTTTTATGAGTTCTTTGTAAATTTTGGATATTAGGCCCTTATCTGAGCTGTCGTTTGAAAATATCAGTTCCCATATAGTTGGCTGTCTGTTTATTTTGATATCAGTTTCTCTTGCTGAGCAAAAACTTTTAATTCTGATGTAGTCCCATTCATTTATCTTTGCCTTCACTTCTCTTGCCATTGGAGTCAAGTTCATAAAATGTTCTTTAAAACCCAGGTCCATGATTTTAGTACCTATGTCTTCTTCTATGTACTTTATTGTTTCAGGTCTTATATTTAGGTCTTTGATCCATTTTGAATTAATTTTAGTACACGGGGACAGGCTGTAGTCAAGTTTCATTCTTTTGCATGTGGCTTTCCAGTTTTCCCAACACCATTTGTTGAAGAGGCTTTCTTTCCTCCATTGTGTGTTGTTGGCCCCTTTATCAAAGATTATTTGACCATATATATGTGGTTTTATTTCTGGGCTTTCTATTCTGTTCCATTGGTCTGAGTGTCTATTTTTCTGCCAATACCATGCTGTTTTGATTATCGTGGCCCTATAATATAGCTTAAAGTCAGGTATTGTAATGCCCCCAGCTTCATTCTCTTTCCTTAGGATTGTTTTGGCTATTCGGGGTTTTTTATAGTTCCATATAAATCTGATGATTTTTTGTTCCATTTCTTTAAAAAATCTCATAGGGATTTTGATGGGAATTGCATTAAATTTGTATATTGCTTTGGGTAATATGGCCATTTTGACTATATTTATTCTTCCTATCCAAGAACAAGGAATATTTTTCCATCTCATTGTATCTTTTTCGATTTCCCTTAACAATGCTTTGTAATTTTCATTATATAGGTCCTTTACGTTCTTTGTTATGTTTATTCCTAGGTATTTTATTTTTTTTGTTGCAATCGTGAAGGGGATTATTTTTTTGAGTTCGTTTTCTAATATTTCATTGTTGGCATATAGAAAGGCTATGGACTTTTGTATGTTAATTTTGTATCCTGCGACCTTACTGTATTGGTTTATTGTTTCTAATAATCTTTTTGTGGAGTCCTTCGGGTTTTCGATGTATAGGATCATATCATCAGCAAAAAGTGATAGCTTTACTTCTTCTTTTCCGATATGGATGCCTTTTATTTCTTTGTCTTGTCTGATTGCTCTGGCCAGAACTTCTAGCACCACGTTGAATAAGAGTGGAGAGAGTGGACAACCCTGTCTTGTTCCTGATTTAAGGTAGAAAGTCCTCAGTTTTATGCCGTTTAATAGGATGTTGGCTGATGGTTTATCATATATGGCCTTTATCATGTTGAGATATTTTCCTTCTATACCCATTTTGTTGAGAGTCTTAAACATAAAATTGTGTTGTATTTTATCAAAAGCCTTTTCTGCATCTATTGATAAGATCATGTGGTTTTTGTTCTTTGTTTTGTTGATATGGTGTATTACGTTAACCGTTTTGCGTCTGTTGAACCATCCTTGAGATTCTGGGATGAATCCCACTTGATCATGATGTATTATTTTTTTAATATGTTGTTGTATTCGGTTTGCCAGTATTTTGTTTAGTATTTTAGCATCTGTATTCATTAGAGATATTGGTCTGTAGTTTTCTTTCTTTGTGCCATCCTTGCCAGGTTTTGGTATGAGGGTTATGTTGGCCTCATAAAATGTGTTTGGAAGTATTGCTTCTTCTTCAATTTTTTGGAAGACTTTGAGTAGAATAGGAACCAAGTCTTCTTTGAATGTTTGATAGAATTCACTAGTATAAGCGTCTGGGCCTGGACTTTTATTTCTGGGGAGATTTTTAATAGTTTTTTCTATTTCCTCCCTGCTGATTGGTCTGTTTAGGCTTTCTGCTTCTTCATGACTCAGTCTAGGAAGGTTGTATTGTTCTAGGAATTTATCCATTTCTTCTAGGTTGTTGTATTTGGTGGCATATAATTTTTCATAGTATTCTACAATAATTCTTTGTATTTCTATGATGTCTGTGGTGATCTCTCCTCTTTCATTTTGGATTTTATTTATTTGAGTCCTGTGTCTTTTTTCCTTGGTGAGTCTTGCCAAGGGTTTGTCAATTTTGTTGATCTTTTCAAAGAACCAGCTCCTTGTTTTATTGATTTTTTCTATAGTTTTTCTATTCTCTATTTCATTTATTTCTGCTCTGATTTTTATTATCTCCTTTCTTCGGCTGGTTTTGGGTTGTCTTTGTTCTTCTTTTTCTAGTTCCTTAAGGTGTGAAGTTAAGTGGTTTACTTCGGCTCTCTCTTGTTTGTTCATATAGGCCTGAAGTGATATGAACTTTCCTCTTATTACTGCTTTTGCTGCATCCCAGAGATTCTGATATGTCGTATTTTCATTTTCATTTGTCTGTATATATCTTTTGATTTCTGCACTTATTTCTTCTTTGACCCATTCATTTTTTAGAAGTATGTTGTTTAGTTTCCACATTTTTGTGGGTTTTTCCCCCTCTTTTTTGCAGTTGAATTCTAGTTTCAAGGCTTTATGATCAGAAAATATGCTTGGTACAATTTCAATTTTTCTAAATTTGCTGATATTGTCTTTGTGGCCCAACATATGGACAATTCTTGAGAATGTTCCATGTACACTAGAGAAAAATGTATACTCTGTCGCTTTGGGATGAAGTGTCCTGTAGATGTCTATCATATCCAGGTGTTCTAGTATTTTGTTTAAGGCCACTATATCTTTATTGATTCTCTGTTTGGATGACTGATCTAGAGCCGTCAGCGGTGTATTGAGGTCTCCAAGTATGATTGTATTTTTGTTAGTTTTTGTTTTAAGGTCAATAAGTAGCTGTCTTATATATTTTGGTGCTCCTTGGTTTGGTGCATATATATTAAGGATTATTATGTCTTCTTGATTCAACTTCCCCTTAATCATTATGAAATGACCATTTTTGTCTCTGAGTACTTTTTCTGTCTTGTAGTCAGCATTATTAGATATGAGTATTGCTACGCCTGCTTTTTTTGGGGTGTTGTTTGCTTGGAGTATTGTTTTCCAGCCTTTCACTTTGAATTTGTTTTTATCCTTGTTGCTTAGATGTGTTTCTTGTAGGCAGCATATAGTTGGATTTTCTTTTTTAATCCATTCTGCTACTCTGTGTCTTTTTATTGGTAAGTTTAATCCATTTACATTTAGTGTAATTATTGACACTTGTGGGTTCCCTACTGCCATTTTATAAATTGCTTTCTGTTAGTTTTGTATCTAGTTTGATTCTTCTCTTTTGTTTTTCTATCATTTGTTTTTGTTTGTTTGTGTTCCATACTTCTTTCCTCTGTTGCTACCTTTTTTAAGTCAAGTGTTTTTGTGGTGGTTTTTTTAAGGGTGGTTACCATTAAGTAATGAACAGGGTACCTACCATATTCATTGTAGTACCCTATCTTATAAGTATTTCTGCACTTCATCATCCTTTGCTACTGTTAATCTCCATCCTCTCCCCCCTTTTTTTCCTTTGTTGTCACAGTTTAAGTTTGGTTTTATTGTGTTCTTGGTGGAGCTGCTACTTGTGGTGTTGTTTTCTTTTGTTCTTTGAATCTGGTTGGAAAACCCCCTTTAGTATTTCCTGGAGTGGGGGCTTTCTGTTGATAAATTCTCTCATCTTTTCTGTATTTGTGAATGTTTTTATATCTCCTTCATACTTGAAGGATAGCTTTGATGGGTATAGTATTCTTGGCTGAAAGTTCCTCTCTTTCAGGGCTTTAAATATTGGGGTCCACTCTCTTCTAGCTTGTAGAGTTTCTGCTGAGAAATCTGATGATAATCTAATAGGCCTTCCTTTATATGTCGTACTCTTCTTTTCCCTGGCTGCCTTGAGAATTTTTTCTTTGTCATTGGTTTGTGTTATCTTTATTATGATGTGCCTTGGAGTGGGTTTGTTGGGGTTAAGAAAACTTGGTGTTCTGTTTGCTTCTTGAATTTGAGGCTTTAGTTCCTTCCACAGGCTTGGGAAGTTCTCGTCTATTATTTGTTTGAGTATATTCTCCATTCCATTTTCTTTCTCTTCTCCCTCTGATATACCTATTATTCTTATGTTATTCTTTCTGATGGAGTCAGACAATTCCTGTAGGGCTTTCTCATTTTTTATTATTCTTGAGTCTCTTTCTTCTTCTCTCTGTTGTGCCTCAAGTTGTTTGTCTTCTATTTCACTAATCCTATCTTCAATCTGGGCTGTTCTGTTAGCTAAGCTTGTTACCTCGTTTTTCAGCTCGTGAATTGAGTTTTTCATTTCTGTTTGATTTGTTTTTATAGTTTCAATTTCCTTGGTAATATATTCTTTGTGTTCATTGAGTTGTTTTCTGATCTCCCTATATTGCCTTTCTGTGTTTTCTTGTATATCTCTGAGTATTTTTAAGATTTCTAGTTTAAATTCTCTGTCATTTAGCTCCAAGGCTTCCAATATGTTAAGTCTTTTCTCCATAGATTTTTCCACATCTATTTGTGTTACCTCTCTTTCTTTTGTATCCATAATATTCGATTTCCTCTTTCTTATCGGCATCTGAGGGTGGTCTTATTGATAGCACTAATTAGAATTAATAAAGAGTAAAAAGAAAAAAAAAAAAAAAAAAAAAAAGGTAAAACACCCCACAAAGAAAAAACAGTAATAATTTATTATTTCCCCCTTTTTTCTCTCTTCTCTTTCCCTCCTCTCCCCTCCTCAGGGAAATATCGTGCCTATAATGGAGGGCCTGATTTGGGGTGAAGAGTTCAAGGGGCAAAAAAAGGGAGTAGGGACCTATTAAATGCAAAAAAAAAAAAAAAAAAAAAAGGAAGAAAATCTTAGACAAGCATAAGATGATTTGCTTGTAAGTGATGGTCAACTAAGAGATATAATGAGAGGGATAAGAGGGAATCAGAAAAAAGGACCAAAAAAGAATAATAAAGAAGAAAAAATAAAAATAATAAGTAAAAATCTGTTGTATTAAGTGGAGCGAAGACTAAATACAATGGAGACCTTGGGTTGGGAGGACCCAAAATGCCACAAAAATAAACAAACAAGAGAAAAAAAAAATAAAAACAAAAGCAAAAAAGAGAAATAAAACCAAAAAAAAGCCTTGAGTCCCAAATTAACTAATTTGTTCGTGATTGAGGATTATATGGGAGGAAAGTAAAATGAGAAAAGAAAAAACGAATAGAAAGGAAAAAATAAGAAAAAGAGAAAAACAAAGGAAGAAATAAAATAGGAGGAGAAAAAAACAAAATAAAGCAAGACAAAAAAAAACCAAAAAACAAAAGAGGAGAGAATGAGAGTTAAGTGTTTTGGAGTATAACCTTAAAGGAGGGTGAGGATGAAGAAGAAAAATAAAATGCAACACTCATGGGTAGTGTAGTTCAAGAAAGGGGAAGCATAAGATCGGCAGAGAATAGAAGGACCGAGGTGGAGGAAATAAAGGCAAAAAGATAGAAGAAACAAGCAACAACAACAACAACAAGAAAAAAAAATTAGTGGATCAAGTTGTAAAGTCTGTGGGTTTTTCTTGATTTTGAGAGGTTAACTTCTTCCTTTTTCTTTTCTCTCCCTCTTCCTAGTCGGTGACTCTGTACCCCAGGCTCTGCCCCTGTGTCACTCTTACGTAGGGATTTGCAGTTGATGGGATTCTATGGCAATGTCATATAATTGGCTTTAGTCTTGCTGGAAGTAAAGGCTTGTTGGCGTTTGCAGGGTCCAACGATGAGAGAGTTTGCTTTCCTGGATTCTCTCTCCTAGTCCCCCCTTTCTGAATTAGCAGCCTGGTGATCCAGCTATAAGGCTGCAACTGCTTCTGCCTGGGGAGTAAGAGGCTCAAAGAGCTGGGAAATCCCCACTCTATCCCCACTCAGTGCAAGGCTTTGGGAAAGGCTCTGAGAGTCAGGGCCTCCAGTGTAATCAGGCGGGGGTGGGAGTCAATTGTTGTCAAGGTGACTGTTCAGCGCCTATCATTTAGTTGGACCTCTCAACCCAGGCTTTCCACACTTTGTAGCCTGTTTTTGCAGGGAAGAAGAGGCACTAGTCTCTGCTTACGACTAGTGTAGTATAGACCTTATTATCTGCCAAGTCCTTCTTGTTAGCGTTTATCCCTGAATATGGAGGCTGTATCAATCAGAAGTTGCCCCCGCCCCTTTAGCGAGAGGCACTAAAAAATATCACGCCTCTTGTCTTGGATCGCTGAACTGAGAGAGATCTTATCAATTAGAACCGAGGGTGCGCAGATTTTATGGGTTAAGCTAATTTCAGTGATTGGGTCACAGCTGTGTTTCCGAAGGTATTTTAGGCTGCCTGCGCGCACCCCTCCCCCAACGCTTGATTGTTAGCTTGAATGGCTGGGTGAGGTGCCCCGCCCACGGAGAGAATCTCCCAAGCCTCTCCCGCTCGCCCCGCCGCTGGTGGCTGGACCGCACCAGGCGCAGGATAATGGAGCCCCCTGGGTGTGCGGGCCAGTAGGGCGCCCTGGGCGCGTGGAATGCCCAAGGCACGCGCGCGAATGGGGTGCTCCGGGTACCGGTGGTTGGCGACCCCCACTCGCAGTGTGCGGGCCGCTGGGAACGTCAGCAGTGCTCAACCGGACCGGGCGTGCGCGCGGCGGCTCGCGGTGGCGGTTCGCGGGGGCTCGCGGCAGCTCGCGTGGCGGTTCGCGGGGGTTCGCGGCAGCTCGCGGGCTCGCGATCGGCCGCTCGCGGCGGCTTGCGGTTCCCAAGTATATGGGCTGACTCACCGCGGGCGCACTCCCTGGCGGCTTGAATGAGCATCGCTGCGGTAGCTTCCTCCACACCCTCGTCTCTCAGATTCAAGTGATAACAGTCCTTTTGCTTTCAGTTTGTGTGGAACTCCGGAATGCTCCGAGGATAAATTTTTCTGTTTCTGGTTGATAAATTTGTTGTGATTTAGGGGAGAGCTGTCGGACGCGCTTCTCACGGCGCCATTTCCGTGACGTCACTCTTGGCTTATTGTTTCTAATAGTCTTTTTGTGGATTCTTTGGGGTTTTCGATGTATAGGATCATATCATCTGCAAAAAGTGATACCTTTACTTCTTCTTTTCCGATATGGATGCCTTTTATTTTTTTGTCTTGTCTGATTGCTGTGGCTAGAACCTCTAGTACCACATTAAATAAGAGTGGAGAGAGTGGACAACTTTGTCTTGTTCCTGATTTAAGGGGGAAAGCCTTCAGTTTAGTGCCACTTAATATGATGTTAGCCTGATGGTTTATTATATATGGCCTTTATCATGTTGAGATATTTTCCTTCTATACCTATTTTGTTGAGAGTCTTAAACATAAAATTGTGTTGTATTTTATCGAAAGCCTTTTCTGCATCTATTGATAAGATCATGTGGTTTTTGTTCTTTGTTTTGTTGATATGGTGTATTATGTTAACCGTTTTACGTATGTTGAACCATCGTTGAGATTCCGGGATGAATCCCACTTGATCATGATGTATTATTTTTTTAATATGTTGTTGTATTCGATTTGCTAGTATTTTGTTTAGTATTTTAGCATCTGTATTCATTAGAGATATTGGTCTGTAGTTTTCTTTTTTTGTGCCATCCTTGCGTGGTTTTGGTATGAGGGTTATGTTGGCCTCATAAAATGTGTTTGGAAGTATTGCTTCTTCAATTTTTTGGAAGACTTTGAGTAGAATAGGAACCAAGTCTTCTTTGAATGTTCGATAAAATTCGCTGGTATAGCCGTCTGGGCCTGGACTTTTATTTTTGGGGAGGTTTTTAATGGTTTTTTCTATTTCTTCTGTACTAATAGGTCTGCTTAGGCTTTCTGCTTCTTCTTGACTCAGTCTAGGAATGTTGTATTGTTCTAGGAATTTATCCATTTCTTCTAGGTTGTTGAATTTAGTGGCATAAAGTTTTTCATAGTATTCTACAATAATTCTTTGTATATCTACGGTGTCTGTGGTGATTTCTCCTCTTTCATTTTAGATTTTGTTTATATGAGTTCTTTCTCTTTTTTCCTTGGTAAGTCTTGCCAAGGGTTTGTCAATTTTGTTGATCTTTTCAAAGAACCAGCTCCTTGTTCTATTATTTTTTTCTATAGTTTTTCTGTTCTCTATTTCATTTATTTCTGCTCTGAGTTTTTTTGTTTGTTTTTTTTGGTATTTTTCTGAAGCTGGAAACGGGGAGAGACAGTCAGACAGACTCCCACATGCGCCCGACCGGGATCCACCCGGCACGCCCACCAGGGGCGATGCTCTGCCCACCAGGGGGCGATGCTCTGCCCCTCCGGGGCGTCGCTCTGCCGCGACCAGAGCCACTCTAGCGCCTCAGGCAAAGGCTGAGGAGCCATCCCCAGTGCCCGGGCCATCTTTGCTCCAATGTAGCCTTGGCTGCGGGAGGGGAAGAGAGAGAGAGGAAGGAGGGGGGGAGGGGTGGAGAAGCAAATGGGCGCTTCTCCTATGTGCCCTGGCCGGGAATCGAACCCGGGTCCCCCGCACGCCAGGCCGATGCTCTACCGCTGAGCCAACCAGCCAGGGCCTCTGCTCTGATTTTTATTGTCTCCTTTCTTCGGCTGATTTTGGGTTGTCTTTGTTCTTTTTCTAGTTCCTTAAGGTGTGAAGTTAAGTGGTTCACTTGGGTTCTCTCTTGTTTGTTCATATATGTCTGAAGTGATATGAACTTCCCTCTTATCACTGCTTTTGCTGCATCCCATAGATTCTGATATGTTGTATTGTCATTTTCATTTGTCTGTATATATCTTTTGATCTCTGCACTTATTTCTTCTTTGACCCATTCATTTTTTAAAAGTATGTTGTTTAGTTTTCACATTTTTGTGGGATTTTTTTCCTCTTTTTTGCAGTTGAATTCTAGTTTCAAGGCTTTATGATCATAAAATATGCTTGGTACAACTTCGATTTTTCTGAACTTGATGATGTTGTTTTTTGGCCCAACATATGGTCAATTCTTGAGAATGATCCATGTACACTGGAGAAAAATGTATACTCAGTCACTTTGGGATGAAATGTCCTATAGATGTCTATCATATCCAGGTGCTCTAGTGTTTTGTTTAAGGCCACTATATCTTTGTTGATTCTCTGTTTGGATGACTGATCTAGAGCCGTCAGCGGTGTATTGAGGTCTCCAAGTATGATTGTATTTTTGTCAGTTTTTGTTTTAAGGTCAATAAGTAGCTGTCTTATATATTTTGGTGCTCCTTGGTTTGGTGCATATATATTAAGAATTGTTATGTCTTCTTGATTTAGTTCCCCTTAGCCATTATGAAATGGCCATTTTTGTCTCTGAGTACTTTTGCTGTCTTGTAGTCAGCATTATCAGATACGAGTATTGCTACGCCTGCTTTTTTTTGTATGTTATTTGCTTGGAGTATTGTTTTCTAGCCTTTCACTTTGAATTTGTTTTTATCCTTGTTACTTAGATGAGTTTCCTGTAGGCAGCATACAGTTGGATTTTCTTTTTTAATCCATTCTGCTACTCTGTGCCTTTTTATTGGTGAGTTTAATCCATTTACATTTAGTGTAATTATTGACACTTGTGAGTTCCCTATTGCCATTTCATATCTTGCTTTCTGTTAGTTTTGTGTCTTGTTTGATCCTTCTCTTTCGTTTTTCTATCTTTTGTTTTTATTTGGTTGGGTTCCATACATCTTTCCTCTGTTGCTATCTTTTTTTTCTCATGTGCTTCTGTGGTGGTTTTTTCAATGGTGGTTACCTTTAATGAAAAGGGTTCCTACCCTGTTCATTGTAGCGCACTATTTTGTGAGTATTTTTGCACTCCATCATCCTTTGCTACTGTTAATCTCCATCCTCTCCCCCCCTTTCTTTTGTTGTTGTTACAGTTTAAATTTGGTTTTATTGTGTTCTTCTTGGAGCTTTTACTTGTGGCTTTGTTTTTTTTGTTCTTTGTATCTGATTGGAGAATCCCCTTTAGTAATTCCTGGAGTGGGGGTTTTCTGATGATAAATTCCCTCATCTTTTCTGTATCTGTAAATGTTTTTATTTCTCCTTCATATTTGAAGGATAGCTTTGATGAGTATAGTATTCGTGTCCGAAAGTTGCTCTCTTTCAGGACTTTAAATATTGGGGTCCATTCTCTTCTAGCTTGTAGAGTTTCTGCTGAGAAATCTGATGATAATCTAATGGGCCTTCCTTTATATGTTATATTCTTCTTTTCCCTGGCTGCCTTGAGAATTTTTTCTTTGCCGTTGGTTTGTGCCAATTTCATTATGATGTGCCTTGGAGTAGGTTTGTTGGGGTTAAGAAAACTCGGAGTTCTGTTTGCTTCTTGAACTTGAGGCTTTAGTTCTTTCCACAGGCTTGGGAAGTTCTCATCTATTATTTGAGTATGTTCTCCATTCCATTTTCTCTCTCTTCTCCCTCTGATATACCTATTATTTTTATGTTATTCTTTTTGATGCAGTCAGATAATTCTTGAGGGCTATCTCATTTTTTTTAATATTTGAGTCTCTTTCTTCTTCTCTCTGTTGTGCCTCAAGTTGCTTGTCTTCTATTTCACTAATCCTCTCTTCTATCTGGCCTGTTCTATTAGCTAAGGTTGTTACCTCGTTTTTCAGCTCATGAATTGAGTTTTTCATCTCTGTTTGATTTGTTTTTATAGTTTTTATTTCCTTGGTAATATATTCTTTGTGTTCGTTGAGTTGTTTTCTGAGCTCCCTAAATTGCCTTTCTGTCTTTTCTTGTATATCTTGGAGGATTTTTAGGATTTTTATCTTAAATTCTCTGTCATTTAGCTGCAAGGTTTCCAATATATTAAATTTTTTCTCCATAGATTTTTCCTCATCTAGCTGTGTTACCTCTCTTTCTTTTGTATCCATGATATTCGATTTTCTCTTCTTTAATGGCATCTGAGGGTGGTTTTGTTGATAGTATTAATGAGATTTAATAAAGAATAAAAAGTTAAAAAAAAATCGAAAACAGTTGTTTTTTTAAAAAAAATTAATAATGAAATAAAGAAAAATAGAATTAGAAAAAAATGGAAATTATTCCACCCCCTCCTTTTTTCCTCTCCTCTCCTCTCTCTCCTTTAGAAAATCTTGTGGTGAACTGTGAATTATATTGTAGTAAATAGAACAATGCCTGTAATGGAGGGCGTGAATTGAGGAGAAGTAATAAAGGGGCAAAAAAAAAAAAAAAGCGGGTATGGACCCACAAAAAGCAAATAAGAAAAAAATTTGGGTCAAGAATAAAATGATTTGCTTTTAGGTGTTGGTTGACTAAGAGTTATGATGAGAGGAATTAGAGGGAAACAGGGAAATGGGGGGACAAATTAAAAAATTACTATTGTATTTAGTGGAACAAGAACTAGATAAATTGGAGAGCCAGGGATGGAAGCACTGCTAGTGTGTTAAAAAGGTGAAGTAAAAACCCCCCAAAATGCTACAAACATAAGTTTGAGTCCCAGATAAGATATTGTTCATTATTGAGGTTTGAATGAGAGGAGACATAAAGGAGAAAGGAAGAAACTAATATAGAGGAAGAAAAGAAAGAGAGAGAGAAAAAAAAGAGGGAACCCCTAAAAGAAGAAAAAAGAGGAGAGAGAGAGAGAGTTAAGGGTTTTGGAGTACAACCCTCATAGAGAGAAAGGAAGAGGAAAGAAAAGATAATGGGAGATGTAACACTTATGGGTAGTGTAGTTCAAGGAGAGGAGAGAGTAAAACCGGCAGAGAGTTAAACAACCAAATTGGAGGAGGAAAAAAAAATATCAAGAATGAAGATAAGAGAAACAAACGAACAAATATAATAAAATGGGATAGGTTATAAAGTCTGCGTATTATTCTTGATTTTGAGAGTTTATCTTCTTGCTTTTTCTTTTCTCTCCCTCTTCCTGGTCGGTGACTCTGTACTCCGGGTTCTGCCCCTTTGGCTCGCTCAGGTAGAGGTTTGCAGTTGATAAGTCTCTATGGCAATGTCATGTATTGTGCTTTAGTCTCATTGGCAGTCGAGGCTCATTAGCATTTATAGGCTCCACCAGTGAGAGAGTCCGTGTTTCTGGAGCCTTTCTCCTAGTCTTTCCTTCCTCAATTAGTAGCCTGATAATCCAGCTATGGGCTTGGTGCTGCCTCTGCCTGGATAGTAAGAGGCTCAAAGAGCTGGAAACTCCCCACTGTATTCCACTTAGCACAGGGCTCTGGGTAAGGCTCAGTCAGTCAGAGCTCCTAGCATAATCAGGCGGGGCTTCTGCCCACTCAAAGACCTCTGGCTCTGCCACTCTGTCCGGTAACACGGGTGGGCGCCCACTCCCGGGGCACTTGGAGGAAACTCTCGCTCACTATCTGCATGCGCAGACCAGGATATCAGGCCGGCAGTCGCAGTCTCACACTCTGAGTGAAACCCCCACCCTCACGGAAAAGTTCCAGCGTTGGATTTGGCTCTCGCTCTGTCCCCGTGCGCGGCTTTTTCAGGGCGCTAGGGCGGCCCGATATTCTGCTTTTGGCCCACACAAAGGCCCCTGACTCTGCTCCTCTGTGGGATAACACGGGCGCAAACTGCCGAGGCACTCGGAGGAATCTCTTGCTCACTATCCGCGCGCGCAGACCAGGATATCAGGCCAGCCACCTCACCCTCTGAGTGAAACCCCCACCTGCATGGAAAAGTTTCAGCGTTGGAATTGGCCCTCGCTCCCTCCCCGTGCGCGGCTTTCCCAGGCGTTGGGTCGGTCCAGAGATTCTGCTTTCGGCCCACACAAAGGCCTCTGACTCTGCCTCTCTGTGGGACAACACAGGCGCCCACTCCCAAGGCTTTGGAAGGAATCTCTCGCCCACTATCTGCGCGCGCCGACCAGGGGATCAGGGAAAATGGCTGCCCCACTTGTCTTTCTTTGTCTGGGTTTGGCGCAAGTGTTAGCTTGTATTGCCCGGGTTGCCACAGGAAGTTTTTTCTCGGCTTGGATCTTCGTGCCACAGCCTGATTTGGCCGTTTGTGCCACGGCCTGGATCTATTCACCCCCTTTGCCTGCCTCAGTTTCTATATTCTCAGTTCCCAGTGAAATCTGCCCTGTTTAGGTTAGTGAGGAAGGCGGAGCATTTCTTACTCCCTTTTTCCTTTGGGGTTTGATTATATATTTAGCTAATTTTTCGCTCGACCATACCTTCTGGTGTATTGCGAAACATCTGGAGGCTCCACGGATAGGTTTTTCTGTTTCTGGTTGAAAATCTTTTTGAGTTTTGGGAGAGATTTATCGGTATCGCTTCCTACCGCGCCATTACTCTGACGTCATCTCCGATTGCTTTCTCATAAGTGACTTGACTGGGGGCTCCAGCAGGGCCAGTGACCCCTTGCTTAAGCCAGTGACCTTGGGCTCAAGCTAGAGACCTTGGACTTCAAGCCAGTGACCTTGGGGTCATATGTATGATTCCATACTCAAGCTGGATGAGCCCACGCTCAAGCCGGCGACCTCAGGGTTTTGAACCTGGGTCCTCTGCATCCCAGGCCTGGTCAGGCTTTCTGTGTTTTTTTTTAATCGAGGTATATTTGACATAACTAATTTTGGATATACAACATGATTTGCTATATGTATGTTTTGCAGTGATCACCACAGTTAAGTCTAGTTGATGTCTGTCACCACACATAGAGTTTTTCTTGTGATGTGAACTTTTAAAATTTACTCTTTCAGTAACTTTAAAATATACAATATAATATTATTAGCTATAATCAACATGCTATCCATTACATCCCCATGACTTACTGGAGTGTGTAACTTTGACCCCTTTCACTCATTATTCCCCCTCTCCCCACCTCTGGCAACCACCAGTCTGTTCTCAGTATGAGCTTGGTTTGCTTTGTTTCTTTTGTTTCTGTAGTATTGATTCTTCATATAAGTGAGAGATCACATGGTATTTGTTTTTCTCTAACTTTTTTCACTTAGACTAATGCCCTTGTTTCAGTCATGTCACAAATGACAGGATTTCTTTTATTCTTCTTTTTTGGTGGGTAAGTGGTATTCTATTATGTATACTATATACCACATTTTCATTAACAATTTATAAAAAAAATTTTAAATGTATTCAGTTATAGCTGGCGTACAGTACTGTATTGGTTTCAGGTGTCCCAACCCAATGATGTTTTATACCTTTTAAAGTGATTCCTTGGAGAAGTCTCTTACCCACTAGGCATCATGCAGAATTGCTATATTCCCTATGCTGTACTTTATATCCCAGTGACTTTTTTTTTTATATAGTCACTTTTATTATAATTCATAAGTACATTAGAAATTGATCTTTATTAAGAAGACACAGGTTTTCATGGACTTCTGCTTTGAGGATAAAAAAGGTCAAGCATTATCTTAGCTTCAATTTTTTGCCTCAAGCATTCTGAAAACTACTCTGGGCCTCGTAGGTCCAAGGACCATACTTTTTTAATAGACCTGCTCATACTCAATGGCTCCCATAATACCTTATAAATTCAATGGGCTGTCTGACCTCTGGTGGTTCAGTGGATTAAGCATTGACCTGGAATGCTGAGGTAGCCAGATGGAAACCCTGGGCTTGCCTGGTCAAGGCACATAGAAGAAGAGAAGCAACTACTATGAGTTGATGCTTCCTGTCCCCCCACACACCTTTTTCTTTCTCCCCTGAAATCAATAAATAAGATCTTAAAAAAAATAAAATTTCAATAGGTCACCTGGTCAGTGGGACAATCTGGGGCTATGCCTGAGAATCTGCATTTATGTCCTCCTATTCCCATTTTTTACTCCCAAGGGCAGTCACTTATCCTCCAATAATAGTACCATGATTACTAACTGTCAAATAGAAGACGCAAAAAACACTGTCAACTGCTGAAAAGTAAGGTGAGTCTCCTCTTCTCTCCCCAAGTCAAGTTATTTGGAATTTTGACTGAAGGCCAGCACCACCAATTCGGAGCAAATATCTTCCCCCCAAAAAGTTCAGTGACTTTTTTAATTCAGTGAGAGGAGAGGAGGCAGAGACAGACTCCCGCATGCACCCTCAACTAGGATCCAGCCATTAAGGCCACTAGGGTTGCGGTGCTCCATTGCTCAGCAACCAAGCTTTTCTTAGTGCCTGAGGCCGAGGCTGTGGAGCCATCCTCAGTGCCATACCTCCCAGTTTCATACCTATTCCGTGCAGTTCAATGTGGGCTCACGCACAGATTTTTTAGGGCTCCTTAGGTAGCTATCCCGTATAGCAGCTACAGACCCGTCACTGACTGATGGCCTACCAGAACAGGGTTTCTCCACTGCTTATCCCTCCGAGTAATGTTATTCCTATGTGGTGGTGCTTCATTATAAACGCGCCAATATTCACGTTGCACTTTGGTCATGGATTTGAACTTAGCGAGCCACAGAACACACTGAACTTTCTCTCGACTGGCATGGCCGTGGGCTGCTCTGCTGTATACAGTGTTACATCATCATCTGCACATGCGCATATGCTGCCACATCATCCTGCAGAAACTGGGAGGGTTTTCCTTTAATTTGGTGCAGATTTCACATTTTTATCGTCTTGTTGCTTTCCTGTGACTGGTCAAAAGTGCACTATGACTTTACAGACACACTTTATTTTGGATGTAAAACGTTTAACAGATATTTGATTTGCAGATACATATTTTCTCCCATTTCATAGGTTGGTGCTTCATTTAGTTGATGGTTTCTTTTGCTGAGCAGAGGGTTTTAGTTTGGAGTCCCACCTATTTTCTATTGTTTTTATTCATTTTTAGAGAGAGGTGGGGAAGAGAGAGAGAGAGAGAGAGAGGAGGGGGAGGAGCAAGAAGCATCAACTCCCATATGTGCCTTGACCTGGAAGCCCAGGGTTTCAATCTGGTGACCTCAGCGTTCCAGGTAGACGCTTTCCCCACTGAGCACCGCAGGTCAGGCCTGGAAAACTTAATTAAATTTATTATGGTAATACTGATTAATAACATTACATAAATTTCAGGTGTATGCCATTATACTTTGGCACCTGTGTACTCTATTTGTGCCTCACCACCTCATGTCTAGTTTCTATTTGTTACCATGTATTTCCGCCTTGACCTACTTCGTCCTCTCCCCTCCCCCTTCCCTGGGTATCCACCATTCTGTTGTCTGTGAGGGTCTGTTTGGGCTTTTTTTTGTTAGTTTGTTGCTTTCTAGTCTTATATTTCACATGGTGAAACGGGTTTTGTTTTTCTCTGACTTATTTTGCTTAGCGTAATACTCTTCAGATCTGTCCATGCTGTCGCAAATGGCAATTAATCTATGCAGCCACTGTGGAAAACAATATGGAGGTTCCTTAAAAGATTAAGAGTAGATCTATCATGTGTCTGTATTTTGGGTATTTATCCAAAGAAAGTGAAAATAATAATTTGTAAAGACACATGCACCCCTATATTCACTGCAGCATTATTTTTTTTAAGATCTTATTTACAGATTTTTAGAGAGAGGAGAGAGAGAGAGAGAAAAAGGTAGAGGTGTGGGAAGCATCAACTAATAGTTGCTTCTCGTATGTGCCCTGACCAGGGAAGCATGGGGTTTCAAACCAATGATCTCAGCATTCTAGGTTGATGCTTTATCCACTGTGTCAGGGTGACTGCAGCATTATTTACAACAGCCAAGATATGGAAACGACCATCTTCCAACTTTACTTAAAGCTGTTTGTATAGGAGGTAATTACGTGCGTAAGCAACAGAGTGGGCGCTCGCTGAGTGACCAGATTCCTGGCTTGGCTGTGGAGGTGTGTGCTGTGTGAAGAAACAGTTACTCCAGTCCACACCCAATAAACAAAGACCCATATTACAAAAGTGTGCTTTTATTTTACAGATCACTGCAGAATATGTTAAGTAGGACACAGTGCTAGCTAATGCTTAGTGGTTATTTCATTTCGATAAGTCTTTCATGTGTACGTCGTGTGAGGAATCAGTCTAATCTGTAAGCATTAAGGGAAAATGAGAATGGGAAATTGTCTAATAAATTAAACTCTAAGTACCCTTCCAGTTTGAGGTGTCTATGTGCAACAGTAAGTATGGGGAGGGAGTTCCCCTGGTGAGAGGACGAGGCGATGCCAGCAGTTTCTGGGCCTTCAGAAAGGAGTGGTGGGTATTTCAGAGGACAAGGGAGGTGGGCCCTTGAACTATTGCCAGGACTGGACAGGCAGAGAGGCAAGAGGCCAAGTGCACAGAATTAGCATCCAAGGGGCAAGGAGTCAGGAGACTTGGTTCATTGGAGTGGAGTTGACAGCCAGGTGAGGAGGTCCTGGAACATCCAAGAGGTTTAAGTGTGAGGTGCATGGAGCCCCATAGGAGCTGGGAATGGGGCTGCGGAGGGGAGGTGATACAGGCTGTGCTTGGACCAGGGACCCAACCCCAGCAGGGCCTGTAACAGGCTGCCCTGAAACCCATCCCTGTGTGAAGGGGCCGTTTCTTAGTCACTGACTTGGGGGACTTCAGGGAGGCGTCCTTCAGGGCAGCTCAGCAGACACCAGGGGATCAGTTATCTTGTGAAATGATGTAGTGTTTGTTTGACAGAACTTTAAATTGTGCAGAGGATTAATGTGTGCCTTAGTCAGCTCCGTCCTTGGTCACACGTGGAGCGTCTGGAGCCTTCCCCTGACAGTCGGGTGTACTGTGCAGACTCCCAGACTCTCCCCTCCAATCAGATCAGTGGAGGAGCTGGCCCAGAACAAGTGTTTTTAAGTATGTTTATAATTTGGGCAATGTGTGTGAGCGTATGACCATTTTGCTTAAGTTTGTGAACATAAAATAAGAATGAAGTACAAATATTACTAAATTGCAGTCCAGCAAGAAATAGTTTGAAAGCTGTAAAGATGAGTTCTATCTAGTATTATACCTGGGAGGCAGGAATGTGCCAAGCAAGCCCCGCCCCCACCAGAACAATGTTTTCTTCAGATACTCAAGGGTTAGGACAGAGCCGCCTTCTGAGCAGTGTTGATGCTCCATGTCTGGTTTGCTTCCAACAGCAGTGCTCACAGCCCAACACTGGGGCCGGGGTAGGGGGGGCCAGGTCAGTGGCAGGAGATGAATTTCACGACACCTTTCAGTTGTTATTGTCCTAATATCCCCCCCCCCCTTTTTTTCCCTAGGTTTAGAATTACAGACTCAGCAAAGCAATGCTCAGGATGCCTCTTGTCTGCCGGCGCTGAAAGTATCAGACATTGAGCCCAGCATTCCGTTTACTGAGCTGGCTGTGGGCCTGGCAGGTCAGTGTTAGCTCTGGTGGGTGTGGTGCCCGGGTCCGTGAGTGAAGTTGCAGGAGTGAAGTTGGGTGTGCTAGTTTGTCATAAACCACGGGAGCACCCCTGTGACTTTCTAGTCCTGCCCTTGATGTTTCCTTAGCTGGTGTTACCACTCAGTGATGACAGACTTCTCTGTGCTGGAGGGGCCTGTCTCTCCTCCAGTGGCAGAGCTCTGGGACCCATGCTCCTGGAGTCAGGAGAGTCTGGGCGATGTTGCGGCTGCACTAGATGCAGCTTTTAAAGGGCACAGGCACCCTTTGTGGCCTTGCCCTCACCCGCTCTCCGGCTCAGCCAGCAGGCTAGGAGAGGGGACAGCATGTGGCAGGACTGAAAACGCCACACATCACCTTGTACTGAAGCTGAGAGGCGTGAGAGCCAAAGGGAGCTGCAGATGTCCTCTGGCATCTCACCTCTCCTGGACTTCCCTCCCTAGGCTGCCGCTCTGGCTTCCGGGTGGGAGCGCAGGAGGCCTCTCTGGAACGGCGTCCCATCACAGATGGTCAGTTCCCACAAGGCTGACTTTATTGTTCTGCCCTGAGGAAATTCTGACAGCAGCCTTGCACTCTGCCACGTGTCCTCAGTGGTCCCCAACCCCGGGCCACGGACTAGTACCAGTCCGTGGGCCATTTGGTATCGGTCCGCAGAGAAAGAATAAATAACTTACATTATTTCTGTTTTATTTATATTTAAGTCTGAACAATGTTTTATTTTTAAAAAATGACCAGATTCCCTCTGTTACATCCGTCTAAGACTCACTCTTGACGCTTGTCTCGGTCACGTGATACATTTATCCGTCCCACCCTAAAGGCCGGTCCGTGAAAATATTTTCTGACATTAAACCGGTCTGTGACGCAAACAAGGTTGGGGACCGCTGCTCTAGTGTAGGAGTGAAGAGCATGTCTGAGCGTCACGCTGACCTCTGTGAAGCATCTGTCACTTGCCTTTTGTCTGTGGCAGGGCCTGCCCTGGTGCCCACGTCTGAGTTATTTGTGTGCGTGTGCACACAAACGGGTTCCTTTCTCCTAGAAAATGGGGTTACCATCCACTGATTCTTTAATCCCCCACAGTTTGGGTTTCCCAGTGAAGATTGTTAAGGGCTGATTAAAGACTTGGTGAGGACAGGTTAGTCGTCAGTGAGTGCTTCAGTTCCTCTGCTGGTTTAAGGCATTGGGCTCAGATGGAAAAAACACAGAACGCCCCTGGGGGCCTGGGACTGTGGAACCGCAAGGCCAAGCGCACAGACACTGTGCCTGGGGCTTCACAGAGGGCTGTCACGGTCCTGGGGAGGGACACGTTAGGGGGAAGAGTAGCAGTTGGGCTGGGCGCAAAGGAGGCGGGGCGCGTGGAGGCCAGCGGGACCGGCAGGTACGAAACCTGGAGCACCCTGTTTCTCCCTCCTGGTTCTCTAGAAAGCAAGGACTACCTTAGTACGGAAGACTGTTTAAATTTTACCATAAAGTACAACAGAGAAATTTGTCTAAGAGCAAATGGATTAGTAAGTTTTAAACCTCCACCGTTGAAAAGCATTACCATTTAAAATATATTAAACAATGATTATATGACTAAAGCTGTACTGGTAAAGATGAAAAGTGAAATGCCTCCGTTTCTCCAGCTGGGGGCGTCCCCGTCCAGTACTGTGCCCAGCCCACCAATGGCGTGGTCTACTTCCGGGCCTTCTCCAGCCTGAACACCCTGCCCGAGGAGCTCCGGCCCTACGTGCCGCTCTTCTGCAGCGTCCTCACCAAGTAAGACTCACTTGCACACAGCTCAGCACGCGCTCCTCCAGTTTGTTGAGGGCTGTTCTATGCATGTTTATTTCATTTTAGTCCATCCATAATCACTTTTGAGTGAATCATTTTGTTTTTCAAATTCCATAGCGTTTTTACAGTGTATATGGGTACTTATGTTTGTTGAGTTTTTCTCATGAAACTCATGTTTTCTTACTAAAATATAGTACATTAAATACTTATAAACCTTGGGTGTAAGTATTATTTACAAAATACTGTATCTACTTCAGCAGCTAAGCTATTTAAGATTGTGAAAGAAGGATGGTTTTGCATCAAAAAATGTAAAGAATTAAATCTGACACGTGTGCCAGGGGTGGCCTTGAGAGGCCATGTTGGGTGCACTCGTTCGCTGAGCTGCTTTTGCAGTCCTGTCATCTCAGGTGAGCAGATATCTGAGCAGATCTGAGAGTGCAGGCAGCACAGGCAGGCTCTACTGTGTTCCTGTTCCTCCGCTGCTTCGGAGGCTGAGGGGGGCGGGCTTAGTGAGAAGTGATTGGAGCTGTGAGCTGGGTCCCCTTCCTGTATTCCTGGAGCAGCGAGGGAGGGGAGACCACTGTAGCAGATAGGCTGAGCCTCCTCCTGTACTGCAGGAACTAGACGCATGGACAGCCGCGCCACCCTGCTCCATGTCAGGTTGCATGAGAAATGCCTTTGGCCTTGCAGAGTTCTTGCCCTTTTTTTAATATGGCTCCCATTTCTAGTCTTTTTATGGCTCTGGTCGTTTTAGAAAAACCTCTCAGTGTTGCCTTGGCTTAAGTTACTTCGAATGGCAGTTAGAATGTTTCTACCAAAACAATATCCATGTTCAGACTTTATCTTTTCTTAAAATAAGGCTTAGTGTTTAGATTTCACCCCCAACACTACCAAATATTTGAACAGACAGTCTGTGTCTGATGTTTGGAAGAACAGTAGGGAAGACACATAAAGCACTTGAAAGCCTCACATTGGGGAGCAGTTCAGCACTTGACTTCAGTACTGGACAGCGGCTGCCCGCGTGTCTGGTGGACTGGACCCTGCCACCCTGGTTCTCCTGGGGAGAGGGCCGTGACGGCACCGCCTGTGCTCTAGTTGAAGGTGTGAGAGGTTCGTGCAGGCCCTGGGTCTTGGACTGAGTTAAGCTCATGTTTAAGATGATGGGCAGAGATTGTGTTAGTGACTTGGGAACTCACTGCTGTTCACAGACTGGGCTGCGGCGTCCTCGACTACAGGGAGCAGGCCCAGCAGATAGAGCTGAAAACGGGCGGGATGACCGTGTCTCCCCACGTGCTCCCCGACGACTCGCATCTGGACACCTACGAGCAGGTGGTGCTTGTTTCTCCAGCAGAGGGAGCTCAGATTGTTTTCTTTTAAATTGTGTCACAATTAATTTCTTCTCTTTTTTTCCTGATTTAGGGTGTGCTTTTTTCATCTTTCTGCCTAGATAGAAACCTACCAGACATGATGCACTTGTGGGCTGAAATATTTAATAGGTAACTTGATTTGCAGAGATGTTAATCCTGTGAGAGTATCACAAATCTGGTCTGAAGTGTGCTAAAGGGAAGCAGTTTTACTCTGTTGGGTTGATTTCAGAGCCTACTTTTACTTGTAACTCCTGTGGACTTGTAAAATTTCTGAGGACATGTACATTGTCTGAAAACTTACAGTTGATACATTTTCCATGCTGTTGAAGGGGCTCTGATGGGACTCTAAGAACTCAGTACACTTTTCTTTGTCTACAGCCCGTGCTTTGAGGAAGAAGAGCACTTCAGAGTGTTAGTGAAGATGGCCGCTCAAGAGCTGTCCAATGGAGTCCCAGACTCGGGGCATGTCTACGCATCCATCAGAGCGAGCAGGACCCTGACGCCCGCGGGGGACCTGCAGGAGACCTTCAGTGGGATGGACCAGGTGACCAGCTGAGGAGACGTTGGGTGTTCTGGGCTAGCCAGATCTCACAGACTTGCTAATGTTGTTTAGTACTAAATTATTTTTCTTAGTAAAGCTAAGTCTAACTGACTTTATTTCTTGGGGAACTAGCCTCCTCTTCCTCCTATTTCAACCTCTCCCAAAGGCAGGCAGGTGCAGCTCTCACACACAAGCACAGAGTCATAGTTCCCATATCAGGGGTGTCTGGTCCCCACTCCGCCCCATGGGCTCCCTGCTCTGCTTGGGGTGTCTGGCTCTATGTGTTGGTTCCTTTGGCTTAGGTGAGGTTGATGAAGAGAATCGCAGAAATGACAGACCTCAGACCCATCCTGAGAAAGCTCCCGCGCATCAAGAAATATTTATTGAACTGCGACAATATGAGGTAGGGTTTCATGGTTTGTTTTTGAGCAAAGATCCTAACAATTCATCCAGTTTCACTAAGTACAGTGTGCAGATGCTCTTCATATGAAGTTGTATTTACATAAACTTAACTACAGTTAGAAAGAATGCTTGGTGTAGATTATAGAACTGATTCTGGACTTCAGATATTCTAATGAAGAAATTTCATATGGGGGAAAATATTTTATGTTTAATAAGTGTTGAAGGAGGTAAGGAAGAAAGCAAACAGATTTTATCCTAGAACTGTGAGGTAGATTTACTATAATAATTTAGTTGTATTGCTCCTAAAAGTAGACAGCATGTGCTCTATAAATGAGTCATCAGTGAGACCCAGTATAGGTTAAAATGCAGAGTATAACGCAGAGTAAAAGTGCAGAGTTCATGTCAGCATAATTATGATTTGATAGTTTGAGGAAAATACCTATCATCTTAGCCATCCACATACAGTTACCCTAATCCAGTGGTTCTCAAACTTTTTGAAGTCAGGGTGCATTTAAAATCCTACAGATAATTTTAGGCACACTATATACAAATTTCTGAGAAATATGTTATAATAATTAAGTCAAAAATTAAAGAAATAATATAAAGTCCAAGCATGCTTTTATGGTAATTAAATGAAATAAATATGACAAAATTAAATTTATTCTGACATTAAAAAACATTTTTATGTTACATGTTTTGAGTTATGCTTTTTAGAATTCATAAAAAAGGGGTTAAAAATAAAAAACAAAAATTATCTTTTTATATATATAGATACATTTTTAATAATATTTAGTAAATTCAACAGGTCCTGGCGCACATGTGTTTTTTCATTATTGTGTTTATGAGAAACATGAGCCTAATGTGTCCTAGCAGTTTTTTCAAGGTTTGGACATATATTTGAAAGGCAAACTCTCATTTCCTTGTCAATACATTGAAGAATTCCTCTCTTTTTACTTATAATTGTGTTGAGTGCAGACAAC
Organism: Saccopteryx bilineata; assembly: GCF_036850765.1. NCBI lineage: Eukaryota > Metazoa > Chordata > Mammalia > Chiroptera > Emballonuridae > Saccopteryx > Saccopteryx bilineata. The sequence continues at coordinate 164,272,830 of NC_089494.1, forward strand.
CCCCACCATACATATCATCTTAACTTTACAGCAAACAAAGGATAGAATAAACTTGCCTCCAGTCTCTCCGGGGAACATGGGGGCAGTGTAAACAATCCAGCACCACAGCTTAACAGCCTTTTGCAACCTAATCAGGCAAGTGAGGTGGGGGTTGGGCAGACTGTCGGCTTACAGCCAATTCCCCACACCTCCGTCCCCCAAAAATCTAAACTCTAAAACCCCTGTTGGTTTTTTGGTCCCCAACAGGCACATATTTCTCTGGAACACCATAGGGCACACCTGGAAATCATGTAGGGAACACACTTTGAGAACCACTGCCCTAAGCCCTCAGGTTTGTGAGCGTGAACAGAATGTAGAAATGATTGACAGTTGTATTACCAGTGACACGGATTTAAGCTCCATAATGGAGAGTCCCAGTACCCTCCCCGTCAGTTTCCTGGCATCACCAGCAGGTTCCCCCAGACCATCTGATTGGCAGGAGGGCAGCCCTAAGGTCAGTGCTGGGCCTTGACGTGGGCAGACCTGACAGCCAGTTTCTGGACAGCACTGACACTTGTACCCCAGTGCCTTAGGCAACTTAACCAGTGGGCCTTTTGTTTTCTCCTCCATAAAATACTACTTTGCAGATTTATGGCAAAGAAGATAAGAATAAATGCAATGTAATTGGTATAGAGCCTGGAATATAGTTAATATTACTTTAATGGTACTTTGTATTAATTTAACTGAAATAAATATAGGATTTAGGGCCAAAGAAGAAAAATACACTGTCCATTTACTGTATCGTTCAAGTAACTGTTATAGTATTATCTGATTCTGTAGAATTTGGAAAAGTTAAAAAAAAATTTTTTTGAGAGCATGGGTGGCAACTTAAATTTTTTTACTTTAATGAATAGTTTGTGTCTTCAAACTGTTGATTTCTCTTCTAGACAGGAATTACAATTTTTAGTCTATGACATTGTGAGCCTGAAGGTGTTGGCAGAAGTGTTCTTGCATCTTTAGAAGAACAGAATTTAGAGTCAGAAATGCTGTCTTGTCTCGACAGCTGTTTATTAGCTGTAACCCATTGAAAGACAGGATAGACTTTAACTTAAAAGCACTGTGGCCTTAAGTAGCGACTGTGTTGTTTCCATATTTGGCTACTGCTTCTTTTTAATATTTTTGAGCATTATTTTATACAAAAACTATATTATCTGCTTTTAGTTTTGCTATTTCTACAAGATGTGTAAGAGTTTTCTGCGCATACATTTCTTTAAACAGATGTGCAGTGAATGCGACCCCGCAGCAGCTGTCTCAGACCGAACAAGCAGTGGGAGACTTCCTTAGAAGCCTCGGGCGAAGTAAGAAGGAGCGGAAGCCGGTGCGCCCACACGTGGTGGAGGTGAGAGCCCTTCTGGGGGTCGAGTCCCAGACTGTCCTGTGTGCGAGGAGACCAGGTACAGCAGGATTCGGTCCAGCCCAGGGCTGACCCAGTCAGAAGTGAGTTGAATCCCTGTAATATGGCCTTGGACTCTGTGCTTCTCTTGTCCCTGCAGCCCTGAGTCATACGGTCTAAAGATGAGGAAGGACACAGGCTTCTGGGATATGCTTTTGTATAAACAGCCAAAAATGATGACCGAGGAAGCTGGTCTCACTGCTGATGGGGAGGCTTTTCCCTGACTCAGTAATACATGATATTTCTCTAGAATTATCACATCCAGTAAGTTCTGGTCAATGTGATTAACTTACAAAGTAGGTTTAATTTGGCTCCCAGAAGGCAGAAGAGAAACCTTACTTCTCATGCTGAAGGTTGACAATTGACACATTCTGCAGAGGACAGACTTCTGCTTTCTCCTTTGTTATGTCCATGTGTCCCTTATCCCAGAATGGACCAGCCTCCCTGCCTTCTCAGAGCCCCCGTGAGAGAGGAACTACGTGGTTGGAACATCGTTATTTAAAACACTTATGCAAATGTGCCCTAACACTTGTTATTAGCTCTGTGAATTTTCTGGACTGCATCTTCTTATTTATTTCAAGTTAGTTTAGGATTTTTCTCATTTCTCTTGGAATCATTTTCAGAAACCTGCACCTAACGGATCTGGGGGAAGCACTCACATTAGTGGCTCCCAAGTCGTCAGGAAGCTGATCACAGTAAGTGAACACAGCCTGTCATTCCAGAACCAGCATCCCCAGCCAGACCGTGCCCTGCCGGTCTGGTGCCTCACTTGGCCGAATGTAGGACCAGGAGAGTCCTATCTGTCCTAGTGCCCTTGCAGACCATTGTCCCTTCACCTGGTCTCACCACTGTGCCTCTGTTGTAACTTAACTGCTGAATCAGATTAATTCACCTCCAGTTGGGCAGTGTTGTTCCTTCAGCTCACTCGGCTGGAGTAATCTGGGCATTCAGTTTGGTTGCCACAGAGAAGGCAACTGACTGTGTTTCTGGAGAAAAATGGAAAGAGAAAGAAAGCTCGCACAGTGACCAGTGAAAGTGACGCAGAATGAAAATATCTCATTGTAGTTGTGTGGCATGATAGAACCATCAGTGAGCGCCTTGCTCTCAAATATGAGACGGTGCCTGGTGATGTCCCCATGAAGCAGGACATTTAGAAGTCCAGGCGACACATGGATAGCACCTGTGGGCCACCTCACCATTTCGCAGCCTGACCTGCCTCTCCCTCTGCAGGAGCCCACTTTCAAGCCCTGCCAGATGAAGACGCACTTCCTGCTTCCGTTCCCCGTGAACTACGTCGGTGAATGTGTCAGAACTGCCCCCTACACACACCCTGATCATGCCAGGTACACGTGAGGCTGGCATGAATTGAGGGGATTTGGGGGCTGGGGGAATGTTGTGGTGGGTCTGTAGAAACTCAGAAACATGAGGCTGCCGCTGGTTCCAGGAAGAGTTTATGCAGAAAATGAAACCAGTATGTTGCTCAGCGTTTTTGTCTATTTCCATATTAGACGTACTCTGTGCTAGGCCATCAGGATAGGGATGTGTATTTCTCTGAATAGAAAAATGTAGAATTAAGCCGTGAGAACGTTACAAGTGGTGCCCCTGGGTAGTGGGATTTACTAATATTTTTTGCCTCTTTTTTGTATTTTATAATTTTCTAAGAGTTCATTAGGCAACAGAATAGAAATTTCTAAAGAAAAACACTTGGAGGATAGACCCCAGTCCTCATCGGGAGAGCAGAACCCATCTGCCTCCGAGCCTGGGCTGCAGGCCCCTCGACGAGGGCGGGCGGGCGGCACAGCCACCTTCCCCAGCTTTAAGAACAAGCATATGCTTCTCCCCTGAGCTTCTCCTTAGTCTCGCACCTGCTCTGGGAGCGAGCGCGGGGGCCGAGCGCCCACACGGAGCAGAGGCTCATGCTTCCTGCCAGTGACGACCACCCTGGAGTGTGGCCCTGCTCCCTCTGTCCTGGGAAGCTGCTTTCTAGAAGCATCCTTTTCCCGACCAGGGCATCAGCTGTTAGTTAGCATTCTCAATGGAACTTAGTGGGAACATAAAAATCGTATACATCACAACAGTGAAACCAGTTAATAGCTTTCCATGTGCAGGTACACACACATGCTGATGTGGGGCTTTGAGTTGTGGCTGCAGGTTTACAATGCTCCCTGTGTCTGGAAAGAGGCTGAGAGCTCGCAGTGTGAGGGAAGGTGTGTCCCCGTCCACCCAGGCTCTGCTTCTTTGTTTTTGTTTTCATTTAATAATATACTGAAGTTCTTTTAGGTTACTTTGTATTATTTGTGGTACTTCCCTGCCGGCCATGTTTTTCACTTGCATTTTTTAATCATTTATTTCAGTCTTAAGATCCTGGCACGTTTGATGACGGCTAAATTCTTACATACAGAAATTCGAGAAAAAGGTGGCGCTTATGGTGGAGGTGCCAAACTCAGTCACAGTGGAATATTCACCTTTTACTCGTATAGGTGAGCTTTTCTCTGACCACCTCACACAGGTGGACACAGCCTCACGTCAGGGACAGTCCGTGGCCCTGTTATGTCATCAGTGTTCTCATACGTTGGCGTGAACTTGAGAAAAATTGTTCCCACTTTTTTCCACCTCTTTGGCAGTCACACCAGCACTGTCCTTTCAGTTTTACATCAGGGGCATCAGGAGAGAACAAGAAGCATTTGGCCTTAAGTGAATCCTGGCATTTGGTAACAAGTGTATTTCAGTAGAAGGTGACCTGAGCTTTCTGGTTGATGTAATGGTAGAGGCTGGGCCCCTGGGCCACAGAGACTACTCTTCCCCTTTCAGTTTCTTGTGGCCCTTTGCCTGGAGACACCTACTCTGACACTGCTCTAGGGGAAGGACAGATTGTGCCCCTGAGACACTTCTCTTTGCTCCCCACTCATGCGTACCGAACACTTCCCGGGGTCAGCGCTGGAATCTGCAGGACAGAACTAACACCCAAGCCTGGCTGACCCTGGCCGGTTGGTTCAGTCAGTTAAGAGTGTCGTCTGGAAACAGCAGTTTGTGGGTTCGATCTCCAATCATGGCACACAGGAAGCAACCAACGAATGCTTTCCTTTCCCCTCCACTTTCTCTCCCTTCCTCTCTCTCTTTAAAAAAGAAAAAGAAAGAAAAATTAAGTCCTGGCTGGATATGTTGCTGAGTTAGCTCATCACTGTGGAGTGCAGAGGGTGCTGGTTCAGTTCCCGTCAGGGTACATGCTGGAGCAGCTTGATATTCCTGTCTCTATCCCTCTCTCTCTCAAAGAAAAACACCCGAACCCCACCCTCCACGCATCCACCAGACCCTTCAGTTCTGTGTCTGTAGTATGAGCAAAGGCCTCTCCAGCTCTGCACTTAGACAGTGAAGGCTCTCGGAAGTCGGCCCAGCCGGGGATTATTCAGCTAGTCCGATGCATCCTTAGGAAATAAGGGTTTTCATTTAAGCTTTCTTAGCATTTCTCCACGAGTCTGACTTTCCTTCCTCCACCTGACTCCTCTCCCAGTGGAGCCGCAGTGGGTGCATTTACTAACCTGGTGGTAAGGCTGGGTGAACAGACCGTGGCTCTAAGGGGTGGGAGAGGGTCAAATGGCCTGTGTGGCCAGGTTTAAATTTCCGGAGCGTTGATTTTTTCACTAAACATTAAATTAGAGTCTTTAACAATTATGAAGTCAGCATGTGATTGTTGCTTTTTTTTCCATTGGCAAATACAATACGTGAGTGAGTAGCTAACTTTTTGGGTCTCCTAGGGATCCACGTTCAACAGAAACGCTCCAGTCCTTTGCGAAGGCCATTGACTGGGCCAAGTCTGGGAGGTTCTCACAGCAGGACATTGACGAGGCCAAGCTGTCTGTGTTCTCTGGTGTGGATGCCCCTGTGGCACCTTCAGACAAAGGTATTTGGAGTAGGAAACAGCCCCTTGATGGACGGTGTGACCAGACAATGGCAGGCTGAGTTCTTGAGTTGTGTGCCTACCTCACCCCACCTCCCTCTGCAGCCTCCCTCCTGATACGCGAAAGTCCACCTTGTGGTTTGCAATTGAAAAGGGGTCGCGCTCCATCATCTCAGAACTTCAGTGAGCTAGCTGTGAATGTCCTGGGCAATGTGGCTGGAGTGGGGCAGACCGTCCTGACTTGCCATCACTCACCTCCATGCTCTTCCCCAAAGGGGAGTGGGTCAGCTCGGCCCCTGAGGCACCTCCCCTGTCACCTGTGTTCCTTCAGGGCTGGACCACTTCCTGTATGGCCTCTCGGACGAGCTGAAGCAGGCGCACAGGGAGCAGCTCTTTGCTGTCCACCGCGAGGGTCTCATTGACGTGAGCAGCAAGTGAGTGCAGCCTCGTGGCCTGGAGCATTAGAGACGTCCAGTGACCTTGAGGGCGCCTGACATGGAACAACCCTCACCCTCCACCTGCCTTTTCAGGTACCTCGGTGTTGGCAGGAGCACCCATGGGCTGGCGCTGCTGGGACCGGAGAACACGAAAATTGCCAAAGACCCGTCCTGGATCATCAGATGACGAGTAGCTCCAGCTGTGCATGGGGACTCGGCTGCCCTAGGCTCACAGGCCCCTAAGAAGTGAGCTGAGCCAGGTTTAATTTGTAAGGTTAGAAAACTTCTTCTAACTGCCAAAGGTACATACTCGCCTGACAAGTCAGACCAAAAGTCTTCTATGTTGAAGAGGAAATGCGTGGATCATGAAGAAATTAATTGTAATAATCATGCATTACATGGCAGAGATGCACAGATTATTATTGTAAGACTTTCTAATAATGATAGAAGTGCTTATTTTACCTTATTAATCTTAGAACATTTATTTAAACATTTAAAAATAAAAGGCAACTCTGATACCGTTTTAAGTGACATTTTGCTAAATAGTTCTTAGGACCTTTACTTAGAAATGAGTGAGTGAAATGAATAAACCTACAAAGGTATTCCAACACCTATCTTGATTTATTAAAAAGTGTGATCACAAAAAGTGTGGGGGGAAATTCTGCACAGATGCACCATAAGCGGCACCCTGTTGAGAATTGGTGTGTTTGGGGTTAATAAGCTTTAACTGGATCACATTTTGTCTTTATTTACAGGCTCTGCCTTATCTGTTACTCACTTAAGTTTTTCAGGCAGAAAGTAAACTCAGTGCTGGCCCTTCCTCTGTCATTTGATCCTCAGTTGCTAAACCAGGCCCTCAGGTAGAACTCAATCTGCTGCGTTTCGCAGGTGCTGCGTGCGTGTTGTATGGCTTGGAGCTTGTGGCCGCTCTGCGTCGAGTGGGTCTGTCAGTTACATTTTCCAGCAGGCTCAGATGGTTGTTAGCATTTTTAAGCAGTCGAGTATTTTATAATTAAGGTTTGTACATTTAAACATACTGTATCACATACTTAGTAGACTACTGTCTAGTATAAACATAACTTTTATATTTACTAGCAACCAGAAATTTATAGGACTTGTTTTAGTGGGATGCTCGCTGTGGGGCAGCTGTGTTAGGCTTGTGCTTGGGGTTACCAGCTGTAAGCACTTTGCCTGATCAGTGCGTGGCTGCACCATGTGTGTGTGGCCTATGTAAGGCTATGGGTGCTTGTGCTCAAGAGAGATTGGGAATTGTGGTTGGCAGGATGCCTGCCCACCACACTGAGGGGCCGTTCTTGCTATTTGTTTGCCTGAGAAGCAGTTTCCCTGCCTGTGTGCTTGTCCGCCTTTGTGAGACTTTATTAAACAGAATGGCCCTAATACTTTCTGGCCCCGCAGTTTCTCTATCATCTGCCCGAACTCAGTGTGTGGACCTGTCTGGCCTCGGCCACCGGCATTGCACTCGCTCTTGTGGTGGTCTAGAACTGAGGCTGTATATCTGTACGGTCTCTGGACTTCTTATCCTCTACCTTCTCTACACACAGCTTTCCCTGACTGGTGGACAGAAAGGAGGTAGAAGAGCTTTTCAATGCAATCACTGAACACGTCTTACTTTCCTCAGTGCACAGCTGGGACTGAGGTCACCTGTGCACTCACCTCATTCCTGACACACGCGTTCATGGGGTTTTTAGTTCCACACTTTAGAAGGAGTTGGGTCAACTTATCTGGTGTCCTGGCTGGGCCCTTATCTGCACACTTGGCATGTCCCCATGTCTGTGTCCCAGCATTGCCTTCCTCCTCTGTGACTGTGCTTCCATGTGGCCTAGTTCCCTGCCCCTATAGAAATATCTCAAAGTGCCTGCCCACAAAACTGCCACACAAACCTCTCGTAACTGCCCACAGATCCTGACATTTAAATGCCTACTTAAAAAATTAAAGAGGCCCTGGCCGGTTGGCTCAGTGGTAGAGCTTCAGCCTGGCGTGCGGGGGATCTGGGTTCGATTCCTGGCCAAGGCACATAGGAGAAGCGCCCATTTGCTTCTCCACCCCCCCCCCCTTCCTTCCTCTCTGTCTCTCTCTTCCCCTCCCTCAGCCAAGGCTCCATTGGAGCAAAGATGGCCCGGGCGCTGGGGATGGCTCCTTGGCCTCTGCCCCAGGCGCTAGAGTGGCTCTGGTCGCGGCAGAGCATCGCCCCCTGGTGGGCAGAGCGTAGCCCCTGGTGGACGTGCCGGGTGGATCCCGGTCGGGCACATGTGGGAGTCTGTCTGACTGTCTCTCCTCGTTTCCAGCTTCAGAAAAATACAAAAAAAAAAAAAAAATTAAAGAAACTTTAGTGTGGTTGGAGTTTTACCGAAATGTTTATTCCACTAGAAATGCACATTTGAAAGCAGGAGACGGTATGCAATACAGACAACTTACTGGAGCCGTCGGATCTGATGGGAGTGAGAAAGGTGCAGGACGCGTGCTCTGTGATTAGGGGTTAATGTCAACAGTACTCACACATAAAGTGCTGATAAATAACTTAAGTGTTACAAAAATGGGCGGTAAACAAAGTCCGAAGCGTCGCTGGCAGGCAGTGGCGTCTAGATGGCTGCAGGCTCCACGTGGCCACTGTGAATGTGCTCCAGCTGGCCTGAGTCGGAGACCTCGAGGCTGGCCTTGTACTTGGCCAGGATCTTCATGAGGGGCCGAAGCTTCAGCCACCACTGCTCTTTGGGAATCCTGTGCCTGCGAACAGGAGACGGCAGGGGTGAGTACAGGACTGTGACAGCGGCATCTCTCTGCCCGTGCTCCTGTCTTCCATTCCTTCTAGCTGCAGTAGGGTTTAGATGTGCAAAGCTTTACTTACTCAAAGTCTGTCTCCTCCTTCAGCTCTGCCACAGGTTGGAAAAGAAGGTTTCTTTTGCATATTCCCAGCACGCAGATAGAATCATCCGTTACAAACTTTTTTCCTATAAAGGACAGAAAAATGACCTGAGAATGAATATTTGGTCACGCTGAATAGTCGGCTGAAATGGCCAGTGAGACCAGGAAAGGGGAGAGAAGGCTTGCTGATGGGAGGGAGCAGGGTCCCGTGGGAGACAGAAGAATTCAGACTGGGCAGAAGCAAACTCCCAGGGTCTCCTGGGCTGTGACGAGGCCATGAACACCCCGGGAGTCCCCTTCAGGATGATGGGGTGCCCTCACTCCACATCTGACCTGAGAGGAGCTGTTACTTGTGCTTGGCAATGAGACCCCACAGAGAGTAAAGTGGTGACTACGTATATCACTCAATACTGGAAGAGGAAAACTGGCTTAAACGGCAGAAAGATTTCAGTTACACGCTTATAAGAATGTATGCTCATACTGCATACTGTGAGCGGCTGGAAATTAGAGAGGTAAGCATCCTTAGATGACCTGTAGAAAGAGGAAAATAAATCCAAAATGTAGGAAGAAATATGAAAGCAGAAGTTGATGTAGAAAACAAACTTAGTAGAACTAAAAATCAATGCCAGTTTGAAGACTAGCCTTGGGTTGAAACTTGATATTGCTGTGCTTGTGTAAGTCAAACACTGGCAGCAACATTAAACGCTCAGATCTGGTGAGACTGACAAAACAGTGTGGGAGGGAGTGAGATACAGGTACCGACCCAGATCACCTGACTCTGGAAGGATGGGGCCTAGAAATGCTGCCAGCATGAAAAAGGATATTGTGAAGGTTGTCCTGTCAAATTTTTTGAAAGTGTAGATGAATTTGAAAATTCCTAGAAAACATAACTTACAAAAGGGATTCAAGAAACAAACATGAGTAGTAGTTCTGTAAATAGTAAAGAGACTCGGCCGAGTCAGCTCTCCCTACAAAGAAAATGGGAACCTTTGCTGGAGCTGTCAGAGGAGTGTTACCAAACATCCAAAAATCAAAACAGCTTACAGCCTGAACAGGCGGTGGCACAGTGGATAGAGTATCAGCCTAGGACTCTGAGGACCCAGGTTTGAAACCCCGAGGTCGCCAGCTTGAGCACGGGCTCCTCCTGCTTGAATGCTGGCTTACCAGCCTGAGCGTGGTATCGGAGACATGATCCCATGGTCACTGGCTTGAGCCCAAAGTCGCTGACTTGAACGAGGGGTAATTGGCTCAGCTGGAGCCCCCTTGTCAAGGCACATATGAGAAAGCAATCAATGAACCACTAAAGTGCCACAACTATGCGTTGATAATTCTCACCTCTCTCCCTTCTTGTCTGTCTGTCCCTGTGTTTTTATCTAAAAAAAAAAAAAAAATTTCTGAGGGGAATCCTTTAGACTTCTGAGAAAGTTAGAACAAGCCCAGCCCTGACAGGGACAGGATGAGCAGGACATGGCCTAAGCAAAGAGCTGGGCCAGTGAGGAGAGAGAACACACCCGGGGTTAGGGGACACCTCCCAGGAAGGCACAGTAGGCTTAACATTAGGAAATCCAATAAAGAAGACTTAATCAACTCAATCGATGCAAAAAGTATATAATATCCTTTCATGACTGAAAAATATGAAATGAACAGAGTATCTAAGAACTATATCAATTAATAGAAAAAGTTAAGTGTTATTAAGAATTCACAGTCACAAAGCACTGAAGGCATTCCCGTCTTTAGGCTCTGGACAGACAGTAGCGCTGCCATCACTACTGCCGTTTGGGCGTCCAGAGTAATAGACACAGAATGTTACCAAGGGAAAAATCAAAAGCTCAGACACTGATATGTATTTTGATGTACAATCCAAATAATGACTCTACAAGTAATTATTAAAATTAAGGTGCATAAAAAGTTGATTGAAAGTCAGCTTGGCAAAAGTTAATTGTATTTCTGTGTGCTAACAATAATAAAAAAATACCGCTTACAATAACTTTTTTTTTTTAAAGATCAAGGAGTCAGGAATAAATATACCAAAAATATGCAAGATCTTTAAAACAGTGCTTTAATAAGCTAAAAAAGTCTAAGTATATGGAGATTCAATGTTCATGAATTAGAAATTTGGCATTTTAAAAATGTTGATCCTTCCTCCCAATTGCTTATTGATGAAATATAACCCCTGGCCCAAAAGAAATCCAGCAGGATTTGTGGTGGACTTGGACAGTCTGATCCTACTATTCCTATGATGGCAGGATAGGCCGAGAACCGCCCAAACCAGAAGGCCCAGGTAGGACCTTTACCACCAGGTATCTATTGGTAATGGTTAGTCAAGAGATTGATCATTACATGCCAAAAAATGAACCAAATAACCCAGAAATAATCCCATAAGTTTATAGATACTTGGTCTATGATGGATATTATCCTGCAGAATGGCCTTCTCAATAAATGGCACCCAAATCATTGATTACCTACATGGAAGAAAATGAAAGTGGACTAAAGTTTATATCAACTCCAGTGAATTAAAGCTAAATGTGAAAGGAGAGTATTTTAGTAACAGAAAGCCCAAACCATAAAGGAAAAAGTAAATTGGCTGCATTAAAATTAAGAGCATGTCATTAAAAGATAACCTTGCAGAAAGTGACAAGACATGCACAGATGGGGGACAGAGATCTTAATGCGATTGACAGGATATAATAACAAATTTCCTGTAACAAAATATTTAAAATTTTGTATAAAATATAATCAAAATAATTCTAGACCCTATAAAATGATATAAACAAAGAAAAATATGAACATAACCAACCTTTAGAGAAAACAGCCAAAATACATGAAAAGTCCACAGAAGAAACAAAGTTACACGAGCATGAAGAACCTGGCGTCTCTGCCACAGTGAGCCCAGTAGGCCCACATCCTAGTAGTTCAACAGGGAAGGATCGGACAGAGCAGGGAAGGGACTGGCATGCCCCACGGGTGAGCACGTGGTGGTGAGACGTATGGAGAACTAGCCTGTGGCCTGCACATTCTTGTGACCCAACAGTCAGCCTCCGGCTGCACAGGGCCCTGGGCACTGAAGCACTGCCTGTCAGCAGACACCAAGAAACAAGGCTGGCTCAGGTAGAGGATCGGGGTGGGCAGATGTCCAGGGGACTCAGTACCTAACACTGCTTCAAGGACTCCAGTCCTGGGAAATGCATGCTGTGCTCCCATTCACAGAAACCACACAAAGCTGGACTAAGTGACATCCTGGAAGGTTTAATGAGGTAGCAAAGCAAAGGGAGCAACGTGTTCTGCTGGGGGGAGAAGCACCCAGGTAGTGAAGGAGGAAACTAGTGAAGGAAGAAACAGGCTAGATACCCCCAACCCTTCCTTGCTTTCTCTAAAAAGAGGAGTCACGAGTGAATCAGAGTAAGTCTTAAAATATCTTAAAGAAAAGTCCAGTGTGTTCCATGAGGCAAGAAATAATACAAGGAAAGATCAGCTCTCAGGGTCTTGCAGAGGAGCCAGCCCCATGTGTGAACAGCAACTTTCTGTTTATTAAGAATGTCACTAAATTACTGGATGCCTTCCATCACTAATAAGCAGGAACAAAGCATTTCATATTATGTTTATACCTAATTACATATAACTTTGAACGCGGAGTCTGGTTTTGTCAGGCGCAGCTCAAGGCTGGATTTAGGCAGAGGAGAACCAGCACCCACCTCTGGAGCGCAGACGGATCTTCAGCACAGGCCACCCCCACCCAGCCTCACCCCCGTGGCATCACTCGGTACCTTTTCCCTGAGCCTCCTTCAGTTTCGTGGTGATCCACTGCATGGCTCGGGCAGAGATTTTGGTTCCAAAGTTTCTGTCAAATGGGGAAGGCGCTCCACCCTGTTGGTGGTTAGAGTTATTATACATGTTAGTTAGCCTGACCTGTGGAGGCGCAGTGGATAAAGCATTGACCTGGAATGCTAAGGTCGCTGTTTCAAAACCCCTGCTTGACAGGTCAAGGCACACATGGGAGTTGATGCTTCCTGCTCCTCTCCCTGTTCTCTCTCTCTCCTCTCTAAAATGAATAAAATCTTTTTTTTTTAATTGTCAGTTATACAATACCTTCCTGGCTGTTTATTTTTTTAAATGAAGTAGAAATAAAATTATTAACAAAATTCACATCAAACTTGTAATGTGGGCTTTGAGGGGACTTTTGTTTCTGCAAATTGTATCTGCTTGTATGTAGCTGGGACCAGACAAAAGCGAGCCCAGTGACTCCTGCTGCGGAGCTGAGCCTGTGAGCGAAACATCAGTGCCCTCATCACCTGGCGGGCTTCATTGTTCTGCGATCTTCTATGTGTAAGGCAGGGATTTCAAGCCCGCGGGCCGCATGCGGCCCCGCCGAACAATTTTGTGCGGCCCGCAGACTAATCCACAAAGTTCAAAATATTTTGGATAAAATTAAGTAAGCCTAGGGGCCTACTTGTATTTTTCATTTCTCTAGCATCCTAGCTAGATATTAGCTTAGTTAACAGCAGTTGTGATGCGAACTAGTTTCTGGTCGTTTTGTGACACTGAGTAAACTGCATGTACGATTGTGCTTGTTGTACTGATTTTTTTTTGTTTTCAACTGCAGTGAGAAAAGTGTTGCATAACAGTTGCCTTTTGTAGACCTAGTGCAGCCCGCCGAACGGCTGTGATCTTGCTCTACGGCCCACATGCTGAGTTGAGTTTGAGACCCCTGGTGTAAGGGATCTGTAGTCTTATTTTGGGATAGAGATGGGGTCCTAGTTTCCTTTAAAAATCTGATCAACTCCATGGGCTTACTTGCACAAAATACACACCTGCCTAGCATTTTATCATAGGTCAGGAGGTTCAGTGATCTTATGCAATGAACAATGGGCCTAAGGTTAGAAATTCCTAATACTCAGAGTGGCCAGCAGTGATGGGGCGAGGGCAGGCATGTGGTCAGGAGGCTGGGGCCTGACTCCAGCCCACCTCCCGCTTCATCATCTGGGGCATGCTATGTAGAGTGTACCCCAAGATCCCTTCCACCTCATTCTGATTTCATGCAAATCTCAAATAAGTGTCATTTGTTTGATATTCCAACTTGAATGGTTTATTACGGCCCAATATTGAATGAGATACTTAATTTGAGTAAGTCTTTTTAATAAACTGGTATCACTATATGAAAGTTGCCCATTTCCCTTAAAAGGCCCACCTACCCAAATATCACCACCGAATTCCTAAAGCCGGGGATATCCGATAGGACTTCCAATACACATTATTTTTCCCACAGTGGCTAAAGTAAGACAATTCATCTGAAAAGAAGTCACATGAATAAGTTTCCCTTTCTGTTTTGCGGGACTCGGCGGCCACCTGTGAGGGATGGGATGTAGGGCCCTACCTGCTGCATGTGGCCCAGCACGTTCTTCCTGCAGTCGAACACGCCTTTGCCCTCTTCTGAGTAGAGCTGGTAGATGAAGTCGGTGGTGTAGTTCTCACTGCAGCTCTCGTTTCTGAAACACGGAGAGCGGGGGGCTCGGGCTGGGGCAGCATCCACCTAGTCCTAATCCTGGCATAACTGCACACATTTTCTTTTTATAAATGTCTGTGGCTTAATTAAAGAAATGTCTTGGGGATATCTTTTTAAAACTTACAAAGCAAAAATGAATTTTTAGAAATTACCCTTTGGTCATTTCAGTGAGTGGAAGTTTTTGGCACGAAGCACAGTTACTGTGCTGCTTTACCCCTCAGTACTCCATGAGGGTCCCGGTGGAGAAGCGATGGCTGCTTGGTTTTGGATCATGAAATGGGTTCTTTTTGAGAGGCCAGACGTAAACGAGAACTCAGGAGAGCCTGTTACCTGAGCACGAGCCCCCGCTGAATGGTGGTCTTCATCTTCTCAGTCAGGTGCTCCACGTTGGACTAGGAGAGAGGGATCCGTTAGTCACACAGGGAAACTGAGCGCCCGGTGCCTGCCCGGCACCGCATGGTTCTAGGTGCTGGACACAGCAGCTGCTCTCAGAGTGTGTATTCATTTTGTTGGAGAGGAGAACAGAACATATATCAGACAGTGAAAAGCCCAGTGATGAAGATGACAAGGCCATGTCATTGGGCATATTTAGTGAGCAGAGCTCAGCGTCCATAGGTTTCCATCCAAAAAACATTAGTGCATATATTCTGTGTCCTTGTTCTAAAGCTTATAAATTTATCTGTTGCTTCTTGCCTACTTTAATGACAATATTTTTTACCTCAGAAAAATATCTGTCACCTCACTTTCTATAGAATCCTATATATACAATTGCCTAGCGAGTATTTTCAGGCCAAGGGAAATTTTTATAGATTCTAACTTGTGTACAGACTCTCTAAGGAATAGTCTCTCAAGAGAGGAAATATGCAGAAAAAGGAGCTATTTACATGTAAGCAAATTGCTGTCATAATTAAATTTATTAAGCACCTACTACATAACAAGAACTATGGGATGGGCTCATGAGGCACTATCTTAGGTGTTTGAAGTATAAATATTTAACCCTTTGAGTAGTACAAACTTTCATGTATGTCCTTGTGCCTTCTGACCATCCAGAGTACGATCGATTTATGTTAAAATGTGTAAGGCAACATTAAAAAAAGGCAAATGTATGTTGTTCTTGTTTCCATAAACTGGTTATCAAACAAACATGATTTTATGTTAATAAAACTATAACTGGAATTAATTTCAATTTTTGAAAAAAAAAAAAAAAACACAACCAAAAAACTCCCAGGGATCAGCAAGCATGAAAAAAACTTACTACTCAAAGGATTAATGCAATGTTGTGGAGAAATTCATAAGTCAAGATAAAAAAAATTACAGATAAATAAAAATATCAACTATCTTTCTACTTGATTTATTTGGTTCAGAAACATAAAATCATAACTTTTACAGTTACGTTTTATTTGAGTTTTGTGTATTTCAGTTGTGTTTTACTGGCTAATGCCTGTCCTGAATGGGCTGACCTCTGACCCACGGCTGGGTTTAGCAATCCAGCTAACCTGTGCTTGCCCAGCCAGCCCTCCACCTACTGAGCCGGGGGTCCCAAGAAACCCCTGTCAATTTAGAAGAATAGGCATTGTGATGTTAAGATTGGAAAGCAGCAGTAACACCCAAGTGAACCCTAATGTCAGCCCCAATGTGGACTTGGGGTGCTGATGGCGTGTCACTGTGAGTCCGGCTCTGGCAGGAGAGCTGAGAGCAAGCAGCTGTGTGTGTGTGAGGGCAGCAGGCATATGGGCTTTCTCTGCTGCAAACCTAAAACTGCTCTACAATAATCTGGGGGAATGAGCTGCAGGGAAGGGCAGGAGGTAAGTTTGGTTCCCATTTTGTTTAGAGTTGGCTGTGCCCACAAAGTGTGTTAAGCCTCCTGCTGTGTCCCCAGCAGGTGTATGGGGTGGGGGCAGGGAATGTTCCCTCATTAAACCAACGTTCACAGTGGGCAGAGCTGCTTGTCCTGAGTGGCCTCTGGGCTCCAGGAAGGGATGCTTCCAGCTACTGCTGACCTTCCATGCTCGGACCATAGGTCCTGGGAGGAGCCTCGGTGCCTGTCCCCTGAAACACCAGATATACATGTTAAATGGCTGGTGACCTGCCTAAGGAAACAGTAACTGCTTAGTGGACAAAAGAGTGCAGAGGACAAAACCATTCAAGCCTGGTGAAGAGCAAAAGCTGCCCTGAACCGTGTGCTCATGCTGTCATCGTGCACAGAGCTCCAGTACCCGAGTCCCTGCCTCAGCACACGACCTGATACAGGGGGCAGGTCACTGGAAGTGCCTGAAACCCGGTATATCGTCTGATACCATCAAAACCACAGGGTTAGCCAGCAGCACCGAAGGGCTCTAAGTGACGAGCACGCCGACGTACCTGCAGGTCTCTGATGTCGAAGGGCTCCTCGAAGATGTAGGCAGCGTCGGCTCCAGCCGCCAGGCCGCCCATGTTAGCCAGGTAGCCACAGTAGCCGCCCATAGTCTCAATGATGAACACACGGCGCTTGGTCCCGCTGGCGGACTGCTTGATGCGGTCACACGTCTGGCCACAGAAAAGGACGTGGGTCACTGCAATGCATGGCCAGCTGGTACTAGGACAGGAGCAGCCAAGAGCCCAGCAGGTCTTAAGCGTGTAGCCACAGGCAGCACACCCAGGGGTCCGCACAGGGGCAGAGACAGCTGGCCTTGGCCCTGACCATAGTCACTGTGAATTCTATTTTCTTTTAAAACCATGAACTTGGGGTTTGGTCACCCTCAACCTATCCCTGAATGTGCACCCATGTCAGGGCACCTTTACTGAGATGGACAGTGGCTCCTAGACAAAGTCCCCACGAATCTCCCCACACAGAGTGCGTCTCCTAAGGAAATGTTGGCCATCTTTCTTCCAGACACAGACCCATACACTGCTGTCCAGGCCACTGTCCTCTTGTCTCAAGCCCTGCAAAGCCCAACCAGCTCTGTCTGAAACACTGATTCAGCCCTTGCCTTGCTCAGCCTAGAGTAACATCACCTTCTTCCTCAAGTATCTCAAAGCCTTCCTGTGGACCCCCTGGGCCTGCCCAGTTCTCCACGGGACCCTTCCATGTACTGCCTGTAGTGGGCTAGATAGTGGCCCCCAGAGGCAGGCCTGACCCAGGGACAGAGGCCAGGAGACACTGGAGCAAGAGGCTAGCTGCTGGCCTTGCAAATGGAAAAGGCCAGGGGAAGCATGCAACAAGGCCGCTCTAGAAGCCGGAGCCCACAGCAGCTTCTCCCAGAGCTCATGGAGGGTGCACGGCCTGCCGACACCTTGACCCTAGCCCAGTGAGAGCACCTCAGACATCCGGCAGCAAAGGAACTAGTGCAGGCCCCTTCCTGCCTCGTCGCCGTGACCCAGACTTAAGCGTCTGGGTCATTTCCTCAGGAAAATAGCCTGCTTGCTGGGACGAGACCACTCCCACTGCTGGGGCTTCACTGACACCTCGTGGCCTTTCCCCACAGAAACCAGTTCAGTCCATCTTCCTGCAACTCTCTGTGTGACTGATTGGGGTGCCTCCCTCACTAGTCACAGGGTGGGCTCAGTCAGCCATGCCTGGAACACAGTTGGTGCTCAGTGAATGTTTGGCAGTGAATGGAATAAGAGCATCCCACTCACCCAGCAGCCAGTCAAGGCCATAGCCCAGTCCTCCCCGGGCTGAACAGGGCTGTGTATAGAGTGACACTGAGGGGGCTGGGCAGTGGCGGCTGGAGACCAGGCGTCACAGATCTTTGGGGGCAAGAAGAGAAGATTTGTACATAATAGTGTAAAACTGATTTGGAGATTTCCCCCTTGAGTATGTTGGGTCAGGCGTGAGAGCACTCTGATTTTCACACACAGGGCCAATTGTTATCATGTCTAACTGGGCTGTCAATTTCTTGGGCGGAGCTGCACCTTTCCCCCAATAATTAGATTGATTTATTCCAAATTCAGCATGTGCGTTAGCTGGTGGGTCGTGTTGCAGTCTCTAGGAGCTGACGTGGAGGAGGAAAAAGGCACCAATGTGGGCAACCCTTGTCTTCCCGGTTCTGACTGCAGAGGGGCAGGCGCGGAGCCGCGAGGGGAGGTGCCGCGGGCGCTGGGTCTCTGGCCCTGCACAGCCTTGGTCTCTGGGTGAATTCTGGGGGGTGGGATGCAACAGGGCAGTCTGTGCACGTGGGTGGGATGTTCAGGTCCTTCCCTCCCCCCCCCCCCAGAACTGCAGAGTCACAGGGTTCTCCCCAGCAGGTCACCCAAGGCAGACACTCGTCACCAATGTGGAGAATGATGGAATAACCACAGAATGGCAGAACATGGCGACGAAGCAGCTCTCCTGTGACGCCGATATGAATGCACCCGGCTCTCTGCACCAGTCACAAGGAGGTCGCTCAGGAGCCCGGGGAACCCTGACCATGGAGTCAAGGCCTCAGTCCTCTGTAAGCCACTGAGTGTCAGAGCAGTGACAGCTGGCTGGCACTCTCAGCCTTTGCTTGCAGCTTAGATGTGCTGTCCCTGACTTCTCTCTCTGCATCCCCTTGGTTGTGTCTGAGGGTCCAAATTCCTTTCCTTTAAAATAGCACGTCATTTCAGCCCGTCTCATTCAGTTACAAAGAGGACCAATGAGGGAGAGAGCCCACAGCAGCAAGTGTCCCCCTGCCCGAGCTGCTGCCACCTGGCGGGAGGCTCTGACTCGGGGTGGGAGGAAGCGATCAGGAGGGCAGATGTCCCTGCCTGGCCAGATGCCCTGCCAGCCCCACCCCCACCAGCCACGTTCACTGTAGGAATGTCCCCTCCTGCAAATGCTGACACCCTCCGGGGGACCACAGGCGACTCTGAGAAAAATCTTTGTCCCACTGGAGGAAAAACGTCAAGTGACAGTTTCAGTGCTAACTTTTTGCCACATTTTGTGTTTTAAAAATATAAACAGAGTGAAAAGATACAATGACACTTAGCATGTGGGTAGAAAACGCTTGTGGACTGTGGAGATATGGTCAGTCCTGTTCCATTAACGGGCTAGGAGGTCGGCCTCCCATGACTTGTGTTCCCACGAGGGGGAGTGTAGGCTGAACTTGGAGGGCTGGACCAGGCTGGTCAGGAGCAGGAGGGCTCCCCTGCAAAGTGCAGACCAGGGGTAAAGCTCAGGTGACATGCTAGGCGCAGGCAACGGGCAGAAGTGGGGTGAGCAGTGGGGAGACACCGACTGTGCCAGGGAGATGTGAAGGGGGACACCTGGAACCTCCAGCACTCAGTGGACAGTGGTTGTTTTAAGGGTCGTCTCTGACCGTATTTTATCTGCAAAGAAGCAGAACTGCAAGGAAGTGAAATGCAGGGCCTCTGACTTGGGAATGAAACCACCACCCTACTGGGAGGCCGAGAGCAAGCCTGCCTCCTGCCCGTAGCTTCAGTGAAAAAAGGAGAAGCTCAGATGTACCCATCAGTTTAAGAGTGAGAAACTCAGGCGGGTGGGACAGCCCATTCTGTCCCCTCTCTGCATCCTCAATCAACTGCAAACAATGGGCCTGGACAAAAATGAGACTCTGGAGGGGCTGTGCCACTCGGAACAAGGGGCCGCTGCCACGCTCAGGGCTTTGCACAAGACGTGACTGTCAGGGAAGTGTTTGCACTGCTGTCGGGGGTCACTGTCCCGGCCCCCAGCTTGGCCAACTTTCCCTTCCCTGTGGGGGGAGGACCACATGTCCACACACAGACCACACAGATCTGACAACGACCAGAGCCTGGCACTGAGTGGACACTGGGTGGGTTGGGGGCGCAGGGAGAGGCATTGGTTCTCATGACGGAACAGGGATGTCCCCCTGACAGGGGAGCACTGTCTTAGCCCTGGCAGCTCTGCCTACTGCAGGAGGAAAGATGCCTCCTGCTCTCTGGAACCCCTCACCCAGCCCCTACCCATCTCATACCCTCCTGACTTGCTCTGAGGTCCCCTAACAGATCATGCATCTGGCCATCCCCTCGGGCACCAGCACAGGCCTCTGGACTGTCAAGTGCCCCACCAAGGTAGGACAGAAGGAAATACCACCCAGAGCACTGACAGATACAGGGGGGCTCTCCCTAAGATGGAGAAACTGGGAAAACTACCCTGTTATGGAAAGTGTGATATAACCTCCCGCTAATGGGAAAAGGAGTAATAACAAATTTGGCTCCTTCATTCTGGATGGCTGGCCAGGTTTCCCTTTCAGTTTCCACATGAGGGGAAGAGAAAGCCCCTCCAAGTTCATCCTGGCGGCAGTGCTCCCTGAGGCAGGAGAAACACATGGAAAGCAGACACGAGGGGACGGCCTTACCTCTACAAGCATGTTCAGGGCAGTGTCACAGCCCACGCTCAGTTCTGTGCCAGGGACTCTGTTGCTAATAGTGGCAGGCAGGACAAAAATGGTCGCCACGAGCACTGGCGAGTTCGAATGAGCTCTGGAAAGCCTGAAGCAGCAGTGCAGGCGGTCAGCAGGCCCCTGGCACCTCCCCTGCCATCATCAGGAGAGGGCGATCTCGTCTGTGCGTGCCAGTGGGGAGGGGAAGCTGCAGTGCGGAGCAGGGTGACCTGGCGGGGCCCCTGGGTGCTGGCCTCAGCAGGGGCCCTTACTGCCCCAAATTAAGGGACGCAAGCAGGAGGCAGCAAAGCAGGGCCAGAAGTGGTGTCGGGGTTAGTGGCGGCTGAACAAGTGGCATTTCTTGGCATCTTTAAGGTGAGGCAAGACAATTAGGTGGAGAGTCTGAGGGCCAGGCCCGTCTGGTGACTTCCTGCAGTGAGCAGGGCAAAGGCCCTGCCTGTTAGGACTCTGCAAACAGCCCCCCACCACGTGGCCCTGCTGGAGATGCACAGCCCACGTCCAGGTGCCTCTGCTCTGTCAGCAGGAACCCCTCCCTGCAGGTCTCTTTGTAATGCTTACACGGGGCAGCATGGAGGAGCCAGAGCCCCAAGTGGCTTTGGAACCCTGAGGTGAAATTGTTTGGCTCTGAGGTTGAAAAAGCCAGCTGTTCTTAGGGATTCCAGAGATTTATTTGCATTACCTGTCTGGAGTGTTAATCAAAGCAGGTTATTAGTAAACAGGTCCACTGTCCACCAACCCCAAGTCCACGAAGTACCAAACGCAGCCAGCGTTTGGTGGACATTTTCAGGCAAACAGGCCTGTGTGTGGTTATTTATCTCCCTGGGACCACTGCACATTCTGCTGCAGGAAGGTCACGTGAGGGGCAGGCTGGCACCCAGGCCTCCTGGAAGGGACGGTGCCCCCTGCTGTCCCATGATTCTCTGAAATGAGTCAGGTTCAAAGGCACCTGTGGCTTGAGAGTGTGCAGATGGTGGACCTGTGGTGGGTTAGTCCAGGGAGCCAGGAGGAAGGTGAGGAGGGGGTCACTCACCTGCCTGATAGCTCCTCTGTCGTCACTCTTCCACCCACCCATATCCTGCTTTATGGTCTAAGTGGAGACATGGTCACAATATCATGAAGTAACCTTGGACACTGGACCTGTCAACTCTGAGAAAAGAAACTGGATGGGTTTATAGGAACAGTCCAGTCTTTAATCACAATTGTGGGCTATCAGCAGGGTTGCAACCCTGGCCACCTTCATGACCTTCATGGCTGCACAGAGCTCAGCACATGTCCCTGTGTTCTGACTAAACAGTGTCTGGTTCTGGGACGTGGACACATCTGTTTGAAAGCCCAAAGCCATACCATGGGGACTCCAAACGCCTGCTCTGCCCAGGACGCCTGTTACCTTTCTGATGCGGTAAGTGCACTGGGACCTGTTTCCCACGACACACCTGTGAGCTAAGTCAAGTGCTGGCAAGGACAGGTGGTTGTGAAGACGATGACTAAATGTGCAAAGACGCAACAGCTGATAACCGGAGGCTATCTCTGGGTTCTCACCCTTGGCACCTTTGACATTCTGGGCCAAAAGATCCTCATTTGGCAGGTGTCCTTACATGGTGGAGACTCCACCCATCAGACACCAGGGGTATCCTTGTGAACAATTCAGAGGACCAAACGTGTCCCCAGACATCGCAGATGTCCTCTGGGAGCAAAACTGTCAAGGAGCCGCTGGTACTGGAGATGCCCCAGGTCTGTACCCCGCGTGTGTCCAGGGCCAAGCAGGTAGCGCTACTGTCACCAGGACACAGGCCTGCAGGTGAGCTGTCTGGGAAGGAGTGACTGAGCAAGGTAGATGGACGGATGCTACACTTGCCTGGGAGCCCAAGGGCTGCCTGGATGCTCCGCGCAGATCAGGAGGGATGCAGAGCGCCGTGTGCTGCTGGCTAGGGTGCCTGCCCCCAGTGTGTCCCCTTTCCTTTTTATGGCCAGCCCAGACAAGTTCCAACCTGAATCCAAGCCTCCGGAGAAGGAGTCAACTTCATTTTGGCTTTAACAAACAGAACTGTGGAAGAAGCAGCAGTTTCTACACGCTGTGCTCATACCTTAGTCCCTGTGGCCTCAGGCTACACTGAGCAGGTCCACAAGGGGGTCATCCTGACCTCCTGCAGTCCCAGATCACAAGCCAGAACCAGAACCACCTCACCAACAAGACCACCTGGCTCACCTGGCAAAGGCAGCCTGGTCCGTTACCAATGGAACACCGCCGTCGTGACCAGTTACCCTGGCTTTGAGAAACCAAATGAATACAACATCCAGTTTAAGAGGCCACGTAATAAACCTCAAAGACCCCTCTAAGGGAAGCAGGATGGGTAATTTGGAGTGTTTTCCCTGTATATTTTGGTTTACAGATTTTTAACAATATACATATACCATAGGTATTAGATCTTTATAAAAAACTGGAAAAGAATTCTTTGTAGCAGAGGAGACTGGAAATTCAAAGTGGGAGAGTCCTACCTCCGTGCCTGAAAGTGCGTATCAAATACCACACGGAATAAGTGCCAACCTTGACAGGACCTGCAGATGATGCTCTTCAAAGCCTCCCAACACCCCCCAGCGTTCTGATTAGGTAACAATGAACTTCCAGTTGCTTCCACACAAGCTTAGCATAATCCGATTCAAAATCCAGCAAAGGCAAGGAAAAGAGTGACACAAACAATGATGAAGCTCATTTGGGACAGACAGGACCTTGCAGTTCACAGCCTGAGGATCCACCAGGAGAGGAGCTAGTCCAGGAGCAGGGAGTGCAGGGGTGACAGTCACGGGGGTGGCGGCCCGGCAAGCAGTTAGGGGTGCGCACAGGACGGACACTCCAGCGTGGGGATGTGGGCGACACAGGGCGGGGCTTTTCAGTAAAAAAAAAAAAAAATTGCAGAAAATTTAGGAAGCTCAGAAAAGCAACAAACAAGCAGTCAGCGTCCCTTACCACTGAATTTTATTTTAAAAGCATTTTTTTTTATTTACCAGCACTAGAAACAAAACCGATGCCCTGGGTTTAAGGAAAAATAAATCTTAGAAAATAATTCATAAGATCTAGGTAGGTCTCAGAAGGAAAATTAAACTTCAGAATTTACTGAAAAAATTTAGGCACCAAATTAAAAATATATATATATTCCATGTTAGATACTGATCTTCAAACTCCCATGCTATTTCCCAAGTGTGATTTGTAAGTATGATAATAAGGATATATTTTGTGCTATTGCCATTCAGGGGATAAAACCCTTAAATAGCACCAATATTGTATAGGTAATTTAATGTCCCCCATTGACAGAGAGGAGAATGACGTTGGCAGGCTCAGCCAAAAGAAAAACAAACGCTAAAGGTGGATTCAGGTGGGTGAATGAAATTACAAAATATTTATCTCAAGTTCTGTCCTCAAACATCAAAGCAGGGCCCTTGGGCCCAGAATTTATCATGGCAAGGTGACAGAGGATAGAAGTAAATTGGCCAGATAAAACACCCCACAAAACTAATTTTAATGATTATCCAAATCACAAACCACTGACCCCCCACCACCTGAGCTGCAGGTGCTCCCTGTCACTCGTGCACACATCACCCTGGCCGCAGCACAGGAAAAGAAGTGCTGCCTGACCTGTGGTGGCGCAGTGGATAAAGCGTCGACCTGGAAATGCTGAGGTCGCTGGTTCAAAACCTTGCGCTTGCCTGGTCAAGGCACATATGGGAGTTGATGATTCCAGCTCCTCCCCCCTGTCTCTCTCTCCTCTCTCTGTCTCTCTCTCATCCCTCTCTCTCTAATCTCTAAAATGAATAAATAAATTTAAAAAAAAAAGTTAAAAAAAAAGAAAAGAAAAGAAGTGCTACAAGTCTTTGGGAGCTGGATCAGACAGGGCCAGACCTTGTAAAAATCCTTTTCTGGAAACAGACAAACAGCCCAGGCTGGCAGGTGTCTCTAGTGCACTGGTACATAAAAACGGGCCAGGGGCCCTCGGTTAGCGGCCACGGCCGCTGCTTTGCTGCCACACAGACTTACGTCAGTGATGGTGTTCAGAGCGGTGTCGGCACCGATGCTGAAATCAGACCCCGGTACGTTGTTGGACACGGTGGCGGGAACCATGACCATGGGGACACAGAGCTCCTCATGCTTCCCCCGGGCGGCTGACAGCTCCAGCAGTCCCAGGTAGGCCTGCGGGACAAGTGTGCACAGTTGGGGGGAGAGGGAGGCAGCAGAGGGGAACTGAAAGGACTGCTAAAAAGTCAATGTGGAAACGTGTTAAGGTCACAACAAGAAGGAGCAGTTCTTTAAACACAAAGGGACCCACAGGACGTTGTCATGTAGACACAAGACTAAGTCTGTTATCAGCAAGCGTCTGAGTAGTTGAGACTCTTGCATTTTCTTGAAAGGAAAAAACATGAGGTTATCATGGGACTGTTCTTGGTTGAATAGGGAAAAAATAGAGGCCTACAGTACAATATGGGATAAAAAAATGAGCTAGCCATATAACTCCCTTCCTCTCTGAGGAGCCAACGGGCTTCAAATTTAAGAGAGAACCATTTCTACAGACTTGAAAGACATCAGAACTCACTAACAGATGCGTCCCAGTCAAGGAGTTGTGTTGGTCCCTGCTGGGTGAGTGTCCCCACCGGCTCGGCTCTGTGTCACAGCTGTCCAGTGGGCCTGGGCTCTATGACCCCAGTTCATGAGGCGCTTGGTGAAGCCGACACAGGCCACCATTCAAGCCTACAGCATGGATGTGCCAAGTGTGAACAGAGACAGTGACGTACCTCAAACCCACCGATGATCAGCAGCGCATTGATACTGTGGGTGCGCATCTGAGCAGCAATCTCTGCCAAGTACTTCCCGGGGAGAGTCCTAAATAGTTCAAGAGAGATGACGTCAGCCAGGCCTCACACAGGACAAAACGCCCACCGGTCCCTGTCACTGGCAGCAGTCCTGCCCTGCCTCTGCAGTAGAGCTGGGTGGCGCTGAGCAGCGGACAGTCTGCTCCTGCTGCAACGTGGCTGGTGGACAGCAGAGCAGGGGAACCACCCGTGTCCGAGTGGCCAGGGATCAAGTCCCAAAGGAGTGTATTTGCAAAAGAAAACTGGGAGAAGCTTTATCTCAAAAGAATTCTGCAGCCTCATTAGAAAAAAAAGTGAACCATAATAGCTTGCAAATATTCACAAAAAATATTTAAATGGAAACTTCCAGTTTTCTGCTTTATCCAAGCTAATCTCCTTTAAAGCCATACCCACTATGTTTGCTATTCTCCTGTTTTGTCACCTGTTTCAAACACAGCCCGTAAGTGAGGTCAAACAAATGATAGTTGGCCCTGTCCCAAGAGCCCACACAACACTGACCCAACTGTTTCATTAATGTGGGCTGGAGGAAACAGAGAGCTCATCCTGTTGGTAGACTCAGCGGAAGCTGTAGGGCAAACATATTCAAGCCTGGGCCATCAGGGCACACAGTAGGTGGAGCATCAGCCACACAGTCCCTCCCAGAGTCTAGAGTAAAGCCCTTGAAGCATATCAGGTGTTGCCAGCTCACCCAGAGCTACAGCACATAAAGCAAACTGCCTGAGCTGTCACCCACGGGTTGCAGGGGCCAGAAAGGCACACTGGCAGGTGCCCCTGCTTCTAATCTGGGCTTTGCTTCCCAGGACACCAATACTGCGGGCACTTGGGGATCTGGACAGCGAGCCACTGGGCAGAACTGGTCCTGCAAATGACCCCAGCAACTGGGGACACCAGTTACCTGGTTTCAAAGCAAAATGGAGGGTGGGACAATGAGCTAACACTCACATGGGATCTGACATTTGCTAGGCCCACGTACAAGTTATTTTTCCTTCCATAGAAATGTGATGTATAATAATGATTGATACTGACTTGCACACCTGAGAATGAAGATGAGTAGATTCAGACTTAATGTTAAATAACAGCGTCTGGTTAAAATACATATTCCCCCAGCTACAATGGAAAATGAAAGCTCAGTGATTCAGAAATAAAAATTTTGTGTTAGAATACCTTGGGCCACACCTGCAGCAGAGGGAACTGGCGTCCAGCACTGACACCACTCAGGTCTGTTCCCACAGACACTGAGCCACTACTGATCATGCTCTAATGCTGGGTTGCATACTATGGTCACCGCAGATCAGTGACGACACTTATCTTTGTCTCCTCAAATGAGAGGGAAGATTTCTGTCCACTGTCTGATTCTTCAGATCAGTGGATGGAAGAGATTTTGGGAGGAAACTGATCATGGCTTATCTGCTTGCCTCTTTTCAAGGACACACACACCCTCAGCTCCTAACATAACCCGGACTCCCTGGGATGGTGCCAGGATGTGGACCAGGGTCACCTGGTCCCTTCACAGCATGTGCACCAGCAACTGCTCTAGAATATGGTCAGAACCAAGGCGGGAAATTACCGTTTTGTTCCAAGAATGGAGCCGCCTTGCCCAGTCCAGCCTCCAACATCTGACCAGCCAATTTCTTTTATCTAAGGTGCAAACAGAGAATGAGATGGCTCAAGTGAGAAACCGAGGGAATTGGATGCTTTACGAGCAGCGCAGAGGCCAGCAGCTCCAATGAGCTGCCTGTCTGTAGGACTTGTGATGTCTTAGGAAACAACTTCTAACCCAATGCGGACAGTCAAGACACAGACTCAATACTAAGGTCCAGCCACGCATGATGGCAAGCCCTCCTGCTTGCATAATATCCCTGCACCTTAGTCTCCTGTCAATGGAACAAATGAATGCTTTAGTTGGATAAATTCTACCATTGGGAATTAAAAGAAAAATTAACATGTATTTTTTAATTGAACTATGGTTAAAAGGAAACTTCTTTAATTAAAAATTTTAAAAAACTGAAAATATATAGATAATGCCAGTGAGGTAATTGCACCCTGCCCTCAGCACGCCTCCGTCTCTCTCTTGGGCTAGTCCCCTCTCTCCTAACAGCAAAGCCTTTTCTTTTCATGTCCTTGGGGACCCCTCTATGTCATAAATTTAAACACTGTCTGTAACCTGACGCCCCCCAACAGGCATCTGTAAGCTGCACCTCTGAAGACCCAGAACACGATCTCTGTCTGCTCACTGGACACCCCCGAGCACGTCCACCATACACCCTGCTGAGCATCTTGCAATCTCAGTGCCTCTTGCATTTCCTCGTGTCCATCAGCGGCAACTCAGGCCAGAAGAGACTCAGTCTCACCTCCTTTTTCTACCCCTGTGCATATCCCATGACCAAATTCTATTTTCTCTGCTTTCATATTACATCCAAGACCCTTCAGAAGATATCACACTGACTCTGTCATTGCCACACTAGACCCAGTCCCCCACACCTCTTGCCGGGGTGACTGCAGCAACCCCCCAACTACTCTCCTACTCCCCACATCTGCCCCTTACAATCTGTATGTGCCAGGCCCCTGCTCAAAACCCATCTCCTCAAAGTAAAAGCCAAGCTCCTTACAATTTCTACGAAGCACCTGGCCCTGTCTCCTTCCTCGCGCACTGCTCTCCTGCTCAGTCAGACCGGCCCCTCCCACTCAGGCTTTTGCACTGTCCTCTGTCTTCCTGGGACAGCATCTCAATGTCCCTGTGGGCTACTCACTCAGCCCTTCAACCTTGAGTCTGAGATCACCACCCAGTAACATCTGTCTTTAGTGTCTTAGTGTAGACCCCCCTTCCTAATACGCTCTACAGTTAATCTATTTTTTATTTTAAAATAATTTTAAGACTTTATTTATTCATTTTAGAGAGGAGAGGAGAGGAGAGAGAGAGAGAAGAGGGGACGAGCAGGAAGCATCAACTCCCATATGTGCCTTGACTAGGCAAGCCCAGGGTTTTAAACCAGTGACCTCAGCATTCCAGGTCGACGCTTTAACCACTGTGACCACCATCACAGGTCAGGCCTCAGTCTAATTCTATTTACCCTCATCTCCCTCCCTAAGATGAAAACTCCATGGAGGAAGTAGCTATGTCTGCTTTCTTCACTAATTTAATTCTGTAGCGTGAGAACTCAGTGAATAGCTGCTGAGTAACCAGGCGAACTACCAGGACATTGCAGCCTGTGGTGCTTACAATCCTGCATCATCCAACCACAGTCAAGTTAAGGTCTCTGTGTCCAGTTTTCTTGTAAGGAAAATGGGGATAATATCTCAGATTTTTTTTTTTTTGGTATTTTTCTGAAGTTGGAAATGGGGAGGCAGTCAGACAGACTCCCACATGCACCCAACCGGGATCCACCCAGCATGCCCACCAGGGGGCGATGCTCTGCCCATCTGGGGCGTCGCTCTGTTACAACCAGAGCCATTCTAGTGCCTGAGGCAGAGGCCACAGAGCCATCCTCAGCGCCCGGCCCAACTTTGCTTCAATGGAGCCTTGGCTGCGGGAGAGGAAGATAGAGACAGAGAGGAAGGAGAGGGGGAGAGGGGGAGAAGCAGATGGGCACTTCTCCTGTGTGCCCTGGAATCAAACCCAGGACTCCCCGCATGTCAGGCCAGCATTCTACCACTGAGCAAACTGGCCAGGGCTAATATCTCAGATTTATTGGAAGACTTAAACTGGTTAATTCATGTCAATCCCTCAGAAGTAGTGACAACCTTCCTTAGCATGGGACCCTAAAGCAAAAGTTGTTCTTAACAAGCAGTCATGTTCTTGACAGAGCCCGTGGTTCCCCATTTCCCCACGACATTTTCATACAAAACATCCCTTCACCAGGACCCACCTGGCCTTTGGCAAAGCCCTCGAAGCCATCATAGACAGCGAACATTTTGTGTCCCTCTGAGACGCCACACCGTACCGCCGAGCGCACGGCTGCATTCATCCCGGCAGCTGGCGCACCCACGTTGATTACAGCCACGTTGCAGCCACTCTGCAAGACAGGGGTATGTGTGGCACCTGTCACAGGTGTATCACCATGCCATGCACACCCGGGAGGTGGCCCTGCCCACCACCAGGTGCCAGAAGTGCATGGCCCAGTGCAGGTAGGCTGTGGCATGGTCTGGGGCAAGAAGGCGGCTGGGGAAGAGGGTCAGTGGGAGCATCAGGTCACCTCTGGGAGCCGACACGCAGCATCGCCACCCACCTTTGGGATCTGGGAGTCTGGCTTCTTGATGGCAAGTTGCTTGTAGGTGTTGAGGTTGCCTTCAAAGCTCCTAGAAGAAAATGATGCTGTAGGACCAAATTTAGAATGTATATGGCACAGGAGGGAGCTCACAGGAAGTCCGAGCACAGAGAACAATGGTGTCAGCAGCAGACGGTCTGCAATTACTGCTATGTCCCTCAAGGGCAGGGGCCCTAACATTGCCCCATGTCCTGACTTCCCTCACAGGGACACAAGTATGTAGGACACACAGGATGTGATTGAGCTAAGGGACAAAGGCATCCAGGACCTCTCAGGTTCCTTTGCCAACACGCTAGCCATTTATCACTTCCTGTCTCATTATAGTCTCCTGATCGCCCTACCCAAAATAAACGAAGGTATGAACCATTCCCCTTGACTAGTCATTCAGGCCCTCAACCTGCAGAAACAGTGCCTGCCTGTCGTCTTTGTGCTGACCTCTCACAGTGAGACGGAACAAGCACAACCTCGCAGGGCCCTCTGAACGGACAACCTCGCCGGGCCCTCTGAACGGACAACCTCGCAGGGCCCTCTGAACGGACAACCTCGCCGGGCCCTCTGAACGGACAACCTCGCCGGGCCCTCTGAACAGACAACCTCACAGGGCCCTCTGAACGGACAACCTCGCCGGGCCCTCTGAACGGACAACCTCGCAGGGCCCTCTGAACGGACAACCTCGCCGGGTCCTCTGAACGGACAACCTCGCAGGGTCCTCTGAAGAGCTAGGCTGACGAGCACATGTGTCCTTTTCAGAGACTCCTTCAGAATAGTCACCTTCCCCGGAGCTGCACAGCATCCTTGAACCTCCTCTCCTCCATCGCCTTTTGGACATCCTGAGTCTTTAAAGAGATGGCAGGAGGAAGAAAGCAGGGTCAGGAGTCAGCGCCACCTCATGCCCAGCTTGGTGCCTCCCCCACCCCCTGTCCCCCTCATATCATGACCTTGCAGGTTGGCAGCTTGGGGCCAGCAGTCCACACTGGACTGCAGCCAGCCTGTCACCACCTGGCTATGAGGGAGACACTGGGACCACTGGCTCAGGCCACTTCATAGAAAAGGATGAGGTGGCCCTGTTGGCCACGCTGGGACAGCAGGCCCTGAGATCTTAGGGAGTTTGCTCAACAAAAGCAGAACCAGAAAGAAATGTATACAGAAGGACCTCCCACCCTGGGAGCCAGGGGACCCAGATGGGGTCTTGGTAGGCAGAGGGGAGAGGCTTGAAGACAATGTGCCCAACTGAGACCTGGCCTCGGCCCCTTCAGCCTGAGGATCTCAGGCAAGTTATTCAGTTTCCCCATCCGAACAATAAGAACACTCCCTACCGCTAGTGTCACCTGTGCTTATAAAACACTCCAAAGTCTTAGGAAAACACATGGCAAACAGCAGGTATCAATGAAGGGCCCACGGTGGCGTTTGTGAGCCATCAGCTGACTTGCCATACTGTATGGTCGTTTGGAGGATAAGCCAGGTTGTTCCTACATATTTGCTTCTGAAGGAACAGACACTAGACATAAGAAATAGGCTCAAAACAGACTACTGCACATAGTTCAACATCTGGACTCTCGTAAGCCTGTCACCTCACTCTCTCACAGGCATATATATCGATACAAACACACACATATGAACACATATGCACACACATACAGGCACACACACTTAGACAAAAAAGCACATACAAAGTGAACTGAGGAATGGAATAGAGGCAGAGGTGGGGTCACAGGGAGCAGAAGGACAGCTGTCAGAGGGAAGGGGGATGAGAGGATGGGATCAGAAAAGGTGACAGAATTAGTGAAATTATATATACATAACACAGAGATACAGATAACAGGACAGCAAATCCCAGCGGGAAGGGGGGAGGGAGTTAGAGGGAGGAGACCAAGGGGGGGTATAATGGGAACACAGAGTTGGGGGCTGATGGTATAATATTCAGCAGGATACTTGAATCCATGTAAACACAATAAATTAAAATTAATAAAAAAAATTTTAAAAAGCACATACATATGGGCACATGCACACAGACACACATGCAAACACATGCAGACACAAATACACTTACACAAAAACACACACAGATACACACACACATGCACATAGGCTTAATTCTCTCCCATAGACTTTGGAAGTGATGTGTCTAAGGTCACCTCCCGAAAGCCCCATGACTTAATTACTTAATCACCTCTCTGTATATGTTATAAATGCATGTACTCCAGAGCCACTGGAAAAGATGACAATAGGACGGTAGTCATGAACAGACTTTGAGAAATAAAAGATGAACAATTTGTAATGCGCTCACTGCCCCCCCCCCCCCGGGCACTGAGCAGGTAAATTATAACTCGGGCCTGAAGGAGGCGGGTACGTGTCAGAATGTCATCTGAATTAGCCAGGCCAGTGTCATATCACAGACTTGAACATCCCTGGGGACAGGATGGAAGGAATGGCTACAATTTGAGAGGCCAAGGATGTCTTGTGCAGCCCACCCCACAGATTCCTTGCAGCCCTTTTCCTGCATTTCGTCTTCAATCTTTGATAGAAACCCTCATGGATTCTCCCGCACAGTTCCTCCTGACAGTATCATCTCCCCTAAAAATGAGTACCATATAAACGCACAGAATTGAGAAAGGGGACCAGCCCAGGCCATACAGATATGCTGCCATGCCTACAGTGCCGCTCCCTGTGACCTGATTAAGGTCATTTAACTCCCTGTGTGGCTTGTCAGCGACAGGGGACACAAGTGCCTGCTGGTACCTCCCCCGCCACACCTGGCCCCACTCACCATCTGTACGCACTCCATCAGGGGCAGGCGCACGGCCTGATTCCCGCTCAGCGACACCACACAGGCCGGGGTCTCTGGCGTGGCCTGCAGAAGGGCCACGACGGCCTCCACCCCCATGCGGCTGGCCTGGAAATGACATTCACGGGGGTCAGACACGGCCCTCCAGCCAGCCAAGGCAGCGCTCTCTCCAGAGAACCCCTCAGTACCCCCAGGGCGATGCATCCATGGCCTCTGTACCCTGCTGTTCAGACAGCCCCACTGTGTCCTAAACACATCCATCCTTAACTTCCCTGTTTTCTGTAAATGATTCCCAATTAGATACCAAAGTCCATCCTGCTTAACCTATGCAATTCCAACAAAGAGATTTAGTCTCCACTAAGAACTGTCTAGGACAGTGGTAGTCAACCTGGTCCCTACCGCCCCCTAGTGGGCATCCCAGCTTTCATGGTGGGCGGTAGCAGAGCAACCAAAGTATAAATAAAAAGATAGATTTAACTATAGTAAGTTGTTTTATAAAGATTTATTCTGCCAAACTTAGCAAAAATCTGACATAAAGTACTTGGTAAGTAGTTATTATTATTTGCTGTAACTCTGCTTTATAAATTTTATAAAGTAAAGTTACTTCCCTACTTTATAAATCACCATTACTGTGGAACCGGTGAGTGGTTAGAAAATTTTACTACTAACAGAGATACAAAATGGGCGGTAGGTATAAAAAGGTTGACTACCCCTGCTCTAGGAGGTCAGAGGAGGGGAGCGGGGTGCAGGGAGGGGCTCTGGTGTGATGAGCAGTGAAGACTAACAACCCGGGATCTGGACTCTGGGCTCTGCTGCCCCTGGAGCTGTTTCTAAAAATCTGCATGTGAATCTTCAACATTCTGAGTTCCACCCTAGAGTCCCCATTATCCTCAACTGTCCATGTGGGGTGGGGTCTCCTAGCACCTGGGTGACCGGGGCCCCAGAAATCATTCTAGTCTGAGTCTCCCAGTGACAGCAAGGGCCAGAGCATCTTGGAGGCGGGTCACCCCATACTGCAGGAAGATGCTTTTGCCAGACTGCGCTAATGAACCAGAAGTGCACCTTTCCTTGTGTATTTGCCAGACAGTGTACATACTCACTTACCAAAATCCTGTCAAAGGCTGACGGCGTTCCACCTCTCTGTACGTGTCCAAGTATGGTCACTCGCGTGTCATATCCTAGCTGGGAAACCACCAGCTGCAGGAAATAACTCCATCAGGGGACACAGAGCATGTGCAGGCATATCAGCGCCCACTAGGGGGCAGGAGTGGAGCTGAGAAACAGTTTTCTACTCTTTCTTCAGCTCGACATAGGAAATGTTCCTAAATCATGGTTCTTGAAAGAATGCTTAGTTTAATGGCTAGCTGAAAAATTTTAAATAAAGATTTTATTATCAAATAGAATTTTCATTTCTCCTACCTCACAAAATGAACATAACATGATTTTTAAAAAGTTTCTATAGCTCATGTCAAAAGCATAATTCTTTATTTAAAAAAGTAAACAATCCCTGAATTACCCTATATTTGTATAGCACAGCATTTGACACGCACAGCACGGTAAGTCAAGGTGTCTCCTCAGGCCAGGAACCCCAGGAACACAGCTGGGTGGCAAGCACAGGCCACATACCTGTTGGACCTCATTCATTTCTTTATAAAAATAATGGAGTTGGGCTTTGTCAACGTCATGGTCCTTCTTGCTCTTATAATAGTCCATGGTTCAATCTCGACTTTGGTTAAATGGGAAAGCAAACTCTTTGCTCTGACTTTAGAGAGTATTTGTGATACAGTGGGTAGTTAGACAGGAGCAGAGTAGGAGCCATGGACCAGGAACAGATGGTCACCAGGGCAGAAAGCCCTGGGTGTCTATCAGTGGACAACTGTAGGGGAGACTCAGCCCCCAGGGTAACCTTTCCTCCTCTAGGGTACTGCTGGTTATGTGGTCTGACCCCCTGAACTTTCATAGGGCTGGTCATGTGCTAGAGGCCCTCAGAGGAGGAACAAGGACCCTAAGGAAAACCTCATATGACTACCTTACAAGCCCTTGCACAACCATTTTCTTAAGCATTAAGCCCTCAGGACAATGATCTGTATCAGATTATCTTAGGAACAAAGCCTTGGGTTTGTTGACCACAGAGACAGAGTTGGTCAAACTGGAAATAACATCTAGGCCTCTGTTGTGTTTCAGCTCCAGACCCAGAAAAGCAGCAAGGTCAGGCAGGTGACACCATGGCTGATATGAGGACCAGCTGCTATGAATAATGACCCCTTGCCCTGGCACTGACCTATCAGTGAACACCAGGTGATGAATATTCTATTGAGATCCTGCCTTGAGACCTCCAAATAGAAGCTCTTCAGACAAAGCACTCAACGTGTACATGCTTTCTCTCTCGAGCATGCCTGTGGCTTTCCCCAGAGTTCTCTTTCTCTCCTTATCTCCCTTTCTCTCCTCTCTCTGGAGCACACATCAAAGAGCCTTACCCCCTCTTCTTCTCCCAAGTGTGTTTTCTTTGTCTTTCCTTCTCCTTCTTTTGCTTCTGTAACTTGTTTCCTGCGTCCCTACAGCCCAGCCGGCTCACTTCTACCTCTGTGACTTTCTATATAATATTTTGGTTTTTGAGTCTTGAGTATTTGAGTCTTGGCTCTAAATTCTTTCTTAGCCAAAATTCAAGGACTGAGGTCTAACATCTGGTGTCATTTGCCATTAATACTTGTAAATATCAGCTGATATCTTTCACAGCTACCTCTCACTATTTTAAGATTTAGGTGCACAGCTGGTATCAGAATAAAGAAGGCAAAACAGAGAAACCAACTCGTAAACCCAAGTTAATAACAACCTTTCCCTGATGGGCAGCTTCAACCAGAGCCTGCCTATCTGTTATTTGTCTCCCTGGTGTGTATGGAATGTGCTAAGTTGCCTCCATAACTCGGAAGCCCAGCCCATCCCATCACAGGCCTGACAAGCTAGTACCTGCGGCCAAACCCTGCAGCAATAGGACTGCAGGATCAGTCCCTCTGCAGGTGGGAATGGGCGTGACTCACGTCCAACAGGAGGCTTTCTTTGTAAGAACATGCTCAGCTGATGCTCCCGGAATGAGCAGACAGGGCTCACAGCCGGGGGCTGACCCTCCTAACTCTCAGGGCAGCTGGTGCCCAGAGCTGGACCTTCCATCCCCACCTTTCTCCATTTCCCCCTCTCCGTTGGGGAGCTCTGGCCCCTTGGGGACATTCCCAAGAGTAACATGAGTGACAACGGCTCTCCAGAAGCTGGGAATTGCATGATTCTCCTGGCACTGAAGTTCTGAGTCATTACAAAAATATTTTACTATCAGTAAGAACAAAAAATGTCTTCAGAATAATAATGCAACGTGCCAAAACCACCCCCGCCAGTCATGTGACCATCTCCCGTTCCCAGGCTGGTACGGAGGGGAGGTGGCAAGCTGGACACACTCACCTCCTTGATTTGTTCTGAGGTAATAGGTTTATTTTGGGTATCGACTGCTCCTTCAGCCACAATGATGATATTCAGCCTTTTCTTCCGGGCTCGGTTCTAAGGAAACAGAATATGAAAATTCTCTAATGCCACAACTGAACTGGCCTCTTGCCAGGTAGAAACCATCACCTAATTCCACAAGCACTATTTACTAAGGACACGGGGAGAAGGGGAAGGGTTTCTAGGTGAGCAGGTGCAGCAGGGTGGGCCTCGCAATCTGGTGACGCCACCCCAGCTGTCGTTGGCAGGCCCGTGTTGGGAGGCTATGCTGATTGACCTTTGCCTGGAGCACCAGACATCAGTGCACTCCCAGGTGCACCAGCCAGTCTCCACTGCAAACCAGGCTTCTTCTCTCCTCTGGAAGCCAGACTTCCAACCACCTCTCAGAAACCCTGCCCCAACCCAGGAATTTTCAGCCATTGAGATCAGATGGACTGATAAGGCCTCAGGCTCAAGCAGGAGGCAGGAGGACACAGGAGAGAAAGTAGAGGAACTCCGAGCCCAGCTGGGCCAGGAGCCGCCCTGCACTGGAACAAGCAGACGGGGGCTGTTGTGATACCAAGGGCCACTGCGGTCCTCACAGGCTCAGGGCAGTCACGCAAGGGTGCCCTGCAGTCACTCTCCACGAGTCTGTCCTCTATAAAGTCCCCCACTCAAGACTCTCCAGGAGGACGTGTGAGCTGAGTGCGGTGGTGAGGCCCTGAGTGGGCAAAGCTGGAGTGGCCCCTCCCAAGAACCCAGAGGATGTCACCCAAAGGAGACTGTTCTCACAGGCTGCCCCATCCCACAACCAAGGTCATGAATACATATACCATTTGGTTCTTCTTTTTTTTCTTGATAGATATTGATAGATGTGCTACACTTTGGAGAATATATTAACTGGAACTTTTTAAAAGGTGCAAAGATATGACTTCAAGAATGATTATTTTAACATCATTTGAAAAAGCAAAATCAGAAGGAATGCCTTGCCCATAAATATGTGCTTGCCCAAATAACCACAAGACATAATATCCCAAGGTGGTGAGAAATAAAGGAGCCGTCACACTTATGTGGGGAGATGGCCTTGTCTACACAGGTCACGGAGCGCCTGCTGGCTCCCTGCTTGAATTGACTCACTCGCCACAGAATTGGTAAGGAGCAGCAAATTCCCCAGATTACAGCCAAGGGGCTTAGGACACAGGAAGGTGGGGTGCCCAACGTCCACTTGGGGGACATCCTGGAGCCAGGATCCAACTCCAGGCCTTCGGCGTCCAGAGTCTTCCCCAAACCTATACTGAAATGGCACGGGGGGGTGCCGAGGCCTGCATCCTAGGCCAGTTCATCCAGAAAGGTATTTAGGAAAATCATCCCGTGTTACATCAACAATCAATAAAAATGAACTACAGATAAAATCATATCAAGTGTTTTCACACACAGGTGAATTTAAACCATTGGTCCTCACTCTGTTAGCACTCCGGGGGCCAACACGTTCTCACTCATGTCCTGGCTGACAGCGTAGCTTATAAATTCTGGAATCCAGAGGCTGTACAGACAAGACCACACAGTTACAGAAGTAATGGACAAACCTAGAATCTGCTCCTAAAACCCAGTGATGCCTCAGCCCTGCAGCCTTAGGACTGACATCTGACCGACCGCGTGCACACTTCCTGACAGGGACGGTGGGTTTACGTGCCTCCGAGGGCTGCCATCAGACCTTGGCCTGTGATGGTGTCACAGTCACAGGCCAGCAACTGTCAGGGAAGAGAAGGACAGCTGACAGGCACAGCCCTCTGGACACAGTGGAACAGACTCGTGGAGAATGTCCTATCTATACACAAAGTCCTGTACGATGTAATGAAGCAGATGCTGCCAGCGGCACACAGAAGTACCCATCTAGAAGCAGTGCCACCCTCAGCTCATGCCCCGCGCTGTGTAGCTCCCCACACCAGCTGGGTGCTGGAGTATGCTGCCACGTGCCCAGGTCAGACCGAGAAACAATGAACTCCTTTATCACCTCTGTGCTAGTGTGTGCACTTCAGACATTCCCTGGAATCGCTGGTCTGCTTCTAGCTAAGAACTCTACCTCAGACAGGGACCTGGCTCTTCCAAGCAAAGGTGCAGTTTAGCTCATGGGTTCTTTTTTTTCCTTATTTTATCTTTTAAATTTTTTCACTGATTTGAGAGAGAGGAAGGGAGGCGGTAAGGGAGAGAGAGAAGCGTCAGCTCACTGTTCCACTTAACTGTTCCATTTAGTTGTGCACTCATGGATTGCTTCTTATACATGCCCTGACAGGTCAGCAAGACTTACTTAGTACTTGCTTGAATTCCCATCTTCGAATCTGTTACTATGAAGGTGATGGCAATGTCTTACTGCATGTGTCCTTGCTGGGGGCAGTGCTTATGTGTCTGCTGTGTAATTAGCCTATGCCACAGGCTCATGTTCTTCACCTGTAGACAGCTGATAGAAGGTTACAGAAATCAAGCAGGAGGGACCCCTTCCCCGCAGTGGGGTTTCTGTCCTGATAGTTGTTACTTTCAGTGAGACCTCACACATCTTAGTGGGAAATTTGCCTTACACATATAATCCACAACCATGCCACAAACTAAAGACAGCAGGGAAAACCTGCTTCAAAGTAATTCACCCCCTGATGCCAAGCCCAGCGCAGTGGGGACACAGCTCAAAGAGCCATCGTAACATGCATTGGTGTTGCAGGAAATTCAGATTAGAGTCAGAAGACAAGTCTGTTCATACCGTTATGTGGAGGTAAAATAGGAGACAGATTTTTTCCCCGATGCTGATTTCTTTCAATAGCCGTGATCTCACAATACCTCCTCCATGTAAAACTAACAGGTGCTCTGTTTCTCTTTCACCTCACTCCTTGCAGCACTGGGAAGCAGCCCTCCTATGTGAACAGCCAATATATGCAGGTCCTATGCACCCAGCTTAAATTCACGTTAGAATCCAACAGTTTCCAAATATCTAATACTCCGTCCAAATGAAAAACCCTAAAGGCGCTCCCAGGCCTGGCCGGTACAGGGCACACAGGACGGCAGGCAGCGGAGGGAAGCAGAGAGCCAGTTACCTCTGTCAGCTTGATGCACATGGTCTCCTGCCAGCCTTTTTCAGGAGGAGATTCTGGAAGGAACACCCAGTCCGCCCCACAGGCCAAGGCGCTCACCAGGGCAAGGTACCTTTGTGGAAACAGCAAAGATCCGGTTAGGCTGCCGCCGGGCACCCAGAGCTCAGGAACGACCCTGGGCACACAGAATGCCGAGCCTGCATGGGAGCCACTGCCCCCACCCCTGTGAACCCCACCCTGAGCATTAGCACTGGGGTGCAGGGCTCTCCAGGGGGCCATGTGAGGGTCCTCTCCACCTGAGTCATGTCTGCACACACGTACCCGCAGTGTCTGCCCATAACCTCAAGAACGAAGGTCCTCTGGTGGCTGGAAAAGAGACAAAGGAAATGCCCACTTACCACCGCTGGGAAGAGCATGGGACCCAGAGACCAGTCCTGTCGTAGCCACGTCAGACAGAAAGCTGCACCACAATTATGGCAGGTGCCCAGGCTTCCAAAAAAGGACCAATTTTCTACAGAAGCAAATACTATTGCAAGAGCATTTCTAACTTTTAAGAGAAAGTTAGATGTGACTGTATGTAGCTCAGCAGTGAGCGCATGTGCCAGCTCCACATCGCACAGCTCCGCCCACACTGGGGAGGCCGCAGGTCAGCGGTGCTGCGGTGGGGGTGGGGGGTATGCTTCCCATGTCTCATACCACTGTGGCTCATTCACACATACGTTTACTTCCTGCTAGTCCTGCAGGAGAACTCTGGCAGGACTTTAGATAGTGATGACTTCTGTCTTCTAAATTCTCTCCAATGAACACATTTTTGTTCTATAATGGAGGTGGGGTGAGGGAGTCATTTCATAAAACTGGAACTAAACAGTGAACCTGAGAACAACTGTCTTGCACCATTCCTTATACTCAAGTGACAAAAGTTACACCAGAACACCCTCTCGGGAACCTTCCAGAACGAGCACTAGCATCTATGCTGCAGCGCACTGGGTGCCCCATGCTGCCTGCCTGCCCACCAGCTCCTCCCCGCCTACCTCTGGGCCGTCGTCATGATGGCATCAACGACTTCGATGATGCGGTGCAAGGCTGAGTCAGTGCCGATGGTCATGTCTGTCCCGCAGAAGTCGTTGTCGATGGAGCCCACCATGCCCACGACGTTGAGGTACCCGTGCTTCTTCACTTCCTCCTCCAGGATCTTGCCTGCGTGGGACACAGCCACAGTCGCCATCACTGGGGCCAGCCCGTGGGTCCCACGGGCACAGGAGGGGGAGACAGGACGGCCGTGGGAGCAGAAACCCACAACTCCGAATGCGTTTACTCGAAACTCTCCACAACCTATTACTCTACACTCACGGGAATAAGTGCCAGACAACGAGGGAGGTGACGACAGAACAGGGGCTATCATGAACAAGAGCTTGGCCTGGAGAAACCAAAGAGGAAGGCTGTACCCTGTAATCAGTGGGTAAAATACGACCTCTGTCTGGTAATGGCGGGGAAGAATACTGTGGCTCTTACTAAGGAAATATCACAATCACAGAATTAAATACTTCTTAATATTATATAACCACCATATTGATTTCTTAGAGGCCCTATGAGGGCTCGTCAGTTTGTAGTGTCTTCTTAGCACTCTCAGGAAGCCGATGGAGTGAGTAGATCTGCCTAAACCAAGTCAGGGTGGCTTAGGTCAAGGTTTGGGGGCAGCTCATGCAGGGACTCAGCAGCTATTCCTCTTCTGTGTCACTACCCAGCCTGTGTCAGAATAGAGTACCGTTGACAAAAGGTGCTGGGAGGCCCCTGATGTTGGCATCTGATGGCCACTCGCAAGTCTACACCTTTCATGAAGTGGCTGTTAGTTCCAGCAATAGGACTCCTCTGGACATATTTTACATTAAATTGCAATTGTGTAACAACAGTTTTACCATAGTACAGTGAAATAAATATTATTGTTATTGATATTACTTGAGGTCCAATTTAAGTCCTGAGGTGGTGACTGTAAGATCTGACTCCACAGATACCTCTGCAACAGACAGGCAGAGCATGTGAGGCTGAAGCTCTGTGCAGGAAAGAAAAGATGGAGGAGGAGAACAGACACCCGAGAGCAACGCAGCGTGTCCGGAACGCACCCGTCTGGGCCAGCTCCTCCAGCAGCCCGTTCCACTCCTCCCGGAAGATGTTGGCGCCGGTGAGACTTCCGTCCCCACCAATCACACACAGGTTGGTGATGCCCCGCTGCACCAGGTTGTGAGCGGCCTTCAAGCGGCCTTCCCGGGTGCGGAAGGCTTTGCACCGGGCACTGCCAATAATGGTCCCTCCCTGAAAAAAGAAATGAAATCCCACTTATCTGTCTCCTGAAAACTGGGCAAAATGCTGGAAAGATTGACACAATTGAGTGCTGATGTAAACACAGGACTTTCCAAAGTTAGATTTCCCTCTGTTTAATCTCTTGAATCTGCCTACTGTGAAAGTTTGCAGTTTTCTCATTTTTGGCTTCATCCTGGAATTCAATGGATAGAGACACTGGCTTCATGCCCACGGGAAGCCAAGTAGGGGAGGGAAACAGGGACCAACGCCAGCCGTCAGCTTAACGTGCGGAGAAGAGCACCAGGTGATGACGGCCACCCTGGAGGCTGGGCAGCGTGGGGCCGCAGGTCCCCGCGCTCCCGGAGCCTGAGACAGGCCCAGCGCTGCCACCAGCCTGAGTCAGAAAAGCGCCACGCCCAGTGGCCCCAGGCAACAAGGCTCCCCGCCTGTCCCTCAGAGCTCACCATACATGCAGGCAAAGTAAGAACCTGTGAACCAGAGATTTATTTTTCAACTACATCTCCCCAACCTCAAGCCTTTTATAAAGGCCAAATCTTAAAAAAAAACTTAAGTTGGATCATCCCAACTTCCAGAGAGATAAGTCATGATCTTCCTTACTTAATGCTTCAGAAATAAATTAGAATTCCAAACTAGAAAAATGCAAGGTTTCCCTATATACATCAGGGATGCACTTATAGAACTGGCATTTCCATGCAGTCCTTCAAATGCACACTCACTTCACAGAGTTCACTTGTCAACAGTGATCCTCTGTTAATAACAGTCAGTGTGACAGAGGTGACGCTATGACTTGGTACAACACAGGTGAGCCTGGGTGGCAGGTGCAGGGCACAGAGCTAAGGTAAGCTGTTTTTCTGGACTTTGATTAGACCAAGAGCAACTAGTGGGTCAGATGATTTATCAGAACAGGAAGTTAAGTCAAAAGCCCATAAACTGTGAGGAGATAATATGGCCAGGGACTCAGGCACAAAATCAGGATTGACTAAGATGCAGAGAAGCAGACAGCAGGTACATACACAACACAACCACACTTTATCTCCTGTCTTCTGCATAATTACAATAGCAGAAAGAAAATGCTCTTTGTACACAGTGTGCTGTCTGAAAATCAGACAATTCTGTTCTGATTTTTTTGCAACTATTACTCTACTTAAGTATTGATAGGTGTCAAACTTCTCTTCATTCTCTTTCCAAGTAAAAAACATTTAAGGTCTAGGTGCAGACTAACTTATCTGTGACCAGTATTAAAATGTACACCGTGCTGTATACACCCTCACCCCCATTACTAAGATACAATTGACATAAACATTGTGTCAACTTA
Source organism: Saccopteryx bilineata (assembly GCF_036850765.1). Lineage (NCBI taxonomy): Eukaryota > Metazoa > Chordata > Mammalia > Chiroptera > Emballonuridae > Saccopteryx > Saccopteryx bilineata. The sequence goes on from NC_089494.1 coordinate 164,315,398, forward strand.
AGGTGCACATGTGATGAGTTGATAAGTGCTATATTGTGAAATGATTACCACAGTAAGATTAGTTTGCATCTGTCAAATTGGATAATTACCTTTCTTTTTTGTGGTGATAACTTTTAAAATTTAGTCTCTTAGCAACTTTCAAGTATATAATACAGCATTGTTAACATTTTTAAGGCATGTGACATGATGACTAACATATGTATACACTGTGAAATAATTACCACAATCAAATAAATTAACACATCCACCACCTCGCACAATTACCTTTTGTGTGTGTGCTGTGAGAACACTTAAGATCTGTTCCCTTAACAAATTTAAGTATACAATACAGTATTAACTATAGCCACCATGCTGTAAATGAGATCCCAGAATGTTCTCATAACTGAAAGTTTGGACCCTTGAGCCATCATCTCCCCATCTCCCGTCCCTGACAAACACCAATTTAGTCTTTGCTTCTATGAGTTTAGTATTTTAGATCCCAAATGTAAGTGAGATGAGACAGTATTTGCCCTTCTCTGTCTTAATTATTTAACTTAATGTCCTCAAGATCCATCCATATTGTCCCATATTGTAGGAGTTCCTTCTTTTTTGTGGCTAAATAATTCCACTTATTTTCCATATATTTTTCCATAATGTTTTCATCCACTCATCCACTGCAATAGCATCTTCACAGGGACTGAACCCATTTGGTTCTTTATATTAAAAAGGACTCAGCAGGAGTCACAGATTAATCCAAATGCTACAAAAGATATGACCACAGGAGCACTTCATCATGTCCATTCTCTCTACGTGATCTCTCTATTTCTCAACTGTCTGGAGCCTTTGTTAAGCTGTATAGTGTTCTGGAAATTTATTAGGAATAGTAAAATATAAATATAAAATATCCAGGCAGATGTCTTTTTAAATTCAAAGTAAGCAGTTGTTTCTTTGCCTAACATGATGATGACTTCATCCTTGGGTACACCGAGGACACCCACACCATCTGGAGCAGGCCAGGAGAGGGCACTGTATGCCCTCTAAGTCCACCACTACTCTCAGGCTGTGGTACCCTGATGCCAAGCAACTCGAGAAAACCCAACAGGCACAGATATGTGCCAGTAAACACACACCACCAATGAATCAAAGCTGCCTTAAAATTCATCTGGTGTAAAAAACCCCAAATCTGCTATAAGTACCCAAGGAACGCTAGCATAACTTTTTATTGCAAGGATAATCCCTCCATTTGCATGATGTAGAGTTTTTACAAAATCGAGTTAAATGACACATTAAGAATGTTCTCTTTTGCCCTGGCTGGTTGGCTCAGCGGTAGAGCGTCGGCCTGGTGTGCAGGAGTCCCAGGTTCGATTCCCGGCCAGGGCACACAGGAGAAGCGCCCATCTGCTTCTCCACCCCTCCCCCTCTCCTTCCTCTCTGTCTCTCTCTTCCCCTCCCGCAGCCAAGCCTCCATTGGAGCAAAGTTGGCCCGGGCACTGAGGATGGCTCTATGGCCTCTGCCTCAGGCACTAGAATGGCTCTGGTTGCAACAGAGCAACGCCCCAGATGGGCAGAGCATCGCCCCCTGGTGGGCATACCAGGTGGATCCCGGTCAGACACATGCAGGAGTCTGACTGCCTCCTCGCTTCTAACTTTAGAAAAATACAAAAAAAAAAGAATGCTCTTTTTCCCATTCAATAGGTAAAAATAAGGCCAGACGGAACACTAATCTGTCTGACTTCTGAAGGGAGCAAAAGGTTGAAGGTTTCAAGCTAAGAGAGTTACTTGCATAGAGAAACGATACATTGAAGTCATCACGTACCACTTGCAGGATGCTGGAGACGCTCTCCCAGTTGGCTTCCATGATGTTGTTACCACCATCCACCAAGCCCTGGTAGCCCTGGGGGAGAGAATCAAACCCTTTGAATTTTGTTGTGGTACTGATTGATCCCACACTATATGATATGTAAACACAAGTGACAATGAAGCTAAGTGTCTAGGAGCCCAGTGATTTGCAGATGCATTCCACACAAGTGACACGTACAGCAGTCACTGATGGGGAAGCCCCCTGAGTTTAATCTCCAAGAGTGGGCATGTCAACCCAGACTCGTGCAGGGCACTGTGGGGAATACGAGGGGTGCCTGTTGCCGAATGCTGCCAGAGAGATCGAAAAGAGACATACCCTAAAATCATTTGTCATTTAACACAAACGTGCACAGTGTCAATCTCATGGAACACAGGAGAATATTCCTGTCAGGGCCTTCATTTTCCCAGGCAAATTCACGCTGCTTTGGACATATATAAAAATATTATTCATAAGCATAGCTGAACAGTACCCTAATTATTCAGTTTCCTTCCTTTCGATTAGTGACATCTTACTACACCAGGAGGACACTGTGAGTACATTAGGATACAAGTACACACTTCTGCTTGGAACCCCAAAATAGTCACCTTGAAATTCTAAATACATCTTTCTCTTACCCACAGAATATACAAAATCGAGAAATATAAAAATGTTCCTTTGCATTTTATCTAAGTGACTCACTTTCTAGGGTATTTACCCTTAAATAAAAAGGAGACCTTGCCCTGGCCGGTGGGCTCAGTGGTACAGTGACAGCCCGGTGTGTGGATGTCCCGGGTTCGATTCCCAGTCAGGGCACACAGGAGAAGTGACAATCTGCTTCTCAACCCCTCCCACTTCCCTTCCCTTCTCTTCTCTCTCTCTCTCTCTCTCCCTTTCTCTCTCCCTCCCCCCCTGCAGCCAAGGCTTAATTAGAATGAGTGGCCCCAGGTGCTGAGGATGGCTCTGTGGCCTCTGTCTCAGGTGCTAAAATGGTTCAGGTTGCAATGGAGGAAGGGCCCCAGGGGGCAGAGCACTGCTCCCTAGTGGGCCTGCTGGGTGGATCCCAGTCAGGGCGCATGCGGGAGTCTGCCTCTGCCTCCTCTCCTCTCACTAAAATAATAAAATAAAATAAATAAAATAATTTTTTTAAAAAAAGAATGCCTTAACCATTTAGTAGTATATAGCCGTATCATAATAGATTATTATTGTGAATTCATGTCCCTTACCTAGTGCAGGCCATGAGGAAAGGAATAAGGAATAAAGATTTTTAATAATGAAATGCCCATTGAGTACGGAGGCTTGTGCACAAATTAATTAATAGTGCAGGTATCTTGATGGTTAATTAATTTGTATTAATTTGTATACTTGGAAATGTAAATTTCTATTAACAATATAATGAATATATTATATATTAGTATATTATATAATACTATATATTAAACACTAGATTAGATATATGCACATATATCTGTATTTATATTTGTATATTATATAGTATAAAATTGTGTAATTATATTTAATTATGCACATATGATATAGAATTATAATGTATGATAGTGTATCTCATAACTGCATTATGATATATTATTAGATAATATATTGTAGTTTCTATAAAATACACATATATGTACATGTGTGCACAATCTGGTATTATATACACACACATGTCATATATGTGACAGGAAAGGGAAGCCAGCATGAAATGACAGGAGCTGAGAGCAGCAAGTTTGCCTTAGAGCAGCAGGGGTCTCTGCAGGTCGTGGCCGTGGGGGCCCTGGCCCCGGCCCCTGGGTCTCCCTGCCGTCCTCTGTCCCCAGAACAGGCTGGTTCAGGTGGCCCACATCCTGCCCACAGTCTACATGAGGAAGCCACAGAGTTTATTCCAAACACACCTTGGTCCAAATTGAAGGATCCTCTCTAGCTCTTTGCTCCCACCTCCCTTGTCATGGAAGCCTTACAGTGTGCACAGTTTTAGCCTGTCCATTTAAAGTATGGAGCCCAGTGCAGCTGTCATTGCGGACAGTGGGGTGATAAGCAAGGTAGTGACTGGATCCAGGCTTCCTCTGAGAGGGGAGCAATTATCAGAGCTGCTATTAATGCCACGTCCTGGTATGTAAATGGGCTCAGGTCAGAGCTGCACCGGGCATAAATTACCCCATGCTCCAGGACCAAATGCAAAACCAAGCTCCCTTCTCCTTCTAAGTAATTCCCAGGAATCTTATTTCAACATAGACATATAGATAGGTAGTAATAGATGATTAATAGAGGATGGATGGATGGATAGATGATGGACAGATAGCTGAATGACAGAGAAATAGACTGATAATGGGTGAATAAATAATGAACAGATGATAGATGATGAATATACAATTGGTGAGATAGAAAATTGAGAGAAGGAGAGAGAGAGAGCGAGAGAGAATATCTAGTCTTAGAGTTGCCACTTGAACTGTCCCTGCCGTCCCACACTCCCAGGTCCGTTAAGGTGCCCATCACTGCAGGCACAGCACAGCGGGCCAGTTTTTGGACAGGAGACCATTAGGAACAGAATACAATCAGGGCCCATGCTGACTTTCTGGCCTCTTTGCTATGAAGCTTGGGAGGCAAAGACATGTACATGAGCAAGCCTGTGGCTTGGGTCCAAGTTTCAGATGCTCAACCCTTGTGCTGAAACAGGCCCTCCAGAGAGGGAGAGGAAACATTAGCATTAATTAGGCTAGAATAGCGGGCATCACCCAAGACCACCCTGGAGCAGGAGGAAAAACCAACTAACTGCACTAACCACAGGCTTTGATAGAAAAGAGTGAAAACCTCCCAGCCCACGCAGACAGCCACTGCAGTAATTTCTGTGTTCGCTCATCAGGTAACTAGACAGATAAGGGAAAGGAACCACACGGCTCTAGCATTGCCTATGGGATGACACAGAGGTGGCTGATGGATCCTGAGACTGTGCAGGCGGATGGAATCAACTTCCAGGTTATTTCTGCAAGATGTGCCCTGCCTCCCCCATCAGACGCCACATAGGATCTGACGCATGGAAAGAATTCCTAACCTTTATTACTCCTCAGAATTGAAACACTGATTTAATAAAAACATTTATAAATCCTTTTGGTTTCCAGCATTAGAAAAGGGAAAAGAGTTTCAAACCATAACACATATTTTGAAAAATAAAATGTTCTCGAGACATACTTGATTATTTTGTGTGGCACAGGCACATTAAAGCACAGGTAAAGCAAGCAATTAAGAATAAAGAGGATGATTTCATAATGACTGCATTCACAGCGCCCTCTTCCCTGCACACTCGGGCCAGGTTATAGGAAATGACTCATTCTTCACTGAACTCATGTCACATTTGAAAAATAGCGACCAACCACAGTTTTGGGCCGTCTCTTCTGAGAAAGATGTTACTAAATTAGGAAGACTGATTTTACACAAATGTAGCATTATTTATAAATTCGGGTAAGCTTCATCTCATGAAGCTTCCTTGAACAGCTGAGTAGTTATTCTAATTCTGCCAGAGCCCAAAACACTTTCTAAAATTCTCCCATGGAATTTGCCTTCAGAGTCAGTTCTATGACTCACATAAGAGAAAAACAAACCATACAAATTTTAACGCCATGCGTAGTTTTTGAGCTAAAGTAACACTACCTTTCTTGTTGTCCAAGTTTATAGTATGAACCCAAGAGCCCTGAGCAGATGTATCAAATCCATTTTTTTTTTTTTTTGTATTTTTTCTGAAGCTGGAAACAGGGAGAGACAGTCAGACAGACTCCCGCATGCGCCCGACCGGGATCCACCCGGCACGCCCACCAGGGGCAACGCTCTGCCCACCAGGGGGCGATGCTCTGCCCCTCCGGGGCTTCGCTCTGCCGCGACCAGAGCCACTCTAGTGCCTGGGGCAGAGGCCAAGGAGCCATCCCCAGCGCCCGGGCCATCTTTGCTCCAATGGAGCCTCGGCTGCGGGAGGGGAAGAGAGAGACAGAGAGGAAGAAGAGGGGGAGGGGTGAAGAAGCAGATGGGCGCTTCTCCTATGTGCCCTGGCCGGGAATCGAACCCGGGTCCCCCTCATGCCAGACCGACGCTCTACCGCTGAGCCAACCGGCCAGGGCCCAAATCCATTTTTTATATGGAGTCATTTGATCACATTGTGTTCATTTTAAACTGTGTTTTCAGACATCTGCTAAATCCATTCTGAAAAGAGTAAGAGCTAGTCTATGGGTGGGTGGTGTTCTCTTATAAGAGATGTCTTTTTTTTTTTTTTAATTGAAGACCCGGAGGAAAACCACAGCCTTGTGCTACATATGGTACAGGAAGCTTTTCTTTAGGATGCTTCTGTTCCAGGCAGGCACATGTCTTGTCAACTCTGCAGTGGTTTTTTAAAATTGGATTTCCTGTGTTCTTCAGGCAACAACTCTGTTTAAGTGGCAAACACTCCAACCACCTAAAGAGAACACACCTCACAAGTATTTTCTATTCTAGATTTTGTTGTCACCAGCATTCAGAGACCACTCCAGGGTTTTGCTGCTTCAGAGTAATTTATTGTTGTTGTTTCTTACAGGGTTTAGATTTTCCCGGTTCAGTCCTTCATAAATTGCAGCAGTTCACTTACAGAACCTGAGAGCAAGCATGTGGAAAGGTCAGCTCCAAACCACTCTCAAATGTCATTCAGTACATGCCTCTGTGCAAAACTAAGTGTGCGTGAAAATGAAGCAAGCAAAGCTCTCTCCGTCAATGGTTTCCAAAGTTTAGGAATTATGAATTTGCTTTGCCCATAGGAAACTCATGCAGGATTCAGATCATGCCATTTCCTCTCCCCTCTCCCCCAGAGCCTGCTGAATCCCACCAGGTTCTAAGGGTGCCAACTCTCTGGTCTAGGCAACTAAGTCACCTGTGCTCACAGATTTCATAACTTCAGGGAAAACACCTGTACAGACTTTGGATTTGTCCTTGGTGAGGTCTGTCAACTCCAAAATTCTACAACAGGTGATATGTGCTACACTATCTTCTCAATCCTGTGCTTGGGACCCCAACCTTCTCAATCCTGTGCAGTGACAGGTCATTGCACAGCTCTGGTCCATGTTCTTGTGAAAAGCCAGTAAAAACCAACGTGACTTATTTATCCTGCTAGCATTCTTGAAGCTAAAAAGCCACAGCAGGACAAAGCGAGTCCCCAACCTTTACGGCAGACAGCCTGTCACCAAACAGTAAATTACTTAACCCCATGGTGATAACAGTGTGTGTGTGTGTGTGTGTGTGTGTGTGTGTGTGTGTGGTGGGGGCGACAAAGGCTGGGGAGGGAGATGATCACTTCTGCAATTTGAATAATAACATGTTGACAGTCACTAGATTTAGTCTGAAGTCAGGAGCACTGTATTATGTTGATGGTGTGAGGACCAAGTCACATCCCACAGGAAGCGCCCAGCTGGGAGCTCAGCACGATCATTATTGGTCATTGTGTTCCAGGTGTGTACCAGCTGATGTTCCCATGGAAACGGAGGGACATAGCAGGGACCTAGGGAAATCTGCCTTTCATGAACTAACTTAAGAAACTCAACCAATTTTGTAATGCACGTGCGCAGCGGGGGAGGGGCCAAGCGGGTGGTGTTCAGCATAAACATCTACTCGTCAGCTGCACAGGGAGACACTGAGCCGTACACTGGAGCACCACTGTCTATTTCTGGACAGACATTTAGTGGTTAAATTTCTCTGCCTTTAAGGGAGTTAAAATGCAGAAACAGCTATGTGTAAAACCTCCAGGAGAAGAGAAGTGCAATTCTGGTCACCTCGCTTGGCCTTCAGGGAACTGTTGTGGCAAAGTGGAGGCGGTAACAAGAGAGGTGAGAGAAAGATGGCAAAACCAAACGAGCCCCCGAACATCAACACTGACATCCTAACCATTCTCAGTCCCTTCAGGGACCACTGTCATCCATCAGAGCCCACACGGTCCAAGACACAGGTGGACCCCAGCTCTCCAACGCCCACAGGGCGAAGTGACATATATCACCCTGTGCTGCCCTCCTTGGAAAAGGCAGAGGTTTTCTTGTTGCTGTCTTTTTAGTCTGGACATAGTAAAACATTTCTCACTTTAAAAACTGACCGCAGGTGGCTCCTCATCTCTGAGAAAGAAGATAGTGAGGCCCATGGCAAAGAGACAATTTCTGTTAGGAAGGGGAAAATGATACCAAACTATTCACTGACAATTAAAGCTTCTTTTTTTTTTTAATTTTTATTTTTATTTATTCATTTTAGAGAGAAGGAGAGACAGAGAGAGAGAGAGAGGAAAGACAGAGAGAGAGAAGGGGGAGGAGCTGGAAGCATCAACTCCCATATGTGCCTTGACCAGGCAAGCCCAGGGTTTCGAACCGGCGACCTCAGCATTTCCAGGTCGACGCTTTATCCACTGCGCCACCACAGGTCAGTAAAGCTTCTTTATTAGTGCGTTGAATCAGGTCATGACGCTCAGGGTCCCAGCCCAGTGCAGCTTGGATCCAGTGGGGTCATTAAGTTCAGAGGAAGGAAGGGAGGGAGCAGAGGTGAGGAGGGGAGGGCAGAAAGGAAACCGGCGGCAAGCCCCAGTGAGAGGGAAGCCTAGGAAAGCCCTTGCTGGACCGGGGCGGGCGGCGGGCGAGGGGAGGCCCTGGGTGCGTGGGGCAATCAGCCCGTGCAAACCAGGCTATCAGCTCCTGAGGCTGCTCTTATTCTCTAACAACAGGAAGTCCTGATTCTTCGAGGATGTGTAGAATGTCTTATTTTTAACACCAAAAAGAACAGCTGCTGAGAGCCACGGGCATTGTTCCTGGCCTTCCTTCAGCGCTCTGGCAGAAGAGCTGACACCGATGCTGCCCCTGAGCAGCGCCCAACTGTTAAGAGGTATTTCACAGACAAAAGGCTTCTCCATGAGTCATATTTAAAGAGCTGTAATAATAATGATTTTTTAAGTCTGCAGAAAAACCTTTAGCTATGGGATCTGAATCCATGTATTACACAAAATTACAACCCGCCGACTGTTCCTGCAGCCAAGACAGCGCTGGCAGGTAACTTACGGGCTCTCCCACCTGTGTCTGTCTGACCCACCTAAACCCAGGGCAGGCCACCCCCAGTGCAGACTTTTGCAAAACGTGATGTGCTTGCCCTCACCATCTCCAAGAAGCTAAAGGCATTCACTTGTATGTTTCTAAGGGGAAAAATCCTAGCCTGAAAGGAAGACAACAAATCAACAACTGGCTCAGTAAGTGGAAAGAACAAGTTCACGCTCCCCACCCCGCCCGCCCCAGAGCAGCGCCCAAGGGCTCAGCAGGCAGCACACGCAGCCTGCCCCAGATTCACGGCTCACCCAGCCAGACAGAACAAGTCTGGCATCAGTCCTCCAGCAGAAACACCAGTGTTTTCCAATCGGTACACTCCCCACACATTGTCTGCTCAGGAAAAAAACTCCCAAACTCTTTCATTTCAATAATTAATCCTGACCTGTTTCACTGTTTTGGTGTGTGGGTCACCTTGAAAACATGAGGCAGACTTAGAAACTAGACTATAAATGGACAAACTTGCTGGATTAGTTACTAACTGATGCTTTAAAAAATTAAAACAAACATCAACACCTGAGCCCAAATAAGTCTTGGGGCAGCAGCCCCAAGGAGGAAGCGTTGGCTCCCCAGGGGCCCCTGCCTGAGTCTGGACCCCTTCCTGACGGTCACTGCTGTGGTGAGGGAGGTGGCCCTGGCTCCTCACGGGCAGAGGCAGGGGTGCTCTCAGCCACCTGCACTACACAGGACACCCCCACACACCCGCCATCGTCCCCAGCCAATGCCAATATCGCTATGGTGTGTGGTGCAGATGGAAACCCTGTCTGTCAGGGCAGGACCCCAACAGCAGGACATGTGGACACGCCTGCAGTTCGGAGAAGGACTTTAGAAAAGTAAATTAAGTTCAGAGCCCTCGTACCCCCAATCTGTGCCTGGAGAAAACCAGCGGAGTCAAAGGCACGCTCATCACACCCCCGCCCAGCACTCTCAGCCCCCTCGCCCAGCTTGTGCTCAAGCTTTCCAAGTACAGGAAAGATTTTCACTGGACAGATGAGGAAATAGGGCCAGAAAGGTTAGCTTATTTATCCCCCATCACTGGGACGTGTACGTGGGTCCCTAAAGACTTCCCTAAACTCGTGGGGTGGGAGCTGTGCCAAGGCTGGGCATGCTGGGTCCTAAGCATCACGGCCCTAAGCTCATGTGAGCTGGCACTGTCCAGAGCGGGAGCCACCTCCTCTCATTCCAGGGTCTGTCACCCAGGGTGGGCAGAAAGGTTTGCATGCAGCACCACTGAAGTCTGTTCCTCAGATTACTTAGAAAAAAACTGGCAGATTTTAGACAGTTTTGGTTTTCAGAAGAGCAAGTACGGGGTCATTATTTTTGTCATGGAGAGATGACAACCACCCAAACAATTTCAATTCAATGCAATAATAATGATCACCAGGGTGAAGTCGTAAGGGTTTGGGGGAGCGGGGGGAGCCCCAAGTAGAGCAAACACTGAAACTCCTTACTATTCACTAGTAGTTCTCATTTTTTGAGGGTAAGGGGAGGGGCATTAAGAGAAGCATTGCATCATCTCTAGACAGGCGATTTCAGTTCCAATGTCTCTTTCTGCAAGAGGTTCCCTTTTCCCTCCATATCTAAGAATGTCAAAGGCCTGGTCCCTACGCATGCCAAGTCACACACAAGCTGCAGCCAGCGGGATGCCCTGAGACGCCTCCAGCAAAGGTGCCAATTAGCAATAATTCTGTTAGCATGAAAAATTTTTTTTAATTTATTATTATTATTATTATTTTTACAAAGCAGAGAGAGAGTCAGAGACAGATAGACAGGGACAGACAGACAGCAATGGAAAGATGAGAAGCATCAATCATTAGTTTTTCGTTGCACATTGAGACACCTTAGTTTTTGTTCATTGCTTGCTTTCTCATATGTGCCTTGACCGCAGGCCTTCAGCAGACTGAGTAACCCCTTGCTCGAGCCAGTGACCTTGGGTCCAAGCTGGTGAGCTTTTGCTCAAACCAGATGAGCCCTCGCTCAAACTGGTGACCTTGGGGTCTCGAACCTGGGTCCTCGGCATCGCAGTTCAACGCTCTATGCACTGTGCCACCGCCTGGTCAGGCTGTTAGAATGAAAATTATAATCATCCTAACACTGTTCCACACAAGAATTCTCTGTGGCATCCTCCCCGTGGAGTAACTAGAAATTTCCTGTATTTCCCTAAGGGAGATACCATCCACTCGGACTCAGGACTTCTCATTACCCACCCACTGGACAGGCAAGAACAGGGCTCACCCTCCTTCAGAAAGGACTTGAAGAATGCGGCCCCCACAAGTCATATGAGGAAGACTCCTTTACCTATGAGGGAAGTGAGCCCTGGAGCTCACCTTTCCAGTTTAAGAATAGTGACCTGCCTGACCTGTGGTGGCGCAGTGGATAAAGCATCAACCTGGAAATGCTGAGGTCGCCGGTTCAAAACCCTGGGCTTGCCTGGTCAAGGCACATATGGGAGTTGATGCTTCCAGCTCCTCCCCCCTTCTCTCTCTCTGTTTCTCTCTCTCCCTCTCTCTCTCCTCTCCAAAAAATGAATAAATAAAAATTAAAAAAAAAAAAGAAAAAAAAAGAAACCCAAAACAAATAAACAAAAAACTCAATAAATAAAATTCTTTAAAAAAAAAAAAAAAAAAAAAAAAGAATAGTGACCTGTTTTTCTATGTCAAGACACCTCCAAAGAAGCTCAAAGGTTCGGAGACATAGACACACCTGGACGCTTTTCATCTTAATTCCTTCTTTTTGTAATGCGTGAGTCTGGTAGGTATAGGTCAGAATACATCTAAATATCCTTAGAACACAGACAACCACGGGACAGAGTGCCAATGAAGAAAACAAAAACAGGTTTCCGGTCAAGATGGCAGAGCAGGTAGATGCTGTGCTTGCCTCCTCCCACAACCACATCAAAATTACAACTAAATTATAGACAAATCGTCACCGGGAACCACCAGAAATCTAGTGAACAGAAGTCCTATAACTAAGGATATAAAGAAGCCACATCGAGACTGGTCGGAGAAGTGGAGACACGGAACAGGCTGGTCCCACACTCACATGTGGCAATTAAGAATTGGGAGGGATATATCAACAGTGGGGGTCCCCACTGAGGACTGAAGGGTCTCAAGGCCACATCAGGCCCCCAGGCCAGGGCCCAAGTGCAGGGAAGAGAGGTCGACATAACTTCGGCTGTGAAAACCAGTGGAGGTTGTGGCTGAGTGAGACGAAGGGCTGCTCAAGTCCCAAATGTTTCTCTTAAAGGGCCAGGGCTCAGATTCACTCATTCACAAACTCATTTGCTCTGAGCTCCAGCGCAAGGCAGCAGCTCAAAGAATGCCAGGGACACAGAGAGAAACTGAACTGACAAGCTTCGGGACATGGGCTAGAGGAGCAGGGGCTAGGGCATTTCTCTCCAAGGATGGAAGTGCTGGCAGGGACCATTGCCCCTTTGTTGAGCCCTCCTCCCATCAGCTTGCAGGCACAGGTGGGCACAAAATCAGAGCTCTTCATTAGCTTGGTTAACACCATTAGCCCCCCTGGTGACACCCTGAGACCCTACCCCACCCAACCTGTGCACTCATCAGAACCACTCTCAGTGGCTTTTCCACACAAGCAGCCGTACTGGGCTCACAGCATGGGCTTTCCTAAAATCTCTAAAACCTCCACAAATCCCAAACAAGCAGTGGCTGTTCTAGGTGTTCCCTGTACCTCTTGCTAAGAGCCCCAAAAGCCCAGGATAAGAGAAAACTGGTTCCAACTTTCACTGTAACTCTCATCAGGTGACCTCTAGCCTGGCATAAACTGTGGCCAGGAACAAAGCTTCATGCCAACAACAGTGTTGGCATGGAACAGAGCTTTAGCTAAAAGGCCAGAGCCTGGCACAAGTGGTGGCAGGTTTCAGCTCATATATAGGGTCCACCAAAGAGTCCCAATTCCAGCACTACTGGAAGCGGATTTTGTTAACTGCATAGCCTCTCCTAAGCACCTCCAAGCCAACACAAGCGACAATCAACTACAGATCACTTTGTAGTTCCTACCAGTCGGCTCCAAGCCACTTGGTAGCCAGCTTCAGAGCATATCACGGCACCATCCAATCAGCTCCACAAATGACACACACAAAGGGTGAATTTGGCTTGCAAGAAGAGCCATGATAAGTGACTCCCACTCTGTGGGGCCAGGCCATGTACAATAGCTTGTGCACTGTAGTCACAGGTAGCCCTCATAGCCTGTTTGCCTAAAAATCAGTCACACACGCTGACATGCAGATAGCAACCAAGGCTCAAATGCAACAGCAGAGCACACACAACCCACACAAGGGACACCCCTGAAGCACACAGCTCAGATGATCAAAGAAACAGGACATCTACTAAATAAGTCACTCTGTTAAGAATGGGAGATGTAGAAGCTCTACCTAATACAAAGAAACAAACATTAGAAGACAAAGAAACATGTTCCAGGTAAAAGAACAGTACACAACTCCAGAAAAAAACTAAATGAAATGAAAGCAAGCAGTCTATCTGATACAGAGTCTAACATGGTTATAAGAATATTAAATTAACTTAGTGTGGTAGAATAGATAAACTCAGTGAGAATTTATACATAATCATAGAAGCCATAAAAAAAGTCAGAAATGAGTAATACAATAACTGAAATGAAGAATACATTACAGGGAATCAACAGCAGATTAGGTAAAGCAGAAGATCAAATCAGTGATCTGGTAGAGAAGCAAAAAACACCCAACCAGAACAACAAAGAGAAAAAAATTTTAATGAGAAAAGTTTAAGGAAATTATGGGGACAGCATCAAACAGAAAACTATAATACATAGAAGAACAAAACTGAAGAAGATACAAATAAATGGAAGCATATACCATGTTCATGGATAGGAAGAATCAAGATTGTTAATATGTCCATATTACGCAAAGCAATCCACAGTTCCAATGAAATCTCAATGGCATTTTTCACAGAACTAGAACAAATACTCTTAAAATTTATATGAAACAATAAAAGACCCTGAATTGCCAAAGCAATCTTAAAAAAGAAGAACAAAGTTGGAGATATTACACTATCTGAAATCAAACTATAGAAGGCTATAGTCATCAAAACAACACAGTAAGTACTGGCATAAAAACAGAAATATAACTTAAAGGAACAGAATCGAGAGCCCAGAAATAAACCCACACCTATATGGTCAATTAATCTATGACAAAGAAGGCAAGACTATGCAATGGAACACAGACAGTCTCTTTCATAAATAGGGTTAGGAGCCTGAGCTGTGGTGGAGCAGTGGATCAAGCATTGACATAGAATGCTGAGGTTGCCATTTCAAAACCCGGGGCTTGCCCAATCAAGGCACATACAAGAAGCAATTACTATGAGTTGATGCTTCTGGCTCCTCCCCCCACCTTTCTCTATCTGCTCTCTTTAAAACCAATAAATAAAACCTTTAAAAATAAATAAATGAATATACATAAATAGTGTTGGGAAAACTGGACAGATACATGCAAAAAATGAAATAGACCATTCTCTTACACCATGTAAACAATAAACTCAAAATGTATTAAAGACTTAAATGTGAAATAAAAAACATAAAACTCCTAGATAAAAATAAAGGCAGTAAATTCTTTGACATTACTCTTAGCAATATTTTTTTGGATCTGTCTCCTCAGGCAAGGGAAACCAAACAAACAAACAAATGAGACTAAAATTTTTTTGCAAAGCAAAGAAAACCATCAACAAAATGAAAAGACAATGTAGTAAATGGAAGAAGATATTCACCAATGATACATTTCACATGGGGCTAATATACAAAATACCAAGAAACTCATGCAACTTAACACACAAAACACAAACAATTCAATTAAAAAATGGGAAGAAGACCTGAATAGATATTTTTCCAAAGAGGACAAAGACATGGCCAACAGACATGAAAAGATGCTCAACATCACTAATAATCAGGAAAATGCAAATCAGAACCACAATGAGATACCATTTAAAATCTGTCAGAATGGCGCTCAGTGATAAATCAACATGTGTAGATGAGGATGTAAAGGCAAGGAAACCCTGTGCCTTGTTGGAAAAGTCAGTTGGTGCAGTCACTACAGACAACAGTGTGGAGGTTTCTCAGAAAGTTAAATATGGAACTACCAAATGACCCAGCAGTTTCACTCTGGTTATTTAAGAAAAAACCTAAACTACTAACCCCAAAAGACATACACATCCCTATCCTCATTTCATCATTGTTTACAATAGCCAATATATGGAAGCCATTGAAGTGTCCATTGATAGACAAATGGATAAAAAGATGCAGACAGGGAGATAAAAGGTGATGGAAGGAGACTTGACTGGGGGTGATGAACACACAGTATAATATATGGATGATCTATTATAGAATTGCACATCTGAAGCCTATATAATTATATTGATCAATGTCACCCCAATAAATTCAATTAAAAAATAAAAATAAATTAAAATGAAAAAGATGCAGTTCATATATACAATGGAATATTACTCAGCCATAAAAAAATGAAATCTTGCCATGTGTGACACGGATGGACCCAGAGGGTATTATGCTAAGCGAAATAGTTCAGACAGAGAAAGACGAATAGCATATGATTTCACTTATATGTGGAATCTAAAAAATAAAATAAATGAACAAACAAAACAGAAACAAATTCACAGATACATAGAACATTTTGAAGGTTGAAGATAGGAGGGGGCTGGAGAATAGGTGAAAAAGATGAAGGGATTCAGATCTACAAACTGCTAGTTATAAAATGGTCATGGGAATGTACAGTACGGCACAAGAAATATAGTCAATAATATTGTAATATGTATCATGTTAGTTTGTAATAGATTTATCAGGGTGGTCACTTTCAGGTTTTATAAATGTCTAAGCACCATGCAGTAGTGATGAACAGTGACACAGAGAAAGTGAACTGTCCATGAAGACGAGTCAGTTCCTTTAACTATGAAATAACGGAAATGACTTCCTTCCCTTTCCTCCACACACCGCAAAGTCATCATGAATTCCAAGTGTGTCTCAGTAGTGAGGAACCTTCAGCTCAGTATGGCTGCAGCATCACCTGGGAGGGTCCCAAAAACTGAAGGAGCCAGCAGCCAGCAAAATCAAAGGTTTGCGGGGAACATGCAGGATACCACAAGCCTAAGTAAATTCATCTTCAGTGAAACTAAAAACATTTTGCTAATTATAACGGAACCTGATCTGAGGGTACTCCAACCCCAGAGATTTTAGAAACCACGTTCACGTGTTAGGGATTGCCATCAGGCCAGGTGCGGGTCTTCTCTCAAGCTCAAAGGCAGAATGCAATCCCCTCTCTTCCCCAAAATAAACTAGAAAGGCAAAGAAAGCTGTGTACATGCATGCCAACTCTTCAGCTGAACAGTCATCTGAGCACAGACTCAAACGTGAAAGGGAGGAGAGATGTGAAAGTGGTGAGCGTGGCCCTGCGTCTAATGTGCTCATTCCACATCAGTGAACAGAGGACAGCGGCTGCTGGGCCAGGCCCAGGGAGGACATCCACAAGGGCAATTTGACCCTGAATACATCCAAATAGAAAATGACAGAATAATAGTCTGGTACTATTTTGATTGGACCCATTATTTTAACACTGTCCAAATCAGATGAATACAAACCTAAACCCACAGAATCACAATTTAAAAAAGCAAACCAAAGTACCAGAGAAACATCTTTGCAGCAAACAATAAAAATATGGTTATTCCAACCAATGAGCAAAGACCATGAACAGCCACATCACCAAGGGAGAAAACGACTAGTCAACAGCCCCAGAACCCACACCAGCTCTGGTGACTTGACAAGGGTCGCCCACACACTTCCGGTGGACTTGGTGTCACTTTCGGGTGCAGCGTGAGGGTGCAGAAGGAGCATTGAAATCCATTATAAGGGCCATGTCTTCTAACTCAGTCAAGGCCTTGGTATCACAATAATAATAAAAAGCATAGAAGATCCTCACATATTAATAAGGATCTTGTTGTGTTATGATATAGTTGACAAATGGGCAGTGACCTAAATAGCCCAGTGGTGTGGCAATGGCATGACCGAATAAATAAATGGTTACGTAAATGTTGAGACATCAACGCGACAGAATGTCCCATAGATATTTAAAGCAATAGGTGTGGCATGTATGTAGCATGTAGAAAATCATCATAACGGAAAGGTAGGTAGAAAACTTACTATACAAAATACGTTTGCTGTGATTTTAATAATGTACATATTTCTTTCCAGTCTTTCATGTATATAATACTGGAAGAAATCAGCATAAGATATGAATGGTGATCTTGAAGGTATTAAGTTATTTAAAAATATATTTTCTTCTTTCCTTTTTATAAGCTTTATTATGTTCTATAAATTTAAAATCTACATTATTTTTTTCCTAGCAGCTTTTGAAATAAATGATGTGGTCCAAATGATGTTGGTGCCTTCCCCCTCAAACCCTACTCACTTCCAAACTGTCAGGACCTTGCGTGCAGAAGCTAAGGGTCATGGCTGCTGTGGGATTCCAGACTCCTCATTTTGAAGTAAACAGACAGACACTAGGAAAGTGGTCTGTGTTCTAACATTTGTTTGCTTTTTCCATTTATCTTAATATTTGTTTGAATTCAAACCATTTTAAGTGATTATATCACATCTATAAAGAATAAGAGCTACAAATTAACACAACCAGTTTGAGATCATTAATCCCACAAGACTGGCCGATAACAAAATGGCATATTTTGACTGTCTCTTCTTCCATTCCTCACTCCCTAACACAAATCTCACTGAGGGGCTTCTAGACCAGGGAGCACATCCTCCCAGATAAGCTCTGGTGAGACCTGGGCTCCCCGGCTATCCCTTGAGCATGCTGCCACCACTGACCCTCGGTTGTGGTCAGCAGGGCCCAACCCCCCGCAGGGTGAGCGCTCCAGGCTAGGGCGAGGCACAGATGACTATGGGTCAGAGAAAGCAGAATGTCACGCAACACTGACCTCATAGATGAAGTACACTTTGGCCCCCACGTAGATCCCCATACGCACGACGGCACGGACAGCAGCATTCATACCTGGAAAGGACAGGACAGCAGTTATAGAAGAGAGCAGGCGTGAAACTGGCCGTGACCACAAGGAAACGGTGACCTCAGAAGACTCCTCAGATAAAAGATGGGCTTGACACACGCATCCAGGATTGGCGTCAGCATTGAGAGAAAATGCGAAGCAGAGAGCCTGGCATTTGCAGGCTCGTCCACAGAGGAGTATCCTTGGGAAAGGGCCTGACACATGTTTATTTTAGAATAGCTTTGCTCACGGGCTCTGGACACGAGCTGCCTCTATACCCTACAGATCTGCAGGCAACTCCTTCCAGTTACAAACCAGCACAAAGGACAAGTGTTTACTTACAGTTAAGTTAGCCAAATTCAAAGAAAATACAGTGGTCCCTCGTCTACCACGGGGTTAGATTCCAGAAGCCCCCGCGATAGGCGAAAATCCACAAAGTAGCAACCTTATATTTATTGTATTATTTATATATTTTTAAGGCTTTATAAACCCTCCCCACACTCTTATAAGCCTTTTCAATTTTTAAGCTAGAAAAGCTTATTTTATCACAAAAATAATTAAAATAATAAATATATAAATACACCTATATTCCACAAAATCCCACAATATAACGAAAAATCTACAATACAAAATTAGATATATACAATTTAAAAATCCACGATACAGTGAGACTGCAAAAAGTGAACCAATATAGGGCAAAGGAGGACTATAGTATTAAAAAGGACCATCAGCCTGTGATTTGAAGTGAAAAATATTCAATTTCATCACCAGTTATCAGCATTAAAAAAATCATCAGTGGCCTTAAATACAAAACAAGTCATGCAATTTTATGAAAAGAAAAATTAAAACAATATATTATAAATAATATCTGATAAAGATAAATCTGAAACATTTCCCACACTTTCTCAAAGGACTTCAAGGAAATTAAAAGCAGCTTTGCACGATGCACATGATTCGTGCTCCGCTCACTCCCTCCTGCTTCCAGATAAAGCCCCACTCTGGTAGCCATCGTGCATGGAACCACCGTCTAGAGCTCAGTGAACAGTCTAGATTTCACATCTGCCAAATCCTGGGTCATCACCTCCATTGACGAGTAAAGGCCAGGAGAGCAGTGACGAGAAATGAGATTCCTTTCAGAGGACGCAAACCTGTGCCTCAGGAAGAGAAGGAAAACTTACCCCAGCCAGCCACGCAACTCCTGGACTCCCAGTGGCTCCAGTCCACCTCCTTCATGAGTTTAAATTTTGGAAACAAAAGTTAGGACTGAGGATGTTGGAGAACATGGGCCACTGAGTAACTGATATTTTTGGCATATATATATATATATATATATATATATATATATATATATAGATAGATATAGATATATATAGATATATAATATAAAGGCATTGTGGCTCCAGAAGTACACTCAACAGACGCAGAGACATATTTATATGTCAAACCCACTCAGCAGACAACTAAACATTTCCAAGTTATACTGAGCCAGTTCTGATACGCTAGAATAATACTGCTCCCTCTGAAAGGTGACAATGTTGAAAGGTTACTGTAATGCTGGGTGCCATGGCCACGCAGATTAACACTGAATTCAGGCAGACGGTAGAGGAACTGTGGAGACTGAACACGTCGGGCCATGCCTGTTTGTTAGAGGGTCGCAAAGACAGGTGAGTGAAGAAACAAGAAAGGAAAAAAAAAAAAGAAAGCTTGCTTTTCACAGTAAGGGCAAGGGAGCAGGGAAAACTGCACTTCACGGTGGCAGGAGTGTGCTCTGGGAGAACTGGTGAGGACAAGCACCTACAGCCTTACATAGACCATACACACGTGGTGCTGCCACATGTCCACGCACCAAGAGGGCAAAGTGCTTGCAGCCCCTAAACCAGCGAGCAAGCCTAACACAGCTGTTTACCCACAATCCACGCCTTTAGGGTTGCTTACCTCACAATCTACATGACAGGTATCTTCCATGATGGTCCCTGTGCAAGGAGTGAGGTGCATTACATGAACTGAATTACAAAGCACAAGCTATGGGCAAAATGAGAGAGTGGTCAGCGGCACCAAAGAGGCAAATCTTTCCCTTCTGGTAGAATACAGGCCAGAGTTTTGTCTGCAGACAGCACCGTAGTAGCTGATACCAGAGGCCTCTGGCGGGCATACCAAACCTTATTGGCCTGCACACCAAGACCTGCTGGTTCTATGTGTAATAGAATGGGAGAACTCATTATTAGCCATAAAGAAATTACAAAGGTGCCCTTCATAATGCTGTCTGCCTGAGCACCCAAGGGATAATACACTTCTACCTTAGGTGGCCAGGTGCTGGTTGCCCAGGGAGTTAACTAAAGGTTCACCTCTAGCCCCTTTCCCCATGTGCCAACAAGGCTACCCATTGTAGGTGGGGGGCCTGTACAGTCCAGGGCCATGTCTACTGAAGCCATTGACCCTTAAGGAGGGCTGTTGGGGCAGGCAGGAGCACGATGCCCTGCCATCCAGAGCCTGACTTGTGTGTCCTTGGTGCATATCTGCAACTGAATGGGAGCAGCTTTCTGATGCAGGAGGGCCTCCACTGGAGCTGGGATTCCTGCCGAGGTCTCTCATTCAAAATCCTAAGTACCATCCACAAGCAGTGTGTCCATCCAGTAAGGGAACTGGTGCCCCTCTCCTGTCGCAGTCCCTGCTTTAAGAGTCCATTATAACCGCTCAATGATAACAGCAGCCTGGGGGTGGCAGGGAACATGGTACTTCCAGTCCACTCCCAGGTCTTGAGCCCATTTCTCTTGTTAGTTGGGGGGCAGCATGGGCAGCAGCCCTCACAGCTCTGATTCCGTGCTGCCTCCAGCTCCCCCAAGTCTGCTACCATCTGTGTAACACATAGGGCCCCAGGATAGTCACTAGTCACCCAAAAGAGCAGATAGGGTGCTGCAGAGGATAAGATCCCTCATCCCTGCTGCAAACACTTCCTCATCTGGTCCACGGGACCCTGGCTGGAAAGCAGCATTCTTCATACCTAGTTTTGGAAGGACCTTTACTAGCTCACTGTAGCACTGCCACCGACCATCGCCTCCGGCAAGTCTCCAGCATTCTGCCTGACTGTACAAATGGCGCTCATCACCCATTCTAATAGGGTATGGTTTCCTGGCTTGTCATGTAATTCTGAAGATGCTGCCTCAAGGAGTATGTGGTAATGGCGGCAAAGTTCTCCATCTCTGTTCCGGAGAGCATGATGCCATCCACCCCTATGTCCACAACCATAGCAACCAGGCTTCCAGGGGCTTGGTAGGTTTCTGCCTGAATTGCACCCTCAACTCCGTCAGCTCTGCCTAGGCATAAGCTGGACCACAGAGTGCTCCACTACCTGAGGAGGGGGCTGTGCCTGCCCGAGGGACTCTTGGCTGCTGAGTTTTTGTCTTTTGGGTGACCACTGGCCGGGCTCTGAGTCTGGGGATGGCAATTGCACTTGAGCCTCCCCCTCAGAAGAGGAGGAGTTGGAAACACCTGCTCCTGCCATCTCAGAGCCACTCTGCTGGCACAAATGCAGCTCCATCTTCCACACATGCTTCGGCTCCTGTGGCTACCGGCTCTTGGCCTGAAGCTGAGACTTGAGCTCTTGAACCTACAGTTGCTTCCTCCAACACCTGCTGCTTCCAACATTCAGCTTCCAGGGCAAACTGTAACTCATGAACCCATAACACCTTCTACAGAGGTCATTCCAGCTCCAGGTGCCACTGGTGCTCAGACTGCATCTCACAGTGCAGCTCTCGAACCCAGTCAGCCTCCCTTTCCAGTGCTCATTCCAGTTCATGCCATCGCTGGTTCTCAGCTGTAGCCTGACCCGCAGTTCTTGGACCTGCAGCTCTTTCTCCAGTGATTTTTCTGGCTCATGCTGTTGTTGCTGCTCAGTCTGTAGCTTACCCTGGAGGTCTTGACCTTGAGCAGCCTCTCGTACAGAGCTCTCAGTTTCTTTTTGCAGGACTGTAAAAAAACACCCAGCCCACAGCCCCTGAAAGGACAGCCATGGGGAACCATATGTTGGAGAACCACATCCACTCCTCTACTCCACCTTTCAAGGGTGTCAGCAGTTCCATACCAATCTGATTCGAATCCTGCCCACTATACCAGATGTAATGCCAGGGGCCATGGCCATGCAGATTCACATTGAATTTGGGCAGATGGTTAGAGGAACTGCGGAGCTGGCAAGCACCAGGCCATACCTGCTTATTGGAGGCTCTCAAATATAGGCGAACAAATAAACAACAAAAGGAAAAGAGCTAATAAACAAAGGAAAGCCTGCTTTTGGCAGTGAAGGGAAAAGGAGCAGGTGAACTGCACCTCACAGTGGTGGGTGAGTGATTTGCGAGAATCACCACTCCACTCCGGGAAAGCACCCACAGCCTTACACAGACCACACACACGTGGAGCTGCCACGCACCCACGCAACAATCAGGCAAAGTGTTTGCAGCTGGTAAACCAGTGGACAAGCCTAACACAGCTGTGTTTCCCCACAATTACAATATTCATGTAGCTGAAAAAGCTTGGGGGTACATATCTTAGAAACAAATTCACATTTACTATCTATCTAATAATATCTATATATTGATACATGTAAATGTATTTATATTTGGTCATTTCATTACTCCATTTTCAAACCTAGTTTATTACACAAAGAATTTGACAACCTACTAATTAATTGGTGATTGTCTCTCCAGAACCCTCAAGCTCAGTGCCTTAAGATGCAGTAAGTTATTTCAACTTCATTTTCTCCTCCTCCTGTTCTCTCTTGCTGCACAGCACAACCTTCTTCTCTGTTGCTCAGACTGGATATTATTAATGCCCTCGATAGCTCATGCCCGTAAACTGACATTTTCTCCAAATTCTTCTGCCTTCCTCTAATGTTATCCTCACTATTGTCAGAATAATTAAAAAAGCTTTTCCACTTTTGTTTGCTACTATACAAGCAATTTTAAGTACATTACTTTGGTTAAAAAAATTACAGATTCTGGAAAAGGTAAAAGATCAGTGGTTTCCAGGGAGCAGGCAGGAGGGAAGGACAGGCAGGCAAAGCAGAGGGTTTTCAGGGCAGTGAAGCTGCTGTGTGACACTGTAATGGCGGCTGTGTGTCATTACACATTTGTCCAAACGCACAGAATTTACAGGAGTGACCCTAATGTCAACTATGGCCCCTGGGTGATGATGTGTCAGTGTGGGTTCCTCAGCTGTAACAAATGTTCCATCTGGTGGATGCTGATGATGGGGGAGGCCTTTGTGGGGGAGGACAGGGGGTACGGGGATTCTCTGTATCCTCCCCTCAATCTTGCTGTGAACCTAAAGCTGCTCTTAAAAATAATGTCTTAAAACAACAATTACAGATCAGGTGGAAGATGCCCTTTTCCCCCACTCAGCCATCTGCTCCTTGGAAGACAGATCATAGTAAACTACGTATGAGTTGTGTTGTCACTATGCCATCTGAACTTTCACTTTTTTTTTCTTTTGAGATGTTTTCTGTGTCAGCTTTGATGTTCTCTCTAAAACACAAATGTGCCCATGCTCCTCCCCTGAGTCTCCAGGACTCAGATGCATAAAACCAGACTCCTCTGGGAGAGATCTCCTGCCATAGAGACTGTTCCTACCAGCTCAGCTCACCTGGATGCTTCTCCTTGAACCTCATGCTTCATCTATACTGCAAGACCTGCAGCGCCCCAAGGACTGCCCCGGGGCCCAGCATCAGGGCTGCCAAAGTGTCCTCTCAAACTCCAGGTCTGGCTCCTGCATCCCCAGGGAGGTTTCCTGGCACTTGACTGCCTGACTCCTCCTGTTCCAGGAATGGGGAGTCGCCCTGCCCCGCCCCAGGCTCACACCTCCGTAGATTTATGGCAACTGCAGCGCTGAGGGCCACATCCCTGCATTTGCAGGGTCAAGTCTGCATGAAGCCTCCTTGACCCACGGACCTTAACACAAGCTCCTCCCGCCTGACAGGCTCCATGAATCTAGGTCTTGATTCTCTGGCCACTGTAACTGGTAAATTAATCACCAAATGCTGAACCACACCAATGCTTTGTCACTGGGAGATTCAAAAGGTTAACAGCCCATTTCCCACTTCCTGAAGCCCTTGTTCCCAAGGCTGGGAGTAGCGGGGTTCTTCATAAAGGCAGGATTAAAGAAAAGACAAATTAGGGGATTTTAGAAATGAATAAGAAATGGCAGGAGTACAAGTGTGACAAGGGGACATGGGGCAGAGGTGAGCCCAGAAGAACCCTGTGGAATAAAAGCCTGCCCTAACGCTGACCTCTGTCCCATGAGGTCCGAACAACCTTCACACCAGCCCCTTGGCCTTAGTCTCACCCTGCCCGTAGTGAACCAGTGCTCACTGAGAAAATGGCCCGTCACCCCTCTGCCTGCAGTGGTCCCCAGGTGGAGACTCCTGGGTCCAATGGCCCGTCACCCCTCTACCTGCAGTGGTGCCCAGGTGGAGACTCCTGGGTCCAATGGCCTGTCACCCCTCTGCCTGCAGTGGTCCCCAGGTGGAGACTCCTGGGTCCAATGGCCTGTCACCCCTCTGCCTGCAGTGGTGCCCAGGTGGAGACTCCTGGGTCCAATGGCCTGTCACCCCTCTGCCTGCAGTGGTGCCCAGGTGGAGACTCCTGGGTCCAATGGCCTGTCACCCCTCTGCCTGCAGTGGTGCCCAGGTGGAGACTCCTGGGTCCAATGGCCTGCCACCCCTCTGCCTGCAGTGGTCCCCAGGTGGAGACTCCTGGGTCCAATGGCCTGCCACCCCTCTGCCTGCAGTGGTCCCCAGGTGGAGACTCCTGGGTCCAATGGCCTGTCACCCCTCTGCCTGCAGTGGTGCCCAGGTGGAGACTCCTGGGTCCGCAGGGATCCCAGGCAGGGGAGGACCCTGAGAACTGCCTTTTCACTAAGCTCCCGGGAGGTGAGCCACATCCTAAGAACCAGCATACAGGCTTATTCACTTGCCAGTTCCTGTAATTTAGTAAAACCGGCCAGTCTCCCCCCCCTCGCCCCAGCTGGGAGCTAGCAGCCTCCTGGTTGGACCTGAGGGGTGTCCTCTGCTCATAGCAAAG
Source organism: Saccopteryx bilineata (assembly GCF_036850765.1). Taxonomy (NCBI): domain Eukaryota; kingdom Metazoa; phylum Chordata; class Mammalia; order Chiroptera; family Emballonuridae; genus Saccopteryx; species Saccopteryx bilineata. Next base: position 164,340,419 of record NC_089494.1, read on the forward strand.
CAGGAATAACTGAGGTCAGTGCCCCAGCACCTGGGCTGATGCGCACACAGCCCGCGGGGTCCCAAGTGCTCCTGGGCAGACAGGAAAGTTGGGCTCTGAGCTTATAAATTGATAGCCATGTGAGCAAAATTAATAAACAATGCAGCTGGTATATAAACCTTGGTGTTGATTTTATTTTACCTTAAAATATGTCCTAATTCCCTTCAGGTCAGTAGTTATGTGTTAGAATTATCAAAGAAACTTTAGGAAAAAAATGCCCTCAGGACCCCCATTCCTGTGTTGTTGTTTAGGGTGGGGCCTAGCTGGGACTGAAACAGCACCAAGGGCTGGGCCCTGCAGGAGGCTGCTTTCCAAGGAGGAAGGGGCCCTGAAGGACAACACCAAGGAACGCAGAAAACGCCAGCTTTCACCCATGGCCTCTTCAACACATGACCAGAACCAGACACGGGTCTTCTGTACTGGGGTCTGAGTCTTCTGGGCGAGCAGGGCCATCAGGTTTGGTTTTACTGTTTTGCAGAGTACTGCCAGTGGGGGTAAGGGGGGTCCACTGTCATCCACTTGGAATACAGGCAGTTTGGGGTCTTTCACTTCACACTCAAACAGCTGTTTTTAGTAATAGCTCAGGCCCTGGCCGGTTGGCTCAGTGGTAGAGCATCGGCCTGGCGTGCAGGAGTCCCAGGTTCGATTCCTGGCCAGGGCACACAGGAGAAGTGCCCATCTTCTTCTCTACCCCTCCCCCTCTCCTTCCTCTCTGTCTCTCTCTTCCCCTCCCGCAGCCGAGGCTCCATTGGAGCAAAGTTGGCCCGTGCACTGAGGATGGCTCTGTGGCCTCTGCCTCAGGCGCTAGAATGGTTCTGGTTGCAACAGAGCAACGCCCGAGATGGGCAGAGCATCGCCCCCTGGTGGGCATGCCAGGTGGATCCCGGTCGGGCGCATGCGGGAGTCTGTCTGACTGCCTCTCCATTTCCAGCTTCAGAAAAATACAAAAAAAAAAAAAAATAGCTCAGAAACAGTCGGCCCGTTCATTTTGCTTTTTTGGTTTGGGCAGCCAAACCTTGGAGTTAAAACAACTTTCAGAATTATTTCCATGGGACAATAATCCTGCTACCAAGTAAGAATCTTAATAATATTTGGAAAGTCTTCATCATGTGCACGAATTTAAACCCTAGTCCTCAAGAGATGTATAGTCCTGTGTTGGTAACCAAAAAGAAATAAACCTTGAAAAAAATGAAAAAGAAGCTAAAGGAGAAGTGTGTGGAAATTACTTGAGACACAATAGAAAGAGAAGATTGTCAAACTGTTTTCTTGATGTTACATATTAATTGCTCTTTGCTAAAGCACCATGCAGGTAAGCTAGTCACTGAGGGATTTCCTCCTTGCATTCTGAGACTGAGGTAGACTCCATGTTTCTGAAGATTCTGTTCTGGTGAAATTTAAATTGTGAGTAATTTGTAACAAACAATGAATATGTTGATTCTAATAAAATAGTTGGGACCCATTCTTCCATTTCTTATGTTATCTGAAGAATATGATAAACCTCCTTATTGTATCCTTTTTAGCCATTTCCTTGCATATTTCTCAGTATTTATAACCATTCCCTAACTAATTTTGATATTAAACTTCTTTTTGAAAAATAAAGTCAGGTTGCTCAGCCCTCTTATTGGTTTCTTCCTGAATTCATGTAGCTTTCATATTTGTACTAAAGCAAAAATGTGCAATGTGTCAAAAAACAAACTCAAAACACACCTTAACTTGTTCTTGCTACTAAAGTTCTCCACAAAGCTTCCCCTTTTAATGACTTATGAATGGGCAGAAAAAACAAATGCTAAGGAATACTATGTAATGATGTTAGCTTTCTCATGAAAGTTATCAAGACCAGGAGCATCTTGGCCTCATGCACGATTAAAATCAATTGCGTCTTGTGTTCAGAGTTAGCAGAAAACTTAGATAAATCCCTAAGGGTTTTTTAGTCATTCATCCATCCATTCACTCGTCCATGCACCCAACACACAAGATGCAAGGGCTGTCTTCTCTCGGCCAGGCACTGCTGCTGTGTCACTGAGAAATCAGGGGAAAGTCCTGGCCCTGATGGGGCTCGTTCTGGCTGGTAAACAATAACATGATAAACAAACACATGACACGCGGGCTGGAAGGTGGTCAGGAGAAAAATAAATGCAGGGTAGGGCCAGGGGACTGGAGCGTAGGGTGCAGAGAAGGGCTACAGCTGTCTACCGGGGCTAGTGCTGGCCTCCGGGAGAAGCGCTCTTGGAGGGACAATTATAAAGGTCAGGGGTCCCCAAACTTTTTACACAGGGGGCCAGTTCACTGTCCCTCAGACCATTGGAGGGCCGGACTATAAAAAAACAATGAACAAATCCCTATGCACACTGTACATATCTTATTTTAAAGTAAAAAAACAAAACGGGAACAAATACAATATTTAAAATAAAGAACAAGTCAATTTAAATCAACAAACTGACCAGTATTTCAATGGGAACTATGCTCCTCTCACTGACCACCAATGAAAGAGGTGCCCCTTCCGGAAGTGCAGCGAGGGCTGGATAATTGGCCTCAGGGGGCCGCATGCGGCCACGGGCCATAGTTTGGGGACCCCTGATAAAGGTGATGGAGGCCAGCCAAGTGGACATCTGGAAAAGAGCATTCCCAGCCTGTCCAGGCCAGAGTGGGAGGGTGCCTGCCACGCTCCACGTCCCAGCCTCCACTGTAGATGGGAGCCCACGGCCAGCAAGTCATTCCAACTTGAACAGTCAGCTGGGGCCCTCTAAACAGGAGCAACATTGTGCCAGGGCCACTGCTGAGTGAGAGACATACTGAATTTCAAAGGCGCAGTATGAAGGAAAAAGAAAAAAAAAAGGTCTTTATATCGACAGTGAGTTGAAATATTGGGTTAAATAAAATATACATTCAAAATTAATTTCACCTGTTTCTTCTTTTTTAAGATGGCGACTAGACAATTTAAACAGAGGCTCCATGCCAAGCCTCATTCCACTGCACAGAGCGCTCAGGAACCTGCCCTTTAACACCCAATGTTCTATGTAAATCTTGCCAAGTACATTAGCACCAAGCTCCTCCTGAAAGGCGGTGACTATACCACTCCAAGTACCCAGTGTGGCCTGTTTCCTGTTGCTGGTTTTTGCTGGTTCTCCCCTTGGTCACTGTGATAGGCACTGCTGTAAAGAATGTCCTTGACCAACCTACCGGCCTCCACCTCCGCTCACTCCACACTCTGCATTTCTTGCTGCTCAGAGTCCAGACACTGCACCTACGAAGCCCGAAGCCCGTCCCACGCCCCTGTTCCCCTCCATTCGGAGGGCGTCTTACCAGGTGCTCAGCTCCACCCCTGACACCCTCCAACTTCAGCCCAACCCTGGTTCCTCATGAATCCTAAACTTGGCCTCTTCTTCCCTCCCATCTCCCCTTCATAAAACCACCCATATCAGAGGCAGCCAGAGGCTCCAGGTGGCTTACTGGTCACACAGCTAAATCCGAAGTCCTCACCACCTGCACCTCCCCAGGAACCCTGCCCACCCGGCCCTGACCTCTCCCTGAAGCCTCTGCAGGCTCCCCACCCCCTCTGCTCCCCAGGAACCCTGCCCACCCGGCCCTGACCCCTCCCTGAAGCCTCTGCAGGCTCCCCACCCCCTCTGCTCCCCAGGAACCCTGCCCACCCGGCCCTGACCCCTCCCTGAAGCCTCTGCAGGCTTCTCATCCCCTCTGCTCCCCAGGCTGTCTCCTGCCAGCTCATCCCTCTCAGGGCCACAAGGTCAGGGGGACGGCCCCTGACACAGGCTGCCCTGGGCCCTTCTTGTGTTCGTCTGCCCCTAGGTCACAACAGTGCCACTGCCCTGGAGGAGGGGCCGTGGTCTGCCTCCACCTAGGAGGCCATTGTTAATCTGTGGGACAGTTAAATGAACAGGGAAACGAGATCTGGGATATGAAAGCAGAGCTGAAAAGATGAGGATGAGCGGCTGCCCCAGGACTCTTTCCCACATCCTCTGAGCAAAAAACACTTCTCATCGATGACTGGCTTCCACCTTCCGTTACACTGGGTCCTATAGTACAACCCAGTCAAGTTCCTGGTCAGAGAATCATCACAGGAAACTACAGGAAGGGTCTGAGCTGCTGGGATTTCAAAATGCCCCATGGACCCAGGACTGAAGCGTGGTCCTCAGCTGACCAGAGGTTCCGGCAGGACCAGCAGCTCCAGTGGGTCCTCAGGCCTCCCCTAGACCTTCTAAACCACTGCCTGCACCTCAGCAAGGCCTGCCGGGAGACTGGGGCATCAAGGACAGAACAGAAGCTGTGAGTCCTGGGGCAGCAGGGCCAGGGGCAGAGCAGCAACAAGCTCGCTCTTCTGCACATCCTCCTCATCTTTCTTGTCTACCTGTGGTCCTCAAATTTTCATTGGGGAATGGGAAGGGGTGGAGGGAAGGGGTAGGGAGAAGGAGGGAGATAGGAGTTGAGTGATTCCAACTTTTCATTTGCAAATAAAAAATGTGAGCCCGGTCCCACTGCTGGTAGAGAGAGAAGCAGGAAGCAAGCCTGCTTGTCTGAGGAGTAAGACTTGCCACTCAGAGCACTGCTCTGCTAAGGGCTTTGCCTCCTCTTCCCTCCTGACAGCTCAATGACTATAATCCCTACATGCTAAGTATATGTGGGAAGACACACAGGACAAACGGGCCTGCTGGCAGACAATGTGTAACAAATAAAAATACAGAACCCTGGGAAGCTGGTTGATAAGAGTAACTGGAAAAGTGACTCAACTACTTTCTTAATATACGGCCATCTGTTCTTTATCCAAAGACACCTTTTCACAACAATTATAATCACAGTGGATGGACAATTCTGTGTTCTGATGTCTGCCTTTAGAATGGTGCTGCCCTATCTTAATGTTTCTAAGTATAATTGCTTCTGACAGGCCACCAGATGGGTACAGCATATTCAAATGGCCCCAATTCTCCCTGATAAAACATTTGAGTCTTAATTTTCTGGAACCAAGGGGGTAAAATAAGCTTTTCTGAAAGATGACAAATGTCACAAACAGTGTTTGCCTTTGTAGACAACTATGCAATTGCACGGACTTCCCACAGTATACATGATGTTAACACTATCGTTTTAACATACTGCCCCTTGGACCCAATCACTTTTGCTAAATTATTACACTGTAAATGGTAAAGCTCCCATGACAGAGTGTATAGATACAGAGCTCTAGGACCATAAGGGGCAGAGCTGTTGAGCGAGATGCCCATTGTTCTCAATTGCCCTTTCAGCTTACTGAGCTCTAATATCAGCAGAGCTCTGGGCAGGCACAGAAAGAACCCACCCAAGCTGGGCCCCAAAGCAATGTTCAAGAAATACATGTTCAGCCGGACCAGTGATGGTGCAGTGAATAGAGTGTCAACCTGGGACACTGAGGACCCAGATTCAAAACCTTGAGGTCACTGGCTTGAGCACAGGCTCACCAACTTGATATGACCTCATGGTCACTGGCTTGGCTGGAGCCCCAGGTCAAGGAACGTATGAGAAGCAATCAACGAACAGCTAAAGTGCTGCAACTACAAGTTGATGCTTCTCATCTCTCTCCCTTCTTGTCTGTCTCTCTCTCTCACTTAAAAAAAAGAAATACACATTCATTGAAGGACCAACCAGGTACCCTGGGCTCCGCCCACAGTACTTCACATTTCTGATTACTAATCTCCAGGCATTCATGTCCTCAGACATTGCTCAGAAGATAAAAGAGTGCTCTGGATTAGCAGAGATTTAATTCATTGACATGACTTTATGAGAAAAGAAAACAGTTAGATGCCTCCAGGAAGAAATTTGTCCACACTCCTTAGTGAGCTGCCAACTCCTGTGCTGGGCGCCAGAGACGCAGCGAGGAACGACACCTGTGCCCCAGGCCCCCATTTCCACTGCAGCTCTGCCACTTAGCAGATGACATCTCAACGTTTGAGATGTACAAAGTACACTTGGTCCATCTCAAAGCTACCTTGCTCGTGTCAAATGAAGATGAGTTAATACATGAAACATTAACACCTGCCACATAGCAATGGGTACTAAATGTTAGTTATTCTTTTTAATAAAATAAATAGAACTGTCTCTTTATTTTGCCATGGGCAAAATAAAAAGTTCAGCCATAATGTTCACTCTGAACCTCTGGGCCCACTCCATTGTTCAGAACTCTCAGCCCACCAGGCCCTCCAGAAGTCCACTGTCTGGTGTCTAAGATGATGAGTCATTTTTGGTTTGACACAATTTTGTTTGAGAGTGGGTTCTGAGTCATGGTTAAGTCTGTTCACTTGGCAATATGGAACTTATTTTAGGTGAAAATGAAAATCAGTTTAAATTTGCAGATTCCTTGTGACAACAGAAAAAACCCAAAGAAATGAGGAAAATAATTAGCCTTAGAAGTACTCTTCTCTAATGGGTGGGGCTGAGGGGTCAAGAATAAAAAATGATTTTTTTAAAGATGTTATTTATTTATTTTACAGAGAGGAAGGGATGAGGAGCGAGAAGTATCAACTCATAGCTGCTTCACTTTAGATGTTCATTGATTGCTTGTTGTATGTGCCTTTATCCAACAAGCCCAGGTTTTCAAACCAGTGGTCTCAGTATTCCTGGTTGACACTCTATCTGCTGTACCACCACATATCAGGCTAGGGAGATTTAGTGTTTAAATAAATATATAATATTAATTCTATTGGGAAAAGAGCATTTCATCACTTTGGAATATAGTGGTATATCACTTTAGCCCCTCTCGCTGTATTTTAAAGAGATTGCTATCACTATGAAAAGGTATTTTCTGTTCCTATAACAAGCTGCTTAAAAACTACCTGTATAATTTTGAGCAAGCTAGGTTTTGCCCATTTTGGAGCATTAAATAGACTTTGCAACCTTGCCTGAGAAAGGTCCCTTAAGAGCATGGCTGACTGGAAGATCTTGTAAAACTTAGTTTAAATCCTGCCACTGCGACATGTGAGCCATATAACCTTAGCTAAGTCAATTATCTCACTGTGGGCCTTTGTCCTCACCTTCAAAATGAGACACACATGGCTTGGGACCATGTAATTAAGACTGAAGATAAGACCTGTAAAACTCTTAGTGTATAAAGTGTGCCAATACATAGCAGCTATAGTCACCTCAACATGACATTTTACCATAATTTCACGTCTGATTAGAAAATTACCAGGAAATGAAGATGTGACTATGCTGTTTTTGATCTACAGCAGGAGTAAAATTTTTTTATCTCAAGAGGAAATCCAACACTGATCTAATTTAGAATCAAGGACAGCTCATCCCTCCACCTAGGAGGCCATTGTTAATCTGTGGGACAGTTAAGTGAACAGGGAAACGAGACCTGGGATATGAAAGCAGAGCTGAAAAGATGAGGAAGAGCGGCTGGGCTGCACAGTCATACCAGCAAGTGGTTAAGGTATGGTGGGAAATGGAAAAATCTGCTGCTAAGACCAGACAGTCTGAGCATGTCTCGGGGTGAGCCTTCTCAGAAAAAAACGCATTCAAATGCTCAGGCAGATCCAACATAGATTCAAAATACATCTGGCATTTTACAGGAAGTCTAAGGAAAAAAATGGTCAACAGCCTCAATTCTGCCTGGGGTGGGGCCCAGCCACCAACCATGGTGGGTTGTCAGGAATGTAAGACAGACCAGCTGTACCAGCTGAGAGCATCAAGCCATCAAATGTAATGTTACCCACAGAGGTGAGAACTGACATCTCCTATTAACCTGACACGACACCAACCAAGCAACCTCCTTGTAGAATATTTGTTCTCAAAGTATCCTTTTCACTCAGAAGAAGTATGGACTTACTGAATGAACGCTTTTATGGCTGCTCACAAGTGGCAGAGCCAGGATAAGTAACAGAAAATGCTGATTCTGTCTGTTGCACCATTATCGCGAGTGCCTGTGTGTCAACTACCAGGTAGTTGAGCCAACTTTTGGACAAGGATTCAAAAGAATGACCCATATTTTTTCAATAGACATAGCACCTTAATTATAAAATAACCTTGAAACTCTGACCTTGAAGCCTGGAGGCTTAAGACCAGTTCCCCTTCCGGTGCCAACGTTTTATTTTTTTCTCTTTCAGGGGCAGGATGTCATTCATTTAAGATGCTTCCTCATTTGTGCTAGCACCTCCAGACACATGTGCTTAAAGCCTTTGCCAGGGAAGCCACTACTCCACCTGACCCCACCTGGCACGTCTTCTAGTATTCATTTAAGTAACGTGGGTGATGCCATCTACTTCACTCTGCCACCTCCCCAATCCCGGCCTCGGCTATATCACAACATTTGCCTTTCTCTGGAATGTTTATACCCTGAGTCACTACTAGAATACCAAATTAGAACAGCCCAGCTACCCTAGGAGGCAAAGGCGAGATACTCTGACGCTGAGATAGACACCTTCAAGAGGATTCGAGGGTTTCAAGGGGGACCCACATGCCGGGGACGCCGCCCGCCAGGGTGCACACACAGCGACTGGCCAGGCATCACGTAGGCACGCGCCACAGGCGCCGACCAGCCGCACCCGCGCCATCCCGCCCTGCTCAAGGGCAAAGGGAAGGTCGCGGGGATGGTGGGTACTGGCGTGGGTGCGAGGAGAATTACCCAAGCATCCCTTCACCGTTTGTAGCCACAAAACAAGTGAAAATGGGGCCTCAGGGCCATTGAACTAATGGGGGGGGGGGGGGGGATAGGAGAGGAAAATAAAAATCAAACGTCAGCTCCCGCAAGCGTCTCCAGTCTGCGCGAGCCTTAAAGCGCCAAGGACGCATCCGAGGGGTAAACACCGATCCACTTTCTATCGGTTGGCTCGCGCCACCCAGGGATTTCCCTGTATCGTGAAAACCCACTCACTGCCTGGGAACCCCTGCGCCCCGACGTGCACCCAGCGCGACGGCCCGGGTGTGGCCATGTCACTCCCCCCAACCCTCCCTATTAAATTGAAATATTTTCTTGGTGCGTCTGCGGGCCCCGGGATCGAGTCCCCATCTTCCCGAAATCCGCCTCCACGTTGAGAGTGGGGAGCCTGGATCCGTCACCCGGTGCTGGTGACGTCCCGGAGTCTCTGCTTCCTGAGCCTTCCCATCCAGGGAGGCTGGCGAGGACCCATTTTAGCTTTCTGTTTGGTCACGAGCCGGAAAGGGACAGAAAATTAGAAAGGCGGAAAACCTTTTTAAAAATTTCTCAGCGGAAATGTAGAACATGCCAGACGTCCGGCAACGCCGTTCGGGGACCCCCGCACCCGCCGCCGGGTCCGGCGATCAGCAGCGGGGATTCCGCTCGTGCCGCGCGGGGGGCACGAGTCCTCGGGAAGCGCTGCGGAACCCCGGCCGTTTATTCTACGACGTGGGGCGGGGGCCGTGGCATCGGGGGTGGCCGCGCTGTACCCGGCTTCAGAACGCGGGCGGGGGGTGTTTCCTCGTCCCACGCTACGACTCGGATACGGAATGACCTACGAGGGAGGTCCAGACGGCCCCGTAGCCAGTCTTAATTTAAAAAATAAACGTGTAGGTGAAAAATTAATTGCTCTTCCTGACGAAGCCTTCTGTTGCCATAACCCTTCCCTCCAGCGTCCCCGCAGTGACTCCGGACGCTGCACGGTCCGCTCTGCTCCCGGAAGGTACCTCCGCGGTTCCCGGGCACCGGGCCACTCTCCTACCGTTCTCTTCTCCCCGTTCCCCCATCGCTTGCCCCGGCTCCCTACATTTCCCCCCTGGTTCCTCCACCTCTTCTCCCCGGCGTCCCGCTCAGCCCCGGCCCAGGGAGGAGGTCGCGCACCTTGGGCATCCCCGCCGCTGGTCAGCACGCCGATGGCTTTGCCCGCCCCGGAGAGATGGTCCAGGAACTGTCGGAAGGAGCCCCTGGGGGTGAAGGGGGCGTTGTGGTGGTCCATGGCGAACAGGCCGAAGACCGCGATCCACCCGGGTGCCAGGCAGCCAGTGTCCCCCGCCCGCGCGGCCGTCTCTCGGAGCCACTCGCTCCGCCCGCTCTGCCAACGCCAATCCGCAGCCGGAGGCGGGCATGCGGGGGCGGGGTCTGCAGGCAAGAAACCGCGGGCGGGGAAGTTTCGCGTGGCAGGGCGCCGCGCAGGTTGGGGCGGGGTGGGGCACGCCGCCGGTGGGCGGGTATCGCGGGTGCCGGAGCTGCGCTCTCCGCAGGAGCCCCAGGTGGGGGTAGGGGGACAGCACGAGGAGGGGAGCTTCGCCGGGGGAAGGGAAGCTTTGCAGGTGGGAGGAGCATCTTAGGGGCGGGATCAACACCCTGGCGGCACCGCAGGTGGGCGGGGCGTCACGAGGGCGAGGAGGAGAAGAGCCCCAGGTTGGGGCGGGGCACACGGTAGGTGGGAGGAGCACGGGAGAGCCCCTCTTGAGGGGTGCGGTGGACCGCTGCCGGTGGGCGGACCCCGCCTTCGAGGGAATCCTAGCTGTCGGGTCCGAGTACTGCGAGGTGGGGACGGCCGCAGGATAGGCCGCCTGCCAGGCCCGCGGCGGTTGGGGAACCGAACCATAACCAAGGCGAGCGTCCGGCTTCCCGCAGAATTCCTCGCCAGGAGGCGCTCGAAGCCGCGGAACCCCAGCTGTTCTCTGCCCCAGATTTCCCCTCCAGCCTTAGCGTGGAGAGGACGGACTGCGAGCGGATCTACTGATGAGCCACCGTGGGTGTCGCTGCTGGCGATGACGAAGCCCTGACCCCCTATTTCCACAGGGCGCGCCTACCCCCTGCCCGCCCGCACGATGGGACTTTTGAAGGAACATGAGTGTAGAGGGAAACTTGGTGACACCCTAGCACCCGTCCTGGGCGCCGAGCATGAATTGAGATGGGAGGAGGGCAGGAAAGGCTGGCGGTGGAGATAAGACCCAAATTCCTACCTAAGGAAACTGAGTTCCTGCGCTGTCAGCCAGCTCCAGACTTAACACACTCCATCGTGTGTGTGTGTGGGGGGGGGGGGGGGGAGTTGATGAACAAGCTGACTTTTTGCAGAGCTTAACCTCATGCGGGTTACCTGCCGCAGACAGGCAGACTGACTCCGCAGGGACGTGGTCTCAGGAAGCACTATACTGGGGCGCAGTGACAAGAGTTTCCTACACTGCCCCCTCTGTCTGCAGTTCATGCTGGGATGGCACAGCACCTGAGCCTGCTACATGTGTAATAAATGTTTGTAGAGTAGATACAAGAAGGGAAGAAGACAAAGAAGGCTCCTCTGTCCACCCAGAGAGCCTGTGATATGAACACAGTCAAGCTATTTGCTGTAGGGCCACCCCAGACAGAAGGAGCTGGGGTGCACAGACTTAGGATGGGCGCTTGTGTAAGGATGCTCCACCTCATCTTCCTGCTCCTCTCCCTGAGCATCAAAACTTTATTGTAAAAGAGGGAAAAAATGCCTGCTGTGCACAAGAGGTCTGATCGCTGCTCTCGGCCAGGATTAATGGAGAAATTCCTCAACCCCCATGTTTATGGGAATCACCTGGCCTATTTTTTCTGACACCACCAGAACCACTGAAGTCCAGTTTCCCGGACTGCTTCCAGGGAAATGTGTACTCTTAACAAGCTCTCAGCTCTTCTGATGATTGCAGAGTCTGAGAGCAACTGGCTAATAGATTGAGGCCAGCAGGGTGCTTTTTTCTAAAGATTTTTTTATTGATTTTACAGAGAGGAGGGCGATATGGGAAGTGAGAAGTATCAACTCATAGCTGCTTCACTCCAGTTGTTCATTGATTGCTTGTCCTATGTGCCTTGATGGGGCAAGCGCAAGGTGTTGAACCTGTGACCTCAGCATTCCAGGTTGAAGCTTCGTCCACTGTGCCACTATAGGTCAGGCAGACACAGGGTGCTTTAACGATTGCACACAGGTGGCCTCCACTCTCCAAGGACAGGAGAGGAGCCAGGCTTTAAGCATCTCCACTCAGAGGTCTCCAGTGCCTCCAGCCCAGGATTTGTGCTTTGAAGTATCCATCCCTCTTTTAGAACATCCTACACTTGAAAAAGTTGGTGCACAGTTTTATCTTCTTAAAAACTGATGTGTTTGAGGACTGGTCATTTGTCATGAAATTGTAACATGGAAAATGATACACTGGCTGGTTGGCTCAGCAGTAGAGCATTGGCCTGGTGTGCTGAAATCCTGGGTTCAATTCCCAGTCAGGGCACACAGGAGAAGTGACCATCTGCTTCTCCACCCCTCCCCCTCTCCTTCTGTCTCTCTCTCTCTCTCTTCTTCTCTTGCAGCCATGGCTCAAATGGTTCAAACAAGTTGGACCCAGGTGCTAAGGATGACTCCATGGTGTCATCTCGGGTGCTGAAATGGCTTGGTTGCCACACAATGAAGCATTGGCCCCAAATGGGCAGAACATTGCCCTGTAGGGGGCTTACTGGGTGGATCCCGGTTGGAGCTCATGTGGGACTCTGTCTCTCTGCCTCCCTGCCTCACTGCCTCTCACTTAATAAGAAGAAAGATAGAAAGAGAGAGAGAGAGAGAGAGAGAGAGAGAGAGAAAGAAAGAAAGAAAGAAAGAAAGAAAGAAGATGATACAGAGAAGCTTAGAGTTCAAACATAACAGTGGGTTATATAAATTATAAAAATATATGCAGAGTTTTCAATTATGGTTATGAAGGTAAATAGTTATTGCCATGGAAAGACAGTCAGGAAATATTAATGAGAAGTAAGGTCAGAAATAATGGGGCCTGTGTATGTGTGTATGTATAAATCTAGACATTTTTATTTCCTTATTATAGGAATTCTTTTTTTTTTTTATTCAGTGAACTAGTATTGTTTTTGGAATAAAAATATTACAGTCAAATAAAAACAATAAACTTTAGAGCTGTCAGACAACCAAGGTTATGACTGCTTTTCAAAAACTTTAAAACAACAACAACAAAGCTAAACTACACAGAGTTGTAGTTCAGATAGGAAGTGCATCCTTTTGCCCTGACTAACCTCATGAGCTCGCATCCGTGGCTCAGTTTCTCAGGGAATAATACACAGAGATCTCAGCTGAAATGGAAAGACAGAGTCATCTCTCCTTCCTTTTTATTTTGCAATACATGTCTGTTAATAGTCCAATTGGAGGTATTTTAACTTTGGAATTAGAAGTGAACTCTCTGATACCAGAAGGCAGAAATTGCATGTCCTACTAACTGTACAGCTCTCTGCAGGAGGATACGATGTGCCTTATTATGGCCTCACAAATTCCTCCAGACTTGTGTGGCTTATGCCAACCCACACATATCACAGGAACAGTTACTCCTGGGTCAGGAGTTCAGGTGGGCTTCACTGGGCCCTCTGCTCAGGGTTTCACAGGTGTCCGGCACTATGGGCAGGACTCATCCCTGAGGTCCGCTGGGCAGGGGCCCCTCAGTCCTTCGCTGGCTCACGCTCACACTCTGTCTCACTTTGGCATTCTCCCTAGGTTCCAACCAGGAGCTAACTTTGAGCAAATCTATAATCCCAGCTACTTTCCATCTCCCTTTTTCTCATGCCTCCCCTTCCCTCTCCTCCCCTAGATCTTGGAAAACCTAAGAACAAATGAAAGCATTTGCTAAACTAGGAAATGCTGCCTTCCACCTGTGCCTCCTGTGCAGTCAGCAGGAGCTGGACAGCGGGCACCAATGCCCAGTGGGCTGCACCCAGCTTCTCACCTGTGTTCTCCATCAGTGCTGGTAATACCCACTCACTTTCCTTTCTTCTCCATGCATACTGTTGTTCTCCTTTATTTTGATTTGGCAAAGTGTCCGTCAGTGGTAAACAATAAAATTGTCTTTTGTTAACATCTCCCCAAAATTGATGGCATGGCTGGTGGGTAAGGAAAAGGGCCTATGATTTTGGTGTTAAGATCTGAGTTTGAACCTAGTTCTGCTGGTCAAAGATGGAAGCTCCAGTCAATGCTCTGACCAGAATATCTCTGGAGATGTCTCCTGCTCTCTAGTGTCTCAGAGTTGTGGTCCTCACTTTCTTTACTCTGTGATGACAGTGCAGCAATAACGTTTTACCTGTTTGTTCTGCTTCCACCATCTAGCCTCACATCTGATATTAAACTACTTGAGTTTAGACCAGGCAAGAGGGCAGGTAACAGACCCAGCAAGAGGATAGGTTACAGTATTACTATTAGCAAAGAAGCTAAATTATTCTGAAAACAATGTAAGTGGTCACTAGAAACATTAAGATAACTTATCCAGCTAGGAAAACTATTGAGGATTCAGTTAAATACCCATATTCAATATTGTCAACAACCTTAATAAGCCAGCCTCACAATGGTCACAATCCTTGCAGACATGGAGAAGAGGGTCAGCTCTGTGGTACCAAGTCTCCAGTCTCCCATGAAGAGAATCTGATGGGTTCCAGACCCCACTTCCCCACCCGTGGCCTCACAGCCAGTCCCAGAGGCCTGGGAGGAAGAAGCCCCTCTGTGCCATTGCCTCGCTTGACCTCTGCCTCTTTGGCTGAAACACACTGCTTCCCAAGGCTCTGGCCGGGGGAGCTGCATGCAGAAACCTGTCCCTCGCGCCGGGAGCTGGAGAGGGTGCAGGCGGCGCTCTTCTCAGGCTGCGTGGCACCCAGTCTTCCGCCTCCACACGGGTACTTCGACCTCAGGGGAGGGTTTAGAAACTGTCTTTATAAAATTCATTTGCAGACTTGTTTTTAAGTCAAACAACCAAAAAAATAAAAATAAAATTAAAGAACACTTGTAAAGTAAGGTGAATAAAAAGCAAGTAGAAAGTTTAGATGATGAGACAGTATATTCATATATACTGACAGTCAGCATGGCTTCCACACACAGGTGAGATTTGGATCTGAGCATCTAAACCAAACCAAAAGAAAAAAGTAGCCAAACCAAAAGAAGAAAAAAAAATGCTGAAATGCTCTGTAAGGTCCCACATTTTGGTGAATGGATTTTGCGGAGTTTTTTCTTAACTTCTAGTGACTTGGAATCATAGAACTCACACAACAGGATCTTCTTTTTTTTTTTCTTCAGTGAGGGATAGATAGGGACAGACAGACAGGAACGGAGAGAGATGAGAAGCATCAATCTTTAGTTTTTTGTTGCAACACCTTAGTTGTTCATTGATTGCTTTCTCATATGTGCCTTGACCGTGGGCCTCAGCAGACCGAGTAACCCCTTGCTGGAGCCAGCGACCTTGGGTCCAAGCTGGTGAGCTTTGCTCAAACCAGATGAGCCCGCACTCAAGCTGGCGACCTCGGGGTCTCGAACCTGGGTCCTCTGCATCCAAGTCCGATGCTCTATCCACTGTGCCACCACCTGGTCAGGCGCACAACAGGATCGCTTAAGAGGAGTGTGGGCTTTTCCTGTGGGGCAGAATAACAGGGAACTGATGGACAGATAAGAAGTCAATCTGCTGTATGTGGAGGGGGCACAGAGGACATTGTTGAATTGTCTGAAGGGAATTTTTTTTACCAGTGTGAAATGGAGAGAAAGGTTGAGAGAGTGAGAAAGAGGAAGAGAGGAATGAGTCATTGCTGTTGCCCAGCGATCCTGACCAGCTGTCCAGAGCGCCCCCTGACCATTTACAGGAGAGTCTGCTACAGGTGCGGCAGCAGAACTTTTTCTAGAACATGACCTCCTCTGGCTGTTCTGGTTCTGTTCTTTACATCCATTTTAAAACGGAGACTCTTGTGATTCGAGCTTGTTTCCTCATCTTGTTACTGTGTCCTGGTGTTGTTTTGTTTGGTTGTTGCTGTTTTTTTTTTTTTATCTCTGAAACATGTTGCTGGAATTTTCCCTAGAGATAGCTTATTTTAAATAATATTTATGAATTGCTGAACCTTACTCAGGTTACTCTTCTTCTCTGACTGTTCTTGTCCACCTCATCACTGTATGTCTGTAGACACGCATACATGCACAGTCTCTGTAGGTAGGATGTTAAAAGAGCTTCATTAGTATTCCCAGCTTTCATGAGGCCAAGCAGTGGGAGCTCCAGTCCGCATTCTTTTACAGTGAACATTAGGCTCCCAGGCACAGACCAGCCTGTACCCCAGGATCTGGGACATTCTTCAGGGACTCTCACCTCATTCCCGGGTTGCACATTTGATACACCATCTCTCTGCTAGCAGTCCTGGGCCAGCGCTGGGTCTGCAACCTCTAATGACCCTCCTCTCGGGCTGGTGAACACAGAGTGTGCTAGAATGTTTAAGGGGTCAACCTAAGTCCTCTGGGGCTTAAAACCCAATTCCAGAAATGGTGATCTGACCTGTCACAAGAGGGACAGTAAGGGTTGAAATGTTCTGAGCAGAGGCCTTGAGAGAAAAGCATGTGTGTGGAGTGAAAGCAGAGTTTCTGTGTACACTGTGCTGAGTAGGAATCAGGAAGGATGTAGGGGAGCTTAGGGAGAAGCTCTAGCGAGGCAGAAAGAGAGAGGGGAGTGGGGAGAACAGAGGGAGAGAGCAGGGGGAGTGGGGAAGAGCAGAGGGAGAGAGAGCAGAGGGAGAGAGCAGGGGAGTGGGGAAGAGCAGAGGGAGAGAGAGCAGGGGGAGAGAGAGCAGGGGGAGAGAGAGCAGGGGGAGTGGGGAAGAGCAGAGGGAGAGAGAGCAGGGGGAGAGAGCAGGGGGGAGTGGGGAAGAGCAGAGGAGAGAGAGCAGGGAGAGAGAGCAGGGGGGAGTGGGGAAGAGCAGGGGGAGAGAGAGCAGAGGGAGAGAGCAGGGGGAGTGGGGAAGAGCAGGGGGGAGAGAGAGCAGAGGGAGAGAGCAGGGGGGAGTGGGGAAGAGCAGGGGGAGAGAGAGCAGAGGGAGAGAGCAGGGGGAGTGGGGAAGAGCAGGGGGAGAGAGAGCAGGGGGGAGAGAGCAGGGGGAGTGGGGGAAGAGCAGAGGGAGAGAGAGCAGGGGGAGAGAGAGCAGGGGGAGAGAGCAGAGGGAGAGAGAGCAGGGGGAGTGGGGAAGAGCAGAGGGAGAGAGAGCAGGGGAGAGAGCAGGGGAGAGAGCAGGGGGAGGGCTAGCAGAGGGAGGGAGAGCAGGGGAGGGAGAGTAGGGGGGAGAGCGGGGGAGCGAGAGCAGGGGAGAGAGCAGGGGGAGAGAGCAGGGGGAGAGAGCAGGGGGAGTCGGGAGAACAGAGAGAGAGACTGCAGGGGGAGAGAGCAGGGGGAGAGAGAGCAGGGGGGAGGGAGAGCAGGGGGAGAGAGAGCAGGGGGAGGGAGAGCAGGGGGAGGGAGAGCAGGGGGAGAGAGAGCAGGGGGAGGGAGAGCAGGGGGAGGGAGAGCAGAGGGAGAGAGAGCAGAGGGAGAGAGCAGGGGGGAGAGAGAGCAGGGGGAGAGAGCAGGGGGAGAAAGAGCAGAGGAGAGAGAGCAGGGGAGTGGGAAAGAGCAGGGGGAGAGAGAGCAGGGGGAGAGAGAGCAGGGAGAGAGAGCAGGGGGAGAGAGCAGGGGGAGAGAGAGCAGAGGAGAGAGAGCAGGGAGAGAGAGCAGGGGGAGTGGGGAAGAGCAGGGGGAGAGAGAGCAGGGGAGAGAGCAGGGGGAGAGAGAGCAGGGGGAGAGATCAGGGGGGAGTGGGGAAGAGCAGGGGGGAGAGAGAGCAGAGGGAGAGAGCAGGAGGAGTGGGGAAGAGCAGTGGGAGAGAGAGCAGGGGGAGAGAGAGCAGGGGGAGAGAGCAGGGGGAGTGAGGAAGAGCAGGGGGAGAGAGAGCAGGGGGAGAGAGCAGGGGGAGAGAGCAGGGGGAGAGAGAGCAGGGGGAGAGAGCAGGGGGAAAGAGAGCAGAGGAGAGAGAGCAGGGGGAGTGGGGAAGAGCAGGGGGAGAGAGAGGCAGGGGGAGAGAGAGCAGGGAGAGAGAGCAGGGGGAGAGAGCAGGGGGGGAGAGAGAGCAGAGGAGAGAGAGCAGAGGAGAGAGAGCAGGGGGAGTGGGGAAGAGCAGGGGGAGAGAACAGGGGGGAGAGAGCAGGGGGAGTAGGGAAGAGCAGAGGGAGAGAGAGCAGGGGGAGAGAGCAGGGGGAGTGGGGAAGAGCAGAGGGAGAGAGCAGAGGGAGAGAGCAGGGGGAGTGGGGAAGAACAGGGGGGAGAGAGCAGAGGGAGAGAGCAGGGGGAGAGAGCAGAGGGAGAGAGAGCAGGGGGGAGAGAGCAGGAGGAGAGAGAGCAGGGGGAGAGAGCAGGGGGAGAGAGAGCAGGGGGAGAGAGCAGGGGGGAAAGAGAGCAGAGGAGAGAGAGCAGGGGGAGTGGGGAAGAGCAGGGGAAGAGAGCAGGGGGAGAGAGAGCAGAGGGAGAGAGAGCAGGGGGGAGAGAGCAGGGGGAGAGAGAGCAGAGGAGAGAGAGCAGGGAGAGAGAGCAGGGGGAGTGGGGAAGAGCAGGGGGAGAGAGAACAGGGGGAGAGAGCAGGGGGAGAGAGCAGGGGGAGTGGGGAAGAGCAGAGGGAGAGAGCAGAGGGAGAGAGCAGGGGGAGTGGGGAAGAACAGGGGGAGAGAGCAGAGGGAGAGAGCAGGGGGAGAGAGCAGAGGGAGAGAGAGCAGAGGGAGAGAGAGCAGGAGGAGAGAGCAGGGGGAGGAATAGCAGGGAGAGAGAGCAGGGGGATGGAGAGCAGGGGAGGGGAGCAGAGGGAGAGAGAGCAGAGGGAGAGAGCAGGGGGAGGAATAGCAGGGAGAGAGAGCAGGGGGAGGGAGAGCAGGGGGAAGGGGAGCAGAGGGAGAGAGAGCACAGGGAGAGAGCAGGGGGAGAGAGAGCAGGGGGAGAGCAGGGGGAGTGGGGAAGAGCAGAGGGAAAGAGAGCAGAGGGAGTGGGGAAGAGCAGGGGGAGTGGGGAAGAGCAGAGGGAGAGAGAGCAGGGGGAGTGGGGAAGAGCAGGGGAGAGAGCAGGGGGAGAGAGCAGGGGGAGGAATAGCAGGGAGAGAGAGCAGGGGGAGGGAGAGCAGGGGGAGGGAGAGCAGAGGGAGAGAGCAGAGGGAGAGAGCAGGGGGAGGGCTAGCAGAGGGAGGGAGAGCAGGGGAGGGAGAGTAGGGGGGAGAGCGGGGGAGCGAGAGCAGGGGAGAGAACAGGGGAGAGAGCAGGGGGAGAGAGCAGGGGGAGTCGGGAGAACAGAGAGAGAGACTGCAGGGGGAGAGAGAGCAGGGGGAGGGAGAGCAGGGGGAGAGAGAGCAGGGGGAGGGAGAGCAGGGGGAGGGAGAGCAGAGGGAGAGAGCAGGGGGAGAGAGATCAGGGGGATGGAGAGCAGGGAGGGAGAGCAGAGGGAGAGAGAGCAGAGGGAGAGAGAACAGGGGGATGGAGAGCAGGGGAGAGAGAGCAGGGGAGGGAGAGCAGGGGGAGGGAGAGCAGAGGGAGAGAGCAGAGGGTGGGAGAGCAGGGGGAGGGAGAGCAGGGGAGAGAGAGCAGGGGGATGGAGAGCAGGGGGAGAGAGCAGGGGAGGGAGAGCAGGGGGATGGAGAGTAGGGGGAGGGAGAGCAGGGGGAGGGAGAGCCGAGGGAGGGAGAGCAGGGGGATGGAGAGCAGGGGGAGGGAGAGCCGAGGGAGGGAGAGCAGGGGGAGGGAGAGCAGGGGAGGGAGAGCAGGGGAAGAGAGAGCAGGGGGAGGGAGAGCAGGGGGAGGGAGAGCAGAGGGAGGGAGAGCAGGGGAGGGAGAGCAGGGGGAGAGAGAGCAGAGGGATGGAGAGCAGGGGAGGGAGAGCAGAGGGAGGGAGAGCAGAGGGAGAAAGAGCAGGGGGAAGGGGAGCAGGAGGAGGGAGAGCTGGGGAAGGGAGAGCAGGGGGATGGAGAGCAGGGGGAGAGAGCAGGCTGATAGCTGGCAGGTCCTGGATGGGGAGGGGCCCTGACAATTTGAAGTCTGACTCATTGTGAGCCCCAGGAGCTGAAGGGTGAAGTTAGAGAGAGCGCTGTCCTGATACTGTGCACTATGGAGTCAGGGATTTGCTGTGAAGAAGTATCCATGCCCTCTTGGCAGCCCTTGGGGGCCTGGACAGAGCTGGAATCCTAACCTCTTGGAGTGCCAAGGGGTATATGCTAAAATTGTTTCACAGCTTGCTCCTTCTCCTAGACCTTGGGTCCCACTTTCCTGGTTCCAGAGAGGAGGAATAGCAAGTGGTCACTGGGTGAGAAGTTGTGGCTCTCTCCAAAGGACATGTGAAAAGAAACACGGTGGGTGTGTGCTGGCAGCAAGGCCGCCCTCCCCCACCCCCACCAAGCCCCTGGGGACCAGGGCCTTAGTCAGCCTGGCTGGAGGACACTCCTTGTGTGGCCAAGCCCTGGCAGGAGGTGTGAGCTGGGGGCTGCGAGCCTTGGGGACTTCTCAGACTGTCGGGGCTGCCGGGCGGACCCCAAAGGCCAGAGTGACAGGGAGGAGCAGGCATCCGCAGGCGCAGGCTGCAGCCCTGTGGTCACCAAGCCGGTCACGCTGCGTCTTCTTACGAGCAGGGGGCTGACACGTTTGGGGCAGTTTATAATTCCTCAGCGTCCTGGTGATGACAGGAGCTGCGTAGGTGGGGACAGCATCTTTCCTCTAGTGCAGTGACAGTGGGAAATATCCAAGTGCATCACATTTGTAAGAGCACCTGTAGCTCTGAACCCGATTCCAGCACGGTGTGGGTCACTTAAGGGGTTTTGTGGGAACAGTATGAGTGAATTATATCTCAGCCAAACTGATAAAATCATTTTCTCTGTTGCTTCCCTAGCTAGCTAACATTGGAATTTATGAAACATATACATAGCTGAAGAGTAATTTTAAGTAAATAGATTTCATGTAAGTATTATGAATGCAGTATTGAAAAGCAAAATCCTGTCCAGCCTGATTTGGGGTTTTATTAATTTCTGAACAGTTGACAAGTCACAGATAAGAGACTAAACAGGCTGCTCAATAGTCATATTAATTCCAAATTGGAAAATTAGGAGAACACTTAAAATCAATTCTTAGCTACTTTTAAGTACACAATACAGCATTTTAAATAAAGTCTCTATGCTGGACCTTAGCGTCTCAGAACTTTTTCATTTTACAACTGAAACATTGTACCCTTTGACCGACATCTTTATTAATTATACCTCAGTAAAAAAATTAGAAGACAATGAATAATTTCCTTTAAAATCTGGCCACCTTCCCAGGAATGTTCTGGGCCTCACATGCAGTGATGTCAGGTCCCGATAGGGTGGCATGGCGCTCCTGTCTTCCTATACGGTGTCCTTTCTCCAGGTAGCGTGGATTCTATATAAATACTAACCAGCTCTGAGAATTTGTTTTCTTAGGACCCCAAGATTTGCTGAACATTCTCCCTGACTCTGGAGTGGACCACTTCCCAGCACAGATGGTGTTGTCCTTCTAAAACAAGGCATTATTCATCATGGTGGGGGTGGAAGTGGAAATAATAATGTCACACAGAGTCCTCTATTGAATGGTTCTCATTATATGCCTGGTCAGCCAATATCTCAACATGATCACTGAGTCTCAGATGTTTTATGATTGTGTTTCACCTACATGACATTGAGCTTAAAATGAGGAAACAGTGATATTCTTGTGTAGGTACCAGTGTGTGTTTGTGTGAGAGAGAGACAGAGAGAGAGACACAGAGATAGAGATAGGACACATCACAGTGTTACTTAAACAAGTGATTTATTTTCAATTCCTCTTCTGGTTAGGAAGTAATTTCCTGGTAAAAAAAATGGCTCTAAAACCCCACCCTCATTGCCATAGCAGAAAGAAGTCAACAGATTCCCCAGAGGGAAATAGGGAAGACACGTACATGAGAGACACACCATTCCTATAAGCCATCTCCCAAATCTTCTAGAACATAGAGAAGTACAGTTTAGCATAACTTGGAACAAGTTTCTAAGCAAGGAATAAGCTTTGGAATCAAAGTCTTGAAAGGAGTAGTAAACATCTCTGTGCGGACAAGGTCTGACAGTGAAATGAGACCAGAGAAAGCGGTCTTGAGCAGCAGAGAATGTTCCTGAAGACACAGTAGATAATGGTGATCACCAAGTCCTTATTCAGAAGTGTTGGAATCCATGGTAGTTCAAAAGACCAGAGTAACAGGCTTTATTGAAAGGAAGAAAGGAACCCTGCCGCGCACTCCTCCTGGGGTAGAAGAGCACCAGTTACAGACTAGGGGCGAGTTATATAGTGTTTGGGAGAGACTGAGGGGATACTGAGGCAAAAGTCCTGGTATGTCCGGAATGCTCCTCCTTGGGGGGCTTCGAGCATGTGGGTGTTGAACTAAAAGTCCTGGTATGTCCGGAGCTTCTCCTTGGGGCGGGTTGTCAACTTTTTGAATTCCTTTGTCTCAGGGGCAATAGTCCAGTAAGGGTGAGGTCTGAGAGATAAGCGGAACAGCAAGAGGGCAGTTTGGAATTCATGTATCTATCATTTATCGACTCTGTGGTTACATATAAAAGAAAGGCAGTTATTAATTTTATAATATATGGTGAGGGGTGATGAGGAGAAAGAGAAGAAACAGTTGGAAAATTATTTCTTCTTCTGGAGAGAACTCAAGAAGGGAATCTTGCCAAGCCAAGTCCCTCATCCAGTTAAGGAGGTCATCAATTTTCATGCTGTGAGGTCTGAACCAGGTGATGTCTCTGAAAACCTGAGTGAGAAAGTAAAAAAAAAATTTGCAGGGTAATAATTGTCAGTTGCTTGCTGCGAGTGCTGAGTGGACAGAGTGACATGGTGATACATGGTCTCCTGGATGAGCCTCATGAGATGTGCTGGACTGGTTCCCTTCAAGTGGGAGGACATGTAGAGATTTTAAAATACAGGAAACCTGTTGGTGTAAGATTTTTAGAAGGATTGAATATGTGTGGTAAAGAGGAAGAGGGTTTGGAGAACATTCAGGAGGGAACTTCTTGGGCTGAGGGGCGGCTTCTTCCTGCTGTCATCCCTACCTATTTAATATTTCCCTCATGAAATTCTCCTTGGGGTAATGGGGAATATGAGTGTAGGAGCATTTGATTGTAGGTAATCCTAGAGATTTCTCTCATCCCGGCCTGTAGGAACTTAATAAAGAAAGAGGCAGGTATTTGGAGATTAGCAATGCAGAGATAAGGAGGGTTGTATAGGGGTGTGTGTATGAAAGTTCTTCCATGGTAAAGTTAGAGATATTTTTTCCTGGCAGCCCTGGAGAGAGCAGTTAGCTTAAGTTAAAAGAAATATTTCATGTCTGTTTGTAGACTCTTCTTCAGCCAAGAAGACCCAGTGATCTTGTCCTCTTACTATGTGAAAGTAAAAAGACTGAAAAGCATTAAGAGGTGAATGCTATTCATTCTCCTAGTTCTTCAGGGATACGGGAGAGCTTTAGGGTTAGGGGACCTGTAAATGTTGAAAGATAGAATTTAGGAGGTTTGCTGATATAGGGTTTCAGATTTTTCTGTTTCACAAGGGCAGGTTTCAGGGTTGATGTGTAGATTAGGTAGATTTTTCCAGTTGTCTGATTGGCTGAAGGCTGCATGCAGTTCTGTAAGAAACTAGTGAACAAACGTAAGAGGCAGGGTTTAAAAGTTAGAAAAGTAAATAGGAGAGTGAGTGAACTAATGAAAGGCAATAGTAAGACGCCCAGTTTGTGTGAAACCACTGATTCCATGTTTACGAATTCGCTGGGCTTCAGAGAGAGAGAGAGAGAGAGAGAGAGAGTAAATAGGAATAAGACAGGGCAGTGTGGCTAGTCACCTTGTCCCTAGATCTACTTTTGTAGAGATTTCTAAAGCAATAAGAAGAGAAATTACCTGTATAGCTTGTTTGGTCCTTACATTGATGGATAGTGTATTAGGAACTGGAAGAGGCTCATGGGGTGGGATTAGGTTGATATTTAGGGTGAGATAGATTAGGGTACAGGTTTTTGTCTAATTAGTATGGAGATGAAGATAGGTGTTGGTCCCACATGAGTAGAAAGTTCCTGATTTGGTGAGGCAGGCTGAGAGGTGAATAGAGAAAGAAGGACAAGGGGTCGGTTTTGTTTCTGTTTCTGAGCTCCAGATGGTCAGGGTGGAGGAAACAGTCGATCCTAATAAGTGGGGAGGGTAGAGGATTAGTTAGCTAGGGTGACTGATTAAACATTTTGAAAACCAGTTTTCTGACTGTACAAATTCTTTTTTTCTCGGTATTTAAAAAATTTTAACCTCTAGTGACAATCAAGTTGACTTTCTTTTTAACATAGTTTCCCTTTTCCCAAAGCCTGACTAACAGACTTCTTAGTTTTTTCATATATTTGCCATACATAGACCAACCAGCTTCAGGTTTATGATTGGAGTAAGGCACTCTGTTTTTCTATTTTAGCAGCAGTGGGAGTTGTCAGGATCATGGTGTGTGGACCTGTCCATGTGAAAGTCAGTCCTTGGGTGATGTAATGCTGGAAGTGCCTCTTGGACAGTGTTTGAACAGTTTGCTGAGTGACCTATAAAACCTGCAGGTACTTAGGGAAAGGGTGTTACATTTCTACACTTTGCAGTTAGAGTTTAAGTCCTAGTGACCACTGCTTCTAGCTGGAATTACCAGCAGGTCCCAGCCTATAATAGGCATGGGGCATTGAGATAAGAGGAACAAAGGAGATACTAAACATTAAATAAAGCAATAAAATCAGACTGTCAATACCCACAGTAGAGATCTTTGAGGGATAAATAAAACTTAAATATTCAAGCAAGGCATAGTAGATGGCCCTTGTGTTTACAAGAAATGAGATCATTTATCTGCTACTTGGAAGAAATACCTTAGGCTCGTGAAGGATGTCCTTGGGACCTTCAGTGGCAATTCCCAGCATGCTGGGCAAGGTCAGGTCACAGGTAGCTGGAGCAGGGCTAGAAGAGACTGAACCCTCCCTCCATGGAGCAAGGGGGCAGCTTACCTTCTCGTGTCCCTCTTTCCACAGCACAGGTGTGTCACCGGTGGGGCCGGGAAGCCTGGCAGGCTTCAGTTCAATGACCTTTCTTTCCACTCTGGAGCAGGGCCTTGATAGAATGCTATGAAACCCCTTAGGGTGCTGGAGCCAAAAGTTGGTATTTCCTGACTTCTTTGGGCCTTATTTGCCTTTTCTGTTACTTCCTTGGTCATTATAGACCTTAAAAGCCATGCTCAGAAGATCTCACTGAGGGGCTTGACTAAGAGAGCAAAATTGGGAATTCAGTGTTTAAAGAAGCCTATTAGACCGAGGAAAGAAAAGATTTGATCTGTGGTGGTAGGTGGTTGGAGACTGTGGAGGGTCTGAGTTGATCTAGGGTGAGACTTCAGGTGGTGGGGGTTAAAGGAGATGCCTAGATAGACTATGGACTGAGAATGAAGTTGAGCCTTAGCAGAGAAGATAAGATAACACTTCATAGTGAGGAAGTTAAGAAGGGTGGTGGTGTGTCTCCTTGAGGCAGGCAGGGAGGGGCTGCAGAGGAGTAGGTCATCTACATATTGTAAGAGAGTACTAGTTTTGAGATTGCATGCTG
Source organism: Saccopteryx bilineata (assembly GCF_036850765.1). Lineage (NCBI taxonomy): Eukaryota > Metazoa > Chordata > Mammalia > Chiroptera > Emballonuridae > Saccopteryx > Saccopteryx bilineata. The sequence continues at coordinate 164,365,779 of NC_089494.1, forward strand.
CTAAATCCTGAGCTAGTGCCTGCCGAAACAGGTGTGGGCTGTTTTTGATCCCCTGGGGTAAAACAGTCCATGTAAATTGCTGGGCTGCATTAGTGTCTGGGTAAAGGCAAACAGAAAGTAAGAGTCAGGGTGTAGAGGAATGGTAAAGAAGGCATTCTTGAGGGCTAGGATTGTGAAGTGAGTGGTGTTTGAGAAAATGTGTGACAGTAATTTGTAGAGATTAGGGACTACTGGATGGAGGGGAATTACTGCCTCATTGACTAGGTGTAAGGCTTGTATAAGTGCAATAAGCTCCTGAAGGTTTTTACGAGGAAGGGTGGGGGTATTGCAGGGAGATTCTGTGGGGATGAGTAAACCTGGTTTATGAGGTGGGTAATTACTGGTTTAAGGCCTTAGAAACAGACACAGTTACACATTAAACAAAGACTTTATATAAAAGTTATAAATTAAGGAATTTAAATGAGCGTGCTTTACTTGTTTCAATTCAAATTATACTAGAGATATTTTCTGACAGACAAAGAGACAAGATGGATTACTTACTCATATAGCTTAATATAATTCTGCTTTTTAAGTTTTTCAAGATGGCAGGAAGTGGCCAGCATAGAGGGGAGGAAGAGAAAAGGCAGATGGATGGACAGTGTGAGCAGCTGGATGGAAAGAAGGAGAGTCAGAATCTGCAGGAGAGAAGGAGGTTAAAGTATTGGTGTGGTGCCACATGGTCAGAGAAGTCAAAAGAATTTAGAGCTCTGAGGAGAGAGCAAGGAGGAAAGAGGTACAGTCAGTTTGTAAGGAAGGAGGAGGGGTCAGAGAGAGGAGACAGAACTTCAGTTTGTAAGGAGGGAAGAGAGGTCAGAGATGAGACAGGCACCACAGCCAGAGCCACAGCTTCTGAGGAGGGGGGAGAGGACAAAGAACACAGTGGAGAAGGGAGAGACCCCTGGCCAGCAGGGGAGGAGAAAGAGAGACTGGTAAAATGAGAAAACAGGATTTTGTGAAAGGAAGAGGCTTTCTGGAGGGAAGAGACTCCAGCAAAAAGATTTGCTGAGAGACTAGAGAGGGGTCCCGAGAGAGGGGTGCCCCAGGGGTCAGGCAAGAGAAGGAGAGAGTTTGGGAGTCCACGGAGAAGCAAAGATTAGAGCAGAGGTTTTAGGTGAGGTTTCTTTGGCCAAAAACCGGCCTGCGTGTAGAACATAAAGCACAGAAATTAAGGAAAGGAGAGAAAGGAGAAGAAAGCCTGCACGTAAGGAATTTCTGATGCCCTCCCCATCCGGTGGCAGAAATTGTCAAGATATCTTAGGATATTATAATCGAATGTCCTGTTTTCAGGCCAATGGGAGTCATTGTTCTAGTCTGTACTGAGGCCATGCCGTGTTACAGAAGAAGATTAATTTCTTTGGTTTGAGGTCTGAGAGACCGAGTTTGGTGAGGTTTTTTATGAGACATCCTAGAGGTGTCTGGTCGGAAGGCTTAGACCCTGAAGAGCCCAGAGTGGAGACAGGTGAGCAAAGAGGGGGCGTAACCCCCTTTTGTCACTGTCCCAAAGGAGAGAATCTCGTGTGTGCGGGAGTCGTCCCTGATAGAGGTTGTCACCACCTGTCAGGGAGCTCCGAGGACGAGAAGTCCGAGAGAGTGGAGAGGTTTGGCTAGGTGCCTAGTCTTCCGTGCAGTCCACTGAGACTGAGTTAAACCCCTCAAAACATGAGGCGTATCAGAGAAAACCGTCCGACCAGAAGGGGTGTTTTTAGAGAGAAATTTAGAGGCCAACCGGGGAAGGAGAAGGGAGAAACTCTTACCTTCTGGTCCAGCAGGGGTTCAGGACAGGGTTAGACTGCCGGCCAATCAACCCACAATTACACGTCCAAACAGAATCAGGGAGTAAGACCGGGATGAGCTGCCACTGCCCATTGCTTCCCTGGCTGTAAGTTTGGATGGCAAAAAGGGATCGTCCAGGCAGTTAGTACCCTGTCCCAGGCTTTGGCACCAAATGTTGGAATCCATGGGAGTCCGAAAGACCAGAGTAACAGGCTTTATTGAAAGGAAGAAAGGAACCCTGCCGGGCACTCCTCCTGGGGGAGAAGAGCACCGGTTACAGACTAGGGGCTAGTTATATAGTGTTTGGGAGAGCCTGAGGGGATACTGAGGCAAAAGTCCTGGTATGTCCGGAATGCTCCTCCTTGGGGGGCTTCGAGCATGTGGGTGTTGAATCAAAAGTCCTGGTATGTCCGGAGCCCCTCCTTGGGGCGGGTTGTCAACTTTTTGGAATTCCTCTGTCTCAGGGTCAATAGTCCAGTAAGGGTGAGGTCTGACAGATAAGCGGAACATCAAGAGGGCAGTTTGGAATTCACGTATCTATCAAGAAGGAGCGAGTGACTGGAATTGAGGTGTATTAAATGTCTCTATGACCCAAGTTCTCCTGAATACTCTGAATAATGTGTTGATTTTCATCTTCATGAATTGCTTCAGGTGTGCTGAACTGATATTTCCTGACAGTGAAGAATCCGGTGCCAAAGAATATAAAACATCAGATTAAGACCCTCTGATTCGAAAGGATATGTGCATTCCCATGTTCATTGCAGCATTTTCTACAAAGCCAAGATATAGAAGCAACCTAGGTGTCTACCACTACACAAATGGATAAAGATAATGTGATATAAAGAATAAAATCTTACCATTTGTGACAACATGGATGGATCTAGAAGGAATTAAATGACATAAGTGAGACAGAGAGGACAAATACTGTATGGCCAGTAGCCAGGGCCACCATCACAGCCTCCTGGCCCACGCAGGTTCGCATTGGATTCGGACAGATAGTAATGAAACAACAGAGCCACAAACTGATGGGCCATCATCTTTAATCCTAGCTTGCACCCGGCGGGCAAGTAAAAACATACACTGGGCTCCAAAACCCACTCACATTCAGTGCTTACAAAGCTACTGACTTATCCAAGTTTCCTAGAATCAAATGTCTCTAGCTCACAAGCCTTATCCACCTCTGTTCCCCATATCCTTCCTTCTCCCTGCACAAACTGCACAAACTGCACAAACTGGCTTCTCCTTTAGCACTCCACCTTCTTGGCTACTTCTCCTCTCCTCCACGTGGCCTTACTCTGCTCTCCTACAGCATGGGCTTCTCCTAGAATGTAATAACTCCTCTAATGCTAATCTCAGGAACTGAGAGAGCAAGCTCCTGGTCTGCCCCCATTTTATAGTGTAGAAATCAAAACCTTTAATCCAATATACAAATAAAGAAGTCTCTGATACAAAGTCACTTATCTGAGGCATAATGGGATTCCTCATGAGAGTGCACCACCCCACATCATGCAATCAGTCAAGGGTGTGGGGAAAAGCTTAGTCTTAAAACTAAGCCTTAGGCTATAATGACCCGGCCTGCTTACACTCATTGAGCCTGTCCCCCACACTCAATGCAAACTATAAGCGAGCAAACATATATCATATTTAAAAACTTATTTGACCAACAACTGTATTGTACACCTGAAACTAATATAACTGATATAATATCATATACCACTACATTTAAATTTAAGAAAGAATATAAGATTTATAAAAGAATGTGGACTTGAGAAAGATGCTTTTCTGATTGAGGGCTCTGTGTTATATAAGTTTACTGCATTATTTTTTGAACTGCCCTGACTCAGTCTGTAAAGCCAGGAGCCACGGCCATGGCCAGCATCAGAGCTGCCTGGCTCATGCAGGTTCGCATTGGATTCGGACAGTCGGCAAAGAAACAGCGGAGCCAAAAACTGATGGGCCATAGCCTTTAATCTAGCTTGCACCCGGCGGGCAAGTAAAAATACACACTGGGCTCCAAAACCCAGTCACACTCAGTGCTCACAAAGCTACTGACTTATCCGAGTTTCCTAGAATCAAAGGTTTCTAGCTCACCAGACTTATTCTCCTCTGTTCCCCCTCTCCTTCCTTATCCCAGATACAAACTCTACACAAACTGGCATCTCACTCAGCACTCCGCCATCTTGGCTGCCTTTCCTGGCCTTCTCCACGTGGCCTCCTCCCGCTGCTGGCTCTATTCTCTCTGCTCTCTCATGCTAACCTCAGGAACCAAGAGACAAACTCCCGCTCCGTTCCCATTTTATAGTGTAGAAATCCAAACCCTTAATCCAATATACATAATAGGGAAGTCTCTAATACAAAGTCACTTCTCTGAGGCATGATAGGATTGTACCACCTTACACCAAAAAGGGTAGGAAAGGCTTAATCCCAAAACCAAGCCCCAGGCTACAAGGATTCTCCCTGCCTTTAGCCCACCCCAACACACATTAATATCACCTGGGCAACGGCCTCTTTAACAAAGTGAGCATAATACATTTTATCTGCCCAACACAGTCCTAAGTGTTTCTCCAGGCTTCATGAAGGCCATATTTGCTTTAGAGGGATATGAAGTAATTATTACTCTGAGCCCTCTGCATAGACTCTGAGTGACGCTGAATCATGAGGAATGTTTTGAGGCTGAGTGTTCCCCCTGGACCTGAAATTCTTACGTTTGTAGAAAAATTTGAACTGTTAAATATGACGATGGGAGAAGAAAAAGGAAAAGGTTCCTAAAGGTTTTTTAGAGAATGACTTGACTTAAAATCACACGGACAGAAAATGTTCAGTCTTGAGAACGATCAGTGTAATGGTTAAAGGAGTGATTGGGTGCTGATGTCACCATTCAGAATGTTGGAGGTGTTGCTGTTTATTAATTTTAGGTCATTTTATTTTTTTAGAAAGGTAAGTCTCAGCTTCAGGAATATTAGCTTCAGTGAGAAAAGGGGATTCAGTGTTGAACAAAAGGACTGGAAAGTAATATCTTCACTTTTTCTTAATTCTCAGTGACTCACTCAAGTTCATTATGTTCCTCACAGTTTCTTATTCATTCAAAGCTATTTTTGAAATTACACAGTAACCAAGAGGAATTTCCCAATGCTACTCAACTGTACTTAGTTTCCACTTGGTTGAGCAAAGTTGCCTCATCTATTAATGTTGAGACAATTGACATTTTTTTCCAAAATATATGTCATACTTACTTGATCCAGGAAACAATGCATAACCTTAAAATATCTTCTCACCAGGAATCACATGTGCACTCAGAACCATGGGGCTTTATCTATCATAGCCAGTAAAAACAAATTCATAAATTCACTTTCTTTTGCAACCTTGTATTTTCTCCCATGATGGTTTATTATAAATGACATCCAGCAAATACTATTCAGATTCTGATGTGATATAATTCAGAATAACGCTGGTCAGTTTGGGGATCTTGTATTAAAGAAGCTCACTTTGGCCAGTCCCGGGCCTCAGCGACGTGGTCTGGGCTTGAGCACGGTCTTTGTATTGCACTCCATCCATCCTTCTGATCAGACTTCCAGTGCGTGCTGTGCTTTGTGCTGGCTGCTACTCTAAGCACTTCAAACATTTTGAACTCACATAGTCATCCTAACAGCCTTAAGAGGAAAGTCCTACTAGTGTTCCCAGTACCTAGGCAAGGACACTGAGTGACGGGCCCTTTGGAGTCTTGCCCACACTGGAGGGCAGGTCCAGGCAGTCTGGCCTATGCACTGGGCCACATGCTTGGCTGTGGTTCTATAAGACCTCCTAGTAAACAACCAGTTTTGTGTTTTTAAACATAATAATAAATGACTTCTGGATAACGAGCTTGGACTTTGCACTCAGACCTTGATTGAGATCTAGCTCAGCCTGTACTAGCTGGGTGGTGAACTTTACAAGTGGATTTATCTGCCTCTGTTTCTGTCTTCTTATCTAGGAAGTGAAAGTAAGCCAACCCGCAGGGCCAGGGAGATAACTATACTACTTAGATTTTCTTAGGAATGGGAACCCCGAGAGCATTGTGTGCCAGGTTCATGATTAGAGCCCTGTCCCAGGCAGGTGTGGAGGTCCTTCTTCTGGGCTTAAAAAAAGGACTAGGAAAAAAGGAAACAGATTTTAAGCTAAGAAGCACTTCATTTACTTCAGTAAAGAATTAATAAAATTACTATGTCTGTAAACCATCACTTATTTAAAATGCTGGTGTAATGGGTAATTGTTTACTAGTATTACTCAACAGTACAGTGGTTTTCAACCACTGGGCCGTGTACCAGTGTTGGCCCACCAGAAATGTATGGATCCGTAAAAGAGTTAGCTATGCTGACATAAGATTAGAAAAGCCTAGCAAATCTTACTTAATGGAAAATGTGACGGGCATTTTTTTTTAGGGTCTACTATAACAACTCACCATTTTGAGCCAGTGAAGATATAGTGGCAAGAACAAAATTTCTGTGTTTCTTTATTTCAATTATTTTTGTTATTTTAAAATTATCGTAGTTTCTCCCTGGCCTTGTAGCTCAGCTGATTAGAGTATTGTCCCAACATGCTAAGGTTTAGGGTTTGATCCCTGGTCAAGGCACATATAAGAATTAACCAATGAATGCATAAGTAAGTGGAACAACAAATCAATATTTTTTTCTCTCTCCCCTCTACCTCTCTCTCTAAAAAAAAACAATTAAGAAAAAAGTTAAAATTAGTTTTAAAGAAAGATTCCTAAACAATTTAGGGTCTAGAATCAAAATATAAAATAAAGGTGACTTTCTAAGGGAAGCAGTTTCTTTTGAATGAACACACTGACCCTATTTTTGAGGGAATGTCCCCCCCCCCCATGTAACAACAGTGAATGTCACCCCTCCTCCTAGGGGAAGGCCCTGGATCTGAAGACCAGACAGTCTCCCACGGGCCAGAAGGACAGGCCACCTTCCTCCAGCCCTTTTATGAAAGAGTTTAAGATGACATGTTCCTGTTACTTCTTTCTGACCCCTTAAGTCAGTCATTAATTGGGAATAGATATTTAAGATCATTTTTAAAATGTACTTTGGCTTTTTTTGGTTGGAGATTAGAACCAGGCTGGCTCACAGGACTTTGTGGTCCTTGTTCTGGTCTAATTTGTGACCAGTTGACTGTGGGATGCTGTTTAACTCTTTCATGACCTCAGGTGAGTAAATTAGTTTTCTGTGGTTGCTTAACAAATTACCACTAATGAACTGGCTGAAAACCACAGACATATCTTGCACTTCTGGGGGTCAAAAGTCCAAAATAGGTCTCACTGGGCTTAAATCAAGGTGTTGGCATGGCTGGCTGCTTCCCAGGCTTAGGAGAGAGTCTGTTTTTGTCACTTTCCAGCCTCTAGAAGCAGCTGGACTCCTCGGCTTGTGGGCCCTCATATCTTCTAAACCTGGGGGGTGGCTTCTCTCCTCTCTGACCTACCAACCAGAGGTGACATTTCGATCCCCTTGGGCCCATCCTGATACCCAGAGGATCTCACTATCTTAAAATCCTTAGTATAATTACATCTATCAAGTCCTGCTAGGTCACGTGTTCACAGGTTCTAGAGATAAGGACATAGACATTTTGGGGGTGGGGTGCATTATTCCATCTGCCATAAGGTTTGTAGATAGTTGAGGTCTAAACCAAATCTATAAGACCCGTAAAGGTCTGTCCATACTAAATTTCCATATTTTCTTTCACTTTTAAATTGTGGTGGTATTTCTCATTTTCTCTCTTTTTAGAGCAGCCGATAGGAAAATGAAAGACATGGGCTGACCTGGTTAATATTTAGGTGAGAGGTGAAAGCTGAGCTTGTGCATCTTTGTGCCTAAGACACGCGTGTCTAAGACTGGAGTGGAGGCTCACAGGTGCTGGTTCATGCTAACTGCGGTGCAGCCTGGATGGTCTGTCCAGGGGGCTGAAAACTATTCTCTCTCCTTTTCAAGTGCTACAAAAGGCCCAGTCCAGGTTTACTGGGTGTGATTCTTGGCTGATGTGGATATGGTGGTGTGGACTGCCCACCTCTCTGTTCCTGCTGCTCCCTGTCCCATCCTCCTTCCCCTCCCTCCCATCTACACAGGTAGACATCCTTTCACAATGAGTCAGACAGTGCCCTCATGTGGCATTGTGAGGAATTTCCTCCCGTTCTTGAAATCAGGATTACCCAGTTACTATTGATTTTACTAAACCTGTCATAGCAGCCAGAACAGAACCTGAGTCCTTTTCCTTTCTTGTCCCATCCTGCTGGAATAAGACCAGCACCACATTTATTCTTCCCTTTTTAATTCAACTTTCCTGATTCTCAGGAAAATTGCACCAGAAGAGGGGAGTGGAGGGAGGGGAAGGAAGACTCCTGGGCTGGGAAAACCAACTCAGTTTGCACCCTGAGGGTGGGGGGTTTTGGTGGCTCCCAGTTCTCTGCTTTTCTCTCCTTTCTCATGCACTTCACTTGTCTCCCTGTGATGGTTCAGTGCAGCCGAGAAAATCAGAGGTCATGCAAATAAGTGAATAAATGAAGGACAATATGATATACTCATGTTTGTGTGTGAATTCCTTTTATATTCCATCTCCTCCTCCTGTGTGTAATTTTACTGATGGAACTATTCTTGCTGGCTATGATGGTTAATTCATGCATCAGCTTGGCTGGGCCATGGTGCCCAGATGTTTTAGCAAACATTATTCTGGATGTTCCTGTGAAGGAGTTTTTGCATTAGGATAACATTTAAATTAATGACTTTGAATAAAGTACATGGTCCTCCCTAAATGATGGGCCTCATCTTATCAGTTGAAGGCCTGACAAAAACAAAGACAGACCCTCTCTGAGCAAGAGGGAGCTCTGTGTCAGATGGGGCTCCAGCTGCAGCTCTTCCTTGGTCTTCAGCCAGCTGGCCTCCTTCTCCCCATGTGAGATTTACCAAACCTCCACAATCACATGAGCCAATTCCTTAAAATAAATCTTTCCATATATATATATATATACACACACACACATCCTGTTGGTTCTGTTTCTCCTGGGAACTCTGAATAATAAACTAGCCTTTTCTCAAACATTTAACATATTTAGAAAATAGATAGTGGTGGCATTTAGTGGGTCGGAAGGGGACAGGAATGACCCAGAAAGAATCTGCATCGAGCACATGCTACTGTGCAGTGGGAAGGGCAAGGACCTACAGTCAAGCTGACCTGGTCTCCAGTGTCCAGGGTTTTCTGTCTGGGACACCGTGGTGGCTCATGTAACCCATCTCAAAACAGACCCTGTGAAATGGTATGAGCCTGCTTTTCAACTGTTGTTGTATGACAGAATAGAAGACCCATTATTAGGATATTTAGGGGGAAAAACCTGCCAGGTTTTAGTTTAGAAAATGTGCTTTTTCAGGAATCAGAAGACAGAACTATAGACAATAGCATCGTTGCTATGTCATGACTATATTACAAAACAGCATTTCTTTTAATACTATTAAAAGAATATTATTTACTAAGTTTGACTTCAGAGGGATTTAAGTGTTTAGTGAACTTCATGTTAAATTGCCTCACTTGAACTTGCTTGAGGTTACACAGTTCTCACTGGATAAAGGTAAGCTGTCATAACTCACATATAAACTTTTTTGGGAAACTTTATAAAATAAAAATATTTCATGAGTGAATATTTGGAATGTTATAATATGTTTTTGATATATGTTAAGAGATTAACATTATTTACTCAATACAAAAAACCAAACTCAAGTAAAAAATAGGAGAAGAAACTTAATAGACATTTTTCAAAGAAGACATCCTGATTGATGGTCAATAGCACATGGAAAGGTGCTCTGGTTACTAATTATTAGGAAAATTCAAACTAAAACCACAATGACATACCACATACCACACATTAGATGAAAGAACCCAGAAAATAAGAAGTGTTGGTGAGGATGTGGAGAAACTGGCACACTTGTGCTCTGCTGGTGAGAGTGTAAAATGGTGCAGTCACTATGGAAAACCAGGTGGTGGTGCCTAGAAGTGTAAAAATAGCAATACCATGTGCTGTAGTAATCCCACTACTGGGTAGTTATCCAAAATGATTATAAGCAGAGACTCAAACAGGAATCTGTACACCCATGTCGAAGGCAGCATTGTTCATAATAGATAAAACATGGAAGCAAGCACATGTCCATTGATAGGTGAATGGATAACAAAATGTGGTCTATACACACAAAGGAATATTATTCAGCCTTAAAAAGGAGGAAAATGTGACACATGGACAGACCTTGAGGACACTATATTGAGTGAAATAAGCTGGACACAAACAGATAAACACTACATGATTCCACCATACAAGGTACCTAAGTTATCAAAGTACTAGTGACAGAAAGCAGAACGGCGTTTAGCGGGGCTGGGGACAAGGGGGAATGGGGAGTAGTGATTAATGGCCACAGCGTTTCAGTTTCAGTTTGGGGACGATGAGAGCATTCTGGAGGTGGATAGTGTTGCACAGCAATGTACTTAATTCCATAGAATTCTATTTTTAAAAATGGTTAAAATAGTAAATTTTATATTATGTATGTTTTACCACAACAGTTAAAAAAATTAGCATTTCTTTCAACCTCAGCCTTCTTGTTCTTTTGTAAGTATTTATTTTAGGTTATGCCAGTACCATTCTTACAGTTTCTGAAAGTAGGTACCATTTCTTCATAAATTGACCACACAAAACTATTTCTCAATTTGTTAATCGACTCTGCTAGTGTTGCAAACATTTCTCTGAAACACTTTTCAGAAAGTCTATAAAATCTAGATAGAGTTGAATTTGTGGTCACTAAGGAATAATAATCGTTTTTGGTGAAAGTTCTAGGAAGGAGAAATTTAATGTGTTCACACGCCAAGGTCTTATGGGTTTCAAGCACCAGCTTAAGACTACATTGCCCCAACTGTGCCCGGACAGGAAATCTAATGATGGCTTTTTTATTAATCTTTTATATGATAACTACCTGGCCCTTGGTATTATAAAATCAATATTTGGTGAATGAATTATTAAACGTTCTTTCTAAGTCACTTTTGTGTGAATTAATCTTGAAGACACATTAAATTTATTCTTTCAAAGATTTCCTGAGTTTGTGTGAAGATCAGTATGGCTGCACAGAGGGATGTCAAGAGTGACAAAAGCCTGACTCTTGTGTTAGCTGGACACCCAGTGTAGACCCAGTGGAGACAGGACAGAACTTCCCCTCATAGGGAACATCCCCACAAGGGACTTAGAATCATTAAGTATCTGAGTCACTTGCATCCACTCTCGGGGGTCTTGCTAATGAGAGCTTTGAGGTCTTTAGCTGTAACATGAAGCTTGGGGAGAAGTACTGGCCCCCGTGTCCCCTTGAACAAGATCACTGAAACTGTGTTCCCTGACATCTGTGTGTAATTTAATGGAAAGTAACCTGGAAACGTTAGATCTCATTTTTGAACTAAGAAATGACGATTTACAATTATGTGAAATTCAAGTCAAGGCTCTATGGATAGTTCAGATACAGTTGGTTGATACGCAGTTGTGGCTCTTAACTGTGATGTTAGATCAGAGGTAAAATAATGCTCCTAGAACAGTGACACAGGAAGCCCTTTAAGTTCATGGGTTCCTTTGAAATCTAAGCCTGCTCTGTAGGAATGGATAACTCTCAACTCCCTTCCAGAGTCAGAAGGAGCCATTCTCTCACTGTGATTCCTCCAGTAGGAGAACGGTAGGTGCAGCCCCTCTGTTTTGAGGTGTATTTAACAGAAATAAATGATTTCCAGGCTGATGAGTTTCAGGAGCTCTGTTCCTGCTCCGTGGAGATTATGCAGTGGCCAGAACTATCCTCGCTGTCCCCTTCTTGTTGGTGATGAGATGATTAGCACTCAGCGTGTTCAGGTGCGGGTGGACCACAACAAAGGTAGTAGGTGTCTGCACCGAGGGTGCCTGTGCAGACTGTTGGCTGCACACACAGAGCGATCTCCACAACTTCTTTCTTCCTGTTTAGGACCTTGGTTTTGCTCAGGTATGAGGGGGTGTGACAATGTGTTTGAAGGTAATGGGTCCCAGCCGCCTTTCCAGGGACTGTGCGGTGATTAGGTTGCACCAGTCAGATCAGCTCTGCTTTCCTCTGCCAGCTTCTGTCTTAGGGATCGGCAAACAGCCCATTCTGGTCAATGATTCCTATGGGAGGGTCACAGGGAAAGATTTTCTTCCATGACAGAGGAGAAGACCATTTGGGAACTCGTGGCCTCTTCTTCTGCCGAGGAGATATTGTTTGAAGATGTGATGTCTGGAGCTATGCTTGCCACTCTGTGACCATGAGCCGAAGACCAAAAGCATCTCAGAGACATTGGCCCGGAACCCTGGCAATACAAAGCTGCTGGGCACCCTCTGCAGAAACCCAGCTTCTGAGCATTTTGTTATGTGAGCTAGTTACATGTCATTGTTCAAGCCACACTCATCTGGGTGTTTTGTCACAAAACAAAAACAAAGGTTACTTAACTGGCACAGTGCCCAGAAGGTTACTATTTAAGAAACAAAAAAATCTTAGATTTAATTGAGCAGAAGAAAACAAAGTGCTGTAAACCCCAGAGTTACACTCAATTTACTTACAACTTCTACTTATGAACAGAGAGCCATAAAGGCTACTGGTAATCTACTGTAGTTGCACATGAGTGAAAATTGTATCAGAAAGTTACTCAACCCCCGTGGGAAAGAACTAACCAATGAAGACTTTATGGAACTAGAGCAGCAGATGACAATATTTAGGGAACAAAACAGGGATCCAGAAACTTTAGAACTGAAAAAGTTTTCTGCAAAAGAGTTAGTTGATGCTTTTCGTCTCACTGAACCAGGAATGGCAAAGTTAGAGGAGCAAGATCCTGATAAAAAGAGGTTCACCAAAGTTGACTGTACAGTTGCTGAAGGCCTGAGATGCTACAGGGCCATTACTGATAATAAAAGAAAAGCTCTGTGCAACACCTCCTTGATGCCCATGTCAAGAAACTGACTGCAGCAGCAGAGTCAAACCCTGACTCCCTCACACCAGTCTCCTCCTCTCCAACAAGTCCATCATCTTCTGCATCATCCAAGATTGTTTAAGGTTGTATTTGAAAATGTTTAAATAGTTATATGCACAGAAAGGTAAAAATAAATACTATGTTAAGACAAACATCTGTCTAAGTTGCATTTAATAGGTAAATGTTCCTGTTTCAACTTACATACAAATTTAATTTAGGAGTAAACCTGTAGAGCCTATCTTGTTCATAACCTGGGACCTACCTGTATAAGTTTCAGAGGAAAGTAGAGTGTGCTTATAAGGCCCAAATAGCCGCTTCAAAAGTGAAACAGCCACCAATTATTCAGGTATCTGTCAACAAGATGCAGAAGTAAAAAACAGTTGCCGTGGCCCTGGCCACCAGCTGCCGAATCCTGGTTGCATTTGCTGGGTGAGTAGTCTCATTCAGGAGCCCAGGCCTGAGAACCTGCTTCCTGGGGCCACTTCTGGTCCCAGTAACCTTGCTGAGGTTTCCCCGAAGGGTTTCAAGCTCAATGCACGTTGCTGTATAAATGTACGCATGCAACTGTGCATGTGCATGCATGTACACACACACACACACGCGCGCGCGCGTTCTATTCTTTTCCATGGCTCTGAAATAGCCTCTTTTACATTCATACTCAATTCTGTTTCCATTATCTTTGTTAATGGATATAGTTGTTTCTACTTCTTCACTTTCCTAAACACAGCTTTAGTGAATAATCTTATATGTTTCTTTTTGAATCATTGTACATTGTTTTCCCTGGACATTGTGGATTCTGGGACTAGAATTGCTGCTTTAAAGGGCTGGCAGATGAACCTTAAGTAAACCAAAATAAACCATGTCACTCAAATGGGGACAAACCCATGTCTTGTTGCTTCTGTACTATAAACGGCTGGCTCTCAGTCAAAGTTTTTGGTAAGTCGCACAGCCATTACAAAGCACTTTACTCCCGAGCTCTCCTCTTCGTAATTTCCACTTAAGTCTAAATTTATTGTTTTATTAGGGAAGCATTGCCGACATGTACTTACAGAGAATGTTCGTCTGGGTGCGGTTTTGTGTATGTGGGCATGAAACATTTCCTGCCCACAAAAGAGGAAAATGTGAATTATGAGACAAAACCGTTTGGGCAAAATCTGAAGAAAGCTGCAAATTGTCATTAAGAAAATAAAACATTATACTTATGAGAAAAAGTAAAATCTGTAAAAAGAAGCTCTTCCGTTCTCCTACAGCAGAGAGGATTGGAAAGAACCCTGCACCCACAGGAGCAGAGGAGAGACCACCACCTCTCCGGCTCTAAGCACAGAAGCCAGGGCGTCTGGCTGGTGGAGTGCAGTCACTAAGCACAGAAGCCAGGGCGTCTGGCTGGTGGAGTGCAGTCACTAAGCACAGAAGCCAGGGCGTCTGGCTGGTGGAGTGCAGTCACGGAGTGAACACAAAGGAGCTGACAGATACAATTTCACTTTGTTTTAATGTGCTCTGCACCCACAGGTGAGTATTCTGTTTGTAAGGTGAAGGCTGGCTTGGCCTCTGGGAAGTCACTGGAGCCTATCCGTCCCCCAATTTCTCCACTTGCCATGTAGAGAAAATTGCCTCGGTCTCCCACATGCCTTGCGGCTAGGCACCTCTGACTTTTCTAAATGCTGTTAGTAGGTAATTGCTCCTCCCGAGCCGATGACTGTGGTCTTTGCACAATAAACACAGAGTCTGCAGTATAATCAAACTTGGCAATGAGTTAGTCTGACTTCATTGCTCCCCATAATTATGGCTGGGCCCAGTAGTTAGACATGAATGGTATTAGGCAGTTCTCAAGAAGGACTTGAATGTGAGTGCGCTCATAGTCAAAGCTACATGCCAGGTGGTCACTTTGCAAATTTTTAGTTTTCTACAAGTTTTCACTTACGAGCCAGTGAATTATTATTCAACATTGCTCAAAATAATTTTGTTAAAAAGATAAATATTCTATATCTGTCTCCTATTAACTGCAGTTTCTAATTTGTAATCCTCATACCCTTATGATCTGAGGCCCAGCTGTGGGACTAAACTCAGGATGTGTGGATGCTGGAATTAAACTTTTACTCATTTACTCTCCTTTGGGGAAACAGAACGCACAGCAATCCCAGAATAACAGGTGAGGGATCCGTGTCTGTCTGCTCAGGGCATACCTCCTGTGATTTCATAGCACCTTGATCATAGCTGAAACACGTATTGGTCACCCCGAAGTTTGGCTGAAAAGAACAAGAAATGTCAGTAGTTAGTCTAGGGTTGGAGTGGCCCAGCCTCCTCCTGTCTACCTGCTCTACCTTCTTCAGTCTCCATTCCCATGGTTACCTGATAGCCCCCAAGTGATTGCTGTAGATCTAGCCACCACATCTGCATTCCAGCCAGCAAGAAGGAGAAAAGGCAGGAAAGAATGTAGTAAAGGGTGTGCATAAGCTGCTTTTTAAAGATGGTTCATTGAAGTTGTCACCTCTGCCTGTACCCCACTGGCATGAATGTAGTCTTGTACCACACCAACCGGCAAGGGAGCCCGAGAATGCATTGCTTATTTGGCTAAATGCCCAGCTACGAACTGTGGGTTCATCTTACAAGAAGAAAAGAAAAATCGGTAGTTAGGAATAAGTAGCAGCTGCTGCCACAAAGCTTAAATATGGATTGAGTGAAAGTGGAGATGTCAGCAGGAAACCAAGGTTGGATGCACCTTCAGTGAGTGGGGGCTGGGGCAGGAGGCTGTTATCTTTCGCACTGAGGTGATGACGGCAGCTAGGAGATCGATGGGGTCTCTCAAGGAGAGAAGTGAGAGAGAATAATGAAATAAAGAGTAAACTTAGCGTAATGCTCCATTACCAACTGAAAGGAAGTGAAAAATGATTGATGGAGAAGGTAGAAGGAGTAACATCAGCCCCTGAGACTTCAGAGACAATGGCTGGAGACAAGGCTGCTGCAGTGAGGACCCAGCTGGTGTCTCTGAGCTCTGCTATTAAAATGTCCTGATGGACCTTTCCTCTGTGTCCACGCTCTCAGCATCCACCCTCAGCGCTTGTCAGGGTCTCCCCTCTTGTCCGCGGGGTACGCTCTGATCTGACCATGACGGAGAGGCCTTGCTGTGCCCCTGCACCCTAATGTGCTGCCTTTGAGGTGGTGGTCCTCCAGTCTTTTTTTTTTTTAATCTTATTTTTATTAATTTTAATGCAGTGACATTGATAAATCAGGGTACATATGTTCCGAGAAAACATCTCCAGATTATTTTGACCTTTGATTATGCTGCATACCCCTCACTCAAAGTCAAATCGTCCTCTGTCACCTTCTATCTGGTTTTCTTTGTGCCCCTACCCTCCCCCCAACTCCCTCCCTCTCCTTCCTCGCCCGTTCCCCACCCCTCCACCCCACTCCCTGTTACCATCACATTCTTGTCCATGTCTCTGAGTCTCATTTTTATGTCCCATCTATGCATTGGTTCATATAGTTCTTAGTTTTTTTCTGATTTACTTATTTCACTCCGTATAATGTTATCAAGGTCCATCCATGTTATTGTAAATGATCCGATGTCATCATTTCTTATGGCTGAGTAGTGTTCCATAGTATATATGTACCAAAACTTTTTAATCCACTCGTCCTCTGACGGACACTTGGGCTGTTTCCAGATCTTCGCTATTGTGAATAATGCTGCTATAAACATGGGGGTGCATTTCTCCTTCTGGAACCGTTTTATGGTGTCCTTGGGGTATATTCCTAAAAGTGGGATGGCTGGGTCAAAAGGCAGTTCGATTTTCAATTTTTTTAGGAATCTCCATACTGTTTTCCACAGAGGCTGCACCAGTCTGCATTCCCACCAGCAATGCAGGAGGGTTCCCTTTTCTTCACATCCTTGCCAGCACTTATTCTGTGTTGTTTTGTTGATGAGCGCCATTCTAACCCGTGTGAGGTGATATCTCATTGTGGTTTGAATTTGCATTTCTCTAATGATTAATGATGTTGAGCATTTTTTCATATGCCTATTGGCCATCTGTATATCCTCTTTGGAGAAGTGTCTATTCATTTCTTTTGCCCATTTTTGGATTGGATTGTTTGTCTTTCTGGTGTTGAGATTTACAAGTTCTTTATAAATTTTGGTTATTAACCCCTTATCAGACATACTGTCAAATATGTTCTCCCATTGTGTAGTTTTCTTTTTATTCTGTTCTTATTGTCTTTGGCTGTGCAAAAGCTTTTTAGTTTGATATAGTCCCATTTGTTTATCCTGTCTTTTATTTCCCTTGCCCGTGGAGATAAATCGGCAAATATATTGCTGCGAGAGATATCAGAGAGCTTACCGCCTATGTTTTCTTCTAAGATGCTTATGGTTTCACGCCTTACATTTAAGTCTTTTATCCATTTTGAGTTTATTTTTGTGAATGGTGTAAGGTGGTGGTCTAGTTTCATTTTTTTGCAGGTTGCTGTCCAATTTTCCAACACTATTTGTTGAAAAGGCTGTCTTTACTCCATTGTATGCTCTTACCTCCTTTGTCAAATATCAGTTGTCCATAGAGCTGTGGGTTTATTTCTGGGTTCTTTGTTCTGTTCCATTGATCTATGTGCCTGTTCTTATGCCAGTACTAGGCTGTTTTGAGTACAATGGACTTGTAGTATAGCTTGATATCAGGAAGTGTGATACCTTCCCCTTTATTCTTCTTTTTTAAGATTGCTGAGGCTATTCGTGTTCTCTTTTGGTTCCATATAAATTTTTGGAATATGTGATCTATATCTTTAAAGTATGTCACAGGTATTTTAATTGGTATTGCATTTAATTTATAAATTACTTTGGGTAATATAGACATTTTAATGATGTTTATTCTTCCTAACCATGAGCATGGTATATGCTTCCACTTGTTTGTATTTTCCTTGATTTCTTTTATCAATGTTTTATAATTTTCCGAGTACAAGTCTTTAGTCTCCTTGGTTAAATGTACTCCTAGGTACTTTATTTTTTTGGTTGTAATAGTGAAGGGGATTGTTTCCTTAATTTCTCTTTCTGACTATTCATTGTTGGTGTATAAAAATGCCTCTGATTTCTGAGTATTAATTTTATATCCTGCCACCTTGCTGAATTCATTTATCAGGTCCAGTAGTTTTTTGACTGAGACTTTAGGATTTTCTATATACAATATCATATCATCTGCAAATAATGATAGTTTTACTTCTTCTTTTCCAATTTGGATGCCTTTTATTTCTTCTTCTTGTCTGATTGCTGTGGCTAGGACTTCCAGGACTATGTTGAATAAGAGTGGTGAAAGGGGGCACCCCTGTCTTGTTCCTGATCTTAAGGGAATTGCTTTTAATTTTTGCCCATTGAGTATGATGTTGGCTGTGGGTTTGTCATAGATGGCCTTTATCATGTTGAGGTATGTTCCCTGTATTCCCACTTTGCTGAGAGTTTTGATCATAAATGGGTGCTGGATTTTATTAAATGCTTTTTCTGCATCTATTGAAATTATCATGTGGTTTTTCTCCTTCCTTTCATTTATGTGATGAATAACATTGATAGATTTGCGAATATTGTACCAGCCTTGCCTCCCCAGGATAAATCCCACTTGATCATGGTGTATGATTTTTTCCATATATTGTTGGATCCGGTTTGCTAATATTTTGTTGGGTCCTCCAGTCTTTACTGCACCAGCACCACTGGAGGCTGTTGGAGAGCCCCACCTCAGACACTGCCATTCTGGGCCCTGGCTGGTTGGCTCAGCAGTAGAGCTTTGGCCCAGCGTGTGCATGTCTTGGGTCCAATTCCCAGTCAGGGCACACAGGAGAAGCGCCATCTGCTTCTCCAGCTCTCTCCCTTTTTCTCCTCTCCCTCTCTCCCCTCTCCCCAGCCATGGCTGGCCTGGTTCCCGCACATCGTCTATGGGCACTAAGGACGGCTCCTCGGAGCCTCCGCTTCAAGGAGCTAAGAATAGCTCTGTTGCGAGCAAGGCCCAGATGCGCAGAGCATCAGCCCCAGGTGGGGTCACCGGGTGGATTCCAGTCGGGGTACATGTGGGAGGCTGTCTCTCTATCTCCCCTCCTCTCACTTGGAAAAGAAGAAAGAAAAATAATTTTTTTAATCTTGATTATTTTTGAAAAAAAAATAAGATACCACCACTCTGTGAGTCTGGGGCTGCAGCCACTTCCATGGTCCTTGGGTGCCCCTATGAGGACCACTGCCCTACGACAGTATTTTGGTCTTTAGTTTTTTAAACATATTGTTACTTTGTCTACAATCCTATCCACAAACCCTGGGCCCCTGCCAAGGTAGACAAGCCACCAGCTCACCAAGATACTGAGCATGAGCAGGTAGAGAGACCTCCAGAAACTGTCCCGGTGGGTACTGGTCCCCCACCAGCCTAAGGGCTCACCCATCAGCATACGCAAGAAAGATAGAGGTGCAGCTGGATAAACACGGAGACAAAGTGTGCTTTGAAAATAGTCAAAGTAAATCACAGAGCACTTAGCTCACTGAATTGTTGCCAACATTTCTATTTAATTAGAAATTTTGCAGCATATTCTATAGGCATTAAACTGCTGTCTTAGTCCATTTGGGCTGACTTTACAGAAGACCACAGACTGGGGGGAAGGGCTATAAAAATAGATGTTTATTTCTCATAGGCTGGAGGATAGAAGTCTGAGATCAAGATGCTGGCAGGGGCCCTGGCCGGTTGGCTCAGTGGTAGAGCATCAGCCAGCGTGTGAATATCTTACGTTTGATTCCTAGTCAGGACACACAGGAGAAGTGACCATCTGCTTCTCCATCCCTCCCCCTTCTCTCTCTGTCTCTCTCTCTCTGTGTCTTTTCTCTTCCCCTCCTGCAACTATGGCTCAATTGGAGTAAGTTGGCCCCAGGCGCTGAAGATGGCTCCATGGCCTCCACTTCAGGCACTAAGAAGAGCTCGTTGCTGAGCAATGGAGCAACAGTCCAGATGGGAAGAGCATTGCCCCCTAGTGGGTTTGCTAGGTGGATCCCAGTCTGGGCGTATGCAGTAGTTTATCTCTGCCTCCCCTCCTCTAACTGAAAAAAAAAAAAAAAAATAATAATAATAATAAAGATACTGGCAGGTTCTGTGTGGGGTGAGGACCCACTTCCTTGTTCATAAATGGCATTTTTCTCTCTGTGACCTCACATGTAGGAAGGGGTGAAGGATCTTTGAGACCTCTTTTATAGGGGTGCTAATCCCATCATGGGGCTCCACCCTTTTGACCTCATTACCTCCTAAAGGTCCTACCTCCTAACCATGATATTGGGGGTTAGGGGTCGACATACATATTAATTCAGGGAACACAGGTATTCAGGTTCTGAATATATCTGTGTACCTAAGTGAAAAACTGCTTTTAATCTAAAAACGTTGATGCCTTCACAGCGTCTCTCATTAGACCTGCTAAAACAGGACAAGTACTCCTCTACTGACTGTGGTCTCCGAGTTGCCCTGTCTTATTCTCCTTCCTGTGTGTCCTTGTCACATCACAAGCCAAACGTACTGGGGTGGCTGGGACAGAGGCCCTGCAGACGGCTGGCTGCCTGGGCTTGAATCCAAACACTCATCTGCCTGCCCAATGGTTCAGGTCATGTTGGTTTGGGGAGGATGATAATGATGTCCACATCATAGAGAGCTCTTGTGAGAATGAAGTATGGTGTAATGACGTCAGGGCTCCTAACAGTGCCTGGTGTGTGGCCACTGGACAGCCGTGCTGCCTCTCGATTCCCACCTGCATGGTGAGCTGGATGCAGCAGGAATGAGGCACGTGCGGCCTTGGTGGTCACGACCAATACATACGATCCTCGTCAGCTTTTCAAGTCATGTACTAATGCAAACACTGTCCTGTATTACTCGACATCAGGCAGCTTTCAGATGAAAGCAATGTCCCCTCGAAACCTTTACACTTCACCTCACTCCAGGAGCATAAGGAATTCTGTGCTAGTGTGGTGTCCTTTGGTGTCAAAGTATTATTTGATAAAATGGAGTGTTCCACATACAATGTCTTCCTGCCTTTCCCTTGGACATGCAGACTTGTTTGGAGCTGAGAGGCCACCAGAGGGAGACAGGACACTTTGTAACTGCAGCAGAAGCTGCAGCTGATGAGTCCCTCCCAGTGGTCCTTAGCAGGATGCTGGCCCACATCTCAGCCTCTGGTCCTGCAAGCTGCGCTCAGCGTGTAAGCTAATTAGGACATGCAAATGAACAATGGACAAGAATCGTAACTACATAGTTCATACGGGTGTCGGAGAAAATATAACCGGGCGGTGAAAAGCATCGACATGCTGTAAGGACACAGACCTGTGAGTTCATACCTGGCTCTGCCACACCTGAGCTGGGCAGCCTTGGGCATGTGGCGTAACATCTCTAAACATGTTGATTCATTTTGAACATGAGGCCATCTGCCCTGGACGGTTTGCTCAGTGGTAGAGTGTTAGCCCGTCGTGGAGATGTCCTGAGTTCGATTCTCAACAGTCAGGGCACACAGAAGAAGTGCCCATTTGCTTCTTCACCCCTCCCCCTCTTGCTTCTCTCTCTCTCTCTCTCTCTCTCTCTCTCTCTCTCTTCCCTTCTTGCAGCCACGGATTGGAGAGAGTTGGCCCTGGGAGCTGAGGATGGCTCCGGGGCCTCCGCCTCAGGCTCTAACGGAGCAAAGGCCACAGATGGGCAGAGCATCCCCCACTAGTGGGCTTGTGGGATGGATCCCCATCGGGGCACATGGGAGAGTGTGTCTCTGCCTCCCCTCCTCTCACTGAATTAAAAGAAAGAAAAAAAAAGAAAATAAGGCCATCATAGGGGGTCCTAATGTGGTTTGTGCAAGGCGGGAATGTGGCCAAGGCACCTCCCTAATTGTTTTGTTCTGTGCCGCGGCAGCTCACACAGCTCTGAGCCCGCAGAGCAGCGAGACTGTCATGGGTTTATAGAGGAAGGCAGAGAGGCCCCAAGAAGTAACAGCTCCAGAGTGATGCAGCAAATAACCCAGCCTGTTCTAGAACTCACGCCCCACTGTCAACGCAAAGCTCTTTTCACCAAGCTGTGCAGGGCTTGTTTTTCTAGAAGAGGATAAATTCTGCAAGGCCAGAGAGCAGACATTTCAACCAGGAGAGGGCTGGAAGGGGAACAAAGACTGAAAACCCCAGATGGAGCGACTGTTGTGGGCGGAGTTCTGCCGACTGAGCACAGGGCTGCCTAGAGGATGGACTGGAAATTAGCTTCATGGTCCTGTGCCCTGACCTCAGATGGATGGACGATAGCTTCCCCATCTGCAGAAAAAAATAAAATAATCCTGTCTCAGAGGGTTGCAGAGGGGATTAATAAATTCATATTTGAAGAGAGCTTAAAATAGTGCCTGGTAAACAGTATACACAATAAAAAAGCTTGTTCAGATTTAAAAAATAATAAAAACCAGTGATCTGTGTATAGAATATTCCAGGAAATTCACTAAAAATTATTAAAAGTAACAAATGAGCTCAGCAAAGTTGGAGGATACAAGATCAATATTTAAAAACCAATTAGGTTTCCAGGAATAAATTTAACAAAAGAAATGCAAAGCTTATGATTTAAAAAGTAGAAAACAATACTGAACTATATTAATGAAAATGGAAATAAACGGATCAGAAGACTTAACGTCGTTAAGATGGCAATAGTCCTCAAATTGACCCACAGACTCAGTGCCATCCTCTCAGAATCCCGTTCTCGTCTCTGTAGAAATAAACAAGCTGATTCAAAAATTCATTCATGGAATTGAAAGATACCCAGAATAATCAAGACAATCTTGAAAAAGAACAAAATAGGAAGATTCACATTTGCTGATTTAAAAACTTACCAAAACTCAGTGGTAGTCAAGACACTGTAATATCGCCACAAGGGTAGACAGATTGATCAGTTGGAATGGAATTGAGAGTCTATAAGTCAATCCTCACATTTATGGTCAATTGATTTTCAACAAAGATGCCAAGACCACTGACTGGAGAAAAAGTAGTCTTTTCAGCAAATGGTGCAGAGACAACTGGATAGTTACATGATGAACAATAAAGTTGGACCCTTACCTTACACTATATACAAAAATTAACTCAAAATGGACAAAGACCTAAATGTAAGAGAAAAAACTATAAAACTTGTAATAGAAAATACAGAGATTCATCTTTATGCCATTGGAGTTTTCCAAGAATTCATAGATATTACACCATTCTTAGATATGACAGCATATGCAACAAAAGAAGAACAAGTTACACTCCATCAAAATAATAACGAAAAAAAGCTTTGTGCTTCCAAGTATTTTTTTCCAAGCCACCACCATGTCTGAACTCCACTGTGCACGTGTGATAGTGCTTTGTGACATTCACAGAGTTAACAGACTTGTCCCCTAATTTAATAACAAGAATTCAGTCTCTGACCCATCCTTCATACCTGCCAGAGATGTAATCATGCATGAACAGGACGTGGCACAGGCAGGTGTTAACTGCCGGCCCTGCCCGGATGGGAAGGCACGGAGGGAGGGGACAGCACCAAAGGCCACTTTGAAAAGCCCTGTATAAAGCAACAGGGCATTTTACATACAGGTGCCAACGTCTAAGCAGCTTTAATTTCTAGGCTTCTGTTTGAACAACAGTGATGGATTTGTGCAGACCACCGCACTGACCATCCTCCAGAGACATGTGCCCTTGGCCTTAGAGTCTCATTTGGTGTCATGGTGTTGCTCATGTCACTGCTGAGAAACTGGGAGAAGAAGCGTTGCAGCTAGAAGGGTCTTGGGACACTTCCTTGGGTCAGTTTCTCAACTTAATTTCTGTTTGTCACATAATGCATGGAGGCACAGTAATTGCATTTCTTCATAGAGAAAGACAGAGCAGCGCTTATCAGGGTGGAGAATGGGCCCATCCACAGCAATTTGTAGCCCGCCCTCTACTGACAGACACCTGACATGGCACCCACTATGGGAATTTGGGAAACACTAGCAATTTCCAAACAAGCTTTAAAAAATAGCAGGCCTGACCAGGTCGTGGTGCAGTGGATAGAGCATTGGACTGGGATGCGGAGGACTCAGGTTCGAAACCCTGAGGTCGCCAGCTTGAGCAAGGGCTCATCTGGTTTGAGCAAGGCTCAACAGCTAAGCCCAAGGTTGCTGGCTTGAGCAAGGGGTCACTCAGTCTGCTGTAGCCTCACAGTCAAGGCACATATGGGAAAGCAATCAATGCACAACTAAGGTGCCGCAATGAAGAGTTGATGCTTCTCATCTCTCCTCCTTCCTGTCTATCTGTTTGTCTGTCCCTATCTGTCCCTCTCTCTGTCTCTGTCACAAAGAAAAAAAAAAAGAAAAAAAATAGTGGTAAAATTCATATAACATAAAATTTATCATTTAAACCATTCCAAGTTAAAAAAAAAACCTTTAAAAAATTGTAACCATTTTTAAGTGTACAGTTCAGTGGTCTCGAGTGCATTCACCATCACCACCATCGATCTCCAGAACTTTCTCATCTCCCCAAACGGAAACTCTTGTCTCCATTAAACAATAACTCCTCAAGCTCCTTCCTCAGTCGCTGGCACCCATCATCTTTCTGTCTCTATAAATCTGACAACTGTAGGGACCTCATAGAAGTGAAATTATACAGTATTTACTTTTTGTGACTGGCTAATTTCACTCAGCATAATGCTCTCCAAGTTTATGCAAAGCAAATTTTTATTGATTTTATGTCTTTGCTTCCATATTTGAAAATTTTAATTTAAATTAAATAAAATAAATGTCTATTTCTTCAAACACACAGCAAAAGCTTCTTTCAGTTATAGCAGAACTTTGCTAACAGAATTATGGATGTTAGAGAATTGCAGACGTCAGCGATCCTTTAATTCCGCAATGAGGGAGATGGGTCCCATTGGGAACACAGCGGAGGGTGAGAACGCCTCGACGTCCTGGGTCCCAGTGCAGAATTCTGGCTGCAGAGACATGATGCCTTTGAAAATTTCAAGACACCACATTTTTCAGAAAGAAGGCTTTTGTAAGTAACTAACAGTTACTTATTGAACTTATGAAATGTACTACTTTTAATTTAAGCTTTCTAAAGTGCTCCGTCTTTCCCTTTCTTTTGCAAATAATTATAAATATTACTACATCCTCATCTTTGCCTCCAGGGATTACACTCTTAGAAGAGTCTTTCTACCTGTGATTTTCCATAGCCCTCGTATCATCTGATCTCACGAAGCAGCGCTTGTGAATCGCAGGCCGCACCCCTTTCTGAAGGCGCAGCGAGCGCACATTATGTGGAAATGGCCTGCCCTGCCAGGTAGAAGATGGGAGGTCCCAAATAACCTCAGCGTTTTAGTAAATCAAATTTCTAGAATGACATTGCACTTTCTGTATGGTTCTGATTTCTTTGGGGAAATCAGCAGGCTGTGGGAAAGGGTTCTCTAACACAGGAAAGTGGAAGAGGGTTTCCTTCTGAACAGAGATTGGTTTCGGCTGACCTGTATATGGACAGGTCCACTAAAAAGCACGGAGAACCCACTCATTTTTACATTTGATATCACTGTTGAATATAGACTATAATTTTCTTGTGATAAATATGTCCCATATATGTTCATTGCTATAAAGCTATTAAAACATTGGCTGTTTCTTCCTCTCTGACATATCTGATACACATATCTATACAGTAATAGACATTTTTTCATATATATATCACATTCATATTTCAAACTATACTGATGTTTAGTTAATTTAGTAGTGGAATTCTAACAAAAAGGTTCTGAAAACACAAGTGTTGCCTGACCAGGCAGTGACACAGTGGATAGAGCATTGGACTGGGATGTGGAAGACCCATGTTCAAAACCCTGAGATTGCCAGTTTGAGCGCGGGCTCATTCGGTTTGAGCAAAGCTCACCAGCTTGAGCCCAGGGTCACTGGCTTGAGCAAGGAGTCACTCGGTCTGCTGTAGCCCCATAATCAAGGCATATATGAGAAATCAAATAATGAACAACTAAGGTGCCACAATGAAGAATTGATGCTTCTCATCTCTCTCCCTTTCTGTCTGTCCCTCTCTCTGTCTCTCTCTGTTTCTGTCACAAACAAAAATACTACAGGTATTAATAATAAATTTAGGTATTTTCTTAATGACTTGAAATCACATAGGTTTTGAAATAAAACATGACACATAGTCTGTATACTTAGTATTTGAAGTAAACAAGCTAATTTGTATACAAAATATATATATATTTTTGTATTTTTTTTCTGAAGCTGGAAACAGGGAGAGACAGTCAGACAGACTCCCGCATGCGCCCGACTGGGATCCACCCGGCACGCCCACCAGGGGCGACACTCTGCCCACCAGGGGGCGATGCTCTGCCCCTCTGGGGGGTCGCTCTGCCGAGACCAGAGCCACTCTAGCGCCTGGGGCAGAGGCCAAGGAGCCATCCCCAGCGCCCGGGCCATCTTTGCTCCAATGGAGCCTTGGCTGCGGGAGGGGAAGACAGAGACAGAGAGGAAGGAGGGTGTGTGGAGAAGCAGATGGATGCTTCTCCTGTGTGCCCTGGCCAGGAATCGAACCCGAGCCCCCCGCACGCAAGGCTGACGCTCTACCGCTGAGCCAACCGGCCAGGGCCACAAAATATTTAAAATATAGTATTTTATTACAATATCAGTTGTCCTACACACCATGGCGAGAAGGGGGGCTGAAGACCAGCCCAAGGGAATCTCCCAGAACTGCTCCTTTCTGAACTTGATTAAAATTTAATAAGGATCATGAGACAAATATGTGATCAGTTTTACAGGGTAATATATATTTTTGATACTAAAGATATTTGCTAGTACTAGATGTTTCAAAAATTCTGCATATTAATTTTTCTGCCCTCATCTGGAAGGTCTGATGGAACCAGAATCTGGTGTGCTGAAGGGAGGTTTATGAGCTTATATATTGAAGTAGAAAAAATATTAAAGAGTGTGGGATTATTGCTAGGAGGTGTTTTATATTTTTAAGGGAGAAAAATGTTATAATAGTTAAATATTAAAAATGACGTGTCACAGTAGTTGACGTTGAGGGGTATATTTCTAGTTATCATTTCTGGGTATCTTTAATTTCAGTATTCTGCTTTTGACCAACGTGGACCTTCCTACAGTGGCTTTTCCATTCTATTTCTTTTTCCCAGTAAGTTTGGAAAAATATGATTAAGATCTTAGAGATGAAAGAATATGCCTCCTGGATGGCTGTCTGGCAAATTATTGCTTCATTTTAGGGAATTATGTAAGATAATCACTAGCCAGGTTTATCAGAAAATGCTGCCCCCTGCTCCTAGAGGTCAAAAGTAATCCACTGGAAAAGAGCCAATCTCATTGTTTGCAAAAATTTGATATTTGAAGCATTGAATGATTTTGTCTTTTGCTGACTCAAGAGGGTCCCCTGTCTTCCACCTGTGACGTGCACACTGGGTCCAGAGTGCAGGGACGTGACTGGCACTGAGCAACACTGCTTAGCTTTGAATGTTCATTAAAACCTCACCTTAAATGTTTACTCTCTTGAGAAGTGATGCTCAAGTCCCAAAGGAATACAGTACAGGTAGTTCTCATTAGTCACAGATTCTGTTATTTGTAAGTTCACATACTCACTAAAACTTGTCACCCCAAAATCAATACTAGTGGTCCTTTCATACTCGTTCATGGATAGAAAATTCTGAGGCGCTGGCCGGTAGGCTCAGTGGCTAAATCATTGGCCAGGTGTGCTGATGTCCTGGGTCTGATCCCCAGTCAGGGCACACATAAGAAACAACCATCTGCTTCTCTTCCCCTCCCTCTCCGCCCCCTTCTCTTCTCTTCTTGTAGCCAGTGGCTTGGTTGGTTTGAGCATCAGCCTCAGATGAGGGTTCTTGGGTGGATCCTGGTTGGAGCACATGCAGGAGTCTGTCTCCTCTCACTTAAAAAGACAAAAGAGAGAGAGAGAGAGAGAGAGAGAGAGAGAGAGAAAGAAATTTGAGTTCCCAGCTCAGGTGCAAGAAGGTGACACTACCTTCTTGTTTTAGCTCCCATACTGTAAACAAGTGTCCTTGCATGGTCTATCTAGTGCCACATTTTGTGCACTTTTCTACTTTTGTTGGTGGTTTGCTGTTCAGAGTGGCCCCCAAATGTCCTGATTCACTCACCATGTAGTGTTTTTAGCACAAAAAGGTTGTGAGGTGCCTAATGAGATCATGTTGCTGGATAAGCTTGGTTAGAGAAGCACAAGTTATGTGCTGTTGGCAACAAGATGTCGTTAAAAGAAACACACATAAAACAAGGTTTTAATTGGTTGGCTGATAAATGTTGTGACCAGAGGCTCCCCGGACCCTAAACCTATATTTTCCCGAGAGCAACTGTCCAATATTCACTAATTTGATGTTTGCGACAACTTTATAGAACAAAACCATTGTGAATTAGGGGAGTCCTTTGTACCTCTCCTTACCACTACCTATGCCCTTGAAACAAAGGCAACTGTGTCAGAATGGCAAGAAGGTTTTGAGTTGTGTCTCTGCCTATACCAGAGATGAACGCAGTTTTACTGCAGGGAGTATTTTGAACAGCAGTAATGCTTAGGTAAGAGAAAAGACCAGGTAATTAACTTGTCACATCTCTCCTCATATGTAGCACGCATACAATAAATTTGTGCAATAAAAAGTATCACTTTCCATTAGTGCCAAGTGTTCATTTTCTTGTTTCTCTTCATGTTCCATTTGCACATGGTGACCAAAGAATATCTTGCAATTTCAAATAATGTGCTTTCCTGTGAAGTTCACAGATACGTAGATGTGTAAGACATAATGATTCTCCTGTTGGTAACTAAACGGACATTGAATTTTAGAACTTGAAATAATTTTACTTTTATAAAATTATTCACTAAGATTTTTTAAAAAGTTCAAAAAGAAAAAGAAAAAATTAACTTTGCTTAATCTTGTTTTTAAAAGTTTTATGTTCGTTGATTATAACTGATACTTTTACTTTTATAATAATAAAAGTAAATTTCTAAAAACAAATTTGAATATAATTTTAAGATTTTTCATATATTTATACATGAAGTTACATTTTGATGAAAGTATAATCTAGTTTGTGTCCTCTGAATGTCATTACATTTTATTTTTAATCATTTTCAATTAATCTGTTACAATGATAAAAGAACAAACAAAAAGCTTGATTGTAAGAACATAATTGGTAATTTTGCTGAAATAAAGGAAAGAAAAATATTTTATAGAAAAATAAATTTTACAGAATATATGAACATTCATAACTTACATACTCATCCAAACATTGCTGATTCTTCAATACAGATACAAATGGGGCATCTTTGATAGTTTGCCTAATATATTTTTAAACTTTGCTGTTAGGCAGTATTTGACTACAGTATTTCATCCTTTATTTGACAGTATATAGGTTAGGATTCATTTCAAAATGTCTCTGACATACAGCGTGTGGGCCCAGGCTTGCGCTCTTGCTCAGGATGCTGTAAATATTAGGATAGGACTGACTGTGAGCCCGGGATTTGAGCTGCACTGAGGCCTCACCCAGATCTGAGGAGCAGATCTGGAAGGACTTGCTCAGATGTCCTCAGTGCTGTCCAGCTTCCTCTCTTCCCTTTGGCAGCTTTTAACTTGTTCAGTGTCAGCTCCCAAAGTCATTCAAGCAGGTGTAGAGGCATTTGTACACACACATGCTGAGTGTCAGCAACCAGCAGTCCTTGAACTCCACGGGGCCTATGTTTCTAGAGCAGACCAACAGTTTCCTCAATGTTGTGACCTAGAAGAAGAACTCCCTTTCCTCTGATGGGGGGTACATTCGGCTCTGACACTATTTCGGATGTGGTGTGGTGGTCTCGCCGTGTTTTGGCTATGATCCTTTATGGCCCCCCTTTCCCTCCTCCGCTTCTTAAATAGACAGAGTCAATTACTGTGGCTTTAGACCACAGCACACATGGATCTGGGGCACTGCCATTACTCAGTATAAAGTTCAGGGTGGAAGAGTGAAGGAAGCTGGCATTTATGGGTGTGTGTCATTGCACATCGTGGCTGGAGTAGTGAACAGGGCAAGGCTATCTCAGGCGACTGTGCTGTAACAGGGAGGAGGACAGGTAAGAAGACCACTCTCACAGGGAGGCAGGCTAAGCCTCCTCGTTTCCTGCCCTGCAGGGCGATGACTAGATTCCCTCCAAAGACTGTTACATAGGCAAGAAGAAAACCAATGGAACAACATGTTCAGGAACTACAGGGTAGGCATCAAATGCTGAGAGGGGGAGCTGGACGAGGGACTGGTTCTGTAGGATGGCTCCTGACAGAGGTGGGAAAATGAACATTCCAGGGACAATATCCCCTGCTGACTATCCTGCAGCCAGGAGAAAGGCGAGCCCAGCTCTGACTCCGAGATGTCACACAGATGAAAGCCAGCACAGTAGGAAGTGAAGCAGGGACACTGAAGGGTGAGAGGCACATGACAGAAATTCCTACAGGTCACATGAGGAAGAGGATGCCCTGGGACAGCCCTGACAGGAACGGCCCTGGTGGACGCGGCCAACGCTGGGTCTGAGGACTCTGTGAGGGAGGGGGATGTGCCAGTGACCCCCAGAAAGGAACGCTGTCCTGCAGCCAGAGGGGCTCAGGGAGCCCAGAGCTCAGACAAAACATGATGAGAGACCGAAAGGAGGGAGGAAAGGAAGGGAGGGAGGGAGGGAGAGAGGGAGGGAGGGAGGGAGGAAGGAAGGAAGGAAGGAAAGAAGGAAGGAAGGAAGGAAGGAAGGAAGGAAGGAAGGAAGGAAGGAAGGAAGGAAGGAAGGAAGGAAGAAGCAAGTGGGAAAGAGAGGGAGGAGGCAAAAAGTCTCACTTCCCTTACTTTGTAAGGTGTATAAATGTTTGGTCACTGTGTTGTACACCTGAAATTAATATAACATTATATGTCAACTATAACTGAAAATAAAAAAATAAAATTTTGTACCAATTACAAAAAAAGTGACCCTTCCTCTCAGTCCCTCTCTTCTGTTCGCCCATAACAACAGCTTCACTTTTTAATCAAGTGAAGGAACCACACTTTTTAATCCATTTGCCCTCTACTCAGTGACCTGCTGGTCACATTCTGGAAACAGAAGGGCTGGAGTTGAGACACTCAGAGTGTGGGAAGGAAAGAACACAGAATTATGATTTGGGGACAGCTGGGCGTCTTCTTTTCTGCATCCCAGTTAGTCACTAGAGAAACTGAAGAGGCGACTGTGCTCAGGAAATTTCTGGAAATAGAAGAATGAAACTTCTGATTAACTGATTGTAAGTATTCTGATGGCTTCTGACAGGGGAGGGAAAGGGACTTACTTATGAAGTGCAGGTGAGCTTTGCAGGAGAGGATAAAACGTCCTGTATGACCAAAGGGGAAATCACACCAGAGGGAGAAGCTGTGGAGAGGCCGGAAGGGGAAGCAAGGCCGTGACCCCGACGTCGTAGGAACCCGAGGCTTTATGAATGGTTTCCTGTCTGCAAAAGCCAGCCTGACAGTAAAACCCACCTCAACATCGAAGGGGAAAGACAAATGTGACAGTATCTGGGACATTATTTATTGTCTTGCAAGGCCAAATAACCTTATTCTTCTTACATAACTCTTTTTCCTATTTCAATTCTCTTTTAAAGAATGTTAAAAGTATTTAAATACATTAAACTCATCTTAGTTCACTTTAAAAAGCAGGGTTTTTTTTATCTTAGCCAAGATTCCTGTGAAAACATCTCATAATGTGCTTTTTGTTTTCTGACTTCAGAAACAATTTATGCAATAATGTATAGTAACAGATTTTATTATCACAGTAATTTTATTTTTAATTGTTACTACTGGTTGTACATTTTATTTTGGGGACATGACTCATTTTTACAAGAAGGTGAGTGAAGTACAGATCAAATTTGTAGAACGGGTCAGAGGCAGAAATAAAAAAGACAGACATTTAGAGAGTAGCTCAATGTTCCAACACTAGGAGTTCAGTAAGTGTCATACTACAAAAAGAGGGGTAGAGTTTTCCAGGGCCCAGGGAAGGAAGGAAGGATAATGTCTCAGTTAGGGGTGTCTAGAGAAACAGAACCAACTACACAGATAAACAGATAGATAGATAAATTATTAGACAGCTATATTATGAGGAACTGGCTCACGGTATTACAGACTCTGGGAAGTCCCATGATCTTCCGTTTGCAAGCCGGAGACCCAGCGAAGCTGCTCTGCAGTT
The DNA here is from genome assembly GCF_036850765.1 of Saccopteryx bilineata. NCBI lineage: Eukaryota > Metazoa > Chordata > Mammalia > Chiroptera > Emballonuridae > Saccopteryx > Saccopteryx bilineata. The sequence continues at coordinate 164,397,808 of NC_089494.1, forward strand.
CAGGGCTCGAGAGCCAGAGCGTGAGGATGGATCACCAGGAGACAGTCTCCTCAGCCTCCAAGAGCTTCAAGGCAGGGACTGTAGAGAGGTCTATACATCTACAACTCTGCACTCTTCATACACCATTCTGATGAGAAGGCAATCAATTGACACAAGCCCCTTCATTTCCTACCCAAGCACCAAAAAGCAGGCATTGCCTCAGGGTCTGCATCCTGACATCCAGGGAAGGGATGAAGTCACACAGCAATAAGTAATAATGTGTGATTAAAATCGCTCATCTTTATCCCCAATTGGTTTAAAAAATAATGATTATTATTTATATAATGATTGAGCAAATTTTAAAGTTCATTAAATGTCTCTCTGAGTCTTTGATCTATTTTTTCCCCAATCTTATTCCCAAATATTTGAAAACAGTTTCAATTATAAAAATGTGTACACATAGAGGACAATCTGAAGCCCAATGCATTGTTTACAATAGAAAACAGTCCCTCAATCACCATGTTGGTACAACTAAGAACTCATATCATTGTGTGCCTGTGAATAAGTGGTACGAAACAGGCAGAAGCAGTTTGTGTTATAGTTTCTGCCAACTGGAATTCAGGAAAACTTTCACTAACTTTTCTTAGTGGGGGTCCCATTCTAATTTAGTTGTGTGATGACTTGGGTGCACACAAGATGCGTCAGAGAATTACAGTGCTGCCTCCAACCGCATTGCTCCCTCAGTCTCTGGCTGATGTTAGTCCATTAAACACAAAGTTTTGGGGGTTTGTTAACATTATTTATTCATTCAACTGAGTGTTTCCCGAGCCTTTACTCTATGGAAGGTCATGGGAAATTGCAGGGTAAAACAATGGTAATAACCAGTTCCCCGTTATGCCCCAAAGGAACCTCTGTGTGGAGTGAGGACAGGCAGGTGTGGACAGACCTCCAACGAGCAGCGCCCACTTCTCAGATGACATTCATGGCTCCCAAGTTGCATTACATGTTCATAGAATTTCACACTTCAGCTAAAAATGAGGTAACTCGTCATTTTACAACTTCACTAAATAGTGGGCAATTTCTCAATCTCACTGATTATTAGATAACCCCATGAAACAGAATGGGTGAATTGCAGTATTTCTATGAAACGGCACACGAATGCTTGGGAAGAGGCTCGTTTTAAAAATAAATAGAAATAGCTAAGAAACATTGTTGAGCCGGATGTGTGTGAGTCTTATGCAAACGTTTAAAAGAAATTTAAAAGTCTAGGTGGATTCTGCGTTCAGACATCTTTCACGGTATCAGTGGGAATTCCTTGGCCCATGGCATGGTTTAAGGAAGGAAAGGAACCTTGAGCGCTTTCAAGGTGCCGAGCTCAAAGCAGACATTAGTGCTCCGTGGAAAGAAGGACATCTATGTAGATCTTGCCAAAGTAAAATACTGTTGGCATTTCTTTTGGACTTTAAAGCCTTAACTAACTTGTAAATTCAACAGATCCAACTCTTGCTGCACAAGAGCTTTTTCCGGTAGCCAATGTCCATCTGCCAAAAAGGAACAGAGATGAGCTCAAGTTCAGGGATGAGAGTACTTCTTAGTTTCATGAAATGCATCTATCTAATAATTTTCTATAGGTTTGCAAGCTCCTTGTCATGATCTTTTAAATATCTGAACACTTCAGTGGTTTTTTCCTCCGTTCTGTTAACATACATCTGAAGAGAGAAGCCTGCTCATGACTTGTTCTGATCAATTTTACTGCAGGATCTGGAAGTGGAAAACCACGAGACAGATTTGAACTAGGTGTTGTATAGTTCCCAAAGGCAGCCACATTAATATAATAGTCCATGTGTCGGTGGAAGGGAAACTCCCTTAAATGAGACTAATAAGACTATACCAAAAACAGACAAAGTGTTCCCCCAAGGGGCTGTTTTCCCACAGCCGCACGGTTATTTCTCTAAGAATGCCTCTGTGTCACCCGAACCTGGAAAAATCAGACTGGTGCCATGGACCTGATAGCACTGACCACATCCTTTGTGGTGACAAAGAAAGAAAGAGGAATGAGTTGAGGTCAGAACAGTGCCCAACACACAGGGAGCGCTCTGGCACGCCATCCTTTTTTAGTTTTCCCTGAAGAGAGAAGATCGGCTCTGAGATTTTGCCAGTTTTCTTGGACTTTTTACAAACTCAGAGGACATATAAGAATGATATAATTTCCAATGTCTTCAATACCAGGAAAAAAAAATAATGTAAACTGTTTGGAAAATGTAGCTATTTTGTGTAGTGTTGTCATCTGACTCTGCGGCTGCCTGTTAAAATAGTCTTGCAACAAACACTTGGGGCCAAATTGTGGCTCAGAGCGTCTTTGGTTAAAGAAACCCCATTAGGAAGGCGGGGATGCTGGTTAACACCTTTTCTCTCCAAGGCTTCCCAGGTCTCCTTCTGACCCTACTTTGCTCCCAGCAGTAAGATTTGGCAATTCTAACAAGTTATCTTATGCTTTTTGGCAGGAGTGATATTAATCACAGAGTTGATCATTGCAACGGCTTTGTTCAATGATCCCACGGCTTCAAAACATAAGAACAATATCCCCATTAAAACATAGAAATGCCTGAAGTGATTCAATGTTTTCCATGTTATATTGTCATATTCCACATTTCAGGTTTGAATCCTCACTTTTAAATATTTCCTAAACAGTAATGATTCAGATTTATCAATGATGGTTTAAGACAAGGAGTGAGAATAACAGCTAAAATTGTAAAAAAAAACAAATGCCCCAAACCTAGCCAAACAACCAACAGACCAAATAAACAATTGAACCAGGTGTCCATCTTGGAAATGTTATGGAAACAGGTAACTATACAACATGCAGGTGGAGTTTAATAGCTTTTGTGAAGAGGCAGTTTCCTTGCATACTTTTCTAGAGCATGGAGATTTAAATCCCTTGGAACCAAGAGAAATAATCCAGACTTTGTAAGTATGCAAGATAGATGGATAATTACTTTATTCCTGTCTGGGTTTTTTTTTTTTTTTTCTGGGTTGTTGATTACAACAATCCCAAAATTGGGTGGGTTCTGGTTTTTTTTTTTTGTGTTGCTGTTGTTTTGAGCCTGACAGCTGTAATTTGTATTTCAAACACCAGAGGACAGCACTAGACTGGGCTAAAGTTCCTTGGGTCCCGAGAAAGAAAAGCAAAGACCAAAAGAAGACGTTTCTCTAAGATAATGTCCGTTTTTGTCCCCCTCCTTTTCTCTCTGTTTCCCCCTCACTCCCTCTTTATCACTCTCCCATGTGTTGTCATCCCTTTTTCTTCTAATGGCAATCCTGTTCACTGTTCACAAGAAAATTCCTATATATTGCATTTGGAGAACAAAGATTGTGAGGTGACCTCTCACCATGGTGGGCACACAATTTGCAGTTTAAATTGCAGTGTCTGTTTTTGGCTTCTGAACACCATTCAACACATTTAGTAAGTTAGTTGGAAGTAATTCTTTGGGGTATGTTACTTTTCCATTTTTCTTGTATTCTCATTCTTCCTGTAAACTGTTTCTCTCTAAAGTTAGTTTGGAAGCACAGCCGGACCTGGACTCTCATTCTTCTGAAATGCACCCTCTGAAACCTGTAGGAGGAACGACTTCCACGCAGCCATCTGCAGGACTCTGTTGTCACCGACGGCACGTTGACCTCATCCCAACACAGTTGAGGCCTGGAGGAGGTAGAAGGTTGCTGTGGATACTGATTCTGGCTCTGTGGCTTTAAGATCATTTATTTCTTTCCATTTCAATTGTTTTTTTTTTCTTAGACTTCAAAACAGAGTTAATAGCAGTACTTATTTTGTACTGTTATGAGAATGATAGGATGATGGTATCTGGCATACAGGGAGTGCTCAGTGTTTGCTATTATGCATTTCCATTATCCTTAAATCTTTATCTCTTATTAAAAGCTTGTTGGAGTTACTGCACTAATAGTCCAACTTTTCTTCCTCTATCATATAAACTAAATCACAAGAACTAAGATACTGTTACACATCAGCTAATCAAGACATTTAGGAATAAAAAATATCTTAAAAAATACTTTATATTGGCTCTGGCTGGTTGGCTCAGTGGTAGAACGTCGGCCTGGCGTGCAGAAGTCCCGGGTTCGATTCCCGGCCAGGGCATACAGGAGAGGTGCCCATCTGCTTCTCCCCCCTTTCCCCCCTCCTTCCTCTCTGTCTCTCTCTTCTCCTCCCGCAGCCAAGGCTCCATTGGAGCAAAGATGGCCCGGGCACTGGGGATGGCTCCTTGGCCTCTGCCCCAGGCGCTAGAGTGGCTCTGGTCGCGACAGAGCAACGCCCCAGAGGGGCAGAGCATCGCCCCCTGGTGGGCGTGCCGGGTGGATCCTGGTTGGGCGTATGCGGGAGTCTGTCTGACTGCCTCCCCATTTCCAGCTTCCAAAAAATACAAAAAAAAATACTTTGTATTTAGTTCTGGCTGGATAGCTTGGTTGGTTAGAGCATTGTCTGGAAGCACAGAGGTTACTGGTTTGACCCCAGGTCAGGGTATATACAGGAACAGATCAATGATCCTCTCTCTCTCTCTCTCTCCCTTCCTCTCTTGCTAAAATCAATAAATGAAACTTTTAAAATGTATTTTTGTATTTGACTTAGAATAACACCCACAATCCACAAAACTGATATATTTTTACCCTCTTAATGGTCAAAAAAATAATGTTGTAGCATAGAATATATTTTATAATAAAATTCAATTTGAGAGCATTCTATTTCTGAAGCCTGGTCAGATTAGATTTTCTAATTCTTTATTATTCAATACTGCAGCCACAGGCCTTGTGTGACCCCAGGAGGGCTTAATGTGGCTGGTCCAAACTGAGACGAACTGACAATGAAAAACACACTCTGGAGTCAAAGATTTGGCACAACAAAAATAATGTAATTATCTCATTACTATTCTTTTGTGATATCTATCCTTTGAAACAATATTTTAGCTACATTAGGTTAAATAAATATTATTAAAATTATTTTCACCTATTTCTTTTAAGTTTTTAATGTGCTTTAGAAAATTTTCAGTCCCATATGTGGCTTGCCTTGCATTTCTAGCAGATACCACTCTCCTCCGTGATTTTGCACCAGTGGAAAATTCAAAGTGGTGTTCGTTATAATATATTTAAAAGTAAATAAACCTATGGAGGAAAATATATTGAGAATTATATTTGCTTAAGAGGTATTTAAAAAGATCCACCAGTAATTTGCTGAGCCCCATTCTCAGTTTTCTGCCCTTTAAATAATGTGTCTTTGTTGAAATATGACAAGTAAAGCTGTTTTCCTTTTCTTCTTTGCTTTCTTGGAAAGGCTGAGTCTTAATGTGAATTATCAGTAAATCCACCAGAAGAGTGCGGGTGCTATTTGCAGGTTTCCTTGTGCGACTCAGCCAGGGTCTGGGTGCTCTGTGGAGACACTGTCTGCTCCAGCTCTCCCTCATTCAGGTCCATCTCCCTGAAAAACTCAGCATTTACTCCTTAAATAAATATGTTGCATTGCGGGATGAAGAATAGCCCAGCACATTTTTTCCCTCACCTTAAGTGACATTTTAAAATGTTTCCAGTTTATAAAAATTCATTTTCAAATCAGAAAGTTTTCTCCCTCATCCCCAGTGCAGCGGAATCAGTGGTGATAGATGCTTTTCTGTTTTCCTGCTACATGTAGTACATTTCCATTAGCTTATTGCCATGTTGGTTTCCCTTTGTGAAGGAGCGCAGGTCACAACGAGGCCAGGAGCCCGCCCCCTTCTCAGCGGCCACCGTGCTGCCAAGCGTCCCTCTGATGCAAATCTCGCAGTTCCCTCCTTCGTCATATTCCTGCCATGTTGCATTTTGTAAAATTCTAGAAAACATTTTATGACACCCAGGGCAGGAAAGGCATCATTTATAGAACGTGCTGATGAGTTGGCTTTTATTTATAAATCATTTTGCTTGGAAGGCTTTTATTTTCAGGCATGCAGTAGAACCTGGATTTTGTTTAAACAAATCTGCTGCCTCCTCTATGCATACTGCTTTTCACACGACTCCGGTATTTCCATAATAAATAATAAAATACTACTTTTGGGAGTTTTTGCAGTGGGTGTTTGCAAAACCTGCAGATATGTTCTCAGACTGGGTTTGCACTACACTGGCTCCAACTCGCCAATTTACCCTGGGGGCCTAGCGAGTGCTGTTATTCTATTGTCATTCAATGCAGATTGGCAATAAAGATGACCAAAACACCTGTGTGACTGTGCCAGGTCCTGGTTCCTCATCTATGGCATAATATTTTGGATCTAAAAGACAAGGTAATTCTTATTTCCAAATCATTGGAGTTACTAGAATAGAAGAGAGTGGCTGGGGGTTGTGATGCTGTCAGAGGCCTTAGAATTTGCACCACAGATCCCCTGTCCTCCACCTGCCCCGACTGCACCATGCCACTCAGATTTCTGAGCCTCAGTTTCCCTGTACAGTATATATAATGGGAGTAAAATAATGCTTTTGGATGGGACAGTTAGGTGGATTAATGCACTGATAGTAGAAGAGGCCATGTTGTAAATGACCCAGAAGAGCAAAGTGTTACCTTCCTTTTATTATTTTTGATGTTTGACAAATAAGACCCCAAACCCTGGTTGGCCTGCCAGACTGCTCTGTTTAGGAAGACTTCTGTACTGTTAACTACTGGATGATGACTGGGAGTCGCCAAAAGTGCCTGACAGATAAATGTATAGATAATTCTCTCCTTGGTTCTTACAAAGGTATGGCTTTGACCAATTGTAAAAATGCAAACCAAAATTTTCAAGACCAGCAAGGAAATATATACAATGTGTGTTTTGGTTGGGGGTCAAGATTGCCAGTGGCTGCTTGGTGACATGTGAAGTCCATGTATCCTAGAAGGTCTCTGGTGGTCAAGGGTTCGCTCGTGGTGACTCTATGGAGGAGAGAGGAAAGGTCAGGCTGAGACTGTGATGGGAGTCCACGAGACACCTGGGACTGGCTTCTGGAGGAGTGAAGAGGCGGGAGTCTGGTCTCTGTGCTGACAACAGTTAGTTGTGCTGTTTGGAGAGGACCCTCAGAGGCCTTCTGTTTCAGTCTCTCATCTTCTTAATTGTCCTGACCACAGGGACGCATGCCCTCCTCCCTGCTTAACATAAGACCTGCCAGCTTGCAGCAAGTCATAGTCATAAAGGAAAAAGTAATGTCCATTTTGATTGTGGATTAAATCAGTGTTATTACACTGATTAATCTGCTGTAGATTTTTAATAGGCTTTATCTTTTTAGAGCAATTTTAGATTCACAAGAAAATTGAGAGGAAATTAATTACAAATATTTCCCACCTACCTCTTGTTCCCCCACATACACGGTGTCCCCTGTACCAACATCCCCACCAGATGGTACATTTGTTATAATTGATGAATCTTCATTCACACATCATTATCACCCAAAGTCCATAGTTGACATTAGGGCTCACTCCCAGTGGCGTACACACGTTCTGTGGGTTTGGACAAAGGTATAATGACAGGCACCCCCCATTATAATGTCATACAGAGTAGTTTTACTGCCCTAAAAATCCTGTGCTTGGCCCACTTATCACTTAATAATTTGCTATAGATTTTTTATCCTAACTTTTATATCTCAGTTTGACATTTTTCTTGTTAAAACTCTAAAGTGATTTGGTCTCAGACACTCTGCTATGATAATTACTATCAGCCCTTGAATGGTAAGCTCTGCATTTAAATTTCTAAACATTTTATTTGCAAGCAGCCATTTTTGGGGGAAATTAGTGCCTTGCGTAGCCTATACTTTATGGTAAAAACTTTTCCTGTTATGGCACGTGATTTCTGTCAGTTGGTGGCATTTCAGAAGCGATTTCTAGGAGCACAGTACTCTGAGTGTGTAACTTGGTGTCATATTATTATTTCTAGGGGAAAGAAGTATTGCCAAAGCACTTGGAGTTGCTGAAGAAGCCAGCTGTTTAGCTTAGTGTGAGGCTTTCCCAGCCCTGCGGAGAGGAGGGGGCATCGCCTCCGATCCTGCTGGGAACTGCTGTGCTCGTCACATGTGGTTACGCTTCCAACGTGCCATTTTTATCACTGTGGCTTCTCCCAGCCTTTTGATTAGGAGGAAAATAGTACATCAACAATTAGCTGACTTTTGGTTGTGTCCTCTTTTTACAAGAACACATTTCAGATAATGCCCAAGATTAGCCTGTTTCCTTAGAGCCTCTCCCTCGTCCTCCAGTTTTTTCTCAGTCTATCTTCAAATGAATTAAAAGTTCTGATTTATTTCCAGGCCCTTTAAAAAAAAACAGCTCCCTGAAAAGCAAATACTATTTGTAGTGGTGACAGGCAATTAGCAAAGCATTTAGATTTATTATAAAGCACCCAGGAAAGTGGTGTTTTATTTTGCTTTTCCAGGAGTCTTAAACAGTCTCTTATAGATAGTGGGCTGGGTGAGATTGCTTCTTTCCCACAGAGTGGGTGGTCCAGTGTGGGAGGTACAAGTTCCCATTGCTCTGTCAGCTCCGTGTGGCTGACTGGGGTCCTTACACCCAGCTTCTCGTTTTCTAATAAAAGCACGTTTTCTTACTTCTTACTTGGGCTTCATTGACTCCTTCTGTAGTTTCCTCCTAGAGAAAAATTGATTTCAGATAATGGTTCACATGTTGGATCCCAGTGCTGTGTGGAGCATAACACTGGTTTGTATCTCGTGAAATTGGGCTTCAGGAGAAACCTGGAGGGAGGCATTTATTCTCTTTCTTTTGGAGACTCAGAGGCAGAGACTCTGATGAAGGAGGCACGAGGCAGCATCAGGGCCAGGCCTGGAGCGGCCCGGGGGACGTAGTGCCAGCGCCACGCTCCTTCCCCGGGACCCCCCTGCTCTGCCTCAGCTTCTTTGTTTCCTGCCAATAAAATTAATTTCCTTGGATTCTCTTCCAGGATCTCCCACTCCTAATTCATACCTTTCTCCAAAATGTCACTTATTGTCATCTGTTCCCACACCACACAGGATGGGGAACAGTTCACACTCCTGCATTGTGGCCTGAAGTGACTTCAAGCCAATTTAGAGTCAACGTGAAAATGACACCCGGAATGATTCTTCCCAAATGGTTCCTTCCCTTGTCAGACAATACCTCAGTGTTCTTTTAACACAAAGTTTTTCCTAAAGAATCTATTTTATACTCATACAAGTATCCACAAGCCATATACACGCATGCAAGAACACACTCACATATGACAATAAACAGAATCAAGTCTTTAGAATGTAAAAGCCATTTTATTTCCTTTAAAACACCATTGGCAAAATATATTGCTAATACTAATAATATATGATAGTATATTAATAACACCTATATTATATTGATATTATTTATATTAATGCTCACATATTAATATCTATACTGTTATAATAATTATATTTTTAATAACGGCCATACTATCAATGGCTATATTATTCTACAGTGTATTGTGGTACAGTATATTGTATAGAGAGTGTGTTATTAGCCACTATGAGTAGAGCAGCACTAAATCAATGACTGTATTATCCCAATACCTGTAGTTTACTGTGGTGCATACTAGAGCATATAATTAGTAACTGTAGCAACAGCAGCAGTGATGTCCTGTGACCTCTCTGGGGAACACTGTCCTGAGTTCTCTACACCCTTTGAGGTGGCATGTAGACCCTGTCACAGATGAGGACTCGAGGTCACACTCACACTCCAGCCTGCGCCCTTGGGCTCCTGGCCACTGTGCCTGGAGGCCCCCAACGCCATCCATCCCTTTCTCTGTATAAGGAGCATTTTGGAATCAGATCCTCATTCCAGGGATTGTTCTTGCCCTTTCACAAGAAGCCTGTTTCTTTGTGCAGCTGCAATGCCTCGTGTCACAGGCAGCATTAAAATCTCTGCACACGTGCTGGATTAAAGTGATCACTTCTTCCCAAATAACTAGCAAAGACTAAGTTTCTGGTCGTTGGCCCTGCCTTCCTCCCATGCAGCTGAGAATTTTCATAAGTTTCAATATGTTGTCACCTAATGAACAGCTTCTAAATTGTCTCTGATATCAAGAGACAGGGTACAAGTTCTTTAATCAATGTGTTCTGATATTTACAAATGTGTAGCATTTTGGTGGAGGAGAAAAGAATTTTAAAATGTCATCATTAAAACGTGGTATCCATGTGGATGGAACACACTGTGAGCATTTACACGTTTTTAGGTTTTACAAAGGATTTTATTGAGTCGTTAATGACACTGGAATATGTGGCTCACAGGAAATTCAGTAGAGAGGAGCATGCCAAACATATGCGCAGCGCAGGCTCAATATATTAGATTACGAATAGATCTTTTATTTTTTAAAGGGCGAGGAGAAAACATAGTGTTAATAGCTAATAACAGCTATTTTCTCTGAGTCTTGGGATTTTAAATGACTTTTTCTTTATACTTTTGCACAATTTCAAAATTTTGAGCAGTAGGCATGTGTTTCTTTAATAATTAAAAAAAAAAAAAAGAGAGAAGATGTTTTTAAGTGGAGAAAGACCACAGAGATAATAATTAAGTGAAGTTTACCACATGCCTCCTGTCAGGAGGGATGTTCTGGAAGGTTCTGTGGCCCGTGCTGTGTTGATATTTGTCCCGATTGCCTGATAAACTGCTTCCCAGAATCCGCGCTGCTGTCTGGCGGCGGCCGGATCCTCCGGTCCCCTCGCTCTTCCTCGAGTCTGGGTGAAAGCTACTGTTAGGACAGACACTCCCAGGGAAATTTTTCTGGAGGTTGTTTTTCACAGCCATTAATTTTCTATTTGCATCAGATTTCCTTTTAACTTTAGGAAATTTGGTTTTTATTGTCCTCCTAGGAGGCCCGAGGGCGCAGGGTGCTCACACTCTCCTGTTTCCCCTTGTAGACTCTTATTCAAATTTAGATTATGACGACATGAAAAATTTGTTGGGGAAAGTAATCAGTAGGGCCATATGTTAGAGTTTCAAAAATCACCCTAATTTCCATTTAACTCACATCATAAAAATCACCCTCCCTTTCCATCAGACTATTAGAAGGTGTTTTAGATGAGTGATGTCGGGAATGCCTGCAAGGAAAAGCTAATAGCGAGGCCTTGATCTCCCTGAGAGCTATTCATCTTTGTCTTCCAGCACCCAGCACACTCAGCCTCTCTGACACACACACACACACACACACACACACACACACACCACACCACACCACACCTCGATGGAGGTAAACCATAAAAAGGAAAGCTCTTTGAGTACATAAAGTATAAGACTACATTTTATTTTTATTTACTAGAAATTTATGGAACAGCAGCTGAGGCACTGCTGGGAGGGGCCGCCTCCCTCCCGCCCTTCCGCCTCCCGCCCTGCCTCGGGCAGTCTCTGATCCCTGGTGTCCGGTGTCCGGAGTCAGGGAAGGGTCTGGCCCTCCCTGGGGAAAGGGCTAGAGCTGGCAGAGAGCTGTGGAGCTCTTTCTTCGTTACTCCTCTGATGATTGCAGACCAACTGACATCATGACAGCTTCTATTTCTAACGTGCATTGTCATTATATTTAATAACTCTTCGTATGACACCCTCCCCCGGTCACTTACAAGAATGCTTCATTATTAGTCAGGTGGTTATGAGATGCCATTCATTTAATATGCCCAATGATTCATGTTTAATTTTAATATCCCACCATATTGGAATGACCTGTGCATATTATTGTGGTGTTTGTAAAAGCACAGCTCCTGGCATGCTTTCTCAAGCGCTGTGCTTGGGAAAGAGATGGCCATGTCGTTTTGCACTTGGTTGTTGAGCCTGATGGAGCTGGCCCTTCTGCACTGTGGGGTGGACAGGCCATCTCTCCCCAGACACCGAATCTCCTCTGGATAGTGCCTCAGGTTTCCATCTTCAGGTTGTAAGGCCCGTGATCATGGAGAAGCCTGTTTGCATTGTTCTGCCCTTTCCCTAGCTTCAGGAAGGCAATGCATTTTGCTCATTGCCTGAGGCTACTAATTATGTACACACATTCTACGATCATTCAACCATATTTGCAGTTGAGCATTAAATATATTTTGTTCGTTGTTAAAATTGGTTTGATGAAAAACAATCAATATTTTGAAAACCCATGACACTGGAGGAATGTGTTCAAAAGAGAAAGACTTGATTCTTCCTGATTTCATTTTCTAACTCTGGTTATTAAGCCTGCTTCAAATGACTCCATGGAATTACAAATCTACTTAGTTTAGGTGGGTGCTTTACCTGTGGAAACAATGGACTTCTTATGGTTTATGTAAAATATCTAGGAATTTACTTGAACTCATATCCCAATACCCACATGTCAGCAGGTTGGTATTACCGTATTTCCCCATGTATAAGACACACGTTAATTTTGGGGCCCGAAATTTGAAAAAAAAGTATTACATAAAGTTATTGAACTCAAGTTTTATTCATCATAAAATTCATACAACTCCTCATCACTGTCAAAACTCCCATCCATTAGCTTGTCCTCATCTGTGTCTGATGACAAATCACTGTCTTCATACATGTTCTGTTCTGTGATGGTGATGGGGTGGCTGCCCACCTGCATGGACCAGTCAGGGGACTATCCCTCAGCTCTGACATCAGAATTGCATCAACATTAGATGCAATTGGTGTGTTTGAATTTACTGCTCTGTAAGCACAAGGACACAGGTGCTGCAGGCTCAGGCATGGCTACAGATGAGAGTAGCCCTCAGCCTAGCTAGTAGGGCAGGGCTTCCTGTCTCCCTGTTCCTTCAGTGTCGCTGCGACAGTTATAACGTTTTTATGCCCTTGCTTGGACAAGCTGGGACTAGAGTTTTCCTTTTTCTTCCAAATGCAGACAGAGCCTAAATATTTGGTCATAGAAATTACCACTAGATAACCACCTAACTTATGAAATCTGGCTTTCTGCGGAACAAGGGAATATTTTTCTCCACTAGGAAATTTGTACGGATATAATTATTAAGCAATGTGGAATAGCTTCCAGTCAGTAAGATAAAAAAAGGAAACAACACTGTTTTCTTTGCAAGAAAAACCTACGGGGTTCTAAAGTGAAAATTTATTACTGAAAAAAGCCTTTAATTGAAAAAAAGAAAACATCTTTTTTTTTCTTTTAGAAAAATCCACATAAATAAATTAGAGGTTTGTGGAAAACATGTGGGTCTGTAACTGCAAATCTCATTTAGAAACGTTAAAATGTAGTTCTTGCATGTTGTTCTACTAAAATTTGCTGCATTCACAGCTTGACGTGAAGTTGTGCAAATGTTGCTATCCCTTTAAGATTGCCTCGCTAGAGGTGCACACAGGGAATATATGAAGTGCTTTGGGATTTACATGATATTGCTGTTTTCCTAGGAGTTCTGAATAAAATACAAATTATGATAAAAATATCTCTGGAATGTCTTTAAACCAAACTGGCCAGTTGAGCAGAGGCCTCCATTAGCACATGTTCAAACCCTCCACACGGGCTCTGCTGCCACCTGATGTTTTACTAATATTTAGAGATACTCTCGCAGCAGGCATTTGCAAATGTTCTCCCAGAACTTGGGTAAACGGTATTAACATAATTCCAAATCCTATCGCTTTTATGTGCTAAGAGAGTAAAAGCGGTTTTGCTATTTTCAGTTGTAAATTTGAGAAGAAAAAAAAGAACACTGAGAGAATCCACGAAGATATCTACAAAATAATGAGAGCTTAGCAAATATATAGCTCAATGTACTATCCTCTACTACAGTGTCAGATCACATTTCTTCAAATTAATTTATTATGTAAATTTTCAAATATTCCCAAAGCAGAGCATGCTCAAATCTCAACAAAGATCCAGAGTTTGCTGTTTGGCTTCATTCACCTGTTTGACTATATTATTTTCTTATGATATAGTTTTAATGTAGTTTTCATGAAAGATCATGTCAACCTGACACACTTGACCATGTGTCTCTGAACAGTATGGGCATTCTCCCACAAGCCATTATCATGACAACTTACCCCAGTTAAGGATGTGTTTTGTTATTATCTGACATTCACAATCAGATTCCCCTCTTTTCTCAGCAGTCCTTTTTTGTAGCTCATTTCTTTGATCATGATCGGAACCAGGTCCACATATTCCCAGAGTTCTCTAAATCTCCAGTTTTACCTACTCCCACTCCTTTTCAGTTTTCTCCCTGCCACTGAGTTGAAGGATGCCCCCCATGATGGTTAGCTACATTTATCAATTTAGGGGTCCACAATGCCCAAATATTTGGTTAAGCATTATTTTGGTTTGTCTGTGAAGGTGGTTTTGGATCAGATTAACATTTAAATTGGTGGACTTTGAACAAAGCAGACTGCCCTGTCTAATTTGGGTGGGCCTCATCTAATCAGCTGAAGGAGTTAATAGAACAAAAAGACTGGGCTTTCCAAGCAAGGAAGACTTTGCCAGCAAGTTGGATTCCAACTGCAACATTGACTCTTCCCCAGGCCTCTAGCCTTCTGCCTATCCTGAAGATTTTGGATTTGCCAACCTCCAAAATCACATGGGTCAATTTCTTATAATACTTCTTTTTCCTATGTGCATATAGTCTCTTGATTTTGTCCCTCTGGAGAACCCTCATGCATCTGTAGTCTTGATGTGTCTTTTTGCTTCTTTGTGATGTCTTTAAAGAGTCCTCTCTCAGAGCCTCCCGAAGGAAACAGCCTTGCCGACACTGGGGTGTCAAACTGTGGCCTCCAAAACTGTGGGAGCATAGAGGGCTGGCATTTTAAGCCATGAGGGTGTGGTAGTTTGTTAAGGCAGCCTTCAGTTATAACCTTTCGTGGAAACTTCATTAAAACTATATCATAAGAAAAAAAAATAGTAAAACAGGTGAATAGAGCCAAAGCAGCAAACCCTAGGTCTCTGTTGAGGTTTGAGGATGTTCTGCTTTGGGTATATTTGAAAATTTATACAATAAGTTAATTTGAAGAAGTGTGATCTGACACTGTGTGAAACTAGCAGAGCAGCTTAAACAAAGGCTCTTTCCAGTCCTCCCGCAGCAAGACCTCCCCAGACCATGGAGGGCCTTGTCCCTTCATCATTTACAATAAAGAATTGGACTCAAGGAATGTCCCAGGAGACATTCTCTTTCACTTGTGGGTCATGGGGCATGAAATTATACTATTAGAGATTCACTCCTTAGAATGTAAAAAACACATTAGTTATATCCAAGGGAGATAATGCATTAAGTCTGCAACATAGCTGGTAGAGTTAGATTAGGATAGGACATATTCACCAGTGAGAGAATCTCACATTATGTGAGAGCCCCAGTTCCCAGGGACAGGAGAAGCCAGCTGGCGTGGAGCAGGACGGGAGTGACTACAGCAGGTAGGCAGCTCTGTGGGAACCCTTGTGACCCCAAACACCTCGCTCGGTGTGCCAGGATGACAAGGCCCTGATCACACTTTCATTCAGGACATTTATTCACATTGTTTTGCAATCAGTCCCCTTGAGAGAAAAGGTTAAGATACCTCCTTCCCCATAGAAGATGGCAGGCAGGACTGCTCATGGCTTGCTATAAAACCAGCAGATTCCCAACTCAGGCTTCCCCAGCCCTGAACCAGAACCACTGTGTGCATCACATCCAGAGGGGTCGGGCTGACTCATCACCTGGCGAGATGGTGCCATCGAATCTCAGTCCTCAGTCTGTGGGGCTTACAGGTGGTTAAGCCGGAAGAAAGCTTCCTACTTACAATTTCACCTAGAATTTAGAATTGCATGTAGGATTCACCATGCGCTGTGTGTGTGTGCGTTCGAGTTCATTTTACCCTCAGAGCAATCCTAGGTGGTAAGTTTTCATATTAATGTGGGGATTGGAGCACAGAGTGTCGCAGAGCTTACCCAGGGACACAGAGCAGAGAGTGGCAGAGCAGGGATCGACCAGCCAGGAGGCCTGGCTCCCATGTCTAGGGTGTTCTCAGAGTACAAGGTGGGCAGAGAGTAAAGAAAGTGATGCACGCACCATTGTCTCCCTCATTTTCCTTTATCTCTTTGACATGTGAGCGCAGCAGGGGGACAGGAGAGACTATGAGGGGGTGCGAAGAGAAGGTTGAACAGACCCTGCAACTGAGCCATGTAGCGTGCTTGCGGAGTCAGGGCATTGTTGTGGTCACCTGTGAACAGGTGCCTCCCAGTAAGAACTGAGGACCCTGAGCATCACTGACAGTGGCTGAAAGCACCCCACCAGAGCCTGTGATGGAAGGAAAAATGTGCACTACTATGTATATTTTATGCATTTTTTTAATGTGCACACGAGACCAAGATAGAGAGGGAGAGGGAGAGACAGGGACAGACAGAAGGGAGAGAGATGAGAAGCCTCAATTTTTCATTGTGGTATCTTACTTGTTCATTGATTGCTTTCTCATATGTGCCTTGATTGGGGGACTCCAGCCAAACCAGTGACCCTTTGCTCAAGGCAGTGACCTTGGGTTCAAGCCAGTGACCAGGGGATCATGTCTATGATACCATACTCAAGCCAGCAACCCTGCGCTCAGTTCGGTGACCTTAGGGTTTTGAACTTGGGTCCTCAGCATCCCAAGACAATGCTCTATCCGCTGTGCCACTGCCTGGTCAAGCATTTTTATGCATTTTTTTATGGTTACTTTTATAAAAAAACATTAAAGAAAGTGAAAAAATATTGTAAATTGAAAGAGCATTAAAAGTTACAACATTATTTTAAATTTAAATATTATATATACATTCAAAGCAGAATTTGTTATAATTTTACCTTCTTGGCTTTAATAAAAGCCAAGTCTTTAATAATATTTCCAAAACTGATCTCTTGCCTTGCCTCATTTTAAGTAAGCACTGTGAATTAAACCAAATGAGAGAAAGTTTGAAAGTATGTTTGATGAATTTAAGCCTTTAGCAAAATTTATGAAGATTCTTTCTGCATTTGAAAATAAATGTAAAGAAAAAGAAAATAAAGAAATCTATGCTTCACCAGATAAATATCAATTTTTATGGGATAAGTGAGTATGAAATCAAAATTTAGGAGATTATAAATGTCCTAATTTCATATTTGAAATTGAGAAGCTCAACATTAAACAAACTGTCTTCAGATTTTGTATTTGCTAAAAGCAAGTTATTCTGCATGAATACATCTGATTTCCAAATGGCAGTCACTGGCCCTGCTAAGAAACAGAAAAGTATTCCTACAATTTAAGTCCTGGACAAATTTCTTTGGAAATAGTTGGTTTTAAGCAGCCCATGTTATCAATAATCTGTAGTATAAATCAGCATTTTGTCTGGATCTGCTAAAAGTTGTTTCTAAATTTTGTTTACTAAAACTTGATCCAAATATAGAGAAGCCTTGAGAAATTTTACAATATGTGTCTCAGTGGTGTCCCGTAAAAGGACTTTTTGTCAATTAAAGTTAATGTAAAAGAAAATTAAGACTGTTATTTGGTGCAAACATAACAATTTTTTCAAATGAAACCTGGATAATCAAAGAAGTAAGTTTTGAAAATATTATGAAAGAGCTTGTTTCCATTAATGTTAAGAAAGTACAGTTATAACAAATTTTGGTTTTGATGTAATTAAAACATTTAAACTTAACACTGTGAGTTGTAATAAACTTACTGATCAACCTCTCAATATTTTTTTTTTTTTCATTTTTCTGAAGCTGGAAACGGGGAGAGACAGTCAG
The DNA here is from genome assembly GCF_036850765.1 of Saccopteryx bilineata. Classification (NCBI taxonomy): domain Eukaryota; kingdom Metazoa; phylum Chordata; class Mammalia; order Chiroptera; family Emballonuridae; genus Saccopteryx; species Saccopteryx bilineata. Next base: position 164,415,460 of record NC_089494.1, read on the forward strand.
ACAGACTCCTGCATGCGCCCAACCGGGATCCACCTGGCACGCCCACCATGGGGCGACACTCTGCCCACCAGGGGGCGATGCTCTGCCCATACTGGGCTTCGCCATGTTGCGACCAGAGCCACTCTAGCGCCTGAGGCAGAGGCCACAGAGCCATCCCCAGCGCCTAGGCCATCTTTGCTCCAATGGAACCTTGGCTGCGGGAGGGGAAGAGAGAGACAGAGAGGAAAGCGCGGCAGAGGGGTGGAGAAGCAAATAGGCGCTTCTCCTGTGTGCCCTGGCCGGGAATTGAACCCCGGTCCTCCGCACGCTAGGCCGACGCTCTACTGCTGAGCCAACCAGCCAGGGCAACCTCTCAATATTTTTTAACTACTTAATGTTCCAGAAAAAAGTAAACCATCAAAATAAGTCACCACAACGTGGATATGAGGGTGCACGTGCTTCCTTTTGCTTCAGATTTGGGCTTGGCTCAGCCCAGCACTGTCAGATCCCACCGCTATTTCAAATTTTGATGTTTTGTTCATCATGGCATTTTTGCATGAATTTTGATTTTTAAAAATGTTGCACGAATATATTCTCTTGATGACTGAGATTCCCTGGGGCCCAGGTAAGTGCCTCATCCTAACTGGGCCCTGCAGTATGAGGGCAGGTGGAAGGTAACTTTCCCATCGCATCTTATCAGAACCCCGTCAAGAACACGTTCTTTGGTGTAGAAGCTGCGACTCACATAGCCTTCTGGGGGGCGCCCTCTTGTGGCTGGTTAGAGACCTAGTTAATTTCTAGTGGATACAACTGACATGGGGAATTTCGGCTTAATCAATTGAGTATGGGTATCATTTTGAAATATTTATGAACGTTTGGGAATTTTGAAGCATTTGAGGAATTAGTCAGATGTTCATCTTCAATATCATTAAATGGATTAGACCTCTCCCTCTTCCCTTTTCTGGTTTCTTTCTTTTAAATGTTTCTGCCATGTGAACTAATGGGTGATGTCTGGTGATAATGTAAGAGTCTGGTGATTTCCTTTCACAAATCCTTTCTCTCAAGACTTTTTAGGGGTCTTCCAGGTCTTCGGGCTCAGAAAGACCTATCAGCACACAACTGCAAAGTGTGGGCAGCTCCTCAGACAGCAGGAGGGCGGGTAGTAGGGGGTGCAGGGCTGATCTACTGTTCCAAGGAGGCAGAGACTTCCTGGGAGAGAGCAGAAAGGGCTCATCTCAATTCAACCATCTTCTCTGCTTTCCTGAGTTTTTAGGTTAACAGATTTATTTATCATAAACTGTGTCAAACAAAGTCAGGAGGCCTTACAGAGTGGCCGAGAGGTAGAAAATAAACCCAACATGGAAGACATTTATTCATGATTCCTGAATATCTTTATCTTCAATTCATGACAAGAAACATTGGAGCATGGATATCCCGTGGAATGATTGGGTTTTAGGCCATTCTGGAAGAACTCATTCTAATGGGGGGGGGGATTCCTCCTCATTTTCTTTTGTAAGGTCATCCCCTGCTCCTCTAGAGCTGAGAACCCCAGTAAAATTGAACCCCAAGATGACGGACTGCTTACAGAATTTAGGATGATGGGTGTCTAGTATCTGCTGTGGAAGCCTTATGTAGCATGTTAGGTAGAATGTCCATAGCGGACCTGCCTTCTTTCTTTAATACAATTAATTACCATGAAAAGAAAAAAAAAGTAAACATATTTTTTAGCTTTGCAGCAAATGATCTTCAATTTACAAAATGTGAATTTGAGTGGGAAACATAGCTATTTTCAGGATCTTAGTTTAGTTACAGTCTCTAAGAGGAAAGGGGTTTCCTATGCTAGTGAAAACAGTAACTACGCCGTTTCTCTGAGTCTTTCTGGATGGGGACCAATACGGCACTGCACAAGACTTCTGCCTGACTTTATGCCGTTCTTTCTGTTTTGTTGAGGTTACTGGAAGATTCTCTGAGCCGAACTTCATGGACTCTATGATAAGGGCATACTTTCCTTTCTCTCCTGTGATCTATCAGTCATGTTCTGGCATCCAGGAGTCCCGGAATGAGAGGGAGGGCAGGCCTGATACATTTAAATGCCAGTAATGATGATGATGGAAGGATCCTTAAGACTTGTATGGAGACGTTTCAGAAATAGCCACTGTCCAGAAATAAAAGGTATGTTCGTATGTTCGTTCACATAGACTGTTTTAAAAATGAATTTCTTTCTTTCTTTTTTTTTTAAAGGGACAGAGAGTCAAAGAGAGGGATAGATAGGGACAGACAGACAGAAATGGAGAGAGATGAGAAGCATCAATCATCAATTTTTCATTGCAACACCTTAGTTGTTCATTGATTGCTTTCTCATATGTGCCTTGACTGCAGGCCTTCAGCAGACCGAGTGACCCCTTGCTCAAGCCAGCAACCTTGGGTCCAAGCTGGTGGGCTTTTGCTCAAGCCAGATGAGCCTGCACTTAAGCTGGCGACCTCGGGGTCTCGAACCTGGGTCTTCCACATCCCAGTTTGACGCTCTATCCACTGCGCCACTGCCTGGTCAGGCTAAAAATGAATTTCTGATGTCATCATAAGAAACCTCCAAACCTGTAAAGAATTTTTATAAGAATTTATTTAAGCCCAAACTGAGGACAATTGCTAAGAAGCAAGAACATAAATGCTCTGGAGAAAAACAGTTTGCAGTTTTTGTAATACATTTCAAATTAAGGAGGGAACATAAGGAAGATTATTTAGAGATGAAAGAAAGCAAGGTGGGGGTCAGATAACAGGATGATTAAGATTATGTGCTCTTTCAAAGGTGGTCAGGCTTCTTTCTTTTTTTTTTTTTTCAGAGACAGAGAGTCAGAGAGAGGGATAGATAGGGACAGACAGACAGGAATGAAGAGAGATAAGAAGCATCAATCATTAGTTTTTCATTGCAACATCTTGTGACACCTTAGTTGTTCACTGATTGCTTTCTCATATGTGCCTTGACCGTGGGGCTACAGCAGACCAAGTAACCCCTTGCTCGAGCCAGCGACCTTGGGTCCAAGCTGGTGAGCTTTGCTCAACCCAGATGAGTCTGCGCTCAAGCTGGTGACCTCGGAGTCTCGAACCTGGGTCCTCCGCATCCCAGTTCAATGCTCTATCCACTGTGCCACCCACCACCTGGTCAGGCTGGTTAGGCTTATTTCAAAAGTGTGTTAACCTAGATGCACAAGAACAAGGACAGGGCTTGCTTAGGTAAAACTAAACCATTTACTAAAGAAGCTATATGCCTGGTGCGTGACTACACCCCATGACGTGCCAGTTAGTAATTTATAATCAGAACACCCTGTGAGGTTACTTTCTGCAGAAACCCTTCTTTTGTCCACACTGCCAATTTTTTTTTCTTCAAGCTGGTGCCTACCTAACACAGTACCGTTAGCATGCTGAGTATAAGCATACTCAGCAGAATGTCTAAGGCAGGAGATGCGGGGATTATCCATGTGTCCTCATTAGACAGAAGCTCCCTCTTATCTCCATCTAGGTTTCAAAACTCTTTCTGAAATGATTCAGGCCGCTCTTAACCTCGTGAACCTTGTTGTTCTTGTTAGAATTTTAATTAGAGTCTGGTCTCATTTCTCACTGTCTGGAAGGAAAGGAGAGAAATTGACCAGGGAGGTTTCATGCTGTTAGCCTGGATTTTTAAAAAATAAGATTTTTCTTTGTAGTCATTTGCTTTCTTCTTCTGAAGAAGTACAGAAAGATCTCAACTAGTAAGTGATTCTGGTCCAGGGTGATTTATATGTTACCTTTCTTTCTTGTTTAGCAGATGTTTAGACAGTGTCTAACAGTTTGCACAACAGCTCCATGTATATTTCATTTGCTCTTCATAGAAACTCTGTGAAACAGGGTGGCAAGTGACATAGTGGCATCTTGAACAGACACTCAGAGGTATCAAATGACCCACCCAATATTATGTGAATAATACGTGGCTAAGGACTGAATATTTGTGCCCCCCCCCAACCCTGCAATTCATATGTCGAAAGCCTAACCCCTAGAGACACTGTATTTGGAGATGGGGCCTCTAAGGACCAATTAGGTTAAATACAGTCAAAAGGGTGGGGCCCTGATCTTATAGGATTAGTGTCTTTATAAGAGGAGACAACCAGAACTGGACCATGCTCACTCCACTTTGATCTTGGACTTTCAGCCTGTAGAACTGTGAGATTAAAGACGTTTGTTGTTTAAACCACCCAATCTATGGTATTTTGTTGTAGCAGCTTGAGCTGATGAAGACATATGCTAACATAACTTATGTGCTTACTCCTACTCCCGTCTATACAACATATGCCATTCTGCTTTATAGTATATATATATATTTTTTTTTTATTTCTTTTTTTTTTTTTTTTGCATTTTTCTGAAGCTGGAAACAGGGAGAGACAGTCAGACAGACTCCCGCATGCGCCCGACCGGGATCCACCCGGCACGCCCACCAGGGGGCGACGCTCTGCCCACCAGGGGGCGATGCTCTGCCCATCCTGGGCGTCGCCATGTTGCGACCCTCCTGGGTGTCGCCATGTTGCGACCAGAGCCACTCTAGCGCCTGGGGCAGAGGCCACAGAGCCATCCCCAGCGCCCGGGCCATCTTTGCTCCAATGGAGCCTTGGCTGCAGGAGGGGAAGAGAGAGACAGAGAGGAAGGCGCGGCGGAGGGGTGGAAAAGCAAATGGGCGCTTCTCCTATGTGCCCTGGCCGGGAATCAAACCTGGGTCCTCCGCACGCTAGGCCGACGCTCTACCGCTGAGCCAACCGGCCAGGGCCTATAGTATATTTTTATGAAAATGTAAGCATGGGATGTGTGCTTGATCTCAAGATCTATAAAATCCTACCCAAGTTGTCCTAGACAGCTCTGTATTTGAACATAATCTAGCTGTTCTTTCAGTTACTGCAGAAGGAGCAGAGTGTACAGTGTTCTGAGTCTTGATTCGGGTTAGGTTTGAATGACAACTTCATTATGTTCTAAAAGTGTGGCTGCGGTCAGGTTGAGTGACTTCTTTGTAACTCACCTATACAATTATTATTATTAACAGTACTTAATGCACAGGGCTATTGTGAGTATTCAGCACTTGCACACTCAGATGATAAGGGGTCTGGCAGGTCATTTGTTATGTTGCCTGACTCTCCAACACACCTGTTTGTCTCATAGTAGTTTTGTGGGGAATGACTCATCCATAGAAATGCTGCAGTGCTTGAGAGTTACTGCCCCTGTAACAGACCAAAGCAAAGGCTCAGTGTTGATGCAGACCAGCCTTTCCCACCATAAATCAGAGCCCCACGGGAGTCCCTATTTTACCCTTGAGGTGGCTGACCTTGGTAGAAGTCGACATGTTGACACAGTGTGTGCCCTACATGGTGGGAGGATGGGAAGGACGATGAGCAGGGAGACATGAGTTTGCTGTTTTCAGTAGTTGTATGTGACAGCTAGTACAGTCACAAGAGGACTTAATCTTCACAAAGGAAAATGATCATAATTCACATTTACTGAGGATCAGCCAATGTTTTAGATATTTAATAAGATTACATTCAGAGTTGACTTCATGTCAAGGCAAGATAAGATTTACAAGCTAGCAGGTGACAGAGGTGAGGTTTGAACCAGGCCTGTTGAGCGTCCATTACGCCACATCGTGCAGCAGATGACAGTATCTAGAGAGCTTCTGTGTCCCTGGGTGGATGAGATGCTTTCGTGCTGGATTTGCTCCCTGTAGTACTCAGTGACTTACGCTGTGTGCTAATCCACTGAGACTTTCTACTTCTTTATTCATGAGGCCACTTAGTTTTTATGTGAGCAGATTTTCTTTCCTGATGTGAAAAAGTTTGGTTCTTTGTAGCTTCCTTGCTTCTCCAATGGCTGGGGAGCTGTGAGCACGCTAACAATGGTAGGTGAAATCAGACTCACAATTAGCCAGTGATTTACATTCTGTGCAAGATTTATCATGCTGATTGAAGCAAAATGACAGGCCATCCGCCTGTGGTGATTTCCAAACCCTCAGACTGTGGTTTGGTTGCAATCACTTTTAGGCAAACTCACTTCCAAGAATCATGAGCGATGTGATGAGTGTGTGTGTGTGTGTGTGTGTGTGTGTGTGTGTGTGTGTAGTTGTGAGGGAATTTAATTTTCTCTGGTCATAGGTAACTGTGTAAAATTACCTATCTACCTGCTCCCTTGATTTGATGTGAGAGTTTGAGCCAATTTTAATCCATATCTGTGCATGCTAGATGGGAATGTGGTCCTAACAGCCAGCTCATAACAGGATCCCAGCACTGACCCCTCTGCGCTGTTCCTCATCTGCCCCCTCCCATCCTTAGAGCTACCCATAGATATCACCTCCCACTGGGCTGAGTCTCTGCTGATGAGGCATGTTCTCTGAGGCAGAAAGTTCTGGCCCTGTTGCCTCACAAATGGCATTCTAACGTGCTATTAAAAGTATACAGGACATTTGTAGATGCCAAGAGTAGAGCCAGAATCTCATCTCAGATATTGATCATGTGTGACTGTATTGCTATAAACCCAGTGTTGGGTAAATAAGTTTGTAAAATGTGATTTTTATGTTTGCTCACTTTGTTAAAAATGGCACTGCCCATGTGAATGGCATTGCTCAGGTGAAACAGCTAATTACCTTCCAGCTTGGGAAGGGCCATTGTCATGCTAATGTTGCTGGAGGAAGGGTCTTTGTAGGCCCAGGTAGTTTTTTAGAAGGAGGAAGAAGGAGGAGTAGGAGGAGGAGAAGAAGAAGAAGAAGAAGAAGAAGAAGAAGAAGAAGAAGAAGAAGAAGAAGCAGCCAAGGTGAAGGGAAGGAGAGAGCAGCCAGTTTTGCAGAGTAAGAAGCCATGTTGGCAGATGGGGAACCAGAGGTAACTTAGACTGATGTGGATCTTTGATTCTAGGAAACCTCAGATGTGTCAGTGGCTTTGGGACTCCTGAATGGAAAGGGAAGTGTTTTTCCTCTGTGTGTTGCTGGCTGGGTGTGAGTCTTGAATAAAGGAATGGCCCACCATCCTCTGACTCCACTGTTTCTTTACCATCTGCCTGAATATTGATAGATATATGAAATTCCAACTGCCCTTTTGTTGTTCCACCTGGCTGCTTGACCTCACCCTTACTTACTGGACAATCACCCCTGAGGTGAAAAGTTCCAGGAAGCTGGTCAACCTACCCCAAGAAGGAGCATTACAGAAAGCTGAAATCATAAAACCAAAAAAGGGAACATACCAGAACTTTTGACTCAGTGCCCCCTCAGGCTCTCCCAAGCCCTATAAAATTCACCTCATAGTCTGTAACCAGTGCCCTTCTCCCCAGAGAAGTGCCAGGCAGGGTTCCTTTCTTTCTTTCAATAAGCCTGTTACTCTGGTCTTTTCGGACTCCCATGGATTTCAACATTTGGTGCCGAAACCCAGGACAGGGTACTAATTGCCTAGACCAGAGGTCTCAAACTCGCGGCCCGCGGGCTGCATGCGGCCCGCCCACCAATTTTGTGCAGCCCGCAGACTGGCCCGCAGATTAATCCACGAAGTTTGATTAGTCTGCGGGCCGCACAAAATTGGTGGGCAGGCTGCATGGCAACGAGTTTGAGATCCCTGGCCTAGACGATCCCTCTTTGCCATCCAAACTTACAACCAGGGAAGCAATGGGCAGCAGCAGCTTGTCCCGGGCTTACTCCATGATTCTGTTTGGATGTGTAATTGTAGGTTGATTGGCTTGTGATCTGTCCCTGTCCTGAACCCCTGACGAACCAGAAAGATAAGGAGTTTCTCCTTCCCCTTCCCCAGTTGGCCTCCAAATTTCTCTCTAAAAACACCCCTTCCTGGTCAGATGGTTTTGACTTTGGACCCCGTATCTATGAGTGGTCTGCCTCTACTCGTTTATGGACTTCTATGAAAGTCTAAGCACGCCTACCAGGCCCCTCTCCTATGTCCCGGGATCTCAGCCTTGGGGTGACAACCTCCTGTCTGAGACTCTCTTTCTACGGAGATTTTTTCCTCTCGGAACTGTGACTGAATGCAGGGACGCCTCCTTCTCTCACCAGTCTCCTCTACTGTGGGCTCCTCTCAGTCCAAACCGTCCAGCCAGGCTCCCCTCGGAACATGGGCTCCTCCCAATCTCAGGCCTCAGAGACTACTCCTCTACTCCTTCAGGACTCCTCTACTCCTTCAGGACTCACTCTACTCTCTGAGGTTCACAGTTTGGGAGGTTTCTACTCTGAGTGGCTTGTTTCTACGGACTTCCTCAAAAGTCTAGGCACCTAGCCAGGTTGCTTTCTACTACCATTACAATATCCTAAGAGATCTTGACAATTTCTGCCACCGGACAGGGAGGGCATCAGAAGTTCCTTACGTGCAGGCTTTCTTCTCCCTTCGCTCCTGTCCTTAATCTCTGTGCTGCTTGTTCTACATATAGGCCATTTTTGGCCAAAAAAACCTCACCTAAAACCTCCACTCCTAATCTTTCCTTCTCTGCGGACTCCCAACTCTCTCTCCCTCCTGCCTGACCCCCGAGGGCACCCCTCTTTCAGGACCCCTCTCTGGTCCCTCTGCAAATCTTTTTCACTTGAGTCTCTTCCCTCCAGAAAGCCCCCTCCCTTTGCAAAATCCTGTTTCTCATTCACCCTCAAATACCATTCTCTTTTTCTCCTCCCCTGCTGGACAAGGGCCCCTCCCTTCTCCACTGTGTTCTTAAGCCCCTCTCTTCTCCTTACAGGCTCTAATCTTTTTAACTCCTCTAACCATGTGGCATCACCATCAGCACTTTAATCTCCTCCTCCTCCTCCTCCTCCTCCTCCTCCTACAGATTCTGACCCTCCTTCTTTCCATCCAGCTACTCACATTGTCCATCCATCTGTTTCCTCTCTTCCTCCCCTCTATGTTGGCAACTCCCTGCCATCTCAAAAAACTTAAGAAAGCAGAGTTGTCTATTGAGCTGTGTGAGTGAATAATCTGTCTTGTTTCTTTGTTTGTTAGAAAATATTTCTAGTACAATTTGAATTGAAACAAGTAAAGATGCTCATTTAAATTCCTTAATTCATAATCTGTATGTAAAGTCTTTGTTTAATGTGTAACTGTGTCTGTTTCTAAGGCCTTAAACCAATAATTACCTGCCTCTTAAATCAAGGCTTATCCATCCCCACTGACTCTCCCTGCAATACCCCCATCCTTCCTGTTTAAAAACTTTCAGAGGCTTATAGCCTTGTACAAGCCTTACACCTAATCACTGAGGCAGTAGTTTCCCTCCATTCAGTAGTCCTTAATCCCTACAAGTTATTGTCACACATTCCCTCAAACACCACTCAGTTCACTGTCTTAGACTTCAAGAATGCCTTCTTTACCATTCCTCTCCACCCTGACTCTTACTTTCTGTTTGCATTCACCTGGGCTGACCCAGACACTAAAGCAGCCCAGCAACTTATGTGGACTGTCTTACCCCAGGGGATCAGAAACAGCCCACACCTGTTTAGGCAGGCACTAGCTCAGGATTTAGCAACATGCAATCTCAAAACTAGTACTCTCTTACAATATATAAATAACCTACTCCTCTGAAGCCCCTCCTTGCCTACCTCAAGGAGACACTGCCAGCCTTCTTAACTTCTTCACCATGAAGGAATATTGTGTCTTCTCTGCTAAGGCTCATCTTCACTCTTAGTCCATAGTCTATCTGGGCATTGCCTTAACCCCCACCACCTGAGGTCTCACCTTAGATCAAACTCAGACCCTCCGCAGTTTCCAACCACCTACCACCGCAAATCAAATCCTTTCTTTCCTCAGTCTAATAAGCTTCTTTAGACACTGGATTCCCAATTTTGCTCTCCTAGTCAAACCCCTCAGTGAGATCTTCTGAGCATGGCTTTTAAGGTCTATAATGGCCAAGGAAGTAACAGAACAGGCAAATAAGGCCCAAAAGAAGTCAGGAAATACCAGCTTTTGGCATATGCTTTTAAAGGCTCCAGTACCCTAAAGGGCTTCATAGGATTATATCAGGGCCCTGCTCCAGAATAGAAAGAAAGGTCATTGAACTGAAGCCTGCTAGGCTTCCCAGCCCCACCGGTTGACACGTCTGTGCTGTGGAAAGAGGGACATGAGAAGGTAAGCTTCCCCCTTGCTCCATGAAGGGAGGGTTCAGTCTCTTCTAGCCCTGCTCCATCTACCTGTGACCTGACCTTGCCCAGCATGTTAGGAATTGCCACTGTATAGTATCTCCTTTATTCCTCTTGTCTCAATGCCCCATGCCTATTGTAGGATGGGATCTGCTGCTAATTCCAGCTAGAAGCAGTGGTCACTAGGACTTAAACTGTAACTGCAAAGTGTAGAACTGTAACCACCCTTTCCCTAAGTACTTGCAGGATTTACAGGTTACTCAGCAAACTGTTCAAAGACTGTCCAAGAGGCGCTTCCAGTATTACATCACCCAAGGACTGACTTTCGCGTGGACAGGTCCACACACTGTGATCCTGACAACTCCCACTGCCGCTAAAGGGTGGCTCTTTCCTCCACCCTGACCATCTGGAGCTCAGAAACAGAGAAGCAAAACCGACCCCTTGTCCTTCTATTCTCTATTCACCTCTCAGCCTACCTCACCCAATCAGGGGCTTTCTACTTGTGTGGGGCCAACACCTATATGTGTCTCCCTACTAATTAGACAGAAACCTGTACCCTAATCTATCTCACCCCAAATATCAACCTAATCCCACCCCATGGGCCTCTTCCAGTTCCTAGTACACAACCCGTTAATCTAAGGACCAAACAAGCTGTACAGGTCATCCCTCTTCTTGTTGCTTTAGGAATCTCTACAGAAATAGGTTTAGGGGAAGGGGGACTGGCCACTTCCCTGTCTTATTCCCACTCTCTCTCTCTCTCTCTGAAGCTCAACAAATTCATAAAAAACAAACCAAGTCATGGAATCAGTGGTTTCGCACAAACGGGGTGTCTTGACTATTGCCTTTCATTGGTCCACACACTCTCCTATTTATTTTTCTAACTTTTGAAACCTGCCTCTTACGTTTGTTCACTAGTTTCTTATAGAACCGCATGCAGACCTTCGCCAATCAGAAAATTGGAAAAATCTACCTAATCCTACACACCAACCCTGAAACCTGCCCTCGCAAAACAGAAAAATCTGGAACCCTATAAATACACCCCCACTGCGAACAATGGTGGGAAAGCCCCTTGTTCTTGATGCTAGCACCAATTATAGGACCAATCCTAATTTTCCTAATTTTAATGCTTGCCTCTTTCTTTATCAAGTTCTTACAGGCTCAAATGAGAGAAATCTCCAGATTTACCTACAATCAAATGCTTTTATAACCCCTACTCCAACTACCCCAAGGGGGGGTTCACAAAGGAGGCCCCCCTATAGGGATAACAGCAGAAAGTAGCTCCAGAAGATGGCTGGTCTGAGACAAACCTCCTTCCTGAACCCCATACCCTTTCCTTCCCCTCACCTCTTTTCTTTTTTATTCTACCACAGAGTTGAGAAATGATAGATATATGAAATTCCAACTGCCCTTTTGTTGTTCCACCTGGCTGCCTGACCTCATCCTTACTTACTGAACAATCGCCTCTGAGGCAGAAAAGTTCTAGGAAGCTGGTCAACCTACCTCAAGAAGGAGCATTCCAGAAAGCTGAAATCGTAAAACCATAAAAGAGAACATACCAGAACTTTTGACTCAGTGCCCCCTCAGGCTCTCCCAAGCCCTATAAAATTCACCTCATAGTCTGTAACCGGTGCCCTTCTCCCTGGAGAAGTGCCCGGCAGTGTTCTTTTCTTCCTTTCAATAAGCCTGTTACTCTGGTCTTTTCGGACTCTCATAGATTTCAACAAATATAATGGGAACCTGCACCTGCATGGTTGCGATGATGGCCATGACTACTGGCCATACACCCAGCATCGACAAGTCAGGACTTTTGGGGATGTTTTCTTTCTCTTTTTCCTCTCTTTTATTTTTTCTCTTTTTGTTTTATTTTGAATTACAGCTTAGTATACTTAATTTCTGAGATTAGACTCCAGTTTTTGCTATTTCAGAAAGAGCAATTGGTGGGCATGCCGGGTGGATCCTGGTCGGGCGCATGCGGGAGTCTGTCTGACTGCCTCCCTGTTTCCAGCTTCGGAAAAATGCAAAAAAAAAATGCAAAAAAAAAAAAAAAAAAAAGAAAGAGCAATTTTGCTTAACAGTATGGAAAAGGAAACTATTTTCAGCAGAGAAGAAGTCCCCTCCCCCAACTTCCTGAATGATAACGTAGCCATCTCAGAAGGGCAGTGTTGACATTTACCAATTGAAAAGGATATTAAAGGTGAAAAATGCATCAAGAAAAAAAGCAACACAAGAGAGTATTGAATACTTTTTTGTAAAATTTTCTTGGGAATCATATGCAATTTGGGAAGAGAAGACAGATAATGCCCTGACTGTTTTTTATCATTAAACATCGTCATGCCTAGCTCTTCAAGGTCTTCAAAATGGATGTTATCAAAAGCAAGCAATGCTTGGAAGTTTGTATGCACCCAGATTATCGAGTATATGAATGCAATTGGGTGGACACAAGGATACCATCTTCTATGCTTTAAAGTTTGATTCAGTGACATCTTTTTAGTCAATATCAATTTGAGACTTAGCATCAGATGGAAATTCAGATATCTATATCTATCTATATATATATTTCTTTTTCCTCCTTCTACTTTTTCTCCCAAAATTTTAATGTGGAAATGCTATCATATTGCCATATGTTTGGTAGGGAAAGATGACATTTCTATAAATTGCATGTTTTTAGATAAAACGTGGAGGCTTGGTCCCAGAGGTGGAAGATCATTCTGTGGGCAGCAACTGAAGCCCATTTTGAAAAGACAAAAACGTAACTTAGCTTCTTCCTCTCAGTGAGCTTATGGGTCCCAAGAGCTGAGTTAACACAAATGAACAATTTATTTATTTATTTATTTTTTCCTGAAGCTGGAAATGGGGAGAGACAGTCAGACAGACTCCCGCATGCGCCCGACTGGGATCCACCCGGCACGCCCACCAGGGGCGATGCTCTGCCCACCAGAGGGCGATGCTCTGCCCCTCCGGGGCGTCGCTCTGCCGCGACCAGAGTCACTCTAGCGTCTGGGGCAGAGGCCAAGGAGCCATCCCCAGTGCCCAGGCCATCTTTGCTCCCATGGAGCCTTGGCTGCAGGAGGGGAAGAGAGAGACAGAGAGGAAGGAGGGGGTGGGGGTGGAGAAGCAAATGGGCGCTTCTCCTATGTGCCCTGGCCGGGAATCGAACCCGGGTCCCCCGCACGCCAGGCTGACGCTCTACCGCTGAGCCAACTGGCCAGGGCCACACAAATGAACAATTTAGCTTCTTTCTCCACAATGAATCTTACTAATTGCGGGCCTGAAAATGAAGTCTGTGCCCTGAACTGTGGAATAGAAAAAGGAGAAGGTGACGTTTTCAGAAGCTGAGGCAGAAGGCCAAATGGAAGGCTGTCCTCAGGGCAGGAAGCCGAGCCTAGAGCAGGACCTGCTAAGTCAAGTGGAGTCTTAAGAAATGTATTTATTTCTTTATTTAGAAAAAGAATCAACAAGGCAATAGGCTTACCTTAGGTATTTATTTTGAACATCAAACCCCTCACCTTTATTGTGGCTCTCATTCATTCGTGTATTCATTGACAGATGATTAATGTATGTCTACTGTGTGGTGGGCATGGGGCTAGATCCAGACATACTGGTAAACTAGTTTAGTCATGGCCCTTGCTTTCATGGGGTTAGAGTCTGTGGGTAGACATGTACTAAACAAACAAATTAAACAATACATATATAAAAATATGGGGACTACTGTTTTAGTCCATATGGGCTGCCATGGCAGAATATCACATGCTGAAGACTTAAATAACAGATATTTGTTCACTCATGGTCTGGGAAGCTGGAAGTCCGAGATCAAGGTGTGGGCAGAGCTGGTTTCTTCTGAGGCTTCTCTCCTTGGTGTATAGACAGTCATCTTCTATCTGTGTTCTCACATGGTCATCCCTCTGTTTGTGTCTGTGTCCTGATTTCCTGTTCTTATAAGGACACCAGCCAGATTGGATAAGGGCCCACCTTAGCAATCTCATTTTATCTTAATTGCCTTTTTAGAGACCCTATCTCCATTTACAGCTGCATTTAGAGGTCCTGGGGTCTGGGCTTCAGCATTTGGATTTGTGGGACATAGACGGTATCACACAGTCTAAGTTACATAAGCTCATGCCATTTCCCCAAGGGCTCACTCCCAGCTCTTCCTTAAATCCTCTGAACAACCAAAGTCTTACTTGTCTGTTCTTCCCCATGTATATAAGATGCTTCTGTTATTTTCAGTGAAAGGAGGGAAGATGAGAGGAGACAATGATGGTTGACAGCAGGAAAACCTCTTCCAGGGAGGGGCACCATGACCTTGGGAAGTTAAAGGGTCTGGGATCCTCATGTGGGGCAAGGCGATCACACCCTACAACAACCCCAGATGGCAGCCCTGGGAAACAGCACAGGACGAAGTCTTGAGAATGCTACCCAGCAGTTGGAAAGGTGACATCACGGACACAACCTGGCCTAGGACATAGGGAAGTATTGCATGTGTTTTAAATATTTCCATCAAAAAAAATTTTTTTTGCAGATTCTTTTTTTTACGATATATTTTTTTATTATTAATTTTAATGCAGTGACATTGATAAATCAGGGTACATATGTTCAGAGAAAACATCTCCAGATTATTTTGACATTTGATTATGTTGCATACCCCTCACCCAAAGTCCAATTTTCTTCTGTCACCTTCTATCTGGATTTCTTTGTGCCCCTCCCCTCCCCTCACTCCCTCTCTCCTTCCTCGCCACCCCCTCATTACCATCACATTCTTGTCCATGTCTCTGAGTCTCATTTTTATGTCCCATCTATGTATGGATTTATACAGTTCTTAGCTTTTTCTGATTTACTTATTTCACTCCGTATAATGTTATCAAGGTCCATCCATGTTATTGTAAATGATCTGATGTCATCATTTTTTATAGCTGAGTAGTATTCCATAGTATATATGTACCAAAGCTTGTTTTTTGTTTTTTTTTACAGAGACAGAGAAAGAGTCAGAGAGAGGGATAGACAAGGACAGACAGACAGAAACGAAAAGATGAGAAGCATCAATTATTAGTTTTTGTTGCACATTGCGACCCCTAAGTTGTTCATTGATTGCTTTCTCATATGTGTCTTGACCACGGGCCTTCAGCAGACCGAGTAACCCCTTGCTCCAGCCAGCGACCTTGGGTCCGAGCTGGTGAGCTTTTGCTCAAACCAGATGAGCCCGCGCTCAAGCTGGTGACCTCGGGGTCTCGAACCTGGGTCCTCGGCATCCTAGTCTGACGCTATATCTACTGCACCACCTCCTGATCAGGCTGTACCAAAGCTTTTTGATCCACTAGTCCACTGACGTACACTTGGGCTGTTTCCAGATCTTTGCTATTGTGAACAATGCTGCCATAAACATAGGGGTGCATTTCTCCTTTTGGAACAGTTCTATGGTGTTCTTAGGGTATATTCCTAAAAGTGGGATAGCTGGGTCAGAGGGCAGTTCAATTTTTAATTTTTTGAGGAATCTCCATACTGTTTTCCACAGTGGCTACACCAGTCTGCATTCCCCACCAGCAGTGTAGGAGGGTTCCCTTTTCTCCACATCCTCGCCAGCACTTATTCTGTGTTGTTTTGTTGATGAGCACCATTCTCACTGGTGTTAGGTGATATCTCATTGTGGTTTTAATTTGCATTTCTCTCATAATTAGTGATGTTGAGCATTTTTTCATATGCCTATTGGCCATCTGTATGTCCTCTTTGGAGAAGTGTCTATTCATTTCTTTTGCCCATTTTTGGATTGGATTGTTTGTCTTCCTGGTGTTGAGATTTACAAGTTCTTTATAAATTTTGGTTATTAACCCCTTATTCGTATTGTCAAATATGTTCTCCCATTGTGTAGTTTGTTTTTTTATTCTGTTCTTATTATCTTTAGCTGTGCAAAAGCTTTTTAGTTTGATATAGTCCCATTTGTTTATCCTGTCTTTTACTTCACTTCCCCGTGGAGATAAATCAGCAAATATATTGCTGTGAGAGATGTCAGAGAGCTTACTGCCTATGTTTTCTTCTAAGATGCTTATGGTTTCACGGCTTACATTTTAGTCTTTTATCCATTTTGAGTTTATTTTTGTGATTAGTGTAAGTTGGTGGTCTAGTTTCAAGTTTTTGCACGTAGCTGTCCAATTTTCCCAACACCATTTGTTGAAGAGGCGGTCTTTACTCCATTGTATGCTCTTACTTCCTTTGTCAAATATCAATTGTCCATAAAGGTGTGGGTTTATTTCTGGGTTCTCTGTTGTGTTCCATTGATCTATATGCCTGTTCTTATGCCAGTACCAGGCTGTTTTGAGTACAATGGCCTTGTAGTATAACTTGATATCCGGAAGTGTGATACCTCTCACTTTATTCTTCCTTTTCAAGATTGCTGAGGCTATTCATGTTCTCTTTTGGTTCCATATAAATTTTTGGAATATGTGTCCTATATCTTTTAAGTAAATCATTTGTATTTTAATTTGTATTGCATTGAATTTATAAATTGTTTTGGGTAATATAGACATTTTAATGATGTTTATTCTTCCTAACCATGAGCATGGTATATGCTTCCACTTGTTTGTATCTTCCTTGATTTCTTTTATCAGTGTTTTATAATTTTCCGAGTACAAGTCTTTAGTCTCCTTGGTTAAATGTACTCCTAGGTACTTTATTTTTTTGGTTGTAATAGTAAAAGGGACTGTTTCCTTAATTTCTCTATCTGACTGTTCATTGTTGGTGTATAAAAATGCCTCTGATTTTTGAGTATTAATTTTATATCCTACCACTTTGCTGAATTCATTTATCAGGTCCAGTAGTTTTTTGATTGAGGCTTTAGGGTTTTCTATATACAATATCATATCATCTGTAAATAATGACAGTTTTACTTCTTCTTTTCCAACTTGAATGCCTTTTATTTCTTCTTCTTATCTGATTGCTGTGGCTAGGACTTCCAGGACTATGTTGAATAAGAGTGGTGAAAGGGGACACCCCTGCCTTGTTCCTGATCTTAAGAGGATTGCTTTTAATTTTTGCCCATTGAGTATGATGTTGGCTGTGGGTTTGTCATAGATGGCGTTTTATCATGTTGAGATATGTTCCCTGTATCTGCACTTTCCTGAGAGTTTTGATCATGAAGGGGGGCTGGATTTTTTCAAATGCTTTTTCTGCATCTATTGAAATTATCATGTCGTTTTTGTCCTTCCTTTTGTTTATGTGATGAAACACATTGATTGATTTGCAAATATTGTACCAGCCTTGCCTCCCCAGAATAAATCCCACTTGATCATGGTGTATGAATTTTTTTATATATTGTTGGATCTGGTTTGCTAATATTTTGTTGAGAATTTTAGCATCTATATTCATCAGGGATATTGGCCTATAATTTTCTTTCTTTGTGTTGCCTTTGCTCAGTTTTGGAATCAGAATTATGCTCGTCTCATAAAAGGAGCTTGGAAGTCTTTCTTTCTCTTGAATTTTTTGAAATAGCTTGAGAAGGATAGGAGTTAATACTTTGAATATTTGATAGAATTCACTTGTGAAGCCATCAGGCCCAGGACTTTTCTTTTTTGGGAGTTTTTTGATAACTGTTTCGATCTCATTTGGTGTAATCGGTCTGTTTAGGTTTTTTGATTCTTCCAGATTCATTTTTGGAAGCTTGTGTGTTTCAAAGAATTTGTCCATTTCATCTAGGTTGTCTAGATTTTTGGCATACAGTTCTTCATAGTATTTTCTTACAATATTTTGTATTTCTGTTGTGTCAGTTGTTATTTCTCCACTCTCATTTCTAATTTTATTTATTTGAGTCCTCTCTCTTTTTTTCTTGATGAGTCTAGTTAAAGGTTCATTGATCTTGTTTACTTTTTCAAAGAACCGGCTCCTGGTTTTATTGATCCTCCGTATTGTTTCTTTAGCCTCTATGTCATTTCTTTCTGCTCCGATCTTTATTATTTCCTTCTTTCTACTACATTTGGGCTTTACTTGCTGTTCTTTTTCTAGTTCTTTTAGATGCAGGGTTAAGTTGTTTATTTCAGCTTTTTGTAGCTTCTTAAAGTGGGCCTGTAGTGCTATGAACTTCCCTCTCAGATGCTTTTGCTGTGTCTCATAAATTTTGAGTTGTTGTATGCTCATTATCATACATTTCTAGGAATTTTTAAATTTCTTCTTTGATCTCAATGTTAATCCATTCATTATTTAACAACCTGCTATTTAGTTTCCATGTGTTTGAGAATTTTTGAATTTTTCTGTTATGGTTGATTTCTAGTTTCATGACATTGTGATCAGAGAAAGTGCTTGATATGATTTCAATCTTCTTAAATTTGTTGAGACCACTTTTGTGCCCTAACATGTGGTCTATCCTAGAGAATGTACCATGAGCACTTGAAAAGAATGTATATTCTGCTGCTTTAGGGTGAAAGGTTCTGAAGATATTTATTAAATCGAGTTGATCTAGTGTGTCCTTTAAGTCTGCTGTTTCTTTTTGATTTTCTTTCTTGAGGATCTATCTAGTGATGTTAGTGGGGTATTGAAATCCCCTACTATTATAGTATTGCTGTTGATTTCACCCTTTATATCCATCAAAGTCTGCTTTATATATTTCAGTGTTCGTATATTAGATGCATAGTAATTTATAATAGCTATATCTTCCTGTTGGATAGCTTCCTTTATCATTATGTAGTGGCCTTTTTTATCTCTTACTATATCTCTTACTTTATCTCTTACTATCTCTTGTTTTAAAGTCAATTTTGTCTGATATAAATATTGCTACCCCAGCTTTTTTTTCATTTCCATTTTTTATCCTTTTACCTTTAGTTTTTGTGCTTTTTTTGTTTTAAGATGTGTCTCTTATAGACAGCATATGTACAGGTCCTGTTTTCTTATCCATGCAGCTAACTCTATGTCTTTTGATTGAATCATTTAATCCATTTACATTTAAGGTTATTATTGATATGTAGTTGTTTTTGCCATTTTATTCTTTTAGCTGTATTCCCTTTTTGCTATATATTTTTCCCAGTTTGATCTGTTTACAACAGGCCTCTTAACATTTCCTGCAGCATTGGTTTGGTTGTAATGAATTCCTTGAGTTGTTTTTTGTCTGGAAAGCTTTTTATTTCTTCTTCAATTTTAAATGATAGCCTTGCTGGTTAAAGTAGTCTTGGTTGTAGGTTCTTGTTCTGCATTACTTTGAATATTTCTTGCCATTCCCTTCTGGCCTCAATTGTTTTTGTTGAGAAGTCTGATCTCATCCTTATGGGGGCTCCTTTGTAGGTGACAGTCTTTTTTCTCTAGCAGCTTTTAATATTTTGTCTTTTTCTGTTAGCTTTTGTATTTTAATTATGATGTGTCTTGGTGTAGGTTTCTTTGGGTTTCTCTTTAATGGAGTTCTCTGTGCTTCTTGAACTTGTGAGAGTTTCTCCTGCTTTAATTTAGGGAAGTTTTCAGCTATGATATGATTGAACAAAGTCTGTATCCCTTGTTCTTTCTCTTCTTCTTCAGGAACCCCTCTGATGCAGATGTTATTGCTCTTCACATTGTCACAGAGCTCTCTTAGAGTTTCCTCAGACTTTTTAAGTCTCTTTTATTTTTTCTTCTCTGCTTTTGTGCCTTCATTCCACTTGTCCTCCAACTTTCTGATTTGATCCTCAGCTCCATTCATCCTGTTTTTAATTCCTTCCATTCTGATCTTCATTTCTGATATTGAATTTGCCATCTCCCACTGATTCTGTTTTAATATTTCAATATCCTTTTTTATACTTGCTATTTCTTTATTTAGGTGTTTGTAATGACCATCCATTATTCTAAGATCCCTAAGCATCCTTACAATCATTATTTGAACTTTGCATTTAGAAGTTTGGTTATTTCCATTTCACTCAGTTCATTTCCTGGAGGTTTCTCTTGTGTTTTCATTTGGATTGCACTTCTCTGTGTTTTCATTTTGTCTGTGTGTTTGGTTGTTTTGTTTGTAGAGCTGGTTGAGTCTAGCCTTGGTGTTGTCTGCCTCCAGTTTTCAACTGTGTTATTTCTAGGTCTTCTTGGGTTGGCATCAGCTATTATTTGAAATCCACTTTTGGATTTGGGCTGCTTTGAAGTTTTGATTTGTTTGTTTTCTTATCAGATGATAGTCTTGTTTACTGATCTCAGCAGGGGGCTTATTTGAAATTGTATCCAGGAATGTGGTGGGTGTAACCTGAGACTCTGAAGGCCTCTTCTGCCAATTTGTCTCTCTGGGGGCAAGGTGTTTTCTCAGCTTCAGCAGGGGGAAGTGTATCTCAGATCTCCATGGAGACCTGAGTTACTGTCTCTCCTCCCCACTTCTTGTTTTCAGCTGTGTCTTGTTGTGCTGATTGGAGCTGGAGAGATGTCTGGAGATCTGTGACCTGGAAGCACTTTATTCTTTTGTTTTCTGGAAGGATAAGCCCCTCCCCCAGCTATGACCACCTCCAGCACTGGATGAGTCAGCTTCTCAGGTCCTCCCCTGAATTCTTCTGCCCCTCACCATCTGTCTGTCTCTCTCCTCTTTCTTTTTGGAAGATAGGCCCTTTCAACACACCTCATTCCCTGGTCACCAGGCAAGTGCCTGTTAGCAGTATTTTTTGCTCTTTTCCTTGGAATGAGAGTCCTTCTGGGCTCTCAGCCGCACCCCCCCTCTGCTCCTGTAAGCAGGGTAGATTCAGGTGCTCCCTACCAGGTTTGTTGTGGCTTCTTTGCTCCTTGGTTTTGAGAGCTGTTCTTGTAGTCCACAGTTGGTTTTTCACTCTGATTGTTCCTAAATTAGTTTGTAACCCAGTTCAGTGGTGTGAGCTGGGAGTCTGTGTGTCTGCCTACTCTACCGCCATATTCAGGGTTCTCCATCAAAATTTTTACAGTAAAATGTGTGTCAGTTCTGTCTTCCATCTCTGAGCCCTGAGTGACTGGCCTGTCTTGGTGCATTTTCTGGCTCCCTCACCCTTGAGTCTCCTGGTTGGTCCATTGCAGGCAGGAGGTGGACAGCTAGAAGGGGTAGATGGATCCCCTTCCTGTACTTGCAACTTTGCCCTTCCTCTCACTCTCAAGCCTTCTTTTGCATTTGTGGGTGTGTGGGGGGGTCATTGTGCCTCATGTCTATTTACAGCTTCCTGTCTACCAACCTCTAAAAAATTTTTTTCTGACTCCTTTTAAGGTAACAGTGGGTTCTGGAAAGACCCTGGCTCTTCCTCTCTTCACTCTGTTCTTTTTTTTTTTTTTTTTTTTTGTATTTTTCCAAAGTTGGTAACGGGAAGGCAGTCAGACAGACTCCTGCATATGCCCAACCGGGATCCACCCAGCATGCCCACCAGGGGGCGATGCTCTGCCCATCTGGGGTGTTGCTCTGCTGCAACCAGAGCCATTCTAACACCTGAGGCAGAGGCCATAGAGCCATCCTTAGTGCCAGGGCCAACTTTGCTTCAATGGAGCCTTGGCTGCAGGAGGGGAAGAGAGAGGCAGAGAAGAAGGTGAGGGGGAGGGTTGGAGAAGCAGATGGGTGCTTCTCCTGTGTGCCCTGGCCGGAAATCGAACCCGGGACTCCTGCATGCCAGGCCGACGCTCTACCACTGAACCAACCGGCCAGGGCCTCACTCTGTTCTTTCTATTCCCCTTCCCACTGTTATGGTCCCGCACCATCCAAGACCATGCTCAGTAGTGACTACAGAAACTACCAGCCTCCTCAGGCATCACAGGGGCACAGGGCTTTCAGCTCAGCTTTTCTGTGGGGTCTATATTTTCTCCCTATGATGCTGGAGAAGTTGGAAGGAAGGTGGTTCAAGTTTCCCTGCATCCTGAGGGCTGTTGACACATAACATAACATTTGCTCACTGTTTGACTTTGATGGATGCAAATTTATTCTAAATGAGCTGACTTTCATTAGTGTGTAAACATATGCTGTTGGTGGCAACATGCAGGGCCACTTGCCGGAGCTCGTAGTCTGTCCCTGTTGGACCTGCCTGCTCTCCGCGGCCTGCCTGGCTCCTGGCTAAGTCTGCAGATGTTGTTTTTCTTGCTCCATGAGTCTACATTTTAGCTATGGGTCATTTTCTTTCACAGGAGAAGTACAGGCAAATCCATGGAAAGAACTTGGATTTAAAGGCAGACCTACCGAAGTGAGCATGTTAGAATGAAGGTCGACTGCTTGGCCTCCAGTGTCAACTCCCAGACAGCTCTCTCTGTCTCCTGGCTCAGACACTCCCTGGGGCTGACTCCTGCATGCGGGTCTACTTCTGCTCAATATTCCTCTCTGAGTCTTGCTGCCACCGCTACCAATGCCTTTATGAGTACCTGCAATAAGAACAGCATAGTTCTAATGATTGATTTGTTTTATGGGTGCTTATTGAACTAAAACACATGTGCATGTGCACACGCACACACACACGCACACGCATGCACGCATATGCATACAGCAATATAGCAAGACAGTATGGAGAGTCCTGAAGAATTTTTAGATCGCAGTTGAATTTCCTGTACACACTGAGCCATAAACTTATTGTAAAATAATTTCAAAGATTGATTACCACCTCACCACATATATTATTATTTAAAATATTTCTTTTTACTGAGATACTAATTTCTAGTTTATATGCTTTGCACATCCTTGCAAATCCAAAAGAACATTGCTGGTTAATAGCTTGTTAAAGCACACTGCCTGTTTCCATGAGTCTACAGAAGTGTGAGTACACAGATGGGTCCTGACACTCACTTGCCCTAAAAAACATGGGAAGACCCAATGTTTCTGGAATCCTGAATGTGTTTCTTCTGTGCTGACATTCTGCTCCCTCTCCTTTTTTTTTTCTTTTAGATTTTATTTATTGAGTTTACAGAAAGGTGGGTGGTGAGGAGAGTAAGAAGTGTCAACCCAAAGTTGCTTACTTGTCATATCTGCTTTGACTGGGCAAGCCCAGGCTTTCAAACCAGGGATCTCAACATTCCAGGTCAGTGCTCTGTCCACTGCACCACCACAGGCCAGGATCCCTCTCCTTTTTATTTTTCTTTTTCTCACACTACATGGTCTACTTTGGGAATGTTATCTATTTTCATTCTTTCAAATTTAAGTTTCTATCTTTGTTTGGAAGTGTAGAACTATTCATTTAGTCAACAGATATTTTCCAAGCACATTAGCAGATGACATGATGATCTATGTAGGAAATTCTTTGCAATCTACAAAAGTTGCAAGAACTAATAATAATAATTAATAATAATAAAAGCTCACTAGAAAGTGAATTTGGCAAGGTTGCAGGATATAAGATCAACACACAAAAATTAATTGTATTTCTAGATACTTGCAATTGATAATTGGAAATTGAAATTTGAAAAGCAGTAACATTTATAGCAACATCAAAAATGAAATACTTAAGACTAAATATGACAAAAGATGAACAAAATCTACTAAAAATTGTGAAGCATCATTGAGAGAAATAAAATAAAAACTAAATAAATAGTTATAATATTGTGTGATGGATCAGAAGATTCAATATTGTTAAGATGTCAATTCAACCCTTACTGATCTATAGGTAATGCCACCTGACCTATAGGTAATGCAATTCTAATCAAAATTCCACTAGGATATGTTTGGGGGATGGGTAGAAATTAAAAAACTGATTCTAAAATTTATCTGAACATTTAGAGGATCCAGAATAACTAAGAAAACTTTGAAAAAGAATAATATGATTGAAGAGCTTATATTAATGGACAAGACAGTATAGTATTGGCATAATTATAGACAAATAGATCAATGAAACATAATCTGAGACTCTCATAATAGACCCACACATACATGCAATTGATTTTTAATAAATGTTCAAAGGTATTGCATTAGAGGAAGGTCAGTGAATAGGGCTGGAACAATTAAACATCTACATGCAAAGAAAGAACTTCTGTTAGATATCTTTTGCTGTCATTAAGACTCAAACTTTACATATCTAACTACTCAACTCATCTCTTATATTTCTTTCCTTGAATTTACTCCATGGAGATTCTGATGGCTTGCAGTAAGGCTTGGCAACTTATTATTTTACAAAGACTCTTGGATCTATTGATGTAGGAAGTTAGGAGACTACAACTTATAAAATCTTGTACAACTGATGGAAAAGTCTCACATGCTTACTGTGATGTTCAAATTCTCCCATGCAAGACTCCTTGGTGCTTTTCCATCCTCACCTCTTCACTTTTGCTCACATTTCTCCCTCATTAAATTTATTACTTCATTCACATTCAATTACTTAGTCTTTTCCCAAGACCCCCACCCCTTTTTTTCTAACATTGTGTCTTTTGTCACATTGTTCCTGGCTGGAAATATCATGTTCTAAGAGTTTCTTTTGAATTTGCACACATTTTTCAAAGAACATCTCAAATACCACCTACTACTCCACCAAACTTTCCCAAATTCTGTCATGTCCCTTCCCATCCTATGACTACCTGGTGAATGGAGCACTTGTCATGTCCATCCCTATATTAATAGTTGAGTGGAAGCAAGAAGGTAGCTTAAAAACAAGGAAGCAGGCCCTGGCCAGTTGGCTCAGTGGTAGAGTGTCGGCTTGGTGTGCAGGAGTCTTGGGTTCGATTCCTGGCCAGGGCACACAGGAGAAGCACTCATCTGCTTCTCCACCCCTCCCCTTCTCTTTCCTCTCTGTCTCTCTCTTCCCCTCCAGCAGCTGAGGCTCCATTGGAGCAAAAATGGCCCAGGCGTTGAGGATGGCTCTGGATGCAACAGAGCGACGCCCCAGAGGGGCGGAGCATCGCCCCCTGGTGGGCATGCCGGGTGGATCTCGGTCGGGTGCAGGCAGTCTGTCTGACTGCCTCCCCGTTTCCAGCTTCAAAAAAATGCAAAAAAACCCCACCCCCAACAAAAACAACAACAACAACAAAAAACAAACAAACAAACAAGGAAGCAAGTTCTTCTCCTTGGAGTGAGAACTGCTTTGGTGTAGGAAATCTTGAGTCTCTTCTTTGGTTGTAGAAATACAGCTCACAGGGCATGTCGAAAAGGAGAAGAGGTGATATAAGGAGAGGACTAAAGCATAAAAATGAACAGTCATGTAGGCAATGAGAAACGGGTCCAGCAGGAAGAAGTGGCCAGAAGATGAAGGTAAAAAACAGAAAGTGGCAGCGATGAAAAGAGTCTGAGGAGAGTTGGAACCTTCCACGTTCTCTAGGACGGGAGGCTGAGGCCCTTCAGACAGACAGCACAGTGGTAAAATGAGGTATCAGGTACTCAGCATAACCCATTTTAATGAGTTATTAGCTGAATCATGTGAAGCATTTAGGGTTTCTGAGAGAAATGTACAAATATCTTGAACATTTGTTTAACATTTTCTTTACTGATTCTTTTCTCATGGCTGTAGGAGTTGCTGACCAATGGCCTTGGGAAGAAAGATTGCAGTCGAGTCCACACCTTCTTGAAATCTTTACACTGTTTTTGTCTTTGTAGAGTAATTTTCCATTAACAATAATCCCTGAGATTTACTTAGACAATATAACAGTGGTTGACCAGAGTTCAGAGTTCTGATTCTAAAGAATCTGAATCTCAGATGTCAGTATTGAATATTAAGCAGTATTGAATACTAATAAACATAGCTTCATATTTATAGCAGGTGCATCTTTATTAAACGAGAGAATAAAGTACTGTAAGTCCTCACTTGGATTATTAGTTTCTTTGAAAATGCAACTTGAAGCAAAACAATATATAATAAAACCCATTTTACCCCAAGCTAATTGATATGTAAAAATAAGTTAAGTTCTTATGGCATATTTTTGGTTACAAAAGCATTACCAATCTTCAAATAAAGATCCAAACACTTCTAATATTAACCATTGAAATAAATGGGAGCTACACATACATTTAAGAAAGATGAATAAAAAAAAGTAAGATAGTAATTTTTTCCACCTGCTTATTCCAGTTCAGATTGAGGGTGACTGGAGTCACTCCCAGAAGCTCAGGGCACCACCAACTCTGGACAGGACACTCATCCATCAAAGGGCCATTCACCCCCCCCCCACACTTACTAGACGAGGATAACGCAGGCACAGTGTTCACCTCATGTGCACAGTTTTGGGACATGGGGGAAAACTGAAGGACACAGAGAAAACCCAGGTAGACATGGGGAGAGTGTGCGAACTCCATGCTGACAGTGGCCTGGCCAGACTGATTTTTTTTCTCATTAACATTACAATAAAATGACATTGAACATAATGATGTTATTCAAGACCTTCTGTGGTAAGGCTTGAGGAAGGGACTCGTCCAACTAAATTCATTTTTTTGCTGAGGAATGTGTGGAGCAGGGATCCAACATGAAGCACATAGCTTTGCTGCCCAGACTGTGGCTCTCTGGGTGCAGAATTAGACCATGACCCTGGTGGCAGAGTGAAGAGGGTCATGAATGGTAGGATATCAGGGGCTGTGTAAGAGTGAGTGTAAGAGTGAGTGTAAGAGTGAGTCAGAACGCAGGAGGATCGCCGGGGCTGTCCTGGAGTCTGCCCACCCCATTAATGTAGTTTTCAAGTGAAGGTGGTTGAAACTGGGGCAGGGGCAAGTGTTCAGGAAGATGATGGGTCTGGGTGGTCAAATCTGGGCATCTCCAGTGAGAGGTTTGGGGAGGTGGTCTGAGGGATGTTGGAGAGTGGCCAACGGTGTGTGGGAAAGTGCTTTTCAGGGGAAGTTGATTGTGTATTCCCTGTGGGAGGTACCCATGCTCCTTTGCGTTTTCAGAATCAGCATAAAAGTACAGAAACACTCTCCAGGAAAGCTGCCATTACTATAAAAGAGGTGGGAACACAGGAATGTTCCTGAAAGAATGACACTCATAAGAGGGGCAGGAAGTGGAGATAGTGGAAAGAAGGGGTGTATTTTACTGCTCCTTTTGGCTAGGCATTTTAAGGAAGCAGTTTTAGGCTCCCTATGAACCCATACAATTAAGTAAAATGAAATGAAATAATATAGGTTTACTGAAGATATATATTATAGACTCTTCTTTATTCTGTATTTAGAAATTCCCTTTCTTCTCTCCTCCCCCCATTTCTTCTTTGAATTTATTTATTTATTTATTTTAATTAAAAAAATTTTAGAGAGGAGAGAGAGAGAGAGAGAAGGGAAAAGGAGCAGGAAGCATCAACTCCCACATGTGCCTTGACCAGGCAAGTCCAGGGTTTCGAACTGGCAACCTCAGCATTCCAGTTTGCTGCTTTACCCACTGCACCACCCCAGGTCAGGCTCTTTGCTTTTAAAAAAGGATTTTACAGGCCCTGGCCTGTTGGCTCAGCAGCAGAGCTTCTGCTCGGCATGGCATGTGGAAGTCCAGGGTTTGATTCCTGGTCAGGGCACACAGAAGAAGCGACCATCTGCTTCTCCAGCCCTCCTCCCACTCCCTCCCTTTCTTTCTTTCTTTCTCTCTTCTCCTTTTCCACAGGCATGGCTGGATTGGTTGGAGCAATTTGGCTCTGGGCGCTGAGGATGTGGCTCCATGACCTTGCCTGAGGAGCTGAAATGGCCCTGTTGCTGAACAACGGAGCAGTGGCCCCGGATGGGCAGAACATCGCCCCTTGGTGGGCTTGCTAGGTGCAGCCTGGTCAGGGTTCATGCAGGAGTCTGTCTCTCTGCCTCCCTGCCTCTCATGTAAAAAAAAGGGGGAATCTTACCGAAGCTTTCTGTGTATTAGCAGGAGTATTCAGAAATGTACATTAGAATATGGCACCTGCAGTGAGGTGTTTTGCAGAGGATGAACCAGTATACAATTCTAGAGTTTTCTTTTCCTTTCTATATCAATACCAGCCTCAGTACTTTTCAACTTACTGAATACAAGTGAAAAAAGAGATGATCTCAAAACAGATAAGAATGTAATAATATTTAGGAACAATTAAATAAGATTCCTTCCAATTGATCATGCAATATTTTTATGTCCAGTATTTCATTCAGATAGCCTCTATTTTTATGTTCAATGCATGTCAACTTTTTTGTTTTGTATTGTTTTATCTTATTTACTTTTAAAATTTGAACTTTTTGGCCTGACCTGTGGTGGCGCAGTGGATAAAGCATCAGCCTAGAAATGCTGAGGTTGCTGGTTTGAAACCCTGGGCTTGCCTGGTCAAGGCACATATGGGAGTTGATGCTTCCAGCTCCTCCCCCCTTCTCTCTCTCTATCTCTCTCTCTCTCTCTCTCCTCTCTAAAAAAAAAAAATGAGTAAATTAAAAAAAAAATTTTGAACTTTTTCCTTTTCTTCTTGGATTTTTTTGGGCAAGATGAAATATTTTTCCATTGTTTTACAAGAGTGTAAGCAGTTAGTCTCTTTCTTGGGCTGGAAGCCTCTGCTAGGTCCGTTCTGTCATCTGGGATGATCAGCAGCCCCAGGCAATGGGGTTGAGCTCACCATAAGCTCAGACAGATCGTGGGTGGTTTTCACCGGCTGATTTAAGACACCTCTGTTTCCACCCCACAGGGAGGCCTTCTATCCTGTCTATTTAAGATCCTTTTTAACAGCATAACAACTTTGAAAAATTTACCCTTTGTCTAACATCCCTTTAACATGTCTTAAAAATGTGCATTTGTACTAAAAGATTTTACATTTATATTTCTGTGGGCAAATAAACAATTTACTTTTATATAAAATACATACGAAACTCAACAACACGCTCACTTCTCACTCATATTTCAGGTTCTCTTAGAATTGAATGCTAGGTAAAATCATTCATATTTCAAGGGTGCAAAATGCATGAGAATGCTTTTCAGTTGGAGAACTCTCAGGACTGAAAAAGATGGCTGAATCCAGAAAAACTGGGCGTAGCTGGAGGCTGATGCTGGAGAGAACCCATTCGGACAAAAGTACCCTGGACCGCAGACAACTGCCTCTCTGAGAAGGCGAACGCCCTTCCAAGAGCCTCTGCACGGCTCTGTGTGTATTTTAATTAATCTGTGTTCAGTGCTTTTGAAATGCATCCGGTGACATTCTCTGGCAAAGGATTCCCTAAGTGGGCAAGTGGGAGCGTCTTTAAGCAATTCTGGCTGGTCTCTCCAATGCCATTGCTTTAGGCTAAACTCATTTTTAAAACACTTGGAAAGTTCATGGAGCTTGTGAATTAAATTTAGTTTGGTGCTTCCAATGGACAGACCCTTTGTCCTGGTTTAGGTTTCTGCTGAACTGTGAGTTCCTCTTTTCTCCTTTCTCTGTCTCCCTCTCCCTAAAACTCCACCACACACACACACACCAAATTCAAATTCACCTTTCATAGCAATAACCGGCTGAGAGTAGCCCACTGGAGGAAGGTCTTTGGATCAAGTTTGCCTGTGATGCCTTTACCCTTCCCCTCCCTGGTCCCTCGTGAGACAGCGGTGCTGTTCTGCCAGCAGTCCGTGTGATGTTCTGATTCTTGAGGTCATGCCTCTATTCTGGCCTTGCAAAATGATTTTAATTCAAAGGAAATCTTAGTGTTCATTCAGTGTTACTCCTAATTTGGGGTGTCATTTTTCAGCAAAACTGATTTAAAGAAGTGATCAGATCAACTCTCAAAGGTTTCTCAAGCTGGACCTGTGGAGTCAGGGGAGACAGAAAAGAAACCCTTTCCTTCTCTTCTCTTTCCTCCCTCCCTCCCTCCCTCCCTCCCTCCCTCCCTCCCTCCCTCCTTCCTTCCTTCCTTCCTTCCTTCCTTCCTTCCTTCCTTCCTTCCTTCCTTCCTTCCTTCCTTCCTTCTTCCTCTTCCTTCTCTCTTTTGCAATAAGTATGTTTTATTTTTCTAATCAGAACCAAATAATGATTGAACAAGAAGACATGCTCAGATAGTTGTCTGAAAAAGTGTTTTGGGCAGAGCTGGGGCTAGGTGATTTTTTACACCCTTTTTACCACTGAGAGGTTTGATGACCATATCAAGTACACGCTTGCTCTCAGCAGCAGTCTTCCCAGAAATCTGTGGCTGAGTCGCATTTGGGGTCTTTGATTTTGAGACAGTCCAGGTAGAAAATATTTTCCCTTGACTTAACATTTCTAGATATGAATTCCAGAGGGACTGATGCAAACCTGAGATAAAGCCTCACTGGGGGTTAGATAAAATTTCTGCTCTGCATCCTCAGAGACCTTTTAGCCACAGTCAACGCCCAACACTCTGCCCAGATGTGAGTTCTGACGGCCTGGCTGCTCCTGCCTTGGTTTGCCACTTGGAGTCCAGTGCCTGACAGTGCTCCTGCCTGCTCTCCTCACTTCTAGGATGGAATGTGCCTGTGCCTCCCCCTCATCAGGCAAATCTTCCATTCCATACTGCCTTGCCCAATTCTCTTTTGTTTTCCTAGTCTGGCTTCACAGGAATTCATTCTTAACTCTTATTTGCAAATTCCAAGTTGGGCTGGCTGTCCCAGTCATGTATTCTGGGAGGTCACACTCTCTCACGTGACAGCTGGACTCAAGAATTTAATGCTTTAGATTTTCTGCCCATGACTACTCTTTTATTTTTTAATTTCCAAGTACAGTTGACGTATAATATCGTATTAGTCTCAAGTGTACAAAATATACCTTACAAAATGACCCCCCATAAGTCTAGTACCCACTTGGCCGCATACATAGTTACTACAATATTGACTGCCTTCCCTACGCTGTACTTTATATCCTTGTGACTATTCTTGTAACTACCAATTTCTACTGATTACTCCCTTCACCTTTACACCTAGCCTCTCAACCCCTCTCCCCTCTGGCGACCATCAAACTATTCTCTGTGTCTATGAGTCTGTTTCTGCTTTGTTTGTTCATTTATTTTGTTTTTTAGATTCCAAATATAAGGAAAATCATATGGTATTTGTATTTCTCTGTCTGACCTATTTCCCTTAGCATAATATCCTCTAGGTTCATTCATGTTGTCACAAATGGCAAGATTTTATTCCTTTTTATGACTAAGTAATATTCCATTGCATATCAGTTCCACTTTGGGTATTTACCACAAGAAAACCAAAATACTAATTTGAAAAGATGTATGCACCCCTATGTCCATTGCACTGTTATTTATAGTGGCCAAGATATAGAAGTAAGCTAAGTGTCCACGATTACTCTTATCTTCTCCTGTTGGGAAATATCCTTCCAGACTTAGGTTCTGACCAGGAGTAAGCTGGGTCCTTTCATTGGAGAACTGGGTGTAGCCTGGGGGTCCTCTGGGTACCCTATTTCATGGGGAGATAATCTTTTCATTTACTTTCTACAGATCTGCAGGAATAGAAGTTAATGCAGAAAACTGATAATAATGTCTGTAACAATGCACATGAGTGTCCTCTGTAGAGACAACTGATTTCATTTCTATCAAAAGTATAACCACAAGCATTATATTGTTTTTTACAAACCTGTAGGACATTTAGCTGTTTGTATCCATTGAAAAATTCATTCAGCCTTCTGATTGTGTATGAATATCTTCCCATTCACATTTTCTGTTGAACTAATCTTAATATCTTATTGTTTCCTCATTTATTAATAAGTTAATTATATTCTCCGTTGTGTTTATTTTCATATGGCAGTCCTATTTCTAGCTTTGGAAAATAGTCTTTTATCTCTCCACAAACTCAAGGCACATGTATGGTCTTATATGCTGGTTTTTCAATCAATCTCTTGAGTTTCTATATATCCTAGGGAGAGACGCACAGTGTCTCCTTCTAGAGGGTGTCCCTTCTCACCCTGATGATGACTTCTCTCAGGACCTTGTGAGCTTTACACACACACACACACACACACACAATCGAGTGAAATAAGTGTGTAACTCAACAACTGCTTATAACTGACAGCTCTGCTGTGACAGTTGGTATAAACACAGACACTGACCATGTTGTTTCTTGCACCTGTTCCATCAGAAAAACTTTAACTCAAGAAAAAATTGAAAACTTTCCTCTGCAAATCCCACTGTTAATCAATGCTGTAAGCCAGGATGCAGCGTACTGGTGTGCTGCAGTCTACGGAAGAGGAACATGGAGTGGAATCTGTGTGAGGGATGCTTAGAGATTCAACTTCATTTCGCAGCAAGTCTTGCACATGACCAGCCACATATCACAGCTTCACAAACAATTCTGTGATTTTCCCACTACTTTAAGGAAATGGGACCAGCCTAACCAACTTTCGGCCACTGAGGGAACTGCTCAGCACATTGGAAGCTGCGTAGACACACAGTTATTTAAGCTTATAGTTTTACTCACAAAGTCGAGGACTTCAGGGGTTGTTTGTTTTTCCATTTCACATTTACAGGACCCTGGGTAAAGTCTAGGTTCTCACAGGGAGGTAGAATGTCCTGCGAATCCTTAGGGTTTACTAGTAGTAGAGCATTATGGATAAAAATGTCAATTTTCAAGTCCAACAAAATTGGATTCAAAATGTGATTTCCTGTTTGCTGGGGTGACTTTGAAAACACTGTACAGAGGCTGATTGTTAACACAGATGACTCCAAAGGTGAAATAAGACAGTCTTATATTCATCGGTGCTTCTTACCACCTTTGGAAAGATATCCCACCATTGTCACGCTATGTGTCATCTATGAAGCAGGGACAAGAGTAGAATCTACCTTATATTGCAGCGAAGGTAACATGTGATAATGCATATTGAATGCTTAGCCTACTGATAGTTCATACAAATGCATAATAATTGTTTTAAGTGATACCTAAAGCACTGGTCTCATGTCTTCCCAACATGTGCCAAATTATATGTGGGCCAGAGATTCCCTATGTGGGTCTTTGAATCCAAAAAATCTTAACAAAAATTTGATGACTTTTCAATAATTTAAAAAGCTCCTTAGAGATCATTGTGTTGTTTTTGAAAAAGACACGTAACTCAAACCATTCACCATAGTATTAAATAAATTAATTTGCTATTTCTTCTTGCCATTTGCAGGTGGCTCTCATTACTGCACATTCAACTTTATTTGCTTTGAATAATAAAAAGAAGAAAATTTAAAAAACATCCACTGAGGTGGTTTTGTAGACCATGTATTTGGGATCCATGGGGCATCTGGCATCCTGGACTATTTAATTAGCATCATTCACTGCAGCAGGACGTCAGAGTATCAGACAGTTGGAAAGGAACCTGCAAGCTTTTTTGGCCAAGGTCGCTTCCTTCTGGCAGTAGAATTTGCAAACAGAACAGCATAGTGACTTACCATTTACACAAAAACACTTGTGGAGACCTCTGATCTCTGGGTCTAAATTCCTACGGCTGCCTGCACTGAGGAAGAAAATGATCACAGCTGTGTACCAAATAAACTTCAGTATGGAGATGATTAAAATTAATCTGAGAAAGTCCCAAATATAGGGAACCCTTTGAGATGCTGTCATTTTGACCACACTGTGTCTTGACTTTTAACGGTTCACAGTTTCTTAGGGAACAGACAAACCAATGGAGTCTTAATAATTAAGAGTTGCTAAAGTCTTCTTTCCTTTTCCTCATAAATTAAAATGACTTGACATAGGAAGAAGGGAAGACAGAATTCAGTTATTTGGGGTAATTGCAGTGTCAAATCAATAATTTGCTCAATCTTCCCACAAAATTGCCTAATTGAGAACAAGTAAGCAGATGGCTCTTTGTTTTGCCCGTTTTATTGATTTGCACTTAGCCAGCCCTAGGCTCACTGCCATCCCAAAATGCACCAGCTCAGGATGACCGTGCCACCCTAACAGTGCCGTTTGGAAAATGTCCTCGGGTGATACCTGCAATTTCCACAGGAGGATGCTCTGAACATTCTCAAGAACCCACAGCACAGCTTGTAAAGCCAGGAGCCAAGAGTCATGAAAACTTGGCAGAAATCAAATTTAGTTTCAGGCTTCTCAACTGTTTTTCTTTCCTAATTACCAGGAACTTCTTCCTCTCTAAAATTTGCCCTTTCCTTTTCTCTTTTTCCTTCTTCTTCTTTTTTAAAAGCTTCTATATGGGGACAAAAGTGAGCCGAAGAGATTGTTGCTGTTTTACCTGCAATGGTTGTTTATGCAATACAAGACTCACAGTTGATAAGAAGCTAGGAAGCTCAGGGTTTCTTGTTTGGACTGTGATTCAGTCCTGAATTTTCCATGCGCAGGCAGTGGAAGTGCATGAGCCAGCCCTGACCTGGGATAGAGTGGGGCTTGTCTTCTGTGGAGCCTTCAGGAGCAGGCTGACCACTCTCTCCTGTTCCCCAGGTTTTGTTATAAGATCCCCTATCCTTCATATGGCTTCTTAATCTTTTATATGATTGTACTTCTGCCCATTTAGCCCACTGAGCATCTTTAAAGTCTCCCACTTACGTGGCTACATCTCCAAGGCTGTATGGAGCACAGGTCTGGATTCTGACCAGGGATCAGCATGGTCTGTAGAGCTTCGCACATGTAGATGGCAGGTGCCTTCCTGGAGTTCTGCTCCAATGGACACGCTGTGGGGTCTGGACACACACACATGTGTACACACACACACACACAAGCTTTATAAGAGATACTTATGGTTGGTTTTGAGAACCACTATTCACTGTTGCTGCAGGAAAAGATTAAGATCCTATTTGGACTATCATATCTGTTGTTGACTGTGTTATTCCGTGGACTTCTTAGTGGTCGTGGCACAGAAACTGTATGAAAGGTGGAAGGGATCAAGATCCAGGTCAAATGTCCTTGAAGTATTTTAGGAAATCCTATGAGCTGATCTATCTTTAGAGTGAGACCCACCATCATAGATTCACGTATGCAGCTCCTGTCGTGTCCCATGCTGGGCTCCGCTGTTCCTCACAGCCTTAAACCCGGAACCCTCTCCTTCTCGGCAATATTCACATTCTCATATTCGTCTGAGAAGCCTATCTGCACTGTCTATCTTTGGAAGACACCCACCTTGGTGAATCTATAGATCTTATTCCAGAATGGGGTCTCATCACTCTACAGATGATTTTGTTGTCAAGCAAGATGAAATTTCCTCTAAAAACATGATCTTTCCCCCTTCTTTGTGCTAGTGGGGCACTGCTGGCTGGGGGATTGTCTTTCTCTGAGAGCACAGTTATGCTTTGGATGCTGACAGTTTAGGTAAAGCTAATACAAATGTCCTGAACAGTTGTCAAAGAATGCCGCATTGAGTTCCTTCTGGGAAATAAGGTTTCTACCCAGAATAGAAAAAGAGGTAGAATGTTATGAAACAAAAATAAGTTGTTGAAATGCTTATTATGTGTTTATAGTGATACTCAATATAGTGTGGTCACCATGAGCTTGGCCTCTAGATGGCTTATGATTAAGTGCTGTTTACACTGTTGCCCATCTTATTTGCACAGTTCCCACCTGCTGAGGCAGGGCTAATGTGCATGCTCCCAATTCTCACAAGTGTTAAGGTCAGAGAAGTGGGAAGTGATGGGGTGTGGAGAGGAGGCGATTCGCAGGTAGGGAGCAGTGTAAGCAAAGGCAGGAACATCCCAGATGATTGCAAATCAGAACAAGGAAGAACGCTACACCACTCCTATACTGTTTTGCAGGGACTTGGGTAGCACAAAATGATTATGTAAATTGACAGGGGGCCAGATTTGCAGAGTTGAGGCTGTTTGCCAACTCTCTTCTCTTCTTAAAACCTGGTCTACTACATGAAGCAGAGTGCAAGTAACATATACATTTAATTAAAAAATTTTAAAATTGATTTTAGAGAGAGAGAGAGACAAATAGAGAAAGACAGAGCTAAAAACATTGATCTGATTCTAGATGTGCCCTAGGAATCAAATTGGCAACCTTTGCATATGGGGATGATGCTGAGCAAATGAGCTATCCTGTCAGGGCATGGATAATATTACATGGAGTTGTACACCTGAAACCTGTACTCCAATAAATTCAACAACAGTGAAAGAATAATTTTAAAAACTGGTCCCCTTGGAAATGCAGAAAATACTCAGAATTTCTGGATGAAAAGTGGTGGATACTGTGGTGTTCGATCACTTTAAATCAGTTTTTTAAAAAAAATTAGATGCTGTTTTGCTCTTATTTTAATAACATGAGGTCAGAGTTTTGTATTATAAATCAGAATAGAAACAGCATAATCTAGTGAGGGCTGTGAGAGATTTTGTTCTTCACACAGATTTTGCCCTAAACATTGAGCTGTGGGTGGTGTGTCCATCCATCACATGCCACCTTTTTTTTTTTTTTTTTTAGCAAGAGAGAGAGAGGAAGAGAGACAGACAGACAGATGGGGAGGGAGGGAGATGAGAAATATGAATTCTTCATTGAGGCACTTTAGTTGTTCATTGATTGCTTTCTCATAGGTGCCTTAACCAGGGGGCTATAGCAGAGCGAGTGACCCCTTGCTCAAGACAGCGATCTTGGGTTCAAGCCAGTGACCATGGGGTCATGTTTATGATCCACGTTCAAGCCAGTGACCCCATTCTTAAGCTGGGGAGCCTGTGCTCAAGCTGGTGATCTCGGGGTTTTGAACCTGGGTCCTTAGCATCCCAGTTTATTTTTCCATTTTCTGTGCCACTGCCTCATTAGGCCACGACAACTTCTTTTACAAAGTGGTCTCAGAGGGAACTTGTGGGAGTGTGGGTGTAATGTAACAGACATTTCCTTTCCTTTCTTCACATGTCAACCCAACTATGTGCCCTCAAAATGTAGGGATCTTACCCTCAGTGGTAAGGGAGGCGTGTGCAATTGGGCCAAGGACTGAGTGTATGAAATCGGGTGTAGCCTTCCGCAAACTTTTTCTGCTAGAAGGAGCACATCAAAAATGCTATGTTAATAATGTTAAAAAGCACTTAATTTTATTTATTTTTTCTTCTACTTTATTTACTATTGGCTAATTCGTCATAGACTATTTATCTTTTTATTTCCATGAACTTTTTCTTCGCACATCTCCTCTACTCTTTTGCTCTAGATAGCCCCATCAAAATGTGAAACATTTTTCTCCAAATAATAATTTTTCTTCAAATAATCCCAGGATGAAAGAGAATCATTATAATAGAAATATGAACTGTTTTGAAGAATTAAGCTGTTCTGATGATATTATGAATAGTGCTCATGATTAATAAATCAATTGCTTTTTGTAAGAGGGAAGAAAATCTGATTTAAAAGATCATTTTTGAAGCCTGCTCCAACAGAGGCACGGAAACTTACTCTACAAGAAGACAGCAGAAGGTATTGATTAAGAAGGTGGACTTTGCAGTCAGATGACTTAGGTCCAAGTCCTGATCCATCAATCACCAGCTTAGTGTTGGGCGAGCCACTTTGCCTTCCGGCTCAGTTACCTCATCTTTGATGTGGGCTAATGATACAGGAATTCTGATGTTAGGTCTGTTGTGTGTTGAGAGCACAGGGACACGTGACCATATTTTCAATTGCTATTGCCAAACCCAAGTTTCCTTTCTCTTATGACTCCATGAGAAATAGGTCTTATAGAAACATGTGTAGCAGTAGCAAGGTAGTGCAAAGATTCACCCTTAAACCTCTTAAAACCTTTGAATGTATAAATAAGCAAGTCTAGCAAATGGAGTAGTACATTCTTTAAAAAAAAATCCTCATCTTTATGTTATTGTCTGACTTTAAATAGTTCCCCTAGGATAAGGAGAACTTGACCAAATTTCCATCAGGATAACAATCTCAGCATAATTTTCACAGCACATTTCCCTTGCAATATTCCATTTTGGTCATCTGAAAGTTCATAGGTTTTTTAATCTCAAGAAATTCAGGTTCGTTTATAAAAATATTGCTCCAGTAAAGTAAGTGGTTTGGAAGGAAAAATTCTAACTTCCACAACCTTCCACTTACAATGGTCAAGATAAAAAATAATTGGTTCAGAGTTCCTTCTGCTTTCTCTGGCCAACTCATTAGCTCATGATATTTTGAAAGACAAAATCTTAGAGGTCCCTTTGTCCAACTGAGGAAACTGAGGCTCAAAGAGATTAAGTGTCACTTAGCTAGGTAGTAGCAGAATAAAACTTTTAAGTTAAGACATCTAAGCCCATAGTCATATATATTTTTTATTTTAACTTTTACTATTAAGAACAAGATTTTTTCCTTTCAGATTGAGGAGAAAAGTATGAGGAGGACAGCCAGATATGTTTCCAAAATACCAACATGACACATTTTAAGACCAAATGTAGGCTTCTTGAGAATATGGATTTGTTCACATTTAAAATCAGGTTACTCCAGGGAACTTTGAAAGTCACAAAGAACTGTGGCACCCAGAGAGATTAGTAAAGAGGTTATTCAGCGTTCCCCTCTAGTGGAATGTTTCATAGATGAAGAAAGGATGTTTTCTTTTTAAACATAAATTAGCTCCCAGTGAAAAAGTCATGTGGGAACGGAGAGAGAGACACCCTCGCTCAGTTGCCCCTTTTCACTCCAGGACTTACCAGGATGAGACAGGTGAGGTGGAGTTAACCACACAACTTGAATAGAAAAACCAAAACCTCATTAAAACATCACATTTCCATCAGTAAGGGGTCCTAAGAAAGGGTGGCTTATGGTCAAATTCTGCAAAGTCAGACTAAAATGGTGAATTGAATCCAGGGCATTTGTGCTCTGACCTGGGGACAGTCACAGGGTGTCAAACACCGAGGTCAAGGGAACATGAAAAGAGGCTTCAGAAGAGAAACCAAACCAAGATGAAGAGGATGGAAAAGCACCCAATTTAAAAGACTAGTCTGACAGTGCCCTGTGGTAGAGCAAAGGTAAGAAGGCTCACTGTGACTGTTAGGGTTACAATAAAACTTTCCAGTGTTGAACTTTCGGGCTCATGCTCCTGCCTTACCATCTGAGTGGCTTCTGGGTCTGCTGGGGATGCTGCCAATTACTCATTCAGGGACCTGTGTCTTTAATCTTGGGAAGGCTTGGAAGGAAGACTAGACAGCATAAAGTGAGTCAAACCCAGAGGACTGATCATTCTTGGCTGTTAGGAACAATCTGTTTATATTTAGTGTTTCAAGTAATTGTAATATTTAAGGGAGTTTGACACATAGAGCATCTAAGAGATTAGACTCATGATTCCAAATTAAAAGGTATAATTGCTTAGTTAAATTTAGACCTGGTACTTTAAATGAAAAGGCATAAGATGATTTAGTAATGTTTGTATGCAGGGCTGGAGTGTTTAAGAGAACTTGATAATCACTACATGTGTAAATTGAGTTTATTACATTACTTGAGTTGTTAAATAGGTGGGAACACTTTGTTTATAAGTGAGACCCTTGGAGTGAATATAAGTAAATAATAATACATTAAATTTATAAGTACAGTTTGACATATTTAAGAGTATTTAATGGAGTTTTGAAAACCCTGTAATGATAACTCTGAAAACTTACTATATTTATGAATAAACTAAAATAACACAAATCTAAGAATTTAAGGAATGATGTATTCTAATTTACAAATTAAATGTTAATAAAGTAAGGAAAACAAAGAAAGAACAAATGGCAGATGTGGAAAGGATAGTAGTACCCTAAACTGACTTTTATCAGAAAAGAAAAATTTCCTAGAATCTTATATTAGTCAGGGTTCTCCAGAGAAATGGGCCAATAGAAGATGACAGACAGACAGACAGATAGATAAATGATAGGTTGATGATAAATAGATGACAACTGATAGATACATAGTTCGATATAGATCAGAAGAGTTTATTATGAGGAATTGACTAATGATTAATGACGTTGAGAAGTACTATGATCTGTCCTCTGCAAGTGGAGGTCCATGACAGCTGTGTAGTCCAGTCTGAGTCTGAAGCTGGAGAACCATAAGGGCTGATAGTCAAGGGCAGAAGATACATATCCCAGTTAAGCAAGGAGAGTGAATTCATCTTTCCTTGGTTTTCTGTTCTCTTAAGGTCTCTAAGGAATGAATGCTTCCCCCAGAGTGGTGAGAGACTATTTACTTCACTCAGTTCACTGATTCAAATATTAATCTCTTCCAGAGATACCTGCACAAACCCACCCAGGAACCAGTTTACCAGCTACTTGGGTGTTCTTGGTCCAGTCAAATTGCCACATGAGTAAAACATCACAGATCCCTGTGTCACCTCACTCATGCCTCATTAGAAAGTCTTGTACCCCACTGCAGCCACAAGCAGGTAGGAAGCTGCAAAATGTCATCAGCCCTCAGGGCCCCTATGAGGGAGGCAGCCAGGAGGAATGAGGTCAGGTGCTGAGGTATTGGGTGCCTTGTCACTGCCCAGGGACCCTGTGTTGTTCTGTGCAAAGGTACTCACTTTTATTTTCTTTCCCCCCCTCTTTTCCAAGTGAGAGGAGGGGAGACAGAGAGACAGACTCCTACAAGCTCCTTGACCTGGTCTATCAGCAACCCCCATCTGGGGCCGATGCTTTGCCTAACTGGGGCCATGCTTACAACGGAACTATTTTTTAGCACCTGAGGAAGAGGCTCCATAGAGCCATCCCCAGCTCCCAGGTGATGAACTCAACCAATTGAGCCATGGCTATGAGGGGGAAGAGAGAGAAGAGGGAGGGGGAAGGGTGAAAAAGCAGATGGTCGCTTTTCCTGTGTGCTTTGACCAGGAATCGGGAATCGAACTTGAGACATCCACACACAGGGCTGTTGCTCTACCACAGAGACAACCGGCCAGGGCCCAGCACTCCTATTTTTTAAATTAGTGAGTACAAACTAAGGGAGCACTTATAGTTCATCTCTGCACATTTTGATGATTGTGAGCTGAGCTTCAGTTCTGTAGAGATGCATGAGTGAGCCCATCCATGGTCTTAGAAAGATGGGTGGGAGCTCAGTTAATTAATTTCAAGTGTTCACCAGCCCAAGTCATCTTGGTCTGGGATTGGAATCTCATAAATTTTCAACTTCCCAGGCAATGTTATTTTAGAATGTGATTTGTGATTTGATGCAAAAACGTGTCAGAAGGCATTGCAAATCAAAAGAGCTGACAGTGGCAAAGAAGTTATTCAGATCATTTGAGCTAGTTTATTTAGAAATCATTTCAGGCCAGAGAGTAGAGAAATCATTTTGGCCTATGGAAGGATGTTAAGGGCAAAATTATCACCAACAGATGCAGTCTGTATTCAGAATGATGAATGTGAGCTCCAGGCCCTTTCCCAGAGCTTACATCACAATCTCACTTACACCTCCTCAGCTACCTGCAGGGAGTATCCTCAGTTTGCAGACAAGGGTCTGGTATAGACGGATAAAGTCAATGGGCTGAGTGGCAGGTGCTAAAAGAAATATCTGACTCCTCTAAGTTGGCCTGACCGTCAGCCCACATTTTGACATGACAACACTTGTCTGCACGAGGAATCTTTGAACAGTGACCTCCACTAACACTGGGCAGTGTGAGGGACAC
Organism: Saccopteryx bilineata; assembly: GCF_036850765.1. NCBI lineage: Eukaryota > Metazoa > Chordata > Mammalia > Chiroptera > Emballonuridae > Saccopteryx > Saccopteryx bilineata. Next base: position 164,456,765 of record NC_089494.1, read on the forward strand.
ACACCATTGCCTCTCTCAGGTGCATGATCTTCAGATGGGAGTGTGAGTTAGAGGCAGCTGGAAGTTTTTAAGGATAATGTGCATTACTTTTTTTGGTGGGAGGCTACGGTCCACAGTTCTTAAACAGTAACGTTTTTAAAGGATGTGGCTTTAGAGCTTTGTTTTTTAAAGACAAAAGTGAACCATAGAAATTATTATTTTCTGGGTCTCGGTTGTCCAGAAAGTTTCATCCCTTAGAAAAATCTCGGTCTGCTTCGGTTTCACGCTCTCATGGTGGTAGATTAGTTTGTTTGTGGTGTTGACGTGCCCTATTTTCTTCCATCTAAGGAAAGTTTTTTTTTTTTTTTTTTTTTTTTGGCGTGTCTTTGTCTCTTCCTATAAATAATAGAAGAGCATTCCGAAAAGCCGTGGAGCCCTGCGCTTCTGTGTTGCGTGTCTTCTGAAATTTTAGGATCGCGTGGCAACTTTCAGCAGAGCCTTATCTCACGCCCCAGAGAAGCGCAGGATCAGAACAGCCGGCTTTCTTCCCGTCTGTGCGCACGCAGAGCCAGGCGAGTTCAGACATCACGGGCGTCAGATGGCGGCTTTCAAAGGCCTGAAAAAAAACGAGCTGGAAAAAAAAAAAAAGACACACATCTTGAGCTATTACAAAGAGTTTTTAAGCAAGACATGTTTATTAAGTGGGCTTTATTCTCTCACATATTCAAAGACATCTGATTAAACATCCCAGAGAAACTGACAAAGCTTTGGTTGGTCTGTGCAGGACAGATAACGAGTTTCTTGGTAGATCGTTATCATCTCCTGGGTTCTGCACCAGGGAGAAATCAGCGGTGTGCGTGTGAAGCAGACGTGCTCAACACGTGAATCTACAGCAAAGTACTCTGGTGTCCATCTCAAGCTCAACTGGGGAAGGCTGCAGTTTGGGATCTGGTGGCACTCTGTGGCCATGGCTGGCCCTTGGAATTGATGAAATGACTCCAGCTAGAGCCAGAGACAAATCAGAGACCTGGATTTAAAAAATGGCAAGGAGCAGAGCTTTCAGAGGAAGAATGCTCTTAATTTCACGTCTACACAGAACCGCTTTGCCCAGCTGCTTGCCAGCCTGCATTCTTTCTGTCGTCCACTCCTGCTTGCTTGCTATTTCAGACTGTCTGTGGAACCGAGACCAATGGTACTAGGATTCTGACAAATGCATTGTTTTCTGTTATTCAGCCTTCCATTGTTAACCCCACAACCTTTCCTTGTATCGTAATAACACACTGGATTTATATGGGCTCCTTATCCAGAGACTACTGAGCACGCTCACGGGCAGCATCATTCACATTCAAGCAAGCTTCTCTCTTTTATATTGTTGAGTAGATATTTTTTGTGGGGAGGGAAAGCAAGTAAAATCTAAAAACAAGAGTATTTCTTTCTCTATGGCTGACCCAGTCACTGGTTTTATTTCCAGTAAAATCATATATTCACATTTCAATATAAATTATTTCTCATGTGGTAACCTTTTCTTCTTACATTCTGGTACCTCAGTTTTCTTTGCTTACTCCTTGTCATAGACAGCATGCTGCATCCCCTTAAAATTCATGTGTTGAAACGGAACCCCCAAGGTGAGAGAGTGAGGAATCGGAGGTGGAGCTGTGGGCATCGTGGTCAGATCGAAGTTTGGGAACATCAGGCTGAAAGCTACATGGAGAGGACTTAGAAGGCAAGACGGAGACAGTCAGACGTTTGACAGTCAACAACCTAGAAAGTATACATTTAGTGGATATCAAGGAGGTGTGGCATATGTCACATCACACTGAGAACCTGCTGTGCTGTGAGTTTGCATCACCTATATTCCTAGAGGTCACTGTCATTCTTTGTAAAACGCTTAACTCTTAAGGTGTTCTTTAGTGAATAGGATGTATCTTCACTCTGCTGTCATTCTCATATTCTGTCCTGTGGAATGTTATTAACATGCAAGGATCAGTAAAGTATTGAGACTAATAATCATGGGGATTCCTGAGGCAAGGGTGTACAAATGAGCTTGGTGTCAATGAGAGGTTTTCTATGGTGGTTATCTGTAACTGTGGAACCAGCTCAGCATGGTCCTATCCTGTTTGACAAGATGTCAAGTTGATTTTCAGAGACAGCAGCCCCAAACCGCAAGTCACATAGCTGAAGCATGCACAGAGAAAAGAACTTTGACCTCTAGCTGCACCTCTCACCCCAGAACCAAAGGAATAGGACATGACCGGAACTTGAACACTGGAATCCTTTCATAAGCTAAGAGTTCATTGTCCAAGAAGATTGGGCGTTGATGTTCTTTATCATAAATGGCCACCTTCCAGGGTCTTCCAATTAAAATTTGCCTCATAAGCACTTTCACATACCTGTTCCCTCTTGGCCTTGTCCAGCGAGCAAGATGGATTTGAGGATGAGGTCTCCCATCTTCTCAGTTGGAGTCTTCTGGATTAATAAATCTTTCCTTACTCCAAACTGGCATTTTATATTTTGGCCTTTTGAAGCATTGGGCCCATGGACTTTGCTTGGTAATATCTCTTTGATTTGATTCATAGTTCTCAACTGGGAAAAGCAGAAGCTTGAGCAGATCTTCTCACAGATGGTGGTTAGTTTAAGAAAAGCTATTGTTTTTATAATGCAAACTATCAAAATGAAACTCAAAAGAGTATCCGCTTTTAGTAGGGCCTGGCCGAAGATAGAACATGATGAGACATGGATAAAAGGAGTGAAGGCACAACTTTTTTAAATAATGGCCCTACTAAGAGCAATTTTTATGGAGTTCATAATTGGCAAATTCTATTTTATAGGCTATTTTGAATTGCTGTTTGCTCTCAGACCTGCTATGATGATTTGTGAACTCTGTCCTTATTGCCTGTGTGGGCTCCCGCTGAGCCTCAAGACAGCAAGTTCAACAGTCTCTGTTTTCTTCCTTGACTGGAATGAAAGCAGGAAGCAGCATCATTAGGAAATATCTAATCCAGAACACATTGCCAAGGTTGGTGTTACAGAAGCTAATTACAGTGGCACCTTGAGATACGAGCAGACCAACATACTGTGGGTTTTTTTTAAGATACGAGCTGCAACTCAGTCCATATTTTTGTTCGAGATCCAAGTGAAATTCCAAGATACGAGTAGTGATTTGGGAAGCTGCTGCTAGTTGGTGCGTTGGCGCACGGGTCCAGTATCAGCAGCACAACACCAGCATCTCGTTCTTTCTCACGTGTTACCCGCAGAATCAAGTTAAATCTTGTGCGTTATACTCATTCTTGCATCATTTTTGCATTTTCTACTAACATTTTTTGTGTGCTATCATGGGGCCGAAGAAAGTGAGTATAAAGGACAGTGATGAGAAGAAGAAGAGAATGATGTTGATAGAAGTAGAGCAAGAAATAATAGAAAAACATAAGCGTGGTGTACGAGTGATTGAACTGGCAAGGCTGTACGACCGCAATACATCTACAGTTTGCACCATCCTTAAACAAAAGGATGCCATCAAAAGCGCAAATCCAGCAAAAGGAATCACAATTCTGTCCCAATTAAGGACAAATATCCATGAAGAAATGGAGAAGCTTCTGCTGGTGTGAGTGAAAGAGAAAGAGCTGGCAGGAGATACAGTGACGGAGACTGTAATATGTGAAAAGGCACGTATTATTTAGAGTGACTTGAAGAAGAAAGAACCATCAACCTCAAAAGAGGCAGCAAAAGATATGTAAGGCAAGTCACGGCTGGTTTGAAAATTTCAAGAAGATATCTGGCATCCACTCAGTGGTGAGGCATGGTGAAGCTGCGAGTGCTGACGTTAAGGCAGCTGAGGAGTACATCACACGTTTTGCTGTGCTTATTGCAAAGGAAGGCTACATCCCCCAAAAAGTGTTCAACTGTGGTGAAACAGGATTGTTTTGGAAAAAAATGCCCTGGAAGACTTTCATCATCGCAGAGGAGAAGAAGCTGCCAGGTCATAAACCCATGAAGGACCATCTGACCCTTGCATTGTGTGCAAATGCTAGTGGTGACTGTAAAGTAAAGCCACTGCTAGTGTATCATTCCGAAAATCCTCGAGTCTTTAAGACTCATAAGATTCTTAAAGAAAAACTGCAGGTTATGTGGTGCGTCAATGCTAGGGCATGGGTTATGCGGCAATTTTTTACTGAATGGGTAAATCTCATCTTTGGTCCTGCAGTGAAGAAATATCTTCAAGAAAATAAACTCCCGATGAAAGCATTACTAATCCTTGAAAATGCTCCAGCCCACCCCCCTGGTCTTGAAGATGACATTCTCGATGAGTTCAAATTTGTGAAAGTCCTCTACCTCTCACCCAACACAACTTCAATCTTGCAACCTATGGATCAGCAGGTCATTTCCAACTTTAAAAAGCTTTACACAAAGCACTTGTTCCGCCACTGCTTTGAGGTGACTGAAAATACAAATCTAACCCTTTGAGAGTTTTGGAAAGATCACTACAACATCCTGATACGTTTATGCATTATTGACTTGGCATGGCAAGAGGTTACAAGAAGAACCTTGAGCTCAGCATGGATAAAGTTATGGCCTGATGTTGTTGCAGACAGGGACTTAGAAGGATTCAAACCAGAGACCAGGACTGAAGAGGAAGTGTTGGAGGAGATTGTCCCCCTCGGAAAGTCGATGGGTCTGGACGTAGATGAGGATGATGTAAATGAGCTCATCGAGGAACATGAGAAGGAACTCTCAACTGAGGAGTTGAAGGAGCTATAAATGATGCAACATATGGAGCTTCTGCAAGAGATTAGTAGTGAGGAGGAGGTAGAGTCGGAGGAAGTGATTTCTACAAGTGAAATTAAAGACATGCTGGCAATGTGGGAGAAGCTTTCAAGTTTCATTGAAAAGAAACACCCAGAAAAAGTTCCAACTGGTCATGCTTCAGCACTTTTTAATGACACTTGTTTGTCACATTTCCGTAACATTTTAAAAGGCAGGCAAAAGCAAACCTCTTTGGATAGATTTTTATTCAAAAGTCCTACAAGTGAAAGTGCTGAAAGTACAGCCCAAAAGGCAAAAACAGGTGATGATTAAATAAAAAATACATAATGTTAAGCTTAGGTTTAAGTTAAGAAAGTGCATTTTTTACAATCAAGTTTTTGTAGTTTCATTTTAAGTAAAGAAAGTGCGGTTTTAGTTTTGTTTAAAGTAAAGAAAATGCAGTTTTAGTTTACATTTAGTGTTAAGAAAGTGCAGTTTTAGTTTACGGGTCTACAGTGCCTGCATCCCTTCCTCCCTCCCTCCTCCTCCGCCATTACCTCTGTTAGCCACACTAGTCTGTCTCCAAGGTAAGAATACAGTACTAAATAACACTTTTTTCTTTTATTTCATATATTTTATTATACATGTGTGTTTCTTAATTAAAAACATGTCTTTTTTCATAATTTAGGATGGTTTGGGGATGTTCCACAGGGCTGGAATGGATTAAATCTATTTCAGTTATTTTAAATGGGAGAAATTTGTTTGATATACGAGTTGACTGACTTATGAGCTCAGTTACAGAATGAATTAAACTCGTATCTCAAGGTACCACTGTATTGCAAAGACATCTTTCTCCCTGAAACGAACATGTGTGAGCTTTGTCCTGTAACCGTTGGAGTAGACGCGGTGTATGTAATAGTTCTTATTGTTTTCTCTATTTAGCTCCCATTTGTTATGCAAAGTAGAAGGTGAATTTTGGTAAAACTGAGGTGTCCTCTGTGGTCTCCCCAAGCCTAACAAGGATAACAAAACCTAGAATAAGAATGGAAACCAGAAATGAGGACAGCAAATTTAGAAAAACATAAAGAGGATGTCAGGCCACTGTGTCCTGCTGCTTTTTATGATGGTTTATTCAATAAACAATTAAGTTGGGAGCCTGTGGTCAGTGAATCATCAGGTGATAGTCTGGTACTGAGTGGGGGTGACTGTGGGGGCTGGAGTTTAGAGTATACCTGGAGAGATATAGAATGGGTGATGAGCTTCTTATGGGTAGAAACCATGAGCATGTCTGTGTCTTCAGTCCATGAGGTAGCCACATAGGGAGAGAATGAACAAGTCCCTGTCACAGCAGTTCATTCTGGCCCATCTAAAAGGACTTAGAACCATGATAAACTGCATCCAACTCCCAGGGAATGGGTGGGAGCTTTGTCCTGACTTCTCACTTCTCTCTTTGCCTGGAAACCTTCTCTGGTGGTTTGGACATTAACTGAGGCCCGCTAAAGAATTTTCATAGTGAACAGGACTCTTTTTTTCACAGTCAGGGGGCTTGTTTCTGGGAGAGTTCCCATTGGATTTTGTTTGTGAGTTAAGGGATTAGGTGGTTTGCAAATTTTGCCCCATTTGGTAGGAAGACTTCTTTGTTTTAGAATCCTGATGTTCAAATGAGTAGGTTAGAATTACTCTATGATTTGAGAGCTCCCAGGCGGGCCTTGGTTTTGACAATTTCATGACTAGAGTTCCCAACTTTCCTTTTGCCTCCTTGATAATAGCTGTGTTCATTACAGGGAGGGGTGAGGAGGCTGGATGGAAAGGGGATTAAAGAGGATTATTCAATTTTTTGCTTAGCTAGTGTTATTAACCTATAAAACCTAATCATTGTAACAGGCACTGGTGGGAATAAATGAATGAATAAAAAGATATGACACCTGAAAGAAACAACTTGCGGAGTATAGTAGAGGGTAATAAATTCTACACAAAAAACTAGAGCCTGGGTATTGGGAGTATAAGGTGAGTGGCCGTGGTCATGGGGGCTCAATGCTTGTTTTTATTTTTTCTTCTTTTGCTCACAGAGGATCTTACTTTACTTTAAAAAGTTTTAATTTTAATTTTTTTGTATATTTAAGGTGTACAGCATTGACATATGTACACATTGTAAAATTATTATCACAATCAAGCTCGTTAACACATCCATCATCTCACAGAAGTATCGTTTGTGCTTGTGTGTTATGTGTGTGGGTGATGAGAACTCTGAAGACCTACTCTTCCAGAGAATTTCAAGTATATGGTACATTGTTAACTACAGTTACCATGCTGTACAGTAGAACTTTGGAACTTATTCATCTTATAACTGGAAGTTTGTAGCCTCTGAACATCACCTCCCCATTTCACCATCCTGTCAGCCCCTGGTGACCATCATTTTACTCTGATTCTGTGAATTTTACTATTTTACATTTCACATATAAGTGAAATCATACAGTATTTATATTTTTCTGGCTTATTTCACTTAACATAATGTTGTCAAGTTCTATCCATGTTGTCATATATTGCAGGATTTCCTTCTTTTTTATGGATGAATAATATTTAATATATATTATATATGTACATATACCTATATGTATATACATATACATATACATATATAGCAGGTTTCTTTTTAAATACTGACTACAATAAACAATGCTTCAGTGAACATGAAGTACAGATATCTCTTCAAGACTGTGGTGCCATTTTCTTTAGATGTATACATAGATGTAAAAATTTAAAATTTTTTAAGTAAACTCCATACTGTTTTCTATGATAATTATACCTATTGACAACCCCACCAACAGTATACTTGAAAGCTCAATTTAAAGCAGGTAGTCAGGGCATGGTTCACTGAGGAGTTTACACAAAGAGAAGGCTAGATGCCAACCTTTAAGTCTTGTATGGAATTTGTGATTAACTGGAGAGGTTGAAAGAAAAGAGAAACCAAATAAAGACACTCCTTTTGATGAGTATTGATGAAAAGGGGAACAAAGAATGGGGTGGAATCTGGAAATGAGAGTGAGGTGAAGAGGGATCTATTTCTTTATTAAGTGAGAGAAAGAGAGATAGAGAGACAGACTCCCACATGCACCTTGACTGGGAGCTACTTGGCAACCCCATCTGGGGCTGATACTTGAATCAACCAAGCTACTTTTAGCACCTGAAGCTGATGCTTGGACTAACTGAGCTATCCTCAGTGCCCAGGGCTGATACTCAAACTAATTGAGACACTGGCTGTGGGAGGGGAAGAGGGAGAGATGGGGGAGAGGGAGGGAAAGAGGAGCAGACGTTCACTTCAATGTGTGCCCTGACTGGGAATCAAACCCAGGATGCCCACATGCTGGGCAGATGCTCTGTCCACTAAAAAAACCAGCTAGGGCAGAGAGATCTTTTTAATTTTTTTAAGGTGGGGAAAGAGAAACTCCTTTATGCTAAAGGAATGATCCAATGCAGAAGAATTTTCTGATGTGGAACAGAAGGGGGAAGATTGCTAAGTGCTGCTTTTGACTGAGTGAGTGAGCTAGGGAAATTGCCCTTCCTGGGGGCACTGAGGAGAAAATCCATAGGCCTGGGGCAGGACTTGGCAAATGGATGTGTTGGGAGGCAGATGGTGGGGGGTGGGGTGGGAATTGAGTAGCTTGACTTCTGGTCACTCCAATTTCTCAGGAAGAAAGGAGAAATTGTTGAAAGTTTGAGGAGAAAGAAGAAAATTAAATTGTCTCACAAGAAAACGGGAAACATATGGTAAAATATACAGAAAAGAACTGCCTTGAGAAGTGTCCATGGACATTTCATGGTAAGGGAGGGGACGGGGACTTCATGGACAGGACGATGAAATGACAGATTGGATTCAGAAGTGGCAGAATGTTTCCTTCTTTGTCATTTCTGCTTTGTTCTTTTGTCCCTGTGACCAGTTCCAGTGCTATGAAATCAGGGTGGGATTCAGATGTAGGAAGGGGCAGGAAGCTAAAGAGTCCTGGCATCTCGATGTGGAGGGTTTGAAGGAGGACCTTGTGTGGCTCGATCACCATCGAAGACCAAGTCCCAGTCCCTTGTTTTTTAAAGGCTGGTCCACCAACAACCGGAGCTCCCTTGAACCCTGAGGAAGGACGGTTCCCTCCACTGTATTCTCCTGGACAACCATTACGAAACTGGACAAGTGGTCAGTGTTCCAAACGAATCTTTATCTATGTTGGGTGCATACCACATAGACTTGCAAACACATGTAATTTGAAATAATTAAAATTGTCCATCATGGCCTAACCAGGCGGTGGCGCAGTGGATAGAGCATCGGACTGGGATGCGGAAGGACCCAGGTTGGAGACCCTGAGGTCACCAGCTTGAGTGCGGGCTCATCTGGCTTGAGTGAAAAGCTCACCAGCTTGGACCCAAGGTCACTGGCTTGAGCAAGGGGTTACTCGGTCTGCTCAAGGCCCGCGGTCAAGGCACATATGAGAAAGCAATCAATGAACAACTAAGGTGTCGCAATGAAAAACTGATGATTGATGCTTCTCATCTCTCTCTGTTCCTGTCTGTCTGTCCCTATCTATCCCTCTCTCTGACTCTCTCTCTCTCTGTCCCTGTTAAAAAAAAAAAAAAACCTTAAAAAAATAAAATAAAATCGTCCCATCATTTGATAAAATGCCAAATATAGATGAGGTTAAGGGGCAAAAGTCCTAAAATTTTTTTTTAGTAATAAAACATGAGATAGTGAGCATCCAAGTGTAAAGAAGTAGAACAGTTAGAGCTGAGTTAGAGATCTGAGGTCTTTGGGAGAGGAAGAGGGAGAGGAACTAGAACAGGAACACTCAGGAATGTGAAATTAGGAAAGAAAAATGAGGAGTTAAAAAGAGGCTCAGAGAGGACTTTTGTATGATGGAAGAAGGAACTCAAAGAAGAGTAACAAATATAAACAATTTTTAATTGTCAATCATACCTCAATAAAGCTGAAAATAAGGAAACTGAATTCCAGGTGGGCTGCTTGGCATTCAGGTGTCCCCAGATCATGGTGTCTGGTTGAGATGAGCCGCCTGTTGCAATTTACAAGACAGGCAGGGACATTTTGGTTAAGCTTGAGTCATTTGGTGATGATGGAAGCAGTTTGGGGCTGGTGGTGTCCGGTGGTTAGATGGGGCTAACTTGATCCAGGAAGCTAACCTTGCGGGTCTTTTCAGGATGGAATGGATGTGATCACGACTGTTCATGTGGGATGTAAAATGAACTGGGCAGGTGGCAGTGGCATCAGACGGAAGGGAGAAGTGTCACTCAATGCAATTACAATGTAAAAATCTCTGTTCATTGGCAGCAAGTTTGACGGTGAGAAAGCAGTCAAGATGAATGACTCAGACGCCAGAGTCAACACTGGGTTTTACATATGAGTGGCTGGGAGAGCAAGGAGACCTTACAATAAGCAGGGTGGGTATGTAGAGGCTCTAATGGCTTGAGGAACTGTAAATTATGAGTTCAAATTTAAAGGAGTAAATCTGAAGTGCTGATTGAGTGTAGATAGAAAATGGGAAAAATAAAATATGAAGTTGGACTTTTCACCACCAGCTGCTCCCTACCCTTGACTTTAATCTTGTTTCCTTATTTGCTGGACTGTGTTCTTCCTACACGTTTGTTCACCATTCACACTGGTGTCACTGGTGTCGAAGCTGCTTCAGAACCCATTTTGTACATAAATTTGGCTCTTTATAGGTTACACTTGTCTCCTGCCATCTGCTTCTTCTTGACTCAGGTGTTTAGAGAGCATTCTAAAATGAAATACACTCTCCTTAGAGCCTCTGACGTCTGGTCCTTCTGGCGAGGAGCTAGCCCGCCTTGCTCTTCCTGCCGTCACCCTGGTACCCCTTTTGGCCTCTGCGCAGCACCCACCACCCCTCTGGCCTCTCTGGCACCAGATTCACAGCCTCTTATCCTCCATTCCTTTTCTCTTTCCTCATCATTTATGCCTCCTTCAGTTACTTGTCAATCAATACTCCTTAAATTTTTGCATCTGAAAAACAAACATTTACATATTACTTCAGCATGCCTTAGATTACTTTTCTTTCGCTAGCTAACATGGAGTATAATTATGATAAATACGTTAGTCGCTGCTGGCATGGAGTCAAGCAGAAACAAACAATTACCAGACAAATACTTTTTGTTCTAATGCCATTTCCACGTCCTTGGGTCAGTCCCAAGTCACATGTTTTCTCTAGCCTTATGGACGAAGTGAAGAGTTTAGCATGACCACTGGTCTCCAAACCACCTTGAAGCCCCCACCTTGGGGCAGACTGAAAGGTTGGTTGGTGAGCTTTCAAGTCTTCCAGGCATTTGTCAAAAGTCTGATTCTGCTCTGGAGACAGTCTTTGGAAGGTCAGGATGGGTTTCAGAGGGGCACCTGATAGACATGACTCATGGGACACACTTTGGGGCACACTGATTTAAAGTTATGCTCTCCGGCTCATGCTTACTTTACTGAACTAACCACATGACCAACTTCTGGCTGACTCCATTAATTTCCAACTACACATATTAAATGTTCTAAATATTGAGTTTTCATCTAAAGAGAAACCTGACATTTTAGAAGAACAATATTTTTCATGGACTGAAAATACTTTAAAAAATATCCACATTTTCTCTGGGACACAAGGATTAAGCAGAAAATTGAGACAAGGGCCAAAGTATTATTTTTTCTTATTGCCAGTTCCCCACCTTCTGAATCTCCCAGTGCCTGAAAATGCAGTTTGAAGTGACTCTTTTTTTAAAGGTCTTGTCAGCTGGTAGCTTGAGCTTTAACTCACACTGATTTTTACAGCTAAATTATAAAGCTCTGACAAAGGAATTTAATAAGGGAAATGCATATAGCTCCGAGTGGAGGAGGTTGAGAAGTGTTCTCATTGTGACGGGGACCTCACTGAGTAGTCCAATCAGTCAGCACTGGGAGCCACTGACAAGTCATGATCAGGGAGGAATCAGACCAAACCTCATTGTCAGAGTTCCTCAATTTATGCAGCTTTTTCAGAAGACAGAATCCCCATGCCTCTAAATCTCAAAAGGACTCCATATCGCATGAAAGAGGCATTTAAGGAAAATTGGCCCCCCAATCACTGTGCTATTATTGGCCTATGCTCTTATCATATAAAAGCTAATGTAGAAGCTATTGCTATGAACATTATAAAAAAATCCCTCTCAAGTTTCTTTATCAGGAGGTGAATTTAACTTTTTAATTTTTTTAAGAGTGAGATAATATAGATAAATTCAATTTGAACTTTGCCTTTTCCTTTTGGGACATATAGGTAAATTTCTTTCCTTTTACATACAATTCATGAGTGAACAGTTAAGGAATAAGATCTCATAAAAGGGAGCTGCATGTATGTCTCCTCTTGTGTGGACGAGAAGGGCTTGTGTTCAGCTTTGAAAGGGGAGCAAAATGAAAAGTGAGACTGGGGGGACCCCCTGGAACAGTACTACAGGCTCTCCACTGAGCACCGGGGTTGACCAGGAGCAGACTTCATTTTCCAGGTGTGGTGCCTCCCTGTGTCCTCCAGCCCACTTGCCCTGAAGGGAGGGAGGGACAGGTGGAGCACCACGGTTTCAGGGCAGTCAAGTCACTATCCCATAGGACACTACAAAAATGGATACATGTCGTTATACATTTGTTGAAATCCAAAGAATGCACAACACCAAGAGTGACCCTAATGTAAACTATGGACTTTGGGTGACGATGACGTCAAAGCAGGTTCCTCAGCTGTAACACATGTACCGTCAGGTGGGGATGCTGATAGTGGGGGACGCTGTGCATGTGTGGGAACGAGGTTATCTGGAACGCTCTATACTGTCCCCTCAATTCTGCTGCAAGCCTAAAACTGCTGTAAAAAAGTAAAGAGAGAGAGAGAGAGAGAGAGAGAGAGAGAGAGGGCTGGGGAAGCAGAAGAGACCAGAATCCCACTACGGAAGGAACTCTGTCCTCTGTCCCACAGGTCTGGTCTCACTGTTTGTTGTCATGTGAAGACAATAATACATGCTTCCCACCAATTTGGAACAAAAGATTATTTGTGAGAGGGCCTATTAAAGGGTTTTGAGGAAGTAGAGAACTTCATTCACTATTGTAGAATGGAGAATTTATTGCTTCCTTTCACAGAAGGCGCGTGGCACAGGTGAGTTACACAGAGCCTGCATGGAGGGCTTTGGGGTCCTCAGGGGAAGGCACAGTATATCCGAGAACCATCCTGCCCCGCTGTGTCTTGCTTTCTAAAAAATGGATTCCATTACTGAAGAAATAGCTGAGGGAAGGAAGTCCAGGACACAGGTTATATTTTCTGCAGAGGCTTTCAAAAGGCATTTGATAAAGTATCATAGAGAAGCCTCACATGAAAGTGAGGATTTATGAATTACAGAAAAAAAGAAGTCACTTGAAAATGAGGTGGAGAAGGGAGAGAGGAGCTGCGATCAGTCACTGTGACAGACAGCCGGGAACGAGGCCTCGGCGGGGCTGGCTTGCTGAGCTGCTGGAAGCTCTGGCAGCCGCCCCAGCAGGAGTCACAGAGGAGTGACTCTCAGCTGTTCTTCTTGGAGAAGCACTCGGATTCCTCCAGTCTTTTCTTGGCTGGCTGGGGTTACTTTGTGGGAGCATGTAAGGAAAAGGTCTCTAAGCTGGAGGTTGGCCAAGAGCCAAAGTCATGCCACATGGCTGTGGCCCTGGCATGTAGTGTGGTGACACCCACATCAGTTATGGACATTTTTGTCTCACCATTGGTCTGCATTTCACCTGTCTTCATTCATGTTAGTCTGAGTGTCCTTGCTATGGATACTAGATGTTCTTCCCCGGCCCTGCAGCTGTGCTCTGCCGGCTTGGCCAAGAGCAATATCCAATAAAAGTTCTCAAGGTACCAAGTGGGCTGTTAAGGGAAAACCAACCTAAAAATGGCATCGTAGGCATTTTAGCAGAGGTAAGGGCGTTTGCACGTGGACAGACTATGTCCTGAAGTACATTAAATCACTCACTCAATGATCTCTTGCTCCCGAACTGTGCTCCCATTTCCCAGCTTTTCCTCTGGTCTATTGTAATGCCGGTGGTCGAGGCCAGGCAGATTTACATTGGATACGGGCAGACGGTAGAGAAACTGTGCAGCCAGAAAGTGTTGGGCCATACTCGTTTATTAGAGGCTCACAAAGACAGGTGAGCAAATAAACAACAAAAGAGAAAGAACTAATAAACAAAAGAAAATCTGCTATTCACAGTCAGGGCAAGGAAGCAAGGAAAACCTCACCTCACGGTGGTGGAAGAGGGATCTGGGAGAATTGCCACCCAGGGGAAGCACCCATAGCTTATACAGACCATGCACACGTGCCTCTGCCACGTGCTCACACACTAACAAGCAAAGTGCTTGCAGCTGGTAAACCCATGCGCGAGCCTAACACAGCTGCCCCACATCTATAGTGGTGTGTCTCATGGGCATGAGGTCCAAGAGGATAAGGAATACAACAGTTCTCGTAATTGGAACCAATAGCTAAGATTGTTTTCAAGGAAGCGACACTGAACTTTTTCATTTTGCACAATCCCCCCAAAGAGATTCATGGAAGGTAAAGTAAATATAGCATCTCCTATGCCATTGGTAACATTGGCAAAATGCAATCTACGACCCTCAGGTTGTAGAGGCTCTGCCTCATGTAAATATATATTTGTAGGCATGAGCTTTGCCATTTAATTCCATTTTATTTCGATGTTTGAACTTCTCTTTTCAGGAGTTGTTCTTCGTCATACCCCAGCTGGGGGGCCAGTATGGAAGTTCCCAGTGCTGTCCCTGTGATTTTGACCTCCTGACTGAGGGTAGTTCTCTAGAAGCATCCAATCTGGAGGGAAGCTTCAAACCACAAGAAAAGGCAGCTAATTAGTGCCTTACAAAACAATTTGAAGGGGCACATATTTAGATCATAAACATCTTGAAAATGAAAAAGTAATGCAAGATAATTATTTGGGTAAATCAAACCAAACCACCATCATTTCAACATTGTACATTTACTTACGGTAGACTGAAAATATCTTTACCTAATAATTTACTATCTATCATCTATTTTGTGTATTTATCTATCATCTGTCTATTTATCTATCATCTATCTATCTATCTATCTATCTATCTATCTATCTATCTATCTATCTATCTCTGTCATCTCTCTATCCATCCATTCATCTGTGGGGCAGCTGTGTTAGGCTTGCTTGCAGGGTTACCAGGTGTAAGCACTTTACCTGATCAGTGTGTGAGCACGTGGCAGTGCCTTGTTTGTATGGCCTACATAAGGCTAAGTAAGGGTGCTTGCACTCAGAGGGATTGAGAATGGCGGATTGCCTGCCCACAAATGTGAGGGGCTGTTTTGCTGTTTGTTTGCCTGAAAAGCAGTTACCCCTGCCTGTGTGCTTGTCCAGGTTGTGAGACTTTATTACACAGAATGGCCCAATGCTTTCCGGGTCTGTAGGATTTCTACCATCTGTCGGAATCCAAGTGAACCTGCCTGGACTTAGCCACTGGAATTACACCATCCATTCATACCTTGCTCCTCTTCCTTCCTCCCTCCCTCCCTCCCTCCCTCCCTCATCCTTCCATCCTTCTTTCCTTCCTCCCTCCCTCCCTCTGTCCCTCCTTCCCTCCCTCTGTCCCTCCCTCCCTTATCCTTCCCTCCTTCCTTCCTTTCTTCCTTTTTTCCTCCCTCCCTCCCTCCCTCCCTCCCTCCCTCCCTCCCTTCTTCCTTCCTTCCTTCCTTCCTTCCTTCCTTCCTTCCTTCCTTCCTTTCTTCCTTCCTTCCTTCCTTCCTTTTCTTCCTCCCTCCCTTCCTCCCTTCCTCCTTTCCTCCCTTCCTCTCTCCTTTCCTTTCCTCCCTCCCCTCATCCTTCCTTCCTTCTTTACTTCCTCCCTCCCTCCCTCCCTTCCTCCCTTTTCCTTCCTTCCTTCCTTCCTTCCTTCCTTCCTTCCTTCCTTCCTTCCTTCCTTCCTTCCTTTCTTTTTTCCTCCCTTCCTCCCTCCTTTGCTTTCCTCCCTCCCCTCATCCTTCCTTCCTTCCTTCCTTCCTTCCTTCCTTCCTTCCTTCCTTCCTTCCTTCCTCCCTCCCTCCCTCCCTCCCTCCCTCCCTCCCTCCTTCCTTTCCTTTCCTTTCCTTTCCTTCCTTTTTTCCTCAATTCCTTCCTTCCTTCCTTCCTTCCTTCCTTCCTCTTTTTTATTTTTTTCCAGTGTAATCTCTCTTGTAAGTATACTATACAATTGACACTATCTTTCTGTCTCAGAGTATCAATCTAACTATGTAGACCTCAATTAATTAAAGTGTTTTGAGTGTAAATTAGGGTATTAAGCATCATACATTGTTATTAACTGCCCTATTCTGTATTATCTGAGAAAAAGACATTTTAACACTGTAATGTTATTGGAAAACATTCATTGGAAGGAATAAAATATTGGTAATACATTTTAAAAATAGCCCCCAAATTTTTAATATATGCTAATATTTAATATTTGCTTTGATGGTACATATTCAGCCAAGAATTGCTGTTTCCCATCCTAGCAAAAGAGCATTATTGTCACTATAAAATTGGTTTGGAAGTCAATAATCCATAAGTGATTTAATTTCCTTTATCAATCTATATTTTTGAGGTCTTCCCAGAGTTTAAGGTTATGAAATCTTAATGGAAATTTCATGAAACAGAGCATACTTTAATTAATATTCTGTTGTCTCCTTTTCTTACATCCACTGACAGGGCCATGAGAATGCAGAAACTTCTGGAAGGGAGAATGTTATTTTGTATGAAAAATGGGGAGTTGGACTGTTATTACAATAGGGACTGACTCTCAGTTGATCTCACTTCTCTGTTCTGCGGCCTTAGCTGGTCCACTGATGAGTTCTGAAGAAACATGGAGGCTACAGTCACTCACGTTCCCCGGCCGGTCCCGGGGAGGGGATCGCAGCTTTGGGCTGAGGTGCTAGGGACCGGGATGCTCAGCCTTGCGCTGGAGCCTCGATGCCGCCGCCCTGAGAGGAGCCGGGCGTGCCGCCGTGTTGAGCTGGCACTCAGCTCTCCTTCTCAAGCGTCACAGCAGCCTCTCCTCCTGCGGTGGCCTCCCTGGTCTGTGCCACACTCTCCTCTGTTGTTCTTTCCTCTCCTTGTCCCAGCACGGGCACTCTCCGCCTCACCTCACAGGACACTTAAATAGCCCAACCCAGGTCGTCCTCTATTTCGTTTTTGAAACACCATGTTAAACTTCCCACTCTGGAAGGTCAGAGAAAAGGAACCTGCCAACCCTCTGGCAGCTTCTCCTTTGGCTTTATTCCTCCATTCGAAGGGAAGCATGAACTTACATATTTTACTTCTACTAGAAATGTGACCCTTCTCTCAGGAAATAAATTCAACCACCCAGTGGCACGACATAGTCAGTGTTTGTCATTGGTTGGATCAGTGCAACGAGCTCAATTATGCCCCTCCCTCCAAATTCAGGTGGTGAAGCCCTGACCCCAATATCTTTGGGGTGGTATTTGGAGATGGAGGCCTTTAAAGAAGCGATTAAGGTCAAATGATGTCACTGGGGTTGGCCCTAATTCAATAAGTCTGGTGTCCTTATAAGGAGAGGAGATAAGGCACAGACCCTTACCGAGGGATGACTGTGTGAAGACACAAGGAGGTGGCAACCGTCTGCATGCCAAGGCGAGAAGCCTCAGAAAGAAACAGCACCGCCCACCCCTTGATTCTAAGACTTTCAGGCTGAGTGGCTTAAAAACAATAATAATGTCTGTTGTTTAAGCCACCCAGCCTGTGGCATTTTGTTATAGAAGCCCAAGCAAACTAATAGCATTGTTAATGGCTAATTACTATTGAGTGCTCACTGTGTGCCAATAAGATATTATATGCATTTTTTTTTTGCAAAAATGCCATAAAGATATTTCTAAGTATTTCTTCTTTGTAATGAGGACTGAAGAGGCTAGATAGATGTAGTAAATGGTCAAATCCTACTCACCAGTTAGTGGAAAGACAGGTCTAAAATTCAGTAGTTAATGGTGTTCTGTTTAAAAACAGCAGCTGCCGACAGACATCCATGATGTTGATAAAATTATAAAAATTAACTTTCAAAATACTGGTTTAATAACTAATGGTGAAGACGTAACATTATTAGAATGAAATGTTGCTGTTTTTGCTATAATATTTAAAAATAGTTCTATATACATTGCAAAGTGACTGACGGAGAAGGCATTATGGAAAGTCATGAGCTGCAAATAAGATTTTAGTAACAAAATGGTGTGGTTTCAGAAATGTAATTGCTTTCAGCCTCGGAGAGGTAGTCAAGAGTTCTCTGCTTTCAAAGGTCATTTATTTCCTTCCTGTGTAAGAACAATTTGAAAACACACACACATTTACATACATACATGCATAGATACATATATATACACAAAAACATGAACTCACAACACATACATAAAAGCACACACTTGCACACATACGCACACAGTCACATAGCACACACACATGCTCACAGGAGTGTGTTTGATTTCTCTTCTCCAGGTTTTTCTAGCACTGCAGTGGAGACGAGATAAGATATCTCTTCCCTGGCCTCTGCTCTCCTAAGAAAGGCTTATCTTATCTGACACAGTTGCAAAATCATAAAATTAAAAGTTAGACTCTAAGCAGTCACCTGGTCTGGTATCCTGCCCTAGGCTGGGACCCATGGGAACATTTAACCTAGCAACAGCATGGGGTCCGCTTTGTTCTTTCTCCATGGTCAAGAACACAGAACTGCTGTACTTCAGTTACAAATCACGTATTTTTAAAAACCAAATTGTGTTGGCCATAAACAGTAGTTTCACAGCCCATTTCTTTACTTGGACCACTTCCTGTTCTGCGACTGGGTGTTGGACCCTCTTTACGCTTCCGTGTCCTTATGTGTCTTGAGGAACAAATAAAATCTGGTATTGCTCAGCCCAGAGTCTGAAAATAAGTTGGGTGAATGGGGCTGTCTCTTTTTGGTGATATATATTATTATGAATATTATTTTAAGTCTTTGGAAAATTTCTTTCCCTTTTTTTATGTTTATAAAGTAATTTCTTTAAATTCTTGAAATCTAAGTACTCCCTGAGTAGGTTTACATGTGGTGTTTCCTTGCTCGTGTTACTCAGGAAGTGGTGAGCTCTCTCCACTTCCGTGGCAGCTATGTTTTGAGCTCCGGGTCGTTTTCCGCGTGTGAGTGCACACCCCTCCTACTATTGTTATGCTGTCCTCCTTCAAATCCACTGTACGTCTCAGGTGGGTCTCTGTGTTCCATTTCCCTCGGCTCTTATTTTTAAATGCACCCTGGGCATCTGCATATATTTCTCAAAGTAAGTTAAACAGATCAATTTTTCTGAACCAATCTCCCTGAATTAAATAAGACTGCTTCTTTTCACATGAGTAAATGGTGCAGTAACTCATTCATCAGTTCCCATGTAGTAATAACAGTCTTCATATCTTAATACCTTTTTGGTGTCCCATATGCTTGATTCAGTGATACTGTCATTAGTTTGTTTGTATCTTGTTCTTATGGCTGAATCTTTAGTTTGTAACATAGTATGGTTTTGCATTTTTTCTTTTACTCTAAGGATTGTAAACTCAGGGAAGCAGGATTATCCCACTGACTTCTTCAGAGGTCAGCATGGAATGATTTCTGAATCTGAATCTTGCATCTGTCACTTTGTCACCTCTAGCCTCACACTGGATGTGTTCCTAAATATCTCATGGTCTCAGTTTCTTCATCTGTAAATAAGGATAAAATAATACCTAGCTCACTATTTCTTTTGAAAAAAGAAGTAACCCAAGAGAAGCATTTAAGCGAAGAGCTGGTATTTTCATGCCATTTATATTTTTTCTTTTTTTTGTTTTTCTTTGTATTTTTCTGAAGCTGGAAACGGGGAGAGACAGTCAGACAGACTCCCGCATGAGCCTGACCGGGATTCACGCGGCACGCCCACCAGGGGCGATGCTCTGCCCACCAGGGGGCGATGCTCTGCCCCTCCGGGGCGTCGCTCTGTCGCGACCAGAGCCACTCCAGCGCCTGGGGCAGAGGCCAAGGAGCCATCTCCAGCGCCCGGGCCATCTTTGCTCCAATGGAGCCTCGCTGCTGGAGGGGAAGAGAGAGACAGAGAGGAAGGAGAGGGGGAGGGGTGGAGAAGCAGATGGGCACTTCTCCTGTGTGCCCTGGCCGGGAATCGAACCCGGGACTCCTGCACACCAGGCTGAGGCTCTACCGCTGAGCCAACCGGTCAGGGCTTCATGCCATTTATAAATACTGGCTTTTATTAAGCAAATAGTTAAATTAGGTTTGTTTGTTTTTAGTTTACATATGAAAAGCAATGTGGAAATAAAATGGAACCTCTTCTCCCTTATCTGTCATCTATTCTCGTAATAGCTGTGATTTCAAAAACACACATCAGGTTCTTGCTATTATTTTCTCCTTTTTCAATGGACTTAATTAAAAAAAATTTGTAGTGCTGTTTTAGGTTCCCAGGCAAATTGAGAAGAAGGCACAGAGATTTTCCATATGCAGGTCTTCCACCCCCACATGCTCAGCCTTCCCCTCTGTCAACATTCCCACCAGGTGGTACATTTGTCACTATTGATGAACCTGCACTGACAAGTTGTCATCACCCAGAGTCCACAGTTTATTTTACATTCCAGTTTCTCTTGGTGCTGTACATTCTATAGGTTTGGACAAGTGTCTAATGACATGTGTTCGCCATTACAGTGTCATAAAGAGTAGTTTCAATGCCCTAAAAATCTTCTATGCTCCACCTATTCACCCTTTCCTTCCCAGGCCACCATTTTGTTTAATTTATTTAGAAGTTAAATTTAGTGGGGTGACTTTGGTTCACAAAAACACATAGGTTTCAGGTAAACATCTCTGTATCATTTGGACTTTCATTGTGTACCCATCAATGAAAGTCAAATCATTGTTTATCACCATATACTGGCCTTCTTTCCTCCCCTTCCCCAACAACCTCTTTCCTCTGGTTACTACTTCACTTTTGTCTGTGTCCATGAGTCTCAGTTTTATATTCCACTTGTGTGTGAAATCATATAATACTTAGCTTTTTCTGATTTACTTATTTCACTTAGCATAATGTTCTCAGGCTCCATCCATGTTGTCATAAATGGCAATATGTCATCATTTCTTATATCTGAATAGTATTCCATTGTGTATATGTATCACATCTTCTTTATTCAATCCTCTATTAAACAACACTTTGGTTGTTTCCATGTCTTAGCCACTGTGAATAATGCTGTGATGGACATGAGGATGCATATGTCTTTGCATACCAATGATTTAGAGTTTTCCAGGTAAATACCCAGTAGGGTGATTGCTAGATCATATGATAGCTCTATTCTTAAGTTTTTGAAGAACTGGGATACTGTCTTCCATAAACGCTACCAGTTAACATTCCCACCAACAGTGAATGAGGGTTATTCTACAGTCTCTCCAGCACTTGTTATTATCTGTGTTGGTGATGACAATCCATAAAACAGGTATGAGGTGGTATCTCATTGTAGTTCTGATTGCATTTCTCTAATGGACAGAGAAGATGAACATTTTCTCATATATCGATTTGTTGTTTGTATGTCTTCATCAAAGAAACGACAGACCACTGGTTTTGGACTTTCAATGTCCCTGAGGCTGTCACTAATATCTGTCTCCAGTGCCCAGCCCAGTGCCCAGCCCAGTACTCACACATGATAACACCTCTTTCACTTGCTAACCCCACTGTCCAGAGGCCCTTCTGTTCCCCTTCAGGGGTACTGATGGCTCTGGGCTATCAGGTGGGCTGGGAGACATCTGTATGGGAACTTCTGTGAGTCCTTGAAAGGCCCAGTTACACAGTACCTCTTAGAAAGTGGGTGACACTGTTTACACAGTTGTGTAACCTTCTTTTGGGTCTTCAAACCTGCATCCCCGCTAACAGTTCTAACACGTGACTAACAGTGTCCTTGGTGCTCCTGAGCATGCCGCTGGTGAGCCTGGCTGTACTCTTGGCCTCAAGCTGGGAAAATGGTCATGAATTTGTGCGAAACCTCATGTTGATTCTTAAGAGAATTCCAAGAAATGTGAGTCAAATTCATTTGAGTTTCTATTTTGAAGGGAGTGAGACACTGTTGTCATAGGAGAGATCCTAGCCTGGGGCTGCTGTGCTTCCTGGCCGGAGAGGCTGTCTTACACCTTCACACTGAAGGTCAGGAACTGCTTGTAAACAGCATTATGCACCCTATCTCTCCATGTCCAGAAATTTATTAGCAGCTTTTTAATCTTGGACTTTCATTATTTGTTTTCATTTATAGTCAGAATTGAAATTCTTTATTTATCTTTCTTTTATCCTTCATATTTTATTGTCACCTCTTCCATTTTTGAAAATATTTTTTTAAGATAATATTTGGAGGAAATAAATTCAAGAATGCCAATATAATTTTAAGTCTCTTTGTAAATGAAAATTTGAGAGAGTGGAGAAGAAATAACTGTATAAATATGATAGTAGTTTGACCTATTCATAAGCAAAGACTTGTCTAGATCAATATGCTTTAATGCAGCTTTTGACTAAAGAGAATCTACACAGACACAAAAATAATATATACATAGAATTATTCTAATGAAATAAAAATATTTAGCTTGTTATTTGGATGTTTTGTAAATAATAACTATAATTTTGAGCATATAGTACATGCTATGGTGTTAAATATTTTATGTACATTAATTTCATATAAATCACAATGTTGTCCCTGTTATTTTTATTTTTATTAGATTTATATTACAGATGAGAAAACTGAAGTACAAAGAGATTAGCTAATTTACCTAAAATCACATAGAAATTAGGATTAGTTGATTACCCCAGGTACCTTGCACCATAAAGCAATAGTTCACAGCAGTGTTTTAGCCCTTTGTGGACATCTGACAATGTCCAGAGTAGTCTTTTTTCTTTTTTTTTACAGAGAAAGAGGGAGAATCAGAGAGAGGGAAAGACTGGGACAGACAGACAGGAATGGAGAGAGATGAGAAGCATCAATTATCAGTTTTTTGTTGCGACACCTTAGTTGTTCATTGATTGCTTTCTCATATGTGCCTGACCGTGGGCCTTCAGCAGACCGAGTAGCCCCTTGCTTAAGTCAGTGACCTTGGGTCCAAGCTGGTGAGCTTTGCCCAAACCAGATGAGCCCATGCTTAAGCTGGCAACCTCGGGGTCTCGAACCTGGGTCCTCTGCATCCCAGTCCGATGCTCTATCCACTGTGCCACCGCCTGGTCAGGCCAGAGTCATTTTTATTACCACCACTAAGCAAGGGTGAGTGCTTGGAGAATGTGTTGGGAGGAGGTCAGAAATGCTTCTCCCGCCTTACATAGCCCAGGACTACCAAACACAGAGAACGATCTGGACCCAAAGTTCAAGAGTAGTGCAAGGTTAGAGAGCTTGCCCTAAAGCATATTAATGTTTTTCTATATTTTAATAAGGAGAAGCAACAAAATAATAATTAAAACTAGGCTGACTGGTGGTGGCACAGTGGATAGAGTGTCAACATGGAACACTTAGGACCCAGGTTCCAAACCTCGAGGTCGCCGGCTTGAGTGCAGGCTTACCAGCTTGAGTGTGGGGCCACTGGCTTGAGCCCAAAGGTTGCTGGCTTGAGCAAGCCATCATTAGCTCTGCTGGAGCCCCCTGGTCAAGGCACATATGAAAAGCAATCAATGAGTAACTAAAAATGCTGCAACTATGAGTTGGTCCTTCTCATCTCTCTCCCTTCCACTCTCTCTGGAAAATAACAAAAAAAGAGAGACAGAGAGAGAGAAGTCAGTAATATTGGGACAGGTCCAGAGCCAGAGGGCCAGAGGGAAATGCCACATTAAGTGGCAGCATCAGTGACACCTGCCGCAGAGAGCTCTACCTTTGCTGCTCCTGGAACTGGGCTGAATCTGCAGGATGGCAGGCGTGGTCAGCAGCTGTCTCACGGCCACAGTGGAGGCTGTTTCCATCTCAAGGTCTGGGAAGCAGACAAAGCAATGAGCGGGACCATGGGAAGCAGGGAAGTTTGGTCCCTATGTGAAAGCCCAGGAGTATTTCTCACCTTGATACCTGAGATGCACGGGTCTCTTACATCTAACACATTTTCTTTTTTGTTTTGGCTGACATGGGGTGCTTCTGTTCCTGCGGGCAAAAAAATCTTAATACACCAAAGAAACTTTTTTACTCAGAAATCTTTTGAGAAAAAAAAAAATCTTCAAAGTTTATTTTTTTTTAACAAAGTTAAAAGAAAATAAAAAAATTTTCACCTTGTGAGCCGCTATCCAAAGGAGAACACTTTCTTATTCTTATTTCTGAGAGTCTTTCAAGACGGATCTCCTCCCCGGAGCAGGGGGAGTCAGTCTTCTTTCCGGCAGGCTGTCTACCACTAGGATCGGTTTCTGTAGGACCCCAGGAACTGTGTATTCATTGAATGAATAGGAAACAGAATCATCACAGCATTGACTCTAAATCCATTTAATTTAGGAGAAAAATCACGCCTCTAGCTCTGGAGCAGCTATTGAGTTATGTGCCCAGAACTTAACCCACCCCAGACCCACGTTATGTTCCCAAGCAGGCCGGGTGGTGCCTGGGGAGGAAGGAAGGTCAGAGAAATGGTCTGCTTTTAGCCTCACGAACAGGTTATCCCTTCCAGGCCCGCAGCCCAGGGAGTTTTACGAACTTGAATTCAACTGGGAGCAAATGGACTCTTGCCCAACATGGGCTGATGCCGCCACGCCTGTTATCTACCCTTTCAGAGAAGACCATTTGAGACTTGCTCCATGGCTCAGAGTTGAGGTCTTATTGTCTGTCTTTCTTGTCCACCAGGCATATTAAAATCTTCTTTTTTCCATTTTCCTTCTGGCATCCTGATTCTTATTTCAGTGTGGCTGTGCCCATGGAACAGCAGAGACTAAACGCTTCGCAGCAAACAAACCTCTGGGCACAGCTCACCCCCTCTGCTCTCCACAGTCCCAACATTTAGCCCCTCTCCCAATGGTGAGGCCAAATAAGGTTTTTGAACCAGTCCAGGTGCTCCTTAGTTTCCTGAGCAAACCCACACCTAGAAACATAGGCCTGTTTGTTTGCTTCCCTGACTTTAGGGTGTATCTTCATTAAACTTTTTCCTTATCTCACCTGAAGTTGATGGCACTTCCCCAACTATAATAACTATTATAGGTAAGAACAAGTGTTTTTGTGGATGTAACAAAAATTTTATTCCCCAGTGTAAGAGACCCACGTTCTGTATATGTTGGATAATAAAATCCAACATGCGTTGAGAGGTAAGCTACACTGAGGTCTCTGAGATCCAAAAATCTTGGAGAGAGTTGGTGTAATTCAGACATGCAGACTGAAGATCACAGGAGGGCAGGCGCTCCAAGGATCCCGAGCTCCATTATTCCAAGAGTTCCGTCCCCCAGCTTCCTCCGTGACCCTGAACGCCCTTCCTTGTATGTTAAGAGAGTGCAGTTTTGAGACTTTGCTCCATGGCTCAGAGTGGGGGTTTGGGCAGCCAGTGTGGCATTCCTTATGTCATCCTGGAGCCAACAGTCTTAAGCTAGGTATCCACAGGGTGTCCATATGTCCACTTTGCTTGCGACAGTCTTGATGACGCTCTGTCAGTGTAGTTATCCACGCTCTTCCTTCCTACTCCCACAATACCCGTGTGGGTGAGATTATACAGTCACCCAGGCTCTGCTGACCATGCAGAATTTAGCTTTAGCTGTGTGACTAGTTTATTGTACAGTCCTGAAGATCTAGTTCAGAAACAGTAAAAGCTGCAAAAATCGTGCCACCTGCCTCTGCCTGCAGCCGTGCACCTGTTCATCAGTTTCATGAAGAGCCTCAAGCAGGACTCAGATAATGTCTTTGGCCACAGTCCTATTTGTATATTGTTATAATCTGTAAGATTTATAAGATCAATAAAACACAGATGCCTTTTGGTTGTAAAGAATACCCATTTTATTTTATACAAATCTGTTTTTTTACATTTTATTTTATTTAACATAATTTTCAATTATAGTGACATTTAATAGTATATTTGTTTCATGTGTATAGTGTAGTCTTAATACCCATTTCAGAGATTTGAGAGAGTAAAACACATTAGTATCAGTTTGGGTTGTATTTTATAATAGGGTGGATTAGAATATGATAATGGCCTTGATTACAATGGACTGTGCCACATTGTTTCCCCACTGAAACATCTCTGAGACAGGTCTTGTGTGTAGTAGCCAAATTTTCATGAGAAGTGCCATGGCAACTCTATCATGAATGCACAAAACTTAGAGCACAGTGGCACATCTCTGACATGTCAGGGAAATGCTCTGAGGCTGTGAATGAACTCTCCTGGGAGGGTCATAAATCCTGTGCAACAAATTATACACTAACAGGTTCTTAGGGGAATTCAAATAAATCCTCACAACCGCTTAGCAGGTAATCTCCAGATCAGATTCCCATTTTTCTTAAGAGCAAAATAATATATGACTTCTTATACTCTCCTAGTGAAATGCTATATATCACAGATATGAATTTAGTCGAAATATTGATCTTAAGCCAAAGTGAAACTAAGGGAAAGTTTAATGCATTTCACCACAAAGGAGAGAGTGAAGGGAGTGTGCATCAAATGTGCTTTATAAAGTGCAGCATCCAGGAGGAGAGAAATGGAGAATTCCAGAAGCCTGCCATCCTCCTGTGATTGGCACGGAGAAGAAACGCTGCGGAATCCGCTGCACAGCCTTGTGCCTGCCGAGCAAACTACCACGGAGAACTGCCCGCAATTAGAGGACGTAAAGTAAACTTCAGAGCAGAAAAACATGTTAACAATGTGTGAATCATCTTAAATATTTTATTGCATTGCCGGTCTCCTCATGGACAGAGAACCCTACTCGGTGCCTGTCAAGGGTGACACAGCCGGGTGGTGGGCAGAAGTTTGGTAGAGGTCGGCAGGACACTCTTGGGGGAGTCGTGGTTAGTGAAGACTTGGACAATTTCCCAAGTGCATGGATTAATGCAGATTTGCACCAATGGAAAATTCACATCTTTTCCCCCTCTCCTCAATAGAATAGCAGAAACTGTAGACAAGCATAGTAAGGGATATTACCTCCCCTTCCTCTCAGTTTGCCGAAGAGAATCATCCTTTGCTAATCTCCTGGGAGTAATTATTAGCCTCATGGGTTGTAGCACCAACAGTTGTAAAAAAAAAAAAAAGGTGCTTTTTAAACCAAAATTTCTTTATAATATTTAATGAAAGATCCCTCGTAGAGTCGTTTGTTGTTGAATTATCTCTGTGTGGTTCAGAATTGATGAGTGAGCTAGATTTCTGAGTAAAGCAAAGGAGGAAACCCAAAGAAGAAAGTTTCACCATGCTACTCACAGTGAACTTACACACGGGCAGAACAGCTGTCATTTTTACTTTCACTGTTCAAAGCATGCCCGGTGACAGTGCCATCATGGCCTGTCGTTTGACTTGTATTGCTCGGTATGACTTATCAGATACCAGCAGCCAAAGTCCTAGGCAAACCAAAGCTGCTTTTGTAAGTAGGCTATTATTTATTTGAGGGATTTATAAAAATGTGGCCGTCATGGGGAGCCTCTGGGTGCATGAATTATGCAACAGTACAAAACATTAAGAAACAGAAACAAACAAAAGCCAGACATGTAGCTCCATTTCTCTCCACAGACAGGAACTACTTTTTTGATCAATACATTGAATCACAAAGAGGAATTGCTAAAAAATGCAAATGGGAGTTTAATAGGACATAAAAGATTTAGTTATCAAACAAACGCTTTCCTGCCATCGTGCAAGCAGGGTGGTGGCTGAGCACTGGGGGGTGCAGGCCACTGAACAAATGACAGAGTGCGTGACACAGGCTTTTGTACAAAAGGGGGTCAGTAGGGAGCCGATGGAAAATGTGAGATGACAGCAGACGATGGCCAGGAAGGGCAGGCTTGACTTTCTCAGAGTAGGTGGCAGCCCAGTGCTGTCTCTCTAACTTTGTCTTAGGGCGTGGAATCTTGACCTCTGGCTTCTTCTCCAGTTGGCACTTCCTTGTCAGCCTCCTAGTTCTGTCACAACGTGGGTGTGGATTCCAGCCCATCACCCTGGTCCCTGTCTTTGCCCTGGATGTGCCATTTCGGGAAGCTCAATCACGATTTCTGTGTACGCATTTTGTTACCTTCTATCACACATGACTTCAATATTACCCTTTCCTTTAAATCTTCCCCCAGCATATGCTCACTTTGGGGCTGATTTCTGTGAAATCTACAACAGAAGGAACCCACTGCATTGCTTCTTTCTTCAAGACCCACTGGAATCGTGGTTTGTGCTGGGCTCTTAGCACTTGGTACAACCTGCCTTGTGTTCTTCACTATTCATGTAAATATTCTTGGTCCTCACTAGTTTGAGTATGCTTGTCTTTGTAGCCACCAGTAATATACATGATGAAAAAATTTACAAAATGATTGCAGATCAAATGTGGCTTAGAAATGTTCAATGCCCTGGTTGTCCTCAGTTAATGTCAGCCTGTGCTGTTCCCGGCTTGAAGTCACTGTGAAGTGAACGTGGAGAAGGGTGGGTGACAGGGTGTCCGCCTGTGTGCATGTGTATGTGTGTGTGGGGGAAGCAGTGGTAGCAAAGAGAAGCCAGCAGGCGATCCACAGGCTAATTTATGGGAAAGATAGAGAATGCTCAGTGTAGTGCATCTTCTGAAATGTAAATGGCAGAGAGACAAATAAGTATATATTTGAGGCTGAAGAGGCAGCTGTGGAAGCTAATGATGAGCTAATGATCAAAGATATTAAGTGTGGCCTCAACAAGCTAACAATCCTTGTCTCTATGGCGACAGCCACACCCATCACTCCTCTCACAACTGTTAAGAGATTCTGGAATTCATCTTTAAATAATTCTGCTAAAAATAGATTAAAGTAGAAGATGATTCTGTTTTCTTTTTCTGCTTTATTCCAGTGACAATGTTGAATAAAAAGTCTTATGAGTCCCCAATTCACACAGAAACTGGTAATACAAGTCATTTCTTCACTTCTTTGAGTTTATTATTAGGGTTAATGAGCCTAAAATTGGGAGTTAAAAATACCTAATTCATGCTTGAAATTTTTTTCCCAGACAATGATACGTTATGTGGTTCTATATTTGAGCAGAATACAGCTTTGATGAGGAACTAACGTTTCGCTAATTGGTCCTGGGGTTTAGCAAATGTTACTATGGATGAGGCAGACCTGTCAGCTCCTGAACTCCAAGCGTACTCACTACTTGTCTCATTCACTTGCCAATTAATCATGTACTTTCTTGTGACATCTCTTCTGCTATTTTATTGCAAAGCTTCCTCCCTCCCTCCCTTCCTCCCTCCCTCGTTCCTTCCCTCCCTCCCTCCCTCCTTTTCTCCCTCTTTCCCTTCCTTCCCTCCTTCCTTCCTTCCTTCCTTCCTTCCTTCCTTCCTTCCTTCCTTCCTTCCTTCCTTCCTTCCTTCCTTCCTTCCTTCTTTTCTTCCTTCCCTTAAAGTATTACATGTGTTTGTGTCTTGCCTCTCTAGCTATATAAGTCTCCAGAAATCCCAATTACTGATAGATATCTATCAGTTTTACACTTTGTTAGCTGTTCTAAATTACAGAAATACAGTAGTCTATGTAAGAGCTGTGAAATCATCACCAAATTCTTAATATATCACTTATTCCATTAAAAATTTATTTAGTATTTGCTATGTCTGAATGTGTGTGTCCCTCTAAAATTCATATGTTGAAACCTAATCCCCAATGTGATTCATCTCTCAGGAGGTGGGGCCTTTGAGATGAGGTCATAGGGTGGGTCTCTCATAAATGAGATTAGCACCCTTATAAATGAGACTCCAGAGAGACCCCTCACTCCTTCCTCCATGGGAGAACACAAGAGAAGACTGTCTATGAACATAAATGTGGGCTCTCACCAGACACTGGGTCTGCTGGTGCCAGCTTCCAGAACTGTGAGAAATAAAGGTGTGTTGTTTTCAAACCACCTAGTCTGTGGTACTCAGGTATGAAAGCCCGGATGGACTAAGCCAGTGCTCCAGCTTGTTCCCCTGTTTCTACAACTCCTCCTGCAACGCCCAAGTTCAGCTGGGCACCACTGAGAAGAGAGGCAGGTCCATCCCTGAGCACAGAGTGTCTGGGGAGGGGTAAAAGAAACTACCATGCCACTGATTAAAAGTGACCAAACATGACATTCAAACTAATAAGTGCTTTATAATACAAAAATTCTTTAATTAAGTTGTGTCTAAGGTGAAGGGAGTACACACAGGAGATTTTAATGTTTGCCTGGAGAATTAGGAAAGGCTTCTTGTGGCCAGCAGTACTTAAGCTGAGATTGAAGTGCTCTACTATATACAGTATCATTCAAGTGTGAAAAATAACTAGCAACAATGGTTATAATTGAAAACTCAGGTCTTAACAACAGTTCTGTAGATAACAATGTTTACACAAATTAACAGTCCTTTGGCATTGCAGTATGAAAATGTGTTCATGAAAAAGTGAAGGACCAGAATAGAGAGAAGTTCAGATAAAACTGAAAAAGTCTCTTTCGCACTAGTGTACACCAAAGAAAGATACTTCAGCAGACTCAAGCAGTAATGGTATCAGGTGACGAAATGGCTTGAAGTAAAGCAGTTAAAATAAGCTAATTGAAATAATTTTCATGTAAGCAGAAGCTAACCACACACTAAAAATATGGTGAAAACTAATAAACTCACAATAAACTGGTCAAACGAGCTCATTAAAACTTATCTTTCACCTGATTAGTGGTGGTGCTGTGGAGAGAGTATCGACCTGGGATGCTGAGGCTCTAGGTTCGAAACCCTGAGGTCGCTGGCTTGAATTCCAAACCAGCCGGCTTGAGCCTAAGGTTGCTGGCTTGAGCAAGGGGTCACTGGTTGGGCTGGATCCCCTGCACCCTTCCCCCCTCCCCCATCAAGGCACAGATGAAAAGCAATCAATGAACAACTAAAGTGACACAACTACAAGTTAATTCTTTTCATCTCTCTCTCTCTCTCTCCCCCTCCATCCCTCTGTCTCTCTCCTCTCTCTCTTTCAAAAAAAGTCTTTTAGGGCCCTGGCCGGTTGGCTCAGCGGTAGAGCATTGGCCTGGCGTGCGGGGGACCCGGGTTTGATTCCCGGCCAGGCACATAGGAGAAGCGCCCATTTGCTTCTCCACCCCGCCTCCTTCCTCTCTGTCTCTCTCTTCCCCTCCCGCAGCCGAGGTTCCATTGGAGCAAAGATGGCTCAGGCACTGGGGATGGCTCTTTGGCCTCTGCCCCAGGCGCTAGAGTGGCTCTGGTCACGGCAGAGCGATGCCCTGGAGGGGCAGAGCATCGCCCCCTGGTGGGCAGAGCATAGCCCCTGGTGGGCGTGCCGGGTGGATCCTGGTCGGGCGCATGCGAGAGTCTGTCTGACTGTCTCTCCCCGTTTCCAGCTTCAGAAAAATACAAAAAAAAAAGTCTTTTGTCTGGGTTTCTACAAGTAAAAGTAAAACAAAACAAAGATTTTACTATATTAATGGTATCCTACAGATATATATTTTTGGCAGAATTCTGAAGACATAATTTAAGTGTCTTGGTAAGAAAGTAAGATGGTAAAGGAAAATAAAGCAAAACAAAAATGCAGAAGAAGTTTTTAAAAATCCAAATGATGTAAATGGGTTAACTGGTTTGTAATTCAGGCTCAAAAATTACTGTGCTTGATTTTTGTAAAAGTCCTGGAAAACAAATTTGCAACACACTCTCAACAAGCTCAGGTGGACTTTGTTAGCACATGGTGTTTGTACCTCCTCAGGAGCTGACACCTTTTGTTAGAGTTTCCTGTGTTGTTATTGACTTTCCTTCTAGATTCTGTGTCCCTTAAACGTAGGAATTCTGGCTTGTTACTGTGGTGCAGTGACTTGTGGCTAGTAAATGTTCCCTAAATGTTGATCCAGCCAAATGAATGGTGGCTGAGTATACTGAGAGATTAGGCTCCATAAAATCATCTGGGTTCTTTGTGGGAGGACAGATGTTGTCATAGAATTATGCAATTCCTCAGGCACTCTTCACGTCCTGGCAGTGGTGAAGAGAAACACACTGTCATCACAGGTACTTTGACAGTGATGTTTGAAAATTACTGTATCCAAGACAGGATCTTACGTTACTGATGGTGTTTTAGTGGGTATATAGAAAAAAGTGTGATGGATAAGAAGAAGAAACCAGCAGGACAGATGAGCTGAAATCTACTGTAAATGTGAACATAGATCAAAATACGGGTGGATCTAGTTGAGAATGTAGACAGTTGGAGAGAAGGAATAAGAGAGCACCAGGTCCTCCTATTCCAGGTCTGACTGAGGACGGGAAAGGTAATCTGTCCAGAAGCTATGAGGTGACAAATGTGTAAAGATCCAAGGGGAATAAAGATAAATTTTTTATAAAAAGTTATAAAGAGAGAACATTAAATATTTATTAATTATTCCAGTTAGGAGGTAGAAAACTAATTTCAGGCAAATTAATCTATCATTCAAATGGGTCACTGCAGTAGCCTCAAAGAGAATTTTAAAGAGGTATAGTTATGTACAAATACAGTCCTACTCCTTTTAATTATTTTAATGTATAATACTTGTACAGCATTTTATAATAAACAAAGTGTTTTTTTTTTCTGTGCTACATTTAATTCGCATTATAATCTTGTAAGAAGGTGATCGTTTCTATTGAACAAATGAGCTAAGAGAGGATCAAAAAGGATAAATGATTCATACACCAAAATTCACACAGCTACTGTTGGGCAAACCAGTACATTAGGCTTGCTCACTTGCACTTTGCCTGACTGGTGCATGAGCACGGGGCAGCATCATGTGTGCCTGTATGTAAGGCTACAGGTGCTTGCCCTCAGGAAAGCAGACTGTAGATTGTGAATTGCCTGCTACCATTGGGAGGAGCCATTGTTTGCCATTCCCCACACCCCCAGCCTGTTTGCTTATTAGCCCTGAGAGAGAGAAGTGGTTTTCCCTGCCTGCTTGCTCGTCCACCATTGTGAGACTCTAATAAATGGAATGGCCCACCATTTTCTGGCTCCACAGTTCCTTGCAGGCGTCCCCAAACTACAGCCCGTGGGCCGCAATGTGGCCCCCTGAGGCCATTTATCCAGCCCACACTGCACTTCTGGAAGGGGCACCTCTTTCATTGGTGGTCAGTGAGAGGACCACTGTATTTGGCAGCTCTCCAATGGTCTGAGGGACAGTGAACTGACCCCCTGTGTAAAAAGTTTGGAGACCCCTGTCTGCCTGAGTCCAGAGTGAACCTGCCTGGCCATGGCCACGGCCACCGGCCTTAAGCTACCTAATGGCAGAACTGAGTTCAAACCTGAGCCTTTTAACTAGAAGTTTGGTATTCATTAACCGTACTAAAATTTGCTTCTGATAAATGTCTACTGATTGGTTAAATCTAGTCATAAAAGTAATTAGTGGTGTTTTAGATTTTTAAAAACTTTATTTATTGATTTTTAGAAAGGGGGAGAGAAGGAGAGAGAGAGAGGGAGGAGAGAAGCAGAAAGCATCAACTCATAGTAGTTGCTTTCTGTATATGCCTTGACCAGGCAAGCCCAGAGTTTTGAACTGGCGCCTTCAGTGTTCCAGGTTGATGTTTTATCCACTGTGCCACCACAAGTCAGGCTTGTAGATATTTCTTACAGAAATATAATACAATCTTTTTTCATTTTTGAATGAGAAAATAATTTTTTTAAAGACAATAAATCAGAACCCAAGAATATTTTTGAGAATCTCATTTAAAAACACAATAGGTAGGGAGGCAGTATAGCATAACGGTTAAACATGTAGACTGTGTCACACAAACCAGCTAAATCTCAGTTCTACCATTAATGGAGTCTATTTCCTGAGTCACTAGACATCTCTAAGTTTACCTCCTTATCTCTGAAATGGTGAACTCCCAATTAGTGCTATTTTGTTATGTAACTGACATCAAATGTGAAGAATTTAGTAGACTTCTAACACATCATTAAAAAAAATTAAGATATTATTTTATGTGTGTTTTTTAAACTTTGTGGTACATTATTGGAACTACCCCTGTGAGTCATGCTTCCCTTGTGTGGTCGCTGTACCTGTGTAGACTTTGGGCTTGGGCATGTGACTTGATTTGGCCAAGGGCAAAAAGAGCAAACTTGAAGCAAGCATATTCTTTATTTTTTTCTTCAGCTTTATTGAGATATAACTGATCAATGCTACTGTGTAAGGTTAAGGTATACAATGTGATGATTTTATACATGTGTATGTTACAAAATGTTAGCCACCCAATAGGGTTAGTAATTTTATTGTTCTTGTTGTTAAGAGAATATTAAAGATCTATTCTCAAAAGAACTTCCAAGTGAACAATAAAGTATTGTAAACTATATTCATCGTGCTGTATTTAAGATTCCTGGTATTTATACATCTTATAACTGAAAGTTTGTATTCTTTGACCAGCTTCTCTCCATTTTCCCCATGCCCATCCCCTGGTAAACACCATTTTACTCTGTTTCTCTGAGCTCTATGTTTGCAGATTCCACATATAGGTGAGATCATATGCCATTTGTCTCTGTCTGAGTTATATTACTTAGTATACATATAATCCTCTCAAGTTTCATCCACATAATTGCAAATGGCAGGACTTCCATTTTTATAGCTAAATAACATTCCATTGATATATTTACCACAGTTTCTTTATTCATTCATAAGTTGATGGACACTTACATTATTTCCATATTTTAGCTGTCTGAATAATGCTACAATGAAGACAGGAGTGCAGACAACCCTTTGTCATAGTGATTTTGTTTTCTTGAGGTGAATACCCAGAAGTAGGATTGATGGATCATATGGTAGTTCTATTTTTAATATTTTGCACAACCTATATACTGTTTTTCATAGTGGCTGCACCAATTTGTATTCCCACCAACAGTGCACGAGAATGCACTGTTCTTCACATCCTCATCAGCATTAGTTATCTATCTATTCAGAAATATAGATTTACTTCCTCAAAGGCAAGAAAGCTGTAGAATTCAAATCCAGACCAGCTTGACTCTCAACTGGAACTTTTTTTACCATGTCATGGTACCTCTCTAGTTCAGGTTTTTCCTCCCTCTATCCTTCCTTACCTCCTTCTTTCTTTCTTTTATCCCCATCCTTCCCTCCCTCCTTCCCTTCTTTGCTTTTTCCTTCCTTTCTTCCTTCCTCCCTCCCTGCCTGCCTCCCTCCCTTTCTCTATCTCAGAAGTCAAATTACAGCATAAGGGATGCATTTCTCTTCTCCATAGCACTAAATGCAATGATCAACATAATAAAATTATTCATCTTTGTCACCATCATCCAGATTAAATAGCTATATGAACACTGAAACAGCCCTCTTGTGATTAGGGAGATTGGTATTTACGATCCTTAATGAGACATAATACAGTCATTTGCACAAACCATGAGCGTGTTCTCAACCCAAGTTGTCATGTAGCCAAGTGGAAATTACACGAGTAGAGATAGCATCACAGCAGCACTATATCCCAAAGTAGCGCTATTTAAAGAAGGGCCAGAAAGAAGCTGCATCCACTCATCATTGTCATTTGCTTCTATTCGAGATCTTTGAATTTATATAAAATACTTAAAAACTGTTTTTTAATTAACTTTTTATTTTGAGATAATCATAGATTTGCATGCATATGTAGCAATAACACAGAGATTCCATAGACGCAGAATCATCAATAAAAACATTGAACAAACTGTAATATAATATCGCAACCAGCATACTGACACTGATACAATTCATTAATCTGCTCACATTTCCCCCATTTTTACTTGTACTTATTTATATGTGTGTGTGTGTGTGTGTACTTAATTCCATGAAACTTTATCATGTACATAAATTTGTAGGCCCACCACTACCATGGCCAAGATATAAAATGTTCCATCATCATAGGATCCCTTGTCCTATTTTATAAACACCCCTTCTCCCATCCCAGATTGCTCCTTTTTCTGTCTTTAACTCTGGAACTGGTCATCTGCTTTTCATTTAAATAATATTATGCATAAATGGAGTTAGGCATTGTTTTGCAATCATTTCTTTTTCTTTCTTTCTCAATATAATTCTCTGGCTATTTACTCATGTTATTGCATGTACCAACATTTCATTTCTTTCTATTGCTGGAGAATATTTCATGGTATGTACTTACTGCATTTGGCTTACTTATTTTTTATTTTTTACTTTATTTTTTTTATCAAGTGAGAAGCAGAGAGGCAGAGAGACAGACTCCCGCAGACAGATCCCGCCCCGGGATCCCCCAGGGAAACCCCATCTGGGGCTGATGCTCAGCCCATCTCAGGCTGCTGCTCCATTGTTTGGCAACCAAGCCACTTTAGCGACTGAGGAGAGGCCATGGAGCCATCCTCAGTGCCCCTGGCCAAATTGCTCATTCGAGCCATGGCTGCAGGAGAGGATGAGCGGCAGGGGGGGGGGGGGGGACAGATGGGTGCTTCTCCTGTGTACCCTGGCCAGGAATTAAACCTGGGACTTCCATTTGCCAGGCCAAAGCTCTACTACTGAGCCAATCAGCCAGGGCCTCTGCATTTGGTTTAACCATTTACCCACTGAAGAGCATTTGGGTTGTTTGCAGTTTGGGCTATTATAAAAACAAAAGCTGAGATAAACATCTGTGAGGTTTCTTTTTCTTTCTTTCTTTTATACTGTCTTTGTCTGGTTTTGATACCCAGGTGATATTGGCCTTATAAGGTGAGTTGTTAAGAGTTTCTTCTCCTTTTTTTCTGGAAGAGATTGTGTCAAATTGGCATAAGCTTTTATTTAAATATTTGGTAAAGGTCTCCAGTAAAGCCATTTGGGACAGACATTTGATGGGGGTGTTATAATTATAAATATATAAATATAATTATAATTACAATGAAAATTTCTTTGGTGATTATGGGACAATCAGGTAGTCTATTTTGTCTTGACTACATTTCGGTAGTTTGTGATTTTTCAAGTAATTAGTCTCTTTTTTCTAAGTTGTCAAACTTATGAGTGTAAATCTTTTTGTAATATTCTTTTTTTTTATAATAAATTTTTATTAATGGTAATGGGATGACATTAATAAATCAGGGTACATATATTCAAAGAAAACATGTCTAGGTTATTTTGTCATTAAATTATGTTGCAAACCCCTTGCCCAAAGTCAGATTGTCCTCCGTCACCCTCTATCTAGTTCTCTGTGCCCCTCCCCCTCCCCCTAACTCTCTCCCTCCCTCCCTCCCATGTCCTCCCTCCCCCCCACCCTTGGTAACCACCACACTCTTGTCCATGTCTCTTAGTCTCATTTTTATGTTCCACCAATGTATGGAATCATGTAGTTCTTGTTTTTTTCTGATTTACTTATTTCACTCCTTATAATGTTATCAAGATCCCACCATTTTGCTGTAAATGATCTGATGTCATCATTTCTTATGGCTGAGTAGTATTCCATAGTGTATATGTGCCACATCTTCTTTATCCAGTCTTCTATTGAAGGGCTTTTTGGTTGTTTCCATGTCTTGGCCACTGTGAACAGTGCTGCAATGAACATGGGGCTACATGTGTCTTCACGTATCAATGTTTCTGAGGTTTTGGGGTATATACCCAGGAGAGGGATTGCTGGGTCATAAGGTAGTTCTATTTGCAGTTTTTTGAGGAACCACCATACTTTCCTCCATAATGGTTGTACTACTTTACAGTCCCACCAACAGTGAATGAGGGTTCCTTTTTCTCCACAGCCTCTCCAACATTTGCTATTACCCGTCTTGTTGATAATAGCTAATCTAACAGGGGTGAGGTGGTATCTCATTGTAGTTTTGATTTGCATTTCTCTAATAACTAATGAAGCTGAGCATCTTTTCATATATCTGTTGGCCATTTGTATCTCTTCCTGGGAGAAGTGTCTGTTCATGTCCTCTTCCCATTTTTTAATTGGATTGTTTGTTTGTTTGTTGTTGAGTTTTATGAGTTCTTTGTAAATTTTGGATATTAGGCCCTTATCTGAGCTGTCGTTTGAAAATATCAGTTCCCATATAGTTGGCTGTCTGTTTATTTTGATATCAGTTTCTCTTGCTGAGCAAAAACTTTTAATTCTGATGTAGTCCCATTCATTTATCTTTGCCTTCACTTCTCTTGCCATTGGAGTCAAGTTCATAAAATGTTCTTTAAAACATTTTATGAACTTATGATTTTAGTACCAGGTCCATGATTTTAGTACCTATGTCTTCTTCTATGTACTTTATTGTTTCAGGTCTTATATTTAGGTCTTTGATCCATTTTGAATTAATTTTAGTACACGGGGACAGGCTGTAGTCGAGCTTCATTCTTTTGCATGTGGCTTTCCAGTTTTCCCAACACCATTTGTTGAAGAGGCTTTCTTTTCTCCATTGTGTGTTGTTGGCCCCTTTATCAAAGATTATTTGACCATATATATGTGGTTTTATTTCTGGGCTTTCTATTCTGTTCCATTGGTCTGAGTGTCTATTTTTCTGCCAATACCATGCTGTTTTGATTATCGTGGCCCTATAATATAGTTTAAAGTCAGGTATTGTAATGCCCCCAGCTTCATTCTTTTTCCTTAGGATTGTTTTGGCTATTCGGGGTTTTTTATAGTTCCATATAAATCTGATGATTTTTTGTTCTATTTCTTTAAAAAATCTCATAGGGATTTTGATGGGAATTGCATTAAATTTGTATATTGCTTTGGGTAATATGGCCATTTTGATTATATTTATTCTTCCTATCCAAGAACAAGGAATATTTTTCCATCTCATTGTATCTTTTTCGATTTCCCTTAACAATGCTTTGTAATTTTCATTATATAGGTCCTTTACGTTCTTTGTTATGTTTATTCCTAGGTATTTTATTTTTTTTGTTGCAATCGTGAAGGGGATTATTTTTTTGAGTTCGTTTTCTAATATTTCATTGTTGGCATATAGAAAGGCTATGGACTTTTGTATGTTAATTTTGTATCCTGCGACCTTACTGTATTGGTTTATTGTTTCTAATAATCTTTTTGTGGAGTCCTTTGGGTTTTCGATGTATAGGATCATATCATCAGCAAAAAGTGATAGCTTTACTTCTTCTTTTCCGATATGGATGCCTTTTATTTCTTTGTCTTGTCTGATTGCTCTGGCCAGAACTTCTAGCACCATGTTAAATAAGAGTGGAGAGAGTGGACAACCCTGTCTTGTTCCTGATTTAAGGTAGAAAGTCCTCAGTTTTATGCCATTTAATAGGATGTTGGCTGATGGTTTATCATATATGGCCTTTATCATGTTGAGATATTTTCCTTCTATACCCATTTTGTTGAGAGTCTTATACATAAAATTGTGTTGTATTTTATCAAAAGCCTTTTCTGCATCTATTGATAAGATCATGTGGTTTTTGTTCTTTGTTTTGTTGATATGGTGTATTACGTTAACCGTTTTGCGTATGTTGAACCATCCTTGAGATTCTGGGATGAATCCCTCTTGATCATGATGTATTATTTTTTAATATGTTGTTGTATTCGGTTTGCCAGTATTTTGTTTAGTATTTTAGCATCTGTATTCATTAGAGATATTGGTCTGTAGTTTTCTTTCTTTGTGCCATCCTTGCCAGGTTTTGGTATGAGGGTTATGTTGGCCTCATAGAATGTGTTTGGAAGTATTGCTTCTTCTTCAATTTTTTGGAAGACTTTGAGTAGAATAGGAACCAAGTCTTCTTTGAATGTTTGATAGAATTCACTACTATAACCATCTGGGCCTGGACTTTTATTTTTGGGGAGGTTTTTAATATTTTTTTCTATTTCCTCCCTGCTGATTGGTCTGTTTAGGCTTTCTGCTTCTTCATGACTCAGTCTAGGAAGGTTGTATTGTTCTAGGAATTTATCCATTTCTTCTAGATTGTTGTATTTGGTGGCATATAATTTTTCATAGTATTCTACAATAATTCTTTGTATATCTATGATGTCTGTGGTGATCTCTCCTCTTTCATTTTGGATTTTATTTATTTGAGTCCTGTGCCTTTTTTCCTTGGTGAGTCTTGCCAAGGGTTTGTCAATTTTGTTGTTCTTTTCAAAGAACCAGCTCCTTGTTTTATTGATTTTTTCTATAGTTTTTCTGTTCTCTATTTCATTTATTTCTGCTCTGATTTTTATTATCTCCTTTCTTCGGCTGGTTTTGGGTTGTCTTTGTTCTTCTTTTTCTAGTTCCTTAAGGTGTGAAGTTAAGTGGTTTACTTCGGCTCTCTCTTGTTTGTTCATATAGGCCTGAAGTGATATGAACTTTCCTCTTATTACTGCTTTTGCTGCATCCCAGAGATTCTGATATGTCATATTTTCATTTTCATTTGTCTGTATATATCTTTTGATCTCTGCGCTTATTTCTTCTTTGACCCATTCATTTTTTAGAAGTATGTTGTTTAGTTTCCACATTTTTGTGGGTTTTTCCCCCTCTTTTTTGCAGTTGAATTCTAGTTTCAAGGCTTTATGATCAGAAAATATGCTTGGTACAATTTCAATTTTTCTAAATTTGCTGATATTGTCTTTGTGGCCCAACATATGGTCAATTCTTGAGAATGTTCCATGTACACTAGAGAAAAATGTATACTCTGTCGCTTTGGGATGAAGTGTCTTGTAGATGTCTATCATATCCAGGTGTTCTAGTATTTTGTTTAAGGCCACTATGTCTTTGTTGATTCTCTGTTTGGATGACCGATCTAGAGCCGTCAGCGGTGTATTGAGGTCTCCAAGTATGATTGTATTTTTGTTAGTTTTTGTTTTAAGGTCAATAAGTAGCTGTCTTATATATTT
Organism: Saccopteryx bilineata; assembly: GCF_036850765.1. Classification (NCBI taxonomy): domain Eukaryota; kingdom Metazoa; phylum Chordata; class Mammalia; order Chiroptera; family Emballonuridae; genus Saccopteryx; species Saccopteryx bilineata. The sequence continues at coordinate 164,497,367 of NC_089494.1, forward strand.
TGGTGCTCCTTGGTTTGGTGCATATATATTAAGGATTGTTATGTCTTCTTGATTCAACTTCCCCTTAATCATTATGAAATGACCATTTTTGTCTCTGAGTACTTTTTCTGTCTTGTAGTCAGCATTATTAGATATGAGAATTGCTACACCTGCCTTTTTTTGGGTGTTGTTTGCTTGGAGTATTGTTTTCCTGCCTTTCACTTTGAATTTGTTTTTATCCTTGTTGCTTAGATGTGTTTCTTGTAGGCAGCATATAGTTGGATTTTCTTTTTTAATCCATTCTGCTACTCTGTGTCTTTTTATTGGTAAGTTTAATCCATTTACATTTAGTGTAATTATTGACACTTGTGGGTTCCCTACTGCCATTTTATAAATTGCTTTCTGTTAGTTTTGTATCTAGTTTGATTCTTCTCTTTTGTTTTTCTATCATTTGTTTTTGTTTGTTTGTGTTCCATACTTCTTTCCTCTGTTGCTACCTTTTTTAAGTCAAGTGTTTTTGTGGTGTTTTTTTCAAGGGTGGTTACCATTAAGTAATGAAAAGGGTACCTACCATATTCATTGTAGTACCCTATCTTATAAGTATTTCTGCACTTCATCATCCTTTGCTACTGTTAATCTCCATCCTCTCCCCCCTTTTTTTCCTTTGTTGTCACAGTTTAAGTTTGGTTTTATTGTGTTCTTGGTGGAGCTGTTACTTGTGGTGTTGTTTTCTTTTGTTCTTTGAATCTGGTTGGAGAACCCCCTTTAGTATTTCCTGGAGTGGGGGCTTTCTGTTGATAAATTCTCTCATCTTTTCTGTATTTGTGAATGTTTTTATATCTCCTTCATACTTGAAGGATAGCTTTGATGGGTATAGTATTCTTGGCTGAAAGTTCCTCTCTTTCAGGGCTTTAAATATTGGGGTCCACTCTCTTCTAGCTTGTAGAGTTTCTGCTGAGAAATCTGATGATAATCTAATAGGCCTTCCTTTATATGTTGTACTCTTATTTTTCCTGGCTGCCTTGAGAATTTTTTCTTTGTCATTGGTTTGTGTCATCTTTATTATGATGTGCCTTGGAGTGGGTTTGTTGGGGTTAAGAAAACTCGGTGTTCTGTTTGCTTCTTGAATTTGAGGCTTTAGTTCTTTCCACAGGCTTGGGAAGTTCTCATCTATTATTTGTTTGAGTATATTCTCCATTCCATTTTCTTTCTCTTCTCCCTCTGATATACCTATTATTCTTATGTTATTCTTTCTGATGGAGTCAGACAATTCCTATAGGGCTTTCTCATTTTTTATTATTTTTGAGTCTCTTTCTTCTTCTCTCTGTTGTGCCTCAAGTTGTTTGTCTTCTATTTCACTAATCCTATCTTTAATCTGGGCTGTTCTGTTAGCTAAGCTTGTTACCTCGTTTTTCAGCTCGTGAATTGAGTTTTTCTTTATTATCTTTATAATGGCTACAGAATTTGTTGTGATATCTTATGTTTTATTACTGATATTAATAATTTCTGTCTTTTCTCTTTAAATATTTGTCTTTCTTACAGAGTTTATCAATTTTATTGTTATTTTTAAAGAACTAGCTTCTGGTTTCATTGACTTCTTGTTTTCCTGTTTCAATTTTAGTGATATCTGTTCTTTTTTTTATTTAGAAAGTTAAATTTAATAGGGTGACATTGATTAATAATAGTGCATGGGTTTTAGGCAAACATTTCCACAGCATTTGAACTGTTTATTGTGTTGTGTACCCATAAGCCAAAGTCAAATCGTTTTCCATCTCGTATATTTGTTCCTTGCTCTTATTTTTTTTAAATCTATTTTCTGCTGGCATTAAGTTTTCCTTTTCAACTTTAAAGATTTGAATTAGTTATCCAGCACAGTTCTTGATTCTTGATATATTTTGGTCCGTCAGGTCCAAAGTTATAGAATGGTCAAGGCCTGTGGTAGCACTAATAATACATTTTTAATTAATCATTTGAACATATAATTTTAATGTGTAAAATTGAATTTTATGACCTTATGGCTATTCTTCAACAGTTTAATTAAATTTAATATTTCATACTGAAACTAAAGTGCTATTAGGGAATGTGTGGGCTTTATCATTTATAGTTATTTCTTATAGTATAATATTAACTTGAATTGAAAACAACATGAAAATATGACTCAAACATTCCAGTACTTTTGCCTTTTTCTTGGCCCCCAAAACAATTTTGATGCAATTAATTTGTGAATAAAATGGATACATTACCTTGAAAATAAATAGTCAATAATCTACTAGTAACTGTAGTATTTTCCCCAGTTTTAACCCCCTTCAGAATCTTTCAAATCAACCATAATACAAAATACATACTTCAAAGCACATGACATTATTTACTCAATAAAGCTTTTTTAAAAATAATTTATCTAGATACCTGATTCCACTCAGAGATTGTTGAGAAATGTGATATTTTAAAGGCTATGGGTATTTGGATTACTGTGGAGTGACATTAGGGAATGGGTAGATTTGAACAATAAGATATTAATTTCTCTAATACAATACTGCTTGTATCAAAAACCCTATGAAGAAATGACAGATAGTTCTGCTTTTTGAGACTATTACCTTTTATCCAACATATTGGATTCATTTCTTAATTAACTTACTCATTTATTCCTTCACTTAGTAAATAAAGGAATTAGCAATTATAGAAGAAGGCGTTTACAAACAGACTGATATCATGCTTTTACAAAATCTGCAGACCAGTGAGGAAAGTAATAATAAACAGTTATTAAGTGCTCACTATGTACCAGATACTGTTTTAATTTCCTAACACATATTAACTCATTTTTAATGTCACAAACCACATAAAGTTGTTATTACTACCCCTATTTTAAAGATTGGGAAACTGAGTCACAGAGAGCTTTTAATGGGTATTTAATATCCTTTCACTATTAAGCTAAAGGTTCTGAATACATTAAGATTGGGTGTTTTAGGCCCTGACTGGTTTGCTCAGTGGTAGAGCATCTGCTGGTGTGTGGATGTCCTGGGTTTGAGTCTTGGTCAGGACACACAAGAGAAGGGACTATCTGCTTCTCCACTCCACCCCCTTCTCTCTCTCTCTCACTCTTTCTCTCTCTCTCTCTCTTCCCCTCCTGCAGCCATGGCTCGATTGGTTCAAGTGCATCACCACAAGCACTGAGAATGGCTCCATGGAGCCTCTGCCTCAGGTGCTAAAACTAGCTCAGTCACGAGCATAACCCCAAATGGGGAGAGCATTGCCCCTTAAGGGGCTTGCTGGGTGGATCCTGGTTGGGGCACATATGGGAGTCTTTCTCTCTATCTATCCTCCTCTCACTTAATAATAATAATTTTCAAAATATATTGGATATTTTTGAAACTTACATTGCAATGGACTATAATAATAATTTCATTGTATTTCGATATCTCTATTATAATCACTTTCAAGGCTTGAGAAACTTTTCTTTCTTTGGCAATTTTACAAGAAACTTAATGAGTGAATTTGCCAAACCTGCAGTTTTGTAAATGTATCAGAAGCAAATGACACCAACTGCTCCCACAGACTGTGAGCCTCCTGCACTCTTTACGACCTGAAGCACAGCTCAATGGGCTGTGGTTCCCCCACTCATCTTGCAGAGATGTGGATTTGTACACGTGAGGACATATGCACGTGCACCAATTTCAACACCAATTTAAAGCATGACAGATTTAATACTGATCAGCCAAAAGCACAAATACATGTCTGCAAAAGGAAAGCAGCCTTTAAAAAGTGAACTTTGTAGCTTAAAGAAAAATAAAAAATGATGAGAAGACTGTACGTTTTATGAATGTTCCGGAAACTCAATGCAAGAAATAAAAAAAGCAAGGAAAGAGTTTGTCTTTTGTTAAAAAATAATTCTTGGCCCTGGCCGGTTGGCTCAGTGGTAGAGTGTTGGCCTGGCGTGCAGGAGTCCCAGGTTCGATTTCCGGCCAGGGCACACAGGAGAAGCGCCCATCTGCTTCTCCACCCCTCCTCCTCTCTTTCCTCTCTCTCTCTTCCCCTCCCGCAGCCAAGGCTCCACTGGAGCAAAGTTTGCTTGGGCGCTGAGGATGGCTCTGTGGCCTCTGCCTCAGGTACTAGAATGGCTCTGGTTGCAACAGAGCGAAGCCCCAGATGGGCAGAGCATCGCCCCCTGGTGGGCATGCCGGGTGGATCCCGGTTGGGCGCATGCGGGAGTCTGTCTGACTGCCTCCCTGTTTCCAACTTCAGAAAAAAAAAAAAAGAAAAAAAATTCTTTTTAATTTTTTTATTGATTTTAATTTATTGTGTTTACATAGATTCTAGTGTCACCCCAAATGCATCTGATACATTGCTTGGTTTTTCAAATCATCTGAAAAAATAGACACAATGGATTTCGGAGAAAGGTGATGACTATAAAGGCAGCCAAGAAGCTCTCGAGTGCATGGCTGGCCTGGGAAAAGGAGGAACATTTTTTTCCTAACCCATATGATATGCATAAGCAACAGAACATCACAAAAGTAATGTTAAAGTTACCAATGTGATTTAAGGGACCTCATCACATAATTTGGAAGTGACAAGAGTTACTTCAATTCGATCCAGTAATAATTTACTGAATACCTCTTCCTGGTCCTGCCAGAAAAGGAGGGATGCATGAGAACAGAAGACAGAACCTCCATGCCAATGAATGAGGCTGTGCCCTTCCTAGGAATATTGAGAAATTACCAAATAGGTTTCACCCTTGTTGCTAGTACTCTGGTCCACAGACACAGGAAGGCGGCCTGTTTCCTGTAAGTACCCTGATGAGGTGGACATTCAAGTGGCTGCACACAGTAAGTTCTCACTGCAGGATGGGTCTGTTGGGAAAGCAGGTTTGTAACAAGTGTTTTTTAGGTTTGCTCCCTAGTATTGAGGTAGCACCATGTGTGTATAGTCTATGGAAGGCTGTGGTGCTTGCCCTCAGGCAGCAGATTGCAAATTGAGGATTGCCTTCTTGCTTGGGAGGAGCTATTGTTTTCTATTGTTTGCTGGAGAAGGGTTTTTCCCTCCCACAGCCTGTTTTGCTGGAGAAAGTAGAGGGGGGTGTGTGCTGAGGGGCTGGGGAGCCCTGATCTCGGCCTGTCCTGTTTGGCTGGGAAGTGCTGAGGCTGATGGGGGCCTGTGAGTCTGGAGAGAAAAAGGAAAGCAGTCTTCCCCGCCTATTTGCTCATCCACCATTTTGAGACTTTAATAAACAGAATGGCCCACCATTTTCTGGCTCCACAATTCCTCTACGATTTGCCCGAATTGAATGTGAACCTGCATGGCCATGGTGATGGCACTGGCATTCCAGTGTCCTCCCCACAGGTCTCTCAACCAGCCTACATGCTCTGTTTTCTCCATCTTTCTCCTTCCCTTTCTTCATGGTCTCAGTGTGTTGTAAAGTACTGTTCCACCGGGTTTATGTAGAGACACCAAGTCCAAATGAATTTTTAGGAGTTTTATTATTAGGAGGAGATTTATTAATAAGCCAGCTGCATATGACAAACATGGGGTATAGCTGCCCCAAATCATGCCATCCAGAATATAGCCCTGAGGCAGGTTATATACACTTGGTCACATACAGGTTGGCAGGACAAGGAGGAAGAGCATGACACAAGCTTATAACATTTGTCTATAGGATTTAAAAAAACATTCCTACATATTAAAACTTATAAGGTAACACAATAGCGAAGAATGTTGTTTTACATATCAAAAGATATCCCCAAATCTTATAGTGTCCATCTGCCATCCTTTGTCTAGAGGTACATACATCAATCACATGGTTTCAGGATAGGAGGGGCTTACATGATGTCAGAGGATAAGCGTTTGTGAATTGCCCATTAAGGAGAAAGAAAAGGGAAAGAAAAAGGCCACTTAATCTTTCTTCCCTTCCTCTGCACTTGGCTAGTTGTCTACCTTCTTCCTCCCAGGTGCGGGAGAAGAGAGGGGGTCCAATTCTCCTTCCTCCTTCCATTCAAAACCTAGTATAAAACCTCTCCATTTACAACACAATGATGTCATCCATCCTGAGCTGGTGCAAATCACACACAAGAATAAAAATCATATTTACAAAATCTCTCTGTATACTTAGACCAAATTATAAAATGCCTGTAAAGCCAGTAGCCACCATCATGGCCATTCACATGCAGGTTCACATAGGATTCAGACAGACGGTAATGAAACAATGAAGCCAAGAACTGGTAGGCCATCATCTTTATCCAAGCTTGCACCAGGCGGGCAAGAAATACACACAGTGGGAAAATACTTCTCTTTCCATTCAGGGCTCCCAAAGCCACTGACTTATCTTAGTTTCTTAGAATCAAAGGTTTCTAGCTCACCAGCCTTATTCACCTCTGTTCCTCATCTCCTTGTCTCTGCACAAACTGCACAAACTGGCTTCTCACTCAGCAGTCCGCCATCTTGGCTGCTTCTCCTCTCCTCCACGTGGCCTTTCTCTGCTCTCCTCTCTAATACTAATCTCAGGAACTGAGAGAGCAAGCTCCCGGTCTGCCCAATTTTATAGTGTAGAAATCAAAACCTTTAATTCAATATACAAACAAGGAAGTCTCTGATACAAAGTCACTTATCTGAGGCATGATGGGATTCCACATGAGAGTGCACCACCCCACATCATGCAATCAGTCAAGGGTGTGGGAAAAAGCTTAGTCTTAAAACTAAGCCTTAGGCTATAATGACCTGGCCTGCTTACAGCCTGTCCCCCACACCCAATACAAACCATAAGCAAGCAAACATATGTATCTTTTTTAAAAAATTTTTATTTATTCATTTTAGAGAGGAGAGAGAGAGAGAGAAGGGGGGAGGAGCAGGAAGCATCAACTCCCATATGTGCCTTGACCAGGCAAGCCCAGGGTTTTGAACTGGCAACCTCAGCATTATATATCATATTTAAAAACTTATTTGACCAACAATGCCCTTTAAGCTTCTTAGTAAAAGGGGGTTTCTTATATAGTATGTCCCTCTAAGCCAGGAAACTCCCACATTCCTCTCCCTTCATTCTCAACAGAAAGGAGGGGGCAAGAAACCTAACTCTTTCTCCTAAAATATTAATATTAACTTTTGCAATTCTTTGGTACCTTACCACAAGTTCATGGGTGGTTTACTGGCAGGAATGATGCACACAATTGTATTTATGTTTAGTTAAGGTGACCAACTTTTTTACAATGAAAAAGAGGACAAAAAACATTGAAGAAAACAATATAGTAAATGAAATATTTTATTCATTGCAACAATAATACACTATAATATGATAAATGCATAAAAACATTTGTAATATTTTATATTGTAATTATACTTACATGCCTATTAATTTTTAATAATAATTGTAAGAAAAAAGTACTCATTTACATACAAATACGTCACATCACATGCAATGGATTGACTCTGCATCAATTGAATATGGACATTTACAGATTAGTCTTCCAGTATCAGAAAGGAGGACATGTAGGAGGACACTTTTCTAGGGAGGATGTCCTAAAGGAGGACAATTGGTCATCTTAGTTTAGCTTCAGATTATTGGTCTTCCTCTTCACCTGCACCACTGCATGTTCCTAACGAAGGGCTCTGCTCCTGCTGTGCCCTTGACCTTTTGGTTAGTATGTGCTAACATCAAGGTCTAAGTTAAGGATGAGAAATGCCCAGATTTCCAATAAATAAAAGAGAGCTAATTAATTTAGATCTCTTTAGCTACAAATTAAATCATGACACAACTCAAGAACCAGTGGTAGAAATCCAGTGTGTGCATATACATAATATTTATATACATGTATATTTATGCATAATATATACAAAAAACCTACATATAGCTATTATTGGGCAAATGAGTTTGGAAAATTTGTATTTTTTGAGCTTGCTTGTTTTTATTGTTATAAAATGGCACTGGGCAGCCACATGTGTGTATGCCCTCAGATCAGGGCAGTTGATTGCAAATTGCGAATTGCATTCCTGCTTGGGAGGGGCCATTGTTTGCTAATGTTTTGCTGGAGGAGGGGTCATTGTGGCCCCCAGCCAATTTTTGCAGGAAGAGTGGAGAGAATGCAGAGTGCTGAAGAAGAAGCGAGTTTTGCAGAGAGAGAAGATGTGCTGATGGAGAACCAGAGCTGAGGAGCTTTGCAAGCTCTGCTAAGACTTGATGGGGCCTTTGAATTTAGGAGAAACTGGAAAATATTCTCCTGATTGTGGAACCAGAGAAGGTGTTAGGGCTTTGGGATCCCTGAATAAATGAGAAGTGTTTTCCTTGCCTGTTTGCTCGTTGGCCAATAAGGGACTTTAATAAATAGAATGGCCCACCATTTTCTGGCTGCACTGTTTCTTTACTATCTGTCCAAATCCAATGTGAACTTGCATGGCCTTGAGGTGGCAGCCCCTGGTCCTACAGCTATATAGTATATAATAATTTTATAATATAATATATATTTTGTATTATATAAAATTATCTATGTTATATATATCTTATATATAATATATACATTACATAATAATATAATGACATATATGTATTATAATAATATATTGCTATCCAAAATAACATACAGCTAAATAATAATAGCCTTATATATAATAATTATACATACCAGAAAAATAAGTATATATTGTAGGACACATCTGAGTTCTACTACCTTAAATCGATGATTTCATAAGGGACTTGAGAGAGTGCCAGGGAGGAAGGTAACCCCAACATAAACTTTTTAATTTTCTTGGAAGATTTGAGAATCTTAAAAAAATAAATAAAACCAATTGAGCATACTACATATTAGAACACAAATTTTCTAAAAGTCTAAATCTGAACACAGGAGACTTTAAGGAGATTTAGTGTTTATGGGAGATTTCTTAGGGTGTCCTTTAGACCCCTGGAGCATGCTATTTCTTGGATGGTTATTCTGAAACTAAATGAGTTAGTAAATGGACAGTTAGTTAATGGAATGATTCACAGTGAGCCCCGGCACCCTCTGGGGGCCCTAGAAATCTGGGTCTAAGGGTTCAGCTGGTGCAGAAACACAAGGCACTGCAAGACGAAGCGACACAGCAGCTCCTCTTCATCTTTCAAAGTCAGTTTATCACATACTAACTAATCTTATCAGCTAATGGACTATTTTAGAAGATACTAAAATTTCTTTGAACTTATTTAGGTAGATTTAAAAAATTAAAGTATCACTCACATAAAAGCACAAAAATCGTTATGTAAACAGCTTGCTAAATCCTCACAAAGCAAATTTAGTCTTATACCCAGATTAAAAAGCAGGGCATTACCCAGGCCAGAGCCCCCATTCTTTCACCTTCTCCCGCCCCCACCGCTCAGAGGAAACCCCTGCCCTGACCTGTGCAGTCGTAGGTAGTTGTGTTCGCAGGTGACTTTTCTATAAATGGAATAGTCAAATGTGCACAGGAAGTTTGTGAGGTGCATGGAGAAAACCACATGAGATTTGAGGTATTTTTTATTTTTTAAAAAGAGGTTGCTTTCAGAATAAGAAAAGAAATAGTTGTTTATACAACTTTCTACCATCAGTAGTATACTTTTTTAACAACTGCTGGGACACCCAAAAACAAAGCACCCCTTTCCCTCCCATGTCTGATTCCAGCAGGTTGCTGGGAGGGCCTTCGTCTGCCAGGAGCAAGTCAGGGCCTTCACTTCCTCAGCGTGTCTGAGCTGGGACCGGAGGGGAAGGTGTTGCCATCCTGCTGTGTCATCAGTGGAACTAACTTTGAAAGTTTTATTGTGATGATGTGTGCTCCTCTTCAGTGAAGGTAAGAAATAGGTTGATCTTGCCATTTCATTCCTACATATATATTATCTTGTACAGTTTATTGTTGTATAAACAGTTTATTTCTCTCTTAACGCTTAAAAGAGATTGTTTCTAAAGTTTAAATTTACTATTTCTTCTTCATAGTTCCTACTTGGTAAGTTTGTTCATAACGAAATATAATGAGCTAATTCCTGAAAAAGACCCAATTACCAACTTTAACCCCTTAGTAATTGTTTATCTCTTTTTTGTTTGCTCAATGCTACAAGCAAGTCTACTTTGGTGCTTAAGCTTCCTTGGTCTGCAAATGGCTTTAATTAAGATGAAGCTATGTTTCTCTGAACAGCTTATGTTGATAAGAGCTATCTACAGATATACAGGATTCACAACAAGTTGTGATTTGGCCACTGATTTGGCCAAATCAGTGTTCCAATATTTTTGGGGGGTGTGATTCACATATTTGGGACCTCTATTGAGATTATCAGCCAGCCAGGCAGAGTTAGTACAATCTCTTTTTACCTCAAAAGGATTAATTTTGGTGTACAGGCTATCTGTTATGGCTTTTACATCTAAGAAGAATAAGTTTCAGGTTGGTCCAAAATGTCTGAGAAAGCCCTGGGATATTTCAAAGATGTGAATAATGAATTTGTTTGTATTGTGTAATTTAACTCTTTTTCTATGTTTGCATTTTTCAGCATAAATCTTGTCAGTGCATAGTGATTACTTATGCATATTAATTATGAACTATGGCAACTTAATAGCATCTCTCATAATTTTTAGGATGTTCGTAAATCTCTTCTGAACTGTTGACTCAAGATTTTTTGAGATATTAGTATTACATATATATAAGTGTATCATAATATATATGTTTTTCCTGCCAATATAACAGTCACATGTTGTAAAGCCAGTGGCCAAGGCCACCATCACAGCAGCCTGGCCCATGCAGGTTCGCATTGGATTCGTACAGTCGGTGAAGAAACAACGGGGCCTGACCTGTGGTGGTGCAGTGGATAAAGTGTCGACCTGGAAATGCTGAGGTCGCTGGTTTGAAACCCTGGGCTTGCCTGGTCAAGGCACATATGGGAGTTGATGCTTCCAGCTCCTCCCCACCTTCTCTCTCTCTGTCTCTCCTCTCTCTCTCTCTCTCTGTCTCTCCCTCTCCTCTCTAAAATGAATAAATAAAAAAATTAAAAAAAAAAAAGAAACAACAGAGCCAAAAACTGGTGGGCCACCATCTTTAATTCTAGCTTGCACCCGGTGGGCAAGTAAAAAATACACACTGGGCTCCAAAACCCACTCACATCCAGTGCTCACAAAGCTACTGACTTATCCGAGTTTCCTAGAATCAAAGGTTTCTAGCTCACCAGACTTATTCACCTCTGTTCCCCATCTCCTTCCTTCTTCCTGCACAAACTCTGCACAAACTGGCTTCTCACTCAACACTCCGCCATCTTGGCTGTTTCTCCTGGCCTCCTCCACGTGGCCTCTTTCTGCTCTCTGCTCTGCTCTCTCTGCTCTCTAATGTTAATAATCCCAGGAACCGAGAGAGCAAGCTCCCGTTCTGCCCCTATTTTATATCGTAGATTCATAACCTTTAATCCAATATACTAAATAGGGAAGTCTCTAATACAAAGTCACTTATCTGGGGCACGATGGGATTGTACCACCCCACATCAAAAAGAGTGGGAAAGGCTTAGTCCTAAAACCAAGCCCCAGGCTACAAGGATTCTGCCTGCCCACAGCCCACAGAGACACACATTAATATCACCTGGGCAACGGCCTCCACATGGGCAGCGCCATCTTTAACAAAGTGAGCATAATACATTTTATCCACCCAACACATGTCTTTGTATTTGTGGCTCTATGTTTGCTTTTCAGGATTAAAAAAAGAAAGTGATTGCATGCTGGAACAAAATATGTGATATCATGGAATCTTTCTTCTGAGAAATTGCCAAAAATAAGTAGGCATCTTTATGTCTTTATTGGTTTATATAGAATTATGTGAAAATGTATTAAGCCACATCTTATAAGAACCCACTGAACTCAGATTTCTTAAAATGTCCTCAGTATTAATCATGTTTATAATGTTTTATAAATAAGTAAATCAGAAAAAGCTAAGAACTGTATGATTTTACACATAGGTGGGATATAAAACTGAGACTCATGGACATAGATAAAAGTGAAGTGATTACCTGGGGAAAAGGGTGGGGAAGGGGAGAAAAGTGGGATAAATATACGGTAACAGAAAATGATTTGATTTTGGGTGTTGGCCACACAACGCAATCAAAAGCTTAAAAGCTGTAGAGATGTTCACTAAAACTCTATGTACTCTTGCTGATCAATGTCATCCTATAAAATTTAGTTTCTATAAAATTTAAAATTTAGTTTTTTTCTATAAAATAGAAAAAAAATTTTATAACAACAACAACAACATCATAGTAGTTCTCAGGGGCTGTTAATTGAGCATCCTTTATTTCTTATAGACCCAATATGAATCAATCACTTATAAATAATTTACAAATTCCCTTGAATCTATATAAGTCCTCACATTGAAATACTTCTGTTTAAAGTTTCTTGTGTTAACCAATAACATCATCAAACTAAGCAAATGCTACATTCTTTCTTCCCAAAATCATTTTCTTTGAACTTCTTTTTCATAATTTGAGTCTTTTACAATGTAATAAAATTGCTTTCTCTCTCTCCCTTCTGTCTCTCTTTCTTTCCCTCTAAAGACTACTAGAATCAGAAAGAATAGAGCAGATAATAGGTAGAATTTACTTCAAGTTTGTGATTTTATTAAAATTAAAATATCCATATTTCTCATCTTCAAAATTAGTTTAATGGGCTTTTTCTCCACATGGCCCATTATATCATGATCTAGTGAAAGATTTCCTACTCTTGACCACATTGAATTAGAGTAATCAAAGTAATGCTGACCTGTTAAAGTGCCAGAGGTTGACTCATATATAAGGAATCCACAATGATGCTTTTTCAGCATCAGAAGTGATTATGTCCATAATCAGATTGTTTATGTATATGTTTTATTAAGCCAACATAGGTAAACACTGACTATATGCCAGGCACAGGTCTTAGCTCTTTACAATATTAGTACATTCACCTTCATATGTTATTATCTCTGACTTGCATAAGATAAACTGTGCACAGAATGGGTAAGTAGCTGCCCAAGGCTACATAGCTACTAGTGTCTGGGAGGATTAGAACCCAGCTGGGACCCCTGAATCCGTACATTTAATCATTGTGCTCAGTCCCCTGACCTGCCTTTTCTAACCTGGAAAGTGATTGCCTTAACTAAGTCAGTGGACTTCATGATAGGTATACAATATGATATACCCTTCTCTTACACCCCTCAACCCCCTCCCCCCAAAAACCCCAAACTAATCATTGCTGTGAGTTACAGCAGAAAATGTTCCCTACTTGGCAGATCTTATTTACAAGGCAATATAAGTGAAAAACTTTTCTTTGATTTGTAACTGGAGAATGATTTCAAAAAAGTTCTTATATTTTCAGAATACTTTCAATGCTTTTCAGCAGGTACTGAAAAGTAAGAAAAATGAAACTGATGAAATTATGTTGATTGCATTAATATCATCTCCTCAATGCTGGTCTTCAATAATAGAGAAAAACCATAACTAATCTTACCTAGGAGAAGTGGAAAGACAGGAGTAGACTAGAATTCATTATTAGATAGACTACATATACACTTGAATTTTTTTTCTTTAAAAAAGTCTATCTTTTTTCTTTCTGATGAAGTCAGAAAAATATATTGAAATAGCAGCATACATCATTTCACTTTTTTTTTTCTGATAAAATATTCTACTGAAGTTATAGTTGCCAAAAAGTTGTAATTTCCCTCCTGGTCTTGCATTCAGAGACACTTTGCTCAGATATCACTGATATACTGGTAAGTATGAATTAAATGCAACTTTTGAAATCATAAAATGATTGAAACTCTAGAGTGGTACTCATTTGATTTTCTGAGTTGAGGATTGGCACCTGGTTGGAGGTCAGTTTTCCAATCAATTGTATTAAGGACACATGAAAAAGGGGACTCAGGACAGCAGAATACCTTCCTGATGTGAGAAAGTGCTTTCTCTTATTAAGATCTTTCCTGTTGTCATCAATCTTAATATTTTTAAGTTCTGTTTTAAGTAGATCTCAGTAAGCTTCAGCTACTATGCAAAGTACCAAAGACTGGGGGACTTATAAATATCATAAATTTACTTGTCATGATTTTAGAGGCTAGAAGTCTGAGAAAAGTGTGCCGCTATGGTCAGATTCTGGTGAGAATGCTTTTCCTGGTTGTAGATGGCTGCTCTTTACATGGTGAGGAGAGGGCGAGAGACACAGATAAAGATGGAGATGGGGATGGGGATGGAGATGGGGATGGGGATTGAAGATGGGGATAGGGATGGAGATGGAAATGGAGGTGGGGATGAAGATGAAGATTGAAGATGGATATGGGGATGGGGATGGGGATGGGGATGGGGATTGAAGATGGGGATAGGGATGGAGATGGAAATGGAGATGGGGATGAGGGTGGGGATGAAGATGAAGATTAAAGATGGATATGGGGATGGAGATGGAGATGGAGATTGAAGATGGATATGGGGATGAGGATGGAGATGGAGATTGAAGATGGATATGGGGATGGGGATGGAGATGGAGATTGAAGATGGATATGGGGATGGGGATGGAGATGGAGATTGAAGATGGATATGGGGATGGGGATGGAGATTGAAGATGAATATGGGGATGGGGATGGAGATTGAAGATGAATATGGGGATGGGGATGGAGATGGAGATTGAAGATGGATATGGGGATGGGGATGAAGATGAAGATTAAAGATGGATATGGGGATGGAGATGGAGATGGAGATTGAAGATGGATATGGGGATGAGGATGGAGATGGAGATTGAAGATGAATATGGGGATGGGGATGGAGATGGAGATTGAAGATGGATATGGGGATGGGGATGAAGATGAAGATTAAAGATGGATATGGGGATGGAGATGGAGATGGAGATTGAAGATGGATATGGGGATGAGGATGGAGATGGAGATTGAAGATGGATATGGGGATGGGAATGGAGATGGAGATTGAAGATGGAGATAGGAATGGGGATTGAAGATGGAGATGGGGATGGGGATGGGGATGAGGATGAGGATGGAGATGGGGATGGAGATGGGGATGAAGATTGAAGATGGAGATGGGGATGGGGGTGGGGATGGAGATGGGATTGAAGATGGAGATGGGGATGGGGTGGGGATGGGGATTGAAGATGGGGATAGGGATGGGGATGGAGATGGAGATTGAAGATGGAGATGGGGATGGGGATGGGGATAGGGATGAGGATGGAGATGGAGATTGAAGATGGAGATGGGGATGGGGTGGGGATGGGGATGGGGATGGAAATGGAGATGGGGTGAGGATGGGGATGGAGATGGAGATTGAAGATGGGGATGGGGATGGGGATGGAAATGGAGATGGGGTGAGAATGGGGATGGAGATGAAGATTGAAGATGGATATGGGGATGGGGATGGAGATTGGAGAGAGAGGTGCACAGGAAATACCTAACTCGCAACAGGATTTTCCTGAGAGTTTTTCAGCTTTTCCTAGAGCATACTCAAGTGTTCATAGCATATTGTATGTGAAAAAAAGCATGTTATAAAACATGACATGTGGAGTGATGTCACGGAAATGGCGCTGTGAGAAGCGCGTCCGACAGCTCTCCCCTAAATCACAACAAATTTATCAACTAGAAACAGAAAAATTTATCCTCGGAGCATTCCGGAGTTCCACACAAACTGAAAGCAAAAGGACTGTTATCACTTGAATCTGAGAGACGAGGGTGTGGAGGAAGCTACCGCAGCGATGCTCATTCAAGCCGCGAGGGAGTGCGCCTGCAGTGAGTCAGCCCATATACTTGGGAACCGCGAGCCGCCGTGAGCGGCCGACGTGAGCCGCCACCGCGAGCGGCCGCCACGAGCCGCCACCGCGAGCCGCCGCGAGCCGCCGCGCGCGCCCAGTCCGGTTGAGCACCGCTGACGTTCCCAGCGGCCCGCACACTGCGAGTGGGGGTCGCCGGCCTCCGGTGCCCGGAGCGCCCCATTCGCGCGCGTGCCTTGGGCATTCCACGCGCCCAGGGCACCCTGCTGGCCCGCACACCCAGGGGGCTCCATTATCCTGCGCCTGGTGCGGTCCAGCCGCCAGCGGCGGGGCGAGCGGGAGAGGCTTGGGAGATTCTCTCCGTGGGCGGGGCACCTCACCCAGCCATTCAAGCTAACAATCAAGCGTTGGGAAAGGGGCGCGCGCGCAGGCAGCCTAAAATACCTTCGAAAACACAGCTGCGACCCAATCACTGAAATTAGCTTAACCCATGAAATCTGCGCACCCTCGGTTCTAATTGATAAGATCTCTCTCAGTTCAGCGATCCAAGACAAGAGGCGTGATATTTTTTAGTGCCTCTCGCTAAAGGGGCGGGGGCAACTTCTGATTGATAGAGCCTCCATATTCAGGGATAAACGCTAACAAGAAGGACTTGGCAGATAATAAGGTCTATACTACACTAGTCGTAAGCAGAGACTAGTGCCTCTTCTTCCCTGCAAAAACAGGCTACAAAGTGTGGAAAGCCTGGGTTGAGAGGTCCAACTAAATGATAGGCGCTGATCAGTCACCTTGACAACAATTGACTCCCACCCCTGCCTGATTACACTGGAGGCCCTGACTGTCAGAGCCTTTCCCAAAGCCTTGCACTGAGTGGGGATAGAGTGGGGATTTCCCAGCTCTTTGAGCCTCTTACTCCCCAGGCAGAAGCAGTTGCAGCCTTATAGCTGGATCACCAGGCTGCTAATTCGGAAAGGGGGGACTAGGAGAGAGAATCCAGGAAAGCAAACTCTCTCATCGTTGGACCCTGCAAACGCCAACAAGCCTTTACTTCCAGCAAGACTAAAGCCAATTATATGACATTGCCATAGAATCCCATCAACTGCAAATCCCTACCTAAGAGTGACACAGGGGCAGAGCCTGGGGTACAGAGTCACCGACTAGGAAGAGGGAGAGAAAAGAAAAAGGAAGAAGTTAACCTCTCAAAATCAAGAAAAACCCACAGACTTTACAACTTGATCCACTAATTTTTGTTGTTGTTGTTGTTGTTTGTTTCCTCTATCTTTTTGCCTTTATTTCCTCCACCTCGGTCCTTCTATTCTCTGCCCATCTTATGCTTCCCCTTTCTTGAACTACACTACCCATGAGTGTTGCATTTTATTTTTCTTCTTCATCCTCACCCTCCTTTAAGGTTATACTCCAAAACACTTAACTCTCACTCTCTCCTCTTTTGTTTTTTTTTTGTTTTTTGTTTTTGTCTTGCTTTATTTTGTTTTTTTCTCTTCCTATTTTATTTCTTCCTTCGTTTTTCTCTTTTTCTTATTTTTTCCTTTCTATTCGTTTTTTCTTTTCTCATTTTACTTTCCTCCCATATAATCCTCAATCACGAACAAATTAGTTAATTTGGGACTCAAGGCTTTTTTTTTGGCTTTATTTCTCTTTTTTGCTTTTGTTTTTATTTTGTTTTCTCTTGTTTGTTTATTTTTGTGGCATTTTGGGTCCTCCCAACCCAAGGTCTCCATTGTATTTAGTCTTCGCTCCACTTAATACAACAGATTTTTACTTATTATTTTTATTTTTTCTTCTTTATTATTCTTTTTTTGGTCCTTTTTTCTGATTCCCTCTTATCCCTCTCATTATATCTCTTAGTTGACCATTACTTACAAGCAAATCATCTTATGCTTGTCTAAGATTTTCTTCCTTTTTTTTTTTTTTTTTTGCATTTAGTAGGTCCCTACTCCCTTTTTTTTACCCCTTGAACTCTTCACCCCAAATCAGGCCCTCCATTATAGGCACGATATTTCCCTGAGGAGGGGAGAGGAGGGAAAGAGAAGAAAGAAAAAAAGGGGGAAATAATAAATTATTACTGTTTTTTTTTGTGGGGTGTTTTACCCTTTTTTTTTTCTTTTTACTCTTTATTAATTCTAATTAGTGCTATCAATAAGACCACCCTCAGATGCCTATAAGAAAGAGGAAATAGAATATTATGGATACAAAAGAAAGAGAGGTAACACAAATAGATGTGGAAAAATCTATGGAGAAAAGACTTAACATATTGGAAGCCTTGGAGCTAAATGACAGAGAATTTAAAATAGAAATCTTAAAAATACTCAGATATATACAAGAAAACACAGAAAGGCAATATAGGGAGATCAGAAAACAACTCAATGAACACAAAGAATATATTACCAAGGAAATTGAAACTATAAAAACAAATCAAACAGAAATGAAAAACTCAGTTCATGAGCTGAAAAATGAGGTAACAAGCTTAGTTAACAGAACAGCCCAGATTGAAGATAGGATTAGTGAAATAGAAGACAAACAACTTGAGGCACAACAGAGAGAAGAAGAAAGAGACTCAAAAATAATAAAAAATGAGAAAGCCCTACAGGAATTGTCTGACTCAATCAGAAAGAATAACATAAGAATAATAGGTATATCAGAGGGAGAAGAGAAAGAAAATGGAATGGAGAATATACTCAAACAAATAATAGACGAGAACTTCCCAAGCCTGTGGAAGGAACTAAAGCCTCAAATTCAAGAAGCAAACGGAACACCGAGTTTTCTTAACCCCAACAAACCCACTCCAAGGCACATCATAATAAAGATGACACAAACCAATGACAAAGAAAAAATTCTCAAGGCAGCCAGGGAAAAGAAGAGTACAACATATAAAGGAAGGCCTATTAGATTATCATCAGATTTCTCAGCAGAAACTCTACAAGCTAGAAGAGAGTGGACCCCAATATTTAAAGCCCTGAAAGAGAGGAACTTTCAGCCAAGAATACTATACCCATCAAAGCTATCCTTCAAGTATGAAGGAGATATAAAAACATTCACAAATACAGAAAAGATGAGAGAATTTATCAACAGAAAGCCCCCACTCCAGGAAATACTAAAGGGGGTTTTCCAACCAGATTCAAAGAACAAAAGAAAACAACACCACAAGTAACAGCTCCACCAAGAACACAATAAAACCAAACTTAAACTGTGACAACAAAGGAAAAAAAGGGGGGAGAGGATGGAGATTAACAGTAGCAAAGGATGATGAAGTGCAGAAATACTTATAAGATAGGGTACTACAATGAATATGGTAGGTACCCTTTTCATTACTTAATGGTAACCACCCTTAAAAAAACCACCACAAAAACACTTGACTTAAAAAAGGTAGCAACAGAGGAAAGAAGTATGGAACACAAACAAACAAAAACAAATGATAGAAAAACAAAAGAGAAGAATCAAACTAGATACAAAATTAACAGAAAGCAATTTATAAAATGGCAGTAGGGAACCCACAAGTGTCAATAATTACACTAAATGTAAATGGATTAAACTTACCAATAAAAAGACACAGAGTAGCAGAATGGATTAAAAAAGAAAATCCAACTATATGCTGCCTACAAGAAACACATCTAAGCAACAAGGATAAAAACAAATTCAAAGTGAAAGGCAGGAAAACAATACTCCAAGCAAACAACACCCAAAAAAAAGCAGGCGTAGCAATACTCATATCTAATAATGCTGACTACAAGACAGAAAAAGTACTCAGAGACAAAAATGGTCATTTCATAATGATTAAGGGGAAGTTGAATCAAGAAGACATAACAATCCTTAATATATATGCACCAAACCAAGGAGCACCAAAATATATAAGTAAGCTACTTATTGACTAAAACAAAAACTAACAAAAATACAATCATACTTGGAGACCTCAATACACTGCTGACAGCTCTAGATCGGTCATCCAAACAGAGAATCAATAAAGATATAGTGGCCTTAAACGAAATACTAGAACACCTGGATATGATAGACATCTACAGGACACTTCATCCCAAAGCGACAGAGTATACATTTTTCTCTAGTGTACATGGAACATTCTCAAGAATTGACCATATGTTGGGCCACAAAGACAATATCAGCAAATTTAGAAAAATTGAAATTGTACCAAGCATATTTTCTGATCATAAAGCCTTGAAACTAGAATTCAACTGCAAAAAAGAGGGGGAAAAACCCACAAAAATGTGGAAACTAAACAACATACTTCTAAAAAATGAATGGGTCAAAGAAGAAATAAGTGCAGAAATCAAAAGATATATACAGACAAATGAAAATGAAAATACGACATATCAGAATCTCTGGGACGCAGCAAAAGCAGTAATAAGAGGAAAGTTCATATCACTTCAGGCCTATATGAACAAACAAGAGAGAGCCGAAGTAAACCACTTAACTTCACACCTTAAGGAACTAGAAAAAGAAGAACAAAGACAACCCAAAACCAGCCGAAGAAAGGAGATAATAAAAATCAGAGCAGAAATAAATGAAATAGAGAACAGAAAAACTATAGAAAAAATCAATAAAACAAGGAGCTGGTTCTTTAAAAAGATCAACAAAATTGACAAACCCTTGGCAAGACTCACCAAGGAAAAAAGACACAGGACTCAAATAAATAAAATCCAAAATGAAAGAGGAGAGATCACCACAGACATCATAGAAATACAAAGAATTATTGTAGAATACTATGAAAAATTATATGCCACCAAATACAACAATCTAGAAGAAATGGATAAATTCCTAGAACAATACAACCTTCCTAGACTGAGTCATGAAGAAGCAGAAAGCCTAAACAGACCAATCAGCAGAGAGGAAATAGAAAAAACTATTAAAAATCTCCCCAAAAATAAAAGTCCAGGCCCAGACGGTTATACTAGTGAATTCTATCAAACATTCAAAGAAGACTTGGTTCCTATTCTACTCAAAGTCTTCCATAAAATTGAAGAAGAAGCAATACTTCCAAACACATTTTATGAGGCCAACATAACCCTCATACCAAAACCTGGCAAGGATGGCACAAAGAAAGAAAACTACAGACCAATATCTCTAATGAATACAGATGCTAAAATACTAAACAAAATACTGGCAAACCGAATACAACAACATATTAAAAAAATAATACATCATGATCAAGTGGGATTCATCCCAGAATCTCAAGGATGGTTCAACATACGCAAAACGGTTAACGTAATACACCATATCAACAAAACAAAGAACAAAAACCACATGATCTTATCAATAGATGCAGAAAAGGCTTTTGATAAAATACAACACAATTTTATGTTTAAGACTCTCAACAAAATGGGTATAGAAGGAAAATATCTCAACATGATAAAGGCCATATATGATAAACCATCAGCCAACATCCTATTAAACGGCATAAAACTGAGGACTTTCTACCTTAAATCAGGAACAAGACAGGGTTGTCCACTCTCTCCACTCTTATTCAACGTGGTGCTAGAAGTTCTGGCCAGAGCAATCAGACAAGACAAAGAAATAAAAGGCATCCATATCGGAAAAGAAGAAGTAAAGCTATCACTTTTTGCTGATGATATGATCCTATACATCGAAAACCCGAAGGACTCCACAAAAAGATTATTAGAAACAATAAACCAATACAGTAAGGTCGCAGGATACAAAATTAACATACAAAAGTCCATAGCCTTTCTATATGCCAACAATGAAATATTAGAAAACGAACTCAAAAAAATAATCCCCTTCACGATTGCAACAAAAAAAAAATAAAATACCTAGGAATAAACATAACAAAGAACGTAAAGGACCTATATAATGAAAATTACAAAGCATTGTTAAGGGAAATCGAAAAAGATACAATGAGATGGAAAAATATTCCTTGTTCTTGGATAGGAAGAATAAATATAATCAAAATGGCCATATTACCCAAAGCAATCTACAAATTTAATGCAATTCCCATCAAAATCCCTATGAGATTTTTTAAAGAAATGGAACAAAAAATCATCAGATTTATATGGAACTATAAAAAACCCCGAATAGCCAAAACAATCCTAAGGAAAAAGAATGAAGCTGGGGGCATTACAATACCTGACTTTAAACTATATTATAGGGCCACGATAATCAAAACAGCATGGTATTGGCAGAAAAATAGACACTCAGACCAATGGAACAGAATAGAAAGCCCAGAAATAAAACCACATATATATGGTCAAATAATCTTTGATAAAGGGGCCAACAACACACAATGGAGAAAAGAAAGCCTCTTCAACAAATGGTGTTGGGAAAACTGGAAAGCCACATGCAAAAGAATGAAACTCGACTACAGCCTGTCCCCGTGTACTAAAATTAATTCAAAATGGATCAAAGACCTAAATATAAGACCTGAAACAATAAAGTACATAGAAGAAGACATAGGTACTAAAATCATGGACCTGGGTTTTAAAGAACATTTTATGAACTTGACTCCAATGGCAAGAGAAGTGAAGGCAAAGATAAATGAATGGGACTACATCAGAATTAAAAGTTTTTGCTCAGCAAGAGAAACTGATATCAAAATAAACAGACAGCCAACTATATGGGAACTGATATTTTCAAACGACAGCTCAGATAAGGGCCTAATATCCAAAATTTACAAAGAACTCATAAAACTCAACAACAAACAAACAAACAATCCAATTAAAAAATGGGAAGAGGACATGAACAGACACTTCTCCCAGGAAGAGATACAAATGGCCAACAGATATATGAAAAGATGCTCAGCTTCATTAGTTATTAGAGAAATGCAAATCAAAACTACAATGAGATACCACCTCACTCCTGTTAGATTAGCTATTATCAACAAGACGGGTAATAGCAAATGTTGGAGAGGCTGTGGAGAAAAAGGAACCCTCATTCACTGTTGGTGGGACTGTAAAGTAGTACAACCATTATGGAGGAAAGTATGGTGGTTCCTCAAAAAACTGCAAATAGAACTACCTTATGACCCAGCAATCCCTCTACTGGGTATATACCCCAAAACCTCAGAAACATTGATACGTGAAGACACCTGTAGCCCCATGTTCATTGCAGCACTGTTCACAGTGGCCAAGACATGGAAACAACCAAAAAGCCCTTCAATAGAAGACTGGATAAAGAAGATGTGGCACATATACACTATGGAATACTACTCAGCCATAAGAAATGATGACATCAGATCATTTACAGCAAAATGGTGGGATCTTGATAACATTATAAGGAGTGAAATAAGCAAATCAGAAAAAAACAAGAACTACATGATTCCATACATTGGTGGAACATAAAAATGAGACTAAGAGACATGGACAAGAGTGTGGTGGTTACCAAGGGTGGGGGGGGAGGGAGGACATGGGAGGGAGGGAGGGAGAGAGTTAGGGGGAGGGGGAGGGGCACAGAGAACTAGATAGAGGGTGACGGAGGACAATCTGACTTTGGGCGAGGGGTTTGCAACATAATTTGATGACAAAATAACCTAGACATGTTTTCTTTGAATATATGTACCCTGATTTATTAATGTCATCCCATTACCATTAATAAAAATTTATTAAAAAAAACAAAACATGACATGTGGTATTACCCATGTACCTAAAATGTGGAAATACATGCAAAGAGTTAGCTAGAAGAATGTCCAGCCCAAATAATAACAGTCGTTGTCTTTGGTGAGGAGAACAGGTACAGATATTTTTGATAATTTCTCTTTTTTTCTTGGTACTTTCTGATATTATTTGGATTTTTATAATACATTTTGCTTTCATAGAACTAATAACATCATTTTAAAAATTGGACAACTTAGGCCCTGGCCGGTTGGCTCAGCGGTAGAGTGTCGGCCTAGCGTGCGGAGGACCCGGGTTCGATTCCCGGCCAGGGCACACAGGAGAGGCGCCCATTTGCTTCTCCACCCCTCCGCCGCGTTTTCCCTCTCTGTCTCTCTCTTCCCCTCCCGCAGCCAAGGCTCCATTGGAGCAGAGATGGCCCGGGCGCTGGGGATGGCTCTGTGGCCTCTGCCCCAGGCGCTAGAGTGGCTCTGGTCGCAATATGGCGACGCCCAGGATGGGCAGAGCATCGCCCCCTGGTGGGCAGAGCGTCGCCCCTGGTGGGCGTGCCGGGTGGATCCCGGTCGGGCGCATGCGGGAGTCTGTCTGACTGTCTCTCCCTGTTTCCAGCTTCAGAAAAAAAAAAAAAAAAAAAAAAAAAAAAAAATTGGACAACTTATATTCAATTCTTGGTTTTTTGTATTTTTATTTAGAACCTTTCTTTCTAATCATAATTTTGGAAAACTAATCAGTAGGCTGCTCAAGTTATTCTTAGTTGGAAATAATAAAACCATATAATTTGGGTATTAAGAATTATTGTCTTTTTGTTCTTTATCACAGGAGGAAGGGTGTGTGTCTAATTAAGTCCAAAAAAGCATCATATTATGAGGACAAGCCAGGATCTATTAATGATCAGGATACAATATGAAATCCATCTTATTGACCTTAAATATCTAGATGACTGAAATGAAATCCAATTTATTTGCTAAATCATGAGATTGATTGTCTTATGGCCATATTTTGTCAGTGTGCTGTAAGCTCAATGTTTCTGATTATCTGTTTAAAAAAATTAGCACATAAATATACTGTCAAGTTTTTTTTTTCTTTTCTCTTTTTTGTCAATAGCTCACTCATCTTGATATATTTCCACTGTGTTATGAGCACAGGTGTGCTGTAAATTTAGATGACATCTTTGAAAAATTCTAATTACAACAGGAAACAACTAACATTTACAAAAGTAGTTCATCCGCTGATGTTTAGCCGGTAATTATTGGCAAGAACTGCAATAGTGAGTTACGCTACTTTATATTTCAGTAGGTCTATACTTGCCTGCATTTCGTAGGAAAACAGTTTCTTTGGAGAGAGGCAGATCTTGTTTAAAGTCAGCTTCATTATTCACCATCCCTATAACCTTGGGCAACCCATTCAATCTCTTTGAGTCTTTCTATAAAATGTTGATAATAGCACTATTTGAAGATTGATGATAATGTATATATTTTTTCTGCAACAGTGTATGTGATCAATAAATAGTAGCTATTATTTCTGCAAGAAAATATCAAACCAATGATGGGATATAGGATTAAAAATCAAGGAACAAGAATTAAGTAAATAGCTCATTTTTAGACAATAAAGAAAATGTTGTTTAGGGCACAAACACCCATCTTCTCTGCCAATGATGTTCTGGGCCTCTGGGTTCTTTACATTGAGAAAAAGTATAATTGTAGCTATCTAGGTTAAGACGTGACTTTATTTATGGAGACCTTCTCTCACTGTGGGTCTACTTAAAATGGTCTTTGAAAGTATTCTGCTATGATCTTAAGAAAGACAAAACACCAAGTAATAACCATATTGGGCCCTTTCTTTCTTAAAAATCCCCTGACAGACTTACCAAAAAAGAGCAAATCTCCCATGAACCCGTAAAGCTCATCCTGTTATGTTACCAAACAATGTAAACATCAACATTTACTTTTAACTTGAGTTTTCTAGCTGTTTTGCTTGTGCATATTTCTATCATAAGGTTGTGAAATTTACTTTGGAGCTGGAATCTTATCTTACACTTTAGGCACTCACAAAAGCCTGAAAAAAGAGAAACTAAGTGAACAAAACCTGTTAGTTTATCTGTTTCAATCTTCTCAAATGGAACATCTGTAAAAGTTTCTTACATGGATGAGAAGAAGGGGGAGAAATTGTAGCAAGCTCAGTCAGTGTTGCCACGTTCAGAAGATGCTCAAAGTTTTATTTAATCAAGTCTATGATGAATTCATTAGAGAAAGATTGAAAGACTGACCTTTTCCAACATCAAACCAACTGGGACCTTAAATTTTAGAAAGGTACCATTAATAATTAAAATAATATTTTTATAGTGCTTATAAATTAGCACATTTCCACAGCTCTCTGTGCCTCATGTGATCTGAGCATTTCCAAAAATGTCATTGGTTACAGAAATGTTTAGAAAGAAAAATGAGCTTTGTTTTCCCTTTAAGGGTCCAAGTAGACAACTGTAACATGTAGTGTGGATAGGAGGATAACGGGGTTTTAGGACAATCTCCTACATGGCCTGGCTCTGCTGATGGGGATGGCCTGGGAAGGGCGTCCCCTAAGGATGCTTTTCTTTGACAAGAACTTTGTCAACAGAGCCATGTGGAACAGGAAAACCCCCATTCTCTCTTTCAGCAGGACTCCACTCTTCCTGGGGGGCCTGGGTCCTCACTGTGTTAGATTATAAATCAGCAGCCTATGAGGAGCCTCCTGCCCTGACCGGGGGCCCCTCCAATCACAGAACCACATTACTTCCCCCGTGACTCACTCACCTCTTGTAACCATTTCACACGCAGATCCAGCATTTACAGAAAAGGCTTTCTTCGGCTTTCACACAGTGTAGGTTGCCGACCTGTTTTGTAACACTAATTCTCTCCCTCACCAATGGCTACATCAATTCCAGACTTTATAAACTGTTTCGGGGATCCAATTTATCAGGCCCGAAGGTGCTGCCTGCTGGAACACAGCCCTGCCTCTGCCTGGTGCTCTCCTTGTCTCCTATTTATCATTATTTAATTCAAGGGCCTAAAATCCTCTGACATTATTAATAGTAAGATGAATCACTGGAAAACTACAGAATCTATGACCAACGAAGCTGAAATAATCCATATTGGTGGAAATGTCTGTGCGGAATTGCATCCTGATAGCTGGCCTCTCTCATCAACTGCTCCAGGAGCTCCTTGGTGAAGGTGCCCAAGCATGAAGTCCCTCAAGAGGGAGGAGCTTTGATCGCAATTGTCTTCCAAACAGCTCCCACCAGAGCCTGGGTTGCGGGGGTCGGGAGGGGTAGGAAAGGGGAGTGTGGGGAGAGGGGGTGGGTGCCAGACTCAGGGTTTCTCTACGTTGCCTGTCACTCATTTTCAATGTATTAATTTAAGCTGTTTTGCACTTGATTAACTTTAACTTGTCTGGCTTTTAACTTGAATAGAAGCTGGACTTGGAAATTTGTTAGTTAATTAGGAGAACTGTATTTCTTAGCCCCTTTGTAGCCATCTTTAATATATATGCTCAGGGTCTGTCTATTCCCACACCTGACTTCTGCTTTAAGCTCTCATTATTGGTATACTCCTGTTCTGTTTTGTTTCAGTTTAGTTAATTTTCACCTAAAAATAAAATTGTATGTAAAAAAGAAACCATTAGAAAAGAAACAAGTACCAATGTGCTCATGTTTTACTCTAAAATCCAGGGAAACAGTGAATATTACAAGTGGATTATCTCTGGGACAAGGTTAATGGACTTTGGCAAAGCCGTGGACTGACTATAACAATAGAAGGATCTCTCAAATTAGGATGTGCTTCTTTTTTAAACCATGTAGGATAATCTGCCTAAAAGAAAATCTTGTGAAGTGATTTTTAAATATTATAATTTTATAGTTGACCCACGCACTACCAAGTAGGATTAAATTTAAATCTTCCCAATCTTAAATATTTAATGGGAAAGAAAGCACTTGACTTTCCTCAGCAAATGCTCTCAGAAATACGGGAAGGGTTATTGCTTATAATTAACTTCAGCTAACTGTACAAACGTAAGCCTGTGTCCTCAAGTTCTATTTTCTGGAGCAAAGAAAAAACATCTGGGCCGTGTGCTTTACATAGTAGAGTCCATTCATTCTTCCTCCTTCAGGAAACCGAGTGTGTGCCCCGTGCTGTGCTGGGCAGTGTGAATGGGCTAACTCAGCATCAATGCTAACATTTATTGGTGACATCACGTTTGGCAATAAGATGTTTACTCTGTCCCTGAAGAGTACATGATTTGATAATACAGTTGTAGAAAACCAGTCTTGTCTTTTCTAGACTGAATAATCCCACACTTTCACTGTCAGCTTCAATATCTTATTTTTCAGGTTTTGAAGTGGTCCAGGTGATCACCTCTATTTCTTCAATGTTCCCCTGAAAGCTTTTTAACATTATCCAGATTCCATATTGAAGATTTATTTGGGAAGTGTTTAATGGCAAGGTTGGAGAGAAGGTTAAAGCGAATCAGTTCATGTCTTCAGATATATAGTCTCCATTTTATCTCTTGACCAAAATGTGTTCTTATTAGATATTTTATGCCTTGTATGCCATTGTTTAAAGAGTAACCACAGATTTTTTTGATAAAGAATTGGCCACATTGCTTCCCAATTTCTGTTCCACCATGTAAGGAGCTTAGAAGTCATCACTCCATCTTAACCACAAGAGAAAAAGAGCCAAACAAAATGAAAATCAATCAACAACTCTTCTTTGATTCAGCAAACAAATTGAGGTCACAGGACAAATCAGTGCCCTCAACATTGTAGAGACAAACAGGTGGCTACAGAGGCTCCAAGTGTACGTGAAGAGAAATGTACAAGCAGGCGCCGCCACATGATCCAGGACCTGGTTCCTCTTCCCTGGTCCATCACGACCAGATTTCAACAGATCATTACAAGACACACTAAAAGACAGACACATACAAGCATCAGAAGCAGACTCAGACATGTCAGGGATGTTGGAATTAACAGAGCAGAGAACTTAAAACAACTATGGTTAATATGCTAACAGAAAAAGATGGACACTAGGCATGAACATATGGGTAATATAAGCAGAGAGATGGAAATGCTGGAAAGAATCAAAAGGAAATTCTAGAAATCAAAAATATCATAAAAGAAATAAAGAATGTTTCTTATGGGCTCATCAATAGACTAGACAAGACCAAGGAAAGGATTGCTCGCACCAGAAAATCTGTGGTCATCTTTCTCTGCTCAGCAGTTCTGAGGTTATCCTCGTGACTTTGCCTGCTGGCTGGTACTTCATGTGCTAAAGCCTGAGTTAATCCTGAACGCCCTTCACATGTCTGCATGGACTGAGATACCGAGCGGAGGGAAGAGACTCCTGGAAGTAGGGCTAGTGCCATGGATTGCTCCTGAGTGTCACCAGGAAAGAAGAGCAGAGCAGTGCCCCACTGAGCTTAAAGAAACAAAGAAGCCTCCTTTTAGAGGCCTTCATGACAAGGATAGTGATGGATAATCCTTTTACAGAGGAGGGAATAAAGAATTGTGAATAATACTAAAATCCACCAGAGTGTGTGTGTGTGTGTGTGTGTGTGTGTGTGTGTGTGTATGTGTTTTAAAAGCATGTCTGACAATACAAATCTCCCAGGGTGTAAAGATAATCTTATAAGCTGAAAAAAGTAGTCATATTGCTCAACTTCTGTTGAAAGATAGACAGTGAATTGTGAATCATTAAGGAAATAATGGGGAAAATTGATCACTCTACCCTCTGCTGTCCCTCTCCTTTACCTAAGACACGTGGAAAGTGGCCATTCAAGCAGCAGGTAGCTCACAGTGCATCATAGAAGTGGAGACCCACTCTCTTCCTATAGAATGCGAATAGCTATGACTCTCCTGTGTCGAAGTTTGTAGGAAAAATAATGCTTTTGGAAAAAGAATGTGACAGAAATTTATACTCACGATGACAGAAGCACTCTTTTTAATAGAAGAGGTTGGCTTTTTAAAATTTTTATTATTATTTTTTAATTGTGAGTGAGAGGAAGGGAGGCAGAGAGACAGACTCCTGCATGTGTCCTGACCAGATCCACTGGCAAGCTCATCGCGGGCTGGCTCAGTTGCTTAGCAACCGAGTTCTTTTTAATGCCTGAGGTGGAGGCCATGGAGACATCCTCAGTGTTTGGGACCAACTCGCTCCAAAAGAGTCCTGACTGCAGGAGGTGTAGAGAGAGAGAGAGAGAAGTGAGAAGGGGAGGGGTGGAGAAGCAGATGAGCACTTCTTCTGTGTGCCCTAACCAGGAATTGAACCTGGGACATTCACATGCCCTGCCAATGCTTTACCACTGAGCCAACAGGCCAAGGCCGAGGTTGGCTTTTTTTTTTTTTAAAGGCAAAAACACATGAGATGGAATTGTCAAATGCTCATCCCAAGCCTGGCTGTCCACAGACTTTTTTCTCAACGTGTTGTATCTGAACCTTGATGATGTGCATGGAGTTTTATGCTTCTTGAATGGGCACTCAATACCTTCACTCACAATGAAGATGCCCCTTCTTCTCTAGTTTGCTTTTGAGCAGTTGGGAAATTATTTGATGTTCTCTCTGCTTTTCTGAAGTACTTGCTTTCTTAATATTAGTGAGAACCACAGGTATAGACACACAGAAACTTCCTGTTGTGAGTAGAAATTTGTGATAAGCATCTCTATCTGTTTCTGGTGTTGGATACTGACTAGACAAATTTATTTTGTTGTTCAAAGTTCTCCAAATAGAAATCCTTTGTCTATGCCCCCAAGGAAACCAGAAACGCTGACTATAAAAGGCCTTCAATGTAACAGGTAACTGTACTTATATAAGTATCAAGATTATTGGATTTAAATCTTAACGATGATGTCACTTAGTAAAGATTTATCAGGAATTAAGGGTATATGTAAGACAATATATTTTTAGTTTGTTTTTTTTTTTTGACAGAGACATTAAGAGTCAGAGAGAGGGACAGATAGGGACAGACAGACAGGAAGGATAGGGACGAGAAGCATCAATTCTTCATTGCGGCAACTTAGATGTTTAATGATTGCTTTCTAATATGTGCCTTGATGGGGGGGCAGGGGAGGTGGAGGGGGACTGAACTAGAGTGACTGACCCCTTGCTCAAGCCAGCAACCTTTGGGCTCAAGCCAGTAACCATGGGGTCATGTTTATGATCTCACGCTTAAGCCAGAGACCCTGCACTCGAGCTAGTGAGCCTGCCCTCAAGGCGGATGAGCCCGTGCTCAAGCTGGAGACTTCGGAGTTTCAAACCTGGGTCCTCTGCATCCCAGTCTGACACTCTATCCACTGTGCCACCACCTGGTCAGGCTAAGACAATCTATTTTTAAGATTCCCAACAATTAAACATACTTCAAATAATTTATTGTGTATATAATGAATTTTCTAATTGCCATAATGGCTATACATTTAAGCTCAAAATAATAAAATCCATAAAAAAAGTAAAAGTACTTTTAATTCTCTCTAAACTTTCCTGTGATCTCAAGTAACTAAAAATGTTGCCACCTCTGAAATTCATATATTATATGAATATATAGATATAATATAATATATGTTATACTCACACAACTCAAAATACCTTGATGACATCTTTATATATGATAGTCTAAGTTTAAGATCAGCACCTTCTCATTTGAAAGGCATAAAACACAAAGCAATTCTGAACTGTTTTTAAGTTGCTTCTAAATTGCTTAGGAATAGATTTCCACTCAGACACAGACCTAGAACAATAACCAAAAAAATGAAAAAGCGTATTTTATGCCTTTTAAGTATAAAGTGTTAGCTGTTAACTTCTAAATAAATATTTATTACATAAACTTATTTTAATTTAACTTTTAATAGGAAAATAGCTACACAATTACCTGTATTGATAAAATAAATAACTTAAAAAAATTTTTTTTCCTATGTATATGTTTATATATATTTTATTTATATATCTTCATATATATTTTATATCTATATCCCCCAAATTTCCTCTTCTACTTTATAGTCAATGCTCGATCATCCAGAGCCTCATTATACACATGCTGTCATGCAGATCGTGCTGTTCGGTTGCCCATGTTGGGTCACTTCACTTCACATTAGCACCATCCCCAAGGGAGAAGCAGGAGAAAGACAGGAGGTAAGATTAAAATCAACCAATTTCCTACTCATCAGCTGCCCTCGTGAAAGATCTGATGGAAAGGGAAGTTGTAACTATTAATTTAGGTTTAGGTGGGATTTGAATAGTGTCTTTTGATTTCACAGGCCTATGCTTTGTCTGCACACCAGTAACACGGGAAAGCAAGGGTTGGCTTTTTGTTGTTGTTGTTGTTGTATTTTTCCAAAGCTGGAAACGGGGAGAGACAGACAGACTCCCGCATGCGCCCGACCGGGATCCACCCGGCACGCCCACCAGGGGGCGACGCTCTGCCCACCAGGGGGCGATGCTCTGCCCCTCGAGGGGGGGGGTTGCTCTGCCGTGACCAGAGCCACACTAGCGCCTGGGCCAGAGGCCAAGGAGCCATCCCCAGCGCCCGGGCCATCTTTGCTCCAATGGAGCCTCGGCTGTGGGAGGAGAAGAGAGAGACAGAGAGGAAGGAGAAGGGGAGGGGTGGAGAAGCAAATAGGCGCTTCTCCTGTGTGCCCTGGCCGGGAATCGAACCCGGGACCCCTTGCATGCCAGGCCGACGCTCTACCACTGAGCCAACCGGCCAGGGCAGCAAGGGTTGGCTTTAATAAATCTTCTATAATTTGTATTTACCATTTTGGAATTTGTGTTAAGTCCACCATGCATATTCACATTTTCCTTGGAATAAATCTCAGTGTATGGTTGGTGGTTGGTGGTGGTTACTTGTGGTAATTCTGTTCTGTAAAGTCACTGTGAACACTGAGTTATGGGGTACTGAACCATTGCTCTTGGAGCTGTTCAAAGACACCCTAATATATACTGTTGAGTCATGAACACTGAACTCATGGCCAACACTACTATGATTCATGCCTGAACAAAGCTTATCTAACATGTATTTTCTCCGTAAGGACTATCACAGGCTTTTTGCTCTTAGAACACTAGACAGCACTTCCCCACTGTGCTTGGGAGTCATTTCAAACAGTGAATCACAGAAGTGTGAAAACCATGGCACTGAGTAGATGGTGGGGCGGACACCTGTTTGTGGGGTGAAAGCTGGAACAGGCAGGCAGAGTGTCGCCTGTTCCACAGCTGGAAACGTTCGCACTAACTCAGTGTTTTGCTTCTCTGCCCATGGCCAGCAGTGTAAGCCCTGCTGTATTAGTTTTGGAATTATAGATAAACTTCAGCAAGCAGGCAAATGTGCAAACATGGAACCTGCAAATAATGAAATGTTATGGACTGAATGTTTATGTCCTTCCCTAAATTCGTATGATGAAACCCTGTCCCTTAATATGATGGTATTCGAAATGGGGCCTTTGGAAAAGAATTAGGATTAGCTGAGGTCTTGTGGTTGGAACTCTCAGGATGGGGTTAGTGTCCTTATAAGAAAGAGTCAAGTGAGAGCTTGCTTCTCCTCTTTGCTCTTTGCTCTGTGTCAACAAAAATTCACTAAAAGGTACAGAAAAAAGAAGAGGGACTTTATTAAATGAAACATTTTGCAAACGGGGGAGATGCAGCCTCAGGTGAAAACTGAAATTGTGTTCCATCTGCCAAGGGAAACAGGAGGCTGTCTTTTATAGAAAAAGTTTTCTGCTCAAATTTTAACTAAGTCTATTTATGCAAATGAGTACTTCAAGTCTGATCAGTTGGATTGGTTGATGCAATTAGTGCAGTTCTGATTGGATGGGGCAGATCTCAGTCTATTGCTTGATTGATAGTTATGGGGATGACAGGACAAAGAACTTTCTGGTGGTGGTTGACTCAGATGGCTGAGATTACAGCCTCTGGTTCCTCTGGGTATACGAGAAGGCCCTGTAGGGAAATGGCTGCTAGATTCTAATTTTGAATTTAGGCCCAGTCAACCACAGGGAGTTCAAGTCCATATCAATAGGTAAATTCCCTGTTCAAAATGGTCTTATACTGTCTAACAAGATTCTGAGTTGCCTTTCAGAGACCATAGACAAACCTGAAAGTCACGCAGCCTAAGTGTGTGCAGAGGAGAGAACTTTAATTTCCAGCTGCACTCAGAACCAAAGCACCCTTTCACCCCCCACAGAAGCAAAGGACCCAAACTTGAACACCAGAACCCTTTTAGGAAAAACAAAGTCTGTTGTCCAGGAAAATCTAGAGCTGATGCCCCTTTACCATAAATGGCCAAGCCCCAAAGTCCTCCGATCTTTATATATCCTTAACCTAGTCCTGCAAACAAGATGCATTTGAGGCACCACTAAGTTTCCCATCATTTTGATTGGTGCCTTCTTGAACAATAAACCTTTCTTTATTCCAAACTCTGACATTTTGAGTTTAGGCCTTTTGATGCGTCGGGCATGTGGACTTTAGTCTGGTAAAAACACCTGTGAAGACACAATGAGAAAGCACCCTTGCAATCTGGAAGGAGTCCTCACCAGAACCCCATGCTGGCCCTGATCTCAGAGGACATCTAGCTTCTGGAACTGTGAGAAATAAAGTTCTGTTGTTCACAAGCCACCCAGTCTGTTGTGTTTGGTTATAGCAGCCTGAATGGGCTACGGCAGAGGATCAGCTGTATATATGATTTCTGAGTCTGGCCCTGATGCTTACAATACAATTTATCATCAAATAAGATACCACTTTTTTAAAAAAAATCTAAAAATTTCTTAATTCTAAAATGTGCTGGGCTCTAAGGATTTCAGACAAGGGATTTTGGGCCAATGTCATTCTTGGAACTGAAGTATAGTGTTGACACTGTGCCTTTCAGAATTTAAGTGAGGACCACCCTACCACCAGCCTAAATTAATAGGGACAAACTGCACTGTGGCTTAGCTGATTTTTACAGAATGGGCAGAACTCAGGGGAAGCAGATGCAGTTCTGAACACCTCGTGTCTATTCTGCTGCAGGTTTTCAGTGATTATTCCACATGGCCCGAAAGCTCCAATATCTGCATTACTGACACATGATCATCAGAATTCCTCCTTACTTTCACTTTCTTGTAGAGGTCTTTACTGAACAATGAACCTGAACAACCCATGGTCATTTTCTAGCACAGGAACTTTGGACATCCCATTGCTTGTTTACTTGTATAATTACATATGGTCTGTCTTCTGTCACTGAGAATTAAATTTGTTAGAAGTAAAGATTTGAGCTGACTTGTTGGCCACTTTATAAGCTGGGAACTGAACAGCACTGGAAGCATAGATCTCCCTCAATAAGTGCTCCTCCATTGAGGTAATAGGCTCTTCTTTTATGAAATGAGATATATAAACATATATCAACCACATGCTTACAATCCCCAAAAATCTCTTTTACAATATCATTATTTTTACATGCCATGACACTGTAGATCAGTGGTCCCCAACCTTTTTTGGGCCACAGACTGGTTTAATGTCAGAAAATATTTTCAGTGACCGGCCTTTAGGGTGGGACGGATAAATGTATCACGTGACCAAGACAAGCATCAAGAGTAAGTCTTAGATGAATGTAACAGAGGGAATCTGTTCATTTTTTAGAAATAAAACATCATTCAGACTTAAATATAAATAAAACGGAAATAATGTAAGTTATTTATTCTTTCTTTGTGGACCAGTACCAAATGATCCATGGGCTGGTACCAGTCCGCAGCCCGGGGGTTAGGGACCACTGCTGTAGATTATTAAAACACAAGGAACACTAGCTCTGATGTACCTTCAATCTAACAAATTACAGACACTTACTTTGTATACACTGCTGCTCACCTGCAGCTCTGCTCAGACTTCATCAGTGTCCGAGGTTGGAAGTTCGGCTCAGAAGTTCTCAAGAGGTTGTGTATTTCCTCAGTGGAATTCAGAATGTAGATTGGAAGCAGTGATTGTTTTTAGAATCTGGAGGTTTGGAGTAAAGCAAGACCAAAAGTTCCTATACACTGTAGACAAACACCCTTTGTATGTCTTAATGCTATAATTTTTAAAAATCATAAGCATTACACCTTCACAGAGAGCAATTTCAGCCTTGAAAACAACAGCATGACACCATCTACATGCTGTATGTCGATCAGACGCTGGAGAGGTTGCCAAGTGTAGGGCCCTGGAGCCCAGCCAGTCTGAATGAGTCTGGATAAGGTATGCCAAGGTTCTGCTTAAGTCAGCTTCTATTTAAGACAAATACATTGAATTCTCTCTCTCTCTCTCCCTGGCATCCTCAGGAATAAAAGTAAAGCAACATTGAAAATAGATCTGAAGGCCTCATCTTGACTTAATTCTTGTTTAGAAGGCCCAGGACCAGCTGATCAGTTGAATTAGAACAACTGACAATTTTACTTGTTTTCTGGTAGCCCCACCTGTAGACGAGAATCTTGTTTAACTTTATATTTTTTTCATTAAAGAAATTTGAAAAACATAAAAATTACAGAGGAGAAGTACATAAAATTGGATGCAATCCCATCACTGAAGCACACTCTTAAATATCCTGTTAAGTCTTAATTCAAGGCATCAATTTGGGAAGGAGGTGGTTTATATGGTTATTCTTATAAGCATACTTCATAACTTATTTTGTCCCATTTTTACATAATATTATGGCATGAACATTTTTCATATTATTTTAAACTCTTCATGCTTGGAAATAACAGGTACTTGGTATATAGTGTGGCGTAAATTAATTTAATGGCATCATTATATGTCATTGAGCTACTGTGCATAATTTACTCTAATATGAGCTAATATTTGGTTGGTTAAAAGACTTGCTTTCATTTCTTTAATTCTTTCATCTGTATTTATGTTTATTTCTCCTAAAACATATTTCCAGAATGGAATAATTAATTCAGGAGAATTATAGAGATATACACAAGTCTTTGTATACTTATCTGTATCTCCAGTTCTTGATATGTGTGACAAGCACTCAATACAGGTTGTGAACAGTTTAAGTTGTAAGAAAGATAAACTTGGTGGAGTTTACATAAAAATAACCCAAAATACTTGACTGTGGCTATAAGAGTAGATCTTAAATGTTCTCACCACAAAAAGAAATGATAACCAGAATGGAGTTGGTAGCTAATACTATGATGGCTATCATTTTGCAATTTATAAATGTTTCAAATCATCACATTGCACATGTTAAACTTACACAATGTTATGTGTCAATTATATCTCTGTAAAGCTGAGGGAAAATCCCATGAAATCTCCGTCTCTATCAGATATTCCCTGACACTGTCTAGATAGCCTGGACATTTTCAATAATACTTCCATCCAAGTCAGAATCTTTCCATTTTGCTGAGACACAGCTAAGCCAGCACCCCCCATGGTGGCCAGACGCTGCCTGGTCGGCACATCCTCTCCTGAAGATCATGGTGCATTGTGGGCATCATGTTATGGACAGACCAATCGTTCATTAAATCCATGAATGCATCAGGAGTACTTAGTGGGCAAAGAGCTATGAGATACTCTCTTACCTACAAGGAAACCTAGAGAAATGACTTGGTCAACAGTCAATCTACCAGTGGTTTGTGTGCCCTGAACACCTACCAAATGGAAGGCAGTACACTTGGCAGCCCAAATGCATACCAGTCCTCTTTTCCTCTGCCACAGAAACCCTCCGGGACAGCCAGTCCAGTTCTTCCCAAGTGTCTGGACACTGTTGTCATGCCAGCTCTCATACATGAGCTCACACACATGCCCGCACTCAGAATCCCTTCATCTTGCACGTCCTTTTCCCAAGGATGCTCCATCTGT
Organism: Saccopteryx bilineata; assembly: GCF_036850765.1. Lineage (NCBI taxonomy): Eukaryota > Metazoa > Chordata > Mammalia > Chiroptera > Emballonuridae > Saccopteryx > Saccopteryx bilineata. The sequence continues at coordinate 164,534,428 of NC_089494.1, forward strand.
TCAGGTCTACAGGGAAGACCCCTGTTCCATGAGACTCCGTTTTCTGCCATAGTGCATACTGTTCTCCTTCCCTCTGAGTTCACAAACCTCTGCCATCTGTCTCTTTTATTTGTGATTGACTAATAATATAATGGGAATTGTTACCTAGACTGTCCCACACGTTGTGCCACTCTGGCTAGATTGTAATCTCCAGGAAATCAAAGACCCTGCTTTGCATTTCTTTTGTATCTTCCCAGCCCTCAGCTCTCAGCCCAAGGCTATGAAAAAGATTAATCTCCCCTAAAAGACAAATGACTATGGTCATACATTTTTTTTTCCTGCTGTCAAAGACACAGTCTTGGTGGGAAAGAATGTCCTTTCTCTTTTTCCTTTTATAAAAATAACCCTCTGGGTGTCCCGTCCTGCTTCCCTCCTGGGCTATCTGACTGGAGCATCAGGAAGAGGCTGGCAAAACCAGCCGTGCCCCTTCTCTGACTGAGAGCCAGCTGCCAGCAGGGTGCACAGACTGCTCTCCTCCTTTGTGACACGATTCTAAGAGACCAGTCCCACCACCGGGCCACTGGTCAATACAGCCAGTTCATTAGGACTTTGTGGATAAGTTTTCTTAATGTGGAGGTGAAATATAAATTTTCCCAGTGAGTGAATGAACTACATTCTTTAATAACTTTACTGGTATAAAATGGTATTTTGTCCTTTATCTGCCTGACTTTTTTTAATTGGTTTTAAATTTGGGTGGAGAAAAGGGGGATGCTGTTAATTGGAGCCCCTTGCCTCCATGACATAGCTCTTGTTATACACCTCTTGTTGCTAGTACTAATGTTCCCTGGCCATTCCCTCGGGCACCCAGACTGGAGGCTGACCAACACTCTTCATCTGCACCAACACCTCTTCCTCAGGACCTGTTGAGTCAAATGGAAGTCACCAATGTCTTCTGGGACAATAAAAGCAGGTGCTTCTTGGAAAACCCTGGAGGAGTTCTTGGATACCCAGGTTGGAATGTTTCTCACCAAGCCACAGGGTGGGACTCCTCCAGTTGTCCCTGCTCCACTCACTCTGGAAGTGGGTGTCATGGGTGCCACTACTTTGTTCTCAAGCTTTCTTGCCTGCACCCCAAGCGTAACCTTCAGGGAAGGATGATCAATTCTCAAAGCAGCTAACCTATCCTAGAAGCAAATGCCAATATACTGAAGAAAATATTCTGAAGACTTGGGGCTATGTTCTTGCTTACCCAGCCTCCAAGGGCATTTGGGCTTTTTTTGCAGGGAAAGGCAGAGGGAAGAAAAAAACCAAAACCTGAACCCTCTTCACTTGAGAAACTGTGGGACTGACTTCAATGTTTATACACACAGGGACTGGTGAAAGTAGATTTACAGTTGTTTGTATGAAAAGTAATATAAGAATAAACCCTGTCTTGCATACTCACAACTATAAACTTACTTTTGCCCACCCATGTATATATACAGCTCACAAAAATTAGGGGATATTTCAAAATGAATATGAAGTGATAAAAAATAAGCATTAAGTTTTTTTTTATTAAACAAGAACATCAGAAAATTAAACAAGTCAAAGAAAGTTGTTCTATTATGCAAATGAGATGCAAAACCAACTTGTATTTCATGATGAAAATGCACTGTACAAAAGACTGAAAGTACTGGTGTATCTGCACATTCCCTGATCCCTTAATTTTTGTGAGCAGTATATATCTCCCTAAATGAATAAATATTTTCTCATATTCTAGAGAAGAAATCTTAGAAACATCTCCAAGAATAGGCCTGGTTATTTAAAGAATGTTGTGCAGGAAATTTAAAACAATGATTAGAAATTGGCAGCTGTCATACACATTCAGGTTCTCATTGCTTCTGCATGTTTTGTCTAAACAAGGCACATGCTGTTGTGGTCCACCATCCCAACTAGGATGAGAACTTATGGTCTCTCTTTTGAAGAATAAGCTTTTCAACATTTTTCTAAATGTATAATTTTCTGGCTAGTAAATAATCTGCTTTTCTGTATTTCCCTAAAGTGATTTACATAATCTACCTTTTTAAAATATTATAAATATGCATTTACATGATAAACTATGATTAGACTGTAAAGCCAACTCATACATTTCCATGAAGCATGTTTTCTTCTTTAAAAAACACCCACACAAGAGAAACAAAAGAAATTTACATAATTTTTACTTTCCATTTGTTCATTTTAACTTATCAACATATTTATTTAGAAATATAATCAGCTGATGACACACACACACAAAAGCAATCATTTATGGAACCAAAAAATATGTTATTGATTTTAACTCTTTAGAAGCATCCTTAATTCAGTAACATTGTTTCTTTTATGAAGAAATCAGAGGCGTTTTGTTAAAGAAGGTTATATCCAGAAATTTTGTATCATTGGACTTATAAAAAATAACATAACCTTTTAAAGTTCTAACAGTTTTACATTTAAAGAAAAGTTGCAAAGATAAACCACAGAGTTTCCATATGCCTCATATACAGTTTTCCCTTTAATTAACATCGCACATCTGTACGGTACATTTGTTGCAATTAATGAACTAATAGTGATACTTCATTTTCTAGAAATGTCCATAGTTTATTCAGATTTCTTTTGATCTTACCTATTGTCTTTTTTTCTGTACAGGATCCCATCCAGATATATTATATTTAATGACCTAGGTCTCCTTAGGATCTTCTTGGTTGACAGTTTCTCAGATTTTATTTCCCCTGACAACCTTGACACTTTTGAGGAGTAATGATCAGATATTTTGCAGAATGTCTCTCATTTGCGATTGGTTTGATGCTTTCACCACAATTAAAACGTGGCATTGGGTTTGAGGGGGAGATGACAGAGGTACTCATTAGATTTTTTAATATCAATATTATTTATATTCATGCAATTATGAATCAAGTGATTCATAGTATCAAAATTTACAGAGACATCTGTAAAAAGTCCAAGTAGTTTAGCCATTGGGAGACTATTGGTCACCTCAACAAGAACAGGTTGTCAGAGTTGTGAGGACAAGTCATGCTGAAGTGGGGTCAGAGTTCTTTGAAACAAGGATCATAAACATTCAAGAAGTTTGAGAAGGGGAGAGATTAGAGGTAGTAGAGATATAACATAGGGTCGAATGAGTGTTTCACTGTTATTGTTGCTTAAATTAAAGTGCTAAGCATGTTTCTAGATGGAGAAAAAGAAACCAAAGAAAGAACAAGGGAAAAAGGGAGAGAGAGAGAGAGAGAGAGAGAGAGAGAGAGAGAGAGATTGCAAGCTGTTCCTACAGATAAGTTTATAGATACCCTCCCAATTGACCTTCTTTCACTCAAATGATCCGGGGTTGGAATTGGGTTCTGGGATTTTCAACCAAAGAACCTTCACTGAGTTAGTCTCAGCTCTTCCCAAGCCTCTCCCTTGTTAGAAATTATTACTCCAACCTGGATCAATTTGCTTGTGTCCTTTGTTATCACTGTCCTTATTATGCCCTATAATCAGGGTGACCACACATCCCAGTGTACCTGAAACATTTCTGGAGATACCAGTTGTCGTTGCTTATGGTTTCATTTCCAACAGCAGCCCAGGTTTAAAGCTGCTGTCCTTCTGCCAACAGTCGATCCTATAGGCTCCATTCTCTTTGCCAGATGAGGGCAACGTTGTGAAATGCAAATGGAATGAGAGTAGTCTGCTCCTCTGGTCAGGAGGGGATCATTGTGCTGCTTCATGTTTGGGAAGCTTTCTAGTCATTAGGAACACAAAGATGAACAAGACACATGTATTCTTCACCCTAGAGGAGCTCACACTCTAATGGTGTGTGTCAGGCATAATGGTGCCATGGAGCTGGGAAAGGAGCAATGTGGGAATACAGAAAAGGTTAAACAAGGACAATGGGAGGAATCCTCGGAGGAGGAGTCTCCTGAAATGGGAATGAGATCACATGAATAATTTCGTGTAAGCAGTAGAGACTTATCTTGACTTTGTAATGCTGGGAATGTCTTTCATACTTCAGTTTCTGGCAATATTATGAGTAAGGTCCCTCCCATTTCTTGATAGAAGGAGCTACAGATAATGTCCACACTGGCGGGCTCTGTGGCGCAATGGATAGCGCATTGGACTTCTAGTGACAGATAATGTCCACAGCATGTCACATTGATGAGAAATCTGGTTGATACTGAATGAATCAAAGGGAAATAAAAGTTAGTGTCAAACAGGTTGGAAAGACAGAGATACTTCTAAGACATGTTGCGCATCAAAGGAGCACCAGCAAGAAGTTGGGTATTCCAGTTTACTGCTTGACCATCCTCATCATTCATTGTAGGGCAAGATCCCCTATCCCAAAAGATAAAAAAACAAAACAGCCCTGGCCGGTTGGCTCAGCGGTAGAGCGTCGGCCTGGCATGTGGGGGACCCGGGTTCGATTCCCGGCCAGGGCACATAGGAGAAGCGCCCATTTGCTTTTCCACCCCCACCCCCTCCTTCCTCTCTGTCTCCCTCTTCCCCTCCTGCAGCCAAGGCTCCATTGGAGCAAAGATGGCCCGGGCGCTGGGGATGGCTCCTTGGCCTCTGCCCCAGGCGCTAGAGTGGCTCTGGTCGCGGCAGAGCGATGCCCCGGAGGGGCAGAGCATCGCCCCCTGGTGGGCAGAGCATCGCCCCTGGTGGGCGTGCCGGGTGGATCCCGGTCGGGCACATGCGGGAGTCTGTGTGACTGTCTCTCCCCATTTCCAGCTTCAGAAAAAAAATAAAAATAAAAAAAAATATTTACAAGAATTTAATTGTAAAAAAAACAAAACAAAACAAAACAAATCAAGCCAATCAAACAAACAAAGAAAACAACATACTTATCCAAAACAACAGAACATCAAATCAATGACAGTAGCCCTTTCTTATCCACAGTTTTAACTCCCATGGTTTTAGTTACCCACAACCAACCACGATCTGAAAATATTAAACAGAAATTCCAGAGATAAACAATTCATAAGTTTTCAATTGTGTGCCATTCCAATTAGCAGAGTAAAATCTCACACTGTCCCTCTCCACCCCTCCCTGGTTGTGACCCATTCCCTTGTCCAGCATCTCGACCCTGTGTGTACAGCACAGTAAGATACTTTGAGAGATGGACAGAGAGACCACATTCACATAACTTTCATTACAGCCAATTGTTAGAATTGTTCTGTTTTATTATTTGTTATTGGTTGTTAATCTCTTATTGTGCCTAATTTATAAAGTAAACTTTATCATATGTATGCAGGTCTAAAAAAAAGCGTAGTGTATGCAGGATTCCATGCTCGCCATGATTTCAGGCCTCCACTGGTGGTCTTAGAGCATATCTCCCATGGATAAGGAGAGACAACTGTATATAATTTTCTTATCTAGATGTGTTATTTATAATAGAAAATCAAAGAAAATCAGGGAAATGTCTACATGCTGCTTGTCAATCGATGCAGATTTCCTGGGTCTCTGAGGGGAGGGACTGATTACAAGTGCCATCGTGGGGTGAAGATGGCAGAGTCTAGATTGAACACTCCGCCTGCACTGATTGCTCTCACGGGCGCTGCGCAACCTGAGTGGTGTTTTGCATATTCATTTTGAAGCATGTCGATGGGTTAACAGGAAGAGCTCACCCAGTGCCTAAGGCTGTAGAGATACTTGATCTTTCTTCCCTCTTTTTTCCTGGCTGATGGCACAGGTCTCTGAATTGGGAGGAATCTTTCATAGCACCTGGGCTTCCTTGTGTGGACCAAACAGGTGAGGTAAAGGTCTAAATGTAATTGACATGCCACATCAGGAACACCTGGCCAGCGGGGAGCCTGGATGTGGACGGTGACTTGATGAACATGCCTAGAGTCTTACCCCACAGCGCTCAGTCACGCTGGTGGAGTAGGGAAGGAACAGCAGCTCACAAGAGGTGGGAACAGAAATATACTTGTTTGTTCCAACAAATGAAACAACTGATATACTTCCTTCCAGCCCTGTGGAGTGGATATCAAAGAAGTCTGAGACATACTCCTTGTTTTGGAAGAAGCAGTTAAGTTAGAAGGAAATTAAGATTTATAGCTACAAAATGACCACAGAGATAGAAAAAAAAATCCCAATATATAAAGTGGGTAGAATTTATCACACGGGGGAGTTAAGAAGCTCAAGGAAAGTCTTCTGTGCCCTAAATATATATTCCATGCTGCATAAGAATAAAATCCAAACGGCATTTTACAGCCCAGAGTCCCCATGCGGTGTAGCTGCGGCCGCATCTCTGATTCATGCCTGGCCTTGTCCCTCCCGCTCAGCATGCGGCGGCCACATCGGTCTGCTCTTTTGCTTGATGTGCTAGGGTTCTCCCTGACTCAGGACCTTTCCTGCATGTGCCCTCAGGGCTCCTTGCTCTCATTCTTTCCAGGGCTCACTTCTCATCCGGAAAATACATCTGCAGTTTGTCCCCCAGAAGATGTATTTCCTGTCCTCCATTATACCCTCACACCCTTTAGAGAGCATATCACATTCTGTCATTACTTATTCCCTTTGCTTGCTTTTTGTTTTTAACTAGAGTGTAAAATGTGTGAGGAAATGTCTTTTTTAATTTTAATTTTTGCAGTATTTTTCATCTTTTTAAAACTAAGACTGAACATAGTGCCAGGGATATAGTAACTACTCAGTAAATTTCTGTTGAATAAAACAGTTATTTCCACTTTGTTCCTCTTGCATGATATTACACTCTTAAAGATTTATTTGGCTGCAGAAATATGATTTAAAAAACAAACATCATGAGGATGTTCATATAACTTTAGGACTTTATCATGACATTATTAAGATTTTTTTTTTCTTCCAGAGACTAAGGTTGCTTTCATGAAATGATGTGTAGGCATAATTATGCATTTTAACATCATTCTACCTCTCTCTTCCCACCTTCCTGAAAAATTTTTTTAGAACATGCAGAGTGTATTATTCACTTTATACCTGTTTTTAGCATTAAAATAAATTTATATGATTTTACTATAAAGTGAAAATTACATATAATTTATATCAAATTATATATTGCTCACACAATTTAGGGGATATTTCAAAATGAATATGAAGTTATAAAATACATGTATCCCCTAATTTTTGTGAGCAGTGTATATATGATATGATATAAAATAAAGGTTCTGCTTTTTTATCCTACCCGGACACTTTGACTACAATTTTACTCTGCCTTCTGAAGAGAGGCAGCTTCTGTTAATAGTTTCGAATATATACTTACAAACAATTTCTTCCCATTTATTGCTTTCCATTGTGTCCTTGTATTGTCATCTATTTTGTAGATTCCTGCTTTCCTTTGTTATTTTCCATTCTCTATTTTCTTTGGGCTTCTTCACCTGCTCTTTGGTATATTCTGAGGTTGAAAGCTTAACTCATCGATTTCCTCCATTCTTCCTTTTTATGTGTGCACTTAAGGATAAATCCCCTCTATGTAGTGCTTCCTCAGCCCCTACAATTTTGGATATTTTTTTTATTGTACTCCAGTCTTAAGTATTTCTCATTGACATTATGATTTTCTCTGTGAGTAATGAAATATCTTTTTTATTTAATTTTGAAACTATTTGGTTTGTTGTTAGATATTTGGCATTTCATTTCTAAATTAATTGTATTATAAGTCAGGTAATGCAATTTGTATTAAAAAAATCTACTCACCAACACTCCCAAACTAATTGGTATCTCAGCCCAAATGTTTCCTCTGATCAACCCATGTACATGATGCTTGCTTGGGTTGGGTTACGGGTGTGTTAAACTTACCTTGTTCAAAACCACACTGTCTCTCTCTCTCTCCTCATCCTCTCTCCTTGTTCTTTCAACCTTCTTCATTTTAATAAATATTTTTTTTATTTACCCAGTCCATCATGCCACACATATGAGCATCTTTTCTAAAATATCTATTTTCCTTACCATGCTCATGGAAAAATCTGTTTCTAACTTCAGAGTATTTCTTCAACTTACCACTCTCACTTGGGTCAAAGCCATCATTCTCTCCTCATGCTGTATGTCTGCACTGGCCTCTTTCCCATTCTTGGTCCATGCAAGCTCTCAGGACATTTGAACTTGCTACTTTCTTTCTCTTACTTTTCTGCTTCCTCCACTTTTTATCTTTTGGTGAGGAGAGCATTTTAAAAATATATATACACATATATTTACTTACAGAAGAAAGTATGAAAAACTGTTATTAACTAAACTCTCATAGCTTCACTCATCAGTGTAAGAGTGGACACTCTGCCAGTTTCTGAAAGGTCCTATTGTGCTGGCCTGATGCAGGCCCCTCTCTGCACTTTAGGTGACTCTCTTGACGTTAGTAATCATTCCCTTGATTTCTTTATCTTTGCAATGCACACATGTACACACACACAATACACCCCTAACCCACAGACTATCTGTTTTTGACCTTTATGGAAATGGAATATACTGAATTATTTTGTAACTTATGGTTTTAATGCAACATTTTATTTTTGAGCTGCACCCATATTCACATATGTAGTCATAGTTTATTTATTTTCCTTACTCTAGTCTATTCTATTGTGTTGTTATCTTGTAATTTATTTGCTCCTTCTGCTATTAATGAATATTTGTGGTCTTTTCCAGTTTTTTGTCTGTTTTGAACACTGCTGTTTATGAACATTTATGTGTATGTCTTCTAGGCATGTATCCTGAAATAAAACAGGAAATAGTGCTCATCAAGAGAAAGAACCTAGATTAGTGCTGCTGGAGCTTTCAGTGTGTGTGTGTGTGTGTGTGTGTGTGTGTGCGCGCGCGCACTAAGTGATGACATAGAGGACAAATGAGTGACAAGATCACAGCAGTTTCGATTTTTAGCTGTAAGTAGTATGTCACTCACCAGAGTTCTAGGCCAAGCAGTTAGATCTATGAGTCATCAGTTTACACACAGTCTTGACGTCAGGGCTACAGGTAATTCCTTAGGGACAGTCTACAGAGGGAGAAGCAAGCTGATCAAGAAGCCATACCTGAGACATTAAAACCGGTGTGGCTGAGGAATAGGTAATATTTTTGTTTCTCCTTTTTCCATATTTTCACAGATGGGAAGACTGAGAAAAAAATCTCCTAAAAACTAGCCCTGGCCGGTTGGCTCAGTGGTAGAGCATCGGCCTGGCGTGCAGAAGTCCTGGGTTTGATTCCCGGCCAGGGCACACAGGAGAGGCGCTCATCTGCTTCTCCATCCCTCCCCCTCTCCTTCCTCTCTGTCTCTCTCTTCCCCTCCCGCAGCGAGGCTCCACTGGAGCAAAGATGGCCCGGGCGCTGGGGATGGCTCCTTGGCCTCTGCCCCAGGCGCTAGAGTGGCTCTGGTCGCGGCAGAGCGACGCCCCGGAGGGGCAGAGCATAGCCCCCTGGTAGGCAGAGCATCGCCCCCTGGTGGGCGTGCCGGGTGGATCCCGGTAGGGCGCATGCGGGAGTCTGTCTGACTGTCTCTCCCCGTTTCTAGCTTCAGAAAAATACAAAAAAAAAAAAAAAATCTCCTAAAACTCAGTTTCATCTTCCTCCCAAGTGTACTGACCCAGAGAATGAAAGAGTTATTTTATATTTTGCTACAGGTCTTCTGATCATAACTATGTTTTATATTATTATCATCAAAATAATATTAGTTCCAACTCACGCCATGTAGAGATAAAGTAGGAAACAAAATATATCTTTAAAGTAGACAAATATATGTGGAAAAGAATCCAATAAGAACTTTAACAGTTATCTTTGATTTGTAAAAATTTATTTTGACTTAAGATATTTAATGAGGATTTCTCACATCATTAATTAAGATTATAAAATTTATTTGAAAAGGCTACATATATTTTAGTGCATGGATAAATCCTCATTCATGTAATTAATTTTCTATTGTTAAATAACTTTTATAAGTAATTTTATAAGGTTTTAATAACAAAAATCTCATAATTCATTTCTCATAGCTTTCTTGATTTTTCTTTAAGAAAAATTTCTAGAAGTAGAAATTCTAGTTCATGGCTTATAAACAACAGACATTTATCTCTCACAGTGCTAGAGGCTGAAAGTCTTAAGATCAACGTTCCAGCAGAGTCAGTGTCTGGTCAGAACTTGTTTTCCTATTCAGAGAGGGCAGCTTTCGCTGTGACCTTAGGTGGTTGGAAAGGTGAGAGGGCTAAGAGGGCTCTCTGGGGTCTCTTTTCTAAGGACACTAACCCATTCATGGGGGCTCTACCCTCATGACTTGATCACCTCCCAGAGGCCTCGCCGCCTAACACTATCACAATAGGGGTTAAGTTTTAACAAGAATTTTGGCGAGACACAAACATTCAGTCTATAGCATCAACTCTGTCAGCTAATGTTTACCACTTTCCCATTTTGGGTCAGTCACTGGTGTAGGCAATGGTGGGACAACAATCAAAATGCAAATATGGAAAACAGAAAAAAACAAGTTTTCAACCAAATGCTGCCTAAGTCAGTGTATAATTGTTGTTTGCTGAGAACCGTCATGAAGAAATGTGCAGGTAAATACTGACTCCTCTGGTTCCTCCTGGTCTGTGGGCAGCTCGAAGCACAACGGTGGCTTACTCACCTCCGGGTCTGAAACCCCAGCACGAATGTGGAACTGTCAGTGCCCATGTGTGGTGAATCAAAGTCCCCTTGGCCCAATGGTGAAGGAAGTGGAGAGGAAAGAACACTGTGTGGGGGTGGGTGGGGTGGGGAGGGGATGAGGAGAGGTATCTAGAGACATATCCTTGAGAAAATTCTATTGTTCTATCTGCTATTCTGTAATATTGCTTCTGCTACTTACACATAGTATAAATTTAAAAATGTTGCAGAATAAATTTTCCTACAATTAAGAAAGTATGTTACCATCTTAGAAAATTCTAGGGCACAGTGGAAATTAAAAAGAATAAAAATACACTTTGAGAAATCCATATTGAGAAAGGGGTATGAATCACACAAATGCTGAAAATTATTTATAAGTGTGTGTTGATCATTTTGAAATTTTCATGGCTGCTTGGGTGTTTTGAAAAGAATTTAAAACATATGAGCATGCTTTTCTTTCCCCAGAGATGACATATCGCAGAGATATTTTAAAATTATTTTTCCAGGGATAATGTATAGGTGGCTCTCCAAAAGTTTTGTTTAATTGTGCTTTGAGCTCCAGTATAATTGTTACAAGGACACTTATAAGTTCGAACTATTGGTTCTGAATCCTTGTTTGAATGAAAAATTTGATCAATGTGTTACTTCAACTTTTGGTCTTGCTATGACATCTATCTAAGAGGTGAAGTAAAAAAGAAGCAAATAAAACCTTAATAGCAAAGGCTATTTTCAGTGCTAAAGTAAAATTTAAAAAAAATAGGAACTAGAAATGACTCTCTGCCTAGACTTGGCCATAAATTTTATCAGCAAACAATGCTCAACAAAATGCTTTCATAAAGAATCTATAAAGCTGGCGGTTTGTGGTTTGCAAATCTCTGTCTGTGTTTAACTCTAAAAGCCATTCTGCACCCTTTTCATTAGAACAGTAAATTAAAAAGTTTATAGGAACAGCTCTGTTTGGTTTCATTCAAATTCTTTCTCAGAAAATGAGAAAATTATTATGATAGAGAAATCAATATTGTTCAGCCACAGTGGTTCCAATGTTTGGCACCTTTCTTTCTGCCCTCTTTCCCCTTTGGTGGTCCAGATTCTCTTCTCATAATCCTTAAATTCAATAGTTTATTGCCATCACCAGAGAAACACCTGCTGTGTGATCTATCTGTTTTGATCAGTTATAGGCTTACCCTCTGTGGTTCCTGCCAGCCAAACTCTTCTGGCTTCAGCCCCTGCTGTGCAGGGCAAAGGGCCCAGGGGAGCTAGATAAACATACCTTCTCCACATTCCTATCCCACACCCTCCTTAGGGAGAAAGCTATCCCTAATGTTTCCTTCTTTCTGGTATGAATAAGTGCTTAAATTCTAAGAGTCACAGTCATTTTTTGAAATCCTTTCAAAAATTTGGCCAGATCTAAATCAATCCTTCCTTCCTTCTTTCTCTCCTTCCTTCCCTTCCCTTCCCCTCCCTTCCTCCCTCCCTCCCTCCCTCCCTCCCTCCCTCCCTCCCTCCCTCCCTCCCTCCCTCCCTCCCTCCCTCTCTTCCTTCCTTCCTTCCTTCCTTCCTTCCTTCCTTCCTTCCTTCCTTCCTTCCTTCCTTCCTTCCTTCCTCTTCTTTATTCTTGTTAGTGTGTCAGTGTTTGTCATGATGAAGGGTCTTTTCAGGGGACACAGGTGGGTGGAGGTGATAGGTGTGCTGTTTAAACTCAGCTTCAGTATCTGGTACAACACAGTGAATGTTTCCAGAAATTCTGTACCATATGTGACAACTGTGAAATAGGTACAGGTCAAATATAAATATTCAAAGAAGAAGGAAGACTACTTTGGGTCATTACATTGATTTGGTCATTTTGGCCACCTTAATGATTGATGAAGATTGTGTCAGGATTGATTCAGCTGTAGCAAATGGTATTGATCATTAGGACAGCAAAAGAGATTAGATCCCCATGTCATAGTGCAAAATGAAGTGGAGATTTGTCAATTATCTTGTTAATTTGATCCACACACTGTTGTCATTGTTTCTCTTTATGTCATTAGGGTCAGTTCTCTTTTGGGGATAAAATATTTTCAGTGTTTGCCTTAAAATGCTTATAAACTCAGCCTGATCTGTCCTGTCAAACATATCTCAAACTTACAGGCATTTTCAGCCAATTTGAGTCAGGCAAAGTGATAAAGAGATAATGACAGACATATGATGATGACAAAGTAGTTTAAAAATTATGCCCAAGGAAGGAGCAAAATACAAACTACCAGATGCAAGTGCAGAATAGAAAATGCAGAGTACAAAGGCGCACAGACTAAAACTTCACGGAGCGGTTAGTTAGCATGTGCTTTTGGACAAACCACCTCCTTTTTTTTTTAAATACTTTTATTTTTTTAATGGGGTGACATCAATAAATCAGGATACATATATTCAAAGATAACATGTCCAGGTTATCTTGTCATTCAATTATGTTGCATACCCATCACCCAAAGTCAGATTGTCCTCTGTCACTTTCTATCTAGTTTTCTTTTTGCCCCTCCCCCTCCCCTTTCCCTCTTCCTCTCCCCCTCCCCCTGTAACCACCACACTCTTATCAATGTCTCTTAGTCTCACTTTTATGTCCCACCTATGTATGGAATAATGCAATTCCTGATTTACTTATTTCACTTCGTATAATGTTATCAAGATCCCACCATTTTGCTGTAAATGATCTGATGTCATCATTTCTTATGGCTGAGTAGTATTCCATAGTGTATATGTGCCACATCTTCTTTATCCAGTCATCTATTGACGGGCTTTTTGGTTGTTTCCATGTCCTGGCCACTGTGAACAATGCTGCAATAAACATGGGGCTGCATGTGTCTTTACGTATCAATGTTTCTGAGTTTTTGGGGTATATGCTCAGATAAGGGCCTAATATCCAAAATATACAAAGAACTCATAAAACTCAACAACAAACAAATAAACAATCCAATAAAAAAATGGGAAGAGGACATGAACAGACACTTCTCCCAGGAAGAAATACAAATGGCCAACAGATATATGAAAAGATGCTCATCTTCTTTAGTTATTAGAGAAATGCAAATCAAAACTGCAATGAGATACCACCTCACACCTGTTAGATTAGCTATTATTAACAAGATAGGTAATAGCAAATGTTGGAGAGGTTGTGGAGAAAAAGGAACCCTCATACACTGTTGGTGGGAATGTAAAGTAGTACAATCATTATAGAAGAAAGTATGGTGGTTCCTCAAAAAACTGAAAATAGAACTAACTTATGACCCAGCAATCCCTCGTTTTTAAAAAAAAAACTATATTGGTTCCATTAAAAGGAACAAATAAAGAGAATGTGAAATAGCTTGACCTGATAGCTCCCAGCCAGATGATGTAAATATGTGAATGTCATGTTCAGCGGGGAAAATGGAGGAGTATAATGGTGTCCTGTTGGGATAAATTTTGTGTATCTAATTAGAATGGTCATGCAGTTTTCCACCTTGGTGGTTTACATGGTCAGGCAACGAACTCTGCCTAATGACTCACGTTCTTGACCAACTATGCCCTAATTCGATCAGAATTTCCAAAAAGCAAGTATCATTGAACATCACAACTCAAAATATTTAAGGATTATAATAGCCTTATTTATTTCTTGGTGTGGTTGTAGCCACGTGTGAAACAATAATAACAATAAAAAGAAACAGAAAACAAAAAAAGTCCACAGGTTTTTGTTTTATATATATATATATATATATATATATATATATATACACACACACACACACACACTATTTTTGTTTTATATATATATACTATATACTATTGTGTGTATATATATATATATATATATTTCTGGTATCAGCTCTCAATTTTCAGATTGGGTGAGACCATGCTAAGAATAAACAACTAAAACTCTTTGGTTATATTAGAAAATAAATACTATTCCTTCTAAGTTACCAATTTTTAAGATGGATTTAGGTTCTGTTCTATTTGTATCTATTTGCTTGACTTGATAAGCCAGGCTCCTTCTATATTTCTATTTATCTTAAATGCCTTTGTAAGCAGATTGCCTGAAACTTCTATCATTAACATCATTGTAGTGGGTCACAAAAATTTATATAATCAATGAAGATTAAAATGCAAATATTAATCAAGAGGGAAGAACCCATTTACTAGTAATGTGAGGTTTGATGCATTTATCAGATTAGATATCAGTGAGAACCCAAAGGAATAGAAAAAACTTCTCTTTGCTCCTCCCTGGTCATCGCTAAGGCTATGTGAAGGCACCAGAGAGCCTATAATGGACGGAAAAGACCAGGTGGGGTGTGTGTATGTGTGTGTGTGTGTGTACACGTGTGTGTTAACACAACTGTGGTGGTACAGAATCCATGTTCTGTAGGTGTCAGCATTTCTTAAGGACCATCCTTACATGTTTCTTCCTGTTTCCAGGTATTCATGGGGCATTAAGGATGGCCTCTAATTTTGATAACCTGAGTGTGTTGTAACCTTTACCCCTCCATTAGGCTTTGTTTGGAGCAGGCAAACTTTTTCAGTAGTACTGACTTTTTTTCTTTGAGAGAGACATGAATTTCACCTGATTCTTCTGGGTCCCCAAGGGAGCTCAGTGCTGGTGAACCAGACACCTCAAGGGGGACCACGTGCACTGGGTAAGCAGGAGGGTCACTCTCAAAACCAATGTACAGCTTACAGAACAATCTGTGTGGGACTCCCTGTTGATGACTGTCAAGGTGACATGATACACTGACCATATAGGATTATGTATATGTTGTTCTTTCTGATGGAAGCTGACTGACACTTGCTCCTGAGACTTTCTAGAGATTCTGTCGCCCCTGACACCCACTTGTCTCAATAGTTGCTAAATGAAAAGGCTGCTGTTCAAAACAAATGTTACAAACTGAATTTCAAGCACCTAATAAGATACTGAAAATTATTTCAAGCTTTCAAATGCCACATACTGTAAAAATAGAAATTAGGCGGTGCATGCAACCCAACCATCATTAACTCCACGATATGTTCAAATAATCAAGCTTTCCTCTGCGGAGGCGGCTCTTCTCTGATCGCTATGTGACAACTATTTCTGTGGCACTGATCTGTGCTATCTTGATTGTTTTGTCGGTGCTACTCATAACTCCTAAAAAAGAGGACATCTCACCCTCTTCTGCCCCCCCCTCCCGGAGCTCGCCCTCCCAGAGCTGCAGTGGGCGTCAGCCTTTGCTCCGGGCAATCATCCAGACGGACGAAGCCAGGCTTCGCTTTACATCAGAGAAGCGGGGAAAAATAAAACTGGATGGCTTTCAGTTCCAATCACATCTTGTTTTACTTCACTCCAGCCAATATGTTATTGGGAAATAATGGATTTTTATCTGTGAAAGTGAAAAGAGCAGGTTTAAGGTTTTCAAATTTAAAAATGTTCCCCTTCTGCTTTTTATGTGGTAAATGGAAGGCCCCTTTGACGGAAAGAGCAAAGTTTCATTTTATCCTAATGTAAGAGTTCTTAAGAGTTCTTCCCAAGACAGAAAATTTGGTTTGTTTTTACCCTAAGGAAACATGGTGCTTGGTCTGCATGGAGGCTTTGCAGAGAAAGTTCACTATAGATCCCTAAAGGTGGGCTTTTAGATGGATGGCTGACATTGCCACTTCTTTCCCATGTGAAGGGGTCAGGGGCATGTGCAGGACCCCCCCCCCCCCCCAGTATGCCACATGGAAGGCCACGCCTTGAGCTTAGCAGGTGTGGCTTTCCTAAACTCAGCCACTTGCTCCCTGGAAGCCCTTAAAACTCAAGCCCAGTCCATCTGAGAACACCATGCCCATCAGCTCCTACTAAGGCCTGTCCTGTGCTGTAACCACAAACCTTTTTTAAGACTAATTTTTTTTCAGAGCAGTTATAAATTAACAGCAAAACTGAGGAGTAGCTACAGAAATTTTGCATGTAAGTCCCACCCCCGTACATACACAGCTTCTCTCACTATCAACATCTTCACCAGATGGTACTTTTGTTATGATTTTTAAAAATTTTATTGATTTTTAGAGATAATAGAAGGGGGAGAGATGGAGAGGGGGTGAAAGAGAGAGATCGAGAGAGAGAGAGATATCACTTTTGTTCTTCCGCTTATTTATTCATTAATAGATTCTTTTTTTTTAGTTTTTTTTTAATTTTTATTTTTTTAATTCATTTTAGAGAGGAGAGAAAAAGGGAGAGAGAGACAGAGAGGGAGAGAGAGAGAGGAGAGAGAGACAGAGAGAGAAGGTGGGGAGGAGCTGGAAGCATCAACTCCCATATGTGCCTTGATCAGGCAAGCCCAGGGTTTCGAACCGGCGACCTCAGCATTTCCAGGTCGACGCTTTATCCACTGCGCCACCACAGGTCAGGCTAATTAGTAGATTCTTATATGTGCCCTGACCAGGGAATCGAACCCACAACTTTGGCATATTGGGATGCTGCTGCAACAACTGAGCTACCCAACCAGGGCTGCATTTGTTACAGATGATGCAACTACATTGACAGATCATCAGCACCTTAAATCCACAGTTTACATTATTTTCATGTTTATGTTGTGTATTGTATTGGTTTGAACAACTGTAATATGACATGAATCCACCATTTATAGTATTGTACACAGGACTTCCACTGCTCTAAAATTACTCTGTGCTCCACCTGTGCATCAGTCTCTTCCCACCAACACCTGGCAACCACTGATGTTTTCACTGTCTCTGTAGTCTTGTCGTTTCAGAATATCATAGAGTTGGAATCACACAGCATGCAACATTTTCAGATTGATTTTTAAAATTTTTTATTTCTTTTTAATTTATTGTGTTTACATGGATTCAAGCGTACCACTGAATATAACTTCCTCCCCCCCACCCCTGTGTCCCTTTTTATACCACGTTTTCCCCCTTTCCCTTAATCCCTCCCCCCATCCCTTTAGGATTTGCTGTCCTGTTATCTATATCTCTATGTTATATATATACAATATATATAGTTTCAGTAATCCCTTTACCTTCTCTGATCCCATCCCCTCATCTCCCTTCCCTCTGACTGCTGTCCCTCTGCTCCCTGTGATCCTGCCTCTGCCTCTATTCTGTTCTTCATTTCACTTTGTTCATTAGATTCCACATACATGTGAGATCATATGATATTTTTCTTTCTCTGCCTGGCTTATTTCACTTAGCATAATAATCTCCAGGTTCATCCATGCTGTCACAAAATATAAGAGTTCCTTCTTTTTCATGGCTGCGTAGTATTCAGCTTTTTTTAGTTTAATCGTCCACTGATGGACACTTTGGCAATTTTCTGATCTTGACTATTGTAAACAGTGCTGAAATAAACATGGCGGTGCATATCTTCTTTTGGATCAGAGATTTGGTATTCATAGGATATATTCCTAAAAGTGGGATAGCTAGGTCAAAAGGCAGTTTCACTTTTAATTTTTTTTTTTTTTTTGTATTTTTCTGAAGTTGGAAACGGGAGGCAGTCAGACAGACTCCTCCTGCATGTGCCTGACCGGGATCCACCGGCACGCCCACCAGGGGGCAATGCTCTGCCTATCTGGAGCATCGCTCTATTGGAACCAGAGCCATTCTAGCACCTGAGGCAGAGGCCACAGAGCCATCCTCAGTGCCTAGGCCAACTTTGCTCCAACAGAGACTTGGCTGCAGGAGGGGAAGAGAGAGACAGAGAGGAAGGAGAGGGGGAGGGGTGGAGAAGCAGATGGGCGCTTCTCCTGTGTGCCTTGGCCAGGAATTGAACCCGGGACTCCTGCATGCCAGGCCGACACTCTACCACTGAGCCAACCGGCCAGGGCCTTCTACTTCTCATTTTTTAAGGAAACTCCATACTGTTTTCCACAGTGGCTGCACAAGTCTGCATTCCCACCAGCAGTGCAAGAGGGTTCCCTTTTCTCCACACCCTCGCCAGTACTTCTTGTGTGTTGTTTTGTTAATGAGTGCCATTCTGATAGGTGTGAGGTATCTCATTGTGCCTTTAATTTGCATTTCTCTGATGATTAGTGATGTTGAACATTTTTTCATATACCTATTGGCTATCTGTATGTTCTCTTTAGAGAAGTGTCTATTCAGTTCTTTTGCTCTTTTTTATTTTATTTTATTTTATTTTATTTTTTTGTATTTTTCTGAAGCTGGAAACGGGGAGAGACAGTCAGACAGACTCCCGCATGCGCCCGACCAGGATCTACCCGGCACGCCCACCAGGGGCGATGCTCTGCCCCTCCAGGGGCATCACTCTGCCATGACCAGAGCCACTATAGTGCCTGGGGCAGAGGCCAAGGAGCCATCCCCAGCACCGGGGCCATCTTTGCTCCAGTGGAGCCTTGGCTGTGGGAGGGGAAGAGAGAGACAGAGAGGAAGGAGGGGGAGGGGGTGGAGAAGCAAATGGGCGCTTCTCCTATGTGCCCTGGCCGGGAATCAAACCCAGGTCCCCCGCACGCCAGGCCGATGCTCTACCGCTGAGCCAACCGGCCAGGGCCTCTTTTGCTCATTTTTAAATTGGATTTCTTACCTTCCAACTGGTGTTGAGTTATAGACATTCTTTATAAATGTTGGTTATTAACCCCTTATCAGATGCATTGTTGAATATGTTCTCCCATTGTGTGGCTTGTCTTTTTATTTTGTTCATGGTGTCTTTTGCTGTGCAAAAGCTTTTTAGTTTGATATAGTCCCATTATTCATCTTGTCTTTTATTTCACTTGCCATAGAGGTAAATCAGCAAAAATATTACTATGAGAGTTATCAGAGAGTTTATCACCTATGTTTCCTTCCAAGATGTTTATGGTTTCAAGACTTACATTTAAGTCTTTTATCCACTTTGAGTTTATTTTGTGAATGGTGTAAGTTGGTGGTCTAGTTTTATTTTTTTTTCAGGTAGATGTCCAATTTTCCCAAGACCATTTGTTAAAGAGACTGTCTTTACTCCATTGTATGCTATTACCACCCTTGTCAAATATTAATTGACCATAAAGGCATGGGTTTATTTCTGGGTTCTCTGTTCTGTTCCATTGATCTGTATGCCTATTCTAATGCCAGTACCAAGCTATTTTGAGTACAATGGCCTTGTAGTATAACTTGATATCAAGAAATGTGATACCTCCCACTTATTCTTCATTTCCAAGATTGCTGAGGCTATTTATAGTTTTGTTTTTTTGGTCCCATATAAATTTTTGGAATATTTGTTCTATATCTTTGAAGTATGTCATTGGTATTTTAATAGAAATTGCATTGAATTTATAAATTGCTTTGGGTAATATAGATATTTTAATGATGTTTATTCTTTCTATCCATGAACATGGTATATGCTACCACTTGTTTGTATCTTCTTTGATTTCTTTTATCAATGTTTTATAATTTTCCAAGTACAAGTCTTTTACATCCTTGGTTAAATTTACTCCTAGGTACTTTATTTATTTTTTGTTGCAATAGTGAAAGTGATTGTTTCTTTAATTTCTCTTTCTGACAGTTATTGTTGGTATATAAAAATGCCACTAATTTCTGAATATTAATTTTATATCCTGCCACCTTGCCAAATTCATTTACCAGGTCTATTAGGTTTTTGACTGAGATTTTAGGGTTTTCTATGTACAGTATCATGTCATCAGAAAATAAAGATAGTTTTACTTATTCTTTTCCAAGTTGGATGTATTTTATTTCTTCTTTTTGATGATTGATGTGGCTTGGACTTCCAGAACTATGTTGAATAAAAGTGGTGAAAGGGGGCACCCTTGCATTGTTCCTGATCTTAAGGGGATTGCTTTTAATTTCTGCCTGTTGAGTATGATGTTGGCCGTGGGTTTGTCATAGATGGCCTTTATTATGTTGAGGTATGTATTCCCACTTTGCTGAGAGTTTTGATCATAAATGGGTGCTGGATTTTATCAAATGTGTTTTCTGCATCTATTGATATTATCATGTGATTTTTATCCTTTCTTTTGTTTAAGTGATGAATCACATTTATTGATTCGTGACTATTGTACCAGCCTTGCCTCCCCAGAATAAATCCCACTTGATCATGATGTATGATTTTTTCATGTATTGCTAGATTCATTTTGTTAATATTTTGTTGAGAATTTTAGCATCTAACTTCATGAGGGATATTGGCCTATAGTTTTCTTTCTTTGTAGGGTATTTACCTGATTTTGAAATGAGAATTATGCTTGCCTCATAAAAGGAGCTTAAAAGTCTTCTGTCCTTTTGAATTTTTTGAAATAGCTTGAGAAGAATAGGTGTTAGTTCTTCTTTGAATACTTGGTGAAATTCACCTGTGAAGCTGTCTGGTTAAGGACGTTTGTTTGCTGGGAATTTTTTTATTATTTTTTTATTTTTTATTTCTTTGTTTTTCACAGGGACAGATTCAGAGAGAGGGATAGATAGGGACAGACAGACAGGAATGGAGAGGGATGAGAAGCATCAATCATTAGTTTTTCGTTGTGGCACCTTAGTTGTTCATTGATTGCTTTTTCATATGCGCCTTGACCGTGGGCCTTCAGCAGACCGAGTAACCCCTTGCTCAAGCCAGTGACCTTGGGTCCAAGCTGGTAAGCTTTTGCTCAAACCAGATGAGCCTGTGCTCAAGCTGGTGACCTCAGGGTCTCGAACCTGGGTCCTCTGCATCCCAGTTCAACGCTCTATCCACTGCACTACCGCCTGGTCAGGCTTGCTGGAAGTTTTTTGATAACTGCTTCAATTTCATTTCTTGTAATCAGTTCTGTTTATGTTTTCTTTTTTAAAATTTTTTTATTTATTCATTTTAGAGAGGAGAAAGAGTGAGTGAGTGTGCGTGTGTGTGTGTGTGTGTGTGTGAGAGAGAGAGAGAGAGAGAGAGAAAGGGGGGAGGAGCAGGAAGCATCAACTCCCATATGTGCCTTGATCAGACAAGTGCACGGTTTCGAACCAGCAACCTCAGTGTTCCAGGTTGATACTTTTTCCACTGCGCCACCACAGGTCAGGCTGTTTAGGTTTTCTGATTCTGCCAGATTGAATTTTGGAAGATTATATGTTTCTAGGAATTTATCCATTTCACCTAAATTATCCAATTTTTTGGCATACAGATTTTCATAGTATTTTCTTATAATCCTCTGTATTTCTGCGGTGTCAGTTGTTACTTTTCCATTTTTATTTCCAATTTTATTTAGTTGAGTCCTCTCTCTTTTTTTCTTGATGAGTCTGGTTAAAGTTTCATTAATCTTGTTTACTTTTTTCAAAAAACCAGCTCTTGGTTTTATTGATCTTCTGTATTGGTATTTTAACCTCTATGTCATTTATTTCCACTCTGATCTTTATTATTTCTTTTCTTCTACTTCCTCTGGTCTTTATTTGTTTTTCTTTTTCTAGGTTTTTTTAGATGCAGGGTTGTTTTTTTGAGCTTTTTCTTGCTTATTAAGGTATGCTGTAATGTTATGAACTTTCCTCTCAATACTGCTTTTGCTGTGTCCCATAAATTTTGAGTTGTTGTATGTTAATTTTCATTTGTTTCAAGGAAAATTTTTCTCCCTTGATCTCATTGTTAACCCATTCATTATTTCATAACATGCTATTTAGCCTCCAAATGTTTGAATGTTTTTCAGTTTTTCTATTGTAGTTGATTTCTAGTTTCATGCCATTTTGATCAAACAAGATGCTTGATATGATTTCAGTCTTCTTAAATTTTCTGAAACTTGCTTTGTGTCCTAACATGTGGTCTATCTTAGAGAATGTACCATGAGCACTTGAAAAAGATGTATCTTCTCCTGCTTTGGGGTGAAAAGTTCTGAAGATATCTTTTAAATCCAGTTGATCTAGTGTGCTATTTAAGGCCACTCTTTCTTTGTTAATTTTCTATCAGGAAGATCCATCCATTAATATTAGTGGGGTATTAAATTCCCCTACTATTATAGTATTGCTGTTGATCTTGACCTTTATGTCCATCAAAATCTGCTTTATGTATTTAGGTGCTCCTATATTAGGTGCATAGATAATTGCAATGGTTATATCCTCCTGTTGGATGGCTCCCTTTATCATGGTGTAGTGGCCTTCTTTATCCCTTTGTTTTAAAGTCTATTTTGTTAGATATAAGTATTGCTACCCCAGCTTTTTTTTTTTCATTTCTATTTGTGTAAAATACTTTTTTTCCATCCCTGCACTTTTAGTCTATGTGTATGTTTTGTTCTGAGGTGATGTCTTGTAGACAGCATATGTACGGGTCCTGTTTTTTTATCCATACAGCTACCCTATATCTTTTGATTGGAGCATTTAATCCATTTACATTTAAGATTATTATAGATATGTAGTTGTTTATAGCCATTTTATTCTTTAAATCTACAATCCTCTTTTCCCTGATTTTTTTTTCTTTGCTCTTAATATTTCTTGCAGTACTGGTTTGGTTGTAATAAATTCCTTCAGTTTTTTTTTTTTTTTTTTTGTCTGGGAAACTTTTTATTTCTTCTTCTTTAATTTTAAATAATAGACTGACTGAATAAAGAAGTCTTGGTTTTAGATTCTTGCTTTGCATCACTTTAAATATTTCTTGCCAATCCCTTCTAGTCTCAAGTGTTTCTGTTGAGAAGTAGGATGTCTTCTTTATGGGGGCTCCTCTGTAGGTAATTGACTGCTTTTCTCTTGCAGTTCTTAGTATTCTTCCCCCCCCCTCAATTTTGGTATTTTAATTATGATGTGTCTTGCTGTAGGCCTCCTTGGGTTCCTCTTTAGTGATACTTTCTATGCTTTTTAAACTTGTGTGACTTTTTCCTTCATCAATTTAGTAAAATTTTCAGCTATGATTTCTTCAAACAGGTTTTTCTATTTCTTGTTTGTTCTTTTCTCCTTCAGGAACCCCTAAAATGCAGTTGTTTTTTTCTCTTCATGTTGTCACAGAGATCTCTTAGAGTTTCCTCATATTTTTGAGACTCTTTTCTTTTTGCTGCTCTGTTTTTGTGCTTTCATTTATTCTGTTTTCTAAATTGCTGATTCGATCTTCTGCTTCTTCTATCCTGCTATTAATTCTTTCTAGTGCAGTCTTTATTTCTGATATTGTATTTGTCATTTATGACTGGTTCTTTTTTATGATTTCAATGTCCTTTCTGATGCTCGCTATCCCTTTATTTAGGTGCTCATTATGTCCATCCTTTGTTGTTCTAAGATCCTTGAGCATCTGAAAAGTCATTGTTTTAAACTCTGCATCTGCTATTTTGGTGTCTTTCATCTTATTCAGTTCTTTTTCTGGGGATTTCTCTTGATTCATTTGGGTCATAATTCTCTGTTTGCCCATTTTGTCTGTGTATTAGGTAGCACTATCTGACTAAAATTTTTGTGCGGTCTTTATGAAGAAGATGGGCTAGGTGGTACTGTCCTCCAGGCCACTTGTTTTTCTTGTTCTAGAAATGCTTCTTGAGGGTACTATTTTCTCTCTTGTTGTATGTGAGTATTAGATACAGTTGTTCCTTTTGTGGGTACAGTTATCTCTTCAAGCTGGCTGGCTCTAAGGGTCAACCTTGATTATGTGTATTACACATTGTGCAATGTCTGTCCTATTGGGTATATTTATTCTCCAAGTGCCTGTTAGACTCCACCTTTGTGTGTGCTCTTGTATAGGTAGTTGAGTCTAGGATTGGTGCTGTCAGCTACCCACTACCAGTAGAGTCGGCTCTAGTTCTTCTTGGGTTGGCATCAGCTGTTGTTTGTAACCCACTGTAGGCTACCAGCTGCAACTACTGCACTTTTTGTTGTTTGTGTCTGCATTTTTTGTGTCTGGGTACTGTAAGAAAGGTTAACCTTTGTACAAGAATCAGCTTCCTACTGCTTAGAGATGACAGCAGCTCTGTAAAAGCCCCACGGTCTGTAAGATTTCTCTCTACTTTTCAGCTCCTCCTCCTCTTGCAGCTGCCTGGTCTTCCCACAGAGTCTTCTGTAGTAAGACTGTAGTGTGGACTCAGATTGGCCTCACCCAACCAACCCCTCTACAGGTTGCATACTTGGTGGGTTAGGACAATTGTGGTTGTAAACACAATGTTTGTGGGACCCTGTACTTCAGGAGTCTCTTGGTCAGGAGCTCAGTACAGGGAATGTGGCCCCTACTCCAGAGCTTATCCCTCAGCCACTGCTGAATACTCAAAATTTATTTCTCCCCAACAAGGTGAATAGCAGTTCAGACCGAGTGTGACCAATAGTCCAGTCCCCTCTGCAGAAGTTCTTTTGGTTATTGAGACCCTGGTCTCAGGGAAGAAGACTGAGAGAATTCTCTCTTGGGGCTGAGTGTGTCCCTCCCGAAGGTGGCTAAGCCCCTTGACCAGATCCAACAATAGACTTACAGGTACCCACATGTTAAATGTCCATGCTCCAAGCCTCTCTTCCTTCCCCCTGTAGAATCAAGCCTAGCAGGACAGAATATCCAGAACCCAGGCTGGCTGACTGTGTAGCTCCACCCTATCCAATGAACATGAGTCACTGTGCTGGTGCTGATCACAGAGAATGAAACTCATCTCAGCTGGGCCATGTGGGAGGAGCTTTTATTTAGGATACCACTCTAGCAAGGGTTGTTAGGTCCTGAACCAATACTTTCCATAGCTGGCCCCTGGATGTGCCAGCCCTGGGCCTCCCAAGCAGGAACCCAGCACAGACCAGTGGGAGACCCTGTCCCTGACTGGCCCTCAGCAACCTTCTTGGAGCTACAAGTAATTCAGAGTTTGTGGCTGCCTCTGCTGGGCCCAGTTATACATGGAAATACCAAGCTGCACTCCTAGACTGGTTTTTACCCACTCTGGTCCTGGGGGAAGGTTTGCTCAAACAGCCAAGTTTCCCTGAATCCTGCCTCCTACAGCCTCTGTCTGCTGGCTGCTTGTTGGGCTCAGCCACTGAAAAAACCTGTGGCAGTTCAAAGATTAGGAAGGGTGGTGGGTGTGGCTACACCTCTTGGTCCCAGGTGTCAGTCTTTTTTCACAGGCCTCAGTAGGGTGAGGTCCCAGGACTCTGGTGGGTGTGGCCTCTGAGACCCAGAGGTGTGATCTGCCCACCCACAGTTTCAACTGAGTCTCTTGTGAGGTGGAAGCAACAGTCATAGACTCCGGAGAGTGCTGAGGGCAGCTCCGGTCTCGACACCAGAAAACTGAGTCATTGATGTGCCCCCTGCTTCCTGGCCTCTCAGAACGACCCATCGCCATGACTGGGGTATGAGAGACTCCCAAGGGTGGAGCAGTTGCTTTTCCCCAGGCTGATGCTGCTAGGAGGGGATTGTGAATGCAGTACTGGAGAATGATTCAGCACAGGGGTTCCGGTGGCCGTCCCTCACAGTGTCTGTCCCTGGGCCCCCAACTTTACACTGTCCTCACACAACTTCAGTCTTCACAGCTCTCCCTGGCCAGAGCCCTGATAAGTGGCTGTGAATGAGGTTTTCTGCATGGGCCCTTTAAGATGGAGTCTTCGTCCAAGAGCTGTGTCTCTCTCGCAAACAGAAACCTGGCTCTTTTCACAGGTAAATGCTGTCTGGTTGCCTCTTCTATGTTCTGGGACTCTAGGCTGGGGCTCCGGTCCTGGGGCTGAGGACTCACACCTCTCAGGGCGACCTGCCCTGTAGTGAGAGTCCCTCTGGACCCTCAGACAACTGCTCGCTGCCGGGAGCAGGGAAGTCCTTTCCATGTCTCTGCCCTTCTTTCCAGTCTTGGTGTGGCTTCTGTGATCCTTGGTTATAGACTTCTCTTAGTTTAGTCCAAAGTTGGTTTTTCAAGATGATTGTTCTTAAGTTTTAATCCAATTTTGTCCTGGGAAGTGGCAGTTGGAATGTCTGCCTTCTCCGTCGCCATCTTTCTTCTCCCAACATTTTCAAATTGTCTTCTTTCACTTAGTAATATGCTTTTAAGTTTTTCATGTCTGGATAGTTCATTTCTTTGTACCACTGAATAATATTCCATTACCTGTTGTACCATAATTTATCTACTTACCTTCTGAAGGACAGCTTGGTTGGTTACAAGTTTTGGAAATTATGAATTAAGCTGCATCCACGTGCTGGTTTTTGTGTACATGCTTTCAGCTCCTTCAGCTAAGTACCAAGGAGCATGATGCTGGATGGTATGGTGAGAACATTTAGCTGTGTAAGAAACTGCCAAACTGTCTTCCGAAGTGGCTGCACCACTTTGCATTCCCACCTGCAATGAACAAGAGTCCCTGTGGCTTCACATCCTCCCCAGCACTTGATGTTGTCAGTGTTCTGGATTTGGAGACATAAACATTTGCAACATGGATTTACTACACTTTTGTTTTTCTGATTTTCTTCCTACAACGATCGCTCTCCAGGACCAAGTCCCTTCCTAAACTGGATCCTGAGAAGGGCTGTTCCTGTGTGGCTGGCGGCCTGTCCTCGTTCCCACTGGTGATAAGTCCTGAGCTCCTACAGGGGCAGCTGACTCATGCTAAAGACAAGAACACTTTTACCTAATGTATTTGGCTTTGTGTAGACCTTTTTATTTCCCCTCTTAATGTGAAAATTTTCCTTCTTCATGGTATGGACATAGCTGTTTATTTATTTATTGTAAGTTTCAAATATCATTCAAACTAGCCTCCAAATAGCGTTGCTACTGTTACTACTAACCAGAACATCAAAGGAACACACCTGGTGATTTCTTGTGGCTCCTTTGGTGCTCTCCTAAACACGAGGGACGTGCAGTCCCAATACTGCATTTTAGAGTCAGTCGAAGGGATTCTTCTGTGTGGCGAATCCCCCAACTTGGGATGCATTGATTAATTGGTTTCAATTTGTGTTTGATTGTTTTAGATATTGCTTAGGCGACTTTTCCCCTTGTTTGATTTAATTTGATTTTTAAAATTATGAACTGTGCTTACGTGTTTCCATACTTAAAATAGTAAAATGAGATGTATCTAGACAATTCATTTCCCTTCCAGTTCTTACCTTCCAGTTCTCCCTTCTCTTATCAGCACCCCTTTTAATTGTTAGTGTTTTTCTTTTTTATTATTTCTTTTGTGAAGTAGACAAACATTTTGTGACAAATAGAAGTAGCTCAGGAATGGCTGCTTATCATCACTCTCTTTCCTTGCTACCCAGACAAATGGAGGCCTGAACAGTGCGCAGCTTGTGGGGGGTCTGTGGTGGGCTCTGTGCAGTGTGCAGGTGGAACACTGGCTTCCTCATCCTTCATCGGACCTTTCAGAACATGCGTCTCTGCACTCCCCACGTGGACAGATGTCTTACCCTCTCTTGTAATTACAGTCGCACCCTTTATCCATGAGGGGCACGTTCCAACACCCGGGTGGCTATCTGAAACCGCAAATAGTACCAAACCCTACATATCCTACATATTTTCCTAATCATACACATCGATGATAAACTTTAATTTATAAATTAGGCATAGTAAGAAATTAACAACCATAGCTCATAATAAAATAGAACAACTATAAAAATATGTTGCAATAAAAATTAAGTAAATGTAGCAATATTACAGAAAATAAGGGTGAGCTGAACACAAGCACTGTGATTGTACCGCAGTTGATCTCATGACCCAGATGGCTGCTAAGTGACTAATGGGCAGGAAGTGTAGACAGTGTGGAGACGATGGACACAGGGCTGAGTCACGTGCCAGTTGGGAAGGCCGGGATGAAGAGATTTCATCACCCTATTCAGCACGGTGTGCACTTTAAAACTTAAGAATTGAGGCCTTGGCCAGTTTGCTCAGTGGATAAAGCATAGGGCCAGTGTGTGGATCTCCTGGGTTTGATCCCCAGTCAGGGCACACATGAGAAGCAACCATCTGTTTCTCTTCCCTTTCTCTCTCTACCCCTCTCACAGCCAGTGGCTCAAATGGTTTGAGCATGGCTCCAGATGCTGAGGATGGCTCAGTTGATTCGAGCATCAGCCCTAGACAGGGGTTACTGGGTGGATCCTGGTCGGGGCACATGTAGGCGTCTGTCTTTCTGTCTCCCTTCTTTCCACTTAAAAATATAATAAAAAGATAAAACATAAATTTTTTATTTCTGAATTTTTAAATTTATTATTTTCCAATGGAAATTGACTGCAGGTAACTGAAACAACACAAAGCAAAAGCTCAAATAAGAGCGGGTCTACCTTATGGTAGAGGCCCAGGACATGCTGACCACATCTCACCCTGTACTCCTGAGTTTGCTCTTTCTCTCCCAAAGCAAAGCTACACGATTCCTGTGACGAGTAATGAGAGGTGAAATGTTTCTGGTAACATTCCATTTCACATGTATTTGAGATGTAGAAATGGAGAGTGAAAATTGCTCTGAATTAAGTTCAGGCCTGAGAATTGGTTATTTTTGACAGTTAACTTCAGCTCACCACTTTGGCTAATAAATTCTCTTCAACTCTTGACAGACAGGTGAAAGTAGCCATCTAACCACCTTTGGTAATTGGGTTTTCCTACCTGCATTAAGTCAGTTTTTGCTGGTATACTAAGAAAAGATAATGTGTGTTCCCCTTTTTCCATGAGGCAAGGTGACCTTTTATGTCATAATTTCTAAATTAATTTCATAGTTAGATGACAGAGGGATAAGAGCTTTTTATCTTCATCTCTCTCTTTGGTTTTTCTTTTTTTTTTTTAATCCTATATTTTCTTTCTCGAAGTTAAAATCATACCTAGAAATATATGCTTGTAAGTAATAAATGATGTTTTTATGCAAAAATATTTTAGTTTTCTCATATTATGTCTGAGGAGACTTGGTTCCAGATTCTTTCTTTGTATTGTAATCTATTTGAACTTTTTTTTTTTTGACAGAGACAGAGAGAGAGTCAGAGAGAGGGATAGACAGACAGGAAGGTAGAGAGATGAGAAGCATCAATTCTTCATTGCAGCACCTTAGTTGTTCATTGATTGCTGTCTCATATATGTCTTGACTGGGGGGCTACAGCAGAGCAAGTGACCCCTTGCTCAAGCCAGTAACCTTGGGCTCAAGCTAGTGACTTTGGGCTTAAGCCAGAGACCTTGGGGTCATGTCTATGATCCTATGCTCAAGCCAGTGACCTTTTGGGCTCAAGCCAGTGACCATGGGCTCATGTCTATGATTCCACTCTCAAGCCAGAGACCCCGCACTAAAGTTGGTGAGCCCGTGCTTAAGCTGGCAACCTCGGGGTTTTGAATCTGGTCCTCTGCGTCCTATTTCGACACTCTATCCACTGCACCACTACCTGGTCAGGCCCATTTGAATTTTTAGAATGGATCAAGATAAAAATGTTTCTGAAGTATGATTTTGCTCCTCAGTCATGACTGTAGCATTTTATCCAAATATGTGGTTTCTTTTCATTATCCTGTTCTTGAGCCTTAGGAGGCTTAACTTCTAATTATTGCTCACCATAGGACAGGTGCACACTCTGTCTTTAGTTCATATTAACATTGATTATTCAATCATTGTTATTTCTTTTTTAGCCCTCTGTTTTATCCCCACCCTCCATGATTCTAATTTCTCTCTTATTTGAGATTATGAATTTGCATGTTTTTAGATTTGTTTCTTCTACCTTGGGAACTCATCGTCTACTTTTTTGCTTGTTATTTTCTCACTCTCTGCTTTGTTTTAGCTTATTTTTCGCAGTGTCTCTGCATATCCCTCTTTGGTTATATGACAGAGTGGAGGTGTTGCCTCAGCTTCCAGTTGGTGTGCTGTGTGTGTTTGGGGAGCAGGGGGGTACACAGGGAATGCACAGGACATTAGGGGTTCTGGTTGTGGTGTTGTCTCAGAATGTTACACTCGACAGGTCTTCTGGTCTTCATCCTCAATCCCAGGTCTGACAGGCTTATTTTTCACATCTAACTCACTGCTTTCCAGCCACACTGGATTATCCAAACCCCTACCTGCCACAGCCGCCTCCCTGTCCCCTTTCCTTTCCTTTCCTTTCCTTTCCTTTCCTTTCCTTTCCTTTCCTTTCCTTTCCTCCTTCCTTCTTTTCTTTCTTTCTTTCTTTCTTTCTTTCTTTCTTTCTTTCTTTCTTTCTTTCTTTCTTTCTTTCTTTTCTTCTTTCTTTTGTTCTTTCCTCCTTTCCTCCCTCTCTCCCTCCCTCCCTTCTCTCTCTCTCTCTCTCTCTTTCTTTCTTTCTTTCTTTTGTTCTTTCCTTTTTTCTTTCATTCAAGGGGCAGTGAGAGAGAGACAGGAACACCGAGCTGTTCATGCATGTGCCCTGACTGAGGAATTGAACCAGTAACCTCTGTTCTCTGGGATGATACTTTAACCAACCAAGCTATTTAGCCAGGGCTTATTACTATTATTATTATTATTATTTTATTGACTTATTTTGAGAGAGAGAGAGAGAAAGGGAGAGAGGGGAGTGGAAAGGGAAGCATTCTTTTGTTGTTCCACTCACTTGTGCATTCACTGGTTGCTTCCTGAGTGTGCCCTGACCGGGGACTGAACCTGCAACTTTGTTGTTCTGGATGATGCTCTTCACTGACAGAGCTAACTGGCCAGGGACACTCTTGTCTTCTTTCACCACACTGTTCACTTCAGGCCATCTGATTCAGTTAAAGCTGAGTCAGAACACATGTGCTCCAGCTCAAAGCCTTTACAGGCTCCTCCTGTTTCAGGACCCCATCCAGCTCTTCAGCATGGACTAGAAGGCTGGTGTTGGTGCTTCTCCTGTGTAACCGCCTCTGCTACTCCTCTCTGTAGTCTCAGACGGTCTGGGCCATGGCCAACAAGGTTCTTGCTGACCTTGTTGGTCCCATGCTTTTTCAGGCATCAGGCCTTTGCTCATTCTGTTTCTATGTCCAAAACAATTTCCACCACACAATCTCTCCCTGCTACTCCTCTTTCTGAGAGGGTGGCCACTTCTCTCAGAAGACTTATCTCACCCAAATCAACATCTTTCTATGTGTTCCCATCCTCCCCACAATCGAATTTAGCAGGTTATACTATAACAGGTGCTTGAATTTTTTACTTTCAGATCAGATAAGCTTGGTCTGTATTTATCTTTTGCTCAATATCTCCCACTATGTTTTAATAAATACAGATGGAATAACTGATGAGTAAATATACAGAGTAGCAAGAGGTGAGCCTGAGAAGCTCCTTGGGTCAGACCCTAAGGGTTCTGTGTGTCCTGTGGTGGGTTTTTGACTGATTTTTGTAGAAATGCTACTGAGACATTTTAAGGAGAATAACATGAATAGATTTTCACTTTTTTTTCTTATTATTATCCAATTGAGAGGAAGGGAGATAGAGAGACAGACTCCCGCATGTGCCCAGACCAGAATCCACCTGGCAACCCCTGTCTGGGGCTGATGCTCGTCCAACCTGTTGCCATGCTTGCAATCAAGCTATTTTTAGTGCCTGAGGTAGAGGCTCTACAGAGCCATCCTCAGCTCCCTGAGCCACAGCTGTGGGAGGAGAAGACAAAAAGAGAGAGAGAGAGAAGCAGGAGGGGGAGGGATAGAGAAGTAGATGGTTGCTTCTCCTGTGTGCCCTGGCAGAGAATCCAACTTGGGACATCCACATACTGGGCCGATGCTCTACCACTAAGGCAACTGGCGAGAGCCTAGATTTTTACTTTATAAGTACTTCCTAGCAGCCTTGTGAAGATGTATATGAGCACAAAAACTCAGTGCCCAGGGAGAACATCTCACAGACTATTATAATGTCATCTGTACAAAGGTGAGGCTCTGTGCCCTGCAATGAAAATGGATGACAAGACTTGAAAGACATTTTAGAAGTAGAATTCAAAGAGCATGATAGTCAATAGGTTACAGGAGTTGAAACAGAGAAGAAAAACAGTAACTGTTGCCTTCTGGCAGGGGTGATGGCATGGAGGAGACAGGGCCCATGGGATGAGAGGACAGGGAAACTCTTGGCATATGCAGGTTGAGATCTGCGACACAGCACTAATGAACAGGGCTCTTCTGGGCAGAAAGGAAGTGCAGGAGATGAGGTGCTAAGTAAACAGACAGGGAGGCAGATATTAAGGGATGAGTTTGGTTTTTGTCTCCACCTCTTACCAGCTGTGTGACCTTCCCAAGTTAACTACTTTAAGCCTCAGTTTTCTTTTATGCATAATGGGAATTATAATAGTACCTTTTTCCTAGGAAAATCTATGCATTGAAAAGGATGATGTATACCAAAAGATTTAGCATAAGGTCTGCCAATAACAAGTAGTCAAAAATGCTAATTACCATTAACAGACACTGAAGAGGAAGGTGAACTAAGCGAGACCACAGGCGATGGATTACAGTTTGCACGCTGATGTACAGACCAGATAAGGTTTGGATTTCAAGGTCCTCTCAAGGATACAAGTCTCTCTCTGTTGGGATTGCTGCCGATGTGGCCTGGGGGTCACTGTACTGCGTTGGCGAAACCCATCAGCCATCCACAAACACACTTTGACTTATTTTTACATCTGTACATAGTGGCCAGCCCTCTATCTCAAAAGAGCTCCCTCGAAGTCGGTAATGACATCACAAACCAGTTTGACAATTTTCCTGCTATTTGTATTGTGAAGATTGGCTTTCTCGTTATGTTGCCGTACTTTTTCTGCACCATGTACTGAGGCTGTCTAAGTAGCTGCTTAGGGGAAAAAATAAACACACACAAATGTGAAGATGCTTGCGTGAAGCACTATTAGTGTCATCGGGAATTCTTTAAAACACTCAAATCAATGTTTAATAACCAATTTAGTGACAGCTACAAAAAGAAACTCTACTAGCTTTATATTGTAGCCATAGTGCTCATGACTTAAGGGAGCTAATGTGTTTTATTTAACCAACAACCTCATTTTGAAATACTGGTCTTTCAGATAAAATAAATAGGATGGATTAAATCTTATGATATCACTATCGCTGTTATTTGAAAATGAAAAAATAATTCCCTTATTCTAATCATTGCCACTTGGATAATAGGCTTAGATCCTTTTTTTTAAAGTCTTGGAAGAAATATGATTGAAGTTTACAATAATTATAGATATAAGGGATGGCACACTGGATTATCAGTGAAAGAGTTATATATTCAAGTCTGGAATCTGCCAATAAGCATCTCTTTGATTAAAGTTGGCATTTAACTTCCTTGAGTCTTTTTCTTTTACCTCTTACAAAATAAATAGGTTAGATTGGATGGTATTTAAGATCCTTTCTGTCTCTTGCTATATTTATAAAAAAATAAATAATAATATGGTCTAAATTTAGAAGATTAGTTCATAAAATCTAGGGTTGCCAACCTTAGAATCACATTATTAAGTGTGAAAGATGTGAATTCAAGGCTAAAAAATAATAATACTATTTACAAAATAAGTGTCAACCTTTTGGAGCTCATTATTTTTATGTGGGATTACATTTTCTCCCTGTTTTTTTTGGGATACCCACTAAATGATAGTAAATAATGAAAAAGCTCAAATGAAGAGGACAGACAGAATGCGGGAGTGAGAGGAGTAGTAGGGAGTTCAGTGAGGCTGATGCATGAAGGCACCTGTAGCTACAAACCTGCAACTCCTGGAGGGGAGAATGTTGGAGAAAACAGCAGAACCCCTGAGTTGTTCATGAGTCACCGTAAAGAGTGGGGATTGGGGAGGGCCAATGAATGTGTGTGTGATGGGTGGTAGGACTTCCGGTTCCTTTCCCACCTTAGCTGCACAATTCTATTAGCCAAGTAATGTTCCCCAATTAGAAGGGGCAGAGATCTGTCTCTAGACTAAAGTCTAGAGAAACCGAATCAGGCCAGGCTGAATGCCAGGTGCTCTCTTTTGAAGAACCCCTAAACCTGCTCACTCTTATCCACTGAACTGTGAGTTCCTTACGCACAGAAGTTCCAATCAATGTGTAGGACTTCACTCTCAATAGTGCGTAGACAGCTAAAGGCAACCAGACATGAAGAGAGTTTCCAAACATGAAAGAGAAAAACCAAATTGAACAGAAAAAGAAACCTACAGGACACAGAGATCATAAAGGGGAAGAGAATTCTATAATTGTTATGCTTGGAGAAATGAGATGAACAATAAGCTATTAAAAAAAAGAACAATCAGAACATAAGAAACATCTTGGAAATTCATGGACAGATCATAGAAATTTAAAATGTGATAAAGAAAATAAAACAAAATCAATGTAAAAGTTGGAAGATAAAGACTAGAATGTCTCTCATCTAGTATATAAAAGAGATTAAAAAAAAAGTTAGAAGGGCAATGCACTGGCCTATGATCTAACTAATGGTAATTCCAGAAAAAGTTAAGCAAGAAGGGGATAAAAAGAAAATTACTGAAGTTCAATATATGCTTGAGAATAAAGAACCCAAGGGCTCATTATGTGCTTAGCACATTGAAGGAAAAAGAAACTCAAGGGGGGTGCATATTATAAAGTTGTAGAACTCTAAGGATAAACGAAATATCCTCAAGCTTCTAAGGAGTTTGGAGTGCTGGAGAACAGGTCATACACAACTAGAAATCAGCATGGAACCGGATAGCTCAAAATGAATTCTAGATACTATAAATAAATGACTTATAACTGAGAATCTATATCTACTTGACTATCACTCAAGCATAAAAAATAAATAAAGGCATTTTTATGTTGCAAACACTAATCAATTTTCTTTTAACATTCAAGATTTCTTAGGAAGCTATGACAGTATTTGTCTCAAAAGTAATGGGTATTCATCCCAGAAAGACTCGGGTATTGTGGCTCTCACGCAGGATCAGCATGGGTCATTCCCGGGATGAGAGCAGCGGGCCGGCCTGACGGGGCGAATTCCAGCAGCAGAGGAGGGAGAATCTAAAGGGACCTGATTGATTGTCTGATATAGCTGAGTGCTTGGAAAAATATTGAGAAGCATAGACTAATCTGATGGGAAAAAATTAAAAATAAGTATATAGAAGACTAAGTAAATGAAAAATAAAAGGTGATTATTAACTTCAGGAAAAATCAATGTTATAAAAATTCAAATGTCGTAGATCACTACTTGTGCTGCAATGATTGACATTTACATGATTAAAGTAATGCAAACATTATTGATTTAAGCAAAAGTCGTCATATAACTCTGTAGGAAAATGGGAAATGTGAGTGTAAAAGATCTGCATTTTATATGCCATTAGAGGAAATTAATCAACAATGATTAAAATGTATAAATCAAGAAATAACAATATAAAACAAATGAAATAAATAGAAGAATACTTTATTCTTATATTACTCTTAAAAATAGTTTTTCCCTGCTATATTATCTGTAGCAATAGGTGGTCTAAGGTAGAGGGTTGCTGTTTTTAGTGATATAAAAAGTAGTATTAGTCAAGTAGGATTAGCAGCTAAACCCTGAAATCTCAGGGACTTAGCACATGTGGGTTTATTTCTCCCCCAATTACTCTACAGATATAGCAGTTCTTTAGGGAAGTTTCCTTCAAAGTGGTGCCTCAGAGACCCTGTAGGCTCATTCTCATCACCTCAATACGGTGCTTCAAAGAGCACCATGCCGCTTTGATGGGGAGGAAAGAGCTGAAGAGTCCTGTGGGGGCTTTCCACCATCTCATTTCAGACTAGAAACAACACGACAGTTCATTGATCAGAAATTGTGGCACAATCCCACAAACAAGGGCAATGAGTTGGTTTTGTATGCCCAAGAAGAAAGGAGAGCCGGATATGGTTAATGTTGGTAGTTTTTTGTCACTTTTATCTTTTAATATTTCATTTTTTTTCAACATGATTGTGCTATTTTGATGAAAATAATAAAATGTACTCTAATAAAAATAAGTTTGTGGATGACAGAACTGTAATAGGTTATTACAGGAAATTAAGATAGTGAAGTAGACTGCAAGTAACAATCACAACTTTCCTCAGTTCTTCCCCCCATGTCAGTGCTGCTGTGAAAGCATTGGAACCAGGCCATCACCGCTTTGTCAACTCTGACACCTTTATAACATTAAGATTGTTTGGAAAATAATGAGAAAAAGTATTTGTCTACCACGTCTTATATGACAAGAAATGTGTCACAAAAGCCAAATAAGTGGGGCACACTTTTTAAAATTTATTTTTTATTACTATTTTTTACTATCATTGTTCTACCACATTAATAATGGTCACAATAGTGCCTACTCATGGTTCACCCTAAAAGTAGTGTGACCTATATATAGCTCATCCAAAGAGAGTCCTTCTCTGCGCTTTCACTGCAGGTGACTTCTGATCCGCATGAACGCGCTGTCATCATCCCTCACACTGAAATGACCACTCCTATGCTATGAGCTTGAATCACATTTTTTGCTATTAAACCTTCTCTGATATCCCAGAACATATGTCCTTATACATATAGAACTATTATCTGCAAAAAACTAAATTGTCATTTTAGGGGCAGAATATCAAGTGTCAGTTCTATTATTGTCTTGGGCAGTTATTTAAATCTTTTATTCTCTTTGCACTTTTCCATGCTGATTTACTATCCCTAGGTTTGTCTTGTAAGCTTCTTGGGGTCAGGGAATGTGCCACACTTTCTCCTGCCTCCTCCCCCTAAAGGCACCCTTATTTATATCCTTCCCACACATCTCTCTACTATTCCTGTAAAGAGTGTTTCAGGACTTGCATATTTATTGTGCAAATAAAGGGTGCCTAAATAATTGTTTTAGGACAAAAATGTCTTGTCCACAAAGCTGGCATGTGGACAGCGGTTGTCAAGCATTCTGTCACCCACTCCGTGCCTGGTGGCTCCTGCAAACAGCTCCTGTAGAAAGCATGGCCAGAACGGGAGCTCCCACTGGTTCTAAGTGTCGGATGTTCAGAAAGCTGTGTTAATATAGTTGCTCACTCTAGCTTTTTTCTACTTATCAGGATATTTTAACCACCATGGGTATAAGAGAGCAAAGACAGGTCTTGAAGGAATATTTTTAAGTACCTTTACGTTGAGAAACACTGGTTGAATAGCACTTTCTAAGATACTCGTGGTTGGAAGCTGAATCTTAAAAAACTCCAAATACTTTGTGAGTAAAAATGGACTGCTGCCATGAATGCTTTCCACAAACTCCCATGAAACTCTTAATCTAGAAAAGAGTAGAGAGAAACAGAAGAGGAGTGAACATGGGTGGAACCCCACAGCCAGCCCCGGGTGGTGCAGAGGCCATGTCCAGTGGACATCTTGCTGCCTGAGTATGACTGTGAGCCTCCCCACAGATATTTGGGGTTGACTTGGAGGGTGGAGTAATTTGTTCCACTTTGGCAGAAAACACATC
This sequence comes from Saccopteryx bilineata, assembly GCF_036850765.1. Taxonomy (NCBI): domain Eukaryota; kingdom Metazoa; phylum Chordata; class Mammalia; order Chiroptera; family Emballonuridae; genus Saccopteryx; species Saccopteryx bilineata. Next base: position 164,572,094 of record NC_089494.1, read on the forward strand.
CTGGTGTCTCTGTGTTTGGCTCAGTGATCTTCTGAGGAACAACATCATCAGTTTCAGTGGCTTTCCATAGTTTGTTGACTTTGATGCCATGGCCATTTTAGGTTGCCATGATATTGGCAGTGACTCCCAAAGGTGGTCATGCAAAAAGATTATGAAGTAATTTCTTACAGTTTCAAAGTCATTAAAGATGGGTTTGTATGATGTCATGGCAGCAGGATGGAGAGGAAACAGCCTGCAGGAGCAGAGGAGGTAGGGTTTGGGGAGGTCTATAGTATTTTTGGATGGGGGAGGTGGGTGGCTAGGTGTCTAGAGGGTCTTCATGATCATACCTCCAGGCCCCCACCTAAACCAGGGAGTTATGCAATATTAATAAATGTTCAAAATATTTTAATTGTAAATAAAATTAAACATAAATAACAGAAATGTATGACTTCCTGCATACTTAGCACTCAGTCATTACTAGTGTCCTCCCATTCTTCCTTTAACTATGCCATCCTCATTACCCATGCCTGATGGCTTATTGCCTTTGTTACCAGTTTATGTAATTTATTTTGGGGGTTAGGTAAAATTTACACACATGGACATATTGATGGAATCCCCACCCTATCCTTTTAATTGCTAGCTTTTGCCTTTGCGCTGGTCTCCTGATGACCCCCTGCACGTGGAGGTTAGTTGTCCACCAGGTGTTGGGATGGATTCTCCATGGTGGTTCTGAGCCTCAGTCCTCTGTCTATTCTTGCTTTGAAATTCCCTTAATTTCTGGCTGCTCTGCTTGAAACTAACGCTATACTCTCACAGCTCGACACCTGTTGCCCTGAGTCGCAGGTGGCCTGGAAAGTCTACTCAGAAAAAGTGCCAGACCTCATACGTCTCAGCAGTTACAGTGTCTGCCTTTCAAAGAAGGCTCTCCCCAGGTTCCTGCTTTCCTCTATCTCCCAATAAACTAAAAAAGGACTACATATGATATTAACACCTACAGGAGGAAGTTTAGTTGAACCAAGCTGTTTGCTCTTTCTGGAAGCTGGAAGTCTACTTAATAAAATGTTGAAACTTTAAACATTTCATCTGAAATTTTTGTTTTGAGTCTATAATGCTTCCAAGCACACTTACCTTTTCCATTGGCCCATGCTCATATGCTTCCTCATACACGATTTGTGGGAATGCGTTTTAGACACGCTGCTGCTTGGTGAACTGGATTTGTTTTCTTTTGCTGCTATAACCAATGACCACAAACTTACTGGCTTCAACCATATACATTTTTTATCTTACAGTTCTGTAGGTCACAGGTCCAACATGAGTCTCATAAGATTAAAATCAAGGTGTCCTCAGGGCTGGTACTTTCTTGAGGGCCTGGACAGAATCTGTCTCCTGGTCATTCGGCTTCTGACGGCCCAGTTTCTTGTTCCACCTCTGAGGTTGGTGACATTAGTGGAGTCCTCACATCACTAGGATTTCCTTTTCTGCTCTCTCATTCAATTTTAAGGACATTTGTGATTGTGCTGGTCCACTGGGGATTCCAGGACAATCTTCTTATGTTAAAGTCAACTGCTTAGCAGTGTTCATTCCATCTGTACCCTTAATTCCTCCTAACACAGTCATAGGCTCTGTGGAGAGGAACTGGACATCTCTGGGCCGCCATTGTTTTGGCTATTGCACGAACAAATGTTATTTAGGTTGCTGTAATCTAACAGTTTCCCAACCCCTGTTACTTGTCTGACAGTGTTCTCTACATTCATAACCCAGACCAGCCCCTTCACCACAGAGTTCAGGGTACGTCTTCAGCATCACACGTTGGTAAGCATTTCTGTTTCCTCTGGGCCCCATGTCATGGCACACACACTGTCGTTACCATTATAAAGGACTCAGTTAACGTTCCCATACAGAAACAACACATGATATGATGCTCTCCTTCTTGCTCAAGCTCCTGCATACATCCAGCTGCTCATTTTTACCTTGCCACTGCATTTTGGGGTTCTCAGGAAACTACATTTAATAGCTAACAGAGCAGAATACTGTTCTTTCCTTTTTGAAGACAGATTCAGCAGTATCATTTGCATACTTTACATATCAAAATATATAAATACTGCTTTCTTATCACTGCCCACTAAGGCAGTAGTCATTCCCTATCCAGCATCATGCCTGCTCTGAGACCCCTGGTGAAACCCAAGATCATTAAATAAAGGACCACAAAGTTCATCCAGCACCAGCCAGACCAATATGTCAAAATTTAGTGTAACTGGTAGGAATCCATAGGCATAGACGATAGGGTACACAAGAGATTCAAGGGCCAGATCTTGGTGCCCAACATTGGTTATGGGAACAAGGGGACAAAGCACATGCTGCCCAGCGGTTTTCAGAAGTTCTTGGTTCACAGCATCAAGGAGCTTGAAGTGCTGCTGATGTTCAGCAAATCTTATGTGTTGAGATGGCTCCCAATGTCTTCTCAAAGAACCGCATAGCCATTGAGGAAGAAAAGCCCAGCTGGCCCTCAAAGTCAGTAATCCCAATGCGAGGCTGTGCAGCAAAGAAAATGAATAGACAGCTTGTGTGCACGTTGTGTTTATGTTACTGAAACCATAACATTCTGTCAAAAAACCCCAAAGTATATAAATACCAAAATCTGTACTGCTCATGGCTCTCCAGTGAAACAGAATGAATACATAAAGAGATGTATAGGAAAAGATTAATTATGAAGGACTGGTTCACGATTATGGAGACTGAGAAGTTCTATCATATGATCTGTCGTCTACAGGCTGGAGGCCCTGGGAAGGTGGTAGTTGAGTTACAGACCAAACCCAAAGGCCTGAGAATCGGAGAAGGAGGGGGTGTGGGGGGTGTAGGTCCTTATTTCTTTCTGAAGATCTGAGAACCAGGAGTACTGATGTCAGAGGCAGAAGAAGGTGACCGTCCCAGCTCAAGCAGAGAGCGAATCAGCCCTTCCTCTGCCTTTTAGTTATATTCAGGTGCAATGCTGTTCAGATAATCTTCAGTGGATAACACTTTGACACAGAGTGTGCATATTTCATACATATATATGCATATGACTACATGTGTACACACAGATATAGAATAATACATATACTGCTCTAATAAATTCTTTTAGGAACATTCCCACAGGCAAATTATAACTAATTTTCAATTAATTTTTAGTGTAATTGTGATTAAAATAGTAAATATGTTAAAGGGTAGCTTTAAATGATTTTATTTCAAAACGCTTTAAAAGGGAATTTAGAAAAATGTACTCTCAAAAATATCCCTCTCACCTATGCATTTTCTCCTGTAATGAGAGCTCTGAACCCCTCCATGGAGCAGGTCACCCCCAATAAACTTAATGTTTTGTGGCAACTAAATACTATGCAGGGGAAGTTTTTAAGGAAGCCATGTACAATTGTGGGGTTTTGATTGGGTATTTTTCTTCTCTAATCCATAAGATTTTATATACTGAGAAGGAGCACAACATGGGTAGATTTAATTTTTATTTAGGGACTTAATTAGGAAGTTTACGTTTATCAGGGGTCTTAGCTTTTGGCTAAATTCCATTGTTGGCTTCTATAAAGATTTTCATTATTATGACCATATTAAGCCCTTATCAATTTTAAGATTACTTATTATTAGAAAGGTTTATTTTATACCTGGAAAACCTAGTACATTTTATATAAATCAAGTTTCCATCAATGTTAGCTACCATAGAAGCTTCACTATCTGAAGAAGCAAGAGCTTCTCTAAAATAAACTATCGTGAAACACTAACCTTGTCCTTGTTATTGATTTGTCTGGTTTAGATGAGCACGAGTGGAGAAGACTAGACAGACTATTGTTACTGTTAGTTACTTCTAATTTATTTTAGCAAATGAGCTTTAAAAGGTGACTTTGATAAAATGGTTAGAAGTCAACAAGGAAGACTAGCGCAATCCTTGACCACGGGAGTCCTCTCTCCCACAGTGATAGTCACAGGGGCTTATAGGGTGAGGGCTTTGCTGTTTTCTCTGGTGACCTTAACCCTGATCCAGTGCTCATTCAGCTCATTACTAGAATCACTTTAATTTTCTCACAAGGGACCTGCCTCTCTCTTTTTTTATATTTTTTTCAATAAAGAAAGGGAGTAAAGAGATGCCTCTAATGGCTCTCTGATTTGTTAATGATAGGTTTTGCTCAAAACAGAAATTGGTCCTGCAAAGGGGCTGACCTCGTTTATCCTCCTCTCAGAGCTGTGTGTGCAGCAGCAGCTTCCTCTGTTACTTGAGCTCACTTCACCAGGAGAGGTAATTACAGGGAAAATTAAATCTATGGACTGTGTCCTATTGCCTGTTACCTGCACGACACTGGAGGAGCTGGCTCCCATGTGCTCACCCCTTGTTTAGAAGATTCATGTTTATCTAATGGGAAGTCAATATTGTTGTCCGCGTGGAAGAGTCAGGGTATTGCTAACGACCCATCAGGGAGGCTTTAGCAGCCCGAGGCCATGCTTGGGCGACTTCTAGATCACTTAGCAGCTCTGAGACCCCATCTCCTCTCACGTCAGCTTGCAGCCCATCATTCATCCATTTTAACAGGCTCCACAGTGATAGAATTCAAGTATCCTACAGTGGGTAGAACTGAAACACTGTCCAGAGGGGGTTGTGGTGATAAGGGAGTGTTGTCGGCCTGGGTGTGTCAAGACTTGGCCCTGTCCAAACATGAGCTGGACTCCCGCCCTGGGAAGGTGACTGCGCACAGGCAAAGTGAGGTTGGTTTACATTTCAGAGCACCACAGGTCTGAGCACATTATGACACTCCACTCTTTCTTCTAAGTCCAGTTTGAGACAGGTAATGCAATATAATCCATATTTTATACAGAGGCAATGCTGTAATATCATGTGATATAATATTGTGATAATATGGTATAATTTATATTTTATACTGAGGCAAAGAATAAATGAGGGACTTGGTCAAAATTTTTTATGTGTATTATATGTGTAGTATTAGTCAGGGAGTAGTTTCATGTGATTATAAAGGAGGGAGGCAAGTCCTAAGATTGGCAGGTGAGCTGTAGACTCAGGTGGGTTCATGATTTATCTTCAGCTAGCAGTCCAGCAGGCTCAAGATACAGGAAGAGTCCACATTTCATTCTTCTGAGTCTGAAGACAGGAAAAAACTGATGTCTCAGTTCAAAGGTCACCAAGCAAAACAATTCTCTTACTTGGGGGAATGTCAGGCTTTTGTTCTATTCAGGCCTTCAACTGATTAAACAAGGCCCACCTATTTTAGAGAAGGCAATCTGATTTTCAGTTTACTGATTTTTATGTTAGTCTCATCCAGAAATACTTTCTTAGGAACACACAGAATAATGGTTGCTTGACTAGGTGGTAGCACAGTTGATAGAGCATTAGTCTGGAATGCTAAGGACCCAGGTTCAAAATCTTTAGGTAGCTGGCTTGAGTATGGGGTCACTCACTCTGCTGGAGCCTCCTGGTCAATGCACAAATGAGAAAGCAATCAATGAACAACTAAGATGCCACAATGAAGAATTGATGCTTCTCATCTCTCTCCTTTCCTGTCTGTCTGTCCCTCTTTCTCAAAAAAATAAAAATAAATAAATAAAAAAAAAAAGAATAATGTTTGTGTTTGACTCAGATCTGGGCACCTCTGGTCTAAACAGGTTGATAAAAAATTAAGCACCACGTGGACTGTTGCCATATTTGGGTTCTCTACCCCACATGCTTGAGCCTCAGGGAGCACTTCTTTATCCTCTCTGAATAACCACTGTTAGGGTAGAAGGAAATGCGCATGTAATGGGGCTGCAAAGGACAAGCAAATAGCCAGTCCTCCAAGACTTCCCTTTCCACCCTGTTACACCTGCATCCCCAGTCTGGCTCTTCAGGGTTGCCTTCTTCAAGAACCCACTCATCCCCTGCCCATAATTAACACCGCTTCTTATATCACCTTCCCATTGATGGCATATTATGTGCAAATGGCCTGTCTTCTGCATCCTGCAAGCCCATTAGCTCCATTCTGCAGGCAAGGAGCCCACAGTTTACAGACAATTGACAGTTGTGTCCTGAGGCTTCTATGTGTTGGAAGAAGTTATCCAATATCGATTTCTCTGGATGATTAATTAATCTTGCTCCCTCCTCGGGGGACCCAGTTTCCATTATTTCTACCTACTGTTTGTTTCTTACAGATATTTGGGGGAAATAGGGCCTCTGGGTTCACAGTCTGCTCTGTTTGGTAAGGAATGGGTCTGAACAGGCTTGGGAGAACTGCTGGACTTACTCACCGGGGGGCAAGAGTCAAGAGGAAAGACATACACTTTCATTGTCCCTGTTTCTACCACAGACCAGAGAAGGTTGGAGGACAGGGAGTGGCAGCAAGTGGCAGAGAACCTGCTGTAAGTCTGTGATGACCTCAAAGCTGCAAAAGGCATGCTTAGACCAAGCATTCACCTTACAAGCAGAAGGTCACAGCCAATTTGCTGACATAAGAAACATGCAGGAAAGGATGATTTGTGGACAGATTTTGAGCATTCATGACAGGACAATAGTGGGAAATCTTTCCTTTAAAAATATATGACAAGGTAGGAGCTCCAAGTTGGAAAACCCCTCAGAAGGAGCAAATGAGAAAGGATAGTAGGAGCAGAGGATAGTGGAAAAGAAGAGAGGAGACCCAGGAATTTAAGAAGCAGAAAGAATGAAAACAGTAACAGGAATTCTTGAGAAGAAGGAGACCCATAAACAAAATCACTGCACTTAGTCTGCCATGCTCATGGTGAACGGGACCCACTCCTCGGGGTGATGTCTGCTCTGCCGTTGGTGCAGGGATCACCAGGCACGTGCACACCATGGGGATATTCCAGCTCATTCCATGGCCCACTCTCCTCTGGGACTATCTGCACATTTTGCATTAATCATACACGCATGGCACTTCCTGTTTAATCACTTGGCAATTATCTGGTTTATATCTTCTGTTTTCATCTCCTAAACAAGATTTGCCTCATCAGATCTTACAATTGCATTTGACATGGTAACGAATAGTTGAATTATTTGTTCCCTGCAAATGTCATTATTTACCATGTAATTTCCTGGAAGACACAGCTTGCAAGGGTTTGTATAGAATTTACTGTGCAATTATCACACTTGGCACAGTCATCCCTCACAGCTGAAATGGCCAGCAGGGTGGCCCTTCCAGGAGGCAAAGCACTGAGCCACGGTCCAGTTCAGGAAGTCGTGTGCTGTTAGAGGTGGCTTCTTGAGAGTTATAACTCTGTACTATGAGCACTGGGAAACCAGCTAATTTCTCTTTGTGTTCGTTTCTTTATCCAGAACATGAAGTAACAAGGGAGAAGGAAGGTTGTAACAAATAATTAGAAAGAGCAAAGATGGATTAGAGAAGAATGCAGATTTCTTTGTGAAAAATGTCATTGTTTTGGCTCAATTCTCCTACCGCTTAGGAGTTAGAAAAGATGGGATTCTTATAAGAGCAAGCAAATTGGGATGCCCCATCCCAGATCCTCTCTTAAGGAGAGCACAGGGACTAGAGTAAGACCATAGCCATGGTTAAATCTAACTCTGCTTACCCCATTCTTGCACATGTACAGAAAAATGTAGAATGAGAAACACATACATGCACACACTTGGAACGGTCTAACTCTAGATTCATAATCACAAACATAACAACCCAACATTTCTCTAGTCTATTCAACTCTCATTAGCCTCAAAGACTATTTAATGGCTGGTCTTCATAACCTCCACAAGCTCACCATTCACCCTGACTCTCAGCTTATCTGGCTGGCTTGGGAAGGAATCATAGGAGCTCCGGCCTCCTAAGCCACTCATTTCCTAAACTCTGTACCTTTCGTTAAAGACCCATGTTTTTCAACTGGACTACAAATTAGAAATATGTAGGCCCTACGCAGTTAGCTCAGTGGTAGAGCATGGGACTGGCATGTGGATTTCCAGGGTTTGATTCCTTTTCAGGGTGCACAGGGGAGACACCCATCTGCTTCTCCAACCTTCCCTTTCTCACTTTTCTCTCTCTCTCTTCCCCTCCTGCAGCCATGGCTCAACTGGAGCGAATTGGCTCTGGGTGCTGAGGATGGCTCCATGGCCTCTGCGTCAGGCACTAAGAAGAGCTTGGCTGCTGAGCAATGGAGCAACACCCCAGATGGGCAGAGCATTGCTCCTAGTGGGCTTGCCAGGTGGAACTGGTCAGGGTGCATGCAGGAGTCTTTTTCTCTGCCTCCCTCTTCTCACTGAATAAACTAACTAAATAGATAAATAAATAAGTAAATAAAAAAGAAATAACTAGAAACTTTTTTTCATTTAATTTTGTTTTTTAAATTTATTTTCTCAAATTAGGTTGACATACAATATTACATTGGAAAAATATAGGCACCGCTATGTTCACTGCAGCATTATTTACAATAGCCAAGATCTGGAACCATCCTAAGTATCCATCAATAAATGAATGGATAAAGAAGAAGTGGTACATATATACAACAAAATAGTACTCAGCCATAAATATAATGAAATCTTACAATTTGTGACAACATGAATGAACCTAGAGGATATTGTTCTGAGTGAAATATATCAGACTGAGAAATACAAATAACATATGACTTCACTTATATGTGGAATCTTAAGAACATTATAAAAGCATAAACCAGAAATAGACTTATAGACTGATGGTTGCCAGATGGTTGGGGCTTTGCATGGCTGAGTGAAAAAGAGAAAATAAGAAATACAAACTGGTAGTTACAAAATAGTCACTGGAATAAAAAGCGAAGCATAGAAAATATAGTCAATTATATTGTGACAACTATGTATGGTGTTAGATGGGTACTAGACTTATTGTGGGGATCGCTTCGTAAGATAATATCTATTCACTGTGTTGTACACCTGAAACTAATATACTACCTTGAAGCACACCAGGACCCTGTGTGGGGCTGTGGCACTCACTGGGCCGCTGACTAAAATGCTCATTTTAGTAACCTGCCTGGCTGCTGCCTCTTCCCCAAGTCTTCACCCGACTGTTAACTGTCTCAGGAGTCTTTGCCCAACCAGCTGACTAAAGCCCAGCATTCTGTATCTTTTTCTTTGCTGTGTTTTTCTCATGGCATTGACTATTTGAATTTTCTTTTGGGTCTTCCCCACTAGAATTAAAACTCCATAAGGGCAGGGAATTTTGGGCTATTTTGCTTACTGTATTCTGGAGCTTAGAACAGCACCAGGCTCAAATCAGGAGCTCATTGTTTGTTCAAAGTAAATTTAAAAATGAATGCACAGTCAATCATCCCATGAGTCAGAGTTAATCCATTTGGAGGGGCATATGCTAGAAAACTGTGCCTCAGCCTCTGGGAAGTGGTCCGAATGCTGGCCACTGGCCACAGTCCCCAACAGACCCACCCCACCCAGGCCTGTCATTAACCTGCTCAGATGCTAGCTTTACCTTGGGTGAGAGGGTTTCCAGCCAAGTCTTACTTTATGGGATTTACTCAAAAATTACTGATAATGTGATGGGAACAGCAAAGAAAAAGTCCAGAGATCCATATAGTCTTTCATTTTCTCTATTCACCCAGGAAATTGCTGGGGGTGGGGGACATGTCTTTTTATGTATGTTCTTTTTTGCACATACACATTTTCTCTCCTTGGAAATATTGGCTTTTGGACAAAAGAATGTAGATGAGAAAAATAACTTCTCATTAATATGATTATCTAGATATAACATTTAGCCTCCTTGAAATTATGTAATATAATATATACGTATTTTATTTTTTACTTCTATTATGAAAAGCATAAAGTGGTAGAGAGAATCAGGACTATTTCCATGTGTGCGTGCGTGCGTGTGTGTGTGTGTGTGTGTGCGTGCATATGTGTGTATGTGTATGTAGTTTTATGTTACATTTAAGAAACATGTCCCTTATTCCACTAGCAGCTGTAACTGTTAAACGCCTTTGATTTTTAACAATGTCACATTCAGAAAGACAACGTCTTTAAACACATTCTATTTGGTTAGCAAACATAAAGAGCTGTGAGATAGCATATAATGCAAACTATTTCCAAATTGGGTTCAGGAATTAGAGTGACAGAGGGAATGAATTCCAGGTTTGAAGAGCAAACATTAAATGTGGCATGCTCATTGTTGGCCAACTAGATTAGATTAAATGCCGTGTTTTTATGCACAGTTTAAATATTGAGCTTCAGCTCTATTCCTCTGATTAAAGTTGTTTGCTTGGCTGTGATGATTAAATAAGGGTTAATAAATATAACCTTTGTTTAATCTGTTGTAACCAGATTTTTTTTCTTTCCTGTATTGGAAACATAGCAACTAATAGTGGATCTGCAAATCAAGTCTAAGAGGTCCATAATTTTATAAACTTGATGGGAAACACTGTTTTCTGTTGCTTATAACAACAAAACATGAGGTATAACTGAAATTCCTCAACAATGATAAAATAATAGAAAAGCACTAAATTCTTTGAAAAGACTTAAATTAATGATATATTAAATGAGAAAACTGGGTTTGAAAAATTATATAATTTCATTTTTGTAAAGAAATGTATCTATCTCACCAAAGAATAAGTATGAATGATTTTGATGTTGATAACAAAATATCACAATTAGTTATCTTCTTGTGGTCCAATAACAAGTAATTTTTATTTTGTTGTTTCCAGTTTTATTAGTTTTCAAATTAAACAAATTAGTAGCATAACTTTTAACATCAACAGGAAAAAGTCTCCATAAAGGTATTGCATGGTGGGGGAAAATAGTTTTACTAAGAGCAATCCTAACCCAGATAGCTTGTTCTATCATTGGTAATCACTTGGTTCTGATGATTTATAATTGGAATTTTCAAAATAACTCCCAAGACTAGAATAAATGTATTTGTCTCTGATTATTGTTTGGGAGAGGGCATCTAGCCCATAAAGGCCTCTCATCTCCTGGGACCTGAGTTATCATAATTCCGCCAAATTCTCTGTCGCCATAAAATCACTACTCAGTAGGCAACACTTGTGGCTCTGGGGGACTGGAAATACAGAAGACTAGGCTTCCAGGGTATTTTCACACAAGAAAATGGAAGGTCGAGGTCTTTACAAAGAGGCAACTAGGGGTTCTTCTGTTCCTAGAGAATTAACGCACAGACCCTCTCCCTGAAGGAGTTATTTGTAAAAGAGAAAATGCAAACATCTGGATAATTCCAATCCTAATTCCCATACTCAAATTGGAAATGGATGTGGTGTCCACACACAAATAAAGGAGCATGTGACCTTCTCCATGTCATTCCCTTGAACCCACTCACATGACGCTTATAAATTGGCTGGAATGACAGAAGATATATTCAGTTTACTATCTGTATTAAGGTATCTAGTTTCAGCATTTACATTTTGTCTAGTAATTCACATAAAACATCCCCTTATACCATTTCATTTCTTTCTCCACATTTCTGAGGTAGACCAGACATTTTGTTCCTACAAATGAAGAAGCTGCTTCTAGAAGCCTTGATGCTTTCTGATGCCACATCTAAGAATTACACCACACAGCTCCTGTGTGTAAGCAACACACACCAGAATTTTCTGGGTCTCTAAAATAAAGTTATTGATTTTTTAAAAATGAGATAAAATGAGAGAATAATAGAAGTTGAAAACAATGCCACCTACCTGGAGAAATCCAATGTGCTCTCATATTTAGGCTATTTTCTCTTACGTGAGTTGGACTGGGTGATTGATGATATGAGAGGAAGGGACTTAGATGAAAAGTTCATGCAAAAACTTTGCTCGCCACCCAGTGCGAAGCTCTCGCAAACGGGGTATCAGGTGGTAGCTCTGTGAGACAGGCAGGACCAGTTCCTCTTGTGCAGTTTACATTGTCTTCTGATAGAAGACGCGAGGTCTTCTCTGCATAGCAGTCACACTGGCTTTTCCTTTAGTGAAGTTCAAAGGTGCAGAGGCTAGGACCCAGCAGGAGTCACATGAACCATACAGAGGCCAAAGTGTGGAAAAGCGGGATTATTGCAGACACTTGGGTGCAGGTGGGCTGAGTTCGATTAGAGTCAGCCCTGAGCAGGGGTCAGAGGGTGTTTTATACTCTGCTACCTCCTTCTGGCAATTTCTGTTGATGCTGGTTACCAGGCCTCTGGCCTGGGCTTGTGATATTTTTCTGTTTTGATTCCTGCCTCCATTGTAACAGGTGTTTCGGTTCCTGCCTCATTGGTAACGGGCTCCTCTTTGGTCAACTTAAAGGTTAAGTACAGTTCATCATGTACTGACTGAGGAAGGGTTGGGAGGGGGCAGTTTTGAGCCCTGAGGATACATTTTGCCCTAACATTCCTGTCTTGTTGGTTATAATATAGAAAGAGGGAAAGAGGGCGCGGTTTTTCTTTTGCCACTTTCTGTGGGACACTGGGTGTTGCAAACAAGCTGGAAGAAAAGAACTTTAAACCTGTTGTGGCATTGGCTGGTATCCTCCTGTGGTCTGCATGAGGACAAACTGGCCTGTGGTTTGATTGATTAGGCCTCTTATCTCATCCTGTAGGAGTCATGTAGGATGCAAAGTCTAAAGAGTAGAAGTAGTGCCCTGGCCGGTTGGCTCAGCGGTAGAGCGTCGGCCTGGCGTGTGGGGGACCCGGGTTCGATTCCCGGCCAGGGCACATAGGAGAAGCGCCCATTTGCTTCTCCACCCCCCTCCCCCCTCCTTCCTCTCTGTCTCTCTCTTCCCCTCCCGCAGCCAAGGCTCCATTGGAGCAAAGATGGCCTGGGCACTGGGGATGGCTCCTTGGCCTCTGCCCCAGGCGCTAGAGTGGCTCTGGTCGCGGCAGAGCGATGCCCCTGGAGGGGCAGAGCATCGCCCCCTGGTGGGCAGAGCGTCGCCCCTGGTGGGCGTGCCGGGTAGATCCTGGTCGGGCGCATGCGGGAGTCTGTCTGACTGTCTCTCCCCGTTTCCAGCTTCAGAAAAATACAAAAAAAAAAAAAAAAAAGAGTAGAAGTAGCAAAACACAGCATATGGGACCTATTAAGGGTAGAAGCTATGTGAGCTTGGGCAGTGCTGCATGTAGGAATCTAGAAAGCCAACCTGCCCTGGAACACCTGGTGGCTCTGGCTCTAGGCCAGCAGGTACAAGGGAGGGCAGGAGTGAGAAGTAGGTTGAAGACAGTGGGGATAATTGAAGGTCTGTACCTGGAACTGTGCTGGCTGGCACTGCCATCAGCTTCTGTACCCCCACATAGATCACAGGCAGCCTGGCATTAGTCCTTAGCTGTAAATCCAAATAGCGGAAGGAACAAACGACCTGGGGAAAGCCAAGGTTTCTAGTGGGAGTTGTCTCTCCAGAGGAGGGCACTCCTCTGGCACAGGGCGGCCAGGGTCTGAGCACAGGCTCCCCCTAGAGTAAGCCAGCCACCAAGGCATCCTGCCCTGCCCAGAGGGCTCAGTCAGCCTTCCACTCAGGTGATAGATTTAAGGGAAAGAGACCAACTTTTAACAATAACAGAGGAAATCCACACCAGTTCCTCTGTCCTTCTCTCTAAAATATAAAGAGACCAAAGATTGCCAGGCACATAGGAAAATCAGCAGCAAGAAAAAGAAGAGCTGAGAAAAACATATAGAAAAAGAAAGCAGTAATGTTTAGGGCAGGGGTCCCCAAACTATGGCCTGCGGGCCACATGCGGCCCCCTGAGGCCATTTATCCGGCCCCCACCGCACTTCCAGAAGGGGCACCTCTTTCATTGGTGGTCAGTGAGAGGAGCATAGTTCCCATTGAAATACTGGTCAGTTTGTTGATTTAAATTTACTTGTTCTTTATTTTAAATGTTATATTTGTTCCCGTTTTGTTTTTTTTACTTTAAAATAAGATATGTGCAGTGTGCATAGGGATTTGTTCATAGTTTTTTTTATAGTCCGGCCCTCCAATGGTCTGAGGGACAGTGAACTGGCCCCTGTGTAAAAAGTTTGGGGACCCCTGGTTTAGGGTTTCCTCCTGTTTACAGTTAGTGGCATTAAGAGTTGTTCCAGATAGAAGATGTTTACAGTAGCATCACAATCCTTGTGACAAAGGGGATACCTCGGGGAGTTCACGTAATAAACGTACGGGGAAGGCATCTGAGGGAGTCTTCGGGGTGGACAGAAGGATGCAGGAGTCTGGTATGAAGCATGGCCTGTGGGACGTGGATGCATGCAGAGGGACTAGCAGGGAGCTTTACTGTTATAGGCAGGGTGGGGAGGGGGTGTCCCATGCGTGGGGGTTTACAAGCTCAGGGGACACTGGGAAGGATTTCTTCCCATGACTGGCTGGCTCCTGTAAGAGGCAGAATAGGCGAGTGGAACTGTCTGTCCCCAAGCTGAAAACAGACACGGTGGCTCATATCTTGGACAAGATATCTCAGCCTAGTAATGGGGTGGGAGAGGAGGGGAGACACAAAAGAGGCATGTGTGGAAGTGAGGATCCTAGTGTGCACTACAGGAGTGTGGTCGAGTAGGGTTGGGAAATTCGGCTATTAAACCCCACTCAGAGACTGCAGACTGTTGGAGGGGACCTCTGTACTCCCTTAAGGCATGTGGGTGGAGCATAGAGCGCATTCCTAGCAGCTGTGGCTGATGCAATGCTGTGAGAATACTCCAGCTCTTAGACCATCCTGAGCACACCCAGGAAGGGAGCTCACCCGCTATAAGGAAGTGACTTAGCGCCAACCACGCTGCTCCCTGATCTTTTCAGCCATTGGCTTTGAGGAACACGCTGTAACATCCTATTGGCTGAACCTGTGTATATAAGCTAGCTTACTTCCTGAATAAAGTGGATCTGCGTCACTGAACCTGATCCCCAGAGTCGGGTCTCTGCATCCCCATCATCCTCACCCAACGTTGGGCAGGGACCTAACCGGCATCCAAGGGACGGGTGAGTGACCCTCTGCAATGGGAAACCTTCTCCCCCACTCTCGAGCCCCATAGGCTCGAGCCCTGCATGCCCTATTGCAGAGTAGGCGAGTTAAAGTTAGTGAAAAGGATTTCTGTACTTACTGGGAGATCCTCTCTGGTCTCAATCCCTGGGTTGAGGACGCGCTGCTCTGGGACCCTGATACTTGGGCCCGAGCTCTCCGACGTGTTCGTTCGGCCGAGGTGCATGAGGGACAGGCCTTCCCTCTCAGCCTCACTCCTGCCTTATTGGCAGTACACACCTGCTTGACCAGTGCTTCTGCTGGGGACCCTCCACCATTCCCTAAGGTCCTACAGGCTGCTCCTCTTTCAGAGGAACCCCTACCTCCGTATTCACCCCCTTGCACTGAGGAGGAAAGTAGTTTAGCCTCCGAGTTCACGGCTGAGCCGCAGAAATGAAACCAACCGAATTGCTAACTGCATCATCAACTCTGCTGCTGGAAAAAGCAGAAGTCACTACTCCCGCATTCCCTGCTGGGCTCAGTGCCCCACCCCAGCCTCTCAGATGCCATGTTCTCTAACACATGTTCCTGCTGCAGACCCATGGGCCAGCCTATACGTCCCCATGTGTCTTTTTTCTTTCTGTCTGTCTGTCTTGTCTATTTTTCTGTATCTCTCCCTCTCTCTGAAATGATGCTGGAAGGACCCAGCCACAGCACAGTGGTGGTGACCACACCCTCTTCTAACGCAAGGGAGAGGTTGTGCTTGTGTTTTTCAGCCAATTTGGGTCCCAGGAACCCCCCAATCTGCTTGACAGGGTTTCTTGGGCACCCACTAAGTGGTTCAGTCTTCACCTGACCAAAGCCATAGCCCTGGCCTTCTCCACACCGACTACGCCTGAGGGGAGGAGGTCCTCAGTGATCCAGAAGAAGACCTGGTGGCTGGCGGGCGTGCCCCATCACCCGGGGGGATGTGGAGGCTTTGGCGGGGTGGGCCCAGAGAATTTCCCCTGACGGGCCCCCAGGCCCTGGTGCTCTGTTCTTGCTTGTGTGTGCTATAGTAACCGCTGACTCCCAGATGCAGGAGGCGGCAGCCTGGGGCTGGAACCCAGCAGTGGGAGCTGGTGTTTTCAGTTCATCTTTGGAGGATGAGGAGAATTGGGCTGGAGTTGCAATTCACAGACTCCGGAAGGTAAATGGCGGCAGCTGCAGTGGGAGGATGAACGGAAGCCAGGCTTGCATTGCCGAGTGGCCGCTGGAATGGCAGGGAGTGCCTGCTAGGCCGCTGGTGGGTTTGCTGACATTTTGGGACATAGGGGTGATTGCCATCATGCTCTCCGGAGCAGAGATGGAAATACTGACTGCCATTGCCACGTGCTCCTTTTTTGGACAGTATAAGACCTGCTAGGATGGCAGGGATGAGGGAGGTGGCTGAGACCTCCTGTGCATGGACTGATTTCCTGGACTATGACCCGAATGAGCACTGGCTCCTTTGTTGGATGGACTTACGGATTTCAGACAATGTGAAATACCCTGATGGGGGTGGGGGGTAGCTTTGCTGGAAGCACTTCCCTGCCCTGGGAAGCTTTTCCTATGGCTAGAAAGAAGGCCAAGGACATTTTGTACTTTTGGAAAAGTGCTCAGAGACTGGTGAAATGTACCTTTGTAATTGTTGTTATTGTATAATTTGTCATGTTGTTGTAATTTGTGTAATGTGCCTTGCAACCATATGTATGTAGTACGCAGCCCACAGCAAGCCATTTGTTCTGTGTTTGGACGCTGGGACCTTTGTGGGAAGGGGGCATGCATGGACCTACGTCCATTTTTTACAATCAAAATGGAACTGTGTTTAACAGCACCTAGAAGGTCTCTGTAACACAATGGGAGGGAAATGACATCCTGACACTTAGGAGAAATCCCTTGTTTAAGACCCCTGTTCTATTTCCTAACAGTCAAACATTACAGAAGCTTGCCTCATTGTTTAATCTAGCTAATCTATTAGTATATAGTATAATAGGTATTATAGTTGTTTTAGTTCTACTAGGGTTCCATTGCATAATGCGTAGCATTCAGAAGCTACAACAACAGCAAGCTGTCATTCATCAAGTCCAATTGGCCTTAATTAAAAGACAAGGAGATGTGGTTGGAGTGCAGAGCACATTCCTAGCAGCTGTGGCTGATGCAATGCTGTGAGAATACTCCAGCTCCCAGAAGCCTCCTGGGCACACCCAGGAAGGGAATTCGCCTGCTATGAGGAAGTGACTTAGCACCAACCACGCAGCTCCCTGATCTTTTCAGCCGTTGGCTTTGAGGAACACACTGTAACACCCTATAGGCTGATCCCATCTATATAAGCTAGCTTACTTCCTGAATAAAGTGGATCTGCGTCACTGAACCTGGTCCCTGGAGTCAGGTCTTTGCGTCTCTGTCATCCTCACCCCCAGCAGGACTTGTCCACAAAGGCAGAGTGGGTTGCCCTGGTAGCTATAAGGAAAGAGATTGGCCTACCTGCCACCATCAAGTTTGCCTGAGGCTCAGAAGATGTGATGATGGTCAGGGTGTCTGTCCTCAGGCACTTTCAGTCTTCAGCGGTGTAATGTTGGTTGAGGCCAGGCAGGTTCCCACTGAATTCGGGCAGATAGCAGAGGAACTGCAGAGCCAGAAAGCATTGGGCCATTCCTGTTTATTGGAGGCTCGCAGACCGGTGAGCAAATAAACAATAAAAGGGAGAGAGCTAATCAACAAAGGGAAATCTACTTGCAGTAAAGGCAAGAGCAAGGAAAACCGCACCTCACGGTGATGGGACAGCAACCTGAGTGAATTGCCACCCAGGGAAAGCACCTCAGCCTTATACAGACCACGCACATGTGGCGCTGCACGTGCCCACACACCAATCAGGCAAAGTGCTTACATCTGGTAACCCTGTGAGCAAGCCTAACACAGCCGTTTTTCCCACAAATGGCCAGGTCAACTCTGGAAAGGTGGGACCAGTAAACCTGGGAAGGGATGGGGTCTTACCTAGAGAAGTTCAATCACAGCTCAGCTTTTAATGGGGCCCATTGCAAAGAGGGCAAGGCTTTGGGGGCTGGCCTGGATTAGGGTACTTGTTGGCCCAGTGACCTGCTGATTTTTGCTTTTTGGCCCGCCCTTAGCACTCCAGGATTGGGTCTGCAGGCCTTTGATGTCAGAGGCTAGCATTTGATATTCAGCTACCTTCTGTTTCTTTACCTCCTCATCCCAGTTATTCAAGACCTTAAAGGCCAGATTTAAAAGGTCTCGTTAGAAAGTTTGAGGGCTGTCTTCCAGCTTTTGCAGCTGTGCCTGATGTTGAGTGCTGATTGGGAGATGAAATTTATATTAAGTCCTAGGGAAATCTGGGAAGGAGAGCAGGAGTCACAGAGTGAGGGTTGTGAGCTGAGTGCAAAGAAGGCCTGGCTGTAGGGGACCTCAGACACTTCTCAAATCTGCAAAAGTTGTCAAGGTCAGTAAGATTGTTTAGATCAAAAGTCCCATTCTCTGGCCACTGGGACCCATTGTCCAATTTATATTGTGGCCAAGCTGTATTGCAATAAAAAATTAGGCGTTTAGGCCTGAGGTCTTGGGCCAACCCAAGGGTCTGTAGATTTTTAAGGAGATAACCCAAGGGTGTAGTTTGGGGAATAACAGATGGAGTGTTCCCCATGGTGAGGAGAGTCTAAGCCTCTTCCTTAAATGGAGAACCTTACTCAGGGAAAGGGCATCCCCATTCCCAAAGTAGGTGCAGAGGGTAGTGCAACTCAATTACACCTGGCGTCCCCAAATGCAGAACAAGTTGAGGGAGCCTGGCTCCTGGAGGGCTTGCTCTGATGGGCGCTCGATTTCTGGAGCCACTGAAAGTGACAGGGGACCTGGTCCAGGTTAAAAGACAGAGCAGCCCGGATGGAAGGAGTAGGGAAGAGAAAGTCAGACTCACCCTGTGAATTAGTGACCGCTGTTGATGGAATGCAGGCAGAGGAGAGGGAGTGACTGGAGTCCTGGTATCGAGTGGTTAAAGGTCTTCTTGCCTGGTCCACAAGAGACCTGGAGGGAATTTGGGGCCTGGCAATGGCCACCTGATCCCCCACTGCAGGTCTCCCGGGTGTTGGTACCAAATGAAAGACTCGGGACCCCACAGGAGTTGCATCAGCCATGCGGAGGCCAGAGTGTGGAGAAGAGGGTGAGTGCAGACACTTGGTTGCAGGTGGGCTGAGTTCGATAAGAGAGTCAGCCCTGAGCAGGGGAGAGAGGGTTAGTTTTATACTCTGCTGCTTCTTTCTGGCAGTTTCTGTTGGTGCTGGTTACCAGGCCTCTGGCCTGGGCTTGTGGTATTCTTCTGTTTCAGTTCCTGCCTCCATTGGTAATGAGCTCCTGTCTGGTCAACTTAAAGATTAAATGTAGTTCATCTTGTACTGACTGGGGAAGGGTTGGGAGGGGGAAGTTTTGAGCCCTGAGGATACATCTTGCCCTAACAAATGGCAAACTGCGGAACTACCCAAAAAGCAGAATTTACTTAGATAGAAGGAAAAGTGTGGCCATCTGTAACTGTATGGAAATTACTGAGTGTGTGTGTGTGTGTGTGTGTGTGTGTGTTTTCTTTTTTTTCTGAGGAGAGAGGCCAGAACTTTCATGAAGTCTGTATAGGTTCATGAGACCAACTAAAAGTGGACTCACCACAAGCTGATTCTGCCTTTCCTTGGGAGTTACTATAACACAGCAAATAATTACTCAAGGGCTGCTCTGTGCAAGGCAAGAAAAAAGGTATCTGAGCGAGACCTAGTGAGGACTAACATGATGCTCCCAACTGGGGATTGCTAATCAAAGAAGAAGGATACGTGATCCATGGCACAAGAGAAAGACTGTCCACCGGTAGGTGGGAAGGGAAGCGAGCATTCGGGGCGGTCATGAACCAGACCCTGAGCCACGACCAGTCAGGTGAGGTGCAGGCAGGTAGGTAAACATCGTAGACAGAAGACAAGATGAAAGAAGAAAGGGGTTGTGAAAAAAGATGGAAAATAAAGAAAATCTGGTACAAATATCACAGATGGATTTAGAAAAACAGTTGAGAGCTGAAATAATATTTGGCATTTTAGTTTCTCATTTTATGGGGAGAAACGGGGAGATACAAGAACTAGGCAACTGGTATTATTTTCCTAGACTAAGCTGACTGCTTGGATTTAAGAGGTGACTTAGAAGACGAAAAACTTGCAAGATTCACAGGAATTGTCAGATTTCACATCACGTTACTGAGCCGGGAACCCACAGAATATCCTGCGACCATAGCTGCAGTCCCCATTATCACATTACTGAGTCAGGAACCCACAGAATATCCTGCGACCATAGCTGCAGTCCCCATTATCACATTACTGAGTCAGGAACCCACAGAATATCCTGCGACCATAGCTGCAGTCCCCATTATCACATTACTGAGTCAGGAACCCACAGAATATCCTGCGACCATAGCTGCAGTCCCCATTATCACATTACTGAGTCAGGAACCCACAGAATATCCTGCGTCCATAGCTGCAGTCCCAGGGCACTCATCTCGACGTGGCCAGCGCTCTCCCGAGGTGGATCTCCTTCCGGGTAAATGGCCTGAGGTCCTTCCACCCTCGTTTTAAGCAGTGGTGTTCTTTTCTGACATGACCCTAATTTCGCTTGTTCATATTGTTCTAAGCCAGAGTAAATGTTCCCTGGAGAGGAAAGACATAAAGCTTGTCAGAGAGTCTGTGTCTGATTCATCGTCTGACCTTACAGTGCTTTGTGCAGCACTATGCACCCTGTGGGTTCTCCATAAATATTAATTGCATTGAATGAAATGGAATTTACACGTTGCTCATTTCACAAATAGGTTAAGTGAAGATTAACAACTTCACAGCAGTCCTAGCAGACTGAATTAAAGAATGTCTGTGTGTTTCTGTAATGTCTTGAATAGGCCCAATCAAAGTGCTTCACTGTGGAAAAATCTATAGTTGGGGGAAATTGTTCTTTAGCTCAAACTAATACTCGTTCACGGAAACATCTGTGAGTCTTTATACTATGGTACTCATTGCCCCCCTAGTAGCCCTTAGTAGCAGGTAGTCACAAAACATTCCTTAAAAACGTAATAATTTCTCTACATTATTTTCTAATTCATTTTGACAAGAAAACAAGGTGAAAGTAGATATAGCAATTCCATAAATTAGGATGAAGGTCTATTCCGTTTCAACAATTCCTGACTGCACTCAGAGGTCAGGGATCTCTGTGTAGAATGTGTGACTATAGCTGCCTGGCTTTCTCTCTTTTTCTCATTTGTTTTATACCTTTCTACAAATGAAGCAATGGATATAATACAGACATCTCTGATTTTTGAGCATCAAACTTTTATCAAGACAGTATTTAATCAAGGGCTATAAGAACTTCCCTCTCCACTGGAAAAGAAACTGACTGAGCTTATAAAAAATGTCACACATGGGAAAATTATAAAAATGCAGTATCGAGAACATTTTTAAAAATTTTATAATATTTTCTAATCAATTATTATTAAACTGCCTTCATTTGGTTTCCTCTTGTGTTTTCAAATATCAAACCTTTTCCTCATCAAACCCTCAAACTTTCCAAACTGGGTTATCCTTTTCTTTAATTAGCTAAATGTTGTACCTTGTGACAAATGTTCTGTGAGCAGTAAGAATTGGAAAAATGCTTTAATGTTGTAGGTTTATAACCTGTATTAATATATTAAAATCTCTAAAAATTTTGGCAGTAAAAGCAATGTGAAATGATTTTTCTAACATTTGAATAGAGAATACTTTATCATGACAAATATACCACTATTTTGTGAAAATGGGATCAGCCAATTTGGGAAATACATTTGAGGTGCAGAAGAGCCCTTCTCCCATAGTAATTTTTTTTTATTTTTTATGGAACACTAAGCACTAATTTAACTGCTCTCCTTAGTTCAACTGGAAAATTAATAACTTAGAAAATTTTGAGACCAGGTGATTTTTTCATGGCTAAATCCCATTTATGTTTTTACACTCAAATTGGTTGCTTCCCCATAGGAAAAGTTACTTGAAAATATATCCTGACATCTTGGCTCTTCCTCCCACCCCTAAATAGGTCTGAAGAGGAGCCATGGCTTTTCTTTATTTATTTTTTCCTTTTTTTTTTTTTCTTTGTAGTTTTCTGAAGCTGGAAACGGGGAGAGACAGTCAGACAGACTCCCACATGCGCCCGACCAGGATCCACCCAGCACGCCCACCAGGGGGCGACGCTCTGCCCCTCTGGGGCAGAGTTCTATTGCGACCAGAGCCACTCTAACGCCTGGGGCAGAGGCCAAGGAGCCATCCCCAGCGCCTGGGCCATCTTTGCTCCAATGGAGCCTCGGCTGCGGGAGGGGAAGAGAGACAGAGAGGAAGGAGAGGGGGAGGGGTGGAGAAGCAGATGGGCGCTTCTCCTGTGTGCCCTGGCCGGGAATCGAACCTGGGACTTCTGCACGCCAGGCCGATGCTCTACCACTGAGCCAACCGGCCAGGGCCATCTTTATTTTTTAATTAAATGTATTGGGGTGACATTGATTTGCAAAACCATACAGGTTTCAAGTATACAATTCAATAAGCATCATCTGCCCACCTCATTGTGTGCCATCACCCCAAGCAGAGTCTCTTTCAATCCCCATTTCCCCCAGTTCTGCCCACCTTCACCCAGCCCCTCACCCTTCCCCTCTGCTGTTGCACACTATTGTCTGTGTCTATGTGTTATGCATATGTGTTTTTTGGTTAATCCCTTCACTTTCACCCCATCCTCCATGCCCTCCCCTGCTTTTTAATAGCACATCTTTTTAAATAAAATATGAAAGTCACAAAGTACTGTCTTACCAACATAGACTTTGCATTCTGCTTTTTTACTAGGGCACGGAACAGAAAGGGTGCTTAGCAATAAAAATACTTTAACCCCTTAGAAAATGAGATTTTGGGTTTGGCCACTTCTGACACTTGTAGAAATAAAGTTGACTCTGAACAAATTCTCCACAGTTTTCCTGATAAGTAAAATCTGTTGAGAAGTATTTCATGATAGGATAATTCTAAAAATGGTGCCCTGATGGAGAGATAGACACAGAGAGATAGAAATGACTTATTTCAGAAACAGGGCAAAACAGAGAGATTTACAATGTAATTCCTTCTGAGAAGCCTTACGGATATATATAATAATATTCAAAATATGCATGAATGTAGCATTAGTGTTTTTTAAAATATTTTATTGATTGATTATTTTAGAGAGAGGAGAAAAAGAGAGAAAGATGTGGGAGAGGAGCGGGAAGCATCATCTCATAGCTGTTTCTCTTATGTGCTTTGACCCTGCAAGCTCAGAATTTTGTACCAGCGACCTCAGCATTCCAGGTAGACACTATCCACTGTGCCACCACAGGTCAGGCACAATGATACTTTAATAGTAAAAATGATGGCATTGCACTTGGAAATTTGTATGAGTGCTACTCCATTTCAGATTGGAATGATTTATCAAAATTCAAATACATGCATATTATATAATATGGCTTTAATTTCTTAATATCTTCATATTAAACACAAGAAAGGTAGAAATGACCTTAGTTATAGGTCTTTCTTGAGCTATCCTGAAGAGCATAAGTTTACCATTCATTTTAGTTCTGACAACTCAGCATTACCTCAGGCTATGATTTTAGATAGGACCTGTTAGTTCTGTACATAATCCTTGAATTCACTTGGCTAAGGAAACACAAAATTTAACCTATTTTAGAGATTTGATTATTAGGAGGGTTGCTTCTCTAAGTTGGTGTTTTATTTAATGCATCATATTTTTATTGAGTTTTCTTAATGATGTTATTATATGCTCAAGACAGAGAAGTACATAAAAGAGAACACTTGGAATTTCTCAAGGAAATTCCATCTAGTGGTGGGAGGACCAGCAGAGTAGAAATAAACACATCTTGTTATGGTGACCAAAAACCTCACCTCACTCAGAGGTGTCAGGAAAGACTTCCCAGGGGAAGTGGTGATTCATCTAAGTGTGGACAGATGGAGGCATGATCTAGATCAGTGGTAGTCAACCTGGTCCCTACTTCCCACTAGTGGGCGTTCCAGCTTTCATGGTGAGCAGTAGCAGAGCAACCAAAGTATAAATAAAAAGATAGATTTAACTATAGTAAGTTGTTTTATAAAGATTTATTCTGCCAAACTTAGCGAAAATCTGACATAAAGTACTTGGTAAGTAATTATTATTATATGCTTTAACTTGCTGTAACTCTGCTTTATACATTTTATAAAGTAAAGTTACTACCCTACTTTATAAATCAGAATTACTGTGGAACTGGTGGGTGGTTAGAAAATTTTACTACTAACAGAGATACAAAAGTGGGCGGTAGGTATAAAAAGATTTGCTATCCTTGATCTAGATAAAGAGGGGAAGCGGATGTTCTCATTAAAGGAGAAAACACATTTAAATACATGAAAATGTGAGAGAGTGTGACTCTTCTCTCAGAGCCATGGCAAGCCCTAGTTGTATGGTGAGACGCGCCCTCAGAGTAAAGGCTCCTAGAGGAAGGATGAGGGATGGGGTGGAATGACGACAAGCAGGCACTTGAAGACCAAACTTGGGAGAACGGCGTACTCAGACTTGTGTTTTAGAAAGACCAGTCTGAAGTTATTGGATTTTAAAGAAAGGAAAAAAGGAACAGCATGAAGGCAAAATTAAAAGAAGACAATATAATTAAATTAAATGGAAATTACAGAAAAAAAAAGAGAGACCACCAGTATCTTATAAGATCCATTATCCCATTACAGTGGTGCCTTGAGATACGAACAGACCAACAACAGATTTTTTTTTTTTTAAGATACAAGCTGCGACTCGGTCTGTATTTTTGTTTGAGATCCGAGTGAAATTCCGAGATATGAGTTGTGATTCTGGAAGCTGCCACTAGTTGGCACGTTGGTACACGGGTCCAGTATCGGCAGTTTGATATATGAATTGACTGACTTACAAGCTCGGTTACAGAACAAATTAAATTTATATCTCAAGGTACCACTGTATCTAAATTAGGTGAAAATAATATTTGCACAAGAAAATGTTTTTAGGAGTCTCCTTGGTAGTTCATAAAACACAAACTACCATTTTTCATGGGACTGAGAGTGGCTGTATTATAGGTTCTCTTTCTTTAGGGCTCAGTACCTGCAGCTGGAACAGAGCCCTAGCTTGATCCTAGATGTGAAACATTAACCGTCTCCCAGGAAGCCAGTGTCCTCTCATGTGAATGTCAGGACATTGGGACAGGGTAAACAACAAAAGATTTGTGGGAATCAAATGTAATGAGTTTCTTCCAATCTAAAACTTCGATGGTTGTGTCATTCATCTTAGAAAGTCACTGTGAGGAGTCAATGTGCTAATTAATTTATATGAACAATGCCTAGCTTAGCAAAAGTTCCATGAATGTTAGTCATTATTATTAGTAGAAATATTACCATTACAAATATGTATAGTAAAAAGCAACTAATATTATATAATTTATCTATCTATCTATCTATCTATATTTTATTTATTTTTTGGTATTTTTCTGAGGTTGGAAATGGGGAGGCAGTCAGACAGACTCCCGCATGTACCCCACCAGGATCCACCCAGCATGCCCACCAGGGGGCGAAGCTCTGCCCATCTGGGGCATTGCTCTGTTGCAACCAGAGCCATTCTAGCACCCGAGGCAGAGGCCAAGGAGCCATCCCCAGCTCCCGGGCCAACTTTGCTCCGATGGAGCCTTGGCTGTGGGAGGGGAAGAGAGAGACAGAGAGGAAGGAGAGGGGGAGGGGCGGAGAAGCAGATGGGCACTTCTCCTGTGTGCCCTGGCCGGGAATTGAACCTGGGACTCCTGCACGCCAGGCCGACGCTCTACCACTGAGCCAATCGGCCAAGGCTTATAATTTATATTTTGTCTTCAGGGTACAATCACCTGAAACATAAAGAATTCTCCATTTGTTCTACCATTTTATGGGCATTAGTAGAGTTTGATCTTGTGAGCTGATGTCTCTATTATAATTAAATAACTGCAGGAAAAAGTTTTCTTTAAAGGGGAGAGAAGTAAAAGAATAAAAAGAAAAATAAGCAGAGATAGTGCTGCCATTGATTGAAAGCTGCTTTTTTTCATGTCTAGAATGAAGTGCCTCTAAGGAGCTCAGTCCTCTGCCTTAGGAAGTGTATTAAATTCTAAATGAGCTTGTAACATCTTAAACAATTTTAAATAACTGTCTATGGAAAATCACCAGGCAGCTGCATGTTACTCTTATTTCTGGCCAAAGGAAATTAACTTCAATATATGCACATTGACACATTAGGAGCAAGCGGTCATATTTAAAGAAAAAGTGTTCTAAATGACATTATGAGATTGTCAAAGATTTTGAGGTGGTTGTTTGCACAGGGGTTGTCAGGAAAACGAGGTGGAGATCTCTATTTCTTCTTGATACAAAGATTACAGAGTAATCTTATACACAAATGATCCATTTTGAATTTTTTGGTTTGGGTCTTAAAAATATATAAGCAGATAATTTCAAAGTAGAATATTTTTACAGAGTCCATGAGAAAAGTCTGTATTTATTACTAAGAAAATGCACACTGGGTTTAGTAGGTTGTTTTTGAACCCATGGTCTTTTGTTGTTTCATATGTGTAAACCTGGATTCTCGAGTAAGAACTTGAAACTACAATATCCTGCATGTTTTCCATACACATCTGATAAATAGAAATTATTTCCTAGGTCCAGACCAGTTGAACAGAAGGAGCTGCTGCCACCCCTCTGTGAGGCCGTCGCTTTCTGACGGCTGTTCTGCGTCCTTGGAGGATGGCCTTACCTCCTGATGCTTATGGTTTTGGAGGAACAAATGCTGTTGGTGCTTTTCTGTGGACTGGAAAACCTACCTATTAACAAAGGTGCCTGTGCTCAGTCAGTCCTTTGGTCAGCGGACTCTCACCTGACTGCTGACTCTCTGTCGGGCACTTATTTTCTGATTAATAAACAATTCCAAACAAAATATGAAAGAAGGAGAATTTTAATAAATTATGCATTTTAAATGACTGCACCCAACATGGTTTATGTGATTATGGAGAGTGTCTTCAAGGTTGATTTCACAAAACGTGTATATATAGCAGATACATTATGAACAAAACTTGCATTTGAATTGCGATAAGTAGATTAGATGCTCTCAGACAAAATCATTAGTTCAGTTCAGCCAATTATTTCTGGCACAGATAACCATTTAAAAATCTAAATCCATAAAGTATTTTATGAGCACTTTAAAAATTATTAGATATCAGAGTAAAAGGTACTGGTTCTACCATCCATTATGAACAATAATATTTTAAATATTTGGTGAATTGGGCATAGCAAGATTTCAATGAATGTAGTCAGAGAGTCTTGATGATGAGGTGATCTGCCTCTTAAATGTAATAGGCTCTGAAGTTTGGTTAAAGGCCACAGAGACCTCCCTGGATCCAGCAACCTCAGAAAATGTCTTCTGACCGGAAACTATTTAATTCGTAATCTGAATTGGGCAGTGTTTTCTCAAATTACTTAGGGATATTTTCTGATGGAAGACATAAATTGTAATTATGCTCCCTTCTCCTTTCCAAAATTATAGGTGATATGCCCATTTTTCCTTCAAATTTTAGGTCAGCTTTATTCTTAATCATGACCATCCTTTGCATCAAATATCCTACATAAAAACAAGAGATTTAGTCCAAACTTTTGTATCATTTATCATCACCTCATTATATTGTATAACTGAGATGATATCTAAAATAATTCCAAATTACTTGCAAGTTTTATTAATCAAATAATAAATTTCCGGCCTAAGTGGTGGTGCAGTGGATAGAGCATCAGATTGAGATACAGAGGACCCAGGTTCGAGATCCTAGATCACCAGCTTGAGTGCAGGCTCATCTGCTTTGAGCAAAGCTCACCAGCTTGGACCCAAGGATGCTGGCTTGAGCAAGGGGTTACTCAGTCTGCTGTAGCCCCACGGTCAAGGCACATATGAGAAAGCAATCAATGAACAACTAAAATGTCGTAACGAAAAACTGATGATTGATGCTTCTCATCTCTCTTTGTTCCTGTCTGTCTGTCCCTATCTATCCCTCTCTTTCTGTCTCTGTAAATAAAATAAAATAAAATTCTGGTATGTTAGGAAGCATAAGTCAGGCTACTAAGTAGGCAAAGATAGAAGAATTTTAATTAACATTTACTTTAAACATCTCTTAGTTATTTAAGTTATTTTAGAGCCTTGGTTATAATTATCCTTAAAATTCAGACGGTGACTATCTAGATTCTTGAAAAAGCAATTTCTAGTCCCAAAAGCAGAGGCAAAGCTTCCCCTTTACTATACTCTTTCCATACTTAAATCCAACCCATGTTTACTAAAGATAGTAGATTCTGCTCTCTGTCCACATCTGCTGGAGGATAGATACTTCTTCAAACACATTTTTAGTAAATTGTTCCCACCCTAGCCTCTTTCTAAAGGGTGAACCCAAGTGACCAGGTCATAGCTATTGTGACCACTCCTAGTGGCGCTGAACATTGCCAACATAGAAACAAGCCTAAGAAAGCAAGGCTGAACTGTTCACCTGTTCTTCTGAGAACTGGGACTTCCAAACATGTATTAAGATGCTTGTAAGCATAGAAGAGAAGGTCCACTGAATTAAGACCATTTTTGGCTGTTGCATGCCAATGAGTAGCAGAGAGACACAGAGAGGGTGGTTGTATTGTGTGTGGCCAAAAAAGAGAGCAGCAGCTCCTCAGGCCCCGGGTCCTGGCCCCTCTACCCTGTCTTCTTTCCATGAATGTCTTGGCAGCTCCTAAGTCAGCTTCCCACCCACACCACACTTGTGATTATTGAGCTATTATTTTATTCTTTGAAATCATGAAAAACCTTAAGAAGCAGCATTATTCTTTCTGTTGATTTTATGCTCTTAGTTTTATTTCTCATTAATGACTGAACATAAAAAACTGATCAGGTTTATAGGTGACAATCCAGTGATTGGCAAACTCATTATTCAACAGAGCCAAATATCAACAGTACAACAATAGAAATTTCTGAGTTTTTTTTTTTTTTTCAGAGAGAGTCAGAGAGAGGGATAGATAGGGACCGACAGCAGAACGGAGAGAGATGAGAAGCATTAACATTAGTTTTTCGTTGCGACACCTTAGTTGTTCATTGGTTGCTTTCTCATATGTGCCTTGACCATGGGGCTACAGCACTGAGTAACCCCTTGCTCGAGCCAGAGACCTTGGGTCCAAGCTGGTGAGCTTTGCTCAAACCAGATGAGCCTGTGCTCAAGCTGGCGACCTTGGAGTCTCGAACCTGGGTCCTCTGCATCCCAGTCCTATGCTCTATCCACTGCGCCACTGCCTGGTCAGGCTGAAATTTCTTTTGAGAGCCAAATTTTTTAAACTTAAACTACATAGGTAGGTACATTCCTTATCGAGGTAGCGCTCGCACATGGTATTTTGTGGAAGAGCCACATTCAAGGGGCCAAAGAGCCGCATGTGGCTCGTGAGCTGCAGTTTGCAGACCAGGGATCTATACATAAACTTAATTTATATCTGTCATAACAATTATTTTTTGACTTTTGATTTTTAGCCAGTTTAGAGGAATAATGTTTGTAGAAATAAAAGAACAATATTTCTAAGAATAATTTTAAAAATTGAGATATTTGTGAATCAATAACTTTTCAGTTATTCTTGTATTCTTGTTCTTTTGTATGCTAAAGGGTTGTAGACACATTATATTATACTTTCTTTTCTACCTAGCTCCAAATAAATACTGTGGCCAGAGGCAATGTGCCGGCCCTTTCACCCATTTTTCAGAAAAAAAATTTTTTTTTTCAGAGACAGAGAGAGTGTCAGAGAGAGGGATAGATAGGGTCAGACAGACAGGAACAGAGAGAGATGAGAAGCATTAATTATCAGTTTTTTTGTGGTGACACCTTAGTTGTTCATTGATTGCTTTCTCATATGTGCCTTGACCGCGGGCCTTCAGCAGACCTCCTTGCTCAAGCCAGCGACTTTGGGTCCAAGCTGGTGAGCTTTGCTCAAACCAGATGAGCCTGTGCTCAAGCTGGCGACCTTGGGGTCTTGAACCTGGGTCCTCTGCATCCCAGTCCGATGCTCTATCCACTGCTCCACTGCCTGATCAGGCTCAGAAATATTTTTTCTAATGATTAGATACATGACAAATGATTATGCATCACAAACATTTCTTCTTGTTAGTCTTATAAGAATCCTGGAAAAAATGTGAGTTCAGAAATAGGATTATTATTTATTATCATAATTATAATTATTTTTTAATTTGTCATGATTATTTTAACTTGTTATCTATTTCTCCAATAGAACACAAACCACCAAATGTTACTAGTTACTGGGTGTTGTTTCTTTCCTTAAAATCAGCTCACAAACATTTTTCTTTTTTGCTTTCTCTTACATATATATGTGAACACACACTTGCAGGATAACAGGGCTTGTCAAGAAAACTATGTAATCATGTATCTTTTTCACTTTTTAGGTTTAAAGAAAAGCATAGACATATAAGAAAAAAGTGGAATTAAAAGGATTGGGAATACATTGGTTGAATAGTATAAGTCAGTAGCTTCTAAGATGTGTGTTTTCTTTCTGAAAGTTGAGAGGTAATTCTTCTAAAGAATATGCATAGATCTTCCAGGCAGAATTCTTATTTTACCTGAAGTCTTAAATTGCAAGTTGTATCACAATATAATGCCATCTACTGTGTGAGAATACTTTGGGAATATCACTGAAAAAAATCACTGCAGGCTTAGTTCAGACTAAATTACAGTTGTAATTCTGCCACGATCTTTGATGGACTTGTACCATTATATTAAGCAGCCACTTAAATATACACCAGGCTAATAATGAAATTATTTAACCTGTTTTCAAGAACTATGGTATATGTCTAAGGCACATATAGAAGCTATTTTCAAGAGGTAAGCATAGAATAAAAGGTGTGTTTAGCTCTGTTGAGAATCAGTCAGTGTGGAGCTCGCGTGCCAACCGGACCTCTGCGGTAACAGGAAGAAGACTTGGTGGAAGCAAGTGCCTCAGAGGGCAGTGAATGGGCATGGCTGAGCACACCAGGGAGGGTGCATCTTGTTGGAACAGGATATCAACCTCTCAGACTTTAGCCGTGAAGGAACAGGGGCTCCTTGTGGTCAGTCTCAACTTTTAAAGGGAAGCTGCTAATTTATGTTTCCTTTCTAAAAATGGAAATTGCTAGCTTTATTTTGTAAAACTTCTGAGTAATGCTAAAAAAGGACCATCTCTGGGTCTTACTTGAATTCTGGCCTCCAAGTTGTAGTCTCTCAACAACATATCTGAGTAAAAGTCCTAATAAGAACAATAATACTTTAATTTTGAAAAACATATATAATGAAATTGATTATACTTAGAAAGAATTTTATTTAAAATGATTTGTACACCCTGCCCTCATTGTTCAGATGGTTAGCATATTGTCCCGTCATTCCAAGGTTCCAGGTTCAATCCCAGGTCAGGGCACATACAAGAATCAACCAGTGAATGCACAACTAAGTGAAACAACAAATCAATGTTTTTTTCTCTCTCCCCCTTCTGCTCTGTCTCTAAAATCAAAATTAAAAAATATATATCAAAACTGAAATAATTTCTAAGGACATGCTCAATTTTTCTGAAGAAGCATTAATCCTATCAAATAAAGTTAACATATCAGAATTACCAATTACTGATGGGTATGTTTTCGTAAAAGCTTACCAAAAGCTAGGTTGTTGGCTGGATGAAGGAATTGGTGTAATTTTAATTTAAGACTTATCTCTAGATTACTTTCTTAAAAGATTGTAACAATTCTCAATTTTCCTATGTTGAGTATGAGAGTATCATTTGGTCTATGATCTTGTCTACTGGGTATTATGACATTTAAAAAAAACTTTGTGACCTTTTCAGTGAAAACAGTGCATCCAGGTATTAACTTTACTTTTTGGTTATTTGACAAATAGTGAGTTATCACTATCTTTTCTTTTGTTTAACAGTCATTTTATTTTTCTCTTCCAGAAATTCTCAATATCTTTTTTCCTGTTGTTTGTTCATAGTAAACAGTTTGTAAAGTACTTTATTTAATCCTTTGCCTTTTTGATGCACTTGAGGTTTTCTTTTTCTCTAAAATGCTTCATTTGTCTTCAATCCTATTTAAAAGACAAATATTTATATTTCTTTTATGGCTTCCTATCTCATCCAAAAAGTAATTTTGCAAATTTTTTTCTTCTGGTAACCATAGGAGTTTCTAAGAATTAGGCTGTATTATAGCTAATAGAAAATTTTGTATCTTCTAATATTTATACCAATTGTTTCAGATAATTTATTTTTGTAATTATTTAATGGACATCAATAAAAATAGCATATATTCTCTGAGGGATCAAGTTCTCCACCCCAGTCCCTGTTTTTCCTCATTTTTGCTGAATTAGTTATTTTATTTTCCCTTCCCTTCTTTTTCCTTCTCTTCTTCTTAAATCCCAAAGTATCTCTTTTAATATAATCTTGCATTCAAATAAATTTCTTTACCTAACCTATTACAATTGTTACACTCTTTACAAACCCCAGATCTTATTCGGTGCTTAAGTATACAACTGTACTTATTGGTTAGAATGTCACTATCTTCTTTACCTTGTGTTAGGTTTACCTGGACATCCCCATTTCCTCAGGCATCTCCTCCTCCACGCAGCCACAGGTCTGTGCCAGGGCCTGCAGTGTGGAGTTTTGCAGTGATCCTCTCTGTCTAGTGTCCCTGTGTAGACCACAGCCTGCACAACTGTACATGAGTGGCCTTTTAGGTGCTAAACTTCTGGAATTCTTGAATAATAATACAACCAGGGATGTAGAGTCTCTGGTTGATGTATAAACTTCAGAATCTGTATAGAATCTTAGAGTTTATTTAACTTGCCTGCATCAGTTACTGTATTACTCTAGAAAGGAAGATGGAGACAGTAAAATATCATATATGCAGCCACATTGCCATTGTTGCTTGATTCTCATGTGAAATAAGAGAAATTGTGTCAGTAGGGAAGGAGTGTGAGGTATATACAGAACTTGGAACTTCTCCACTATGGGGCCATCATTGCTTGGGGATTCTTTTGAGCAGAAATAATACTGAAAAACATGAATGTACCTTTTAGGTGTCAGGCTCTGCACCCAACACTTTACATATATCAATCATAGTGAGCCATTTCATTGTTCAGACAATCATACTAGTTTTGGTACTATTATGGTCTTTGTTTTATAGATGAGAAGTTGAGTACAAAACTGTTGTTTTCCAAAAGTTTAGAGGAGGACCTAGGATTCAAACCTAAGCCATCTGACTCCTATGTAAGCCACACTGTCTTGCCCAGCTGTCTGGTACACTGTCTGAGGTTTATCAAAGAATATTAAGAGAAAGATAGATGTTTTATTTCAATTTTTGCAGGTTTTCACAACTAATTATTTTGTTCCACAACAGAGCTGAGCTTCCAATAGATCATCTAGTTAAATTGATTATCTGACCCAATATAGGTGACCTGATAATTTCACAAATGTAGTGTTTGAATGAATACATTTTTACATAATCAGATGATTTTAGATAATAGCTAATATGAACTTCCACATACCTATACTACAATAATGTGCTGAGCATTTCTCATATATTACTTACAATCTTCAGGAAGGCATCATGATCCTTATAGAGAAAAAACTGAAGCTTCAAAGTTATCTTTTAAAACAGTGATTTTCAATGTTACCTGTAATTACATAACGGGACCATACACCAGGCTTTGGAGTTGATCTTACAGGAAGGGGAAACTCTGAAATAAAGAGCCCTCCTCAGATTGAGAATGTCCTAGGATTCTGCTGAGGGCATTTGTAAAACTGCACACACAAAAAGAACAGTAGAGAAAGAAATGAGAGAGAGAGAGAGAGAGAGAGAGAGAGAGAGAGAGAGAGAGAACAAGGGCAAAAGAGTACACGTGTGATTTTAGAATGCAGTTCGCCTCTGCGATTTCCCATTAGTGCTGCAAACAATGAGGGATCGAAGACTGTCTGGAGGCTGCCCACACTCATCAGCAGTCCTGGGCCAGATAAGATCGCTGGCCACTAGGAACACACAGCAGCATGTCCTGCACGTGTCTGTAGCAATTACCATCACAGGGACGCGCCCGTGCCATCGCCCCTCCCCCACCCCAGGTCTCCTTCTCTCTCTTTCCTGACCACACATTAAAAAATTAATCACGCACACTTCTGTAGCACTTTGTCTGGATAATAATAAGCCTTTTTAGAATTACTCACTGTGACTCTGGGGCAGCCACAAGGACTGCCATACGTCTCACCTAGGAGGAAAAATGTCCTTGTGACATCTCATTGTGGGGAGACAGATGAGAGGGGTACAGCGCTGCTTTCTGCAGAAGGAGGCATTTCGTGAACACAAGAACTCCACCTAATGTGGCAATAGCTTCCGTTTTATATACAGTTTCAATACATCTTATTTCTCATTTGATTATTAATGTGGTTCCTATTGTACACATCACTGAATAGTTTTGTTTTGTTTTAAATGTGAGGAGGAAAGCTAGTGAGACAGACTCCTGCATGCACCCTGACAGAGATCTACCTGGCAACCCCCATCTGGGAACAATGTTCAAACCAATCTAGCCACTGGCTGTGAGAGTAGAAGAAGGAGAGAAGGGGGAGACTGGGGGAGAGAAGCAGATGGTTGCTTCTCCTGTGTGCTCCGACCAGGAATCAAACCCCGGAAGTTCATATGCGGGGTTGATGCTCTATCTGTTCAGTCAGCTGCCCAGGGCCTAGTTTTTGTTTGTTTGTTTGTTTGTTTGTTCTGAAGGAAGCAGTAAGCCATAAAGGTTTTCCTTGATCATTTAATTAAATGACTCATTTTAAAAATAAACCATAGCAATAATTCAGTGGTTTTGAATCTTGTCTCTGGGAAAAAAGCTGTGGAAACTATCAAGAAAATTCAAGGAAAATATTTAGATTACATATACATAGAAACTAGTGTGTATGCAGGGTTTTGGTGTTTAGGATTTTCAGAATATAGATTTCCATTCTTATTTCAAATCCACAGTAGAATTGCAAACGTGTTTTTGCACAGTAGAACGAGTGGAGGGAAGATAGCTCTGGTTGCAATGTTCTGTTCTAATTGGAAAATTACATTCTTATCCATTGAAAGTTTGAATGAAAACATCAGTCACCATCTGTGCTTCATGTTTCCCAGGGACCAGGAAATACAATGTACTGTAACAGGATAAATGGACAATAGTTATTCATAGTTACAAGTGATACACATGATGGGTATTATGCAAATAAGTGTACAAAGTGTCATATTGGGATAATTTCTGAATGGTTTCTGATAACCAATAATTGCATATGGACATCTCTGACCAAGGTGGTCAAGTTCTAGAATTGTCCACGTATTGATGATGATCCTTCCTGACCTTTCCTGAGGCTCATTTCTTACTGCGAACCATCCGCTGTTCCAAGTCCTGAGCCGGGTGCGGCTGTGAGCAGAAAACAAACATGACGGGTTAAATTAAAATGTTCTGCCAGATGTGAGAACGAACCATAATTCCAGGGAAATGAGATAACTACCAGCACATAGAAGTGAAGGGAAAGAAGATGTAATTAAATCTGATGAGAACACGTGCAAAGACTTGGGTAGGAAGTAGTAATTGATCTGAGTCGTTTCTCAAGGAATTCCTCTCCGTGTCTCTGTAGCCAGTTGCCCAGGACATATCCTAGGGTTTTTCTCAAAGCCTTGCTTTCCTTTTGTGAACAGGCACACACGGGCACACACATACACACGTACGGCAGGTGTGTCACTCCGGCTGCCCTCTCAGCAATGCCTGGTTTTCTCCAGTCCCCTCCACCCCCTTTGCAGTACAGTCTCCACATATCCTCCCAGACCAGTGCAGTGGCCCTCATCTATCTTGCACATGTTTGACCCCTGCCATCACAATGTGACCCTAGAAATGTAAAACTTACCTTATTACTCCCTGACCCAAAACCTTGAAAGACTTCCTCTTACTTGCAGAATAAAAGTCAAGCCCCTTCTCTCCTAGTCAGTCCTCATGCTGGGTGTAACTGATATCCTTGTGTGTGCATCTGTGTCTGTGTGTGTATGTGTGTGCACAGGTGTATGTATGCAAGCATGTGTGTGTGCACAGATGTGTACATGCATAAGTACACCTTCCACTGCATTCTACCCTTTATTACTACCCTTTTGTGGATGTGTCTGTCCTGAATTTTGCTATTCTCAATGGGGGGATTATGTGGAGGGTGGCCTGGTACCAGAGAGAGTCAGTAAGTGCCAGGCCTCCAGAAAACAGGAAAGGATAAAGGGGCGAAGAATGTAAAGGTTTAAAAAGAGTCAGGTAGAGAATTCAGTTTCCCTGATTTGTGGCTTCCTTAGGGACCATCATGCTCCCTGTGGGTTCCAAATGACCAATGGATGATGCCCGAGCTTAGCAGAGAGGTGCCGGAAAGGCATGCACTACAGTGCATCCTGCTCTCAAAAGATAGCCTTCCCTCTTTGTGATCCCTAAACTTAAAATGTGCTTTCATGTAACAGAGTGGCTGAAGATTAGCTGCACCTCCTCTGAGTCTTTGATGACGAGGGTGCTTTTGCTCAGAACACTTTGGAAAGGATTAAGACTTGCATTTCTCCTCTGCTGTAGTTCCTAATTTCATGCTGCCTGGGCTTTTGCTGAATGCCTTCCTTCTTCAGCACACGAATTGCTTAGCTCTTAATAATTGATATCTTAAGAAGATGCTAGGTAAATTAATTGTCTGATGTTCACTAAAGAATGTGGTCCTCACATTCAAGGCTGTATAAAATGGGATTTTAATTTAGCATTTACATCACAACTTGATTTGTACTTCTTTCTAGCCTTTATATTCTGACCACAATTCATTGTCTCACATTTACATAAATGGTGTGATTTAGAAGCAGAAGCAGAATGCAGCTAAGTGGCTGGCATCACTTATCAAGAAGTTTGGTCACTTACATTTGTAACCCTGCATCCTGTCACATTTCTCCATTAAGGGATATTGTTTTTTCAAGCTAGAAGGATTGTGCTTTCATTAAAAGTCTACTGCTAACACTCAGATTACTCTTCAGAGGGCTGTGTTTACCCACTAATACTTTATTTTTTTAATACCTTTGTTCCCACCAGTGGTGAGTTTTGCAGCCAGCTGAGAGCCTGAAGGGGAATACCGGGTTCTTCCCAACACTGAATATCTGTGCATCTTGTAGTTAGGCTGAGCCCTGTGTCTAATTCTGGGCACTGGGCAGTGGGCAGAAGGATAAGGAAGTGACCCTCTGCCTTCCTCCCCAGAAAGGACAGGGCAAGCAGGATTTAGAGCCTCCAGCAGCCTGGGACTGAGACATTATGTGGAGCAGAGACTCCGCAGGGACGGACTGCTGTTGGAGACACTTGTGAACAGGAAATAACCTTTCATGCAAATCACTGAATCAGGTTCAATTTGTTTCTAATGCATAACCCAGCAATCCTGAATGATAATAGGAATATAGAAGAGGATGTTGGCTGCAAAAAGTACCAAAGGAGGCAGATGATTTCACCTATAATATTTACTATGTCATCTTGGAACAGCCCTATGGATGATATTTTCATGTCCTGACCAGTAACTGCAACTCCTCAGCATTAGCAGCCCCTGACCACTGCGTCCTCTCTCCTTGCTTGCTTTCTCTGACATGCTGACTCTCAACCTTATCGGTTCATTCACCCTTTCACCATCCCACACAACACTCGCATTTTCTTCCTTTCTTTACCCAGGTGACACCGACATCACACCTGTGCATATTCTCACCTTTATCAGATGAGCCTGGAGAAGAATGCTCACCTGTGCTCACAGGTTTCATTACAATGAGTGCTGATCCCACCGGCCCTCATCCAGGTGCTGCTTCCTGACCCCAAGCACTTCCCCACTTTCCCAGAAGACTGCTCTCTCCCTCCCTGTTCCCGCACCTCCCTTTCTCGGCAGAAAATCTGTCTTGTTCCACTGGGAAAACAGACACTCAGAAGAGACATTCCTGGAGGTCCTGGCCTCAGGCCTCACCACGTTCTTGCACTTCAGCCCCTATTCTCTGATTTCCCTCTGTGATTCTGGGAGCACTGTCGGACCCTATCCAGGGCGACACCCCCCCCCCCCCCCCCCCCCCCCCCCCCCCCCCCCGCAAAGCTTCCCTGGCTCCTGCCTCGCAAACACATGCAGAGCTGCTTTGCATCCCATCCCGTCTGGTTTCTGTGCTTCAGAAGTCTGTTAGCTCCCATTCCAGGAGTGCGCTCCCCTTCTTGGTGCTGTTAGGACTTGACTCAGTTCCGTTCCTGTATATTATCCAGATGTGAGAATGGAAATGTACTGGGACCAGATGTCTAGGCCATTTTATCCAGTGCTGGTTTCTAATATTTTCTTCATTGTAAAAAAATGCTGCAATGATGGTATTTTTGAAGAGGCATCTTTCCATTAGAGAGATCCACTGACATAGAATTGCATAGTAAAAACGTAACAATTACCAAATGTTGACAGATATTTTTAAATTGCATCTCATAAAAACTTCAGTATGGTATTCTCTACCTGTTTTTAGCTTCTACATGTCTATAATATATTAGTCTTTGGAATTTCTGACAATATGCAGCTAAACCAAAGACTTTGTATTATTTTGCATTGGCCTTGGTATTGTGAAATTGATCATCGTTCATGCATTTATTAGCCATTTGTATTTCTTTTGCTAACGGTTTTTCTTCTTCTAATAGCCTTTGATTATTTTTCTTTTTCATTTTTTCTGCCTCCTTTCTTTTTGTTTTTCGAAGCTTTTTAAATATTATGATTATTAAATCCTTTTTGTATGGGTTTGCTGCAAATGATCTCTCCCAGTCTGTGTTGCTTGTCTTTCAACTTGCTTTTTGTTATTATTAACAAAATTGTAGCATCTTAGTTGGGTTTCTAAATGGTGGGAAGACACACACACACACACACACACACACACACTACCATGAACACAAACTTCAATGGGAGTGAACTAGCAAAAGTGGCAGAGGTAAATAAATGATGTACTATCCTCACAGCCCGTGGGGCTCTCAACATCCCTCTGGGAGCATGCAGTTAGCAGTGAGAGTGGAAAAAACATATAAGTGGTTTTCTTTTCTATGCCCTTTGACCAAGGATTAATATCAGGCTTCTATGACTGTTCTAAAATGAACTTGACTTTTCTATTTTCTGGAAATGTCAAAGAGGTTAAGGCAGCACCTAAAATTTAGGTCTTACAATCCCCCAGCAGCCGGCGTGCAGACTCGCGAGATTAGGAAATAGTGATGGGTCTTCTGTTCCAGAGTGAGCCTTGAGGCAGAAGCAGCTAACGGGCACCAGACGCTGGAGGCAGTAGAGAGAGAGGAGGAGACCAGTGCATCCTGGGCAGGAGACAGCTGGCAGGAGTTCAGCATGAGACCTGGGCACAGCATGAGACCCCTGGGCAGTCCAGATAGGAAGAGGCTGTGCTATGTGGGAAAGGCAGAGGGCTGTAACAGTGTACTCTCCAGCTCCACATAGAGTTTGATTGAGCTAGAAGTATATTTTAGGAAGAAGCACACTGTTTCATAAAGGTATGCTAATTCTACTATTAACTCTAAGTGTTATTCTGATGTGTTCTCTCAGCCATTACAGACAGCATATCAAGTTCCTGTTTTCACTCTTAGATTTAACCTGCAGTGATCATCACTTCTTAACTGCTCTGGACAGAACAAAACCTGAAATGTAATTTACTTTAAGAATATAATCACTTATTGATTACTCTTTCTCTTGAGGAGATAGAATCAGTGTGTAAGCTTTTATCCAAGAAAGTCCAGGGTAGTTTTTATAGTCGGTATTTAGTTCAGATCCATTCAATCTCTCCTTACAAAACCAGTATCTCAGGCATTGTGTTGTAGATCATCATTTTAAAAAAAATGTTCATCATATGGCTTATGTGAAAAATTCACAGTAGGCAGACAATATTTAATAAGGAAATCAATAATGTTCATTTCAGGGAAAAAATTAGGTATAGAATGTAGCTGGAGAAGATAATAAAACAAGATCAAATCCTAAATTTCAGACCTGATGAGCCATTAGGGATAATGCAATTCACTGCGGGGCCAGGGTACAGTGTTAGGAAGCTGACATCGTACAACACTGTGGAAATGCAGATTCAACCTCATTTGTCAAATCATTAAAACACATGAAAAATAAGTCCCCAAGCCAATGTGTCATTTGTTGTTTGAGAGAAACGACATTGAGGAAAGTTGTGCTGCTGAGTGTGCTACCAACTTGTACAAAGGTTAACTTGCTAAGAAGACAGACAGACTGCCCACGGGATCCTCTTACCATTTTTGATAACATCTAGGTAAAAATCTTAAAAATGCAATGAACCTTGCACGTGCCTTTATTTTCCTTCCTGTTCCCTACAAGGACACCAACTAGGGTACTGCTGACGGGCTGCCATTCTGTGGTTCAGAAATGTTTCAAAGCTGGTGTTGTTAACATGCTTCATGCTTGTATGGGCCCAACTTTAATTCTTTATAACTCCTACTAATTAATATTAGTAGTAGTATCTTCTAGCATTTCTTAGAATATATATATATATATATATATATATATATATATATATATATATATATATTTTAACTTGCAAACACAGTTGCAAATATTTGAAGGCAACTCCTCCTGATTTTTCTTTTCTAGGCCAAACATCTCCAGACCTCTCAACATAATCTCTCAAGTAATCTGGAACATAAATGTTAAATACAGAAAAAAAATTGGTGTTCTAGAGGGTTAATGGAGCATAATATTAAGTTCAAAGCTGTTTTATTTATTTATTTATTTATTTATTTATTTATTTATTTTTTACAGATACAGAGAGAGAGAGTCAGAGAGAGGGATAGATAGGGACAGACGGGAACGAAGAGAGATGAGAAGCATTAATCATTAGTTTTTTGTCGCGACACTTTAGTTGTTCATTGATTGCTTTCTCATATGTGCCTTGACTGTGGGGCTACAGCAGACCAAGTAACCCCTTGCTTAAGCCAGCGACCTTGGGTCCAAGCTGGTGAGCTTTTTGCTCAAACCAGATGAGCCTGCGCTTAATCTGGCGAGCTCGAGGTCTCGAACCTGCGTCCTCCGCATCCCAGTCCGACACTCTATCCATTGCGCCACTGCCTGGTCAGGCAAAGCTGTTTTAGAATATAGGGCATATGTGGAACATACACCATTTATGAACATTAGACAGAAATACCTTCTATGTATCTAGACTATTTTACTTAACACTGGGGTAACCAAGGTTGCTAAAGATGTCCTATTCTAGCTACTCTAGAAAATTTTAGCCTCACAAATTCTATTCCTCTGGGGGAACTAGAATTAGATATACTGAACAGCAAGAATGCAATAAAGAAATCTGAATCATTTGCCTGCCATGTGGCCAATGCCAAGTTTTATGTGCCACTGAGCATAGTAATTATTTCTCCTGGTGCAAGGCAGGGTTTCTCAACCTGGATGAGAGTTAGAATCTCCTGGAACACATTAAAGACCCTTATTTCTGCCTGATTCTCAACCAGAGCCTCTGGGGTCAGATCTAGCCACCCAGCAGTTTTAAAACTTATTAAATTATTCTCACGTACAGTCTAGGTGTGGAATTGGTATTCTATGTAAAGTAAACACAAAGTTTTGTCTCTTGAAAATATTCTGCACTCCTAACAAATTCAGCACCATAAATACCTAGCCAAAATAAAAGAAAGAAGATAAGGGGTAGGGGTGAGATCAGGTTGACTTAACTGAAGCTCTTTCTACCCATGGCAGGATTTCTCTGCCTTTTTGTTTTTGAGGCTATAAGCATTTTCTATGTTTTATGGATGATTTAGCTGCTCTGCTATAGAAATGTTGGTTGCTTCTTGGTAATTTAGTTTTTCATAAGAATTTGAATTGCCAAACTTTCTCTAGTTTTTGTAGAAGGATTCCCTTTTTAGCCTATTCAAGTAGAAATAAAAACATATCAATTAAGTGGTTGGCTTGATTGCAGAGGGTTTTATAGGAAAAAGTGCTTCATGCTGATGAATATTTAATGCTGGGCTTATTTTGAGTGAGGATTAGCCATGGTAATATAAAAACAAACTAAAATTCATGTGTTACATCTTCCAGGGTGGAAAAATCTTAAGACATTGTTCAAAATGTTTAAGGTGTGTCAACCCTATAGTATACTAATATTTAAAATACAATAAAATCCCCTAAACTAAAATCCTTTTTGTCAGGACCCCTGGGTGACTGAAGTGTGTGAAACATCTAATTGTGTGTATACACTTGTATACACAACACATTCACAGGCACACGCTGCATGGTTAGGTGAAGCTACACATGGCCACAGAAATCCCATCATCATGCTGTTTCCTGCTTTCCTGTTTCCTTCAGCAGGTATAATGTTTAACATGGCACATGCATTATTCAGGTCTCTAACTGGTTTTCTGCTTCCCCCATAGCATGAGAGCTCTATGAAGAAAGGAGTTTTGTCTGTTTGCTCATTGCTATATCTTCAAGGTCTGTGTCAGAAACTGGCATAGAGTAGGCCCCTCCTTGAATGAATTAGAGAGTCAGAAAATCAGTGCCTGGAGACTTTTCTAGATGCCAGATACACTCAGTGTGGTACCATGTACTTATCTTAATAGTGTGGATGAGTCATTATAGGATTTGGAGCCTGGTGTTGAGTTCTAGGCTTGCCTCCTAGTGGGGGAATTTGTGTTATCAAGAATTTCATCTGAATGGAAAATAAGGTGGGCACAATAATAATACTTTTTTTATTTCTCAAGTCTGATTTGTAGTGTTAATAAACTAATTTATTTACAATTACTCTGTAATTTTCTGAGGGATGTATTGTAGTAATTTGTTTATTGCCATTGCTTTGGGAATCTTATGCCCTGAGAATAATAGTGCATCAGAACAAATTGAAACCCTCAGGGCCACTAAATGGCAAAATGCCTAAAAGAGTTAGATTGGCTCTACTCTGTCCCCACCTCCTCCCAGTCTTCACCTGGCCCCTCTCTCCCTCAGAACTGCCAGCCTTCATTGAATGCAGGTATAAGTCTATGTACATAAATAACATTGTGTGTAAACACATAATATCACTTGCAACATCATAGTGAAGGCATCTGTCAAAGTACTTCTATCTCCACTGTGCTGCCTGTGTTTTGAGAGCAGGAAAATGTGTCATTTACTGTATCTCTATCTCATGCCATGCCTGTAGACAAGAACTAAGCTGCTTAATTGATACAGGTTAATGCAAACCAGCCATTCTCTATTTATTGTTTCCCAGTTTTAGTATCACCAACCAAGCATGGATTCCATTCCCAATTTCTCTAAGCACTCATAGAGCAAAATAAAATAAAACAGCAAAGTAAAAGAAATACTCCTCCTTATAGACATGTGTGAAGAGACCATCAAGGAGTTGAGACTGAAAGCAGACTTAAAGAGTGAGCTGCTGTAAGTAGCCGGAAGCCATCCCAGCTTTCTCTCTTAGTCTTACTGTCTCAGATGTGCTGACATGGTGATTATCACAGCAGTGCAGTTAGGGAAGACACTCCTTCTCATTTATAAAACAACAGTTAGACCAGGGGTCAGGAACCTATGGCTCATGAGTCAGATGTGGTTCTTTTGATGGCTGCATCTGGCTCACAGACAAATCTTTAATAAAAAAATAATGTTAAAAATATAAAACATTCTCATGTATTACATACAATCCATTCATTTTCTACTGCTCATGTTCAT
This sequence comes from Saccopteryx bilineata, assembly GCF_036850765.1. Classification (NCBI taxonomy): domain Eukaryota; kingdom Metazoa; phylum Chordata; class Mammalia; order Chiroptera; family Emballonuridae; genus Saccopteryx; species Saccopteryx bilineata. The sequence continues at coordinate 164,615,811 of NC_089494.1, forward strand.
GGTTGCGGGTGGCTGGAGCCAATCACAGCAGTCCTCTGGGACAACACCAAATATATATTTATTGGATAATGTGTAATGTACACGGGTCATTGTACGGTTTTCACAGAATTACATTTTAAAATATGTGGCATTCATAGCTCTCTCAGCCAAAAGGTTGCCGACCCCTGAGTTAGAAGAACAGGAGGAGGGAAATAAAACAGCAAGTAGTTACTATATATTAACTGTATAAATTTCACTATTGGTTGAGAAAAGAGCTTTGAACACAAAAATTCTTTGTAACCTTAGGTTTACCAAAAGCTATAATTTTCTCATAGATTTTTAGAAAATTGGTTGATTTTCTGATTTCAGCTCAAAATTGAGTGAAATTTGGGCACAAACTATGAGAAGGCATTTAAAAAAAACACACATTTACTTATCTATGCAACCAACCTCAATGTCGTTTTCATGAAGTTATCTGTGTGGGGGTGAAACATGAATTCAGGTTTTGAGATCTTAGGTTAGTTACTTACTTCTCTGAATCCCTATGTATCTTATAAAAATATGTTAGTTTAGACAGTTAGTAGCATAACCATGAGTGGCCTGAGTCATCAACACATCCAGCTGAAGGCTCTACCTAGGAACGTACAATGTACAGGTAGAGCCAGAGGGAACATCAGCCCGACCTCTGCATCTAATTAGTGTTGTTAAAGCAATTGTCAGATTCACCAGTTTCATTTTGGAGTTAGAGCAAAGCACATGTTTATACACAGATTATATAAAACGTGTTATTTTTTAAACTTTCTTCTAATTTTAGAACTACTTAGTATCTTCTTCCAGGTATGTTTGGGACCCAATAAAAACAGCTTGATAATATTCATGTTTTAAATTTAAAAAAAAATTACCAAGCTTACACTCAATAATTCTAATAAAAATATTGTTTACTCTTTCTAAATTTAGCGTAGATTCAGAGTCTTCACTTACTTTATCATATATTTTCTGAAATTATCTTTCCAAGTGAATCTAGTCATATTTACTGTCTTAGACTCAGTAGAATCTATTGCTTTGTATTAAGCAATAAAAATAAAAATTTTATTTTTTGTTATTTTGTTGTTGTCTTCTTGCCTTTGAGTGCAAAATATCACTATCTGAAAGTATTTTTAGCCAAGCTTTATTTAATGATTTTCTCAGGGCCTGCTTACCGACTGGGTATGACTTTGGGAAGCACCTGACCAAACATGTACAGCACTCCAGTGACACCCTGGTCTTCCCCAGGGCTGGAGTCAGCTCTAATCAAACTAGACTCATAGCAAGAGATTCTTTTCTTTCTTTTTTATTTTCCTGAAATGGCTTCTTAGAAAAGTTTTGAGCTTGAATATTTTTGCCTTGGAGACATGCATGGGAGAATCATCTCTCTTTTCTCTTGTCTTAAAGCAAGCTAAATGTGTGTTTGCTTCTAAATAATTCTGTCCTTGAAATGCCAAAGGGAAGTTGTTTCAAACAACTAATCTTGATTATAGAATATAGTGTATGCCATGGTGGAAAACAGTAACCAGAATAATATTAATGATTGCAATGGCAATGAATATTTATTGAGTGGTTATAACATATGGGCATTAAAGCGATGGATTATTATAAAACACTGCCCCTTCCTTCAAGAATCTCAGTCTATTGCGCATATAAAAATAATTTGAATCAGCCAGAAAAGTGTAACAATAGAGAATTCTGTGCATATTAAAAAAGCACCAGTTCACCCTAATGTCACAACCCCTTAAAATTCTGTACTGGTCAAAATCAGGAGAAAAAGGACAAAAGTACATGAAGGAAATTGTATATGTTGTGCAGCAATGTCACGGTCCTTTTGGTTTTGGGACAGTTTGAAATGGCTCAGGTTCTTTCAAGGTAGAACATAGGAAGAAAGAAGGTCTTTGAGTTTCAAGGAAAAACTAAGTTTAAGTATCTCTGTGGCAAGAGACTCACTGTCTGCCATCTTTGCCTATGCAGTTCATTATCTCCTATGCCTGTTCATTGCAGTTATCGCTAGGTTAACTTCGTATTTCTATCATTAAGAGACTTCTTTTCATTAGAAATTGATATTTATGCATCTCTAAGAGATGCTTCACACCTCTTATGTATTTGGATAGGACTAAGTTGACCATTTTCTAAGAGATGTATATACACAGACCATCAGGAACTATTAGCAAACATAACGGACAGACACATTCCTAGACATTTAAGGTCATTTGTACATAGGATTTCATTTGTATTTATATGAACTTCTTTGTTTCTAAACAGGATAGTGTCAGCAATATAATTTGGTAAAGAGCTGCATAGCAAATATTTTAGGCTTTAAGGGTCAAAAGCTTGGGTGATACGTTGAAACATATAGAAGTACTGAAAATAATAAAATCCATTTTTAGCTTGTATGCCTTACAAAAATAAGCAGCAGGTTAGATTTGGTCCTAGGTTCAAACCCAAATGTTACCTCTCTAGATTATTATAATGCACATTATTTATAGTGATACAATGTTCTTCTAAGTATCAGGACTTTTTAAAAAGATTTTATTTATTGATTTTAGAGAGAGGAGAGAGAGAGAGAGAGAGAGAAAGGCGGGGAGGAGCAGGAAGCATCAACTCATAGTAGTTACTTCTCATATGTGCCTTGACCAGGCAAGCCCAGGGTTTTGAACCAGCGACCTCAGCATTCCAGGTTGATGCTTTATCCATTGTGTCACCATAGGTCAGGCTCTTATAAGTATCAGTTTTTAAAATATCAATTATAAACTAGAAATAATGCACTATATTTAATAGCAATTGTTTTAAGAACTATTTAAGAAATATTTATCTTTCCCTTTTGGTAGAAAATATATTTTAAATATCTTGTCTAAACATTTAATCCATTCTCATGTCATATTTATCAAATAGGTGCAACTATGGACAATGAGTCTGTATAATTACATTTTTAGCGTTACTTACAGCATTGTTTGTTATTATGCACAGAAAATATTTGCATAATATTTTCTGTGAACAGGAAGGGTTTGCTGCATTCAACCTAATGTCAGAATCAATTAGCAGCTCTCAATTCCTTTGCATCTCTCTGGGACAACTCAACCAAGCCAGTCACTGACCAGCCAGATCAGCTTGAAGGTGAAAATATCTGCTTTTTCAGGTGCCAGCACCTTTTAAAAGAAGTAATTTTGTGTATACTGGGACAAATACATCTTTTCTCCTTTCAAGGGAGAAGCTGTAGAATTTATTTTTCTTTTGAGCATGTGTGCATGTGTGCGTGTGTGTGTGTGCGTGTGTGTGTGTGTGTGTGAGAGAGAGAGAGAGAGAGAGAGAGAGAATTCATTCCAGGGCATCTGATGCAAACACCACAAATTAAAGAAGAAGGAGGGTCAGTAGAGTGTACCTGATGGGAAGCTCTGACATAATTTCCCCTGAAGTTCTTTGCTTTTCCTTTTTTTCCTTTTATGTAAATAACGTCCAATCTTTCAGCTCTGTGTTAGCATGGGTGGGACTCATTGTTATGGAGATGATCCTTTACTCTACTTGTCTTTCCATCAGTGTAGCTGAAGCTAATTCAGGGCACTGATGTGAGATTATTATCAGGCTGAGCACTTATCTGACAAAATTTATGGTGATGAGTCTGGTATATATTGGATATACCAATGCTCCCTGATCATGAGTTTTTACGGCATTCCTATTAGTTGATGACAGCTGTCAAAAATGTGGTTGTTATCGTTTTATTTACTTCTGACATTTGAAGGTCACTTACAGTTTTAATTAAATTTTTCTTTTGTCAACTCAGAAATATCACTTAATTTAGCTTTCCATCACTCCTGAAGCTGCATGGCATTCTAGGAGCAGTTATTTCAAGATTGCATCACCAAACTATTGTAATGAAAATAATTATTGAATGCCACCAATATATTGAGAAACAGATTAGTCTGTCCCACCAGGTAGACCTGGCATTTGAATAAATGGGAGACACACCCTCTGTTTACTCACTGATGAACTGTGAGCACTTGTACTTGTGCAGATGTTCTCCTGGCACTAAGAGTGCCATGTCTTCCCCTGCTTCTGGGCAATTCCAGCTTAGGTGATACCCTGTGTTAGGATGGGACAGTTTCTTCCCCATTCCTCATACTTTAGCAATTTTATTTTTTTTAAAAAAATTATTTATTGATTTTAGAGAGAAAGAAAGGGGGAGAGAGAGAGAGTGAGAGAAAGATCAATTTATTGTTCACTTATTTATGCATTCATTGGTTAATTTATGTATGTGCTCTGACTGGTGATAAAACCTGCAACCTTGATGTATCAGTGTAAAGCCAGTAGCCAGGGCCACCATCATAGCTGCCTGGCCCATGCAGGTTCACATTGGATTCGGACAGATGATAATGAAACAACAGAGCCAAGAACTGGTGGGCCATTAGCTTTAATCCTAGCTTGCACCCGACAGGCAAGTAAAAACACATACTGGGCTCCAAAACCCACTCATTCAGTGCTCACAAAGCCACTGACTTATCTGAGTTTCCTAGAATCAAAGGTTTCTAACCTCACCAGTCTCATTCACCTCTGTGCCTCATCTCCTCTCTGCACAAACTGGCTTCTCTTTCAACACTCCGCCATCTTGGCTGCTTCTCCAGGCCTCCTCCACGTGGCCTTTCTCTGCTCTCTAATGCTAATCTCAGGAACCAAGAGAGCAAGCTTCCGGTCTGCCCCACTTTATAGTGCAGAAATCAAAACCTTTAATTCAATATACAAAATAGGGAAGTCTCTGATACAAAGTCCACCCCACATCAAAAAGGGTGGGAAAGGCTTACTCCTAAATCTAAGCCCCAGGCTACAAGGATCCTGCCTGCCCACAGCCCGCCCCCAACACACATTAATATAATTACGCCCATTCCAAGCATAAGGGCAACTAATATCATCACCTGGGAGACGGGCTTCCACTTGGGCAGTGCCATCTTTAACAAAGTGAGCATAATATATTTTATCTGCCCAACAATTGGGATAATGTTATGAGCAACTGAGCTACTCAGCCAGGGCCCTGAAACTTTCTTTCTTATGCATTGGCCAAAAACATTGAGAAATACAGAGAAGTACAAGTTTGGAAAGAAAAGCAAAACCTTTAGATATGGCTTTCTTAGGGGCAAAGCATTTAAAAAAATTTTATTTAGAAACTCAGCTTTAACAAGGTGACATTGATCAATAAGAGTACATAGGTTTCAGGTAAACATTTCTATAGCATTTGAACTGTTGATTATGTTATATACCCATCACCCGAAATCAAATTATTTTCTATCACCTTGTATTTGTCCGTCTTTATGGCCTTCCCTGCACCCCTCCCCCAACCCCTTCTCCACATTTTGACTTTGTAGTTTACAGTGACTGACATTGTACATAGTACCTAATTCATAGTATTGGCATTGGGCTGCAGGTTTTGACCAATAAGTATTTCTGCTTTGGCAATATTGTTATTTATGGCAACTTTGACCATATATGAATGATTCCTGGTAGCCTTCGGTCAAGATAGAGATGGAGGATCAGAGTGCTGAGTTTGCATTACACAAACTAATCTTTTCCTAAGCAGAATAACTGAGCCAAAATTTTAGCACAAGGGAAAAATATTCTTCACAACAATAGGGTGTTTAGATTTTAAGAATGAGACAGCCTTTGCTTATTTTAAATTATAAGACACCAGCAACTTTTCTGTAGACTCTTGATATTGATGAGTTTAGCTTTCAATGTTTAAGGCTAGGTCTAGCTCGTGAGCAACAATAGGGCTGTGACAAATTCAATTCTGAATTCAGAACTAAGGAAAGATGAGTGGAAGGTTTAAAGGTAGATTCAGAAATTTAAGAGCCACTCCCCATCATGTGGCCCCAGTTGAAGCTAGATTATTTAATTATAGAGGAGGAGACCTCTACACTAAGAACAATGTTTTCTAGAATGGAAAATTTCTAGTTAGAAGCAATGAAGTTCAGAATAGCACAAAACTGAAAGTGTTTGCTTATAAGGAGTAAAGACACTATCATTAGACGGAGTCCACCATCAATGCATCTGTAAATTTTCCCACCAAACATGATTAATATAGTAACATAATTAACCTATTCATAGCTATTTCTAATTTATTTAAACATCACAGTACATAAACTTGAGGCTAACTCTGTCCTGGGTAGCTAAAGCCAAAATGATTTGCTCTATAGACATTCTTTCTGTGATATACATAAAAGAAAATAAGAAGGAAATCAAAACATCATAAAAAATCAACTAAACACAAAAGAAGGCAGTAATAGGAAATTAAGGACAAAAAAGTTATACAAAATAGATAAAAGAAATAAAATTTTATAAATAAGTACTTTCCTATTATTAATTACTTTAATTATAAATATATTAAATTCTCCATTCAAAAGATATAAATTGGTTGAGTGAATTAAAAAAACCAGAATACCATCATACTTTCTATGAGAGACTCACTTAAGATCTAATAGCATATAGTTTAAAAGTGAAAAAATAAAAATGGGATTGTATGCAAATACTGACCAAAAGAAAGCAGGGGTGACTATACTAACATCAGGCAAAGTATATGTTAATTCAAAACTGTTAAAAAACACAAAGGATATGCCATTATGACAAAGAGTAAATTCAACAAACAATGTAATAATCATAAACATTTATGCACCAAATATCAGAGTTTCAAAATATATGAAGCACGTAATGAAATAACTATAAGGAGAAACAGACAGCTCTACAATAACTATAGAAGACTATAACACTCCATCTTCAAATATGATAAAACTAGCTGACAAAAGATCAATAAAGAAACAGGGAACTTAAACAACTCTATAGATTCTTGTAGTTAACAAAAATATATGCAACCCCTCACCCAACAACAGCAGAATATATGTTTTTCTCAAAGATTGAGAATGTTAGGTCGCAAAACAAGTATTACTAAAAATTTTTAAGGTTTTAAGTCATATAATTTATCTGTTTATTCACAACAGGATAAATCTAGAAATCATTTATATTGTTTAAATGGCAATATGTCATTATTTCTTATGGCTGTATAATATTCCATTGTATATATGTACCACATCTTCTTTTTTTGTGTGTTTTTGTTTTTGTATTTTTCTGAAGCTGGAAATGGGGAGAGACAGTCAGACAGCCACTCTAGCGCCTGGGGCAGATGCCAAGGAGCCATCCCCAGTGCCTGGGCCATCTTTGCTCCAATGGAGCCTTGGCTGCGGGAGGGGAAGAGAGAGACAGAGAGGAAGGAGAGGGGGAGGGGCGGAGAGGCAGATGAACGCTTCTCCTGTGTGCGCTGGCTGGGAATTGAACCTGGGACCTCTGCACGCCAGGCCGACGCTCTACCACTGAGCCAACCGGCCAGGGCTACCACATCTTCTTTATCCAATCCTCTACTGAGGGGCACTTAGGTTGTTTCCATGTCTCGGCCACCATGAATAATGCTACAATGAACCTGGGGGTGCATGTGTCTTTGTGTACCAATGCTTTTGAGTGTTTTGGAGGTATATACCCAGTAAAGGGATTGCTGAATGATATGATAATTCTATTCTTATTTTTTTGAGGAACTACCATACTGTCTTTCATACACTCCTACCAGCAGTCAAAGAGGGTTCCTTTTTCTCCACAGCCTCTTCAACACCTGTCATTATCTGTCTTGTTGATAACACCCAATCTAACAGGTGTGAGGTGGTATTTTATTATAGTTTTGATTTGTATTTATCTAATAACTAGCAAAGATGAGCATCTTTTTATATATATATGTTGGCCAATTTATATGTCTTCTTGGGAGAAGTGTCTGTTTAGGTCTCTCCCCAAATATCAGTTAAAGTATTTATTTGTTTGTTGTTGAGCTTTGTGAATTCCTTATATATTCTGTATACTAACTCCTTATCAGAGTTCTTTTCTGTGAATATCATCTTCCACTTGTTTGGCAGCCTTTTTGTTTTCTGTCAGTTTTATTTTACTGTGCAGAAGCTTTTACATTTGATATAATCCCATTTATTTATTTTTGCCTTTACTTCCCTTGCCTTTGGGATCAAATTCATACAGTGTTCTCTACGGCCAAAATCCGTAAGTTTAGTACCTACAATATGGGTGGATCTTGAGAACATTATACTAACTAAAATAAGTAAATCAGAAAATCTAAGCACTATATGATTTCACACTTAGGTGGGATATAAAACTGAGGCTCACGTATATAGACAAAAGTGAGGTGGTTACCAAGGGCAGGGAAGTGGGAAAGGGGAGTAAGGATGGACAAATATACGTCCCACATAGGCAGGATATAAGACTGAAACTCATGGACACAAATAAAAGTGAAATGGTTACGAGGGAGAGGGAGTTGTGCGGGGGAGTAAAGAGGGGCAAATATACAGGGATGGAAAATGATTTGACTTTAGATGATGGACACACAACACAATAACAATTCAAATACTATATAAATCATATATGGGGTGTTCACCTGAAACCTATGTACTCTAACTAATCAACGTCACTCCATTAAATTTAATTTCTAAATAAAAAAAAAAGCTAAACTAGAAGTCAACAGAAGATGGAAAACTAGAAAATTTAAAAAGTGTAAAAATTAAATAATATACTCATAAAGAAACAATTTGTCAAAGAAGAAACTCCAAGAAAAACTGGAAAATACCCTTTTTCATTTCTTAAGTAAGAAGTTGGGAGGCAGAGAGACAGACTCCTGCATGTGCTCAACCGGGATCCACCAGCAAGCTCCCTACTGGGTGATGCTCTGCCCATCTGGGGCTGTTGCTCCACTGCTTGGCAATCGAGCTATTTTACCACCTGAGGCAAGGCCATGGAGCCATCCTCAGTGCCCAAAGCCAGCTTGTTCCAACCAAGCATGGCTGTGAAAGGAGAAGAGAGAGATAGAGAGAAGGGTGAAAGGGAGGGTTAGAGAAGCAGATAGTCGCTTCTCCTGTGTGCCCTGACTGGGAATTAAATCTGGAACGTTTATATGCTGGCCAACACTCTGCTACTGAGCCAACTGGCCAGGGCTGGAAAATACCTTGTGACAAACAAAAACTGAAAACAAAAATGACACATCTAAAAATATAACTGGAGTGCAAGCAGTGCCAAGAAGAAATTCTTTAGCTGTTAATTCTTATATTCAAAAGAAGAAAGATCTCAAATTAACAACTTAAATTTATGACTGAAGGAACTAGAGAAATAAGAACAAACTAAACCCAAAGCTAGTAGAAGGCAGGAAGTCATGAAGATTGAACAGAGATCAATAAAACAGACCATCTCTCTTTCTTTTCTTGTCCCCCTTCTCTCTCTCTTACTCTCCCGCAGCCAGTGGCTTGATTGGTTTGAGTGTCAGCCTTAGGCCCTGAGGGTAGTTCAGTTGATTCAAGCATTGACCCTAGATGGGGGTTGCCAGATGGATCCTGGTCAGGGTGCAGGTGTGCATCTGTCTCTCTCTATTCCCTCCTCTCATTTAAAAAATAATCTAAAAAACTATTTTTGAAAAGTACTATGAACAATTGTATACCTACAAATTGTAAAACTTTAATAAAATGGAAAAATTACTAGAGAAACACAACTTACCAGGACTAAATTGTTAAGAAATAAAAGCAATCTTGCCAGACCAGGCAGTGGCAGAATGGATAGAGCATTGGACTGGGACGCAGAGGACCCAGGTTCAAAACCCTGAGGTTGCTGGCTTGAGCGCGGGCTCATCTGGTTTGAACAAAGCTCACCAGCTTGAGCCCAAGGTTGCTGGCTTGAGCAAGGGGTCACTTGGTCTGCCGTATCCCCCTGGTCAAGGCACATATGAGAAAGTAATCAATGAATAACTAAGGTGCCGCAACAAGGGATTGATGCTTCTCATCTTTCTCCTTTCCTATCTGTCTGTCCCTATCTGTCCCTCTCTCTGTCTGTCACAAAAAAATAAATAAAAAATCTTATTAGAACTATAAATCATAAAAATATTGAATCCATTTTTAATCAAAACCATCCCAACAGAGTAAATCCTGAGACCAGATAGCCTCACTGGTGAATTCTACCAAATATTTATGGAAGAATTAAAACTAATCTTCATTTAAACTCTGCCAAAAATTTGAAGATGGCATACTACCTGACTCATTCTATTAAACCAGAATTACCCAGATATCAGATCAGACAAAAACATTATAAGAATGAAAAAAGCAAAACAAAACTATAGACCAATGTTCCTTATAAATATTAATGCAGAAATCCTCAACAGAATAGTAGCAAATTGATTTCAGCTGTATATTAAAATTATTATATACCATGACTAAGTGGAATTTATTTCTGGAATACAAGGATGGTTCAACACATCAAAATAAATCAAGGTAATAAACCCCGTAATAGAATGAGAAGGAAAACTCACACATATGATAATCTCAGTTGGTTAAGATATATACAATTTGACAAAATTCAGCACCATTTTATGATAAAAAAACACTCAATAAACTAGGAATAGAGAAAAAATCTTTTCAGTATAACAAAGACTATATATTAAAAACGAAAGCAAACATCAGACTTAATAGTGAAAGACAGATTTTCCTCTAAGATCAGGCAGAAGAGAAGGATGCCGGCTCTTACCACTTCTATTCAGCATAGTACTGAAAGTCCTAGCCAGAACAACTGGGCAAGCATAATAAATAAAAGCATCAGATTTGGAATAGGAAAAAAATTATTTCTCTTTGTACAGGATATAATCTTATGAGTTGAAAACCCTAAAGACTAAAAGAAAAACTGCTAGAACTAATAAATTAATCCAGTAAAATTACAGAACAGGAAATCAAAGAGAAAAATCAGTTAGATTTCTACATTCTAACTATGAACAATTTGGGAAGAAAATTAAAAAAATAATTTTATTTACAATAGCATCACCATGACTTTCTTCCCTTTAGGTTGGCTATGGCTAAAATAAAACAGAAAAAAACAAAAAAAACAAATGTTGGTGAGGATGTGAGAAACCAGAACTCTTGTGCACTGCTGGAGGTAAAGTACATTACTGTAGCCACTGTCAGAAAAGACATTGTGGTCCTGCATAGAAGTCAGCATACAATTAGCATGTGACCCTACAATTCCATTTTAGGACACACATCCAAAACAATTAGCAGAAACTGAAACAAGAATTGGGAAAAATGTGTTGTCTAGTGTGGACAGAGTTTTAATTTGGGAAGATGAAAAAGTTTTGGAGGTAGATGGTGGTGATGTTTGCCCATCCATGAAAATGTACTTACTGACACCGAACAGTACACTAAAAATGGTTAGAATGGCAAATTCTATGTTATATAAGTTTTGTAATAATAAACAATCAAATAAATAAATAAATGAGCAAATGAATAAATAAATAAATAAAATTACCTCAAGGGAGGAAAAATAAAATCAACAACCGCTTATATCTGTTTATGAATGAGCCCTAGAGTCCACTTTGATGTGAGCCAGGCCTGCTGACTTTATTTGGGCTTCGTGGGCATGGGACCTGATCATGCTTTGAGAGTCTGTCTGTGACATCTCAGTCTGCCTGTAGTCACCATCTTGAAATTCTTAACCACGTTTGCACTGACTGGTCTCTGATTCTTATTTAGGTGGTTTCTGTAGCATACCATTGGCTCAGCAAGGGCGTGCCCCGCACAAGCGTGGGTCTGGCTGTCTGGGAGCTGGAGCAGTAGTAAGAAATGGTCACTTACTGTCCTCACCTGCATGGCTAGCCTATGACTGTTGCCATGGCGAGTGCAGAGTTTAGGATGGAAAGTATGAGGAGGAGAGATGAAGACAGAAGTTCTTCCTTCTTTATGGAGCATATGGATCAGACATCATCCATGGTCCCGAAAACAGCAAAGATTTCAAACCTATTTGTTCAGTGAAACGTGGCTGCTACAGATTCAGGAAGCCTGTGAGAGGAGTAGTTTCTTCACAAACTGGAGCAGACTGGGATATCGCAGACGCTTCCTCAGGCTCGAATTGCCCTTGTGGTCACTTAAACTCCTTCAGTCTATTTTACAGAAAACATGTTTCCAGCAACTTTCCCTTATGGTAAATGTAAAACTGATTTTTCTAAATAAAAGCACAACAATTTATTTCCACTTACCTGCTTTAAATTCTTACTGAAAACATTAAAAATATGATTCTGGCATTCTGTTTATCAACTATTTCATCTCATCTTTGCATCATTGAGTCTGGAAATAAATGAAATTGGAGCTTTCAATGTAAAAACTCTGTAGCCCTAAAACTTCTACTTTAAACAGAAAGTAAATCCACATTGCCAAAAAAATCGACTGGGCAGAAAGGTGCTCCCAGGGGATCCAATGGGGTGGTTTGCAAACTGGCCAAACGTTTGTCTTTAGCATCATCAGCTCCTGCACTCTGGTGTGTGTATGTGAAATCACCATCCTGAAATTAGTTTACATGTGAGTTCTGCAAGTCAATGAGCCATAGTCTAGGGAAGCCTCAGGATGTGTCTGCCGAAGCTCCCAACCAGCCTGCTGCTGCAGGAATCTGTGCTCAGGTTCACTAGCATCGGCCCAGTTGTTTTTCCTTCTAAGTGCTGGGCTATGCTTCAGTGCTTAAAGCAATCTCTCCAATATTGCTTACATTTAAATGTTTGTTTATCTGACAGAGATGCAAATAGATGTAGTCCTCTCTCTGAATATGCAGGACCCTCTGGAGGAGTTCAGATTTAAAAGAAAGTGACTAAATTTGGTTTAATATGTAACATACATATGTGTGTCACACACCACACTTCCAACTTTACACACATGTGCATACACATGTGCATACACACATGCATACATGAAACTAAATGCACAACCAAAATAGCAACTTTTTTTTTTGTAACACAGTATAGTTCTGTGCAGGTAATTTCCCTAACTGTTCATTATTATAGTAATTACTCACCTGGGGAGGCAGGAGGTGATGGACAACCCGTAGTTATGTTGTACTGTGTAGACAGGGGAAATGTGAAGGGATTAATTACACTGTAAGGCTAGCGATGGCATCTTTGTGGAGTTGAAATTCTGAGTTTGTGAAGTTGAAGCTTTGTATTTTTCTTGTAATCTTAAACCTTTCTAAAGACGGTTATGAAAGAGGGTAGAAATTTCCCCCAACCTTTACCAGAAGCAGATGAAACTGTGCATTTAACAGCAGAAACGCTAAATTTTGAATGTGTTGATTGTGCTTATCGCACCCACATTTATTATTATTACTTTTTAATTTTTAAGTACAGAGTCCATGGTTTATGGCTTTTTCTTTTGCTGAGTTATTCCTTGTCTTAACTCTTCTTTGCGTTTTTGATAGGAATTCTGCTCTTTGCAGACAAACATGACTTTCTCCTCAGCAAGGTCAGTAAAGACTCCAGACGTCACAACTACCTGGACACATGCTGATATTTCTTCACGGCAGCTTTTAAAATAATTTAAAACAAATAGAAGCTCATATGCCTTTTAAATGACCTGAAAGCATTCAGAGTGACCCACACAGGACAAAGTAACCTGGAGGAGAAACATTACAAATGGGCTTCTTAGAATGGAAGAAAGATATAACCAGATGGAAAAAATACATGTGAGAAAATATGCCTATTAGCTACTCTATTTAGATATAAAATTTGGATTGACAAGTGAAGAAAATTAAAAATTCTGAGCCTTTTTAGATTGATTGATTGATTGATTTTAACTGTGAGGAGGGGCAATACTGAGACTGACTCTCACATGCACCCCAACTGGGATCCACCTGGAAATCCCTGTCTGGGGCTGATGATTGAATCAACTGAGCTATCCTCAGCACCTGGGGCCATACTTGAACCAACTGAACTGCTGGCTGCAAGAGGGGAAGAGGGGGAGAAGGGGGAGAAGGAAGGAGAAATAGTAGATGGTCACTTCTCCTATGTTTCCTGACCGGATATCAAACTCAGGACAGCCATATGCCAGGCCTGTGCTCTATCCACTTAGCAAGCCTGCCAGGGCTTCTGTTGATTTGTAATATCTAAACAGACCCTATTCTGTACTACTCCCATAGATTGGGAGATTTCTTTTTTTTCTTCTTTTCTTTTTGGTGAGAGAAAGGGAGATAGTGAGGCAGACTCCTACATGCACCCTGACAAGGATCCACCTGGAAACCCTTGTCTAGGGTGGATGCTCGAGTACCAAGCTATTTTTAGCACCTGAGGCCTATGCACTGAGACCAACCTACCTATTCTCAGCACCTGGGGCCATGCTCAAACTAATTGAGCCACTGACTATGAGATGAGAAGAGGGAAAGAAGGGGAAGAAGGAGTGCAGGGAAAAACAGATGGTCACTTCTCTTGTGTGTCCTGACCGGGAATTGAACTCAGGACATTCATAACCTGAGTGAACGATCTATCCATTGAGCCACTGGACAGGGCCGGAATAATTCTTTATAATGCTTTTAAAAACATTTTCTCATTTAAAAATAGTCAAGCCCAAGTAGTGCCAACTTCCCTTATAGAGCAAGTTTTAAAAAAATTATGAAGCATGCACAATGCCCTGAATCTCTGCTCCAAATCTGTTTTAATCTTTGGATATCCCATCAGGGTCCCATTTAATTATGGTCTCTTGTCCTTTCACCATCTCTGCCTCAGAAAATAATTTGATAAATTAATTTATAGCCAGATAAAGTAAATAATCAGTCCTAAAGTATTTCTTCTGTTTCTTAGCAGGGAATGGTGGTATCTCAAATGTCAGCCAGATAGAAGGGGACAGTAGCTGCATCACTGACGCTGGGCAGAAATTAAATAAAGATACTATTCTATCAGTGATAAAATTTTCCCTGCTCCTCTAACAGTCAACTATAACACTTTTTGGGGAAATCAAAACATTGGCTAGAATCAGTCTTTAGAACAAGCTTGCTATAAAAGCAGGAATATACTTTTCATTTTGGTGAAGACATGAGACTAGATTGAGGTATCAGGGAGCTTTGGGAGAGCTGAGACCTTCATCCTGAAGCCACCACCCCATCTCTCACTTACATAACTGGTTTTGTTATTAGATCTCAAGAGGAGTACTGGGAAATGACCAGATCAAAAGGAAAACTGCTCAAAGGTCAGAGTAAATAACTACTTCCTCCTAAGAAATATGCCTCGGCTAATATTGTGGATGGTAGCTAGTAATTTTGCCACTCGGTACGTCATTTGCAGAACTTCCGAAGCCCTAATCATCGCCCAGAGGAGAGACTGTCTAATTTGAGCTATGCTGGACCATGCAGTGCTCAGCTCTGAACTGCAGCGTTGTACGTGGTCAGTCTTTGAGACCCATCTTCTGCTTTGGTGCCTCTTGACATCAAGCGTAATTGAGTAGATAAATCATCCCTATTTCTCTATGATGAGTTACTGCACTTTTTATCTTTCCATGAAAGTCGTTGGGAAAAGTCTGAAAAATGTGTGCTCGTCTTGGCTGCAGTTCACAGACATTTTGTCTCTAATTCTTCTTTTGACAACATGGAGAGATTTTTTTTTGTTCAACTCATGCTGATGCAAAGGGAATTTGAGGGTCTCTCTTTTTTCTTTTGCCCTCAGTTTAATTTGTGATCATCTTTCCTTCCATTCTGAAAGATAACTAGAAATCAGTCTTCTGAACAGCACTGTTTGCTGCTGACATTTTAAAAAGGAAAGCTGTCAAGACGGCCAGGTTTTTTTTTTTATGTTTAAGATATTCCCTGGCTTATTCTGAACTTGCCTTTCATGTTTGATTTTAGTGTTTGAGGTCAACTGAAGATTGTTTTAAAGACGAAGTTGAGTCTAAATTAAGAGCTCTTAATGCAAAATTTCCCCATGCCCGTGTCCTCTGGACAGCAGTTACTATTGGTCAGCATCATATGTGAGAAGGGTTTTTGGTATGGATGACCATTTTATTTATACCTCTGGAGGTTTTAGATAGATTTGCTTTATTTTTCTATGCATATCTATTCATAATGTATGGCATTTGAACACCTTGGAGAAATAAAGCAAGTCCCCAAATAAAGCAATAATGAAATATAACTTGAGATAGGCTGAGTTTCTTTTTTTTTTTTTTTTTTTTTTTTTTAATAAATTTTTATTAATGGTAATGGGATGACATTAATAAATCAGGGTACATATATTCAAAGAAAAGAAAACATGTCTAGGTTATTTTGTCATCAAATTATGTTGCAAACCCCTCGCCCAAAGTCAGATTGTCCTCCATCACCCTCTATCTAGTTCTCTGTGCCCCTCCCCCTCCCCCTAACTCTCTCCCTCCCTCCCTCCCATGTCCTCCCTCCCCCCACCCTTGGTAACCACCACACTCTTGTCCATGTCTCTTAGTCTCATTTTTATGTTCCACCAATGTATGGAATCATGTAGTTCTTGTTTTTTTCTGATTTACTTATTTCACTCCTTATAATGTTATCAAGATCCCACCATTTTGCTGTAAATGATCTGATGTCATCATTTCTTATGGCTGAGTAGTATTCCATAGTGTATATGTGCCACATCTTCTTTATCCAGTCTTCTATTGAAGGGCTTTTTGGTTGTTTCCATGTCTTGGCCACTGTGAACAGTGCTGCAATGAACATGGGGCTACATGTGTCTTCACGTATCAATGTTTCTGAGGTTTTGGGGTATATACCCAGTAGAGGGATTGCTGGGTCATAAGGTAGTTCTATTTGCAGTTTTTTGAGGAACCACCATACTTTCCTCCATAATGGTTGTACTACTTTACAGTCCCACCAACAGTGAATGAGGGTTCCTTTTTCTCCACAGCCTCTCCAACATTTGCTATTACCCGTCTTGTTGATAATAGCTAATCTAACAGGAGTGAGGTGGTATCTCATTGTAGTTTTGATTTGCATTTCTCTAATAACTAATGAAGCTGAGCATCTTTTCATATATCTGTTGGCCATTTGTATCTCTTCCTGGGAGAAGTGTCTGTTCATGTCCTCTTCCCATTTTTTTATTGGATTGTTTGTTTGTTTGTTGTTGAGTTTTATGAGTTCTTTGTAAATTTTGGATATTAGGCCCTTATCTGAGCTGTCGTTTGAAAATATCAGTTCCCATATAGTTGGCTGTCTGTTTATTTTGATATCAGTTTCTCTTGCTGAGCAAAAACTTTTAATTCTGATGTAGTCCCATTCATTTATCTTTGCCTTCACTTCTCTTGCCATTGGAGTCAAGTTCATAAAATGTTCTTTAAAACCCAGGTCCATGATTTTAGTACCTATGTCTTCTTCTATGTACTTTATTGTTTCAGGTCTTATATTTAGGTCTTTGATCCATTTTGAATTAATTTTAGTACACGGGGACAGGCTGTAGTCGAGTTTCATTCTTTTGCATGTGGCTTTCCAGTTTTCCCAACACCATTTGTTGAAGAGGCTTTCTTTTCTCCATTGTATGTTGTTGGCCCCTTTATCAAAGATTATTTGACCATATATATGTGGTTTTATTTCTGGGCTTTCTATTCTGTTCCATTGGTCTGAGTGTCTATTTTTCTGCCAATACCATGCTGTTTTGATTATTGTGGCCCTATAATATAGTATAAAGTCAGGTATTGTAATGCCCCCAGCTTCATTCTTTTTCCTTAGGATTGTTTTGGCTATTTGGGGTTTTTTATAGTTCCATATAAATCTGATGATTTTTTGTTCCATTTCTTTAAAAAATCTCATAGGGATTTTGATGGGAATTGCATTAAATTTGTATATTGCTTTGGGTAATATGGCCATTTTGATTATATTTATTCTTCCTATCCAAGAACAAGGAATATTTTTCCATCTCATTGTATCTTTTTCGATTTCCCTTAACAATGCTTTGTAATTTTCATTATATAGGTCCTTTACGTTCTTTGTTATGTTTATTCCTAGGTATTTTATTTTTTTTGTTGCAATCGTGAAGGGGATTATTTTTTTGAGTTCGTTTTCTAATATTTCATTGTTGGCATATAGAAAGGCTATGGACTTTTGTATGTTAATTTTGTATCCTGCGACCTTACTGTATTGGTTTATTGTTTCTAATAATCTTTTTGTGGAGTCCTTCGGGTTTTCGATGTATAGGATCATATCATCAGCAAAAAGTGATAGCTTTACTTCTTCTTTTCCGATATGGATGCCTTTTATTTCTTTGTCTTGTCTGATTGCTCTGGCCAGAACTTCTAGCACCACGTTGAATAAGAGTGGAGAGAGTGGACAACCCTGTCTTGTTCCTGATTTAAGGTAGAAAGTCCTCAGTTTTATGCCGTTTAATAGGATGTTGGCTGATGGTTTATCATATATGGCCTTTATCATGTTGAGATATTTTCCTTCTATACCCATTTTGTTGAGAGTCTTAAACATAAAATTGTGTTGTATTTTATCAAAAGCCTTTTCTGCATCTATTGATAAGATCATGTGGTTTTTGTTCTTTGTTTTGTTGATATGGTGTATTACGTTAACCGTTTTGCGTATGTTGAACCATCCTTGAGATTCTGGGATGAATCCCACTTGATCATGATGTATTATTTTTTTAATATGTTGTTGTATTCGGTTTGCCAGTATTTTGTTTAGTATTTTAGCATCTGTATTCATTAGAGATATTGGTCTGTAGTTTTCTTTCTTTGTGCCATCCTTGCCTGGTTTTGGTATGAGGGTTATGTTGGCCTCATAAAATGTGTTTGGAAGTATTGCTTCTTCTTCAATTTTTTGGAAGACTTTGAGTAGAATAGGAACCAAGTCTTCTTTGAATGTTTGATAGAATTCACTAGTATAACCGTCTAGGCCTGGACTTTTATTTTTCGGGAGATTTTTAATAGTTTTTTCTATTTCCTCCCTGCTGATTGGTCTGTTTAGGCTTTCTGCTTCTTCATGACTCAGTCTAGGAAGGTTGTATTGTTCTAGGAATTTATCCATTTCTTCTAGATTGTTGTATTTGGTGGCATATAATTTTTCATAGTATTCTACAATAATTCTTTGTATATCTATGATGTCTGTGGTGATCTCTCCTCTTTCATTTTGGATTTTATTTATTTGAGTCCTGTGTCTTTTTTCCTTGGTGAGTCTTGCCAAGGGTTTGTCAATTTTGTTGATCTTTTCAAAGAACCAGCTCCTTGTTTTATTGATTTTTTCTATAGTTTTTCTGTTCTCTATTTCATTTATTTCTGCTCTGATTTTTATTATCTCCTTTCTTCGGCTGGTTTTGGGTTGTCTTTGTTCTTCTTTTTCTAGTTCCTTAAGGTGTGAAGTTAAGTGGTTTACTTCGGCTCTCTCTTGTTTGTTCATATAGGCCTGAAGTGATATGAACTTTCCTCTTATTACTGCTTTTGCTGCATCCCAGAGATTCTGATATGTCGTATTTTCATTTTCATTTGTCTGTATATATCTTTTGATCTCTGCGCTTATTTCTTCTTTGACCCATTCATTTTTTAAAAGTATGTTGTTTAGTTTCCACATTTTTGTGGGATTTTTTTCCTCCTTTTTGCAGTTGAATTCTAGTTTCAAGGCTTTATGATCAGAAAATATGCTTGGTACAATTTCAATTTTTCTAAATTTGCTGATATTGTCTTTGTGGCCCAACATATGGTCAATTCTTGAGAATGTTCCATGTACACTAGAGAAAAATGTATACTCTGTCGCTTTGGGATGAAGTGTCCTGTAGATGTCTATCATATCCAGGTGTTCTAGTATTTTGTTTAAGGCCACTATATCTTTATTGATTCTCTGTTTGGATGACCGATCTAGAGCCGTCAGCGGTGTATTGAGGTCTCCAAGTATGATTGTATTTTTGTTAGTTTTTGTTTTAAGGTCAATAAGTAGCTGTCTTATATATTTTGGTGCTCCTTGGTTTGGTGCATATATATTAAGGATTGTTATGTCTTCTTGATTCAACTTCCCCTTAATCATTATGAAATGACCATTTTTGTCTCTGAGTACTTTTTCTGTCTTGTAGTCAGCATTATTAGATATGAGTATTGCTACGCCTGCTTTTTTTTGGGTGTTGTTTGCTTGGAGTATTGTTTTCCAGCCTTTCACTTTGAATTTGTTTTTATCCTTGTTGCTTAGATGTGTTTCTTGTAGGCAGCATATAGTTGGATTTTCTTTTTTAATCCATTCTGCTACTCTGTGTCTTTTTATTGGTAAGTTTAATCCATTTACATTTAGTGTAATTATTGACACTTGTGGGTTCCCTACTGCCATTTTATAAATTGCTTTCTGTTAGTTTTGTATCTAGTTTGATTCTTCTCTTTTGTTTTTCTATCATTTGTTTTTGTTTGTTTGTGTTCCATACTTCTTTCCTCTGTTGCTACCTTTTTTAAGTCAAGTGTTTTTGTGGTGGTTTTTTTAAGGGTGATTACCATTAAGTAATGAAAAGGGTACCTACCATATTCATTGTAGTACCCTATCTTATAAGTATTTCTGCACTTCATCATCCTTTGCTACTGTTAATCTCCATCTTCTCCCCCCTTTTTTTCCTTTGTTGTCACAGTTTAAGTTTGGTTTTATTGTGTTCTTGGTGGAGCTGTTACTTGTGGTGTTGTTTTCTTTTGTTCTTTGAATCTGGTTGGAAAACTCCCTTTAGTATTTCCTGGAGTGGGGGCTTTCTGTTGATAAATTCTCTCATCTTTTCTGTATTTGTGAATGTTTTTATATCTCCTTCATACTTGAAGGATAGCTTTGATGGGTATAGTATTCTTGGCTGAAAGTTCCTCTCTTTCAGGGCTTTAAATATTGGGGTCCACTCTCTTCTAGCTTGTAGAGTTTCTGCTGAGAAATCTGATGATAATCTAATAGGCCTTCCTTTATATGTTGTACTCTTCTTTTCCCTGGCTGCCTTGAGAATTTTTTCTTTGTCATTGGTTTATGTCATCTTTATTATGATGTGCCTTGGAGTGGGTTTGTTGGGGTTAAGAAAACTTGGTGTTCTGTTTGCTTCTTGAATTTGAGGCTTTAGTTCCTTCCACAGGCTTGGGAAGTTCTCGTCTATTATTTGTTTGAGTATATTCTCCATTCCATTTTCTTTCTCTTCTCCCTCTGATATACCTATTATTCTTATGTTATTCTTTCTGATGGAGTCAGACAATTCCTGTAGGGCTTTCTCGTTTTTTATTATTTTTGAGTCTCTTTCTTCTTCTCTCTGTTGTGCCTCAAGTTGTTTGTCTTCTATTTCACTAATCCTATCTTCAATCTGGGCTGTTCTGTTAGCTAAGCTTGTTACCTCGTTTTTCAGCTCGTGAATTGAGTTTTTCATTTCTGTTTGATTTGTTTTTATAGTTTCAATTTCCTTGGTAATATATTCTTTGTGTTCATTGAGTTGTTTTCTGATCTCCCTATATTGCCTTTCTGTGTTTTCTTGTATATCTCTGAGTATTTTTAAGATTTCTATTTTAAATTCTCTGTCATTTAGCTCCAAGGCTTCCAATATGTTAAGTCTTTTCTCCATAGATTTTTCCACATCTATTTGTGTTACCTCTCTTTCTTTTGTATCCATAATATTCGATTTCCTCTTTCTTATCGGCATCTGAGGGTGGTCTTATTGATAGCACTAATTAGAATTAATAAAGAGTAAAAAGTAAAAAAAAAAAAAAAAAAAAAAAAAAAAGGGTAAAACACCCCACAAAAAAAAACAGTAATAATTTATTATTTCCCCCTTTTTTTCTCTCTTCTCTTTCCCTCCTCTCCCCTCCTCAGGGAAATATCGTGCCTATAATGGAGCGCCTGATTTGGGGTGAAGAGTTCAAGGGGCAAAAAAAAAGGGAGTAGGGACCTACTAAATGAAAAAAAAAAAAAAAGGAAGAAAATCTTAGACAAGCATAAGATGATTTGCTTGTAAGTGATGGTCAACTAAGAGATATAATGAGAGGAATAAGAGGGAACCAGAAAAAAGGACCAAAAAAGAATAATAAAGAAGAAAAAATAAAAATAATAAGTAAAAATCTGTTGTATTAAGTGGAGCGAAGACTAAATACAATGGAGACCTTGGGTTGGGAGGACCCAAAATGCCACAAAAATAAACAAACAAGAAAAAAAAATTAAAAACAAAAGCAAAAAAGAGAAATAAAGCCAAAAAAAAGCCTTGAGTCCCAAATTAACTAATTTGTTCGTGATTGAGGATTATATGGGAGGAAAGTAAAATGAGAAAAGAAAAAACAAATAGAAAGGAAAAAATAAGAAAGAGAAAAACGAAGGAAGAAATAAAATAGGAAGAGAAAAAAACAAAATAAAGCAAAAAAAAAAAAAAACAAAAGAGGAGAGAGTGAGAGTTAAGTGTTTTGGAGTATAACCTTAAAGGAGGGTGAGGATGAAGAAGAAAAATAAAATGCAACACTCATGAGTAATGTAGTTCAAGAAAGGGGAAGTATAAGATGGGCAGAGAATAGAAGGACCGAGGTGGAGGAAATAAAGGCAAAAAGATAGAAGAAACAAACAACAACAACAACAAAAAAAAATTAGTGGATCAAGTTGTAAAGTCTGTGGGTTTTTCTTGATTTTGAGAGGTTAACTTCTTCCTTTTTCTTTTCTCTCCCTCTTCCTGGTCAGTGACTCTGTACCCCAGGCTCTGCCCCTGTGTCACTCTTAGGTAGGGATTTTCAGTTGATGGGATTCTATGGCAATGTCATATAATTGGCTTTAGTCTTGCTGGAAGTAAAGGCTTGTTGGCGTTTGCAAGGTTCAACGATGAGAGAGTTTGCTTTCCTGGATTCTCTCTCCTAGTCCCCCCTTTCTGAATTAGCAGCCTGGTGATCCAGCTATAAGGCTGCAACTGCTTCTGCCTGGGGAGTAAGAGGCTCAAAGAGCTGGGAAATCCCCACTCTATCCCCACTCAGTGCAAGGCTTTGGGAAAGGCTCTGAGAGTCAGGGCCTCCAGTGTAATCAGGCGGGGGTGGGAGTCAATTGTTGTCAAGGTGACTGATCAGCGCCTATCATTTAGTTGGACCTCTCAACCCAGGCTTTCCACACTTTGTAGCCTGTTTTTGCAGGGAAGAAGAGGCACTAGTCTCTGCTTACGACTAGTGTAGTATAGACCTTATTATCTGCCAAGTCCTTCTTGTTAGCGTTTATCCCTGAATATGGAGGCTCTATCAATCAGAAGTTGCCCCCGCCCCTTTAGCGAGAGGCACTAAAAAATATCACGCCTCTTGTCTTGGATCGCTGAACTGAGAGAGATCTTATCAATTAGAACCGAGGGTACGCAGATTTCATGGGTTAAGCTAATTTCAGTGATTGGGTCGCAGCTGTGTTTCCGAAGGTATTTTAGGCTGCCTGCGCGCGCCCCTCCCCCAACGCTTGATTGTTAGCTTGAATGGCTGGGTGAGGTGCCCCACCCACGGAGAGAATCTCCCAAGCCTCTCCCGCTCGCCCCGCCGCTGGCGGCTGGACCGCACCAGGCGCAGGATAATGGAGCCCCCTGGGTGTGCGGGCCAGCAGGGCGCCCTGGGCGTGTGGAATGCCCAAGGCACACTGGCGAATGGGGCGACCCCCACTCGCAGTGTGCGGGCCGCTGGGAACGTCAGCGGTGCTCAACCAGACCGGGCGCGCGCGCGGTTGCTCGCGGCGGCTCGCGGTTCCCAAGTATATGGGCTGACTCACCACAGGTGCACTTCCTTGTGGTTTGAAAGAACGTCCCTGTGGTAGCTTCCTCCACACCCACGTCTCTCAGATTCAAGTGATAACAGTCCTTTCGCTATCAGTTTGTGTGGAACTCCGGAATGCTCCGAGGATAAATTTTTCTGTTTCTAGTTGATAAATTTGTTGTGATTTAGGGGAGAGCTGTCGGACGCGCTGCTCACGGCGCCATTTCCGTGACGTCTGAGTTTCAATTTTAGAGAAAACAGGGGTCCATGAACCAAGGTCAAGATTCTTTTCCCTCATTGCACTAGGTTGGAGCTAAGGGTGAAATACCCCTGGAAAAACAGGCATAGAGGCATAGGGTCTGTGTGACCTGGATATGCAGCTCTCTCGTGGAATCTTGCTGAGTGTAGAAAAAGCGCTTCTGTCTTATGAAGGCTTCTGCAGGGCACACCAGCCATCCGACTTGGTGGGTTGACAGCTCTCACCCCATAATGGACAGTTCTGGCATCCCGGTCACTGAGCACTCCCTCTCTCTCAGGTCTAGTAGCATTTCATGGGTTGTTTTGTGAGTTGTATAATTCTTTGTTTCACATTACATTGCTTTGCTCCACAACTCTAAGGATCTGTTCTGTTATCTACCATTGAGTCCTGCCACCAACCCCACAGGACATTCTTCTCTGTCCCACAGCATTCTCATGGGGTGTCTAGGTCACGTGGAACAACAGGCAGGGCTGCTTTCCCCACAGCCTGACCTGCTACCGGACCTTTCCCTGCTCCAAGTCCCACTTAATGGTGACAACAGCCTTTTCAGTCACCCAGTGTATGAATTTGAGTAATGTTTCCAAGTGGGAAATATTCTGATCCAAAGAGACCTCTCAGGCACATGGTCCCTTCTTTGTGATGCAGTGATTTACCCTTTATTTAGAGAGGGCATACCCATCAGTACCTCACCGCTGGACCTCCAAATATCTTACTGATGTCATAGTGGAATTTTGTGACCACCTCTGAAGCATATGACTCTATCAAGGGCTCCATGGTGTTAACCACTTCTTGATCATCCAGTTCGATTTACATGAAGTCATCCATACAGTAGGTTGATGTGATGTGGAAAGTTGTTCAGATGGCCCAGGTCTCCTGAAGTATATTATGAAAAAGGGCAAGGATGTTACATCACCTTGAGAAAAATTGTTTGTATATTATATTTCACCTTCTACATACATGTTTCATGTTCATTGTTCCTGATCCTCTTATCTGATAAGTATGAAAAACGAGATGCTCAACAAGTCAAGGGCCACATGCCATGTCACAGAAGCCATGAAAATAAGCTTTACCAAGAATCACCTCTGGTATGAGACAGCAAGGTGGGTTTACCAGTTGTCTGAGTTTGCACTCATCTGCCCTCTCTGTCTGCCCAGGATCTATGATATTCCTGCAGGGGTTGGATGCTTCCTCCCCAAGTGGGATTCAGGTCTCAAAACTGGCTCTGGCCAGGAAACTGGGTAAGGAATGGGGATTATAATAGTGTGACCACTTTTAGCTTGCTATTTGTCATCTATCTTGATTTCTTCTGGTGGTACAAATGAAGTGGTCATTTGTGGCTGCCTGTCTATGCTGCTCCAGGAATACATATTCAGTTAACCAGTTCTATAACTCTGCAGACCAGATACCCCTACCTTGCTATCTTTATGATACTCAAATCCACCAGCTTTTAGCTGCTAAGTGTCCTAAGTGTCACTACCTGGCCATTCCATGCTTTTGCTGGCAATATTTTTTTCTGTCAAAAATAATGCATCTTAGTTTCATTGAAACACAAGATACAACCATTTTTCTCCAGGTAATTTCAGAAAACAAATTTTAATTTTGTCATCATAAGACCCTAAGATATCCCTTCCCTGTGGTTACTATATTACTGTACATCCTCAGGATTGCCTTTAAGGAGATGCATTCTTCTTAATATGTATAGTTAAAATTCTTCAGATAATATCTTTTTGTATATAAATTTATATAAAATTCCCTTTTATATGTAAATAAATATATTATAATGTATTTCCTTATTTACTTAGTATATTGAAAAATATTGACAATATTTTTCTGCTGCCCAATGTAATAACAATACTCTTAATACCATTAATGCTGGTGGTAGCTAAAGTTTCTTTGTGAACTTCCTTTTTTAAATACTTTATATGTATTAGCCAATTTAGTGTTTGTAAGACCCTAATACATAAATGAAATTATACCCTCTAATACCATGTTTTAGGAGGAAACAAATTGGACACAAAGATTATAACTTGCCTAAAGAATCTCCAGATCTATGTGTGTTTGAAGACAGCTTAGCTTGGGGGTCATTATCTTCTGTGCTCACATATGTTGTCTATATTGTAGAGAAAAATCCCTAGGTTGAAGTTTTCTTCTGTTGAGGTTATTACAAACGGCAAGATCCAAGTGCCAGTCAAATAATTGGCCTTATATTAAGTGTATTTCAGTGTTATTCTTTCCAGACGTAGAGTCTTTTCACAGCTCATTACATCCTATCTTTTTTTTTTCCCTTTTAAATTAATATCTTTCTGAGCCCAGTGCTGAACTCACTCAAGGCAGAAGTTATGAAAAAGCATAATGGGGTTTTCATTAGGAGACATGTTTCTAGCAAGTCAGTTAAATGAAAGAGCTGATCATTTAAAATACAGAAAAGAATAGATCATTTTGAATAAAAAAGAATAAGTTACATTCAAATGTTTTCTATAATCTTAATAGTCCTTCAAACTTTGGCAAAAAGGTGACAAGCAGTTGGTTGAAAAAACCCAGAGGTGCGTGTTGAGAAATGACTCGCCTGCTGGCGTATGCAAATGACCACAGACTGGCTGCCATTAAAACTGCACTTGCTTTACTTTGTAATGTGTCTTGTTTTCTTTTGATTGCAAAAATAATTCATGTTAATTGATGAACACCCGGAAAAACAGATAATATTAAGATTGCTCTA
This sequence comes from Saccopteryx bilineata, assembly GCF_036850765.1. Taxonomy (NCBI): domain Eukaryota; kingdom Metazoa; phylum Chordata; class Mammalia; order Chiroptera; family Emballonuridae; genus Saccopteryx; species Saccopteryx bilineata. The sequence goes on from NC_089494.1 coordinate 164,642,293, forward strand.
AATTTTATTGCTTTGAGGTAAATATGCAACAATTTGAGCTGCTTCCCTGATTCTTTGAATCCCTTCTCTCCAAAGTCATGACCTAACTCGCCAGTCCTGCTGTTGGAAGTGGAAACAGATGCAGAGCAATGCGCTCCAGATCCCCAAGTGCACAAATACAGGGCACCCTGCTCCCCCCACCTTGTCCTCTCCTGAGTCGTCAGACACGTGCACACACACGTTAATATTTTTGCTTAAAATGTCCAGGCTCTGGCCACTGGGAACTGTTTTCATTTGCCCCTTTAGCATGACCCCATCAATGTGGGACAGGTTTGGGTTGTTCATTTCTTTACTTTGTTTTTTCTTCTTCAGTATTTCCTTACTTTCTGGATGTTTCAGGTTGATCTTGCATATTCCCTGTGCTAGTCCTAAAATCAGCCATTTCTCCAAGGAACCTTTTTTCCTTTTTATTGTAGGATCATATTAGAAATGGGATCTAGGTGCATGGGGGACTTTGGAGCAAGGAAATAGATGTGTGTATATCCATGCATGTATACATAAATATTTCTATAGGTAAGGTCTCGATCTGTATTAAGCTAAGCATGTGTCTTACCTCTAGTCTGTGACCACGTGGATTATCCTGCCCTTCTCCCTAGTTTATCTGCAACCAATACCTCTAACAGTGAGAAATCTGGCTCCCACCGTCCACCATCCATTTACTCTATTGGTCAATTTTGGAACACCTGTAAGACAGTATTAGAATTGATAACCTGTGTCCTGTAGGAACAACCTTATCATCCAGAGAATAGTACTCTGTGCACTTATGCCTTCACTCTTACAAATTCCATTCAGTTCCAGAGTGAGTGGGGTCAGAACCTGGCTCCACCCCTTCAGTGAGAGTGTTTCGTACATTTGCAATACAGGCATTCCCTCTGGCCCCCTCTCAACATACTTATCTAATAGTCACCTCCATCCCATGAGATGTATAATATCTTATCAACTTTAGTCACATGAAAAAATTTACTTTTTTTTGCATTTCTTTAATTACTTGTGGTTTAATTTTTTTCCAATATTATTTGCATTTTCTTTATTATTAATTTTCTCATTAGTATCTGGCTGACTTTCTTTTGTTAAGGTCATGATTTTCTGTTGATTGATAAGTTATTTATGTAGTAATTAACAAGATGTGTATCAGATATGTTATAAATAATTCTCTTATTTTTTGTTCTTTTTCCTTACACTGGTGTTTAAGAGACCTATGTTAAAAGGTATACATTTTCAATTTTTATTTTACCTACTAATTTTAAACACCAAGTTTCTACAACCATACAATTTTCTCCTAATATGTATAAAAGCTACTTGAGGTAGTTTAAATCCAGAGTGAAAATCCTTGTGAAAATCTTTTGCAAGCTGCAACCCCTTTCCAGACTATGCACACACATATCTACAACTGTTTGCCTGAAATTTCTGGGGTGTATGGTCACCAGATGAAGAACCAAAACTGAATTCATTCCTTCTACTGCATTGATGAGAAATATTTTGACATTCAGAGAGACTGAGTTTCCCCACATTTTATAAGAAATAACTGGGAGTTGGCACTAGAGCTCGGCTCCTCAATATTTAGCAAGGGTTCTTTCCATCCATACATCCTACCTCCCAAATTATTGGACAGATTGGCAACCCAGTGACTCAACTGTGAAGAACTTAATAATGTTATAAATGATTTTTTAAAATTATGACTGATAGTGGTATTTGATACCTCATCATAACCATCATAGAAAACATTTGCTACATTCTGGTAATAGAAGTGATTATTGCAGAACATGGACACAAAGGTGAATGGAAATGTAGACACATCATTTATTTCTTGAAGTGAAATGATACTTCTAATTTTTCCAACTACCAGTTTCTTCTGTTAAAATTGATGTCTTACAGTGGTTTTATTTAGTTTAGCTTTTAAGAAAGCTAATACTTTAAGTTGAAAGGATTAAGTTTTAAAGGTATGGTAATAAAAAAACAACCAGCAGAGAACATACTTTTCTGTAGAAATTAGAGCATATAGGCTGTGGCCTGCCTTCCCTATGTGTAATGAATTATTCATAACCATCCGTTACTGCTCTGGTTCTGAGACTTCAAACAGCATGCTTTCTTAGTTCCCAGTCCCTTGTGGATTCTTCACATTTCTAATCAGTCTATGCATATGAGGGTCATCAACAAACTGAATCTCAAAGAAAAATACTATATTGTGAAGTAGTTTGTATCAGTCAGTCAATAAACATGTATTGAGCACATATGATATGGGAGACATTGTAATTTATCTAGACAGAAATACACAGCAATATAAGACATGAAAGTTTCTGGGAAGCAGCTTAAACTGGCGGATTTGATAAACACATGGAACATGAATTCGTCCTACACAACATTAGAAAATAAATGACAATTATGTAAAATGCACAATAAATGAGGAAGAGATAAAGATTTAGCAGAAAGCAGATGTGTATATTCAGACATCCTGTATATGAATGTGCAAATATTTGTGTATGTGTGTGCACATGTATGCATAAATAAATGACTAAGGTATAAAGGTATGTCATCTTGAGAAATAATAAAAAAGTATATGTACTGTAAAGTAAGATGGGCTAAAAAAATTAATACATATATTATTAATTTCAATTGAAAATACAAAGTAAAAATTATTAAATTCACTTGATAATTCTCAGGAACCCATATTTAGTAAGGTTTTTTTACAGCCAATAATCATGTTTGTTCTATGGTAGTAAACTTTTTTTAAAAAAAATAAGAAAGGTTTATTTAAAAAACACATTTATTGATTTTAGAGAGAAAGAAAGGGAGAGAGAAGAATGAGGGAGAGAGAGAAAGAGAAACATTGATTTGTTGTATCACTTATTTATGCATTTATTGGTTGATTCTTGTTTGTGCCCTGGCTGGGGATTGAAACTGAAACCTTGGTGTATCAAGACAATGCTCTAACCAACTGAGCTATGCAGCCAGGGCCACGCAGTAAACTTTTTAATTTTATTCTTGGAAAAGTCTCTTACTTTAAAAAATGGTTAAGAAACACATTTTATAATGTTCTATTTCATCATAAAACAATATGCACAATTTTGAATAAATGTGTACATCCATTCTTCAAAGGGTGAGAAACTTCTTAGTGTTGGTGTTTAGGGTGATTAAGTAATTCAATTTTCAATCATTATCATTTATTGTGGGAAACAATGCTAATTTGGTCATAAGCAGAATATTTATATTTTCTGAATAGCATGTGTCCTCAGAGAAAATATGCATTAAGAGATATGAGGAAAAAGTAAAGATTCATATAAATATTTTATACTCTACTAAAAACAGAATACAATGCCAATTAATTTCTATTGTAGCTCTTGGTTGGCCATACTCCACTGTATCAATGGAAGAGAGGATATTTGTACTGTGACTGACAGGTATTAGAGAACAGAACTTGCCCTGAATTTACACAAGAATCAGTGATTTTAACCTGGTTCTCACTCTTGCTCTATTCTCTTTTTATCAACCTGGTGTTTCTCTAGTGTTAATTGTCTGTATTTATTTATTAGTGTTTCTTGAAACACAACAATGCTGCAAGCATTGGTCTCAGGAGTCAGGATTTGAAAACAGTGCATATGGGTGAAAGGTTAATTTGAAAGTGTGAAAATGAAGTGAAAAAACTTTCTGGAGTTCAGAAGACCAGCAACTAGCTTCACCTAGTTTATTTATTTTGGCAAATATTCATAGGTAATACCTATAAAGGGAGCTGAACTACCTCCCCCTGTCAAACTGCCTCAAACATGAGATCAGGAAGTGCACACCGAGAAAATGTGCACAGTGCCCAAGCACAAGCAGAAAGACTGGAAGTGGGAAAGTAAGACAGTTTTTTTTAAAGTAGGTATTTTGAAGTATAGGTCCAAAACCGGACTCTGTAGTTTCCTGAAGATAACATAATCTTGTACACTGATGTCTCATTAAAAAAAAGCTCCAGTTATTTGCATTAATTTTTAAACCATGAGATCTTGCTGATCAATGTATGTTAATTCCAACAGTAACTATAGGTGATTCTCTGCACAAAATTAATTTTTCCCACTGATCCTATCTAAAATTTCAGCTTCTCCAGGGTAGAAAATGAGTATCTCTCATCACACTTACTCCATTTGCTTCGTATATAGTAGACTCATAACTTCACGTAAAAACATGTGCGATAACCTATATTACTTGATTCACTTCTTAAGCATGTCCAAAGGCCAAGATTTAACTATAAATAAGTGACAGAAAATCACAGATTGTATGATAAAAATTAATCAAACTCTTTGTATTTAAATGTCAGTTCACTTTGCAGAAACATCAGAATATTAAAAGAGAAGCTGGAGAGAAATCAATAAGTAAAATATTGTCCACAGTTACTCCTGAGTCATTCTCATAAAATACAATAATATTTGGGTACCATATAGTGAAACACCTTATTTTATGATCTGTTAACTAGCTATATGTTTATTTCATCAATAAGATATGTTGCTAAATAGTCTTAATTAAGATAAAATAAAATGTTCTTTATCTTCGTTGAAAAAATAAATTATCTCGAAGTTCACATAAATTATTTTTGCTTAGAACAAGACATTTAAAACATTTTCAAAGACATTAAGTCTTCAGGCTTTAAAATATCAAGTAATTATCAAATCAATGATCATTTGGGGGAAGTAATGAAGTATGGAAAATAACCACTTCAAATTATATAAATCATTACCACAAAGTATTTAAAACATTGAGGGTATAAAATATCTTCAAAGTTCAATAAAAACTAAAATTATATTCTAATAATTTTCAAGAAAATAACGTATCTTTAAGTTTTTATACTAATCTATTATTGATTTAATTATTTTTCTAGATATTATTATAAATAATTTTTATGAAATACACATAGTAAATTTAATCTCTATCATTTTTGTTTTGAAAATTTATATTGCAAGTATTACCAGGGAGAAATTCTTTTAGGCATAGGACTATAGAAGGAATTTTAAAACAAAGTTGTTTTTCTTTTTATATTTTTCTCATTGTTTCTAGAAATGGCTGAACAGCATGGTTAATATCACTTGTTAGAGAAAAACCTCCTTCTCTTAGAGGAAGCTTCCCTGTTGAGCTGGCAAAATTTTGCTTATTTTTACCCTACATTCTTTCAGCACACACATATTTCCAGATCTGTGGACACTTCATTCTTTTCTGTGGTTTCTTTATTTTTCTTTTGTTTTTCTTTTTTCTTTCTTTCTTTTCCTTTTTTTTTTTTGCAACAGAGAGAGTGAGACAGAGAGAAGTACAGATAGGGATAGATAGACAGAAAGGGAGAGAAATGAGAAGCATCATTTCTTTGTTGTGGCTCCTTAGTTGTTCATTGATTGCTTTCTCATATGTGCCTTGACAGGGGGGCTCCAGCAGACTGAGTGACCCCTTGCTGTAGAGCTGTGCTCAAACCAGATGAGCCTGCACTCAAGCTGGCAACCTCAGGGTTTTGAACCTGGGTCCTCTGCGTCCCAGTCCAATGCTCTATCCACTGCTCCACTGCCTGGTCAGGTTCTGTGGTTTCTTTATATAACTCTCTTTAGCAATGTCTCCACCTTATTGACTGTGTATTTAAAGCTAGGACTTCTTCATTGAGGTCCCAGTGATGAGCCGGACCCCCTGGACCTGTGCGCCCTGGAGGGGCGAGGCCTGCCGGGTGGACAAGCCCAGCTTGTGTCTGCTCAGCAGGCACCCTCTTCAGAGGAGGGGTTGCACAATCTTTATGGAATTTAAGGAGCACGGACAATGATCTCAGGCTTATTTGGTGTCTGAATTAAAGTGGAAGTTCTCTTGAGAAGCTGTAGATTTATTTTCTTCTCTACTGGAAAGGCAGCAAGGAAGGGCAATCTCTTAAATCCTGTCTTAAAGGAAGAATAAGAACGAGCAAACATGGCAGGATGTGTCCTGTACTGCTCAGCACAAGGAGCACATTTCTGGTTTGTTTAGGATCCAGAAGAAAACTTGATTTGGGAAATTGTTAATATTTCTCATACAAATATACATATATATACTCCCTTACTGGTACCTGTATGTGTATACATGTGTACATATATGACATACATTATCATACAGTACATATGTGTGTATGTATATATATTCATTACATATATTTTCTCATTCTGGTATATATATATGTATAACACATATACAAGTGTGTGTTACTTAGTAGGTACTATTTGGGGTCAATATTATTTTATAAACTTTTAAACATATTATAAAAAATTCAAGTAGTACTATCTCCTTACAAAATGAAAGTGAGGGTTTAATTGTGTTCATTTGAGTGAAGTTCTATTTTAGCAGCTGTACTTGGTCGATTGAGAGCAAAGTCACAGAATTTTGTTTTGTTTTTTTATAAATTACTTCTCTGAACAAATAATCCTTAAACATAACACACAAATCTTCATCTACGACTGTGTTTTTAATTACAAATATGACTGTTAGATTGACTATGAGCTGGTCATCCAGTGCCATGGGTCTACACTTATCAAAACAGTAATGGATTCAGCACATATTGCTTGAACACAGAGTTAATGAATATTATTTTTCCCTAGATAATGATCTTTTTGTTTTTAAAATTAACATGAGTCACTATAACATAATATTTTTTGTCCTTAAAAAAGGTCATGTTAATAATTTTATTGGAAAGGGGAATAATCTAATTGCTTTTTAAAAGTATAATTGGTAATCTGTAGAACTATGACTCAGATAAACACACATCCTTAATTCTAGTTTGTTGTTCTTTTTATTTGACAAATGGAAGGATCAATATCATACTGTGAAAAAACTACTTGTGAAAGAGTAGATGGTCACGATGGTACCCCGGGGGTCTCCAGATGTCAGATACAAAGATGGGGCCAAGGACCATAGCCGGGAGTTGTGGTGGAGATTGAGGGTTATCCCTGGCTCTGTGGAGAATCCTGCACAAAATAATTTTTTAAGCAGCCACACTAATCTAACTAGGACAGCTTAAATACCCAAACTTTAAACATAGTGATAAGGAGCAATGGCACCTAGTGGAATTGTATCTGCATCTATATAATAGTGAGTCAGGACCTTTCAGGTGTGGAAAATAGATATAGATCTGCCTATCTTCGGAGCTGAGCTAACTGGGAGGCTGGTCACTGGCTCCAAGTGTACTCCAAGGAGGGATATGAAAAAACAACTCTGAAGCTTCACTTTCAAGGCTTCTCTGGGTTTTCCCTGCCCACAATGCATGGCTGAAAGCCTTACCCCCAGCTCAGGCAAAGCTTTATCTCCTGTCCCACACATGGTAGCTCACTGTTGCCCAGTATATCATCTGAGTTGCTGACATTGCAGTCTATGCTTTCCTCTTCCAGAAAGTTTCCTTCAAGTGCTCCTCTTTTTGCTCATGATGAAGATTTTTTTCTCTCCCCCTCTCCCAAACTTAAATGCCTGATGTCACTCATTCAGAGGATATGACCATCCTCTGGGGTCAGGGGCTGGAGCAAACTTCAATGTGTTAAGTTCTTCCTTTCTTTCTGTTGCTGATCTAATGCAAGTATCTACTGTGTCTTTGCTAGCTAACCACTCTGCAGGTAAAGCATCCTGATATTATTTTAAAATATCTGTGCTTTGTTGTCTGTCTTTGGTTGTCATCCAAAAAAATCACTGTCAACTGCAATGTCTAGAGCTTTTCTCACATGTTTTCTTCTAGGACTTTTACAGTCTTAGGTCTTATGTTTTAGTCTCAGTTCCATTTGAGTTTATTTATATATATGGTCTAAGTTAAAGATCCATTTCATTATTTTGCATGTAAATATAAAGTTACTCATTGCCATTTGTTGAAGAGACTGTTTTCTTCCCATTGCGTATTCTTGGATCCCTTATGAGAGGTCAATTGACCATCTATGTGTGAGTTTGTTTATGGGCTCTCTATTCTGTTTATTGGTCTATATTTCTGTCTTTATGCCAATATTTGAACAGACATTTCTCTAAAGAAGACATACAAATGGCCAACAGGTACAATAAAAGATGTTCAGCATCACTAATCATCAGAGGAATGCAAATCAAAACCATAATGAGATATGACCTACATCTGTAAGTATGTCATTTTTTTAAAAAAAGTTAAGTGTTACAGATGATGTGGAGAAATTGAAACTATTGTATACTATTGACAGGAATGGACCTCTTGTGGAAAACAGTAGAAAGTCTTTTTAAAATTAAATTAAAAATAAAACTTTCACATGAACCTGCAATGCAACTTCTGGGTATATATCTAAAAGGATTGAAAATATAATCTTGAAGAGATATCTGCACTCCCATATTTATTGCAGCATTATTAACAATAAGCAAGATACAGAGATAAGTTTGTGCCTATTGATGAATGAATGGATAATGAAAATGAAGGGGCTATACATGTATACACAGACACACTCAAGTAAGAGGTTGAATGGGTGAATGGGGTTGGCGCTTAGGTGAATGGATGGATGGATAAGAGAATGGGTGGGTAGATAGGTAGATGAATAGATAGGTGGGTGGGTGGATGGATTGGTAGGTGGGTGGGTAGGTAAGTGAGTAGGTGGATAGATGGATGATGGTCATATAGATGGGTAGGTGGGTAGCTGGATGGGTAGATAGGTGGATGGAAGACACAACTTAGAGTTCTATCTTTAGTAATCCTCACATAACCATTTAACATTTCTTAGTCATGGTTTTACCATGGTTTTCCTCACTTTTAGAAATTGTCTAGATAGAAAACCCCGAGAAACAAGCCAACAAAGGAAACATAAAAGTGCTTTGAAGAGTTAAAAGTGGCATACAAATGTAGCTAGATTTTTTTATTGTTAACTTCTGAAAATTTACATCGAGGGACCGAGTCACTTTATACTTCCCAGTGTGCATGGGAGTTATTTTCCAGGCTGAAAACTCTCAAACCTGGTCGTGCACACGACTCTGCAGTTGTGAAGTTTGGGAGCTTCCTTATCTATTTTTCATACACTCCACTCTGGCAGGCAATTGTTAAGCTGGTAATGGAAAGGTAAGCAGTTTATTGCAGGTGGCAGTTAGCAAACAGTCAGATAGCTTGAAGCTTATCCTCACAACGGAACATGAGTAGTGACCCTGTGGCCGTCCTAAAGGATTTCAGAGGAGCCATTTCAGGGATCAATGCCAGTTCCATTACTGTTTTCATGGTTAATCAATGGAGCACACACTGTGACGTGCCGCAGACACCTGGCTGTGTCCCCAACTGCAGAAGGAAGGGCTGTGCTCCAGGGGAAGGCAGATCTGCAAGCCTCGGGGAAAAGGAGCAATATTGCTTAGTAAATTTCTCCTGCCATGGCAAAGGAAATCTACAGCTCAGCAGGCTTTACTTCAGTACCCCGGGAAGATTAAAACGGAATTGATGATATAGTCGGCAACAAATTGTACTGTTCTTTAGTGTGGCTGAATAATGTGCATGTCATATTTGGAAATAAAAAAGGCTTGTTTTAAAAAATAAAAATCAATGGATCCAAAAACGAGGTACATTTCAAACATTACTAAAAGTGCTTTGTAAACATTCTTTGTCTCTTTTTCTCTTATTGTCTTGGAATTTAAATCTTCAGTGTATATTTCATTGAAGAAGAAAGCTACTACTTTAACAAGTATCAATATGCAGAATTTATCTGGCATTCCCACTGTGTTCCATGCCACTCGCCAAATTATTTGCTATGAAGATTAATATTCAACTATCTATTGATGAGGTAGCAATTCTAGGTTATTATAACAAAATGAGAATTCCTATAGAATTTGCTATTTTATAATCTTAACTTTGTGCTGTAGAACCTACTATAAAATAATAGTAAGCAGTAGTATTTTCTGCCCAGTCTCCTCTGTATTTTTCCTCACTCCTTTGAGTTTATTTTCTGGAAGCCTTGGTGAAATACCTAGGACCTAAACATAGTGTTTCTTCCCCACTTTTTCATTTCTCTTCTCTTGAAACTCAATTATTTAATGCATGCTATTTTGACAATAAAACCAAGACAACCTGAAATTTATCAATAAGAGTATAAACTTGTTAAATGTCATAATTTTATGTTTATAAAGTAATTTATTTCCATTTCAGTGATGTGTGCATGTGTGTGTGTGCACAATGAGAAATATTTTATTTATTTATTTATTTATTTATTTATTTATTTATTTTTGGCGGAGACAGAGAGAGTCAGAGAGAGGGACAGATAGGCAGGAAGAGAGAGAGATGAGAAACATCAGTTCTTCATTGCGGCTCCTTAGTTGTTCATTGATTGTTTTCTCATATGTGCCTTGACCAGGGTGCTCCAGCAGACCAAGTAACCCCTTCCTCGAACCAGTGACCTTGGGCTCAAGCTAGTGAGCCTTGCTCAAACCAGATGAGCATGCGCTGAAGCTGGCGACCTCGGGGTCTCGAACCTGGGTCCTCCACATCCCAGTCTGATGCTCTATCCACTGTGTCACCACCTAGTCAGGCGAGAAATACTTTTAGAGAACAATTTTAAACCCTTATTATGTGCCAAACACTTTACAATATATTATTTGTACATTATTCTGTAAAATTCCCAGGAGCATCCTATGAGATGGGTACCACCACTCTGATGCCCATTTTGCAGGCTGAGGAACTGAGGCACAGAGAGGCCATGAGACTTACTAGCACAGCTGGGATCCCACGGATCTGGCCACAACTCTGGCCTTAGCTGGTTTCTATGTGACTGTAGAACTTTAGACCTCAGCCTTCAGAAGTTGGTTCTCAAGCAATTCAAACTGATTTAAACTACACAAAATCATTCATAGACAAGACAAAGAAAGGCATATGTTGTGATTATTTAAAACAGGGGTTGGTAAAAAAAAAATTTGGAAGATTATGCTCCTAGATTACAGGTAGCAGAAAAATTCTCTTTTGAGGAATTTCACATATTATTAGACAAATAAAGTTGGATAGCTGAAGATATTAGTAAACTCATGAACTCCTTTATAAGTAGGTGTTTTAGAATTTATTTATTGATTTTTGGAGACAGGGGGGAGAGAGAGTGTGGGAGAGAGTGAGAAAGAGGGGAGAGAAGTGGGAAGCAGCTACTCAGAGTAGTTGCTTCCTGCATGTGCCTTGACCAGGCAAGCCCAGGGTTTTGACCTGGCTACCTCAGCATTCCAGGTCGATGTTTTACCCACTGCGCCACATGGGTCAGGCAGAAGTAGTTTTTTTTTTTAATTTTTATTTTATTTATTCATTTTAGAGAGGAGAGAGAGAGGGGGGGGGAAGGAGCTGGAAGCATCAACTCCCATATGTGCCTTGACCAGGCAAGCCCAGGGTTTTGAACCGGCGACCTCAGCATTTCCAGGTCGATGCTTTTATCCACTGCGCCACCACAGGTCAGGAAGAAGTAGTTTTTTATTTACCTCCATAACCAGCAAAATATGATACAAAACCAAAGAACATCAACATAATAAATGAGTAATAATGGGTACAATTTAATTATCTTTCATTCGCCTTTTCAGGTCTCCAGTCTCCTGACATTGGACTGTATGAATCCTGCTCACCTCTGTACACTGGGTACTGAACAGTGAGCAGAACTCAGTGATATCTGATGGCAGGGTGTTCAGTGTGAAGGATTTCTCTTCTCCATGTTGGGAAGTTCTCTACAAGTCTCATGTGTCTGCATGTCTTGTAAGAAAAGGCACTGACTTCGCTCTGGTCTGGACTATTCATGGATGGTTGTATAGTCCATAGCCTGGAAAGATAGCAATATGTTGTCTTCTGGAGAAAAGGAAACCTTGTTTACTTCTCAGTAAAATAAAAGTCTTATCTGGAGCGGAGTGCAAACCTGCCTGCAGCTCATTTAACAAGATTGGAGGCCCCTAAGCTTAAGGTTCCTCCACTGCTGTGGAATGAACTGTGTGTGTGAGTGTCACCTGGTCCTTCCCAGGTTCTCTTTGGGGAATTGAAGCTTAGTAATAGAGCATTAAAATGAATGTTGAAACTCTGTCACCTGCTATCACTATGAATAATAAATAGTCTTTTATCTCTGACTCAAGAGTCTCCTGTCTTCTCTAGCATCCATGATACTGCAGCAGGCAAATTTGTTATGTTACAAGTAGGGTGAATCTCAGACACCTGCCAGTTTTTTTAAATACCACAGTTGAAAAAGGACACCATCAATTCCATTTTCTGGTGAAATAATATGCCAAATAATAGAAATGCTTTTGGTTAATTTATTCAAATATTCAGTGTTGTATGACTTGCTGGTTACTTTTTCCTGCTCCCCAAGTCTTGCTAAACACCTGCCACGAGATCTCAACTCTCTCGAGTGGCTCTGAATGAGGCCAGAATTCCGGTGTCACTGTAGCTTACATAGTCCATTTCTTATGGTAGACAAGCCTTTAACAGGCCAATCTTTTCACCAATAGTGAGGAAAGGTAGGCGGAGAAACAAGTGCTTGATATCTACTAGATGGTTTATTGATCAGCTGCCATAAAATCAACAACATAACACACAACAGAGCAACTGACAGAAATCTGTATTTAACCATTCTAGAGGCTGAAGTCTGAGATCAAGGTGCCAACAACCACAATGCTGACAAAGGTGCTGACATGGCTGATTTCAGTGAGAGTCCTCTTCCTCCTGTAGATAGCCACCTTCTCGCTGTGTCCATGCATGGTAGAGAGATCTCTCTCTTTTTCTTCTGAAAAGGCCACAGTCCCAATATATTGAGGTCCCATTCTTATGACCTCACTTAACCTTAATTAACTCCTAAATACTTTATCTCCAGATATAGTCACTTTCTGGGTTAGGGCTTCAGCATTTGGATTTCTGGACCACAATAAAGCCTATAACAGAAGGCATTAAAGCTATTGAACAGTGAAGATGTAATGGTCAAGCTCCCACAAAGAAAGCTGATGTTTGATGTTGCATTTTTGCCATGAGGGCTCCTAATTTTTTTAAAAAGAAGCAATTGAAAATCTTATCAGTAGGGAAGCCCAATGACCGAGCATCTGTGATTGAAATGGTGAACAGAGTTAAGGCAGCCTTCTGGGGCTAGGAAGCAATAATTGCCGTTGATGAAAGGGAAGGGTCTGGCTAATACCCCGGTTTGTGCTGGTGTTCAGCCCAACAGAAATAGACCAGCCTTATTGAGATTAAAGCTGCTGTTTAGATCAATTCAATCCAAGACTCCATTAAGGTGATCTGACCTACCTTAGCTGCTTGGCAGAAGCAAAATTAAATTCTATCAGGAGGGAGAAGATGTAATTCTATGTGTCAGATTAGCTCCAATTTTTTTTATACACAGTGTCTGGAATTTAATTTTTAAAATACTATCTTAGAGACAAAGCAAATGTCTAAAAACAAAAAAAGCAATCATCACAGAAAGAATATTTGACTATTTGAGTCATTAGACAGGACTTAAGGAAACTACATAAAGAAATTCAGCATATAATTTAAATATTTAAGAAATAACTTAATTTTCTGATAAATGCACAGGCTCAGAGGACAATGGTTAAGCAACTCTGTTATTTTAGAGCTTAGTTGGATCATAAATATAATTTATGTTATTTCAAGAAATGATGGTTTAGGCTATGTGGCTACATGTAAAACTCAGAGACATTTACCTTTATAATTAACTTAGGAGCGTCAGTGCCAAGTGGTCAAACCATTCCACTTAAATCCTGCCTTAAACTAAACTCAGAGTCAATAAGATTCTAACAAGATTCCCCTAACCCAACTCCAAATCAATTCTTAAATTTTCTTTCCTTTTTCAAACTGTACATCTTGACTCTTCAGGGAAGGACTTAGAGAAGAAGTATAAGAATTTTGTTCTCATTATGTCCAGAAAATCAGATGATCAATCCTGCAAGTAGGTGAAGAAAAAGCAGCGGACAGTGGCTGTGGGAGCCACGTGGCACCTTGTGCAGGGACTGCAGAAGGCAGGACATCAGAGTGACTTTACTGAAATAGCAAAGGTCAAGGAAGGGGGCCCATGGACTCTTCTCTTGTTTTTCTTGAATATATATATTTTTAGCTTTGATTAATGTTCCTTTTGTGTGTGTGTGTGTGTGTGTGTGTGTGTGTGTGTGTTGTAACAGTGACAGAGAGATAGAGAGGGGAACAGATAGGGACAAACAGACAGGAAGGGAGAGAGATGAGAAGCATCAGTTCTTTGTTGTGGCATCTTAGTTGTTCATTGATTGCTTTCTCATATTTACCTTGACTGAGAGGCTACAGCAGACTAAGTGACCTTGACCTTTTGCTCAAGCCAGCGACCTTGGATTTAAGCTGGTGAGCTTTGCCCAAACCAGATGAGCCCGTGCTGAAGCCGGCAACCTTGGGGTTTCAAATCTGGGTCCTCTGAATCTCAGTCTGATGTTCTACCCACTGTGCCACCACCTTGTCAGGCCTATTGTTCCTATTTTTTGATGTGAAAAAAAGGGAACCAAAAAATAAGAATGCTAAGATATTTTTATTAAAGTCTTAAGAAAAGAAAGGAAAAGATAAAGTTAAACAGAGTTATATAGTCACAGAAACTAATAAACACTTTTCATGTATCTGTAGATGTCTTACTGAAATAGGAAGGGGAACATAAAAGGCATCCTTAGCATTTGGTCAGAAGAGCTGAGGGTTGGTTGTGTCCACCTACAATGTATCTGTAGGAGGCACCATGTTGGTTGTGAGGACTTTAGTTTTACATTTGTGGGTAAAGATACAGAATTAATTCTTCTCCTGACCTGGTCATCATATACGTAAGATGGCCCTCTGTATACTGCTGAATTTAAAATGCATCATACAAGGATTTAATATAAACCCCCTAGTTCTGCACCACCATTCACATTTCTCTTTATGACATCTGCATTTTGAAGGAAGAGTTGCTCCTTTTAAAATTGGCTATTATTAACAAGACAGGGAGTAACTGGAGAGGCTATGGAGAAAAAAGAACCCTCATTTACTGATGCTGAGAATTCAAATTAGTACAATCATTATGGAAGAAAGTATGGCGGTTCCTCAAAATATTAAGAATAGAATTACCATATGACCCAGCAATCCCTCACTGGGTATCTACTCAAAAACTCAAAAATATTGGTATGTAAGGATACATGCACCCCCGTGTTCATTGCAGCATTATTCACAGTGGCCAAGACATGGAAACAACCAAAGTGTCCCTCAATAGAGGATTGGATAAAGAAGATGTGGTACATGTATACAGTGGAATACTACTCAGCCATAAGAAATGATGACATAATGACATTTACAACAACATGAGTGGACTTTGAGAACATTATACTGAGTGAAATAAGTAAATCAGAAAAAAGCTTAGAACTGTATGATTTCACACATATGTGGGATATAAAACTGAGACTCAAGAACTTAGATCAAAGTGAAGTGGTTATCTGGGGGAAGGAATGTAGGGGAGAGGGGTTGGGGAAGGAGTGGGTGGAAGGTTGTAAGAAGGGACAAATATAAGGTGATGGAAAATGATTTGACATTGGTGATGGGTATACAATATAATCAACAGTTCAAATGCCATAGAAATGTTTACCTGAAACCTATGTACTTATTGATCAATGTCATGCTGTTAATATTAATTTTCTAAATAAAATTTTTAAAAAATAAATAAAATATTGCTAAATAGAACCAAAATTCTCAAATCACACTTACTAAAATTTTATGAAATTAGCATTACGCTGAGAAAGTTAGCACTATTCCTGAATCCACATAAAATTTTATTTCTCTGGTTGCAATGCTTCCTGCGATCATTTCCAAATGAGATTTAAAAAATTACGTGTTTCATGATGAAAGCATCACTGATATGAGTACTTGGTTTACTTGAGACTGCCTTCCATTAATGTGCCTACAACACAGGCCTGTGGGATTCGGACACTTTTAGATGGATGCCAATGCTGTTATTTCCAACTTTCGGCTGGAAATATGAACAAAAGAAAATAAAGTTAAATGTTTGCCCTAATGGTTTGACTACAAGTTACTGAAACAGAAAATTCATTTTAAGAAAAAGCAAGAATCATTTTTCCTTTTCCTGCTAGAAGCTACATATTTTGCTGAAGGCTATCTTGTGTGGTTCCACACTCTTGCTGAAATCAGCAAAATGAAAAAGTTCTAATAATTAATTTTACATGCATGATTAAAGAAATCAAGTTCTACAAACCTATAGATTCTAAAAATTAATGAACTGCAGTAAAAGTATGCTTTGCAAGAATGGACAATTTAAAGTAGATAAGTCATAAGACATAAATAGGCTTTTTCTAACAAGGTTGTTTTCTGAGAGGTCCTAGAGGATTTTAAGATACTATTCAACAATTCTCTGGAAAACCTAAGTTATACTTTTAAGAAGATTTTCAATTATAGGCTCTCATCTTTATGGTAGTAGAAAATATAGCTGATTTTTTTGGTTCCTTCCACTATTATTGAAAATAACATAAAAATGTTTTATTTCAAAATACTAACTTAAGATGAATAAATTATAACATCAAAATAAAACATGTCAACGTGAGCTATTTTTTCATAGAATATACTTCTGCTTCTTCCACTGCACCACAGAGACCTCAACATACTTTTGCTTCTTAATGATAAATATTACAAACAAGATTTATTTATAGGTTTTCTTCTATTTTTCCCCACTCATACCACTCTAAGGTGATGAAGATAGGTACAGCACAAGTTGATACCAGGATCTAGATATTTAATATAAAAACAGTTGAACCTTATTATGGATTTCAAAAATGCATAATGAATGACATTCAAGTAGATAATGTACACTGATTACATCTATTAGCCAATTTCTTAGTTCTTTACTGTTTCTATGAACACTTCCCTGGTACCTACCCCAAATCTAAAGCTCAGGTAGAATTGACTGCTTATGTCTTTGTGCCCTATGTTCTGTGTAAACAATCAAAACCAACTCTGAATTCTTTAAGCAGAAAAGGAATTTACCAGCAAGGTCATGTGGGGTCCATCATGGAGATGCTCAGGCTGTTTTCGTGTGTTACCTCTAGCCCCTTGCCACCATGGATCTCAACTCCACAGAAAACATGGCAAGGAAACTTTAAATGTACTATGCCTTTGCAATCCCTCAGAATCAAGTTACCAGGAAGATGTGTGTGGTTGGCTCAATAAGCTGTTGAGCACATGCTTGAACTGCCCAGATGTTGCAGAAGCAACATCCTGGCTCCCAGATGATGTGGTTGATGGTCCTTGGTCCATGTCTATCTTCAAAGGACTCCCAATACCCAAAATGATAAAAATTCAGCTGAATTTTTTTTTATAAACTGAAGATTTCAAAACAATTGCTGGCACCAAAACTAAAACAATTCCTTTTCATCCAGCTGAAGACACTATATGTACCTCTACAAGGAAAGACAGCCCAATACTTTATAAGATAAGATATACCTTGTGGTGTTCATTTTTCCTTGAGTTCTGTCAGAATCTTATTTGATATTATGAAACTCACAGAATAAATTATAAACTTATTGACCACCAACATACCCTTTATAAATTGGCAAAAAGTGGCAGAATAAGCATAGCAAATTAGTGAAATACATACATATTAAGTTATGTAAAAGTAGCAAGTCAGTGTTCCAATTCATTATCTAATCATAGTAAGTATAATATTCCTTTTCCTTTTCCAATGTGAGTCAGTGTCAATTTATTTTCAGCCAGCCATTTAGATTGTTTATCTAAATAGATAAACAATTAGATTATTTAGGTTTCTTTATCCAGTGAGATGACACAAATCTGTGTTTCTTAGGGCTCTGCCATTCTGGTGTCCTGGCCACTATAGTTACGGTGTTTTATCAACTCCTTAAACGGAAGTGGTCATAAAATGATTCTTCCAGAGATTGATCCATGTACTTTCTCCTGTTCTTCATGGGTGGTGGCAACTTGCTTGCCAATTCATATGTTTCTACCTTGAGTTGGTAGACGATACTCTGTGGTGCATCACACAAAATGGTCACAAGCCTGCATGCCTACATATTCATCCATTGCTTGCATGTCACTACCCTTTCATTGGAAGATAGAACCTGCTTGAGTCTGAGCTGACCTCATATTTGCTTTGACTTAGGGATGAGAGAGAATTAACAGTTTGGGAATTTATTTATTCATTTATTTTTACTATTTATTTTTTTGTTTTTGTGAGAAGTTGGGAAGCAGAGAGACAGACTCCTGCATGTGCCCCAACTGGGATCCACCCGGCAAGCCCACTATGGGGCGATGCTCTGCCCATCTGAGGCCATTGCTAGGTTGCTCAGCAGCCAAGCCATTTTCTAATGTCTGAGGCAGAAGCCACTAAGCCATCTTTAGCACTCAAGGCCAACTTGCTCGAACCAATCGAGCCATGGCTGAGGAAGGGGAAGAGAAAGAGAGAGAGAAAAGTGAAGGGTAGAGAAGCAGATGGTTGCTTCTCCTGTGTGCCCTGACCAGGAATCAAACTCAGGACATCCACAAGTCAGGCCAACATTCTACCATTGAGCCAACCAGCCAGGGCCTGGTTTGGAAATTTAAAGGTCAGGTTCTGAACTTCTGTTCTCACTTTCTTTCCTCCATGAAGCTGCCAGAATAAGTTTGAGGTGACCACACAGAGGACCAAGGTGTTCAGTGGACAGCCAAAGTAGTAAGTCTCCTAGCCTGCCCAGCCAAGAGAAGCTCTCTGTCTGGGTTATGCTGAGCAAGATCAGCAGAAGAACCACAAACCTGATCAAGCCTTGGCTTGCCACTGCTGCAACAGAATGAAAACCTGGCGCTCAGCTGGGTCCTGCGGCTCTCACATCAAGCTGCTGACCCATCCTTGGCCTGTGTCAATAATGAAAGTGACATCTTGGTCTCTACTAACTCTTTTACTTGTTAAATTGTTCAAAATTGAGAAAGAAGGCAGGTTTAACATACGGGGACCTACTCAAGACTCCCACCCACAGCAGAGCTGTAGGACAATGGCAGTGGCGGCACAAGCTTAGTCCCCATTGGATTGGGTATTGGCATGCTGCTGGGGCCTGCTTGCAGAGATCGAGTATCCCACAGGCCCGATGGTGTGGCTTTGGAAAGCCATGGTCACCTGAGCATCTGAGAGACAGAAAGAGGTAAGTAGGTGTTTGCAGGTGTCTCCTTCTAACCATAATAGACATTTTTGTTATTAATTATTCCGTGACAGGAAATTAGGTGAGACTTGAGTCAAAGGAGGAGGGATTTCCTTGGGGCTTGGAGAGTAGATGAAATAACAGACTTGGGAAGGCCAGAGGTGTGTTTAGTTATCGCGAGTATACTGCTCAGGGTCCTGCAAGGGCTGGTCTGGGAGAAAAAGCATCACCGAGCCTTTGTTTCCCCGCTCCCTTCATCGGTGATGGTCATAGCAGCAGAAGTCCTCTAATACACATCCAGAGAGCCTGCTAATGAGCATTGAGAGGACACAAGAGAAAGCTGGACCCCTCATGGTCTTAGGAGAACGTTAGTTCCCTGTACAGCATGGGACCCCAGGTGCAGAATGGGGGGACTGTTGTGTGTGTACATCTTGTGTGTATTTGTGAACAGACATAGCAGTTAAACAAATGGACTCATTGAGCAGCTATAGATCTATGAAATGTCAGTAATCCATCTTTGCACTGGATATGAGGGAAAGACAACCTCCTTTCTTCCCTTTGTGACATCTGCTCGGTCACCATCAATAGCAGACTGAGTTTGACTGTGCAACCAAAGGTGTAACAGAAGCTGTGAGTGACAATAGCCAGCTGTCCTGGTGACTTTGGGGAGAAAGTGAGACTCCCTCTAGGATGAATTAGCTCACTCAGTTTAATAATCCCAGGGAGAGAAAGTATGACTGTCTTGACATTGACAGCATACATACTAGTTCATTCATTAATATTAAATTTTTATTTGGCTCATTTAAAAAGTTTAAAATTGGTGAAACAGGACTTGTGAAATATTCTTGTTCAGCAACCTGAAAGGAGTGTTTTTGATGTAATATCTTGATTCCAAGCTATTGTAACAGATGTGGGAAAGTAATTATAATGCTTAATCATTAAGAACCAAGAACTTACCCTAAGTCTGAAGAGGGCAAAGGAAGATTCTTCACAGCTTCTCTTTTTTTTCATGTGTGAAAAATTGAAAAGACAAAGTTAATAACAGACTTCCTCAGCGCGCTCTGTGATCTTTGTTCTGGATACAAAATTAAGATCTCACAAGCTTCCCTCAGGTCTGTTTGAGAAGAGCCTCGACTTTGTGCATGCGCGCACCCGTACAGGCTGACCCACGGGCTTCCGCGTGTGTTTATAAATGGTAAAACAAGGGAATTGGGGACTTGCAAAGTGCTTTGCACGTCTGTCATTCTGTGCAGACCTCTCTCTTTCCTTGTGACTATGATTATGTGGCCAGCAGAAACAGGCAGTGAAAATGTCATCAAAAGTCTTAGAACACCTTGGCCAGAAAGTCAGCAAGCTCACTGACCAAGAGTTTGTTGATTATTATTTTGAATGAATTAAAATGTAGGTTGATTGAAGTTGGAAATATTTTATAAACACTTTTTGTTTCCTGCTCATCTAAAGAGCTGAGATGTTTTCCCCAAAACCCATTATGCACACATCCTGAAAATCACCCCGTCTGCATTCCTGCAAATTACAGAAGCGCTCCGTTTTCAGTGCTGAGAATGCTGTGCTTTCACCAGTCCCAGACCAGTGACCACAAGCTCCTTTACGGCAGTGCGATTCTGCCCGGCCAGAAAAATCGCTAATTGCCTGGTGGAAGGTAGTTTCATCAATTGCAGCCTAACACATTTTAATAGGGAAGAAAGTTGATGAGGTGAAAATGGAAATTTTGAAACTTAGGCAATGAGATGTTAACTTTCTTCCTTTTTTAGCGGATAAAATTTCTCCCTGATTGATGTGGCCATTTTTTTTCTCTCTTTGTAGCAGAAGAAGGAAAGGCTTTTTTGATTCATGGCCATAGAGAAAGAGAAAAGACAGCAGAAAGAGGCTGTGTGAGGAGAAGAAAGCAGGATGAACTTTCCTTTACTCACTCTTTTACGATACATTTTCTTCTCTCTGGCCTGACCCAAGGATGACTCCACAAACATGTGAACATGAATGCAAGAGCCTTTGACTTTCTATGAGTTAATGATGGACCACTATGTGCTCATCCAGGGGTAGGTGTCTGGGTGGTCCATTCCTGGAATTGGAGAGGGAATTACATTTATACATAAATGTAATTAAAGGGCTCAAGACTAGATAAAGCCCTCTGCCTTTAGTGAGTTTTTCATGAATTACCCACTGTAAATGGTAGAAATACTACATGCTAGGAACTGGAGGAAAAGATGAGGAGGGGCAGGAGAATTAAGCAGACACGGTCTCTCTTTCCTGTGAACTTGTGATCTCATGGGGGCTAGAAAAGCTTCTCTGGCATGGTGTCCTTTGAGAAGCATCCTGTGCAAAAAAAATCAAAGTTTCAGTGTGAATGATAAAAATATAGATTTTAAAACACTATTACTTTAGCAATAACTGTGTCCCAGTTTTGCATCTGACTTTAAACTAGCATAACCCTGAGAAAAGTGGTACAATAGCTGATTATTATATATTTCTTGTTAATGGAGCTTATTTTGCTTTTTGTCTATCTCATCGTGTGGACATTTACATTAGAGTGGATTCCTCCTCCTGTTTAGTCCTGCCATCAGCATGCAGCCTTGCGACTGTCTAGCTTAAAGGGACAGATCTCAAATTTGTTGAGGACAAACATAAAAAACTTTGTTACTGAGGACAATTATGTTGTGTTTGTCTCATTCTATATCCTTCATTCCTGTCTCATCTGGTTCTATAAATGCAGATCTGTTGGCAGTGCTCCTTTCCACCCCTCTTCTGAGCCCTTTCCGAGTATACATGCAGAGTTCATTCAACCTCAATTACTGGACCAGTGACCCCGGAAAGAGTAGCATCAGCAGCCTAAATCTGAAGGAAAGTAAGAACTTATGTTTTTATCTCTCATACTCAGATTCATCTGTTTCTTTTTTAATGTTATTTTTTTTACTATTTTTAGTTTTTCTTATATGTATTAACTGTACTTGAACATCACTATTAAATGCATCAACTGTTAATCAAAGTACTAATTAGAGACCTCGCATCAGGGAAAGGGGCCCACCTCGTGTCTGTGTCTGACCGACTGCGGTGCCATTTACCTCTGCAGGGTTTTAAGTGTTCTACTATGGAAACAACTTGAAAAAACTGTAAAATTAGAGTAAAACTTCTTAAATTAAACTTTGTTATTTTATGACTTTTGTAAACTCACATGCAGCTGATGATTACCCTTTAGCCAATTTTCCCCAGTGGTAACATCTTGCGAAATTATAATATAATACCACAACCAGGGTATGGAGATCGACACCATCAGGATACAGTCACGCCATCACCACACGCATCCCTCATGTCCTCCTCATATAGAAATTCCTCTCCCATTGAGCTAGCACACATTTAAAGTTGGAACTTTAATTAAAAAATTTAGAGAGCAAATTTATTACTAAATAAAATCACTCTGGCATAAAAGATGTATGTGTTTACTGTTTTTGGTCACTAAAGTACTAATGTGTAAACTTATTTAGCTCTGAATTTCTGAAGTATTTCTCCACTTAAATTTTTTTATATATATATTAGATAACAAAAATGTTTCCAGATCGTTTTCTCAGTGAGACGCCAAGTAAATATTCTGATTAACTTTTCCTCTAAATTAGTATTATCAAAACACAACTGGACTCTCTCCCCAGACCTGGTTCTGCCACTCCTTCTTTATTGGAAATAACCACCAAACTCTCAATTACAATCACATTTTCTAGAGGAATCTTTGTCCGTTCATTGAGCAAATATTGATGAAAACTTGTGTTCTTTCTCTCGTCACTCTTCCTGTCTCTTTCTCTCATACTTCAGGCAAAGTAGGTATTACGAAGTATTGACTGTTTCTTCAAGACGTTTACAGTTCATTTGTGGTAATGAAATAGAAGCAAATGTAATTATAATATATAAAAATAGGAGCTTGATTTACTCAGTTCAAAATGCTATAATAAAGTACCATAAATTGGATAACTTAAAAAGACATTTATTTCTCACAATTGTGAAAGTTGGAAGTCTGAGATCAAAGCACTGGCAGACTGAGGGTCTGGTAAGAGCCCGCTTCCTCAGTTCATAGACAGCATCTTCTCCTGGGTCCTCATGTGGAGAAAGGGTCAAGGAAGCTGTCTGGGGCCTCTTTGAGAAGGACACTAATTTCATTATGGGGGCTCTTCCTCATGTTCTAATCAGCTCCCAAAGGCTCAGTTTCCTGACATCATGGCCCTGGGGGTTCATGTTTCAAGATGTAAATTTGGTGGGAATACAATATATCAATAAGAAACAGACATATAAAGCATCCAGGTACAGAGTAGGAATAGATGTATGATGTTTTCTAATTCCCATTCTGCATGGTTTGTCTGTTCTGATTGGTATTTACCCAAACACCATCTCTGTTAAATATTTTAAATGTACTTGGGTGTAAGATGATTTTTAGTGTTAAAGTGAAAAAGGTCATTTAATTCTGCTAAAACATTGTAGGAAAAAAAGGAAGTGATATCTGAATAGTAGGTGTGGCCATAGTGTGTCAGTTGAAAAATTTGACCACCTGAACTGGACTGTATTCTACAGGAAAATAAAAACTGAAAGTATTTAAATGAGAACGTGGCATGGTCATGGCTATAATTCATAGTAGTGCCTGCAAACCCAACATTTTTAAAATAGAAATTTAAATTAAGCAAACTTTAGTTAAATCCCAATGTTCATGTACCAATGCAAATACTTAAATATATTTTTTGAGGCTTTGTAAATATATATATAAAGTTATTTTTCTACTCAAATCTTTCCTTCATTTTTATTGAGGTGAGGACAGATAGATTTTGATGGGAATATTTGTACTTACTGCTCAACACAGCAAACATTAGTCAAGTAGATGAAGATTCCATATAATTCCTAATGTCATGTTGGAATTCAGAAAGTGACCTGACTTAAAAATATCAACATGAACATGAAATATTCTCAGATGGTGATATAATTTTAACAATTTTAGGCTTCCTCTTTTATAAAGTAGTCAATATCTCATGCAGTAAGATAAAGAAGATAGGCAGACTAAAGGAGAAAATTGTTCATTTTTGTTTTATGAGTGATCTGTTGATTATGGAAACAAATCTTGTTTGTGTTGGCTTACTTAATAAAAATGATTTATAGTCTGTTTTCTGTTAGACAAAGTAATCTAGTACTATTTTTCATGGAATTGTTGACTTCCTCAGCAAAAATAATGCTTAAAAATGTGGCTGATGGTCTATAGCAGTGGTAGTCAACCTGGTCCCTACCGCCCACTAGTGGGCGTTCCAGCTTTTATGGTGGGCAGTAGTGGAGCAACCAAAGTGTAAATAAAAAGATAGACTTAACTATAGTAAGTTGTTTTATAAAGATTTATTCTGCCAAACTTAGCGAAAATTCGACATAAAGTACTTGATAAGTACTTATTATTATATGCTTTAACTTGCTGTTACTCTGCTTTATAAATTTTATAAAGTAAAGTTATTTCCCAACTTTATAAATCACCATTACTGTGGAACCGGTGGGCGGTTAGAAAATTTTACTACTAACAGAGATACAAAAGTGGGTGGTAGATATAGAAAGGTTGACTACCCCTGCGCTATAGGATGATCTTCTATTTCACTCTACTGCCCAATCTTGATGCATGCAAAAACAGCCACCTAAAAAATAACACAAAATCCAAACAAGCACTGATTATAAATGAAAGAAGAATCATCTGTACTGTCATCACAATATGTTGCTAAAAATATAGTGCAAAAGGTAAATCCAAATGTAATATAAAGTGTTTCATCTGTAACAAGTTTTATTTTTCTGAGATGATTTTGCCAATTGTTGACTTCCAGAAATAGATTAAATTTGACAATAAATGATGAACACAAAAAAATAGCAGGCAAAATTACAGTTGATAATTTTAAATCAAGCTCAAGAAAAATATTTCTTTTACACATTAGAAAGTGCTTACATTTAATAAGTTTATATTGATAAATAAAACAATTTTTCTTTTAAGTTAGCAATATTATAAAATCTATTTTCTATTTATATATATTATGTGTTTAACATTTCCCGATGTCTTTGTTCCATTACTTATAGAGAATAATAGTTCCCAGATATTTATTTATTATACTATGAAAATACAGGACTAGTATCTTATTCAGATGTTCACCAAGCCTGTGATTATCATTTTATGATGTTCTTCAGAATTTACTTTGCTATGTCACATAATTATTACGCTTTTATAAAATGGAACAAACATAAGTAAAAATGATATGAATCAGATGAAATGAGCACCTGCCAGAGGCCACCTAGTGATATAATTTTCAAGGTGACCCAATGCAATTACTCGGCCTACACAAAGATTTCTATTAGTTTCCATATTATTAGCAAAGGTGTAAATAATTATATGTTAAATGTTAGCTCATCATGAGTAACAATAGACTAATAAAGTGCTTCAATGATTCATATGTCTTTTCAAAGTGCACATATAATGGGAACCACTTCAGAAATTCTGAAGTTCACTTGCCATTTAACAAATGAGTTGAGGGTAATTTCGTCCAATTTTTCAAAAGACTGGCTGTTTTTCTTTAAGAATAAAACTTTAAAATTTTTACTTTCTTATACTACATGCCCTAAGAAATAGAGACTGAGGCAAAGCTTATGTGCTCATGCTTTATAGATAAGTACAAAGCCAGGGCAGTAGGAGTGAAGGGGGAAGGGAAGTCTGACAAGCAAGAGGGAGATAAAATACACAGGGACACACTTTCAGGCTGTTTACCCCTTTGTCACAAGAGTTGCTGGCCACTTAGTCTCACGGGACGTCTTCAATGTTCCATGTTCAATGTTCTTATGAACCACTACTGTATCTTGGTACAGTCCACTCAGGAAAAAAAAGAGAAAAATTTATCCTGGAGTGCCCTCTGTTCCTCCCCTCTCCAGGTGTTCTCTCCTAGGAGTTGAAACCTTCTGCATCTCCAAGATGCATGACCTCAACTTCCAGGCAGCCTCTGGGAGGTGTTTGGCTCAGTGAGTCCAGACATGCCAGTTCTGGAGGCAGCAAGGAGTTCTATGTGGTCCCAGCAATGTGCTATCAGCAGCAGGAGCTGTCTAGGGGCAGGTGTGGGTGAGAAAATGTGTGCCCGCAGATCTTGACTGGAGATCTATAGGGTCTACTATAATCACGTTTTTCCTCTCTCAGATCATGTCTACATTTACAATGTCCTATTCTCCTTTAAATAACATTTTTAATGGAAAATCACCAAGAATGTTGTTCCAAAATGAAATTCTATAATTTTAAAAATATGCCACATTGATTAATTGTTAGTTCTCAAGACCTTCAGAAGAGAATGCCATGGCTCAGTCTTCTCTTCTGTAAAAGCCACTGAGAATTAATGATCGGACTGGACATTGTTGATGCCAGTAAAGGTTCATTAAAAGCATATGTTTATAAAGGGAAAATTCCAGTAACCTCCCAGAGTATGTAGACAAGAGACCCACATTCGGGGAGTGGAGAAGTTTGTACGTGTATGTGTCATGGTGATGCCAATGGTAGAAGGAGTAGTCGTTTCTTCA
Organism: Saccopteryx bilineata; assembly: GCF_036850765.1. Lineage (NCBI taxonomy): Eukaryota > Metazoa > Chordata > Mammalia > Chiroptera > Emballonuridae > Saccopteryx > Saccopteryx bilineata. The sequence continues at coordinate 164,668,969 of NC_089494.1, forward strand.
ACTGTAGAAACACTGCTGTCCAAAAGTTTGCTTTATTTTGTGCAGAAAAGTGAATTTTCAAGTATATATTTTAGCAACTGTACAAGTTCATTTAAAGGGTTGATGCTTAGATTTTATTATTATTTCTTGGATGTACCTACTATTAAAGAGTATCTCTTCACTAAGAAAGATAAGCCAAAGTGCATATGTTTGTTTTTCTACAAAGAAAAGGGCCCCCCATATTTAGAAAGCAGAAAAGTATCCCCATGTCTGGGTGCAAGTGGTGGTGTTGAAGAGGAGGAAAGCAAACAATATGTCCAGAAATTGGTATTTTTCCTTGGGACCAATGGGTAATTTTGATAGAACCAAATGTATATAGTCATCACAATACATTATTATTATCAATTATTATTTTGCTTTTTATGAATTTTTTTCTTCTTTTTTTTTTTTTAGAGACAGAGAGAGAGAGTCAGAGAGAGAGATAAACAGGGACAGACAGACAGGAACAGAGAGATGAGAAGCATCAATCATTAGTTTTTCGTTGCGCGTTGCAACACCTTAGTTGTTCATTGATTGCTTTCTCATATGTGCCTTGACTGCGGGCCTTCAGCAGACCGAGTAACTCCTTGCTCGAGCCAGTGACCTTGGACTCAAGCTAGTGAGCTTTTGTTTAAACCAGATGAGCCCGCACTCAAGCTGGCGACCTTGAGATCTCAAACTTGGGTCTTCCACATCCCAGTCCAATGCTTTATCCACTGCGCCACCGCCTGGTCAGGCTATATGAATTTTCATTTATAATTTTGTATGAGTTTTTTCTTCTAGTGAATGGGAAGCTTGTTTCATACAAAACAAAGCAAACCAAACCTAGGGAATTTTGTATATATTTAGCGAAGAAGGATTTTAAATATGAAGACATAGAAAGGAGGACAAAAATTATTAGAAATTGCTGAAAAAGATGGCTCACTCACTTCTCACATGACATGGTGATTTTATTTTAGCAAAGGAGTCAATTCCTTTAAAACAAAACCTCTCTTTGTCTGAAATTAAATTTGAAATAATATTTGGAATACAATGACAACAGAAAGATACTCCAGAGAGACAGGTGGAGAACAAGGTGTCCCATTGTGGCTCAATGCAGGTATAGATGCAGTGACTCTGAGTGTGTCCTGGCACCAGAGCAAGAGGCAGGTGTGTCCACCCAGGCACAGGTGGGGACGGGAACACCAGAAAACCTCTGTACCACGGCTACTTCATCTCTGAAATGTTTTTGCTAATTTCAACTAGTGGGGTCACTCTGAGATCTCCATAAATTTTTTTTTAATAAAGTCTCATTCAAAATATTATGTCATAATTTTTTTTTTGTTTTATTTTTTTATTGTATCAAAGTTGACCTGGAGGAAACTCACACATACTGAAGGGAACTACTTGTTACGGTTGAAAGTGTCTCTTTTTTTTTTGAATTGATGTGTCATAATGTGTTTTCTCATCACGTGAAATGTTGAGAAGTGCAAATGTTTATTTTGTTCACATTCTTTGGAAAAGTGGCCTTCAGGCAGGCTTTGAGTCCAGACTTGCTGTAAAATACTGTGGAAAAGTAAGTGTTCATTTCACCTGGTCCTGCAGTGACAACTCAGTGGCATGCTGGCGTTGGTCGCCCTGCTCATCCTTTCCACACTGGCCAGCATGAAGCAATGGCCTTCTGGAGAGTCAGAGCAGAGGGTGGCCAGGAATATGTGAAAACCCTAAGGTATTGGGAAAGACAAATCTTTGTTTTACCTAGAAGATTCCCCTTGGAAGCCTGGGGGTCTGAGAGGTTATCACTCATGGGAGCACAGTGGGAATCTCTGGCTTTCTGTGACCATCTCTGTTAAGTTCTCATATTCTTTGACATTAAAGAAAGTTTAAATCTTCTAAGAATGTCTTTTAGTGCCTTTCTGTCAATTATGCTATTTTAAGATCTTGATAAAATTTTATCTTTAAGGGATATGAGATGGATTATAAAGATCTATTTTTAAGTATGTCTACTGTTGTGAAAATAGAACTGCCTTTGGAAGCAAATTATTGCACTAAGAAGTGCGTGGTTTAAAGAGATGTTTTTATTGAAGTGCATGCAATCATGAATGGTGTCATTTTTAGGAGAACATAGTGTTCACAATTGGCTGTTTCATAGGAGTAACTGTCTTATAAAACATCAATATGGCAGGACAGAGAAGCAAGTGTATTTCTGAAAAACAAAGATGCCAGGTTTACCAGGTTTCAAACGACCAGTAAATGTTGCTGTTTAACTTAAAATTCTATCATTGAGGGTTGACTTTGTTGTGTTCCCATTGATTTCCAAACCATCCTCTTTCATATTTTGCTCCCCTTCAGATACCTTGTCAGTTAGTGCCCACCAATTATGCTCATTTCATGGCCAACGACAGGTAATGAGATGCTGATTGGGAATTCTAGAATTCACTTGCTGATGATTACGTGTTATTTTAACAGGAGAATGACAATAATTTCCTGTAATGCCACTTGTTAGGGTAATTATGCTATAATTGCCTTATCAAGGTGTCATACAGGAGAGAGGAGAAATTCCAAGATTTCACTGTGCCTGTCATGTTCCTTTAAGGGTTTTCTTGAAATTGCATTGTCAGGCATCGGGATAAAGCTCTGTCAATTGTGTTAAACCTGCTCATTGTTGTCCTGAGCAGGTTATATGACCTTAGAATGAGATCTTTCAAAAGTTGATTTTTTTTCTGTGTGTCTTAATATGAAAGTTATGTGGTGAATTAAATGCACACAATTTTAGGTATACTGACACATGTTTCACTTGCAGTGGAATCCAAACAGTTCATTTGTAGAAAATGTGGATTTAATAAATATAATAACATGTAATAAAGTGCATATGTGTTTAAAATATAGAATTTAAAAATGTGTATTTTCTAATTAAAATCTAATTGATTTCTATAATATAGAAAAATAATTAGCCCTATCTTTGACCTTATAGCTCCACAGTAAGAGATAATTATTTGTTCTTTTAAGTGAGCCCTTATATATCTTTATTATAGTTATCAATAATACAAAAATATTCAGTGAATAGGAAAACTTGTTCTGAAATATTAATCAAAATATTATTAAATTCAGGAAATTCAAATATATTCTCTCTGCACCCATTAAGCTGGCATTCTGTTTGGAGCAAAAGATGATAAGAAAAATAAATAAGGAGATGACGTCAGAGTAATGGCGGGGTAGGAAGCGATACCGATAAATCTCCCCCAAAACTCAACAAGATCTTCAACCAGAAACAGAAAAACCTATACTTGGAGCTTCCAGATGCTTCGCAATACACCCAAAGGTATGATTGAGTGAAAAATTGGCTAAATATATAACCAAACCCCGAAGGAAAAAGGGAGTAAGAAATGCTCCGCCTTCCTCACTAACCTAAACAGGGCGGCTTTCTCTGGTAACTGTGAATATAGAAACTGAGGCGGGCAAAGGGGGTGAATAGATCCAGGCCGCCGCGGCACAAACGGCCGAACCAGGCTGTGGCACACAGATCCAAGCCGAGGAAAATCTGATCCTGTGGCAACCCGGGCAATACAAGCTAACACTCGCGCCAAACCCAAACAAAGAAAGACAAGCGGAGCGGCCATTTTACCCGGTCTCCTGGTCGGTGCGCAGTTAGTGGGCGAGAATTTCTTCCTAGGCCCCGAGAGTGCGTGCCCGTGTTGACCCACGGAGAGGCAGGGTCAGAGGCCTTTCTGTGGGCTGAGGGCAGAGTCTCTGGGCAGCCCCAGCGCCCTGGGAAAGCCACACACGGGAGGGAGTGAGAACTAATTCCAACGGTGGAGATTTTCCGTGCTGGAGGGTGTTTCACTCAGAGGGAACCACGGACGGCCTCATATCCTGGTTTGCGCGCGCAGATAAGGAGTGAGCGATTCCTCCGAGTGCCTCGGCAGTGCGCGCCCGTGTTATCGCACAGAGGGGCAGAGTCAGGGGCCTTTGTGTGGGCCAAAGCGGAATCTCGAGCCGCCCCAGCGCCTTGCAAAAGCCGCGCACGGGGACGGAGCGAGACTCAATTCCAACGCTGCAACTTTTCCCTGCGGTTGGGGGTTTCACTCAGAGCGTGAGACTGCTGGCTGGATATCCTGGTCGCAGACAGTGAGTGAGAGTTTCCTCCAAGCGCCCCCCAGAAGTGGGCGCCCGCTTGTGTTACCGGACAGAGTGGCAGAGCCAGTGGTCTTTGAGTGGGCGGAAAGCCCGCCTGATTATGCTAGCAGCTCTGACTGACTGAGCCTTACCCAGAGCCCTGTGCTGAGTGGAAATAGAGTGGGGAGTTGCCAGCTCTTTGAGCCTCTTACTATCCAGGCAGAGGCAGCAGCAACCCCATAGCTGGATTATCAGGCTACTAATTGAGGAAGGAAAGACTAGGAGAAAGGCTCCAGGAACACGGACTCTCTCACTGTCGGAGCCTATAAATGCTAATGAGCCTCGACTCCCACAAGACTAAAGCACAATACATGACATTGCCATAGAGACTTATCAACTGCAAGCCTCTACCTGAGCGTGCCAAAGGGGCAGAACCCGGGGTACAGAGTCACCGACCAGGAAGAGGGAGAGAAAAGAAAAAGCAAGAAGATAACCTCTCAAAATCAAGAATAATCTGCAGACTTTATAACCTATCCCATTTTATTATATTTGTTCGTTTGTTTCTCTTATCTTCATTCTTGATACTTTTTTTTTCTTCCTCCAATTTGGCCGATTAACTCTCTACTGGTCTTACTCTCTCCTCTCCTTGAACTACACTACCCATAAGTGTTACATCTCCCATTATCTTTTCTCTTCTCTTCCTTTCTCTCTATGAGGGTTGCACTCCAAAACCCTTAACTCTCTCTCTCTCTCCTTTCTTTTTTCTTCTTCTAGTGGTTCCCTCTTTTTTTTCTCTCTCTCTCTTTCTTTTCTCCCTCTATATTAGTTTCTTCCTTTCTCCTTTACATCTCCTCTCATTCAAACCTCAATAACAAACAAATTATCTTATCTGGGACTCAAACCTATGTTTGTGGCATTTTGGGGGGTTTTTACTTCACCTTTTTAACTCACTAGCAGTGCTCCCATCCCTGGCTCTCCATATTATCTAGTTCTTGTTCCACTAAATACAATAGTAAGTTTTTAATTTGTCCCCCCATTTTTCCGTTTTCCTCTTATTCCTCTCATCATAACTCTTAGACAACCAACACCTAAAAGCAAATCATTTTATTCTTGACCCAAATTTTTTCCTTATTTGCTTTTTGTGGGTCCATACGCTCTTTTTTTTTTCCTTTTTTTTTTTTTTCTTTTTTTCTTTTTTGCCCCTTTATTACTTTTCCCCAATTCATGCCCTCCATCACAGGCATTGTTTGTTATAACTCACAGTCCACCACAAGATTTTCTCAAGAAAGAGGGGAGAGGAGAGGAGAGGAAAAAAGGTGGGGGGGAATAATTTCCTTTTTTTAAAAATTTTTATTTTATTTTATTTTTCTTTATTTCATTATTAATTTTTTTTTAAAAAAACAACTCTTTTCGATTTTTTATTTATTTTTTATTTTTTTTAACTTTTTATTCTTTATTAAATCTCATTAATACTATCAACAAAACCACCCTCAGATGCCATTAAGGAAGAGAAAATCAAATATCATGGATACAAAAGAAAGAGAGGTAACACAGCTAGATGAGGAAAAATCTATGGAGAAAAAATTTAATATATTGGAAACCTTGGAGCTAAATGACAGAGAATTCAAGATAGAAATCCTAAAAATCCTCCGAGATATACAAGAAAACACAGAAAGGCAATATAGGGAGCTCAGAAAACAACTCAATGAACACAAAGAATATATGTCCAAGGAAATTGAAACTATAAAAACAAATCAAACAGAGATGAAAAACTCAATTCACGAGCTGAAAAACGAAGTAACAAGCTTAGCTAATAGAACAGGTCAGATAGAAGAGAGGATTAGTGAAATAGAAGACAAGCAACTTGAGGCACAACAGAGAGAAGAAGAAAGAGACTCAAAAATTAAAAAAAATGAGATAGCCCTACAAGAATTATCTGACTCCATCAAAAAGAATAACATAAGAATAATAGGTATATCAGAGGGAGAAGAGAGAGAAAATGGAATGGAGAACATACTCAAACAAATAATAGACGAGAACTTCCCAAGCCTGTGGAAAGAACTAAAGCCTCAAGTTCAAGAAGCAAACAGAACTCCAAGTTTTCTTAACCCCAACAAACCTACTCCAAGGCATATCATAATGAAATTGACACAAACCAACAGCAAAGAAAAAATTCTCAAGGCAGCCAGGAAAAAGAAGAATACAACATATAAAGGAAGGCCCATTAGATTATCATCAGATTTCTCAGCAGAAACTCTACAAGCTAGAAGAGAGTAGACCCCAATATTTAAAGTCCTGAAAGAGAGGAACTTTCAGCCACGAATACTATACCCATCAAAGCTATCCTTCAAATACGAAGGAGAAATAAAAACATTCACAGATACAGAAAAGATGAGGGAATTTATCATGAGAAAACCCCCACTCCAGGAAATACTAAAGGGGGTTCTCCAATCAGATACAAAGAACAAAAAAAAACAGAGCCACAAGTAAAAGCTCCAAGAAGAACACAATAAAACCAAATTTAAACTGTGACAACAAAAAGAAAGAGGGGGAGAAGACGGAGATTAACAGTAGCAAAGGACGATGGAGTGCAAAAGTACTCACAAAATAGTTCGCTACAATGAACAGGGTAGGGACCCTTTTCATTACTCAAAGGTAACCACCATTGAAAAAACCACCACAGAAGCACATGAGATAAAAAAGATAGCAACAGAGGAAAGATGTATGGAATACAACCAAATAAAAACAAAAGATAGAAAAACGAAAGAGAAGGATCAAACAAGACACAAAACTAACAGAAAGCAAGATATAAAATGGCAATAGGGAACTCACAAGTATCAATAATTACACTAAATGTAAACGGATTAAACTCACCAATAAAAAGGCACAGAGTAGCAGAATGGATTAAAAAAGAAAATCCAACTGTATGCTGCCTACAGGAAACTCATCTAAGTAACAAGGATAAAAACAAATTCAAAGTGAAAGGCTGGAAAACAATACTCCAAGCAAATAACATCCAAAAAAAAGCAGGTGTAGCAATACTCATATTGGATAATGCTGACTACAAGACAGGAAAAGTACTCAGAGACAAAAATGGCCATTTCATAATGGCTAAGGGGACACTGAATCAAGAAGACATAACAATTCTTAATATATATTCACCAAACCAAGGAGCACCAAAATATATAAGACAGCTACTTATTGATCTTAAAACAAAAACTGACAAAAATACAATCATACTTGGAGACCTCAATACACCGCTGACGGCTCTAGATCGGTCATCCAAACAGAGAATCAACAAAGACATAGTGGCCTTAAACAAAACACTAGAGCACCTGGATATGATAGACATCTACAGGACATTTCATCCCAAAGTGACTGAGTATACATTTTTCTCCAGTGTACATGGATCATTCTCAAGAATTGACCATATGTTGGGCCACAAAAACAACATCAGCAAATTCAGAAAAATTGAAGTTGTACCAAGCATATTTTCTGATCATAAAGCCTTGAAACTAGAATTCAACTGCAAAAAAGAGGAAAAAAATCCCACAAAAATGTGGAAACTAAACAACATACTTTTAAAAAATGAATGGGTCAAAGAAGAAATAAGTGCAGAGATCAAAAGATATATACAGACTAATGAAAATGACAATACGACATATCAGAATCTATGGGATGCAGCAAAAGCAGTGATAAGAGGGAAGTTCATATCGCTTCAGGCATATATGAACAAACAAGAGAGAGCCAAGTGAACCACTTAACTTCATACCTTAAGGAACTAGAAAAAGAAGAACAAAGACAACCCAAAACCAGCCGAAGAAAGGAAATAATAAAAATCAGAGCAGAAATAAATGAATTAGAGAACAGAAAAACTATAGAAAAAATTAATAGAACAAGGAGCTGGTTCTTTGAAAAGATCAACAAAATTGACAAACCCTTGGCAAGACTTACCAAGGAAAAAAGAGAAAGAACTCATATAAACAAAATCCAAAATGAAAGAGGAGAAATCACCACGGACACTGTAGATATACAAAGAATTATTGTAGAATACTATGAAAAACTTTATGCCACTAAATTCAACAACCTAGAAGAAATGGATAAATTCCTAGAACAATACAACCTTCCTAGACTGAGTCAAGAAGAAGCAGAAAGCCTAAACAGACCTATCAGTAGAGAAGAAATAGAAAAAACCATTAAAAACCTCCCCAAAAATAAAAGTCCAGGCCCTGACGGCTATACCAGCGAATTTTATCAAACATTCAAAGAAGACTTGGTTCCTATTCTACTCAAAGTCTTCCAAAAAATTGAAGAAGAAGCAATACTTCCAAACACATTTTATGAGGCCAACATAACCCTCATCCCAAAACCAGGCAAGGATGGCACAAAAAAAGAAAACTACAGACCAATATCTCTAATGAATACAGATGCTAAAATACTAAACAAAATACTAGCAAATCGAATACAACAACATATTAAAAAAATAATACATCATGATCAAGTGGGATTCATCCCAGAATCTCAAGGATGGTTCAACATACATAAAACGGTTAACGTAATACACCATATCAACAAAACAAAGAACAAAAACCACATGATCTTATCAATAGATGCAGAAAAGGCTTTCGATAAAATACAACACAATTTTATGTTTAAGACTCTCAACAAAATGGGTATAGAAGGAAAATATCTCAACATGATAAAGGCCATATATGATAAACCATCAGCTAACATCATATTAAATGGCACTAAACTGAAGGCTTTCCCCCTTAAATCAGGAACAAGACAGGGTTGTCCACTCTCTCCACTCTTATTTAATGTGGTACTAGAGGTTCTCGCCACAGCAATCAGACAAGACAAAGAAATAAAAGGCATCCATATCGGAAAAGAAGAAGTAAAGGTATCACTTTTTGCAGATGATATGATCCTATACATCGAAAACCCCAAAGAATCCACAAAAAGACTACTAGAAACAATAAGCCAATACAGTAAGGTCGCAGGATACAAAATTAACATACAGAAGTCAATAGCCTTTCTATATGCCAACAATGAAACAACTGAGAAGGAACTCAAAAGAATAATCCCCTTCACGATTGCAACAAAAAAAATAAAATACTTAGGAATAAACATAACAAAGAATGTAAAGGACTTATATAATGAAAACTATAAACCATTGTTAAGGGAAATCGAAAAAGATATAATGAGATGGAAGAATATACCTTGTTCTTGGCTAGGAAGAATAAATATAATCAAGATGGCTATATTACCCAAAGCAATATACAAATTTAATGCAATTCCCATCCAACTTCCAATGACGTTTTTTAAAGAAATAGAGCAAAAAATCATCAGATTTATATGGAACTATAAAAAACCCCGAATAGCCAAAGCAATCCTAAAGAAAAAGAATGAAGCTGGGGGCATAACAATACCTGACTTCAAACTCTATTATAGGGCCACGACAATCAAAACAGCATGGTATTGGCAGAAAAATAGACACTCAGACCAATGGAACAGAATAGAAAGTCCAGAAATAAAACCACATATATATAGTCAAATAATTTTTGATAAAGGGGCCAACAACACACAATGGAGAAAAGAAAGCCTCTTCAATAAATGGTGCTGGGAAAACTGGAAAGCCACATGCAAAAGAATGAAACTCGACTACAGTCTCTCTCCCTGTACAAAAATTAACTCAAAATGGATCAAAGATCTAAACATAAGACCTGAAACAATTAAGTACATAGAAGAAGACATAGGTACTCAACTCATGGACCTGGGTTTTAAAGAGCATTTTATGAATTTGACTCCAATGGCAAGAGAAGTGAAGGCAAAAATTAATGAATGGGACTACATCAGACTAAGAAGTTTTTGCTCAGCAAGAGAAACTGATAACAAAATAAACAGAAAGCCAACTAAATTGGAAATGATATTTTCAAACAACAGCTCAGATAAGGGCCTAATATCCAAAATATACAAAGAACTCATAAAACTCAACAACAAACAAACAAACAATCCAATAAAAAAATGGGAAGAGGATATGAATAGACACTTCTCCCAGGAAGAAATACAAATGGCCAACAGATATATGAAAAGATGCTCATCTTCTTTAGCTATTAGAGAAATGCAAATCAAAACGGCAATGAGATACCACCTCACACCTGTTCGATTAGCTGTTATTAGCAAGTCAGGTAATAGCAAATGTTGGAGAGGCTGTGGAGAAAAAGGAACCCTCATACACTGTTGGTGGGAATGTAAAGTAGTACAACCATTATGGAAGAAAGTATGGTGGTTCCTCAAAAAACTGAAAATAGAACTACCTTATGACCCAGCAATCCCTCTACTGGGTATATATCCCCAAAACTCAGAAACATTGATACGTAAAGACACATGCAGCCCCATGTTTATTGCAGCATTGTTCACAGTGGCCAGGACATGGAAACAACCAAAAAGCCCATCAATAGATGACTGGATAAAGAAGATGTGGCACATATACACTATGGAATACTACTCAGCCATAAGAAATGATGACATCGGAACATTTACAGCAAAATGGTGGGATCTTGATAACATGATACGAAGCGAAATAAGTAAATCAGAAAAAAACAGGAACTGTATTATTCCATACGTAGGTGGGACATAATACTGAAACTAAGAGACATTGACAAGAGTGTGGTGGTTACGGGGGGGAGGGGGGAATGGGAGAGGGATAGGGGGTGGGGAGGGGCACAAAGAAAACAAGATAGAAGGTGACAGAGGACAATCTGACTTTGGGTGGTGGGTATGCAACATAATTGAACGACAAGATAACCTGGACTTGTTATCTTTGAATATATGTATCCTGATTTATTGATGTCACCCCATTAAAAAAATAAAATTATATATATAAAAAAAAAAAGGAACAGATAATAAAAAAAAAAAAAAAAAAAAGAAAAATAAATAAGTAAAAAGCCAACATGGTATATAGTGGTGAGTAGTCATGAAGAAGAATTAAGGCAGGGAGAGTAGAATAAATATTAGGGGCGAGGGAAGGTTGGTGTTGTTGACATGCCAATAAGACAACCTCTGATTCTAGACTGTAAGGAGTGGAGGGATTGGCTATGTGATGACTGGAAGGAATTTTAACCAAAAGAGTTCTACTCCCCATGTATAGTGTAGATGGCATATTTAAGAAGGGGCAAGAGGGAGTGTGGCTGGAGGAGGAGAACAAGAACAAGGGAATTGCAGATGAGTTCAGAAAGGAAAATGGGCCCAATTAGTGAAGGGTCCTGTAGGACCTCATAGAGAGGTTGACTTTACTTTGAGAGGGATGGAAATTTAGGAAGGGCATGGCAGATATGATAGAGTCCACAGTTTTACAGATGGTCCTAACCTCTGTGTTGAGAGCACAGCAGGGAGGCAGAAGTGAGAATTCCAGTTGGTAGAGTATTACAATAAGGCACAGGATTGTTGGATTTGTGGTGATGACTCATACCATGGAAGTGAAACAAGAAAAGGTAAGAGGTCTACATAGCTTTCTCCTGATTGAGTAAGAAAGATTAGGGGAGAAAGGTAATGGACCAAGGGAAGGTTGTTAGCCTATTTACCTAGGAAAATAGAGTTGCCATTATTTGAGTGGAGGAAATGAAAGGAAGACCTGGATTGAGAAGAATAGAAACTCAGGTTTAGAACTGTTATTTTGAAGACAAAGAAGTGTTTTCTCCCATTTGATATAAATGAATGAGACAATGGGTGGAAACAGATGGGGAGGACCAGGCATTTTCTGCCTAATACATTTTTGTGGGATAGTATTTTGAAAAACACCCAGCATATGTTTACTTCTACATATATTTAAAATCCTGCATCCTCTACTCTATTAATTCCACATTATGATGCTAAGCTTTATTGCCTCAGGAAAGAGAACACAAGGGACCTAACAAATGTTCACCTCTAGATTTTTGAGCTCCTAATTAGACATCTTAAAAACTAAAGCTGAACAATCATTTGAAAGTCAAAGCGCTTTTGATTTCTAAGAGCCAGGCTCTCCTGAGAAGAAATTTTTTTTTATCTTCAAATTAAAAATAGCTCAGCTAAGACTACCAGTAGTAAAACCAGAGAATTCATAGCATAGTATACTAACCATACTTCACTGAGTTGCATCCAATCTGAAAAGCAGGAAATATTGTGATCAAACTGGGACATTTCATCACCAGGCAGAAGAGGATGTATTAGGAATTTAGGTACTGACTGGGGTCTTCATTTGGGGTGAAGCCATATGAAGGAGGGTAATGATGAAAATACTTGATGGTTTCAATGTAAGCAACTAGAAAGCTTCATGCTTTATTTTTCAAGGACAGACTAAAGGACAAATATTTCCATAGGAAAGCCTGGATTCATGGTTGCAAAGAAGTAGAGGATAAGTACTCAGAATGCCTGGAAAAATGTAATAGTTACAGTTCAATGGAAATCCTTGTAACCAAACACAGTTTTGAAAGATTGACCAATGGTGTCCAAAGGCAGAATGCAAATAAGAGATCCCGAAACCTAGCAGAGACCTAGTGGCTCTGACACTAAGGTCTAGGTCTGTGGACTTAGCACAATGAGTGTGAGGGGAAGAGCCTTGGCGAGGCCAAGAAGGACAGATATGGGCACAAGCCAGGTGTACTCTTCCCTGACAAAGCATTATTTTCAAAAAGATTAACCCATGGCTATCTTGTATATATGTAATGAACACATTTAAAAAGTTGTATTTAATTTATTAATTAATAAGAGATGAATAAAGTTAGCATTATTTTAAAGGAGAATTTGAAAGGTGGATAGATAGATAAATGGATGAATGAGTAGATGAATTGATGGGTAAGTAGGAAGATAGATAGATAGATAGATAGATAGATAGATAGATAGATAGATGTAGATTGAATATATATATATATGATAGACCTCCAGACCTGTTGGGTCACACATGTACTATCTTCCAACCAATAAAAAAAGAGTTTTTTAGAAGGACATTTTTACTACAAATGACTTTTCACTTTCTTCCTATCCTTTATTATATTTAAGTAACATATAAAAATGAGTTCAAGAGACATAGTTATTGAATCTCTCTTAATTTTTGAAATAGAATTGACTAATAGTTTTACTTATTCCTGACTATTTCTTTATAATCTGGTGCAGTCCATGTTTATAGAAAGAAAAAGAATGGATAGAAATAATTTACCTTTAAAATTCATATTTTTAACAGTTTTATGCTTATGTGGATTTGATGAAAAAATAAAATTATATTGGGATTTTAAGCATTCTGACTTTAAAAAATAGTAAGAAACATGGCCAACAATGATATCTTTAGTTCCTACAAATCACTTTGTAATGATGCCACAGTGGAAAGACCTGATTAAAAGAAGCTGTAACTCAATTTGTCCATTTTCTACTTTTCTCTTCCAACTTCTCTACTAAATGAAGCTTTATTTTCTCTGAATGAGTGGTTCGCTTCTTTCTGATAATTTTTTTTAAAAAATGAAGTGTTTAAACATTTCGCTTCCTGTTGACTTTATTAAAACAAATAGCAGGCACTGATATGTGAATAAAACTAAAATCATGTAGAGGAGTCACTCTTAATAAGCATAAAAACTCGACATGATTTGTGCCCCCTTCTGCAAACCAAACACAATGCATTAAAATAAAATGTCTCTGGCTATAAAATTTGGTGAAGGTTGTAAAAAGTTTGACTTTTGCCCTGAAGTGTAATATTCCCAGAGCATTTTCTTGTTATTCCACTACCTTTGGTCAGTAATTCTGGTTTTAGAAAAGGAGCAGTTTCCTCTCTAAATATGAAATGCACACTGATCTGTAAAGAATGAGGTCAGAAGTGCAAAAATACAGAGGGCATAACGGTGTGATCTGACTTTAAATTATCAAATGCATCTATCATTTAATACTCAGGCTTCTTCAGTTGGGAACTGACACTTCACTTTTAACAAATGGGCAAAACTGCATCAGTATACTTTAAAATAAAAACACTCTCTCCAAAATATTTTATTTGCCATGGTGTGATTTTTAAATAACAGAAATAAAGAGAAGAGAGACAGAATCTTAATGAGAGTGTTTTAGAATTCAGTTGAGTATTTTCCAGTAGTTATATACACAAACATTGCTGATGCAATGCTTATTAAGAAACAAAGGTGCTTGATTGCTGCACAATTTCCCAGTGAATGAGGAAAAATTAATTTATCAGCATTGCATTTAGCAATAAATATTTAATGGAATATTCTTTTATAACACATGCAAACCACATTCTTCTTAGAGTGTGTCTTGTCACTTACTCATCATTAACTAACATTTCACAAATCATGTTTTAGAGCTAGAGGTCATTTCTACTTCCTGTGATCTGACTGAATAAAGATAGTGCTTTTGATTCCAACACCTAGATTTCAGATTTGTTGAGCATTAGTCTTGCATTTTTTTTTTGCTTGATTTAAAAAAAAAAATTTTGAGACAATACATTTGAAATCATATGATAGAACATTATATAATATCTGTTTCAAAACCAGTATCTTCGTTCTATTATTCTGCCAAATATTTTTAGAGTTTTTAAAATTTTTCTGAAACATTTTATGAATGCATGGTAATTTATAATTACATCTGGAGAAAAGTTTCTCTATCTCTCTCTTTTTAATGTGGAAGAAAACTGATCATTTGAGACAGGTTTTAATTTATTTTTCTCTGAATTTCTGCTATAACATTGGTTTAAGTGGGTTCTTTACATACGGAAAAATATTGTTCTTAGAAAATGTTGATGTGTCAATTGGTTTTCAAATATCCATATTCTCTGAATCTAAGATGCCATTGATTAAAAGGTACACTATCATTTTATGTCACATTTAGAAAGAAAGTTACTAATGTACCTATCACCTAGCATTTCTAATTTAACTTACCAGACAAATCTTTTAATATTTATTTTAAAAAATATGCTTATCACCCCCTTTCACACATAAAACACAGTATAAATGAACTAATGTGTATTCTTAACACTTCTCTGGGGCTCACCAGCATTTCTGAACACATTCTGCGTTGAGCTGGTAAACTCATTACTTGCCATGGTTTTGGCCATTTCTTCCACGCCATCAATAGTATTGAGAGTAAGCATTTTCTTGTGCTCCATTATTGTCCCAGAATTTTATTCTATACCGCTGGCATCCAGTCTGTATATTTGATGAGCATGCAAAATAAATGGTGATAATGCATGATTGCAGATCACAGCAATTGTAGGATGTACCTTTATTTATTTATTTATTTATTTATTTATTTAATTTTTCTGAAGTGAGAAGTAGGGAGGCAAAGAGACAGACTCCCTCATGCTCCTGACCAGGATCCACCTGGCATGCCCACTAGAGGGTGATGCTCTGCCCATCTAGGGCATTGCTTTGTTGCAACCAGAGCCATTCTAGTGCCTGAGGCAGAGTCCATGGAGCCATTCTCAGTGCCTAGGTCAACTTTGCTCCAATGGAGCCTTGTCTGTGGAAGAAAAAGAGAGAGAGATAGAGGGAAAGGAGAGCAGGAAGGGTGGAGAAGCAGATGGGTGCCTCTCCTGTGTGCCTTGACTAGGAATTGAACCTGGGACATCTACACGCCAGGCCAACACTCTATCTACCTTTGAGCCAAATGGCCAGGGCTGAACCTTATTTTAGATGAGAGACAGCGATAGAAAGATACAGAAGGAGAGAGAAAAACTGCATGCATAGAGAGAAGGACTAGTATATGTACCTCCTCCATACAGTCTCTTTCCATAGAGAACACTGACTAAATACACCCCATGTGCTCATAAACTAGAAAATTTCTGGACCTTCTGTGTCATATCCATACAATGAGCCAACACTCAGCAACAGTATATACATGTGGTTAAATCTACAAAGCAAATATGCTAACTCAATGTTAGCACTTGATTGTTGCTCAGTGGTTTAATGAATTTTTCTATACTCTTTTTTGTTTCCCATATATTTGCTGACAGAATAATAGAACAGACAGTTAAAGCTCTGAGCACAGAACTGAAGTTGATTGTACCAATACTTATATGAAACTGAGGTTCATCCAACCCTGTTCTTCACCCTATCAGCATCTACAGCCTCTGCTTCTGAACAGATGTAAAGCATGAATGGCCGTCACCTGGTTTCACATAGACCACAAAAACAAAAAGAAGTTGAGGTTTACGTGCCTCGGTCAAAGTTGAGAAAGAAAGGAAGCAGATACTATCAAATTGGTGGTGATGAGGAAGGGGATGTGTGGGCACATGTGGAAGCTGCAGCAACTGAACCAGTACCGAGCATTTTTATACCAAGAAAACTTATAATCAGAAGCCTGACAGCTAATAATTAAAACAAGCACTAACAATGTCACATAACATGTCTATTTCATTTTGTTTGGTCAAGTGAATTTAATTTTAAAATAATCCTTCTGTGTGGTAGTCTTAAGCTAGAGAAGTGTGTGTCTGTGGAACACAGATCAGATAATCAAGTTTTTTATAACCACATTTTACATTATATTATATTGTTTTTTTTAAAGTTTTTATTTTTATTTTTATTAATTTTTAATCTGTTGTGTTTACATGGATTCAAGTGTCCCACTGAATATATTGGTTTTTAAAATTCTACATTTTTAGATGAAGTTCAGCAAATCAGAAATGCTTGACCAAATTATTCATAGAGACAAGTTATTTCTGATGTCTCCTAAAAATCACCATGGCAATATGATGGTAATAATAGTCTGAATGTTTACAGTTTAAAAATGTTCTGCTTCTGAGTGGACCCCATAGTGTGAGGAGATTCACATAGTATTCTGTTTATCACAGAAGTCATTGGAGGCGGCTGCCTAAGATTTAGGGGCTCTGCTTCCTACACAATGTAGTGTTTTTTAAAAAATAAATGTAGCATATTATACTAGAAAAGTTGGTTACTACTGTCCTAGCTCTGGTTGCTATAATCAGGTACCATTGACTGATGGCTTATCAATACAGACATACATTTCTCAGTTCTATAAGCTAAAAGACCAAGATCAAGATGTCAGCAGATTCACGGCCTGGTGAGTGCCTACTTCCTGGCTCATAGCCCATTTCTTGTTGTGTGCTCACATGGAGAAAGGGGTGAATAAGTTCTCTGGGGTCTCTTTTATAAAGACACTAATCTCAACATGAGGGGTCCATCCTCATGACCCCATCACCTGCCAAAGGCCCCACCATAGCATTGGGAGGTTAGAATTCCAACATGGGAATTTTGGGTAACACAAATACTCAGTCCATAAAAACTGCTTAACATTTTGGCCTTGGTGTCTTACTCCGACAGAAGTAGTGAAGCTATTTTTCATGCTCGTGCATGTGGGATGGACCACTACATTCCTGGAAGTTATGTCCTCTCTGCATACCCGTTTTCAAGTCCCTATCTGCATACGTCTTAACAAAGAATCTCATTTTCTATTTTATAGAAAAAATATCGCCAGCAATCACATCTACAAACCATCTCACCTGTCCACATCTTACCCTCTGACCTTCTCTTCCTATCTGCTCTGTCTGTCCTTTTTATTTATTGATGTCAGTTGCATCCATATATTTATCAATTTTTCATTCTTTAGTCTGCTATTATTTATGTACATCTACTATATAATAAATACCTTGCTTTGTGTCAGGGAGATGAAGATCAGTATAACAGATTATCAAACAAAAAAAGCTTCTTTAGAAGAACTTGTATTTTTTTAATGAAAACTAGGTAGTAAATTATATTTTCCTTTATCTTTTGATTGCTAGGAAGCTGATTCACTTTAGTACTTAGCAGAAACAATTTTATTATAGATTCTGGACAAACTACCTTTTGTTTTACTTATCTGATTTCTGATATTTTTAATTTTTAATTTCAGTTATCTCTTTGTATATGATATTATATTTAAAGCATAGATTATTCCTTTTGAGAGCAGGGAGGGTATGAATTCCAAATAAGTAATGATACCCATGCTTCCACTATAGCTAATGATCTTATTATAAGGAAATTAGTGATTTTGAACAATTTCTGTCTGATCCAAGTCACAGTTTTACTAAGGCAGAAAAATGTTCTCTGTGTCTCACCCTCTTCAGCCTCTTGGAAAATAGCTTTGATTGAAATAAGCAGTGACTGTGAATATCAAACATGAAACTTTGTTCTCTTGAGAGACTGTCTAAATTTGCTGTGTTTGAAATTCACTCAAATTCTGTCAAACAAGTAAATCTTCATGAAAAAAAGTACGCCATTATTTGGGGTACTGAATTTTGACTACTAGAAATATACTATTTTTTAAAACAAAGTTTATGTTTTTTGGATTTTTTCTTCTGTGCTTGCTAGCAATTATGTTCCAAAGGTTTCCGTTAAATAAATGCATTTGGAAGATTTTTCTGGATATGTCTACATGCATTCACCTAAAATTAAGCAAAAACTGTAGGGTCAGAGCCTTAAAATGTTGAATTACACACTTTCCTTCTGGTCTTCAAATTTACTACTTAACTGTAGAGATTTTATTGTCATCATTCTGTCTTCATTTTTTAATGATTTTAATTATTTTCCACATAATGACAACAGAAGAGGCAGGGCATAGCATCTATAAAGGAGGAATAAGTGCATGTAATCCACCTATTCTATTCTTTTCTTAGTAACAGTTGCATTTTACTTTAAAAACCATAAATAGCTTTATTTTTTTATTAATGGAGTAATTTATATAGTACCTAGTATCTTCATTGACAGCACTTTTTATCCTGTAGCAAATGTGCAGCATTTACTGAATCAATTATGTGAGTTATGAAGAGCAGCACGGGGCTCCCTCGTCACTCCATTCTTCTCAATAACAAAGGAGAAACCACATGAAAAACTAGCATTGATGGGTTGTTGTGAGAGCCGGTCAATGCGCTCTCCCTGAGTTGAAATTAAAGGCAGTTAGGAGAAAATTGTTTTCTCTGGTCATCAGTCACAATGTGAAGGGCCTTTTTCACAATGATTAATTAAAACCCCAAAAGAGAGAGGGAGAGGGAGTGAAGTTTTATAAAATATTGGGCTGGTTTTCGGTACCTTCACGAGTTAATGAACGGTGCTTTGCCTTGACTAAGTGTTATTGCAGCAGTCCATAATTTCATCTTGAAAATGGGCAAGGGAGGGAATCTTCCTCCTTGTAATTGAGTATTGATTTGAAAATAAATGGCAGTGAATCTCCCACTGAACTGTCAGGATATATAAGGGTGGGCGAAAAATAGGTTTACAGTTATAATATACATAAGTAATACAATAATTAATAAATAATAATACAAGAATAAACTCTGTATTTCATGTACTCACAACTGTAAACCTACCAGAATATGTCCCTGTATTCTGGACAGCACTGACAATAAAAGATTTCTGATTCTTGTTAAAGCTATGGACCAGCTTGATACTTAAACACAGAGGACCAGTGCAATCTGCTTTCTGTTTTATCAACTTCTGAGGGTTAATAGATGACACAGCATGGACATGGTGTTCACGTCCCCTGGGCCCAGCTCAGACTCTATTATGAGCCTCCTTTGTAAAATGTTTCCTTGAATTTGGAAAGCAATTTTAAAACAGCAGGTTCAGACGTTTGGTACATCTTCCAAATAATAGCTTCCTTCTAAATACTGCACTTACGGAATACTTTTCAATGTATTTTCAACAGGAGGGAGTTAAAATGTCATTATAAATGTTTCAGCGAATTTGATAGATTTCCTTTACAAGTGGTAAGTAGTATAATTGGGTGTGATCTTACCGGGCACAGAAATGACAAAGGACACGTTTCATCGTGTAGTTTAGTCATTCACTGTTCATGGATTGCCCAGCCTCATCGATGGGACATTATAGACAGTAGTGGAAGGTGACTTCTGAAGAAAACAATATCAAAGGAAATTTAAAGGAATATACTGGGATTCTAAAACAAAGATGTCCTTTACAAAATGCTGCTTGATTGATAAACCCTTTGGATAACACATCAGTGCTCATTATAACCATTAAAAACTGTGATCTTTGTTTTACTTAGCAGTAAATTTCTTTAAAACAAACCTTCATGTTTCATCTACAGGATCCCTGAATTGAAATTTACCAGCTTTACATAAACAGTTTTATGTTATACTAGAATATAGACAAAACACTCTCGTGGAGAAGATGTGTTTTTGAATTTCCCTTTTTAATTAATTAACAAGCTATTTGTAGCCCAAAGTGTTTTTGCTAATTACATAGAAAGTCTATCTAATGTATTTTCTGATTATTAGAAAAAAAAAATCACTTTCTCAGGTTGCTTTCCTTTATTAAGATGAAAAAACTCTACTTTTTTGACTTCAGAAAAACTCAGAAGAACACGGTGCTCTAAAGCCCCTTGTGTGGATTGCATGGTTTTCACTCCTCCCCATTGATACACAGAATTGATTAGTCAATAATGGTGTCTGATTGGTTCCAATTAAAACAATTAAATGAAATTTTGTAAACTATTTTTAAATAATAATAGCAAGTTGTGGATGGCTATTGAAGAGCCTCAGTTTGTGAATTTGGTTTCTTGACTGCTATACTCCCACCTGGAATCACTGAGCACAGATGCGAGTCGCAGTGCTCCCATTCCAAGGGTGTATCACTTAAAATGTGTCTATGGCTAGAACCAGATATGTGGTTTTGAAGGCAGTGCTATGTCAAAGTTTATAAGCATTTTTACATTCCAGGTATATATCCACCGAGGTGCAACTAATCCTTAAGTGAAACATCATATTTTCATTATAAAAATGGAGTTATATATACCATTCACAAAAATTAGGAGATATTTTATAGTTTCATATTCATATTAAAATATCCCCTAATTTTTGTGAGCAGTATATTTATAGGAGTATTAGGAAAACTACATGCAAAGAGAAATAATTATTTTATAGTTTATTAATTGTATTTTAGGGTTTCATATGTATACTTCTTCATACACATATGTATATTTCTAAAAACTGTACATATATATGACTCTAGTATTTATGAGGGCAGTGCCCAATAAAGAGTATACTCTTTAACAAAGATTAACTATGAACTCTTTTTATCTTTTCATTGACAATAGTATTTAATGTCAAGCAGATATAAGTATAACTACAAAGTGAACATTATTGAACACTTACGATGTGTTTATAGGAAACATAAGATAGCTTTTGGCTTTTCTTTAATTCTTACAAAACACAGTGAGGCACAAATTTTTATTATCTCAGGCTTATAGAGGAGAAAACTGATGTCCATGTCATACAGCCAATATGGAATAGACAAAAGATTCAAACCCAGACCTAATGTCACAGACCAACTCTCAACAGACTACCATGCTGCGAATAGAAATGATGTAATGGCAAGCTGTGAACGAGTCTGTCCACTATGACGAAGACAGTCTTTTTTGTCACTTCCACATGAAATCTAGCTCACATGAGAATAACTGTAACTATATTCTAATGATACATCTACATCACCTTTCTGCCATTCTACCGTGAGGAATTAGTGTCACTCAGGCTGTAACTTTGTAAACCAAATTTAGGTCAGCTTCTCCACTTTCTATCTTCTGCTGTTAATTTATTTGCCTAATGTAGAGGCTCACATGACCAGAAATGTCATTTGTAAATGACAAAGAACCTGTTACTCTACCCTCAAGTAGAAGGTCTGCTAAACTAGCCTGGATTGGGGAAGGAGCAAAAGGCGTTAACATTTATTTAACCATTTTGCCAGAGGAATTTCATCACTAGCCAAGTTTTCATGAACCAAAATTACACATTTTTAAAAAGTAAAATAAAATAAAAGTTTACAAAAATATAGTACAGCATGAAATATATGTAGGTAAAATGCACCTGATAGATACCTATTTATACCCACAACATTTTATAATATAAAAAAAGTCACATAAATGGAATGTAGAAAGGTATAGTGATGTCTTAAAACAGCCTGTTATTGCTTTTCTAAAATAATTTTTGGGCTGAGGCCTTCATTGTTTTAACACTAGAGTAAAGTCTATGAAATATTAATGGGCTTATGTTCTAAGGGATCCTGTGGCATTCTACCTGTGATGGCAGCAAGTGTCTATAAGCTCAGCAACTTTCCCTGACTGGTGGAGTTGTTGGACATCGACTGAGAAGACCCCAAGGTCCCTTCTTTGCTTGGTAGGAAACAGTGTCCTGTTAGATGCATGATGTCTGCAGTAGGCTTTGAAGGGAGTAAAGGCAATGCCCTCACCCTGTTCAAGACTGGACCTTGATTGACAATAACATGCATCTACACTGTAACCCCAAATACTCTACACGCCCAGTCCTACCCCTTTTCTTTTCAGCCAAATCAATTAATGCTGTGTTTTTCCAAACCCCAAGTGCAGGTTCAACCGAATGAACAATTGTATTTTCCGGTTAGAACTTTGATGTAATTCAAGTCTTAAGATTACCTACCCTTGGCTAATGCCACTCAGATATATTAGAAGAGGGCCTCTGAATTCACTCAATATTTACTTATTTTAAGTATTTTAGGTTATGGTCTCTTTAGTTTCCTAGTAGATCAGTTGCAAGTAGACCAAGACACACATAACAGTCAAAGGAAACATTCTAAATGGTACAGTGGCTATTGATTTTTATAAAACTACAAACAGTAAATGATTTCTAACATACAGTTACTGTTGCTAATTGCTAGTAATTTTTTCTGCAAATTTACTTTATTGTATAATTTTTTACTATAAATATGAAATAGTTTATCTTCTCCAGATAATCAATAATTGACTGAATATCTTAGTACTATTCCCCAAACTCCTAAACTCAGGAAATACCTTTTTGGAGCTCATTTAAACTGTACTTTGGTCAATTAAAGTCAATGCTCAATGTTTAATATTCACCAAGGGAAAAAATGTCTTCTTGGAAACATTGATAGGTATTAAAGGCATTTAATATATTTTGTTCTGTCTTCATCAGGTTAAACTAATCTATTTTAAAAATATTTCTTTGTCTTGATCTATTTTTAGATTAAAGAGTGTTCAAGGTAAATGCGTCTTTGTATTTAGACAAACAAAGAAAAAATAAGAATAAAAGAGATGAGAAAAACACAAAGAAAGAAAAGGAGAGGAGAGAGAAAGTAAAAGTGTGGGAGAATGTGTGCATGTCCAAAACATGCATTTGGGATTTTGTCTTTTAATTTCAAAAATACAGGGGAATACTTCCATTTTTTCCTAATAGGTGTTCACTTCATAATTTTGCATTTTAAAGCAAATTTTCTGGGAAAAGATTTATGGAATTAATGATGTCAAAGGAAGCTGAGAAAGGTGACAAAAATGTTTTTACTCTTCTAACTCACCACTGATCTTGAAGTAAAAATAAATAATAATGCATTCATCAGTACTGCATGTAGATTATGCTTGAAATGTTCAATTCAATTGAACATTCCCATATATCCTCATCCTAGAGGAGGCCATGGTTGTCCTAAGTATGTTAGTATCTGGGTCTTCTAATATGAGGCTGACAGTCACACAGACAAGTAACTTCAATCAGAAGAGAAAATTAGATCACCCAAGCTCATTTTGCTCACAGGAAGAAACAAAAGTCTTTGCTCACATCCAAGAAATGTGCCAGCCTTTACACCTCCTCACTGGGTGTTCTCCATCCAGACTGCCTCCTCATGCATCAGTGGTTCTGCTGTGCCTGTTTCTCTGCATTTCTCCATGATGTGACGGCAAGTCTCCAACACGGGGAGGAGTCAGATCCACTCCACCACGCTGGGGAGAGCAGGAACAAACACGGGTGATTAACACATGGGAAGTGGCTACTGAGAAAGTCTGTCACCTGCTCCCAAAAACAATTACCAAAAGTAAGATTTAGAGTAAATTTTTAGGCTGTCACATTTGCACAGAACTCTAAATTACCTGGGAAGATATTCACATGTCAAGTCCTGGATTTGTTGTGCTTATGTGAAGTGGAACGCAGGACCCATCATTTTATTTATTTATTTATTTATTTATTTATTTATTTATTTATTTAAGTTTTTATTAATTTTAATTTATTGTGTTTACATGGATTCAAGAGTCCCACTGAATATAACTCCCTCACCCCCACCCCTGTGTCCCTTTTTATACCCCTTTTGCTTCTCTCCCCCTAACTCCCTCCCCCCTTCCCTCTGGGATTTGCTGTCCTGTTATCTGTATCTATGTGTTATGTATATATAATTTCATTAATCCCTTCCCCTTGTCTGATCCTGTCCCCTCATCTCCCTTCCCTCTGACAGCTGTCCCTCTGCTCTCTGTGACCCCGCCTCTGCCTTTATTCCGTTGCTCAGTTCACTTTGTTCATTAGATTCCACATATAAGTGAGATCATATAATATTTGTCTTTCTCTGCCTGGCTTATTTCATTTAGCATCATAATCTCTAGGTCTATCCTTAAACCCATCATTTTAAATATCAGTTCTGGTGGTTCTGAGGCAGAGGGTTACAGAGAGGCAGAGTTGTTCCCATGGCAAATCCTGGGTTCTGTGGTCCATCTTGGAGTTCCAGAAAACCCACATGGGCAGTGCAAAGTGGCACAGGACCCAGAATAAAGAATCGAGTGTGAATCTCCTCACCTGGAACTAACACCCCCTAACTGCCCATATTTTAAGCGAGAATAGCTATTTTGGGAGCCTTCTTGTTCTTTTCATCTTTCATGCTGATTTTATGGTTTATTGTAGTGAACTTTTCACAGGTAAAAATTTTGACTAGTGGGAACACCCAGAAATGTACTCTTGTAAAACAAATGTTTCAAAGACGATCCCCTGGGGAATTCCAAAGGAAATAGCATACAGCACAGGAAAATGTATCTCTGGGCTGGAAAATGTCTCTATGCATTTTCTAGAATATTTCACCTTATAAGTATTATAGTCTTGGTTGCAATTTGGATTGTAGTTGTTACCTGTTGTACCATTCCTGTGTTCATAATTAAGATAAATTGTTATACTCTTTAAGCAGGGATTCCACCAAAAATTTACCCACTGGTCTTTTTTTGGTCAATCCATGTATGACCAGAAGGGGAAATAGGAAGGTATGATTTTAGAAGCTTTCTCAGATTTTAAAAGTGCATTTGGAACAAATATTGAAATTTATTCATCAAATATACTCTGTTAATCTCCTGCTTTGATTGTATTGTACTAAATTTATATGAAGCAACAATGGCTTAGCTGTGGTTCTACCTAAGAAAATCACACCCTAACCAGTTAGTTAAATAAACATTCTATTTTTAACACAATGTGGTAAATGCTTGAAATTTGAGTGCAACTGTAATAATAATGATGCCAACCTTTCCCTATTCATAATTTCATTTGATTCTAATGTGAGCTGTGTATATTAGGGAGGGTCAGTATTTTACTCCTATTTTTAACTGAGGAAGATCTAAATTACCCACCATGCATCTTACACAGAGCAATGATGCATCTGAGATTGCCCCTGGCCTTCCACCTCTGGGGGCAATGTGCAACCCACCAATATTTAGAGAATGTGAAAGTGTCTATGCATTCCCAGCAATTTAGGGTCTGGCCCCATCTCCATGGGGTATAATAAAGTGCCCAGGAAACAGGAGTGGGGTCCTGGGAACAGCTCCCTGCTGAGATTGTGCCGCTGCATGCCAGCAGGCCTATTTATGGAGTTGGTATTTATGCAAAGATAGAACAGAGCTACAATTACCTGTTCCTGTGTGCTCCAGCCTGACCGTCAATCACAGAAAAACAGTCTTGTCAATCAGTGTTCATCTCACAGAGAGCTCTGCCTATTTTCTATCTTCAACATGGCTTCCTTTGTGTCTCTTCAATAAAATGCTTAATTCTGGTCATTGCATTGCTTCGTCTCTGCCTGTGCCCAAATTGTCTTGATTTCCTGTCTTCAAAAGTGGAAAGAGTGTGACTTACCCATCTATTAGGCACGTAGGTATCATAGCTAGAGTGAGCAAATTGTTACTGAAACTGAAACACGGGAGCAATGATACATTCAGGGGTCTCTGATAATGGGCTTGTCCCAAGTGTCTGACACTTCCTGAAACAAGTAAATCTTATTCCTCATCTGGTTTCTCAAAGAGACGCAGTTCACTTCCATGCATAGCTAGTTGCTTTTCCTGTGCAATCTGTCTCGGCTTTGTCATTAGCGGGAAAAAACCCTTTTACCTCTCCGAACATCTTTTGCTTAACAAAATGAAACTTGTGCTTTGCAGTTAAGGTTTAAGGTCGAGGGTTAACTTGTTCTTGCTCCAGAAGACACGTTTTTGTGGGCTGAATTGGAACGGTGAGATTAACATCATTTATACCTGTAATAAAGAGACAGGTGAGACAGGGAAGGGAGCCAGGGAAAAAAGATGCTTAAATTTTCTGTGCTCTGCTTAGAATGCACTGCTGTGAATTATCTCATTTTCATTTATTTGGAGATTTTTCTTAGCAAAAATGACTGAACACGTTTTGATTTGAGAACATAGAAGACAGCCTGCAGATTGGCTCCTAGGGCAGTGGCGGCGCTAGATCGGAGTTCAGAGCGACCCGAAGTCAGAGCCTGGGCCTTTACCAGATCAAGCTCTCCTGGCCACAGCTACCACATTTGTAAAATTATGTTTACCTACATGTCTGAGATGTCAAAGATATCTAAAAATTATTACTTCTGTGCTGGTTGGGCAAGGGCAGTACACGGTAAAGGTTAAATGTTATTATAACCAACCTTAAAGGAATGCACAGTTCTTATTAAGAAGCAAGACAATAATCCCTGCTTGCTCCACCATCCCCCTAAAGAATAAAAACTAAGAAAAAACATTGAAGAGAAAATACCAAAACCAAAAATTAAAGAAAAGAAGAAATAAATAAAGAAAGAAAAAGTGGGGAGAAGTGGGGAGAAGCTCCTGAGGAGAGAGAAAGCTGTTGATGGTGGCTCAGCCAGGCTGGGTGGGCTGTGGGGGAAGGAATTACCTTGCCAAGGTCGTGGAAAATGTGCCAGCCTGCTCCTTACCCATGTAGACATCAGCTCTGCTCTGAGCATCCCCTGGAGTAAATCAGGCAGCACAGGTGGCCTGTGCTGTATAGAACTGACAGAACCAGCAGTGACTGCAGCTTCAAACAGAGTCTTCCTCTGTTCTAACTTCTGATGCTGGAGAAATATCACGTAAGGACTAACTTCCCCTGAGTCTCAAAGGTAACACATCCCTAACTGAGTCTTTACACACTCCTCAAACAAATGCCAGCCCAGGACTTCTCACCTCACCAAGCGGTATGAACATTTGTCCAGTGGCTCAGGCTAAATCTTAGGAGTTGTCTTACCGCTCTTTTTGCATCCAATCCTGCATCCACACTGTGCAGCTACATTCTGTCATATTTGGGATCTAAGCCCTGTTGGCTCTCCCTTCAAAATCCAGAATCACCCTAGTCCTTCTCCCCATCACCATCCTCTTCCCAGCGGCTGTCTCTTACCGAGGTTATTGGCTCTCTATCTCATCACCTTACTCTATCCTGTCTCCAATGTCAACACCTCAATGTCAATCTTTTATCTGTTTTATTTCCATCCATTTAGATTAGTGATTTCTTAAAATTGTTCAAATATATTTTTGCTTTAATAAGGGTAATGAAAGCTAAGAGTTAGTTCTCTGGCCATAAAAATGCAATGATCAGATCTTCATAAACCTAGCCATGGGATAGTGGTCATCTGTAGTCCAGGTATGGAGACAGGGTCACCTGACAGGCTACCCTTCTGGATATTTGAAGATTAATCTCTAAATAGTGACACTTGTTTGTACTTTTTTTGGGTGCATACAATCTGGGGGAAGAAAAGGAAAACTTGGGTGAAAACAGTTCCACATATAACTGTTTAGCCACCAATTTGGCCGTGTGCTTCCTCCCTACTCTCTGCCCCCCAATGTACATCTTCAATACTGAGCTACAATGCAGCACAGAGGAGCTACCAATACAGACCCTGAGTCGGAGCTGATTAGCTGAGGCATCTCTTCATTTCTCTCTTCTTATTCATCATTCCTCATGGACTATGATCCTCCAAGTCCAGTGATGACTCCAAATTTCCATGTGTACTGATTGAGAGTGAAATTCCAATTGAAAATGAAATATCCAGCAAATACTTTTTGGTTTACCCCCGAAGACTGGTAACAGAGGAAGATTTACACTGAATGTTTGTTCCCAGTTTGATTACCAGGTGTTATATTGAAACACATTAAAGAAATATCATCCTGGATCATAATTCTGCTTACTTTAGCAGGCTTGCATGAAAATTGAAGAGAAAACATTGCATCATTACTTAAGGAAATATTTTTTTCTCTAAAATGAAAACAATTTAAAACCAAAACATTGTTGATGTGTTTTCTGACCAAAAACCCCACATTGTTACAAAACATGATAATCCTCTGCCAAATTCTAGCACCTGAATGGAAATACTGTCTTTGACAAATGCTTTGTTAATTACTTTTTGGCACCTTCAGCTCTTAGAATAAATACTGTTGTACACAGTGTTACTCTCAAACAGTGTGATGCCAAACTGTTGTTCTAAGAAAGGAGCAGGTGAAACACTAAGCATTTTGTTCATTAGTCATGACAATGATACATGATTTTTCCTTCTTCTTGTAGTTGTGTTCCTGTTATAGTTCAACTCATCTACACAACAATACCCCCCCACACACACCCACACTTCACCCCATTGCCACACAGGTGACCAGTAACAAATTACCATAAACTGGGTTGCTTACAATAACAAAAAATTATTTTCTCACAGTTTGGAGAAGTCCAAAACCAAAACCAATCTGTCTTGGGGTTGATTCTTCTTGGAGGCTTAGAGGGAGAGTCTATTCCATGCTTCTCTTTTAGTTTCTGGTGGATCCTTGATGTTCCTTTGCTAGGTCACTTCAATCTCTACCTACATCTTCACATTACTTTCTCCTCTTTCTCTCTCTCTCTGTCCCTTCTGTGTCTCTTATAAAGACACTCCTCACCTGGTTTATGGTCCAGTCTAGTCCAGAACAATCTCTTCTCAAGATGCTCACCTGAATGTCTGAAAAGACCCCTATTCCACATTTTGAGGAATAAAATCATATTCTGATGGTCCAAGTGAACATATATTTTGGGAGACCCCTTTCAACCTGCTACATTCATTATATAATAAACCCCCAGGCATTCCACCCAGATACATTAGAAGACAGCTTCCATGGTCTTACATGTTTCCGTACAATTCACAAGCCAGGCACTAACCACCTTTTGTTCTGAGCTGTCTGTAAGGATGTCTCTGTAGTCAAAAGTCTTGGAAGATGAAGTTGTGTCTTCCTGTGGAGCCTAGGGCATGCATGTGTACTGCCCACTATAAATGATTTGGATGCTCAGAGCTCTGTGTTCTCCTGTAATGCAACCCACGTGTGCTGCTGTCTATCTAGGCTGATCCATGTTGTTCTTGTGGGTAAGGAGAATAAACATGGGTGTGCTAATGTTCACGTTCCATGGTTAACAAAGTTCTTTGTGTCTGAGCCAGGAGTCTCGTGTCTTTTGATGGCATTCATGAAATTGTGACTGACTCATTTGCTAGCTCAAAAGAAGAATAAAATATCAGAAACTTTGTAGATCTCAGCAAAATACTGTATTATTATTTTGTTCTCTCTTTGCATACCAATGATTTGGAAATAAAGAGAGAAAGGGGTGGGGGAGACATACACACAGAATTTTTCATACTACCTATTTTATCTCTCCTTGAAAGGCATATTTGTATCTTCTTGATGTTATGTTAGAGTTAAAGTCTGGTCAGGACTATTTAATGAACCATTGATTTAAACTCTTTCTTCACAATGTTTATATATTCTCAGAACATCATATATTTTTCTAAGTATGACTATATTTCTAGAAATAATCTCTTCTTAGCAGCAAAATTCTTAACTATCCATTTGCATCCATTGTTACTTATATATCCTTTGGGTTTTGGAAACCTACATAATTATGGTACTTGACTTTTCCCTTCTTCCTTAACAATTTACTTTGGATTTCTCATTTCTGTTATTGGTACCATTTTGTTGTTGTTGTTATCATTCTGGCTAGAACTCCTGTATATACCTTTCAATTTTTATATTTTTGTTCTAGTAGTATATTTAGTGAATATTGAATCCAGCATTCCCATTATCCAGATGAAGAACTAAAGGCCACAGATAAAGTTGCTTATGTAAAGTTACAGGAAAATTAAGCAGTACTTTAACTTCAACTTAGCACTTTTTCTTTCAGGTCAAGCCATTTTTCATTGCAGTCTTTTCTCTTTGCCCTCAGATCTCTTTAGCTGAGAAGGAGTTTCTACAAGTTCTCTTTGTCTCTTTTTCCTTGTGGCTATATTGTTAACCAAGAAATGTCATTAATTACTAATAGTTTCTTTCTTATTCTTTTATTATTAAAGGTTTATGATAGAAATTTAGAACATCAATTTTTAAGGCTAAAATCCATACATGAAAGACAGTATAAAGCACAGGTTGCCTATGACCTGAGTCATAGTTCTCAGTTCTACTTTTTTTTTGGCATAAAATGCAACTTTAGTGTTTTCTTACCTGTTTCAAAATTTTTTATATGACTAGATTTATCTTTGTATAAATCTCATCTGTATAGTGTCTATGCTTCCAGAGCTGCTGCTGCTTTTA
Source organism: Saccopteryx bilineata (assembly GCF_036850765.1). NCBI lineage: Eukaryota > Metazoa > Chordata > Mammalia > Chiroptera > Emballonuridae > Saccopteryx > Saccopteryx bilineata. The sequence continues at coordinate 164,699,704 of NC_089494.1, forward strand.
GTAAAGATTACTAAGAACTTTACAGATCTTCACCATCTTAAGGTTGAGATTACAAAGGTGCTGGCGAGAATCTGGTTGTTCTGAGCTGATTTATCTTTCTAAGGCCCTGCAATGCCTATAAAACTATCTTATCCATTGTCACTTCTGGCCAGTGAGGGCTACCAGAATTGTCTTGGGAGTGATGCTCAACTGCAGCTCTTTATCTGTTGACTACAGACGTATTATTGACATGAGAAGGCAGCTTTTCAAGTTGTTATGCTCAGTTTATTAATGACTGTTTATTTTATGACTTTTTATCAATGCCAGCTGGCATTGTGAAGTATCAAGAATCTTACCTCTATCTTTTTCTGTCTCTTTCCATCTCCCCTCGATTTACTGCTGAGGCTTTTCTAGAACACATGAGAGTTGAAGAATATCTGCTTGTATTTGTTAGGACAATGGGACCTAAATTTGAGAAAAGCCTATATAATTTACTGTCTATATAATCAATTCAGGGCTAACTGTACACTCATAACCTTATAGTAGACAATTCTGTGATGAAGGTTATTTCCTGACTTGAAGTTAAACACTTCTGTGATCAGACAAATGTAGCTTAGCTCTCAGCTCCAAGAAATACTGCTCCTGTGAATTAAGAATGTAAAGAAACAAAAATGGATCACTTACCAAGACTAACATCTTAGTCATCAGCACTCATTTCAAGACCCCATCCTGCTATGCTCACCAACCCAAAATTATTACCATAAACTCTCTGGAACCAAACCAATTCTTAATTTTGGATCATCAACCTTAAATCAACCTATCTGAATCCTAGATGTTTGTAAGAATCTTCCCCTTATTTTCTCCTTCTGGGATATTACTAAGACTCTGTCTAGATCAGTGATTTTCAACCTCTTTTGAGCCACGACACATTTTTTACATTTACAAAATCCTGGGGCACACCACCTACCAAAATGACACAAAATGACACTCTAACACAGTACATATTATACATATAGTTAATAATATAGTTTCTAAATGTATTTATACTCACTTAGTGTGAAACCTGGGCCTGTTTCGATGAACATAAAAGGGATATCCTGGCAGGAATGGTAGAAAGACACAGACCAAGCTCTTCCTCAACAGTTCTCAGTCTTTCTCTGTTTTTAGTTTTTATCGCAGTCAAGCTTGAGAAGCTCAGCTCACATAGATATGTGGTCAAAATAGCTTTGTTGGCCAGAATGGGGAACTCCTTGGCAACAGATAACCAAAAACTGTCCAAAGGAAGATCAGCAAACTTTAGCTTTAAAGTTAGATAACAGTGTGATGCATTGTAATGCATTGTATATCACCCTCTGCGGGGGCCTCTTTTAAAAAGAAAAAGGTCAAATATCTATATACATCATCAGGATATATCTATACACACCATCAGCATAGTAAATATTAGTAAATGCTTGTTGAATTAATGAATTTTTTGAGGTCCATCTCAAGTGTATGCTCCATGATCTTATCATGTAGTTCTAATCTATTAAAGTCTCTCTTTTCTTTGAATCCTAAAATGATTTCCTTTCCCCCAAAAACAATCTCTTGTTTCTGTTTAAAGTATAACTTTTAGTGATTACTAGTCTAGTGGTTGATGCTGCTTTATTGTATTTTAAAAACTGGTCTTTCCATTTTATGAATCAATTTTACCTATTTGAATTATTCTAAATTTACCTAAAGAGTTATTCTGATTCTTTCTTACATTCCTAAAACCTATGTCTTCATAATTTCTTTGTTGTAAGAAACAAACAAATTCTGTTATTTTTCTAAGCTTCTTATAAAATTAATGTTTTAAGCACTTTGAAATATGAATATTCATACTCAGATAGTACTGTTACAAAAGTACGAATAATTACAAGTTATTATTCAACTATTAAAAACATTAAGTTTTGGTCAGTCTGGTCCTTAAAATTTTTAGAAAAAATGTATTATTTTCACCAGAAATATTTTTCATTAATACTATTTTGTGACTCTCTAATAGCTTTCAAATCTAAAGAGAAATTAAAAGTAAATATCAGTTTTAATTAACTATAATCAAAGATATTGCTTGATATACTTTGGATGTGAAGAAATGGATTGTTTTTATAGGATGTATTATTGCAGAAATTGGTAGGCACAAAATGAGCACATTTACTCTTGAGCAGCAATATCATTTATGCTGGCCCCACCATTGTTTCCCTCCAGGTAATAAGGTCAAGGTTAATATGCGAAAGATACAGCAAGCTAACTTACACTCCAATTTTTCAAAGTATACATTTATTTTTTTTATTTATGTACATCCGCTTATGTCACTGGAGCTGTAGTGTTACTGGAAGAGACAATTTTAAAAACTTCCTGTTAGACCTGGTTTAAATGATGCCATTTCATTGGCATATAGTAGCTAGTCTTTGGTGGCTGTTTTCTTGAGGTAACAAGACCTGTTTGCCATTTTACTGATGTTAGAATCAGGTAAAGGTTCTCTTTGAAGCCTATATTTTTACCTATTATCACAAACAGTCAGTTCCTTTAGGGAGCACATTAAAGTAGAATTTTGTTCTGTTGGCTTGTCTCTCTTTGCCTGGACCCTTGTCTTACAAATATGCTGGGGTAAAGACGACTAGGACCCCAGTATCTTTGGCCTGCTGTGCCCGGAGTAGAGTTTTCACTCCATGTGGGGGTTGGACAGAGGAAAAGAAGCTGCAAACTCTCAGCCACACTCACCATTAATATAGTCTCTGAAACCCAGAGAGTGAGGAGATAAATAATGCTGATGACCTGCCCCTCTTGGTGAGATATCACATCCTTTGGTTGGGAGCTGAGCAGAGAAGGTCCCATCTTATTGTCCTTTCCCACTAGGAGAGGAGCTTTTGTCAAGCTCAACTGAGAGAGAGGCTCTTGGAGAGCAGTCAGGACTCAAGAGTAATAGGTTGTCACTGTTCTTACTGAGATTTAGTAAATTTTCTTGAATAAGTGTTTCCTCATTGGCTGTATTCCCTTAAGACAACTATAGAGATTTTAAAAGGTTGTTTTTCTTGAAAAATAATTTTCAGTTGTCATGACTATCCTACTGGCAATGGACCCACAGGGCTCCTCATGCCACCATTCCAAAGTGGGATTTCCTCTTACTCATTTAACGCAATAAATACTAAGGCTGCTATGTCTTTGGTGACATCTCATGAAAGCCTGGATATGAGTTAAGTCATGCTTTCACAGTCAGGGTGACTATATCCAATTAAGGAGAGAACTTAAAGAAATATCAATTTCAGGGAATTAAGTAGAATTTATTTGTGCACTTAGAAAAAATAAAAACAATCAGTGCTTTGAAGTTGGCAGTCTCCATAAAGTGCCTATCTTAATCCATCAGTGTTAATGATGACCTAATGTTCCCCAGGGAAGGATAGCAGCAAAGAAACAATGAAATCACTATTTAGTGCCTTCATTTTGCCCGCAGTAAAAGACGACTGAAATAGAGGTAGCAGCCTTTTTGTGCACCTTGTTCTTCTTCTGTGATTGATTAACTATCAACTTACAATGGCTGTGAATTGTGGCAGGGCAGACTACTTTTGTGAAACAAGTATCAGAACAGCCCCTGTACTCAGGAACCATCTGCCAGCATTAAGGCCTTTTCATTAGTTTGTATTCATTTTTTTCCTACTTTTTAAATTAGCTAGATGAGAAATCAAGCTGGCTATTACCATCTTTATCCAGGAGAGTAATGTGCCAGTGTTCAGGATGCAATCCAAGGATTCCTGCATAGTTAGCTCTGCTTGAAGTTTCCCTCAAAATCATCCCATTTTATTTTATTATTTTATTTTAATTTATTGTGTTAACATGGATTCAGGTGTCCCACTCAATATAACACCATCACTCCCAACCATATATCCCCCATTATATCCCTTTTACCCCCCTCCCTCCTAACTCCCTCTGCCTTTCTCTCTGGGATTTTCTGTCCTGTTATCTGTATCTATGTGTTATATATCTATATATATAATTTCACTAATCCCTTCACCTTCTCTGATCCTGTCCCCTCACCCACTTTCCTCTGACTGCTGTCCCTCTGGTCCCTGGACCCCACCTATGCCTCTATTCCATTCCTCAGTTTACTTTGTTCATTTGGTTCCACACATAAGTAAGATCATATGATATTTGTCTTTCTCTGCCTGGCTTAATTACCATAATAATCTCCAGGTCCATCCATGCCATCACAAAAGGTAAGAATTTCTTCTTTTTCACAGCCACATAGTATTCCGTTGTGTATATGTACCAGGGCTTTTTAACCTACTTGTCCACTGATGGACACTTGGGCTATTTCCAGATCTTGGCTATTATAAACAATGCTGCAATTAACATTGGGGTGCATATCTTCTTTTGAATCAGTGTTTTGGTATTCTTAGTATGTATTCCTAAAAGTGGTATGGCTGGGTCAAAAAGCAGTTCCATTTTTAATTTTTTGAGAAAATGCCATACTGTTTTTCACAGTGGCTGCAGAAGTCTGTATTCCCACCAGCAGTGCAGGAGGGTTGCCTTTTCTCCACACCCTCGCCAGCACTTCTTATGTGTTTATTTGTTAATGAGCGCCATTCTGACAGGTATGAGGTAGTATCTCATTGTGATTTTAATTTGCTTTTCTCTGGTGATTAGTGAATTTGAACATTTTTTCATATGCTTATTGTCCATATGTATGTCCTCTTTGGAGAAGTGTCCATTCAGTTCCTTTGACCATTTTTTAATTGGATTGTTTACATTCCTGGTATTGAGTTTTACAAGTTCTTTATAAATTTTGGTTATTAGCTCATTATCCGACATATTGACAAATATGTTCTCCCATTGTGTGTGAGTTGTGTTTTTATTTTGTTCATGTTGTCTTTTGCTGTGCAAAAGCTTTTTGGTTTTATGTAGTCATATTTGTTTATTTTATCCCTTATTTCACTTCAACCCAGAGATATATCAGCAAAAATATTACTATGAGAGATATTGGAGAGTTTATTGCCTGTGTTTTTTTCCAAGATGTTTATAATTTTACAACTTACATTTAAATCTTTTATTGATTTTAAGTTTATTTTTGTGAATGGTATAAGTTGGTGGTCTAGTTTCATTGTTTTGCATGTACATGTCCAATTTTCCCAACACCATTTATTAAAAAGACTGTCTTTACTCCATTATATGTTCTTATTTACTTTGTCAAATATCAACTGATCATAAAGGCATGGGTTTATTTCTGAATTCTCTGTTCTGTTCCATTGATCTGTATGCCTGTTTTTATGCCAGTACCAAGCTGTTTTGAGTATAATGGCCTTGTAGTATAACTTGATATCAGGAAGTGTGATACCTCCCACTTTATTCTTCTTTTTCAAGATTGCTGAGGCTATTTGTGTTCGTTTTTGGCTCCATATAAATTTTTGGAATATTTGTTGTATAATTGAAGTATGCTGTTGGTATTTTAATAGGAATTGCATTAAAATTATAGATTGCTTTGGGTAATATAGACATTTTAATGATATTTATTCTTCCTATTTATGAATAAGGTATATACTTCCACTTGTTTGTATCTTCTTTGATTTTTTTTCAATGTCTTATAATTTTCCTAGTACAAGTTTTTTTACCTCCTTGTTTAAATTTATTCTTAAGTACTTTGTTTTTTGTTGTTGTGGTTGTTGCAATAGTGAAGGTGATTGTTTCTTTAATTTCTTTTTCCGACAGTTTATTGTTGAATAAAAATGCCACTGATTCTGAATGTTACTTTTATATCCTCCTACCTTGCTGTATTTATATATCAGATCTAGTAGTTTTTTGACTGAGACTTTAGGGTTTTCTATGTACAGTAGCATATCATCTGCAAATAATGATAGTTTTACTTCTTCTTTTCCAATTTGGATGCCTTTTATTTCTCCTTCTTGTGTGGTTGTTGTGGCTAGAACTTCCAGAACTATGTTGTATAAGAGTGGTGAAAGGGGGCACCCCTGCCTTGTTCAAGGGATTGCTTTCACCCTGGCCGGTTGGCTCAGTGGTAGAGCGTCGGCCTGGATGCAGGAGTCCCGGGTTTGATTCCCAGCCAGGGCACACAGGAGAGGCACCCATCTGCTTCTCCACCCCTCCCCCTCTCCTTCCTCTCTGTCTCTCTCTTCCCCTCCCGCAGCCGAGGCTCCATTGGAGCAAAGATGGCCCGGGTGCTGGGGATAGCTCCTTGGCCTCTGCCCCAGACGCTAGAGTGGCTCTGGTCGCAACAGAGCGACACCCTGGGGGGGCAGAGCATCCCCCCCTGGTGGCAGAGCGTTGCCCCCTGGTGGGCGTGCCAGGTGGATCCCAGTCAGGCGCATGCGGGAGTCTGTCTGACTGTCTCTCCCTATTTCCAGCTTCAGAAAAATACAAAAAAAAATAATAATAATAATAAGTAACTAAGTGCAAATCCAGAAAATTTACATACATCCTTCATAAACATAAGGATATATGCATAAACTTCATTTTATATTAAAAATTTTCAAATTTAGAAAAATGCTATGAATAAAATATATTTAAAAATTTTTATACACAAGAAGTTGCTGAAGTCTTTTATCTCTCTCAGAAAATATAAATGCTTAAAAATACATTATTTTTCACAGTTATTGTGCAGCCTCTGAAATATCTCAGATTTTTTTATCAAGGCTAGTTTTACAGAATTGTTGTAATTTGGTCCATGCTGATTCAACAAAACTCCTATGGAAAGTGCATGGAGAGACACTGTTCAAAAGTAGAAAAAGTGAAGAGATTATAATGAATAATAACAACAAAAAATATTTACAAAGAAAATAGTGGGGATTGCTTGATTTAGAGTAGTGAGCATACAATGAAATATACAGATGATATATTATAGACTTGTGCATCTGAAACCTGTATAGTTTTATTAACCAATGTCACTCCAATAAACTCAATAAAAATGAAAAAGTGCTATTCAGAATTTTGAGCTTAACAAGAAATGGAAATCTTCATTACTTTCAAAAAATTATATTTTCAACCCAAAAAGCAAGAGATTCTTAAAGAAATTTTCTTGAAAAGTTTACATTACTTTTATAAAGCCATTTACATAATAGTAGTAGTAAGTTCCTTCTTTTTTTTGTTCCTTCCTTTTTTCCTTGTTTCCTTCCTTCCTTCCTTCCTTCCTTCCTTCCTTCCTTCCTTCCTTCCTTCCTTCCTTCCTTCCTTCCTTCCTTCCTTCCTTATTTTCTTCCTTTCTTCTTTATTTCCTTCTTTCTCTCTTTGTAACATTTCTGAGTGATGGTACTAACATTCAAAGCACCAATAAAAACATCATTGAAATTGAGTTTGAAGCTAGTAGAATTTCTAAGTTCTTTGATCTTACCAATAATTATTTCTTTTTTTTATTAAATTTAATGCAGTGACATTGATAAATCAGGGTACATATGTTGAGAGGAAATATCTCTAGATTATTTTGACATTTGATTGTGCTGTATACCCCTCCCCCAAAGTTAAATTGTCTTCTGTCACCTTCTATCTGGTTTTCTTTGTGCCCCTCCCCTCCCCTAACCCTTCTCTCCTTCTTCACCCCCTCCCCCCTCCCCCAACCTCCCGCCCCTGTTGCCATCACATTCTTGTTCAAGTCTCTGAGTCTCATTTTTATGTCCCTTCTATGTATGGATTCATCTTAGTTTTTTTTTTTTCTGATTTACTTATTTCACTCCGTATAATGTTGTCAAGGTCCATCCATGTTATTGTAAATGATCCGATGTCATCATTTCTTATGGCTGAGTAGTATTCCATAGTATATATGTACCAAAGCTTTTTAATCCACTTGTCCTCTGATGGACACTTGGGCTGTTTCCAGATCTTCACTATTGTGAACAATGCTGCCACAGACATGCGGGTGCATTTCTCCTTTTCGAGCCGTTCTATGGTGTCCTTGGGGTATATTCCTAAAAGTGGGATAGCTGGGTCAAAAGGCAGTTCGATTTTCAGATTTTTGAGGAATCTCCATACTGTTTTCCACAGTGGCTGCACCAGTCTGCATTCCCACCAGCAGTGCAGGAGGGTTCCCATTTCTCCACATCCTCGCCAGCACTTATTCTGTGTTGTTTTGTTGATAAGCGCCATTCTGACTGGTGTGAGGTGATATCTCATTGTGGTTTTAATTTGCATTTCTCTAATGATTAGTGATGTTGAGCATTTTTTCATATGCCTATTGGCCATCTGTATGTCCTCTTTTGAGAAGTGTCTATTCATCTCTTTTGCCCATTTTTGGATTGGGTTGTTTGCCTTCCTGGTGTTGAGATTTACAAGTTCTTTATAAATTTTGGTTATTAACCCCTTATCAGACATACTGTCAAATATGTTCTCCCATTGTGTAGTTTGTCTTTTTATTCTGTTCTTGTTGTCTTTAGCTGTGCAAAAGCTTTTTAGTTTGATATATTCCCATTTGTTTATCCTGTCTTTTATTTCACTTCCCCGTGGAGATAAATCAGCAAATATATTGCTCCGAGAGATGTCGAAGAGCTTACTGCCTATGTTTTCTTCTAAGATGCTTATGGTTTCACGGCATACATTTAAGTCTTTTATCCATTTTGAGTTTATTTTTGTGAGTGGTGTAAGCTGGTGATCTAGTTTCATTTTTTTGCAGGTAGCTGTCCAATTTTCCCAACACCATTTGTTGAAGAGGCTGTCTTTACTCCATTGTATTTCCTTACCTCCTTTGTCAAATATCAGTTGTCCATAGAATTGTGGGTTTATTTCTGGGTTCTCTGTTCTGTTCCATTGATCTATATGCCTGTTCTTATGCCAGTACCAGGCTGTTTTGAGTACAATGGCCTTGTAGTATAACTTGATATCAGGAAGTGTGATACCTCCCACTTTATTCTTCTTTTTTAAGATTGCTGAGGCTATTCGTGTCCTCTTTTGGTTCCATATAAATTTTTGGAATATGTGTTCTATATCTTTGAAGTATGTCATTGGTATTTTCATTGGTATTGCATTGAATTTATAGATTGCTTTGGGTAATATAGACATTTTAATGATGTTTATTCTTCCTAACCATGAGCATGGTATATGCTTCCATTTGTTTGTATCTTCCTTGATTTCTTTTATCAATGCTTTGTAATTTTCCGAGTACAAGTCTTTAGTCTCCTTGGTTAAGTTTACTCCTAGGTACTTTATTTTTTTGGTTGTAATTGTGAAGGGGATTGTTTCCTTAATTTCTCTTTCTGACTGTTCATTGTTGGTGTATAAAAATGCTTCTGATTTCTGAATATTGATTTTATATCCTGCCACTTTGCTGAATTTATTTATCAGGTTCAGTAGTTTTTTGACTGAGACTTTAGGGTTTTCTATATACAATATCATATCATCTGCAAATAATGATAGTTTTACTTCTTCTTTTCCAACTTGAATGCCTTTTATTTCTTCTTCTTGTCTGATTGCTGTGGCTAGGACTTCCAGGACTATGTTAAATAAGAGTGGTGAAAGGGGGCACCCCTGCCTTGTTCCTGATCTTAAGGGTATTGCTTTTAATTTTTGCCCATTGAGTATGATGTTGGCTGTGGGTTTCTCATAGATGGTTTTTATCATGTTGAGGTATGTTCCCTGTATTCCCACTTTGCTGAGAGTTTTGATCATGAATGGGTGCTGGATTTTATCAAATGCTTTTTCTGCATCTATTGAAATTATCATATGGTTTTTCTCCTTCTTTTTGTTTATGTGATGAATCACATTGATTGATTTACGAATATTGTACCAGCCTTGCCTCCCCAGAATAAATCCCACTTGATCATGGTGTATGATTTTTTCCATATATTGTTGGATCCGGTTTGCTAATATTTTGTTGAGGATTTTAGCATCTATATTCATCAGAGATATTGGTCTATAATTTTCTTTCTTTGTGTTGTCTTTGCCTGGTTTTGGAATCAGAATTATGCTTGCCTCATAAAAGGAGCTTGGAAGTCTTCCTTCCTCTTGAATTTTTTGAAATAGTTTGAGAAGGATAGGAGTTAGTTCTTTTTTGAATATTTGGTAGAATTCCGTTGTGAAGCATCAGGCCCCGGACTTTTCTTTGTTGGGAGTTTTTTGATAACTGTTTCGATCTCCTTTTTTTGTAATTGGTCTGTTTAGGTTTTCTGATTCTTCCAGATTGATTTTTGGAAGATTGTATGTTTCAAGGAATTTGTCCATTTCATCTAGGTTGTCTAGTTTTTTGGCATAGAGTTCTTCATAGTATTTTCTTACAATATTTTGTATTTCTGTTGTGTCAGTTGTTATTTCTCCTCTCTCATTTCTAACTTTATTTATTTGAGTCCTCTCTCTCTTTTTCTTGGTGAGTCTACTTAAAGGTTTATCAATCTTGTTTACCTTTTCAAAGAACCAGCTCCTAGTTTCATTGATCCTCTGTATTGTTTCTTTAGCCTCTATGTCATTTATTTCTGCTCTGATCTTTATTATTTCCTTCCTTCTACTACATTTGGGCTTTACTTGCTGTTATTTTTCTAATTCTTTTAGATGCAGGGTTAAGTTGTTTATTTGAGCTTTTTCTAGCTTCTGAAAGTGTGCCTGTAGCGCTATGAACTTCCCTCTCAGCACTGCTTTCGCTGTGTCCCATAAATTTTGAGTTGTTGTATGCTCATTGTCATTCGTTTCTAGGAATTTTTTTATTTCTTCTTTGATCTCATTCTTAATCCATTCATTATTTAACACCCTGCTATTTAGTTTCCATGTGTTTGAGAATTTTTGAGCTTTTCTGCTGTGATTCATTTCTAGTTTCATGCCGTTGTGATCGGAGAAAGTGCTTGATATGATTTCAGTCTTCTTAAATTTGTTGAGAGCACTTTTGTGCCCTAACATGTGGTCTATCCTAGATAATGTACCATGAGCACTTGAAAAGAATGTATATTCTGCTGCTTTAGGGTGAAAGGATCTGAAGATATCTATTAAATCGGGTTGATCTAGTGTTTCCAATAAGTCTGCTATTTCTTTGTTAATTTTCTTTCTTGAGGATCTATCTAGTGATGTTAGTGGGGTATTGAAATCCCCTACTATTATAGTATTGCTGTTGATCTCGCCCTTTAAATCCATCAAAGTCTGTTTTATATATTTGGGTGCTCCTATATTAGGTGCATAGATATTTATAATAGTTATATCTTCCTGTTGGATTACTCCCTTTATCATTATGTAGTGGCCTTCTTTATCTCTTACTATATCCTTTGTTTTAAAGTCCAATTTGTCTGATATAAGTATTGCTACCCCAGCTTTTTTTTTAATTTCCGTTTGCATGAAATGTTTTTTTCCATCCTTTTACCTTCAATCTATGTGTGTCTTTTGTTCTAAGGTATGTCTCTTGTAGACAACATATGTATGGGTCCTGTTTTCTTATCAACGCAGCTACCCTATGTCTTTTGATTGGATCATTTAATCCATTTACATTTAAGGTTATTATTGATATGTAGTTGTTTATTGCCATTTTCTTCTTTAAAGGTGTATTCCTTTTTTTGCTATATTCTTTTCCAACTTTGATCTGTTTACAACAGGCCCCTTAACATTTCTTGCAGTGTTGGTTTGGTTGTAATGAATTCCTTGAGTTGTTTTTTGTCTGGGAAGCTTTTTATTTCTCCTTCGATTTTAAACGATAGCCTTGCTGGATAAAGTAGTCTTGGTTGTAGGTTCTTGTTCTGCATTACTTTGAATATTTCTTGCCATTCCCTTCTGGCCTCAAGTGTTTCTGTTGAGAAGTCAGATGTCATCCTTATGGAGGCTCCTTTGTAGGTGATAACTTTTTTTTCTCTTGCAGCTTTTAATATTTTCTCTTTATCGCTTATCTTTGGTATTTTAATTATGATGTGTCTTGGTGTAGGTTTCTTTGGGTTTCTCTTTAATGGAGTCCTCTGTGCTTCTTGGACTTGTGAGAGTTTCTCTTGCATTAATTTAGGGAAGTTTTCAGTTATGATATGATTGAACAAAGTCTCTATCCCTTGTTCTTTTTCTTCTTCTTCAGGAACCCCTATGATGCGGATGTTATTTCTCTTCATGTTGTTACAGAGCTCTCTAAGTGTTTCCTCTGACTTTTTGAGTCTTTTTTCTCTTTTCTTCTCTGCTTTCATGCCTTCATTCCAGTTGTCCTCCAACTCGCTGATTCGATCCTCAGCTGTATCCATCCTGTTTTTAATTCCTTCCATTGTGGTCTTCATTTCTGATATTGTATTTGTCATCTCTGACTGATTCTTTTTAAATATTTCAATATCCTTTTTTATACTTGCTATTTCTTTATTTTGGTTTTCAAACTGCCCCTCCATTGTTGTTCTAAGATCCCTAAGCATCCTTACAATCATTATTTTTAACTCCGCATCTGGAAGTTTGATTATTTCCATATCACTCAGCTCATCTCTCAAAGGTGTCTCTTGTGGTTTCATTTGGGTTGCACTCCTTTGTCTTCTCATAATGGTGTTTTATTTGTAGAGTTGGTTGAGTCTAGGCTTGGTGTTGTCTGCCTCCAGTTTTCAGTTGTGTTATTTCTAGGTCTTCTTGGGTTGGTATCAGCTATTATTTGTAATCCACTTTCGTATTTGGGCAGCTTTGAAGTCTTGATTTGTTTGTTTTCTTAACAGGTGATAGTCTTGTTAACTGATCTCAGCAGGGGGCTTCCTTGAAACTGTAACCAGGAATGCTGTGGGTGTAACCTGAGACACTGAAGGTCTCTTCCACCAACTAATCTCACTGGGGGCAGGGTTTTTTTCTCAGCTTCAGTAGGGGAAGGTGTATCTCAGATCTCCATGGAGACCTGAGTTACTGCCCCTCCTCCCCACTTCTTGTTTTCAGCTGTATCTTGTTGCGCTTTTGGAGCTGGATAGATGTCTGGAGATCTCTGATCCGGAAGCACTTCAGCTCTGTTTTGTGAAAGGTTCAGTCCCTCCCCCAGCTATGGCCGCCTCCAGCACGAATGAGTCAGCTTTTTTATTTCGTTTCTTGCATACCTTATCCCCTCACAGTCTGTCCCTCTCCACGACCTTTCCACTTGGGAGATAAGCTGGTCTTTTCAACCCACCTTGCTCCCTGGTCACCAGGTAAGTGGCTGTGACCAGTAGTTTCTGCTCTTTTTCCTCTGTGAAATCCTCTCTGGGCTCTCAGCCTCATGCCCCCCCCCCCTTCCATTCCTGTAAGCAGAGGAGATTCAGGCACTCCTTACCAGGATTATTGTGGCTTCCTCTTTGCTCTTGGTTTTTGAGAGCTGTTCTTGCAGTTCAGTGTTGGTTTTTCATGCTGATTTTTCCTAAATTGATTTGTATTCCAGTTTGGTGTTGAGAGCTGGGCATCTGTGCGTCTGCCTACTCCACTGCCATCTTCATTCTCTAAGCCACTTGAAGTCCAGAACCTTGTTTATTTGTCTTTGTATCCTGAAGACTTCACGTGGTGTCTGGCAGAGAATGGGTGTCCAGTATCTGTTGAACTGCGCCGGTCACTCTCTGTCCCTCGGCCTCACTGGGCATCAACTTCCTCGCGGAAAAATGAGGCGGATGGCGACCAGTTCTAATCCTTCCACCGTTGGTTCTAATCGTCCCGGAACCAATAATTATTTCTTAAGGCACAAAAAGTTCTATATATCTCCAAAAGATTCCTTCCTTCCTACTTGTGTGCTGCCCTTCAGTGGAACACATTTTTTCCATAGAATAAATTTTGCCCTCAATTAAAACTAACAAAATTTACACTCAGAATTGTGACAGGTAAAAAGACCAAGTGCAGCTTGTGTATAATAATCTTAGATATAGAATAGAAAAATTTTCAGATGTTTTATTGCTATGTTAACAAAAAAATCAAACTATACTAAGTTTAAGTACATTAAAATAAATTTTTTTCATTCTGTGAATAATATTTTGATTTAATTTTATTTTTATACTTTAAAGATAGGGAAATAAAGGAATTAATAGTTGGCCTATACATGTTTATATTGCTTTTTATGTGGTAGAGATATGGATAAACTAATGAAAAATGTTTAGAACAACAGTTGAGTACACCTACTCTTTTGTTATAGATTGCTGCTTACTTCTCATAGTTACTTTTTTTTCTGTATGACTTCCAGTGTTAGTACATAAGCATGCATTCATTTATTAAACAAGTGTTTACTGAGCAGCTCTAATATGATACTGTTTAGACACTAGCAGGTATATAGTGCATATAGTGCAAAGAACACAAAAGAACCAAAGCTGATCTCCAGAGATCTCAGTTTGGCAATTTTGGTGAGAAATTTACTGTATGTCAGTGTTAATTGTCACCTGTGCTCTCCATCAAAAGTTCTGAGAGAAAACATGACCCTAGAAGTCTATTCCAAGCTGTCACAGTCGGTGAGATATTTGAAGACGTTTGTGTAATAAGAGGAAAAAGACAGTTTATTTTTCTGTTTTTTAATTTTAATTTTTCTTAAGTGAGAAGAAGGGAGGCAGAGAGACAGACTCCTGTATTCACCCCCACTGGGATCCTCCTGGCAAGTCCCCTACTGGGCGATGCTCTGCCCATCTGAGGTATTGCTTGGTTGCTCTGCAACCAAGCTGTTTTAGTGCCTGAGGTGAGGCCATAGAACCATCTTCAGCGCCTGAGGCCAACTTGCTTCAATGGAGCCATGACTACGGGAGGGGAAGAGAAAAATAGAGAGAGATAAGAAACAGAGGGAGGAGTGAAGAAACAGATGGTTACTTCTCCTGTGTGCCCTGACTGGGAATCCAACCTGGGACATCGACAGTTTACTTTTCATGGATCACTTCACAAGAAATTATTTTGTGCTCCTTCAGCTAATCAAAAGATGAATAATTCATAGAAATTACTAGAAGATGAGTAAAAATAAGATTCTGGATGATATTTGGGCATCTCAAATATAATGAACTGAATGATTTAGTCAGTGGGTCTAAGAAGAAAGTCTCCCAACCATCAAATGGAACTGGTTCTATGAAACAGAAGTGGAATAATATTTGTGATTTCCTGAATTAAACTTGGATCCTCTTCCAGGCACTAATAATATAATAATTACACTGTAAAGTAGAAGGAAACTGTCAGAAAAACTTAGTTCATATGAACAGCAAACTAAAATAGGCATGGTTTTCAGCAAGTGATATACACTGCTCACAAAAATTACAGGATCAGGGAATGTGCAGATACTCCAGAACTTTCAGCTTTTTGTATAGTGCATTTTCATCAATGAAATAAAGTTGGTTTTGCATCTCATTTGCATAATAGAGCAACTTTCTTTGACTTGTTATTTGCTTTTCTGATATTCTTGTTTAATAAAAAAATCAAATACATTTTTTATTGCTTCATATTAATTTTGAAATATCCCCTAAATTTTGTGAGTAGTACATTCTAAAATGCTACAAACATCTTCCCTGGAATTTACAGCATGGTTGACAAAGGACTCATGGTGAAAGAAAGGATGGCCATAACAGAGCTTGACCCTACACTGAACAGTGTTTACATCATTACAATAATATAATACATTTCCTAGTTTTTACCCTTTTGAATTAAATAATGTATCAAATACAGAAAATATAAAAGTTAATACAGAAATGCATGTAAATATAATTGACAACATAGACACAAAGTTATAGCTGGGAGAAAATAGAAAACTACCAAGACAAACTGAGAGAAGAAAGACTAAGGCTATGGCATAACTTATTTTTAATCCTTGTATTTTATAACAGGGAATCTTTAAATATTGTCACTTTATTGTCATAAAGTGATATATCTAAAATAGTAGTGGATGTTATTTAGTGACTGTTGGGGAACTTTTGGAAAAAACAAGTTGGAAACAATTTGTACGATTTGCCTGTGGGAAGCAGCCAGAAAGGTGAGAAGATTGAGGCACTCCCTGTTGTTTTCATATAATTTCTTCTATATTATTGTATTTTCTACATCATAACAATATTCAGGGGAAAATGACAACCTGTCAACACATCGCTTTTCTGCTCTTGTAATTATTTTGATTATCCAGAAGTAACAATAAGGCAATGATTTTATTTTAACCTGTTTTTGGGTCATGCAGTGAGACATATGGAGCCATAAAGAGAAGCATCAAGGTACCTGGCATTGGGAGGCCCTCTGCACGGGGGTCAGTGGCCTGTCCATCCTGCCTGGACTCTGCCTTCAACTAGGTTAGGACCTGGGGCACAGCATTTCACTTTCTTAGCCTGGTTTATTGCTCAAGAGCACTAGCTATAAGAGAAATGCAAATCAAAACCACAATGAGGTTCTGTCTCATACCTGTTAGAATGGTTGTTATCAATTAGACAATAAATAACAAGTGTTGGAGAAAATGTGAAGAAAAGGGAATCCTTATATGCTGCAGATGGAAATGTTAATGGTACAGCCACTATGCATACCAGTATGGAGGCTCCTCAAAAAAATTAAGGATAGAGTTACCATATGACTCAGCAACCTCTCTTCTGGGTATTTACCTGAAAAATTTGAAAACATTTTTCTCAGACATATATTACCCTTATGTTTATTGTAGCATTATTCACAGTGTTCAAGACATGGGAATAATCCAAATATCCTTTTATGGACAACTGGAAAAAGAACATCTGATGTATGTATGCAGTGGAATACTACTCAGCCACAAGAAAGGATGAGATACTGCCCTTTGTGACAGCATGGATGGATTTGAGAGTATCATGCTAAGCAAAATAAGTCAGAAAAAGGACAAAAATTATATAATTTCATTCATATATGTAATATAAAACATAAAGCAATAAACAAAAAAACAAACAAACTCATAAACCCAGATAACATTATGGTGGATACCGAAAGGATGGGGGGTTGGGAGGATATAGAGGATAAGGGGTCAAATACATAGTGATGGAAGGAGACTACAGAATCTGGGTGGGGAGTGAATGATGAAATATAGAGATGACGTGTTATAGAATTTTATACTTAGAAGTTATATGTTATTAACACTTTTACCCAATAAATTTAATTTTAAAAAATGTAGAGGAAGAAGGATAGAGAAAAGTAGCTTGGACTACTTGAAGCAACTCTGTAAAATTGAAAAATAACTAGATTAGTCTTTCTTTACTAATTAGATTACAGATGCCTTAAGCCTGAGGGTTATTTATTACAATTTCTACTATCTACTCCAGTGATCTGCTCAAACCTCACAATCAAAAGAAGTCATTGTACAATTTAATTTAGCCTGTAGACAATTTGTTAAACAAATATTACATTCTCTAATGTAGAAGTCATTTTCTTATTGAGAATAATAAATACAAGGTTTTGCAGAAAGTGCCATTTCAATAAGAAAACTATGTTCAGATGTAGACTTTTTTTCTATAAGTGATTCAAGTGCTGAAAAAATAACTCCACATTTATTGAAAACATGTTAAATAGTAACAAGCAAATGTAAGTATGGAAACAGCCTTGAAAATTGTCATTAAAAATTATTCTTTTTAAGTTCATCTTTAAAAGTGTGTTTTTTCTTAAAATTTAGATTACTCACACCATCTGTGTAGGTTATATTTACTTGACTTTCTCAGCTATAGACATTTTAATCGCTGCACAGTTATACTTGAGTTGTGCTTTGTAATAGCAGGTTAATGAGAAAGTGAAAAAATTGTATTACCAACAGGTTAATAAGAAAGTGCGAAAATTGTATCACAAACAAGTTAATGGGAAAGTGTGAAAATATTACAAATCTAGCTCAGAAAGTTTGGAATGGTGAACAGCAGTAACATGTTCTATTTAGTTTCACTGTTCTTGCATATGAGTCATTTTTTTTTTCAGATGAGGAAATAAAGCCAGCTACATGTAATACTTTTTCATACAGTATGGCCCTTCTGTTTTTCATACATAAAGAACTACTTTTGGTGGTATCTCAGTTACTATGACTGTTTTAAAATCAAGCTACATGTAATTAACACTATTTTATAATCAAGCTACATATAATTAACCTATTGTATAATAGGTATGCTTCCTAGCATGATATACAGTTTATTTGTGGCTATTTTAAAATTCTGGATAATATTGTTTCACAACTCAAATTGTTAATATATCACCTTTAACAGTATGCATGTTCTACCATACTTTCAATTTTCTTTGGTCTATCTTAGGATGTGGGCTCTGTCCTTCCTTCTTAGTTTTGCCATGAGTTCTTACCCAGTCTTTGATTCTGTCTCATATCCCATCCCTACCGGGCCATCTAAATGGTACTGACATTCCTTAAATACCTAGATGAAGTTCTTTGCTGTATAACAGGGAAGGTAGTATAGGCTCTGAATGCCACTAGAATACATTTGTTTGCCAGATAGTAGGAGAAAATTAAGCCAAAACCCCAAAATACTGCAAATAATCAGTGATCCATCATCAATGAAGCATTAATGAAGTGTTTAGACTATTATCCAGAGCTGATTAGCATGAGGTCATCCATGTGGTAAAGCAGAGTGATGTCCTGTGGAAAGTCAAAGTAAGGATGTCAGGGACATAGCAAAGAGGTCCCCATTCTGCCAGAACTTCTGAGAAGTAAACAGAAAGCCACCCAGATTTACTTGTCTAACAGTAGGAGATGTGTCATTCAGCCATCAGCTACAGCTTCTTGTGTTGAGATTTGTGCTCCTGGGTGTTCACTTCCTGTTGCCTGTGTTAGACATGTGGGCTATTGAATTAGAGAAGGCATGGAAGCAGGAAGGTCAGGTGGGATGCTCCATGTGGGTTCCTATTAGAGCATCCAGGACTTCTACAGGGGTTATGGCAGAAACTGGGCAGGGTTTAAGGGCTTTAAATGTCTGGTAATCAGTCATCTAAAGAGAAGGCTGCAATATGTATACTACAGCATAGGGGCTGAAATAACAAAACTTAGATAAAAATTTGACTGTATTTAATTAATATAACCATTCACATTACTGAAAATTATTCATACTACAGAAAAAAAAGCATTTCTTTAAATAGTAAAATCCATAGAAATTATTTAATTTTTTCCAATTCAATGGTTTTTTAATCACTGAGCTACTAATAATTTAAGATAAAAACTATCTGTAATTTTAATGTTTTTAAACTTATAAAAGTAATATTTTTATTGGAACATAAACTGAAATGATGATGTCACCTCAAAGAATTTTTTAACATATACATTGATTAATCTATATTTTTAAAGTTTAGAGTCTTGCTAGGCTGGGGCAGAGGGGATGCATGAAAGTGGTCAAGCCCAGCTGTGGGCTGCCTGCAATCCAGCCTGTGGGGGGGGCAGGAGCTCTGGAAGGGGCAGAGACCCACCCTTTAGCAAGGGCACAGGAGCGCAGCCTTGCCCAGCCATGGGAACCAAGGCTTGCTGCCTGAGGCACGAGCTGGCTCCTCCCACAGAGGTGGAGTAAAAGCTCAGAACAGGTAGAGTCCTGCAAGAGAGCTAGGGCATGCAGCTCTGCCTGGCCCATGGAGCCAAGACTTGAAGCCGTCCCACGAGCGAGCTCCTCCCACAGGGGCAGGGTGAAAACCCAGAATCAGGCAGAGACCTTCAGCTGAGCAAAAGTGCTTATCCCTACCCTCAGAGCCAATGCTTGCAGCTGGGTATGGTGCATAACCCCACCTGTGGGGGTGGGGCAAAGGCCGAGGCCAACGAGGCTTGCACACATGAGCATGTGATCAGAGATCTTCACATGAAGGAGAGGTGGAAACCACAACAACAGCCCCAGTGGGCTGGCACCAGCAACCCCCATACCTGAATGCCCTAGGCAGCAGCAGCAGAGGAGGTGGCTGGCCTGCAGACAGACCACACCTAGGGAACACAGAGGCCACATCCAGTGGACTTCAGTGGCCAAAACCTTCTTTTACACAGATAAAATGAGAAGGCAGAGAAATGCAACAAAAATGAATCAAGAGAAATCCCCAGAAAAGGACCTGAATGAGTCAGATATAACCCAATTACCAGATTCAGAGTTTAAAATAACAATTGTTAGGATGCTCAAAGATCTTAGAACAACAATAGATGGTCATTAGGAACACCTAAATAAAGAGATAGCAAGTATAAAAAAAGACATTGAAATAATAAAAAAGAATTAGTCAGAAATGACAAATACAATATCAGAAATAAAAAAAACACAATGAAAGGAATTAAAAGCAGGATGGATGAAGCTGAGAATCAAATCAGCGAGTGAGAGGAAAAGATAAATAAAGGCATAGAAGCAGAGCAGAAAAAAAAAGATACTCAAAAAGTCTGAGGAAACTCTAAGAGAGCTCTGTGACAACATGAAGAGAAATAACATTTGCATCATAGAAGTTCCTGAAGAGAAGAGACAGAACAAGGGATAGAGACTTTGTTCAATCAAATCATAGCTGAAAACTTCCCTAAATTTTTTTTTTTTTTTGTATTTTTCTGAAGCTGGAAACGGGGAGAGACAGTCAGACAGACTCCCGCATGCGCCCGACCGGGATCCACCCGGCACGCCCACCAGGGGCGACGCTCTGCCCACCAGGGGGCGATGCTCTGCCCCTCCGGGGCGTCACTCCACCGCGACCAGAGCCACTCTAGCGCCTGGGGCAGAGGCCAAGGAGCCATCCCCAGCGCCCGGGCCATCTTTGCTCCAATGGAGCCTTGGCTGCAGGAGGGGAAGAGAGAGACAGAGAGGAAGGAGGGGGTGGGGGTGGAGAAGCACATGGGCGCCTCTCCTGTGTGCCCTGGCCGGGAATCGAACCCGGGTCCCCTGCACGCCAGGCCGACGCTCTACCGCTGAGCCAACCGGCCAGGGCCAAAACTTCCCTAAATTGATGCAGGAAAAAGTCACACAAGTTCAAAAAGCACAGAGAATTCCATTACAGAGAAACCCAAATAAATCTACACCAAGACACAGCATAATTAAAATACCAAAGTTAAGTGATAAATAGAAAATATTAAAAGCTGCTAGAGAAAAAGAGGCTATCACCTACAAAGGAACCCCCATAAGGATGACTTTTGACTTCTCAACTGAAACACTTGAGGCCAGAAAGGAATGGTAAGAAATATTCAAAGTAATGCAGAATAAGAGCCTACAACCAAGACTACTTTATCCAGCAAGGCTATCATTTAAAATGGAAGGAGAAATAAAAAGCTTTCTAGACAAAAACAACAACAACAAAAAACCTCAAGGAATTCACTACAACCAAACCAATGCTGCAAGAAATGCTAAGGGGCCTGTTGTAAACAGATCGAAGGGGAAAAAGAATATAGCAAAAGAGGAAAACAGTTTTAGAGAATAAAATGGCAATAAGCAACTACATATCAGTAATAACCTTAAGTGTAAATGAATTAAATGATCCAATCAAAAGACATAGGGTAGCTGTGTGGATAAGAAAACAGGACCCATACATATGCTGTCTACAAGAGACACACCTGAAAACAAAAGATGTACATAGACCGAAGAAAAAAGCATGGAAAAAAATATTTCATGCAAAAGGAAATGAAAAAAAAGCTGGGATAGCAATACTTATATTAGACAAAATGGACTTTAAAACAAAGGCTAGAGTAAGAGATAAAGAAGGTCATGACATAATGAAAAAGGGAGCAATCTGACAGGAAGTTAAAACCATAATAAATATCTACACACCTAATATAGGAGCTCCTAAATATATAAAACAGACTTTGATGGATTTAAAGGGCGAGATCAACAATAATACTATAATAGTAGGGGATTTCAATACCCCACTAACATCACTAGATAAATCTTCAAGAAAGAAAATAAACAAAGAAACAGCAGACTTAAAGGACACACTAAATCAACTGGATTAAATAGATATCTTCAGAACCTTTCACCCCAAAGCCGCAGAATATACATTCTTTTCAAGTGCTCATGGTACATTCTCTAGGATAGACCACATGTTAGGGCACAAAAGCATTCTCAACAAATTTAAGAAGATTGAAATAATATCGAGCACTTTCTCTGATTACAATGGCATGAAACTAGAAATCAACCACAACAGAAAACCTTAAAAATACTCAAACACTTGGAAACTCAACAGCATGTTATTAAATAATGAATGAGTTAACAATGAGATCAAAGAAGAAATTAAAAAATTCCTAAAAGCGAATGATAATGAGCATACATCAATTCAAATTTTATGGGGCACAGCAAAAGCAGTCCTGAGAGGGAATTTCATAGCATTACAGGCATACCTTAAGAAGCTAGAAAAATCTCAAATAAACAACTTGACCCTACATCTAAAAGAACTAGAAAAAGAACAGCAAGTAAGCCCAGAGGTAGTAAGAGGAAGAAAATAATAAAGATCAGAGCGGAAATAAATGACATAGAGGCTAAAGAAACAATACAGAGGATCAATGAAACCATAAGCTGGTTCTTTGAAAAGATAAACAAGATTGATGAGCCTTTAACCAGACTCACCAAGAAAAAAAGAGAGAGGACTCAAATAAATAAAATTAGAAATGAGAGTGGAGAAATAACAACTGACACAACAGAAATACAAAATATTGTAATGTACAAATTACTTGAAACATATAATGAAATGGACAAATTACTTAGATGAAATGTACAAATTACTTGAAACATATAATTTTCCACTTTTTGCAATATACCCTAAGAACACCTAGATGAGATGGACAAATTACTTGAAACATATAATCTTCCACTTTTATCAATATACCCCAAGAACACCATAGCACTGTTTCAAAAGGAGAAATGCACCCCCATGTTTATGGCAGCATTGTTCACAATAGCGAAGATCTGGAAACAGCCCAAGTGTCCGTCAGTGGACAAGTGGATTACAAAGCTTTGGTACATATATACTATGGAATACTTCTCAGTCATAAGAAATGATGACATTGGATCATTTACAACAACATGGATGGACCTTGATAACATTATACTGAACAAAATAAGTAAATCAGAAAAAACTAAGAACTATATGATCCCATACATAGGTGGGGCATAAAAATGTGTCTCAGAGACATGGACAAGAGTGTGGTGGTAACAGTGGGGGGACAAGGAGAGGGAGAGGGTTGGGGCAGGGAGGGGCACAAAGAAAACCAGTTAGAAGGTGATAGAAGACAATTGAACTTTGGGTGATGGGAATGCAGCATAATTAAATGTCAAAATAACCTAGAGAAAACAATGGGACAGTGCTGTCAACATAAAACAGACCCCATCATCACTTGAGATATATATATATATATATATATATATTTGTTTATAAAGTCTGAAAGGCATGGGCTGCTTCATTTTAGCTGTATCTGAAGTGGGTTAATTTTAACTAATAGTTGCAATTTATCTGATGATACAGTAGCTAAAAAGTTATTTTCTCTTCCAGCCTTCTATAAAGTTATAATACAATAAAAATAATGCATCATTAGAGACATTGTGTAGTTTAGTTGACATAAGGCTGAAAGAAAGTTCACAGATAATCCTTTATGCAACTAGGTTTCTTTTGAAGTGCCATCCTAGTTTCTGCATTATTTTATCTGTCATATTGTTTAATCCTAGTGTGTCATTCTGTGTAAATCGTATTTCCTTAAACTTCAACGTGTATAAGGCAGCAATCCAAAGCTTAAAAGATAATCATAGACCATGAAATAATGCTAAATAGTTTATTATCTGTACATTCTCTGAGATAACAGTGAGCAAGGATTGTTTATATAAATGCAAGGGCATCAATTGCATATTGTCAGGGGAGGGTGTTGTCCACATTACAGCAGTGGTGCTATGAGGAGTTTCTGATTCTCACTGCATGGGCCACATCTCCCTGAAGATACATCATTGTGGCTGTGGTAATCTTTACCTGAAAGTCATGCAAATCAACATATGTACATTAAAAAGGTAGTTTGTGTCACTGTAATTCAGAGTAATCAAGCTGAAGGTCAACAATTCAGTTTGGGAAGAATAGTAACTGTTTTGATTATTTCTAAATTCTTTTCAAAATTCTATTCTTGAAGAATGAAGAACATATAGAAAGAAAGTTGAACTTAAAAATACATATAGGGGCCTGACCTGTAGTGGCACAGTGGGATAAAGCGTCGACCTGGAACACTGAGGTCGCCGGTTCGAAACCTTGGGCTTGCCCGGTCAAGGCACATATGGGAGTCGAAGCTTCCTGCTCCTCCCCCTTCTCTCTCTCTCTGTCTCTCTCTCTCAATCCTCTCTCTCTAAAAAATCAATAAATATAAAATTTAAAAAAGGTTTAAAAAAATACATATAGGAGCTAAGTTATACAAACAAGTTATTTTTGAAAATTGAAGAAAAACATTTATGTGAAATTTCACTTCAAACATTGATAATATAGAAATAGCTTTTGGGTGTTAATTTTCATTAAATAATGACAATTCTCTTGTACCTTTGGGAAAAATAGGCTTATTTTGATAATACTAAGAAAGATAGTATGTTATAACCAAACCAATAAGAAGAATATATTTTCATTAAAATATTTATTCAACCACACAAATATAATTTATTCTAATAAATTACTTTATGCCATCAAGAACTTTTTTTTAGATTAACAAACTTCTCCAATTCAAATTTGAAACTTACTATTTGATATAATGGTTTTTGTCAACTTTTAAAAATAGCTCTTTGAGTAAAATGCAACTGTGACATATTTTCTCAAGTAATTAAAAGGAAGAAAATTCTTTTCCTTTAACCACCATTTGAGTCTGGAGAATATGTTCTGAACTAAGAAATTTAGTTAGTGAAAATGAATAATCAGTGTTTCATCTATTTCTTTTGTCTCTTCCTCCTTGTTTAGACTGTAGCCTTTCACATTTAGGAAAATTTGTTGTTTTCATTGTTATTTTTGGTGCTCTGTTCAGTCTTGTACTGCTCATCTAGGATATGGAGTACTTCACTTTAGCAAATATTTGTTAAGCAGAGATAGACTATTGTAAGAGAGAGAAAACTGGGTTTGCTGTCCAAAATATGGAAGTGTTAGGGATAAAGAACTTAAAATTGAGCTAGACTTAGAAGGATGGGTAGAATGGGATATATGGAAGTGTTAATTAATGTGTTCAAAATAGGAGGGAATGCAGGAGGAAGTGTTAAAGTTTAGATTAAGAACTCATGTGGTGCCTTTTGCCTGGAATGAAAATGGAAAGACAGTGATCACAAAATGTAAGGTCTTATTAACTTGGAACCATTGTGTCCTTACATTATGAGAGTTATAATGAGCTATGTCATTTAAATCCTTATTGTTCATTAACGATGACAAAGCATAATTTCAAATCTCCTCAGGAAAATGTTCACATTCTTACAGGGAATTTCTGTTGTATCATTTCTCAACCTAACAAAATAGTTGAAATTTAGATGTAAGAAGTACTGGGAACCATCTTCAAATGTTGTCACAGTATTTCTTCAAGGCACTGCAGTGATTTTTCTTTCTACTTGATGGTTGTCAATTGGAAAGTACAAACATTGAAGGCATAATTTAAAATGAGATTTAGATTTCTTAGCTTTCAGCTTCATTGTGCCAACTCTTAGGAGGTTTACCCCTCATCAATTCTGTTATGACTTAAGAATCACAGAAAAATCTGTCTGTCCCTTCCGACAAATATAATCCCCAAATGCCTGTTTTCTTTCCTTATCATTAGTTTTCTACATTAAGGATGTAGACACTGTAATTGTTTTCTACTTAGCACAATCATCAACTGAGCAGACCCTGGAAGAAGCTGCTTGTGTACATCTGCTTGTCTGCACATGGGCATGCGTCTCACCACTTTTCCCCCACCCTGTGCTATGCAGAGCTGGCTACAGCAATGCTAGTTGAAGTGTTAGGGAAAAAATAAAAATATGCATATTGATACCAACTTTCTTGTCTTCTAGATCAATGTATTAGAAAAAATCTGAACTGAACTTCAGCTCATTCTTAAGGCAGAATTCCCAAAATTACAAAAGCAGTGTTGAGACGTAATTGAATATACTAGATTTAGATCTTAATTACCTTTATGATGGTAGGTTTATCTTTAGCAGGTATCTTGATAATGTAATAGGACCAATTATTTTGTGTGATCTTCAACTGTGTTAGGAAATGCACACTGCAACTTTGAGATGAGTTCAGTGTGAAAATGTTCTAAAAGTGTATCGATTATGGAAAGGTGTTAGTTATATTTTTACTGCTATTTAAGCAATCCCAACAAATGGGTTTTAACAATGCCTTGATTGTCTTTAACCTCGGCATCTGTTGGTAGCAAGAGTTAGTCAGAGGATGCAAGATTATAAGGAAGCCTTCAGCCTATAAAATTATGGAAAATATGCTTGAAAACTGTTTTCCTTAAAGAAATAAGTTGAACTAATAACACTAGCCTATTTTTAGTTAGATGCACACAGCATTTGGGTGAAATTAAAGATACTCATGGTGGATCAGGATGCATAGGTCAACACAATGGTAATGAAAAACCAGCTTTACTTTGGTACATATATACTATGGAATACTACTCAGCCATAAGAAATGATGACATTGGATCATTTACAATAAAATGGATGGACCTTGATAACATTATACGAAGTGAAATAAGTAAATCAGGAAAAACTAAGAACTATATGAATCCATACATAGATGGGACATAAAAATGAGACTCAGAGACATGGACAAGAATGTGATGGTAACAGGGAGTGGGTGGAGGGTGGGGAAGGGGCGAGGAAGGAGAAGGAGGGAGTGGGGGAGGGTAGGGGCACAAAGAAAACCAGATAGAAGGTGATGGAGGACGATTTGACTTTGAGTGAGGGGTATGCAGCATAATCAAAGGTCAAAATAATCTGGAAATGTTTTCTCGGAACATATGTACCCTGATTTATCAATGTCACTGCATTAAAATTAATAAAAATAAGATAAAAAAGAGTTGTGTTTTTTTTTTAAAGATCAATAAAATTGACAACTCTCTGGCTAGGCTAATTAAGAAAAAAAGATGAAAGATTCATATAAACAAAATCCAAAATTAAAGAAGAGAAACTATCACAGGCATCATAGATATACAAAGGATTATACTAGAATACTATAAAAGATTATATGCCACCAAATATAACAATCTAGAAAAAATGGATAAGTTCTTAAAACTATACAATCTTCTTAGACAGAGTCATGAAGAAGTGAAAAACCTAGAGATCCATAAGTAGGAAGGAGAAAGAAACAATGATCAAACTCCAGGATTAGATGGCTACACTAGTGAATTTTCCCAAACATTCAAAAAATATTTGGTACCTATTTTTCTCAAAGTCTTTCAAAAAATAGAAGAAGCAATACTCCCTAATACATTTTATGAGGCCAATATAACCCTGATACCAAAACCTGGCAAGAACAACACAAAAAAGAAAACTGTAGACCAATATTTGTAATGAATACAGATGTAAAAATCCTAAATAATAGACTAGCTAATCAAATATAACAGCACATTAAAAAAATACATTACAATAAAGTGTGATTCATCCCAGGAGCATAAGGATGGTTCAATATATGCTAATTGATCAATGTAGTATACCATATCAACAAGACAAAAGACAAAAGTCATATGATCCTATTAATAGATGCAGAAAAGGCATTTGATAAGATACAACAACCATTTATGTTTAAAATATTCCATAAAATGAGTACAGAAGGAAAGTACTTCAACATAATAAAGTCCATAAATGACAAGCCATTAGCCAATTTCATACTGAATACTGAAAAACTGAAAGTTTTTCCTCTAAAATCAGGAACAAGACAAGGCTGCCTATTCTCTCCACACTTATTCAACATAGTGCTGGAAGTCTTAGCCAGAACAATCAGGAAAGAGAAAAAAAAATCTATATTGGGGAAAAAGAAGTAAAGGTATCACTTTTTGCAGATGACAGAATCCTGTGTATAGAAAAACCCCAAAGACTTCACCAAAAGACTATTAAAAACAATAAACATATATAGTAAAGTCATGGTATACAAAATCAAAATAGAAAAGTACTGTTTCCCTATATGCCAATAATGAAAGTTCAGAAAATGAATTGAAAAAATTGCAACCAAAAATTTTAAAAAACCTAAGAATAAACTTAAAAAAGAATGTGAAGGATCTATATACCGATAACTACAAAGTATTACTAAAAGAAATTTTAAAAGACAGAATAAAATGGAAAAAAATTCCATGTTCATGGATCAGAAGAATCAACATAGTTAAAATGGTCATATTACCCAAAGAAAGATACAAATTTAAGGCAATCCCCATCAAAATCCCAGTGCCATTTTTTAAAGAGATAGAACAAAAAATCATTAGGTTGTATGAAATCATAAAATACCCCAAACAACCAAAGCAATCCTGAGGGAAAGATAATGAAGTCAAAAGTATCACACCTGACTTAAAATTATACTAGAGAGCCATGATAATGAAGACAGCATGGTATTAGCAGAACTGATATACAGATCATTGGAACAGAATTGAGAGCCAAGCAATAAAATTGCATATATAAATACATAATATTTGACTAAGGAGCCAAAAACACACAATGGAAGAAAGAACATCTCTTCAATAAATAGTGCTTGGAAAATTGGAAAGCCACAAGCAAAAAAAATGAAACTTGACTACAGTTTCTTATTATGCACAAAAATTAATTCATAATTGATCAAAGATCTGAAACAATAAATCACATAGAAGAAAACCTAAGTACTAAATTTATGAACCTTGGCCGCAGAGAACATTTTATGAATTAGACCGCAAAGACAAAGGGAAGTAAAGGCAAAAATAAATGAATGGGACTATACCAAACTGAAAATTTTCAGCTCAGCAAAAGAAATCAGCAACAAAACAAAAGGGCAGGCAACCAAATGGGAGATGATATTTACAAGCAACAGCTCTGATAAGGGGTTAAAATCCAAAATATTCAAAGAAGTCACAAAGCTTAGCAGCAAACAAAAAATCCAATTAAAAAATGGGAGAGGATCTGAATAGATACCTCTCCCAAGAAGACATACAAATGACCAAAAGATACAGGAGAAAACATGCTCAATTTCAGTAGCTATTAGAGAAAAGCAAATCAAAACTACAATGAGATACCACCTCACACCTGTTAAATTTGCTATTGTCAACAAGACAGGTAATAACAAGGGTTTGAGAGGCTGTGGAGAAAAAAAACCCTCATTCTCTGCTGGTGGGAATGTAAACTGATACAATCATAATGAAAGAAAGTAGATGGTTCATCCAAAACTAAGAATAGAACTACCATATGACTCAGCAATCCTTCTACTGGGTATCTACCCAAAAAACTCGAAAACATTGGTATGTAAAAACACATGCACCCCATGTTCATCGCAGCATTATTCACAACGGCCAAGACATGGAAACAACCAAAGTGTCCTTCTGTAGAGGATTGGATGGATAGAGAAGATGTGGCACATATATATATACAATGTAATACTACTCAGTCATGAGAAATGATGACATAGTGCTATTTACAACATGGATGGAGTTTGAGAACATTATACTGAATGAAATAACTAAATCCAAAAAAGCTAAGAAACTATATGATTTCACACTGGTGAAATATAAAACTGAGTCTCATGGACACAGATAAAATTAAGTGGTTACCAGGGGAAGGAGCTTGTTGGAGAGGGGTCAGAGGGGGAGTAAAGAAGGACAAGAATGTGGTTGGAGAGTGATTTGATTTTGAGTGATGGCTACACAACACAATCAACATTTCAAATGCTATAGAGATGTTTATCTGAAACCTATTTACTCTTCTTGATCAATGTCACCCTTTTTTTTATATTCAATTTTCTAAATAAAAAATAAATTAAAAAAATGTCTTCAAAAGCACATATTCTTTGTTTTGTCCCATCTTACCCTCACCTCCCTGGGATACACCCCCCCCCCCCCGGCTACCCCAGGTAGACTGGAATCCAAAGTATTTGAAATTATTTTACTGTATTTTCCTTTTGTAACACTGTTCACACCAGCAGTATGTAAAAAATAAATGGTGCTTGCAGCTTATTAAGTGTCTTCGTTTTCCTTCAGCATTTAATCAACTGAGAAATCTATTCATTGCTTCATAGACCTCAGATCATGAACATTATCTTCTTAATTCTGTGCATAATATGAACATCCCAAAACTAGAATTTTTAATATGAATATAATATCCAAGAAAGCGGAAAATGTAAAGTATTCAATGCAAGTAGGGAGATATAAATATTCTAAATATACTGTAAGAATTTAACATCAAGATTTTGAGTTAAGTCAAATCTTCTAAAAATATAACATTGAAGACATTTTATTTCAAATTAAGCTTTAAAACACAGGGAAACAGAAATATATTGACATGCTCAATTTTCCTTTTAAGGGAAAAAATACTTGTTAGTTGTTTAAGCAAAACCTTAAGAAATAAGTAATCATGCATAGTTTCAAAATAATAAATCACCAACAAAGAAATAACTACATTGTAGATAAAAACTGCACAAAATGTGAACTTGATGCTGAAAAGAAGACAACAAATTATATAACCTTTTATTTAAAAAGAGCTATTTTTCTGAGCTTTCTGAATGTTTTCAGAGCAAACAGAGTAACAAAAATTTAATTTTGTCTTCTATAGTGAAGTGTATGCAATGCTTAGACAGAGTCCATTTATTTAAACCCTAAACTGGGAAGAATAAAATCCACTTGAAGATTAGAGCCCAGGAAAATAATGCAAGGGGACAATGCATAAAAGGGCACCACAGCCCTGGCCATTTTGCTCAGAGGTAGAGCATCGCCGGCATGTGGAAGTCCTGGGTTTGATTCCCAGTCAGGGCACACAGGAGGAGCACCCATCTGCTTCTCCACCCTTCCCCCTCTCCTTCCTCTTGATCTCTCTCTTCTCCTCCTGCAGCCAAGGCTCCATTTGAGCAAAGTTGGCCCAGTCGCTGAGGACAGCTTTATGGCTTCTGCCTCAGGTGCTAGAATGGCTCCGACTGCAGTGGAGCCAATGCTCCAGAGAGGTTGAGTGTTGCGCCCTGGTGGGCATGCCGAGTGGATCCTGGTGGGGCACATGCAGAAGTCTGTCTGACTGCCTCCCCGCCTCTAACTTCAGAAAAATAAAATTAAAAAAAGGACACCACAAACACAAAAATAGACATTGATATGAGGGTAAAATATTACAAAAACTAAGGCTATATTTCAGGAAATATTTGTTTAAAGTATTTAGCATTTTGGGGGAGGGGTCCAGTTTGGATGCTTGTATTGTTTTTCACTTAATAGAAGGTTACTTATAAAATTTTAAAAATTTATCTTTAAAGTATTTGCTAATGTGAAAAAGCATCCTCAGAGTGAAGGTCCTTCTCTAACATTCCTACAGAGTTCTGCAGCACACTGTTCAACTTAAAGATGTGATTTAAAAAAAATCTTGTAAAAAACTTTTCACTTTTTGAGCTTCCAGTGAAACTTTTCATTTAAAATTATACCATAATGCTATTATGTGATTTAAGAAATCATTTTGTTCTGGTCAGTGTTAATGGACTGTATAAAAGTTTAGGCAAGTTGAGATGGAATAGTTTTACAAGGAAATCGCTGTATTTTCTGAGTGGCATATTTCTGAAATCTGTTTCTTTTTTTGTTATCAGTCTTTGTAGAATAAAAATGTATTTTCATGACATCAATCAGCTCTGCATTTCAGGTACGTTTCTCAGGTTGGTCGAAGCAACTTGACAAATAACATCTATATTATAGAATGAGAGTGAAGTTATTCTCTTCAATGTTAAAACTGGGTGGCTTGTGAAATTCCTAATTCTTAGTATGTTTATTGACCATGATGCCATCAGAGGTGAAATAAAACTTGACTTCATGTTATTATGTATATCCTTAATTTTGGTGTTATCTCGGACTTCAAAAAATTCATCATTCTAAGTATTTCACAGGTAGATATTGTAGATAGATGATAGATACAATACATGTATAAATATGAAAATCAGTTTTAGATAAAACTGTAGGATAATTCAGATTTAGAACTTTATTTTTTATAGATTTTAGAGTTTAGTATCACTTATAAAGATATAAAATGGAATCATAAAGCAACTCCACATCAATATAAATGATGACAAGATAATTAGAAATAAAAGTATTTAAAATAAGAGTTTCTTTTCTTTGAATTAGAGAATTCTGGATTCTAATTTAACAGAGGGCTATCCTGAGTACAAGCAGGGTCTCAAAATCCAGCATTGGATATTGAAATACTAATAATACTAATAAATAACTTGTATTAGCTGATATTTGCAAAACACATAGTATGAGTTAAGCGTTTCAAATATCTTATTGATCATCTGACTCACTTGTCATTTAGCCCATCTAAGATATGTGGTCCTTTGGCCAGAGTGGTTAAGATAAATACCTAGTCTTGTAGCTACTATGTAGAATGTCTGAGATTCCAACCATGGAGTGTCTGACAATAAATCCCACACTCTTTTAATGCTTAAAAAAATAAGAAACTATTGACGGACTGTGGAAGAACAAAAGCAAGTAAGATATTAAATACACCGCAATAAGAAAAAGCAAAATATTTCTTGACTTAATTCTCACTTGTTCACAAGGATAAAATTACTTATACCTGGCCAAAATAGTCTAGACATTTTCCTAAAAAGCTATGGGATTTTTAGATTGGGTTGATCATGTTCTAATGATCCAGTAATGATCAGATATTACTTTCTTTCTCACCCTCTTAACGAAAAGTACCAAAAGGATTCTGAGATCATTTTCAAGTTTACCTGCTTGGATGTTGTAGATTCTGTAAATTTTGGCCTTTGAAAATTAAAATTCACAGGTTGGTGTTCTCCCTTCTTCATATAACTTCAAAATTCTTACTGTAGCTAGCTTCCTAATAACAGCTATACTTTAATATTTTAGTGTTAAGGGAAGAATTTGATAAATATATAAAATCTGAATTAACTTAAATATATTCTTCCACTTCTATCTTCTCACCTACATTGGGATTTAGTGTCTTTTTCATATACAATCTACTGTGCAGAACCGAAATATCTTTCTTCACTAAGATAAAAATAGAAGAAATAATATTGATAATCTTGCATTTTTTAAATTTTACTAATTTTACCATTTTTATAACAATCTCATGAAAGCCTGGCTTATCAACAACAACAACAGCAGCAAATGCATGGAAATAAAACCTGAGGTTTAGAATTTAATCAAATAGATTCATATATAATGCTTAGAACCATGCAACAGCGTTCAAATATGGTTTGGGTGATAAATAACTATTGGTTGTAGAGAACAATGAATAACTTTTCCATCATGTTCTATTAGGCCAAACAAACTTATTGCACCCCCTCACATTATATCTGCCCCCCAAAATGGGATCACTTTTTTCTTTTTCTTCCTGCTTTTTTATGTAGCTAAAAAGCTTCAGTTTCTTTCTTTCTTTTTATAATCACACTTTTGCCATTATCAAGGATTTTTGCAGCATCGGCTTTTTCTTGGTTTTAATTTGATATAACTCATTAGTCTTCCTGACATAACTTACAAGGTTGCACCACTCCTTGAAATTGCCCTTGCATGCATAACCTTCTCCAACTTTTTGACTTATTCTTCTCAAATCTGAGCTCTGTGGTAATATGATGCATTCACTTTCATTGAAAAAGTGACTTGAGATTTCTTTTTATCTTTATTAAAATAATTTCTGATTATAAAATCAAAACTCAAAAAGTCTTCTAATCTTTCTTAATCATCTTGCCTTTTATGTATTTTAACAGTAAAATTGAACTCAAGAATAGAATATCTATTTTTTTTGTAGGAAGTTTTCTCTCGAGTATTGTATTGCATTAAAAAAAAGAGTAATGGAAAAATAGCTTTTCAAAATCCTAAATATAATTAACAAGTATGGATATACTAATAATCTCCTTCTAAGTTATAGTTATACTTTATGTATACCAAATGAAATGTGGAATTTTCTCCACCAAAGTGGTGAAAAGTTAAATACTGTGTTATCTATACTGTTTTGCAATCAGAGTTCTAGATTTAAGTTGCATCCTTGTGAAATTGTCATGTTAGAATTAACAACTGGCTATGATGTGGAAGCCAACTGCTTTTGTTACTGCTGGAAAGGAAGCTTGAAAGTATAAGCAGAATTATTATTTCTTGGTGGTATTAAACTTCTCATTTCTCATTGCCAGCTTTGAGAGTTGAGAAAAAATTGTGGTTGTCTAAGTAGTTTAATTATCAAGGACTGTGGTGGAATGAATCATGAGTATCAGAAACATGGAGGAAATTTGGAATTAATAAATAGTAGTGACTCTGTGATTTCTCATTCTAAGTTAAGTTTCCAATTCTCTATATTGAATATCTTTCTGTCTGAAGTCTTGGCTTCCATTTTCTGCTCTGAACACTAACATTCAATGAGTTTTTAAGCTTACCAATTATTATTTGATTTTTAAAAACTATATTTTGTTCTTTTCAAAATATTCTAGCTTTGGCTAAGTAGCTCAGCTGGTTAGAGCTTCATCCTGATATGCCAAGATTTCAAGTTTGACCCCCAGTCAAGACACACACAAGAATCAACCAGTGAATGAATAAATAAGTGAAACAACAAATTGATGTTTCTCTCTTTCAAAAAATGTCAATCAATAAATTTTTAAAAATTCTCTATTTTTTAAGAATTCTTTTTATTTTAATGTATTTAATTTTTAACTTACTTTATAATATTACAGTCTAAAATACTTCTATTTATAAGTAACATGTTATTCATTTCTGGTGTTTTTTCTGGTGTTGCATTGTAGAGGAGAATAATAGAGAGTGACAAGTGTCTCATTAACCTGGCTGCTACTGAAGTCTCCATTGGTGGTATGTTTTGTATGGCAGGTGTGCAAATGCTGATCCCTCAGGGTGTTATGATGAATTCTGGAGCATCCGTGGAGGCTTTTCACTGGATAATTCCCCAACAGGTGTTTCTACACTAGTGCAGTGTCTTCAGGTTCCCTTCAGCTCCCAGCCACTTCTTCTGTTGTTGGAGGCCTACCCATGAGAGGCTCCCATTGTACTCTTCTGGTTCTGGCAACATGGTTCACATTTCATGACATATGGGGAACACTGATATCTGTGTTTGGTTATATGTTAACAGTGTGGATTCTTTCTTGGAAGTCCCAATTCCACTTTGCTACAACGCTCCCCTCCATGGGCCAATGGGGACACATGCTGTGAGTCAGCAAAATGATGAAATAAGCGGATGGTGAGAATGCAATAAGATTCCAGATTCCTCATTTTGCAGGTACATTGATTTTTTAAGAATTCACTCAAATGTCCTGGGGAGCAGGACTAGAACAAAGCACCTTTTTATACTCTCCAAAGAGGAAATGAAAATAAAGACACAGTAATCTCCACTGGCCAGAGTGAGTACACCTCTGATGACATTCTCTTTTTTCTCTGTTCTGCTTCTACAGACTTCATTATTTGGGGTATGGGAGCTGCTCTTCAAGACTACCATTACTAAAAACTTTTAGCACTCTTTAGACTCTTTTACAGGATGACTTTTCATCCTCTGTTTTGCATCTGATCTGTAATCTGGGGATATAAAAAAAGTCTTATCAACCCCTCATTCCCCACATTCTGATCATTCTTCTAACATCTGCAAGTCTTGAGTCTAACTTTGTGTCTATTCTGGTGTTGATTCTTGTGTGGGGAAGATAGTTATAAACTTTGTGATTATTTTTATAAGATTCATCTTTAGAGGTTTGGGCATCTTGGCCATATAGTTTCCATGGGAATGTTTACCTAGCTCTCTTTGTAATAGCTAGTGCCAGGTACAACACCCCTACTCTTTTGAATTTTAACCTTTCAGTTAGTCTTGTTTGCTTTCTGTATTGGTATAAGGATGGTTTTCCCTCACCATTTTACTGAAATTACTGTCTTCCACAGTCTGGATTAAATGTAAAGTCTTGGGTGTCAGTGCCATTTACTCAGGTAAAATATTCAGAAATGTTTACAAAATAGCTACCCTATGCTGATCACAGCTTTTCCTCTGGTCCCAAGATTCACAACTTTTATCTCTTAGACAATAAAAATTAGCCCTTGAGTTTGCATTTCTAAAAGTATCTTCCATCACTTTCATGCACCCCTGTCCCCAGTCAGAGCATCTGGATTTATTTTTCTGTCTTTTGAGCTCATTTCTGCAATGCTTCAAAACACAGGATGATTTCAGGTGAATTTAGCATGCCATTTTTAGAACCTCAAAACCATGATTTCTTTGCAATCATATTTACATTAGCAAATTTTTAAATGAAAAGTGGGCATCTGTGATGCAATTTGCAACATTACTATAACAAAATTGTATTAATTTGAATTTTATATTTCAGATATAAGGTCAATCCATATATCAAAAAATAGATGTTGACATTCTTCTATATATAAATAGTTTACTCTGAGAATTAATCATATAAACAAGACTATAAGAATATATTTAACCAAATCAAGAAAACAACTGTTTTTAGAAACATTTAGAAACAACATTTACATAAAAATAGTGGTATTATAATGACTAATCATTCTTATCTCTTTATTGGAACTTATCTAAAGGAAGAAATTAGAGGAATATTCAATTTTATCTTAAATCCTGAATTATTTATATAATAATATTACAGGTCTTTGAGAAATAACCCAACTTAAATTTTTAATGATTTTCTCTATTCTCATTTCCAATTAGCTTGGATTCATAGGTAATTATCATGAACAAACTAAAATGCAGACGCTTAATAATATATTGAGAACAAACATTTTTTCTGTCATGAATTATATTTAAATGTAGTATTTGAATCACAAACCAGTCTCCTTGAGGTACCCTTCCTTCTAACTGTTTCTCTTTACTACTCTCTATCCTTTCTCACCCTCTTATCTCTCAAAATTCAGTTGGGAACATTTCAGAACGCCATTAACTAACTTTTTAAACTTTGATATTACATAATATTGATTGAGTTAAATAAAACTTGTGCAGACCTTTCTGTAAGACTGCAGATCCCTGACCCTAGCAGTAATTTGAAGTTCCTTATCATTGAAAGAGCCTCAGTATTGATATGGAAATGGCGATGCCAAGGTTCTGAGGTGCCTCTGCTTTAAAAAGACTGACCATGCTGCAGTTCTGCTTTGCCAGCAAAGATAAAGTTTGTTCAAGGTCGCGCTTCAGAATGTGGACTGGTTTGCACCCAGCAGTCGCAGCTTACTTACTCATTGAGAACTTGGAATTACTATTAGTAAAATGAAAACCATGATTGCTCCATCCTCCTTAGAACTAAAGTATATGACTACGATTCTTATTTGTTGCAAAAGACAGTTTCAATTTTAATAGTGTCAATTAATACTTTTATTTTATTAATTGAATTTATTGAGATGACATTGGTTCACAAAACCATACAAGTTTCAAGTGTACAACTCAATAAACCCCATCTGCACACTGCACTGTGCAGCATCTGGCCCAAGCAAAGTCTCTTTCCATCCTCATTTTCCCCCCATTGCCCACCTCGCCATGCCCCATCCCTCTTTCCCTCTGGCTATCATCACATTATTGTCTGTGTCTGTGTGTTATGTATATATGTTCTTTGACTAATCCCTTTACCTTTTTTTATCCAGTTCCCTCCCCTCTGACAGCTGTTCATCTGTTCTGTGTGTCCATGTCTCTGTTCTATTTTGTTCATCAATTTATTGTGTTCATTAGATCTCTCATATACGTGAGATCATACATTGTTTGTCTTTCTTTGACTGGCTCATTTCATTTAGCACAAAAATCTCCAGGTCCATCTATACTGTTGCAAAAGGTAAGATTTTCTTCTTTTCTATGATTATATATCATTCCATTGTGTTAATGTACCACAGCTTTTTTATCCACTCATCTACTGACAGACACTTAAGCTGTTTTTAGATCTTGGCTACTGTAAAAAATGTTGCTATGTACATAGAGGTATATATATATTTTTGAATTGATGTTTTGGTATTCTTTGGACATTGCTGGATCAAAAGGCAGATGTAGTTTTAATTTTTTTGAGGAAATTCTATACTGTTTTCCACAGTGGCTGTACCCATCTGTATTCCCACCAATAGTTCATGTAGGATCCCTTTTCTCCACATCCCTGCCAGCACTTATTGTTTGTTGATTTGTTGAGGACAGCCACTCTTATAGGTATGAGGTGATATCTCATTGTATTAATTTACATTTCTCTGATGATTAATGACACTGAGTATTTTTTCCTGTGTTTATTGTTCATCTGTATGTCCTTTTGAGAGAAGTGTCTATTCAGGTCCTTTGCACGTTTTTAATTGAATTGTTTGTTTTCTTGGTGTTGTATTTTATAAGTTCTTTATAAATTTTGTGTATTACCTTCTTATCAGATGTATCAGCAAATATGGTCTCTTATTCAGTGGGTTGTCTTTTCATTTTATGGATGGTTTCTTTTGTTTTGCAAAAGCTTTTTAGTTTGATGTAGTCCCATTTGTTTATTTTTTTCCTCTTTTTCCCCTGCCTGAGGAGATATATTGGCAAAAAATATTGTTATGAGAGTTGTCTGAGATTTTACTGCCTATTTTTTATCTAGGATTTTTATTGTTTTATAACTTACATTTAAACCTTTTATACATTTTTAATTTGGTTTTCTATATGGTGTAAGTCGATGGTTTAGTTTCACTTTTTTTTTTTTTGCACGTAC
Source organism: Saccopteryx bilineata (assembly GCF_036850765.1). Lineage (NCBI taxonomy): Eukaryota > Metazoa > Chordata > Mammalia > Chiroptera > Emballonuridae > Saccopteryx > Saccopteryx bilineata. The sequence goes on from NC_089494.1 coordinate 164,738,221, forward strand.
CTGTTCAATTTTCCCAACATCATTTGTTGAAGAGACTTCCTTACTGTATTGTTTGTTCTTGCCTCCTTTGTCAAATATTAATTGACCAAAAAGGAATGGATTTATTTCTAGGCTCTCTATTCTGTTCCATTAATCCATATGGCTGTTCTTATATCAGTACAAGGTTGTTTTGATTACAATAGTCTTGTAGTATAGTTTGATATCAGATAGTGTGATATCTCCACTTTGTTTTTTTTTTATCAAGATTATTGAGGCTATTCAGGGCCTTTTTTGGTTCCATATAAATTTTTGGAATATTTATTCTAGATCTGTGAAATATGCCATTGTTATTTTAATAAGAATTACACTGAATCCATAGATTGCTTCAGGTAGTATGAACATTTTAATGATGCTAATTCTTACTATCCCTGAACTGTATATGCTTGTACTTATCTGTATCATCCTCAATTTCTTTGTTCAATGTCCTATAATTTTCCAAGTATAGATATTTTACCTCCTTGGCTAAATTTATTTCTAGGTACCTTATTTTGCTGGTGTTGCAAGAGTAAATGGGATTCTTTCCTTAATTTCTCTTTCAGATAATTTCTTATTGGTGTATAAAAATGCCCCTGATTTTTTAATATTAATTTGTATGCTGGTACTCTGCCAAATTTATTAAAACCTTAATTTTTTGGACTACAAAGTTTTGTGAAGTTAAGTAATTCATTGATTTATAGTGATGGAATTGTTAAAAAGAAACTACAGGCTTAAAATGAGATCTCTTAGGCTAAGCCTGAGATACCATACAAAAATTTAATGTCTGGCTTAATTACAGTTTTGACTTTCCCCAGAATGTAGTCTTAAACAATCAGTTTGGAATTAACTGGTCAACACCAATGAAGTCACCTGCCACATGGATCTCTTTTCTCCTACAGAGGAAGATGAGCTAATTTGTTGTTTTCTTATCTGTTCCCCTTCTGCCCCTAAATAGTTCAGATTTTGTACAGCTCCTCAGGTCTCTTCTCTACTTAATAGATGGGATGCTGCCCTATTTAGGAATCATTCAATAAAGCTATTAATATATGAGAAACATATAAACTCTTATACACAAACACACACTTCAGTTATACTGCTCAATGAGTGAAGGAGGGTGTGAGACTAGAGATATAAGGGTTGGGAAACTGAAATATTAAAGATTCATCAGCAATTATGTCACAGTTAAAACCTGATCATTCACACTTGTGCAGATTCTACAAACTCAGACTCCTGATCTTAGATATGGAAAGATTTTCAGTTCACCACTTCAAGCCTGTTTACTGTTACTTTGCCCATAAATCTGTGCCATTATTATCTGAATTCCAAGGGCTTCTAATTATTAAATAAAACAAATATCACTATTGTCAGATGGTGAGAACAACACTCTTTATAACAAACTCACACATAAATAGATAAGAGTTTCTGGTTAAAAGTGCAGACTGAATTAACATGTTTACATGTAAACCTAACACAAGAAAAAAGAAGGTAAGTGTCAGAAGCATACCGAAGACATAAACCAGTTTCTGGTCAGTGAAGAGATGTGAATGATGGAGCTGGTGATGGAAAGCACTGGCTAGAGCAGTGCCTATCCAAGCATTCATAGGACCGACCACTTCTGGTTTTGTTATTATTATTATTATTTTTTACTTCTAATCTCTTGAAGATCAATACTTCTGAATGATACAATAAAAAAGAAATAGTCGAAAAATAAAAAGACATAAACATCCTGTAACAACATTTTTATTCTGATATCCAAGAGACATAAAATTACTGTCACATGGCTGTAAAAAGTTCGCAGTGGTCACCTGTGTTGCCTTGATCTCATTGCAGAGAGATAACTCATGGTCTATGAACCCAAATCCTTTTATGTGCCTCATTTGAACATCATTGGTTTAGGGTCCTTGTGGAAGAGGAATAAAAACAAGAAGAGGAACCACTCAGTTATAGAAATCTGGAGGTCTCCATGATTCGGAAATGCAGAACAGTATTGACAAAGTAGGGACATAGATGTCAGTGCTGGGGAAACACTGTCAGTGTGCCACATCCTTCCCCATTCTCACCTTTAAAATGCTCTCCTGGCCCTGGCCGGTTGGCTCAGTGGTAGAGCGTCGGCCTGGAGTGCAGAAGTCCTGGGTTCGATTCCCGGCCAGGGCACACAGGAGAGGCGCCCATCTGCTTCTCCACCCCTCCCCCTCTCCTTCCTCTCTGTCTCTCTCTTCCCCTCCCGTAGCCAAGGCTCCATTGGAGCAAAAGATGGCCCGGGCGCTGGGGATGGCTCCTTGGCCTCTGCCCCAGGCGCCAGAGTGGCTCTGGTTGCGACAGAGCAATGCCCCAGATGGGCAGAGCATCGCCCCCTGGTGGGCGTGCCGGGTGGATCCCAGTCGGGCGCATGCAGGAGTCTGTCTGACTGCCTCCACGTTTCCAGCTTCAGAAAAATACAAAAAAAAAAAAAAAAAATGCTCTCCCCACCCTCTAGTTGGCATGATGGTGACCTGGCAAACCAAGTAAAATTAAGTTATAGTCACAGTACATTATTTAAGAAGGCAAGGAGACTACTGATAAATTGATAAGGGTTCCCTTTAAAATCATCAACACACATACTATTTATTGTAAACACAGAGCATATTCTGAATATCTCATATTCAGAATAACTCAGATTTTAAATAGCTGTGATTTCATAGTCTTAGGTACAAGAACATTGTTTTGGTTACTCTCAGTTCTCAATTTTCTCATATATCATAGATGTTTAATATGTTTATTAAATCGGTGAAGACTTAGAAATAAAGAGATACAACTAATCTTTATAAAGCTACATTAATCAGCCCTTACTAGATGAAAGAACATCTAGTCTTCCTTCAGATCCTTTTCCATCTATGAATACATTCATGTTAAGTTAGTCAAAGCTCAAGGACAATTGTGCATCTTGAAAATCCAATGCTGATTCCAGCAAGCAGGTTCTTTCTACTGAAAATTAAGAGAGCATGCCCCAGACTGAATTAAGGTAAAAGAAAATTTATTGGTTGATATACAGGATGGGCAAAAGTAGGTTTACAGTGAGTATGTGAAAGACTTTATTCTTGTATTCTTTTTATTAATTATTGCATTACTTTTCATATAAACAGCTGGAACCTTAGTTTTCCCCCACTCATTTTGGTAAGTCTTGAAGTCAGGTAGTGAGTCCTTCAACATTATTTTTCTTCAATGATGTGTGGACTACTGTAGGTTTTTGACTTTTTTAATAAACTTTAGAGTCAGTTTGTCTATATCTACAATATAGCTTGCTTGAATTTTGATTAGGGCTACATTGAATCTATAGATCAAGTTGGAAAGAATTAACAACTTAATGGTATTGAGTTTTTCAATCAATGAAAATAAAGAATGACTCCATTTATTTAAGTCATTTTAAATTATTTTTAAAACACACTGTTTCAGTTTTCCATATACAAATCCTGTGTTAATTTTGTTAGATTGATACTCAACTATTTTGGGGGGAGGTGTTATTGTAAATAAAATTGCTTTTTGAAATTTTAAATCCCAATTATTCATTGCTGGTATATAAGAAAGCAAATGAATTTTACATACTAATCATGTATCTTTCAACCTTTCGATATTTTCAGAAGTTTTTTTTTAATTTTATTTATTGATATTTAGAGAAAGAGGAAGGGAGAGATAGACACAGAGAAAGAGAAACATCAATTTGTTGTGCCACTTACTCATGCCATCATTGATGTTTCTTGTGTGTGCCCTGACCAGGGACATGTACCTTGGCATGTCAGGATAATGTTCTAACCAACCAAGCAAACTGGCTAAAGCCTGCCAAAGTTTTTTAAATTATTAGTGCTATTTTCTACATAAGAGATCATGTCATCTGTGAATAAAGACAGTTTTATTTCTTCCTTTATAATATGCATGTCTGTATTTTTCTTATCTTATTACACAAGCTAGAATATCCAGCACATTGCTGAATAAGAATAGTACAAGAAGTTACTTTTGCCTGTCCCTGACATTAACAGAAGAATGATCAATATCTCACCATGACATTTAAATATAGTTGTAAACTTGTTTTGAAGACATTCTTGTACTTGAAGAAGGTCCCCTTCTATTTTTATTTGCCTAGTAAGTTTTCTTTATTTTTGTAGACTAGATTTGAGATTAATTTTTTTCTTTCTCTAGTTCCATAAGGTTTAATCTTGGTTTTCTATCTTTCTTCTTTTCTAACATATGCATTTAATTCTATACATTTCCCTGTAAGCACTGTTCTCTCTGAACACCACTAATTTTGATGTATTGCATTTTCATTTTCCCTCAGTCAAAAACACTTTTAAATTTTTCTTGAGACATTTTTTTACCCATGTTATTTAGTAGTGTGTTATTTAATTCTCTAACATTTAGGAATTTACAGGTATCATTCTGTTATTAACTTCTGGGTTAATTTTATTGTGGTTTGAGAATATATTTTATGAAATTTATACTCTTTAAAATTTGTTATTTGCTAAGGTATATTTTGTGACTCAAAATGTGGTCTAAAATATATCACATGAGCTTGAGAAGAATATATTTTGCTATTGTTGGATGGAGAATCCCCCAAATGTCAGTTAGGTGAAGTTAATTTATATAGTGCTGTTGGTAAGGACTTTCAGCTTTTTTTTTTTCTTTTCTTTTCTTGGATGACCCATTTCTCCTTCAGTTTTGAAGGATAATTTACTGGATATAGTATTTTAGTTTGGTGAGCTCTTCTAATATCTTAAATATTTAAATATTTCACTTCACTGTCTTATTTGCATGACTTCTGATGAAAAGTCACTTAATTCTTATCCATGTTCCTCTCTCTACATGGGGCACTGACCATTTAAAGATGTGTACTGTAGGTAGATACTTTAAAAAATGTGTTATCACAGCCTATTTAGGTATCTAAAATTTCTTTTGAAAAGAATTTTAGACTATAAAAATTAGTAAAATTTTAAGAATAAATCATTATATAAGTAGAAATAAAAATGAATCTACTATATCTTGAGGTATAATTACAAGTTAAACATCTTAAAATGTTAAAAATCTGTTTCATTTATATTGTATTAAGAATGTTTTATATATTGACAAATGTTTAAATGTTTTAAATTTCTAATCTTATATATACTGCACACAAAACGTAGGGGATATTTCAAATGAGTATGAAGAGATAAAATATCCCCTAATTTTTGTGAGCAGTATATTATGCATATTGGTATTTCATATGAAATTTAATTTAGGAAAAAAAATTCTGTGAAATAACAAAAAATATTTTTAATATAAAGAAAGTAACAAAATGTTAGTCTAAGGCAGGTAAAATGAAAATAAAGGGATAGAAATTAAAAATTGCACAGTTCAGTGTTATTTCTTTCACAAAAAAGATGTACAGGAAAAAATATGATTTCAGTATTGGAATGTTTATTAAATAAGATATGTAGAAAGTGAAACATGTTTTAGAGAGAAAATGCTAAGTTCATATTTGACTCTATTGAATTGGCAATAATTCAGCTGTCACTATCCAGTAGACAGAAAGATATGTAATTCTATACCTCAGGAAAGAGTTGAAGTTGTTGATATAAAAACAGCAGCATCAAGCTGTAAGGTTATGCCATGGTGAGAAAAAAACCTTTCTAAGAGATAGCATTTTAGAGTTATAGGTATTGACTAATTCAACATGAAAATCTCCAATGGAATAAAAATTGGTAGGCATATTAGATAATGTGCAAAGCAGAGCTCAGAGTATTGGAGTGTACATTTGAACTTCTTTAATATTATAAATTGGATGCCCCCCCAAATGCTTCCATGTATACTATACTTCAAATATCTTTTGAGGTTACTATACAGCAATGTGCATAAAATCAATTAAATTATGCATATAGATTAAATTTAAAAAAATTTTATTATTATTTAACTCACTTTTAGTGTTAAATTTTAAAATATAATGCTATTATATTTATTTTTATAATGTGAAGCTATTTATACTCAGTAATATTTGGAAGTTCCTTATTAAAGCCTTTTAAGTTGTGTTGGGCAGGATGTAAATTGAAAACAAAGGCAATATTGGGTATTGCCAACATCTATAAAACCCTGTAGGCCCTCAGAGCATACATACACATATCGCACAGAAAAATAAGTTTGAAAGTTTTTGCTATACCAGTAGTGATATCAGGATCTATATGCACTACCACACTGGAGTGACTCTAATAACTACTGAATAAAATACAGAGCTGGTTATTTGGTGTTAATAGGATTCTACTTTTGTGAATCATGCTGGGAGATTTAGAATAGGTTACAAAGAAAGACAGATTGACACAAATTGGATTTAGCTAGCAGTTACATATGAATTTATCGGCACAATAAAACAGGTTAAGTTATTCTTGACAGGTTTCAAGAATTGAAGCCAGGGAAAATCAAGGCAAAAGCTATATAACACACACACTTAGAAGCACAGAGATCGCAAACAGCAAAAGATATATGGGGACTTTCTAAAGAAAATTGCAGATATTTGGGATATAGAATTTTTCTAAAAGATATATGATTATGAAATTTCCCAAACTTATCTTCTAAGAAAATTAACATTTGACCTAAAGGAAACTTGACATACATTTTTACATAAAGGAAATTGTATTTATTTCACTGGCCACAGCTTTGCTTTATTGCTTAAAGTAACTTATGTGAAGAATTTATTGTCTGAGTTCTCAGAGCACTAGGCTCTTTCATACTGTGTTATTCTCTGTTACTTCCCATGCATACAAAAATAATCTCACTTTATGAAAATTGCAAGTAACGGAAATAACCCATAATAGGAAAGGAACACAAACATACTGCCACATTATTTAAATTTTAGGTAACAGAGATATTTTTGATAAAGAAATTTGAATAGAATTTTGCCACAACCATCACCATTTGTTAGTGATGGTAAACTGATTTTTTAAAAATATGGGTATTGGTAAAAATTGATGTTTTCTCCATTTGTCAGTTTTCATCAAAAAAATCTTGCTATGATCAGAGCTGCTTTGGCTTGTTTGTGGCAATTTTCCATTGAAAAGAATATAAGAAATTGCAATTGCTTTGGTTGCTAGAGAGGAAAAATATCTTTAACTCATGTGGTGAAATTGGTTTCTCCATATCCAGTGTGTACATTAAAATAATTTCTTTATTTTCAAACCACAACTTGGTTGTTGTACATATTATTTCATTCAATAGTTAATGCATTCAGAATCTCCTTTTCCTTTGTCATGTATCCAAATCTTTGCATAATTTAGAAGGTTGGCTGGCATGAATGACTCCGCAGACGTGCTGCCCTTGGAATCAGGCCTTTGTTTTCAGATATTGAGGACACTCCCTATGGTCTGATTTTAGCTCACTTGACTTGGAGTCATCAAATGTACAACCTTTACTCATAGGGTCTCTGTGGTAGATGACAATAATACGCTCAACTTCTCAGTCATGCCTCATGTGTCCGTCCACTCTGGCTCAGCTCCATCTGACTGTTTATCCAGGGAGTGGAGGTGATGAAAGCAGAGGCCGGAAAAGCACCTGCAGATTTTAGCTTGTCACTCTTAGCCTCCCATGTGACACTGAAAACACACCTCAGTTAGCTTGTTGGAAGATGTCATATGTGGAACAGAGTCGGTTTTCCCCAGTCATTCCTGCTGAGGCCATTCCAGACTATCCTGCTACCAGCTATCCCTAAATCGCTGGCTGGACCAGAGACCAGAGAGAGCCCTGAGGGAGTCAGCCCCACCCAGGTTGCAACTGTGACCACACACTCAGTTGTGGTGATAATCATGGCTCACTTAGTGTGCCATCAATGTTTTGTGAGGTTTGTTATGCACAGCTATTATAGAGATGGTCAAGATTATATAGATTTCATTACCACACACCAGACAAATATTTCAAACCATGAATAATTGTGAATAATAACCAAATTAATGCATATCAACACTTTCTGTAAATGCAAAAAAATAGGGATAAAAATAGAAAGCATTGTTACTAAAGCAAAATATTTTTTCTGTTACTTTTTTGTTTTATATGTGTGTGTGTGTGTGTGTTTGTAATGTCTATCTGTGCACATGTATTCTGTATTGTTAAGTAAAATGTGTTTTCTGCTCTTGACCATGGTCAAAAAGCTGGGGACAACTAAACTGGATGGACCGTGTTAACTTGGTAGGTATTGACACTCACACGTCGCTTGCTGGATGACGGGATGACATGGCCTGGTGTGGGCAGCACAGAATGAAGTGATCACCTGCACAGCTCAGAGAACATGTCCACCACCCCTGAGTCACAGATGTCATCTCTGAGCATGAAGGACAACAAAACCTTCAGAAATAATGATTCTGTGAATTTGAAGCCACAGTAGTTTATAGGGTTTTCTAATCAGAAAAGACATTTGGGAAATTGGGATGAAACTGCTTATAAAATGACCTTACTTCTTTGGACAAGTAACTGTAAGGTCAGTCTGCTGACACAAAGCAGTTGAACGGCTGATGACATTTGAGAATGATGTGTGAACTGAAGCCCATGATGTGAGTATAGAATTCGTTCTGATCCCAGCGCATGGGAAACACACTGAGGTGATGGAGGACGGCCAACGGACTGTGGATAATTGACCTAAGCTACTTCATAAAGTCTAAACAAAGGAGATCATAGTCAGCTTTTAGGTAAAGAGACACCAGAAGTCTGAAAGTCAGTGACCACTACTCTCTGGCAGTTCCCCAGTCTACTAGCCAGGCCTGGCCTCTCTCCCCAACTCCATGGTCTCGGGTTGGTTGGTGTTTTTACTGAGTCCTGGCATGCGGCCAGAGCCACACCTTCTCCATCACCCCACCCAGAGCATGTCTGTCAGGGGACACTGGGTCCCTGGACAGCAACAGTCTGACCTGTGCAGAAATGATAAAGAGCTATTGACATCTATTACATAATTCAGACAAGTAAGCCAAATAAATAGAACTCAACCAAAAATAGAAAAAATAAATCAGTGGGAGAAGGCAAAAATGGCTTGAAGTATGTTTTGCTAGTTACGTACACAATTATAATATTCTATGTTCAGATAGCGCTTTAAAGTTTACAAAACACATATGTATAAAGCAGTGGTCCCCAACCTTTTTTTGGGCCATGGACCGGTTTAATGTCAGAAAATATTTTCACGGACCGGCCTTTAGGGTGGGACAGATAAATGTATCACGTGACCCAGACAAGCGTTAAGAGTGAGTCTTAGACGGATGTAACAGAGGGAATCTGGTCATTTTTTAAATATAAAACATCGTTAAGACTTAAATATAAGTAAAACAGAAATAATGTAAGTTATTTATTCTTTCTCTGCGGACCAGTACCAAATGGCCCACGGACCGGTACCGGTCTGCGGCCCGGGGGTTGGGGACCACTCGTATAAAGTATATATGGGTAAATATACATACATGCATAAAGATAAGATGCATGGCATTTCATTTTATTTTCTCAATATGTGATTTTGTTACTTTTATTTTACAAGTGAAGAAAATAAAGTTGAGTTCTGTTAACTCGGGCATAGCTTGGTGGGAGATGTAGAATCCTCAGCGATGATCCCGATGCCCAGCCCAGCTGCGCCCGCTCCAGCCCATGTCTCCATACGCTCTGTGTATTACAATAATTTTCTGTTTCAAAGGGATTGCGTACTGGTTGATAAACTTCCAATAAACTTCCAGAGTTTTAGTCATTTCTTTTTTTCATAACGCCCCTTCTCCACCTGTGATTCCAGTTTACTGAATAAATCTTTAAACTTCCCAATTTGGATATCATTTAGGTGATGTTAACTGGATAAATTTTTACTTGAAGATTGATTTTAAAGACACACTTTATTGGATAAATATTACATCAAATGAAATCTCAGAGTTTCAGATTTAAAGTTCACATTTTTTCTAGAAATGGTCTATGTTTGGCAAGTGTCATCAAAACTTATACTCCTCTTCAAATTATTACTCATTATTCTAAGTTGGTCTTTCTGTATGGATTTTCTGGTGTTTCGGTAACTTGATTTCCTGCCACCTGTGTTGTAATTGTACAAGCACCAAATGAGGTGGGAGGTTGGGATCTGGCTGGTCACTTGTTTGCATTATAACCAGGGACATTCATTTAACTTCTCATGGCTTGTTTTCTCAACTGGAAAATGAAACAGTCCAAGCATGTAAGTTTTAATTTTTTTAGTGAGAGAGTACCAGAGAGAGCCTGACAAAAAAAGAGATGAGAAGCATCAACTCATAGTTGCAGTACCTTAGTTGTTCACTGAACGCTTCTCATATGTACATTGACTGGGGGGCTCCAGCTGAGCCAGTGACCCCTTGCTCAAGCCAACAACCTTGGGCTCAAGCCAGAGACCTTAGACTTCAAGCCAGTGACCTTTTGGGCTTAAGCCAGTGACCATGGGTCATGTCTTTGATCCCATGCTCAAGCCGGCAACCCTGCACTCAGGCTGGTGAACCTGCGCTCAAACTGGTGACCTCAGGTTTTGAAACTGGGACTTCAGGTTGATGCTCTCTCCACTGCACCACCACTGGTCAGGCTCCAATTATGTAATTAAAAATATTTTAATTCTAATATTCTAAAATACTAGGATTCTCTACTGGTTTTATTTATTATTACTATTTATGCTTTTGTTTATTCAGGAGGAAAGCTATTAAGAGATAACTTAGCGTAGCATAATGATTAAAAGCATGAGCCTTGTAGAGATATTGCCTGAGTTTAGATTCTGACTCTAATATTTAAGAGCTACGTATGTTGCTGAGCAAGAGCTCACTGCCTGATGGGCATAGAAACCAGCACTATGCCACTGACTTTTGAGAAGAGAAAAGGCTTTCCTGTGAAGTCGACTACCAGCAGACAGGAGGCAAGGCACACACCTGTCTCTCAGCTCGAGGCGCCTGGGGGAGTGAGAGTGGCTGGGGGGAACTGGCTAGTACGTGTAAGTGCTAGTGGGTCATAAGGTTTGGAGTTTGGCCACTTATGGGAAAGGACTGTTAACACTGGGTCTTCCTGGACAACAGACTGATGGTTTATGAGAGGGTCTGGTGTTCCTGTCATGTCCTGGTCCTTTGCTTCAGCAGCAGGTCAAGATTCCCTCCTCTGCATGTGCTTTGGCTGCATAACTTGTAGTTTGGATCTGTTGCCTCTGAAAAACAGCTCAGTATCTTGTTAAAAACAGGTTAGTGCCAGTTTAGGCTGGTTCTGCGGTTATAGTAACACGGGGCAAGTGGCTCCTCTGCCTCAGTTTCTTCATCTGGAAAGTGGAGGTGGTAACAGTAATGAGCTTTTTATTAAGATGAAGTGAGTTAATGCAGGTCAATACTGTCTTGGGACAATACTGGTTATAAATATTATATAATATTAACATCAGCTATAGTTACAAATGAAAACAGAAATATATACCAAATATATTTTTCATATATATATATATATATATATATATATATATATATATATTGAACCTGGTTTCCAATTTAGCATTTTTTTCAACTCTGTTGTTTTTGTGGCATTTTATGGCAACAAAGCAATGTTCCTGACTGAATGATCTGCAGTCTTTTTTATAATTTACTGGGCTATTTGGTTGAATAAAAATCCTTACATTTTTGGTAACAGAGATAAACGGGGGGTTTTGGTCTTATGGAGTGGCTTTGCTTTGGCCAATAGCATCCAGCCAAGTAAAGACATGTCAATTCTTGGTCTGGACCTCAATTGCCTTGTGTGTCTGCCTTTAGGATTTCTCCCCTGTCTTGTTGTGGGAACATACCTGGGCAAGACTTCTGGAGTAGAAGAGACATATGAAGCAGAATTTGGTTGCACAAGTCATTGTCATTAAGCTCAGTCTAGGTCAGCCAGCAGGCAGTCAAAGCTCCCATGTGTGAGTGAGATCAGCTCAGATTAGAAGGACCACCCAGCGTTGCCCAGGCTAAACTGTCAATCCTCCCCTCATGCACTAACTGAGTACTCATTGTTTAAACCACCAGATCTTGGAATGATGCAGTACAGCATCACTGATGGAAATATAAAAATATAAAAGTAAAGAGTGACATATTAAAGAGCAAATATATTTATACCAACCAGAGCTGCCAATATAATAATTCTATTGGTTAATGGACCTATGAATAAGAACACACAGTCTGTAAGAAGACTTTGCAGTGCTTTATGCCAATGAGTTAAAAAACAGACCTGTCTAGACAGTTTCTTAAGCATTCACGAAGTCAGACCTGACTCTCTCTGTAAGATTAGCTAAGAGGGTTTTGCACATGATTAAGCACAAATATGTGCATGGATAGGAACTCATGAAGCACATTAAATTACCATCTTCTCTTTTGATATTTTATAGCATCATATTCTCAAGAGAAATGCTATATGTCCCCATTTTGAAAGCAATTCAGGTCTGTTTTGGCAAGGCTAAAGGATGAAAAAAGAAAAAGGAGAGAAAAATGAAGTATCATACTACATTTTAAAAAATATTTTATAGTTCTCTAATTCATTCCAAAAGGAGGAGAAAAGAAGAAAAAAGACAAATGTAATGTAAAATAACATGACCCCTCATCAAAGTCTCCTTAGTCCTACATCTTTCAATTAATTGATAAACTAAATTTCCTCTTTGAGTTAACTCTCCAAAATCTTAACCGAATCATGCTGCAGCCTGACGTAGGTAGTGAGTTTTCTCATTCAGCAGAAATCAGGTCTACTGATCATTTCTGTTTCATAATCTTATAGAAACCTCATTTCCAAAGAGATTTTCAGCTTGTTGTGACCATCCAGGCTGTGAGATAGGGATCCTTTTTTAAGCTAGAGAAGAATTTCTCACCTGTGTGTGTCACTTGCTGAAAGGTAACATATGCTAACGGTAGTAATGCAAGCATAAACTAAAGCCAATTAAATGTACATCAGAGCAAACCTGTGAAATACTTTATTCCTTGAATAGTAATTTCATATTATTTTCTCTTGATTATAATTGACTACTTTAGGAAAAGGGAATGATTTCCAGGTGTCGGATCCCACTCTGACCTTTTTGCAGATGGGTTCCAGGAAGTGTCTGTCGTGCAGTCCTGTTCGTAACACAAGCCTGTTGGCCTTCTGTCTGCGCTGGCCCTCTGCACACCCTCCTTACCACATGAGCGCAACATTCTTCTTCTAACTAGCAATTAAATAATCCCTTAACTAAAGGTTTACATGTCACGTTAAAGTAGTTGTCATGTTTACTGTTATGTTTTGGGATTATTGACCTTTATTGAGAAACTTCAATGTAGTTACATCACATAAATCTGATTTCAGATAAGGAACATTAAAAAAATATAGTTAGCTCTGTCTGTTCTACATAAGAACCAAGAAAATGATGATCAGAACAGAACAATTACAAGATTTTTATAACCAATATTTTGATTCAAAATGACATTCATCTGCTCTTCATGGCTTTGGTTTGTCTCAGTCAGCTCTGGCTGCTGTAACAGAACCCTGCAGACTGGGGACTTAGAAATACAGACTTTCCTCTCTCACAGTTCCGGGCAATGGAAGCCCAAGTCGGAACCCATAGACAGAACCCTCCCTGGTTCATAGACAGCATCTTCCTGCTCCTCAGGTGATGGAAGCAGAGAGGAAGCTCCTGGGTCTCTTTCTTAAGAACCCGAATCCCACTATGGAAGCTCCACCCCCATGATCTCATCACCTCCCCAAGTCCCACCTCTGAACACCATCACCCTGGGCTTAGGCTTCAACATATTAATTTCGAGGGCGCACAAGCACGGTGTCCATAACAACAGAGGAAGTAGAAAAACCTTAGCATCTCTAATGAGTCAGGTGGTGTTTCTGTGCCGATTCTTCTCTTCCTACAGCTGCTGTAGGAACAGTGTCCAACTTCTGGACATTTTTTTTTATTTGCCAGTAAATATTCTGTATTTGTGAAGACCAAATCCTTTACCTTCATGGTGAGCTTGTCAGCAGCTCATCCAATGTGAAATCCCTGAGCCAATTTCCTGGTACAGCTGCTCCAAAGCAGTGTTCCCCAGAGCAGAAACGTATCAGAAAATACTTGGTGTCTATGTATTGTGCTGTTTGTGGACTAAAGCTTTTATAACTGAGATTTTCCCAGATGGAATCCCACTGTCACATGACTTACATTTACTTTCATTCTCAAGTCATATTTAAATAAAACATAAAATATTTTATTGTTATTTATCTCATTTCTTGTTAAAATAATAAATTTAAAAAACTAGATAAAAAAATTTCTACTGTAGGTAAAATATCTCAAAATGAATGTCTTATTGTTACACAAAAAAATCTATAATTTAACTTAATCTAAAAGATATTAAAGTTCTCTATTTTGTTAATCCCTAAAATTTATAGGTAAAAAAGTAAAATGCAGAATTAGCAAGAACATTTGTGATAAATAAAAATAATGTGGGTATAGAAACTGATGAATAAAAATATATTAAGTGACTATAATTTAAAGAGTGTGGTGCTAGAGCATAAATATACATACACATAGATTCCACAAAGAGTTATAAATTTGTTAAAAGATAAAAATTACATCCAGTATGTAAAAGACTATTTAAACGTGCATATTTCTACAACTGTTGAAGTCTATAAATGATAAACTAATAGTATCGTCTCATTCCAAATGGACCTGGGAGATGGAGAGTCCTAGCTGCTTGCTGCTCAGTGCCACCACCCTGCACTACTCAGGGGGAGAGATATCTGAGAAGACAGGCGAAGGGCACTGGCTCTCTGAAAGACAGACCCCATCACAGGAGTGCGGACTCCATGCCGCTGGCACACCTCACCCAGCATTAATAGATCGCATCTTTCTCTAACTGTCCCTTCCTTTTTTCTTTCTGTGCCACTGACTTAGCCATGAAACTGGTTTATTGTCATGTTCGCCTAAGCTAGGAAAACCAGGACATGTGTCCAATTCACATTTGTGACTCTGCTGAATGATTCACTTTGTTCTCTTTTTGTACAATAATCCTTAGAGCTAGTGCCTTGACTAGATTCAGGTGTAATGATTTTGACAGGATGATTCATAGGTGGTGCTATGTTCTCTCTATTGTATCACCTTGTTTGGCACATAGTGTCTGATTGTCCCATTTTACTGATGTTAAGATTAATGAGTGTGTACAGCCTGATCAGAAAGTTCTCCATCAAAATTTTTTATGGTTTTAAAACCTAATTGATAATTTTGTGAAAAATAAGTTTATTATGGATTGTAAGATTGTTATGTCTTAATTCTATCATTCCTTTTGTAATTATTAATTGAAATTTTTTGTTAAAGAAGGATATTTTTCTCATCAACTACTTAGAACTAAGAGTACACACAGAGATGGCAGGAAAAAAACTTGTTTTTCTCCCTTTGTCAGCTTTATGAGTAATGATTTGGTAACTTGGGGCCCACTGCAATATTTTATATCTTATACAAACTAAAATTGCTTATACAAAATTGCAAATAAGTTTTATTTTATAATTAAATGTATGGTTTTTGTATATGTCCAGATTTTTTGATAGCTTTTTTTAAAGCTCCATCCCTTTTAGGTATACATGTTAAAAAAATTTTAATTTGACATATTCTAATACATTAATTTTTGCTTTATTTTGTTTTCCATGTTTTTTTATGTATGCTTTTTATTTTATAGAAACTTGAAACTTTATTAGGACAATTGTAGAAAATACACAAAAATAGTACAGAGGTTCTTTTTACCCAACACCTTATTTACTCTATTATCTTACATTAGTATGATACTTTTGATTCAATGAATGACACAATATTGATACACTATTATTATTTTTATCAGAGTTGACATTCCTTATATTTCTTTGTGTAATAAGAATATTACGCAATCATTTGTCTTAAAAATGAAATAGAAAGAAGTATACAGAAATATATATATATATATGTTCACTATAAAAGCCATATAATTTCTTAAAAGACATACTTTTTAAACTACTTTTTAGTGTAGTTTTAGATTCACAGGAAAACTGAGTGGAAAATACAGAATTGCAAATATATTCCCTATCTCTTCCATATCATTTCCCACTTTCAACATCTCCACAAGATGGTAAATTTGTTACAGTTGATGAACCAACATTGACACATTATCATCACCCAGAGTCCATAGATGACATTAGGGTTCATGCTTAGTGTTCTACATTTCATAGGTTTAGACAAATGTCTAATGACCTGTATCCGTTAGAGTAATGCTGCCTTAAAAATCCTTTTTGCTTTGCCTGTTCATTCCTTCCCCCTTTCATATGTACTTTTTAAAAGATATATTTTCCTTCATTTAGGTGACTGCTTTTTTTTTCTAACCCAAGAAATATATAAAGTTAAAATAAAATAATATGTATATTATTTAAGACTAAAATAGACTATTGTTCAATCTAAATAGTATATTTATTCTCTTTGATTCTATTTCCCAAATGCATTTACTGAAATTACAGGTAAGAAATTATGCCTATATTATTTAGCTGAGATTATAAAAATGGATAATTGCTTAATAGATGATTATTATATTGATACATGACATTAATAAACTCTTATTTATTTTTGGCTTACATAAAAATTAGGCTTTCTGCAATAAGTTATTCATATAATTGATTTTACAGATAATATGATAGTCACCAAATGTACTAATATCTCAGTAAATTAATAAACTGACGTAATTTCTTACTTTTAGGGTAATATTCTGTGCCGTGTAACTGGTACTTGTACTATAAATAAAAAAATACTGTTCTAAGGTTACCATTTCATTTATAATATTTTAATTACTTAAATCTACCAATATATAAATTTGTGAAGAAAGAACGCCAAAATATTCTATAGAATATTGTTTTCCTCAACCCTTATGAAAATTCCTTGTAGGAAGAACTAACAAAAGATATTACTTCAATATTAGTGTGTTTAAGAGGCAAACATGGAGATCAACATTAGCTGGTTAAATAAGCACAGTAAACAGCCTCAATTTTGTCCTTACAAAGATGTATTGAACAACATTCCCCTTTCGGGCTTTACAGAGAATAGAACTGAGCTACCAAAAATGGAAATTTATTCCTCAACATATTGCTGCTTAAATGGGAAATATTCTGATGTCTCTAAGGCTTTTCTGGATAATTTTATCAGTTGATGACCCTAACACTTCAAGGCTGTGGGATAGCGTTTTCTTTTTCCCCCCTTCTTTAGAAAGTTAGTGTGTCATGTATTCTGTGTCATTTCTCTGTGTCATTCAAGGTTTCATCTTTTGATCTAATTTAAAATATACCACACTACTTAGCAGAAGTAATAACTGCTTTATAACGTATAATAAAGAAACATAAAAATAAATTCAATAGTTAAGTTATCAGAGGTGTTTGTAAAAGTTTCGTTACCAATTTTTTTTCAATGCAAGTAGACTGATATGGCATTTTGGGCATTACTGTGGTCTCCTGTGTATTAAATGGCTAACTCAGTGTTTGATAAAATGAGCCAAGGGCTGCTAAAACAAAATTACTATAGTACCAACATATTCACAGTAATATAAAAATAATTCACTATCCATTGGCAGAGGCAATAATACTGAGCCTTGTTAATTTTCTTTACCCTTGGGCTGAAAAATGTATTTTGGTCAGGAGAAGCATATAATAACATGTATGAACCATTTAATAGTTTTTAAAATTGGTCATAACTCTTAAATTTTCTTTGCACCTACTTCTTTATTCAAAGTACTTTTTGTAAAGGAGACTTTCTGTTGTGTTGTAAAATTTCTGTAGTGACAAGTTTTGTTGAGCAAGGTATATCTGAATATTCCTTTATGTTTCTTTAAAACAATAATAAAATGTCATGTCTAATTTAACCTTCCATTAACTTGCAACTAATGTTAATTTATTAGTAATATTAATTAATATAACTTAATGACTGCATTACTAATTATGTCCAATAACTGTTAGGTCCTGTAGCAACTGAAATTTAGAAAACTGGTGTGGAGATTCTAGGAGAAAGACATTTTAAGATGACTGGAGAAGTACTAGTTTCCCTTTAACCAGACATTACTCTTAGAAAATTTAAACACGTCATACTTTTAGCTGATCCCTGAATGCAAAAGGGAATTTCTTTTTGATTTGCATAAAGTTTAAAAATTCCTGATTTACAAGAAGACCCAGCGAACTCATTAACTGAGCAAGGACAAGAGAATCTCTGCAAGCTTCTCAGAACATGGCACTTTCTAGTAGGAGCAAGATTAGAGGATGGTACTCATCTATTCTTGTCATAAACATATCCAAAATAAAAATTTCTATTTGTAGTTCATTTAATCTCTGTCCCATAGTCCTCTCTTTATTTCGTTCTCAGCCTAGGACCACCACAGCATTCAAAATAAGCAAATTGTTTTCTGACTTCATTTCTTTGTAGCTATTGTTCTGTGTCTCTATCAAGGTTAGCCAGAAATTCCTCAAAATCCCTACGTGCAGTAAAGACAGAAAGGTGAGGCCTGGCTCACCCAAAAGCTGAGATAGTACATGGCCTTGTAGGTTTTATCCACTTCATTCATCTTCATTTATTGTTGAACTATAGGAAAATACTAGTGATTATGGTATAAAAGCAAAAGAAGCCAACTGAAGGGCATTCACATTCAGAGAGTCCATGACCATTACAAGCAGAAAAATACTTTTTCTCATTCTGCATGCTGCCATTTTCATCAATCAAGGTTTCTTAAGCAGTCATGTTCAGTACCTCTAAAGAAGACATTTCCTAGCAATAACTTTATTTGTGCCAATAAAAAATATTCACTAGAGAACTCACCCCTTTTCTCCCTCATCCTGAGGTGATTCTAGCTTTACTATGTTCTCAGGCTGGACAAAACTGTGGGAGCATCGTCCCTATGTAGGAAAGGTAACTTCTCATAGGTTAAAAGGCTGAGTCCATTTATATTATTATTCAGAGAAGAAATTTACACCTGAAATAACACTAAACAGCATTGAGGACAGACAGCTCATCAGAAGGCTCTTCTGGCCTGGCCGGTTGGTTCAGTGGTAGAATGTCCGCCCACTGTGTGAAAGTCCCAGTTTGATTCCCAGCCAGGGCACACAGGAGAAGCGTCCATCTGCTTCTACACCCTTCCCTTCTCCTTTCTCTCTATTTCTATCTTCCCCTCCCATAGCCAAGGCTCCATTGGAGCAAAGTTGGCACGGGGCGCTGAGGACGGCTCCATGCCCTCCACCTCAGACGTTAGCATGGCTCTGGTTGCAAGAGAGCAACACTCCAGATGGGCAGAGCATCGCCCCCTGGTAGGCATGCCAGGTGGATCCCAGTCGGACACGTGCAGGAGTCTGTCTCTCTGCCTTCCTGCTTCTCACTTCAGAAAAATACAAAAAAAAAAGAAAAAAAAAGAAAGACTCTTCTGTTTATCATGTAACAGTTGGAATAACATCCTAATGGCCTGTTTTGGGGATCCAGGTGAGAATTTACTCTGAAGTATCTATGAAGCACTAAATGGTTTTAAAAGTACATTATCTCAGGTTAATTCTTGTAATTCCCTGGGTTAGCTCTGGAGCTTTATCATATTGACTGTCTTGATAGAGGACACCAGACCTCCAATTAAAGGAACTCCTTAATAATGGTTCTTTATCCTTACCTGGGCTCTAGTGTGGAACTTCATGTTGACCCTTGTTTTATCAATCTCTTGTTTGCTCTAATTTAAGTATGTGTAGCATAGAATTACAGCCCTAATTCTGTGTTTATCTCTATTCTACTGTTGCCCCAACAAAGCTCAGAGATTGGATGAACTGTGTAATATTAGTTTTTTTATGTGGCTTAGTCTTCAGTTTCATCAATTTCAATGACTTAGTCTTCTTTCCTCAGCCTTAGATTCTGCCAGACTTCTCCAGAGGTTGCAACTCAACTATACATGACGCCTCCAAAGATTCTTACTTCTATTCCTCTCCCACATCATGTCATATGTTTGTAGTCTTTTTTACTATTTCTAATGAGAGATTTGAAGCATGAGCTCAAGGAAATTAATGACTAGGTTTAAATCCCTTACAGTATGAATTTAAGCAAATTATGTAAATTTTTTAGACCTAGTTTCCTAATTTGTAAGTCAGAGATAAGCATATTATCAACTCACAGGACAGTTTGGGGATTAAGCAAAGTATGACATTAAAAATGCATGTGTATAGGCCTTGGCTGGTTGGCCCAGTGGTGGAGCGTCAGCCCAAAGTGTGAATGTCCTGGATTGATTCCTAATCAGGGCATACAGGAAGAGCAACTACCTGCTGTATACCTGTTTCTCTCTCCCTTCTTTTTCTCTTTCTCTCTTCCTCTTCTTCAGCCATGGCTCTGTTGGAGCAAGTTGGTCATGGTTGCTGAGGATGGCTCCATTGCCTCTGCCTCAGGTGCTGGAATGGCTCCAGTTGCAATGGAGCAATGCCCTAGATGGGCAGAGCATCACCCCCTAATGAGCTTGCTGGGTGGATCCTGATTGAGTGGAGGCAGAAGACTGTCTCTCTCTCTGTGTCCCCATTTCTCACTTAAAAAATACCAAAAAAAACATGAAAAAAAAACCCCAAACATGTACAATATATATAAATATCTGTAGAAACCCCAAACACCAATTTAAAATAATATATGTACCCATCGTTTATTGCAGTGTTACTTACAATAGCCAAGATATGGAAGCAACCTAAATGTTCATCAATAGACAAATGAGTAAAAAAACTGTGGTACATATATTCAATGGAATATTACTTGGCCATAAAAAAGAATGAAATCTTACAATTTGTGACAACATAAGTAAAACTAGAGGGTATTATGATAAGTAAAATCAATCAATCAAATACAGACAAATACCATACAATTTCACTTATGTGTGGAATCTAAAAAAACAAAATAAAATTAAAATAGAGTCATAGCCACAGAGAACAGACTGATGCCAGAGGGGAGAGGTTTGGGAATTGGTTGAAAAAGGTGAAGGGATTAAGAAGTACAAATTGGTAGTTACAAAATAGTCATGGTAATATAAAGTACAGCATAGGAAACATAATTAGTAATATTGTTAAATTAATAATATTGTCATAATTAAGCAAAGTATAATAAGCAGGATATAACATTAAAAATGGACGGTGCCAGGTGGATACCAAAAAAAATTATATTCTTTGTAAAGTATATAATTATTTAACAATTATATTGTATAGCTGAAACTAATACAAAATAATATTTAATGTAAACTGTAATAGAAAAATAAAAATTTAAAAAGTAAAAATTCCTGACACATTATATACTTAGTCAATATTAGCATTTATTATCTAAAGCTATTTTTAAGTCTTACATGAGACTATTCTTTGCCAAAATTTTCTAATACAGAATGGCCATTCCCTGGCCTATACCACGAATCTGAAGTTGACTGTTGCTCCTTATTCGTTAGTGCCATTTACTTACTATCTATATATTTTTTAGAGCACCTTGGTCCTTGCCTTACAACCAAAACTGGATTTCATTGACAATTTCAACACAGCTATCTGTAAACATGTTCTATATTATTTCAGTGCTATTTAGGTCAATGTTTAACAATTGGGCCCTGAAAAAAATACATTTTATATGTGTACATATATCCATCATATGTTTTACTGATATAAAGATGATGTAGCACACAGCTTATAAGTAATAATACACAAGGCCCTGGCTGGTTGGCTCAGTGGTAGAGTGTCGGCCTGGTGTGTAGATGTCCTGGGTTCAATTTTCAGCCAAGGCACACAGGAGAAGCACCCATCTGCTTCTCCATCCCACCCCCTCTCCTTTCTCTCTATTTCTCTCTTTCCCTCCTGCAGCCAAAGCTCCACCTAAGCAAAGTTGGCCCAGGTGCTGACGATGGATCCATGGCCTCTGCCTCAGGCACTAGAATGGTTCCAGTTGCAATGGAACAACGCCCCAGATGGGCAGAGCATCGCCCTTTAGTGGGCTTGCCAGGTGGATCCCAGTTGGGTACATGCAGGAGTCTGTCTCTCTGCCTCCCTGCTTCTCACTTCAGAAAAATACAAAAAAATTAATAATATTAACACACAATAAAGGTTATTATAAATTTCATATAGCTAATTGATTCTTATACAGATGGCTTTCACTGATTTTTTCCAAATTTGTATCTCCATAAGCAATCTATGGTTGCATTTGATGAGCAAGCATAGATCTGGCATGGACGTTAGTTAGAGAAAGTCAAGCAACAGAAAAATATGTCATAACTTCACTATTTCATCAATGATGTGATTGATTTTTTTTTTCTTTCATTTCTGAAGCTGGAAACGGGGAGAGACAGTCAGACAGACTCCCGCATGCGCCCTACCAGGATCCACCCAGCACGCCCACCAGGGGCGACACTCTGTCCACCAGGGGGCGATGCTCTGCCCCTCTGGGGCGTCGCTGTGCTGCAACCAGAGCCACTCTAGCTCCTGGGGCAGAGGCCAAGGAGCCATCCCCAGCGCCCGGGCCATCTTTGCTCCAATGGAGCCTTGGCTGCCGGAGGGGAAGAGAGAGACAGAGAGGAGGGGGTGGGGGTGGAGAAGCACATGGGCGCTTCTCCTATGTGCCCTGGCTGGAATCAAACCCGGGTCCCCCGCATGCCAGGCCGACGCTCTACCGCTGAGCCAACCGGCCAGGGCCATGATTGATTTTTCGATGAGTAAGACAATGGATGTCAAATACTGGGAGAAAATCTCACCATTTTTTGTGCTTTTTACAAATTAATAGCTGCGGATACTACACATGTTTAAATTTAATTTTCACCTTAGTATTTACTCTTGTTTTCTTAAGTCTACATAGTTGAGCAAACATTTAATCAAGTACTGACTGGTAGTGTTTGCCTCTTCTTATGGAATTCAAGTCACCAACATTTAGTCACTGAATGTCAGTCATATTAGGAGGAAGTGCACAGTAGCACATGATTATATGGTATTCTCATCATAGAGACACAATAAATATAAATAACCTCACGAACATAAGTAACAGTAAAATATTAGAAGTAAAAAGTTTTGAGTATGTGTTACCTTGTTTTTTAATGTAGTTTTTAAACAATAAGTCCATGTAATTTAATTTTAATAATGTCTGTGTTTGACAACTAGCTTGCTATATTTCTGAAAATTTATGAATCAGCCCTCACAAGTGAAAACAAGCTTGTCTCAACATATCTCTGTACTCTTATTTGTCACAAGATGAACTCTTCCATTTGTTCCACTTTGGCATACACAGAGGTATCTATGCTGCCTCAAGCTCATGTCCTGTGTCTTTTTCTGTTCTTTTACTTCAGTTTATCATTCTTTAAGCTTTTCCACAGTTTATTCAGGGAACTGGACATTTACATAAACTACAGGGACAATTTATTGATGATAGTCATTTTGACAGGTGTAAGGTGACATCTCCAGTGATTTTAATTTGCATTTCTCTGATGATTTGTGACATCTTCTCATATATCTATTGTCCTTCTGTGTACCCTCTTTGGAGATGTGTCTACTCAAGTCCTTTGCACATTTTTAATTGGATTTTCTTTCTTTTTTATGGTGTTGAGATGTATAACTTCTTTATAAATTTTGAATATTAACCCCTTATCAGATGTATCATTGGTGAAAATGTTCTCCCATTCACTAGGTTGACTTTTTATTTGATTGATAGTTTCCTTTGTTGTGCAAAAACTTTTAGTTTGACATAGTCTCATTTGTTTATTTTTTCTTTTATTTCCCTTGTTCGAGGAGATGCATCAGTAAAAATTATTTTTATGAGAAATATCTGAGATTTTACAGCCTATATTTTCTTCTAAGATTTTTATGGTTTCAAGCCTTTGGAATTAAGTCTTTATTCCGTTGAGTTCTTTTTGTGTATAGTGTAAGAAGTGGACTAATTAAATTTTTTTGCATATACTGTCAAATTTTCCCAACACCATTTACTGAATAGATAATCTTTACCCCATTGTATGTTTTTACCTCCTTTGTCAAATATTAATTGATATTTTCATACACCAATAATAAACTTTCAAAATTAATAAAACAATTTTAATTATGACTGCATAAAAAACCTGAAAATAAATTTAGCAAAGAATGTAAAAGATCTATACTCGAAAAATTATAAGACACTGAAAAAAGAAATCAAAGAAGATATAGATAAATGGAAGCATATATTGTATTTATAGATAGAAAGAATTAACATCATTAAAATATTCATACTACCCAAAATATTGTACAGATTCAATGCACTTCCAATTAAAATACCAATGGTATATTTTACAAAAGTAAAAATAATATTTCAGAAATTTATATATAACCACAAAAGACCCTGAATAACTATAGCAATCTTGAGGAAAAAAAAGTTGGAGAAATCATGTTGTCTTATCTCAAACTATATTATAAGGCCATGGTAATGAAAACAGCATGATGCTGGCATAAAGACTGGCATATAGATCAATGGAAGAGAACAGAGAACCCAGAAAGAAACCTATGCCTTTATGGACAATTAATATTTGATAAAGGAGATAAGAGTATACAATACAACAGGGGATACAGAGAAAAGGGAACCCCTCTACACTGTTGGTATGAATGAAAATTGGTGCAGCCATTGTAGAAAGCAGTATGGAGTTACCTTAAAAATTTAAATGGGAGTGACGTCACAGAAATGGCGCCGTGAGCAGCGCGTCCGACAGCTCTCCCCTAAATCACAACAAATTTATCAACTAGAAACAGAAAAATTTATCCTCGGAGCATTCCGGAGTTCCACACAAACTGATAGCGAAAGGACTGTTATCACTTGAATCTGAGAGACGAGGGTTTGGAGGAATGTACCACAGGGACGTTCTTTCAAACCGCAAGGAAGTGCGCCTGCGGTGAGTCAGCCCATATACTTGGGAACCGCGAGCCGCCGCGAGCGGCCGACGCGAGCCGCCACCGCGAGCCGCCGCGAACCGCCACCGCGCGCGCCCGGTCCGGTTGAGCACCGCTGACGTTCCGAGTGGCCCGCACACTGCGAGTGGGGGTCGCTGGCCACCGGTGCCTGGAGCGCCCCATTCGCGCGCGTGCCTTGGGCATTCCACACGCCCAGGGCGCCCTGCTGGCCCGCACACCCAGGGGGCTCCATTATCCTGTGCCTGGTGCGGTCCAGCCGCCAGCGGCGGGGCGAGCGGGAGAGGCTTGGGAGATTCTCTCTGTGGGCGGGGCACCTCACCCAGCCATTCAAGCTAACAATCAAGCGTTGGGGGAGGGGCGCGCGCAGGCAGCCTAAAATACCTTCAGAAGCACAGCTGCGACCCAATCACTGAAATTAGCTTAACCCAAAAAATCTGCGCACCCTCGGTTCTAATTGATAAGATCTCTCTCAGTTCAGCGATCCAAGACAAGAGGCATGATATTTTTTAGTGCCTCTCGCTAAAGGGGCGGGGGCAACTTCTGATTGATAGAGCCTCCATATTCAGAGATAAATGCTAACAAGAAGGACTTGGCAGATAATAAGGTCTATACTACACTAGTCGTAAGCAGAGACTAGTGCCTCTTCTTCCCTGCAAAAACAGGCTACAAAGTGTGGAAAGCCTGGGTTGAGAGGTCCAACTAAATGATAGGCGCTGAACAGTCACCTTGACAACAATTGACTCCCACCCCCGCCTGATTACACTGGAGGCCCTGACTGTCAGAGCCTTTCCCAAAGCCTTGCACTGAGTGGGGATAGAGTGGGGATTTCCCAGCTCTTTGAGCCTCTTACTCCCCAGGCAGAAGCAGTTGCAGCCTTATAGCTGGATCACCAGGCTGATAATTCAGAAAGGGGGGACTAGGAGAGAGAATCCAGGAAAGCAAACTCTCTCATCGTTGGACCCTGCAAACGCCAACAAGCCTTTACTTCCAGCAAGACTAAAGCCAATTATATGACATTGCCATAGAATCCCATCAACTGCAAATCCCTACCTAAGAGTGACACAGGGGCACAGCCTGGGGTACAGAGTCACCGACCAGGAAGAGGGAGAGAAAAGAAAAAGGAAGAAGTTAACCTCTCAAAATCAAGAAAAACCCACAGACTTTACAACTTGATCCACTAATTTTTTTTTTGTTGTTGTTGTTGTTGTTTGTTTCTTCTATCTTTTTGCCTTTATTTCCTCCACCTCGGTCCTTCTATTCTCTGCCCATCTTATGCTTCCCCTTTCTTGAACTACACTACCCATGAGTGTTGCATTTTATTTTTCTTCTTCATCCTCACCCTCCTTTAAGGTTATACTCCAAAACACTTAACTTTCACTCTCTCCTCTTTTGTTGTTTTTTTTTTTTGTCTTGCTTTATTTTGTTTTTTTCTCTTCCTGTTTTATTTCTTCCTTCGTTTTTCTCTTTTTCTTATTTTTTCCTTTCTATTCGTTTTTTCTTTTCTCATTTTACTTTCCTCCCATATAATCCTCAATCATGAACAAATTAGTTAATTTGGGACTCAAGGCTTTTTTTTGGCTTTATTTCTCTTTTTTGCTTTTATTTTTATTTTTTTTTCTTGTTTGTTTATTCTTGTGGCATTTTGGGTCCTCCCAACCCAAGGTCTCCATTGTATTTAGTCTTCGCTCCACTTAATACAACAGATTATTACTTATTATTTTTATTTTTTCTTCTTTATTATTCTTTTTTGGTCCTTTTTTCTGGTTCCCTCTTATCCCTCTCATTATATCTCTTAGTCGACCATCACTTACAAGCAAATCATCTTATGCTTGTCTAAGATTTTCTTCCTTTTTTTTTTTGCATTTAGTAGGTCCCTACTCCCTTTTTTTTTTGCCCCTTGAACTCTTCACCCCAAATCAGGCCCTCCATTATAGGCATGATATTTCCCTGAGGAGGGGAGAGGAGGGAAAGAGAAGAGAGAAAAAAAGGGGGAAATAATAAATTATTACTGTTTTTTTTGTGGGGTGTTTTACCTTTTTTTTTTTTTTTTTTTTTACTTTTTACCCTTTATTAATTCTAATTAGTGCTATCAATAAGACCACCCTCAGATGCCGATAAGAAAGAGGAAATTGAATATTATGGATACAAAAAAAAGAGAGGTAACACAAATAGATGTGGAAAAATCTATGGAGAAAAGACTTAACATATTGGAAGCCTTGGAGCTAAATGACAGAGAATTTAAAATAGAAATCTTAAAAATACTCAGAGATATACAAAAAACAAAGAAAGGCAATATAGGGAGATCAGAAAACAACTCAATGAACACAAAGAATATATTACCAAGGAAATTGAAACTATAAAAACAAATCAAACAGAAATGAAAAACTCAATTCACGAGCTGAAAAACGAGGTAACAAGCTTAGCTAACAGAACAGCCCAGATTGAAGATAGGATTAGTAAAATAGAAGACAAACAACTTGAGGCACAACAGAGAGAAGAAGAAAGAGACTCAAAAATAATAAAAAACAAGAAAGCCCTACAGGAATTGTCTGACTCCATCAGAAAGAATAACATAAGAATAATAGGTATATCAGAGGGAGAAGAGAAAGAAAATGGAATGGAGAATATACTCAAACAAATAATAGACGAGAACTTCCCAAGCCTGTGGAAGGAACTAAAGCCTCAAATTCAAGAAGCAAACGGAACACCGAGTTTTCTTAACCCCAACAAACCCACTCCAAGGCACATCATAATAAAGATGACACAAACCAATGACAAAGAAAAAATTCTCAAGGCAGCCAGGGAAAAGAAGAGTACAACATATAAAGGAAGGCCTATTAGATTATCATCAGATTTCTCAGCAGAAACTCTACAAGCTAGAAGAGAGTGGACCCCAATATTTAAAGCCCTGAAAGAGAGGAACTTTCAGCCACGAATACTATACCCATCAAAGCTATCCTTCAAGTATGAAGGAGATATAAAAACATTCACAAATACAGAAAAGATGAGAGAATTTATCAACAGAAAGCCCCCACTCCAGGAAATACTAAAGGGGGTTTTCCAACCAGATTCAAAGAACAAAAGAAAACAAAACCACAAGTAACAGCTCCACCAAGAACACAATAAAACCAAACTTAAACTGTGACAACAAAGGAAAAAAAGGGGGGAGAGGTTGGAGATTAACAGTAGCAAAGGATGATGAAGTGCAGAAATACTTATAAGATAGGGTACTACAATGAATATGGTAGGTACCCTTTTCATTACTTAATGGTAACCACCCTTAAAAAAACCACCACAAAAACACTTGACTTAAAAAAGGTAGCAACAGAGGAAAGAAGTATGGAACACAAACAAACAAAAACAAATGATAGAAAAACAAAAGAGAAGAATCAAACTAGATACAAAACTAACAGAAAGCAATTTATAAAATGACAGTAGGGAACCCACAAGTGTCAATAATTACACTAAATGTAAATGGATTAAACTTACCAATAAAAGACACAGAGTAGCAGAATGGATTAAAAAAGAAAATCCAACTATATGCTGCCTACAAGAAACACATCTAAGCAACAAGGATAAAAACAAATTCAAAGTGAAAGGCTGGAAAACAATACTCCAAGCAAACAACACCCCAAAAAAAGCAGGCGTAGCAATACTCATATCTAATAATGCTGACTACAAGACAGAAAAAGTACTCAGAGACAAAAATGGTCATTTCATAATGACTAAGGGGAAGTTGAATCAAGAAGACATAACAATCCTTAATATATATGCACCAAACCAAGGAGCACCAAAATATATAAGACAGCTACTTATTGACCTTAAAACAAAAACTAACAAAAATACAATTATACTTGGAGACCTCAATACACCGCTGACGGCTCTAGATCGGTCATCCAGACAGAGAATCAATAAAGATATAGTGGCCTTAAACGAAATACTAGAACACCTGGATATGATAGACATCTACAGGACACTTCATCCCAAAGCGACAGAGTATACATTTTTCTCTAGTGTACATGGAACATTCTCAAGAATTGACCATATGTTGGGCCACAAAGACAATATTAGCAAATTTAGAAAAATTGAAATTGTACCAAGCATATTTTCTGATCATAAAGCCTTGAAACTAGAATTCAACTGCAAAAAAGAGGGGGAAAAACCCACAAAAATGTGGAAACTAAACAACATACTTCTAAAAAATGAATGGGTCAAAGAAGAAATAAGCGCAGAGATCAAAAGATATATACAGACAAATGAAAATGAAAATACGACATATCAGAATCTCTGGGATGCAGCAAAAGCAGTAATAAGAGGAAAGTTCATATCACTTCAGGCCTATATGAACAAACAAGAGAGAGCCGAAGTAAACCACTTAACTTCACACCTTAAGGAACTAGAAAAAGAAGAACAAAGACAACCCAAAACCAGCCGAAGAAAGGAGATAATAAAAATCAGAGCAGAAATAAATGAAATAGAGAACAAAAAAACTATAGAAAAAATCAATAAAACAAGGAGCTGGTTCTTTGAAAAGATCAACAAAATTGACAAATCCTTGGCAAGACTCACCAAGGAAAAAAGACACAGGACTCAAATAAATAAAATCCAAAATGAAAGAGGAGAGATCACCACAGACATCATAGATATACAAAGAATTATTGTAGAATACTATGAAAAATTATATGCCACCAAATACAACAATCTAGAAGAAATGGATAAATTCCTAGAACAATACAACCTTCCTAGACTGAGTCATGAAGAGGCAGAAAGCCTAAACAGACCAATCAGCAGGGAGGAAATAGAAAAAACTATTAAAAATCTCCCCAAAAATAAAAGTCCAGGCCCAGACGGTTATACTAGTGAATTCTATCAAACATTCAAAGAAGACTTGGTTCCTATTCTACTCAAAGTCTTCCAAAAAATTGAAGAAGAAGCAATACTTCCAAACACATTTTATGAGGCCAACATAACCCTCATACCAAAACCTGGCAAGGATGGCACAAAGAAAGAAAACTACAGACCAATATCTCTAATGAATACAGATGCTAAAATACTAAACAAAATACTGGCAAACCGAATACAACAACATATTAAAAAAATAATACATCATGATCAAGTGGGATTCATCCCAGAATCTCAAGGATGGTTCAACATACGCAAAACGGTTAACGTAATACACCATATCAACAAAACAAAGAACAAAAACCACATGATCTTATCAATAGATGCAGAAAAGGCTTTTGATAAAATACAACACAATTTTATGTTTAAGACTCTCAACAAAATGGGTATAGAAGGAAAATATCTCAACATGATAAAGGCCATATATGATAAACCATCAGCCAACATCCTATTAAACGGCATAAAACTGAGGACTTTCTACCTTAAATCAGGAACAAGACAGGGTTGTCCACTCTCTCCACTCTTATTCAACGTGGTGCTAGAAGTTCTGGCCAGAGCAATCAGACAAGACAAAGAAATAAAAGGCATCCATATCGGAAAAGAAGAAGTAAAGCTATAACTTTTTGCTGATAATATGATCCTATACATCGAAAACCCGAAGGGCTCCACAAAAAGATTATTAGAAACAATAAACCAATACAGTAAGGTCGCAGGATACAAAATTAACATACAAAAGTCCATAGCCTTTCTATATGCCAACAATGAAATATTAGAAAACGAACTCAAAAAAATAATCCCCTTCACGATTGCAACAACAAAAAATAAAATACCTAGGAATAAACATAACAAAGAACGTAAAGGACCTATATAATGAAAATTACAAAGCATTGTTAAGGGAAATCGAAAAAGATACAATGAGATGGAAAAATATTCCTTGTTCTTGGATAGGAAGAATAAATATAATCAAAATGGCCATATTACCCAAAGCAATATACAAATTTAATGCAATTCCCATCAAAATCCCTATGAGATTTTTTAAAGAAATGGAACAAAAATCATCAGATTTATATGGAACTATAAAAAACCTCGAATAGCCAAAACAATCCTAAGGAAAAAGAATGAAGCTGGGGGCATTACAATACCTGACTTTAAACTATATTATAGGGCCACGATAATCAAAACAGCATGGTATTGGCAGAAAAATAGACACTCAGACCAATGGAACAGAATAGAAAGCCCAGAAATAAAACCACATATATATGGTCAAATAATCTTTGATAAAGGGGCCAACAACACACAATGGAGAAAAGAAAGCCTCTTCAACAAATGGTGTTGGGAAAACTGGAAAGCCACATGCAAAAGAATGAAACTCGACTACAGCCTGTCCCCGTGTACTAAAATTAATTCAAAATGGATCAAAGACCTAAATATAAGACCTGAAACAATAAAGTACATAGAAGAAGACATAGGTACTAAAATCATGGACCTGGGTTTTAAAGAACATTTATGAACTTGACTCCAATGGCAAGAGAAGTGAAGGCAAAGATAAATGAATGGGACTACATCAGAATAAAAAGTTTTTGCTCAGCAAGAGAAACTGATATCAAAATAAACAGACAGGAACTATATGGGAACTGATATTTTCAAACGACAGCTCAGATAAGGGCCTAATATCCAAAATTTACAAAGAACTCATAAAACTCAACAACAAACAAACAAACAATCCAATAAAAAAATGGAAAGAGGACATGAACAGACACTTCTCCCAGCAAGAGATACAAATGGCCAACAGATATATGAAAAGATGCTCAGCTTCATTAGTTATTAGAGAAATGCAAATCAAAACTACAATGAGATACCACCTCACTCCTGTTAGATTAGCTATTATCAACAAGACGGGTAATAGCAAATGTTGGAGAGGCTGTGGAGAAAAAGGAACCCTCATTCACTGTTGGTGGGACTGTAAAGTAGTACAACCATTATGGAGGAAAGTATGGTGGTTCCTCAAAAAACTGCAAATAGAACTACCTTATGACCCAGCAATCCCTCTACTGGGTATATACCCCGAAACCTCAGAAACATTGATACGTGAAGACACATGTAGCCCCATGTTCATTGCAGCACTGTTCACAGTGGCCAAGACATGGAAACAACCAAAAAGCCCTTCAATAGAAGACTGGATAAAGAAGATGTGGCACATATACACTATGGAATACTACTCAGCCATAAGAAATGATGACATCAGATCATTTACAGCAAAATGGTGGGATCTTGATAACATTATAAGGAGTGAAATAAGTAAATCAGAAAAAAACAAGAACTACATGATTCCATACATTGGTGGAACATAAAAATGAGACTAGGAGACATGGACAAGAGTGTGGTGGTTACCAAGGGTGGGGGGGGAGGGAGGACATGGGAGGGAGGGAGGGAGAGAGTTAGGGGGAGGGGGAGGGGCACAGAGAACTAGATAGAGGGTGACGGAGGACAATCTGACTTTGGGCGAGGGGTTTGCAAAATAATTTGATGACAAAATAACCTAGACATGTTTTCTTTGAATATATGCACCCTGATTTATTAATGTCATCCCATTACCATTAATAAAAATTTATTAAAAACAAAAATTTAAATGGAACTTTCTATGACCAAGTGTCCACTTCTGAGAATATGTAAAAAACAACAAAACAAAAAAACAAACCCAAAACACTAATTTGAAAGAACATGTGCATTCCTATGTTAATTGCAGCACTTTTTACAATAGCCAAGATTTCGAAGCAGCCCAAATGCCCATCAATAGATGAGTGGATTAAAATGCTGTTGTATGTTTACACCAGGGGTCCCCAAACTTTTTACACAGGGGGCCAGTTCACTGTCCCTCAGACCATTGGAGGGCCAGTCTATAAAAAAAACTATGAACAAATCCCCATGCACACTGAACATATCTTATTTTAAAGTAAAAAAACAAAACAGGAACAAATACAATATTTAAAGTAAAGAACAAGTAAATTTAAATCAATAAACTGACCAGTATTTCAATGGGAACTACGGGCCTGCTTTTGGCTAATGAGATGGTCAATGTCCGGTTCCATATTTGTCACTGTTAGATGTAACAAATGATGTGACGTGCTTCCGGAGCCGTGATGCATGCATCTCACGTCACTGGAAGTAGTACTGTATGTGAGCGATGCCATGCTTTGCGTCTCTCACTGACCACTAATAAAAGAGGTACCCCTTCTGGAAGTGCGGTGGGGGCCAGATAAATGGCCTCAGGGGGCCACATGTGGCCCGCGGGCCCTTATTTTACACAATGGAACACTATGTGGCCACAAAAAAGAATGAAATCTTATCTTGCAACAGCATGAATGACCTGGAGAGTATTATGTTAAGTAGAATAAGCCAATCAGAGAAAGACAAGTATCATATGATTTCACTTATATGAGAAATTCAATGAACAAATTGAATTAACAAACAAATTAGAAGAAGGTTCATAGATACAAAGAATGGACTGATAGCTGTTAGAGGGGAGGGGTTGGGAAGCTGGGCAAAAAAGGTGAGGGGATTAAGCAAAATAATAATAATAATAATAATAGGTCCAGATAACAGTATAGTGATTACCAGAGGGAGAGAGGGGTGATGGGAGATAGAAGAGAATAAAGAGGGGATACATGGTGATAGAAGGAGACTTGAATTTAGGTGGTGAGCATACAGCACAATGCACAAATGATACAGAATAGTACATATGAAACATAATTCTTTTTTTTTTTTTTTTTTTTTTTTGTACTTTTCTGAAGCTGGAACCGGGGATAGACAGTCAGACAGACTCCCGCATGCGCCCCACCGGGATTCACCCGGCACGCCCACCAGGGGCGAGGCTCTGCCCACCAGGGGGCGATGCTCTGCCCTTCCGGGGCGTCGCTCTGCCGCAACCAGAGCGACTCCAGCGCCTGGGGCAGAGGCCAAGGAGCCATCCCCAGCGCCCGGGCCATCTTTGCTCCAATGGAGCCTTGGCTGCGGGAGGGGAAGAGAGAGACAGAGAGGAAGGAGGGGGTGGGGGTGGAAAAGCAAATAGGCGCTTCTCCTATTTGCCCTGGCCGGGAATCGAACCCAGGTCCCCCGCACGCCAGGCCGACGCTCTACCGCTGAGCCAACCGGCCAGGGCCTGAAACATAATTCTTAAAAAATAGAGGCTGAAAAGAGATTTCTTCATCAGAAAGATCATGAACTTGGATCAGGAAACAGACAATGTAAACCAGTGTGTTACCTGATGTTAAGCGTCTCCAGGGGACTTGGAAGAGCCATGAGAATCTGAAGTACCTTGCAAAGAAGAAAAGGCTTGAGTGAGGAATTTCTGAACAGACATTGGAGGAGGCATTTAAGTTATTTTTATGCAATTTAAATAGAGCTCACGCAGTACCAAAGAAGTGTTCTAAACACTTTACAAATATTAAATTATTAGACCTTATATCAACCCTATGAGGTAGGAGCTATTATTAACAGCACTTGACAGCAA
This sequence comes from Saccopteryx bilineata, assembly GCF_036850765.1. Classification (NCBI taxonomy): domain Eukaryota; kingdom Metazoa; phylum Chordata; class Mammalia; order Chiroptera; family Emballonuridae; genus Saccopteryx; species Saccopteryx bilineata. Next base: position 164,772,500 of record NC_089494.1, read on the forward strand.
AGAAAACTAAGGTACAGAGAGGTCAGTAACTTGTGCAAGTAGAGGGCAGAGAAACATTTGAGTCTGGTCAGAAGGATTCCACATGCCCCATCCTGTATGCTGGTTGCCTATTTCAAAGACAGTATGTGCAAAGGCATAAAGGAATGCAAATGTCAAAAAGCATGTGCCAACCTATACCTGCTTAGGTACAGTGGCACCAAAACTGCATGGAAGAGATCAGGGAAATGAAGCTCAAAATGTAGGAAGGGACCATGTCCTGTGAGTCTAGATAAGTTATAAAAAAATGTTCGCATTTTATCCCAATAGGGTATGAAACTTTTGGATGATTTTTGGAGAGTGGTGTGATAGATTTTCAATTGTATTGGCCATGTAAGAGCTTATTTTTAAAATATACGAAATAAAGTTAAGGCAAAGTCATGAGTCCTTTTTGGCAGTTCAGGTGTATAAACACAGCAAACTAGAAGAAATATATTGGAAGAATGGAGTTAACTTGGTAATGCATTGAATGCCTAAGACAAGATATGGGGGATTCAACCCCAGATGTGTGTGTGTGTGTGTGTGTGTATACACATATAGGGTAGGGCAAAGGTAGTTTTACAGTTGTGAGTATAAGAAACACAGAGTTTATTTTATATTATTATTTATTAATTATTGTATTATTTTCTATACAAACAATTATAAGCCTGCTTTCCCCCACCCTGCATATATATTACATATATAAAGGTTTAATATAGTTAATAATATACCAATCATAACTATCATTTTTATTGCTTTATAAAATTGACTACTAGAAATCTATATTATAACTTATTTACTCACTCTTTGCTGATAAACACCTACTTTGTTTCCAGTTTTTTTCTTTTATAAACAATACAGCACTGACTATTCTTATAAATATTTCCAGATACACATATGCAAAACTTTCCCAAGGCACACACCTCTGAATATGATTGCTGGGCTGTAGAAGTATATAGATATTTGCCTGACCAGGTGGTGGCGCAGTGGATAGAGCGTCGGACTGGGATGCCGAGGACCCAGGTTCGAGACCTCGAGGTCCCCAGCTTGAGCACGGGCTCATCTGGTTTGAGCAAAAAAGCTCACCAGCTTGGACCCAAGGTCGCTGGCTCTAGCAAGGGGTTACTCGGTCTGCTGAAGGCCCGCGGTCAAGGCACATATGAGAAAACAATCAATGAACGACTAAGGTGTCGCAATGCGCAATGAGAAACTGATGATTGACTGCTTCTCATCTCTCCATTCCTGTCTGTCTGTCCCTTTCTATCCCTCTCTCTGACTCTCTTTCTGTCTCTGTAAAAAAAAAATAAATAAAAAATAAATAAATTTAGAAGTATATAGATATTTAACTTTACCAGATAATGTGAAATTGTTTCCTGAAGTGGTTTTACCAATTTGAATTCTTACCAACAGTGCACTAAAGTTTCATTGATTCATTTTCTCACCAATAATTTATATTATCATATTTCTTAAATATTGCCCATTCAGTGAGTGTGAAATGGAATTGCTTTTGAAACTCAATTTACATATACTTAATTTCTACTAAGTTTGAGCCTCTCTTATATGCTTAATAGTGTTTGAGCTCCTGCTTTTCCTATAAAAAAATTGTTCATCAGTTTTGTTCATTTGTTTGTGAAATCCTTTGCATGTCACCTCCTGTATTTTTGTGTCTTTTCATAGTATTTATTTATTGATTGATAAACAATAGATTGTTAATCTGTTTATTACTTCTATTAACAAATATTTATTGGTGCTTGCTAACTTCCAGGCACTATTTGGTTGATGGAGAAAAAGCACTGAGCCGATGGCCTATGGTCCATGCTCTCTGGGGTTACATTGCTGTTGAAGATAAAAACCAACAGTAAAAAGAAGAAGAACTGAAATATAGCATATGCTAGATATCAGTAAATGTAACTAACAATAGTACTTGACCCAAAGCAGGCATTCAGTAAATATGCTGAATTAATGAATAAACAAATGAAAAAATCCCACGGAGTCATGTGTTCCTGAGATTTTTTTGTCCGTTTATTTGAACCAATGGATAATGCACCAATTCACTCATATTTGGTATTCTATCTTTTGAAAATTCTCTCTCTCTCTCTCTCTCTCTCTCTCTTTCTCTCTTTAGTCTGGGATTTGTGAGTCAGTGATCATTAAACCAAAGCCATTTGTCACTCTGACCTCATTTCATCTGGTCTATTCAAGCAATGTTCTGAACTGTCTGATTAAATGGTAGGGGACTAGCTGATCAAATTACCTCTAATTTCAATTTTTCTTTTCATGGATTGAGGGACACTGGAAACAAAAATCTGAATTATCACTTGCCATTTGATTTCTTTCTACCCATTGGCTATGAGTTATGTTTGGTTTATTTCATAGCAAACCAGAAATGTTAATGTATTGGTTGAATCAGGAATGATATAATTCTCACTTAAATCTAAACTCTGATCAAATACTAAATTAGTGAAAAACACTTTTTAAAAATTGTGCTGTCAAAATAATTTTCCTGATTATTTCAATTTTCAACAACTGGTTTGCTATTATCTAGACACTGCCTCTGTGTGGGCATGATACAAATAGATATGGCCATCAATTACAGAAGTGCCAGAAAGAGCATTATTAGCTCTAGCATTTTGCCAAATGCAGGGCAAGGCTGAAATCAAAATCGTCTACAGTACTAATGGATTCATTCTTATTAGGTGCAGATAAACTTCATGACCACAACTTTCTGTTTATCTCCTCTATTGTAATTCTTTCTGCTGTATTTATGAGAAACATTTGAATAGCTGAAGATTTTCTTTGAAATTATTTTTCCATTAAGATCAGCAATCATTTACAAACCTGTGAGTTCATTAAAACCTATTTTGAAAGAGACTGGATATATATATTCATGCAAAAACACTGCCAAGAATAGAGTGTGATGGATCCTGGGTGCTTCTAAATTCTTTTTGAGAATTTTCAATAAAATATATTTTGTTGGTTGCAGATTCAAATTTTAAACTAAATTAAAATGTTAATCATTAATTTTGCTCTACAAGGATTAAAGTAATTGCATGAAAAAATATAGGCGATCAATAGGAAAAGTCATTTATTCTTTTGAGACATGGCATAAAAGGGTATGCAATTTTGTTTATATAACTACTGAATTTTATAGATTTTATTTGTTAAGTGAATAATAAAATTGGGTATTTTGTTAAAAGTGAGACACTTTTATTTTACTTTAAAAACATTGTATCTTTCCTTTTTCATTGCTTAAAAAACTAATGCAAATTTAAAGCTGGAAAAAATTGCCTGACCAGGCGGTGGCGCAGTGGATAGAGTGTCGGACTGGGATGCCGAGGACCCAGGTTCGAGACCCCAGGTTCGAGACCCCGAGGTTGCCAGCTTGAGCGTGGGTTCATCTGGTTTGAGCAAAAAAGCTCACCAGCTTGGACCCAAGGTCGCTGACTCCAGCAAGGAGTTACTCGGTCTGCTGAAGGCCCGTGGTAAAGGCGCATATGAGAAAGCAATCAATGAACAACTAAGGTGTCACAATGTACAACGAAAAACTAATGATTGATGCTTCTCATCTCTCCGTTCCTGTCTGTCTGTCCCTGTCTATCCCTCTCTCTGATTCTCTCTCTGTCTCTATAAAATAAATAAGTAAGTAAATAAATAAATAAATAAATAAAGCTGGAAAAATTATGCTTTGTAAAATGTTTATCTATTTTGTTATTTATTTGTTAAAACATGCATTTTGATTACCTTGTATTAATAATAAAACTTTGTTAACTATTTTCTAGTGTATTAATGTTCATATTCACAGAATTTGGTATAATTTTAACTTATCTTTTAGAATGAGATTACTAAATACTGCATTTGAAAATATATTACAACATAGTATGATAGCTACTAAATATATCTCAATACAAACAATACATGTTCAAAAAATTAAACCTTACTTATCTACTTGTATAAATCATTTACCAGAGATAATCAAGTTTACTAAAATGTCTCCAAGTATATAGATCATAAGGTTAAATTTTTTATAGAATACATGGGGAAACATCTTGTTTTTCTAATGGGTGTCTCTCTATTTTTAGAAAACTCCAAATCTATGTTCAATAGATGCAATTAATTAAATGTCATGACGGGGTCATATGACCAGTAATATAAGCAAGAAATTCCTTTTACATGATCATGAGGCTGAAAGGTTAATGCTTGACAGATGCTGCAGTGAAGGAAGCTATTATAAGGAGTGCTTTTCAATCAATGAGATGTTATTATGAGCAATAGATCCAATTTCTTTTAATCAATGGACTTTTTTATTAAATTTACTAAGAACTATTCTGTAGAATTCATATAATCTTTTCTTCTTCAGACTAAAGGTTACATTTTCTTTTTCATTCAGATTCCATTATACCTAGTTTAATCCCTATTAAAATACATTTTTTTTACTTTTTCACAATTTTTGTCTCTAAAGATTTATTGGACACTGTATTTCAAGAAATTCACTGAGTAGCAATTATGTGCCAGGAAATGAACTAGGACTGGGCACTAAGATATTTTAGATTGTTTTAAACCGTCAAAGATATTCTAGTACAATGGTGAAAACAAACCTGCTTACCGAAGTATAATAAAATGTGGGTCATTTTATACTACACTGCAATTTTTTTCTGTAGAAATTACTTATTTATTCCCCTAAAAATGTGTGAATCCAATTTATGGAGAGAAAAAACACATAGGTAGTCAGAAAAGCTTCAACAGAAGACACAATTTATCAAAATTTGTCAGGTGAAAAGGTGACAAAACTATCCAAACCTGCATAAACCAGGACAACATGAAGGCTTCACTCTAGTTTTTCTCCGTCTTCCTGATCCACAAGACTGTGTTCTGTATGACCTTTTGATAATGCATCAATGGCTTTTTTTTTTTTTTTGCCTAACCTCAAGTTGCATAAGAGACTGATGTTATTAATTCATTCTTTAAACTGTTAAGCTATTACCTTAGGACAAGTGCTATTATGAGTGCTGGGGACACATCACTAAATATAAAGTAGTATTGGCCTTGAAGAGTTTTAAGAATCTTGGGGCAAACAGACAACTAAAATGACAGATACAAAGTGGTAAGGTGAATACTCACTTGTCTCTAATTGAGATACATTATATATATATATATATATATGATATATACCAGTATAGGATTCAGTAAATATATTTGCACATAATAATTGAATAAAATATGTCTTTACAGGTAAAATAAGAACAGTATATCTCAGTGTTTAAGGATATGAACCCTTAACCAGGTCGCTTGAGTTTGTACCACAGCTCTATAATTTACAAGCTTTTTGACGTTGGGCATGGATTATGTACTTACTGAATGTTTGTGGCCCCTCCTCTACCCACTAAATTTATGTATTGACATCTAATATCCAATGTGATGATATTAGAAGGTGGGGACCTTATGGAGGTGATTAGGTCAGAAGTGAAGCCCAGATGATGGGATGATCCTTATAAAAGAGACCACCCCAATAAATAAACAAACAAATAAGAGAGACTCAGAGATTTCCTCTCCCTTTTCCCCATGTGAGTACATAAGGAGAAGATGCCATCTATGAACAAGGAAGCTGGTCTTCACCAGATACCAGATATCAGATTTGTTGACATTTTGATCTTGGACTTCCAGCCTCCATACTGTGAGAAATATATGTCTGCTGTTTAAGTCAGTGTTTTTCGACTGCCAGTCTGTGGCCCAGTCCACCAGAAATTTTGTGCCAGCCTATGAAAGAATTTACCATCCTGATGTATGAAGCTTTTAGACCCAATGATCTTACTCAAATTCATTTATGCTCCAGGTGATTTCTGCTTTAGTGGTCCCTGAAATAATTCTCTTCTTTTCACTAGTTCCCAAGTGTAAAAAGGTTGAAAACCACTGGTTTAAGTCAGTTAGTCTATGATAATTTGTTACAGCATTCCAAGTAGACTGAGCAAGTTACCTGACATTTTCTTCTTCTGATATATGATGGATAATAACAGTACATATCTCCTCACACACTACGTACACACACAGCCATAAAGGTCAGTGTGATAAACAAATGGCTGCTTTTGCCATCAAATACTCCTTGTCTTTCTTTTTAATGCAATATGTGATTCCATCACTCTATTACTCTCTTTAACTTCTGGAAGAACGAAGTCTTTGGAGCAATAAAATGCAAAGGCTTCCTGCTACTCCAGTATGGTAGTGAGTTTAGGAGACATGGGTTTCAACAAGAAAAGAGTGAAAACAGAAATATGTATATATAAAACTACTTGGCTATAACATTCCATCTGTATTTTGGCATAGTTATGGAACAAGATCAGTGGAAAACTGAGAAATAAAGTTACACTGCTGTCAGCATGAAAAGCTTGTACAAGTAATTTTATCACAAATTTAGATAAAATGATTAACTTAAAAATTCTCCCTTAACAGTTGATGGACAAAGTTAATTGTCCAATTAGTCCAGGGCATTTCAAATAACTTGTATGAAGCCTTAACTCATTAAAAATTATAGTTTATTGAGTTATTTATATTTTATTTTACTCCTCATGTATGTACTGTTTCAACATTTTCTCCAACCATTATTTAAAATTTCTTCTGAAGTAACTCATTCCATAACCTGAAAAAAGTAATACAAAGGAAACCATGTTTTGTAAAAACTTTAAACAGGGAAAATGCAAAGGACAAAATATTTCATGGTCTAAAAAGAGAAAAACAAGCCTGGCATCTCTGGCTGACTTAATATATGAAACCATGGAAAAGAAGAAAATGGGGTTTTGATATATTCTATTGCAGGGTTATCAAAAAGAGCATTATAAGCATTTTCCCCAAATTATTCATTCATAAAGCCAAGCAAAGGCAAAATATCCATATAAGTTAGTTCTGACATTTGAATCATAAAATAGAATACGTGGCAGCAACATATTCCTGCAGGAGCCAGATCACAGCGACTGTGCATGCCATTCTAATAAGAATATATTTAAACAGATTTTATTAGGGAGGCAGTGGGAAGCCAGTGGAAGGTCTAAAGTAGAAGAGTGACTCTCTCTCTGTCTTTCATAGGCTTTTATGACAATCTAAAAATTGATCATTCATCTCTAAAATAAGGTAGTGGGATAAGTCAAATTTTAAATCAGAAAAAATATTTGTTTCCAGAACCGGTACCCATGTTTGCTGTTCAAGTAGCTATGGCCTTTGGGTTCCTGAGATATTTTAAAAAAAATTTAAAGATAACTGGGCCATAACTTTTTAAAGGAGATTTCATTGAACATACATGTTACACCATGCCCTGTGGAATATTAATGGGAAATAACACAAAAGACTTATTATATATATATGTATATATATATGTGTGTGTGTGTGTGTGTGTATATATATATATATATATCAATAGTACAGTCTAAACTGTTATTCTTAAATAAGGTAGCCCTTACAACACCATTGCAATCAAAAACACTTCTTGTCCAATCTTTTCAAGGATAATACCTTTCTTTGTTGACTTCAAATTTTATGTCATGATTGGTAATTTGATTTCTGTACTGTGGGGAACTGGAATGCTGAATGCTACATGTCATTGTATAAGAGTAGGGCAATAATAGTTACAGTTTTTGAGGAAGAAATGGCAAAGTTTGCATTTGTGCAGAGTAGGCTGCCTCGGGTGGTAGGAGAGCTCCCCGCCCAACCATGTGAAGAAGATATGGAAAGTTCTGGCTCTGTTGGGAGTGTCAGAAACCTAGAATGAGCACTGTTCCTGATAGGGGCCTTGAAGTTAAGAACTTAGATTCAGTAAGAGTAGTTTATATAGTGTGTCCATAAAGTCATGGTGCATTTTTAACTGGTCACAGAAAAGCAACAAATGATAGAAATGTGAAATCTGCACCAAATAAAAGGAAAACTCTCCCAGTTTCATACCTATTCAGTGCAGTTCGATATGGACTCACGCACAGACTTTTTAGGGCTCCTTAGGTAGCTATCCCATATAGCCTCTACAGACTCGTCACTGACTGATGGCCTACCAGAATGGGGTTTCTCCATCAAACTGCCAGTTTCCTTCAACTGCTTATCCCACCGAGTAATGTTATTCCTTTGTGGTGGTGCTTTGTTATAAACGCACCGATATTCACTTTACGGTTTGGTCATGGATTCGAATTTAGTGAGCCACAGAACACACTGAACTTTTCTCTGTACCGTCCACATCTCGCCTGGCATGGCAGTGGGCTGCTCCGCTGTATACATGGTGTTACATCATCATCTGTGCATGCGCACATGCTGCCACATCATCCTACAGAAACTGGGAGGGTTTTCCTTTTATTTGGTGCAGATTTCACATTTCTATCGTCTTTTGTTGCTTTCCTGTGACCGGTCAAAAGTGCACCATGAGTTTACGGACACACTGTAGTTGTAATTGATAGGGGTTAGGAGATAGTTTGCTGTTTTCTTTTAATAACTCTCTAGTCTTCCACTTTGAAATACAGTGAAAAGTTTATCTTTGCAGGAAGACCTGGGAAAGCTTACATGAGGAGGGACCTGAAGATTAGAAAAGTTTAAGTCACAATAGTTGTTTGTAAAAGCCTAGCCACAGAATTTCCTTTGTAAAGTTAAGACCTATAAATTAATTATTTAGAAACTTAGTTGACCAACCTTAAATTTTTGTCTCCTAAGGGAACATGGAATCTTTTTTGCAGACAATTCCCAGAGGCAGATCGTCTCAGAGGCACCAGATCCAGTATGTTTCCCAAAGACACCTGATCCGGCTGTCTTCTAAGATTTACCAAGGACACCAAATAGGCCCATGCTACGTGGGCCAGTGTTAACATCAGAAGAATTTGCTGGGGACACGTAACCCCACCTCCTGCATATTGCTACTTGACTAACTGTTCGACATTCACCCTTCACACCTTTACTAACAGCCCCTGAATCCTACAAAAGGAGTCAGAACTGTGAAAGCGCAAGGCAGGATTTGCTACATTCCTAAGTTCCCTGGTTTTGCACTTTTCTGGCTATCTGAGTAAAGGACACTTTTATACCACTCAGAACCAGGTTCTGTGACTCAGTGGTGATGGGCAACTAGAACCCCCACTTGTTCTTGTAACATTCTCACATCAACAGTCAGGAAACAACAAGACAAAGTATAAGAAATAACTTTTTGTCAACCACCTGAAAGCCAAGTTGTGACTGTTAACTATAAACTTATATTACCTGTTTTTCTACGAGATGTTACTGAGGTTAAATGTGGTGTCTCATGGAGAAAATTAGCATTGAAACTTAGCAAGTTCACTATGTGTATTGCCCATGAAGTCTTCTCCTCAGCCCCATGACACAATGAGATGCAGACATTGTTTGCTTTCTTTCCTGCAGGGTGACAACTTCTCACTTGCCATTACTCTTAGGTGTGTCCAGTGGAGCCCTGTTTACTCTAAGTTCCTTTCAAATCCCCCCATTTGGGGACCTCAGCCTGTGGTTCCTACTCTACCTTCCGTCAAAACTGAAAAATCTAGTCCTAAATTCATAGGGGCTTGAAAAATGCCCTCCAGTCAAAACCAAGTCAGCTTTGCTCATCTCATTTTTTCCCTTTTTAAAAATTAATTTTAACTTATGTACAACTGTAAGGCCAGTAGTCATGGTCGTTCTGGCCATGCACATGCAGGTTATCATTAAATTCGGGCAGATGGTTAAGAAACAGTGGAACCAAAAAATGGTGGGCCATTCCTTTATTAAAGTCTCACATACAGGGAAAACACTTCCCACTCACTCAGGGCTCCCAAAGCCACTGACACAATCTCCCGGTTTCATAACCAGGAGAATCTTCTCAGGGTTTCTCTTAGAATCAAAGGCCTCACTAGTCTCAGTGGAGCTTGTAAAGCCCCTCACCTCTGGCTCCCCATCTGCACACCTTCTCTCCCTGCCGACATGGCTTCTCCTTCAGCACTCTGCATTCTCTCTCTTTCACTCTACAAACATGGCTTCCTTTCTGCTTCTTCTCCTTCTTCTCTCCTCTTTTCCAAACTTTCTGGTACAAAAACCTTTCCTCCAGCAAACATTAGCAAAACAATAGCCCTTCCCAAGCAGGAAGGTAATTTGCAGTTTCACAGACCACATATACCTGGTGCTGCCCAGTGCCATTTTGAAACAATAAAAGTGAGCAAACTAAAAAAATACAAATTTTACAAACTCATTTGCCCAACATACAATCCTTATGGTATTGACAAATGATTGGTGCAATCAATATATTTTAATATGTATTTTATTCAGTACATTTGGTTTTCTGTGGAAGAGCCTGTTTCTATATGTAGTGGGTTCCACGACTGCCACTGCAATTCCTGACGCCTCACCTCAGAGCAGAGGGTTGCAGGCGATGCCTGGCGGTACCCTCCAGACCGGAGGCCAGTCTTGACCCCTTCCCTCCTCATTCCTTTCAAGTGAGTGATGCCAAGGACACACTCAGTCAGTGTTGGATACAGTCTCCGTCTCAGGTCCCAGGAAGCCGACAGGAAGCCACAGCTCGGTAAAAACCTCCTTTTTTAGCTAAGAGCAAAACACAAAAAGGTCACTTTGTCCTGTTTACCACCACAGTGTAATTCTTATCCTCATCCTGGTGTGCTTTTCCAGGACAATTTCTAATTTACGAGAAAATGCTCAGACATAACCTCAGATTGGCCCAACTAAATTCTATAATCTGCAGTGTGTTTCCGCTTGTCTGTTTGTTTTGCATGAGTTAGAATTTATTAAAGGTGTTCAGGACAGAGCTTCCAAAAGATGACTCTAAAACATTTTAGAGTCAGGGTGCTTAATTCTTTTATCTTGAATCAACTTCTCTCATAAAAGCTACTTGGACGTGCTTCTTAACACAGCCCTGCACGGGGACAGAGGGAGCAACGTTCCTGTCCACATTCCACAGCCTCACCCTGTGGCCACCTGTCACTCCCCACCAGAAATGGCACCTTGACTGCAACGGCAAAGTCATCAACATATCTGCTACTAATCCGGTACAATCAACAGCAGTTTTGCAAATAATCAGATAGTATTTAGTAATCTTGTGCACACCCCACGCTGTTCAGAGCCACCTTTGTAGTATCTTCCTTAATTAGGATAATCAAATTCCTCTTTTATCTTCATTCAGCAATTACAAAGTCATTTTGTCAGGCATAAATTACTCATTCATTATTATGGGAAAATGGATTTCTTACAGACTTCAAACAACATATACACGTTATCTTCAATAGCACATAGTCTTTTAGGAAATAGATAGCATTTTCTGCTCTGAAGAAGTCTAATTCAGAAGGACGTTCCTAAATAGCACCTCATCCGGCTTTATTCCAGTCTGTGCTATTTCAATGCTTCATTGGACTAGAATCTACAAAGCGATATAATTCATCTTTAAAGTTAGCATAATTTTCCTCTTTTTCCTTGGAAAGGCCTTTTGATGAATATCTTCCTGCCTGAAAGTCACAGAACACTTTTTAAAAACCTCAGTGTTAGCTAGCATTTAAAACATTTCAAGCTTTAAATACAGATGTGTATATATATATATATACACACACACACACACACACACACACACACATATATATACTATTATTATGGTGTTAGTGATAATGAACATAGTGATGAAAAAGACTAAAAGAATAAAACTATATCTCTGGCCTGATATATGGTGGCACATTGGATAAAACGTGGACCTGGAAAACTGAAGTCACCAGTTTGAAATCCTCAGCTTGCTGGTTCAAGTCACATATGAGAAACAACTGTGAGTTGATGCTTCCTGCTTCTCTCCCCCACACCTTGGCTGCAATTGCAAAGGTATCAACATATCTGCTACTAATTTATCATAATCAACAGCAGTTTTGCAAATAATCAGAGTATTTAGTAATCCTATTAAAATACTCTCTCTCTCTCTCACCACTCTCTCTCAAATCAATAAATAAAATTAAAAAAAAAACCAAAACTATTTCTCTGGACAGGAGATACATTCCACTTTATGTTAATATTAATTATGAAATTAATTATATAATTTTAATATTTTAATGGAGACTACCTGACTTCCTGTTGCTTATGATTGTGAAATGCTTGTTAATGAATGGGACTTGAGATCCAACCAGCGAGGGCCCAAAAAGACATTTTTAGGGAATTAATCTGAAAAAAGTCAAACCTATATATATTTTAAAACTCCCCATCCATTGGGATGATGAAAAATTTCTGGAGATGGATAGTGGTGAGGTTGCACAACAATGTGAATGCACTATGACACTGAACTATACAATTTAAAATGGCTGAAATGGTGAATATCATGTTATACAGGTTTTTCATAGTTCATCCTGAATAAAACCAAACTTCAAAATTAAAAAAAAAAAAGAAAGAAATTTGAATAAGAATCACCAGGAGTGATTTTTACAAACAGTGACTCACGTTCCCAGATCCAATTTCATGTTTTTCAGTGTTTTCTTCTAGTTTGCATTCAACATGCTCCACACATGATATTCCACACATTAAGGTTTATGAAACTCTTAGTTTGGTGGTTCAGGTGTAGTGGGGCCAGTAGGGGGTGCTACATTTTACCTTTATTCTCTTAAGTTTACCAATGGCAACAAATCAGCAGGAGAAAAGCATCCAGATTCAATTAACGGAAATTTTACGTGACCCCAGAGCTCTTAAGGAAATGAAATGCAAAGAAATGGTGAGATCTAAGTGTTACATAGTGAGTGGAACAAAGAAAGGTGATGTGGAAAAGTAACTAAATGAAGTGGGGTGGTAAAGGGAGCAAAGAGTTATTTAAAAGTCTGAATGTTCAGATTCTTCTCCCCCAGACTCACCATTTCTGGTGACAAGAATGTTTTTCCTTTCCAGTGCAGCTAAGAATGTCTTTCACATAGTTTCATTTCCTGATTTGAGGGAAAAAGATGGGAGGTCAGAGTGCCCTTTTAACACCTGCCAGACCTTGTAGGGAAAATAGCTGTATTAGGCTTGCCCGCTTATATTCTGGCTGCAAGCACTTTGCATGATTAGTGCATGAGCACATGGCAGAAACACACGTGTGTAGCCTATATAAGGCAATGGGTGCTTTCCCTTCACCTGGATTGATAGCCTGCCACCACATGGGGCACTTATTCCTGATAACTTGCCCAACAACACTAAGGATGGTTTTCCTGATTGCTTGCTGCGGCCAGAAGCGATTTTTCCCTGCCTGTTCGCTGGCCAGCCTCTGCGAGAATCCAATAAAAGGGAATGGCCAATGCCTTTAGATTTGGCAGTTCTTTTGTGGTCTGCCCAAATCCAGCGTGAACCTGCCTGGCCATGACCACCAGCATTACACCCCGCAAAACCTAAATCTCTTTCCTTGCTGTTTCTTTGACTAGGAAGTCTGTCTTCTCTGTACCTCAATCCCTTCATGTACAGGGTGAGGGTTACCTTCAACCCTACCTCAGAGTCCGCTTTCTAACCATGCGGTCTGAGGTCTGACACTTGTCAAAGGCTTTTCATTCTGTACCTGTGGTTTCTTAGGCATCAGTCTCCTCCAGAATTTAGGAAGCTTCAGATCCATTTGTACACAGCTGGTCCCATTCACCAGAATGTCTTTCCTGGTCTTGCAGATGCAATTCTAACTCCTGGCTTCTTTGTCTCTTCACCTGAGATGTCACGCTGAGACCATCTGAAACAGTTGGTGGGAGAGAATATTTCTTAATAAGGATTTGGGTTTTTTGTTGCTGTTGTTGATCTCAGGAGTCTTTCTGGCCATATGTTACTTTAAATCCATTTCAAATTTCTTACTAACTGGGGTCCAGGTGTTTCAGTATTTCCAATCCTTAAGGTTCTTGTGAGCTGGACTTAGTCACTTTTGATCTTTTTTGAACACCAGCCAGTTCATGTTTGAGTAAAATTTTTCCACTATATTACAGATGTAATGCTGGTGGCCGAGGCCAGGCAGGTTCACATTGGATTCGGGCAGACAGTAGAGAAATTGCAGAGCCAGAAAATATTAGGGCCATACCATTTAATAAAGTCTCACAATGGTAGACATGCACACAAACAGGAAGAATGGCCCCTCACAGTGGCGGGTGGGCAATCCACACATCCACAATCCCCAATCTCTCTCGAGCACAGCACCCATACCCTTATATAGGCCATACACATGTGGCACTGCTACGCATCTGCGCACCATTCAGGCAAAGTGCTTGCAGCTGGTAACCCCACGAGTAAGCCTAACACAGCTTCTCCACAACAGACAAAACCAAGTAATAGTCCAGTGCACAGGAAAACTGACCATTTCCAGCTGCTTGACTGATAACTGCAGACTCCACACATACATGGTCAGTTTCCAGGTAATGGTTTTACTAAACGTTTGACTGTAAGACTTGGAACTACAACTTTCCTCACGCAAATATCAGAAGCTTTGCAGTTCATTGCCCAGCTAGTAGGTAATGCCACCTGTTTTAGGTGTTTTGCTGTGGCAACACTCATCTGGTACAATTTTATGTTAGTTCAAGTGATAACAGATGTTAATAGATAAGTTCCCAAACCCTAAGAATTTACAGTAAAAGAGATTAAATCTTCCTCAATTGAGCATGAAAGCGAATGTTCTGCATTGCAGGTGACACTTCTCCAAGAAGTAATTCAGGGACACAGCATCTTTCCTCTTGTAGTCCTACCATTGTTTACAAGTAGCTGCCAGGGTTGCTGTGCTAAGCTCATCAAGTCAGCAAAGTCCAGTAAGTGAGTGGAGGAGGGGGCTGCCTCCTAAGCTCCTGAGCTGGTGGTGGTGGACATCATGTTCATTCATGTTTCATGAGTGAAAACTACTCAGAATAACTACATAGACAGTCAGGTGCAGAGAAATGCAGTTCCTGGATGCACAATCTCTTCTCAGAAGCAGTTATTAACTATGGAAGGTGTAATGTCGGTGGCCGAGGCCAAGCAGGTTCACAATGGATTTGGGAAGACGGTAGAGAAACTGCGGAGCTGGAAAGGGTTAGGCCATTACCATTTAATAAAATCTCACAACAGCGGACAAGCACACAGGCAAAGGAAACCACTTCTCAGGCAAACAAACTGCAAAATGGCCCCTCACAGCGGCAGGAAGGCAATCTGCGCACCCTCGATCCCCAATCTCTCTCTAGTGCCAGCACCCATAGTCTTATATAGGTCATACACACGTGACGCTGCCATGTGCTCATGTACTAATCAAGCAAAATGCTTGTAGCTGGTACACCAGCAAGCAAGCTTAACACAGCTGCCCCACAGAAGGAAAGAAATATTTGGTAGGCAGTTATCTCTGCCAAGAATTGGGAGAACTCTCCCAATAAGAGGGAATTACACAAGCAAAAACTTGGAACATTTCCTTGGCTGATTGGTTTTGAGTCCTAACTAGAGTAGTTGGACTTCAGATTAAGGTTTTAGAGCCATGGTGGGAGGCAGAATCTAAAGAGGAAATTGATGTTTTACATGTTACACAGAAAGAAATATATAGAGCATTGTTTTGTAATCTGAGGTCCATAAAGCAATGTTGAAATTAAATTTCATTTGGAGGATGGGTCATTTTTTTTTCTGGAAAATTTTCCATAGTTTTTCTTAGAATCTAAATATCTTACTTAATGATTCTGGTTAAATATTTAGAATGGGAGCTGGGAGCTGAGAACTACCCTGATAGAGTTTAGGACCCAGCTCTGTTTCTCTCTAGTTGTGTGACTTTAAACAAGTTACCTTTCTCTCTAAATACCCATTTCTTGTTTGCAAAGTGTAGTTAATAGAGGTATCACTTTCACATGGAGGTTGGAGAAGTAAATGGATCAATATATGTTAAGCACTCATATCAGCGCCTAGCACATGGTGCATACTCAATGGCTGTTAGCTGTTATGATCACAAATTTGCAGATGTTGTGATATGGATGAGGAAAGAAATGAAAGGTAGGAGTCTACTGCCATAGAGGGGATAGAAGAAAAAGGACAGATGCAGGAAAGACATAAACGGCTCTGCAATTTTGTAGATGCCCTTAGTTGAAATATATGTGCAACATTATGAAGTTAGTCTTTTTATAGCATCAGTTTTCCAGCAATTTGCATAACATTAACTATAATTATCATCACTATTACTATTACAATTACAGTTATTGTTTGGCTCTCTTCCTAAGCTAAATGAGTATCTCTTAGGGGAGGAGGCTCGCAATTCCTCCTGATGAGTTAACAGCTGGACTATAGTTTGAAGTTCCAGCACACATGAAATAGGTCTCTAGGTGATTTTTTAACCTATGTTGCCTGGAACCAATAGGTGTACTTTCCACTGAGCCCAGTTTTCTTTGCTACATCAAAGACTCATCATGCATGTTGTAAAAGAAAAACCTGCAATGCCTGACCAGGTGGTGGCACAGTGGATAGAGCGTCAGACTGGGATGCAGAGGACACAGGATCAAGACCCAGAGGTCGCTGGCTTGAGCACGGGGTCACTGGCTTGAGCCCAAAGGTCACTGGCTTGAAGCCCAAGGTCACAGGCTTGAGCCCAAAGTAGCTGGCTTAAGCAAGGGATCACTTGCTCTGCTGCAGCCCTCTGTTCAAGGCACATATGGGAAAGCAATCAATGAACAACTAAGTTGCCAAAATGAAGAATTGGTGCTTCTCATCTGTCTCCCTTCCTGTCTGTCTGTCCCTATCTGTCCCTCTCTCTATCTCTTTTTCTGTCTCTGTCACTAAAAAAAGAAAGAAAAAGAAAAAGCTGCGATAACGAGCTGTCCAACAGAACTTTCTTCAATAACAGAAATATTCTTACATGTTCTGTCTAATACGAACATATGACAACTCAACACTTGAAATGTGGCTAGTGTGATTGCATCTCAAACTTTATTTTATTTTAGTTAATTAGATTTAAATGGCCATATGTATGCCCCTTAGATGCAGTATGTAATCCTATGATGCAACTATGATGTATGAAAAATCTATTGTATAAAGTAGATGACAGGACAATTTCAGCTGGAACCAAGTGAACCTGAGTCAGGAGCAGAGTGTGGAGGCTCATTCAAGAATACGTACATGAGGAGGTCAGCGTGCAAAATCCAGTGTGGTCACAGGAAGTATGTCTTCCTACAAACACATTGACAACACTGTCTCTCCTGTCACCTTTGATATGTCTGATAGTCTGGCTTGTGTTTCCATTGACAGAATAGATTAAAAAATGCTCGTGTAAGTTGATGGTCTAGTTTCATTTTTTTGCAGGTAGCTGTCCAA
Source organism: Saccopteryx bilineata (assembly GCF_036850765.1). NCBI lineage: Eukaryota > Metazoa > Chordata > Mammalia > Chiroptera > Emballonuridae > Saccopteryx > Saccopteryx bilineata. The sequence goes on from NC_089494.1 coordinate 164,789,735, forward strand.
TTTTCCCAACACCATTTGTTAAAGAGGCTGTCTTTACTCCATTGTATGCTCTTACCTCCTTTGTCAAATATCAGTTGTCCATAAAGATGTAGGTTTATTTCTGGGTTCTCTGTTCTGTTTCATTAATCTATATGCCTGTTCTTATGCCAGTACCAAACTGTTTTGAGTACAATGGCCTTGTAGTATAACTTGATATTAGGAAATATGTTACCTTCCACTATATTCTTCCTTTTCAAGATTGCTGAGGCTATTGTGTTCTTTTCTGGTTCCATATAAATTTTTGGAATAAGTGTTCTATATCTTTGAAGTATGTAATTGGTATTTTAATTGGTATTGCATTGAAGTTATAAATTGCTTTGGATGATATAGACATTTTAATGATGTTTATTCTTTCTAACCATGAGCACGGTATATGCTTCCACTTGTTTGTATCTTGCTTGATTTCTTTTATAAATGTTTTATAATTTTCTGAGTACAAGTCTTTAATCTCTTTGGTTAAATTTACTCCTAGGTGCATTTTTTTGTTGTTGTTGCAATAGTGAAGGGGATTGTTTCCTTAATTTCTCTTTCTGACAGTTCATTGTTGGTGTATAAAAATGCCTCTGATTTCTGAGTATTAATTTTATATCCTGCCACCTTGCTGAATTCATTTATTAGGTCCAGTAGTTTTTTGACTGAGACTAGGGTTTTCTATATACAATATCATATCATCTGCAAATAATGATATTTTTACTTCTACTTTTCTAATTTGTTTGCCTGTTATTTCTGCTTGGTTGATTGCTGTGGCTAGGACTCCTAGAACTCTGTTGAATAAGAGTGTTGAAAGGGGGCACCCCTGCCTTGTTCCTGATCTTAAGGGGACTGCTTTTAATTTTTACCCACTGAATATGATGTTGGCTGTGAGTTTGTCATAGATGGCCTTTATCATGTTGAGGTGTGTTCCCTGTATTCCCACTTTGCTGAAAGTTTTGATCTTGAATGGGTTCTTAATTTTATCAAATGCTTTTTCTGCATCTATTGAAATTATCATTTGGTTTTTCTCTTAACTTTTGTTTATGTGATGAATCACATTCATTGATTTGCAAATATTATACTAGCCTTTCCTACCGAGAATAAATTCCTCTTGATCATGGTGTATGATTTTTTTTTTTCATATATTGCTGGATCCAGTTTGCTAATATTTTGTTGAGGATTTTAGCATCTGAATTCATCAGGAATATTGACCTATAATTTTCTTTCTTTGTGTTGTCTTTGCCTGGTTTTGGAATCAGAATTATTCTCGCCTCATAAAAGGAACTTGGAAGTCTTCCTTCCTCTTGAATTTTTTGAAGTATCTTGAGATGTATAGGAGTTAGTTTTCCTTTGAATATTTGGTAGAATTCATTTGTGAAGCCATCTGGCCCAGAGCTTTTGTTTTTTAGAACTTTTTTGATAACTGTTTTGATCTCATTTGTTGTAATGGGTCTGTTTAGGTTTTCTGATTCTTCCAGATTGATTTTTGAAATATTATGTTTTAAGGAATTTGTCCATTTTGCCTAGTACTAGGTTGTCTAATTTTTTGGCATACAGTTCTTCATAGTATTTTCTTACAATCCTTTGTATTTTTGTGTGTCAGTTGTTATTTCTCCACTTTCATTTCTAATTTTATTTATTTGAGCCCCCTCACTTTTTTTCTTCATGAGTCTGGTTAAAGGTTCATCGATCTTGTTTACTTTTTCAAAAAACCAGCTCCTGGTTTTATTGATCCTCTGTATTGTTTCTTTAGCCTCTATGTCATTTATTTCCACTCCGGTTTTTATTATTTCCTTCCTTCTACTACCTCTGAACTTTACTTGCTGTTTTTTTTTTCTAGTTCTTTTAGGTGCAGGGTTAAGTTTTTTATCTGAGCTTTTTCTAGCTCCTTAAGGTATGCCTCTGATGCTATAAACTTCCCTCTCAGGACTGCTTTTGCTGTGTCACATAAATTTTGAGTTGATATATGCTCATTATCATTCGTTCCTAGAAATTTTTTTTTTATTTCTTCTTTGATTTCATTGTTAACTCATTTGTTATTGAATAATGTGCTATTTAGTTTCCAAGTGTTTGACTATTTTTCAGTTTTTCTGCTGTGGTTGATTTCTAGTTTTATGCCATTGTGATCAGAGAAAATTCTTAATATGATTTCAATCTTTTTAAATTTGTTGAGACCGTTTCTGTGCCCTAACATGTAGTCTATCCTAGAGAATGTATTATGAGCACTTGAAAAGAATGTATATTCTGCTGCTTTAGGGTGAAAGGTTCTGAAGATATTTATTAAATTCAATTGATCTAGTGCGTCTTTAAAGTCTGCTGTTTCTTTGTTAGTTTTTTTTTTTTTGAGGATCTATCTAGTGATGTTAGTGGGGTATTGAAATCCCCTACTATTATAGTATTGCTGTTGATCTCGCTCTTTATATCCATCAAAATCTGCTTTATATATTTAGGTGCTCCTATATTAGGTGTGCAGATATTTATAATGGTTATATCTTCTGTTGGACTGCTCCCTTTATCATATGTAGTGACCTTCTTTATCTCTTACTATACCCTTTATTTTAAAGCCCATTTTGTCTGATATAAACATTGCTACTCCAGGTTTTTTTTTCATTTACATTTGCATGAAATATTTTTTTTTCATTCTTTTACCTTCAGTCTATGTGCATCTTTTGTTTTAAGGTGTGTTTCCTATAGACAGCATCTGTATGGGTCCTGTTTTCTTATCCATGCAACTACCCTATGTCTTTTGACTGAATCTTTTAATCTATTTATATATAAGGTTATTATTGATATGTAGTTGTTTATTACCATTTTATTCTTTAAAGCTGTATTCCTCTTTTGCTGTATTCTTTTCCCTCTTTGATCTGTTTACAACAAGCCCCTTAACATTTCTTGTAGCATTGGTTTGGTTGTAATAAATTCCTTGAAGTTTTCTTGTCTGGGAAGCTTTTTATTTCTCCTTTGATTTTAAATAATAGCCTTGCTGGATAAAGTAGTCTCGGTTGTAGGTTCTTGTTCTGTATTGCTTTGAATATGTCTTGCCATTCCCTTCTGGCCTCAAGTGTTTCTGTTGAGAAGTTGAATGTCATCCTTATGGAGGCTCCTATGTAGGTGTTAGCCTTTTTTTCTCTAGCAGGTTTTAATATTTTCTCTTTATCACTTCCCTTTGGTATTTTAAAGATGATGTGTCTTGGTGTAGATTTTTTTTGGTTTCTCTTTAATAGAGTTTTCTGTGCTTCTTGAACTTGTGAGACTTTTTCCTGCATCAATTTAGGGAAGTTTTTAGCTATGATTTGATTGAACAAAGTTTCTATCCCTTATTCTTTCTCTTCTTCTTCAGGAACCCCTATCATGCGAATGTTATTTCTCTTCACGTTGTCACAGAGCTCTCTTATAGTTTCCTTAGATTTTTTGAGTCTCTTTTCTTTTTTCTGCTCTGCTTTTGTGCCTTCATTTATCTGTGCTCTAAGTCTCTAATTCGATATTCAGCTTCATCCTTCCTGCTTTTAATTCTTTCCATTGTTGTCTTCATTTCTGATATTGTATTTGTAATTTTTGACTGATTCTTTTTTATTATTTCAATGTCCTTTTTTATACTTGCTATCACTTTATTTAGGTGTTTGTAATGATCATCTATTGCTGTTCTAAGATCTTTGAGCATCCTAACAATTATTATTTTAAATTCTGCATCCGGTAATTTGGTTATATCTGACTCATTCAAGTCCTTTTTTGGGGATTTCTCTTGATTCGTTTGGGTTGAATTTCTCTGCCTTTTCATTTTATCTATGTATAAAAAGGGTGTGGCTACTGGAGTCCAATTGGTGTGGCCTCTGTGTTCCCTAGGTGTGGTCTGTCTGCAGGCCTGCTACCACTCTGCTGCTTCCTAGGGTGTTCAGGTATGGGTGTTGCCAGCACCAGCCAGTTGCAGCTGTCACTGTGGTTTCTCCCTTTCCTCCATGGGAGAGGATGTGTTCACATGCCCAGGTCTACAAACCTCAGCCAGCCTCGACCTTCACCCCACCCTGCTGGTGGGGTTGCATGCTGCACCCAGGGCCACAAGCCTCAGAATTGAGGGTAGGGGTGAGCACCTTTCAATGTGCCACTGCTTTTTAATCCACTCATCTATTTATGGGCACTTGGGCTGCTTCCTAATCTTGAGTATTATAAATAATGCTGCAGTGAACATAGGGGTGCATATATTTTTTTGAATCAGTGTTTTAGGATTCTTCAGATAAATTCCAAGAAGTAGAATCACTGCATCATAATGTAGTTCCATTTTTAATTTTTTGAGGTAAATCCATACATTTTTTCACAGTGGCTATACCAATCTGTATTTCCACCAACATTGCAGGGGGATTCCCTTTTTTCCACACTGTTACCAACATTTTTTACAGTCATGCGGCTGTGCTGGCCACCTCTCTATTTGAATCAAAGCTGTCTTTCTCCACCAGAACTCTGCAACATATATATGTTATATATAAATATAAAAATGTTTATAATGTGACTATAAACAAAGGAGTTGGGATGCTTCTAAAAAATTCTGAAAGTAGAGGAGCACAACTTATAAATATGTTTTTATAATGCTATTGAAAGACTTAGCTCTCAGCAGCAAAAATGCACTATAGCAGAGACAAAACATGGCACACTTTGCTGGACATGGAGATATAAAAAAGGATCCAAACTTATCAATAAAATAATATGTGAGCACTTATTTTTTGATGTAAAATACTGTCTTCTCAAGTTCATAGATTTGAATTTAATTAATACAGAAACATTTCATAAAAAGAATGCATTTTCATTTAGTTCTCTTCATTTGATTTTGAACACATACTCTCATTCTACATAGACATTGTCATAAACCAGTGTTTTGAACTCACTGAAAGAACATACTTTTCAAAAAGCATGTGTGTGTGTGTGTGTGTGTGTGTGTGTGTGTGTGTGTGAGGGTGGGCAATGGTTATGTTAAAATTGCTAACTAGTTTGTCTTAGTTTTTCATTAACAGCTTCTTAAGAAGAATGTATAAAATAAAACAAGTCAAATACTATGTACTGACACTTACCTTGCCTTTGAATATATATAGTTACCTACTTCTCCCTCTCAAAACATATAGTCCAACTTTCTCAGCAAGCATTAGCGGTAATGAACCAGGGGTCCCCAAACTACAGCCCACGGGCCACATGCGGCCCCCTGAGGCCATTTATCTGGCCCCCGCTGCACTTCCAGAAGGGGAGCCTCTTTCATTTAGTGGTCAGTGAGAGGAGCATAGTTCCCATTAAAATACTGGTCAGTTTGTTGATTTAAATTTACTTGTTCTTTATTTTAAATATTGTATTTGTTCCCATTTTGTTTTTTTTACTTTAAAATAAGATATGTGCAGTGTGCATAGGTATTTGTTCATAGTTTTTTTATAGTCCGGCCCTCCAACGGTCTGAGGGACAGTGAACTGTGTAAAAAGTTTGGGGACCCCTGTAATGAACTGTTAATGCCAACAATATTTTTAGCTTTGGATATTTGCAATACTATAAAATGGCATATGAGTGTTCACCAATTTACTAGTTGGTTTGAATGAAGCAGGGCTTATGAGGTGAAAATATCAAAGGAAATTCTGAAATTTTGCAGTACTTGGTAAGTAACAAATATAATGCATAATTATGAGGAGTGTGAAAAATTATAAATCTTATTCATGCTAATTACTGATATAATAACAAAAAAGAAAAGATAAATGATTCACAGAGCATTTACATTAATTTGCATATTACTTAAGAATAATTGGGAAACTATATAGCTGATTTCAAAGGGTACATCTCAAGGGAACAAAATTAATACATACAAGAAAAAATGATGTTGAAGCATCTGCATTAAAGAAATAGCCACACTACTGCACTAAGTCTTCATAGTAACATTGATGAAATTTTCATTAAAATAATTAAAAGATGAATTGAGAGAAGAAAGACAACACCAGTAGAAACACATCTACTTGTAGAACCTGCTACTGAAAAGTCCATGGAGATGGTTTAAGGCACAATTATAATATCAAGTGAGTTATCTCTGAGATCTGAAGCACCTGCTGATAGAAGTAGACAAGGCTGTCTTATAACAGAAGAGATCTCAGGGAACTGACTAGAAAAACATAACTCCTCAGTTTCTCAACTGGATATATTCATTTATAATTTTAAATTGTTTGCTGACTTTGGCTTTTTTTTTTTACCAGCTTCAAATTTCATAGATTTCCCTACAATGCCAAGAAGAACAAGAAAGTTGATGTGTTTTTAGCAAAGACATAGCCAGGCATCCCCAAACAATGGCCCATAGGCTGCATGCGGCCCCCTGAGGCCATTTATCAGGCCCTCGCTGCACTTCTGGAAGGGGCACCTCTTTCATTGGTGGTCAGTGAGAGGAACACTGATTGTGGCGGCCCTCCAAGGGTCTGAGGCACAGTGAACTGGCCCCCTGGGTAAAAAGTTTGGGGACCCCTGAGTAGGCAATAATTAAGAAGTGATTCCAGGAGAGGTTTCAGTTGCAAATTGAGTCCAGGTGTAAATTGGGAAGAGGAGGGTGACAAGATCCAATGAAGGTAGAGGAATATTTAGGTAGAGACAAGATATGCACAGGCTGGAATTTTATTTAGGATTTTGACACATATTCTAAGAGCAATGGGGAGCCCATGGCATCTGTCCACCATGAGCGTCACATCAATAGGATTTCATTTGAGGCCGTTGAGCTTGAATTCACAGCAGAGCCCATCTCCCATATGAGACTTCTCCCCACAGTTTGAACTGCTTGGGTGCGATCAGGCAGAGAGAAGACAGTTGGCTCGATTTTGGTGGTGTGCTCCTCAGTGTGGGGGTGGGGATGAGCAGCAAGGATGCTCAAGGCACTGGAGAAACTGTGAAACAGCAGGCTGTGAAACTGTGGATGACAAATGCTGGGCTGATGAGAAGGAAATGAACACAGGAAAACCCTGAGCTTCTGAGCTAGAGTTCTTCTTCAAACCACTAACAGAGAATTCAAATACTTGAGTAAAACATTAATAAACTGTCTTCCATGCATGTGTGCTTCACGGACCACTATTTTACCATTTAGGAAGTCACGTCCTCATGTAGTAAGTACCATTAGAAGTAAATGGGAACTATTTCTTTTTATGCCTAACAGCATAATCCTGTCAAAATGTGGAAATTCATTATAAATGTTAAGTGCAAGGCAGGAGTTGTCTTCTCCAGTGGAAAAATTCAGACTTGCAACTCCAAGTTCCTTCTGCTCAAACTTTTCAGCCGACTTCGTCTCTCTCATGCCCTTGAGATAATCGGTAATGACACGCAGCCGCCCCTTATTCCTTTAGGAAATTGATTACTCTTTGATTTCACACTCTCTTAGCTTCCTCTCCAGTTAGTGTGATATTGGTTGAATTTTCCCTGCCTTCCTGGCTTTTTGTTTCATAATTCCCATTTGTACCGAGCTATAATAGTGAGGCTGTCTAGGTAATATTTGGAAGTCTTTTGCATCAAGCTCCTGTGACAATATTAATGCAATGAAAATGAAAACTGAAATGTCCTTATTTCAAGTGGGTATTTATACTTTTGTTATTTGGTACAAGAAGCTAATGCCAGAACGGGAACAATAGAATTACATGGAAAATTGTTATTATGAATCATTGAATATTTAATGAGTTATAGAAATGAAACTGTCAAACACTGGAGCTGGGATGAAAAGCTGTGAGGGGGAAAATGATGAAACTGGGAACCTGAAACATTGCAATTCTGCTGAACCCAACAGCAGCGTCCATGCCATCCTGGTGCTGAGAGTTCTCTCTTGCATAGTGATGCCACAGTGTCGGGGTTGGTGCTGTTGTTGGAAAGAACCTCAGAGAAAAGAGAAATAAAGTACTTCTTTTCAGGTTTTTTAGGTTATTTTTCTGGATTGGATTTGAGGTTCAAGATGGACAGCAGGAAATTATTTTTTTCCCATTATTTTTTAGTGCATTTTGTGCACACAAAATTACACAAAGAAACACTAACATAACCTACACAAGTGAACACCTTCTCAAAGCACTTCCTATTTGTATACTGTATTTGTATATACTATTTGTATATTGGAGAAAGTATATTTCAAATTCTTTACTTCTAACAAGCCAGTGCTTTTTTCCTTTTTAAAACTATATAACTGGTGTTTATGTGACTTTCAATTACTGTATCTCAGAACGTCAGCTAAGTCACCGAAGTTGAAAACAAGGTGTAATAGGTGCTTTCACAGAGAGTCCTGCCTAAGAATTGGCCTTAAGGGCCCTGGGGCCATTGTTGCACCACTGCTCTCTAGCCTCTGTTACAAGATAACCAGGGATTTGAGGGGGTAGATGGGTATCTCAGTCAACTGGGCTGCTGTAACAGAATACCACAGACTGAGTAGCTTAAACAACAAGCATTTATTTCCCACAGTTCTGGAGGTTGACAGTCTGAGACCAAGAACTGGCATGGGTTTATAACAGCAATTTTCAACTGATGTGCTACAAGAATTGTTAAAATATACAATACCTGAATATCTAGTCAAGGGCACTGACCTCTTTTCCCTTAGATTGTTAAATTAAAAAAAAAATGAAACAATCCACACAACAATAGCTGTCTGGTGTGAGTAAGTCAAAATTATACCTATTTTTGTCAGATTGACATGCCATGAAATGAGAGAGATTGAAAACTGCTGATTAGTATTATAGAAGATTAGGTTTAGGGAGAATTTGCTTTAGAACACAATTTGCTTTCTTCATGGAAATAAGAATTAAATAATTAAATCTATGACCCATTATTTATGATCACCAAGTTACTTACTTTCAAATATATTTTTTGGCAGTGATGTCACTTCTTCAGAGAAAATTTTCCCCAGAAAAGAAAGCAAAATTCCTGGTAAAAACACTTTTTTTTTATTGTTATATCATTATCTTGGATATTTATTAAATTTATTAGGGTGACATTGGTTAATAACATGATATAGGTATCAAGTGTACAGTTCCATAATACATCATCTGTATATTGTATTGTGTGTTTACTACCCAAGCAAATTTCCTTCTGTCACCATGTATTTGACTTCCTTTACCCTTACTACACCCCCCCACCGTGCTCCTTCCCTCTGTTGACCACCATACTGTTGTTTGTGTCTATGAGTTTTTGTTTGCTTGTTTGTCTTGCTTGTTTATTTATTGCTTTCAGTTTTATATCTCAGATATGATTCTTGACCTTTTTTCTTTCGACTTATTTTGCTCAGCATGATATTCTCATGACTAGAGGAAGAAATATCTATATACTACTCAGCCACAAAAAAGATGAAATATTGTCATTTGTGACTACATGGGAGTATGCTGAGAAAAATCTTTTTGATAAAGATGTATATGTTATGTATTAGGGAAAGGGAGAGTGGAGGGGTGCCATGGTTTCTTCCAATAATTCTCCTACTTACCATGTCCTAAGAGGTCCCCACAGTTCTAGCAGAGCTATAAAGCTTAGTTTGAAAAATTACTGGACCCCTTACTTTTTAAAGGACTTAATTTTTAGAGCAGTTTCAGGTTGACTGAGAAATTAAAAGGTACAGAGATGAAGCAAGTATCATTTACTGTTAAAATCTTCCTCACCATCACCACCATTATCTTCTTCTTGACATTAGTTGAATTAGAAGTAGTTGATTTAGAAGTGGAGAATTAGAGTTCCCCTAGGCAATGGTGATTGTCTTCATTAGACAATAGTGACATCCTGATCCTCACTTCACGTTTAGTAAATCACTTACCTAGGCCTGTGGAGATTCTTATATCCATGAGTTTAATTCTGTCCCAAGGCTGAGAGCTGAAAAGCTCGTAAAAGAAGGTACAAAGCTGAAAAGATATGGAAAAAAATATTATTGTCTAAATCCTACACTATATTTTCATAAAGTTCCTACAGTGATTTCTAGAAACTCTTCAGTACTATTGGTGAAATCAATTCATGAATGTTCAAATGGATAAATACATCTCAAGTAGGACAAAGTTAAAAGATTTGTACAGAAAATTTGTTTTGAGGAAGATCAATAACAACTGGCTATTGTGCATGCTTCAAATTTATAACAAAAGCAATGTTCACTTCGATGGAGAACAGAACTATAAGTCAGGCCCTGGAAAGGTTAAAGAATGAGTCTGCAAAATGTAATGGGCCATGTGACTGAGCCCACTGAGAAACTATGAAAATGCGTGGAACATGAGGTGCCATGGAGAGAAGGTAAGTACCAAGATCAAGAAGATCTCACACAATAAAAACACATAAGGTAAGTACAAGAATCTTGACTGAGAGATTCAATTGATTGAGTGACACAAGTGGGGATGCATCAATAGATGAGACAGTATATTTGGAGAAGAATGATAGTAAAGAAGATAGTAAAGAAATCTCTGACTATATCAGAAAATGCTGTAAACCATTCATTCTGCATTGCATGTCATCAAAGCAGCAGATGGCAAAGAGCTAATGAAGCCAGAAAACATCAATAACTGATTGAAAGAATTGTTGGTGAATTTCAAGAAGCCACTCTAGATACTGAAAATTGCCCCCCAAGATTTGATGCCTGGAAGTCAATCATTACTTATTTAATTTTATCAGTGGAGCAGAGGAGAAAAACATTTGCTTAGGCATAATAATAATATGAAAGTCAAGAGCAATTTCTCTATTCATTATTAATATTTGATTAGGAAAAAAACAAACTCCTGGACTTGAAATCAACAGTCCAAGATCAGCCACTAATCATCTGTTTGGCCTTGGGGAAAATAAATAATAATTCTTGGTATCAGCTTTTTTCTTTGTTTGTGTGTGTGTGTGGTGGGAAGGTGAATAGGTGGGGCACAGATAATTTTTAGGACAGTGAAGCTACTCTGTGGGACACTATAATGGTGGCTGCATGTTGTTATACATTTCTCCAGACCCATAGAATGTACAGTACCAAGTTCGAACCCTAATATCAACACTAGAGTCTGGATCATGATGATGTGTCAGGTGTAGGCTCGTCAATAGTAACAAATAATAACACATGCACCATCTGCTGGGGATGTTGACAATGGGGGAGGCTGTGCATGTGTGAAGGCTGGGGCTATATGGGAAATGTCTGTACCTTCTTAATTTTTCTGTCAACCTAAAACCGCTCTAAAAAAAGAAATCTTTTTAAACAGTAAAGCCAAAAGGAGAGATAAGAGAGGAGAAATAATAAAAGGTTTGAAGAGAAAAAAATGATATAATAAATTAATGTTAGCAGAAATTCACATTGCACTGTTACAAACAAAAACAAACAAACAAATAAAAAGAGTTAAAGAAAAACTGTAAGTTGAAAAATCAAGAAAATAGATTAAACCCAAGAACAAGTTTGGTCATGAAAATAACTCACAAAGTTTTCCATGGCTATCAAAGTTGGACTTCAAAATAAACTCTAAGTTTTCTAGTGAATGAAATCAAGAAGAAAATACTATCATACTCAAGGCTCACATTACTCATAAGATAAAGACATGCCATTTCGAAGATAAGTAATTATTTTCTAAGCATACAGCCCTATTTAATATATGCAACAGTTAAAGTAATGGCTATAGATCATTCTTCGCATGGTTTTGTAAAGAAAGAAAATTCAAGTTTAAAAAATACCATTTTAATTATTCCTAAAAATGTTTCTGCCGCTTTTTTTTCTATTAACTTCTTTGTCTTTATCAACTGTAATATTTAATTTACTGAAAAATAGTATTAGTCAAAAGTTCAACTGATTGTAATGTGATACAATTTATATGTTACACCCTGTCTAATTGCAAATAATTTTTTGAAAATGAGAAAAATATTGCAGTCCTCTTTATATCATAAGACTATTTTATACTGAATCAGATATGTACTTATCCCTTTGTTTCAAAAACTAGGAAACTAAAAATCAATTTTAAACTTAACTTCAATAGTCATGGAGGATTTTAAGATGGAACTCTCTGTGACTGAGAAATAGGATTGTTCTTCTTTAGCTTGTTGATATGGTGGATTATACTTAATGGTTTTTAAATTCCAAAACTGCCTCACATGCCTGAAATAAATCCTATTTGGTTAAGGTGTGTAATTATTTTTATACTTTGTTGGATTTATTTTGAGAGGAGACTACATTTTTAAGGAATTTGGTTCATAAGTGAAACTGGTTTGTATGTTTCTTTTCTTGTGATGTCTTTATCTGGTTTTGATATTAGGGTAATTCTAACCTCATAGAATGAGGAACTGTTCTTTCTGTTTCTATTTTCTGGAAGAAATTGTGAAGAATTGGTATCATTTCCACCTTACATTTGTGTAGAATTCATCAATAAAATCACCAGTCCTGGTGATTTCTCTTTTGGAAGGTTATAAATTATTAATTCAGTTCTCTTAATAGTAATAGTCCTCTTGGGATTATTTTATTATTATTTTTAGTGAGTTTTGGTATTTTGTGTCATTCAAGGAGTTAGTCTATTTTATTTGTTATCTAAATTGTGGCATAACACTGTTAGCAATCCCCCTTTATTATTCTTTTAATGTCCATGGGATCAGTAGTGGTGACCCGGTTTATTTATGACATTAGTAATTTGTTCCTTTTCTTTCTTTCTTCACTGGGAACCTGGTTTATCCATTTCATTGATCTTCTCAAACAACCAGCTTTTGTTTTCATTGATATTCTTTATGGTTTTATACTTTCAATTTTATTGATTTCCATTCTCATTTTTATTACTTTTGTTCTGATTGCTTTAGGCTTAAATTGCTTTTCTCTCCCTAGTTTCCCAAGATGGAAGCTTATGTTATTAATTTTAGATCTTTATAATTTTCTGATATATGTATCCAATGCTATATGTTTCCTTTCAAGCACTGGTTTTGCTACATACCACAAATTTATATAACTTTTATTTTTGTTCTTATTTATATTAAAATGCATTTTTATTTCTTTTGAGACTTCAGCTTTGATTCATAGGTTATTAAGAATTCTTTTTAAAAAATTTTAAGTATTTTGAAATCTTCCAGCTTCTCTCTTTTATTGATTTCTACTTTAATTTCATTGTAGTTTGAAAAAATATTTTGCATAATTTCTATTTTTTTCCATAAAATTAGGTTTACTTCATGTCCCAGGATGTACTCTACTTTGATGAACAGTCTATCCCAGCTTGAGAAGGACCTGTGTTCTGCTATGAAACAGACTATTCTGTAAATGCCACTTTAGATCCAACTGATGGGTGGTACCATCCAGGTCATCTGTATCTTTCCTGATTGTCCATCTGTTTCAATTATCAATTAAAAGTGATTTGGGGAAGTGTTCTCCTACAATAGTTTGACAATGTAGAAGAGAGATGCAGTTGGAAGGACTGGTGAGTGGGGCAAAGACAGAGAAGAAAAGCACAGGTTGAGGCTCCAGGAACAACGTGAAGAATTGTGATTAGCACATGAGAGGGAGAAGGCAGCCATATTATGAGGAAGTTGTTTTGGCAAGGCTGACTGCGGGAATTAATCTACAGCACATGCCCAGTCTTTGAAGGATATGTGGTGTTACTTCCTAAGTTCTTTGCTTTCATTTTCTTTAGTATTTTAAGAGATAAATCTTTGCCTCTTTTTTTTTTTTTATAATTCATTGATCTGTATTGAAAGTTATGATTATTTAACACTTAGAGTCTTAACATCCATCACAGTTTTATGCTGTGTACACTAAATGTCTTTAGTTTAATTGTTAATAATATTTCTAATTAGAAGAACAGGACAGACGGAACATTCTTGAAATCTTTATCTTTAAAAAAGTTGTGCCCATGTGTGTTTGTTGTGTGTGTGCATGTTTCATTTCTTCAAAGGACAAGCACAAAGAGAGGAAAAGTTACTTAGATGTGTTTATTTTACAACATAAAACCCAGAGTCTGTGTTTCTTTAATGAGAAAAATAATTTTCTTGTGTTACATAAGAAACTATTACTCTTCCAGCAGGCATGCTAAGTCCTATGCACTGCTTAGAATCCATATTTGAAAGGCATTTGCATTACACTGTTCTCAGATACGTTCCAAAATATATAACAAGCTGCCTATTTAAAAGAGCTCATGAATAGCAAACATAAAGAATGTAATTGTTTTGGAATGGGTTAACTTGTCTTCAAAACCATAAATCCAAGATTTACAATTTGTTTTTAGCCAAGTTACTTAATTATCTGAACCTTAATCTTTTTAATAAATAAAATAAAAAATAATTTTTATCTTGTAATTTTTGTGTGAATTAGAAGTAATACATATAAGTGAGTTTAGCACTTATCCCAGCAAATGTTATATATCTAATCAATAGTAGTTATTACTAGTGATGCTAATAACATTATTGATAAAATACTTCAAGTCAATAGACTTCAAAAGCTATTGAATGGTAATTTAAGAGAGTGTCATCATATATGACTGATGTTATAGACTGCCCCAGAGACCCTCAATTTTGTTATTGTAATTATTTTAATAATGACCAAAAATCAATCTGAAGATATATTGACCATGGTTTTAAAATTATTTGATTTTTTATATTAAGTTATTCATGCCTCATGCTGTGTGCCCACATACTCATGGCTGACTAAAATTACTAAAATATTTATACAAAAATCTAAAATACTAAAATAGTACTAAAGCATAAAAACACTAAAATATTTTTGCAGTTTTTTTAGTCTTCCTCTGCCTACATTTTTATATTTCTTTAATATGTCTACCTTTAAAAAGTATTATGCACTTTAGTGTATAAAATTTTAAAACTAATAAAAGTAATTTAAAATTTTATTTCTGAATTAGAACTCCCCAGCTTTATATGTTGAATTTCCCTAGGACCTGCCTTGGCTTCTTCTTCTTCTCTCTCTCCCTCTCTCTCTCTCTCTGGTATGTATATTGGTATATAGTATATATATATACATATTAATCAGTGGAATGAGCAAGAGAGACCTAAAAATTAATGTAGTATCTTTATCAGCATTATTTTTCATATTCTTATGGATTAATTTATTTCATTGACTATTGCATGGTAGCATCTTTTATATATATATATATTATTTTTTAGGGAGTGAGAAAGGGAGAGAGACAGAGAGAGAGAGAAAAAAAAAACATCGACTTCTTTTTGTACTTATTCATGTCACCATTGGTTAATTCTTGTATGGAACCTGACTGGGTATCAAACCCACAACCTTGGCATGTTGGGATGACACTTTACCAACTGAGCACCCTGCCAGGACCAGCATCTTTCCTTTTTTTGTCCTTCTTGAATAATAAAATATTTACTCTCCTGACAGAACAACAAAATATTGAATTGTTAAAAAGTGTAATTATGTGACATTTAAAAATTTTTTTTTAATTCATTTTAGAGAGGAGAGGGAGAGACAGAGAGGAGGGGAGGAAGAGCTGAAAGCATCAACTCCCATAGGTGCCTTGACCAGGCAAGCCAGGGTTTCGAACCGGCGACCTCAGCATTTCCAGGTCAACGCTTTATCCACTGCACCACCACAGGTCAGGCCTATGTGACATTTTGATTGGAACATTAAGTGTGCAGGTTTAAATTAGCTTAAGTTTAAATGGCTGTTTACCTCACCCTACATTATTGATACTATAAACTCTGCTTAGCCCCTGTAGGAGAGGAAAAAAAATAAGGATTTTTATACTAATCTGTTTTGTAATATCATAGCTTCCTTGTTGCTGTGGGATAACAATGGAAGTATTATTATTTTATCATCTCTCAAACCCTAGAAAACATATTTTTATCAAGGTATCTCCAGAGGGTAGCCTTTCCTTCGATTGCCCAAGCGCCAAACCTTAGAATTTGCCAGACAGTCTGTTCTGGGCCATGTCCCTGAACTGTTAGGTCTTGGATACTTTTCAGAAGCCCATAGATTCAATGGGCAACATTAATGGCACCACTAACAAGAGAAGCTGCCTTACTCTTCTAAGTTACAGTTCTACCTGTAGAACTATACTCACATTTTCTCAAGAGAAGAGGTGGTTTGAATGATGGCACTTAACCTTCATCTCCACCTACATCACACAATGTTTCACCCTAGGACATTGATTTGTCCTTCTATTAGACTTTCTCTAATTTCTCCTCCAGGACCACTCTGTATAGACAGACTTGGAAGCCATTTTTGTTGTTATTTAAATCATACATAGCTGTGTTTCAGTTTTATATGTAAACATTTCCAAAACTATAGCTTTAATTTTTCTTTCATGTGTACTTTACTTCTTTAAGTTGTTCTTTATCTTACAACCATCCTCAAAGTAAACATCATTATACACCAGTTGCCTAATCTGTTTGAACATGGAGAGGGACAAAGCTTTTGTGCTTACTAGAATATTCACTCAGAATTCCAAAATGAACCTTTAACAGAATACTGAAGTTTGTTTCTGCAGACAGAAAGTATGGAGTGTCCCAGCATATAAATGAACTCTCTTTTACCTGTAAGTGAGCTCTGATTTCAAGTTGATGAGCAAGTTCTTGTACTTGCATTTCTGCTCATCATGGCACACTCTTGTTGAATTATTCTCAACTCATAAGCATTTAAAGAGGCAAGACACATTGTTTTTCTCATTATTACAGGAAGTGGCAACTTAAGCAACTTTCTAAACCCTTTCAAACCCCAAGCTCTGATGATGGACTATACTGGTGATTGCTCACATGTGGGAGCCTATTTTACGTCATCTCCAGAGGTGCTGATAGAATGGAGCTCTGGCTTTCCTGCTACTGACCACATTGTCTCATGGCTTTATTTCCTTTTTTGATCATTTTCATACCTCACTGCATCTCAAGATCAACATATGGGGTAATGTACCTAAAATAACTCTGCAGTGTGATCAACTTGAATACAAAGGGTTATATTTTCCTGTTTATATTCTCAACATTTAGAGTATTGTCTGGTGCAATGCATCATTCAGTAACCATTTTTTCTTAGAATACATGCTCAAACAAATGTCCTTCCTTATATGTGTACACATACTCTCAGAAATACTTGACACCTACCATACCATGGCCCGTTGCACAAATCTGTCGATGCTAACATGAAGCCATCCGACTGGAGAATACCATATTGCTCTTACTGTGTAGAAAGAAGGCATGCATAACTCAGAGGAATTCGCCCCTGGAGTCAGCCCATTTTTATCTATCTTCTATCATAAGCCTGAGTTATGTTCTGGTGAGACCTCCAAAAAAGGGGTCTGGGTTTGCTCTTTTTGTGTTTAGAATGGGCTAATGATGGTTCTCCATATTACCACCAGAACCACTGTTGGGCAAATAAGTTTGTAAAATTTTTGTTATTTGACTTTGCTCACTTTTATTGTTAAAAATGGCTGCTGCCCACATGAAACAGCTAATTACCTTCCTTCTTGGGAAGGGGCTTTGCTATGCTAATGTATGTTGGAGGAGGGGTTTTCACATCCAAAAGTTTTAAGAAGAAGGAGAAGGAAGGACGAGGAGACCACATTTTTGCAGAGAAGAGGCAGCCAAGATCGTGGGGTGCTGAAAGAGAAGCCAGATTGTGCAAAGTTTGTGCAGAGAGAAGCAGATGGGGAACCAGAGGGGACTGAGCTGGTGGGGGGCCTTTGATTCTAGGAAAACCTGGATGTGTCAGTAGCTTTGTGAGTGCTGAGTGAGTGGGGTTTGGTGCCCTGTGTGTTTTTACTCACCTGCTGGGTGCGAAGCTAGAATAAAGAAATGGCCCATCAGTTTTCAGCTCTACTGTTTCTCTCCTGTCTGTCCGAATTCAATGAGAACCTGCACCTGCATGGTGGCTGTGACCGCCACAACTACTGACCATACAACCAACCAACTAGACACCCCACTCAGATCATCAGAGGCCAACATGTACACTTACCCGCTAGCGATGGAATGACAGAACAAAATGAAAACAGTGGGGCCATTTTTAAATAACTACAAAGCTGTTACTGTCAAGTGAAGGGGGCCGCAGTGCCAAAACAAGAGGCTTAGAAACCTTTCCAGTAAAGGTGGGAGTATAAAAATGTTGGAATGGACCTATTATCTAGCTTCAATAATTAACAATATTTTACAAATCTTGCTTCTTCTTTCATGCCATACTTATTTAACTGTTTTAGTTATTGGAATATTTTAAACCAACTTCAGCTATTTTATCATTTCTCCTATAAGTATCTGGCATATATTTCTAAATAGATAAAGACATTTTAATACTTAATCACATTATTATTTTCACACTGAAAAGTGAAGAATCCCTTAATATTATCTAATACCCAAGAAGAACTTTATATAGTTAATGTTTCTTAAACCTCTTTCCGCCTGACCAGGCGGTGGTGCAGTGGATAGAGCGTCGGACTGGAATGCAGAAGGACCCAGGTTCGAGACCCCAAGGTTGCCAGCTTGAGTGCGGGTTCACCTGGTTTGAGCAAAGCTCACCAGCTTGGACCCAAGGTTGCTGGCTCGAACAAGGGGTTAATTACTCGGTCTGCTGAAGGCCCACAGTCAAGGCACATATGAGAAAGCAATCAATGAACAGCTAAGGTGTCACATTGAAAACCTCTTTCCTTCTATAAACTTAATTTTCCTGTAAAAAAATAATGCCTTCTCGTCTTGCTTTATGTAATGATCAGTAATTTAAGGGGTTGTAAGTCTGACTCATTCATTTATAAAGCTTTCCATCAACCTTTTATTTAATCGTTTTAGCAACTCTAGATGCTCCCAAATATATATGGATATATATAAATTTCATATGTGTTTACTTATAACAGATTTGCAAATTAAATATTCTTTATTTCTTTTTTTGTTGATCAACACCTATTCTGGAATCCCAATTGAAGTGCTTGTAAAGTGAAAAAGTCTTCACCATTTTGCTTAACATGGTATTCTGTGTAGGCAAGAGTTTTCATGTTACCCTGGAATTGTCCATTGGTGTTCAAAATTGGGGCTAAAACACATGGCTTTTAAAGAGAGCCACAAAACCCCAGGGCCAGATTGACCCTCAACAATTATGAAGAGTGGAGAGAACTGGACCTACCCGATCAATTCCATACTCATAATCAATCTCAATAGCAGAAGACAGAGGAATGATGTGGAGTTTAGGATGTGAGGGCAGGTGCGCTTTCTTTTCTGTAGTTAAGATCAGAGAGTGAAGTGCCTTGTCTGTCTCCCAGTGACACAGGAGACTTCCCAGGGTATTGCTCTGGAGCCTCCTCTGGAAAAGGAGGCTGCACAGTCACTATGGAAAAATCCCAGGCCTGCTGTTAAGGACCACCTTCACGTTGGAAGTGCTGCTGCCTGTTTATGGTGCTTTCAGGCATAAAAAGGAGATTTACTTAACACTTTGGGGGCAATCATTAGAGAAAAACATTCAGAGCTGTCATGTGTATAACTTACCAGTCAGGACAGTTCAGCAAACCCCTTCTACAGGGACTATCTGTTTTTGAGATGAGGGATATGGCTTAGTTTAACTGATGCTTGTGTCACTGAAAAAATAGCCAGGGCTCTTGGAACAGAGTTGAGCTGATGCAAGAATTACCTGGTGTGCTTTTTACAGACATCTCATCTTTGAGTTTAATATGAGGCATTAACAGTTTATCTTTCAGTTGATCACACATAAAATGGAAGATCTGGCCTAATCTTTTAAAAATTAAGAATACTTAAAAAAAAAAAGGAGGAATTAAGTTTGGATGACATAAATGCTAACAACTTTCTAAAATCTCATTTAAATGTACCATAAGAATATGTCTATTTGTGTGTATCTTAAGTCTCTTCTGTAGAATAACACGTGTAGGATGAACATGTATTACCCAAGAGCTGAAGGGCTCCGCAAGTGTTCAAGTATTCTTTTTGAGTAAGGAGAGGGTCTATCTGAGTGGTTAGAAATCATTCTAAATAGTCAAGTTACATTTCCATCATAAATGAGTACAGACTAATAACCATAATTGAATCCTTTTAATGACAGAAGTTCTTGAGGCTTGTCAGTGTAATTATTAAGAAACTTCATTTCATTGTGTAAAGGAAGCATAAGTGTTTGAGTTCTTAAACCCGGATATTAGTAATTTTTGTGGAGATTTCTGATCAAGCTGCCATTCTTGTAATTTTTGTGATTCATCTAGTCCTCCAGGGAGGATTCTGTGGTTTCTGGTTAATTAAGCTTTTCTAGGATGAGAGCCCCAAACCACACAACAGAGTGCTCACTGGCCACATTAATACCCAGCGTCTTGCCTGGAGGGAACAATACCTCTACTGATGACCAGGCCACAGCACAATGCTGACGAAGAGGCTGTTCTAATGGATGTCTGCAAATAGAAAAAATTACTTCTCAGCCCTTTACCAGTTTGTTTTTTGGTCCTTTGTTCAGCATAAAATGGAAGACCTACTGCCAGAGATGGTTTGGAACATTTACAATATTCTCCGATATACTGAGGCAAAACGTAGAGGCTGATGGTGGTGAGTTATTTGTGCTCTCTTCTCCTTAGTTCCCCTCTAGATATAAAATAAAATTAGAGTAATGGACATAATTAACTCTGAGTCTCCTCTCAGAAGAATAATTTATTACCAGGTTAAAACCCCTTGAACCAGAACTCTAAGTGATTTGTAGTGATTATTATACAACACTTTCACATTTTTTTGCTGACCTAGTTTACTTTTTAAAAAAGAAGGGAAGAAGAGACTGAATATGGAATAAAAATGAGTCTTACTCATTTCACCAATTGTGCTAATTTTGTCAGGCTA
Organism: Saccopteryx bilineata; assembly: GCF_036850765.1. Lineage (NCBI taxonomy): Eukaryota > Metazoa > Chordata > Mammalia > Chiroptera > Emballonuridae > Saccopteryx > Saccopteryx bilineata. The sequence continues at coordinate 164,810,438 of NC_089494.1, forward strand.
TTTCTTAAAACCACCTGGGAACCAGTATATTCTTAACTCATTGGCTATGTCAGGGTAACTGAGATTTTAGTCCTTTTGGTCCTATAAAGGGTGTTGAAGATGCCGTTGATGATATGGGTCACCCAGTTGTAGTATTTGTGATCAGGACACTTATTGAGCAGTATAACCTGCAAGTCTTTGTTCTCAAAAAGTTTGGACTCATATCGAGAAGAAAAAAGCCAGAACACAAATGGAAATTTGGGAGATAAATCCACAGCTGACATCTATAGTGAGATACAGCTAAATCAAAGTTCTTTTCCATCTGTGTCTTCAGACGCATAGTGCTAAGGAGTGAGGCTAACAAAAGGACACCTTCACCACCCAGGGAGAAGTGTAGAGCTAGACTGAAGTTGGAAAATTGAAGTAACGGCAAATATTTAAATGGCAATATGAAACAAAGCATAGGAGCAATAAAAATCACATGTATGGAGAACTTGACAATTAGCTGGACTGGAGACTGAGTTTGGAGTGTGCAGAGTGAGTTTCGTGAAAATATGTTAAATGTGCAAGATGCATTATTCTAATGCCACATTTTATCTCTGCCCTTTGGCTGGGCCTGGAAATGTGTTACAAAAAATAATGGAACTTGGTGCAGGGTTTTAATTATATGTGTACTTGACGTCTGATTGATGATTTGCTCCGATGATTTCAGATGCGCTCCTCCTGCTCATCTCTGCTCATGTCAGGGACAGGTGAGGGCACTTATGGTAATTCCCACAATTGGAATTGTTTGTATTGTATCAACTATTATTTGGAGAAATCTAGACTTAAAAGCTGCAAATTGAAGTCCCTCTTTCCTCTTTAACATAATTAACTCTAATGATGTAACTAATTTGGATTTCATTGCAAACCTTTCCTCTTTAACTATTCAGAGGGGGATGACTACCAGCTAAGGCAGAAAAGGGTAATAACAATAATAATAATAATTCATCAGGGCATGGTGGAGTAGAGTTTTTGCAAGCTTAAGTGGTTTTTGATCTTCTTTAGTGGAAAAAGAGAAAATAATTCATCTATTATAACTTCTATTTATTGCTCTTTGCAGAATGTAAATGTTCTGATAGAAGCCGAAGGGAAATGAGAGAACCAAATTTGTCGCATTTCAAACTGTGCTCATAATTTTATTTCTTGTCAGCTTTGCCTCGTTGCAGAGGTGAAGACAACTGTGTCCTTAACTTCCTTTCCATTAAGATCAATACTAAACTGATAAGCAGACGCTGGAGAGGCAGTAATAAACTAACTGCCGCTAACAAATCAGGATCTCCTGTCTAATTATCTGCTGGATTAAACAATGCAAGCGTCTGATATTTCCCGGCATATGGGGTCTTTGAAACTTCATAGTGAGAAATTGACTTTAAGTCACACAGGGAACATGCAGCCAATGAAATATACCAATAAACATTTGATTGACATCAATTAGTTTGTTCCAAGCTTTTGCAGACAGAAACCCACAAACCACTAGTCTTTTCTTTGGGACACAGGAGTGACGTGTTAACAGATTGATGGTATTTTAGGACCATGGCCCTGATAAAATGTATCTTTACTTGTGAACTCTGTAAAGAGTCTGACAGTGGGTTGTATAAAATCATGCCTGCCTGAAGTGTCATCCTCACATTGAGGACAAGGGGCTGCTTTATTTCATATCATTTTCCTATATTCTTAAGAACACCACCAGAACCACCTTTCGTGGAAGGGATTTGTTCATGCACACTACCAAAATGTAGCTCTCCACACCTTGTTTGATTACTATTGTTATATTCAACTGAAATATGTATTTTGCCACAAAATGAAATATGGCTTAATTCTTATCTTATAAACCCTGCCACATTCAATAGAGAAAGATGCAATTTTTTTTTCTATTTAGTAACCTAATGTATTTTCATCGCTGACAAATTCATGGGGAAATTAACATTCTTTTTATGTTATAGATTGTCCATATAAATATTTTGGGATGATAGATATTACTTGGCACGCATCTAAACCATTGTCTCAGGTTTATTTGCTTTTTCTTTGTTTCCCTGTTCTATAAAAATATTTAGATGGAGTGCTTTTGATTACCTTTTCCTAACAACTGAATTAATGGGCTTCAGATAGCATTTACCTATGTTTCATGTTCCTGTTTTTGAATGCTCTTGATCCCATGTGAGAAATAAAGCAAAACAGAACTAATAAGCAGTGTGTGATGACAGATCTTCTGGAATTGGGAAAATACACAATTGAAAAACACAATGTAGAAAACAAACACATAAAAATACGAGGGCATTCTAGACTTTGCCAAACCATGAAACCCATCGTTTTCTGTGTCCACTTTTAGTCTTTTGATTGTTAGTTAGATAAAGTGTATGCATATGCTTGTGTATGCAGGCAAATTGCATATGTCAGAAATTACTCTGAAGCTTTCCTTTGTGTATGTGTGTAAACAGTGTACTTTAAATTCTTTCATTGTATTCTCTTTTACTTTAATGGAAAACAAGAGTTACAATTATTAAAAGTATTTAAAATGACCATTCTGAGGCACAGTCATGATTTTCCATTCAGCATGTGCTTTGTGGTACAGAAAAGAGACTTACTAAAACCTTACGTAGAGTTTCACCAAGGCAAGTGGCTTCTGATCTGTGAGTCTTCGATTTCTTATTGGTAAAATGTACGCAGTATTTTTTTCTGTCTCAGAATAACTGGTCAAAGAAGGAAATGTAACACTATGTCTACCACATGGATGAGGCTTAATCCTGCATATCTCTTTTTATTAATTATTTTATCATCTATTAACAGCCCCCTGTATGTAGTTTTGTCTCTTGGGATCACATGAACAAAATTCCCCTAAATGAGGGCTTGATGCTTAACAGAAGACTGTCATCTGAATAACTAAGGTATTGTGAGAAGTGAGCCTAATTTGGCAATTTAATCCTATTACCTAAGAGGCGATATAACAAAACCTATGTAATAAAAATATAATATTCAATAAAGGAACATTAAAATTATTGGAAAAACTAATTTAAAGTTTCACCTTCATGACTGTGACACCTAACAAGAGACACAATTGTGAGAAAATTGCTCTTCATTTTGACATGTTCTTCATCTTCAGGGTCTCAGAATGACTTCTGATAATCAGGAATCTTTTACTGGGGTTATGTGAGGCATGCGACTATCACACTTTGATTGCATTTCCTCTGAATTCAGAGAAAGAAAGTGATTTTCCTTATTTGAGGTAAGTAGAGATTTTATTTCTTTGAAATGAACATATTCCTTCTAAAGCACTGAATTTGGTGCTTAGAATTCTGATTATGTCCTAGAACTGCAAGTTTGGTCAACTAATGTAGATTTAGTTTGAGTGTGTGTGTGTGTGTGTGTGTGTGTGTGTGTGTGTGTTTGGGGGTCATTCTTTGACTCTGCTTATAATCTTAAACAAAAAAAAATAGATTATTATTTTACTTTTCTTATTTCTTAAATTCAACTGTATATGGCATCCCCTCTGGTTGTGAGTTACCTATACTGGGCTGTTCCATCGTATGTCAGACACACCAGCTGAAGAAGTGAGCTCAGAAGAAATATGACCTCTCCAAGGTTAGTACCACCCCTCACCCCCTACTCTCTCCTCAGTGCTACCATGCCCTTGCTCAACAAATATGTCTAGAACAAATAAGTAATATGTGTAACACATTCCACTCTCAAGGATTTTTATACACTTGTCATGATGGAGGTCAAGATAATATCATGTGACATTAGAGAGATGATCTGACAAAATGTTGTTATTTACAAGTTATTTCAGGGAAGGAAAGAATATCAAAAAAGGACTGTATTAGATTTTTTTTTTTTTTGGCTGGGCTTAATCTGTGGAGAAATTTGAATTTTCTTTCCCAGAATCTCTGTCCTAATGCATCCTGGGAGGAGAAATGTGTTCTCTGAAGCCTAAAGAGAGAACAAAACGAAATGCTGTGTTAAAATCCACAAAACGTCCTTAGTACTCAACAAAGGATCTGCTGTGATCTTTGATTACTTTTCTCAATAAATTACTACCTGCACTTAATGCTGCAAAACAAAGAATTTCATCGACACTCTATGGGCTGTTTTAAACAAAAAATTAAGAAAGGAAATGCTCGAAAGCAAAGCCCTGTTTCCATACATACATTTAATAGTACACTCCATTACAGTGTGACTATAATTACTAAAGTGTCATAGGGCTTGATTATTTTGTAAACCTCAAACTAAATTTCCTTCTCTAATTCTACCTAATGTCCTGGCAAACACGCAGTCAACTAGGGATGAGTTTTGACATGGTGTAGCTCCTGAGTATGTGAATTTCAGAAAACCTGGGTTTGAATCTTAGCTCTAAAATTGCTTGCTAAGATTACTAGGCTTTTAACCCTTTGATTATCTTTTTTCTTTAACTGTGAAAAAAGTTATGGCAGCAATGATGTCACAGAATTTGATAAGGTGTGTCAGGGACTATGTAATATAACACATCTGTTAGGTAAGTCTCTTTCAGTCTGCCTGATTCTTAAATGAATTCATGTTGATTTCATTTGTGTTGCTTTTTCATGGTCACATTTTCCATAAACCAACAAATGTTGTCATTGCTAAGCAGTCCTGGTAGGAGTGCAATAATGCTTTATAGGTTGTTTATCTTTCCTAAAACTCCTGGTTGTTTTGCTGAAAATAATTAGAAATCAAAGAGTGAAATGAGTGGTCACATACAGCATCACAGCCTTAGGTTAAGACAACCAGACAGATTCTTTAGTTTAATTTATTTTAAGCCCCTGTTGTTTAGATAAAAGTATAGTAACTCTATTTTTAAATAACAGTTATTGAGTTACATTGGATTAAAGCAAAGAAAAACTTTCTTAAAATTTTTAGGAACCAATTTTCTTCTGTTTAATGTTTTTAATCTTTTCTGACTTAGCAGAAATAAAACTGAATGACTATGGTCCCTAGATCTTTAGGTACTTAGAGAAGTTTTAAAAAAAAGCACCAGGATATGGGAAATCAATATTTTGTGCACTGTTTAATTGTAACATCTGAATAAGTACTTAATGTGCTATCTTTACCTACTATGAATCAAATATGTAGAGATAAGAGTATTCATATTTTTTTCAGTTAATGGAAATGTCAAAAGAACTTCCAAACATGAATAAAATTTCTCCCATTTGCCTGACTGGGTGGTGGCGCAGTGGATAGAGTGTTGGACTGGGGTGCAGAGGACCCAGGTTCGAGACCCTGAGGTTGCCAGCTTGAGCGTGGGCTCATCTGGTTTGAGCAAAGCTCACCAGCTTGGACCCAAGGTCACTGGTTCCAGCAAGGGGTTACTCGGTCTGCTGCAGCCCCATGGTCAGGGCACATATGAGAAAGCAATCAATGAACAACTAAGGTGTCACAACGAAAAACTAATGATTGATGCTTCTCATCTCTCTCTGTTCCTGTCTGTCTGTCCCTATCTATCCCTCTCTCTGACTCTCTCTCTGTCGCTGTAAAAAAAAAAAAAAATTCTCCTATTTCCTGCCCTTAAAGAAACACACTCACAGTTCTGAAAAGGATTCTTCTCAGAAGACCCTGCTTTTTTATGCCTCTGACCTTTCAGATCACTCACTAAGTCCTTTTAATTCATAATTCTCCAAGCTACTATTCTTCCTATTTTCTTTCCTTACTAGCCTCTGGTATTTCTGTCCTGCGAAGCACACTTGTAAGATTGAATGTCTAGTAGTGGCTTGAGGAAGACACATTTTGAGTCAAACTGTCATCATTCTTTTTTGGCAACCTCTCCTTCTTTACATTTTAAAAAAATGACTAATATTCATGTTAATATATTACACATTTAATGTGGAATTTAAAGATCTTGATGTTACTTTTGCTTTTGTCATCGTGCATCTGTGCTTAATGAGGATAAGCAATCATTGTGTCATTGTCATCTTTTGAAGGAAGTCGGGAAAATTGTGTGTGGAGCAAATAAGAGTGAAACAATTAAACCCAGTACCTTCTCACCAGTCTCTCACTGTGGAAAATCCTAAAGAATATTAGAAGTGAATTAGCCCTTGAGTTCTCCCTCTTCCATTCTCTCCTAATGGGCTGTAGGGAGAGGAAAAATGTACAGGACAAAAATACTCCCGCTGTAAACTGTCTTAATACAAAACCTCACCAACTTACAGATGGTGTCCTGTCTTATCACTGCTGAACAGACCTTGGGGTTTGAAAGAAATTTGCTTAAGTTGCCACTTCCTGACATAATGAAGAAATCAATGTGTCTTGCCTTTTGAAAGGCTTGTGAGTTCAGAATAATTCAACAAGAGTGTGCCATGGATAAGCAGAAATGCAACTTCTAGGCTTACTCATCAACTTAGAATCAGATATTACAGATAAAACCATGTTCATTTATGGACTGGAACCATCCATACTTTGTGCCTTTAAAAACAAAACTTCAGCATTTTGTTATAAGTGTCTTTGGAGATTGTGAGTGACACACTAAGATTCACAAAAGCACTGCCCCAATTCAACTAAGACTTTTAGACTGAGATGGGAAAACAATTCGTTCCAACAAAACATCCTCTGTTTCTGTGTTTAAATTATCTTTATTTATTCAAACACTTTAAGGAGGCAGGCTAACTGCCTAAAGGAGATAAAATAGCAAACGTTGTTACTTCCCAGGAACCGGATGTCATCGTGATGCAGTGATAAAACAAATAGATCTGCAGGTGGATATGACTTTATATATACATACACAGGTGGAGTCAGGCTCCTTGGTTTTCTGGGATGAGTGTATCTCTTGTTCCTGAATGGTGGGATTAATGCCTGAATGAGGTTATGCAACCTGTGGATAGTTACCTGCTGTGTTTGGGAAAAGTGATACCTCTGCATTTCTCCACACCTTTTCGAAAATGGAACCTTGCTTGTGACACCCTTTCTTCCTGAATGCATGTGGGTAAGCACACAAAAAATATAGCCTGAAAAAATTATGTTGGTTTTCCTCATTCCCAAAAGCTTGTTGTAGTGCAAATATTTGAGGCAGAATGCACACAAAAATCCAACACATTCTTCACTTTGAAAAAATTATAGATGATTTTTCCTCACAGTTCCCCTGCCTGTATAACATTTCCCCATGGCTTCTGCATCTGTCACTTCTAAGCGCACAACTCAGATGTTGCCATTTTTAATACACTGCATGGCCAGTAGTCATGGCCATCGTGGCCATTCACTGCAGGTTCTCATTGAATTTGAGCAGATGGTAAAGAAACAGTGGAGCCAAAAAATGGTGGGCCATTCCTTTATTAAAGTTTCACACCGGCTGATGAGCAACACACAGGGAAAACACTTCCCTTTCACTCATTCAGAGCTCACAAAACCCTGACACATTCTCCAGTTCCACAACCAGAAGAATCTTCTCTGGTTTCTCCTAGAATCAAAGGCCTCACCAGTCTCAGAAGAGCTTGCAAAGCCCCTCACCTCTGGTTCCCCATCTGCACTCTGCATTCCCTCTGCTCTCACTCTGCAAACATGGCTTCTCTCTCTCTCTTCTCCTTCTCTCCTTTCAAAACGCTCAGGCATGAAAACCTCTTCTCCAGCAAACATTAGCAAAACAATGGCCCTTCTCAAGCAGGAAGGTAATCTGCAATTTCACAGACCACATATACCTGGTGCTGACCAGTCCGCAATGCAAACTATAAGCAAGCAAACATAAAAATCATATTTTACAAACTTATTTGACCAACATACACATTTTAATTTAGAATAGTGTTACCAAAAATTTAGAAAGTATAGCATTTACATGAACCACACATTCAACTTTCCCCATTTTAAGCATCTTACCTTGGTATTGTACATTTTTACAATTAGTGAACATTATGTTCTCTAATGAACAATACGTTAGTCTTGTTTTATTTTAACTCAAATCCTTACTTTGCTAAGAATTCCTTAGTTTTTACCTAATGTCCTCTTTTTGTTCCACATTAGAGAATCTTCAGATCTTCTTAGCTGCACCGTGGAAGTGACAATTTCTTTGACTTTTCTCATTTTTGATGATTTTGGCAGTTTTATGAAAGACTGGTCAGGTGTTTTATGGAATGCCCTTCAATTAAAATTTGCTGTGTTTTTCTTATTAGATTAAGATTAGATATTTTGAAGAAAAATATCACAGGGAAAAGTGTTATTTTTATTACTTCATAACAAGGGAATATTCTATCACTTTGTCTCTTCATGTTGAGGCAAATCTCTTCATGTTGAGGTACATGTGATAACCCATGTACACATCTACAGATATTTTCATATGTAACTATTGTATATATATTAAGTTACGCATGAGTTTATACTTATATGTCCTATTCCACGACCTTAGTCAGTCTGCTGGTCATTCCAGTCCTCCCCCCTTACTTGTTTGTAGTCTCCACTTTCCTGTCTGTGCACTTACTTAACTGCTCAGTCACAGCATATATGTGTGTAGTGCTGTCAAAATAACTCACCTGTATTTCCTCCCATGCGAAGCAGCTTTTTCAACCAGATAGCAGGTCTTACATAATTTTTTTTCTGCCCTAGTCTTACAGACTCCACTTATTTCCAAAATTACTTGGGTCAGCATCCTGACATCCAGTACTTTAGTCCAGGGTTTTTATATATCCATAATTCAGTTAGATTGTTTTGTCCTGTTGGGCAAATGAGTTTGTAAAATCTGTATTTTCTGGATTTGCTCACTTTTATTGTTAAAAATGGCTGCTGCCCAGGTAAATTGCACTGCTATGTGAAACTGCTAATTATACCTTCCTGCTTGGGAAGGGACGTTTTTATGCTAATGTACTGGACGGGCGGGGGGGGGGGGGTGGTGTTCTCACCAAGAAAAGTTTGTGAGGAAGAAGGAAGAAGGAAGAAGAAGCAGCGAGAAGGCAGGGTGCTGAAGGAGAAGCCAGTTTGTGCAGAGATGAGGAGGGAGAAGATGAGGAACCAGAGGTGACTGAGCTGGTGGGGGCCTTTAATTCTAAGAAAACCCAGATGTGTCAGTGGCTTTGTGAGCACTGAATGAGTGGGTTTTGGAGCCCTGTGTGTTTTTGCTAGCCTGCCGGGTGCACCATTTTTTGGCTCTGTCATTTCTTTACTGTCTGCCTGAATCTAATGGGAACCCGTATGTGCCTGGCTGTGATGGCTGTGACTACTGGCCATACATGTCCCATTATGCATTTCATCCAGAGATCCCTAATCTCCTCAGGAGTTCTTTAGAAAGTTGAACACATTGAGGTTTACTCTGTGCTATAAAGTTTGATGGGTTTTGATAAACCCATAATGTCATTCTAAACAATTATTGTATCATACAGAGGAGTTTTATTGTCTTAAAAATATAGCTCAAACCTGACCTGTCATGGCTCAGTTGATCAAGCGTTGACCTGGAACAGTGAGGTTGCCTGTTCAAAACCCTGAGCTTGCCCAGTCAAGGCACGTGTGGGAGTTGACACTTCCTGCTCCTGCCCCTTCTCTCTCTCTCTCGCTCTCTCGCTCTCTCTTTTCTAAAATGAATAAATAAATAAATAAAAGTAATTTAAAAACATATATAGCTCATACCTCAGTTTTTGGGAGTACATCCAATTCTTCAGCCATACAGTTGAATTTTATTTTATGTGTCTACTATGTATAACCAGAGAGTTTGGTGTTAAGGTTTGGAAACCCCAAGGGAATCAGATATCCTTTATCTAAAATACTCAGTGAAGGAACCTTTGCAAGTCTATGGGGACTCTGTGGAAAAACCTTTACTTACCACCTTTGAGAGACTGCACAGTTGTCTTACTCTCCTTGAGCTCTTCTGCTGAAAAGTTTTGCAGTTTGTATTGGTTTAAGCAATTGAGTCTGTTAAAAAGTTAGACGTAGAAACACAATTCTATTCTATATTTAAGCATCTACTCATTCTTTTCATGTCTTTCCAAGAAGGGAGTAGATGATCAGCTGCGTAAATTATTCTAGTTTTAGTTTCTTATAAAGTTAAGATATTGAATATTTATTAAGAAATGAAGGAGCCCTGGCCTGTTTGCTCAGTGGTAGAGCGTCAGCCTGGCATGCAGAAGTCCTGGGTTCGATTCCGGCCAGGGCACACAGGGGAAGTGCCCATCTGCTTCTCCACCCCTCCCCCTCTCCTTCCTCTCTGTCTCTTTCTTCCCCTCCCGCAGGGAGGCTCCATTGGAGCAAAGATGGCCCGGGCGCTGGGGATGGCTCCTTGGCCTCTGCCCCAGGTGCTAGAGTGGCTCTGGTCACAACAGAGCGACGCCCTGGAGGGGCAGAGCATCGCCCCTGGTGGGCGTGCCGGGTGGATCCCGGTCGGGTGCATGCGGGAGTCTGTCTGACTGTCTCTCCCTGTTTCCAGCTTCAGAAAAATACAAAAAAAAAGAAAAGAAAAAAAAGAAAAAGAAAAAGAAATGAGGGGTATAAGTGAAGGCATCCAAGAGAAGGTGTGAGAAGGAAAATGCATATTTTCTTTATTAGAGGGCATTGGAGGGCAAGGCATAGCAGACTTCTACATAAGTGCTGTTCTGAGTAATCGGTAAGAAGATTGATGACTTATTTAATATAGTCACATGCTGGCCAAAGACTCAGAAAATTAAAGTTACTCATCCAGCACTTTGCTGAGAAAGTAGTAATTTTATAATTTTAAGTTATTTGGACCTCAGAAGGGTCATTTATATGATAGTCAAGAAAAGTATATTTTGAAAACCCTTATTAAAATGGAAGCATTTTCACTGAACATGTCAGGACTCATTTTCCAATATGCACACTAAATATACAAGCATTTTACAAAAAAAAAAAAAAAAAAGTACCTTTTCATTTTTTGTGTGTGTTGATGTAACCTGTGTGGGCATTTCCAAGCTTGTAATTAGAAATGTTTGTCAGAACACAGATTGTAAGACTTAATGTTCAGTTTGTTCCATACTTAATTGTAACCTTATGAATGTCCTGCTACTTATTCTATGAGATATAAATAGAACATGTTTTCCAAAAATAACAAGCAGCAGGCATAATTGCAGATATACTTCTGAAATCACTGAAATGTGAAAATAGATTATCAAGGTTTAGACACTTGAGAAAACCAATTATAATAAGTTTTTTAGTAGCTTTATGAACTATTTAGTGTTTGTGAGCAATATGATATAACACACATCAATGATATAATTAACATGCCTATATAATATCTTAGATGGCCATGTTTGCTATATTGGAAATGAGAGGTAGAAATGATTGCTTTTGGTTTACAAAAATGTTCAGTTTATACTAAATTATTAAAACAACCTCATAGAAAAAGGGTGAGCTAACATAAAAACAGAATAGTTTTTATATTTTTATTTCCATCAATGTTAGTGTTAGTATAGTACCAATAATAAAACCCTGATTCATTCATTTCTTTAAAGTTAACCTTCAAATCAGAATGAAAAAGGATGTGGCTTCATCCTTTAGCTTGGGTCACCTAAGAAAATTTCTTGAAGGTACAGTGTGACCCTTGACAGGTGTTGACAAATTAAGTAATATAGCTACCGCCTTACATGAAAAATTAATACATGACAGGTAATGATAAATTTCTTTCAATCTACATACACCCAGAAAAGATGGAAAACGATTGCACTCTAAATATGTTTGTTTCTCTAAGGTTGCATCTATTTTCAGCTTCATGGTATTGTGCAAGAATTATTAATAGGTTATTAATAGCAAGAGGTAACATTAGTCAAGAATAAAAGCAGTTGCTGAGCAGGGTGTGTCCATGGGCTGAATTTGGTGTTCTTAAGTTTTGCTAATGCTGCCTTCAGATGAGCTACTGACACAGGAGTCACTCATTGCATCTTGGTCCTCAGAGACCTCAAGGCCTGTAGAAGGAATCCCCAGGAGGACCCTGCCTATTAATGCCAATAGATTCATCAATATTTCAACACGTAAGTCAGGACCAATCATGACAACCATATAGGGCATTTCAACATTGTTGATAACAAGATATAACATCAAGCTTACTTCTTAACTTATTCAACTTATGATTGTATAGCCCAGGGGTAGTCAACCTTTTTATTCCTACTGCACACTTTTGTATCTCTGTTAGTAGTAAAATTTTCTAACCGCCCACTGGTTCCACAGTAATGGTGATTTATAAGGTAGGGAAGTAACTTTACTTTATAAAATCTATAAAGCAGAGTTACAGCAAGTTAAAACATATAATAATAATTACTTACCAAGTACTTTATGTCGGATTTTCGCTGTTTGGCAGAATCTTTATAAAACAACTTACTATAGTTAAATATATCTTTTTATTTATACTTTGGTTGCTCCACTACCTCCCACCATGAAAGTTGGAACACCCATTAATGGGCAGTAGGGACCAGGTTGACTACTACTGATATAGCCAGTACATTTTCACTGTACAAAGCACTTGGTTATGGATTTGAGTAAGAAAGTTCCTGCTACATGAAATCCACTATTCTCAGGAAAAAAATATGACCTTAATTATAAAACAGTTCTAGTGTATCTCTTTTGAAAAGCCTTTAGCTTGTAAAAGTCTACTTTGCTCTCATTGAAAATCTAATCTTTGTATGATTCCCTTATTATCTTTCAAATCTGTCTGAGGCTTTTCCATTTTTCCTCATAGTAAGGCAAATATATGAATCCTAACTATTCTAAGTACACAAAAAATCAGGGTATATTTGTAATGAATTTATTTTATAGACTCTTTCTTGATGATAATATCCCCCCAAAATACCTTGTTTAGCTATATAAAAACATATGAAATTAGGTCTCAACACATTGTTCATAAAAATAAATTTCAGGTTAGCTAAAGCCTTAAATATGAATGACAGATCTTTTAGAAAATGATATAGAATAATATCATTTATCTTAAGAGAAGTATGTTATTTCTTAAACAGAATACATCCCCTTTTTTAAGCTTTTGAAATATAGTTTTCTAATTTGAATGTTGTGCAATGTACTAATCTTTTGCTTTATGGTGTGTGCTTAGTTTATACCCTATACCTCATAATTCCCATGTCTCTGTGTGTCTGATTTTTCTGGTTATTACTTTTTTTCTAGTTCTTGGTCACACTGACATATTTCCTTAGTGTGTGTATATATGTATATTCTTATTAACTTTATGTTTAGCTGTGTTTTACCATTGGAAACACTTTGACTATTGTTTAAAGGCTCTATATTATTTGCTTTTGCTTTTGTCCAGTATAAACCCAGATGCATTTAAAAATAAGTTCATATGTGAAGCTCTTCATAACATATAAGCTGCATATATTTTAAGGTCACAAATTGATATGAAATAGGCCACAGGTAGCCTTTAAACAGAAGAGCACAGCATTTTGGATTTCAAGTGGTGTAATCTTGTCTGCAGTGGAGGCCAGTCCTGAGAAGACAGAATGAGAAATGTCTTCCGCCCATGCCTGTAAGAGTCACACCACACACCAAGGAACCCCTGGGGTAAGCTTCTACCTCTAATACTTTTTTATCTCTCTCATTTCCCACTTCTCTTTCCCTTAATATATAAGCATCTCAACTAAGCATTAACATATATTTTTGTAAAAATACATATTCTATTTCGAATTACATTAATAATCATATTGACTATTATAACTATTTAAATAATCAATTTTTCATTTTTTCCCCTGCATTAGGATTGTTTAGGATATTTTCCCCAACATACTATCAGAAAATCGTTAATCATTAGCTCTTCTTGTGTTCCTTTTACCATTATCTTTCCCTTCTTTCTGTTTTTAAATGGTCATTTATTCTTGGAAATTTCTGAAATTCTTATTATTTGATTTTTTTCTCACTTCCTGGTATCAATAGCAATACAATTCAGAGTTTTAAAACTGTAATTCAATAAATGTTTTCCAGGAGTTTGAGAGATGATACATGGAAATGAGAGTCTCTGTAAGCACAGTCACTTTTTGTTCTGCAGCTGAGTAACTAAACACCCATGAGAATATTTGCTTGCAATGTCAAATTGCCGATGCATTAATGCAGGAACTGAAATACATTTCCACAGACTTTAGTTTAGCATTTTCTTTATTAAAATATGTATTTTTAGTATTTGATAATCTACAAATGAATATTTTTTGCAGAGTGACTATGACTGTTTTCCATAAGGCTGTTGAGTTTGTATACTTTATATGATGACATGTTATTTGAAAATTGTAAAAAAACAAAACAAAACAAAAAACCATAGTTGTAAACAGTGATGTATGAGTGACAGGAGAAAATAAGGTCCATTCTGCAGCATTCATGGCTATGGAAATCTTAAAGTGAATGATAAAAGTGCCATGGTTATTGAAGGGCAGTGAATTCTGAATGCCATGACAAATGGAACGTATGCTATCTTGGAAATTGGGGAGCACCATGGTGAATGTGAATGCAAATCTCATCTACAAATTAGACACACACAATCTTGTGCTTGCTGGGCACTTTTTTTTTACAGGGACAGAGAGAGAGTCAGAGAGAGGGATAGATAGGGACAGACAGACAGGAACAGAGAGAGATGAGAAACATCAATCATCAGTTTTTCATTGCGACACCTTAGTTGTTCATTGATTGCTTTCTCATATGTGCCTTGACCACGGGCCTTCAGCAGACGGAGTGACCCCTTGCTCGAGCCAGCGACCTTGGGTCCAAGCTGGTGAGCTTTTGCTCAAACCTGATGAGCCCGCGCTCAAGCTGGCAACCTCGAGGTCTCGTACCTGGGTCCTCTGCATCCCAGTTTGACGCTCTATCCACTGCGCCACCACCTGGTCAGGCTGGGCACTTTTATAGGTGAGGAACTTGTCTGTGACTTGGTTTGAGAACATCTTCTCTATGAGCCATTCAAGAGCAATATAAAAAATGCAACCATTGGGCAGTTCTATTTTATTAGTTAAATAAAAAAACATTTCTGAAAAAGAATCTAATTCTTTTCACCATCAAATTTAACTTAAGTAAAGTTACCTGGAAGTCTACTATTTGTGTTAAACATTCATTCTAGACAGAGAGAAAGAGAGAGAGAGAGAAAGAGAGAGAGAGAGAGAGAGCGCTAAAGACCTTGTATTAATGCAAAAGGGAAGGACTTAACATATAGTTTCATATAAGTTATACATTCATCCCTATTTCCCCCCCAAACTTGTAGTTGTTTAGATAAAAGGTAAACAATATAGAAGAGGGAGGTAATTACTTTTAGAATGCCAGAAGAGACTGTGGGATTACTCAACTTTGATAAAAGATAGTTTTCCGACTTCCTACTTCTCTACTGCTTGCCATGGAGATAGCATATGTATTTTTAAATTGGCAATTATCATTTTAATCTCCATTATGGGTTTAGAACCTTTGCTTGCACTGAATCAGTGTGACTTTAAGTAAAAGTCCATTTATTAAATCTTTTTTATTAGGCTTTTCATTATGCATGCTTGTAGAGATCTTAATAGAGATGTTAAGTAATGAAATTTTGCAAGTCCTTAAAATTTTCATAAATCTCCATAAATTGTCTCTTTATAAGAAACCTGCTTTCATTGTGTCTGATTTTTATTCATATGCAACCAAAATGTTAATATACTTTAATTAGAGCTAATATGATTTATCTCTTCACTCATTATATAAGTTAATTTTCTTCTCTAAAGAAGTCCTGTTTTCAAATTCTCTCCAGCAGTGTAGAATTAAAGTAATTATAGTTTGGCTCAGGAAATTAGTCATGAAGGTTCATGAATGCTGAAATAAATTGGAGTTTTCACAGGATAGATTAGGTCATATGCTTTACAGAAGGAAAAAGGAGAAAGAAAATGATTTCTGTTACTGAGTTTCCTGCTGAGGCTATAATGAAGGTATATAAAACAAGTCTGGACTTTGAAACACCCAAGACAGAGAGAATGGTCATCATTTTTATGACTTACAATTGATCAAAGTGGTTTAGAATGCATTCATTTAGAATCTAGGCATGCTTCCCACACTGAACAAGAAACTGCTCTTTATTCAACATCTGGTTTTATAACATTTTTGGCTTCGTTGAGTGATGAGCTCCAAAAATGTTCTAAAATTTATCATAAATTTAAAAATGATCTGTCTTTTTTGTTTCAGTAAGGACGTCTTCTTTGTCTATATGTTCAACAATGTCCCTCTTTACCCCTCCTTGCATACTTTCACAATGACGTCCCCAAACCATCAAAAGTAAATGCAATTATATTATTGCGTGTCTTTTCACACATACAAAAGGTATCAGTCATGAAATATTTTCTAGGTACTAAAATTCACCCATAAACAAGGCATTTATTTGTTTTAAAATTAATAGTAAACACATTTATTTAAATTAAATAGTAGCTTTACAAATATGTTCTTTTTGAATAAAAGAGAAAAAGTATTTTTGGAAAATACTTCTGTGAAAAATATTTCAATTCTGGATGCACAAAAATAGAAGGGAAATAAAGTTCATATGAAAAACTGATAACTACAATGTAAGGGGAAAAAGAAAATAAATGTAGAAAATATATTACAAAATTAATTTCTTCTATTCTAGCATTACAGTATCACAGGGAAGGATATTTCCAGTTTTTTATTCTTGTATGCAAATTTCAGAAATAGTACTTACCATATTTACCCATGTATAAGGCACACCATTTTTTGAAAAATTTGTGGCCTAAAAACTGGCTGTATCTTATACAGTGGTTGTAGTCTATGCTTTTTTTTTTTACTTGCATTTCCTGCTTTTTTGCACTGATGATGAGTTGTATGAATTTTTTGATGAATAAAACTTGAGTTTATGCCTGAGGGTGGGTGGGCTGGAGGCCGGTGTGGTGGCAGGAGCTGAAGTGGCTGGAGCACACACATAAAACCCCACCAGCAGGGGCAGAGGCTGCAGCTGTGGTCCAAGCACATGTGCACAAGCCTTCCCGCAGCTGTGGAAGCAAGGGCAGCCATGGAGGCAGCCTGAGCAAGTGCGTGCAAGCCTGCCCACAGCAGTGGAAGCAAGGGTGACCATGGAGATGGCCCAAGGGGGCACACGGAAGCCCATAGTGGCCACAGTGGCAAAAGTCACAGCAGCCTGAGTGCAAGCACAGAAGCCCACCCTCTGTGGTGGAAGCTGCAGTGGCCGAAAAAGCAGGCCGGCACTGGCAGCGCCCAAAGTCTGAACACCGGAGCTGGTGGCAGCAGTGGTGGTGGGCTAGTGGACAGGCCACACATTAGGAACTCAGAGGCCACATCCACTGGACTCCTGTGGCCACACCCTTCTGAGAGATGAAAAAGAAGAAAAAAATAAACTAAACTAAAAAAAAAAAAAAGGTCTGGATAGAATGACACCTGAGGCTAAAGGGCAAGCCACATCCAATACTGTGCCTAATCTCTGAATTACAGTACAAGCCCAACATGTAGCTAGCAATAAGAGGTGGCAGAAAGCAAATCTCAGGGGAACTTGAACTTTTAAATGAACTTTCCCCAGGCCAAGAGTAGATAAAAGCTAGCTTAGGAGTCTAGCTGATATTTACAATGGCACCTGGGCCCAGCAGAGGCAGCCACAAGATCTAGATCACCTGTAGCTCCAAAATGGTTGATAAGGGCCAGTCATAGGCAGCAACCCCACTGATCTGCACCAGGCTCCAGCCAAGGAAGTCCAGAGTGGGCATGTCCAGCAGCCAGATATGGAGAGCATCAGTTCAAGACCTAACAACCTCTGTTAGAGTGCTATCTTAAGGAAGGACTTCTCACACTTGACCTAGCTAAGACACAGAAAATGACAACACAAATAGCAAAAAGAACAGTGACAGCAGACAAGTAGCCCACAACAGACTACAAACAATAGCTGATGCCAACCCATGAAGATCTAGAAAAAACACTACTGGAAATTGGAGGCAGAAAATACCAAGCCTAGACTCAGCTAGCCATACAAGCAACACATCCAAAGAAGGAGTCTGTACACAGACAAAATGGGAAGACAGAAAGGCAATCCAAATGAATCAACAAGAGAAATCCCCAGAAAAAGAACTGAATAAGATGGAAATAGCCAAATTATTGGATGCAGGGTTTAAAGTAATGATTGTCAGGATGCTTAAAGATCTTAGGGCAATGATGGCTGGACATAATGAGCCCCTAAATAAAGAGATAGCAAGCATTAAAAAGGACATTAAAATTATAAAAAAGAACCAGTTAGAAATGACAAATTTATCAGAAATAAAGCCTACTCTGGAAGGAATTAAAAGTAGACTAAATAAAGCAGAGGATCGAATCAGCAATTTAGATGGCAAGAAAACAAAAGCACAAAAACAGAGCAGCAAAAAGAAAAGAGGTTCAAAAAGTCTGAGGAAACTCTAAGAGAGATCTGTGACAACATGAAGAGAAACCCCACCCACATCATAGGGGTTTCTGAAGGAGAAGAGAAAGAACAAGGAATAGAGAATCTGATTGAAAAAGTTATACCTAAAAACTTCCCTAAATTGATAAAGAAAAATGTCACACAGTTCAAGTAGTACAGAGAATCCCGTTAAAGAAGAACTCAAAGAGACCTACACCAAGACACATCATAATTAAAATGCCAAAATTAAGGGGAAAAGAAAGAATACTAAAAACTGCAAGAGAAAAGCAGTCAATTACCTACAGAGGAGCCCCATAAGGAAGATATCTGACTTCTCAACAGAAACACTTGAAGCCAGAAGGGAATAGCAAGAAATATTCAAAGTAATGCAAAACAAGAGCCTACAACCAAGACTTCTTTACCCAGAAAGACTATCATTTAAAATTGAAGGAGAAATAAAAAGCTTTCTAGACAAAAATAAAACTTAAGGAATTTCTTACAATCAAATGAATACTGCAAGAAATGTTAAGGGGCCTGCTGTAAACAGAAGAAAGGGTGAAAAAATCTAGAAAAAGAAGAATGTAGATATAAAGAATAAAATAGCAATAAACAACTACATATCAAATAATAACCTTAAATGTAAAGGAATTAAATGCTCCAATCAAAAGACATAGGGTAGCTACATAAATAAGAAAACAGGACCCATACATATGCTGTCTACAAGAAACCCACCTCAAAACAAAAGAGACACACAGACTGAAAGTAAAGGGATAGAAAAAATATTTCATGCAAATGGAAATGAAAGTAAATCTGAGGTAACAATACTCATATCTGACAAAATAGACTTTAAAACAAAGACTATAGAAAGGGATAAAGAAGGTCACTACATAATGATAAAGGGAGCAATCGAACAGGAAGATATAACTATTATAAATATCTATGTGCCTAATATAGGAGCACCTAAATTTATAAAGCAGATTTCAATGAACATAAAGAGAGATCAACAGCAGTACTATAATAGTAAAGAATTTTATACCCCACTAACATCACTGGATAGATCCTTAAGAAAGAAAACTAACAAAGAAACCATAGCCTTAAATGACACACTCAACTGGATTTAATAGATATCTTCAGAACCTTTCACCCTAAAGCAGCAGAATATACATTCTTTGCAAGTGCTCATGGTACATTCTCTAGGATAGATCACATGCTAGGAAACAAAACAAATCTCAATAAATTTAAAAAGATTGAAACATATCAAGCATCTTCTCTTGGCATGAAACTAGATATCAACTACAATAGAAAAACTTAAAAATATTCAAATTCTTGAAGACTAACCAGCATGTTATTAAATAATAAATGCGTTAACAATGAGATCAAAGAAGAAATAAAAAATTCCCTTGAAGCAAATGAAAATAAACATACAACTCAAAATTTATGGAACACATAAAAGCAGCCCTGAGAGGGAAGTTAATAGCATTACAGGCATACCTTAAAAAGCAAGTAAAAGAAGTAAGGTCAGGGAAATGATACCGTAAGGGGTGCTCCCGATATCTCCTCCTGAAATTTCAACAAATTCAACAACTAGAGACAGAGAAACAATCTCAGGAGCATCTGAAATATACACACAGCAGACAAAGATATGATTAGGCAAAAAAGTGGCTGAATATATAATCCACTCTGAAGGAAATAAGATGGAGAATGGAGTATTCCACTTTTCTTGAGGAAGGGATGCTTTCACCTGGAACCAAGAAAAGAGAATTTGGGGTAGAGGGAAGAAGCTGGGCTAGGGTGGGTGATCAAGCATAGGAAACAGTGCGCCAGCTCAGCCTGAGATTGCAGATGCGGGACTAACGTGGGCAGCAGACTCAGACAGAGGTGGCTGGATCAGGTTGCCCAAGGAGGCTGGTGCGGGAGTGGCTTTTGGGCTTTGTGCACTCCCGGTCTGTGATTGCAGGTGGTGTGCAAGTGGCTCCACCTGGTGCCTCTGGCATGGGCGTGTGTGTTCACAGGCAGAGGAACTAGGCCCAAGATTGTCAGTAGTAGACTTCTGCATGGGCTGTAGCCAGGGTTTTTGTTTGGTCCCAGCTCCCCAACCAACTGCACGGGAAGTATGCAAGGGCCAAGATTCCTAGGCCTGGGCCAATATGGGTGGGGTGCTTCCATGAGTCTAATACAGGTTACAAAGCTCATTCTTGTGGAGCAGACCTCCGAGTACACTGCGGAAGCCATGGGGGCTGGGTTGCAGGCTTCCAAACAGAGCACAAGGGAGAAAAACCTGTGGAGATTAGAACCGCAGAGTGCTGAGGTGAACTAGACATACCCGGGAGCCCTTAGAAAGGTTCCTGATCAGAAATCAGCTCCCTGCCCTGCCTACTTTTACTTGCAGCTCTGGTTGGCACAGCCTTACCCAGAACTGTGTTTTGAACCGTGCTGGAGTGGGGACTTGGCAGCTCCTAGAGCCTCTTGCTCTGCAAACAGTGGCTGGGGCAACTTCACAGCTGAGTCCCCAGGCTGCTGGCTCAGGAGGGAGAGATGTGGGGAGAAGCACCTGGAAAACTGACTAGCTCTCCCTTTGTTGGAGCCTGCAAACTGTAATGAGCGCTGCCTACCAATGAAATGAGGCCCACTTTATGTCATCACCATAGCGACATATCAGCAAATCTCTACTCAAGAGCAGCACAGGGGCAAAACCTGTAGTACAGTGCCACCTGCTGAAAAGAAAAAGAAAAAAAGAAGCTACCTCTAAAAACTAGAAAAAAATTTCATTTTTTACAACTTTTTAAATTTTATTTCTTTTTTTTTTATCCTTTTTTTCCACTTTGGTCTTTTTATCTTCTTTCTCTTATTCATTCTTTTTCATTTTTAACATTATTATTCATAGGTGTTCCATTTTTCATTCTTATTTTTTCTATGAGGGTTACATTCAAAAACTTTAATCTTTTTTTCTTCTTTTCTCTTCTTTTTTTCTCTCTTACTTTTTCTCTCATTTGATCATCATTTGTAAACACATTATTTTATTCTGGATTCATATTTTTCTCTGTGGCATTTTGTGTGTTTTTTACTTCATATTTTATCTCTTTGTCATTTTCCCCCAGCTCTGGCTCCCTGTTCTATGTAGTTTTTGTTCCACTTCTCATAATAGAATTTTCATTTTTTCACTGTACTTTTTCACTTTTTATTTTATTTTTTAATCATCTCTTATTAGTGTTATTAACAATACCACTTTCAAATGCCATTAAGGGAAAAAAATCAAATATCATGGACACAAAAGACAGAGATTTAGCTCAGATAGATGATGAAAAATCTCTAAAAAAAATTTTAATTGCTTGGAAATCTTGGAGTTAAATAATAAAGAATTAAAAATTGAAGTTCTAAAAATATTCAGGGAAATACAAGAAGGCATGGAAAGGCAATTTAGAGAGCTCAAAAAAAATTCAATGAACAAAAAGAATACATCACCAAGGAAATTGAAACTATGAAAAAGAATCAAACAGACATGAAACATTCAATACATGAAATGAAAAATGAGGTAACAATTTAGCTAATAGAACAGGCCAGATAGAGAGAATTAGTGACATGGAAGACAGGCAATTAGAGACACTACACAGAGAAGAAGAGGAAGCCCTACAGGAATTGTCTGACTCCATCAGAAAGAGCAACATAAGAATAATAGGTATATCAGAAGGAGAAGAGAGAAAATAGAATGGAGAACATATTCAAACAAATAATAGATGAGAACTTCTCAAGCCTGTGGAAAGAATTAGACCCTCAAATCCAAGAAGCAAACAGAACACTGAATTACTTACTCCAAGACACATCGTAATAAAATTGTCACAAAAGGATACAACATGTAAAGGAGGGCCCATTAGGTTATCATCAGATTTCTTAGCAGAAACTCTACAAGCCAGAAGAGTGGACCCCAATATTTAAAGTACTAAAAGATAGGAACTTCCAGCCAAGAATACTATATCCATCAGAACTATCCCTCAAATACGAAGGGGAAATAAAAACATTCACAGATATAGAAAAGATAAGGGAATTTTTCACCAGAAAACACCCACTTCAGGAAATACTAAAGGGAGTTATCCAACCAGATACCAAAAACAAAACAAAACAAAATCACAAGTAAAAGCTCCATCAAGATCACAATAAAAACAAAATTAATCTGTGACAACAAAAACAAAAAATGGGAGGACAAAGATTAACAGTAGCAAGGGAGGATGAAGTGCAGAAGCACGCATGAGATAATGTACTACAATGAATATGATATATATTCTTTCTATTACTCAATGAACTACCCCTGAAAAAACCACTACAGAAACACATGGCTTAAAAAAAGAAGAAACAGAGGAAAGAAATATGGAATACAACCAAACAAAAACAAGTGACAAAAAAAAGAGAAGAACCAACCAAGATACAGAGCTATCAGAAAGCAACATATAAAATGGCAATAGGACACCCTCAAGTGTCAATAATTACACTGAATGTAAATGGATTGAATTCACTAATAAAAAGACACAGAGTAGCAGAATGGATCAAAAAAGAAAATCCAACTGTATGCTGCCTTCAAAAACACATCTAAGCTACAAGGATAAAAATAAATTCAAAGTGAAAGGTTGGAAAACCATCAAAGAAAAGCAGGTGTAGCCATACTCATATCTAACATGCTGACTAAAAGACAGCAAAGGTAATCAGAGACAAAGATGGTCATTTCATAATGATAAAGAGAATACTGAATCAAAAAGACATAACACTTCTTAATATATATGCACCAAAGCAAGGAGCACCAAGGTATATAAGACATCTACTAACTGATCTAAAAATAAAAACTGACAAAAATACAATTATACTTAGAGACCTCAATACACTGCTGACGGCTCTAGATCACTCATCCAAACAGAAAATTAATAAAGAAATATGGGCCTTAAATGAAACACTAGAACAATTGGATATAATAGACATCTACATGACTTTTTATCCCAAAATGCCAGAGTATACATTTTTTTCTCCAGTGTACATGGAACATTTTCAAAAATTGACCATATGTTGGGCCACAAAACTAACATGAACAAATTCAGAAAGATTGAAATTATACCAAGCATATTTTCTGACCATAAAACTTTGAAACTAGAATTCAACTGCAAAAAAGAAGTAAACAAACCCACAAAAATATGGAAATTAAACCACATACTTCTAAAAAATGAGTGGGTCAACTAAGAAATAAAAGCAGAGATCAAAGGATACATACAGACAAACCAAAATGACTATATGACATATCAGAATCTCTAGGATGCAGCAAAAGTAATAAGAGGGAAGTTTATATCACTATAGACTTTTATGAACAAACAAGAGGGAGCCCAAGTAAACAGTTTAACATTACATCTTAAGAAACTAGAAAAAGAAGAACCTAGGTAACCCAAAACCATCAGAAGAAAGAAAATAATAAAAATCAGAGCAGAAATAAATAAAATAGAGAACAGAAAAACTATAGAAAAAATCAATAAAACAAGGATCTGGTTCTAAAAGATCAACAAAATTGACAGGCCTTTGGCAAAACTCACTAAGGAAAAAAGAGAAAGGACTCATATAAACAAAATCCAAAATGAAAGAGGAGAAATCACCACAGATATCATAGATATACAAAGAATTATAGTAGAATACTATAAAAAACTATATAACACCAAATTTGACAATCTAGAAGAAATGGATAAATTCCTAGAACAATATAATCTTCCTAGACTGAATCATGCAGAATTAGATAGCATAAACAGACCCAAAAGCAGGGAGGAAATAGAAACAACTGTAAAAAACCACCCAAAATATAAGAGAACAGGCCAGATGTCTATATTAGTGAATTCTATCAAACATTTAAAGAAGACTTGGTTCCTATTCTATTCAAAGTCACCAAAAAATTAAAGAAAAAGCAATACTTTTAATCACATTTTATGAGGCCATTATAACCCTCATACCAAAACTGGGCAAGGACAGCACAAAAAAAGGAAACTACAAACCAATATCTCTAATCAATACAGATCCTAAAATACTAAACAAAATACTAGCAAATCAAATATAACAACACATTAAAAAATAATTCATCATGATCAAGTGGGATTTATCCCAGAATAACAAGGATGGTTCAACATACGTAAAACAGTTAACATAATACACCATATCAACAAAACAAAGAACAAAAACTATATGATCCTATCAATAGATGAGAAGAGGCATTCGATAAAATACACCATTTTATCTTTAAAACACTCAACAAAATGGGTATAGAAGGAAAATATCTAGTAAATCAGAAAAAACCAGGAACTGCATTATTCCATATGTAGATGGGACATAAAAGTGAAACTAAGAGACATTGATAAGAGTGTGGTGGTTACAGGGGGAGGGGGGAAAGGGAGAGGGAAAGGGGGAGGGGGAGGGGCACAAAGAAAACTAGATGGAAGGTGACAGAGGACAATCTGACTTTGGGTGATGGGTATGCTACATAATTGAACGACAAGATAGCCTGGACTTGTTATCTTTGAATATATGTATCCTGATTTATTGATGTTACCCCATTAAAAAAATGAAATTATTTTAAAAAAATCTCAACATAATAAAGGCAATTTTTGACAAACTATCAGCTAACATTATATTAAATGGCATAAAACTGAAGACTTTTCCACCAAAATCAGGAACAAGACAAAGTTGCCCACTCTCTACTCTTATTTAATGTAGTGCTAGAGGTTCTAGCCAGAAAATCAGACAAGAAATAGAAATAAAAGGCATTCATATAGGGAAAGAAGAAGTAAAGGTTTCACTTTTTGCAGATTATATGATCCTGTACATTGAAAACGCCAAAGACTCCACAAAAAGACTGTTAGAAACAATAAACCAATACAGTAAGGTAGCAGGATACAAAATTAATATACAGAAGTCTATTACCTTCCTCTATGACAATGATGAAACATAAGAAAACAATCTCAAAAAATAATTCCTTTTACGGTTGCAACAACAAAAAAATAAAATACCTAGGAATAAACATAGAAAGAATGTAAGAGACCTATATAATGAAAACATCAAAGCATTGTTAAGGGAAATCTAAAAAGATACAATGAAATGGAAAAATATTCCTTGTTCTTAGATAGGAAGAATAAATAGAGTCAAAATGACCATATTACCCAAAGCAATATACAAATTTAATGCAATTTCCATCAAAATTCCAATGTCATTTTTTAAAGAAATGAAACAAAAAAATCTTCAGGTTTATAAGGAAATATAAAAAACCCTGAATAGTCAAAGTAATCCGAAGGAAAAAGAATGAAACTGGAGGCATTACAATACCTCACTTCAAATTATATTATAGAGCCATGATAATCAAAACAGCATGGTATTGACAGAAAAATAGACACTCAGTCCAATGGAACAGAATAGAGATCCAAGAAATAAAACCACATATATATGATCAAATAATCTGTGATAAAGTAGCCAAAAACACACAATGGAGAAAAGAAAGCCTCTTCAATAAATGTCGCTGGGTAAACTGGAGAGCCACATGCAAAAGAATAAATCTCGACTACAGTGAGTCCCATTGTACCAAAATTAATTCAAACTGGATCAAAGACCTAAATATAAGATCTGAAACAATAAATTACATAGAAGAAAACATAGGTACTAAACTCATGGCCCTTGGCCATAAAGAGCTTTTTATGAATTTGACTCCAAAGGCAAGAGAAGTGAAGGCAAAGATAAATGAATGGAACTACATCAGACTAAGAAGCTTTTGCACAGCAAACGAAACTGACAACAAAACAAACAGACAGCCAACTAAATGGGAAATGATATTTTCAAACAGCAAAGATAAGGGCCTAATATCCAAAATACACAAAGAACTCATAAAACTCACAACAAAAAAGCAAACAATCCAATAAAAAAAAATGGGAAGAGGACATGAACAGACACTTCTCCCAGGAAGAAATACAAATGGCCAACAGATATATGAAATGATGCTCATCTTCACTAGCTATTAGAGAAATGCAAATCAAAACTACAATGAGATACCACCTCATGCCTGCTAGATTAGTTACTATCAACAAGACAGTTAATAACAAGTGTTGAAGAGGCTGTGGAGAAAAAGGAACCCTCATTCACTATTGGTGGGAATGTAAAGTAGTACAACCATTATGGAAGAAAGTATGGTGGTTCCTCAAAAAATTAAGAATAGAACTACCATATGACCCAGCAATTCCTCTACTAGGTATATACTTCCAAAGCTCAAAAACATTGGTACATAAAGACATACGAAGCCTATGTTCTTTACAGCACTGTTCACAGTGGCCAAGACATGGAAAGAACCCAAAAGCCCTTTAATAGATGATTGGATAAATAAGAAGTGGTACATATATACTATGGAATACTATTCAGCCATAAGAAATGATGACACAGAATCATTTACAATAACTTGGATGAATCTTGATAACATTATACAGAGTGAAATAAGTAAATCATAAAAAACTAAGAATTGTATGATTTCTTACATAGGTAAAACAGAAAATTGAGACTCATAGACATGGACAAGAGTGTGGTGGTTACCAGGGGGAGAGGAAGAAAGAAGAAGGCAGTTGTGGGGGAAGGGAGGGGCACAAAGAAAACCAAATAGAAGATGATGAAAAACAATTTGACTTTGGGTGATGGGTATACAACATAATCAAATGTCAAAATGATTTGGAGATGTTTTCTCTTAATCTATGCACTCTAAATGATCAATGTCACTCTGTTAAAATGAGTAGTTTAAATAAAATTTTTTAAAAAAGAAAGAAGCAAGAAAAAACCCAAACAAACAACCTAACCCTACATCTAAAAGAACTAGAAAAAGAACAACAAACAAAGCCCAAAGGAAGTAGAGGAAGAAAATAATAAAGATAAGAGAGGAAATAAAATACATAGAGGCTAAAAAAAAAAAATACAGAAGCTCAATGAAACCAAGAACTTGTTCTTTGAAAAGATAAACAAGATTGATGAACCATTAAACAGATTCACCAAGAAAAAAAGAGAGAGGACTCAAAGAAATAAAATTAGAAATGACAGTGGAGAAGTAACAACTGACACAGCAGAAATAAAAAGGATTGTAAGAAAATACTATAAAGAACTGTATGCCAAAAAATTGCACAACCTAGTCCTAGGCGAAATGGACAAATTCCTCGAAACATATAATCTTTCAAAAATCTATCTGGAAGAATCAAAAAACCTAAATAGACCAATTCCTTCAAATGAGACTGAAACACTTATCAAAAAACTCCCCAGAAAACAAAAGTCCTGGGCCAGATGGTCTCACAGATGAATTTGACCAAATATTCAAAGAGGAACTAACTCTTATTCTTCTCAGGCTATTTCAAAAAAATCAAGAGGAGGGAAGACTTCCAAGCTCCTTTAATGAGGTGAGCATTATCCTCATTTCAAAACCAGGCAAAGACACTACAAAGAAAAAAAAACTATAGTCCAATATCCCTGATGAATTTAGATGCTAAAATTCTCAACAAAATATTCGCAAACCGAATCCAGCAGTACATGAAAAAAATCATACATCATGATCAAGTGGGATTTATTCTGGGGAGGCAAGCCTGGTACAATATTCACAAAACAATTAATATGATTCATCACATGAACAAAAGGAAAGAGAAAAATCACATAATAATATCAATAGTGCAGAAAAAGCATTTGATAAAATCCAGCACCCATTTATGATCAAAACTCTCAGCAAAGTGGGAATATAGGGAACATACCTCAACATGATAAAGGCTATTTATGACAAACCCACAGCCATCATCATACTCAATGGGCAAAAATTAAAAGCAATCCCCTATTACGCTAAGTGAAATAAGCTAGACAGAGAAAGAAATATATCATATGACCTCTGCCATATGAGGAATTTAATGAACAATGTGAACTGAGAAGCGGAATAGAGGTAGAAGCAGGATCAAAGAGACCAGAGCGAAAGCAGTCAGAGGGAAAGGGGAGGACAGGATTGGATCAGAGAAGGAGAAGAGATTAATGAAATTATATATATATATTATATATATATATATATAATTATATAACACAGTGTTATAGAAAGCAGGACAGCAAATCCTGAAGAGAAGGGGAGAAAGGCATTGGGGGGAGGGATCAAAGAGAACATCAAGGGGAACATCGGGTGAGGGGGAAAAGTCAAATGGAGTATCAAAGGGAACATGGGGTTAGGGGAGAGGAGATATATTCCGTGGGACACTTGAATCTATGTAAGCACAATAAATTAAAATCAATAAAAAACTAAAAAGGAAACGAGTTCAATAATTTTATGTAATAAATTTTTTTTCAAAGTTTGGTCCCCCAAATTAAGGTGCATTTTATACATGGGAGTGTCTTATATATGGGAAATAGGTGGTCAAAAATACTTCATTGTTTATTATACTTTCTACATAAATCATAGCCCCTTGCAGATTCCTGCTATATCATGAGTGAGCACATCGTGTAGTGAGTTCTCCTTGTGATCTTTTCCACTTACCATTTAATTGTCTCTTGTGGTGGAGAAATCAGTCCCTAGAGTCACAAGGATTGTCCAAGTTTGTGAGTATGTACATGTGCAAGCCTCTGTTAACTGCATGATGGATGTTCCTCATGTGTTGTGGATACTCAATGATTGATGATCAACTAGGTGTTTCTATTGTGCTATTAATCATGTAGATTTCCTTATTAATATCTCTTAATCTACAAGTTCATGGATGAGAAAGTATGTCTACTGCTAATCATGCCCTGTTATAGAATAAGTTATTATCTCTACAATTTAGCTTGTTGAATATATTCAGAAGTATATTATCTTTTTTGTCTCTAAATTTTTAATGTGTTCATTGTGTTTTTAAAAACATTTATACCAAAAAGTTCTTATAACATTGTGCTTAAGACCATGAACATTGGAATCTGTCTTAGACTTACATTTTGGTCACCTACTTATTAGCTTTGTAGTCAAGAGTATGTTAAATTAAAATGATATATTTTTAAATTTGGCAAATAAATAGAATAATATCTATCATGCATGATTGTTTGGAGCAGAATATATATACTACCTAGTATAGAGCTTGATACATAGTAGGGTCTCAAGATGACAAGTTTTATTCTCATTTACTCAGTAACAATTTGGACATTACATAACATGGTGATTAAGCTATGACCTTCTGAATGAGAAGATCTAGGGCTTAAATCCAGTTTTTCCTTTTGATTTAAAGCATTTAGAGCAACGTATTCCAATGAAAATATGATACAAACCACAAATGTGAACTATATATGAAATTTTGTTTTCTAGTAGCCATGTTAAGAAAAAAATGGGTGAAATAAGTTTCAATTATTTAGTTTATTTTACACAATATATACCAAAATTTAATCAATGCAAAATATAATGAGGTATTTCACATTATTTTTTATAGTCTTTGAAATAAGTCTAGCATGTGTTACCTACTTTGAATGCATCTTAATTTGGATTTGGCCACATTTAAGTGTTCAAAAGCATGTGTGACTAGTGGCTACCATATTGCAGAGTATAGACTAGGAGAAATGTCTGGCATATAGCAAGCTTTTATATAACTGTTACATTTAATTTTTTTTTCTACATTAAAAAATACCACCCTTGCTAGGTAGCTCAGTTGCCTAGAGCACCATCCCAACATGCCAAGGTTGTGGGTTTGATCCCTGATGAGGGCACATGCAAGAGTCAATCAATGAATGCATAAATAAGTGGAACAGCAAATAGATGTTTCTCTCTCACCCTCTCTCTCTAAGATCAATAAATAAATTTTTAAAAATTAAAAAAATATCATAGTACCTACTTATAGAGTATTATTGAAATCAAAGAAGGTAATATGCAATAGATAATGCACTGTGCGTAAAAGTTTGGCTCTTAATAAGGGTTCTATTAAAATTATCAATAGTATTATTACTTGTCAAATGCTGTATTGGGAAATATGGTTAAAGATATTATTCCAATTCCATCCCTGCCCTGTAGATCAGTGGTAAATGTGGCCAATGAGATTTTTTTCAATTTATTTTGAATAAATGAATATACATATGTGGCAGCCAGTAATTCTGTTTGCTATTTTGGGTCCATTCTCCTTCCTTCTCTGTCATGTTCTGTAACCAGGGAGGCTGAATCCTGTGCACTGTTCCATCTGGACTTTCCTGGTTAGATCATCCTGGGTGAGCCAATAGAAAGTGCTAGCAGAGAGAGTGGAGGCTAGAAAGAGAGGGGCATCGTGTATTTACTCATGTTTCTTTCCTGACTAGACTCCATGTCCCCTGGTATAATCAGCCATAGCTCCCCCTTGACAGTGACTTTAATGTTTCTAGTTCTATCACCATTGTTAAGCTCTCATTGTTTTGTGTTTAACTAGAAGTCCAAAGTCAAGGTGTCATCAAGGTCACGTTCCCTCCGAAGGCTCTGGGGGACGATCCAGCCTGGCCTCCTGCAGTATCTGGTGGTTGCTATGGTCCTTGGCATTCTTTGGCTCATAGAAGCCTTACTCCCATCTCTGCCTCTGTCATCACATGGAGTACTTCCTGTGTGTCTGTCTTCATCTTATTTCATTTTATTATAAGGAAACTAGTTATTCAATTAGAGTCCACCCATTCCATATGAATTTACTGTAACTTAATTACATCTGCCAAGTTCTATTTCCAAATAAAGTCATATTGACAGATTCTGAGTAGCTATTTGAAGGACACTATTCAATCCAGCACAGTCATAAAAATGTTTTTATTGTGATATTCTGGTGTCTTCTCAGTCTTTTTCTCTACATCATATAACATTTGAATCTGTCTGAGTTACTCATATATGAATTCAATTTATACAAATTTTATAATGTATCTTTTCAATCTTAGCAATCTTATATTTATGTTTTTTTCTGTGTACTCAGTGTGAAATGTAATGTTTAATAGTATTTTTTAAATGTCTTATTCTTCATAAGTCTATCACATCAAATATAAGATTTTTATTTTAAGCTTGTCAGTTAATATCTCCTCTTTTTTCATAGTTTATTTATAGCTACCAGCTAATGTAAGAAATTGGTTCAGTATTTCACAATGATACATTAAAACAGCTTATGAAATAAGACATACACCATGGAAGCATAATGTGTTATTTTTCTATAGTTCTTCTAATAAATTAAATCAGACAGCACTCTGCTTAAAGATTCCATTTATAGTTGAGAAAGAAAAATTTTAAACAAGGTAAGTTCTAAGAGAAAAGGTTTAATTAAATATGGACCATTGTCGGGAAAAACTATAAAAACTCTAATGATAAGTTTGATAATAGGTAGAGCAGACAAAATTGAGATTTGAGAGGACCTATTTTTATAAATTAATACTTTATCACATTGGAAAAGACTTTAAATAATACTAACAATCTTCAGTAAAAGGACTGGAAAATAAGCATTTTGATAGAGAAAAAAGTGATTAAAAAAAGTTAAAATAATGTATCTGGAGAAAAATTTGGAATTTTCTGGCCAATAGCATAAAACATTAATTTTTATATTTTAATTCAAGGTAAAGATGGCAACAGTAGCTGTGTGTGTGTATTTAACTTTTTAAAAAAATTTTATTTAATCATTTTTTATAGGGAGACGAGAGAGAGAAAGAGAGAGAGAAGGAACGATCAACTCCTATATGTGCCTTGACCAGTCAAGTCCAGGGTTTTGAACTGGCAAACTCACAATTCCAGATCGACGCTTTGTCCACTGCACCACCACAGATCAGGCAAGTAGCTGTGTTTTCAATGCGCTTTAGTTCCCACACCTCATAAGAAAGTCAAGAAGAATATATAGATAATAAGCAACCTATAGAAAAAGTGACAAAACAAAAAGATTAGGTGCACAGGCTAAAAATATGGTAGAACTGTTTTTTGATTAAAGTAAATGAATCAATACTTTATCTATTTATTGGAAATTGCTTATTAACCCTTTGCTATGTAGCTGCTACTGTCCTAGGTGGAGGGCGTTTATCAGAGGGAAGAAAAAACAACCATTCTCCCTAGATTCACAGGAGGTAATTGTGCACATTCTCTGCTGCTGTTGGACTCCTAAGGTACCATCAATATGTTTTATAATCTACCTTTGCTACATGGTTTCTTTTTAACTGTGGAGAGAATGAGAAAAATGGTCAGGTTAGTCTTAAATAAGATAAATTGTTATAAATTATAATTTTTTCTTAAAACATTTTTAACAGCCTGTTAACTGATAAGGCACAATGGAGGGGCGAAAGAAAAGACAGGTTGCTAAGGAAACAGTAGGCTTTAAATGAGCATCAGAAAGAACAGGCAGGTAAAATGCACAAAAACTGGCTCTATAATTAAACTCTCTCACCGTTTCAAAATTGATAGTGTCGGGTGCTGCAAAAAATGACTGGCCTATTTTCTTATCTGACTCAGCCCCCGATGACCTAATGGTGGGATCAGACCTAT